>NC_090928.1:980890215-983390215 GCF_040938575.1 Ambystoma mexicanum | reverse complement strand
AATAAGGAGTAAGCTGCAGAGTATGCAGAGCGGGAAGCAGAGTCGCAGAGAAGGGGCAGAAGCCCGGGACGAAGCCCAGCCGAGGGAGAGCGGCGTTCCCATAACTGCCTCTCATCACTCTGATGTACCAGAGCGGCAGGAGACTGAAGAGGCTCACGGCTTCAAACAAATACTGCTAAGGCACTGGCAGCCCGAGAGTGGTCGCCAGCAGCGCTATCAAATTGAAAGGCAGCTGATTTACCGGCAAGGGATCATGAGGCCAGCAAAGAAGCTGCGATGGATCTGACAGGCCATGGAAACCATTTCTGAAGTAATGCTGCATCGCAGCAATGTGCCACAGGCCAGAGACGCCAGGAGATACCGGTGAGTTGGCACAGTGAGAGTGGTAACAACAGGGCGTTCTGACAGGCACAAGGACCAGTAAAGGAAGGTTTTGAATACCAACCAGATAGACATCACAAAGAGAGAGCAAGATGTGGTGCAATTTTCCTGATAAGAGATGTCAGTAGGGGGAAACCTGGAACCAGCATTGCCTTAAGCCAAAAGAGACAAAACGAAATCAGGAGGCAAGAGTTGTACAATTCTCGTGACATGAGATGTCAGTTGGGGGAAACCTGGGACAAGCATAGCCAAGAACCAACAAACATTTTAAGAAAGGTTGACAGAAGGAGCTTGAAGAAACCCTCATATAGGGGACTCTATTATGGGGGGAAATTGGTGCAAGCCATAACTGAAATAAACAAAGTAATATCACTGAGGAAGTACAATTGTGTGCTATTCAAAACAAATGTGAAATGGAGGCCACCAGGGGGCGTGCCTATGAACTCAGCCTGATCGCGCTTATCCGGACCCCACGGGCCATAAAGTGGACTGAGCCCCCGCTTTGACCCCCTCGCCCCCGAAGGGTGCAACCGAAGACCAGTTGTCCCGGATTCTTTGGGCCACACTGCGGTCCAAAAAGGAGTGAATCGGACACAAGGTGCCCAAGATAATCGTGCTGTTTAAGCCAGAAGGAAAGCAAAGGTAATCCTGCTTGTGAGAAGCTCTGTGAAGATGGCCTAGACCACATTGGGCCAGCCGAGGACAGCCCAGGGGTGAGGAGGCCCTTGGGAAACAGGCCAGAGCGCCTGCTGCGACCGACTCACACTACCCCCGCCCAACAGAAGCGCCTTTTACAATGCGAGATGCACCGGGGAAAGGAGACGACATATGCACCAGTGGTGCGGGGGCCCAAACAGGAGGAAATCTTAACTGCAGAGAGCCCTGGCAAGAGGCTTGTGAAACATGGGGCAGCCAACACTGAGGGACTTGACACCCATCCCCTCCCCCCTGGCGCCACGGGGCACATGCTAACCGCAAGGGACCTTGATAAGGTGTGGCCCGCCATGTAAGAGCTTGCAGCGTGTGCCCGCCTAGAAGAGCATTCTCCCCTGCCCCCACCAGCAGCAGAGAACCTAGAAGGAGAGTGGAACTGGGGAGAGAAGACCTCGCACAGGGGAGCCCATAGTGAGGGACTTGCCCCCCCGCCCTGCAGCATCTGAACCAAACCGCAAGGAATGGAGATAAGGTGAGGGGCCCCATGGGTCAAAGCCGGGAGCGTGTGTCCACTGTGATGCTGGAAATGCATCAGAGGGACAGGGCCTCCGTATCCTTGTCCTTCGCTGCTTTTTATCATGTGTTCTGTCGTGTTTTCCACGCAGGAGTTCATGTGGGACTCCTGGCGGTGCAGATCTCTCTTTTGGTTTGGTGTACAGACCCATGGGATACCCTTATGGCACCCATGGGTGGGGGTACAACCCTGTGCCCCGGTCCACAGAGCAGGGTATGGGTTGGTGGCAGCTCCATTTTGGGATACCCAGGCCCTGTCATTTGGATCAGTTGATTCCTGATAGGAGACAAGATGCCCCCCCCGTGGCCTCTTGCTTTCTATTGCCTGTTACCTTGTTTTCCCAAAGTCCTGGGAGGCCCTGACTCTGTCCCTTCCACCTGACCAGCTGTTGGGTGGAAGTTCCATATATGGTGTTGTTGTGAAGTCCATGCCAGACTGACTGGAGCCTTCCCAGTGACTATGTTGTGGGTACACCCTGTGGGTGGGATCTGGGTGAATGCAGTGTGTGACGAATACGCATTCTGTGTTGTGGGTGTCTAGTATCTGGTGTTTGACACAATGACTGAGACAGCCCTGCCCGAAACTGGTATGAATGCAGTGTGGAGTGTTGAATGGCTGGATTCTTGTCCCAACACACATAACTTGTTGTGAGTGTCTGGAGAGGAGTGAATGGCCTGAATGCACTATGCACCTGATTGGATGCCTGCCTGCATGAATGCCCTTCTGACCGATTGGTTGCCCGAGTGTGACCTAGCAGAATGAATGGGAGATCAACTAGTATATCTGGGGGCCTCTCACTGCTAGAATTCGTGTTCAGAAGCTGAAGTCCACTACGACGAGTAACTGGAGTAACTGAAGCTTGACCTTGAAGCCCTGCTGGACGAGAAGAATTGCTTTTGCTCTCCTTCACAATCTGAAAGCTGATGTGTCTCCAAGAACTGCTCCAGAGAGAACCTGGTAAGGCACCCTCTTCCCGAGCTATGAGGGACCATCGTGCACCAGCTGATCTTTGCCAAAGATCCCTGGTAGACAGACCATCGGCAGGCTGCCGACCCGAGACGGGGACTGCTGCGGAATCCCAAGGAGAAGCGCCCGGACTGTTGTCCGCCACAGTCAACGACTACCGTCGCCGACCGGAGCCGCCGTGTTCCCGTTTGCCTAAGAATTCATTTGATCCAAGGACGCTCTCGTCCGCATCGCCACCCCCTTTATCTCGCTGGAGAAGGCCCGACCGTCAATGCGCCGAGGAGCATCCGCCGGTGGGTTTCCCACCACCTAAAGACCACAGAGATGCCGACGACTCGATGCCCTTGCTGGGCCACAGTTCTTCAACATCTCTTTGCGGTCCAGAACTACCGTCACCGAGGTGCCCCGCACGCCTCTTCCTTGCAGGACGCCAACGCTCTGTCTTCGACGAGCACCGCTAGGAACGAAGCTGCCACTTCACTGCCGTAGTTCACCCTGTTCTCCGTCAGACGTTCGACGACCCGTGACTCCTGCCTTAAAGAGAGGGCACTCAAGAAGGGCCGTCGATTCCCCGACGACAAACACTACAATTCCAGGTACATTGGGGCTGTAGAACTATTGAAGAAGGAAATAAGACTCATAGAACAATATATGGACTGGGCTTGTGCTATATCTTTATTTTACAGGTTGCACAGGTAGGGGGGGGGGGATCTCCACACAGAACTGTGCTTAACGGTAGAGGCCAGTATTCTGCCTATTGTTTCAACCATCTTGCTTTCCTTCCTATTTCTATTGCTGGTTTCCTTGTTATTGACCTGTGTGACATTTTGACAGTATAGTTGATGCATTTTAATGAGATCTGATATTTGTGGTACCACTTTAGAACTGTATATATTTACCATTGTTGATTTTCTGAGCACAAAGTGAGTTATTGTAATAGTGTACATAACCTTGAATATTAATTATATATAAAGACTGTGTTTTAACCAATACAGTGTGTGGACATTCCTTTGTGGGGGCTTAGGGACTACACTGTCCTTAAGAACCAGTCTGTATCACCTCCTGAGAAGCTAGGCCTTGATTGCTCGACCACGATACCAAAAATAGAGAATCTTGGCTGGGGTCCTCTGTGCCTCTCCTCTACCAAATAGAGAGCAGAAGTACAGACATCCCCCTCCAGTCTTTACACCCGCCTAGAAGAGGATTCCGCACTGACACCAGAAAACCTAGAGGGGGAGTGGAGTTGGGAATAGAACACCACACACCCGTAGAAAGAGCAGCAAGCACGAAGGGGCATACGCTGATGCCAGTGGAGACCTGAGGCAGACAGGGCCCAGGAAGGGGGCCTCTCGAGGGCTTGGAAGCAGGTGAAAGAGGTAGAAACCCTGAAGGAGAGCCCCACTGCACCCCCTCCATTTAAAGCCCTTGGTCTCGGGCACGAAACAACTGCAAAAGGACAGTGATTAGGTGTGGGTCCCCAGAGTAGAACCCGGGGCATGGGCCCGCCTGGGAGAAGGCCCCCGAGGAGGAGAGAGTGTGTGGTGACGGACCTCGGGGGAAGGTGCAGAAACCAAGTGAAGGTGCCGATGTACAAAGAAGAAAGCAGGCCACCCCTGGTGATCCTAGGGGGAGAGCTCACAGGAATCACAGGTTCAAGGAGGTCCAAGTTCACAGCCCCCACCCGTGCAAGAGGTGTAGGCTCTGAGGAGACATGGAGGTGCACAGAGTAACCCCAAGTGTGCAGTGTGAAGTAGGGCCCTGGGCACGAAGGCGAACCCCATCTGCACCATGAAGGGTCACCAGAGATCCCAGTAGGGGTGCATCCAGAATCCAGAATCGAGGACCCCACCCGCCCATGGAATGGAGGGCGAAACTGGGACAATTTGAATTCCAGAGGCCGAAGTCGGAGAGTAACACAGCAGACTCCAACATGTCGGAGGTGGGGGGTGACACCATGTCCACTAAGAGAGATATTGCCTCCCTCCTGGAGGAGATCAGGGGGATGAGGGCAGACATTGGAGGAAAAGTGGATATAATAAATGTCAGAGTTGACAAAATGGACGAGAGACTCCAAGCAGTCGAGACAACCAGACCTCCCTCGAGACAATGGAGACTCAAATAGATACAAGGTTGGCAGTGTTGGAGAGGAGGGAGAGGTGGCCCTGAAAATGGATGATTTTGAAAATCGTGAGAGGAGAAACAACTTGAGATTTTTTGGAATCCCAGCGAAGGAGGGGGAAATGGAAAGAGACCTTAGGAGGACTATCCATGAGGCGGTGAAGGTCTTGCTCGGGGACGAGAACATTGATGAACCTAAAATCAAAAGGGTGCACAGAGTGGGATCAGCCGGGAGGGGGCCACGCTCAGTGCTTGCCTGCTTCCACAACTACCCGGATAGGCAAAAAATCCTGGAAAAGGCAAAGGGCCAGAGCTCAGTGACCCTGGGAAATGTGAAAATTGCGATCTATCAGGATCTGTCCCCGCTTACGCTAACCAAGAGGCACCTATGTTCCCCCCTAACGAAATGGCTCAACGAGAAGGGGGTGAGATATAGATGGGGTTTTCCCTTTTCCATTTCCTTTGAAGTTGACGGCTATAACTACAAACTGGTAACGGAGAACAACATATAAAGGGTCACGGGAGAGCTGTTGGGAGGGGGATGTACCAAGGATGGAAGGAGAGAAGAGCAGCAAAGATAGCCGATGGCGCATAAAGGGCCTAAACAGGTGCAAAGTCCCAGGTTCAAGGAAATTCATGAAACTAAACTCTACCCCCTCTCCCCCAGGCTGGTCCGACTTCAACTGGAAGAACATGGCTGGTTGACTGGATAAGAGTTTTTGTTATGTCCGACGGTGGGAAGGGGGTGCGGAGGTTGGGGCTCGAGAAAAAGAGCTTAGTTAAACTGGTCCGTGGTTTAGGAGGAACACAGGTGGTTTAATCCCGTCTGAGGTGATGATTCTGGGTAGGATTGGATGCCGTGGGGATATGGGGGTGGGAACAGGGATTTTGAGGGGGCTGTTGGTAACATTCAGGGGGTGTCTGTTCTTAAAGGTTGGTAGGGGTCCAGTTAGCTGGGACTCAACGATGGCACTGTCTTGGAGGTGGTAATGTGAAGCCTCGGAAAAGGGGCGATGTCTGGCCTGGGTGAAATGATCATTCGTACTCCGCGAGTTCAAGAGGGCCCGACTGGATTGGTTGTGCCTTCAGGAAACACACTGGCAGAAGGGCAGTGAACCTAGATTACGCTCACGGTAGGTGGGGGAAGTGATTATGGCCTCTGGTGTCAAGAAGAGGTGTGGGGTTGCAATTCTGTTCTCATCTCGACTGGGCTTCTAGGTAGAATCATATTAGCCGACCTGAATGGGAGGTACATGTTTGTAAAAGGTCAATTGTACGATACCAGGCTTACGTTGGGTTCTGTGCATGCTCCAAATGTGGGTAAATGTGATTTTTGGGAGAAGATCAGGAACAAAATAATTGAATTTGTAGAAGGCCAACTAGATGTCGGGGGAGACTTTAATATGGTGTTAGACCCTATAAGGGACCGTAAGAGGATGGGAGAGCGACTAATAACCAGGGCAAATATGGGAGACTCGGAATGCTTTAAACTGGTAAATGATGTGTTGGGCTTGTGCGACTCTCCCCTGCCCTCTAGGGAGTGTGATAGGCCATATACCTTTTTTTTTCCTTTGGTTTTATTAACATTTTTATAATACAACAACCGGGCTCAGTATAGAAACAGTCTCTACGTAATCATCCGACACTTGAGCCCAACCTCATCCACCCCCAACCCCCCACCCAAACTCCATCCCGCCCCCCTATTGAAATTTCCATTCCAGTGCTTGGGAGCGGAGTTATTTAAAAGCATATTCTTCAGCTGTGTCACATCTGCCGTACCCCGGCCCGTAGGTCGCCCCTTCCCATTAAATACCTCACATTCCCGTCACCTCCCCTCTTGTGCAGGAGCATCCCCTTGGTATCAGTGAACCTCCCATCCCCATGACTGCCGCACTCCGTCCCAATTCGTTTGGAATGTACCAGAATAATTGTTCACCATTGCAGTCAATTTGTCCATGAGGAACATGTTCTTTAATTTTTTCTGTCAATCGTCCTTGGAAGGGGTCACCGAGCTCTTCCATTTCTGTGCCAGGGCCACCCTGCCCGCCCTCAGCATTGTTTCCCACATTCTTGGGTACCTGTGTATGTCCGCTTCCTCCGGGGGAAGGCCCAACAGCATCGTCAGCGGATTCTGTGGGAGTGACTCTCCAATAACCTCCGCAATCCAACCCCTTACATTCTCCCAATACCTCTGGACTTGTGGACAATACCACCACATATCTGGCCCCTCGATCCCACCCGACCACACCCCTCGGGCATCTAGGAGACCCCAGGGAACATCTTTGACAGTTTAAATGGGTCCCTATGCCACCCCTGCAGAATCTTGAAATTATGCTCCATATCTGATGTAAACAAGGAACGCTATTTTGAATATCCTCAACCATGCGTCCTCCCACAGGGCCTCCCCTGCCAACTCATTCTAGAACGTACAAAATCTCCTCCTCTCCGCTAGTCTATAAGTATTCAAAATTGTATACATCTTGGACATCTTGGACACTGCCCCTTTTCTAGTAGTCGCCGCATCCAATAGTTTTTCAAAGGGAGTCAGCTGTCTCCTCAGGTTTTGACCCCATGTCTGATCGCAGAGAATACCCTTCAGACGTAGGTAGTTGAAAATGGAGATAGACCCCTGCCCTCCCCATTTCTTCGTACGAGAGGAACACGCCCTCTCTAAACATCTGCCCTGCCCACTCCATTCCCCCATCCGACCAGGCTTGGGCGTTCCGGAACCCTCTGCTACCCAGTTTTAGAGGGTGTCCCCAGAGTGAGGTCAACGGGGAAGGCCATGAAGTAAGGTGGGCAGTCTGGGGCCCTTCCTTCCAAATCGCCCAGAGTACTCCCAAGGTTGGATGGGCTTTTAGCCTACTCGGGATAAACTTGCGAGGGGTCCACATAAGGTTGTGTACCTTAAGAGGTTGAGCGTACATGTCCTCCAGGTAAGTCCAGTAGGTTCCCATGCCCACTTTCATATGCTCCAGAAGGACGCGCAACTGGGCTGCACGGTAGTAAAGGAGAAAATCTGGTAACCCAAAGCCCCCCTCCTCCCTGGGCAGTGTTAGAGTAGCCCTCCCTGTTCTCGGGGTTCTTCCCTGCCATATAGTCTTGCACTGCTACCTGTAGTTCCCGGAAGGTTTGGTCAGGGACGCATGTAGGGAGTGCTGTGAAAAGGTACAGCAGCCTCGGCAGGATATTCATCTTTACCGCCGTCATGCGGCCATACCATGACAAGATCATCCCACCCCATCTTCTCAGGTCCGCTTTAATCTCTACCATTGCGGGGCCGTAATTGGTCGGGGTGAGCCTTGAGAGATCCCTGGTGAGGAGAACACCCAGGTATCGAATGGAGTCTTTCCCTACAACTATCCCCCTATACTTGTCCAAGGAATCCAGCCGCAGGTCTCGGTCCCGCATGGGGAGTATTACTGATTTTGATGTGTTAATTTTCAACCCTGAAAATTGCCTAAAGGCGGTCATTAAGGACAGGAGAGGAGGGAGCGAGGAGCTAGGCTCCACTAGGTATACTAGAATGTCATCTGCGAATAGAGAGAGCTTAAACTCCACCTCGCCTCTTTTAATCCCCCTGATGTTTGGGTGGGCTGACCGCTATAGCAAGGGGTTCTATCGTGAGGACATATAACAAAGGGGAGAGTGGGCATCCCTGCCTTGTCCCCCGCGAAAGGGTGAACGGCTCCGATAACTTTCCGTTCACTTACACTTTTGCCGTTGGAGCTCTATATAATGCAGACACCCAGTTCCTGATGTTTACCCCGAAACCCATTTTTTGGAGGAGGAGTTCCATGTATCTCCACTCAACCCTATCAAAAGCTTTCTCAGAGTCTATTGAAAGCAAGCTCGCCTCAAGGTCAGATTCTTGGGCGTGGTAGATCAGGTCTATTGTCTTACGGATATTGTCCGAACCTTGTCTGCCCCTTATGAAGCCCACCTGGTCCCCGTGGACCAGCCCTGGCATGATCTCTTCCATCCGCTTCCCCACCACCCTATCCAGAATTTTTACATCTATATTTAGGAGCGATATTGGTCGGTAGGAGAAGCATTCCGTAGGGTCTTTTCCTTCCTTGGGCAACACCACCATTATAGCCCCCATCATGGATTCTGGCATATAAAAATACACAGAGAAGCCATCCTCAGGGGACGTCCACACTTTCACCCCCCTATAATTTTTCATAGTATCGACGAAAGGACCTGTCTATAAATGGGGTGTCAAAAAGCACCGTCCCCCGTTCATTTCTCACTGCCTTCACCATCCTGCTTCTCTGGACCTCCCTCAACTTCCAGGCCAAAATCCCACCCGCTCTATCCCCCTTCTCGTAATATTTCTGCTTCATCAGCTGTAGACTCCTCTCTGTTTTGTGTAGCAGGAGTCCTTCAACTGGAGCCTGTAGTCTTCCAAAGCGGCCACCCGCTCCCGCGGCTCATCTGAGGGTCCCCACGGCTGGAGTTGGGCTATTTTCCATCTCAGAGACCTCTCCTGGGCTTCCCTCTCCCTTTTTTTCTGGGCTCCCATTTTGATGAGGACTCCAAGTATGGTCGCCTTACGGTCGTCCCATAGTATGTGCGTGCCAACCTCACCATTGTCATTTAGATCAAAGTATTCCACTATGGCATCTAAAACCTCCTGTGCCAGGGCGTCATCTTCGGCAGGGAGTCGTTACATTTCCAACGCCCTCTGTGGTCCCCACGCCATCCCTCTGCTATGGTGACACAAACCATGTCAAGGTCGGACCAGGGGACGGGGTCGACCCCTGTGACCCAAGAAGTGCGGGCGCAGGGGTTCGTCCACTAGAATGTAATCTATTCTTGAATACGATTCATGGATTGCGGAATAGTATGTGAAAAAAAGGGTCTCCAGACCTGGGGGTCGGGATCAAGTCCACCAGGCCCAGTTCCCCGTTGACCTTCTGGAACCTTCGTGCTATGGCTTCATCCACCGCCCGAGAGTTTGTTTCCTATCAGCGGCTGGGTCCAGGACCATGTTAAAATCCCCCCCCCCACCACCACCGTACCTTGAACAAATAGCTGCAGTCTGTCCCTCATCTCTTCCCAGAATTGGGCTTGGCCTTCTTTTGGGCAGCACACCACAGCGAGAGTTAGTGGGGTGCCCTGCAGGGTCCCCTCACCACCAAATATCGGCCCCCCGGATCTTTCAACATGGCCTCCATGTCGAAGCCCACATCCCTTGCCATTAAGATGGCCACCCCCCTTTTTCTGGTCTTGTGCGAAGCACAGAATACATCTCCGATCCCTCCCCACCGCAATTTTGGTTCCCTCCCTCATACCCAGTGTGTCTCTTGGAGGAAGAGTAAGTCAAGTTTAGCCCTTCTGAATTCTCTACAGACCAAGGATCTCTTGGTAGGGGTGTTCAGGCCCCGCACATTCAGGGACCCCACTCCCAGGGCCGGCAGACTTTCAGCCATCATCTAGGAATCTTTTTCTCTCGGTCAGCATCCTCAGAGCACCATCCCCCACCAGCTCTCCTCGTCTTTTACTGTACACCCTCTGCCCCCCCTCCCTCCCCTTTGGGTGGGCCTTAAACCTTTCCACAACTGCCCCCCCTTCCCAACCTCAAATTTAACACCCCCAACTTTCCCCTGTCCCCCTTACTCCCTCCCCGGCGTCCAGACAAGTAGATCGACCATTGCTGGCACCTGGCCGGACCACCAGCCTGCCCACCTCTGCCAGGCTCTCCTTAAAATATTATCAATGAGCCCCTCCCCCCCCAACAAGACACCCCCTCAGAGATCCCCTTATACTTGCTGTTCAGGGGGACCTTGTTTTTTGGATTAGACCCCAGGATCTGCAACACACACTCCAATATGGGTCAGGGCAGCCCGCTCCTCATCCTTCCATGTCGTTCCGCTGCCCGCCCTTCGTCAGTGATGGTGCGTTCAGTTTCTTAAATTTTCTTGAACTTGTCTTCCTTCTCCTATTTCCCGGTGACCCAAGCCCATTTACGTCTTCCACAACCATCTCTGTGGGTCCCCTCCGGGGGGTCGGCTCCGTCACATAGTCCTGGATACCTCCCTTTATGTCGTCCTCCATGACCAAGTCGTACGCTGACCCATATAGTCGAATGAAAGGGAGAAGGGGGTAGCCCCATCTGAAGCGCACACCCTTCTCCTTCAGCAGCTGCGTTAGGGGGCGGCACATTCTACATTTAGCCAGTGTACACGTTGTGAGATCTTGGAAAATTTACACCTGCGCGTTGTTGTATGTGATCTCCCTGGCCTCCTCCAGCACCTTCGCTTTTTTAGTGTAGTATTGGAACCGGACCAAGATAGACCGGGGGCCCCCCGCTCTGCCCCCAGCTCTGTGAACGCGGTCGAACGTTGGTTCTGTTATCCCGTCCGCAAAGAGGAGGTTGATGATTTCTCTCACCACCCGGCTCAAATCTCTCTCCGCTTCACCCTCTGTCTCCGGGACCCCAAAAAGTCTGAGGTTATTCCTCCTTTCCCTGTTCTCAAAATCATCCAGTTGCCTGGCCCTCTCCTCATTTCTCTTCTCCAGGGCCGTCAGCAGCAGGTCTATTTGCACCTCCAGGGTCACAGATGACAATTGGTTAGTTTCAAGCCTCAACCTTGCCCACCCTTTGATCCATTTTTTCAATTTTTTGGGCAATGTCCGCTCTCATGTCCCTAATTTCTTGCAGGACTTCGGCGAAGCCCCTTAACATTGCTGTGGTAGACTGCGACGGGGTCTCTAGCTGGGCCATTCCACTTTCTCGGTCCAGGCCGTTGCTATTGCTGGTTACCTCCTGATAGTGGTATTCTGGAAGGGTTTTCTGCCAGCTCATCCGGCCTCCCTGTGTGCCTCACCGTAGGATCCGTCGCCGTCCAGGGGAGTGTGGGGCGTCCCTCCCAGGCCCCGCTTTATGATCTTTCCACGGTTCTAGCCGATGGACTACGGCGAAGGGGACCAGGTGTGAGATTGCCCCCTTTATAATTATCTTGTCCTCCTTAGAAAATGCACCAATGGGCAGGCACACGCCCCACCAATGGCAGGTGGGGGCCTTACACCCTGTCTGTTCTACCTAAGTAGTCCTGGGCCCTCTTTACACTGCTGAGGCGTGGTGGTGCGAGTAGTGGGGTCCGTGGGTACGGTAACCCTGGGCGTACACTCCGGAGCAGGGTGTGGGGGGGGGGGTGTCCGATGGTCAGGCTTCCCAGTCCACTCCAGAAGTTAAAGCCCCCCACACAGTTGCAAATGAGAGGGCACACGCCCTGGGCTCGGGTCAAGGGGCCGCCACCCACCCGGAGTATAGTCACATGCGCCCCGCACCTCAACTGATGTCATCTGTCGATTTCGGGCCTCACGTCAATCCAAGTGCCCCTCTCCGAGAGAGCGACCCACCGCTCCGTTAACCAGGTTGCAGTGCCTCAGGCCCCCACACCCCGCCCGGGTCCCTGACTAGTCAGAGTCTTCTAGCAGGGACCCACTGGACCAGAGACCAGCGATCCCCCCCCCCATCTTCCAGATCGACAGCGGTTTTGGCCTCCGCACCTCCGGTTGTCCCACCCAATTCAGGACGGTGGGCGCTCGGGTGGACTTGCGCTCCTGGGGCCCCATGGGCTTTTGTGCTGAAGTTAGGGCCCCCGGCACTCCCACTGCATGCCCCCGTGCTCCAGCACCCGGGTAACGCATCCTCACCCACTTCGGCCAGGGCCTCCAATGACGACTTTCCCCCGTATGGGGGGAAGCTCTCTGCACACTCCAACGTCGGTGGCTGGTCCCCCCTGGATCCTCCGGCACCAGCAGGCAGAGGGCAGGAGAGGGGGGCCAGAGACGCAAGCGGGAACCCACAGCCCCAACGACCAACGGCTCCTCCCGTGTCTCTTCGGCCGCTGAAACTCTCTCCACTCTCCTCCTGATCCAACGGGTCCCGTACTCCGGCACACAGGGGTCCCCATTCATCGCTGAGGGTGCCCTGGGGGTTCTCCTCACTGTTGCACAGGTTTGTTCCCGCTGAGGGGTCTCCGGGGTGGCTCAAACACATTTTCAGCCCAGCTTCGGCGGGAGCTCAGAACTCAAGCTGCCATAGCCTGTGTGCCCCCTGGTGGCCTTTCGGCCATATACCTTTTACTCGGCAGTACATTATTCCTTCTCACGTATAGACCTGGTCCTGGTAGACTTGACCTCAAAGGCACAGGTCTTGGACTCTCAGGTCACTCCAATCCGTGGTCTGACCACAATATGGTGAGAGGCTCAGTGGGAATGAGGAGGTCATCAGGCCCTGGGAGGAGCTGGAGATGCAATGACTCCCTGTTAAAGGATATGGCGGTGCAGCAGCCTCTTCCTGGTGATTAACATCCTGATACCCCAAATTTAGCATGGTTGCAGTCTCTCGAAGCCAATCTGTTTGTCCACTTCCCCCGTCCCCTCCCACCACAACAAGCCGTAGCTTCAACAACCTAAAAACTACCCAAAACCTTCAACAGCCCAGCAGCGCATTGTTCACTCAGGCTCAGCTGCTTCTCCCGCACCCTCCTCCCCTCTCTCGGTTAGCGCGCAGCAGCTAGATGCCTTACAACTGGCATCTTGGTTTACCACACAGGAACGTGGCAGCTGCCCTCAGTGGTTGTCCGCAAGTCGCCTGTTCACTCCTGGCATCTCTGTGCCGTGTGTGACCTGCTGTCATCTTACTATAACCCGCCTTTTCCGTCTGGGTTGTGGGTGCCTGTACAAGGACCAAAGAGCTGTCTCATGCCTGTTACTTCCTTGACTTGTAACGCTGAGTTGTTGCTACTGCTTGGCAGTTGCGGCAGTCCATGCGGATCCATCTAGGAGTGTGCATCCATCGTGTTCTCAAAGAGATGTGATTGGTGTCTCTATGCCATGTGTCCAGCTGTTGTTCATTATCTCCCGCCTTTTCCTTCTATGTGCCGGTGATCGAAGAGCCAGCTTTATGCATGCCACTTTGTTGACACTTTACGCTGCGTTGTTGTTCCTGCTCAGTAGTTGCGGCAATCCCTGCACGTCCAACCAGGGGTGCGCATCCATCGCAGTCCCGGGAGGATAGCACAGCGGCAGCGTGCGCGTCTTGGAAGCAAAACGACACAAAGCAACAACAGGTTCGATCCCCGGGTCCGCGCTTAGAAACCTCTGAGTGTTTAAGCGCGTTATAAATACGTAACTAAGACAAAGAAAAAACACAATTACACAACTAAGAAAAACTAACAATTCCTGTAACAGCGCCTCGATGCCTGCGGGCTGTGTGAGCGCTTTATAAATGTAAAATAAATAAATAAATTCTCAAAGAAATGTGACCTTCCGTTATGTGAGATCTTCAATGTCGCTGGGTAGATCAATATGTATCGTAGATTTGCTTTCCTTAACCGTTCTCTGGTCTGCCCAAACATTGCTCTGTGTCGTTGCACCAAGGTCATATAGTCGGGATATATCACCAACCTGGAGGAACCCCTTGTGATGGTTCCCCCTTCTCTCAAGGAAGCTAGAATCCTCTCTCTATCATTATAGTTCATGATTTTAGCTATCACCGCTCAGTGTTCCAGGGTCTTCGCTCTTTCCAGTAGATCCACCACCTGTGTTTGGGTGCCCACAATGTTAGACGCGTTATCCCGTACGTGTTGTCCCGCTGTACCTAGGCGATCATTCATCGCACGTATGTCCTGGCGTAGTAGTCTGACATACATGGTGATTGCATCAATTTTATGTTCCAGTGCAGCTTTCAGTGCTGCGATTGCTGCCAGGATAGGTCCTTCTTCCTTCAGTCCCACCTGCGTAGGCAGCAGTTCAACCGCCGAGTGGTCCTGTGATGCCATTTCGTTCCCTTACGGTGTAGGCCTCCATCACCATCTGTTTGGCTTAACCCTTCCGGTTCTTGTCTGGCATTGAGATTTAGTGTTCTTGTTAAGCTGATGCAGAGGTGCTGTGATCCAATTGTTCTTACTTCTGCAGTTGTAGTTCTGGTTACTACGCTATGCACTTTGTTGCCAATTTGCACTTCTCTGAATACGCTTCTGTAGGCGGCACGCCCGTAGCCAGGGGGTCTGTTGGCTCCTCCTGCCTCCTCTGCCGCCCAGTCCTTCGTGGTGTGGCCAGAGCTCGTTCTGCCGGTTTGGGTGCCCCTGCCAGCTAAAGGATTACTGCGAGTGGCTCGCACTGAGGGCACCCCGTTGCAGAGTCCCCAGCACCCTCTTTTATAGCCACTTTGCTTGCACTGTCATTTATAAATAGCTGTGCTCGTAGCTGCTCCCTAGTGGGCCTCGCTGTGTGAGGTGTGTTTATTCTGCTAAGCTGTGTGTCTCTGTCCCGGCTTCCCCCATTTGCTGGGTAGGGTAGGGTGCCAGGCAGGGTGCGCAAAGATGTCTTTGATCCTAAAGACACTGAGCGTTACTCTCATGCACCCGTAGGCGGCGGCAGTCTTATCGGGACAACTTACCGTGATGTGCACTCGCCTTGCCGCCGCAACCCTCTCACCTGTCCATGGGCCGGGTGCCTGCTAATGAGTGGTGCGCTCAGTGTCCTAGCGTCTTCCTGCTTGTTCAGGCTGGGGGGGCTCTGCGACTCCACTTCTCCACTCTGTCCCTGCTTCTGTGCATTCGGCTCCACCAGTCACACTTGCCACGGCACCTCACTGCCACAGTCCGTTGCCTTTTGTCGCTTGCCTCGGGACCGCCTACTCCAGCTGGGAAGACACTGCCATTCTCACCAACCAGTTCCTCAGTCGGTGCGGACGAAGGCTCCAGACGCCATCTTGGGTTCCTTTTATGCGTTCTTTCGGCACCTCTTTCTTCACCATTTTGCAGCTTCTCCACACCAGCTTTCTAACCAATGGTCAGGAGCACCATAGCTTCTTATCCCTACAACAACGATGCATACATACAAATCTTTTAAAGGATCAAGTGGGAACTCTGCTGTTTTGCTGCCTTTCTACATGGCAGCTGGTCATGCCCCCTTGTATCTCGAGAAACGTGAACGCTGTGGAGAAACCCTGATAAGAGCATCAGGTAGTGAACCGTTTGGAAAAGATACCCGGTAGGAGAGTACAACAGGGAATCTGTGTGAGCCAAGAGGGGGATATTCTTCACACGAGTGTAAACCAGGATATCCACAGAGTTTCAGTAGAACATTCCTGGCATAGGAGTACACCAGGAAATTGAACCTTGTGTTGAAAAGGAGTTTTTGTTTTATTAAGTCTTTTGTTAAAGTTGAAGATTTTACTTTTACTTGGCCATCCTAAAAACCATAAAAGACTTTACCATATACTGCAACTTGCGTTACAGAAAGAATCTCTGCTCTGCCAGCCTGAAAGACTTTTCTCCAATATAAGTAAAACTGTATCATAGAAAGAACGTTTTGGGGGGGAATATCAGTGGAAAAGAGACACTGTCATTACCTTTATTGAACTGTGATGTTACTTTTTTCTGAAACAGTTCAGGGGAAGGGAAGCTAAACTCTAGAGATAAGGATTGCTTTGCGGAAATTATATATATATATATGAATTAGCAAAATTTGATGAAAGTAAAGACAAAGTCTATTGTACCCTTTTCATATTTTGTATGTTAGTGTGAGGGTCAGAGGTAATTTGGATATATGATATGATAGGTTATTTATAACACGCTTTATACCGGAGGTTTCTAAGCGCGGACCCAGGGGAATCGAACCCATGTTGCTCCATGTCGTCTTGCTTCCAAGGCGAGCACGCTGCCGCTGAGCTATCCTCCCGAGGATACAAGGTCACTTTGCTTTAGTTTTGGTTTCATATATAGGGATCATTCTCTTTTGGCAAGGGCAAGATATGCCTGTTTCCAATCCCATCTTTTAATAAATATGGCTAATGTTGAGAACCCTACAACTATGTGTCCGCCTCTCATTACGGACACCTCGCATTAGCCCCCTTCTGAATTCCTATAATACATTTTGGGAGTAAAAGAATGTGAGTAACTTCATGTCTGGCAGTTGGAAAGCGAGGAAGGATTCAATCCAGTGAAAAGGATAATAGAGGACTAAGATGCACATGGTGAACGAGAAAATACGGAGATGGGAATCCGAATACATGTACTTGGAGAAGTGAGAGGATGATTTTCCTTGTTCACCCTATAGATGGAGGACTGCAGGGATGAAAATATATGCTGCCCATGAAACCAAGGGAGAGGGTTTTAGAAACAACAGAATATTTTATAGGTAAGATGGTGCATGAGAACGGATGCAAATCAAGGTGGCAAGACATTTAGTCTGGCGTGTGATGAGGTGGAAAAAAAGTGCATGGTATATCTGAAGACCATGAAAAGGGGCTACAATGTGTGTTCAAAGTGGTTCTCCAAAGGGGAATGGTTTGGGCCCAGAGAAGTAACATCATAAAGAACATTGGCGATTTGATGAGGCTTTTTTATTTTTTAAGTACAAATTAAGTTTAATGAAAGAAGTGAGCCTAAAGTGGCAAGGGAGATGTAGAACTTAGATTGTTTTTCAGGTCTCTTACAAGACCCGACGTTTGCAGCACGATATTCAAAGTCAAATGTTAAACCTCAAGCACCTCTGGGGTGATCAACTCAGTTTATAAACTACAAGGGTTCTTATTTGGCAGAAGAAATGTTGCGCCTATATGATTTTGCCTTTTAGACACTCCGCAGCAACCATGAACAGAATTCTGCAGTGTGCGAGTGAAAGCAACTTTTGGTCGGGAGGAGGGTCTGCAGAGCACGGCTGAGGTTGCACAGAGTGTGAATGACTGTGCATTAGGGTATAGGTGAGGGTTTGTAGATTTAGTGTAAAACAAAGTTAAGTGTGCAAAGCCTGGCTATTGGTGTAGAGTGTGGCTGAAATTGTGAAAGGCTTAGTCAAGGTTGTTCTGTGCACAATTACTGTGGTTAGGGTAAGGAAAGTTTAGTATGAGAAAAGTTGTCAGGCTCAGCACAATAATATGGTGGGCTAGTTAATGTTGACAAAGGCTTCTAAAAATACAGTTCCAAGTATCCATGTCATCTCCAAGAAAATAGTTGCTAGTTTCTAACACAGCCAGCAAGTCCAAGCTCGCCAACGATGCGCATTACTTTCTGCAAGTTGATGGTATTTGGGCTGCGGTCAGAAGTGAACAAAGGCAAACATGCATCTGCTTGACGCAGTTTGCCAACAGTGTGCTCTTGATAGGAATTCTGCATTCTGAGCACATTAAATACTGTGTCAAGTGGCATCACCACTTCACTAGTTTGCCAGCCACAATGAAGGATGTCTTCGTCTAGAACAACTTGCTGGACAAATGCAACATTTATCGAATGGCAAATGAAAACCTTTTCTCATTACAGCAAGTTGGTGATAGTCATTCATATCTACATTGAGGCATCATAGACAAAACCAAAATGTTTTCTTACCTCCAAGGTTTGAGATGGTTAGCACAGCATCTCCCTGTCCACGAATATCAGGCTGTTCACTACTGAATAAATGCACATTGACTTTGCGTTGTTCCTTGACCAATGAACTATATTCTTGGCCTTCTTAGCAAAGGGTAAAGCCAATCAATGGGAAGTGCAAAAGCCAGACCAACCGTTTTATACGTTGAGGTTTTTATTTGGGGCTAGTTCCACTCAACAGCAAAACTGACAAATATAGGGTACAAATCGTAAACTTAAAGATGGCCATGATACCATTTCAAAACAGGTCTGTCCTCTGGTACACTTTCCTGTTGGCTGACCAAATGTAGGGAGTGGGTGAAGTTGTTTTCTCAAGGAAAGAAAAACTAAAAGGTTCTCTGAAACCCGCCAACCACAAGGCTGCTTCCCAGCTAGTTGGCACCAGTAAGTAAAATAGCTCTCTAATTATCCAAAAATATTTTTTCTAGGAATTTCAGGGCCTCGGCACTAAACTGTCCCCACGCTTCGTTCTTAATCTTCCTGCTTAATGCACTGCTTCCTTGGACTTCACTTGATGTGGAGACCAATTCTCAGTGTCTGGTCAATAATAGAAAACACTAGTTTGGGGGTATACTGGATGTTCTACCAGGGCCAACTCTTACATGGCCCAGAATTTGCGCTAAGCAGAAGCCACCAGACTAAGCTGTTTCTAGGAGTCTCAACACTTCACTCTCTTAGTCCGCTCTACGGGTATCCTCACTTCTTACCTCCCACCCCCGATATTCTCCTCCCAGTTGGCCAGGGAAAGGCTGTCGCTATTGGATCCTGACGCTGGGGGTGGATATGCAAGGGAGGAGACTTGGGGAGTCGAAGCGAGGCACCCTTGGGTGAGCCGCGGTATCCCCCACTTCCATTTTCCCACAAGTTCGACATGCCCAGGCCTTTGTAGGCTATTACCTGGCCCTTCTCGATTTTTCCAATAGATTGTTCCCCAGTAGACACCAGTCAGGTACTGGGACGAAGAAGAGAAAGCAGCAAGAATGAAGGACATGGAGTCAGCTGTGGAAGCAGGTGTACGGACTGCTGGACTAGAGCAGACCTCTGCAGTAAGGCAACGTGGGAGATAGAGTTTCGAGAACCCCGGAAAGATGCAGAGTGTATGCAGCAGGAAGCAAGGTTAAAGGAAGCTGGAGGCCTATGGCAGAATACGTAAAAAGAACCGGCGTGACTAGGCGAAGCTGTAAAGTGAGGCCCGATCTGCGAGAGATGCATCAATGGTGGGGGCGAAGCCACGGAGAGCCACTGGGGAGACAGAGCGTGGTGCTGCATATGAGAGAGAGAGCTTGTGGCAGCGGAAACCTAGCTGGAACGCCGTAATCACTGACTGGTGAGTCAACCTAGGAAGGGTGACACTGGGACAGCAGGCGTGACCTGTAATGGGCAGACCGTGTGGTCCGACAACTACGCCTAGAACGAGGACACCTACCTATGGAAAAGCCACTTAACAGCTTGAAAAAAAAAAGCTTGTGATTGAATATAAAGGAAATCTTGTGTGAATTGATATTAAGGAACTGAACTTTGTGAAGTTGGTGAAAGATAACCTAACCTGAAGGGCTGGGAAGTATCCCAAGGAATTGCGTTTTTGGAATTGTTTAAAGACTTGAAAGTTTGGGTAAGGGAACCCCTTTTTGCACTGTGGACTATCTTGAACCTGAGGGAAGGGAAACATTTTACAATAGCTGGAAGAAGCTCAGAACCGTTATTTGAACACTTATTATGAGGCTGACATCCCTACACATTGTATATAAATAGAGGTGAGGGCAAGTATAGATTTTGGACACAGACAGATATTTACTTTGGACATCCTGCCAGACTATCCTTAGCTTCATTTAGGTAGGGCAATCCCATTTTTTATTAATTAATTCATTCATTCATTCATTCGACACACCCCAGACCCTGTGGTATCACGGTGTGGTTACAGACATCTTAGTAATTGGTCATACATTTGAACAGCGTACAGTAGTTATTTACAACAAAAGATCATACACAAACACACAAGAACATTATTTACAAGTTAATCAGGAGGGTGTTATACTGGTATTGGTTTAAGCACCATTATAGTAGTATCGGTTAAATGACCAGGTTTTCAGCAGTTTTTTTAAAGCCGGGGAAAGAAGTCTCTTTTTTGATGTATGTGGGGAGGGAGTTCCAGTGTTTAGGCGTTAGGATATAGAAGCTACTACCCCCTGCTCTTGTATTGTTGTAGCGGGGTGACACTAAGAGTTGATTGTCATTAGATCTCAGTGTTCTGGTGGATTCTTTTTTCTGTAGGACGTTGTTAAGATAGATTGGGGCTTTTTTGGCAAGGCATTTATGTGTGATGCAGAGAATTTTAAAGATAATTCTGACTTTTATGGGTAGCCAGTGGGCATCCTTCCTGATTTTGGAAATATCAAACTTTTTTATCCCTAATGCTGGCCTTAAGGCTTGTTTTGCAAGAGTTGCAATTTGTTGAGGTTGGTATTGAAGATCCCTAGCAGTAGCACATTGCAGTAATCCAACTTGGATACTACCAACGCACTAGCCAGGGTGAGGCAATTGGTAGGAGGCATGAATTGCTATAGGTTTGGATGTGTAAGCCGTGGATGATGACAGCGTACTGATGTGTTTGGTCATGGTGAGGTTAGCGTCTAGGTATACGGCTAATGTTTTTACTTGCTTGAGTACTGGGATCAGAGTGCCGTCGATATTAATAGAGGTGTAATCTGAATGGAGGGCAGCTATTTTAGTTGGGGATCCCACAATGAGAACTTCAGTCTTCTCATCATTGAGGCAGAGGCTATTCAGCACCATCCAGTTTTGGATGATGGCGTATATTTTGTTAATGGTCAAAGTGTCCTGGTCATAATTCCCTGAGATGGGTATGAGGATCTGGGCGTCATCTGCAAAGGTTATCACTACATATGATCTCCACCCAAAAATATCGCCGTATATATGGTCGTCAGGAACAGTCATAGGCGATATTTTTTGGGGGGGATCATTTGGGGTGTTTTTGGGAGCAGGGCTGCAGGGGTGTCCCCCGCTCCTTTAAAAATAATGCAGGGGTTCCATGCATTAATATCACTGCAAAAAAGATGCCGATATTTTTGTATGGCGATATTTTTGCGGGGATATTTTCCAAAATAGACCAGACCACAAATAACAGAGCTGAAACTCTGGCCTTCAGAGAAGAGGCGGCTACAAGGATACTAGGGCTGATCAAAACAGCCGGCACTGAACTCACAGCAACGGATAAACCTGAGGCACTAATTCGACAATTAGAGTGGAAAATTCGTAGAGAGATCAACCTCAAGTTACATGCATCCACGCTGGCACAATACTATACTACAAAAAGGAGACCAAGAGGATTACGTGTGAACCTTGAACCCACGTTATGTAAGGAAAACCCAACCTTCGTCAAATGTTGGCACTTAATTCTTAACAAATGCTCCCTCGACCTAATAATCTTAACGATTGAAGAATTAGCACACTCCCTTACAACACTGAATGAGGATATAGAAGGATTAAAAACCTCACTGAGTAAGGCCTATACAGCTGACCAATTGAAACAAATTCTTGAGGAAACCAACCAGAAACTGGCAAATTATAAACAAGAACTCGAGGTCAAAAAGATTAGGAAATTCAGACGGGATACACAAGATTACAAACTTGATATAGTTTACAGTTGGCAAGCCTACTACGGTCATTACCCAAATAAACCTAATCCAAATAATCCATGTAAAACAGGATCACTGTCGACTGGCAATACTTCCTCTGAAGCCTCCAGTACAGAATTAGAAGTTACACCAGACCGAACGGCAGAAGCCACATCAGGGCCCTCAGGCACTCCAGCTAGCGATCAAATAAATAGTGACGCTGCAGCTTTTTTTTTTTTAGAAAAAAGCCAGTTAGAAGAGTACAAAAGAAGAAATCCTCAGAGGAAGAAGGGGTCGAAGAAACCCTGCTAGTTAATATCTCATCGTACCGCCTTTCAAAGATGGAAATACAAGTCCTTAAGAAGGGCTTGTCCTTTGTCCCCAAGAACAACAGTACCCTCTTACGTGAAAAAATAGATTTCTTCAAACTGATGCGCAAATTGAAGCTCAAAGTTTTCTTCAATTCATTGGAGGAGGACAGTATAGATAAGGAACCACATACATTTCTGGAAGTCAGTCCAAAAAGCACCTTCAATCCGCCAATACAAAACCATATTCTGTCAACCTTTGAAAAAACAGTTCTGGATGAGTTTAAGAAGATTCGATTTAAAACCGATGCTCAAGGAAATTTCTCAAAAATAGAGCGTCAGACACTGCAAAACCTCCTAGACAATCAGACCACAATCCTCAAACCAGCAGACAAAGGAGGAGCCCTTGTTCTAATGGACAACCAAGATTACCTCGACGAAATTGAACGCCAGTTGAGGGATGAAGACACTTACTTGGAAGTACCTATGAATCCTACAGAAACAGTGTGAGCATTAATCAAAAGAGTGTTAGATGAGGCTGAAGAGAATGAGGTCATCGCGACACTTCCTCGAAAATCAACATCCAATCATGCCAGTGATGTACATTTTACCGAAAATACATAAGAGACTGATAAAACCTCCAGGACGCCCGATCATAGCAGCTACCAACAGTATCCTTGGACCCCTTGCACAATATCTGGACAAAATTCTCAAACCTTTGATTCAAGAAACACCAACATACGTGAAGGACACAATGCACTTTTTGCAACTCTTGAAAGACACACAAGACACACAATTCGTGAATGGAAGAGACATATTATTCACCATGGACGTCATGTCTCTTTATACCAACATAGCCCACAAAGCCGGATTAGAGGCCATTGAATGGCTCATACTTAAAACCGATAAATGCCAAGGTGATAGACTGTTTGTCCTTACCCTCTTGAAACTTGTTCTCAGTAACAACTTCTTTAAATTTCAAGATAGATACTTCATTCAGGCATCGGGCACCAGCATGAGAGCAGCCATGGCACCATGCTATGCAAATGCTTTTATGTACTATTTAGAAAATGAACACGTCCTCACATCACCAAGGTGGATGAGGCACCTTTCAATATATCGGAGGTGCATAGATGATATCTTCGGTATCTGGACAAGCCCCCAAGAGGAGTTAGAAGAATTCTTCACAATGAACGGGATGAATCCACGTATCAAGTTTACAACGGAAATAAGCACGACAACCACACATTTCCTTGATGTAGAAGTATATGTGTCTGAAGCGAAATTGGAGACTAGGATCTACACCAAACAAACTGATAGGAACAGTTTATTACTCGCTACAAGTTTTCACCCTAAACAGACGATTGACAGCGTACCCTTCAGCCAGTTTTTGCGGTACAGGAGGAACATCTCTGAAAATACGGAATATGTCCGTCAGGCAACTACATTGGAAACTAAATTTACAGCAAGAGGGTACAACCCCACTTTGATAGCCGGAGTGGCAGAAAAAGTTACAAACATCGACCGAGAAACATTACTGGTACCCAAACCTACAAAACCTGGAGAACCACTGGTATATGTCACAACCTATTCGGTTCAGAGCACGAGAATAAAGAGGGTGATCAAGAAGAATTGGCCAATGCTACAACTAGACCCACAATTGCAACATCTTTTTCCAGACCTACCAACATTCGCATATAGAAATAGCAAGTCTCTACGTAAGAGTCTGGTGAAAGCAGAGATTTCCTCCTCCAGTACCTCAACTCAACACAAAGGAACAATTCCGTGCTACAATTGCCAGCACTGTGGCAATATCATAAAGGGCAGCTACATTACACATCCCCATTCAGGCAAGCATATACAGCTACGTCATTCATGCACCTGTGATGCTCAAATCGTAGTATACGAATTGAAATGCCCATGCGGCCTCTACTATGTAGGTATGACTACCAGAAAAGCCAAAACTA
Source organism: Ambystoma mexicanum (assembly GCF_040938575.1). NCBI lineage: Eukaryota > Metazoa > Chordata > Amphibia > Caudata > Ambystomatidae > Ambystoma > Ambystoma mexicanum. The sequence continues at coordinate 983,366,224 of NC_090928.1, read as the reverse complement.
GATGGACTGAGCACAAGTCCAACATTTGTAGAAAAAGCTTAAAATCCCCTGTGGCGGTCCATTTTTTAGAGACACGACATACAGTGGCACAATTACAATGTGTTATCCTTGAACAAGTAACAGCTGGCAGGAGAGAGGGCAATGTGCAAAGAAAATTAGCACAACGTGAGATACTGTGGATTGAACTTCTGGACTCTCTAAACCTTCGAGGCATGAATTCAGAGTTTGACCTTATGTGTTTTTTGTGAATTCCGCCCACCTTAGCGGGTGACAAATGGTCATATTACATATATGATGTTCTCTGTCTGATGGTGTATGTTGTCAGTTTGGAAGTCCTTCTGTACCTTGTAATGATGAACAATTCCTTGAATGTTGTTGTGATGTATCATACTTGTAGATCACTAGATGTAACTGTTGTTGTTGACTAATCTACACCCAAATAACAGGTCCATTATCACTCTGAAGAGCGACAGATTAAGGTTACTTTGAAACCACCAGTTAACGACTTATACACAGATGTGAGCACCCCGCGGTTACAGCTTGTACCGCGGTGGTGCCCCCACTCACATCCATTACGTCCTATGTAAACAATCAGAATGCCTGGGAATCGTGTGTTCCCTCCGTCTGTATATAGGCACTTTTTAGTATCCTTAATTACTTACATCTATTGCGACAGACTAAGGTCACTTAGAAACACTCAGTGAACGACCTATACACAGATGAGAGATGGGGGCACCCCGCGGTTACAGCTTGTACCGTGGTAGTGCCCCCACTCACATCCATTACGTCCTATGTAAACATTTACAATGGCCGTGTATATGGGAATCATGTGTTCCCTCCATATATAGACAATCTCTAGTATCCTTAATTACTTAGATCTTTGTTTTCCAATCCTTTGGAATATACCTGGGTCCTTTGGACCTTTGAATCTTCCATAGTAAGTAAGAGCCTACACACACAAAAAACAACTTTGCTGGAAAAATCACGTGATGTGTCGCCATGATTACTCAATGGCGAACCTGCGCTCATACCAACAAGGCCGACTCCGAATGAGCCTCACGTGCATGCGCGGGGTTGCCGTGACTACAGTAAACGCTACAGGCATTTGGTCAGCGGACACTGCAGCAACCGGCACGGAGCGAAGAGCTTCTGTAAACAGGTGAGCCTCGGTAAACTTCCGTACAGCTTCCGAGAGCGGTCTTCCCCTGAAGTCGCTCTGGGAACCACGAAACATCGGAGTGCACTATGCACGCCTTTCGTTTAAACATTGAATCTGGCCACAGAGGGCCATTATACCGTCCCTGGATCAGCTTCTATTAAACACACTGTATTACTAGGACGCATATAAACCCATGAATAATCGACACCAACTCTATTTTTAGGGTTTCTCGTGCCGCTTTCTGCCGCTTCCCAGTCTCCTGAGAGCTTCATTCTGAAGACTGGGTGAGTGATCGAATTTAGTTAACTATGTACCCTCCAACCCTGTGAGACTAGCATGTTACAAATGAGATTCTTTGCCTTTAGTTACCGTTTTACTTTCCTTTGAATAGATCTTGATACCGGAACACAGCAACTTCCCGGGAGAGGTCAGTGACATTTAAACCCCTTATTTTGATAGTTTAGCTTTGGGAGTCAACCTTTATGTATAAATGGATTAAAATACTTGTTATTTTTAAATTCCCCACAGAGGAAGATTGGGCTTATTGCTTAGCAATACGCAGTTCTGGTTTTGATATTTTTGCGGGGATATTACCGCATGGAACCCTGCAAAGTTGGTGTAGATGACACCCATATCATCTAATGCCGAGAAGAGGAGCTTCGTGTAGGCATTGTAGAGTGTTGGAGATAGGCAAGAACCTTGGGGTACTCCGATGGGTACTGGGATGGGATCAGCAGCTTCCTTGCCTATGGCATCTCTAGAGGTACTTTCGGCAAGAAAGGATTTCATCTACATAGTGGCATCATTAGAGAAGTTGAAGTCATTGGCTAGTGATGTGCATAGTTTGTCGTGGTCCACAAGGTCAAATGATGCAGAGAGGTCTAACAGCAAGAGTATGCAGAGTTTCCCTGAATCTCTGATAGTGTCCATTCGAATTCTGAGATCCAGGAGGGCAGTTTCTGTGCTATGGTTTCGCCTAAAGCCCGATTGTCTAGTTCCGAGGAGCAGGTTCTGTTTAAGGCGTGCTTGGATTTGTATGTATGCTATTTTATCTATGAGTTTAAGTAAAAATGGGACCGTTGTTATTGGACTATAATTAGTAGGTACTGTGGGGTCCAGTGTTTGTTTTTTTTTTTTTAGAAATGGGGTGTCCCAGGCTTCTTTAATGCTGGCTGGGACTGTGTTAGAGTTGAAGGAGGAATTGACAAAGTTGGTAATGGTAGGGGTGAGGGTGGATGCGCATGCTTTCACTAATTTGTCTAGGACATTATCCCTTTGCAGTTCGAGGCTTTTAATTTAGAGATAGTGTCTAGCACTAGTTCTTGAGTGACCAGAGCGAAGTGGAATAGGGAGTTAGGATTTTCAGTGGTGATGGGTAGGGGGTTGGCGGTTGAGGCATTTTTATCTGCTAATAACAATCTTTTGGTGGTTATTTTGTTTTGCAGCCGCGCAATTTTAGAGGAGAGTGCGTCTTGTATGGTGGTGCACCATTCTTTACTGGAATTGGCAGGGGTCTTGATTGGGGTGGGATTTTCTAATTCTCTAAGGATAGAGAAGAGTTCTTTGGAATCTGATGAGGGATTGCTGATACGTGTGTTGTATGCATTGGCTTTATGGGAGATAATTGCTGTTTTATAGATTTTGTTGGCATCCTTGAAGGCTTTACGGAGTCAAGGGTGGGATGTTTATTATGGGCCTGTTCGAGGGAGCGTTTGATTCTTCGTAGGGAAACTAATTCTTGGTCTGAACCAGAAGTGGGTCTTTGTGTCAGTGCGTCACATTTTAGTTGTAATAGGCGCTACTTCGTCAATAGTCAGGGTGAGGTATTTATGGTAGTAGTCTGCAATGATACATGGGTCATTGCTGACGACGAAGTTCGTTTCTAGAGTTTTGTTGAAGATGGGGGGGCAAAATTCTCTATGGTAAGCTTTCAGGGATTTCTGGCTTCGAGAGTGTCCATTATTTTAGTCTTGGGAGGACTGGGTTCATCGCTCATGAGGGTGAATTTTATGCATAAATGGTCTGTCCAGCCGAGGGGGGTAATTGAATCTATGGTTATTCTGGTATTAAGTGAGAGGATCCAATCAAGGATTCTGCCCTTGATATGCGTGGGAGCATTCTTCAGTTGGGTGAAGTTCATGTCTTTGAGTGTTGAATGTAGGATTGCAGCTTTGTGATCTTGGTCATCGTGGAAACCTAGATTCAGGTCTCCAAGGATAATGTATTTCGTATTGGGTTTGATGAGTGGTGCAAGAAGTAGTGGGATGTCTATTTCAGGGTGACTATTGGCGCTGGGTGTTCTATATATCACTACAATATTGATCGTGCTTTGGTCATTCATAGCGAATTTGCCTAGCAGAAGTTCATACCCTATGATGTCTTCGATGGAGCTTGATCCAAGTTGTAAATTACTCCAAGCTATGATGGCTACACCACCTCCCTTGCAGCGAGTTCTATCTGCTCTGAGGATATTGTAGTCGGGCGGGATAGCCAGTGCTAGTAGAGGTTCCGAGGCTTGGTGAAGCCAGGATTCTGTGATTATGAATAGGTCCAGATTTTGTTCAGTGATTAAGTCGTGTATTTCGAATGCATGAGCTCCTAGTGACCGGGCGTTGATGAGGGCACTTTTGAGGCTAAGGGGCAGCTTCAGTTCAACTACAGTAACAATCTTGGGCGTCTGAGGCTGAGAGGCATTGGGGGTTCTTTTAGGGGTCAAGGCAGTATGAGGCTTGTATTTTCACTGGATTTAGGTGGTTTTGGTATCCTGAGGGGAGGTGTGAGGCGAGTATGGAGTAATTTGGTGCGTGATCTTAGGTAAAGAGTCCTATCGTTTCCAACCATGGGGTTGGTTTTGGAATCTACTGTAGTCTTGGGGATGATGGAGTCGTCTGCTGTATGATCCATGGGTACAGGCTCTTGCCTGGGGAACCTGGTGGTACAGCTAGAGCTGTGGGCATAATCTAGGCTAATTGGAAATGGTGAGGTGGGTGGAAGGAAAGGCATTGGGCAGGGTATAGAGTAGTGTCTAGGGCATGCCAGTCTGGATAGGCCATTTCTGAATACCAATAGGTGATTACCTGTGCATGGAATGCTATCTTGGATAATGCAGAATGGGAACAACCTAGCATAACTGTATTCAGTATAGGATGAGACTGGAAAGAGATGTACACAGGGCTAGGTTTGGCAGTCATGGGGCTCAATATACAGTATGATGCACGGTTAGGCGGGCATAGGACTAAAATAAACCAGATCAATGCACGGTTTAGCAGGCAAAAGCCCAAGTACACAATTCAATACCAGTAATACAATTTGGTGAGGTGTGCTAAATGCAGAATGCAACCAGTAACATAAAATGTCAGGGTGCGCTAAATGCAGAATACAACCAGTAACATAAAAGGCATGTTAGGCTGAATGCAGTATACTGCCCATAACAAAATATGGCATGGAGCGTAGATACAGTATGCTACCAAAAGCATAAAATAGCAGGGTACATTAAATGCAGTATACTAAAAAGAGGGATATAGCACGATATGCTAAATGTAATATACTCACATGTGGGGAGCACATGATGAGGCTGCTTAAGGTGGTGGGGTGCTAGTTGACGATCCTTACTGGTCGGTAAGTAATAGTACTTTGCTCGGTAAGTAGGTCAACATTTAAACATTGCAGAGAGTGCTAAGGCTTAGAGTCATTTCAATCCGTTAGGTAGGTTAGGTTTAGCCAAGTACATATGAGCAATTAACGTAGCATGACATTCATAAATGTTAGTAAAACACAAAAATGGATGTGAGCTGCACGCACCGTTGTACGGCAATCAGAGTTCTGCGTGTGCAGTGGAGAGAGACACACAGCATTAAAATCTGTAGTGATCACTTGTAGGTAAATGATCACGGAGGCTGTCCAGTCATTTGGTCGAAAGACATTTGGTCGAAAGACAAATGGTCGACGGAATTTGGTCGAAAGCCAAATGGTCGAATTTTTTTTTTATTTATATATATATTTGTTAGGTTTTTGTTTAGGGAAGAAAAGGGTTTTTTAGAAAAAACAGGGGGTTGGGGGACCCCCCCCCAAAAAAAAAAAAAAAAGGGAAAATAGAAAAAAAAATAATTCGACCATTTGTCTTTCGACCAAATAGTGTCGACCATTTGTCCTGTCAACCTTTTTTTTCGACCAAATGACTGGTAACCATCACGGAGTAGTGTATATGGGGAGCAGAGACACTTAGTTGTGGTGTACTTACAGAGATACGTGGAGGAGCAGGGGGACTGCTCGACCGACCGCACACCATCACGGACAGGGGCAGACAGGCCCTTTTGTTGGCCCTTCTGTTTGGGGCTTCCTACCACGGCTTCCGCTTATCGGTCGGGCTGTGGTGTGATATTTTGATGAGCAGCCAATCCGCGGCTGAAAAGCAGGCTGGGCTTAAAGCGTTAGTCAAGTAGGACTAACGTGGCGGCCATTGACTGCGTTGCCTGTAATGGCGGTCAATGGAAGTAGATTCTCGAACAGTGGCTGGCGAGGTGCCAGGGCTGGGGGGCAGGGGGGTACCCAAGGGGGTCGCAATACCCGTATTCAAGAATTGTGGCATTCAGAGCAGTTGTTGGAGGTCAAAAATCAGCGGAGTAGCGTCGCCGCTCTGGAGGGGCTCTTACCCTTACTGGTGCAGGTCGGGGCAGGGGAGAAGGGCTCCTCCCTTGTCTCGGCGACGGGGCACCTGACTTAGCGTAGGGCAAGTTAAATAATGTTGGACAAAGGTTTTATTGAATAAAAGACTTTAATTCAATTGTCTGTGTCTACTTCATGATGCCTTCACATCACCTACTCATTATTAGGGTATTTTTTAAGCACAGACCAAGCTCCTGAAAGCAACAGAGCGCTTTACAATCATAGGATGAAGAACACAGGGAGGGAAACACAGAAAAGGGGAGTGGGGAGCTAACAGGAGGTGGCAATTGGCAGCAAGGGGTCTATAAGCAACCTGGGGAAGAGACAGTGGGGAGCAGGTCACAGAGTTTCAGGTAGGATGGGGAGTGCAACATGTGTGGACCTAGGTGTTAGGGAGGAGCCTTTCCTTGAAGAGAAAGGTCTTGAGCTTGTTCCTGAACTGTAGAAGCAATGGGGCAAGTCTGATTTTGACGAGGAGGAGGTTCCAGAGTAGTGAAGCATAGACAGATAAGGCCGATCATCTGGTTATTTCCTTCCTGCCTTGATGAAACTGATTATGTTCTCACTCCTTTCACAGAGGTAGCCTCTTCTCAATTGGCCAGGGTATGGCAGCCACTACCTGCTCTTGGCCCTGTGGGTTGCTATGCGAGGGAGGATCACATGAGGAGAGGCAACCCTCATGGGGGGGGGGGTTAGATTGGTATCATCAGATGAGACATGGTATCCCCCTGCCTCTTTTAGGGATGTCCCCTCCATTACTCATGCCTTTATGGCATATTGTGGTGACCCCCTTCAACCTCTCACAAGACTTGCTGATGGCATCCCACAATATCTTGTAATGACAAAGACTGACCATCAACCTCATATATATAAGTCCATTAAAGATACTGGGACGAGGAGGAGGAATGACATTATGAAGATCAATAGAGCACAGAAGCCCACACTGTGCTCTAGTTGTTGGGAGTGGCATCGTGGCAGGAATTTTGAATCTCCAACAGCCGATGTAGCCATAGATGCTGACGGGAGCAGGCGGTTCCCATTCGAAAGAGAAAAGGCTCAGTGAGAGCCCAGCTCCATGCGAGGCCTGCAGAAGAGAGGAGCGGACCAATTGCGGTGCAACGCGTATAGTCTGCTGATCCGGCTGTGAAGGAGAATCAGGAGAACCAGAGCCCTCTAGCTGCACAGGCAGTGACAGGGGAATGCTGCCTCTAGACCGCAGAAGCCAGGCGAAGAGTGGCAAAAGGATGAGACGCTCTCCCAACCTACTGGAGTGTAGCAGCAACCACGGAAGCTCACGAAGGACGGTGAAGCAGCTGCACATAACTGGTGAGGCAAGCTGGGGAAGGTGGGACGCTGGGCTGTTCACAGCAAGTGCCGTGCACCATGGGAGAGGGCAACAAGCTCTTTAGAAGTGATTAAGAAAGGGTCCAACTGGATATTAAAAGCTTGATAAAGGCTTAAGTCCACAGTTTAATATGAGTCTAAGACCCACACCTGAAATTGAGATACTTGTGAAACTTTTGTAACTAAGTCCTGGAAGGAGGGAAATGCAGGCATTTGCGAGGCTGGGACTCGCACCCAAATTGTGTGACTGAAGAAGTGGCCAGGGGAGTATAACAGGTGTTTCGTGAGAAAGAATCTTAAGGAAGACACATACCTTGGGGTTGTGAATTGAGCGAACTGTGTAAGAAAGCCCTGCAGGAGAGCATACCAGGCGGAGCCAAGTCTGTGAAGTAAAATTGCAAATATCACGAAGAGGAAGCCATCTTCTTGAGCTTCAAAGAACTTGGTTACATTTTGGGAACTTTTATTTTGCTGGAAAGAAACTTGGGGAAGGAAGACATTCCCAGGAACTGTGAACACCATCTTAGTGGAAGCCTTTTTGTTGGAGTTATACGTTTTGTTGAACTTGTACATTTGGGCACTTTTCAAGCCAAAGACATTACCCATAGCACCTTAGAGTTACTTTTAGAATTCGAGGATCAGAATAGGATTTCGGACGCAGGATATTTTGATTTGGACATCTTGTTATCGGACAGACCATTAGTTTTGGTTGAGGTAGGGAAATGCATGTTAGAGAAGGGGCAGCAAGGCATTTTCTAACCCTCTTATTATTTGAATACGTCTATAATAACCAACATGACTCCTATGTGTCCGTGTCTCATTCCTGGTTCATCACACTGCAATGTAAGAGATCTGCACACTTCCTTACTTCTGGTGGATCGCAGGTCTCCAGAGATGCAGAGTTTCTCAGAAAGTAGCTTAGGGACTTCAGGGTGACAGTGTTGTAGAGGATGTAACAGGATTTGAAGAAGATATGCGCTTGCAGTGCGTGCCAGTGAAATTCGAGGAGGGTTTGGATGATGTGGTTGAATTTGATTTGCAGAGTCCTTTGATGAGTCTTTGATGAGGACACATCTAGGGATGACAAAGTAGTCGTCGGAAGGCTTTACAAGAGGGCATTGCCACCATCCAGGTGGGAGAGGACTAAGGGTTGGACAGCGGATCTGAAGTTGTTTTCTGGGACGAAGGGCTTGATTTTACACAGGAGAGAAAGTTGGTACCAAGACATTGGTGTCTTCCTTGCTATGTATTGTTTGAATGTGAAGTGTCTGTAGAGCTTGAACTCCAGAGACTTGGAAAAGGTGGCCAGCTGGGTTGTAAAGCTCTCAAGGTTCATAGCAGAGATCCAGGTCTGGATATCAGGAGGTTCAGTGTTGTTGGTCAGGAGTAGGAATTCAGTCTTGGAAGGGTTGAGCTTCAGGTAAGCACTGGACAGCCAGGACTAGATCAATGTGAGGCAGGCCTTGAGCCTGTGGATGTCTTCGATGGAGGATATCTTGAGGTAGATCTGTGTGTCATCTGCATATTGGTGGATACGGATGTTGTGCGAAGAGAGGAGGGTTCCAAGCAGTTCCATGTAAATACTGAAGATCATGGGTGACAGGATGGATCGTTGTGGGACTCCAGAGGTGATGGGAAGAGTTGATGATCTTGAAGAATCCATTTGTACAAACTGTTGGCAATTAGCAAGGTGGGATTTGAACCAGCTGAGGACGATCTTGCTGATCCCCATGCAGCGATGTAGAGTGTCTGCGGGTGTATGGTGGCCTAGTGTGTAAAATGCTGTGGAGAGGTCCAGGAGAACTAGGAAAAAAGGATGGCCTTCATCGAGGATTTTAAGAGCATCAATCCCCTGGATGGTAGCCGTTTCTGTGCTTTATCTGGGTCTGAAACCAGATTGGTAGGACTTTCTGCTACTGCTTTCTCAAGGATCTTATCTAGGAAAGCAAGATGGGTGATGAGGCAGTAGTTGCTGTGATGGTCAGGGTCCAGTGTTGGTTTCTTAAGAAGCAGGAGATTTGTCCAGTCTTTAGGCTCTTCCTCTCATCGTCAAAGTATTGCCTCATCAAAAGATGGCTTTGCTCCAAAAATTGACACGTCTGTCAAACAGCCCTCCCAAATAGGGTCCCAATGCATCCCGGGTCCTCCACAGGCTAACAGGGCACAGGTGTCTTACCACAGTCTAATGGAACTACAGGGTTTGCTATTCTATGATTGGCATATTGAAGTTGCTCCACAGGCTCCCTGCAGCATTCCTTGCCTCTGCCCATCACTGGTTGGCCCCACAGGGTGAGCTAATAAAGGCTTGCACAGCCAACTTGGATTTTCGACTTGCGCATGCACAAAGAGTGACAAGGGCAATGAAGCTAGGCTCTCTGCAGCTTCATTCACTTTCTCCTGTTCCTGTGCGCAAGTCACAACCACTTCAATTTGGTTTGTACACAGTGCTAAAACCTCATCTCGTGCTAATTTCACCTCTCGGGTCCTAAATTATAGAAGAGTTTTGCTTCCCTGGAGTTTCATGTCCGATTTGTATTGGGAATTTCTGCATGGGCATAAGCGTGCACCATTTAGCCAAGATCACTTAAAGGGCAAACCCCATTTTGTGGCATAATTTGGCGAGCCAGTTTTTCCCAAATATGGCATGGTGGGGCTGGCCAGGGGATCCTCCCCACACCACCCTGGCCGAACGTCTCACAGTGGCTGGTGATAACGTGCCCCTTTGGCCACCCCAACCATAACTCAATGGAGGGCACTTTTGTCAAGGAAGACTAATAAAAATAGCCAGCTGCTAGGTTGCATTTTAATTCTGAAATTAAGTTGCTACAGGCAACAAAACATTGGAACCTATTCCGAATCTGGACTACTAGTGACTACCTGTTAGTTTCACCCCAAATCAGGACACAGATGGCATGCCACTGTCCAGGTTTCAATGAGTGTCCATCCCATCCAAGTGACACTCTCGAAGAGTTCAGCAAGGATTTATTGAGGGTAAGTGTGGTGGTGCCAGGATTGCTGGATAGCAAGAACAAACGACAAATTGAGTCATTGACAATTAAGCAGCATTTATAGATTTGAACTGTAGAAGACAGAGGAGTTGTTTGGGCCGAAAAAGAGTCGAATATGTATTAAGTGCAAGTAACAGGTTGGTTTAAGCTGCATTCTTTTAATCGCAAAATGAAATGAGAATAACGGGCTTTAATTGTCTCCAGCTGGCTAGTGCTCAAAGCCAGGCATGCAGTAGGTATTCATTGGCAAGTCCTGAATAGGAGTTACCAGAAGTCATACACAACAGCTGCTCATACAGTCTGGCAGCCTTTCCAGTGCACATAGGGGAGAATTTAGTAATTCAAAGAGAATAAAGATATCCTTTTGGTTTAGGCAGTGTAAGGCAGAGCACAACAATGTTACCGGAGCAAGTGAGCACTGCCTCTCTAAGCTGCAAATGTAAGGATAAACACCATCCGCTGTGGGTAAGAAAGGTGTGTAAGAATTAGATTTAAGTGTACAGATTCTACTGTGATTTGGCGCACATAAAACACATGTTAACTCATTTTACTACTGTGGTATAATAGTCACTACATGTGCATACAGCATCACCAGTTGTCTGTTCCACTTGAAGCATGGTGGTGCCCAGTGTTCAGTGGGTCCTCCTGGTCTCCACACCTACCTACCAACAAACATCTCTGCACCCCATGTCATTATTCCTCATCAATGTCCTACGTGCCTATTCGGGGTCATAATGGGCCACAATCAGCAGCAGTTTTTAGCTACCGGGATTAGAATATCATAGCATGTCTTTATCTGTGGCCCATTCCTTCACACCAAAAGAGTAGCACATATTCTGAATCAATTAGTTTAATAAAGGAGAAACGTGAAAATCTGAGTTCATGGTGATTTAATGACAGTAAAAAAAAAACATGTACACTGCTTGACTTATATCCATCATCAAGTAGTACAAAAGTATCTTGGGTAGTTTTAATTACAAAGCGAAAAAGGGACTTTAACAGAATAGAAATCTTTACTGTTGACAAAGGCACCGTTTTTTAAAGATCAGAACAAACCTTCTGTACTGCAGTCGGATAAACTGTCGGTCAAAGAATCGGAAGTGGTTTCAGCCGGACCAATCAAATCAGAACCGTCATGCACTTCTCCACCCTACAAATACACAAATGAGGAAAAGGTTCAAATTAATTGTATTCACTGAGCACCTGATCCATGTGACAATGGGAAAATCCAAGTGAAAGGTATGCATTTCTATATTGTGATCATAAATGAACATATGGCATTCCATTTTAAGAGTACACCGGAGATCTATTAAAACAGATTAAGTGCAAACATAATAATAAGTCATTTAAAACATGCTTAATTCCCAGAGGTTTCTAAGCGCTGACCCGGGGATCAAACCTGTGTTGCTCTGCGTCATCTTGCTTCCAAGGTGAGCAAGTTGCCCCTGAGCTATTCTCCCATAGACCCGACTGAGCTACTATAACAAGAATGAAGTATCCTCATAAGTTCTTTCCAAACGCAAGAGAATTTACAATCTTTCTTTGATTCTTAACTAGAAATCTGGTAACATTCAGTGATTAGATTAACCACGAATAAAGGGAGAGCAACTCATTATTTGAAGTCACCAAGACTTTTGGTAGAAGCCTTATTGCAAGGCTTGCTCTTCTTCAAAAGAGATGGAGGCTGCTTAACAGTTTAAACAGAGAAACCAAATGATCTAACAGCAGATAATAGTAATGCAAAAACAACAAGACCTGATTAAGCTCTACGCACTATAATAACTGAGGATCTTAAGCATCATTAAAGGAACACAACTGAGAAACTAGAAAAAGATTCACTGAAATGCATAATAGAATACATGAATGCACATCATATTGAAAACTAGTCTACCTGGAGAACTACTGCTGCACATTCACTCAAAGGTAAACAGGACAACCCTAACAGGTCAGGACTGCCTAAAAAGTATGTGGTTGGGATTCACCTGGTGAACACTGAGATAGGCAGACTACCCTTCGAAGAGTCAAATAACATAGTAAATAGGCTTTCGGATGAAGAACTGCTATCAATTCATGGTTAGAGTTTACGCAGGGGAGATTTCTACCCAGGGCAAGCATCATTCAACTTGGTTTCAAAACCAGATATAAAAAGAAATAATAATAATACAGCTGCAGTTCCACTTCCAGATGGAATTCCAATCACGAGGTAAGGAAACTGGCCACACTGATGAAGTGGAAGCTGTGTAATTATTAAAGGGCGTGTATGTATGATGTGCAGGACAGCACTTAGTAGCAAACCACATAAGCACTATGCGTTTGCCATGAAACATTTGTTATTTTGTTTCCTCAGACTCTACCCGAGTGATTGGAACCTTGTGTGTGTGGGAACCGTGTGTGTGTGTGTGTGTGTGTGTATATATATATATATATATATATATATATATATATATATGCAGATCAATTAAAGTTAGCATCCCTAGGAGTAGGATGCCAGGTGTATCAGTTTCCATAGCCCTTGCTACATAACTAACTGCCTTCACACCTGTACCTGCTATCTGCCCCCTGATGCCCCTAAGTTTGCCACCAACAATGTAGTGGAATGCTGTTTTCCCTTCCTTGGGGGCAAATGGGTTCAAGACAGCACCACGTTGCCCCTAAAGAAGGCAAACAACTTTGCGCCACCTTTGTGGCCATTTTCAGGATGGAGGCTTGAATGGATCAGGGCTTGAATGGACCGGGGCGTGCCCCTCCACCCCTAAAATCCTTTACCTGGTGGCCTAGTGCGCCTTTCTGCTTCCCAGCTGCGGCAGCCTGGGGCCAAATCCTCATTTCTGCGCCTCCAGGGAAGCAGAAAGGAGCCCTGGACCACCAGGGAAATGTTTTTGGGGGTGAGGGGGCTCACCCCGGTCCCTTCAAGACCTTCCGGCACAAACAGCCCCACCCCACCAATTATCCAGAAACATAGGAGAACTCTCACTTGTGATACACGAGCAGAACATTTTCTGCAATAATTTCCCATTTTTCGCATATCAGTGAATCAGTAACTAAAGAGTCCAACTAGTTAATACCACACTGACCAGAACCAAATATCAGCAAAGCAAAAGCAAAGTAACTGGTACTTTCCCTTGCATGCACTGTTCCAACTGCAGTTTCGTAAACCAAGGGGAATATTGTTTTCCACCCAAGGTCGGGGGAAAAGATCACAAGTTTTGGTAAACTGCGACACCAACAATGCAATCTATTCTAGAAGATGCCTTTTGGGATATATAATGTTGGACAATCTACCAGGCAATGTAAACTACGTTGGAATGAGCATTGTTGATGGATCCGTACAAAGAACATAAATTGAGCAGTGGTATGCCATTGGATGGAGAAACATCATAATATCACCCAGATCCGGTTGCAAGTATTAGAAACAGTCAGAACGTATGGTCCATATGAGAATTTAGGACAGAGGTTGGATCAGAGAGATCTTTTGAAAGGACAAATTGAATGAGGTCACCCCAAATGGGAAGGATGAAGATTTTGATTTTTCATGTTACCTGTGATGTAATGGATACATACAAAGGCTGAACTTTTTGCAAACAATCATATTTGCACATTGCTTTGTGTTAATCCACAGTTCAGTAGTACTCAGATGATGGCATGATGATTGGGATTCATGATGATGTTGGTGTGACATAATTTTCACCATCCTATATTAGGTCGAAATTGTTTGAACAATGTGTGCATGTGTGACAGCTCACATATCATGTTTAATTGACTTTGAGTTAGGTATAACTATATATTGTATCGCACAGAATGATACATTTCAGTGATAGATTTACACATGAGGACATGGTACATTTCAAACAGTGTTGAAACATGCACAGTCTTAGGGAATTGAACAACACGAGTATGGTCTATTTGTAGAACTGACCTTATGAATGTTCCTACAAATAATTGCTTCATTCTAGAATGTATAAAGTGTACATGAACATAGATTCAACGACTTAAAATTATTAGTCATTTTTAATCCAAGTATGATTATATGAGATTGTACGGGTGCTGATGGAGATCAGAACAAAGTCACACGCATGTGACGTCATCACGTTGAAGGTGTCACTATACGGTTACCACATTTCATACAATTTAAACGGTATGATGACAGGTTAAAAAGGTACGATGAGACGGGTTAGATAGTAGCGCCTCTCTGGACCTGCGAGGTTGGGTGATTCGTTACCCTCAGTAGGCAAGAAATCTTACAGATGTGACCTTTGTTTCATTCTTTTTTTAGTTGGAATGGTATGCACAGACAGTAGGTAATACTTGAATTTTCTTTGTCTTTGTTATTATGTTAACAGGGGAGGATATATCATGTTTGGTACTGGTGTGGATTCACAGTGTAAAGGTCATGAGTTATGTACATATTATTTATGAACAGAATATAGAAAAGTTTTGCAGGACCTGGATAACTAATGGTATTTCATTATGTTATTTTTTATTTGTACAAGAGTGTTATAAAGCCTTTTTTAAAATCTTTTATATTGGTGTCTGATCATTGATTTAATTTCAGTATGTGGGGTTTGCTCTGAAGACGGACATAGTCCAAAATGCAAAGGCATACCCATAATCTATGTAAACACTCTTCCTCATTTGCAAATATTAAACCGTTGTGCACTTTTTTATATAAATAATGGGCTGATGCCCATTATTATTATGGACCAGGATAAAGTGAACAAACTAAAATTCTAGTTGCAGCTCATTTGAGCAGATTGTGAGCACACACATTTCTACAGTTTGGACTCTAGAAAACTAAAGATGGTGTTTATTTCCATTGTGCCTGGGGTTTTTTCCACAGTGCACCTCATAAAACTTAAGTAGCTATATTGGCATTACGAAGTTAACAAACTGGTGGTGCCCACCTTTTTTTCCCCTTTTCATGGGATTTTAAAACCATAATTAAGCACATTTGTCCACTATTTGGACGAACAGATAATCATATGTTGGTGCATCTTCTTGTAACTAACTATGTGTAAATAACATTTCTGTACATATTACGTTTTTGGGTAATTTTGTCAGTAGAATTTATACATCAACTGTTTATTTTTGGCAATGTTGCTTTTTGGGCAATCAAAAATCTGCAATATTAGCTGTGACTAATCCGTGGATGATAATAGAGCAATGACTGCGGGAAAGATAATGAAGCAATTTAAATTGTGAAATCCTTTCTTTGAAGTATTGTAAGAATATATGGTTTCTGGTATTGTAATTTGTATGTTTCATAATATGAATTGGATCAACAATATGTAAAGTGGGTATAGATTTAATTAACTATATCACACTATTCGCAAATAAACAGTTATCAGACTTCATGGGGGAGTATTGTCATGTGATCTATAAGCAGGTCTACCAAAGAGCTTAAGAAGAAATGCCGTTTGTGGTTTAAAAAGTCTGAACTACTTTTGCATTGGAATCAGGGGATTTCGGATGCATTTTCTTAACACTGATGTTACTACATGTATTTTGTCTGTTTTTGGAATCCCAACTAGCAATGAAAAAGAGTGGTTGGTTTCAATGTTTCTCAAAACAGATCAAGGAGTACCATGCACCAAGTAGGATGAAAACCAAAAAAGTGATAGGTGAAAGTTTTTGAATTATTCTGAACCACTGGCACTGCTCTGGGCAACCTTCCACGCCAGTTTTTTAGCCTGCCTGCGCCATTGCAAAGTGGTCCAGTCATATACAAATCAGTCAGGTACTGCCACCAATTGGAGCAGCCGTGCCCGAACTGCCACGGCAAGTCACCTCTGCACGGAAACACAAGCAACCCCAAACACGTGTCAGCCTTGTTGGGCCTCATCAGTAAGGTGCAGCTTAGCACCTATGGCACAGTGAGCAAGGGACCCACGTCTGAGCAAACGCTCTCTCAAATAGGGAGACACACTGAAACCAAAAAAGTGATGGGTGGAAGGCTTTGGATTAATCTGAACCACTGGCACCGCTCTGGGCAACCTCCCACACCACCATTTTTTTTTACCCTTTTGTAATGGCTTGGCAGGCGAAGAACGATGGTCTGAAGGGTTGCCCAGAGCAATGCCAGTGGTTAGGATTAATCCCATACCTTCCAGCCATCACCTCTTGTTTTGAGTAAGTCACCCCGGGTGGGATGGGTATGCCCAGACATGGGTCCCGTGCTTGCTGGCACCAGCGACCCAAGCTACTCTTCACTGATGAGGCCGAACGAGGCTGAAGCTTGCCTGAGGATCCTTGTGGTCTCGTGCAAAAGGGATGTGACCAAGCCGTTCTTGCTGGACTACCCCTTTTGGGGTGTGACCAAGCCTGATTTGCATATGGTCTTTCCCCTTTTGTAATGGCTTGGCAGGCAAAGAACGATGGTCTGTAGGGTTGCCCATAGCAATGCCAGAGGTAATTATTAATTCCAAACCTTCCAACCACCACCTCTTCTGTTTCCGAGTAGGATTACACACTGCCACCAGGGGATTAAACGGGTTAAATGTCTGCAGTAGTGAGGTTCCAAAGCTCATTTGAACTACAGCCCGACTTGTCAATGTAGCTTTTCATGATCAACTGTGTTAGGTCACCTCGTCACCTCCAGGCATGCCTCCAAATGAGGCCTGGATGTCACCAAAGGCTATGCCCAAGCATTAGACCGTTTCAGCACCTCAGGGCATGTTCTGGCAGATAAAGATAATCTGTTTATTCAAGTGAGGTTTGGTGTTTGGTTTCAGAGGTTGTAGATTTCCCTGGTGGAGAGGGGAGCAGTGCTGACCAGCTAGTTACCAATAGGTTCCTTTCCACATAGAGGGGAGTTATTATTGTGAAATAAGTCACCAGTATATGGGACAGCTGGAAACATTATTAAAGGTAGGTTTTAAAAAAAAAACATTTTTATTGCATTATAAACCACAGTATAACAGTCTCTTATACACGTTTGCTTGCAACATACAACCAATTGTGTCTCTGTATTTCCCCCATGCCCCAACTCCGCTAGCCCGCCCCCCAGCCTATTCCACATACATTGTTCTGCCACTATACATCAAACTGTACTACGCATATACATTGACGCTAATCTGCCAATTGCAATGGGGCATTTGTTGTCCTTTGAGACTCGGTGTGCGCCGAGGCCATCAGTCGTGCACCATATGCTTCCACATGTCCAAGTCCAGGTTTTGTTCTTCTTGGCCCTGACGGGCTGTCTCTTGCCACACTGAGGTTTCTGCCAGCGTCTACTTTGTGGAGGTCCCTCCACCACTGGTGTACATCCGGTCCTTTGGGCACTTTCCAACCCATTGCTATCCTACGTTTCGCCAGAATACATGCCAGATCTTTCAATTCACTCACATGCCTTGCCTGCTTCGGGTGCCCAAACATGCCAAGCATACAGGCTGCGGGAGATCCTATGTTTAGCGTTATACCCGCCTTGGCTAAGGCCTGTGCTATCTCTACCCAATATTGTCGAATCTTACTACAACCCCGGAACATGTGTACCAGATCCGCATTAATCAATCCGCATTTTGGGCAGGTCTGTTCCGTAGCATTGCTAAATTTAGCTATCTTCTTCGGGGTTAGATATGCCCTATGTGTTACGTACAACTGAATCAGCTGGAGCTTCATATTTCTAAACACTTTTTTGTGATAAGCTAGTGCTCTACCCCACACTGAATTTTTTATTTTTATTTGGGTGGATAATATAATCATCCTTTCAAATACATATATAATAAAAAGAAATAATTTCATCAAAATATCGAGAAAAATTTCATAGTTTTAACATGTGCATCAAAATCATGTTTGCGATTGTTCACTCATTTAACACTTAATACTTCGTAACAAAAGAATGAAATGCATTAATTACATTGATTGCATTAATTTAAAACACAAGAGTAAGAAAATCACCATTACATTTCTTTATATATCATTGAGTTTCATTGTCCATCCTTCCATCCTTAGGAAATTGCGCATCCAAGAAGTGAACTATTGCCACTCGCAATGCCAATTTAGAGAAATTAAATAATCTTTGCCAAATTTCACTTGTTTCTATATTACAATGGTTATTCCCTATATAATTCTTAATTTGAGTTTGGTGTATATTAGTCAGCATAGGACATGCCATTATGCAATGCTCTAAAGTTTCTTTTTCGCCCCTATCTTGGCAAAAGCGACAGTAGTTTGATTCAATTGAAATTTGTTTCCTTCTAGCCATGATCTCTCGTGTCGAACATAAATTCAGCCTGAATCTTAAATATTGATTGTGTATGTATGGTGAGGGTGAGGGGCATTTAATAAGATAGTCAGCCATTTTTCGATATCTTTTGTGCACAAACAAATAGGGATTAAAATCCTTGTATTTAAGGCATGTTGTACGGTTTTCAATCCAATCATGTTGGAATATTTTTTGTTTCGCTGTTCACGGGCCAATAGATGCTAGGCCATAATGACTAGAATGCCATAATCAGAAATGTTCCCAATGATAGATTTCCTAAATAAAACGCACATTTTCCACTTAATTTGTGATTCTAACGATACTAAACCTCGTTCATGTTGAATGAGTGGGAACAGTGTAGATTTATGTAAATTAAGTAATTGCTTCCAAAACCGTGATTCGAGCTTTTGCTACCATTTCTGATCTTTTGGAACAAAGGTCTCAATGCCATACCTTATTCTGGGAATGACTTTTTGTTGGTAATATTGCATGATGTGTCAGGGAAAATTTGCCAAATTTGCCTCTAAGTATCTTGGCTTGTGAGGTTAATATCTGGAGTTTACAAATCATCTCTTGTTCAATCACCACATAAGACATGCAATCAGTAATAGTGATTCAAAGATATTTGTATTGTTGAACCTTTAATAAGGGCTCCTTATGTAAGTACCAGTTGTAAGATCTTATTTTTGTTTTCATGTGTTTCTTACATACCATTTGCGTTTTTTGGATATTAATCATCAAATGATTGGCTGTCACATACAAAGCCAGCTCATCTAGTAGTATCTGCAGTCCTGTCGGAGTTTGCGATAGTAAAATAAGATCATCCGCATAAAGCAAATGGCATATCTGATGCGCGCCTAATTTGGGAGGATCACATTGTAGTGCTCGAAAGGCTAAACCCAAATCAAACAAAAACAAATTAAAAATGGAGGAAGCCAAGATACAACCCTGTTTGAGTCGTCAATGGGTCTCAAAAAAGGCATACAATTTGCCTGCTAAGGTTAGTCTGTCTTGCATAGATGTACTGGAATGAAGTAACATGATTAAGGTCAAACTAGATTGGGGACATTTATACCGCAGTAGTTTGTAATACATAATAGCTCAGTCAATGGCGTCGAACGCGGCACGAAAGTCAATGAATGCTAAGTAAAGAGGTTGATCTCTGGCCGCATATTTAGATCTTAGCATGTTTAAGGTGATAAGATTGAAATAAGTTCCCAGGCCTGCAAGAAACCCTGAGGATCTCTAAGTTGCTGTTGCAAAGTCAATTTATTTAGGTCCCTTAGCATTATTTGACGCCCCGGGAAAGATCTACTCTAGAATAATTTTATGGGCCGATAGCTAGATTATGTTGTTCAATAGCCTTTTTTATAAATTGGAACTATAATGGAATGTTTCCATGTGGCCGGGAGGGTTTTCGTTGCATTTATGTGGGTAAATATATTAAACAAGATATTTGCCCACAAATCTGGATGACTTTTCAATATTCGATTTGACAGACCGTCCGGGCCACATGCTCCTGACTAACTAATTTTCTGTATGAAGTGTCGTATAGCATCCATATCAAACTCCAGATGGAATTTATTGGTTGTTTCCATTAGTTCTAAACTTGATGCATTTGGTGGAAGGGCGTACAATTCAGTGAAGTGGGTGATCCATGTTTGCTCTGTAAGATTGTTAGCTTGAACAATGGTCTGCGAGCTCTGGGTGGCTTGATTCAATAATGAGCAAGTTCCTGCAATATTTTTAGATTGTAATGAGCGCAACATGGACTCTCCATCTTTTTGGTATATTTTGGCTTGGTTTGATTTTAACCAGATCTTAGATTTGGTTTTAGTGTTCGCCAGTATCATAGTTCTCATTGCTAGTGGTTCTTTCAAAGCTTGTCGTTTGAGGTATCAATAATGGACTTTCTTTGCTTTTACTTCCCAATTAAAATCATGCAATTTAAGCATATTTGGCTTAGAACACGATGACTTCTTATAGGTTTCATGATTTAGGAAATATTGCATCATATCAGACTATGCAATGCCGTGTTCTGGGGTTGAAGTTCTCAGTTTGATTAATTGGGTGCCCAAATACGAGTTGAATTCAATTAACAATTTCTCTGACCATCACCGTCGATTAACACCAGCATTGTCAATTAAACACGTTTTTTGATAATTCAAGCGGTCAGGTGTCTTAGATTTAGGGGTAACCCACTGTGCTATTAATTTATTGTGATCACTGTTGTTATCTTCCACTACGCAGAAATCAGCAATGCCATGGAAGAGTTGTGCATCGACGTAAATAAAGTCAATAGTTGAAACACAGTTGCCCCTTTTCCATGTCAGGCAAGGAGGAATATCGGATGGAAAAGCTCACTTACGTTTAATTACGTTGTAACTAGCGACAAAACATAACCAATTAGCCAACCTAGTATCAGTATTCAATGGTTTTTCAGACAAGCAATAAAGATTCAGATCTCCAGCAATGATAATATGTGAAATTGAGGAGTCCATTATAATTTGATTTAATAGATCACCAAGATCTTTCAAAAACCTTCCATCCGATATATACCCACTGGATTCCAATATACATTGATCAAGGCAAATGTGATGTTATGAATCTTTGCCTTGGCCAATTGTATATATTTATTGGGTGATGCCCATTGTTGTGCTGAAATGCCTTGTTCAATTTTTATGGCAATGAGTAGGCCAGATTTGGGTCTCCCACAGTTCACATTAGTGGCAGGATTCAGAAAGAGATCATAATTACCCCACAAGGGAACAGATGTCATCCATGTTTCTTGAAGCATGACAATATTATGTTTTATTAGGAGACTTCTGTTATTTATTAAATGAGTAAAACCCCTTGTATTCCAGCCAGGAAGGGAAATGGTCTGACAGCTTGATGCACCCACTAGTTAACTTGGGTGAGAGGTGACCCCACACAGACATTCTCTTTGTTTACCAGTTAAAGCCTTTTGCTAAGATACTGAAAGGGATACTTTGTTTTTACTTGCTTGTTGTTGTTGAACTTGGGTTTTAATTGTTTGTTGGTGATAAGAGCCACTTGACACGTTGGGTTCTACCGTGGCGATGGTAACTACAAAACCCAATGTGATAAGCTACTTTTTTTGCCATCTATATCATCCTGAATGATCCTAGAGCTCATCCAGATTCTTAAAGAGTTTAGATTAGTTTTAGAAGGACACTACACTAATGCAATATCAGAGGTGTTAATGTCTTCAAGTGATGGAACGTCAGAGAAGATGGCCAGAATTGACCTACGGTTCAAATCATATTGAGGGGACGGTCTTGGTTTACAGGCTATCCTAAGCGAAAAATGTGCAGCTAGTTTCATGTTCCGATTTCCAACTAAGCCTTTTTTTGCTGTTCTTAGGGAATTCGAGCTTGAGGTAGGATTATCAGCCAAGCTCTTGGCCTTGGTGTCTATGGCTGTTTGTACCAATTGGAGAATCTCAGGATCTAACTGAGAAAAAAATGGCATGTTTATTCTCAAACATCGTTGCCATCTTACAATTTCTATAAGCACAAGAATTGTGACACAGCTGGTCATTGATCACATGATGAAACTCATCCGTTGTCTCACTTGTACAGGTTTGTAGGGGAGCTCTGACTCTATGGATTGGAGGGCAGGCTCGAATTTTCTCACCTTCATTGGGGGAGGGGAGGTGCAGTTTTTTCCCAATCTGTTCAACATTCGCCTTGAGGCTTGTTATTCTCTGGCAAAATAGGAGGTTGTGGCTGCCTACTCATATAGGCATCAACCGCTTTGCTAATCTCTTGCCGATGAAATTCTTTATTGGCCAATTCAGAGCGTGTGTCTTCATCCACAATAGGGATTTTTGTTGGAATTATTGGTGCTGAGCTCAAGTTACAGTCATCATGTTTATCTTGAGCTAATACTGCCAAGACAAGATCGTCAAGAGGAGCATAAGATACTGTTGAGTTGTTTACTTCAGGCATAAGAGTTGTCATTTTATTCAGAGTAATCTGATGGCATTTTTTGGTAACTGTTTGCCACCAATATTGTATTCTTGTTTGGTGGATTCAATCTCTTGATAAACTGTTTGTCTTGGCAGTATTGATGTTCCTTGCATTACTTTGATTTTTATGTAATTTAATTTGAGGATGACAACAGGACGACGATGAGCGTTTGGTATTTTTAGTAAAGATGGTATACGCAACCTTTGGCACTTTGTCTGACTGACACCGTATGTGATTCTGACTCTTTTCGGTTATAACCGGGTCGATGTTCAATCCAGTGTCAGGACATAACAGCTCACCATTTGCACCAATATCACAAACAGGTTTCTCAAAAAGAGGAAGACTACCGTAGGTTGTTTTTAACAAAACCACGGGAGTCACCTCCCGCAGTGGCGATTGGAGCTCTTTAAGAGTTTGAGTGGCAATGCACATGGAAAGAACGGGTAAGTGATTGGCTGTACATGGAGGGCATCTATGTTGTATAAAGGGAGTAATTTGTTGCTGCCATAGCAAAAGTTTTTCAATTTTGGCTGTCTGTTCCATCATTTTACCACTGAGGGTTTCAAATAACTTAACCAGCGTGGTTACTGATAATTGCATTGCATTAAAAGCTATTTCCATAAGATGCACACCACCTTTTTCGGTGATTGTACATTAGGTCGGCGAGGAGTAGGAACACAATATGATACATTAGTATTAGAGTTAGCAGTGGAATAGCTTGTAGCACTACTCGCAAACATGGTTTGAGTTTCAGAAAGATTTTCAGAAAGCAATTGTGGGGAAAAGCATGAATTAGACAAATTAAGATCTATTACCGCCACATCAGATTCCACTTCAATTGCGGACTCTTCAAGTGTATTCATTTGTGCTGTTGGTGATACATTATCTAATAGGCTAGTGTCAGTGATTGTGTTAAAGTCTCTTGGCTGTTTACCATTTTGCTCAGCATTATCATAATCAACATTTTTCTCATTGATAGAACTATCACAATAAGCATGAATGATAGCATTTACCTTCCTTAAAGATGTTTTTCCTTGCATAGAAGTCTTTGTACAGGGCGGATTGATATTTGCTGTCATACTTGGAAGACCGTTATTTACGGAAGATGATGGAATTGCCATGTGTGCTTCTTTGCAGAATTTACTTATGTCCATCATGGTCGAGTCTTTAAATCCAGGCTTTAGGGATTTAGGTTTTCGCAAGATCTGCGGGGTTGAGCAATTTTGGTTAGAGAAGCATTTTTGGATGTCCACTGTTACAGCCCTAGAAGCGGTTGTTCGGGCCTCAGCCATAAGGCCCTTCGGCATGCCAGTTTTTAGTGTTGAACACACCACGTTATTTGCCTTTATTGCTACACTCCAGCAATGGGCGTGGCTTAGACCCAGTACAACAAAAATGCCAATTACAAGCGTTTAGAGTGATCTAAAATAAAAGTAAAATAGTGTATATAAGTTAGATTGTCATATAAGTCTGACATAAGTCTTTTAAAGGTGTTTTGCAGCAGGTAAAATACCGTAGGCAATCCAAAATTGAGGCTCTCAATACAGCATGCACGTGGAGCTCCGGGCAAAGAGGGACTTCACGAGCTTCCTCAGTGCATTGCTACGCTCCAGCAATGGGCGTGGCTTAGACCCAGTATAACAATAATGCCAATGACAAGCGTTTAGAGTGCTCGTAGGCAATCCAAAATTAAGGCTCTCAATATAGCATCCATGTGGAGCTCTGGGCAAAGAGGGACTTCACAGGGCGCCCTCAGTGCACACAAAAAGCTTCTAGTTTCAGGCCTGCCTACGTAAATGACATCATAGTTATTCAGGGTTTCAAATGTTCTAGAAGTTGCTTGGAATCACGTCTAGCATCAACCCATTACGTTTCGGCATGCCCCCTGTAGGGCTTAGTATCAAATGCCTTCCTCAGGGTGAATTTTTAACCCCTTTTCTTCCCCTGTGTGGACATTTCTCCCCAGTGATATTAGACTGCCGGATTTCTTCCAGGCCTCTTAGGAAGACCCACCTAGACGGACACGAAAAGTTGGAATAGAGCAAAGATTCCGGTGGACGAGATACTGCATTTGTCAATTGCTCCTGCAAGTCTGCTTCCCAGCTATGCCTAGTCTGCTCAGCATATCCCCCCACCCAGAAATTAATAACTCGTAAATTCTTGACACTGCATGCCCACCCTCCGAAATATCATAAAATGTTTCTATTCTTTCATCTTCCTGTAGTGCCCTGCCTGTGCCCGTCCATTTCTGCTTTAGCTTGGTGAGGACAGAAGCATTTCTTATATGTTGTCCATCGCTCTACCTTCTCGTAGTAAGTCTCACACTGTCACTATACCCAAGGGTTCCCAATATTTCCTTACATTTAGTCTTAGTTGTGGGTCCACTGCTTTTAATGTCACCAGTGAGATCTGGGGGGAGTAGGGTGTTTCTTTCTCTAGAAAGTGACAAGCCCTATGCCACATTGTCCAACCTAGCATCAACAGCAGCGGGGGTTTCGGGACTTGCAGTGCCTCAGTCCATAACACCTCCCTCAAAAAGAACGGGGTGCATGCTGGCTGCAGCAACCGGTTGTCCTGGGTTTGCTCATCCGACAGCCAAATTATGACAAATTGCAGCTGGGACGCCACGAAATAAGCCTCAAAGTTGGGCACTTTTACACCTCCTTGATAGTACAGCCTTTGCAAGTTAGCTAGTGCCATTTGGCATCCTGAGTTATGCCGTAGGAAGCTATGACATATTGTGTCGAGTCTTTTGAAAAAGCCTTTGGGTATGTTGTACGGGACATTAGTGAAGAAGTGCAGGAGCCTCGGGAGCACCACCATCTTTAACAACGCTATCCTCCCTATAACTGAAAGCAGCAATCTGGCTCAGAAAGTCATGGACTTCTCAATTTGATCTACCGCTTTCATTTTGTTCTCTAAGTGTTCTGTTTTATGGTCACGGAAGATATCCACTTTCCAGTATCTAAATGAGTCCACTTCCCAGTTGATCAATTGGCAATGTGTTCCGGGGGTTCCCCCTATTCTCAGCTAAGGGAAACTAGCATTATTTCTGTACGTTAATAGTAATACCAGATAGTTCAGCAGAGCGCTCGAGCACATCTAAAATATATATTGTAGTTTGGTTTCTGCGTGCGGCAAGCATAGTAGCATATCATCAGCATATAGAGAAGGGAATAGTTTCTTACCTGTAACTCCATTTCTCCAGCATTGGTATCTTTCATGGATTCACATGCTTAGAATATTCCCCGTCGTCAGGCTGGGAATCCCCGGTACATTATATAGACCCTTTCCCGTAGGAAAACTTTTTCGACGCTTATGCGTCCTATCCACCTCGTTTTGTATCATGCGTGCCCGCGCCGTCAGGACGCCATGATATAAATACAGGACCCGCCCCCGCGCTCCCTCAGATTTCGGCCCCCAAAGTAGTGGGGGAACCAGTTTGCATGGCCAGGGGAGGCAGGCGGGCGCATGTGAATCCATGAAAGATACCAATGCTGGAGAAATGGAGTTACAGGTAAGAAACTATTCCCTTCTCCAGCATTGGATCTTTCATGGATTCACATGCTTAGAATAGATTACATAGCAGTACCATCCCGAAAAGAGGAGGTGTGTATGCAAACTCACATACTTTCCTCACAATGCCAGTTCTCTATGGTCGTGTACCCATCGGCAATAGTTAACATAGAGAACGAACAATATTCAATCATAATTGCAACCAGAACTAACCCCTCAAGCGGGGCTTACCTTATTGGAATAGGTGTCGAAGCACCGCCTGTCCCATCCGAGTATCTTCGGCATGTTGTTGTGACAGGCAGTATTGGCGGGTAAAAGTGTGTGTAGCCGCCCAGGTAGCCGCCGTGCAGATGTCCCCCAGAGGGACTCCAGACCACAGCGCCGTCGACGATGCCGCCGCTCTAGTGGAATGAGCTCTTGGGCGTCGCAGAAGAGGCTTCCCAGCCTTGGAATGGCAGTACGAAATTGTAGACGATACCCATCTTGACAGTCCTTGCTTTGAAATGGCTTTGCCTTTAGCACCCAGACCATAGGCCACGAACAATTGCCTCGTTTCCCTGAAAGGTTGCGTGCGATGAAGATAAAACTTGAGAGCCCTCTTCACGTCTAATGTGTGTAACGTGCGCTCCGCTCCCGAGCATGGCTCTGGAAAAAACGTAGGTAAGACAATAGAGGAATGTTTATGGAACACTGAAGGCGCTTTCGGTATGAACTGTGGGTTAGTGGCAAGGACCACCTTGTTCTTAAAAAATCTTAAGTATGGTGGGTCTACCATTAGAGCTTGGATTTCCGAAATACGTCGGGCTGAAGTGATGGCCACCAGGAAGGCCAATTTCCAGGACAAAAACTTTAGAGACGACGATGACATTGGTTCAAAAGGAGGTTTCATAAGAGACGCTAACACCAGATTGAGGTTCCACACCGGAGGAAATCTCTTCTCGGGAGGGAAACTCCTGAACAACCCTTTAAGGAAGTGCTTAATCAGGCAGTCGCTGAATAATGGTGCGGAATGTCGTTGACGTGTAAACCTGGAGATGGCGGCCAGGTGTACTTTTATCGACGACACCGATAAGCCCTTTTGAGCTAAGAACAGCAAGTATGGAAGGAGCTGTTCCGGCATAATCGACTTCGGAACCAAATCTGGTTGATCCCCACACCACTGACAGAAACTCCTCCATTTGTACGAGTATGAAGTGTTTGTGGAAGGTGCTCTTGCCGCTTGCAGAATACGACACTCCTCCGGAATCGTTAGCTGGCCAAATTCGGCGAAGTCAGGAGCCAGGCCGTCAACTTGAGGCTGTCCGGGTCGTGATGCCAGACGATACCCTCCTGTCGAGACAGAAGGTTGGGGATCTTCCTGACCCTCATTGGCTCCGCCGCAGCCAAGTGCAGCAGGTCTGAGAACCACACCTGTCTGGCCCAATACGGGGCTACCAGAATCACCCGACATGGGTACTTGAGGATCCATTGCAATGTCCTCCGGATAAGAGGAAAAGGAGGGAATGCGTACAGGAATTGTTCGTCCATGGGAAGGAGAACGCATCTCCCAGTGAGCCCTGCTGAGGCCATCTGCTTGCATACTGTGGGCATTTTCTGTTGTCCTTCGTCGCGAACAGATCGATGGAAGGATGTCCCCACTTCTTGAATGCATGTTGTAGTTGCTGGTCGTTCAGCACCCATTCGTGAACCTCGTTCATTTCCCTGCTGAGGGCATCTGCCTCCACATTTCTCACGTCTGGTAGGTGGAACGCCAAGATTAGCATGTTGTGTTGCAGGGCCCAATGCCAGGTTTTCTGTTCCTCCGTCGACAGGGACCTGGAACGTGTTCCTCCTTGTTTCCTTAAGTAAAACATTGTAGTCGTGTTGTCCGTCATGACACGCACCACAGAGTCTCTCAGTTGAGGAAGAAAAGATTTTAGAGCCCACCGTACTGCTCTCAGTTCTAGCAGGTTGATATGCAGGGAGGACTCTTGTAACGACCACCGGCCTTGTACTTGTAACGTCTCCAGATGAGCTCCCCATCCGATCAGCGATGCATCCGTCGCCACCGTCTTCTGGAACTCCGGTTCCACCAGAGGCATTCCTTTCGTTAGATGAGTAGAAACTCTCCACCAGCGGAGTGCTTGTACCAGTTGTTCGTCGATGACCAGTCTGTCGGACCAGCGACCTTGGCTCTGCATCCAACGGTCCGCTAGAAATTCCTGGCAAGGTCTCATAAACAGACGGCAGTTGTTTATCAATGGAATGCAGGACGACATGGTCCCTAGCAGGGACATGTATTTGCGCACCGACACCCTGGTACCGCATTTCCATTCCGACGCCTTGCTTTGTAGCTTCTGTATTCTTTCGCTGGATGGTCTTACAAGGCTTGTGTGCGTATGAAACTCCGCTCCTAGAAAGACCAAGGTCCTCAAGGGCTCTACGGAGGACTTGCTGAAGTTTATCGCGAAGCCCAGTTCCTGTAAAAGGGACATCGTGGCCCCCAGACTGTTTCGTGTTTGTTCCATGGACGAGCCTCTGACCAGCCAGTCGTCTAAATATGGATAGACATGGTGACCGTCCTTCCTTAAATGGGCCGCTATGGGGGCCAAGCACTTGGTGAACGTCCTGGGGGAGGACTTGAGACCGAACGGGAGGACCTTGAACTGAAAATGCTTTTGCCCGACGACGAACCTTAAATATCTCCTGTGTCGTGGACGTATTGGGATATGAAAATATGCGTCCTGAAGATCTAGCGACGACAGATAATCCATGGGTTGCACTGACCTGATAACCTCCTGGAGCTTTAGCATTTTGAATTTTGAGCTCTTTAGCCATTTGTTGAGTACCCTCAGGTCGAGAATGGGCCTCCATTTTCCATTTGGCTTCTTGACGACGAAGAACCGGGAATAAACCCCTTGTCCTTCCTGTGCCACAGGAACCCGTTCTACCGCTCCTTTTTGTAGCATAAGCGCCACCTCTTGTCTTAGACCTCGAAGGTGGGGCTGGGCCGAAAACACTGGCGGAAGACTTGGAGGCTTGTTTTTGAATTGCAGCGCATGACCCATGCGAACCGTGTCCAGAACCCATCGATCTGTGGTGATGCATTCCCATTGGTCGATATGATGAGAGACTCGACCCCCCAGGACGTTCCGAAGGCCGTCATTGGTTGCTGGTTTGCTTGTCCTTCGTCGACAAGGGACCCGAGCCTCGTCGTCTGGAGGCTTGATAATCTCTGCCTCTACGTGCCGACTGGGATGCCCGTCTGTAGCCTTGTGAGGAGTATGAGGGCCTGTTAAATCCACGGTCCCTAGAGGCTCCAAAGCGGGAGTTTCCGGAGGCGCCCCTGAAGGGGCGAAAAGAGCGAAAACCTCTACCTGTCTGGAGGGCGCCAAGAGAGCTAGCGGTATCCGTGTCTTCCTTCATCCCCTTCAAGGCTTCATCAACCTTGTCTCCAAACAGATGTTCTCCTTCACATGGCATGTCTAGAACTTTGTACTGGACTTCAGGTCTAAAAGTAGTACATTTGAGCCACGCTTGTCGACGAAGTACTACGCCATGATTGATTTGTTTGAACCCCGACTCTGCTAGGTCCACCGCAATATTAATTGCATGGTTCGAGGCCTCCTCACCATCCCGTACTAGTAACATGGCTGCTTTGCGATGTTCTTCCGGCAGGTGTTCTAGGATAGGGGCTATTTTATGCCACATCTCCCTATCGTAACGCGATACAATCGCCAAGGAGTTGGCTGCTCTTACCGTCGTGGCGCCGACTGAGAGCACCTTTTTCCCCCGAAGGCGTCCTGTCTCCTTGCCTCGCTTTCTGGAGGGGTTGAACATTTTTGCTGTACTCTGGCCTTCCTAGCCGCTGCCGCCGATACCACAGAGTCTGACAGTGGCTGTGATGTTAGACATTTTGGAGTGGACTCCGGAGCTTTAAACTTTTTCTCAATACGCCCCTTAATAGCCGGTTCCGAGAACGGATGACGCATCGTCTTGAGGCCTTCTTGCCATACGTGGTCCAGGATTGGGATGGCAAATACCGATTTCCTCCTTTGACCCATGTGATCAAAAAGAAAACAATCTTTCTTTTGCTCCTCAGGAATTAAGCCGAACTCGGAACACGCTTTCCCCATCATTGCATCGAAGGCTCCCACATCATCCGGAGGAGATGATTGTGCCTGGCTCCTCGTAGACTCTACCTCTACATCCGAATTCCATGTTGGGTCTCTCGACGGTGACAGGGAGATGTCCGACCCTGAATCACCTCGTATAGAATCGGACTCCGATAGCTCACCCTCCTCCTGCACTCGAGGACGATCCTTCACCACCTGGGAGGCCGAAGGGCTTTTGGTCGTCGTGCGAGCTGCTTGAGCTTGTTCGTCGACGGAAGGTGCAGAAAACATCGACGATGAAGTGCCAGGCTGAGGGATCTGCGTATCCAGACGCTGCAGGAGCTTCTGAAGTGTATTAAGCACATCCAGAGACAAAACCGTCTGGGGGGTCAGCAACGTTGAGGATAGAGGGACCACACCCCCACTCGCACTCGTCGTCGACGTATTGGAAGGCCGTAGGCCCAAGTCCGACGGCTGCATAACCATGTCACCTTCTCCTTCCACCGACGACCCCGGCAAGGCCGTGTCTTGCAGCAGGACCTCAGGGGGGGCCGGTTCACAAACCTCTGGCTGCCAGGCCATAAATTGAGTCCCCGTCGACGAAGGAATCCCCACCGCTGCTGCCTGAATAGTAATCGGCATCGTCAGCGATACCGGGGTCGACGAGCCAGTCGCCGGCACCGAGCCTTTAGACTTCGTAGCCGATTTCGTTGCCGACTTCCCTGCTGAAGCGTCTCGACTCACGGAAGACCTAGGACGGTCCTCTGAGGAGGATTTTGATGCCGCTTGCCTCTCCGTCTTAGAGGATGAGGAGGAGGAGGACTTTTTGTGTGATGAGGAAGACCCAGCATGCTTCCCCGCATGCTTGTCCGCAGGGCATTTTTCGACAGGCCTCACCTTCTTCGAGGGAGGTTCCGACTTGCTCCTGGAGGCCGTGGAGCCAACTTCTGATGCTGGATAGGCACCCGCTCCGTCGTTAAGCCAGTCGACCAACCTTCTTTTCCGGTCTTTAAGGGTTTTTTGGGAGAAACCCTGGCATATCTCGCATGTATCCGCCGTGTGGTGCGGGTGGAGACAGTAGATACAATCCATGTGGGCATCACCTTCATAGACTTTTTTGAGTCCACATGTCGCACAAGGACGGAATAAAGCTTTTCCGGACATATTTTCTTCAGAACGTAACTTCGCCGAAGCGAAAACACAACCTAACTTCAATTAGCAGTAACCGCGAGGATCCCACTACTTTGAAAGACGGTTGAAATCTGAGGGAGCGCGGGGGCGGGTCCTGTATTTATATCATGGCGTCCTGACGGCGCGGGCACGCATGATACAAAACGAGGTGGATAGGACGCATAAGCGTCGAAAAAGTTTTCCTACGGGAAAGGGTCTATATAATGTACCGGGGATTCCCAGCCTGACGACGGGGAATATTCTAAGCATGTGAATCCATGAAAGATCCAATGCTGGAGAAATCAAATTATCCATGCCACATACTGCTATGTCTGCATCCTGGTAATCCTTCCTAAAATACACTGCTAACGGCTCTAACGCCAGTATAAATAACACAGGCGACCATGGGCAGCCCTGCCTCGTGCCTTTCTGTAGCAGCCATCGATGAGATGTGTGTCCCTGTCTTGACCCTCGCCATTGAGCTGCTATATAGTAGCCGTACCCATTTTATGTATGTGGTCCCCATGCTGAAACGCTTCAGAACCGCCAGCAGCCATGGCCATCTAACCGAGTCAAATATCTTGACTGCATCAAGCGAGGCCACAGCATAAGGGTGTGGACTCTTATTGGTATGATCAATAATATGGTGTAACCTCTTCAAGTTGCAAGTTATATTCCTGTCTGGGACGTATCCCGACTGATCCGGGTGTATAAGCTTAGCTATTGCTGGCTTAAGCCTGTTGGCCAGTAGAGCTGTCAGTATTTTCCCGTCCTGATTAAGCAGCGACAGGGGTCGGTAAAATCTGCAGTCAGTGTCTGGCTCTTTGGGCTTCAGCAATGGGACAATAATGGACTCTTGTAATGACATTGGTAGCGTGCCTGTCTCTAGCCCTTCGTTCAGCATCGCTAGCATCAGGAGTACAACATCCGCCATGAACTCTTTATAAAATTCACAGTGTAAACCATTCGTCCCCGGGGCTTTACCAGTCGGCAACCCTCTAATAGTAGATTCTAGCTCCTCTCCGATTATGGGGGCCTCTAGTGTACCTGCTGCCTCTGCATCCAGCTTGGGGAGATCTTTCTATGCAAGGGCTTCTTCTATGTCTGCCAACTGATGTCTCTGAATATAACACCTTGTAATACTCCTGAAAGCATTTGTTTATGCCTCCTTGTGTCCTACAAACCTCCCCATTTTCACCTGCAATGTCACGTATCATGTCTTGTTTAAACTCACTTTTGTGTAGCCAGGCAAGCAAGCGTCCCGGCTTGTCCCCTTCAGCGTGTTGCCTTTCTACGTATTTCTTATAACTCAGCTTGCCCAATCTTTCCCAGTGCTCCAAACATTCCAAATGCAGGCAGGTAACTTCCTGGGCCCTCTCCTTGGACGTGTCTCCTAAGCAGTCTATGGCTTCTGATTTGGTATCCGCCTTTGTAAATCCCTTTCTATTCTGGCTTGCATTCCCTTTGCTTTAGCCATCAAAGTCCCCCTGATCACTACCATAAAGGCTTCCTACAGCGTGCCTGCCATTTCGACGCTCCCTGTGTTTTTTTAAAATAGTCCTTCACCACCTCTCTCAGGTGTTCCCGGAACATCGGGTCTCTTAGGGATTCCCTTCTCAGCTTCCAGGTCGGTATACATGCCCTGGGGGGCGGAGGGGACTGAGGAGGAAGTTCTGCCATGTGATCACTAGGGGAGCATAGTCTGATAGCACACAAGCTTTGTATTCAGCTAGGTTGAATTTGCCGATCTCAACCCCGGTGAAAACATAGTTCAGTTTGGTATATAGATCATTGGGGGCCGTGTAGTGGGACTAGCCCCAGGCTTGTGGGTGTAGGGTCCTCCATATGTCACACAAATTGAATGCATGCAGCAGTGTAATCAAGGCTTTAGTTGAAGGGCCAGATGTATACTAATTGACCTTTTCACAATTGACCTCAGGAGAATTGACCTCAGGAGAACTGACCTAATTTAAAAAGGTCAATTAGGACATATATGCGGGTGGAACCCCCCGCCCAATCCAAAACCCCTGCAACACCCCCACCAATCCCCTTGTATTATTGCAAGGCGTAGTCCAGGTATGCAGTAATAGTGGCTGATGCTCCCTGTACTGTGCCGCCTTTCCGAAGTTTTCTTTCCTCTGTCTTTGTAATTTAAAATCCATGCTACAATGGGGCGCTGTTGAGCAGCCAAGCAAGATGGCCGCTTAGCGTCGGAGCTCCGTCACCGCATACCTAATCCTTGCTGCACCAGCACGAATCCGGTCCGCCTGCTGCACGACACGACAACGATTCGACTAGCGGCGCTGTCCGCTATATTCTCCCGCAATCCCGAGTCGAAACGGCGCCCGGGACCCGAACTTCCGCGGCCCGGGGCCGTCCGAGGCCTCCCGGATCCGCTACGGCCCAGCCACCGCCGGAGGGGGCAGCGGCTCCGGGGGCCTCCCGCCCCGCTGACCGCGGATCCATTGCCCCGTGGGCTTCCCTGAATCTACATTGTCGGGAGGAGCTGTGGGTCCCGCTCCTCCCGCGCTACAGCCCGCTACCGCCAGCGAGGCCCCCCCGCGAGGGAGACTGGCCTTGCTGCGGCCTCGTGGATTTCCTGACTGCCGCGGCTTGTGGCGCCTGGTGGGCCCCCGCGCCGGACTGAGCGGCGACTCCGCGGGAGGAGGACGGACCGCTCGCCCGCTCTCGCTGGTGGGGGAGCCGGGCGACGGCCCCCGAGAGGGCTGCACGACGCATCTCCGGGACACCGCTGCTGGGAACCCCCACCTCTCCAGCCTGCCACGAGGATCGCCCTGAAGCACTGCTGCCGCTGTGGGCCCACGTCGAACACAGCATTCCCGGAGGCCTTGAGGTGGGTGCTTGGGCGCTGTCCTCCCCGACGCCTCCCGGACTGGGCCCCGGTCCCTTCCGGCCATAGCTAACTCCGCTTGGGGGTCTCCCTCACCTGCTGCTGGGCTCTGCCCCCACCTGCTTTCTCCACTTTGCGCTCAGGGCCCGGCCTGGCACCCGGTGGCCGCATAGGATACGCGCGGCCCTTGGGCTCCCTGGACGATCGGGGCCTCTGCCCCCCGCGAAAACTACACCGCCCGGGACCACGCATTCCCCCTGCCAACCTACACCACCTTGGTGGCCACGCTGTCGCCCGCCCCCCCATCCTACGAGCGCACTGCTGGCTCCCCTGTGCCTACAATACTGGGGATTAGTGGCTGCGGTCCCGCCTTCGCCTCATCCACCGACTCCACGGCCGCTGCCCGTCTCTGACTCTGCCGGAGTCGCTGGGAACCCCCCACCACAACAATGTCCAACAGGGCGCGGGGCGCCAACAAGGCGGGCGCTATGGACAAATTTACCAAGCCAGCCCATCGAGCGGACCCGGCGTCCTCCTCCGCGACACAGGAGGATGGCGAGACACTCCCGGACCCCCCGCAACCAGACCTCGCTACCATGATGGAGTCCATGGCCAAAAACTTTGCTTCCTTCCATGAAAAGCTGGACGATATTAATGCTAACGTCGCCTCCCTACGCGCCCAAATCGACCAGCATGGGTCCAGGCTCACGGAAACAGAGCAGCGGATAGGGACCAACGAAGATCACATCCACACCCTCCAGACCACGGTCTCAGAGCTCGTCCGCGACATGAAACAGGTCAAGGCCAAGAACGATGACCTCGAATCGAGATCACGGCGGAACAACATCCGAATAGTGGGGGTTCCCGAATCCGCACTCAAGGGCCGCATGGAGACCGCTGTTGAGCAGCTCATCAAGGACCTCCTGGGCACCCCTGAGCTCTCCCCGTTCTTCACCGTTGAAAGAGCGCACCGCTCCCTGGCACCCCGCCCTAAGCCCGGAGACTTCCCCAGGCCCATCATCGCTAAACTACTCAGCTACAAAGACAGGGATCACATTCTCCGCCTGGCCAGTGAGAGGGGTGAACTTAAGTTGGAATCCCAAGTCATCAGAATTTTCCCTGACTTTTCGGTGGGAGTCCAGATGGAGCGACGCAGGTTCAGCGGGGTTAAGAAGATGCTGAGAGATAGGAAAATTGAGTACTCTATGCTCTTCCCTGCCCGCCTGAAATTTATCCACCGCAACAAGAGCTATTTCTTCACGGTCCCGGATGAGGCCGTCAAGTTCATCGAGGCTCAGGTCCCCCTGGTGAATCCGCCTGAGGAACGGATGGACGACGACTGACGCCATAATTTCTAGGCTCCTCCGCTGACCCTGGGTGGAGGATGGGGCCATGCCGCGGCTCTCCTGGCGTGGGGCGCCCCCCCCCGGTCATCCCACCGGCCGGCCGCTTAAGGCCCCCGCCAATTTTGCAAGTATTTCCCGCCCTGGGGGTGCCGCCGCCTTGTGCTTCATGATTCCATGGCCGGACCCAGGTCACTACCCCAGGGCCAGGGCCGCACCGCTGTCCACGGACCTGCAGTAGACTCCACTTCGTCCTTGCTATACTGAAAACTGTGGTTATCCGTTACCTGTAACCTCCACTTAAATTGTCTAACGATGCTGGTAAGAATGTGTATGTTGACATTCACTCAAAGTCCTATTATGGGTGTGCTAGACGGCAGCATCAGCCCCCATTGCAGCTGCAAGGCCGTTGATGGCAGTAAAGTTGTGTTCGAGCCCCCGTTGGGCTGCCTTCCAGGCGTTGCCGAGTTGGGGATGGCACGCAGTTTCGCTTCAGGGTGGTTGCCTATACACTGCTTGGTATCACTGGGCAGTGAGGGTGGGGGGTGGGAAAGTTGGGGTTTGTTGTTTGCAAAAAGGCGGGTTGGTCGGGACCGGTGCGACAGGGCGGCAGGCCTGCTGCATCACAGTGCTTCATTTTAAGCTCAAAGTGAGAATACACGCCTGGGATGTCCCTTAACTCATTATTATGGCTATTAGAATATTGACGTGGAATGTACGGGGGCTGACCAACTTCACCAAATATCGCAGAATTGCGGCTTATGCACAAAGGCATGGGGTCAAGGTTCTCCTGCTGCAGGAGACTCACGCTAAGAAACTCCTGGCTTCAAACCTCGCACAGTCCTGGGGCCCCAACAGGTACTATACTCAGTACTCCACTCAGTCCAGAGGCGTCCTCACTCTCATCCACAAATCAATCAGATTCACACTTCACACATCCCACATTGATCCCGAGGGCAGATTTGTGATCCTACACTGCTCATTAGCCGGCGAAGAATGCCTGCTTGTGAACTCGTACGCTCCCAACATTGATTCTCCCGACTTCATGGACACGGTGTACGGCATTCTCATGAAATATGTCGACGTTCCCATTGTGTGGGGGGGGCGACATGAATCTCATTCTCGACACAGCCCTAGACAGGACAACCACGGCCAAGAGACCGGTAGCCCGAGCGGCCAAGCGGCTGCTTACCCACATGAGCTCCCTGAAACTACACGATGTGTGAAGAACACTCCACCCCCAGGAGAGGGACTACACCTTTTACTCCACGGTACATGACAGCTCCTCAAGAATAGACCTATTCCTCCTGTCGGGCAGTCGGATGGGTAGGGTGTCCGAAGTCAAGATTCTAGCGCGCACACTCTGCGATCACTCCCCCGTGCTGCTCCAGATCCAGCTGGGTTTCATCGCAGGGACTCGCCCCGCTTGGCGTTTTAAGTCCGACGCCCTATCAGACATCGTTTTTAGAGCAGAGATACTGGCTGATATAAGCCTGTTCTTCGAAACCAACAAGGCCTCCGACACGTCCGTTGGGACCCGCTGGGAGGCCTTCAAAGTCTACATCAGGGGAATGTGTATTGCCAGAGAAGCGGGGGTCCTCAAGTCCATAAGACAGGCCTTAAGCCGCTCCGAATCTAAACTCAAAACTTTGGAGCAGGATTATGCCTCCAGGCCAGTACCTGCCACCCTAGCGAAAATTAGGACGGAACTGGAACTATTTGAGGCACATGCCCTTAGCGAAGTGAGATACCATACCCGCCCTGCAGCCGCCCGTAGATATGGCGAGGGAGACAGGCCTGGCAGAACCCTGGCTAGGCTGGTCCGGGCCGAGGGAGGCGGGACTCGTATAGATAGCATTATCGATAATAATGGGTCCAGACAATGGGCAGACCATGCTATTCTTGACACTTTTGCCAACTTTTATGCCACCCTGTACGGCCCCCAGCCAGAGCACTCGACCCGCGACCTTGATGACCTGTTGGAATCCATCCCTATGACCCTGATCTCCCAGGACACCAGGGAACTCCTAGACGCCCCGTTCTCACTAGAAGAGATAGTCCGGGTGATCTCAGATCTCCCTAAGGGCAAAGCCCCTGGCCCCGACGGACTCACATCTGAGTTTTACCAAGAGCATGTGGCCATACTAGCGCCGTCAGTACACGAGGTCTGGACCGAATCACTCCGCTCACACTCCCTCCCCCCTCCCTAAGAGAAGCACTAATCACTGTCCTCCCCAAACCAGGGAAACCCCCAGACGAATGCGGCTCCTACAGACCCCTATCCCTCATCAACACTGATATGAAGATCTTTGCCAAAGTAATCGCCAACAGATTCCTCCCACTAATGCCCCACTTAGTCCACGCCGAACAGAGTGGATTTGTCCCTGGCCGCTCTACAGCACTTAACATCCGGCGCCTATTCAACGTGATGTCGAGAATTGACCCAAACGCGGATGCTGTGGCAGTCACACTGGACGCCCAAAAGGCGTTCGATATGGTCTCGTGGCAATACTTATGGGCCGTCTTGGAGAAAATGGGAATCGGGCCGAACATGATCGCCTACATACAGCTGTTATACACGGGACCGTCGGCAAGGGTGCTAGTCAACTCCGTCCCCTCTCCCCCCTTCGCGTTGCATAGGGGCACCCGACAAGGCTGCCCATTCTCCCCCATCCTCTTTGCACTCGCCATTGAACCCATGATCATGTCAGAAACCGTCATACTAATAAGGGCATCCGCTTGCAGGGCACACCGGAAATCATCTCGCTGTACGCGGATTATGTCCTCCTCTACTTCAGACAACCCTCCACACACCTGGACCCCATCATCCGAGACATAACAAAAATAGGCACCTATTCGGGCTTCACTATTAACTACTCAAAATCCGAAATCTTCCCCCTCACTATAACAACTCAGCAACCGTCCTGCGAGTTCCCCCTGCGCTGGTCCCCGTCTGGGATTACGTATCTCGGGGTTCGGGTGTCAAGGGCTGGAGACTCCCTGTTGGCGGATAACTACGAAGCAACGGCGCTGCTCATTGAAACCAAGATGCTCAAGTGGCGCAATCTCCCTCTATCCCTCGCTGGTAGACTCTCCCTAATAAAGATGATCGCGGTACCCAAGCTACTCTATATATTTGTAAATGTGCCAGCTTGGCCTGGCAAGCAGTATTTCAAGAGGCTCCATGCGTCGTTCGCCCAATTCCTCTGGCACTCGGGGGCGGTCCGTAAGAAGTGGCAACATATGACCCTCCCGTACGAGAAGGGAGGCTTTACTGCCCCCGATTTAGCTTTCTACTGGAACGCTGCGCAGGCCCAGCATGCTACCCATTGGTACACACACCCCGACCCGCCCCCACATGTCAAATTGGAAAAAATGGCGGGAGACGGCACCCACATCATGACCCTGCTATTGCACCATGGTTACCACGCGGATGCCCCATGGGACCCGGTAGCATCCACGATTAGGGCTTGGAACAATATCCTCTCCCCCAGTCCAGTACGGCGCCCATACTATAAGTGGCTTCCCTTATGGCAATTTCCTGGCCTAACCCCCACGCATGACCAACACCTCTCCCAGCGATGGGAGAGCCTGGGGTACCGTGCCCTGACTGACCTTTACCCTGAAGGCTCATTCATTACCCCTCTAACACTACGCCCCGGGCACTCCGGCTCCGCGCTCGACCTGTTACAGTACTACAGACTGAGAGCAGCGGTGCGGACAATGTGGCCCTCCTTCCCAGAGGAGCCTCCTGACTCACCTGAACTCCTGTACATAGCGAACTCCGCAGGCTGTAGGGGCATAGTATGCTCCCTGTATAAAATGCAGATGGGAAAAATAGAGAATACCTCCCCGGCACCAGGGGAGTCATGGGCCAGAGAACTCGGAACGGAGATCACTGATGAAATGTGGGGTGAGATGTGTGCACACACGCGAAAGGTATCACTCAGTGCCAGGTTCCGCTGCATCCAATACAAGTTACTCAATAGACTCTACTACACCCCGTACAGAGCGGCAAAATGTACGCTTAGTTCGACACATAAATGCCCGAAATGCGAATCGAACGAAGCAGACCATGCCCATATGTTTTGGTCCTGTGAGGCGCTGCGCAAGTTCTGGGGGGAGGTGACACAGGCGCTCACCGAGATAATAGATGCCCCGGTAGAGATGGACCCATTGGCCTTGCTATTTGGCATGTGGACGGGAGAAGATGTAAGGAAATTGTCGAGGTTCTTGAATGTCAGTGTTATGGTTGCCAAAAGATGCATAGTACAATGCTGGAAGCGCCGCACTCCCCCCACCCTCAACATGTGGCTGAAGGCCCTTACGTGGATACAAACATGCGAGGAGGAGTACATCGGCACCCTGCTTGCTCCATCCCGCCCTGCAAATGTATGGACTGAATTCCGTAGTTACCTAAACGGCAAGGATGGCGCCGAACGAACATCAGCCCCTTCCCCGGCACCACTAGACTCCTCCTGACACACGCCGCATAAGTACGAATCCTTTTTTCTAATATGTGTTTTCCCCTCTACAATGTGAATCTTACGTTATCGATGAAGCAATGTATATTGATGCTGTAATACTGTTTTCCTTTTGTTCTCACTTACATGATAAATGTGCTGTACCTGTCTTGACCACCTGCCAATAAACAGAAGTTTAAAAAAAAAAAAAAAAAAAAAAAAAATCCATGCTACAATGGGCCGTGGCGGGGCTCCTGGTCGTGGTTTCCTCATCAAGAACCTATGTGGCCTTTCCACTGTGATGCCCTGGGTGAGGGTGCCTGGGCCGATTTTTTGTAGCAGCATATTCTCTATAAAATTGGTGGGATTCGCACCCTCTTCTCCTTCTAGGAGTACGATAATTCTGACATTATTGTGTCTGGCCTGTCCTTCTGCATCTTCCACTCTACCCTCAAGACTCCTCACTTGCTACGTCTCTTGAGGTGTCTCTAAGGCTGGCAATGTTCACTGCGACTTCCTTTTAGAGAGTACCAGTGCGCTCTGCAAGGGACCGAACATCTTGCCTGAGGAGGTTAGGATTCAGACTGATGGCATCCATTTTGGATTCGAACGCCATCTTCAAGGCTGCTATGGCGTCCAGGACTTGCTGATCCCCTTTCATTTGGGTCTGCACTCCTTGTGGAGATGGGGTCCCTGGCGTGGCGTTATCAATTTGGTTTGTGAATTTAGTGAAACTGTCCAATGTGGGTTGCTTGAATTTGTTCTTTTGTGACTTAGACACCATAGTTGGTTAACTCAGTGCTGGTTCTTCGACCCCCTTTGGTTCCGCACTTGTTGGTTGTTCCTCTGGTCGACCACTGATATTGGATGGAGGCTACTTTTTGTATTCCAGTTCTGCAATGTTATTTTACTGGTGCTCTGTCTTGCTTGATGTCTAGCTTGGTGCTTCGTTATGACTTCCGGGGCATATTACAGTTGCAATCCCTCCTTCAGGGTCCACGATTGCCCGTTGAGAGCTGGCTGTTGGCTCATACACCGTTTCTGGTGCTACAGCTTGGACCTCACCCACTGATGGAGTCTTTTGTCTTGTGCCCCGATTTCATGTATGCATCCATGCACCTTGCCTGTGGCACTTTGCACCCCACCGGGCCCCCTATGTTTCCTCACTGACACGTTCTATTTG
Source organism: Ambystoma mexicanum (assembly GCF_040938575.1). NCBI lineage: Eukaryota > Metazoa > Chordata > Amphibia > Caudata > Ambystomatidae > Ambystoma > Ambystoma mexicanum. The sequence goes on along the minus strand of NC_090928.1, from coordinate 983,325,236 downwards.
CAGTGTACCCCTGCTATTTGGGGTGGGCCGTCTCATATGACGCCTCTCTGTGACTGGTGTATGTCAGTATATGCATATTTGTTAATGTTGGGGTGTGTTCATGTTCCGGCATATGCTTTTACTAGACACCACTCCTGGGTCCTGCCTGCTTGGATATTGGATTACACAAAAGTGCAGTGCCTCCAGCGATGTATTCCTCGACTATAGCTTCTGTTATTGCCAGTGTGGACAGGGGCCTGCTTCTACCCCTTCCCTTCAATATTCAACCGTGGTAGTCGGCTACTGTCCCTGTGCTCGTTCCCCGTGTGCAGAGTCTGGTGGCAGGGGGTCGGGAGCTATTCCGTGAACCGGTCGCCCCCCACCCTGGCTTCCGTGCATCCAGGATTTCACACAACGCACAAGGTTGTTTGAGCCTGCCCTACTACACTGCAAGTCAGCCTGTCCCATGGACCACAGCCACCTCCACATACCCCGCCGCTTTGCACGCGGCTTCTCTGGTGCTCACCGGCGGTCACAAACGCACTCCCTGTTCTCCTTCCCGTTTTCGGGCGCTTCAGCCCTCCGCGACACGGTGCGCTGCTTGTGCCGTGCAGACCACTTCTTTTGCTCCTCTCCTCAGCCAGGCAGTCCAAAAAACGGGGGCCAACTGGGCCACTGAGAACCCCGCTTGCCATTTTGTCACTACTCCGTGTCGAGTTATTCTTAGGCATACGCCGTCTCCTGCCTCGCGTCCACCATTTTGTTTTCGCTGGCTGTGTTACATTCTTCGTGAGTCTGCTCTCGGTAATTCGCACTCCACCAACCTTCTATTTACGCACAACTGTGCGAGCCAGCTTCCTCCATCAGCTGTAGTGCTGGCAGGAATCCTCATGCGCTGGTGCAGGTGTTAAAGACTAGGATCATTTCGGATCTGCAGGAGCTAAAGGAAACGTGTCCCGCCACCAAAATAAAAGTATACTTTGCTTGTTTTTACTTCTGTGGGAGACATGTTTGCGCTCAACTGGATGTGTTTGACCAAAAACAAAACAAAAAAAAACCTACTCAGTGTTACAGGGATTTAGGGGCATTATCCTGTGGTTAAAATGCACATGTTTTGAAAGAAAACGCTCCTCCTCTTGAGTGGACTAAAGTGATACGGTATGGGGTGCCAAGAGGCACATTTTAGGTGGTGACTCTATGGCCGTACATGAGTAGCAGGCTCCAGTTATAAAAGATTTAAGCGACACAAAAAAAGGCATAATGCCTGAGCTTGGATAAGAGGAGAACGGACCTAAAAGTATACAATGTGTAAAGGCGCATAACCAGTTCGGGGTTCTCTGGAATCAAAAGCCAAGATTCTGAATGTGACATGTTATGAGCCAAACCAGAAGGGCACCGTGCAATGGCTCCCATGGTAACACACAGGTTTAAGTTGCAATCCAAAGTAATTCATTGCTGAGATGTAGGCGGAAGATGCCTGTACTGTAGCGAACCTCGAACTGATCCAAAGTCCGTCTGACAACTGCAGAGAGACAAAGTGTTAACACACTGATGACCAGAGACAGCACCATATCGCTCATCCGTATACCTGTAAAGCGGAAGGGTAAACATGAGGAAGGATGGCAAGGATGGGAAGGATTCCACAGAAACAGGTCACCCGTATCAACATGCCTTTTTTTTCAGTGCTTGAAGAGCAGAACCAGAAATAAGTCGCATATGTAATGTAACAGAATTCATAGAACGCAAACTACAGCCTGGAGGCATCTGAGCGCTGTGAAAGCAACAGACAAGAAAGATCACTGTCAACAGTAAAAAATAAACAGTATTAAAAGAGATACGTTTTTAAAGGTTTCCCAAAACTCAAATGCTCAGCTCCCGTAGCTGACACGGAAGAGAATTCTACATAGCAGGTGCCCTGCATAATCTTGGCACTGTCAAACGTTTCGCGAGACTGGCCTCAGAGCCCTAGATGACACGTAGGGGTGTCAGTTTAGCCTGGAGATACTCTGCACTGCTCTGATGAAGTGCACAGTGCGCAATGCACACAAACTTAATACGACTGCTCACCGGAAGCCAGTGGAACTGTCGAAGAAGGTATAGAGAATGAGCAAGGCAGTTAGCACCCAGGGGCAGCATAGCTGCAGCGTTTTGTAGTAGCGGCAATATCTGTATTACGAAGGCTGGTTGGCCTAAATAGATACCCAAACAGTAATCTATGGACCCCAATATGGAAGTTGACACAACTTTAGCCACAGATCCTGCTGGGAGAAAAGGTAATATTTTTCCCCAAAATTTCTTTTTTTAGAAACTGTTTATTGAGTTTTTAAGACCAAAACAACAATCAACACAATTCCACCCCATGACACCTCCCCCAGCCCTAATCCCACACCCCATGATCATTACAACCTAGGAATGAAGAATTCCATTACATACAACAGACGATTAAATGCATAATGTCAGACTCAGCAGGATGTTTGACTACCCATTGCTTCACACGCGCCTGCACTAAGCGACAGCAAATAAGCTGCGTGGGATCCATAGTCCTTTTTGGCTTCATAACAATACAATAGGTCTAATATCCACAGGTCAACTGAGGAAGAGCGGCACCCACCCTACACCATGGCTCCTTTTAGCGAACAACAGCAGTTGCCCCACTAAACACCTGACACCTTTAGGCACATTAACTGAAAACATCAACAGTGCCAAAATCAGGGTTCGCTCCACCCGCTCCCCAGCAATACCGTCAATCAGATCAAATACCTGCTCCTAGAAAGTCTGAATTCTCAAGCATTTTCATGCTAGGTGTAGGAAGGTCACCAAGTTCTCAATACACCATCTACAAGATTCAGGGGCCTCAGGGAAGAACCTATGAATGTCCTTTGGGGTCAGATAAAATGTATGCAGAAACAAACTGGATCAGCTTAAAATGACTGTTAATGCCACCTTCCGAATTTGCTGCAGCAATACTTCCAGATGCATTCTGACAGGCTGGCATTCAGTGCAGCCTCCCATTTAGACCGGGAGTCCCCCACAATCCAGAGAACCCGTCAATCAGAGCAGCATACAACCTGGAGACAAGCCTGGACCCAGAATCCATACCAAGTAATCCATGTAATATCGGCACCACATTTGGCTCCCGGGGGACAGTTACAAACGTATGAGTTACAATGCTCGGACACATCCCCTTTGGCCTTGAAGTCCTCCAGGGTAAGAAACTGTCCATCAGGAAAAACATCCTGCCAACTGGTAAGGCCCAATCTATCCATACATTGTACAAAGCCCCTCTACCCGGGACATGCTTCATCGAAAGGAGCGGGGAGTAAAGCAGCCCATTACGGGTCACTCCTTCGATTCTCTTCCAAGGGTTACAAGTGAGCTCAACCATATTCTGTGACTTGGAGACATGTGGCGGGGAAGTGAGAATGACTGCCCCGAGGAGTGAAGGGGCAACCAGCACCCTCTCAATTTTACATGTGCCCTATCTGATACCAAGTCATACAGTATCGAAAGAAGGAAGCATGTGCTGCTGTCCAATATGCTTCAAATTCGGTGAGAGCCAGGCCCCCCTTCTCCAGGAGGGCCACCAATTTCCCCCACCGCACAAGTGCCTGCTTCCTCTGCCAAATAAAGGTCATTATTGCAGATTTCAATTCCTTAAAGAATTTAGCCAGAATTAGGATAGGCACAATAAGAAATACATAGAGAAATGTGGGCAATATCACCATCTTAATGATAGATATGCGCCCATACAGGGTCAGCGGCAGGTTCATCCATCTCTTCAGCAGTGACACCGTGTGCACCAGTTTCTCCCCAAATTTTTTTTGGAACAGCACGTCTGGCGATCTAGCCACGATCACTCCAAGGTATCGAGTGGACACCTCATGCCATCGGAAGTCTAATTCTTCTCGGAACCGCCCTTTCCCGCTTGTCATAGGAAACAGTACTGAAGGATTCACATAGAGCCCAGAGAAACGGGTGAACACCAAACAATCCCTCATGACCGGTGCCAGATTCACCTCAGGATCTGCAATAAAATGAATTAAGTCATCCAGATATAAGGATATGACCAATTTGAGCCCGAACAAATGCACACCGCTTATCGATATGCTTAGAGAGGACCAATTCACCACGGGCTCGACCACGATTGCAAATAGCAAGGGGAAATAATGGGTATCCTTGCCGTGTACCCCTTTCCATTACTATTGGGTCAGATAGTCTTCCGTTAACCAGTAAGCATACCACAGGACTCATTTACAACAGAGCTACCATTCTAATGAATTACTCTCCCATCCCCATGCGCCTCAAGACAGTAAAAAGAAACGGCCATTCAATTGAGTCAAATGCCTTTTTGGCATCCAGTAGGGCCTGGACCACCGATGTTTACTGGTCAAGAACTGACATAAGACTGACAATTCTGTGAAGACGTAAGACATGGATCACCATGCAATGAATTCAGCTTGCTCTGGTAGGACACATTTCAACATAATCACTGAGAGCCGGTTAGCCAGTACTTTGGGCCGAATTTTACTATCCAACTTTAGCAAGGATATTGGGCGGTATGAACAGCAGCTATCCGCATTGTTATCCTGCTTTTGTAGCAAGTTGAACACTGCCTCCCTCAATGACCCAGGCAACGGCCTGTTCTGGATCATCTGCCAATACATGCTTAGCAGATGGGGAACCAGTAGTTCTGCATATGCTTTATACAAATCAGCCCAGAACCCATCCAGGCCTGCAGCCTTCCTGGCCGGAAGTGCTGATTGCCACCAGTTCCTCTTGCCCCGTTAACTGCCTGCCCAAACATTCCCTTTCTTCTTGTGCCACCCAGTAAAGACTCACCAGTCCCAGAAACTACTCAATCTCCTCCCTGTTCGCCGTAACTCTTGAAGAACAAAGGCACCCATAGAAATCAATAAACGCTCCCATTATATCATCGTCTGCTGGAGTTCTCCCCCTACCTGTCTGTTAACGCATCTATGTGTGCTTTAAAGGATTCAGCCTTAATTAGCCTGGCCAGCAAGTTACTTTCCCAACACCTACGGACAGCAGTGTTCCTGTGCAAGTACCTAACCTCCGGCTCCGCTGCTTCCCAAAACAGGCCAAGTACTTCACAAAATCTGGCCTGAATACTAGAGTCCGTAATTAACCCCTCCCCTAGTTCCAGCTCTCGCAAACTGGCTCATGAGATTCCAGTTCCAACCTGATCATTTTGAGAGCGCCCGCTGTAAAGACTGGAGGGGGGTGTCTGTACTTCTGCTCTCTATTTGGTAGAGGAGAGGCACAGAGGACCCCAGCCAAGATTCTCTATTTGGTAGCTATGGTCGAGCAATCAAGGCCTAGCTTCTCAGGAAGGTGATGCGGGCTGGTTCTTAAGTACAGTGTAGTCCCAAGCCCCCACAAAGGAATGTCCGCACACTGTATCGGTTAAAACACAGTCTTTATATAATTAATATTCAAGGTTATATACAATATCACGATAACGCACTTTGTACTCGGTTATCTATAATGGCAAATATACAGTTCTACGTGGTACCACAATTACTATTAGATCTCTTTAAAGTGCATCAACAGTACGGTTAAATGGCACACAAATCAAGTCGTAAAGGAAACCCACGAAAGAGGAAAGCAGTTGATATGAGCAATTGGCAGATATACTGGTCACTACTGTTAAACACAGGTTTGTGTGGAGATCCCCCCCAACCTGGGCAACCTGTAGAATAAAGATACATGCCCAGTCAATATATTGGTCACAAGAGACTTCCCAATAGTTCTCCAACCCCAAAGTACCTGGTGTTGTAGCATTCCTCGTCAGGGAATCGACGGCCCTTCTCGAGTGCCCTCCCTTTAAGGCAGGAGTCACGGGTCGAACGTCCTACGGAGAACAGGGTGAGCTACGACAGTGAATTGGCAGCTTCGTTCCTAGCGGTGCTCGTTGACGGGGAAGCGTAAACATCCTGCAAGGAAGAGGCGTGCGGGGCACCTCGGTGTCGATAGTTCTGGACCGCAAAGAGTTGGAAGAACTGTGGCCCATCTAGGGCTTCGAGTCGTCTGCGTCTCTGTGGTCTTTGGGTGGCGGGAAACCCACCCGCGGATGCTCCTCGGCGCGTCGACGGTCAGGCCTTCTCCAGCAGGATACAGCGGCGATGATGCGGACAAGAGCGTCCTTGGATTCGAAAGTTCTTAGGCAAACAGGAGCACGGCGGCTCCAGTCGGCGACGGCGGTCGTCGACAGTGGCAGACAACAGTCTGGGCGCTTCTCCTTGGGATTCCGTGGCAGTCCCCGTCTCGGGTCGGCAGCCTGTCGAAGGTCTCTCTACCAGGGAGCTTTGGCAAAGATCAGCTGGTGCACGATGGTCCCTCGTAGCTCGGGAAGAGGGCGCCTTACCAGGTCCTCTCTGGGTCAGTCCTTGGAGACAGCAGTATTCAGATTGTGAAGGCGAGCAACAGCAATTCTTCTCGTCCAGCAGAGCTTCAAGGTCAGGCTTCAGTTACTCCAGTTACTCGTCAAGGTGGACTTCCGCTTCGGAACATGAATTCGAGCAGTGAGATGCCCTCAGATATACTAGTTGATCTCCCATTCATTCTGCTGGGTCATGCTCAGGCAACCAATCGGTCAGAAGGGCATTCATGCAGGCAGGCATCCAATCAGGTGCATAGTGCATTCAGGCCATTCACTCCTCTCCAGACACCCACAACAATTTATGTGTATTGGGACAAGTACCCAGCCATTCAACACTCCACACTGCATTCATACCAGTTTCGGGCAGGGCTGCCTCAGTCATTGTGTCAAACACCAGATACTAGACACCCACAACACAGAATGCGTATTCGTCACACACTCCATTCACCCAGGTCCCACCTACAGGGTGTACCCACAACAATCACTGGGAAGGCTCCAGCCAGTCTAGCCTGGACTTCACAACAACACCATATATGGAACTTCCACCCAACAGCCGGTCAGGGGGAAGGGACAGAATCAGGGCTTCCCGGGACTTCGGGAAGATCAAGATAACAGGCGATGGAAGGCAAGAGGCCACGGGGGCCAGCTTGTCTCCATCAGGAATCTACCGATTCCAATGACACGGCCTGGGCATCCCAAAATGGAGGACGCTCAGGGCACCAGTCAATTCAGCACGGAGCTGCCACCAGCCCGTACCGTGCTCTGTGGGCCACACACAGGTGCCCAAAAACATACACTAGGGGCACAGGGCTGCACCCCTACCCATGGGTGCCATAAGGGTATCCCATGGGTCTGTTCACCAAAACCAAAGGAGAGAGCTGACCGCCAGGAGTCCCACATGAACTCCTGCGTGGAAAACACGATAGGACACACAATAAAAGGCAGTAAAGGACAAGGATACGGAGGCCCTGTCCATCCGATGCATTTCCAGCATCACACCCGCCTCTTTAGCAATACAAGTCCCCCTGATGACACATTTAAAGGATTCCCAAAGGGTGACGCAGGATGCTACAGAACCCTCATTTTCCTGAAAGTAACTGAGCATCCCCTCTCGAATTTCTTTCCTGAACACTGGGTCCCTCACACTCATTTCCAGCTTCTACCCCCCGCCTGCAACTTCCCTGGGATTGAAAGATCTGTCACAACCGCACCGTGGTCCGATAGGTTATGTGCTAGAATCCTACATCCCTGTACCAAACCTGAGCAGCCCGCAGACATTAATACGGAGTCTATCCTGGATGCAGTCCCATGCACTGAGGATCTGAATGTGTATCCCTTTTCCGAACCATGTTGTTCCCTCCATATATCTACCAGCCCAAAGTCTGCACAGATGTGGTGTAATTTTTGGGTGGTATTGGTCTCTCCCCTACTGCGAGTGCTCGACCTCTCCAACGAACATAACTGCGTTAAAGTCACCTGCCCAAAAAATCATGCCCACCAAAGAGCCCTAAAATGCCCCTCAATAAATTCAAGAGTTTCCAGCCTGCCATAGTCACTGTGAGACAATCCAACAGCCGACTGCCCCTCGGTGCAAAAAAGCACAAAATTGTAACAAAAAACAATTCGCAATTGGGCAGAGAAGTCGCAGCTAGCAACACAGTGTCACTTCAGGGTTCGGGAGACCCCCTTCCCTAGGATTTCCCATTGTGTTCGACCCGCAGGAAGAAAACATAGTGTATTTAAATCCTTTGTCCCAAAACCTTTTCTTGACATCAAGGACATTTTTATGGGACCCCTGCACCTTGTTCAAGAAGTTGGGTAAGAGTTGGATCTGGGATCCCTAGTAGTTAACAGAGCCCAATTCCCTTGATCGCAGCAGTACGTGGTCTCTGTCCCGGTAGTTCAGAAGCCTGGCAATGATTGGCCTAGGCTCTCCCAGTGCCTCATGTAGCAGTGCCTCCACTATATGCTCCCTGTGATCCTTGTCCGCTGTCTCCGGCACCCCGATTATTCAATGGTTATTCCACCGAGACCTGGATTCCAAGTCGTCCTGTTTGTCTTGCAGTTCCCTAACCGCCCTGCGAAGCTGCACCACCTCCCTAGCTGCTGCCGAGGATTCGTCCTCCAACCATTTCTGTCACCGTGACGATTGAGGCGGACCTGCATATGGTCAACCTTACATGTATGCGTGCCCATCTTGTTATCCAGAGATGAGGTACTACCCTGCAGCTGGGTAAGGATACACGTGATATCTCAAAGGGTGTCCGATGAGGGCTCTGCCGTATGATCCATTGTCTACTGCAATTCCTGTTCTCCATGGGTCGTCGCCTTTGATTGTGCTGGGGTCGCATAGGGCACTTTAGACTGCGTTTTATCAGGTTTCCCCATTGTGTCCCAGTAGCTGGCAGTCCGGGAGCTAACCAGAGATGTTCCTGGCAGTGTGCCGATACTCCGCAGCTACTATCTCCCTCCCTAATTAAGTCACTACATAAACTGCAAACTAGCGATTCATACACTGCAGGGACACAGTAGCTGTATCTCTCTGAGGAACTTATCCACACGCTTTCACCACCCACGGCACCCTAGTGATGGCAGCTCCCATCTTCTCCCCAGGCGCGCTCTTCGCAACCTGGGACACACACCAGAGGCCCTAGCATGCAGGCGTCTGCCCTAGCAGCAATGCTCTATTTCAATAACGCACTGCAGTCACGGCTACCAGGTGCGATTGTGTCCGGTACCTGATCCTCACAGCAACGTGCCGGCAACAACGCTGCGCAGACAGGCTTCAGCTGCACTAGGAGTGAACCCACCATGCCCGTATGTGTTGCACCAGCGCCTTTCTTGTCCCAGTGCCCCCGGAGGCACTCCCAGCAGGTTACCCGTGTTCTGTGCCAGGGGTAGCGGGCAACTCAATCACTGGAAGGGGAGTTAAAAATGCACCGCCTCAACACGCACTCAGCACCCAGGCCCGTGACCGTCCTTCCCAGCTCTAGTGGGAGCCACGCCATGGAGGACCTGCCTCGCCCAACACGTAGGTTGGTCGACTTTGGCTCAGTAGGGCCCCAGCAGTTCAGTACGTCCAACAGCGGCATCTGTCCCCTCACACATCGAAAGCAGCCCGGATTCCACTGCCTCAAACCTTCAGCTACTCCGCAAAGGATTTTCTGGCTTGTCAGCTGCGGATTGAAAGGATATTAGGCAGGATTTGCAGCAAGGTCATGGGAGCTCACATTAGAGTGCCCCTCTTGGCGCTGCTCTCAAGCACCTCCTTTTTCCCCCCAAGAGTTTGAACTTCAGAACGCCTGAATTACATACCGCCGAAACTTGAAGCTCTTGGGATTTTTACACCCAAACATTTAACCAATTTAATAGGTTTGGGGTATGGTACGAAAGATTCAGACCACAGATCCTTGGTCCAAGCTGCCTGTGCTGTGGCTGAACCTGTAACCATGATCTCGGTTTTCTCACCATTGACAGTTTAAGCCAATTTCTGGCCATCCATTCCCCTACTGCTGTTAGGCAGTTTCAAAGCTTATGGGGGGGTTTGGATTCTGGGAGTCCAGGCAGAAGAGCAGCTGGGTATCATCAGGGTATGTGTCGAAGCGCAACCCATGCTCCTGGATAAGGTCTGCCAGCGGGCGAAGATAAATGTTAAAAATAAGAGGGGATACTGAGGACCCCCTGCGGGACCCTACAAGTAAGAGTCATAGCGGGAGGATTCAAAAGGAAACTGAGTAACAGTTTGTGTTCGCTCTGACAGAAATTAAGTAAACCAGGCTAGAGGAGGGCCCGCCTTTTCCAGGAGTTGAAGCAAGATGTCATGATCGATCGTGTCAAATGCTGCGGAGATGTCAAGGAGAATTAGGAGCCCAATCTCCCCATGGTCCTGAAGTAGGGCAAGATCATCCAGAACAGAGATCATCACTGCCTCCGTACCTCCAGCAGGGTAGCAAGGAGATAGGACGGTAATAGGCTGCAAGAGTAGCGTCAAGCTGTGGTTTCTTCAATTCAAAGTAGAAGGAATAAACCCCATAGAAAAAGATGCATGAACTGCAGCTGTAAAAAGTGGAATAACTTCCACTGGCAGAGACTGGATAAACCAAAGAGGAATCAAGTCTGCCGGGGAGGATGATTTAAACTTTGAGGGACTCCATAATAATAGCATCAGTGACTGGTTCGAAGGTGGCCATCCGAGAGTCATTACTTATTTGAGAAAGGTCAGAAAGCTTTGACCCTAAACAACCTGCTCCACTTCCAGATATGGCAAGCCCGATTTTCTGAATCTTCTCATTGAAGTAGGAACTAATAGAGTTGCACTGCGCTTGTGACCACAATGGATCAATTGGCAGAGATAAACCTGGAAGCTCCTTAGCAACCCTAAAGAGCTCACTTGACGCACAGGGAGCTGATAATACACGGCTGGCATAATACTGAGATTTGGCCAACTTAATTGCTTCCTGATATTGAGCCAATCACTTATTGTACGTCACTTTAAAATTCTCATCAAAATCATTCCGCCATTTGTGCTCACGTCGCCGACTGGCCTGCTCGAGGGCCCAGAGCACAGGTTTAAACTAAGCCGCTGATGATTTAGCCCGGCTGTTAGGCAGAAACCTGTGCAGTTCCCTTAGGGACCACTGCAAAAGATTTAAGACTACAGGTGTTGGCAGTAAACCCACTTGGTAGCAGTCTGTACCACCCAGATTTACCTGGTAGCTGTGGCTGAGCAGTCAGACTTCCCTCAAGAAGAGTTAGGCAGTATGCAAAGTATACACAATAGGCACTCAGATACAACAATACAAGCAAACACTGACCAGAGCTTTGGTATCAAAGTATATAATTATTTATTTAAAAACACACTGTTGAAAACACTCCAGCACTCTTATTGTAAAATATTCTAAACACAGTTACTATTATAATATATACACCCCTTTTTCCTTATCAGATAAGTGACTGTAAAACACCACTTATTTTCATACAGAGGTGAGCGCTTAACTAGATGGCACTCCAATAAGTTTGTGAGAAAGGGAGGGAAAAAGACAGAATATGGAAAGGTACACCACTCTAGGATTCAGGAACACTGTTAGCAAGGCAGAAGAGCAAAAGTCACTGGTGAGCCAAAGTCCAAAGGCTGGGCCCACTCTTAGAGAGAGCAGAGCACAAATGCGCCCAAGATCACATAGTTACACTAGGCTTAGAAAGTCTTGCAGAGGGTTCAAAAAGAGTTTAGAGAGGCTTAGGAAAGTTTAGCCAGGGTGTCCCAGGCTAACCCAGGTTCGAAATCCGGGGGCTAAATCTACCCCGTACAGTCGGTAGCAAGGGAAGCCAGGCGGGACACGGTACCTTAAGTGGGAAGGATCCTCCAGCAGTGGCAGTTGTTCCTGATAGTGGGTGCAAGTTGCGTCGTCGTCCACGGGAAGAGAAGATCTCGACTTGGAGGAAAGATGAAGGTCGTTGCACTACCAGGGCAGAAACCAGCCGCAGAGTTTTCCGGTACCTTTATTCGCGGTCATGGTAAAACGTGGTATCCCGGTTGCCGGGGTGCTTGGCACAGGCAAGGCGGCCACGAGGTACGTCGGGAAGGCGAAAAGACGGTGAAACTGGTTATCCCCACCAGTCAAAGGAAGAAGACTCTCCGGCGAGAGATCTCCTCCTCTGTCGTTGGGAAAAAGTGGTGAGACGGTCCAGCAGGGCTCCACCGGTAGTGGTGTCGTGGCAGGTCGGCTCAGCTTCTCCCTCGTCGGATTCTTAGGTCCTGTGGCGACTTCTGAAGTTCCAGTCCCCAAAACCCTGCTTTTATGCAGCAAACCCCCATTCACTCAGCCTAGCTGTCACTCAAACATGCTAAGTGGTGAGCCGGCCGGCTCACCACTTGGGCCAATCAGGATGGAGTGCGACTTGAGTTGCCTAGGCAACTCAGTCCAGGGTGCCTAAATTTCCCTCCACCCCTCCCAAGTACCCCAGACAGAGTGGCACCACTTTGGAGGGCTTCTGTGGAGAAGCCCGCCAAAAAGTGGAACAAAGGGCTCGACTTGGGTTGGAGTCACAGAAGAGAACACAAACGCCATTTTAGAATCAAGTTTTGGCAAAAAATACCAACCGGAGAATGTATATTAATTAAATAAACCGGCGGTATGTTCGAGGCTACCGTAAATAATGAAATAAAGATCGTAGCCTAAAACAATGGGAAATCCCATAGGAAAATATTCGCGGTTGAATATAAAAAGTAGTATCCACTGCCACCAGCCAAAACTCGATCAGGGGGGACGGAGACGTGCCCCCTCGACTAACAGACCCCGGGGTAATTGAATTGCCCCAGCCAGTACGTCCACAATATGATGGTTTGTACTGGTTCTACTCAGAATTTAAGACTAGTAAAGTCAATGGTGACTTTACATGCCCTGGGAGACAGTAGTCAGTCCCAGGGTATTGAGTCTATACTGGGGGGTCAATATGACACCCCTGTGTCACTGGATTGAGGATGCTGTGTAACACACATCACAAAAACACATGAAGCCCTATGGAGTAAAAGACCCCACAGCCCATTAAACACGTCTAGATTCAAAGAAACACACTCAAATCATGCCCAAGAGTGAGGGTAAAAGAGTCTCACTCTTGGCAGGAGAAAATAATAAACCCCAAAAATCCAGCAAAGCTTCTGGGGGACTCACTAGGTTAGGAAATTCAGCCTAAACAGAGAATTCTCCCTAACACCGGCTGCGCCTGATAATAGCTGGTGCAAAAAAATGTGCTGCAACTGCCATAATCTTAAGAAGAGCATTATAAGGATCTTGGTTATCGTTGAACATTAACTGTCTTGTGCTGGTCACCAAGACATCCACTACAGAGCCAGGAGAACTATACCCCAATGTCTCTTCTGTGAGGAGATTTTAAAAAAAAAACTCTGAGAGCAGTAGCCGTAACAGCTAATAGTGACCGGGAGAATAAAGTGATCAGACCACAGAACTGTGAAAACAACCACACAATTTCTTTTGGAGAAAATTAGGTCCAACACATTTCCCCCCTTTTGAGTGGGATGATTATTACATAGCCCCAAATCCATATCAAGTGAGGTATCAGATCTTTTGGTTTGCATGAGTATCTGTGGATTTATTAGGTTTAACATTAAAATCACCCATGAGAATCAAATTGGGATATGCAACAACCAAGTCAGCAACAAATTGTGCAAAGTTACAGGCAAATGAATCAGGAGGTCTATAGACTAATAAAATGTAAGTATAGTGTTATTAGTGAGAGTCAGTTAAGTCACTTGTTATCCTGCCTGGATGTGTCACTAATGGATGATAGTTTTGCTCCCAAATGCATGTTAACCAAAATGGATTGCTTTAAATGTAAATCCTTTGCTTATGATTTAATGGTTCAGTTTGAAATAAAATACTTGCACTTTCTCCACAACCATTTACACCCAACCTTGTCCCGGCCACTGCTGTCCCCCGTGATCTTGTTGGTTAGAACAGGAACTGAACTTTGGGACAAGGACTTCACTAGGTTTTATTTACTTCTCCACCAGGCATTTATAACTGAGCCTGACCTTTTGTGTTTGAAGTGGTTTCAAGGATAGCTCATTTAAACATTCTTCTAAACCCTCCTTGTAAGGGTAAAGTATTGAACTATTTTTTTGTCTTAAATCGTCTGTTGCAGTACAGATGCCATTAATTAGGAGAACTCCAAGAACTGAAATAATTAAACATGGAGGACAATGCCCATACTAACTGTGGCAACTATTACCCATGTTTATGATATGGGCATTCAGTCTTGAAAGAATGCCACATTTCATGAAAGACCACTTGGAAACACCATGTAGAATAAGTCTTTACCATGTGTGCACAGCCAAAAGTTGTCCGAAGAATCAATTCCAGATTTATAGTGCACAGGAAGCTGTGGCAATTAAAAGAAGGTATTGGTCACCTTCAATTTACTTACTGAGGAAAGGACAACAACCCAAATGATTTTCATATAACCTGTGAGAATAATTCACTTGCACCCCAGGGTGAATAGTTTTGCACCCAATAGCTATTTACAGGGAATTGCAGGAGAGGGATTAACCATACGTTTACCAAACCCAAATGTAGGGATGGCAGCCGTTTCAGTGTCCAAGAGACTTGCATTGTAAGAAAGCAACTATGCAACTATTACTGAGTAAGACCATTGAGGTTTAACATACTACACCAAGCTCAACAACATCGCAGTCCCAGTAATATATGTGCACAAAGGTAAACCTTGGGCTTGACCATTCTTCCAAAATCCAGGAAGAGATGGGTTGACAGTTGAAATATAAAGAACATAAAACAAAATATTGGCTGCCAAGTTGTTTGTAGTTTATCAAGAGGCAATGCCTAGAGGTACACTACAAAAAACAATGTTGGAAGCATTGATTATATCTTTACTTAAACCCGACAAGGATAGAGCAGACTGCAGATCCAACAGACCCCCATAAATGAAGGTGGACATAAAAAATATTGTGCACAATATTGGCAGGGCACTTGAGCAAGTTTATGCAAATGTTGGTGCACTGAGACCAATCCAGAACTATCCCGGGTAGGAACACCATGCAGAACATGAGAAGGCTATTTTTGCTGATGGATACGTATGTGAATAACACAGAGGAAAGAGTGATGGTTAGTCTGGACTCCTAAAAGGCTGTTATCCCATTAATTGGGATTTTATGTGGCGTGTGCTTGAGAGTATGAGTCTGGGAGTGTTGTTTATTCCAAGATAGGTTTTACAAAGTAACGTCAATAGAGTGGCAGATACACAATGATACCCACTATAGCCATTGAACTTTGCATTAGTAATACAATCACTGGCAAGAGCAATGCATAAAAGGTTTCAGAACAATGGGGTCTGGATAGGATCTACCTCACATTGTACTTTGTTCTTCATTACTCTTTGTTGTACGGAATGAAACGGGTACAGGCATTGGGACATACTATAAAGACAAAGAATTTGGGCTGATTATCAATCATGCAAGTGCTGAATAAACACCATTTCCGATGAAATGGGCGGGGAACTAAACCAATTCCAGATGGAAGTTTCATTGAGAAGATTTCAATATCTGGCCATAGAAATCACTTATGGCCAGCAATGGGTATCCCGACGGAACACAGAAAATGCTTAAATAACCTTTGACAGAGTGGTGGAATTCTGGATGAAGTTCCCATTATCCATCATGGGCCAAGTAGCATTGGCTAAGATGGGGTCTTTGCCACAGCTACTATATATATTTCAAGTGATGCCAATGATCACCACAGCAGAATTCTTGCATTAAGCTAAATATATTAAGGAAGCTTCTATGAGGCAATAAGACCCAGAGAGCAGCACGGTCAAGACTACAGTTATCGGCAAGCATAGGGGGAATAGGGTTACAGGACATTAAGATATACTATTGGGCAGAAAAATTGCAGCACATGGTAGACTGGTTCACTAGCCCGGAAATAAATGCAATAACAATGATGATTTTCGAATTATGTAAAACTATGTAACTATTTGAATTGATGGGCACAAGGAAAGAATTAAGCTACTTCCCAGTAGCCACATTGATACAGATTTGTAGACAAGCAACAAAACTAACTTTATAGAAGGAAATATACCTACCCCAAATGCAGCTTAGCAGTTATATGGGCTATAATAAAAATAAAACAGGACTAAGGAGGATGGGACGGGTAGGGTTTGGGGGACAGTGGAAGACGGAGAGGTGTGATGAATCTTTATCCCCAAGAGGGAGCCACACCCATTGAGGCTAGGGAAGGTGAGCCCGCTCTACAAAACACTCCCTAGAGGTTTGGGCAGGCAGGACCTTACTGGGAGCGACTTCCCCTTTGGGGAAAAGGACTCCTAGGGTAGATAAAGAAAACCTATACAATATGTAATCCCAGCCTATTTGAGGACTAGTGGAGTTGTAAAGGTGACAAAACCTTTATTATTAAGTAGAAAGTTAAGATAATTGAAAGCTTTTTGTTAAAATCACCATCCCATTATCCATTTACAATTTAAAATGAGAAAAACATACAAAAATAATAAAATCCAACACGTCATGTCAATTTGTTTTATAAAAAAGATAGAAGTCAATCTTCCCCCATTTACAATTCAAAATGTGAGAAGATACAGCAACAATGTACACATGAATAGTAACAGGAACTTCAACGCATCATCCTAACATTTTAAAAATAGATTCAATCTTCTCCCACATTTTAGTAAAATGGTAAATCAACCCCACAATTTCCTTCAAAATAATCTGCCCATATATTATCACTCTAAAGTTGGCCGGAATCAAAGCCACTAGCTAAGAATGCACACCTTATCAATTGGCTCAAAGACTCACATTCCATCATTAAGTGCTTACCAGTTTCAAGTTTACAACCCCCACACAATTTACATCGTAAATGCCTAACAAGACCTATCCGTCCCCCAACCACTTCCAGAGTAGAAACAATATTAAATTGAATGAAGGTATTTGATAATTAACCAATAATTGTCAGGGTAGGCGGTGTAATAAGTGTCAAGACAAGTATGGTTCATGTGCTGAAAGTAAATATTCATAAGGCAAGGATTTGGTAGATAGGTTCACAAATATTGATGCTATAAACCATGTTTATATAAAAAGATGTTAATTTAGGTGATGACTATTCAACAAGAGAAATACTCAACCCTGTAAACCAGGTAAAATGCTCTCTGTACAATTAATGTATATACAGATTCCGACAACCTCAGACTGGGTTAAAAGTCCATTTATATGTAATAATGAATTGGGAGGGGCAAACATAAGCTTCAAGAGGAGATTGAGTTGGTTGATCGACATAACACTATGTACTGAAGTAAGCTGGTATTCAAGAAAATTAAACTCAATTGGGGTGCAAACCGGTAGTTTAAGAATACTTTTTAGACATTGACGCTCACGTTTTATAGCTCTAGCTGTTTCTCAGCCCATACCTCCACCCCATTTAGAATCACTGGGTGAAATTTAGATATGAATCAAGGAGGCTAAGGTATAACCAATATGTTCTTTGGCTAATCACATAATTTCCCCCGTTTATTGGCGAACCTTCACCTTAAGGGCTGAGGAGGGAGTATCCCAGTTAATGTGCCAGTCAAATGTATGGCCAAGGTAGTTTTATGTCACAACCTGTTCCACCAATTGTTCTCCAAAGCCTCAAAATACAACCCTTGTTTACCCTTGTGGTAGTAAGACCAAAGACCGTGGTTTTAGTTTTGGAGATACTGATGGTAAGTTAGTTTAATTTAACGTACTGAAAGAGGTTATTCATGGAGGGCTGCATACCACTGGGAGCAATGTCCAACAGGACAAGGTCATCAGTATATGCTAGCCAGGATATCCTATATCACCCTAGTCGAGGGGGATTAACATTAGGATTCCTCAAGGCATCGGATAGGTCCACAAAATATAAATTAAATAATAACGGTGACAGTATGCAGCCTTGTTTGAGGACAACCCTGGGGTCAACGGAGTCCGTGGTGGCCCCCGAATTTGATACCCTTACCTTAAGTGGATGAATAAAGCAAAGCAAACATCTTTAACAAACCAAGGGGGATCGTTTTTGCCACAGCCTCTCTCTAAAGATGGTGTCAGAGGCAGCACTAAAGTCAATAAAAGATACATAAGTGTGGTGTTTTCTTGTCTGTCTCCGCTACCCCCCTTTACTTGGCCCCCCCACTACAGCACTATCTGAAATGTCATCAGCACTAGTACGATAGGGTGTCCAGTCAACTCGTCGAAAAAAAACTGGTCGACTGCAATTTGGTCGACGCAATTTGGTCGAAAACCAAATGGTCGATTTTTTTTTTATTTATATATTTATTTTTCGGGTTTTCGTTTAGTTAAAAAAGGGGTTTTTAGAGAAAAAAATGGGGTTGGGGGGGACCCCCCCAAAAAAAAAAAAAAGAAGGGTTAAAATAAAAAAATAAAAAATTTCGACCATTTGGTTTTCGACCAAATTGGTTCGACCATTTGTCTGGTCGACCAATTTTTTTCGACGAAATGTCTGGCAACCGTACGACAGCCGCTTGCTTTTTCTTCCCCACCCTTTCTGCACCCCTCTCCCTCACATTTTGTTTTTTCTCCAGCTCTACCAGAAATGACGTCAGGCCTATGACAGTAGTTGACTGACTGTTTCCATTTCCTTCCCACTTTCCCCCTCCCTTCCTTAGCTATGTCTTAGCTCTTGCACTATCTGAAATGTTGTCAAGCCGAGTACGATAGTTAATTTCACATCCTTACTGTTCATGGCCTGTAAGAATGTCATTGTATTTTCCCTTGTTCCCTCCCCTGCCTTGAAGCGCTTTGAAACACATTGTGTATAGGCGCTATATAAATAAACTATCATATCACATCAAGGTAATAATATTAGTTAAGGTGCCGGATCACTTAAAAAATCCTGTTTCAAACAGTGGTATGAAATTAGCCTCAGTAGCCCAGGAGATTCATTCTAATCCTCGCGGGACCGTCTAGCATGGCCAGCAGCCTAACTAATTCTTGGCTAGAACCTTTTTTATACATGGGGACAATTATACTTTCTTGCCATGAAGGTGGTATCAAACTAGTTTGACTAACGGATTTGAACAAATGAATTGCCCCACCAGTGAGGATGTTTAAATAGCGGTACCACCCAGTGTTGCCCGTGTCTGTAGCCGACATGCACATGGGGGTCTGCTATAGCCTTGTGTATGTTTTGTGTCTCAACTATGCCGGCGACTTCTAGCTATGCCCAAACCAAGATGGCGCAGGTCTCACGCACGTATTCTGATGGTGGAGCCCAGCCCGAGCCAACATTACGTACCCTTTCAGTATGTATGTTTCGAGAGAGCACTCGCATCCAGGTTCTCTTGGCATACACATGTGGATGGATGTAAAATTATTCGTTTAATTACTTGTTTTGTTGTGCATTTTTTTTATATACTGTGTATGCCACTGTGATTGCGAAACTCTAAGACACACATCAAGACAAATACATAGTGGTTTCGAGCAAATATCAACAGTCCCGATTATGCCGAACATTCTCAGTCATGCTCACACCAATATGGCACAGGGTTCACAAGGTGAACGACATATCCACGCTATAACAGAGGCACTCTCTACTGTCTCGCCTAGACCATAAAGACGCCTGTCGCGTCCAGTACACGCGGATACGTTTGATCCAGTGTCCTGAGCAGTTTGCAGGAAAGTTGCACCGTTTTTTACCCGCTCGCCCTGAAATTAATGTTTTTGGAGCATATAGACATACGGGGAACCACTTTGATTACTTGTATCTTTTAGGAATCTCACGCATGCAGACAGCGCTTTGAACATCTACACAGTCCGCTCCCAACAAAGGCAGCATGCCATGTGCATACGAACTTTGGATTCGCCATGCATTGTCATTAGATAGGAACAAGTTGCTTTGCAGAGGAGGTCCCAAATATGGCCTGCACTCCAGCCACCCATTTTGAAGTGCCAGGAACGTTCACACCAAAATATGTGACGTACGATGAGCAAATAAACCAGCAGAGAGCCGCACTAGGGCTCTGTCCAGTGCCAATCAGAAGAGCAATACCTATTGAAGCGCCAATAACCAGACAACCATGGACAGTAAGGTATCCATTGAGACAACCATACCAGCAAATGACACGAAATAAAGATTGTTTAAACACTGTCCCAGAGGAAACTAAAAAGGCCTTCATTGAAGACATGTGGTGACGTCACGAGGGCCCGGATAGTCTCGCAAATGAAAGAAACGACAATCAATGAATGGCACACATAGACGGAAACGTCATGAATAAGGACATCATGAACTTAGAAGGAGAGACGATGTCGAAATATAAAGAAATTTAAACTGTAAGCAGGATGAAGATATTCAACCAGCTAACGCCTGTACACATGCTTGTAACGCAAGAAGCTAAGAAAACAGCGAGGCTTGCTATGCTTAGTAGAAGAATAGAACGGCAAGCGCCAACCATATATATATCTACCTCGACGAAGCACATTATATAAGTGCAATCCACTTTATACAAAAGCAGAATTAACCCAGGTTACTAAAGGTCAAACATGCCAGGATTCTTATTCCAGCTAAAACAAGAAGAGAGACGGCGGAATCGAAACTCAGCAAGGAGCAGGCTGTACCTGGGAAATCAAGGTCAAACCAAGAGAGGGCGGCAGATAGTAACTTCGGAGAATCGAAACTTAAGAGCAGAGCAGCCTGCCACGTGAAGGTCGAGATAAGGGGGCCTAGGCAGGTGGCGGCCGAAAAGGAGAATTAAATGCACAAATAGAAGGAAAACAAAGCTGATTCACAGTGTGTTAACACGTGACCAGCTAAGTGCGAAGAGGTACCAACGTCTGATGTCACCCGAAGCAGGAGATACCATAATGTTTCCTGACAATAAGCTACAGTTTCGAGGCCAACCCCAGCCAACTAATTGACACATAGCCCTAAAGAACTGATTGATGGAAGGGAGGCAGGGTGAATCTTGGGGTATACTGCATCTGGGTGACCATTCTGCATGCTGCTAATTAAAGTGAGATTTATGCTTAGAGTTGTAGCCAGCCCAATCATAGGGGGCCAAATAATCTAAGGTCCTATATTTAGTAAAACCAATGGGACGTCATACTTTTAGTGACGTCTACATGAGTAATGTTAGAGGGAAGGGCGTAGACGCCCTCCTGATAAGAGTTAACCAATCCTCACACTCCATTACCGTATACAGATATAGCACCTAAACAGAAGTTACCTTTTCCAACCAATAGAATTGCATGACAAATTTATGAGTGTTATACATCAATGATGACGAATTTTGAATATAACTATTGCTGTTTGAATGAAGATTGTTGGGAGTTGAAGCGAGATGGACCATCGCATCATTGCTGATCTCCATGGTTCCCTGTTTCTTGTACTTGTCATTAAACTGACTCCCCTTTGCCAAACCATTGAGTTGTCCTTATTGATTGGTGTTGGAGTAGTAAACCTGCACCCCCATCCACCTCAAGGTGCAGCTATCTCATCTTAAAGTATTCGAGAGCGAGCTCTGATTCTATGGGCCAATCAGGGGTTAATGGCCCTAGTTTACAATTTACCTGCAACTGTTGTTCTCCAGCATGGGTCTGGCATGGATTCACATGCTCATGAATATTCCCCGTTGTCAGGCTGGGAATCCTCGGTAAAAGAAAAAATCAGTTTGTTTCGTTTCTGAACTGTCTTTCTACTAATAACCAATCACTGGTCTCTGGATCATACTGCCCCCAGCCAATGACTGCCCTCTACCTAAGCCCCTCCTCTGGCAGCCATCTTCAGATTTGGTAGCACGTAAAGTGGCAGTAAGGCCAAGAGAAGAGTCGCAGAGGCGTAGGTGGGAGGGTTTGCTTGTGAATCCATGCCAGACCCATGCTGGAGAACAACAGTTACAGGTAAGTAACTTGTTCCTTCTCCAGCAAGGGGTCTGGCATGGATTGACATGCTCATGAATACAAGAATACATAGCAGTACACACATGCACAACCACGGGAGGTGCAAGGCTCAACATTAAGCATCTCTTACCTCCTCACCAGGCTCACCTTCAAGCGAACAGGTTGCGCAGCACTGCTTGGCCGACTCTGGACCCCTCCCTGGAATCCCGGTCGATGCAGTAGAATTTCGTGAAGGTGTGCATCAACTTCTACGTAGCAGCCCTGCAGATGTCCAGCAGCGGCACACCAGACAGGAACGCCGTAGTTGCAGCGATCCCTCTGGTCGAATGGGCTCTCGGAAGGCCAGGCAACGGTCGGTTTGCCAACTGGTGAGTGCGTGATGCAGCCGGAGAGCCACCTGGAAATGGAGGCCTTGGAGAGGGGCCTTCCCTTGGTACACAGGGCCAAAGTTCACAAACAGCTGTGACGTCTTCCAAAAGCTCTTTGTGTGGTCCACGTAGAACTTCAGCGCTCTAGCCACATCCAGCGAGTGCAAAGTCCTCTCAGCCGGCGACAAAGGTGACGGGAAGAAAACGGGTGACACCAAGGGCTTGTTGAGATGGAAGTCCGATGGCACCTTGGGCATGAAGGAGGGGTGCGTCCTCAGCATGATCCTCGTTGCGTGGAAAGTCAAGTACGGAGGCTTACAGAAGAGGGCCTGGATCCGTCTTCCATGACCGGAATCTCAGAGGTGCCGAATGCAGAGGCTCCAACAGGGGACCCAAGAGCCTAGTCAGCACCACATTGAGTTCCCACGCCGGGGCTGGACCCTTCACCGGCGGGAACGAGCGGAAAAGTCCTTTCATGAACTCCTTAACCAGGTGATGCGACCTCAGCGACGATCGCCCTGGAATTCTGGTGTAGCGGGAGATAGCCGCCAGATGGATCTTGATAGAGGCGTGTGCCAGCCCCATCTTGGCCAGTGACAGCACCACATGAGAGGCCGTAATCCGTAGAGGATTGATCTTCTGTGCACGGCACCAGGCGGTGAACCTCTTCCATTTATGTCCGTAGCACTTCAGAGTCGACGAAGCCCTGGACTTAGCAAGTACCTCCTTGCAATCCGCCGGGATCTTGCATCCTTCAAACTGTAGCGCTGCAGGAGTGAGGCCTGCAGGTTCAGCAACTAAGGGTCGTAGGGCAGAATCACGCCTCCTTCCCTGGCGAGAAGATCTGCGTCTGCCGGAAGCTTAACTGGAGGGGACGCTGACATGTCCAGAAGGTCCAGGTACCATATCTGCCCGGCCACGCCGGTGCGAAGAGGATCATCCTGCACCGGGACCGTCTGAGTTGACTGATGAGTCATAGGAGCAACGGCAACAGTGGGAACGCATAGAGAAACAGGCCATACCAGAGGAATGAGAATGCATCCCCCATGCTACCCGGCTGGGAAAACCTGCTGGTGAACCTCTGGCACTTGGTTTTCGTCGCCATCGCAAACAGATCGATCTGGGGGTTGCCAGGAACATCCTGTGGGCGACGGCCCAGTGCCACAGGTCCTGCGCTTCTTTGGAGAGAGCTGGGGATCTGGTGCCACCCTGCTTCCGAATGTAGAACATTGTGGTGGTGTTGTCGGTGAAGACCCGCACCACCTTGCCCTTGAGGAACGGAAGGAATGACTTGAGGGCCCAAAACACAGCTCGGAGCTCCAGAACGTCTATGTGTAAGGTTCTCTCCTGTGGGAGCCACAGGCCTCTTGTGTGGAGATTTCCGTTATGTGCGCCCCATCATTCCAGGGAGGCGTCCGTTCATCACCGTCTACTGATGCGCCGGGGTTTGGAAGTCAGTGCATGCCGTGAGAGGCGCGCGGACACCCCACCACCGAATCGCTCGACGGAATGTCTCGTTGAGGGTGATCTTGTCCTTGAAGCTTCCCGCCGCTTGCCTCCAACGGGTGTTGAGGAACTCCTGCAGCGGCCGCATCCGCAACCTGCACAGGCGGATGAGGTAGATGCACAGCAACATCATGCCGAGCAGGAACTTGATGGACCTCACCCTGGCAACCTTCATGGTCAACAGCCGTTGTACCTTGCCCAGGATGGCCTTTATCCTGTATTCCGATGGTGCGGCTAGGAACGCCGCCGTGTTGAGTCTGTGTCAGGGGTCAGGGATTGAGTAGAAGGAGGTTTATGGTGCGTCAATGAGGTTGCAAGCTACATTTCCCAGTAGGCATTGGGACAATGTGTAGTTTCATGTGCACGCCACTCGCCAGCTGCCAGTAATCAGGAAGGTGTGTATAAACGGCCATCCGCCCGTGCTCCGGTACTGATGATTAATGTTGAAGAGCACGGGCGGTGGCGGCGATGCTGGCAGCAGATTGAAGATGAGTTCGGACAGGCAAAATGGAACGCTGGAGGAGACGTTGGAAGTAAACGTGGGGCCGAGGAAACTGATGAAGCCTTTCCCGCTTATGTCTTTCGGGTCGGGGCAGCCACAGGAGGCGCCCGGACAGCCAGTTAAGTGTTCACTGAGTTTGTTTGATGTGGGAAGTGATTCTGCTAATGCTCAGGTCGCGGCGTTGATTAAGGCGACTATTCCATTTCATTTTTCGGCTGCACATCGTTTGGGTCTGGACGTCCTCAGGAGGCGTCCGGACAAGCAGTTATGTGCATTCTAGGTTTTCTTCTGGATTAGAATATTGTTTCAGCACCCAATTGAATGTTTGCCTGCAGACTGTTCCAAGACAGGCACCTATGGGGTCAGACCAGCAAATGACTGAGTTTAGTTCGTGAGGGGCAATGCTAAATAGCTTTTGAAGGGCTTGGGACACATACTCCCCTCATGTGGATGTTTCCAGGCTGTGCAATGTTATGTTTTATGTTCTGTTTCTTTGGATTGCTCTATTAGGGCCATGTGTCTCCGTCCTCATCATGTCCTGCCAATTTTATGTGCGTGCTATGGTTACCAGACATATGGTCGAAAAAAATTGGTCGACCAGACAAATGGTCGAACCAATTTGGTCGAAAAACAAATGGTCGAATTTTTTATTTTTTTTATTTTAACCCTTTTTTTTTTATTTTTTTGGGGGGGTCCCCCCCCCAACCCCCTTTTTTTCTCTAAAAACCCCTTTTTTTACAAAACGAAAACCAGAAAAATAAATATATAAATAAAAAAAAAATTCGACCATTTGGTTTTCGACCAAATTGCGTCGACCAAATTGCAGTCGACCAGTTTTTTTTCGACCAATTGACTGGACACCGCGTGCTATATGTTTATGCAATGTTAGATGTTACGTGTAACCAGAACTGGTTACTGAGGGTGTGCTTTCATTTTCAGTAACTATTACTAAGTTCCATGTGTTATGTAATGTGTTTGTGAGTTCACGTCATGTTCTACGAGTTAAAGTGTTATGCCAAGATCTAGGGGGGTACGGTAGTATGTCAGAGGTATTAAGTCCAGAATTGCTGGGTTAAGCATAAGATGCGTTTTAGGTTTTATCCTCCATGTATGAATATGGTTTTTCCCTTCATTCCCTTTGTCATTCCATCCCCTTTCCCTAACTCCGTCTTCCCCACATTGGCTGCCACATGGCTTCCTGTCTTGTATACATCAGGCGCCCGTGCCAACCACGGTGGGAGGGTCGATCTATTCGGCTTCTGTGATTCGGGAGAGGGGATTGATCTCCTCCTCCTTAAGCACTATTGACAGTCTGGCTCCCAGGAACTGGGCGTCCTGAGATGGCTCCAAGCAGAACTTGGCATAGTTTACCGACAGCGAGTTCCTTTGACTTCGCTCAGATGAGCCAATCGTCCAGGCAGGGGTAGACGTGGATCCCCTGCAGGCGCACCCGCGCCGCCACCGGTGCCAGGCACTTGGTAAAGACCCTTGGGCCTGACTTCAACCCGAAGGGGAGGGCCTTGAATTGGTAGTGTCGCCCTTGGACCACGATCGAAGAAACTTTCGATGTCCCTTGTGAATGAGGATGTGGAAGTAGGCTTCCTCCAAGTCCAGCAACGACAGGAAGTCCCCTTCCTCCAGCTGTCCCAGCACGTGCTGGAGGGTGACCATCCAGAACTTCTGGGATTTTATGTATTTGTTGAGGCAGCGAAGATCTACAATGGGCTGCCAACCGCCGGTCTGCTTTCGGACGAGGAAGTATCGCAAGTAAACTCGGGAGCCCCGGAGCCTCTTTGGGACAAGTTATATTGCGCCCTTTTTTAGCATTGCTCGCACCTCCAGCAGAAGCTGCAGAAAGTGGTTTTCTTTCATGGCCACCGGTGGAAAACGGGGACACTTCCCTTGGAAAACCAGAGTGCGTACGTGGGCCAGGGCATCCTGCACCCAACCGTCGGTGGAGATGGACTTCCACACGCAGACGAAATTCACCAGCCGACCTCCCACAGGAGTTCTTAGGTGGGGGCCCGTTGTCATAGCCGGTTCAGTCCTGCTTCGCCGAGGCCTTATCAAACTGGGCCCCTTCGCGACTACGATGTCCTCCGCCCTTGTTGCGGCTTCTGTAGGCTTCCTGGGACAAAGAATGGGCCGCCTGACGGTATGAAGAGGAGTCCTGCCAATTTTATGGAGGCCAAATCCTTTGCTTTGGAGGCACCTTGTGACTTGCCTCTGTAGGACCGAAAAGACGGCCGTTGCTGATGTAGCGTGCCCAAGACAAGGGCCGTCTCGGTGTCTGCCTTGATGTCCTGCAGTGACTTGTCCACTTCCTTGCCGAACAAGTTGTTCCCGTCGAAGGGCATGTCCAGTACCCTCGTTTGTACGTCCCCAAGGAAATCTGTGGCTCTGAGCCAGCCACACCGGCAAAGGCAAACCCTGTTGCCCATCTGGCAGAAACGGGTTTCGGCGATGTCCGTGGCAACCGTGATGGCGTGGTCCGAAGCCACCTCGCCTTCTTGCAAGATCTCAAGGGCTTCTGCCCTCTTGTCGTCTAGGAGGAAGTCCAGGAGGGGGGTGATTTTAAACCACAGCTCCCTATCATAGCGGGCCACGATAGCGAGAGCATTGGCCGCCTTAATGGTCGTCACTGCCGACGAGATGAGCCGACGTCCCATGGTGTCCAGCTTCTTGCCCTTGCCATCAGGCGGGAAAGTGGAAGTCGATGCCGTCCCCCCAGCAGATTTCTTTTTGGCCGCCGAGGAGCCACCGAATCCGGGGACGGTTGCGCTCGGAGGCACGTAGGTGCAGAATCTGGGACCAGATACTTCTTCTTGTACCGGCCTCTCTCGCCGGGGCCGAGGATGGGTACTTCAGGAGGGCCAGCCCTTCGTCACAGATGTCGTCCAACAGTGGGTCAGAGATCGTCTTCCTCTTGGCTTCTCATCGCTGATAAAGGAATCCCTCCTTCTGCTCTTCGGGGCATAGCTGAAAAAGCTCTGAGGCCCTAGCGATAATGGCGTGAAAGGAGCCAATTTCGTCGGGAGGAGAAGCCCGGGGTGGGGAGATCAGTTCCGTCATCCCCACCGTTGTCTGTCCCCATCGTCTCTGTCTCCGTCTCGTCCCTCGGTGGAGGGGATGAGGTGAAGGATGGCAGGGCAAACTTTTTGTCAAGGACTGACTTAAGGCTTGGAAGCTCGTCCTCGGAGGAGATATCTGAGTCCGGTAGGGCCATCGTCCCCTTCCCTTCTTCTCGCCCAGGGGCATCACACGGGTCTTATCGATGGGCATGAAAGACGATTGCCTCCGATTGAGCAGGGAAACACTTAGCTTGGGGGCCGTCTCCAATGGGGCCGACTCTGTGGTCTTAGCCAGGGACGCTACCACTCCCTCAATCGAAGCGTTGGCCTGGTGAATCTGGGCCTTCATGACCTTGGGTGTGTGAGGCCTTCACCGTGGGGGGAGAGCCACCGCCTCGCTCCCCTTGGCTTTCTCCGTCGGGACTGACCAGGCCTTCTCCAGGAGCGTACCCAGGTTGTCCGACTTCCTTTTCGAGCCGGAGCATTGGTTCCTGGTTGACGGTGTCTGCGATGCTGCGCCCAGCCTGGCAGCCGAGGAGCCCGTACCAACGGCACTCCCGGTGCCCGCGGACTCGAGGAGCTTTGCCTTATGTTGGGCCCCCGTCGCCGGAGCGCCCTCAAAGGTCTTAGAAGACCGCTCGGATTTTCTCTCGGGGGAAGAATGTAGACATTCCTTGAAGACATTCTGTAGTCCACATGCTGCGCAGATCCTAAACAGAGGCGTCAAGTCTACTTTGTCTTCGGCCATGACCACGAGGGGTAGGCCTCCAAGAACTTCTGGATTCCTCCAAGAAGTGAAATTCGATGAAAATTCGCCCTTGAGGGGCGTAGAGAATTCCGAAACGGGTCTCCGTTAATCGGAAGATGAATCGGTGGAGCTTGAGGCTCAGTTTGACTGAAAAGTAGAAGAGTAAACTCTTTGAAAAACGCAATACGCAGTAAAAGCTCGAGAGCTAAGCACGAGGACGCCCAACACTTGCACGTGCGTTAAAAATCTGAAGATGGTTGCCAGAGGAGGGGCTTAGGTAGAGGGCAGTCATTGGCTGGGGGCAGTATGATACAGAGAACAGTGATTGGTTATTAGGAGAAAGACAGTTCAGAAACAAAACTGCAACTGATTTTTTCTTTTACTGAGGATTCCCAGCCTGAAGACGGGGAACATTCATGAGCATGTGAATCCATGCCAAACCCCATGCAGGAGAACCAAGGTAGGCAGCCCATGCGACTCCTTCCATTTAATATCACTAATTGATACATGCCGACCAACAACGTAACGATTGTAGTTGCATTTATAGATGCCATGAAGATTGAGTGCCTATTACATCAGACTTGCACCCTTTTCCTATCCGTGGCTGAACGATTCCACACATGCACCATCTCTACTGAGAAGAGTATGCAAAAGAAATAGCACACCAGTAACTTGCCGCCATTATGAGTACTGGTAACTATAGGGGAAATACTAACTCCCTGTATCTCTACCTTGTGTTTCCCCTTAGGAAGCGTAGGTGTCCCACAGATCACTACGTTGATCTCCAGAAGGAATTATACCTTGACGAACGAACGGTCCTGAAGAAGATGATCATAGCCACTGTATTCATCGAAACCGGTCGACCCCATTTGGCATGAGTGACCTCAGACAGAAGACGATGTTCATCAATACAACACTTGGACACGTCTAAATATGCTGTTTTTAGGCTAGGTAGCTGCAACAGCCCCTAGTCCATATTGCCCTCTGTGCAGAGCATTTTTTATGCCTTTATAAAAATCAGGTCTATAGTGGCTCTGACTACCTCCATGTAATGGTGATTAAAACACAGATGGAAAATCCAGATGAGAGGATAGGCCATTGCCACTGAGATTTAGATACAATCATATAGTATTCAGTCTTTTACAGAGAAATGTTATGTATCTGTATTTGATATTTTATTGAATCTAATCTGTATGAAAGAAGGTTGAATAGCGATAGTTGCTTTTCTATCCTTGTTAGATAGGTGTTACACCAGCCGCAGTCTAGGGAGAGATCCCCCAGAAGAGAGGGACAGGGTGTTCTTCCAAGCAGGGACAGCCTGAATGTATGTTGTAGATGCTCTCGTAGATGGATGATTGATTGTAATACTGTTCCTCCACTACCGTTCCTTAGTGTTACATAAAGTATCCATAACGGTTGGAAAGTACTTAGGACTACGAGTCCTCATTTTTACTGAGCCCTAGGTGTATTTGTGTGTCATAACTTCCCATTTTTGAAAAATCTCAAAAGCAGCAATCTTCCAAGATAGCCTATACTAATAGCACAGTCCCGGACCCTTCCCTGTGAAGGGTGAGGTTGGTCAAATTTCACTATCACCAGTACATCCCACTGTCCTGTCCCGTGGAAGAAACAACCGCCCGCTACGCATACAGCGTAGTCCTTTGTTCCCTCTTCATCGCCTTTGACGGTTACCATGGCACCTACACAAATGCCAGGAGCGTGCGCAGCATACGCAAATTACTGCACGTACACACCGGTTCATATCCTGTGTTGCCATAGATACCAGATGTACAGAGTTACGTCGGCGTGTCACTTCTGACCCCGGTGATGCATAAATAACTGCCTTTCCATGGCGCCGGCACTTCCAATTGAAGTTAGTTCCCTAGCATTCCAGAATTTGTTGTTAATGTTTTGATCCCTTCGTCCCTGTTTATGCTGAATTAACCTTCTCTTGGATTACATTTTGGTACCTCATTATCGTGACTTTTCTGTTAATGAACGTTGCTTCCTGTCCTGTGGATTGCCTCTTCGATAACCAACTAAACTTTACTCCTAGTAGAAAAAGAAGGTCAAGCGCGCACTCTGGTTCCAAGTCATTTAATCCTGATGTAAGTAATAACAGGGTTGAATCCCAACACAGTTCAAAAAATAATAACAGGGCTGAATCCCAGATGCAAATAGTCCCAACAATGTTCAAAAATTACCAGGGTTAAATCCCAACTGCTACGGTTCCAAAGCACAATAGTTAGTTCTACTCCTCCAAGTACTTTCAAGTCTCAAACTCTCATCAGGGAGGCTGTGTTAGCTGTGTTCCTTTTCAGGTGTTGCTAATTACTTTTTTCAATTTCAGTCTGGAACCAGAGTGCGCGCCTGACCTTTTTTTACTTAATGTTACAGGAGACCCGGGCTCCAGAGGCAGCAGCACCGGGGCTATTATGCCCCCACTTTGGAGAGCCATATTCATGGTCTTCCCCCCTCCCCCAATTGTGGGTAAGATTTGTGTTTGGAGGGGAGTTGGTTCCTGGTCTCCTGAATGAAACACTTGTGCCATCACTACAATAACCAGAATCCTTTGAGACTGAAATTGAAAAAAGTAATTAGCAACACCTGAAAAGGAACACAGCTAACACAGCCTCCCTGATGAGAGTTTGAGACTTGAAAGTACTTGGAGTAGTAGAACTAACTATTGTGCTTTGGAAATGTAGCAGTTGGGATTTAACCCTGGTAATTTTTGAACATTGTTGGGACTATTTGCATCTGGGATTCAGCCCTGTTATTATTTTTTGAACTGTGTTGGGATTCAACCCTGTTATTACTTACATCAGGATTAAATGACTTGGAACCAGAGTGCGCGGCTGACCTTCCTTTTTTCTCCTTTTTTTACTTAAACTTTACTCCTGTCTGTATGTATCCCTGACCAGTTTACTGCCTTGTGTTTCCTTCGTGGACTTGTGGACAAGTGGGAAACTCATTTTGTTCTTTGGACCAGCTCTGTGTACTGGACTTTGGACGCTATGCTGCATTGAAGCCAACTGTGTACTTTTTACAGTCGTTTGAGAGTCCTCGTTCCACCCACAGGTAGGTCTCTTTAACCATACTAACACTCCCTTCCCTACTGCATCTAGTCCTTTTGTTCTCTTTGCATTTCAACATACAAATGCCTTCACTTCAGGACTCCTACTCTGTACACCATAGGTAAGCTTTACCATAGACAGAATGGCTTGGTTTATTCTCTGGTACATGTTCCACATCCTTGTTTTAATCTTTAGGCTACAGAACGGAACACCGTTTTTTTTACCACCAGGCGACCTCTCAAGACTCTCAGCCTATCATCAAGTACTCCACTGGTTAATTTTGTCCTAACTTATGAATATTTTGATCTTGCTAGGTTATTGGCACTAACGCCCACTCTTTATATTTGCAGCCTAGCCTATACCTGGTGGCATTTTTGCTCCTTCATTTGAATCGCAGCACCACCTGTATAGTTCAAACGGGCGGAAATGTGCTTCAAAGGAAAGGTTTCCCTCATAGAGGAGACACCTTTAGTATTTGGGGTTTCCTCTGGGAATACAAGCTGACAGCCCACAGGCCTATTCGCGAGTACTAACAACCAGACTGGTATGCAGACCATGGGCCAAAATGTCAGCCCACCAACTGTTATAGGGCTGGAGCTAACCCCGAACATACAAACACATTTTCACAAATATATGAATAGATAAAGGCATTACAGATGTCGTCCAGCCAAGTGCGCAAGATATATTGTAATGACCTGATAATTCTACTCAGGTCCCTCTGCGAAAGGGTAAAGTGACAATTGATCTTAGGTCAAAAGTAAAGGTGGTTACTGTAGGTTTACCCAGGGTGTTTTTAATAAGTAGGGCCCATTAAAAGTGACATGGCCCAATATTAAAGGTGACTTTGATTATGACCAGACCAGTTGCCAAAACAGTTGATGGTTGCCGCTCTTTACTATAGCCGTAAGGGCTTGGCATGTCTCCTTTTTCTTAAGATTACGATGATGCTTCAACCATCCAGATTAATATGTTTTCCATGCCCTAGTTTGGGCTGCTATAGCAGAGCCGTGCAGGTTACTAGATAGGACACAGAGATTCTCTTGGCTTGCCTAATGTTTTTGTCAAATGTATGCTTATGTATGCCGTGAGTACTGTTCCTAGTACCATTAGTTGAAGGAAGGGCCATGTGTCTCAACATTTCAGATAAAAGCCGACAGAAATCTTACAAAACAAACCTGGTGCCCCACACCAAAGAGTTAGCGTTGTTAGACACGTTACAAGTGTTGACCACTAGGTTATTGTACTTTCATGAGACCCGTAAATAGCACTTGGGTCAATGGCAGCCAAATACTGGCTAGGCAAAAGTATATTAGTTGACTCCATACAAGCCTATTCTTCCTAAAATTAGTGTCAATTAACCCACAGTTGTCAGACTGAGGTTCAGCTACCACAAGATCAAGCGATATAAGCAACAGAAATTAATGCTTTCTTCTCTGGGGAGTATCAGTAAATTCATATCTCTGTAAAACAAACAAAAAGCAAGCATAGTCTATGGTGGTTGCCACAATCCACCTGAAACTCTGGTAAAATTGGCAGGATGATTGTGTGGACATCTGCCATTCAACATACACATGTCAATCGTGGCCAGCGTGTTTGCCTATTCGAGTTCATGTGGGTTAAATTTTGTTTGGAAAAGTTCAGATTCCGGTACACAATGGGGACAAAGGCAAGTACCTGTTAAAATCACCAATCTATAGGATCTCTTTTTCACAGCCAGGAGTAGTTATCAAATTAGTAAGGAGACGTTTCAGGTCTTTTGAATGTCTTCAACCCGGGTGGTTGTATAAGTTAATAATGAGAAGTTTCAAGGTCTGACCGTCAGCCAATCTCCCTGTAAATTGGCCAGCCAAGACAAATTCTGAGTTAACAATATGTTTAGCCAAACAAAGGGTGGAGTTACAACTAATGAAAAGCCCACCCTTAGGACGTTCCAGATGTCCTTTGCTAGCGAGAGTCTGTATAGTTGCCCTAGCATCAAGTATCACTTCTTCCATCAACCATGGCTCCTGTAAGGCAACAATGTTAAATGGAAGCACATTACTAAAAAGAATGCCCACAAAGAGATGTGAGGGGCCCAGAGTATTCCAGGAAATAATAGTGAAGCTACCATCAGGGATGTTTCAGGAAGTTATTAGGTAAGAAACCAGCAAGCCATGACCAGTCAGCTTCATTTTGCTCCTCCCAATTGTACGGGTGTATGCAAGGGTTGGCCCGATCTAGTACCATCCAAATTAGTAGCCACTCGAATAGTTGGAAGTGGTTGAAGGGAATTTTGAAAAGCTTAGCCCATCACCCTAAGGAGGGTGGTTCGATCCAGAGCCAGAACAGGTACAGTGATATTAATTATGGTAAGTTCATAGCCAATTCTATAAAATTCCTCCTCACTCAGAAAAACATAATCTATAGTGGAATTTTGTAGAAGTGGACAATAATAGTTGCCAGATCATATTCATCAGGAATTTCGACCAACTTCATGTCACTAGTAAAAATAATATACAGTTAGGGAATATGATGGCAAAGTTCTAAAAAAGCAGAGCGATTTAGAGTGTATGCATTGGTGCAATGAAAAAGACCCAGAGTTTAATAACCCTCATATAGTTAGATGGAGGGCCCCAGGCATCCTCAAGAATGTTAGAGGACTTCTGATGTCACAATACTACGTCATTAATGGAACTTCCACATTGGACATAAGATCTGCAGGTAAAATTAACACTTCAGGTAATAGCAGCGTCTAACTTAGACCCATGAGTATGGGAGGCCAATAGGTTGTGCTCAATTACCTGCCGAAAAGGGAACATATTTTGAGCACAACTACTATTAATTTCACAATTATTTTGTATGTGAAGTGTAATGGTGAAGAAGGAGATATACAAGATGCAGGTGGAATGTTTGTTTTGAGTTATAAACCTTGATTTGTCTTAAAAGGAAAAGTGGTTGGGGAAAGGAGTTACTTTCCTGAACTACTATGAGGGGTTGCCCTGCCTCAACAAAATAATACTATGGACCCAGTCAGGATATCTGTCAAACAAAAATGGCCACCGTCCTGTGTCTTAACCCCATTTCCCTCCCTTACACTTTCAATCTAAAACAAAGGAAAATGGGTGTCTTTGTAATTCCAGAAGGAGATCTCTCCTGTTCTGGATGTTGACACTAAAGAGCAGTTCTTCTGCAAAAGTATGTATACAGGTCAATGGTCACTGTTCATCCAACTTAAATACAACCAAGTTCCCTGTTCTCCTGTTCTCCTGGAGGGATCCTCTTCCTGGGTTTTTGAATGCATTTGTTTCCACAATAACGTTTTCTTTACCAAATCCTCTGGTGAATTCCTCTCCCCCAGTTCGTAGCACAAAAGCAATGTTCTTTCCAATTCTCTTTGTCAGGTCTGGTTCACTAACCTGCCAGACCTTACCGTGGAGATTTCCAACAGTGTTTCAAGTCTGGTTTACTCGCCTGCCAGATTTGATTTCCACAACCTTCAACTTCAGAGAAGCTAGTGTTTTGAGCTTCAGCCTGATGGTTATTATTCTTCATGTATTCGGGTGGGTCCCAGACCCTGTTCCTTTGACTTGGCGGGATCCTGGTCCCTTTGTTACCTAGTGTCCGCTTGGACAAACCTGGTATACTCTTCTGCCAGGTATTGTCCTCTCTAGGTGTACTCCCATGTTCGTATCTGTTTGCCTCTTGTTATTTCCTTGTGTCCCTCAGGATGTGTTTGTTTGCAACGCATCGGATAGGTGCATAAGGTATAAATTAAATAATAACTGGGATAATATGCAGCCTTGCGTGAGGCCAACCCTGGTGTCAAAGGAGTCTGATGGCACTCGAATTTGATACCCTTACATTAAACTTTTGTTATTTGCTTGCATCCCTCGGGACGTGTTCAGCTGCGTCGTACTGTTCGAATTATATTGATAGTCTCTCTCTCCCTCTCACCCCTTGTGCTCTTCGGGATGTTCTTACTTGATTTATAAAGTTTGTGTCTATTTGACTGCTTCCTTTTCATTCCCTTGTAATCTTCGGGGCGTTTTCATAAAGTTTGTATTATATTGTATATTCTCTCTCTCACAAACTTGGACTTTTGGTAGGTTTTCATGAGCTCCTTCATCTCCCTCAAAACCCCCATGACTGACCACGCCCTTTCCCTACCTTTGGGTACTCTCGGGGTGACCTTCGGTATCTTCTGGGGTTGGAGCGCTACTTCTTCGCTCCTGCTGTGCGCAGTGCCCTCTTTCTTGCCAGCGACTGCCTGCGTCTCCGTTCTTGGGGTGTCTTCACTGGACTTACTGCCTTGTCTCTGCCACCAATCAGGTCTGCCTCATTCAGACCTCCCAGGTACCTGTGGCAGTATGCGTCCTGGCCTCCAATCTTCGCTTTCCTCAGAAAGGCATCAGTGTTTCCTTCCCTGCTCCTCCAGGGCTGGTTGTTCGACAACCAAGTAAGTTCACATTCCATTTTTATCATTAGCTTTGCCTTTGGACAGTTTCACCACGTGTAGTGGTTCTGAGGTGGACTTTCGCCTCCTTTCTTCTTCATCCTCGTCAGAGTAATGTTTTGCATCAGGCTTGGATGAGTCTCCCTCTTCCTCGTCCAAGTGTTTTTAAGGATGTCCTCTACTAAACCATAACAAACAGTGGTGTGGGGGACCAAAGGGACTTGAGTGTGGCTTAAGGAAGGTGGAGACACCAAAGAGGTGGATAAATATTATGTTCTTCCAGGGCCATTGTCACCATTCCCATGAAGGATTTCCCCTCCCATGAGAACCACCCGCTGAGTACCACCCCCAGGGGGACTATCAGGTAGCGGCCTCACTTCCCTCGCCTCATGGAAAGGTGCCTCTCCAATGGAAGATTTGACAATACCTTGGTATTCATCATAAAAGGTTGTTAGAGATGGACTCAATGAAGGAAAATGTCAGAGTCAGAAAATGAATGAATGAATATACTCTAGTATACACAAGTCATTACAATCATTGTTAACGATTTTCTTGATTTAGAAACAGTATCAGAACCCTGTGTGTAGACCGCCCCAAACAAGGAGCAGATGTCCTTTTGCCCCTTGAAGTTAAAATTTACTGTAGATCGTTTAGCAGCTTTTGGCGCCTTAACGACAATGCCCAACCTAGGTGCGTTATTTAAGTTTTATTGTAATTGGGGGATCATGAGTCAGTCTCATGGCAGTATCGACAGGATGAATCAACGGAGCGACAAAAGAAGAAGAACCACTACTAGCTGTGTTTGTAGATGAAACTAATGCTGCATCACAGCATGCTCTACGTTTCTTCTTAGGAGCACACAGTTTTACCGGCAGAGGTATCAGAGCTGTGGTCATTTGTGATAACAATGAGAGCAGGGCTCAGTGCTTTATTAGCATGTATTAGCATCAGAAATCAGAGTATTAGCAGTAACTTGACAGGAAGCCAAAGGAGGCGAAGGGAGGAGCTCAATTGATAAATCTTTACGGCAGGTAACATTTGTGTTAGTTGTAGGAGTGGCTAATAAATCCGTAATCTGTGTAAGCATAGTAGTGTGATCAGAAGTGGTAGCGGTTATCAGGTCAGTTTCTTTTTAAACACATTTTATTATGTTTCATACAACAACCAGCATAACAGAGGTCAGAACAAGGTTTTCCACATAGACACAACAGCACCGATATCCCTGGCCCAAGGCCTCCCCCCCCACTTCCGCCCCCAACCCTTCCCCTACCATGGCTATATCTTGTTCGTCCTTCCTTCATCCCCATTTCCCCCGCAACTTCTCATGTTTTTGTGAGCAACCTGTTAAGCATTTCAATCAGGCGATACACCCTGGTCTCAGCCTAGCATGCAGCGCACAGCTGACAAGCTTATTTTATTATATCTATAGGTTCAATATTCTGAGTGATAGACCACTCATATCACACCCCTTGTCAAATACCCCGGGTCACAATGGACCAAGAATCAGGCTGGTTGGTAAAGGTAATATGTATTTATTAATTTAAAATTCAAATCAAATACTTTTAATAGGGAGCAGCAATCACCAATGTGGTGACAATAACAGATAAAAAGGTATGTAATGCACTTACATTCACTCATTAGCAACACAAAATATAAAACACAAGAGAAAAGAACACTTTTGGCTTGTTTGGGAAGATTGCACTTAAGTTAGGATTTCCCACTGCAATATTCCTCAACCCACAAATAAACAATTCTAACTAGATATAAGGAAGCAGCAGGTATTCAGGAATAAGGACTAAAACAGAATTCAATTCTAACCTTCCCTCCCCAAACAAGAGAGAATAACGGATTTGAAATCTTACACTTTAAAATTACATTCGGAAATGGCTAGGTAAAACAGTGAATGTGTGCAAAAATCCTTAAATCAGTACAAATCTCTATGGGAGCAACATGGAAAGATAATAACTATCATGAGCTATAGTAAGAGCAAAAATAAACACTTTGAATCTGAAAGGAAGGTTGAAATTAATTGAGAACAAAAATCACACATGTAAAACTTTGGTTCATTTTAGGCAGGAATCTGCATTTTTGCAAACGGTTTTTAAGAAAAACAGGTGATTTTGAGTGTGTTTTTTGGGTTGGGATGTAGCTATAGGTCTTAGGTACACTCTGGAGTTGAAATGAAGCCCCTAGCTATTAAACTGAGGAAGATATGCAGGTTCAATGAGAGGCGTTTTTAGAAAAATCGGGTAGTGAAAACAGAAAGGAAACTCAGTTTGGGCAAGAAAATATTTACTATAGTTTTACTCTATGACTAGACCATTCCGGCTAGAATACCAAGGAGGGACAAAGTAAGCTCTGGAGTTGATTCATAACTTCAACACCAAATCCCCAGTGCCCGCCCCGGCAGAACCAGTCGGATCACTCGAAGTAGGATAGATATTTTAAGATTTACACAAGATAAAAATGACTAAAGAAATGGCGCTTAGCAAGATACATCAAAGACAGGATGGCAATAAGGATTCTGACAATGTTACAAGTTATTAAGAGAAGGATAGGATGGTTTAGAGATTTGGATGAGACAAGGCAGGGCATGCTATAGTTTTCTATGATTCCTATTAATACTTACAGTCCACTTGAATTTAGGATTTTGGACTGTCAAGGGTACTGGTCATCACATGGATTCGGTCGAACCAAGGACAGCTGGGCAACTCGGGCGGTACAGGATCATCTGGCCCTTCTGGTTACTGGAGACTGGAGATCAGTGGGATGGTGAGTTTGCAGGCATGCATCTAGTAGTAGTAGCAAGCCAGGTTGGATCAGGATGCTTCCCTTGGGTTTTTGAGATTTTTAGAATTTGAGGCCTATCTGAAAAAGGGGTTCAGCAATGCATAGGCCCAGCTTTGCAATGAATATCTGGAATCAGGATCAAATAGGATGAAGAAATCAGGAACAAGACGCCACACAGGAAATCAGGAAGAAAGTCAGGAATCAGTGTCTGTGTGTTGTCAGGTTCCCTTATTTATCATGCCAAACGACATCACTAAAGTATATGGCAGGGGGGCCGGCTTACTGTCCACACCCATAATGCTAGGATTGTGCAAGAGCACAGTTTCCGCCTTGCTCTTTGCCGATTGGATCACAGAAAAGGATGTCATGTTTATGGTGTTACTTTTACAATGTCAAGAAATCTCCCGTAGCCCCTAGAACCAAAATCTAATTTTACCACAAATACATATTGATACAGTGATAACCTCTGAGAAGATCAGATACACAGGTTACATATTTTGTAGGTCATATTTCAATCCAAACCCCAAGTCTGTGGGACCTGGTTTAGCCTTTCTGCTACATTTTGGCAATTTTAACCATGAAAGATTTGGCCTAAAATTTCCCAATTTTGTACATAGATGTGCATTTACCGCTGGGATGTGTGTACAAAATGCTATGTGCGCAATATCAATACTTTCCCCACCATCTGTCATTCTTTACAACTTCTGTTCCTTATGCAGTAGTGAGTTCTACCAAGTCGTCACAGAAAAATAATAAAATTAGATTTAAAACTACCACCTTTCATAATTTTCCTCATTCTTGCTGCAAAGTTAAATGTTTTGAATGGTCAGTTACAAAATAGGCTTTTTAAAACCAACAGGAAGTCTATTGTCACTTTCTGTTTTTTTTTCTCCCCCCCCCCCAACTGTAAGCAAATGTCAATTCCTTTGAAGCAGGATGAGGGGCCTCTCTCTTGATTGAAGTTTACTGCCCCTCCCACTTGAAAGGTGAGTCTTAGCCTGCTATTGTCTCAGCCTGGAGCAAAGACGAATGTCCGATGACGACTTGGGAAGTCCCACTGCCCTGGGTATTCAAAGCCTCCAAGCTAGCAATTAGCCTTTCCTGTGCGAGGAGTTTATGAGGTGTCACCCTTTCTCAGGGCTAGCACTGGCAGAGCAAGTTTTTTTAAATATATTTTACAAACTTATCCTGGGTTTAGCTTTTATTTTCTCATTTTAAATCTTGACTTTAAACCTATGGAATTAAAACAGTTTATAGGAGTACTTTTACTAGCAAGAAATATTTTTACATTTCTAAACGAACATGCCTTTACAAAACAATGTACTTTTAAATAGGCGATTTTGCTCTTCATTCAGGAAAAAGTACATTTAACTTATTTCTTTAAATTCTGTTTTCATCTGCAGCAAATAAACACTTTGTACAACTCTAGTTCCTTCCTTGAGTGCTGGAGTTGTTTGCAGCATTGGTAGATGTATCGAGCATCTGTTTACAGTCTGTCTCTTACAGCTGATTCTTTAGATACACTTGCAAACTTTTAGCCACGTTTCCCATGTAAAATGAAAACACAGTCTGTTAGGGAGAATTCTCATAAATGCCCAATTTCCCTTACCTACTGAGTCCCTCAGCAGCTTTGCTGGATTTCTGGGGTTTGATTTTTTCACCTGGTAAGAGTGTGAGCCTTTTTCCCACTCTTACATGTGTTTTGCTGTGTATGTATTTACCAATTGTCTGATCTTGGGCTCTGGAGCGTCACCTACTCCATGGGCATAATTTTTTTGTGTGTTACAAAGCACCTTCAGTGCAGTGACACAGGGTGGTCTTTTAGACTTCCCACTGACTCCATTTTTCTGGGACTGACTACTGTCTCCCAGAAACATGTAAAGTTGCCATTAACTTTATGTAGTCTCTTTAAATCACAGACCCAGTACACTCCATTTAACACAGAGTATTGGAAAGGTTTAATTCTTATGCCTTTTTGTCTGTTTCTCTTGGAGCACTGTTTCGCTCCCTTTTCATCAAGACTTGCCTGGTGGCAGTGTTAACTACCCTATTTTTCCTACCGCGGTTATCTTAAATAACCATGGTATTGTTTTAGGTTATTTTATTAGCCTCGAACATAAACCCGCTTGACCAAATATATTTTATTTCAGCTCGGGCTGGGTTTATGCGCCATTTCTTTTTGTTTAGTTGTCCTTGGTCAACTGGATGAGAAAGGTAGGGAGCACCCCATTCGTTTCATCAGTAGGAAACTGAAGAAACCAGAGACAAGGTGGGCAACCATAGAGCATGAATGTGTTGCCATTGTGTGGTCTTTGAAGAAGTTTAGACCATACTTGTATGGATCTACTTTTGTGATTCAATCTGACCACCAACCCTTGAGATGGTTAATGCAAATGAAAGGGGAGAACCCAAAATTTATAAGATGGTCAATCTGCCTGCAAGGATTTGATTTCACCATTGAGCACAGAGCAGGATGTCACCACCAAAATGCTGATGGTCTCTCTAGGATGTTTTTAACCAACTAGAGGTAGAGATTCATCCAGGAGTGGATTAAATCCTCCTGTCCCCTAGTCTGCGGGGGGAATGTTAGGGAGAATTCTCATAAATGGCTAATTTCCCTTAACTACTGAGTCACTCAGCAGCTTTGCTGGATTTCTGGGGTTTATTTTTTTCACCTGGTAAGAGTGTGCCTTTTTCCCACTCTTATATGTGTTTTGCTGTGTGTGGTTTTACCAATTGTGTGATCTTGGGCTCTGGAGCCTCACCTACTACATGGGCATCATTTTTTTTGTGTGTTACACAACACCTTCAGTGCGGTGACACATGGTTGTCTTTTAGACTTCCCACTGACTTTATTTTTCTGGGACTGACTACTGTCTCCCATAAACATGTAAAGTTGCCATTAACTTTATGTAGTCTCTTTAAATCACAGACCCAGTACACCCCA
Source organism: Ambystoma mexicanum (assembly GCF_040938575.1). Lineage (NCBI taxonomy): Eukaryota > Metazoa > Chordata > Amphibia > Caudata > Ambystomatidae > Ambystoma > Ambystoma mexicanum. Next base: position 983,284,004 of record NC_090928.1, on the reverse strand, counting down.
TTTTACATGGAGTATTTGTCACGATCCATGCCCCTGAGCCCCTCAGGTATAACAGCCCCCTGGCAGTAGTGGGGCTAAAGCCATTCACACTGGCCCCAAGGGCCTTAAAACTCCATCACAAACATACATGGAGTCAGTCCTGGCGCCTTTGGCGCCAGACTCATTATCATGAATAGAGCAATACCAGTTTTGGACCTTAATCCAACATGGAGACCTATAACAGAGCTCAGTTCTTTAGAACGAAGCCATGCAGTCTAGTGCTTTGGGTGTGGCTGGGCCTGGAACTACTTTACCTGGGCGATTTAAACCACACCCAAACAGCAGAACACGCTTTGCGTTATTCTGTACTCCTGCAGTGTAACGCTCACCGTGTCCAGCTCCTGCTCATCTGCTTCTCCGGCAGCCCGATCTTGAAGCCCTCGATCCGGATTCCATTAATAACCTGGAAGAACAAGAACAGCATTAGCGAGCAAGAACACTTACCTGTGAAGTAACCGGTCTTGAATCCATCCTGCGCTTCTCTTACCTCGCCCATCTCCGGGTTTCACCGCAACCTGCAAGGTAGAAGGAACAAGGATAGCATTAACAAAGCATTTACCTCATCACTCCGGAACATCACTGCAACCTGTACAAAGAAGGGAAGAGAACACAGGTTAGCAATTAACACCAATAAACAGCGCAGCACTTCGCGTATCAATAACTTACTGTGGTCTTCGCCATTAGCGCGGCAACTCAGAGATCGCAACCATCCCTGTGAAAACAAAAAGACACTGTTAGGGAACAGCATAGTGGAGCAAGACGCCGAGATGACAGATAAAAAAGGAGGGAAAGAAAGACAGAATAAAGATGGAAAAGACATTATCACTCACTTGGAAGACAGCAAGCAGAGACGGAGTCACAGCCGGTCTGGACCCAACATAAGGGCACACGGACCAGTGAAGAAACTAGGTCCACGGAACGCCCGCACCCTCCAAGCACCCCTGCACAGAGACGGAGAGTTCAATGGGCATAAACCTAAGGTGAGCAATAACCCCAAGGGAGGGGATTTGGACCAGACAGAGGTGGGAGTCCACCCATCACAGAACCAGTATCTTAACCCTCCATTCTCCTGTTATAGGCACTACCCAACGTCTGGCACATAACCAAGCAGAGAGGGGCCCAGGATAGTGCTTAGACCTCCATCCAGTATCGTCTGCCGCCCCCGTGGATACCAGGTGAGCGTAACAGTATTGGAAAGGGTTAATTCTTATCCCTTTTTGCCCGTTTCTCTTGGAGCACTGTTTCGCTCCCTTTTCATCAAGACTTGGCTGGTGGCAGTGGTAACTACCCTATTTTTCCTACTGCGGTTATCTTAAATAACCATGGTATTGTTTTCGGCTATTTTATTAGCCTCGAACATAAACCCGCTTGACCGAATATATTTTATTTCGGCTCTGGCTGGGTTTATGCGCCATTTCTTTTTGTAAAAGTCTTCCTTGTGTTTTACTCTGCACGCCAAATCAAGTTTGGTTCCTTTGTTCGCCATCTTTCCGCGGGCTTCTGCACAGAAGCCCTCCTTACGGCGCCTGAAAGTCTGGGTAGGCAGGATGTGAGGGAGGGGTCTTAGGACCCCTGCCATGGGTTCCATTGGTAACCGAAGTCGCACTCCTGTTGGATTGGCTGGGTTACTGTCTTTGCCAGGACAGCCACCCTGCTGCGTGATTGATAGCCAGGCTGTGTGAATGGGGGAAAACTGCAAAAAAGCAGGTCTCTGGGGCTGGAAAGGCAGAATCGCCACTGGAATGAAAGAACCGAAGAGGAACTCTTGGAAGAGGACCCCTACCATGACTGAACCGCCCGCTGAAGCCCTGTTGCAGGACCGAATCCTCGAACTCCAACAACAGAAGATCCTCCAGGAATCTTCTTCCCCAGAGATGGTGGGACCAACCAGTTGCCCAAACTCCAAGCCAGGACCCCTCCTCTGGTCGAATTCGCTGTACAGAGCTACAGTGGGACGGATAGCCAGGAAGGTCGGACCCTGCTTGGGTTTTAAGGAGCGCACCTTTTATTCATTGCTTTGCTCTGCTGTTGGTTTCTTCCCTGGGTGGTGCAGGACCCTCCAGTCTTCCTACTTCGTGTCAGTCCGACAGTCGCTTCAGGAACCGTGAGCCTGCAGGAACTACCAGGAACGTCCGCCTCAGCTACAGTTCCCTCTCTGTTTTAAGGTACTGTGCAAATCCGGTTGTTTGTTTCGTCCAGCCGCGGTGAAAGTGTGTGAAATCTTTCTCCAATCCGAGGGCTTGTCCTTCTCTTCTTTTCTGCCGACCAACTTCATCCGGAACTCGTGGCACAAACTTTACCGCAAACTACCCTGAACCATGTAATCTTAAACAAAAGACGTTTGACCTACTGACTTTGGCCCCAAGCCTTTTTTCCCTGATTCTATCATTGTAGTTCCTCTTGCTCAGTTGCCCCGAGTACTTACCTGTTGGTGTGGTTCAATTTCTGTCTAACTTTGTCTTTCCCTCCCTTTTAAAATTCTGGAGTGCCATTTTGCTCCCACTTTGTTTTGTGAGCTTAACTTGTCTGGAACTTATTGGGAGTGTTGTGGTGTATTAAGAGTGTGATTTTTAAACTGCTTTACTTTAGTGAGATGTTATACAACTGATGTGTAAATAAATGTATATTCTTTTATTCAAAAACCTTGAGTCAGTGTTTGTTTGAATCATAATAATTGCTGTTCTTTGTTTAACTATTTGATACCGCTCACTTGCTCTTGAGATGGCTGCTCAGCCATCGCTACCACTTTACTATGTAGTACAGGCTTGTACCAAAGGTGAATTTGTACTGTCACATGTAGTCTTAATTGCGTGTGGTGTCCCAAAAGGGTACTGCATATAATTCTGCTTAACAGTCCCTGGTTGCTTTTCCAAAGATACTTTTGATAGGAGCCGTCATTCAAATGGGGCTGGGTTCCTCTGAGACCCAATGGATGATCCTGGGCACTCCATGGCCTTATTAATCTCAGTGGTTCATGAGCACTTTGAAGGTTGAAAAAGTGACATTTTAAAAAAGCATTTTGGGTTTTCAGAAATGTAATGCTGCCTCTTTCCTTTCACTCCATGTTACATATTGCAGAGCACACTCGCACATTCCTGCAGTGAGTACTCTGTTTCACCCCACCTGAAATGGGGTTGGCAAGGTGGTGCAGCCCTTTTCTGGTTGTTAGAAAAATGCAGTTTAGAGATCTTGGCGTGCGCGGGAGTGAGCGCGGCCATCTGAGTGGGTCAAAATATCCCACAAACCTATGTGCGTACACCGCCCGGTCGCATCGCTTTTTGGTGCTCATCCCTGTCCTCCAAGGTCCAATTGTTGCGGCGTCAGGGCTCATCCACTTTTCTGCAATCGCTCGTTTGGCCATTATACACTCTGTATTTATAAAACTCCTCATATCTATCCATTCCCTCCTCTCCCCAAATCCCCAGTAATGCCCCTTTGTGTTCCCAGCACAATGGCTTCTCACAGGTCTCCTCCACTTCCCGACTTACCCTCTCCTAATACCTCTGCAGTGTAGAGCACTGCCACACCATGTCAATAAAAGTGCCTTCCTGTGTTCTGCATTTGGGACAGGTCTCAACCTACCCTGTAGCCTTTTTCTTTAGCCTTTCCCTGGAGTAGTATACCCTATGGCCTGTTGTGTCGCCCAGTATTAAAGTCTTACATACGGAAGGACTAGTCCTCCTTTTCATTGGGTATTACTCAGCGTCTCAAACTCTGGTATACTCTGGGAGTTTTCTTCTCCCAAAGGAATTCCCTCAGAATCATGTTTATCATGTCGAATCCCCTTGCCTGCAATTACATTGGGGCGTGCTGCACCATGTACAGCAGCCTAGGCAGAGTCATCATGTATACCGCTAATCTTCCCATCAAGGAGATTGGAAGAGTCGTCCAATGCCGGACATTCTACTCAAAGCACTTAATCGCTGGGTGGAAGTTCAGTTCCGCAAATGATGTCTCATCTTTTTGGCTAAAAACGCCCAGGTACCTAAACCCGTTCTCCTCGGTCCTGAGCAGTGGATACTGACCGCTGTGCCAACCCCTTACCCCCAGTACATGGGGTAGCTAAGACTTGTCCCAGCTAATTCGCAAGCCATAGTACGATCCAAATTCCTCTAAAACAGTCATTATCCTTGGTATCAATGCCTCTGGATTGCTCACATATAATAGGATGTCATCTGCATTTTGCGATATCCATTCTTCTCTTACCACTAGCCATGCAAAGCACGACAGCCCTGGGTCCCCTCTAATCCAGTCAGCCAGTGGTCAAGGGCCAGGGCGAATAGCATGGGTGAAAGCGGCCATCCTTGCTTGTACCTCGGGTAAAACTAACCTGACCGAGCTGGTATTGTTCACTTTTACATGGGCCCTGAGCCTGTTGTACAACACTTGAATCCAACCGATAAAACCCTTTCCAAAGCCCATCCTTCGCAGTACTTTTATCAGATATACCCTTTCAATGGAATCAAAGGCTTTTTGTGCGTCCAATGCTAAAATGTCGACTGGGCACTGTAGCCTCCTCGCCCCCTCCAGGACCAGATGAAGCCGTCTGATATTCAGCGTAGTTGAATATCCGTCTGATATTCAGTGCGGATTCATCCCGCAGACTCTGCGGGATGAATCCGCACTGGTCTCCTTTCACTATGCTATGATTTTACTTGACCTGTTTGCCAGAGCCCTGGCCAGTATTTTGATCTCAGTGTTAATTGGAGATATTGGCCTGTATGACCCGCAACACTCCTTTGGTTTGCCCACGTTAGGGATTACCACTATCAAAGCATCCCAAAGATCTGGAGGCAGCACGCCTCGCTCTTTATACTCTTGGAGCATCTCCGATAGTGGCTATGAAATTTCCCCCAGCAGTTTCAACCAGAGTTCCAGAGGGAACCTGCTCGGTCCCGCTGATTTGCAAGCTCGCCTCCTGCGCCTCTTCCAATTGTGAGTCCCCTCCAAGGCTTCTCTCTGCTCCACCTAAAGACGGTTCAGCTCCAAACGATCCTGGAAATCACCAACCTCTGCATCTCCCCTGGTGAGCTGTGTAGCATACAGTGCACGATAATAACTGGCGGAGCTTTGGACTATTTACCCCGGTTCCCTCGCCTTCTCACCTGTTTCCCTACGTTCAATTTCAAACACCACCATGTTGGTTTCCTCCCTTCGTGCCAGCCATGCTAGAAGCTTTACAGCCTTATCCCCCTCATTCATAAATACAGGCACACCCTTGTTCCACCAATCCAACCTGGCCTTTTCAAAGGATCTCATTTTGGACTCTTCTCTCACATTCCAGGGCTCTCTTTCGGTTTCTTCCAAATAGGAATGTCTCATCTGGGCCTCCAATTAGAGGCCCTTGGCCTCGGCTTCCACCAAGAATCTCTCCCTCTCTTTCCATTTGGTCCGTCACCATCGCTATAGCTCTCCCTCTTAGCACCGTTTCATAGGTTTCCCACAACACCTGTTTTGAGTCTACTGAGTCCTTGTTAATATTAAAATATTGTTCAGTTTCAACCTTCAATTCCCTCAGCACCTCCTCGTCCTGCACGTGGTTGATCCCTTGTCTTCAATCCCCCCTCGATATGTAGTTCCCGGCATTTAGTGTCCACGTCAGTGGTGTGTGATCAGAGATCCCCCTGGGTAAGTAGCCGACCCCCTCAACTCTATCTGCGTCGACCCTTGAGGCAAAGACATAGTTTATCCTGGAGAAGGACTTAGGAGAGGCCAGAAATAAGAGAACTCCCTCTTATGGGTGTTTTCCTCTTCCCAGAGATCCACCCACCCCATAGCATCCCCAAAGAACTTTAGATACGTGTCCGTGTTATCCCCTCTCGCAGCTACCCTCCACCAATCCCAGGATGGTGTAACCACTTCATTAAAATCTCCGGCCACTATTTTGAGACCTGCTTATACCACCCATAATTCTCTGCGGAACCTCCTTTAGTGTATCCTGTAGGAGCGTAGGTGCAGTGTATACATTTATGAAAGAAATTGATTTGCAGCTCAGCTGTCCCTCCACCCCCACCACCCTGCCGCCCCTATCTTGGAAGGCCCTGGTAACCTGAAAGGGCAGCGCTTTCCGTATGGGAATCCCCCACCCCCCTGTGGCCAATTATGAACCCGCAGTGGGCCACACATTTGTACTGCCACCTTCCAAGAATTCGACACACCCCCCCCCCCCACCCCAGGAGATGGGTTTCCTGGAACAGTAACACATCCAGTTTCACCCTCAGGTATTGGAATACTGCACTCCTTTGAAGCTTGTTGTTCATTCCATTCACATTCCAGGAGATGCCTCTTATGCCATTCCTATCCATTACTGCCTTTCACCCATTGGTGCCATTGATCAGCTCGTAACCCCGTCCTTTGAACAACTGTTCCCCCCATGACCTCCGATATCCAACACAACTCCCAACTTTGAACCTCTCTACCGGCCCCCCTGTGGCCTCTCTGGTCCCTCCCCATACTTCTTCCCCAACCGTGAAGTACCGGTCGCCCTAACCCTTACAAATGGCAAAATAAATCCTGCTTTTCCCTGTTACCCCCTTAGGACCACCCACCCTCAAACTGTTTTTCCCTGTCCCCCTCAGTCCACTCAAATAACATTCTCCCTGCCACTCCCCCCGGCCCCACCATCACCTTCAACTCCACCCTGCCCATCTCCTGAAAATCACCACCTGGAGAACGATTTCTCCCCTCTGCATGCTCACCACCGTCCTGTTCTCAGTACCAGATCCTCCTTTCAACTTTCAGTCCCCTGGTCTTTCTTACCCACTCTCTGGCAGGTGGTTGTGGGCTCGAGTTGACCCTGAAAAGTGTCCCATCCTTCATCACCTGGATCTGGTAATCCTCTCTCAGTTCCTACAAGGGAGAGGCTACCCTCCCAACCTCCACTGCCCCTCCAATTCCCTTCCTGTTGTGGCGGATACCTTCCTGTTGTGGCGGATGCTCTTCGGTCTCTATCCAATCCCTGACATCTCTCGGGTCCGGAAAAATCCAGGATCTCTCCCTTACCATCATGCTCAGTTTTGTCGGGAACATAAGCATGTACTTCACTTGGTTGGCCCGCTGGGCTCACTTGGCAAACAATCTCCTTGACCTTTTGTACTTGCAAGGTGTAATGTGAAATCAAATCAGCTCTCTGCTTTGGGCTACCAGAAGAATAACATCCATGTCCTTATAATCGAACACCTTTGCCACCACCAGTCTCATGGAGTGTGGGGGGTGCTCCCGGAGGAGGAGGCCGTCCCGGCACTCTATGCACTCTCTCCAGTGCAAAGAACTTGGTTAGCCCCCTTGGTTTAAACTCCTCCTTAATCCACTTCTCCAAGTAAAGATCGAATGCTGGCCCCTTGATTCTCTCCGGGACACCCACTATCCTGATGTTGGCCCTGTGGGACCGTCCCTCCACGTCCTCTGTCCTCTCTTCCAAGGCCCCGACTGTGTCTGTAGTACTTGAGCCTGCGTTTTCAGTGATCTCACAGTGTCCTCAAGTTGGCTGATTCTTTCTTCAGTTTCTCCCACTCTCTCCGACACAGACCTCCTCCATACTTAATATAGTGTGTCACCGGTTTTAGGACCTGATCCATTGAACGTTTCATCTGCGGTCTGGGTGGCCTCCGCCCTGCCCGCTACCCCAGACGTGTATCAGACCATCTTGCTCTGTGTCGCTCTGCCAGGTTTTTCCTTCACCATGTTCGTGGCTGGTGCCTCTAGTTTTCACCCGGTGATCACTAGCTGCTCCTTCTGTCTCCCCCAACTCGGTCTTCAGTTCCCCCTTCACTGGTCTGCTGGGAGCACTCTCCTGAGGCCCCCCCCATTTTGCCCAATGGCCCTTTCGCAGTACAGTGTTTGATTGTCCTGGACCAGGGTTTAAGCCCCCAGTGCCCTCACTGCACCTCAAGTATTCCAGTCTCACCCTCGAGAAATTGTCCTATGGAGAGGGTGTCCCGATAGGGGAGGAGGGGTTCTCTTCAGTTCCAGCACTGTCCTGTCTAGTAGCTAGCGCCTCTGGGGAAAGCGCTGATACCGTGCCTCTGTACTGTCGGGGCCAGGATTGCTCTGAGGTTCACTTCAGCCCCGCTGCAGCCTTCCCACCAATCCGCTGCAGTCTCCAAGACGGACGAGGATGAGGGGGCTCACCTGCCACTCGGATCGCCCCCCTCGTTGATGTGCTGGCCGTCTGTCAGGTTGGCTGAGGGCGCTCCTCTCGGGCAGACCTACTACTTCTTCTCCCTTTGGCCCTGGTGTTGCTTGGGAGGGTTAATCTCCGGTCCCCACTAAGTATTGGGGTCCCCCCCTTCACAGGTCGGAGCGCCCACACTCCGGGGTCCGCCGGTACTTCCTCACTTGCTCTGGTCTCGGGGAGACAGATCTTTCAGCGGATGGTTGCCGAGGGTGAGCGGGAACATTGGCTTAAGCAGCCATTATAATCCGCGTCCCCTGGTGGTCTCCATCAGGTCACAGGCTTGATTACTTCTTTCAATAGCGTAATCAATGTTAAATATGGAGTACACGAGGAATGGATTCCATGTGGCCACATGATACTGGCAGACACGTGTGGTTCCACCTCATTCACTGTAGAATTCATGGCAGGCAAATCAGGAATGTCTAGCAAGCTATGAGAGACAACCTCTTTTCACCATCATGGTGAATTTGTGCCTGGGCCATGTTTGTTTCATGGTACACAGATAGGCTAGGAGGGGATGAGTCACTTGAGCTGGACAATGGCCCAAATTGGTGGAGGCAACAACGGTGAGCACTTGTGAGTCAGTAAGTTCATCACAAGGAATCAGAGATAAAAGATGGTTGACATGTTCAATCATTTTGGTACCAAGGCAGCTCAATGAGGAAGAAAATTGAGAATTGGCAGTGAAAGAAGGATCAGATTCAGCAAGTGTGCGCAAAGGAAAAAATTCTGGTAATTTTTGAAGTGGAGGCATTGTTGACAGAAGAGGGAACTTTGATTATTTTGGGTTCACATGTTTTAGGGTGTCGAAGATAATAAGGAACAAGTTACTTACCTGTAACTATTGTTCTCCATCATGGGACTGGCAGAGATTCACATGCTCTTGAATATTCCCTGCCATCAGGCTGGGAATCCTCGGTAAAAGAAAAAAGGGTTTCACTTTCACCTACAAACTGTATTTCTCTCACAAACCAATCACTGTCCTCTGGGTCATACCGCCCCCAGTCAATGACAGTCGTCTCCCGAATCCCCACCTCTGGCAGCCATTTTCCGATTTGGTAAGCACGTAAAGTGGCAGTATGACCAATAAGAGCCACAGAGGGGAAGGAGGGAGGGTTTGCATGTGAATCCATGCCAGACCCATGCTGGAGAACAATAGTTATGGGTAAGTGACTTGTTCCTTATCCAGCATGGGGTCTGGCATGGATTTGCATGCTCATGAATAACGAATACATAGCAGTACAACATTACACAACCACAGGAGGTGGCAAGGCTCAACAGAAGCAAATCACTCTTACCTCTGGAACAGACTCACCTCAAGCGAACATGTTACGTAGCACCGCTTGGCCAACTCTGAACTCCTCCCTGGAATCCCTGTCGACGCAGTAGAATTTCGGAAGGTGTGCGTGGACCTCCACGTAGCAGCCCTGCAGATGCCCAGCAGGGGCACACCAGCCAGGTACGCCGCCATCACAGATCGCAGTGAGCTCTTGGACAGCCAGGCAACGATCGGTTCACCAACCAATGACAGTGCATGATGCAGCAGGAGAGCCACCTTGAGATGGAAGCCAAGACAAGGCCTTCCCGTGGTTCACAGGACAAAAGTTCACAAATAGCTGCGAAGTCTTTCGGAAACTCTTCATGCAAGCCCGTAGAACTTCAGGGCACGAACAACGTCCAGCGAGTGAAAGGACCTCTGAGCAGGAGACGAAGGCTTCAGGAAAAAAAACAGGTAACATCAAAAGGTTCATGGAGGTGGCATTCCGACGGAACATTCTGCATGAAAGAGGGGTGCATCCGCAGTACCACACTCGATTTGTGGAAAATCAGGTATGACTGTTTGCAGGATAGGGTCTGTATCTCCCCCACCCTCCTAGCGGAGGTGATGGCCACAAGGAAAGCAGTTTTCCATGAAAGGAACTTGAGAGGGGCCTGATACATAGACTTAAAGGGGGCCCCCCATGATCCTTGTCAGAACCACATTGAGTTCCCACGCCGGAGGAGGGTCCTTCACCAGCGGGAAAGATCGAAAAAGTCCTTTCAGGAACTCATTGACGAGTTGATGAGACCAAAGTGAAGACCTTCCATGAGAACTGGTGCAGCGGGAGATAGCGACCAAATGTACTTTGATCGAGGCATGAGCCAGTCGAGCCTTGGCCAAGGATAGCAAGTATGGAAGGACCTGCAGGGCCGTGACCCTCAGAGGTGTAATCTTCTGCGACCGGCACTATTTAGCGAAACGCTTCCACTTGACACCTCTGTGGGCTTACAGCTCTGTGGGGTTGGGGATAAAGAAGGCTGATGTTCTGAGGAGGAGAAACCTTTCAAAGACCTGCCCAACTTTCCTCTAGAGGAACGAAAGTAAGAGCAGTGAGCAGTACTGTTGGAGGGCACCCATGGCACAGGCCGTCTCTCTATCCGCCTTGATGGCCTGCAGGGACTCGTCGACGACCTTCCCGAAAAGGTTATCTCTGTACCTTCGTTTGGACCTCCTGGTAGAAATGTGTGGCCTTGGCGACGAAGGCATACACCGTTACCCATATGCTGTAGCCCCGTGTCAGAAAGGTCCAGCGCCACTGTGATGGCATAATCTGATGCTACAGCTCCCTCCTGGAAGTGTGAGATCGCCTCCATCCTCTTGTCGTCAGGGAGGAACTCCAGAATCGGACTCAGCTTGTACCACAGCGCCCGGTTGTACCTGGCTAGGATCGCCAGTGCGTTAGCTACCTTGATGGTGGACGCTGCAGTGTAAATCACCTTCCATCCCATGGTATCCAACTTCTTACCCTTGCTGTCTGGAGGGACTGAAGACGAGGACGGGTTAGATGACTGCTTCCTCGCAGTCACCGAAATCACCAAATGCAGCAATGGTTGCGACCTCAGGCACTTGGGTGCAGATTCCGGTACCCAGTACTTCTCCACCCTATCCTGCTTGGTTGGACCAGTGCAAGGGTTCTTCATACATCGTCCAGGATACATCACCATGATAGTCTTCCTCCTGGCCTTGCGCCTCTGGTACAGGAAATCTTCCTTCCTGGTTTCTTCGGGCATGTGCTGGAACAGCTCGGAGGCTTTGGCGCAGACCCACTGCCTGCTCCGAAAATGACGTTGTCATCCGTCATCGTGGCAGTATCCGTCCCCGTACCAATGTCTGGGTCTGCTGGGGGAGTAGGGGCTCGACACGGATATGGAGGCTGAAATGGAGGCATCGGATGGCGCTTCCTTTTCTTTGTTGGAGGTTGGTTTGAGGACTGGGGGACCATTGGAACAGGCCCTTGTGGCATCCTCTTCTGGATCTCTGACACCAAGGAGTGAAGGGTTGATAGGATGTCCAGAGACACATCCCTCAGCAGAACTTGCGTGATCGGAACACTAGGCCCTGCTCCATCATCATCGTCCTCCTCTTCCACGTCCTTTTGTACCGTGGACGAAATGTCCATGGCTTGGGCCACGGCCTGGGACTGATCCAGGGCCTCCTTCCCCCCCTTACCCCTTGTTTCCACGCGGAGAGGCTGGAACCGTGTTCCGACGCGGTGTCCCCTTCTCCGGCGTGCTGCCAGACCTTGTCAAAGTCAACATGGCGTTATCGCATCTTAAAAGGAAGGGAAACCTTTGGCACTCGGGGGATACCTACTCAGGTCTAGCCCCTTAAGCTTTTGAGAGAGCAGTAGCCACCAGCTCTATCGTCGACAAAGACTTTCCAAGTGCCGCTTGGGTCTACTTGGGCAGCTTGGCTTTCTTCTCCTCAGTCCTTGGTTTCTCAGGCTTTTCCCACAGTTGGACGACTTCCTCTTTGAGGAGGAGCTTGATTGCCGGCTGGCAATGGCGGCGGAGGGTGATGTCGATCACGCCCCATCTGCTGTGGGACCCGCTTTCACAGTGACCCTGTGTTACGCTCACCTGATATCCCCAGGGGCGTCTGGAAGGCTCTGAGATCTGGAACCCTGGATGCATAGTTGCCCAGTGCTGAATTATAAATCTTAGTTATTTGTAGGGGGAGCTATCCGTCCTGCGTTTCTTGTGCAGGGGCGCTTGATGTTTGTTGGCGAGCTGCCCGAGTTGCTTCACTGGTGCAGTAGGCCTTCCTTGGGTTGGGCCCAGGCCTGCTGTGACCACGAATCTGCTGGCAAGGCAGGTAGGTTTGTTAATTGTAAGTCTTTGTTCTGTTTATGGTGGGAATTCATTAATGTCTTAATATCCTTCTTTTCAGGTGTGAAGGTCTTGATGCTGACGTGCCGGATGGAGAGGCACGTTTGTAGGTAAGAGAAAGACGAAGCGCAGCGCCTTTATTGCCTTTTAAAGCCGATATGTGTTTTCTTCTTCTTCTCCTCACAGGCTGCTGTGGTGCTGCGAGTGGATGAGAGCGCGATGAAAAACAGGCCCCCGGAATCCGTTAAGGTAAGTAGAGCGCTGTGCGGTTGTTTGATATTGAAAGCAAACCTGAATATCTCTCTTTTCCTTTGCAGATGTTGCTGTGGTGCTCCGGATGGAAGCGTGGCGTAGCACGGTGGAATTCAGGTAAGATTGATGGAATTCGATGTTTTGGAAGCGCGCGTTCCAATATTGTTTTTCTCTTTCTCATTATTGCAGGTTGCAATGTTCGAACAGCAGCTGTGGCAGCGGTTCGCCGGAGGTCCTTAAGCTAGTACTCACAGGTGAGTGATGTTTCTTCTTCTCTCGCTTTCCACATTTTGCAGCCCAGTTGAGATGCTGATTGCTGGATGGTGTTTTCTCAGGTAAGACAGAAGAACAAGTTACTTTCTTACCTGGTAACGTTCTTTCGATGGGATGGTTCGACGACGTATTCCATATCTATGACAGGTAATGTCCACAGCTGTGCTGCTTCGGAAAATCTTCTGCGTCCTGCGTCGATGACGTCGATGCGCCGTCCCCGAGGACCTCCTCCGACGGCCGACGTCACCCGATGTGATAAGTAGGACGCACAACGCCCATAGCCTCAGTTATAGTTTTTTTTCCCCAGAACGTGTGCCACCAGTTTTCTGCCAGTCAGACACACAAGGCCTTGTAGAACGCAAGCTGCAATTGCAAAAGAAATTCTGCAGCGGGGAAGGTAGGGAGGGAGCGATATGGAATACGTCGTCAGACCATCCCATCGAACGAACGCTACCAGGTAAGAAAGTAACTTGTTCTTCGAGGGGATTGGGTCCTCCGATGTATTCCAGATCTATGACAGACTCCCAAAGCAGTACCAAGCAAGGAGGTGGGAAAAGAATTTAGAACAAACATTTAGCATGCCCAATCAAATTGCGGAATATAGGACTGCCTTGCCAAAGGCCAGATCCTGCCCTCTGATGGAATCGAGGGAGTAGTGATGTACAAAGGTATGTACTGAAGCCCAGGTGGCTGCATCACAGATGTGACAGATAGGAACGCCCCTCTGCAGGGCAGTAGACGCAGCCACTCCCCTGGTAGAATGGGCCCGCAAGCCAGCCGGAGGGTCCTTACCCGCCAAGCGGTAACAGAGAGAGCTAAAATAATCCAACGAGAAAGTCTGTTTCGTCACAGCTTGTCCCAAACGCTTTCCAGCGTAACCAATGAAAAGTTGATCGTCCACTCTGACCCGGGACATGCGCGAAATATAAAAGCTCAACGCTCTCCTAGGATCAAGCCTATGGAGCCTCTCCTCTTCCTTACCAGGAAGTGGAGGAGGATAGAACGCCGGAAGAACAACCTTCTGGCTCAAATGAAAATCCGAAACCACCTTCGGAAGAAAAGAAGGACGAACTCTAAGGACAACCCTGTCCTTATGAAACACAGTGAAGGGTGGCTTAACTGAAAGTGCCTGTAACTCACTCACTCTGCGAGCGGCAGTAACCGCAACCAAAAACACAGTTTTAAGAGTTAGCAGTCTCAAAGGGCAAGAATGTAAAGGCTCAAACGGAGCACCCATAAGGAACTTAAGAACAAGGTTCAAATCCCAACCGGGCACCAGAAAAGGTGACGGAGGGAACACATTAGTGAGCCCTTTCAAAAACTGAGAAATTAAAGGAATCTTAAAATAGGAACATTCTTCAGACGAGCGCTTAAAGATGGATAGCGCCGCCAGGTAACCTTTAATGGTCCCCACTTGCAAGCCCCTGTGGGCCAATTAAAGCGAAAAAGACAGAACCATGGGAATGTCACATTCAAAAGGATCCACATTCTTAACTCTGCACCAGTCGCAGAACTGTCTCCAACGGCAACGGTACAGAGACTTTGTTGCGGGCCTTCTGGCCGAAAGCAACACCTCCATCACATCTTCAGGGAGGTCCCAATCCTTAAACCTCAACCTTTCAGAAGCCAAGCGTGAAGGTTGAGGGATCGGACCTCTGGATGGAGAACCTGACCCCCCTCCCGTGAGAGCAGATCGTCTCGGTAGGGAAGACGACGTGAAGGGCAGATGGACAAGTCGAGAAGGTTCGGGTACCACGTCCTCCGGGCCCACGCCGGAGCAATGAGAATCATCCGGGAAGCAATGAGGATCATCCGGGAACTGAACCTCCGTAACCTCTGCAGTACTTGCGGGATGACGGGGACTGGAGGAAACGCGTACAGCAGTGGGAATGACCACTCCACCACGAACGCGTCTCCTAAGGCTCCTTTTGGAGGAACTTCCCGCGAGCAAAACCTTTCGCACTTCCGGTTGACATTGGAGGCGAAGAGATCTACTTGAGGGGTCCCCCAAAGGGCGAAGATCTCCAGGAGAATCTCCTGAGCCAGCTCCCACTCGTGAGAGATCGTGCTCTGCCTGCTCAGAGCGTCTACCGTCTCGTTGTCGTCTCCAGCCAGATGAACAGCCGAGATCAAAACTTCCTGCTGGATGGCCCAGAACTCGAGCTGCATCGCCTCCCTGCATAGAGGAAGTGACCCTGCCCCCCCCCTTTTTATTGAGTTAGTGCATGGCCACTGTGTTGTCCGTTAGAATCAGGACACTCTTTCCTCACACAGTCGGCAGAAAAGCCTTCAGGGCAAGCCTGACGGCCCTCAGCTCCAACAGAATGATATGGAGTCTGGACTCCGACGGAGACCAACGACCGCTGACCGTCAACTCGTTGGCATGAGCTCGCCATCCCGTGAGGGATGCGTCCGTCACGATCGTCATCTCCGGCCAGGGCAGCCAAAATGGGGCCCCCTTCATCAGATTGCCTTCGACGGCCCACCACAGAAGGTCCTGGGTGACCGAGGGCGGCACCTGAACAGGGTCCGATAGCCTGTTGGAGGACTGATACCACTGGAGCTTGAGTGCCCACTGCAAAGATCTCATCCGCAGATGAGCCTCTGGCACCATAAGAATGCAGGATGCCATGAGGCCGAGCAGTCTCAAGAACCCAGACGCTGGGAGATTCTGGGCAAGTTGAAACTTGTGCACCATCTGCTGAATGTGAAGAGCCCTCACCTGGGGCGGAAAACACTGCCCCAGGGATGTGTCGAGCACTGCTCCGATGTACTGGTGCCAAATGTCAAATGGGACTTCTTTAAATTGAGGGAGAAGCCCAGCTTGTGAAGGGAGTGGCAGGTGACGGACAGATGATCCAGGACTTGCTCGGGAGAGCTCCGCCTGATCAACCAATCGTCCAGGTAGGGGTAGACATGAATCCCCCCTTTCCTGAGATGCGCTGCCACCACCACCATGAGCTTGGTGAAAACCCTCGGGGCGGAGGCCAATCCGAACGGCAGGACCCGAAACTGAAAGTGCGAGTCGCCAACCGCGAACCTCAGGTACTTCTTGTGCTTGGGATGGATCGGCACATGGAAGTAAGCATCCTTGAGGTCGAGAGACACCAACGAGTCCTGAAGTTGAAGGGCCTGGAGCACTTGAGAGAGAGTAACCATCTTAAACTTGTCCTTCCTGAGGAATTTGTTCAAACTGCGCAAGTCCATGATGGGTCTCAATCCCCCGTCTTTCTTCGAAATCAAAAAATAAGGGGGAATACCATCCCTTGTTCCTCTCCGCTACAGGCACCAGTTCTATGGCGCCTTTCTCCAGCAGGGCTTGAATTTCCTGCGCAAGGAGCGGATCCGGACTCTTCAAAGAGAGGTTCCCAAGTGGATTGTCGTGAGGCCTCTGCCGAAAAGGAAGACAGTAGCTGTGAGTTATGATCTCCAGAACCCACACATCTGAAGTAATGGCACGCCACTCTGCAAGATGCTGCGCCAGCCTTCCCCCAACCGACGAACCATGGGACCTGGCCTCATGACTGAGTGGTAGCGGCTGCGGCGTTGCCTGAGGGCAAAGAGGCAACTGCCCGAGCGGCCTTGGCACCTCGAGTACCCTTGTTTCCACCTCTGGCACTCTTACGGTGGCCTCTTTGACTGCTAGCTCCTCTAGCTTTACTGAAGGACGAGTAATAGCGAAAGGAACCACCCCTCCATTGCGGTCCCCTAGGACGAAAAGGCGGAGGTTGGCGAACTGCAGCGCCCAACGACTTCGCTGCAGCTTTGGAGGTCTGCAACCTCTCAAGGCTCTCGTCAGCCTTGCTGCCAAAAAGATGTTCACCGTCAAAGGGCATGTTGAGGAGACGGGACTGCACATCAGGAGTGAACCCAGACTTCCGCAACCACGCAAACTTGCGTATTACCGTGCTCGACGCCATGGACCGGCTGACACAATCTGCCATGTCCAAACCCGACTGAACGGCCTCACACATGGCATCCTTGCCATCCTGAACCATAGCAAGGAAACCATCCCGTCCGTCCCCTTCGGGA
Organism: Ambystoma mexicanum; assembly: GCF_040938575.1. NCBI lineage: Eukaryota > Metazoa > Chordata > Amphibia > Caudata > Ambystomatidae > Ambystoma > Ambystoma mexicanum. Next base: position 983,267,083 of record NC_090928.1, on the reverse strand, counting down.
ATACGTTCAGCCGCTAATGCAACATAGTTCCACAGAGTGTGTGTGAAACGAGACAAGGCACATATGGAGTTGGCCGCCTGAAGCGCCATACCCACTGAAGAAAACACTTTCTTCGCCCAGCCGTCAAAACGTTGGTCGTCCCTATCCGGAGGGATGGTAGGATACGACGCCTGCTTTGCCGGGCCCGTAGCCGCCTGCACCACCAAACTCTCCGGAGTGGGGTGCCTGGACAAGTAGCAGGGGTCGTACTGGCTGGACGGTATTTTCGCGACAAAGACTTGCCCACTGCCGGGAGACTCTTTGGAGCAGTCCAAGCCGCCGCCACCCTTCTCTGCAGAGCCATATGAAACGGCAAAACCGGGTCAGTGGGGGTACCAAGATCAAGGATGTCCGTGAGATCATCCTGAACGAACTTCCCTGGGGGAGCTGACCAACCCAAGTACTCGGTGACCCGAGACATAAGGCGCCGATATGAAGAATCGGCATGAGTGCCAGGCTCCGGCCTACAAAACTCCACCTCCGGAGAGATGTCCAGTCCACTGGCATCATGCAGTGACTGCCTCAGGTCATCAAACTGGCTATGGCCTGAGATAAGCTCATCTGGTACCAGAACCGGAACCAAGCCGTCATCAGATCCTTCATCACCCTCTGAAATGTACTCCAGGCGGGGAGAGGAAGACATCTGGGAACCAAAGCAGTGCCTGACCTTAGCCATAGCCTTTCTAGGGGCTAACCCTGTGCCACGGGGCCTCTCCGACACCACCGCCTCGAAAGGCTTTGAGGGCGCCGAACGAGTCGGCGCCGGCGTCGACAGAAACGGCGTTGACGTCAGCTGCAGCGCCGCCAGCATCGACGGTGTCGACACAGGCCTCGAAGCTGGAGCTCCGAGCGTGTCTCTCGATTACCTAGGCGCCGACAGCGTCAACGACCCCCTCGGAGGCGGAGCCTCGAGCGAAATCGTCGACGACCTCGGCGCCACAGGCGTCGACGTCTTCTTCGAAGACGGCACAGGATCACGCAGTCTCGAGCGCATCGAGGACCGGCACCTGGAACGGGCATGGCGAGAACGGCTACCCTTGTCCGAGCGGGACCTCTCCCGTGAGCCGTGCCAACCACCCGAGCCCGAAGGCGTACGAGCGGTGTCTCTTGACCGGTGCCGACCGACCCCAGGCACAGACGGACCGGTGCCCTGCGATTCAAGAATCGCTAGCTTCTGCTTCCCGAAGGAAGCCCATTCCTCTGGTGTTGCTTGCATGGAGAGTCCTCGGAAGAGGACGGGGAAGGCGACCGATGCCGGCGTTTCCGGGAATGCCTCGAAGAGGCGGAGGAGTGGCGAGACCGACTCCTGGAAGGAGACCCACTGGACTTCCGCCGATGACGCGGAGAGTCGCCCCTCGAGTCATCTGTCGAAAGCACCGCAGACCTCGACTTCCGGGGCTTAGACACCCGACCTACCGACAGCTTCTTCTTGCGTTCCCGCAAGGCCTTTGTCGTGAGCGGCTGGCAGTCAACACAGTCGTCCGTATCGTGGGCCTCCCCGAGGCACCAGAGGCAGGCGTCGTGCGAGTCCGTGACCGACATCTTAGACCCACAATCCCCGCATTTCTTGAAGCCCGGACGCGGGGTTGAAGACGAAGTAGACATCGCCACGAACAGGTCTTCACAAAAAACCGAACAGGTTCAACGAACCGAGAAGAAAACAGCAAACTCCAAAGAGTCGAGGCGTACCGAGATTCACGAAGCGAACACGTTCGCGGAAAAAACGGAACTGAGGCTATAGGCGTCGTGCGTCCTACTTATCACATCGGGTGACGTCGGAGGAGGTCCTCGGGGACGGCGCATCGACGTCATCGACGCAGGACGCAGACGCCGAAGATTTTCTGAAGCAGCACAGCTGTGGACATTACCTGTCATAGATATGGAATACATCAGAGGACCCAATCCCCTCGAATAATCTTGTTCTTGTTCTTGCAGGATTACAGGGAGATGCCGAAGACCAAGAGCTGGACACGGTGAGCGTCACGCTGCTAGTTGCAGAATAACACGAAGCGTGTTCTGCAGTCAGGGTGTGGTTTATATAGCCCGGGTAAAGTAGTACATGGGGAAGTAGTTCCAGGCCTGCCACACCCAAAACACTAGACCACATGGCTTGGTTCTTAGAACTAGACTGTGTGGGTGCTTCCATGTTGGATTTAAAGGCCCATGTACATAAATGGGACCTAGTTTGAACAGCCCTTCCTTCCTACATATGAGCCTGGTGCCAAAGGTGCTAGGACTGGCTCCAGGAGCCCTTTTGCAGTGGTTTTAAGGCCCTCAGGGTTCTGGTGGGAGCCTGCTTGTGGCACAACTTGTGCCCCCTCACAGTGGTCATGACACCCTGATGGACCCAGACTTGCAGTGCTTGGTCCTCACAGGATTTAGAAGCTGGCTGGGGGCAGTATGACCCAGAGGACAGGTATTGGTTTATGAGAGAAATAAAGTTTGTAAGTGAAAGTGATACTTTTTTCTTTTTCCGAGGATTGACAGCGCGACGACAGGGAAAATTCATGAGCATGTGAATCCATGCCAGACCCCATGCTGGAGAAGTGTGAGACTGCTTTAGTTCAAGGGTTGGGGACAGCCGATCCTACCAAAATATCTGGGTGTTGCCGCTGGGTTGGTGCCACTGTAGATAGGGGGACTCAATTCCAGAGATCAGCGAGTCAGGGAACAGACCCTCTTCAGCCGCTCGGCCGCCTGATGGCGATGCGTGTTCCTGCTGCATTTGAGCCTCATAGATAAGGCAACAGGTGAGGGTTCAAAAGGGAAACATCCCAGCAGTCACCCTCAAGGAATTCTGGTCTTAAAAGTATGGAGTGACACATACTGCAAACAAGCAAATGGTGCCTATTATCTGAGTGATACCACTGTGAAAGCCTCGTCCGACTTTACCTACAGTCGGAAGGCAGTTACCTCTGGTCGTAGAAATTATTATAGAAGCACTGAAGTCCCCACCCAGTGGAGTAGACCCACTAATTTAGAGCGGAACGGCAACGAGACGAGCAGAGTTGGCACAGCGACTATAGTGCAAAACAGACTGCCTGGAGGCAAAACCATGCACAGGATATCGTCGGTTCGGAGCCCACGAAACGCTGCAGAATCCAGGGATGAGAGCTCCTCTAACCCTGCACTGAGATACCAAAGAAGAGAGAGAACTGAAAATGGTGGCGAGGCTGCAAGAAGGCCGGTGCAGCGAAATGCAACTGAAAGAGAGGCAGAGAGGAACACTGCCGACAGAGGCATCACCACCCTCCCTGGCGGAAGCACCACAGAAACACAGGTACGTGGCCCGCTCAGGAAGAAGGGATGGGGTGGTGGATGACCACAAAAGGGGGAGTGGAAACCCTGAACACTTTCACAGCTAAGAGGTTCAAAAGACTAAATCAGGATTAGTGAGTCGTAACGAACATAAAACCAGATAAAGATACTGCTACTCAAGAGAGTCAGATTACCAAGTCCCAACAGACAAAAAGGACACCATCTCAATTCGGAAAAATCAAGTGAATGAGGTTGCGGAGTACCAAGAGGAGAAAAATATGCAATCTTTGGCAGAAAGTTACAAAGCAGAGAAACAAGGGGCTATGGAGCCCAGGCCTAGCGAACACCTGAATCGAGAGGTCCTGAAGGGCAGTGTTGATATTGGAGACAGTGACTTCAATGTAAATTGCAAGCTACCTCACAGTGGGAAATCCCAAGGGAGCGAGGTAGACTCCAGGATTAGATCTTGGTGGAGGAGGATAAAGCAAACACTCCTCTGACTACAAGAGATAAAGTCTTTGGTGAATTGAGTGACTTTGTACCTCTTTTTATAAACAGGGACCCGAGAGATCTGGATTTGCTGACCAGGCCAGGGAGTGAGCTGGAAAGAATGGATATCAAGAGACTGTTTGAAGAAAACGGGGGTCCGCTAAAAGAGTTGACCCAAACCCAGGGTGAAAGCCTATATCTCTTATTTGTTTCTTCTAGTGGTAAGGCCATATAGTTGGACAGGTCAAGACGCAGGACTGTTTTCTCGGTTATAATAACAATTTGAAACACCTTAGAATTAGTTTATAAGGGAAGGGAATCCCCTTTTAGCAGTATGGCAAGTTAGGAATTAATCTTTTCATTTTGCATAAAAACACACTGAACCATGTCCTCTACTTCTCGTTCGCCACAGAGGATAGATTCATAACATACAATGAATTCAAGTAGGCACACCCACATTATGCTAAAATAACATTTGTTGTGGGGGAAATCTGACCTGGATTCTCAGCCAAACCTGTAGTGCATGGGATAAGTGAGGCTATAACATGTCTAGCAGAGGCTGGCAAAAGAATCACTGAATTATATATGGCAGGAATAGAGTATAAGAAAAGGTGCATTAGCAAGATTAAGGACAAATGGAAAATACAGGTCTGTGAGAACAACTCTCAGATTAAGAATGGGCTAGAATACTGCTGCAGACAAAAACACAAAAATCACCACAAATGTGAAGTTTCAGTGGCTTCAGTAAAAATGTGTGATGAGCATACATGGAGTATATCAGTATCAATGATATCCAAAGAACAAGATCCAACATGTTATATGAAAGGAACTTACCTGCATGTATTGTGGGTGTGTGGTAGAATACATACGTTCTGGAACGTAGTAACCGAACAAATGGAGGGACAGTCAACTGTCAATTAAACAATGCATCTTGGCATCAACTCCAACTTGAAAGAAATGGAAAAACAAAAACAGTCTGGAAACTGAAAGACTTGGGGCTCATGTTTAAAAAATGGCACATTGCAATGGAGTGGAGCAGGGCTGAAGGGCATAACTACAACTGTTCGCTGAGGTGTTCGCAGTCTGCAGGCACCCTGAGTCTTGGTAGTCTGTCTATTACCCTATTCGTGAGAAGGAGGAGGAGGAGATTGCCTAAAAACACCTTCACGCTGCGCAGAGGCCGCAGAGCTGTTCGCGGAGGTGGTCGCAGACTGCAGCAGTCCGCAGCAGTCCACTGCCACCCACGGCACCACCTTCCCCCAAGCGATCATAGCATGGCTTCTAACTGCCGTGAGGAAAAGGGGCACTGGCTCCGAAACCAGCGCACCCGGAGCGAGGGCAGCGGGCTAGAATACAGAAGCCCCTTGAAAGCCACCTCACGTAGGCAAAAACCAGACTCTCGCTCTCAAGTGAGGCCCAGCATCAATGAAAAACTCGGCAAGTTTTGCAAGTACCGAGGATCACACTACCATGACTGCAACCAGCAAGATGGACGGTCCTCCGCTGCCCACGAGGCCTCCCACTACCGTGCAGTTGAAAGGGGCAGCGGAGGTATCATCCACACCTCACACAGGAGAGGCCCCTTTCACAGAGACAAGGGAAAAACCCCCTCACACCACGCAACCTACTACCTGCATTGTCGGCTCTGTCCAGAGCCAGCCCTCTGCCACTGAATGCGATCCTGTTGCAGGGGCTCGTCCAGACGCGTCGCAACCAGTGACAACGCTCGCAAATCAGGCTGAATCTGCGCGGTCGCTGATACCACGCATGGGTGAGGGCGCGGACAGCCAGGAGACACGCTCTGATCCAGGAATCCAAGAGACACGGAGTGCGAGCCTGGCTCCTAGAGTGGGAGCTGACGGGGACCTCGAACCAACTCCGACTCCAGAGGATTATTTCTCGGGCTCAACAGGCTCAACCACAGGGACAAACGTGGTCAAAAATCGAACCACAAACGGGGAAAAAAAAGCTCCTCTTAAAAGCCTCCCACCAGACGGGTGCACCAAAAAAAAATGGATCGACCCCGACTCGGACATCACGGAACTGACCCTTCCAACGCCACCCGCTCAACCACCGTCGCTCTCAGCGAGGGAAGTTGCTAGCTCTTTGGGGGACACAACCACCCCCTCCAAGCAAACAACAAATCCAAAAATCACAAATTAAATTCACCCAGTAATTGCCAGAGTAGACCTCGCGAGTCCACCATATACCCCCCCATGACCTGGGCGAAATAGATTGGGGAACAGACCTTTCGTATTCTACGATTGAAGAAGCGGATTCCGACAACTCTACGGACGAGGACGGGGACGGGGCAACCCTGAAAAGTCGTACACTATCACAAGGCCCACTGGACATCAAGGCAACGGGACATTTATCACCAAAGGTTAGGATGACAATCAAAGAAAGGAACAAAACGCTTGAGCAAAGCGCCTCACAAACTAAAGAGAAAGTGGAGCAAAAAGGGAAAAGCACCAACCACTCACCCTCAAAGCCTTGAAACACACTTGAGCACACCCTGCAACAAACATCTTGGGACTAAAAATGAAGAGAAGATATTAAAACCAAATCCATCCCAACAGCACATCACTGGAAACCTGGACAAATTCTTCTATAAATGCGCCAAACCTACAGTGGATAAGAGAAACGAAATATCAGACGCGGAGCTATTAGAGGGACCAGAGGACGAAGCCGCACTGCCACAATCACCACTTATCACACTCAAACCAGACCAAAAAAGCCAGGGGAACCCATAACGGAACACCCGTCCAACACATTCACCCCCAAAAGGTGGCACTTCGAGAAAGCTCAGTCAAACGCAGGATTCTTGAAAGGCAACCTTGCAAAAACCACAGCATCCACATCGGTTAAACAACCCCTCACTATTTCACGAATTTAAGTGGAAAACTCTGATACAAAGGACCAAAGAGGGAAACGGCAAATAGGTCCAACCAACCAATCTGAAGAAGGAAACCATAGCCCTGCTCAAGAGAGTGACAACTGCGAGAGCTTTACGGACAAGCTGCCAGAACAGCGATGATTACTGGCAAGTCCAGCTTAGAAGAGGGCCCCCCACAGCTCGGAGTAACAGCATCAAGGCTTCCCTAGGAACAACTGCTCAGGACACACAAACCTCGCCCCTTTTCACTCGAGGGACCCCGAGGAGAAGCAAAAGATCTAGCGAGACCATAGGAGAAGTGGTGAGAGAAACAAAATGATGGACCTCTTCTCAATAATGTTGTCCCTAACCATAGCACTGGCGCCCTTCACTAAACTATGAATCACTAAATGACATCTTGAAAGACCACCTAACCATGGCAGCTATTTCACACACAAAATTATCATTTTTAGAAGGCTACATAACATCAAAGGAACGCCAAAGGGCAAAAACCAAGGAGTCAGGTACTCAAACTCAGACACTCAAAAAGGTGACCCATGAAGTTGCCCAAACTCAAACTGGGCCAAATGATCCCAAAATAGCTAACTTTCAGGATCCTCCACCTATAATCGTGAGTTCATCGATGGCGGCTCAGTCGACCCAGAAAGTATTGCAACCTCTCACAACAAACCCACCCTGGGATCCTGTTATGCTTGAGCTAAAACATGGCGCTGGTGCGCAGTGTATTCTGGGAGCACTCAGAGCAATAATGGATATTTACTTCATGCCGCAGTGAAAAGCTGTACCCATTTTGCTGAGAGCTAGATTTACTATGCTGAAGAAAACATGCTTTCCAAACCTGGTATGCAGTCAAGGACATTCTGCTGGGAAAGCTGGCTTTGTTATGTCTTGTTATGAGTTATGGGACTGTTTTCCGTGGCACTTGTTTTTAGAGGAGGGAAGCACTTTGCTCCTTGAGGTTACTGTTGGTTGACCCAGCTGGCAACCAACGGCTGCCTATCAATGCGCAAGTGCGTTGCCAGAAGGTTCAAGAAATTACCACCCCTTTTTGAGGAGTGCATATATGCGGAACCCCTTAACGGTCAGACAGGACCTCAGTCGGAGGGGGGACGCTTCCGTCCGGCATACCTGTGGGCTGTTGTGCTCTCGGCCTGGCTGTCATCGGGGTCTTCCAGCCGCTTCTGGCGAGATGAGGGATTCAGTTACGCCCACGGTGATGTATTTTCTTTTGAATTCTCTGTTTCTTCTGTGATTTATTTCTATGTTATCACTTGTTGCTTCCAAGCATTGAATAAATAGCCATATAAGTGCTCATTATTTTCTAAGAGTGTGTGTGGTTGCAAGTCATTGCGTCTACCTGCGTTTAAAGTATTGGCTCCGTAATTGCACTGGTGATTAATGACTGTCCGTGCACTCTGGGCGAGCAATACAGACCCTTTCTTAAAAAAACTCACTAAAGAATCCAAATCCACCAAGTCTGGATCAGAAATCACTAAAGATATACACACGCTTCCTGTTCCGTTGTAAAACAAGAAAACAACTGCTAAGATCAATCTCAATCCCCACGCAGTAAGACACAATGGATGCGCGGTGCGGGGGAGTCACGCCGTACTGCAAATCACAAAAGAGCGAGATAATGCAGGCCCTGCCCATGTACTAAACAAAGACAAGGGTAATGCAGGCCAACAAAAATCAGATTCATTACAACTGACTCTTGGTACACCCAAACCACCAGTCTCAATCTTTCAAAAGAGAGCAATTAAGAGGGGAATCAGGAAACTATCACCAACTGTCCATTGTCCTATCCCAGTCGCTGTGAACACCCACCCCCCCCCCGGCCGAAAAATACGATCTCGCCAACGGAAAGTGACCTCATGAACATGAGCCAATACTCAATAGAGGACTCGGTAAGCAAACTCGTGGAAACCCAAGAAGACAAAAGAAAAGCACACTCGCCTTTGCCAAACTCACCTTACGGCGAACCAGAAAAAAAACAGTTAATATTGAACCCGGAATCACCAGCATTCCTTACTCTAGAGGATAAAAAAAACCTGGCCCTAGCGAAGGTGATGAAAAAACGCAATCAAACAAAGACATTAAACGATAAGAAGAAACCTTTTACTTTGCCCATCAAAACCAGGGTTACTGCACCTGAGGTAATTGAAGAAGGACGTAAAAGGAAAAAAGACGGCTAGAAAAATTACAGGCAGTGGACACAGACCTCTAAACGAAAGGGTCACACAACCCAGGAGCGAAAGCCACCACTACCAGATCTGAAAGACTCCACGAAACGATCAACGTCGGGTTCTCTTATGTATAGACAAGCGAAAAGAACACGACTCTCAAGAGCAACAAGATCAACGAAGACGAGTTCATTCATACTAGAACTCCTACTCAATGAAGGAGGCTGGATCATTATGAACCGGAAAACAATAATGACCCTACTGCACCACATTCCCAGTCTGAAGTCATTAGGATCTGATGACATAGATATCTAGAATTCGCTCACGAAAACTCCTTGGGCACAGTATACCTGCACATTCAATCCACAACAGTCAGAAACATGCTGAGGGAGGCCAAAAACAATTTGAGATCATTGGGATATGACCTAAGAGAAATTTCCCACTCGGAACCCGAGAGGGAGAGATCAAGCACCTTCGTGAACAGACCAACCTTCAGGTGCAACTCGACTCACCGCCACCAAATTCCACGAAGCTTGGAGGGAAAGAGAGCAGTATACTCCAACACCGCCAGGCCAATGGAAGAAAGAACCAGACGACGTACGGCAACTCAGGGCACCACAGACTGACAGAGGTCCCAAGAACACGACTCAAAGGGACGACATCCCACAAAAGAAGACACCCGCACTAGATACGCGCGGAACAAACAAAATACACTGAAGAGGAGCAACTTCCCTCCAAGAATTTACAAAGGGGACTCCCAACCTCGCAGTCCGGCAAACGCAAACTTTGAGACTTCATTCGACCATGAATGAGTACCCGATGGCCCCTTGAAAAACTGGAAAATCACTATAGACCAAGACAAACCAAGATCAAGACAACTGGAGGCAAACCACACACTCAGCCAAAGCATGAAAGAAAAAGAGCAAAAGAGATCGGCATGGCTACCGGAAACTATTGCCAACATTTTTCATAGACCCTAGCCATCAATAGCACCTATGAGCTTGACACTGGATCCAAGACGAACATCGAACGGGCAATTACCAAATAAGGTTTCAATAGCGACGCAAACCTTGGTTCCTTTGACCTGCTGTGCCTTCAGGAGACATGGCTTACAAAAAAGATCAATAGACGGCTACAATATCGCCTTTTTTGCCAGCATTACAAGGCCCAATGGGACGCCCATCGGCAGGCCTCCTTTCAGCCATTCGTTTAGGTAGCCCCTTCTCCCTGGAAAAGATCCTACTGAAGGACAACTTTCTGCTAGCTACCTTGATCTCGTGGAAGCCAACACATCCACCCAGGATTCAACAAGCCACAAGCTCTATCTACTACTCAATATTTACTGGAACCCTAAGGCTCAAACGGACTATTTGTGACGAAAATTGAAATGCTCATAGATGAAACCACTGCCAATCACAAAACAGACTACACCATCATATGTGGCGATCTTAACACGATCCCACAAAACTTTGATTACACGAAAGACAGCAGTGAGGGCACTGCCAAGATTAAGAGGGATGACACAGGAGCAACCACTTCCACTCCAGCCCGTAGAGGGAAACTGCGGTTGTCTTGCATGGACTCAAGAGACCTTCATAACCTGCACCCGTTACAATCATCTAAAACCTTCAACATTTCAACCTGGGAACAAGAAGGTTGCGCAAAGCTAACCTGGACCACATCTAGGTGTCCAGAGATCTGCTGTCAATGGTCTCATTGTTCAAGGTAACGAGAAAAACTAATGGCGATCAATATCTACTGATGGTGGTGTGGGAAACCCCCAAAATGTGAACACTGCCACAAGAAAGCACATGCCAGCAGAGATACTAACAACTAACAAGGGCATGTGCCTGAAACTCCATTCTACCTCCATAAGAGAAATCACAAAAAATACCAAAAGGCAAAACTGAATGATACAGGGACTTTTGGCATGGCAAAGATAGACTACTGCCCTCTCCTGGTTCCGTATCAGCTACTGAGGCATACCTACAACACTAACAAGAATCAGAGCCACATCAAAAACCAGCTCCTAATTGCCAAAAGAAAAGAAATGCAGAAAGAAATAAGAAGAGCCAAAAAAAAAAACACAGTGGAAAACAAAGAGGCTGCAAAAAAGCCACAAAAAATACAATTGGACAAAATCGCACAAACAAATTCTATACCAAGATTATGTGGAAAAACTGCTGACATCCCTGGAGGGAAACAAGCTGAAGCATTTTGGTCACTTGTAGCCTCGTGCGGAAAAGACACACAAGATGCATTCGCAATAGTGTAGGGGAGAAACACTGGGTGCACTATTTCTCCAAACTATTTGAATCACCAACAACCCCAACTCCTAATTTGTCAACTTCCTCAGAACGCTGGGACGTCGAGCAAGAAGAAACATCGATACGTGAATAAATTGCAAAGCTAAACTCCTCCAGAGCGCCAGGCCCAGACGGAATTTCTAACCTAGACCTAAAAAACAACTCTGAAGCCTGGGCGAGCCTGATTGCGGAAATACTGAAGACGTGTGCCAGCTCCCATTCGATTCCCAATTCATGGAAAAGAGCAAATGTGATCCCCATCAAAAAAAAAATAGTGACAAAGAGGATCCAAACAACTACCGGCCAATCACCCTCTTGGACACCATCGGCAAACTTTTTGGGTTTTTCCTGTTAGACAAATTTAAACTATGGGCGGCCTCCTCTGGAGCACACAACCCCTTTCTAACCGGTTTTACTAAGAACATGGGCACATCGGCAAACATAATGCTCCTCAGTATTCTAAAAGCGAAAGTCACAGAGGGAAGCCCCAGAATATTCATGGCCTTCATCGATATATCTCAGGGTTTCGACAAAGTAAACCAGGAGAAACTATGGGAAAAGTAAAAAAACTAGAACTGCCCTGGCTCGACCTTCAATGCCAAAGAGCTCTACAGTGGTACATCCATGAGAGTGCGCCTCAGTGGGGCTGGGCCTCTATCTGAAGAAATAGCAACATTCATGGGGTAAAACAAGGCTGCCCCCTGGCACCAGCGTTATACAATGCATACATCGGAGACTACCAGCTCGCGGAAAAACAATCAGAGCATTCCCGCCTAGTGTAGGAAAAACAAAAATAAGCAGAATGATATATGCGGACGACATCATCTTGATTGATCAAACTGAAGTTGGCCTCCAATGTAAACTAGATGGTCTTCTAACCTACCTGAAATCAAAGGACCTAGAGATCAACTCCAGTACGACCAAAGTTTTGACTGAAGAGAAAAATCCCAAAAGAAAAGAAAGAGACCTGGTATCTAGCAGGAGAACGCCTGGAAAAAGTGAAATCCTTCAGGTATCTGGGGGTAACTATTAACAATAGCCAACAAGAGTCTCCAATGCAAGAAACTCTATTCAACAAAATAAAACGTTTGACAATCCAAACAAGAATCATGGAGGACAAAAAATTCGGCCTCTACACGGTAAGAGCAGCTCTGACCGTTTACAAAGCCAAGGCGGTACCAGCGATTGTCTATGGAGCGGAAGCCATGCCAGCAATACCTTCATTTACTTGGCACAACTGGACTTGTCTCTTATACCTCGTTAGTTTAAACAGATTCAGGCGTACCAGGGACCTGCTCCTCCCAGACAGGAGGAAAGAAATAATGTGGAGAAACCGACCGAGCAGTCCAGCGCCAGGATAAGGAAGGGGGTGCGTGCACGCCTGAGAAACCATCTCCAGACTCAAAGCCCGCCAGTGGAGTGAAGGAACATGGTGTGTCACAGAAAGTGGGCAGATGGTGGTGAAGCAGACTGCCATTCTAAAGGCCCCAAAAGGAGGTAAAACCGTAAGAGCAACCACAGCCAAAGTGGGGCCAAGCAGGCCTAGAGCCCAGGCGGGAGTAATAATCAGAAGAACCCAGGAAGGGTTGAAAGAGACCACAGACACAACATCGTCTGGCTGAGCCAGCATCTGACCTACCTGAGGTCGAACACAAGAATATCCAAACAGGAGCAATGAGAAAGTGGCGGTTGTTAAGGAGACACACATCAGAGCACCTCATCAGGTTCAATATATAGCTGAGGAGAGGATGAACCAAGATCTGTTTAGACCATCTGATAAAGCCGTATAGGGTCAAAATAGCAAGAGGACACATTTTGTTTTGTCTTATTTATTCACCTGAGGCAGCATATGAGAGCTGAGAGAGATGCTTTGTTGGAAAAGACATTTTGTTTGTTCTTTGAATCCACCAAATCAGGAACCGGAAGAGACTTTGGAGAACTCTTTGGAGGGGGCAGCAAACCAGCCACAACCTAGAACCCAAGGGGGAGAACCAACCTTTTCTAAGTCATAACTTAGATTGTATTTCTTCTTTCTTTAGTGGTAGGACTGATATTAGGGAAACATAGATTTTGACGGAGGACCACGCTCATTTGTTTGGCATCCTGACAAGCACTAGTAGGGAACTCATCGTAGTGGTAGGGCGTACAGAAGGTTTTCTTTAATTTCAAACAGAGTTGTGTTGAAACATGTCCTCTTGTCAGTCTCTTATATCTGACTTACCACAAATGTATTGCACAAAGTATTATAGGTATTGCATGCACCATCGAACTTAAAAGCAGCCTTTTTTGCATTTGTTAAAAGAACAGAACCCGGGGGTATCACAGCGTTAGTTGCATATGTTTACTGGTTACAAGATTTGTTTGCGAAGGCACAGAACATTTTACAGATATCAGACTTGCGAGCAGGTAAAGAGACAATCATATTTATCAAAAAGCCATATTTTGATAAATTTCTTGATAAGCTGGTAGGATTGTTCATTTCTAATATGTGCAGGTAGGGTGTTCCAAAGCGTAGGGAAGCTAGAACCTACTGCCTTTTTACTCTTGTAGCGCAGAATATTAAGAGATGAGCTGGATCTTAGTGTCTGTGGTGAAGATTTTAGAGTGATACTGTCATTGAGGTAAATAGGGGCATTTGTCTGAATGCACTTGTGGGCAATGGCGAGTGTTTTAAAGAGGATCCTTGCTTTCTTGGGGAGCCAGTGCACTTCTCGTCTAGTGAGGGTGATGTGATCACTCAGTTTAAAACTAAAAGATGCACGTAAGTCTTTGTTCTGAAGTAGTTGCAGTTTGGAGAGATTTGCAGTCGTGGTGCCCAGTAAAAGGATAATGCAATAGTTCAATTTTGAGAGGATCAACGCTCATGCTAGAATCATGCAGTTCTGGGTAGAAAGGAATTGTCTAAGAGATATGAGCTTTGCAGTGTAAGCTGTGGAGGAGGAAAGGGAGTTTATGTGTCTGGTCATGGAGAGATCAGCTTCGAGGGAGCTGCCTAGCGTTTTTACCTGTTTCAGTACTGGGATGGATGTGCCATCAATATTTATGGCAAAATATTTGTTGTCTAGGAATTTGACATGGGCGAGAGAACCCACAATGAGGAGGCCTGTTTTCTCATCATAAACTTTGTGAGGCCATCTAATTTTGGATGGCGCTGTAAATCTTGCTGATAATGGAGGTGTCACGTTTGTGGTCACCTGTGATAGGGATCAGGATTTGGGTGTCATCTGAAGAAAAGTTTGTGTATATGATGTCCAGTGCAGCGAAGAGTGGTTTTGTGTATGTATTATATAGTGTTGAGGAGAGGCAGGAGCCTGATATGATACCAAGGGGTGCCGAGATGGGGTCAGCAGCCTCTTAACTGATGAAGACTCTTGTTGTATGATCAGAAACGAACAATTTGATGTAGAGTGTGGCTTACATGGAAAAGTGGAAGTTTTGGCTGAGCGACTGGCAGAGCTTATGATCCACTAAATCGAACGCAGCAGGAAGGTCAAGTAGTAGGAGGAGGATACTTAGGTTACCAGAATCTTGGATGCTATCCATTTGAATTTTTAGGTCAAGTAGAGCTGTTCCGGTGCTATGCTTGGGGGAGAAGCCTGATTGCCTAGCTCCTAGGGGGTGGTTGCTTTCTAGAAAGAATTGGATTTGTGTGTAGGCTACTCGATCTATGATCTTCAGCAGAAAGATAACAGTGGTGATAGGACGGTAGTTGGTGGGGGTAGTGGGATCAAGGGTAAGTTTCTTGAGTAGGGGGGTTATCCAGGCTGATTTAATAGTGGTGGGGACCGATTTGGAGGCGAAGGAGGCATTGATAAAGTCTAATGATGGGAGCTAAAGTGGGTGCACAGAGTTTCACCAGACGAGCGGGGCAGGTGTCACCCTTGCAGTTTGATGGTTTAAGGGCAGTGATGGTGGCCTGTACCTGTTCTTGGGTGACTTTATTGAATTTAAATTGGGGGAAGTTAGCTTGAGAGATCAGGTTACAAGTGTTAGAAGAGGTGCGTTTGGATGCCAGGGCGTCTCTTTTAGTCTTTATTTTCTCTTGAAGGGTGTGACTTTTATGCACCAGCGCATTCTGTATGGTAGTACACCACGATTTGTCCACTAGAGTAGGGGCTATGGTGGGTGTGGGTGATTCCAGTTCTCCAAAAATAGAGAAGAGCTCTTTGGTATTAGAGACTGCATTAGTAATACGAGAATTGTAAGAATTAGCTTTGTGTGAGACCACTGCAGATTTGTAGGTTTTGGTGGCCGACACAAGGGCATTGCCGGAAGTGGTGGAAGGGTTCTTTTTGTGTAAGTGTTCTAGAGCACTTTCTTTTGTGGTGTAATGTCGCACGTTCTTCATCAAACCAGGGGTTGGCTCGTTTAGGTTTTTGGGGCATTTTAGAGGTCAGTGGAGACAGTGTGTCAAGTGTGGATTTTAGACAGGTGTGATAGAGGGCGGTAATGCTGTTGGGATTGGTATTGGAGTGGTTGAGTTTCATGAGGGCAGCTGTGAGTAGAGGGTTGAGGCTGTCAGCTGTGAGTTTATGTGTATTTCTAATTGAAATAGGGTTAGGTCGAAAGGACGACGTAACCTGCAGATTAATAATAAGGAGATCAAAAAGGAACAGAAAGTGATCCGATCAAGGAACTTCGGCAATAGATTCTAAGTTGATGGTCACGTTAGTTGTGAGAATCCAGTCAAGGATTCTGCCCTTGTGGTGTGTGGGGGCGTTCATAAATTCAGAGAAGTGCATGTCGTGGAGGGCTGATGCTAGTGCAGCAGCTTTAATGTCCTTCTTGTCATTAAAACCGAGGTTTATGTAACCTAGGATGATACATTTTGTGAGTGGTTTCAGTCGGGGAGTAATAAGCAGTGGGATGTCGAGGTCTGGACTGTTGGTGGTGTTGGGTTGGCGATAGTTTAAGAGGAGATTATAAATTGTTTTGGGATTAGGGGTATGCTTCATGAATAGAATTTCACAGCCTGACAGAGTCAATGGGACAAGGTCTGGTTTGTATAGAAGTTTGTGATACGAGTGCGACTCCTTCGCCTATGGCATACAGGCGGTCCACCCTGAGGATGTTATAGTCAGGAGAAAGAGCGAGGAAAGGGCCTTTCGCTGGAAGTAGCCAGGATTCAGTGATACGTAGTATGTCTAGCTGGTGTTCTAGTATCAGGTTGTGTATATCTATAGCATAGGCTCCTAAGGAGCGGGTTTTAATTAGTGCACATTTTAGGCATTTTTTATTGTCAGGTAGGGGATTTGGGGTATCTGATAGGTGGGAGAGGTATTGAGGAGCCTAGTTGCAAGGGTGCTGCATCCTGTGCTATTAATGTATTAGAGATCACAGTAAGTTGCAGGTGGGGGCTGATGAGTCAGAGGTATCTCCACAGTATGCATGGGGGGAAAGTTAAGTCAAAAGGGGGATAGCATAGATGTGCGCAAGAAGAAAGCCTAGCTAGTCAGAGAGCCTGGAATAGGATACGAGGTACGGGATGGGTGAAATTGTGTTCCTGCTCTGAGAAAGGAGAGGCGAAATGTCCCTACGTAAAGTAACGCTAATCCCTCATGCTCTGTGTTGGTAGTGGGGAGAGTGGAGCCTAGTGACTTGGTAATTTGTTTGGATTGAGTATGGGGTTTGGGAACTGGTTTAGTATTAAGTTCTGTGTGTGGTTTAGGAGGTGGGTTTGCATATCTGCAAGTGTTGGGTCTGATAATGGGGCTGACAGAACTGGGGTGGGTGTGAGTCATGGTATTGCAAGCGTCTTGTATGCAGCCAGTAAAGGCAGGTTGGTGCTGAGTAAGTGCATGAGAACCTGAAATTGCACTTCTAGGTGACTAGAGGTAGGATAGGTACCATGGTAGGGGGTGGCATCACCGGGACACAGGTGGTATTGGAGGGTTTGGGGAGTGAATTGTGAGGGCGTGAGGCTGGGGAGAAGGTGTGGAGTCTGCTGTTTGTGTAAGGGATGAGGATGTGGCGCAGAATTGTGCGTTAAGCCCGAGAGGTGAGAGGGGAAAGGATGGGGGGGGGAGCTAGCAGGATTGCTACCACAATGTAGCATTTTACTTTATGTTCATGGTATGGCACAACTGAGAGCTGTTAGTGCACAAACTGTAGGCATGAAGGAGCATTCTCCTACTAACATGGCTTGACTAGGTGAGGAGAGGGTTCTAGATGTGGGCCTAACTAGGGGGAATTGGCCGAGGCTCAGCATTGCGAGGCATTTAGCCGGGGCAGTTTGGGACGGAGCAATAGTCCTCCCATGAGGGAAGTCCAGGGGGAGGACCAAATGCAAGGAGCTTTTTAGCTAGCCATGGAGTGTGAGCATATACAAGTGTACGTTGAGGCTGGGGGCTGAACAGAGTCTCTAATCCTAGCAGGGAATGCCTGTTCGTGCAAACGCTTGTACTGGTACATAGTGAACGTGGTAGGATGGAGTGATCAACGGGGCATTTCTTTACCTCAGTAGTGATTGGATTATGGTTGGCTATGTAGCTATGGTGTCGGCTGAAGGATTAGACACGGGTTGACTGACGGGCAAAGTGATGGTAGGAAGGGAGTAGGACATAGGATAAGGAAGTGCCGTGGACAGTGTAAGAGGGCAAGACCATGATCAAACACAACATAGGAGCCTGCAGTACAGTACAGACCGCTGAGCTTACCTTCATGTTAAGGAACACAATGATTTAGTAGTTTCCACAGGCCAGCACGGCGAGCAGTGGAGTGCTGCAAAGAGTTTTTTTGTACTTAAGGTTCAGCCTTTGGGGATGGCCGGCTTCACCATCTGGCTCGGAGGATTCAATGGCATTTGAACGTGAGGGAACCAATCATAAGGCTCTTCAGGCAGAGGAGCATTTCCTGGCTTCTTTGCCATTACGGCGGAAATCATCTTTTCCTGGGATAAAACTGCATCTGATCCAATGTGGTCGGCGGCGGTGAAGCCCTTCTAGGGGTCAAGGGGGGTCTCTGTAATTGTACAGCGCATTCCACAGGAACTGGGAAGACACAAGCGGCTTCTCCTGGAAGAGTCTCCCCCTTGCGTACATCTCTTGTGGCAAAGAGGCCTTTACCTTTGATGCTGTTGATGAAGTGATATCATACGATACCTTTGACAGAGTCGCCCAGACCGTATGCATGCTCATTCGAAGGTCTCTGTAAGGTATCCAACTGAGAGTTGACAAAGGTGAAAGAGTGGCAAATAAGTGGTCCTGCGGCGGGTCAAGCAAAATCCTGTGCCCAATCGAAAAACTTCGATGTTGATACTGCAAAGAAAATTGATGACTAAGTAGATAAAGTTGGTCAGAGTCCGAACGAGGGAGATCAATTGAAAGCTTTTGGATTAAAGCAAGTTTGTGTAAGAGCAAATCAAATTGGTCCGAGCCCGGCAGATGGAGACTAATTGAACATGGTGTTAAAGGAATGGTCTAGTAAAAAATGTTATTTAAAAAATAGATAGGCAACATAAAAAAAAATACTAGCATTCTCCGTTTTAAAACTTCCTATGTAAAATTTTGAGCTATTCAAGCTCAAAATTCGCAAAAGCAAGCACATGGGCGCAGCCATTTTGTGAAATGGAGGCCCTCCTGTGCTGGCTTTTGCGGCACTAATGAAGGAAAAGCCAGCCAGCTGTAGTAAACAAAGGCTACCGCTGGGTGGCTTTCCCTTCATTAGTGCTGTAGGCGGAGGACGGGGACCGGAGACCAGAGCAGGAAAGCTGCAGCTGAATCTCGGTAAGTGCTATTTATTTTTTTTACAAAAAATAAGCACTAGCTGTGGTTTTTTTTCTAAGTTTTCCGGGCTGGAGGAGCCCGGAAAACTTAGAAATAAAACCGCAGCTTTAAAAACGTATTTATGTTTGCGGTCGCTTTTGAAGCGACCGCAAACATAAATACAACGTTATTGTGTTGGAAAACGCTGCGGTTTTTCTTTCCAAGTTTCTCAGGCTCCTCCGAGGAGCCGGAGAAACTTGGAAAGAAAAACCGCAGCATTTTCCAACACAACCGCGTTGCTTCTGCCTGAATCTGCTTTACCATTTGGGGCTCTCGGGCTCCCCACGGGGAGCCCGAGAGCCCCAAATGGGAAATCAGCTGCAGGTAGAAACACTACGCGGCATGTAAACATAACCGCGTGTGTTTCTGCCTGCTGTGGATTTCAACGCGGCATTGCGGAAAACAACCGCGTCGTTTCTGCCTGAATCTGCTTTTCCATTTGGGGCTCTCGGGCTCCCCAAATGGGAAATCAGCTGCAGGTAGAAACACTACGCGGCATGTAAACATAACCGCGTGTGTTTCTGCCTGCTGTGGATTTCACTTTGGGTCTCCGGTGCTGCACCGGAGATCCAAAGTGATAGCCACAGCAGGCAGAAACACACGCGGTTGTGTTGGAAAACGCTGCGGTTTTTCTTTCCAAGTTTCTCAGACTCCTCCGAGCCGGAGGAGCCTGAGAAACTTGGAAAGAAAAACCGCAGCGTTTTCCAACACAATAACTTTGTATTTATGTTTGGGGTCGCTTCAAAAGCGACCGCAAACATAAAAACAACGTTTTTAAAGCTGCGGTTTTATTTCTAAGTTTTCCGGGCTCCTCCAGCTCGGAAAACTTAGAAAAAAAAACGCAGCTAGTGCTTATTTTTTGTAAAAAAAATAAATAGCACTTACCTAGATTCAGCTGCAGCTTTCCTGCTCTGGTCTCCGGTCCCCGTCCTCCGCCTACAGCACTAATGAAGGGAAAGCCACCCAGCGGTAGCCTTTGTTTACTACAGCTGGCTGGCTTTTCCTTCATTAGTGCCGCAAAAGCAAAAGCCAGCACAGGAGGGCCTCCATTTCACAAAATGGCTGCGCCCATGTGCTTGCTTTTGCGAATTTTGAGCTTGAATAGCTCAAAATTTTACATAGGAAGTTTTAAAACGGAGAATGCTAGTATTTTTTTTTTTATGTTGCCTATCTATTTTTTAAATAAAATTTTTTACTAGACCATCCCTTTAAAAAGGATCTGAGCCCGGCTGAGGGAAATCCGGGGTGAAAAGTCAATCACCTGAGAAATTGAGTATGTGTGAAATCCTAAGAGAAAAAAAAAGTATTGTTTGTCGTATCAGGCCTCTGAAAGAAGAGACTTTGAAAGGCAAAGAGACTTGGGCACGGAAGACCCTGATGCTAATGTTTAAACTGTACCCTTGTGCTGGAGAAACCAGAGACTCTACTAAGTTCGGGTGTACCGACTTGTCCTGTGCTGAAAATGTGGGTAAGGGAGGCCAATGGCCTGAATATCCTGACATATAATTTCTTGAACCCTTCTTTCTTTTACATAAGATTGTTTCCCTCACTATTTGTATTTAGAAGTAAGGATTGGCAATAGTTTTTTTTAGTATAGGGCCTTTTGTTTTAACAAGACACCACTAGGACTGTGTTATTATTATTTGATGGACGTAGCTTGCGCCCATCTTTAGATTTAGGATTAGATCAGCATTTTTCAATCCCATATTTGAAGTTCAATTAAAACCCTTGAACTGTGGTCACTTGTGTCTGTCTTACTGTTGATACCAGGCATTCCTTACACAAAGCACAAGTAAATGGAACTGTAAAGTACAGAAACTGATGCCAGGAACACTGTTTGCGATTTGTTATATGATATGATTTGCATGAAGAAATAAGCAATTGAATTGTCGAAAATGTATGAACACTAATAAAATGTTTAAAAACAAAAACATAACAGCTTCACCAGAGCATGAATAAAACTGGCAATAATGATGCAAGTTGTACCCTCAAAGGATTGGTGAACATAATTATTGAATAATTAATGTGAATAGGCTGCTACTCACAGTTTGAATCTGTTGTACCCATTTCAGGAGATAAAGATCCTGCCTCAGATCTTCTCATCTTAATTATCTGCATTATGGGAAGAATCCAGGCTATGTCCCCCTCTCCCCAAGGGGGAGCCACCCCCTTTGGGAAAAGGGAGGTGAGCCCGCTAAGATTATCAGTACCTAGAGGGCAGAGCCAACAAGACCCCACTGAGGGTGACCCTCCATCTGGTGATGACTCCCCAATAGGGATTTCATCAACCCTCCATATTCCCAAAGTCCCAATATTTTTGTTGGTTACATGGGTTTACACTTGTGTAATGATTTGAAACGTACTTCGCTGGTGTGGTTTCTGACCTGTGTGTGAGGGGGACTCGTTTGGAGTGAGAAGAGACTGAAGCGGACCATCCCCCTGGTAGAGGTAGAGATAAAGAGGTAAACCGCAGTGAAGAAAGAGAGAAGTCCATGGACCCAGAAAAGGGCAGGAACCTCCTCCTGGGAGATGTGGCCAGACGACGAAGAACATACGCCAGGTTGGCAATGAAAGACGCAGCAGAGCCTGTGGAAAACACATGCACCTGTTAGTCCAGGAGCCGGAAGCGCTCAGCCAAAAGGAGCAAGGAGTGACCGTTGGAGAAGCAGAGAACCAGCATATATGCCAAATCCAGGGCTCCTACAGAGAAAAGAACAAGCGCTGCCCAGTATGTAATGCCTGGAGGAAACTGATGACGACATAACAGCAGCAAAACTCCCAGACGCTACCGGTTTGCATCGACCCAGTAACAGAGGTACACAGTGTCTACATGGGAGCAGGAGAGGACTGGCCAAACAAAACCCAAAAAGGTTGGGGGGCGGGGGGAGGAAAACCCTAGGGTTGCAAAGTAGAGACAAAACCCCATGGTGGGGTGAGAAATCCGAGACCCCACTGGGGGTTGGGGGAAGAGTGGTGAGAAAGCAGAGTTCCGAAGGCAGCCCAACAAAACAAAACCCCAAGGTGGGGTGAGAGACCCAAAACCCCTGGGTGGGGAAGAAGAAACAAAACCACAAGGCAGGGTGAGAGATCCCAGAGTCCAGATGGGGAAGTAGAGACAAACCCCCAAAGCATGGTGAGAAACCTGAACCCCAAAGCGGTTGAGAAGAAACAAAACCCCAAAGTGGGTTGAGAAACTCGTGATCCCAATGTGGAGTAATGCCCAGGGCAGGCTTAGATAATGGAAACTGCAAGAGGGGGTTTGAGAAAGCAGGCCTCCAGACAGAAAGATATTTAATTGACCGATTTCAATAACACAGGAGAGAAAAGCTGGGAAAGCAAATAACCCTGTGGCTCACACTTTTCACAGTGGCAAGAAAGCCTCCATTGAATAAGATATACCACACTGTGGGGGAGGTGCTCAGAAGCCAACCACCAGTCATTTGCTTAGGGCCTTAACTCAACAGTATTGTTGTTGAGTTTATAGGATTCTTTTTTCAGTGGTAGGACAGAAACATAGGATTCAGGACAGAGGACTTCCTTATTTATAGACGGAAAACCCGACAAGTACCCTTTTATCATTTTTCTATATAGAATAGAGGAAAGTAACTTAGAGATCGGGAAATACTAGGTTTCAGATTAAAAAATTCAACACATTTTTAACACTGCCACCTTGTCCGTCTCCTTGTTCTGATATAGCAGAATATGCTGAGAATTCGAATAAGTGTAAATGGTGGTGACTCGGATTTTAATTTTTCCAGTTTTAGTTTAGTAGCTAATATACCAATAACTAATACAGTGGACAGCGCTCGTTGGCATTCCCCATGTGAAAAGTGAACAGTGTGTGACTTGGCCATTATATGAAATACTTTTTGTGCCACAATAAACTGTTATAACTAATGATGCAACTAGGATATCTAGCGTTTTTCTAGACACAGCTCGAAATGGAAGGAAAATGTAATCCATTGCATCTTGCCCCAGGACTGCCAGAAATTGACCACTGCTTTATTAACCTATACGCCTTATGAAATAATTTAATGACGAAGTCTGTGATAGCCTCATCCCTTATAATGGAAATGTGTGCTCCCCACTCCATTCTGCATGGATTCCTAAAGCAAGGAATGCACTTAGTCCCATAGCATAACATTATGGGTGTGATTAGAAAGATCTGTGTAAACCTATCTCAGCCGCATACCTAGAAATGCTCGTGAAAGGAAAATAATCACTCATATACTGAGTGCCAAAGGCAGTGAGGAAAAACTTGCACTCTGAGGTCAAGCAATCCAATCTTCAAGAATTAGAGATGAAAAGGCGTAAAATCGTCCAGGTGAAAGAATTATATCCTTTACCAAGAGACAATTTTACCTCCGACCTTCAGTCAATGGGCACATTTACAAGATAAGCATTCCACCAACTGAAAGTTACAAAGGCAGCATGGATGTAATCAGATTATTCAATACTTTCCAGAAACCAGGTCATTTGTGGGTGCTGCTGCATGTTAGTATGGACCAAACAAAACCGGGACAAAAGTTATGTTTTCAAAACCTTTATTTAGGATTTCAAAATGGTCACGTAGGGAGTGAGAACCCCCTAAGGGACCATGGATGCAACTAAACAAAAAAAGGTCAACTGCAATACTGGTGCCTTTTGGAATAAAATAAGTGTTTCTGGGTCTTTGCATGGGGGCCTTGGCCCTCCCTTTAAACAGTTTCTTTAAACAAAAATGTTTTTATATCTGTCGGAGGGTTGGTCATCCTCAGCAATTCCTTTCTTATAACGAAACGTCTTTTCCGTTCAAGGTCTTCTTTCGAATGCACGCATCTCTGGCCTTCTCCCCCCATTCTCCCATCAGGAAGGCTGTCTCTAGGAGATGGAATTCACTTTTCATAGACATCTACCCCTCTTCATCCGCTGCCCTTTCGGGCGAGATCTCTCTGCTCCCAGTCTTTTCTCCTCCTGTGTGATTAACCTTCTAGGCCAGGATATGTCAGTTAACAGGTAATTCACACTCCCTTTCCGCCAGGTATTTTCCAGCTATGCGTTCTTTCTGGTGTCTTGATTAGGCTGAACTCTCCCACTCAAGCCATGTGGGTGGCCCTCATTGGCCATTCGTACTTTCCTCTTGTTTGTCAGCTACTGCCACCACTGGCAGCGTCGTCCTCCTGGGCCAGCGAGGCAGTTCAGTTTTAGTACCTGCAGACAGGCTGGGCTAAAGTGGCAGCCCTTCTCCTCCTGTCTTTTCTCCTGCTCGTAATAGGGAAGCTGCTGCCTTTTATACCCCCGGCCCCACTAGATTCCTTTTGTTTCCTAATTAGTTGAACACGTTAAGCTGGGCTACACGAGGAATCCCATTGGTAATGAGGTTTTTTAGAGCAGGAACTCTTCACAAAGGCTGCCACCATTTGTGATTCATTCACATGCTGTGCCTCATTTGTGGCTGAGCCACTCCTCTGTTGTCGGACTCCGAGGCTTGCCTGTGTGGGCCCCCTGCTTTCAAGCAATCATTGTGCACTATCCTAATGCCCACGCAGTCAGTTTACCTAGAATTATATTTAGTAGGTTTCCCTTCAGAGATACATTATTGTCTCTCTTGAACAAGGGAAGGGGTAGTATTGCTGCCAATGACGGCAAAGCACTGCGGTTTAACCAGTGCTTTCCTCATTGTATGAATAGGTGCGACATGGCTCCTTCATATCCCTAAGCCTGGGAGTGTGGTAGTAGGCTGGGGCTTTTTCTGACAGTGTATTATTGCAATGAAGGTGCTCTGCAGATTAGTGCAGCTGTTGTATGGGAATGAACTGTACTTTTCAGCCACTTAGTAATTCTAGGAAGAGATTGTTGCCCCGACTCATGGAATCTAGCGCAGAAATGGGGCAAGGTCCACGCGCCGAGACGGACCTTGCGCGAGCCGTGGAGCAGATAAAAACGTACACGGCACGCATATTCATGGATGTCCAGAGGCATAAGTAACGGACACGCAAGTAACAGCAAGCTACGCGAGGAACGCCGGCAACACGCCTCCACGCACACCAAAAAAACAAGTGAAAGGCCTTACACGGCACAAGCCTCCACGCCATGCCTGGCCCAGCATCCAGCCACCCAGCAAAATTGCACACCAACACCTCATAATCCACGGGTGTACCCCAGAGAAAATGCGTGGCCTCCCACACAAGCCCAGCCCGTACACCAGCAAAATCACACCTCTCAATCCCCAGCCACAGCCCAGCGTAATTGCGCATCAACACCTCGCAATCCCCGGCAGGCAGTCCCCTCCAGCCGGGACACCATCCCCCCCAGTCACCTGTGCCACCCCGCCTGCAGGCAGGCCCCTCCAGACAGGACAGCACACCCCAGCCCCCATCACCTGTTGCACACCCCCTGCAGGCAGCCCCCTCCAGATGGGAAAGCACCCCCCAGCCCCATCTCCTGTTGCACCCCCCCTGCAGGCAGCCCCCTCCAGATGGGAACCCCCCCTCACCTGCGGCAACCCCCTGCAGGCAGCCCCCTCCAGACAGGACAGCACACCCCAGCCCCCATCACCTGTTGCACCCCCCCTGCAGGCAGCCCCCTCCAGATGGGACCCCCTCACCTGTGGCAACCCCCTGCAGGCAGCCCACTCCAGACAGGACAGCACACCCCCAGCCCCCCCCTCACCTGTGACAATCCCTTGCAGGCTGTACTTTGACATTGTGAGGTAGGACCCCCTCACCTGTGGCAACCCCCTGCAGGCAGCCCACTCCAGACAGGACAGCACACCCCCAGCCCCCTCCTCCCCCCTCACCTGTGACAATCCCTTGCAGGCTGTACTTTGACATTGTGACACATCATCACTGCAACAATTGTGTTTTGCGCACCTGGACCGCTGTGTTGTGACATCAGCCTGAATACCATCAGGAACATGAATCTTGCAAACAAAACATCAATGCATTCCCCAGAGCTACATTCATGAGTGTTGCATCTGCGCACACACACTTCCTGGTCTCAACCATCCCCCAACATATACATGTGACAAGTGAAAGTTCAAGTGAGGTCCTGCTGACCATGTGATAATGGCATGTCATTAAGCCCCAGTGACCGATTGTTTGCCAATGACAGAAGCAATCATACCTACAATGTGTGCCACATCAACAATGGTCAGGTGTGTCACAACCTGAGCATTAATGAGATGGTTACTTTTCAAAATATATATCCAATTAACAAATCCCAAATTACCGTTCCAGGTATACGTGAAGGACAGAGCAGTCAGAGTGCACGACTCACAGAGACTGTCGAATTGGTCAGCCACTGTGGCATGTTAAAAAAAGCCACTACTCTATCCCAGTGCAAGAGGGTGACCAACACCTGAGCAAATTAATACTGTGGAAACACATGCTGGTGAAGGTGAACGCACGACATGTGTCACACAGCATGAACTAAGTCATGTGCCCTGATGGTGAACATGTAACACTCCCACAGTCACCCCACCTCCCTCCACCCCAACCTCAGTGAAGGCAAACACTGAGTGATGCTGCACATCTGAAAGGAAATACCATTTGACAGTACACACCCATCCGTCTACTTGATACACCAGCACCAGACAGCCACATGTGGACAGTGCCCTCGCCAAGCAACAATACACAGGCATGTACGTAACCAGACAAGCCTACCAATGGACAGAAGCACAGCTCATAAATAGCTTTGCATAGAGGCACACACCAGAATGAACAGCAAGTAGCGATGAATTTGAGTTAAAAAGAAACTATAATATACAGAAGTATTAACATCATACAGTCTGTTTTAGAAAAAAAATGGTGTCCATTTATATCATCAAAAAAAATATATAAAAATGCAAAAACTATGTTCAAGATGAAATATAAATGTCCATAAAGTCTGGTTTTAAAAACAGAAAACCTGATGGGGGGGCGCTGTTGCGCACTGAGAAGATGGCCGCTTAGACCCGAAGCTCCCGCGCCGCCTTCACATCCTGTGCTAATAAATCCTTCCTTGGGCTGGCTGAGTTGCTGCAGATCGGGGTGCCGGTTGGAGCCGGGCTCGGACGCCACTTGTGAAAATTTGAGCCCCTGGCGTTGCCACATTCTCGAGCTCTGCCCTTTCGGAGTTCCGCTGGCGCGAGCGGCGCCCCCGGGCCGACTCCTGGCTCCAGGCGACTTTACCTGACAGTCGCGGCCGCTGGTCGCTGTGGGCCGCTGAGGGGCAGAGCTTCCTCCTTGGCGCCGGTTCCTGCATCCTTCTGTGAAGACGCTCTGGAGACTCGTCGCGTCGGATGGTCTACTGTGCCCCGGTCCGGCTTTGACTGACGCTGCCTGCCGGACCACCTCTCCTGGCCCTGGTGCCGCCCGACCCTCGCCGGTGCTTGATCCTGACGCTGTTAATCCGGCTGTTAATCCGACGCGCCCGGTAAGCTGTTGCCGGGTGTGGGGGGAGGGGACGCGGAGCCCTGCCGGCGCCGCTGGGGCCGAAGCTTCTTGGCTCTTCGTCTCCCCTGCGGCCGTGGTCCCCCTGCCTCGCTGCTTGCCTCCCTCTGTGCCCTTCCGCTTGTCTATGTGCTGGGGGCCGGCTGCGCGGCACATACGGACCGCTGGGCCTGCGTCCCTCCCTCTTAAATTGGACACTGTTTCCCGTGCCGCCGTAGGCCAATGTGCATATTGATAACCATCGGCAGCTGAGGCTTACATCTATGGCCCCTTGAGTGCCTTGCATGGCGGTACGGGTGGCATCCGGTGCTGAGTGAGAATAATCCCAATTTGGTGCGGCGAACCTCCCGTGTTCTATCCTCACACACTGGCTCCACAATCTCCTTGACCGGACTGCAGTGGGCCCTACGTATTACTTGTGGCTGAATCTTGCTGGCTGTGACGACTAGGCGCCCCTTCGGCGCAACAGTTACTCGGTCTCTCTGGCTCCGCACTGCCGTCTGGGGGGGGACCCCTGGGGGCTAACATACTGGAGTTCTCGCTGGTGCACTGGTTTCCTTATACGTTAGAGGACACAATCCATCCTGATTGCGCACTCTGTTGTTTGCCCCTTGATTCTGCTCCCTTGGGCTGGGCCTCGACCCTACGGAGATCCTTTGCCAGACCCAATACACGTACGGTCAAGATACAAAAAAATGGGGGAATCTGGCAAGTCAAACAGATCCTCTAAGACCCCTGGGAGCAAGAAGAAGGGCCCCATGGACACATTTACCAATACGGCTAGCCATCCTGTGGCAATTTGCACGCAGCCAGATGAGGAAGAACAAGTTGAACGGGATTTGTTAGAGAGGACAAACTGGCCACGCTAGTTCAGAACGGATTCCTGGCTGTAAATACCAAGCTGGATGAGATAGTAGCTACCATAGGCTCCTTGAAAGCCAGGATCGATAAGGAGAGTGCTCGGGTCACCGAGGCTGAGGGTAGGATAAGTGTTAATGAGGATACTATCGGGCACCACAGTCGTGATATATCCTATATTAAAGACACGATGAGCAAGCTACAGAGCAAGTGTGAGGACCTCGAATACAGGTCCAGAAGAAACAATATCCGCGTTGTTGGATTGGCCGAATCCTTCGACAAGGGCCAGATGGAGAAACACATGGAAGAACTCCTTAAATCCTTATTTGGGCCTGAAGCATTGTCTGAACACTTCCTTGTTGAGAGGGCGCACCGTACCCTTGCCCCGACGCCCAAGCCGGGGGCGCCGCCTCGGACTATAATTGCTCGCCTGCTGAACTACAGGGACAGGGACACAATCCTACGTCTGGCTAGAGAGGTTGGCACATTGCATAATGAGGGAAACCGCATACATATCTATCCGGACTTTTCCGCCTCTGTCCAGGCGAGCAGACGATCATATGAACCTGTTAAGAGGCTCCTCAGAGAACGGCAGATCACGTACGCCTTGATGTTTCCGGCCAAAATGAGAATCCAACACGCTGGGAGGTCGCACTTTTTTGAGAACCCATCCGAAGCCCTGTCCTATATTGAGTCTTCTATACCCCTCCCTGCAAGAGGGGAGCAACCTGCCCTGAACAATAGACCCCGACCGGCGGACTAGGAAGCACGCATGTTCATGATTTGGCATTCAGTGGTTCTGTGGCTCCATTTCACGGGCCCTTTGGATGGGAGATTACAGTCAGCCATCTCCTGTAAGAGGTGGCGTTGGTTGCCGGGGTTGGCGGCAATGTGAGGCAACATGGCTACCCCGGGAGTGCTCCTCAAGTTTGGGATCAGACACTGTCGAGTTGGGGCAGACGGTGAGGGTGGTGGGCGGGTGAAGATGGGGAAAGTTGGGGACCGTTTTTTTCGAACCCCTTGGAGTATAGTTGGATGGTTGTCCAACTGCGCGGGTCTCTGTTCTGGGATGGTTCGTTTGGAAAATGTTTATGAGTTACTGTTGAAACAAGTGGTCTGGAGTTCACTGACATGGGCCGGTATGCCTGATTTGACATCTGGGAGTCTTGAGTTACTATCCTCACAATTGTTTTGCAAGGTCCTGCTCACGCTTTGAGGGTTAAAATTGTTTCATGGAATGTAAGGGGTCTAAATAATCGTTTGAAAGCCAAGAAGGTGGGAAACTACATAGTCAGGCACGGTGCCCAAATTATTATGTTACAGGAAACTCATACTGTTGGTTCTGATAACGATATACTGTTGCCTGGTTGGGGCAAGTCCAGATTCTGTACCAACTACTCGTCCCAGGCCAGGGGTGTCGCTACACTTATACACCCGAATCATGGGCTCCGACTCGAAGGCCATAAACTAGACCCTCAGGGCAGATATGTTCTGGTCTGGGGCTCGACCGCTGGTCAGCAGATATTGTTGGCCAACACCTATGGGCCGAACATTGATGACCCTGCCTTTTATACAGATGTATACCAACTGATCTCTGCAATCGATATTCCTAATATAATTTGGGGGGGAGATTTTAATATGGCTATGAACCCGGTACTTGATAGATCCAGTACGACTGTTAGAGCACCCAGCAGGTTTGTCTTAACTATGCAAAGTATCCTTTCGCAGCTCGCCCTAGAGGATGCCTGGCGTGCCCTCCACCCGACTGCGAGGGGATACATGTACTACTCATCGGTTCACGATTCCGAGTCCAGAATCGATTACTGGTTTATCTCCCCCTCTTTGATTGCTGGAACACAGGCATGTGAAATATTGGCTCGCACAATGTCTGACCATGCCCCTATAACACTGGAGGTCACGTTTCATAACTGCCCTAGACCCTACAAGAGATGGAGGATGCCTGAGGGTTTGTTGAGGGACCCCGGGGTGGTGGAGGCGCTGCACACTGAGATTTCTGAGTTCCTCGAAATTAACATCCACTCAGTCGATAAATGCTCCACGGTGTGGGAATCCTTCAAGGTTTGGGTCAGGGGCACGCTACTTTCCAAATCTGTGGGTCTGCTTAAGGGAGTTCGGGCTGAACTGGCCCTGACTGAAGATAAACTGAAAGTTCTGGAAGACACTTATGCTCGCACCCATGACAAAGCCTTATTAGCTGACATACAGCAACTTCTCCAGGAATTCAACAAACTAGCGTCCAGGGAAGTGCAGTTCATCGCCGCACCAATCCGAGCCCGGAGATATGGCGAGGGCAACAAGGCTGGTAGGACACTATCTAATCTACTCAAACAGGACAGACACACTAATCAAATTACCAGCATATAGAAACCCAACGGTGCGGTGTTGGTCAATGAGAACGAGATTAATGCTGAGTTTGCTGGGTTCTACGAACAGTTGTATAGTAATAGAGACACTAAATCGGCTACTGAGATAGGGGCATACCTTGCGACACTGTCGCTGCCGAAACTCCAAGAGGAGACCCGCCTGGCACTGGATCAACCTCTCACTGTAGATGAGATTGCTGAGGCAATTAAAGATTTAACGTCCAATAAAGCTCCGGGGTTAGATGGCCAGGGCGCAGAGTTCTACAAGGAATACAGTGTGGAGCTTGTTCCGTTGTTGTTGCGGGTCTGGGAAGAATCCCTCGACTGTAATATGCTTCATGTATCCATGAGAGAGGCATTGATAACTGTTTTTCCTAAACCTTGTCGCCCTCCACAGGATATGTCGTCCTATAGACCGCTATCTCTCATTAATACAGATGCCAAAATATTCGCCAAGGTACTGCCCAATAGGCTTTTACCGGCGGTTCCGACACTCGTTCATCCGGATCAGAATGGGTTTGTCCCCGCTAGATCTACTGCGCTTAACCTGCATAGGCTATTTCGCATAATGGCCCAGATTGACCCGGGAAGAAACGCTGTGGCCGTTTCATTGGATGCCGAAAAGGCCTTTGATTCTGTGTCCTGGGTCTACTTACTGGCAGTACTTGAGGCATTTGGGATAGGCCCGAACTTCATTAGGTACGTGAAATTGCTTTACACGGAGCCTGGGGCCCGGGTCCTAACCAACAAGGCAATCTCAGACATGTTTCTCCTGGGACGAGGCACTAGGCAAGCCTTGCCCGTTTTCACCTATACTATTTGCCCTAACAATAGAACCAATGGCAATAGCGGTCAGGCTTCGACATTCCAGCAGGGGCATTAACCTAAAGGGGGCGACCCAGCTAATCTCTCTATACGCGGACGACACGCTCCTATATAACCGTGAGCCGGAAAACAACCTAGCGCCTGTAATGGCGGAGATTCAAGAGTTCACTTCATACTCTGGCTACTCCATAAACAGGGACAAGTCAGAGGTTTTCCCACTTAGAACGGCAACTGGCTGCCCTGGCTCATTGGGAGGGCTGAAGTGGTCTAGTGAGTCCATCAGATACTTGGAGATACTTGTGTCACACGATAAGAATAGGCTATATGCGGATAATCATGATGCAACACTACAGGTCCTGAAGGCCAAGCTTTTATTGTGGGACCGCCTTCCGTTATTACATGGCAGGGTAGCTGTGCTTAAAATGGTAGTTTTGCCTAAATTGTTATATCTGTTTGTGAACATACCGATTTGGCCGGGGAGACCCTTCTTCACTAAACTGAGGTCTATGGCTACAGCCTTCCTTTGGCATGGGCAGACTCCCAGAATTGGGTGGGGAAAAATAACTGAACCATACTCGTCAGGCGGACTGGCGACCCCAGACTTCGAATTATATTATTATGTGTCCCAGGCCCAGTTCTCTGAGTATTGGTATTGCAGGGAGGGCGGCCCACCGCATGTTGATGTAGAGGAACTCACCACCTCTCCCACGAACATACAGTCTGTAATTTTGGATGCCCACTATAGGGATTTGTGTGATTTCAACCCTGTTAGTTGTACTGTCGCTGCCTGGAGGGCAATATTTAAGAGATTGGGATTGTCGACCCTATATAACCTGGAGGTTTCCCTCTGGAACTACCCTGGTATCCCCCCGACACACGATGTCTGTCTGCGATCAGCCTGGGACCCTGGAGACGAGATGCACCTGGGAGATATGTTTATTGAGGGGAAATTTGCAACTCTTCAGCAGATAACTGGCGCGTTAGGCAGGGGCCCACTTAGGGTACTGCAGTACTATCGTATGAGATCGGCTTTCCAAAAACACTGGGCATCTTTCCCTGATGAACCCCCTACACACCCCTGCGTTCAAATGATCACGGCCGGGGACCGCTTGAAGGTGTCCAGCCTATATGCCATAGTACAGACACACTCACCAACGGCCAATCTGAACAGAGATAAATGGGAGAGAGATCTCCAGATCCCTCTTGATGATAAAACTTGGGACAGGTACTGCTCTCTCACCAGGAAAGTCTCCTTGAATGCTGGACTGCGAGTAATCCAGTTTACAATTCTCAATAGGTTGCATTACACCCCGGCCAAGATAGCCAAGTCCGCTGCTGATGCTCCGAGTCAATGCCCCAAATGCAAAACAGATTATGCTGGCTCGTTCCACATGTACTGGAGCTGCCCGGTGGTGGCTGGGTTCTGGAGGGAGGTGGCAGATGTATTTGATGAAATTACACAAATTCCCCCGGTGTTGACTCCACAGAAATACTTATTTGGGGATATAGGAAAGTGCTCCGAAAAGATCAGAAGACTGTTTAATGTCACATGTGCAGTGGCCAAAAAATGTATTCTGCAACAATGGAAAAACCCTGCACAGCCCACTGTGAAGCAGTTCCTCCGTGAACTGGTCTATGTAAACGAGGCTGAAGAACAGTTTGTCCTTACATGCCCTTACATGAGAAGGCCCAAGGACATTTGGGGACCCCTCAGAATGTTTCTTTGTGATATGATCCCCGATGATCACAGTGATGTTTAGACCCGATTCCCCTGGTGGATTCGGGCTATACGTACTGCTATTTTCTTTGCTTTTTTCAGATTTTCTCTATTTTCGTATCATTTTGATTGTAATTTGTACGATGATGCTGTTGCTGTGTTTGTGTTTTCCGGACCACTAATAAAAAAAAGAGTTAAAAAAAAAAAAAACAGAAAACCTACACCTAAAGATCTATGTTGAAACAAAAATGGGAGTACGGTCCAAAACGTCAGCTACAAAAAAAAAAAAAATTAAAAAAAAAGGAAACTTACACCTACAGAACTAAGTACATAGGCAGGGGGCTAGTCCATCACCTCATTTCCTATCTCACTCAAAGTCTGGACCAGAGCATCATCGAGCACTGTGCCCTTTTCCCCCAAGCGGGCCTCTTGTAACGCTCACCTGGTTCCCACGGAGGCGCGGCGTCGAAGGTGCAGAACTCTGAAGATGGACAGGAAGGGCCCCTCTATTCTGGCTTCCCTGGCTCGTTGGATACCCTCCTGTGCGTGAAAAGGGAGTATTACCAACTGTGGAACAATGCTCAAGCCTCCCACTCCCTTCCAACCCTCCACGATACCTCCTCCACGATTCCCCGTGAAGCCTCACCTTAGGGTTTGGAAGGATGAGCTCTCCATCCTGCTTCTGATGCAGGGGCGCGTTGAAACCCAGTTACTTCACTGGATTGAGGATTGATGGGAGTTCAGGTAAGCTTGACTGTTCAGGTAAGGCGCTGTAAAAGTTCTGTTCAAAAGTTCAAGCTTAATAATAATGTTCGTTGTCTAATTGCAGCAAGCGCTAATGCTTGTCTTTTTCCCCTTAGGGGCCGGGGTTCGGAGTGCCGGAGATATGGCGCCGACCCGAAGTGAAACAGTTCTGGATGAGCGCTCAGGTAATGTCTTTGCATTCGCTCATTCAATGTCTTTGTCTTTTTTCCCCATAGGGGCCGGGGTCCGGAGATGCCAGGAAGCGGCAGGACCCGAAATGCAGTGGGAATAATCCAACAGGTAAGACTTAAAAGGAAACTGAGCTTTCCTTATTCCTTTTCTCCCTCTCACCTTTGTTCTTGTCTTTTTTCCTCTAGGCGCCGGGGCGTAGCTGAATCCGGAAGATCGCTGCTGAAGATGGAAGCGCCTTGCAAAGGTGAGTAAAATGCAGCGCTGCAGCGATCGAAACGAAATGCCTTTAAAATGATGTCTTCCTTTTCAGGGCCGTTGGAGAAATGACTCCGGGATGCAGATTTAGCAGGTAAGGGCTTCTCTTCTCCTATTCTCTTCCTTTCTCCCCTTGCAGGTGTTCCAGGGTGCTGGCAGGCGTGGCTGAAGTCAGGATGCAGGAGCTGACACGGTGAGCGTCCAGCTGCTAGGTGCAGAACAACGCGAAGCATGTGTGGCTGTTCGGGTGGGGTTTAAATAGCCTTGGAAGAAGTTCCTGGTATGTATCCTTCCACCAATCAGGTATGTATCCTTCCCCGACCACACCCGGGTGGTGAAGTAGTCCTACAGGTTAAGTAGTCCCATTCAGGCCTCAAGAGGGCCTGGATGAAGCAGCAAGGTCTGCATCAGGTAAGTGTGCACCCAAGCACTTAAACACATATCCTCTTCTATGAGCCTGGCGCCTAAGGCGCCAGGACTGGGGTCCGCTATGAGCCTGGCGCCTAAGGCGCCAGGACTGAGTCCAAAGGGCCCCGACTTGGGCCCGCTGAGACTTCCCTGGGGAAAATGATGTCTGCCTCTGGGGTTGCTGGGCCCGGCCTGGCTCCTTAGAGGTAGGCATCATGACACCTCTGTTAATTCTTGGAGGGCTTGCAGGGCTTGCAGGGCCTCCACCATGTTCCTCTCCAACCCCTCTGCCTCCCTGCAAGTTGCCTCCAGGGTGGCAGCTCAATTCCTTGTCCGCCAAAATGCAACCTCCGCCCTGGGCATTGTCACTCTTGCCTCCCGAACTCGCTGCCTCTCTGCCCCGAGACACTGCCTGTAGCGCACAAACATGGAAGATATTCTGCTTTGCAGGTCCACATTTGCATCCTGCCGGACCCGTATACCTGCCCCCTTGTGATGGTAGGCCCCAAGTAAAATAGCCTCCTCCTTAGAGCCTGCTGCTGCCATAGCACCCAGTGTCTGCTCCGTGTAGACACCCTCCGGGTTGATGACATTACCCGGGGGTGGATGGCCCGTGCCCTACTTGTGGGTGCCTGCTCTCCCTCCATTGCCGGTGCTCATGTCATTGCCTGGATCGGCACGGTGACCACCTCAGCTGATCCACTGTCGACTGCCAACTCAGGCAGGGATGTTGGCTCCAACTGACGGGTCAATATGGGAGGGACTGGTGCACAGTGGGCCCTGGTGGGATCTGGGCCGGAAGGCGCCCCAGAGGACAACTAGCACACAGAGGAGGAAGACAAGGAGGGGGTTGCATCACTGGACAGCACACGCAGCGCAATCTGGACCAGAAATGTTGCTAACCATGTGATGAGACACCATACATCATTGTGATGATGTGCAAGCACTCGACAGCAAGCCTG
The DNA here is from genome assembly GCF_040938575.1 of Ambystoma mexicanum. Classification (NCBI taxonomy): domain Eukaryota; kingdom Metazoa; phylum Chordata; class Amphibia; order Caudata; family Ambystomatidae; genus Ambystoma; species Ambystoma mexicanum. The sequence goes on along the minus strand of NC_090928.1, from coordinate 983,231,393 downwards.
CATTTCGTCACGTATGACGCCGATACGCGCCCCAACACCGACCAGCAGGGGTACCACTCTGTCCTGAATGGCAACAGCCACCGGCATTGGGGTGTTGGTCTGGGTGGAAGCATCCAACACCTGGGGCTAGGTTCGGGTTGAGGCATGCCGGCAGGTGCATACAGCTGTAGCTGCTGGCCCAGGGACATGATTTTGCACAGGCACCTCCACAGTGACTTGCAAAGCCTCATGCCCCAGGGGCAGACTGCAGTAGTCACACCCACCTCACCACCCCTGCCTGACCCGATGGGCTTGGTTGCTATGGCTGCCTCCTCCCCCTCAACCCCCGCCAACCTGGATGACTCCAGAGCGTCTTCCGCGCTGCATGGCCCCTGTGTTGTCTCACCTGTCCCCCCGCTGCTGAGGAGTCCACGTCCATCTTCGCCCGCTTGGACTGTCCCTCCACCCCCCACAGCAGCTTTGGCCGATGGTCCATACACAGCACTACCTTTCTCGCTCCCTGACGATGTGCTGTCCAGGGGCCTGGCTATGCCTTGCGCCTCTGCCTGGTTGAGGCATCCCTGCTGCCTTGATCCACAGCACTGTCTCCGCCCTCTTGTTCCAACACAACTGCAGATTAGGAGACATAGAACACAAACATCAGGGTACCGCACCAATATGTGCATGGCAACACAGACTTGTACATGAAATTCACTGGTAAATGGAACAATCATCATCCTCCTCCACAACACATATATACATGCAATGCACATACATGCCTGTCCATCCCAACAATCACATCCGGGGGACATGGCATTGTCACAACCTATCAATCGTGCATGCTACACATACATGCATAATGTGCTCATACACATGTCGTGCACACACATCACCTGAGAGTCCTCAAGCAGTGCGATGAGCAATCACATCAGAGTACCGTCAACGGCAATCCCACCACATGACTATGTCACACATTGAAATGCACCCGTTTCATCCAGCCATGCATGATGGCCAGTCACAAAATCACATCTTTGACACATACACATGAACACCATGCATGCACATTAGGTTCCCAACACCACCTCATCTGTCACACTTGTCAAACGGGCATGTCTCAGACACATGTAACAAAACACGTGCACGTTGTGAAATGCAGCCATACCACCCACAATGCAAATGTAATCTCATTAAAATTACACATGGTTCACTGCACACATGTAGAGCATTGTCTGGGTCATGCACACAGACATCCGTACAAGAGGCATACTTGCTGTAAGCCTAAGGTGTTCACTCCCAACATACAGGAACATGCACATGAACTGTGGAGCCCAGCAACACATGGACACTCATCTGACTCCTCCAGACGTTGCTGCAACTCACTGACCTGGGTGTGCAGTGCTGGGTAGAACGTTTCCAGGACCCGTATGTTGGTGGCATTAATCCGGCACCTGCGCCCCTCTCCGGTGGCACCAACCTGGAGGAAGCGCAGTGCCTTGCTGTGGGTCCTGGTTTTGAGGCCCTCCCAGCACTTGTGCATGTGTGTGAAGGTGCAGGATGCCACCCCCTCCGCGTTGATGACACCGACAATCCTGTCCCAGATGAGTTTACGTCCTTCCTTTGCCGCGTAGCATCAGGGCATTGAAGAGGGCATCATAATGCCTCAAGACCTGCTCCACCAGGAGATCAACTTCCTTGGCAGTGAAGTTGACAATCCTCTGCCTCGCTGCCACGGGTTTGCCTCTTTCCTCAAAAGATGTTGGTTGAGACATGGCAACCCCCGAGGCAGGTGTGGGTAGGCAAGATGGTCCTGGGGCGGGGATGGGGAGCGGTGGTGATGGTATGGCACGTTGGGAGTCTGGGGAATCTGCTGAGATGGTCACAGGGCCAAGGACAGGAGCACTGGCAATGGCTAGACAGCAGGTACTCAGAAAGCAGGGCAGCTGGGCAGCAGGCACACACAGTGGGCAGGCAGCAGCAGATGGCTCGGTAGGAGATAGCTCAGGGCAGTAGGAGGCAGGTAAAAAGGCTTGTAGGCAGGAGCGTGTCTATTGTGTGAGCAGCCGGAAACAGAGTGACTTACTTTTTTCGCGTTTCAAAATTAGCACGGACACGTGAAATCAGAGGAAAGGCCCTCAGCGCGTAACTTACTTGACACACGCTGCGTGCTGGTGTTCAGTACACCAGATTGGCGCTGAAGTGCGTAGAAGCAAATCCGACCATATGTACGATTGGGAGTGGATGGACGAGTGCATTACTGAGATTTTTGGGGTGCCACGCAATTCGTTCACTACTGCGATAGTACAAACATCTTATTTTGATGGGGGATTTGTCTCCGTGCATACACGCGCCTACTTTTCTTTTCTCAGAGGCTAACAGTGAGCCGCGTACGCATTATTCATACTCTGGGTGACCCTGTGCATCACATACCTCCATTATTACCATTGCAGTAGCTTCCCAGGCTTTGCGTACACATTTTCCGTGTTGCTGGGTGCCACAGCTTATCGCCGAACGCTTTTTCTTTTCACTGGATCTACCGAGGAATCGCCTACACGCATTTTAGGTTTTTGGGGTGCCTGTGTGTTACGCGTCCCGTTTTCTTTTTTCCACCAGGGGTAATATTGAGCCTTGCTGGACCACGTTTTCCATCACGTACACTGCCCCCTGACTCTAATTGCCCAGGGCAATTGCTTGGTGTGGATTCAATTGTACAAGTCCATCTGTACCATGAGCGGGATCTAGGACATGCAGCAGAAGCTGTTGCGCCACCCCCCCCCGGTGTAGGGGACGTGCAGCGAGAGCTGTGCTCCCCCACAACAGGGAGCTGCAGGAGCAGCTGCTGTCCCCACCACACAGGGTCAGGGAGCTGCAGGTACAGCTGCAGTCCCCACCAACCAGGGACAGGGAGCTGCAGCGGCAGCTGCTGTCACCTCCCCCCAGGTACACAGACATGCAGGGGCAGCTACTGTCCGTCTGTCAAAGGATAAGGGACATGCAGGTAGAGCTCCTGTCCCCACCACCCAGGGCCAGGGACCTGCAGGGGCAGCTGCTGTCCCCACCATCCAACTGGGTCAGGGACATGCAGAGGTAGCCGTTGTCCCCCACAGGTACACAGACACGCAGGGGCAGCTGCTGTCAGTATCCCAAAGGGTAAGGAAAATGCAGGGAAAGCACCTGTCCACACCCAACAGGGTCAGGGACCTGCAGGGGCAGCTGCTGTCCCAGCATCAGTGGGTGATGCTATGGCCCAGGCCACTAGTGGTCCAGCATCTGGTGCCCCGAGTGGTCTCAGCCACACAGGGTCTGCACCACATGCCAAGAAGGTAAAGCGTGCATAACATGAAGAGGTTCAACCCCAATGAACGGCACAGGACACCGCCACGTCGAGGAAGAGGAGCTTCAATGATGAGGAACTCCAGATCCTCGTGGACTTCTTGGGCGCACACCACCGTGACATGTGCATGCATCCAGGGAGCACACAGCATCTCAACGTCTAGTGCATTGGCAGTGTGTCATGGATGACATCAACGCCTTAGGTAATGAGAGGCGCACCGCTACTCGGGTCATGAAGCAGTGGAGTAACCTCCACCATCGCACCAAACACAAGCTAGGTGCCAACCTCGCCTCTGATCTGAAAACTGGAGGGGGGTCACCAGAGGAGCAGGAGCTCACAACGCATGAAGAGGCTATGAGCAAGTTCATTCATGCGGATCAGGTGCAAGGGGTGGGAGGCCTGAGTATGTGTATGTAGATTAAACAAAGAAGTATGATTGTGTTGCACTGTGCCAGCATTTGAATGAATGCCCTGGGTGAACCATGTCATGGTGTACTGACTCGTGCACAGTGTACTCTAGAATGGATACAACCCATGTGTCGCACATCTGTTGCGCATGGCATTGTGACAGTAGTCATCACCCGCCAGCATACACAACATTTTCTACATGCTATCACAACGTGGCATCTGGCTAGTAGCATCTGTGGTGTCAGTGACTGTGCTCTGCTACACAAGTGCTTCTGTCTGAAGAACGTGTTACACATCGTGCAGCACATGGTGTAGATAGTTTTTCCACACATGTACGTAGGTGGTTCCTTTCTACAGATAACTTCCATGAAGACTACCAGCTGGCCTCACAGTGTCCCATGAGTGACATTTTCTCAACACTGTGCACATCCCCGGTGCAGCTATGGCACTGGCCCTGTAGTCAAATATTAATCAGGATTCATCCACTTTAACTAACCACACTCAGCACACTCTCCATGGGTCCACGCCCCCGTCCCTCTTATGTGTCAGTGTCCCTTATTCCTATTTCCCAGTGCATGTAATTACTCTCTCCCCAACACACACCTGGGACTCCACACTCAGGCCATGTCCACATTGTGTGCCCTCCCTGTACTAGTTCTACATGGGTGTGGCATGTAATGGATGTGCACTTGGCTGTGAATATGTGCGTACGTTTACACATTTAATGTAATAGCATGTTACATAGCCACATGACGATGGCCAATTAGTATGTATTTGTCAATAGTTTGCTGAGCCATGGGCCAGAATTTGCATTCATAAAACCATATCTGATGTCAATGTATCCACTGGCTACATGGTCAGGAACATGGGCTGTTGTTGCAAGTCTGCATACGCCATGACATGAAAGCTTCTTGTACATAGTGTCTGTATGTGATTTCTGGCATGGTAACATACATGGCAATGTGTTGCAGGACAGCATTGTGTTACCGATTTATATTGTTGACGCAATTAACGTGATTGTTTTTTCATGTCCTTGTGCAGGTGATGAGGCACTAGATGCAGGGGAGGAGGTAGAGAACGAACGGGAGTCTGAGCAGGAACAGATCACCAGTGGAGGACGTGGTGTGGCAGCCCATGAAAATCCACTGGTGCTCCAGTCCATCTAAGGAATGTCTCGGTTCGACCCCGACTCCTATGAAACCAGTAGCTCTGGTGCTGAACCGGAATGTCCAATCCTCTATGCTGTCGGAGGTGAGTGTACCAAATGTTGGGGCTGTAGTTGCCGGTGAGTCTCCTTGGGGGTTAGGTGCCCTCACAGGGCCAGTCAGTGCTGTCACGTATGTATGTGGTGGTTACGGCTGCAAGGCCACACTCCACAGTATTGGTTTCTGGACCTGGGCCAGATTTCCAAAGGAGGGATGCAGTCCTGCAGCCACAGACCGTGGCATCAGAGCAAGGGCCATGCTCCCTTGGGTCAGGCACGGGTAGGCCCCACACACGTGGTGGACGTGTGCAGGATGGGGAGACAGTGTGGGAGCAGACGATGTCGCGTGTTGCACAACAACAGGGTGTTGTCTGAGATGTTGGCTGAGGGCATGGATAGGGTGGCCAGGTCCATAATACCACCAGAAACACAGGTAGAGAACGAGCTGCAGGCTTTGCGGTCCACATGCCGATCACACAGGCTCCACATGGAGGCCAACAGAAGGAGCCAGCTGGCCGATCTGAGGTCTCTGCAGGCATCCCTGCTTGCAGAGGGTCGGGCCAACAGGGAAGCCCTGAGGCAAGAGTTTTTGGCCCTCAGAGCTTCAATCGACATGCAAGAGGCATCTCAGAGGAAATCTGTACATCCCGTGAGGTGTCGCATGAGCACCTCCAAGGCTTCATGTTGCAGATGCATTCATGAGTGTCCCACCTGGCCGCTGCCAGTGAGGACCAGGCCATGGCACTACATGGTCAACCTCCCTTATCACTACCACCTTCTGATTCTACCCAGGAAGGTGGCCACAGCAGAGACATGCCTCCCAGTTCAAGATAGCTGTGCGGTCCATGAGCCCATGGAGGGAATGGTTTTTTCCCAACATCCACCCATGTGGGAGTTGATATGCATCCTGTCCCTACCCCCTTCTGGGTGCCCCCCCCCAGTCCAAGATGGACATTTTTATTCTTTTTTTTCCACACACCCCTGGCCAGATGTTGGCATAACGTGTTTGCCATTTTCTGTTTGTGTTCATTTTTAAATTGATTTCCCTTGAGGTGTGCAATTAACTCCTCAAGGACAACACATGTGCTGTGGTGTACATGCAAGCATGCCTAGTGAAGTCAACTAGCATGTTTGCATGGTGGTGCACAGAATGGTATGCGCAGGTAATTATAGGTTTGGCGTTCTGTTGCATGTGTGTGTGTGCGGTGTCAATGGTACTTCACAATGGCTGTTTTAATGTGTTCTCCCATGTTGTTTCAATAATCTGGGATGTGGGGGAAGACACCCTGCACCATTTCACATCCATGCTGCCCATGCACTCCACCAGACAATGTCCTTCCTGTACCAGATTAGGAACCACAGTTCCTGATGAAGGTGATGTGGGATTGACACCATGCAGGCAGTCAGCGGGTAAGCCTTTGACCTGTCTTGCATGTTGAGCATGCGTCATTTGTTTTAATTTTTGCTGCATGTCTCGGTTGTCTTATATGTCCTTTGCATGCTGACATTCCGTTAAAGTAATTTGACTGGTGCTCATGTCACTGTGTTACCTACCTATTGGTATACCTAAATGGGCACACCAACTGTTCTGAGCAGTATGTCATCTAAAGACCAGGCTGTGTACTCCTTTATCTGTCATTTCCTTGGTTGTCCCTCTCTGTGTCAAACTCTCTTCCTCTCTCTGTTGTGGTACACTGTACTCATGGACGAATCAATATCAAATTCCATTCACCCTCTGGCACCCTGTGGTGCTCCTGCACTTTGTGTTCTATGGATATTTTCTTTTTATGAACATGTCAGATCATACATGTGCATGTTTGTGCTGTTACTCTGCAGTATTCCATTTAGATGAAGCGTCTGCCGATGGTGTGCATCATATGCAAAGCAGGCGAGTTCCATGGACAGCTAAGTGCATGACATTTGCTGACACATCTGTGGTGTTTGCATGGGAGTGTGGCACTGTGTGTGTTCACTGACTTACCTTGTGCTCAAACATTATTCCTTGAGGGGGGCCCGATTTACACGGGGCTATGGTCATGTTCTTCTGATGGATTGCTGGGGCAACTTTTCACTGATTATGATAAATGTGCTTTCTAACTGCGGGGTGGGCTTTCATGGTTGGTTGAGAGTGTGTAGCATGTTAACAGTTTGTGGACTGTGTCAGGTGCTGATGTTTGGGCTGAGGTGTGCCTCATGCAACTTTTATCATGTCTAATGAGTGACACATCAGATCCCTAGCAGGGTTTGTGGGATTAGGGTGGTTTGTCACATTTGGCATGTACAAATTATGGATCAACTATTAGGGTGTGCTAAGCATTGTGACGCCAAAAACATGTTGCTGTCTGATGCAATGTGGGATATTTGGTCTAACAGCACATCAGGTTTTGTGTGGTTAGTGGGTAGTGGGTTTTCTTTCATTTCTCATGAATGTGGCACCATGGTGTATGCAGCTTCTAGTGCAACGTGTCTGGGTGCATGGTGGTGCTGCATTGGAAAAGATGCAGTATTAGACCATTGCTATGCGGTGACTATGTCTGCATTGACCATGGTCTGGTGGTTAACAGTGTACTTTTAGCATGAAGTAATTGTTGATCAATTTATCAATTTGCGTTGTGTTGTTTGTTATGTCTTCCATTGCGGCTCCATCAGTGTGCAACAGTTCGTTGTGCCATCAAGCATGGATCCGGCAGAGGTGCAAGAGGTGAGTGGCTCAATGATTGGCAAGACATCCACTGTATATTCTGCAAGAACTCCTTCACAGTACCTTTTGGTATGCGCTCACAGCACATTGTCTTGCAAAAACACATGACTGACTGAACCAACTACTGACAGGCTCTTCAAACACAACCCTCTGCACCTCTGCATCCCCCGACACTCATTATCCTCATTATTCATTCTCCTCATTCACTCATGTCTCCCTTGAAGTAGTCAACAGAGTTGACTACTCCATGAAGGTACCATCCCTATTGGAGTCCCGCTGCTCCTACAGAACCATCATTGCCAACTCCTCTCTTTCAAATCCTCTTGGTGATGTATGCACACTCTCCTTTCCTGGTGTTTAGTTTCCATCCTCCATCAAGCCCTCACCTGTGTGCACCATCCTTACTATGACATATGCACAGCCTTCCTGACCACCAACATATTGGGGAATAGCTTTATACACCTTCCAGGAGTAACTGCTTGCCAAGTTGTTCCGCACACAAATGTATGCCCATGAGGGCATTCTTGGGGATGTGCATGGACACCAGTGTGGAATTAAATTGTCTGGAGCAACAGACACTGCTCTACAGGGGTGTAAAGGGTTTCCTCCGTAGGATAAGGAATAAAAATACTGAGACAGATAGCAGGTGGTATTTTGTTTCAGAAACAACTTATTTATTGAAACTTTTGTTTCTTTTCTCTTAGAAAAAAAGGATACGGTTTCTTCTCTTCAAGCTTCTTGGACTGGAGCTTCTGTTCATGCAATGCTCTTGGATCAAACTCGGTAAGTCTCTGTAACCTTTCTCAGTGTCTATTTATTTTCTCCTTTACTTTTCCTCTGACTATAGCCCAATTACTTCAGTTTGTTAACATAGTCTCTTCCACTCATCCTGTTTAGTTCTTTTTATATATATTCTTCACTGTAATACACATCTCTTCAGTTCGTTCACAACATATCTCTTCTCTCTCAATGGTTATTTTCAATCTGTTAATAGTCTTTGGATTTCTCTTCCTCCTTGGCTTTCTATACTTAATATTAATTGTTCTCACATTCCTTGATATGTAGCCTGTTAGTATAATAATTGACAACCTCTTGTACTCTTTCTCTAGTTCAGTCGAAGCAAACGTTCTTAATGGTATCATTCACTACTTCTGTCTCTTCACGATAACCGTTTGCCTTTATTGAATTCGTATTAAACAATGTCGGTTTTATATTCTGAGACTCTGCCCATTCAAATGGCCTCTGACTTCCACGTACCTTCTATTTCTTTACTTTTCCTCTTCTTACCTTCTAGGTGCGTACGGTTTCACCGTAGTTTTGTCAGCTCAGCTGTTATCGTGGCTCAGCAGCGCCACCTGAACTCCGCCCCCTCTCTCACTTTCCGATGTGGGACTGCATTGGGTTCAGCATTTCACCAGCTGCCATGAAGTCGTCCTCCTCGTCCGAACAGCTGACAGGTTACACGCCCCCTCACAGAGCGACGCCGTATCGAGCGCGTCTCTCCGAACGAAACGGACAGCACGTCCCTCCGGATCAGGGAACTGACAATATTGAACGTCTATTTATATAGCGATTATAACTCCGCTTTAACTCCGAACGAAGAACTTCATGCGAGCACAACTTGACTTCTTGTTTATAACTTTAGCAATCTTCTCCCTTACAACTGTCTAGTAAGCCCATTCATAACCGCCGTTCAGGATTTCCTCCCCTTCTGTCTCCTAGCAACAACACATACAGGAAAAGAAAACAGTTGTTGTCAGAATAATGCACCCGGAATTGAAAGACAGATTCTGATTGGGCAATACTACTGTGAATCATTCCTTTCAGCCTGGTTATTAGAATTAACCCTTCACCTAGCTGATCAGCCGAGTATTGACAGAGCCAAATTGCACACTAAGCGGGTGCTCTTCCTACAGTAGATTTATCACAAGGGGTCACATGAATGAATGGTAGCATCCCTCAATTCAGAATGCCCTGCAGTCCTCATCATCCTTGATGTCTCATGCTTTTCATACAGTGATGCATTGCATCCTCATTTTGATGCTCCATGAACAGACAGTGGACTTGCTTAAGTCATTCTGGAAAATCAATTCCAAAGATACCCCGTACCGTGTCCTTTCTTCTACCCTACTTGGGCAGCCACATCATGCAGGTGTCCATTCTTTTTATATGCATCTTTGAAATATAGATTTGAGTGCTGCAACGCTTATTTGAACCATTGTACAACCGATTCATGTGCTATGATGAGGACAGACTACTCTTCAGCACAGTTCCTAGTGACACACTTGCACCCTTATTCACCATGTCTGCCTCACGGCCATCCTGGACTGGTGCACTCCAAGTGACCTTGCCTTGTGCGCCATTAATAAAATTGTATGCTCCAAATGGCTCCACTGCAGCCTACTTCTGGCATTGACTGTGTCCCTCCGACATGGGCTCACTCCCTGGCCACTCATCCCAATGCAGGAATCTTTGATTCATCTTCGACTACCCCCTTCCCTTTGTAGAGGAGTTCCCAAATATGGCCTGCACTCAAGCCACTCATGTCGAAATGCCAGAAGCATACTCGCCAAGATATGTGACATAAGAAGCACGCAACAGAGAGCCACGGTGGGGCTCTCTCCAGTACCCATCAGAGGGACATGTATACCTATTGAAGCGCCAATAACCAGACAACCGTGGGCTGTAAGGAATCCACTGAGACAACCATACCAGCAGATGACACGATACGAAGACTACTTACAGACTGTTCCCGAAGAGGCCCACCGAGCCTTAATGGAAGGCAATTGTGACGATATAAGAGCCTAGATGTGACGTACAGACAACCATAAAACGACAAGCAAAAGAAAGTACACAAGGACGAACTGTAAAAGAATAATGATGTGACAAACGTATAAGAAGATACCACGTTGCAGCACAAAGAACGTACCCAGGATCGAATCATGCAACTGACTGAATGTATGTAAATAGGCTGGGAACTAGGGAGCTAAGTAAACGATACTGCTTGCAATGCTTAGTAGTAGCTTAGAGCGGCATGCGCAAATTATATCTCTACCTCAAAGAAGCACGCTATACAAGTGCGACTCATTTTGTAAAGCAGAACTAAGCCCAGGCTGCAAGGGAGCCACCAAGGCCGAGATTCATATTCCGGCTAAAGCCAGAAGGGAAGAGCGGAATCAAAACTCAGCAAGAAGTAGCTCATGCTTGGGAAGTCGAGGTCAACTCCAGGAAGGGAGGAGAGCGGCACCCCTTCAGAGCATAGCAGCCAGCCAGTGAAGGTCGTGATAAGGAGGTCCCAGGCAGATGGCTGGACTGAACAAAGAATCAAATACACGAAAAGAAGGAAAATGAAGCAGATTCACGGTGAACAGACACGTGACCAGCCAAGGGCAAAGAGGTACCAAAGTCTGATGTCACCCAGAACCCGAGGATGCCATAACTTTTCCTGATAAGAACTACATTTTCGAGTCCATCCTCAGCCAACTAATTGACACATAGCCCTAAAGGTACTGATTGATGGAAGGGAGGCAAGGTGAATCTTGGGGCACTCCGCATCTGGGTGTCCATTCTGCATGCTGCTAATTAAAGGGGAGATTTATGTCTACGGGTGCAACCCATCCAATCACAATGGACCAAATAATCTAGGGTCCTATAGCTTGTAGAACCAATAAAATGTCGTAGTTGTAGTGACGTTTATCACAAGTGATGTAGGGGGATAAGAGTTTTCCAATCCGCATGCTCTGTTACCATATACAGATATAGCACCTATACTTAAGTTACCTTTCCGACCAATAGAAACGACATAACAAACTTATGAGTGTTGCGCGTCAAATGATGACGAATTTTGCCCATAAAAGTTGCTGTCTGAATGAAGAAGTTGGGAGTTGAAGCGAGACAGGCGATCATATCATTGATGATTACCATTTGTTTCCCCATTTTTTGTACTCGTCATTAAACGGACTTCCCTTTGCTAAACTATTGAACTGTCCTTATTGAAGTGTGTCGGAGTAAGTGAATCCCGCACCCTAACCTCCTCAAGGCGCAGCTATCTTGTCTTAAAGGTACTAGAGGGCGAGTTCTGACCTATGGGCCCGTCAGAGGATGCTCCGCCCTCCTGTACACTTTACAGCCACATATTCATGAGATTGTCAAGGAGTCCGACGGGCAGCTCTTGATGTACACAGTTAATGTACAATTCCACAACATCACGCAGAGGTGCAATGTTACACATGCTGTGGTACTCTCCATGTTACACTACTGCAACATCCGACTCATGAGTGTTCCTTGTTCTACCCTGTGACCCTTACAGCTCACCCAGATTATGTATGCGTGACTTATTATTTCACTCAGGGCCAATGTCTCTCCTGCGATATGAATGCTTCAGAGGCTCACAGACTCTGCATGTATTACATTGTAATACCGCTATATCATCCAAAGGGATGTCTGGGTTCCGGTACCGTCTTCAACGCTTCCCGATGATATACTACCCTTCTCTACTCCTGCATTCCTCAGGCAACTACTCGGTGTGTGAAGCACTTATGTTTTGGAAGGGATGGTGGTGGGTCCATTTGCTATGCGTGATGCCTTCTGTGTAGTAGACTCACTCTCCCCCTGCACATTGAGCAAGTACTCCTCTCCTTAAGGTCACATTTATCATGTAGTCCTTTCTCTTCTCAACTTCCATCTCCAACTCTATTCCATGCTATTGATGCAGTGGCGTGCATCATTTCCATGTGCCTTATGTGTCCTTGGTGCCGTGACCCCCTAAATGCATTATGTGAAGTACTGTGTATATATTGTACTCGATGACGATCAGCATCGACACGTGACTAATCACTTCCATTAGTGTATTATTTTCTTGCCTTTTCTGCACAAGATGTTCTCCGTGCACTAATCCCAAACCTTTTACCTTAACAACATCACCTGTACACTTGCACGTTGTAAACACTCACGAAGCATTGTGGCCTTGTCTCCCCTTACAGTGATTGTCATAATTTCTTGGAAGTTTTGATTGTCTGATTGATCTGTGTTAATAAATCATTGTCTACATTCACTCAACCTGTTGTCCTGTTTGCACTTGAAGTTTTTTGGATATTGGATGTATGCCTGAGCAATGCACAACACATGTGTTAATTGGTAACGTGCTTCCATGACTGTGTGCAGTAAAATGGTTTATAGTGATTTTTTCGACAGTCAAAGTTTCTAAATACAAAGTTTCGACACAAAAGCTTTGAAAAAAAAAAAGTTTCTAATGCATTTTTTAAAAATGTTTCTTAATGGGGGGGCTTCCCTAACCCCCCCCGTTTTCTTTTTAAAACATTTTTTTTCTATATGAAACTAAAATAAAACCTGTAACATGAAAATAAATGAAATCAAACATTTTTTTTCTAAACTTTGTATTTGAAATTTTTGTATTTAGAAACTATTCTTTCGAAAATGTAACTGGATACGCAGTAAAATGTACCTATAATATGCAGGTGGTGGTCTGCCTTATCCAGACATTGGTATTGATCCGAGGGTGTCCCACGTTTTGTTTTGGTTACATTTTCGGCATGTCTGCTATCTTCACAGTTTAATGGGACATGCACATTTGCTGCATGTCATTGATGGGGACAGGCAGTGTGTGAAAAATTGTTGGGTTTGAGTGTGTGTATTGTGTGTTTGAATAGCATGCAGTGTACAGGTGTTTCTGCATGTGTGCAGGGACACATGTTACCGGCTGAATCGGGACTTGTGGTTTGCATGTGGTTCAGTTCACAGAGGGTTGCCCGTGTGTATTGAATTATTTTTATGCATTTATGTGGTGCATGACAATGTTTCATGTTTTTCTTTGTCTGCAGATGCTTACGTCTGGTAATGGTGGATATTTCATGTTAGGAAATTGAAGTGTCAACTGCATGGCAAGGGTACAGGTAAGATGTTCTTTTACACTGAAAGTTATGTAAGGTTACAGTCTTAACCGGCATGGTGCTTGTCATCCACCAATGCAGCTTGTGTACACTACTGTGTGTATGGTGCACAGGGTTCAGGGGTGAAGCTATGGTGTGGTTAACCTCATTACTTTTTTTTCCACCCATCCCACGTGGACCTCAAAAGCTCTCATTCTTCTATGGCTCTTTCAAACTGTGGCGCTAAACAGGGACGTGAGCTATCCCACTGGTGATTCTACGTGCACATGGCTGACTTTGCACTTGTGATTAGCCCTTTCACCTCTGGATTCAAGTGTTATGTGGATTATACAGTACTTTATTGCAGGCTACCCTCAGACGCCTCATCTTCATCACTCATATCTGACTGTCCACGATTCAGTCATGGAGTGCTACAAAGAACCTCTGCCTTGATGCCAGCAGGACTGGGTTCATTTTCATTATGGCACCAGAACAAGCTTTCCCGCTTTCTCTCTGGCCAGATTCTCTTTGCCGTACAACCACAACCACCTGCACAGATATTAATGATTGTGGTTATGTTTGCCTCAACTCTCTCCTTCTCATGTCCCATTTCAGTCATCTCTTGGAAGTACAACAATCTGCTATGCCTCCTCTGAGGTACTGCACCTGTTCTTACTTTCCTCCAGGAGGTCACTGTCTCCACACCCTTGATTTTAGGCAGGCTGCACTACTGCAACTGCCTCTTGCTAAAACTCTGTGCTTTTAATCCACACCCTCTGTGACTCATTCAGAACAAGACCGCAAGGATTATGGCTTGGCGTCAAGACCAGGGACCACAACTGTCTACCACTGATATTCTTCCACTGGCTAGCCGTGGCTGAAAGGCTCGATTAATAGAAAGTATGCATTGTACACAGGGCTTTGTGTGGCCTGTGTACTACCTATCTGCAATTATTCATACCTCAATGCTGTCCCTCCAGAGCCATATCATCATCTTACTCCAACCTTCTTCAGGTGAGCCACTTCTGGATGCAGATTTTTTGAGGGGGGTCTTTATCATCAGCAAGGGCCCCTCCTGGTATACCCTTCCTGCCACCCTCTGTTTGGGACGTCATGTCCTTAAGTTCCTGGAACTCCTCAGGAATTTCCTCTTTTACACTTCCTTCTCTCTCCCTCTTCCCTGCTAAGCAATCCCTCTGCTCTTTCACTCTCTTCATACTGTTTTCCTTGCAGCTTGATGACTGGCTGCTTGATGTACTTCAGGGCCGCACAGGCCCCCGTCACCTCCAGCAATGTTTTATGCACTTGCCTCTGGGACCTGAACTAGTGTCCTCATCACTGCACTTGGCAAATGACCCTAGAGAGTTGCATCTCTCTGCACCTACCCCCGCCTCCACTGACTGGATGCACCCCAGAACTTGTTTCCACCCTCCAAATACCTATCCCCTGTAAACGTCTGTGCACTTGCTCCTTCCGATTGCACCATACCTGTACAGCATCTGTGTGTTCCACCCCGTCATCGCTCCCTGCATGGTGGCACATTCATGCACTTGATGAAACTGTAGCTTCATCATCAAACATAATCACTGTTGATTATATGACATGAACACAGCCGGCCTGGAGTGACTATAATGGTTTCAGTCATTCTAGGGCTCTGTACAAGTGTTCTTTTTCAGACCCTTCGCTTGGGTTCTCGCGCAAGGCGTTCGTGCTGTCGCATTTACGTGTCAGACCCGCGCGGATTCCTCTCAAGTCTGGTAAGCCCTACCCATTGTTTCCATGAATCGGCAAACGGGCGCTTGCACGCAATTTCGCGTGCAAGTCCCAGATTTCCGTGCAATTATACCATGAATCCGGCCCTGTGTTTCCAAAGTTAATCTAGTCTGCTCCTCCGACATCCCACTATTTGGGACCATCCCAGATCTCTCATGGGTTTTAAGTCTGGGAGATAGATGCATTATGGGAAATTGAGTTCAGTTTTTGATTACCTCTGGTGGGTACTACAGCAGTCTTTGGTCATAATGCAAATTCCCTATATTCCCGGTGCTGCAGTTGAGAAGACTGTCCTCTCTAGGTCTCTTCGTCCCCTGCAGCATTTTGCATTCTGAATATAGTCAAGATACTTCCACATCCACTCCACTTTTCATTATACAAGTGTGATGTATTATGAGAGATCTAGTCGAGGATTCTCTCATTTAACTTTGATGCCCCCACCAAAAGGGAAAAAGTTGGGACCGAGGCTTGAGGTCATGCAGAGGGTACATGAGGGTTCTGTAAACATCCTCTTGTACCAGCTTTAGGGAACCTTCCAGAGTGTGAAATGCCATCCCCCAGTCCCCACAGCACCTTCACCCTCACAACATGGTGCTGTGAGACAAGTGATGTCATCACAAATCCCACATTGGGACACAAATAATCAAAAGCATATCTTAATACAGGCAAAGAGTGTGACACAGCCAAAAAAAGAACCAGGTCCCTCCTTCTCATTCAAATTCATAAGTTTGAGGGTGTCTGAGTGCATTAAAGCAGCATCCCTATTTTTTTTATACTTACTAAATATTTCTACATCAACAAGAGCCATTGGTACACATTCAAATAGCATTTGAGGCAAGCACTTATGTCTGCATTGCATTTTCCTACAATGCAGTGCATCTGTTTGATGGCACTGGTTCAATGGGGCCAACATCTAATTATGTCTTATAATAGGTTTAGAGAAATACGCAAGTGAGGAAACCACAGAGAATTGACGACCGTTATCCCTTGTTCCCTTCATGCCTCGAAGCACTTCACTTGTGTATAAGCACTATACAAATAAACAATTACAATGTAAAGCATTTTCCCTTGCTACACAACCTCCAACAATAGTGGCCCATAACTTACAAATACAGAGGTAAAGGAGACCCCTTGTGGAATCTCTGGCTCGCAGTGTGTGCCAGTGCGTTTGGTGTTACTAGTGGCAGCACGTTACTGAACGTGAGACGGAGCTGAAGTGGTCTTTCTTTCCTAGTTGTGCCTGAGGGACGAGCAACATACTGGCAGTGTCAACACAAACTTTAAAACCAAGTACACATGCAGAGCGCACACAGTGTGTGCCAGTGTGTTTGGTGTTACTGGTGCAGCATGTTACTGAAGCTGAGAAGGAGCTGAAGCGGTCTTTCCTTCCTCTTTGTGACAGAAGGATAAGCTACGAACTGGCACTGTCAGCACAAGCTTTTGTAACGCTTTATTGAGAAGCCACCCTCAACAGAGGGAGTTCCTTCCTTCCCCCTCAAGGGGTTACGCAATAAACTGTTTAATAGATTCTTTTCTTTAACCCTATCTGAGACATATATCATGCCCTTTGGACCCCTTTCCCCTGAGCTAACAATGAGCCAAGAACCAGGCCGGTGTACGGAAATATATTGGTATTTATTTAAATAAAAGTAATAGAAATTAGCACGAAAATGTCAAACACCACTTTATCCGTGGCACAACACAATCAACTTCCCTCAGCATAAATAAAATTTAAAAAGTGAGTTGAAAAACAACACTATCACAATTCTTGCATGTCTGCAAATTTCACTACACAAAATAATTACACTGATCAACAACGAAAGCAATTACCATGTAGCGTTGTGCAATTTTGATTTTCCTGCAGGCTTAAAAGACTAGCAGTAGGATTTCCAGATTGGTACAAATACATATGGCAATTATGATTTCGCTCACACCTTTGGTTGAAAATAAACACAGGGTGATTTAGCGGTTTGTTTTTAGACCCCCCTTTGCTTTGGTCTATATTGGGCATTCAGACAGAAAAATTTGAATGATTTTGGAAAGGTTGGATTTCAGAGCCCCCTCCACTGAAAGGCCTGTGTTGGGGAAGCTGGATAAAATGGTTGGACTGATTCAAGAACAAAGACACCCTTCTTCCATAAAGAAGTCTGGAACAGCAGGACAAAAAGGATTACCCAATTAAATTATAAGCTATAGTTTTCAGCGCACACTGGGAAGTGAGCTTTGTTAATTTTGACAAAATTCACCCCGTAGTGTTCTAGCAAATGGGGAATTAATTAAATTAACATTGTTAGTTAAATAGGCTAAGTATCTACACAGTTTGGCCACTCCACCCACTATAAAGGGAAAGGATTTAAGGCAAGCAGACTCCACCCCCACCTTTTGGTTTCCCAGGGCTCAGTTCTACTTACATAGAAAGCCTCAGTTTAAAGTTCAGGAAAGCCAGCTGCATCTCAGGACACTCTGGAAGGATAGGGCAGGTGTTGGTCGCACCACTCACAAAGATGGCCTCACTCCAGCTCTCCACCATAAGACCCAGTGAGCTTTGAGGCCTTCCTAGAAATAGACAGCTCCAACTAGATGCACTCTCAGCAATCTCCTCTGGTGTTTCTTACAGCTGTCAGATGTTAAGTTTCAGCAGCCCTCTCTGGCTGTGTGTCCCCTCCTCCTAGAGCAGTCTCCCTTATATAGCAGTGATGACACCACCAATTTGACAACCTTGGGGAAGTACCCCGCAATAATTCGCACAACTAGGATTGGACAGTTACCCTTCTCTCTCATCCCAAACCTAGCCTCCATGTCAGGATGTGTTTAAGGGTCTGGAGCAACATATGGAAATTCCCATTTGTAATTGCCATTTGTTCTCCTTTCAAAATTCTGGCAAAAACTAGTTATGTATTAAGATCCCAAACTACCACTGGCTAACCACTGGCAGAAGAACCATCAAATGCACAACAAGAGTGACATCAGGTTCATTGGACTCAAGACGGTCCGGCTGGGCCCAAGAGGAGGAGACAGAATCCAGAAACTGAGACAAGAGGAAGCATGTTTAATTTGTCATTTCAGATGTGTTAAAAATGGCCTGAACAAAGATCATGATCTGAATGTCTTCCTGTAAACCTCCTTCTATCTCTCCTTTTTCTTCCCTTTTGTAAATCCCACATGGGACTCACAACTCCATCATTCTGGGCAAAGTGTGCCCAGCAGAAGAACAAGCCACACACACCAATTATAGCTCTTGACCCACATTGAGGGCTAGATACATGTCACATTGACATACACCTCCCTATTACACCACATGGCCCATGGGCCACCAATACAGTGTTCTTTAAATTGGGAGAATCTCCTTATACAGACCCTCATGACTCCCACAGGCTCAACACATAGCCTCACTACCCAATGCGCCTCCCAAGCAATCCCTCTCCTCCCTCCACTTAGCCCACTAGGCTTGGGCCAACAAGCCCCCACAATACGGAAATAGAGCTGAACGTTGTAGTGTCTTGCGCCGATCCACGACACATGCGCAGTAGCGGCCTGCGACACGCGTGCGCTTGGATCAGCGCTAAGACACTACATGATTGCGCATGCGCGATCAATCACCCCACGTGACTCAACAAGGAATACGAGCAGCTCATAATGGCGGCACCCAGCGCGGTGAGCTAAGCAGCAGAGCACCGCCTAGGACGCAAGCCTTAGCACGCAGGTAAGCCTCCCGCCAGCCCACTTGGACAGCACGCAGCTGCATGCATCAGGGACCCTGCTAATTATAATAAGCTCCGTATTTAATTTTCGAGCGACTGGGAATAGCAACTGAAGGTTTCATATGGCTGGAAACACACAAGAGTTCCTTCAACAGAGCCCTTGATGTACTTCCCAGACCATTCATATCAACAACTCCAGCCAAAAGCAACAGCCTGGGGCTCTCGCAACAGCTCCCTACCTAGG
Source organism: Ambystoma mexicanum (assembly GCF_040938575.1). Taxonomy (NCBI): domain Eukaryota; kingdom Metazoa; phylum Chordata; class Amphibia; order Caudata; family Ambystomatidae; genus Ambystoma; species Ambystoma mexicanum. The sequence goes on along the minus strand of NC_090928.1, from coordinate 983,212,164 downwards.
ATTGACTTATACGGCTGAGAAACACACACGTACTTTTAATGCCGCAATTGCAACATCAGACACGACAAACAGCTGGGAACACACAAGGCTATTCAAGAAAAGCCCTTGATGTCTTTTCCACAGTGCCTATGTGCAATCATCTCAATCAACTCCTGGGTCATCCATGTTACATTATGATTAGGGGGAATCCAATGGGGCACCCCCATCCAAATGCCTAACACATGCCCTTATGCAAGCTCAGGGCAGTCTCTATCACAACAGAACCCCACTGAGGGCACACAGCAATCATTACTTGGTAAGAGGCTTCCACCTCCTTCCACATTACCCAAGTACTTTAACCAACTACTTGCTTACCTTTCTCTTCTCTTCCTCCCCTCTTCTCTTCTCTTCCATTTGTAAACTGTTATTCTTAAAATCAACACATCAATTTATGATGTCATGCCTGTCACTATTATTGCACATCACTTTAAACATCACAATTGAATGTACTATAACATGTCACACAATTGTCACGATTCACATGACACCTGGCACCACTGAATATTGTTCAGCCATGAGAAAGACCCTTGTGGTCGAAACACGTGTCGGCTGACCAAACTTGCACACCAAGTTCAAAATAGTGTTTCTTAAAACACATCTATGGAATGAACTGGCTAAGAATAACACCAACAATAAACAAATTAATTCCTACTAACCAGAGTGTTACTAATATGTATTGCGGATTCTGCAAACAAGATAACCGGGAGCAAAAAACCTCTTTTCCTAGTTATGTATCACAATGTCATAATTTCACTAGCAACTGCCATAATATACATATTTTCTGATTCAGCGAATGATGGGGAATTAGATAAGCCGACCAATGCATCAGGTAATATTATCCCCACCAATATTTCCACATATATGGTTGTGGGGTACGGCCATAGGTGATATTATTAGTGTGGATAATTTATGGGGTTATTGGTACCGTTGTCCCCCACTGGTTCCATGGTTTAATATCCCCGCAAAAGTATGGCGATATTTTACGGGGATGTTAACACATGAGACCCCGACCACCAGGTCCCTACCATGTGGCACGGCCATGTGGCACATTTCTGCAGTTTCCAAAAAAAAGCATAACAGTTATGAATATGTAAGTTATTACCCATATCCATAATTCTATTCTTCACCCACTCACCAGCTCTCACATTTGGAACATGTTCAGATCAGCCAGAAACACATCTTAGATAGCCATTACAGTTCCCCGACTTATCTCCAAAATTACCTGGATATTACCAAAAAATGTGTACATAAATGAAATCAGTATGGCTTAAGGTTGCTCAGAAAAAGGTCTAAATGATAACAGACCTTTTAAATTGTGAATATTCATGTGAGACAAATGGCTAATCTCCTGCCTCGAGTCTGTTATTTTCACTGGGTCAGCCTGTACCCAGAGTTAATTTTGTATCAGTCTCTTTTTGTTGGACGCTTGGCTCTTTGAAGTTGTCACCCCCATTTTCACACATTTTGGTTATGCGCTAGCCAAGGGGATCTTCTCCTGCAGTCAATGCCTTGAGAGCTAAATAAAAGCAGTTTTTTCTGTGTACGAAAATAATGCCTCAATATATGTGTATGGAATTTAAATTCAGAGCAAAATAACCCTACTATTGGATACTCAGCTTACTCTTGAAGCACTAATAAACAATGATAACTTGTCATGACCACTGGGTTTCCCCTTAGATGGACCCCAAGAGGTCCTGGTGGGTCACTGTCATTCAGGCATTTCCTCATCACCTAATATGGCCGCCAGGCTGCCTTCCCTGAATTCAGCAGCATGATCTAGTTGTGGCAGCCCTGCGAGTACATAAGCCCCTCCTCCCTGATGTGCGGTGCTTCGCATCGTCTCTGCCTCATGCTTACCGCGTTCAGCCTCCGACTAAGAATTCCACAGACCCCTTTGATTCACAGACTTCCATTAGTGTTTCTAGTTTATTCCTTGTTCCCTTTCTTAGCCCCGTGGCCCATTTATGTTCATAGCATCTGTTTTTCTGGCGCTTCAGTCACTCGTTGCCAGTGAGGAATTTAGTGTTTGTTCTGTCAGAAGGTGTCGGAAGAAGCCTTCTCTTCTGTCACCACCTCACCGCGAGTATTGCTACATAATGAATCTGTTGTCTGTCAATGTAAATACATAGTAGCAATTGATTGTGCAAGTGTTTAGTATCACGTCACCTCACGAGTTACTTATTTTGGTATTAGTAGCGCGCGCTTTCTCGAGCGCGTTTGACATTAATGCGTGTGAAAGAATTCAGGTTTAAAGAAAGCCGGCAAACTCTATTTAGTGACTCCCTTTGCGGGAGGCCGAAACGAGAGAAGATGTGGTTGAACATTAGTGCAGCAGCTTTCTCTGACTTACAATTCGGGGCTGGAAGACATTCTATCCACTTCGTGAACAAGCATATCACAGTCAACATGACTTGTTTCCTTCAGAGGAGCAAATCACTGGCCCGATGAAATCGACTTGCAAATCTAACCAAGACAGTGTCATTCCCCTTTTTTGTAGGGGAGCTCTGTGTGTGAGTGAACTGGGTTGAAATCAAGCACACACAAGACACCCCTTTAGGTAAATGTCGAGGTCCTGGCCAATGTGTGGCCAGTAGGCAACCTCGTGCAAGATTTCCAATGTTGTATGAAACCCCATATGGCATTGGCTGTGTCATGGGCGTGGATCAACTCGTATGAAACCCCATATGACAGTGGCTGTGTCATGGGCGTGGATCAACATCAGGCTCCGGAATGAGGTACCCACAGGTCACAGCCAGATAGGGCTCTCCTTACCAACAGATCGTTTTGGATCCGGAACATCTTGGAAAACTTCAACACCCGGAGATCCACTTTACCGGTATAATACGACTTTGTTAGAGGAAAGCTCACGGGGTCATCAATGTGTCGATAACATTTCCCAATTATCTTTCTCCCAATTATCTGCTCTTTCTGTGCAGTGATCAAATCTGCATCTGGGGTATCTTTACTCCACTGGGTTGTCGCAAGTTTGCTGTTAGCACGAGTTTGTGACCTTGTGACAGCAGCAACTTGGATTTCACCCAGCAAGGATTCTGTTTCTATGAAATCACCCTGCAGAGCTCTGGTTGTAGCTAGCTGTTTAGCTAGGTAATGCCCAGTCTTATCTGGACCCTCTATCTTGGAATTACTGCGTATTTTCTTCCAATAGAGGTCACCAGATCGTCGATTGACTGGATCAGTTTGACATGCTTTCAGGGTATGTTGGCACAAAACATGCCTCGATTCTTCCACTTAATTAGGTGCTCCACAATGCCATTCCTGACATAATCAGAGTCAGTGATTATGACCAGTTCATTGAGTTGGTGATGCACTGCAGTGAGGATGGCTTGATGAACGGCCATCAACTCAGAAACCTGACTACTTTGTGGTCCTATTTTATACACAGCAGAGGGTTTCGGGGTATCATTCACCCAGGCATTCCCAATGCCAACCACCAGTTCTTTTTCCCCATTGTTATCAACATGGCAGGTGCACCTATCCACAAACTGTGGGTATCCCAAGACAGATGATCTTCATAGACTTTGTGTGGGGAAGTTAAGTGTGCCTCCATGTTGTTGTTGGCCATTAGATGTTCGTCCTCGTGACAGTTTTCTTGTGCACAATCATGCAAGTCTGCCAACCCTTGTGCTAGGGGATTCTTCTCGTTTTGGCCGTATCTGACCTCCACAGGAAAGCATTGCATGGACACAATCCAGGAGGTAATTCTGGATTTACGAACGTTCCCTGGCCGGATTCTGTCACTTTGTAGATACTGCAAGGGTTGGTGAGGAGTCTTGACAATGATGTGCTCCCCATGTATGAATGGGTAGTAATGTCTCAGCACCCACACCATTGCCAAGAGTGCCTTCTCGCAGTCATTGAATTTTTTCTCCACAGAAGACAAAGTCTTGCTCGTGTATGAGATGACTTTGTTGACCTTGTCATGCTTTTGGTACAACACCACTGTTTGACAAGTATCAGAGAACCCTGTCTCCAAGAAGAACTAGAAGAACTCCTCCTTCTTTATGGGGTAAGCCAAACAAGGAGCCTGCGAAAGGCGCTTTGCAGTTGTTTAACTGACTCAGATTGTTCTGGACCCCACTCCCACTTGACCCCAGCATTTAATAAATGGACCAAGGGTCGAGTGACCACTGCATAGTCTTCAATTAACTTTCTACTATAATCAGTAAATCCAATAAGGATTCTTAATTCTCGCAGAGTGGTAGGTTCTTTTCATTTCAATAAGGCTTCCACCTTCTTCACCTGGGTATTAAGACCCTCATGTGAGATCTCGTGCCCTAAGAAGTTCACTCTGGTCTTATACCACTGTGCCTTCTGAAAGGACAGTTTTGCTTCTGCTATAGGTTCCTCCGAAGTTGAGCTCTTGATTAAAACATCATCCACATAGGCCAGCTTTCACCTTTCCCCCAAATCTGGCATAGCTTTATGTAGAAAGATGTTCAACTCATTGCCGGAGTTTAAGCATACAAAGGGGGTTCGGGTCCACGTGTACTGCTGCCCCCGAAGGTAAAGGCAAGCTTGCACTGGTCCTCCCTACTCACGGGTACTGTCCAGTAACCGTTGGTGGGGTCAATGGCGATGTACACTTTTGACCCTTGGATCTGGGTCAGTCCTTGATTGATGTACGGAAGGGGCCATCTTAACATGTGGACCCATTAGTTCAACTCCCTCAGGTCTGCACATAGGCTTAATTGGCCATTTGATTTGAGTTTCCCCAGTATTAGGTTGTTGAAGGTAATGTGGATTGGACAAATGATTCCATGGGATTCTAAATTATTAATAATCTCCGAGTAACTCCATGGACGTGAGAGGTAACCGGTATTGTTTCACAAATACTGGAGCCATTTTGGGGTAATTGTAATTGGTTATTTATAACACGCTTAATACCCAGAGGTTTCTAAGTGCGGACCCAGGGATCGAACCTGTGCTGCTTCACGTCGTCTTGCTTGCAAGGCAAGCGCGTTGTCCCTGAGCTATCCTCCTGAGTCCATTGGAAAGGTGGTTGAACAGATAGATGTGTATCCACAGTCGTATGAGTCCACTGAAAAGATATCTTGGAATTCCAGGGCGACCGGTTTTAGATTTTGTCTTGCTCCTTGGTCTCACAGGTATCAGCAATATTGATCCTTTCTTCAAACATCTGTTTGAAACCTGGAAAGACTTCGGGTTTGGCAATTTCAGTGGTATCCTCCAGTTGGGAAGAAAGATCTCTTTTGATGGTGTTGACCTGGACAGGGGATTCGAGGTAGTGGTCCTTGACTCTGAACATTACCTCCTTCCTTCTAATGTCACAGGTCACCTTTTCTACACCGTAGGGGCAGGAAGTGTACACCAGGAAATTCGTGCCATGCCTAGTAATAAATATTTTTGGAAGGAATACTGTCGCTCATGTCAAAACAGTTGTTTGGAATTGGTCCCATGATTTCATTACCTAAATCAATAGAATAATGTTGGATATCAACCACCATTCCAATTTAGGTGTCTGCACCCAAAGTGATACTTCGAGGTTCGCTGTTATCCACCAATATTCAAATGGTGTTGTGTTCTAGGTCTACTAGAGGTGTTGGATTTAAATACAAACCTTGTTGGAGATGGGAATTTAGATTTATATATGCGTCCTGATGTTTCAGGTTCTGTCCTCGCTTAATTTTGAAGGAAAAAGAGTACATTTTCTTGAACTCCAACCGCATAACGCAGCAATTGAGCTGAACAGACTGCTTTTACAATGTTGTCAAAGCCCATGGGCTTAGCCCCCCCAGTCAGGACTAGGCTTTACGTTTAATTGGATCCAAATTGATTGCGAATCGGTTGAGAATTTCAATTCCCAGATAAAAAGCAGAAGGGATATCGCTCACGACCTATGCTTTTGTTGCCAATGGAAATTCTTATCATACACCTGCTAGGCAGAAGATGTTTGGAATTTGGGGTTTCCAGACCTACTTTCCATTTGTCAACCAATTTAAATGTGAGAATGGTCTGATCTTTTGGGAGTTTCCTGAATAATTATTCGCTGATGTAGCTCCTTGAAATTGTTCAGGCATCCTATGGTGTGCACTGGATACTCCCCCTCACTTAACTGAATGGGGAAAAAAACAACTGCTCGCCCTTTTTCTGAATGTCCGTCAGACTTTGAGCAGGTTATTCCTGGTCTGGTTTCACGGGACTCAATGTTTCTTCTGATTTTGAACTGGTGTAACATTTTAGGGTGTTCCCTTCCAGTGTGGACTACCATTTAAAACTGGGAGGAAGGTTGATTTTGAAGAATGGAGCAGAGTTCCCCATCATCAGTTTGTTCTCCTACAGAGATGACGGTGATGTCTGGGACTTGGTTATTCTTGAAATGGAACTCTGCATTCTCAGAGCATTTATCAATTACATGACAGGTACCATTCAGGCTTGTATAATTGGTACTCATTTTTAATTTGATAGGGTGGTTAGTCTGCAGAGGACTTTGTTTACACAGTCAATCAGAGGTGATAACCATCTCAGGAGATCGTTCTCCAGTAAACAAGGTGTGCCCTCTGGAGTCACAATGATCACCAGATGTTTCAGCCAATGCCGTCCAATTTTTATGTCCAGATCTGCAGTCCCTTAGGTGGAAATATCATTCCCATCAACATTTTCTGGTTGTCCGGGAAGTGGTGCGAGTCGAATTTGGTGGCCCTCCCCTGTCCTGAGTTAAGTTGGTCAAAGGCCCTTTTTAACAGGAGGGTGGCTTGGGAGCCAGTATCCACAAGAGCTGATTATTCACACTGATCCTGCACCTTGACTGGGGCATAAAATCAGCCTTCTTCCTCTTCCAAGGTGCAAATAAAGTGTTTTATTGGACAGCACAGTGGTCATTTTCTTAATATTGAACTACAACACTGTGTGATCTTGTCGGAGTTCGGGGATCTATTAAAAGAAGAAAAAAACAATTAACCAATTCACATTGAGAGTTGTTGGGGAATCATCCTTTTCCCCGGGCTCCTTGGCTGACGTCCGTTACCTGACGAAATGTTCTCAGAACCGGTTAGGAAAAAGGAAACCCCCTCCATTTCACTTCTGTCTGGCTCATATGTTTCGGGTTGAATAGTTTCTGGTTCTGAGTCGGTCTCCATACTTGCCCTATCCCACTCGGGGTCTTTTGTGACCCATTTTTCTTCGGGAGGGTTGCCCCATTTTTGAAAGAGAAGGTCTGCTTACCTGAATCCTCCAGGTATTCTTCTCTTTCAAAGGGGATAATACAGAGTTCTTCCACAAAATGGATTCTTCCTTGGTCTCTCCTACTTACCCTTGCTCTTAGGGGTCTAATATCTCAGGGGTAGAAGAGATGCTTTCAGGCTGAAAGGTTATTAGGGGTTCTGCTTGGCTGAGAAAGGAAGCTTCCGCTAGGGCTTGGCGTCTCCTCTTCACCTGGGCCCCCTCCTCAGGAACCCCTGGTTTGTCGAAGGTTTCCTCCCGTCATTTCTCCCTTATTGCATCAGACCTGGGTGTTGGGGAATTCTGGGAAGTAGGGTTAGTTTGAGAGTTGGACTGAGCTCTCAGCATGCGCCCCAGATTATCGGACAGATGCTGGACCCATCGCTCCAGTGTCAAGACCTTGTCTGGATGGTAGGGAGGTCTCAAGTCATACCTCTGCTGCTCCCGGAAAGGGAAACTGTCCCTTCTCCCAGAGCAGCTGATGTACTGGAAATTCCCCCCATATTTTTCCATCCTGAATCCCCCTTCTCCCGGGTTCAGGGATCTATTGTCCTGGAACCGGGGGGAGGAAGGAGAGACAGAGAGGGGGAGAAAGAGAGGGGATAGAGGATTTGGGGTTTTGTCTGTATTTTTGCTCCCGACAGGCTTCGGGGACCTCATAAATCCTGGTGGCCTGTTCAATCACCCAATCCAGGGTCCTATGCTTGTGAAAGTCACACACCAACTGAGTCATTATGTATCTGGGTAGCGCATGGAAATAGGTAGTTATGAACTCCCAACTATTGGTGTTCACCCACCGGGAAGTCTGAGCAAATGCCCACTTTACTCCTGCACAAACTCCTTAGGCGCCTGACCTTCCCCACACTGCAAGTTATATGCATCCTTACGGGGCGCCTGTGGGTTACCATGAATGGAAAAAGTTTTCAATATGGCTGCCTTATAGGTGGACCATTTATGATAATCCTGGTCCCCCAGTCCTGCAAATAAACTGGAGTTCTCAGGTGAGAACCTCCATTTAGCAAATGCTATACAATTCACATCATTCCTGATCTGGTATGATGCTATCATCTGCTCAAAATTCCAGGTGCTACCATACGAAATACTTGCCTTTCCTGTGGTATGGGGTCAGGAAGCTCTTAATGGCTTTGATTTGTCTGATTGGGTCTTTAACAAAACCTTTTCTTTGTTTCCCTCTATTTTCCTTCTTCTGCACCAGAATCCATTCACCTTCTGACTCAGAGCTGCTAGTGGTACTCCCTTCCCTGCCTTCTAGGCAATCCCTATCTCTACGAGGGTCTGGACTCCTCTCACCTGTACCAAAGTGAACTCTCAGGGTCACGCTCCCTGGAGTTCCTTTCTGGGCCAAGATAGAACCCAGATTCCCATCCCTCCTACCAGGGAGTCTGGGGAATTCCCCCCCCTTCCCCTGAATATACAGGAGGTTTTTAGAATGCCCTTTCTAGGCTGATGGTCTGGCTTTTCTCCTTCAGCGAAGCGGACAAGCTGGTCTCTTTGTTATCGTACATTTAGCCAATCTAGCTCCCTGACTTTCTCATCATAAGAGTTTTCTTGGTCTGAAGTAATTACAGTATTATTCCTTACTTGCCAGGACACAATGGTCCGGCCACTTTCCCTTCTGCATGGTAGAGATGAATACTCATCAATATCAGACAGGGACTAGCCTTCTTGATCAGTTGGGCTAGGTCTGGGTAAGTCCAACTGCCTCATGTCATCCTGCCTTCATTGGCGGCATGCAAGAGGTTGGTTCCCATTTGTGTATGAGAGGTTGTAAATGACAGGCATGCGGCCCCTGTTGGGAAGGGCGCATCACCTTAATCAGTCAGCCTTGTCGCATTTCCTGATTCGTCAGGGTTCCTCAGGGCCTGTTTAACATTTTCTAATTCCTTGGTTTATTTATTTGCTGTTGGTAGTCAGAGCTGGCTTTTTAATTCTGACATTAAGGCCTGATTAGTGTGAAGCACCCTGCTCTGAGCTACCAACCAATCTTTTGTTTGCTGCACCTCATGCTTAAGTGATTCATTCTCCCTCTGTGATCCTTGTATGCTGAGTGAATATTCAAGGAACTTTTCCTTCAGGAGACTAACCTCTTTCTCTTGCTCATCTCTACAATTCACTGCCTCTCATAGTTCAGCTTCTATTTGACTCACTCGCTCTACAAGCTCATTCCTTTCTTCCTTCGTTCTGGTCAGTTCCTGAGACCCTGACTGACTCTTTTCTACCTCCATTTCCAACTCATTTATCCCCTGTGATAGGATGCTGTTATCCTGATTCAAGATGTCTTTTTCCTGAAGCAGCTGTGTCCTCTGTCTCAGAGTATATACCTGCTGATGTATCTGATCAAACTCATTTTGGCAATCAACCCCTTTAAAAATTACTTGACTATTTTCAGTTTTTCAAGTGTTTTATTTCTGATTGGAATGTGATAATGTCCTCCAAAAAGACGATGAGCAGCCTGGTCATTTAGCCTGTGTTGCAGTGCGCTCTGACTTTCTACAATACACACTCTTTATGTGCATTTTTCAGTGCCAAAAATTGTGTTTCATTCTCTGCACTCTCTTGCCGCAGGGTTTTTAACTTCGCTTTGAGTTGTGGAAGATCCTGGGCCTGTGACATGTCTCCAGCCTGGTACGTCCTACTAGCCTCACTATTTTGCCAACACTCTTCTATTAACAGCAAATCAAAATATAACTGACCAGTTAGCTGAGCCATTTGCCACAAGCAGTTGTGGTCATATAAAATGCCTCAGGTGCTTTGTGCAATATTCCAGCCACACAATTCCTCAACCCATTCTTCATTAAGAAATAATGTAGCTAGGAGATGCTTCCTGGCTTCACCAATTTGTACAGTAGTCACAATTGGCTTTTTGCACCTTAGTAAAACTTTCTTTATGCAGGGGCAAAATCACCCTGTTCCTGCTTGATTTCCTCATACAAATATATTTGTACACACTCTTACCTTTTCACCTATACACCTCCCTGGAACTCCGGGGTCAAGTCCTCGCAGCACTTTAAACAAAACAAAGATGACTTTCCCTCCACCTTAATGCAATTGCATCAAAAGGAATAGTCTGTCACAATGTCCTTTGCCCCGGGAGGATAGCTCAGCGGCAAAGTGTTTGCCTAGGAGGCAAGACAAACCGAAGCAACACAGGTTCGATCCCTGGGTCCGCACTTAGTGACCTCTGGGTATTTAAGAGTGTTATAAATACGCAACTAAGACAAAAAAACCAATTACACAACTAAAAAAATAAACATTCCTGTAACAGCACCTCGGTGCCCGCGGGCTGTGTGAGCGCTTTAAAAATGTAAATAAATAAATGGGTCAGAACTAGACAGCTAAATCCTGGCCGCGAGCCCCCAATTTGTAAATGTTTATTGAGAAGCCACCCTCAACATGGGGAGTTCCTTCCCTTCCCACTCAAGGGGTTACACAATAAACCATTGGATCCCTCTCCCCTGAGCTAACAAAGAGCCAAGAACCAGGCCGGTGTACAGGAAATATATTGATATTTATTTAAATAAAAGTAATAGAAATTAGCACAAAATTGTCAAACACCACTTTATCCGTAGCACAACACAATCGACTTCTCTCTGAATAAAAACATCACAAAAGTGAGTTGAAAATAACACAATCACAATTCTTCACTTTCTGCAAATTTCACTTCATGAAATAATTACACTGATCAAGAACGAAAGCAATTATGCAGTTATGTGCGTTTTTGATTTTCCTGCAGGCTTAAAAGGCTAGTAGTAGGATTTCTAGATTGGTACAAATACTTATGGCAATTATGATTTCGCCCACACTTTTGGTTTGAAACAAACAGAGTGATTTAGCGGTTTGTTTTTCAGACGCCCCCGTCCCCCCCCACTTGCTTTGGTCTATGTTGGAAAGTCAGACAGAAAAATGTGAATGATTTGGGGAATTTTGGATCAGACCCCCCACGCCACCCCACACTGAAAGGCCTGTGTTGGGGAAGCTGGATAAAATGGTTGGACTGATTCAAGAACAAAGACATCCCTGGAAAGTGAGCTTTGTTAATTTTGAATTTTACAAAAATTCACCCCGTAGAGTTCTGCCAAATGGGGAATTAATTAAATTAACATTTTTAGTTAAATAGGCTAAGGATCTACACAGTTTTGCCACCCCAACCACTATAAAGGGAAAGGATTTAAGGTAAGCAGACTCCCCCTGCCCCCACTTTTTGGTTTCCCAGGGCTCAGTTCTACTTACATAGAAAGCCTCAGTTTAAAGTTAAGGAAAGCCAACTGCATCTCAGGACACTCTGGAAGGATAGGGCAGGGGGTTGTCACTCCACTCACAAAGATGGCCTCCCTCTAGCTCTCCACCATAAGACCCAGTCAGCTTTGAGGCCTTCCTAGAAATAGACAGCTCCAACTACATGCACTCTCAGCAATCTCCTCTGGTGTTTCTTACAGCTGGCAGATGTTAAGTTTCAGCAGCCCTCTCTGGCTGTGTGCCCCCTCCTCCTAGAGCAGTCTCCCTTATATAGCAGCGATGACACCACCAATATGACAACCTTGGGAAGTACCCCGCAATAATTCCCACAACTAGGATTGGTCAGTTACCCTTCTCTCTCATCCCATACCTAGCCTCCATGTCAGGATTGGTTTAGGGGTCTGGAGCAACATATGGCAATTCCCATTTGTAATCGCCATTTGTTCTCCTTTCAAATTTCTGGCAAAAACTAGTATGCATCACAACTTCATAATTTTACTAGCAACTGCCATGATATACATATTCTCTGATTCAGCTAATCATGGGGAATTAGATAAGCCCATCACCAGGTCTGTACCATGTAGCACGGCCCTGTGACACATTTCTGCTGTTTCCATAAATAGCATAACAGTTATGAATATATAAGTTATCACCCATATCTCTCATTTTATTCTCCACCAGCTCACCAACTCTCACAAAAGGGATGAAACTGCAATGCAGTGCGAGGAATGTGGGCTTGATGCAGCGTCATATAGCAGCGCTGCAGAATCGGGATTTGCTCCCTTGAGACGGCTTGCCGACTCCAAAGAAAACACACGAGTGGTTACCGACACCTTGGGTGTGTGACACTGTCCACATCCAGTGTCTTTTCTTTTGGAAAGAACACAGGGATCACGCGCCATTGGTTTCACACATTCGACCCAACCGGCCTGCAATATATTTGGCAGGGTGAAATACCACTTCTCTGCAGATCAAGATACAACAACATTATAACCAAGAAGAAAACATAACCTTTGGCCGGAGCCTGTGTACAACACACGAGGAGACCTACCTGAGGTTCTTTATAATCTGGAAGCGACTCTCTGAAGAAAAAATATACTTGGATTACCATTTGTAATACTTTGTGAAGCAAAAGAAACTAGCTCTTGGAAATGGAATGGAATTTGTCAAATCACATCAATCGGAACTTTGTTTTTAGAAATTCTCTTTGTTTGTAATGTATATGTCCTGATGAGGTGCACCAGACGGAAGCTGTATAGACCGTTCTGGCGGCCCGAAACTCGAGTCGACAACACCATAGAGCCTACTCCTCCCAGAGCTGGCTTTAACTTGGGTTCATTTAGACAAAATATGGGGATTAATATGTGTCCATGAATAATCACCTTGGAATATCCACCCTGTGTTTTATATATTTTTATAAACAAAATAGTGTCAAACAGGCATGTTTTGAATGATCAAAGTGTCAAACCCAATGGATGGGATGTTCTGAGTCACAGAACAAAACTACCAGGATTGCGTTTTTTGCACAAGTATGAGTGGTTGTTTGTATGTATGGGGATGAAAGAGTACGTAAGGAATGATATGTGAGATGTGAGTTTCTTTTTGGTTGATGTGATAAAATGCATATTTTTTTACCATTGGTTTTTTTATAGATGGTTTATTAATATTTTTGATATGCTATTTTGTAACAGTTTTCTACAACTAAAATATGATTAAATAAATTTGAAAGAAATGAGTTCTGACATGCTGTCTTGTGTCCTAAACATACTCTCTTTAAATAGGGTTGTTGTTTTGGAGGGGATTAGGTAACGTTTTCTACGTATGAATTTATAGGAATCAATAATAGGAGGATGTGTAGTTTATCTACGGGTAACTGCAACTTGTTTGTTTGGTGCGAGGAATGTGTTGCTATTTTGTAATTTAAATGCTTCATGTTTGTTCTTTAAAATGGCTTGGTATGGTTTTTACTACTTTGGATGGCAAATCAAATACATATGTGTCAGGGGCATTTCTCATGCATTAATGGAGCTTTTTGCACAAAATCATGCGTGCCTCGGGTCTTAAAAACACCCCGTTTTGTTTGATTTTGTGCTTTTCTCAGGCATGAAGGGTGCCTTTTGCAAGGCGTGCCTAGGTTTGCCACATGCAGGGAATTGATGTTATTACTGTTTGGGGGGGATTAAGGGATTCCGCACCGGGTTGTTTGCATTGGGATTCAGTGCAGGGTTGTTTGTATCGCCACACTTGGATGGAATTCTTAACTTTAGCCTGCATCACATCTAGATAGGATTATGAATGTTGGCATCCGCCACACTTGGATATAATTCTGAACTTAGCCTGCATCGCATCTAGATAGGATTATCAATGTTAGCATGTGCCACACTTAAATGAAACTATGAATGTTACCAAGTGCCTCACTCAGATGGAATAGTGAATGATAGCAAGCATGACACCTAGACATAATTGCAAGGACAGTAATGCCAATTAACCAATCCACTAACTATTTCACCCCTCTGCATACACCTTTCAAACGCTAACCAAACACAACCACGAGCCTACAACACAACAATGCGCACTACCTTCACTTCACTACACTGCAACAACAAAACAAACCACACAGACTTGCACAACAGCACACGATGACTACCGACCGTAAAACACCCCAAGCCCAGCCAATGGACCCACCGGGCTGAGGTAGCCAACAGCACATCACTGCTCTCTTGCACTTTTCCAGCATATTCCCACTAACTCACTCCCACCCTCCCCTTTTTCTTTCAGAGCCGCCAGGGGACCACTCCAGTGGGGATAGTGCGCGGTACAAATATCCTTTAACATGAACATTTGGAACCTGTTCAGATCAGCCAGAAACACATCTTATATAGCATTACATTTCCCTGCGCCGCAGGTGGATGGATGAATTTTATATCTCCAAAATCGCCTGGAAATGACCTAAACATTGGCACATAAATGAAATCAGTACATAAATAAAATAAGTATGGTTTAAGGTTGCTGAGAAAAAGGCCTAAATGATAATAGTCCTTTTAAATTAATTGTGAATTTTCATGTGGGACAAATGCCAAATCTCCTGCCTTTCGGACATTTGTTTTCACTAGGTCAGCGTGTACCCAGAGTTATTTTTGTATCAGTCTCTTTGTGTTGGAAGCTTGCTCCCATTTTCACACATATTTGTCATGCTCCGGCCAAGGGGAACTTCTCCTGCAGTCAATGCCTTCAGAGCCAGCAGGTCTGGAGAACACTGAATTTCTAAACCTTTAGCAGGACACTTTATTGCAGTTGGCAATTAGCTGGGGGATGTCAAATCCAGACTGGCAGAGGGAGATTTCTTTGTAAAGTGTCCCACAACTAGCAAAAGGGTTTGTCTTGGGCTGACATTTTTCCATGAAAACAAAGTGGCTTTTCAAATGTCAATGGTGTTTTGTATGAGAAACATAAGATCAATCGTTTTTTTGTCAACCTACACATCATGTCTTTTCCCTGATATTTTTCTGTGAGCAGTGATACATTTTCACATTTAAACTGTTTTTACTTGCACGCCTGTGCAAGCCATTTTTTGTGTGTCTGTTTAAAACCCAAGCAAATACACTGAATGCACGCAGAGTGTGCCAGTGTGTTTGGTCCTTGGCGTGAGGCGGGAGCGGCCAAGGCAGGCAAACCAATGACTCCATATGCCTTGAGTAATGTGAGAGCCATAATTGCTGTTGAACCAAATACCGCTCAAGTGATTCTTATTAAGTGGCTGGGAAAATAAAAGATGCAAGTGTTTCCAACCTCTCAGCTCTACCTTTGTGATATCTCGATATTACATTGGAGGGATTGACTTGTACCGAGCGCACTGCGATTTTGCAGAGTTCGCTTTCTAGGGACTGTGGTTGGCAGTAGTGTGGTCGGAACAAATTCCCTGTACCAAAGAAAAGAGTTGAGACTCTTAAAAACTAAAGACCATACCACAGAGTGTATTAAACACAGCTTATGCCTCAATCTAAAATCATGAAGTGCAAATATGGCCTACAGAGCGGCTATGTGCATCTTCCCAAAAGATCAAGAAGCACTGAAGCAAAAGTGAAAAAAATAGGAAAAAGAGCAGACTAGAGCAGGCCTTGGATACACAACCCCCAATCACAACCTTTTAAAATACACTACAAAAGCCTTCACAAGTGGATAGCGCATTGGCGGAAGTCAGCTCTTTAGCTCCTCAAACTGACTGTCACCCATCATTGACAATAACCACTCACTAGTAAATGTGTGTCTGGGTTATCGGAGAGACTCACTGTCACGACCCTCGCCCAAAACCACCTCTGGCAAACCCATTGGCCAGGTGGAGTCAGGACTCGGACCTCAAGAGCCTGACATCCTCTTCAAAAGCCCTCATGGGGCCAGTCCTGGCGCCCATGGCGCTAGGCTCATACACCATGAAAAACAATCTGCTTGGGAACTACTTTATTGTATTGTCAGCCAACATGGAGGCATCCACATAGCTTGGTTCCTAAGAACCAAGCTATGCGGTCTAGTGGGGCTATTTAAACCACACCCGAGCAAGACAACACTCTTCGCGTTACTTTGCAGCTTGCAACGTGACGCTCACCGTGTCCAGCTATTCCCTCGAACCTTGGAGAAGCAGAACCTGCAAGAAGACAAAAGGAACATCATTAGCAGCAGCATCTTACCTGCAGTCTTCATCTTTAAACACTTGCAGCTACTGAGAACAGCTTCCTCGAATCTGCACGCCTCCTGGACAGAACGACCTGAAAGAGGAAGATAGAGGCAACATTAAAGAAAGCAGTAGAGACATTTACAAATTACGAACTGCTCAAAAGGCTTACCTGGCTGGTCACCTCTCGGCTGGCACCACTCCGGACATTCCACTCGCGCTGAAGAACACTGCGACCTACAAGGAAGGAACACACAGGTTAGCAAAGGTAAGACTTTGCAGCGCTGCGCAAAGCGCTTGCTTACCGCATCATAGCGCTCTTAATGCACCATCATTTACCAGCGGGGCTCAACCAAGCCAGTTCGCCGTGCTGAAGCTCTACATACCTAAGGGAGAAAAAAAAGACATTTTAAACAAAGAAAGGCATGCAGGATAGCAACAAAACTAAAGAACAGCAATAAGACCTACCTGAACAATATGAAACGGGCCGGCGTCAGTGAAGTAACTGGACCGCACTTGCCCATGAAAGACAACGCGCCCCTGCAAAGAAGGCAGGACGGAGAGCACGCCTAATTCTACCTCAAGGTGAGGAGAGGGCACCAGAGGGACTGAAATCATACGGGGGTGGAGGGAGGATACTTACCTCAGTCGGTCAGTCCTGAACACAGTCCTCCTGTATTTTCAGGCAGAACCTTCCCTGCAGACCACATCAGGGCAAAGCTGAGAAGCATACCAGCGAGTAACCCGGCTAGGTGGCGTCGCTGTGGATACCAGGTGAGCGTAACACTCACTGGGCGTCAGAGAACAATCTGAAATTCCCATAGGCGGCCCGGCCAATTTAATTGGTACAAACCTTAGGCCTCTCCGGACCTGACAAGGTATGCTTCGTCATCTGACAGCTCGGAAATTGCAACCAGCGATAGCGACTCCGGAAGCAAGATCGAATGTTCTGAAGATCAAAGCATTTATAGCGATGAAGATAACTCCGTACTTGCATCCAGATTCAAAGCAATTACTTCATGCATGGAAGCTCTGATGATATTATGTACTCGCACATGAGCAAATTGTTGTTAAACAAATTATAAAGGTAGCAGATGCAATCTTGGACAACTCTGCCCAACTGCAAATGGGTCTCCCTCTCAATTCTGGTCGGGAAAATAATAGCTTACAAACCAAAATTGAAGTCAGTCTAACCCTAAGACATCATAGCGAGAAATCTCCCATTCAGCTTGATACACAGAACACTGATTGTATTGACGTCCATGCACCAGAAGATGCTGAATGGGATTATGAGGAGGTTATACTCCAAGCCACTCCCATCACTACAAAAAAATAAAATAAACTTCACCTTTGGTACAGCTCCCAAGGAGGCAAAAAGGAAAAACAAATTGCAGAAAAAGAAGGGAAAAGTTAACAGCTGGGCTATGGAAGATGGACATGAGACATCAACATCTATTACACTCTGCAAATCCTTAAAACAAAGCATAGCACCAAAGACTATTGTCACACACATATTAAGCGATGGTACCACTAGACAAGTCCATCTGCCTGGCACATTGCAAGGGCCGCTGGATCGCTGGCACGAGCGGTCAGAATCATATGGTAATGAAGTACGCCATCCGGCCAAACCTGGCCATCTACTGTGTAGCAAAATAACAGCGGTGGACAAGAAAGCAACAAACACTAATGTTGAATCAGTAGAGACTATTACCATGGGGGCCATCTGCAATACGGGATCTCAGACACTGGTAGTGAACCATATGAAGAGTAACAGCGTGGCATAAGGTACCTCCACCTTGAAGCCCAGAAAGGCCCTCTTTACGGATGAAGATACAAGCCGACTAGGGAAATGGGACAAAGTGGAGGAAATGCGGCTGATGGATTGCAGCCCTTTTCTAAGTAACAAGATACTTCTGGAGATTTATTCCCAGATTAATCAACTTAATATGATAGATTCGACAGACATTGTCCACATCGATCTTCCAAAATATGATAGCTATGCAAAGTGCGCCATCATTGAATTTCATTCTACTCTGATGGTGGCGTTATTGCTGCAAAGAGCTCTCGACGTGGAACCTTTTGGTTTCAGATTGACGGTATGCAGGAAGAAGCCGCCAGCATGACATCCAAACTAAGGAATGCAAAGATTCAAGCAAGTACTGCCCATCTCATCCTACTGTGCAGAGAACCATGGATCGGAACGCAAATCTCTACATGAATCTACAGTTAATCCAGTGGCTCGCTGCGCCAGGGAAAATAGGTGTATGAAATGGTTTGCGGAAGCTGTACTGTCGAACACTGTTTGATAAAAGGATACGTTGTTTGCCTTAGTCTGGACATCGTGGGACACCAGAGGGGCATGGTTAATTTATAGGGAATCAAGAGGGATTTAATTCCCTTAACATATCAGATATTTTCCTGTTACAGGAAACTTGGCTTACTGACGACTTCAGTATAGATGGATATACCAGATCATGTAGTTCAGCCACAAACCCTCCTAGAGGTCGCTCTAGTGGGGGTTTGGCCATTGATACTTGAGTAAATGCCCAGTCAGAAATGATCCATCCTGAGCTTGCCTCTCCCTATCTTATGATGCTTCATTGCTCAGCTTGAAACCAGGGAAAGAATGTTGCTGATCAATGTCTGTGATCCACCAGATGGAAAGATCACTTGTAAAACTCATCAAAAAGTCTTGGCTTAAATGGTTTGGTCTAACTTGGCGACATCTTATAGCAATGAAAGAAATTCAAGTAGCTTCATTCAGTACATTGAGTCGCGTCTCACCAGGTGCAAGGTTTAGCCAAGTAAAAGACCCCTTGAGAATCAATGTGAGGTGTGAATAACCCGGAAAGAGACTGCGCCAGATATTTGCAAATAACGTTTAATACTCAAAAATGCCCTTAAAAAGATGACACGTGTTTCGGTCCTCCAAGGACCTTTTTCAAATCAGGGCTAATGGTCTTGAAGTAGTCTAATGCTCCTGTCACACAATATGAAATTAAACTTCCATATAATGAACGGGTTAGATCCCTGCAGCAGGGAGTTATATGGAAGTTTTCACTTTGTGTGACAGGGGCATTAGACGACTTCAAGACCATTAGCCCTGATTTGAAAAAGGTCCTTGGAGGACCGAAACACGTGTCATCTTTTTAAGGGCATTTTTGAGTATTAAACGTTATTTGCAAATATCTGGCGCAGTCTCTTTCCGGGTTATTCACACCTCACTTGTAAAACACTATTCACAATTTCAAGCGCGTCAATTAAGTGGTATAATAGATATCTGACCAACAACGTCCTGATTATGGCGCTTTAAACATACACGATTTGCACACCAATTTATGTCCAGAGATTGATATGGAAGCTAAACAATCTTTTGAACTATGTGCAAGGGGGTGTTATTGATCGTGGCTGGCTAAATTTTATAAAAGAAACCAATCTGACGTGTTTGAATGTGGCAAACCATGCCGTCTCGGAATACTGCTTTACTTGGACAAATGGTCATGCTAAATCTTATCTAGATTACGTGATTGTGAGCTGAAAATTGGCTACTGATTGTGGGTCTATGAGCATAACACATAATGGCCTCAGTGATCATGCTATTCTTTCTTGGACTACCACAATGCCTTATAGGCAACACAACCTTATATATTCCAAAAGGTGCCCAAATTTAATATCACAAAAACAAAACAAAAAACTCAAATCATGTGGTCTCCAAGAAAGACTGTAGAGGTCAGTAATATGATTGTGAATAACATAACAAAGGTTACCTTGAACCTTGTCTTGCCTCACATGAATGGAATACAGGATTAATCATGCTATCTTTGATTCAGCCATCATGCATAGGAAAAAGCTCCTTTGGGAAGATAGGGCCAAACTCGGGAAATTTGAGCAGCTAACAGAGGAGAAAAGGCTAAGTTTACCCAATGAACCACACGTTATAAAAACTGGCTGCCCCAGCATAGGCACTCCCTGAACATTGCAAATTCGTTTATTTTGTTCAAAACACTCAAGACCAACAAGAGCAAAACATGTTGGTCTCTGTTTAGGGAGCACCAAGCAGGCTTGAGCTCTTTGGCACTCACTGCGGTTTCTGAGCAACAATGAGTTGACCATGTCACACAATTGTATGCGATTCCTGTTTGGGAAAAAGGACCCAACTAAGGGTAGGTATACACAGGAAAGTAACCTTTTTGGCCCGGATGTGGAAGTGGAAGTTATGGTGGCATTAATTGGTAGATTGAAACTGTCCAGTGCCCCTGGCCCAGACAGTATAGCAAATATTGCCCTGAAAAAAAAACTTGAATTTTGGGCAGCTGTACTGCTAAATCTTTTTAGGCATATTGGGTATACGGGACAGCTGCCAGATAGCTGGAAGAGATCCATATTAGTTCCAGTGCACAAAAAGGGACCCAGGAATGATCCACTTAACTACCGATTACTGGCCATGATGGACTCAAGCCAAAAATGTTTTTCTACTGTTTAGCTTAAAAGACGGAAGGCCTAATTCACAGAAGGTTTTGCAATGGGGGTTTGCCATTATGAAACGCTTCTGTGAACTAGGCCCACAGTGTGTGGGCGCAAGAGCAGGGTCTGCTAAAAATGTATCAAACAGGCTTTCACAAGGCACATAGCACAATGGATAACATATGTGCTATACAGAGCCTAATGGCTGAAGCATAGTGAAGATCCTGCGCCAATCTCTACTGCTGCCTGGTGAACTACAGCAAAGCTTCTGTTCTGGTATCGTGTGAACAGCTGTGGTCCAAGCTTAAGCAATGCGGTCTAGATCTACATCTATTATATTTAAACGTTGCCTGTATTCAGACACATCTGTATGTGTTATGCTAAATCACTAGGGGGAGCCGAGTATGCCTACTGATTCAAACACAGGGTTAAAGCAGGGGTGTGCCATAGCCCCTCTGCTCTTTAATCTATATATATCGGACATGGCCCTCTCGCTTGAACAAGTCAGGAATTTTCCAGCTAAAATCAATGGCACAGATATTTTATGGCTAGGCTACGCCCAGGACACAGTGCTAGTTGATCAGACCCCACTGGGTCTTCACCGGACTAATGATGCCCTGGCTGTCTTTGCCCACAAGGACGGTATGAAGATACACACAAAAAAGACCAAAATTATGTGTTTGGGGGACTCGTTGCCAACTAGAACGTCTTTCTTGGAAACTGGGCAAGGACACCCTTGACGTTGTGAAAAGTTTTATTTGTCTTGGTTTCCCCCTAAGGCTCAATCCGGTAACTTGATTCTATGGGGACATCATATTCAGTAAGGTATGAAGAAAATGGCTTACTGTCAAATGGTATGCTAGTAGTGCCGGGGGAACTAACTTGGAAGGACTGATGATCATTTATAAAAATGAGCATCAACCCTACCTTGTTGTATGGCCTCCAAGCACTTTCTTATAGGCATATCCCCTGGCTGACAATGCTCTAAGGGAAAAATCCTGCGGGCTGCAATGAATCTGTCCAGCTCAGTCCCTGTTGAGGCACTCCGTATGGAGTTTGGCACCTGCTCTCTTGCCAATCTCTGGCTAGTGCAGCATGCTCTTTTGTATCTGAAGCTGCGCTCTATGCAGAACAATGATAATGGCTTACTGCAGGTCTTCGGCATGCAATATCAGTATAGAAAGGAAAACAGCTTTATGCTAGATTTAGAGCAACCTGCTACGTTATTGCTATCTGATCTGGGCATAACTCTGACTCAGGCATTTGACATACCAAATATTGAGCAGATACTCCACAAGAAATCCAGAGAAATCCAGAGAAAGCAACGGAATACAGAATATAGATAAACTTGCCACAAAGAAAAGATATAAGGAATATTCAACACAGAGCTTTTTGTTAAATGCTTTGCCCACATACCTCACTAAGTTCTGCAATCAATCAAAGAAGAGATTCAGATTATATCTACGTCTCAATATTCTGCCTACCTGCGAGTATTGTGGAGCATGGAGAGGTATATCACAGGATCTGCGACTGTGCCGGCTCTGTCAGTTAGAGGTTGAAACTACTTGTCATATCTTAACTAGAGGCAGCAAGTTAAAACGATCTTATCTCAAGAGCTATGCGAAGCTAGTCACTACTATAGAAAGGATGGAGTCTGACCATTTTTGGAGCTGTATTTACGGAGCAGTGTCCATTGTCATTACTGCTGCGGTTTATTTTATATGGAGGAGGGTGTTCATTATTTTAAGAAAGTAATCATTTTAGATATTGAATCCAATGTACTTCTTATAGCAGTGTATATTATAAATATGGAACTCTGTTGAGCATGGTTGAAAAGTAGGATTCATAAATATCAATTATGTCGATATATGATGATGTTTGTATGTGTTATTGTATATATGGGTTTAAGGTTTTGATAAACCAAATGCACAAACAATAAATAACTTTAACCAAAAAAAAAGGAATCTATGGTTCTACTTTTCTTTACTAAACGTCACAAAGAGGCATGAACAAGCTACCCAGATACTGGAATCTTCAGTAGTTCTCAACACAAGTTTATACACACACAGACAAAGACACAAACACACAAAGGGTGCAAAGGAAATGTCAAGCTCTCTTTGCAAGAGAGAACTAAACTAGACCATAAATGCTACCCTCTTACCCACAGTCTTGCAGCACAGGCTCCATCTAACGACAGACTGCCGGCCCAAACACCTACATAGCTAGAATAACAAGAAAGTATTTGGGACACATCTCGGGGTCCTGCAGTTTTACCCAACAAAAGGAGGGAGATCTCTCTAACATCAGAACAATGTAATAAAATGGATGAAAACAATCCAGTGTATTCCCTGATCTAAAAGGAGTAGTAGGCCAGAGTCCAAAAGACCAAGCCGTAGTCTAGAAAGCAAGGTTCCCAAAATCCAACAAAGAAACTTGCAGACCTCAGGGGCTTTAGGGTCCTGGTTCTTCTATCATGTTAGATAGGGTCTGATCCTTCATAGTTCCTGCTGCTGCCCGAGGCATCTCATGTGCTTGGCTGTCTCACCTCAGGCAATTTGATAGTCAACCTCCACCTGGTTTAGTCTGGATAGGGTTTTCTCCCACCTGCCATCGTAGTAGCCCGAGATTGTTTGGGTATTGTCCTCCTACTCAGTTTTCTACTATTGTAATGGGCTTGCACAAGTGTAATGGCTACTGCCTGACCCAGTGAGCTCCCTGGCAAGTTCCTGGAAAATGTAAATGCATTATTTAAAGCATCGCTATGGGTGTTTTTTTGAGGTCTAAAATCAAGGACTAGTCAAGGCCATCAGATGACCGGGTTAGTCTTAACCAGTACCTCTGATAGTCTTGCTTACAAATGTCACCTTAAGACTTAAAAGGCATTTCAGAGTTTATTCCATTCATAGAGAGATGTGTAAAACAGGCTCATAGCACAAAGTGAAACCATGCAATTGCTTAGTAAAACAGACTGGAGTTTACGGAAAAGCCCCAGCTCGAAACCAACAGCAGAAGAAAAGTCTGATACAAAGGCAGAGGTTCACAGCTGCATTTCCTCATTCAGGTCTTTTAGGGGTGCTTTAAGATGATCAGAGTGGGACGACTTCGATGGGTATTTGATTTAGTTGTCTTGTCATCAAATCAGCAAAACAAGTGAATCTTGCACGCTTTCAAATATTCATATTTCACTTAACTAAATGGCAATGCTCCAAATGGACAAAACCGGCATTCAACATTCAAGCCACTATGTGGGTGGGGCCAACTTCTAGATGGTAATGTCTTCTGAGTGCAGTGCCTAGAAGTAACAACTCTGGTTGTGCTTCCATTAGGCTTCCCAGAGACATCCCCGGAATGAGAGTAAACTTTGTTTATTCCCTCAATTGGATAGACTGAGTAACCAAAGCTACCAAGTACTTTTCTTAGGCTTCCAGCAGAAGGTTAATACCTCATTCCAACTACAAAGAAAAAGATTCTGCTGGTGTAAAGACTGGTGGCAAAAACTACAAGCCAATCCTGCTCTGCAAACAGTTTTCGCTCAGTAGGGACTCAGACAGTCAAGCAAGCAAGCTTGTACCTTAGCTACATGAATTGTGACTCACAGCTCAGTAGCATAACATGAAATCCCTAGATCCGTTTGTTGGGACTTGATATTTCAGTTTACACTTTTCTAAACACAAAATTCAGTCCTTGTACACAGTAAAAGCAGACGTGTAGTTTATCAAAAGTAACTGACTTACAAGTTTTGGTTTCAAATATAAACCATGTTGAACTACAGCAAATCGCGATGCCTGGGCCTGAGACGCCTGAGAGTAAATGTCAATGGAAAGCAAAGCATGGCAAAATGCACGTTAAAATCAGAGATGTGCAAATGAAATAAGCTAAAGAAAGCATTGATGTTGAATAATGAGAATACCAGGTTTTCAGTGACGGCGCATTACCTGGATATATATCTCCGAGCTATATCTCTAAATAAGAAAAGGTTTACTGCACCTGAAAAAAATCTTCAAATTGTTTGCTGTTATAGAGTGCAGGGATGTTGACAGAATATTGCAGCAAATCCTCAGCACACTGTCTTCTCTCTTCAATCACACTCTCATCGAACCGTCCTGAAACAAAAATGTCAACATTTGAGCATGAACACACCATTCAAGTGAGTTTTGGCACTCTTACCAATGCCAAGCACCTTATGAAGTAAAAGAGCATATCACAACAAAACTGAGCAATTCAGGTATGATCCACAGAGCCAGAATCATCTTCACACAAACAAAATGGTATAATGGGAATCTGGATCAGTCAACGTAGCACCAGTGCTGTCCCAGGAAATTGCATATAGCCAAACAATTAAAACCCTCTCTGTGACTTTTGCAGCAACAATTAATAATAATAATAATAATAATAATAATAATAATAATAATAATAATAATAATAATTGTATTTTTATATAGCGCTACGAACTCTCAGGCATCTGAGCGCTACTCAATTGGTTTACAAAGATGGACGACGGGACATTCTTCCTACACTAAATCAATTGAGGGGCGGAGTGGGATGCTCTCAGTCGCACAGTACTTCGTTCACTAACCCTCCATCATCTAGGTGCCAGATTCTTCCCAGATCCAGGAGGATATGCTCTGCCGTAGGCACACTTTAGGCTTCTAACAAAGTTTGGGAGAGGGCAAAACAAGTCGGCCACAATTATTTCTCTTCTCTGAAATCCCTCTTGTAAAACATCTTGGCAATTACTCAGCATAAGCAGTCTCAGAATGCAGACCTTGTCTTTTAGAAGGGGCATTGAGATAATTGCGCAATTGATGGTTGAAAACAAATTGGCTGTCTATACAGCTAGAAAGTTTCACTTGCTACAAAATGAACCAAAGTCCACAAAAGCCATGTTTTAATTCTTAACTCCGGCAGCATTGAATTTCCTTTCTATGTTACAATATAAATGGTCTAGAAAAAACATCATGCATATCTCAATCATCAAGAAACTGTTCTAGCTAAACTCAAAGGAAGACTGTCCCCCCTGAGCCAGAAATGTTGAGGTTTCATTGACCTTTGGACTACAATTATCCTGAATCAAGATAGGGTCATACCATTAACAAATGACTAATTTGAAGGCAGACCTTAAGTAATAACACCCGCACAGACAGGCTTTACCAGGAAATAGCCCAGAGTCCACGTTAATGACCCAAGCAAAGCTTTTAGTCCCTTATCTATTTTCAGAGGTGGCCATGGTAGGCAGAGAGTCAAATGGGACATGTCTGGCAACAGATAACTCGAGGATAAAATGGAGCCTTGGGGAAGTAAGGTGGAGGACGGGTAGCCGAGGTGAGGGCAAAATGGAACAGTGTGGGTCCCTAAAATTAAGGAGCTTGAGAAAATGACAGGTCGTGGCAGGCGATGAGAGTAGGCCATCAGGGGGCTTGGAGTTCGAACCCCCATACCATGAAGTGAATTCCGCATTCCAATGTAGTGCCAAGGCGCTAAAATGGGTAATGCTATACTTACAATTCCAACATAAAAGTCTAGGGAATTGCTCATTCGAAAAAGCGGTACATCTGACCAAGCATTGATTTGCATTATTGCTGTGCACTGTGGCACACATCACAGTGATACAAGCAGCATTCGGATTATCACTTGCATGGGGCATGTCCCCTTCAAATAAATGTCTTATCCATCACTACTGAACATCTTTTCATTTCTATATTTCTAACGTCTGCGCAGTAGCACCTGGAGCATTCCAAATCCAAGTGCCAGATGGGATTACAATAACTGATTTCAGGCCCAAATAACTGGGCAGACTCAAAGAATATGTCAAAATACTACTTCATTATCAGTTCAATAAAGTAGGGAAACCTAGCGAACAAACAGATTGCATCTCACACACTCTTCAATGCATTTCGATTACACATAGGCTTTATACCTCAATGTAGTCAGCTATGATGTCATCTGACGTGGCAAACAGTAAAAACCTTCTGGGCAGAGGGATTGGTTAAGGGAACATATATACCAATAGTTAATGTAGGTGTTAGTAACGTCATTGGCTGCCCCTTTTCTAGTAGGCATGCCTTAAACCACCTCTAACTACATATAATACAGATAATAGCAGAATAACAGCAGCAGATTGGCTTCTGCAACAACATACAGTCCACCATTGCATAGGCCCTCATAATTGGTTGGCATTCTTTTCCAACCTTGGACATTCGGCTCATTAGCAACACCTAAGCAAAATTAAACCCAGGTGCGGGGAACAACGTCAGACAACTGCCCACTTGGCTAATTAGCTTACCATCTCTCATCAGTTTGGCCCTAAGCCAAGGCAGCTTCTTTGTAGTGGACCTTGCTGGCTGTTGTCTTCTCAGGAACTTTAAAGGGAGTGAAGGTACTTCGCCATCTTCGTCTGGAGCTTTATGAATAGGCCTTGTTTTCTGGTCTTGCACCACTTGTGAGGAGACCATGACCATGATTTTGGCCACCATGATCTTCTATTTATGGAATTTAATTCAATTAAACTAGGTGCTATTACTCTCCTTAGCCTCTGGAGACTTGGTTGCTTTATCTTGCATATGCTTTCCATATCTTTAATTGTACAATACTTGCCACTTGCAAATGTTCACTCCTTTGCTTAATATAAGAGAAATATGTCCTGCGTACATGGCTCATCCTCTTCCGACTCCCTTTTGTTCCCTGCAGTTGGCTCTTGCTGTGGCATCCTTGAAGTCAAACAAATATTCTTTGTTCTTGCACACATTTGTTTTCCAGTGCCTGTCAGCTCTGCAACCTTGGTCTCTCTCCTTCAGGCTTCTCGCTTACTATAACACAGAGGGGACGTCCACTTTCTCATCATGGCTGCTTTACCCATGTTCTATTTTCTTTGTTTAAGCAAGCTTCTATGTGTTTTATCTACCTTGCGTTCCTGCTAATATACATCTACTGCATCTCTTCTCACTTGTCTTCTCAGTGTATATGATTTCTTCGTATTTGCATATATGTTCACTTTATCACTCCAATCACATCTTCAGTCTTTAAGTATTCGCATATCATTTCAGTGCACCATTGTATGTTCCCTTTATGACGTCACTTTACAACTGTCAGAGTTTGCTTATAGTTCTTCTATGTTCAGTGGTGTCTGCAGACTTCCTTCTACACTTTAGTTTGACGGTACTTTTCATATGGTTGTCTAAGTGCATAACAACTCTGATATCTTCGATGTGGTATTGGGTTGATACCTGGTGTCGTGCACAGTGTCTTCTTCTTGCAGTTATTCCAATATGACGGAGGTGAGGGGGTGGGCTCTTTACATGACGTGTACATCTGCCTCTTTATACTCCTTTCACATTCATGTAGCAGTCTTAGTCCACTTTCCCAAAAATCTATTATATCCAAGCAGAGCAAGTAGCTGACATCTAGAGATAGCCCTGGAGTATTACATTTTTAGTTTTCAAAACTCGAAAAGGGACGACGACAGGGTGTGCCAGTAATAATATCCCTAGTGTGACGTCTACTGTACCCATGGTCCTTCACACGTCGAGGGCCCTCAGATTGTTTTGTTTCTGACATGAGGTTGCAAGAAGTGTAGTTTGAGTACAAATGTAATAAAGCAGATGATAACAGATAAAGTCAGAGAACATCTAATCTAAGCAGATACAAGCATCAGAAATACGATTACGGTGAATAATGTATCCCTTGTGAGGCTTGTGGAATCTACTTAGATCACATGCTATGCATAGATTAGCAAGCAGTATCTGGAGAAGGCGGTGGGTTGTGAGAAGGTACATCGGCAAATAGATGTTTTAGCCCTGCTTGTTCAACCTGTGAATCTGCTTTAGAAAGTGTGTCAATGCAGTAGTATTGAGTAAAAGTATGAATAGAGAACCATGTAGCTGCTTTGCAAATGGCGTCCAGCTGGACGTCTGCGGTAAAGGCCAAGGTAGCTCCTGTAACTCTGGTAGAGTGAGGTCTTGGTGTGAAAGGCAGAGTTTTATTTGATGGGGAATACCAGAGCCGTATGCATTTCATTATCCGTCCATAAACACGAGTTGTGTGTTTAAATAGGTTTGTACAACATTGCCCCTACTTAAATCAGCATCTAATTCCACCAGCAGGGGAAAATATATATATTATTTTATAAAGGAGATAGATACAAAATGTGCACTAATTACCTCATCAACCAACCTCTAGGACCCCGATTACCCAGCACACTAAGTCATGAAAAAATAGACTGTATTCATTGATACATCAAAAACTCATAGCTTAAATTTATTCAAAAGTATATTTAATGTTAAAACATATTTTGACCCAAAAACAAAACACAGTGGATACAAAAACTAATACATCAAAAGTTCATCTAAAAACAACCTAACACAATTCAACAGACACAAATGACGATACAGTAATACATTCAACATTCTAAATGTGTCATAAAATGATTCCCGACATGTTTCTGTTCTTCAAATTCCTCAAAGGGTGAACATTCTTCAGGGGAAACTCTGTAAAAACTGTAGACTGCTTCAACACAGTGTTAAGGGTGTCATTTCAAACATCACACAAATGGATGCCAATACACCTAAAATACAAAAAACGGGATCCTTGAAGTCTGGGTAGAGTATTAGAATACTAAATATACCATCTCACACCAGAGAGATAGCTTCTGGTGTGTGGAGGCTAGAGGCATGGTCCACAAATAAACCAGCCTCCCACAGTTCTTCCAATGAACTCAAAATTACCTTCACTGGGAATTTCATTAATGGCGTTTTCTTAATAGACGCTTCACCACATGCACCAATTCCTGGATGCATCTACTTTTCACATAGGCGCAACACGTCGCCTCAGTATTCTAATGGAGACACTGCAGAGACAAACAGACCAAATACCAAACTCTTAATAAAGGTAATGTCCTCCTCATGCTAAAGCAGGCAAAACATCATGGATGAGTTATCCTGTTTACCTTAACAAGTGTCTGGATGTGAATGCCCAAATTCAATTTCATAGCTTCCAAAGGTGAAAACACCTAACTGAGTCTAGCACCAGGTCAACATCGACAGCACCTGGAGACAAAAGTCAGAATGGCCCCATAACTTATATGGCCAATATCTTTGAATCACTTAACAACATCCCTTGACATACTCGGCTAATGACCTAGCACCTTGGCTTTTCACGTGATTATCCTGCATTCTGTGTAATAAATCACTGCCATGTAATAAGTTTAAGACATACTTCTATCACCCAGGTGTATAACTCAAAGTCCAACAACGATAAGCATACGCCTGTGGAAATTATTAAACTTACCGCAAGTACGGCGGCATCCAGCGATCTGCACGCCAAACAGTGAAGAACTGAGTAGTCAACAACGAAGGACTAGTTCACTACATTACGGCACCCATTGCGTGACACAGAAAAAGGAATAGGACCTGAGTCGATCGGTAACATGGCACCAATCACAAAAAAAAGGACTACTGTGGGAAAACCAACCCGCGGCCATCTTAGTGTAAGCACAATCCTGGGCAAACTAGATCGAATTAGAAAATATAATTATCCCAATTACTCATCTCGTCAACTGATGTATTACTGACTTTATCCCCCCCCCTTAGCATGTGTTGAAAAACTCTACAGGGGTGGGAAGAGCAACTTTGCCCACTGCATTACGTCGGTGACTTCAAGATTAGGGCAAAACAAAAATGATTCGTAGGGTCGGTTTCACAACAGTATTGGAGACATTTGCAAGTGTTTTTCTCTCTGTAAAGCGTTTCAGCCAGAGATTAAGATTAACCACATACTTGCATTATTTAGCCTCCTCATTCAAGAGTACAACAAAGGAAATTGATGGAAGATATTGAGCCGTATGTAAATGTCACAGCACATTTCGAAGATGTAACCAAATTTCAACTGGCATAGACATAACCGTCATTGTGGCACAGGTAAATTCATAGGAAGTATCGAAACACAACATATGTAACCAAAATCCATATAGCAGTAATGTCACAAAAACATTTTTTGCAGACATTTAGGATATGTATTTTTCAAATTTCTGTATAAACCACACCCTCCTAAGATCATAATTAACCACATGTTTACATGTGCCTCCTCATCCCAGGCTTAAACAAGGGAGATTGATGGAATATTCTACGAAGTGGATGTCACAAAAAGTTTCATTTCAAAAGACAGTGGCTCATCTGGTTCACATAGCAGCCTCTAAGGTACACATCCATTAGTCAACTAAGTTACAGGTGCAACTAGACAACCACAATACCTGTAGTTCATATTAGGTTCACACAATGCAATCAATGCCCTCATTCAAACATATTATATGGCTCTGTAGTTTAAAGATTAGCTTCTGCTCAAAATTAAGAAATTTGCAGTCGATCTTGCTAGTCCCATGTATCTTTTTCAATATTAACCATGTAAAATCTGTGTGTACATGCTCCTTTTCCAGAAAATGCTTAACCAATGGAGCTGTAATTACTTTGTTCTTTATACAGCTACGATGTTCAACCATGCAAACCCGACATTTCCTATTTGTCTTACCTACATAATGTAGGCCGCAAGGACAAGTAATCAAATAAATGACATTCTATGACAAGACAGGATGCTCGCATTATGCTTTTCTTTCTTTAATACTGCCACAACAGCTTTTCAACTTATACTTTTAAACATCTACATTTGTGCTTTTTTTTCTGACATAAAATAAAAAATAGCCAATCCGAAGTTTAAAAGTTTCAAACCAGAGTCTTACATCTCAAAAAAGCTCTCAAACTCCTATGCACCTCCAGGAGTGCAGTAGTCCTGACCCTATCCCATGCTCCAATGCGGTGATAGGTCATCCTATAAGAACCCTACTGTCTCAGGTCCTTTCCTCTTTCTTTTTGCTGCCATGAGATAAATACAGCATAATTCACTCTTGATTAAGATATAGCTATATCAGCGTAGTATAGAACTTTGCATGAGAAGCGCGTAGCTGCGCAATTGTAAACTATTTAACAGACTGTAAATACAATTCTTACAGTGAACTTTAATCGAACGTGTGCTTCAGTGTGTTCGTTTCGTTTTCTCTCACTCGTTCGCATCGGGCGCCGTGAGATATTTCTGTGAAGAGGAGGCGGGGCCGGTGCCGCGAGCGAACGCGCTCGCCTCAGGCTCCCGGTCCCGCTCCTCGTTTCCTTCCAGCCGCGCCGTCGAACACGGCGTGCGGCAGGACCCAGGGGAGCGGGAGGAGCTGAATTCCCCCGGCATCCCCTGGGAGTTCTTCTGCCGGCAGCGCAGAAGGTTTCATTGCGTTGCGTATGCCGAGTGAGGAGAAAAGCGGAGTGACACGGTCTTCAAAAAGAAAAAAAAAAAAAGTTAATCAAGTTTTCCACCGGAGCAAAAAGGGATTCATACTAGACTGCCTCTTATATCTAAAGAGCCTGCAGGTTGAGGAGAGAAAGGCAGAATTGACTAAAAGCTGCAGGTGACTAACATTAATCCCTTGCTGACAGCACAGCAGTTAGCCTTGCTAACACTATGGCTCATTACAAAAGCCCCGGTGCCACTCCTTCTACCTCGCCAGAATGGTCAGAGGAAGTATGGGAAGAAAGTCCTTACCAACAGGACACATACCTGTCACAGAGCTTCAAGCAAGTATTAGGAGATTCCTTGACCAGAGCAGTGTCTCAAGGAGTGCAGCCCATTACCCAAAGGCTGGATATACTGGAAGCTGTTTTAAATGAACAGCAAACTCTGCTTGCAAAAAAGAGAAAGGCAGAATGGCAAGATAAAGAGCTGTCAGCGAGACACCCTGAAGATGGGGTTGAACCCAGGGGGAAGAAAGCGGCTGGCAAGAGTAAACACTCTCTGACCCCCCCGAGAAATCTGGATAGGGAGAATTCCACTCCCCAAGAGAATAGCGACCCTGTCGCCAGGCTTAAAAGAGCCTTCCTGGAGATGAAAAGAAGCCAGGACAGACCCCCTACCCCAGGGGTAAGTAATCCAGGGGACAATGATGAAGGCTACATGCCTGATGAGGGTGATGAGGTAGAAGAGGATCACCCTTACGAAGAGGAGATAGATCCTCAAGAACCTGAGAGTTCAACAGATATGTTTGACCCGGAGGCTATCAGACATCCTAAGTCCTCAGAGTGGGTCCCATCGCCCAGAGTAGCAGCCTACATGGCTCAACGTATACGCAATCCACTGGATAGAGAAATAAGATCGCGGATGCGTTCAGAATGCCCTAGACCGGAGTTGCCAGGCAAACTGGCCGACACTCCTGAACTTGACCCCAAAATGGTCACCTTCGTTACAAACACGGCAAAAGACATACGGAAGGGCGTAGACCGAGCCTGGCGAGGGTGCCAAGATAAGCTCCTCGACCTAGCCGGCCCATTAGCAAAAATAACCACTGGAGACCCCTCCTGGTCACATGTACAACTTTGTTTTAGCACCCGCCCTTAAAAAGAATATGTTTCTGTTTTTTCTAGGAGATGATCAGAAAGCAGCATGATCTCAATCACTGTACCGGCGCGAAGTACTCTATGTCGTCTGAGAAGCAAGGCTGTTTGGTTCCAAGAACACTGTTTCGGTTATAAGTTGGAAGTTGGTTGTTGACAGTTCATAAAAGAGTTGGATTCGTTTCAGAGGATTTCCAAGGCAAGAAAAAAAGAGGAAAGTACATGGGACAGCAGGGTTCTTATAGGATGACCTATCACCGCATTGGAGCATGGGATAGGGTCAGGACTATTGCACTCCTGGAGGTCCATGTGAGTTGGAGTTTGAGAGCTTTTTCGAGATGTAAGACTCTGGTTTGAAACTTTTAAACTTCGGATTGGCTATTTTTTATTTTATGTCAGACAGAATAAAAAAAAAAGCACAAATGTAGATGTTTAAAAGTATAAGTTGAAAAGCTGTTGTGGCAGTATTAAAGAAAGAAAAGCATAATGCTCGCCTCCTTGTCTTTAATAGAATGAAGACTTCCTGAGCTGTTAGCATTGGCAATCTTTATTCTCTCTTAATAGCACTGTTTGGCATGTGTTGGCCTGTGTGTATGTCAGTCTGCCTTGCCAACTCTAAAAAGGGTATGAAAACAGTGTCCTGCAACAAATCCCCTATGGTGACCACCCTGCAGGTTTTTCAATATCTATGTATACACTTACTCGCCTATGGCATGGATGACATTCCTGAGATCAAGGGAGTCTGTACCGATATTGGGTCTGTCAGCCCTATCACTGCCAGGGCTCTGTCCCACACATTCACCCCTAGAGACACTAGTTGTGACCATCGAGTGCCCCGAGGTTTCCCCTTCCACAATATCTCCTTTAAATAATATCGCAGCTCGGTAGTTTGCAACATCTGTGTGTCAGGAGTGGGGTCTTCAGCGAGCCAATCCACCACAAATTGCATGTGCCCCGCGATGTAATATAATTCGAAGTGCAGGACTCCGATACCCTCTTGCGCATGTAGTCTGTATAGCGATGGCAGCGCTATCCTACTTCGGCCATTCTGCCACAGGAAGTTTCTGCAGATACCCTCCAGTTTCTTAAAGAAGGACCTAGGTATGTATAATGGGACATTCACGAAAAAATGCAATCTTCTAGGCAATACACCATCTTCAGCATGGCAGCCCTCCCCATCATTGACAGTGGCAATTTAGTCCAAAACCTCTTGGAGTTCTTGATACCCTCTAGTGCCTGTAACGTGTTCTGTATATGGTCTTCCTCCAGATCATGATATACATTTAGCCCCCCCCCCCCATCTCCCCGAAGTACTTAAACATGGGCTCTTTCCACTGCAGGGCCAGCTCTGGCAGCACCCCTCACTCCATCTTACAAAGTCCTGCTGTCGGAAATAATGCCGATTTATCCATGCTTATGGTGATCCCTGACAGTTTCTCAAAAAAGGCCATAGCCTCTAGCAGCAGCTCCAAATTATCCCCCGGATTCTGAATATATAATAAGAGTATCATCTGCGTACAGGGATATCAAGTGTCTGGCCCCATGTATTTCAATACCAGCGTCCCTGTATTCGGTCGTGAGATACTGAGCGATCAGCTCCATTGTGAGGATATGAAGCAGTGGTGATAAGGGGCAGACTTGCCTTGTGCCTTTCCCAAGTTCCCATGCCCCTGAGATACATCTACCGGTTTTAACCCTAGCCATGGTTCTGGTGTACACCAGTTGGACCCGCTTGATGTATGCGGGCCCAAATCCAAATCTGTGCAATGCTGCGTAAAGGCAATGTTGCTATGGCGCACAGGGTGTCCCAGGATGCTGTCCTGTCTATCACATGGTGTAGTTTCCTCAGGTTCCAGGCCATAGTTCGGCCTGGGACATAGCCAGTCTGATCCAAATGAACTAACTTGTGTATCACTCTTTCCATTCTAGTTGCTAGTATGGTTGTCAGTATCTTAATATCCTGGTTTAGCATTGAGAGAAGCTTATAGGAACCGCATTCCATCAGGATTTTATGGGGTTTTAGAAGGGGTATGATAATAGATTCCCTCTGGGTAAGTGGGAATAACCCCGCCTCATAAGAATCATAGAAGGTGCTAAGTAAATGGGGGGCACATTCTTGTGCATATTGTTTATAGAATTAACCCGGTAGTCCATCTGACCATGGCGTCTTCCCTGTCGGCAAACCCCCAATCATGATTTCAATGGGCTCTTCTAGGTTATCTCTTTCCTCCTGGGTATATCCGGGGAGCTCAATCTCGTTCAATACTTCCATTAGGTGGGTGCCTGGGACCGCGGGCCCATCTTGGTATAATTGCTGGTAAAATTCCAGGAAACGCCTCATTAACCCCATTTTGAGTATTGTATACATTCTCCTGGCACACAGCCATCGTGTGTATGGGGCCCCTCCTCCCTTCATTGTTATATAGCCATGCTAGCAGAGGGCGCTAGGGAGCCGTCCAAGATGGCCACTCTTATGTGAGCGCCGCAAGAGCTCCCAAATCAATCCTGAAAAACAGCATCTTCCGGAGAATAATCCTCCCCAAAAACGACCAGTGCGACATAATATAACTACGGGGCAAACTGCAACCCGGAAAAGAACCCATCATCAACGACCAGGCGGCTACCACATCGGAGACAGAGGAGCCCACCCACCTCAGCAGCCTCTGGCTACCCCGTGGCCCAGAGGCGCAAAAGAACAACAAGAGGTGGCTGCTGCGCGCAGGGGTCAAATCTGGCAGGAGTCACCCCAGGCCCACAGCATCCGGCTACCAGAGCCGCCTGCATCGAAACCGGGGCCCACTACAGGCGTGGGAGTCTGCTGTGGAGACCAGACATAGCCGAGACATACCGCCCTGACGGCCAACGCAGCGTGGACCCGCACACTCAGACCTGGGCACCTCACCCTGAGTGAACCACCGGAGGCCAAGGACCAACTGATCGTCACTGGGGCTGCATGCGGTGAGGTCGAGGCGGCGGAGAGGCGGCGAACCTGAGACATAGGACCTAGCGCCAACAACACGCCGAAGTAACAGCATGTCTCCAGATACTGGTGCGGAGGAAGAAGAGAGCGCACAGCTGACCAGCAGCACCCACGATTAACACCAGGTGAGAGCGCTGGCAGCCAGGCCTCCAAACCGCCTCTCTCCCCGCCCACCCGCGGAATGAACAGCGACGCATAATCCCAACAGTAGAGACCGCTGGAGACCCCTCCTGGTCATTAACGATCACCGTCTGGGACCCCCCCACAGACTCTCGACGGAACAGACAGTAGTAGGCCCCCCCGGAGCCCACACGCCCCGCGGCCCCTCAAGACAAAGTTCCGCTGAGACACACCTGCACCATGCCGGCCCCTAGCCGGGCACAATCAAAGATACCACGCCCTGCCAAGACCCAGAAACCAGGATTCACTGACACAAAACAACCTAAGGGAAACAAGGCGGGCCCCACAGATCCCGCATGGGCCGACAGGCCAAACATCCTCCGACGCCAGGCCCATATCAATGCAGCTGACACGCCTTAACCCCCCAAGCTAATCGCCATTTATTTTTTGAAGACAGCAGAAGAAATCCAAACCCACAAACCCCCAGACCCGGTCCCGAGCCCATGCTATGTCGGGTAACACCCAAAGCGAAGAATAAACCAGCTGCACGCCCACCTGACTACCCACGGACCGGAGAACAACAAATTAAACAGCCGCAAACCCTGACCTCCATTACAGTCATTGAACAACTCTAACGGCCGTCAACCGCCCACCTTACAGAGTGAAAGGTGCTCCAAAGCGGCAACACAAGAGGAATGTGAGCCTCCCCTCTGCAGACTCGCCTGTTCCCACGGTATCGCCTAATGTGGTCTGCCACCCAACCTCGCCTTCTACAACGCTGATGCCCCAGGAGTAGCTTTCCCAAAAAGAAGTCGGCAAATCACCCCGCTGCCACAACCCACGCCAGATCACCTGAACACAGACAAAGGAGGTTGCTCCCCCACACTAGACCCCAACGACAAACAGGTAGCCGGAACCGGGGCTTACTCAGGCACCAGCCCTTTATTACCCCAAGACACACGATACAAGCAATTGAAGAACCAAACAAATTACTCTGAAAAACAGATCCTGGAAACGAATAGACACCAACCACAGAAGAAGTGACCTAACAACTGAGCCTGCCACAGCCGTTCATAGACAATAGGGAGACCCCCTGAACAACGGCGGACCTACGACCACCCCGAGTCACAACGTAGAATGGAAGGAACCTCCATAGAGTTGTGCCGGTTCCTCGGGGCACCAACACTATCGGCACAGGAACCACACCAACCGATCCCAGCTACAGTCCACGGCCATAGGCAAGTGGAACCACCCACCCTCAACAAAAGTCTGGCCAATCACCCCATCATTCATCCTCACTCAAAACTGCAAACCCTTCTCAGCTTGTCTCAGCCTCTCCCAGGTACAAACTGATCCTGCCAATAACCACAACATGATGGTGAAAACAGATAAATCCCAAAGGAAACTGAACTTCGAACCCAGTACAGCGAGCAAGACCCCTAAAACAAATGGAGTCCCAGACCATAGAAGAAGAACAAGACGACAGGGCGTCAAACATAAGTAGACATACAGGAGATCCTTCTCGACCTAAAAGCCGGAATAGAAAACTTAGACAGTAAACTGCATACACTGTCATCCAAAGTAGATCTGCTACAACATCGCCTCGACAAACACGGGGACAGACTCGACACAGTCGAACAAAGGGTCTCTGATCTCGACGAGAACTCCACGACCCTAACAGCTAGAGTAACAGCACTGGAAAACCAAATGAAGATCGTAACAGCAAAAGATGAAGACCTAGAAGGCCACTCACGAAGCGACAACATTAGGTTGGTGGGAATAAGAGAGACAGATCCCCGAAAGAATTCGTCAAGAAGGTGTGCAAGGACCTATTCTGACCCACAGCCCTATCACAGCTCTTCGTAGTGGAAAGAGAACACCGAGTGCCAACCAGTCGACCCATCCCAGGCACGGCCCCACGCCCGATCATTGTGAAACTCCTCAACTTCAAAGATAGGGACACGATTTTACAACTGGCAAGAGAAATGGGAAACCTCCAATTCGACGGCGATGACATTCAACTGTACCCCGACTTTTTTCCAGCAGTGCAAACGTTAAGGAGATCCTTGCAGGGCTCAAACGTCGGCTGCAAGACAATCAAATGTCATACTCCATGCTATACCCTGCAAAACTGCGGATTCAACACAATGGGAAAACTCAATTTTTCAATTCACCTTAAGAGGCTAACTCCTTCCTAGACGGGCTGGGCTGCAAACAACCTGAAAAAATCCAGAGGCCACCTAGGCGAGACCGTGGCACTCGTAGACTCAGGGAAGGCAGACAGAGCAGGTGGGGAAGAAGGAGCCGACTGAAAATCATGGGTTGGTGAACACAGGTAATTGTGTCAGTGTATCATTATGTCTTGTAAACCATTGCTTGAAACAGCGTGGATCAAATGTTAGTCTCTGAAATCTTTCGTTATTATCCAAGGATACAGGAGGGAAAGCACCCTGCATATAGAGCTGTTTATCTGATTAAGTAAAAGCGATTGGCAACCGCAACTTAGAATAAAACAAATGTAAAAGCAGCGCATTCCATGCTCCCTATTGACTTGAGAACATAAAACTGATTCACCTGTCAGTGTAGTGTAGAATGGATTAGGGACTAGGGCGAATGTGTTCTCTCTGAGTGTAACGATAATGTGTATGAGAGCCCTTTGCTTGTCTTGTCCAAAACCTATACTTTAATACCCTAAATGTGCAACTCAGGGGAGACGTCAAGGTGCGCGCACAGCATGACTGACTGAACCGCTGTCTCACTCGCCCCTGGACACATCCCAGTGAATTTGTGGCGGACATAGAGCAAGCCCGGTCATGCGCATAGCAGGGTGACATCCTGATGGTGCCGGGAGCCGGTCACCCAAGTCTGAGAGCTGGTCGGGCCCCAGTAGCGGAGTAGCTAGAGGAGGCCTCGGCAGCCGTGTGTGGAGCGAGGAGCTGTAGCCAGCAACTTGCCGGCTGTGGCAGGAGCAGCGAGCCACCAACTCCTGCTGCGGCGCAGTGAAGTATTGCGCAAAGCAGGCCGCCGGCGTTGGTCCCGCTCCCCGCTGCTGACCATCTACAGAACCAGCAAACCCCGGCAACTGCAGGGAAAGCAACTGTGCAGAGTGGCAGGCCGGTGCTTGCCCCGCTCCTCCCCTTCTTTCAACTGCGAGCCTGGCAGGGCCGGAAGGAAGCGGGAGCCAACAGGGAAGGCGCAGGTGCTGGGGGTGGGGAGCGGGTCGCTGCTCCGGCCCATTAACTGAACAGACCTTGTGGAAGAGGCCAGCGGCAGTGGGAGAGTGGTGGCAGTGATCAACAGGTCAGTGCCCATGAAATTGGAGCAGAGGTGGAGTGCCGAGCAGGAAACAGCTTATCAGGTTTTGCCAAAGCCATAGTAGGAGAACACTCGACGTGTAGCCCTAGAATTCTCCCTTCCAATGTCTCCCTTTGTATTTCCAAAGAAAACTACAAAGGTAGCCATTAGCCGAAAGACAGGATCAGTGCAGCAGCCAATGAGCAGCCAATGAGGAAGGGTTGGAAGATGGTTCCTTGAAATCCCGGAAGGCCACGGATGAAGACACTCCGGGTGGTGGACACAGGAGATCGGATTCAGGTGCAACATCACAAGAGAAAGAACAAATACAATAAACACCAGGACCAGGTCTAACAAGGGAAGAATATGACAGTACACCAAAGAACATTAATGAATGGGTTTGTACACTTACCAACAGCTTCCAAGTAGTAGTACGAGGATGCCTAGCGACCTAAAGCGCCAACTGAAAGTCTCTAGTCCGGGCGCGTCATACTGGGCAATGCAGGCTCTCTCCAGACATCTGATATTTAAGCTCTGACAACTGTAGAAAAGTTGCGGGATGTTCAAGTTAGAGCGTAGAAGAACAGGGATGCAAGCAGGAAGTGAATCCGGGTCGGCAATGTGCGAGCACTGAAAGAACCAATTCGAGAGGCAAAGCAGGTCCAATAGCGTGTCGAGTCGGCAACGTGCGAGCAGCAAAGTAAACAATCCAGCAGGCAAAAGCAAGTCAGGCAGCGTTCCGAGTTGGAAATGTGCGGGCAGCGAAGTAACTAATTCAGCAGGCAAATGCAAGTCAGGTAGCGTTACGAGTCGGCAAGGTGCAGGAGGGTTCAACAGAGAATCGAGAAGACAGGGTGGGTCAGGATACAGCCTTGGTCAAGGTAAGGAAGGACAGAGTAACAGGAGCAAAGGGAACTAGGAACAAGGGTGGGAGCAAAACCAACGAGCGCCAAGATTGAAATAATCAGAAGCAGCGAGTGCGGTCACCCGGAAGTGTTTTAACGGGTGACCGCACGTGACTCCTCCCCCGTAAATGGCGATCGCGTTGTTGGTGGAGCGGCCGCCATAGTAATGTGGCCGCTGAAGTTCTGCAGTAATATTGGCGTTGTGGGAGCTTCACGGTGTTACATGTAGAATACTTGGGAGAAAACAAGCTTCGAATCGGAACCTTCTTCAGGGTATTCTTGACACAGCGTAACCACTAGCAAGTGTGATGAGCTCGCCCATATGAAGTGCCCATGACTCACAGAGAGAGAAGCCGCCTGGGTTTGTACAGCGGAAGACTCTTTGGACTGGCGGAGAGGCGAAAGGTGGCTCCTCCACACAGGCAGGGTGACCTGTCGCTGTTAATGGATAGGAGAGGGGGCAGTCTTTGAAGGAGCAGAGGGACTTATATCCAAAGCCTGGCACTTGAGTGTTTTCCTGGGAGAGTCCCTGGGCCCTTCTGCCACAGAAACATCTGAGGCGGCAGGTGGGCAAAATCAGCAGGCGTGGAAAACCGAGTACTGAAGTGGGGGCTCGCCCGTGGTTATGCCAGCCATAAGATTCCACCAGGGGTACGGGAGAGTGCTGTATGCTAGATGCTGGTACAGCAGCAAGATTACAAAGTTTTTGGAGAGGGGCCTGTGACAGGGAGAAGATGGAGATGGAAGGCCCAGCCCAGCTGTGGGATTTGGATCAGGTGGGATCCACAAAGGCAGATATCAGGATGTTGCTGGACGAGATATCAATAAAGAGCTGACTCACTGTGGCAATCACAGAGCTCAAGGGGAGGGTGGACAAGGTCGAGGAGAAGCTGGAATCCCTGGAGAATAATCAAGTGTCAGCTGACCTAATGGAAATGAAGATGGACGAGCATATGCAGGATCTTGAGCGGAAGGCAAGGGAGCTCAAACTCAAGGTCGACTATCTCGAGAACTGAGAGAGATGCTCAAACATCCGCATTATTGGTATGAAAGAGAACCAGGGGGAGTCTGCCCTCTCTTTGGAGCACTGGGTGCAACTGCTGATAAACTGCCTCTGAGGAAGCGCCATCTCCCGAGACCAAATTTTACAGGGTGCACTGTGCAGGGGGACCCCTAAAGGAGTTTGTGTGCCCAGATCAGTCCAGGCAAAATGCCACTACCACAGGCATGCTGACGCCACCCTGAGAAAATCCAAGGAGAAGTATCAGATTATGTTCGAGGGGGCACAGGTTCGTATCTTCCAAGGCTTGTCGGGCATGACCCTGATCAACCACTGAGAATGTCATCTGTTGACCCAGTGGCTGTGGGAGAAGTTCATACGCTACAGATGGGGCTTTCCATTTGCCCTGTCCTTTGAATACCAAACAGTGCAATATAAGGTTACCTCACTGGAGGAGGCGGAGGGTGCCCTGTAGCATGTGAAGTCGAGGGAGCGGGGACCGGAGGGGAGTGATGCTGTGAAAGCAATGGAATGCGCAAGGAAATTCACCAAGGGTGTTTGAGGATGTTTCGGAGGTTTGACACACGGTGAAGCTGCCCCGGCCAAGCCTTTTCTTTTTCTCAGCTCCTGGCCTCCTTTTTCAACTCACCCGGGGCTGGAGGGAGTGCCCCCCTGTTGGGGCCCCTAGTGGCCTTCTGAGTATAAGAAGTGTGTAACATTCACCGCTTTCGCTTTAAAGTTGGGGATGGGGGTAGGGCACAGAGGCAGAATGGTGTAGTGTCTGAGTGCGTTTGGGGGCGAGGGGTCTTCTTTGTAGGGGGTATCCAGTCCGCAGTTAGGCTTTTTCACCCCGAAGGACATGGGGGCAGGTAGGTCTCAAGGGGTTTTGGGGAAAGGGTGGGATAGGGCACTGCATAGACTGCACAGGGTCAGCATGAGGGGGATGGGGAGAGGGATGGGGAAGGGAGGAGGATTCACAGGGTACTGTCCAACACAACCGAAGAGAAGAATCCTACTTGAAGGTGACTCGGTTTATTGAGTATAGGACACAAGGGAAGGGGTGCTGAGGGTAATTAAAGGTGGGTCCTCTTAATGTTAAAGGTCTGAATTCGCACCAGAAACGGTCTGTGATAGTGAGGGAATTTCAGCAGTCCAAACTGGACGTGATGTTCTTGCAAAAGACAAAATGTAAGGTGGGAGAGGAATATACGTTGAGGGGAAAGGGTTCAATGTGTTAATATCCCTGCAAAAATATCACCATACAAGAATGGTGCCCTACTTTTGCAGCGATATTAACCCATTGGTTCCATGTCATTTCACCACGGGATGTTTTTTCACAGGGTTTTTTACTGCGAATATTTTAACAAAAAAACCCATATATTTTATTTTTACATTATTTTTGGGGGGTCCCTCCAACCCCTGATTCCTTTTAAGGTTAATCTATTACCAAACACCAACATCCCATATATATATAATTTTCTATCCCCCCCCAAAAAAATTTGATTGTTTTTTTTCATTAAAAAAGTCACTGTAAAAAACTGCATGAAAAAATGTCCTGCGATGAAAGGACGTTTTATCAACCCATTAAACCTGTGGGGGATACCCCTGCAACCCCTATATTATGTCAAAGGGAGCGGGGGATACCCCCGCGGCCCCTGGTACCATTTACCCCAAAAATTATCCCAACTAATAATATCACCTATGGCCGTGCCTGACAACCATATATATGGCGATATTATTGGTGGGGATAATATTACCCGATACCGAGGAACGGGGTGGGGAGAATGTGGTGGTCATCGGGTCCGGCCAAGAGAGCACGGATGGGCATTCTGATTTGGAGTGACCTTGAATTTCGAGGCAACCCATGTTAGGAGGGGCATGGAGGGTAGGTTAATAGTGGTTAATGGGCTTTTAGGCCAGAGGGCCATCACGCTCTGCTCCCTTTACGCACCAAACCAGCACCATTGGATTTCTGTGAAGAAGCACTGAACCGACTGGAGTCGTGGCGGTGCGGGCCGGTAACCTGTGGGGTAGACCGTAATCACATCAGGTACCCTTCTCTGGACTGATCATCGGGGCAGATGGTGCCATCCCTCCCTCACCGCAATAGGAAGCTGCATTATCCTCTCTACTGTGGGAGCATTTACTAGCAGACACATGGTGAGCTGTTCATCCCCTCTCTAGCGGGTACACCTTCTACTCGCCCCTGCACAAACATTTACTAGAATAGATT
The DNA here is from genome assembly GCF_040938575.1 of Ambystoma mexicanum. Taxonomy (NCBI): domain Eukaryota; kingdom Metazoa; phylum Chordata; class Amphibia; order Caudata; family Ambystomatidae; genus Ambystoma; species Ambystoma mexicanum. The sequence goes on along the minus strand of NC_090928.1, from coordinate 983,168,584 downwards.
ACATTTTGCTTGCAGCCACACAGGGGCATCTAATGGCAGGGGCTGATATACAGATAGTGGGGTGGTCCGACCACAATATGTGTGTTCTCCAGCTCCAACTGAAGCTGAACATTAGAAGAGCGGGAGTGACTGGACATGCCCATCTCAGGGGAAGAAATATGGGTTGCCATTTCCAGATTGAGAGCTGGGACAGTCCAGGGGCTGGATGGCTACACCATGGCATTTTATAATAGGCACGCCTCCCCTTCTAATACTGTTTTTAATAAAGCTCTTAAATGATATACTAGATGGAGTCAGGTTCCAGCGTCATTCACACAGGCCCACATTATAGTAATTGCTAAGGAAGGTAAGGATGCTATGAAGTGTGGGTCTTTCTGACCCATATCGCTGATCAACACAGATGCCAAATCTACACCAGTGCCTTGGTGGGTAGGTTGGGGATGGTACTCCCCGCACTGATTCACAACAATCAGGTTGGGTTTGTAAGGCGGCAGGAAAGGGATGGATAAAATCCAAAAGACCACAAACCTTGTGGCAGGGGTCAGTAAAAGGGGGGAGGATGCAATACTACTGTCAGTAGATGCTGAAAAAGCATTGGATAGGGTTGAGTCGAGGTTCATGCGGAACACCATGACGAGGATGAGAGTGGGGCTGAGGTGGCTGGCAGGGGTAATATGATTATCACAATGCAAGGGAAAGGGTGGTAATTAACAGAGTTTCCTCTCGGGAGTTCCCATTGAGCTGTGGGACAAGACTGGGGTGCCCCCTGTCGCATCTCATATTCGCCCTGGCCCCAGAGCTGCTGGCAGTGGCAATTTGTGCTAACAAGTCGGTCCATGGCCTGACAATGGGAGCATCTGAATATAAATAGGCATTGTACGCCGGCGATGTTCTGGCATACAAGAGTGCCCCGCATATATCAGTGGCAGCCTTCTTGAAGAATATTTCAGACTATGGCTACCTCGCGGGCTTTAAAGTAAATATTACAAAACCGGTTGCGCTACCCCTACAAGCCATGTCTCCCTGCTCCATCAGGGTAATCCAGGAGCTAGGAATTAGTTTCCAGGGAGGGAAACTCTAGTATCTGGTGGTGTATATTGCCGTGGATTTGGGCAAACTGTATGAGTAATTTTGTGCCAAGGCGGTCAAGGGGGACCTTTTGAAGCAGTCGAGGCTCTCGTTATCATGGAAGGTGCGGTTAGCCACGATTGAAATGAAAGTTCTCTCACACTTGCTCCTGTTCCAGGCTCTCCCAGTGGTGTTAGCGGCCCCATTCCACGTGGAGGTTAGGAGAGGACTACTTAGGTTCCTGTGGGTGGGTAAAAAGCCACGCATAGTGTATTCCATCCTTCTCTTGCCTAAGAGTGAGAGCGGAGTGAGTTTCCCAGACCGCTATGAGGACTATCACGCTGCCCAGTTGCGGGTCCTGGTTGACCAGGTCTGTGAAAACTGTGACAAACAGTGGGTCATCTTGGAGAAGCTCCTGTTTGCCCCACACACATTGGGGGAATGGCTGTTTGTTCCACAGCAGAGCCTGCTCCAGAGGATCCATGAACACCCGATATTAGCCGTGCTCTGGTACCTGTGGGGAGGATCAAGTGATAAGGCATGGGTCACTACGCCGCCCACCCCACTCAGTTGCATTTGGTAAATACCAATCAGGGATAGGATAGTGGACCCAGCCAGATTTCAGACCTGTTACGAAACAGGCCTGATTAAGGACGGCCAGCTGTAATGGGACAGAATGGTGCTTTCCTATTGAAATCTGAGCTTGAATCTGTGCTGGAATTGCTTCTGTGGGGAAGGCATGGTATCACAAGTATGACAGTGACACAATGGGTACCATTTGAAAAACCTTTATTATAGTTTCTGGGCTGGAAAACTCCTACTCTGCCCTATAACTAAGATGGGAGTAGCCTTGACCATCAATAAACAAAACAGTCCTGGCAGAGTCTGTCAAATCAAAATGGCCTATGCTAATACAATCTAATGCATGCCCTATCTCTTGTGCAAAAAAGTGTATAAAGGAGAAATGTATGCAAAGGAAAAATCAGTGTTAAAATTAATAAAGGTAGCTGAATCAGCTCTTCTCCCCACTTTCAACCCTACGGAGTAAGGCAGTCTTTGTAGGCAGGATGACACACTCTAGCTCGGGTTGTTAGTACCATAACCCTTTCCAAAACATGGATCGTGGCCCGCCTGGCCTTCCACGTTAAAGTCTTTAGTTCAGACCTTCAAATAATGTTTCACCATAAAGTTAATGTAGGTCTTTCTCTGTCGTGCTCAGACCTCTGCAAACACAGTTCACAAAGGTCACTTTCGGGTGTCGAAGACATTCAAATGTGCGTGGCTTTCTTTACAAATATTCGCAGGACCACTTCAATTTATACTTCAAGATACTTCCTTCCATTCTCCCCTTATCTAGGAGGTAATTCTGCTCACTTTATTTTTGCACTTCATTCGCTTCCACAGCCATCTTTTAACTTCAAAGTTCATTCACAGGTCGGCTTTCCTCATGTCTCATCCACACACATGTAGCCTTCACTTGCGATATAATGTTGCCACTTTAACACACACTAGTCTCTCAGGTTGCTTGGCAACTCACCGGCTGTGTGCGCTTCTTACTCGGTTTTACGATTTCCAATTCACAAGTCAACGTTACTACCACAGCCTTGGCCTCGCCTCCCCAACTCTGCTGTTCACCCAGTAGGGTGTCTGGCGTCCTCTAAACACAATGTAGTCTTCATCATGCAGATCTGGCCTTCTCCACGTGTCTGTTGTGGCCTGTCGGAGGCAATGACCTCCAGTAGGGAACTCATGGGGTTTCTGCTCTTGTCCCTTGGTCTGTCACTCTGCTCCAGTAGGTTTGCCTTCGCCCTGAAAGTCCTACTCGTACTAGTGTTCCGCCTTGCTCAGAGTGTACCTTCAGGTGTTGCCTTTTATCCGTGGAGGAGAGCTAAATGGTATTATGTGTGTGCACTTGAAGTAAAGTGCCTGACTTTGCTCGAACCGAGTAATGGGACATGTCTAGTACAATGTATGAGAGTGAGTCTTGTTACTCTCAGTCATCCTCTTTCTCGAGCCAGTGTTTGAGTAAAAAGGAGGGTGGGGGAGCTCAGAGAATACACCACAATAGGATGGGGTAGGTGAACAAAAAAGGGGGCATACTGCATCTCACCATCGGCTGCCTCACCCCAAGTCCCCGAACACCTCTCACCCAGGTGATCCTCACGCACTGGTCCACCCTCAGGAACTGGATCCAAACATGATGGCCATGTCCTAGCCACCTGGATGATAAGTCCATGAGGACTAGCGGGTGAGACACCCTTCGGTTTCTCACACCTCCCATTGCCCCCCTGGTATTCCTGTAGTACAAGCGAGTCATGACGGATTACTGCTGGGGGATAAATTAACGCAGCCTCTGACCTGATTCAATCTGAGTCTTAACATGCACACAAGGTCGAAAGGGCTTATCTCGTGGCTTTACCTGGCGCTATTGACAAGGGGGCACATCAGCTCACCCGGGACGCAGAAACAGTAGGCAGCAGATCTTCAGATACTTGGGGACAGAGGGGTGTGAAAGGTTATATATAGGGCAGTATTGTCTTCTATAGCAATGCAACACAAAATGCACAACGTAAGAGTACCATTCAGGTGGCACCTGACACCGGCTAGGCTAGCGAAGATGTATCCTGCTGTTAGCCCCTTGTGCAGGAGGAACTGTGGGTATCACTGTACGTACTGGCATATGTGGTGGGACTGTCGCCTGGTGAGGGCCTATTAGAAAGAGGTGCTGGGGTAGGGCTGGGACATCAATGGGATAGTCAGGAATTTAGATTCCATTTTGGGTCTGTTCGGAGTAGAAAAGACAGGGGAGGAGTACAGGGTCCCCTCCCCCCACATGCAGGGAAACTTACTCCTGGCAGCCAGGGTATGTGTAGCCCTTCATTGGAAGAGGAGCAGGCATCTCACACATCAAGAATTGCTTAATAAGTTGCACGAAATGTACGACCTGGAGAGTTTAACAGCGATCCTTCTTGGGACTCACACACGTGGACATGAAGTGGCTCCCATTTCTTGAGTATTATTCATGCATAAAGAGGTCAGGTTGGCATAAGGGGCCTCTTGTATGGTACACAGCCTTGGATGGTAGGCAACTGGGGCACTTGCATGATCGATGTCCTTAGCTCTGAGCGAAGTCCCTCTCTTAAATTCAGTAGCGTCTCCTTGAAAATGGCCTATAGTCCTTGTGGTTTATGCTTGGTTAGTCCTCCACCGTCCCAGGGAGGGAGGGGGTTCAAGGGAGGGACAAGGGGAGGTAGGGGAAGGGCAGGGTTTGATGAGGGCTTATGTGGAGTAATGAGGGGAGCCGGTTTAAGGTGCTGAAGGACAATTTTGTACTGAAAGAGCACCTACCTTCTCTGGGGAGTGTATTGTTGATTTGAATGGTCACTGGACTTCAAGGGGTTCCTCAACACACCAAACGTGAAATGTTTGCTCACCTACAATGTTCGTAGCATGATAATATGTTGTTTAAAGGTTGTTCCTTATTGATGCCTTCTAAAAAACACATTTAAAAAAATAAATGTACAACTCAGTTGCGACACTGCTTTATATTTCATACTCTTCTCTATCCAAGTACGGGATCTGTAACATGCGTTGTTCTACAGATGTCTATTGTCTTTGACCCTGGCCTACCCAAGTCTCTGAATCAAGCTATAATATCGCTCTGCATTGTGGGTAGCATAATGGGGATATAGGCTGTGAACCAGCAGTCATCTGAAATCTGACCAACACTTGCGAATGTTACTGAAATTTCTGTACTGGGGGATGAATGGAGGCCATCCATACCCATGCCGCCAGTCACAAGACACAAAAGTGTCCTGATGCAGATGGAGCTAGGAACGGACCTGGATCCATAATAAGTCATACCCCTGTAAGAATGGGTTCAGGGAAATCTAGACAAGTGTCGCACCCACCTAAAGAAGTCCAGCAAACTTAAGCATGCAAGTACCTGAATAAATGTCATGAATATACACAGAGTGATTCACCCAGACACTCACCTATTGTTAAGTTTGTAGGTGTGAATAGCTTACCTGTTTGTTCTTTTAAGAATTTTAGTTTTGGATACATCATTTTAAATTCTTTTAATTAGCTTGGCTTGATATACTGAATCCTTAAAAATCACTGGTACGTGATATTGGGGTCTGTACCAACTATTCACTAGAAGAAGTGAAAGAAAGTGGATTTGTCCTTCTTTCATAACACTAGCATGCTGTAGGAAATCCAGTTCCCATCTGACCTCGAGCTTTAAGTCCCTTAACCAGGCGCATGAGCGCCAGTGCACATGGCTGGTTTGCAACGGTTCGTGCTAGAATCGGGCTGGGAGGCAGAGACTTTTTTGTAGCATATGATTTGAGTAAGTAGGCTTCGTTAACTCTATATATTGTTGGATTGTTTTGAAACCTGAATGTATTGTTATGGCTATGCAAACCTGTGATATGTCCCTCGGAAAACAACCTTGTGGTGAACCTAGGGACGAACAGGTTACTTACCCCTGGTAACATTCTTTCGACTACAACCTATTCCTCATCTTTGACATGCAGTGTCCAGCTTCGGATGCTTCGGAAATTTTTCGGCAGAGGGCGCTCTGCGTGGATGGCGTTGAGTCGATGTCCCTCGAAGGCCTCCATCGAGGGCGATGTCATTGGATTTTAAAAGTAGCACACAAGGTGCCCATTGCTTCATTTCTGGTTTTCCCTTCCTCGTCTATCAGAGATGCCCATGATGACGGCCTGACCGTACTCAGCCTATGAGGAATATGTTGGATGAACATCCAGTCAAAAGAACGTTACGAGGGGTAATTAACTTGTTCTTCAAATGGATTGTGTCCTCAAACGTATTCCTCATCTTTGACAGACTCCCAAAGCAGTATCCATGTTTGGAGGAGGGTGAAGAATTTAGATGTTTGATTTTAAAGGGCACAGTAAAGTACTGCCTTACCAAAAGCAACATCGTGAGCATGGGAAGTAGCCAGAGAAGAGAATAATGCTTTGTAAACGCACGAGTGAAGATCCTCTCTTTGTGGAAGACGTTTCGGAGGACAGATGGACATGTCGAGGAGATCCGGGTACCATGGATCCCGAACATTCTCAACCTCCTGAGAACTTGAGGAAAGACAGGGACTTGAGGAAACACGTACAGTAGCGGGAAATACCAATCCACCACTTCCAGAGCTCCTCTCTGAGGAAATTCCCTTGAGCAGTACCACTCGCACTTCCGGTTGGCACCGGTCACTAGCAGATCCACTTGAGGAGTTCCCCAAAGGGCAAAGATCTCTTGAAGGGCTGCCTGAGCTAGTTCCAACTCGAGGGAGACTTTGCTGTGCCTGCTCAGAGCATCCGCTGCCTTGCTCTCCTTTCCGGCTAAGTGAACTGCCGATAGGGAGATTCCTTCTTGAATTGCCCAGTACCAGAGCTGCATTGCCTCTCTGCACAGTGGTAGTGACCAGACACCTCCTCTCTTGTTGAGGTAGTGCATGGCCACTGTGTTGTCCGTCATTATCAGGACATTCCTTTCCCGTACAGATGGCAGAAAAGCCTTCAGCGCTAGCCTGATTGCTCTCTGCTCCAAAAGATTCATGTGTAATCTGGACTCTTATGGAGACCAACGACCGCTGACTGTCAAGATTGATGGCGTGAGCTTCCCAGCCTGTGAGTGAGGCGTCCGTCGCTACAGTTATCTATGGCCATGGTTGCCAAAAGTGTTCTCCCTTCATATGATTTTCCTTGCAGGCCCACCACAGAGGATCCTGTGAGACTCTGACCAGAATTTGAAGGAGGTCCGACATCTGCCCTGAGAATTGGGACCATTCTGATCTGAGAGCCCACTGAAGGGATCTCATTCTCAGGCGGGCCTCTGGTACCAGAAAAATGCAGGATGCCATGAGGCCGAATAACCTCAATAATCTGAAGGCCGGAAGACTGAGCATTGTGGAATTTGGTTACCATCTGGAGAGTGTGTTGAGCCCTCACCCTGGGCGGCGAGCACTTTCCCCAAGGATGTGCCTAATACAGCACCGATGTACTGGGGCTGCTGGGAAGGTGTCATATGGGACTTCTTGAAATTGAGGGAGAAGCCCAGTTTGTGAAGGGATTGGCAGGTAACGTTGAGATGATCCAAGTCTTGCTCGGGGGAGAACACGCCCTGATCAACCAATTGTCAAGATAGGGGTAGACGCGAATTCCCCCCTCTCCTAAAATGCGCATCCACCACCACCATCATATTGGTGAAGACCTTCGGGTCAGAGGTCAACCCGAATGGCAGGACTCGAAACTGATGGTGCGAGCCACCAACGACAAACCTCAGGTATTTCCTGTGCTTGAGATGGATCGGCACAGGATAATAAGCATCCTGAGGGTCCAATGACACCAACCAATACTGTAGCTGGATGGCCTGAAAGATCTGAGAAAGAGTGACCATCTTGAATTTGTCCTTCATGAGGAACTTGTTCAAGTATCTCAAGTCCAAGATGGGTCTCAGTCCCCTGTCCTCCTAGGGAATCAAAAAAATATGGGGAATACCAACCGTTGTTCCTCTCCGCCACAGGCACTGGTTCTATAGCGCCTTTCTCTAGCAGGGTCAATATTTCCTGCACAAGGAGCAGATCAGAAATCCTCAAAGAGTGATTCCCCGGTGGATTGGTCCGAGGCTTCTTCATAAAAGGAAAGCAGTAACTGTGGGCTAATGTTTCCAGAGCCCAAGCATCTGAAGCAATGTCTCGCCATTCTTCTAGATGCTGAGACAGCCTGCCCCCACTGGTGAGCTGTGACTCAAGGCCTCAGAGCGGCTTTGAAGTGGCTGTTTCAGAGGCCGATGGCAAAGAGGCTGCTGCTTGAGCTGGCTTGGCATCTCTACCTCGTCCACCACAAGGACATTTTCGTTGGTCTCTTTGAATGGAAATTTCTCACGCTCTTCCAAATGAGGAGTAGTAGCGAAAAGATCTACCCCTCCACTGCTGTCCGCTAGGACGAAAAGGCTGAGGTTGCGGAACAGCTGCGCCTAAAAACTTGGCAGCTGCTTTAGAGGTCTGCAACTTCTCAAGGCTCTCGTCAGCCTTGCTGCCAAAAAGATGAGACCCGTCAAATGGCATGTTCAGAAGTCTAGCCTGCACATCAGGTGCAAAACCAGACTTCCGCAACCACAAAAAACTGCGTATCACGGTGCTCGTAGCCATGGACCTGCTGATGCTATCTGAGGAATCCAACCCAGACTGAAAGGACTCGCACATGGCTTCCTTGCCGTCCTTAATAGCCAGGAAGCCATCCCTTTCTTCCCCTTCGGGAACATGCTCTGCCGCCATAGAGATGCACTCCCACAGAGTGTACGAAAGTTTTGCCAGGGCACAAGTGGAGTTGGCAGACTTCAATGCCATACTGCCTGCCGAAAATGCCTTACGTGCCCATCCATCCATCTGCTTATCGTCCCTATCAGGAGGGATGGTAGGGTACACTGCCTGTTTCGAGGTAGCTGTGGCTGCCTGGACCAACAGACCCTCAGGAGCGGGGTGAGTTGACAGGTAGCCGGGGTCACTACTGGAGGGGCGGTATTTTCTTTTAAGAGACTTGTTCACTGCCAGATTAGTCTCCGGGGTCTCCCAATTCCGGGCCACCCTTTTTTGCAGGTCCACATGGAATGGTAACACTGGATCTGTAGGTGGACCCTTGCCTAAAATGACCGTTCGATCATCCTGATCATAATGCACAGGAGGTCTAGACCAGCCCAAATATTCAACAACCCTCGACATATGTTGCCTGTATGAGGAGTCGGCATGCTCCACTGGGTCTGATTTACCGAACTCCAGCTCAGGAGAAGTGTCTATACCACTTGAAATATGCAAAGTATCAGAGATCCTACATCCTACTCTCCTCCGAAATTACATTAGGGGTCCCTCACTGGAGACCAAAAGGGGCATCATCCTCATCCGAACACTCCTCCTCCTCCTCTAAAATGGAAGTGAAGGACTTTAAAAAAAATCCTTTTTCAGTAGAGAGGTACAGCTTTTGTCTGGGGTAGTACCCAGAGGCATCGAAGGCGTCCACTTAGACTTTGCAACTGCCTTCTTTGGAGGGTCAACAGTCACTGAGATCTGTGTTAGGCAGAAACCTGTGCAGTTCCCTTAGGGACCACTGCAAAACATTTAAGACTACAGGAGTAAGCAGTAAACCCAATTGGTAGCACTCTGCACCACCCAGATTTACCTGGTAGCTGTGGCTGAGCAGTCAGACTTCTCTCAAGAAGAGTTAGGCAGTATATAGAGTATACACAATAGGGCTAAAAATACAGTAGAACAAGCAAACACTGACCAGAGCTTTGGTATAAAAGTATATAATTATTTATTTAAAAGCACACTTGTAAAAAATACACTGGCACTAATATGTCAAGCAAGTTCAAACACAGTCACTAGAAATATATACACCTCCCTAATTAATTATTTGACAAGTCTTGGTTAAGACACCACTTATTTAGCAAGACAGAGGTGAGCGCGTAACCGTAGATGGCACTCCAATAATTTGTTTAAAAAGGGAGAGAAAAAGGCAGAGTAGGAAAATAACACAGTACCAACACTTAATAAACCACAGCAAGTCAAGAAAGGCAGGGTCTACTGTAGAGCAAAAAGTTCATAGGCCAGGCCCACTCCTGGAGAGAGCAAGGTGGAATGTGCTCAAGATCACACAGTGGAAATGCACTCAAAGTCTTTGCAGAAAAGTCAAAAAGAGGTTGGATCAGTTCGGAAAGGCAATGTTAGCAGGTCTGAGGTCAACCCAGTTAGAAAGTCAAGGATTTACGGGACACCTTGGACAATCTGTAGCAAGGGAGACCAGGCGGGACACAGTACCTGAAATGGTGAGAAAGCTCCAGGGGGGGTCAGTTGTTCCTGGCAGCGGGTGCAAGTCGTGGCTTCGACCAGAGGAAGAGATGATCTCGACGAGTAAGAAAGCTGGAGGTCTTTGCACTGCCAGGGAAGAAACCAGCCGCAGAGTTCCCGATTAAAAGGTACAACCCTTTTATTCACAGTAGTGGTGAGGCGTGGCTATCTGGGCCGCCGGGGTGCTTGGCACGGGCGATTCGACCATGAGACGTCCAGGAAGGTGAAAAAGGTGAACTGGTTGGTCCCACCAGCTCAAAGTGAAGAAGACTCTCCTGGAAGAAGATCTCCTCTGTCGTCGGGGAAGTGGTGAGTTCGTACAGCAGGGCTCCACCGGTGGTGTCGTCGTCGTAGATGGCTCAGCTTCTCCCCTGTTCAAATTCTTTAGGTCCTGTGGCGACTTCTGAAGTTCCACCCCCCAAAGCCCTGCTTTTATGCAGAAAAAGCCCCATTCAACAGCCTAGCTGTCACTCAAACATGCTAAGTGGTGAGCCGGGCGGCTCACCACTGGGCCGATCACACAAGAGTGCGACTTGAGTTGCCAAGGCAACTCAGTCCAGGGTGCTTAATCCCCCTCCCACACATCCTGTAGACCCCAGACAGAGTGTCACCATTTGGAGGGCTTATGTGGAGAAGCCCGCAAAAAAGTGGAACAAAGGGCTCGACTTGGGTTAGAGTTTCAGAGGCGAACACAAACGCCATTTTAAAACCGAGTCCTGGCAAAAAGTCCCAACCGGGGAATAAATATTAAATAAATAACCCGGCGGTATCTTTAACATTGCACCAAAAAGTGGTGCGTTTAAAATCAATGGGAAAATCCCATAGGAAATATTCCGGTGGAATATGTTGTGTGGTATCCACTGCCACCAGCCAGAAACCTAATAAGGGGGGACTGGAGAGTGCCCCCTTGGAAAACAGACCCTGGGGCAATCGAATTACCCCTACCAGTACTTCCACAATTTGATGGTTTGTACTGGTTCTGTTCACAATTTGAGACTAGTAAAGCCAATGGTGACTTTACATGCCCTGGGAGACAGTAGTCAGTCCCAGGGTATGGAGTCTATGTTTGGGGGTCACTATGACACCCCTGTGTTACTGCACTGAGGGTGCTGTGTAACACACATACCAAAAACACATATAGCCCTATGGAGTAAAAGACCCCATAGCCCATAAAACACATTCAGTCAAAGGACATTCTCAAATCATGCCTAAGAGTGGGAGAACAAGAGTCTCACTCTTAGCAGGAGAAACAAATAAACCCCAAAAATCCAGCAAAGCTGATGGGGGACTCACTAGGTTTGGGAAATTAGCCTTAACAGAGAATTCTCCCTAACAATCTGTGCGGGTAAAATTGGCCCAGATGGCGCGAACGTAGCAACAGCGAACAACAGTTTTTCAAGATCTTGACTTCACTCCACGTCTCAAATGATCCTTTGATACCTTGTCCGAACAAGGGTGCAGGGGCTCCCGATGTGGATCACACCGTTTACTTGAACTCAAGGGCGTGCGAGTATCCGTCCGAGACCGGTCCCTGCCGGCTTCCACAGAAGGCACAGACGGAGCTTTGCCCTGTTTATCAAAAATCTTAAGCATTTCCACATGGAAAGATTCCCATTCTGCCGGCGGTGATTTTTTGGACGGGCTTGTCACCCTCTCGGGGGTGCCGCCTGACGACGAGGAGGGCGACCGGCAGTGCATTCTCCTCTGACACTTCGATGAGGGCAAAGGGTGGCGGGATCCACTCCTAGACCTTGAGCGCTTGGCCTTCTTCCCCTGAGGAGAGTCGCCTCTCAAATCAATTGTCGAAGGCCCAGCAGTTCTGGACTTATGGGGCTTGGACACACTGCCTACCTTGAGCTTCCCCTTTCGTTCCCTCAAGGCCTTTCCAGTCCTAGACTGGCACTTGTTGCATGTATCCGTGTCGTGGCCCACGCCGTGGCACCACAGACAGACTTGCTGCGGGTCTGTGATGGACATCTTGGAGCAGCAGTCCCGGCATTTCTCGAATCCGGACCGAGGTGTTGTCAGAGTAGAAGACGAAGACATCTTCGAAACAAACAGCAAATGCTTAACGCAAGTACGAGGTGCGCCGAGTTTCACGAAGCAAACAGGTTTGCGGAAAAACGGAACTGAGTCAACGGGTGCCGTGCATGCAACTTATTACATCCGATGACATTACCCTCGACGGAGGCCTTTGCAAGACATCGACTCGATGTCATAGACGCAAGGCGCCATTTGCCGAAAAATTTCCAAAGCAACCAAAGCTGGATACTACATGTCAAAGATGAGGAATACGTTGGAGGACACAATCCATTCGAAACTGAGTTTATAAACCATAGTAACAACAGTCTGAAAAGCACAGTCTACAATGTGAAGATATTGTTGCAAGATACATGGCTATAATTTCTTTTTTTATAGTGCAATTTTGGTTTATACAAACCTTATACACATTAGAACAATTCATAATAAAAATACAGATACATATACATATATTACATGAACAAAATATATTTTAAAAAACCATGCAGTTAGTTAAACATATAAATAAGTCAATAAAACAATAGAATAAATCATACTCAAATCCATGATATTAAGTTACATGAAACTTCATTCATAATTCACTTATTGTTCAATAGCACTTCTACGCGTTTGCTTAAAATTAGGACTCTTAATGCCCTTAGTTTACAAAGTTCCTAGGGACCTATTACTTATGATCAAAGACCATTGGACCAACAACCCAACACAGTATTTACTTAAATCACAGAACTCTTCATGTCTGACAGATGATGGTAGTGATCTGTCAAAATTCTCCACGTTTTCCTGATCATTAAATGTTAACGGAAAATCCTGGGCATTAAGTAGATATATTACTATTTTCCATATATAATAGGCAGCTGCCATAATAAACACAGATCCAGCCCCAAAAATGGTGCTCCAAAATCGATCACCTTCCCTCTGAGAGGAATGAATTATACACTGTGAATAACCCTTGGTGTAATCTTGTACATCTTTTGACACTGGGTCAGCACATGGCGTGAAGTTTCTATCTCCAGCCCACACATTTGGCAAACACGTTTCTCTCGAGGTATATTCTTCAACCTACCTGTGTGCTCCAGAGTTGGCAATACATTCATACATAAATAAATAAGTAATACATTTATGAATTGCCTTACAACAACATTTAGTCAAGTAGCTATGTGGAAGAGTTGACTCATCGGCAGCCAGCAAGGGAGTAGGTATAGATAATGTAAGTGCTCCTTTTAATATAATAGTGCCTATAATACATTATAGAGTGACTGAAAACAAATCAGGAATGCCCAAGTATTTGTATTTGTTTGTATTGGTTTATTATTTGTATTGCGCACCAGACCCACAGGTATCAGGGCGCAGAGCATAAGATAATTCAAAGCTTAGTTATACAGAGAAATTACAGGAATAACCAGTTAAACAGAAATGATGATATAGTACAGGAGTGAAAATGGCATAGGAAAGTGCAATATACAGAAACATGAGAGTATAGCATAGTAACATGAAGAGTAAACTATGCAGTTTGAAGCCAAGTATTTGCAGTCAATATTTATAGTCGTGGTTCAGTACAGTAGCTGGTACATGCTATAGGTCGGAGTCTGAGCCATTTAATGGTACTCTTGCGGAAGTTGTGGAACGACTGATCTACTCTTAGTGTAGGTGGTAGTGAATTCCACAATTCAGCTGCCTTGACTGGGTAGCTACAACCCCCAATACTTGATAGCTTATATCTAGGAACGGCAAAGTAATTAGTGTTAAATAGTGTAGTGATCCTAGTCGAATACTTCTTGTTTAATCTTTCCGACAGGTAGCTGGGTGCAGCATTGTTCAAACCTTTGTAGGTCAAGGTCGCAACCTTCAACTTAATTTTGTCGTGTGTAGAAAGCCAGATATTGGCTCTTCTAGTCATGGAGATGTGTTCTCTCTTAGTAATTCCTAATGCACCTCTAAGAGCATTATTTTGCAAGGTCTGGATCTTCTTGATGATTTGTTTATTAGCACCTATGAATAATGCGTTGCAATAATTCAATTTTGATAAAATACGAGCTCGGGCCAAGGTGATGCAACTGCTATTTGATAAAAAAGGTTTGCTAGCTCTAATCAATTTACAAGTATAGGCTGTGGAAGAGGCCACAGCGTTGACTTGCTTGTTGATGGATAAGGTAGTGTCTAGGTCAAATCCTAAGGTCTTCACCTCTTTGGCCACAGAGATAGTGTTATTATCAATATTGAAGTCAGAGTAGTTAGAACTTAATTTATTGAGGGATGAAGTAGTGCCCAGGATGATGATCTCAGTCTTGTCGTCATTCAGGCATAGACCATTGGTAGCCATCCATGCCTGAATGACGAGGTAAATCCTGTTCACCAAGGCCAAATCCTTGTCGTAATCACCAGAAAGAGGTAGGAGGATCTGAGTGTCATCTGCATAGTTAGTGTAGGTGACACCCAGATGATCCAGATCATCGAAAAGGGGCTTAGCCAAGGTGTTGCAGAGGGTGGGTGAGACACATGGCCCCTGAAGCACTCCACAGGTCATAGGGATGGAGTCAGCAGCTGCAGTCGGGGAGAAAACTCTCATAGTCCGGTTACTAAGAAAGGATTGTATCCAGACTATAGCTTCCGCTGAGAAGTGGGCGGCTGTATCAAGGTGACTACATTGGAATCCATGTTCAACTAAGTCAAATACAGCGGATAAATCCAATAAGAGAAAGAGGGCGGAAATCCCCTTGTCTCAGAGTTCGTCAATCTGCGCCTTTAAGTCTAGTAGGGCTGTTTCGGTTCCATGCTGTGGCCGAAAACCAGACTGACGTGAGCCCAATAAGGAGTTAGATTCCAAATGTTTTTGGATTTGTGAGTAGGCCATTTTATCTAATATTTTCAACAAGAATGGCACAGCGGTGATAGGTTGGTAGTTAGTGGGGTAGTTAGTGGGGATCGTTGGGTCCAATGTCTATTTTTTTTAGGAGTGGGAGCACCCACGATTTCTTGAGGTTAGCTGAAATTTTACTAGATGAGAATGAGGCATTGATCAGTTTGGTGATGAACGGGGCCAGGTGTCTAGCGGCATCCTTTATAAGTTGTGCCAGGCAATGATCTCCCTTACAGCTGGAATGTTTGAGTGATAGGATAATTTTTTCCGTATCAAGTATAGTAAATTTTATGAACTTGAAGCGTGGCTGTAAAGCCATTCATAAAATCATTGGACATAGTTAATAAAAATTCAGATGTTGCTTATAATGGCACCTGTAGTTCTGCTTCCACTCATTTAGATATATTGACGACACAGTTATCTAGTTATAGAATCATTTCTCACCCCTTGAAAGCTGGCATCATTAGAAATGGCTCCTCAAACGACTACTCTAAGTGACAGTCAAATAACTCTGGATTCCCGTATTTTGAAAGCTGCACTGTTAAACACGAACTTTGGTCTGTCATCCTATCGAAATTGCTGATTATGTTTTGGGATCTAAAGTTGACTTGCTTTACAGTTGACTCTTCCTCACACACAGCAACTCTTGCCACACCTGATGGTTATAGCATTCTCAGATCAGATCGCGTTGCATCTAGGGGAGGAGGAGTTGCACTAATATATAAAAAATATGTAATTGTTCATAACGTTAATAAATAAAGAATTAACATAGTGAGATTATATTTGTAAAACTAAAGATTGATGATATTACATCTGCGAGCATCTTTATTTTATATAGAGCTCCATCTGGAACTGAAGATTTTGAGGAACAATTAACATCTGTTCTAAATTAAGCCCTAAATTCTTCTTCCAAAGCGTTACTTTGGGATTTTAATCTTTGGCCTAATAGCAGGGATGTAGAGGCTCTCTATTATAAATGCACTTGAAGCCATTGCTTTTACTCAACATATTAAGGTTCCCACCTGTGTTGAGGGTAATACCCTTAACTGAGTTTTATCCAGGAATGTTGATATTTCTGCAGCGACCTTGACAAAATGTCCTTAGTTCGGTCATCACCAACTTTCCTTTTGCATTTTAATTCCTACTCTCTCAATGTCTGAATCCACCTGCGAGAAAACTTGTATGGGTGAGGAATACCAGGAAGGCTACCCTGGAAGCCTTGTCAGCCCTTGTCTTGCCTCAACTAGAAACTCCTTATATATAGATTGTAATGAATTGACTGAAGAATTTCAATTGATTAAAAAATACCTTTGGGCTTTCGAAAAGTACTAGAGTGCTTTGCAGAGGTATACGCTAATACAGATACATAACGGAGGGCTTCAAAGAGGTGTACAACATTACAGATACATATAGGAGCGCTTTTCAGTGGTAATAACAGAACAGATATACAGCTGGGTTAGGATACAGAGGGGGACAGAGATGGGGTACAGCTGTACAAGTTGGCAGGGAGGAGAGGGGTGACATGATGGCCCAGGTGTTTAGGCAGCAAGACTCCTTGAAGAGGTGGGTCTTGAGTTCTTTTCTGAATTGTAGAAGCTTGGGGGCAAGTCTGATGTTTATTCTTGGTTTAATAAAAACATTACTGTGTGTAAAAGGCAGAAACGCACTTGTGAGCATCCATGGAGAAAAAATCCTTGTATCATGACAAAAGCATCCTTGTAGGGAGGCCATGAAGGACCTTAAAAGCGAGCTAAATACTCAGAGCGTATTCAGGGGGCAACACCTAATTCCAGGGAAATATGTGCCGTCCTACATGAATTGGAGGGCAAATTTCCTTGTAAGTACGATGTAGAAATAAATCAAGAATAAATGCATCTTGCAGTGCAACCGATTTGTTTAACATTTTTCAGAAATTCCCTAACATTCAAGAAGATGCAGTCAAGTTCCAAGAGGAACAGTAGGTCATTATAGATTATTACCAACCTACATGTGCCGACCTAAAACAATTGCTGAGAGCCACTCTTGCAACTGATAGCTTCACATTGCTACAGCAGCGCTCTAACTGGCCATATGAAGAACGCTCTACTGAAGGGTTGAAGACTTTCACAGATCAACTGGTACAGGCAATTATTGAAATTTGCCCCCTGATTGGGCCAAGATCAACGCCTGTAAGCAGGCGAAGGGTGAAATCCAGCAGAATATCTTGAATGTTTAAAGTGCAGTTTTGAGCAGTATTCTGGAATCATTCATTTAACTGTCAAAGATCCCCAGGCTATGGTATTACAATTTGTTATGGAGTGACAGCCAACAGTGGCAGAACACCAAATCAGTCCTAGGTGGCTGGGAGTGAAAGAATTCAACTAATGTCTTGCTAGCTAAACAACAATCCATGTGACCAAAAAGCAAGTACCAAAGCTAAGCTTATGCCATTGAAAAGCCAACAGCTACAACCTTCCCAGGGCAGGGTAAGGTAGGGTAGGGTAGGGTAGGGTTCTGCTCCATGCTGGGAGGGTGGGGGCAGGGACAGGGAAGAGGTATAGAGGCTTTACAGCAGTATGAACAAGGAAATGGTAAAGAAAGACATCACCCGAACGCATATAATGACCAGTGCAACTACTGCAAAGAGTTTGGGCACTGGAAAGTCAGATGTCGGAATCGTCCACAATATGACGGTCGAGTACAGCCAACCGCACCAATTGGGTTGTGTGACGAATCCTATGATGTAGTCCCTTTTCGCCGAGGGGGAGACCCTTTCCATGAGGCCAGGGAGGTGAGGCTGCTACCCTATAGTCCCTCTGCAGGTGGTACTCAGCTGGTGGATCTCAACGGGAGGGATTCTCCTCTGGGATACAGAGAGGACATCATGGGATAATGCAGTTTAATCCACCCTGTTATCTCTTTTTATAAAGTGCACACACGCTGAAGCATCTTGGCGCTTGTGAAAAACCAGAAGGTGTCTCCCCCGCTAGTCGCCAAGGATTTCTCATCCAAGTGGCCAGGACACAGCCTTCACTTTTGGATCCAGTTCCTGGGGGTGTACACGCGTGGGAGGATCACCTAGGTGAGGTGTCCTCAGGGAGTGGAAGACCAGATGGCGAGACACAGTACCCCTATCTTCCTGAACATCTTTATTCCATCCTATCTGATGGGATATTTAGAAACCCAGACCAAAGGTAAAAATGGGGAAAAAAAATCAAAGAAACAACTGAAAGTAAAACACAAGAACTAACTTATTTATGAAGAAAGTTGGTTCTTTCCATCCATCGGTGGCAGAGGATGACCAAGAAATTGTTGAACTCGACTCAGTGAATAGTCCACAGGGAAAAAGGGAGGGCGCGAAGAAGAAGAACAATCAGTAAAGAGCCCGGTGGGATATCCCGGAAGGTGTAAAGAAAATTGGCCTCAATAAAATTGAGGCCATACCTAGTGTGACATCAAGAGGCTCTCAAACAGACAAGACTTTGAATAAGCAGGAAGTGGTCCTAGCCTCATCAAATCCAAAGAAGGTTATTAAACTAGCACCTATTTTCCTTAAAGTCAAACAAAAACCAGGGCCTAAAATCATCCCCGGTTAAGGATGGGGTTACAGTTGAACCAAAAATTAATGTAAAAACCGCCCCAGTCTTTTTGAAAAAACCCTCAGTGCAAAGTCAGAAGAAACCTGCATCTCCGACGGTAGAAATAAAACTGGTTTAAGGTAAAATCAGGTGTCTGGGAGACCTGGTTCTTGTCTTAGAAAAATCAAGACTATTGGAAGAAACTGCGATCTCTTCCCAGGCAGTTACTGGGAATTTGGAACAAATGTCCCCATAGAGAGAGGAAAAAATCAGCACAGACTCACTTTACGCTATGCCAATTATTTGGCTAGCCTTAACTGCTAAA
Organism: Ambystoma mexicanum; assembly: GCF_040938575.1. Classification (NCBI taxonomy): domain Eukaryota; kingdom Metazoa; phylum Chordata; class Amphibia; order Caudata; family Ambystomatidae; genus Ambystoma; species Ambystoma mexicanum. Next base: position 983,149,877 of record NC_090928.1, on the reverse strand, counting down.
AAGCATGTAAAACATTTTTACCGCGGGACCATACTTTCACTTTTCAAAAAAGTTCTGAGTTTGTTTTTAATTAACAGTAAAGACATAGAATCAGTCAGATTTCCAGATCCAAATAATCCTCTTTTGGCAGAAGTGGGTTGTGCCTCCAGGGAAGTGTCCCAGGTAATTGAAGATGCAAAATTGGACTTAAGGAACTTGGACATACTAGTTTTAAAAAGTCAACCTAAACCACTGCAGCCACAGAATGTGGCAGCCGGAAAGACTGTTCACTTTCAAGAAGGGGCTACCAAATTGCAACCACCAACCAAGATGACTATAGCCACATGTGAACAGTCGAATATCTCCAATAAGGACAATACCTTAGCCCTTTTGCCAAGTATTCCAACAGAGGTTTTCCAGAAGTTGGGTCTAGGGTCCCAGCATCTTTGAAGATAAGGGGCTGAGAGTCATCTGTTGGAACACACAGGGCCCTAAAAATTGTACCTCAAGTGCCATAAAGAACTATCTGTTTGATGTGGGAGAGGTCATAATGTTGCAGGAGACATGGCTCGTAAACCCTATACTAGTTGAAGGATATTCAATTGTTGTACAAGGGGCAGTACAGAAAGCTAGAGGGAGGCCGAGTGGGGGTTTGCTTATTGCTTTCAAAAATTCAAAATTTAAGGATGTTGTCTCCTCTGAAGGGAATTTCCAAGGGCTACAAATATGTAAGGCTACATTCAGAAATGGGGCGTGTGATAGAGCAATCATTTTTTGCAATATTTACTGGAATCCGTCTAATATGGCGCTCCTTGTATTCCTTGATGTGTTAGCCAAGGCATTGGGCGATATGAAATCTACTTTTCCATGGGCGGATATATTCCTAGGGGGTGATTTTAACACACAATGCATTGACCTCCTAAGGAATCAGAGAATATCTGTGGGGAAAAGAACTACCAGAAATGGCCACCTGTGGGTGGAGTGGTTGAATGATTGGGGCCTGAAAATGTCAAATGGGTGTCTTCCGGGTGATATCCCGTCTAATCCAACCAGGACTGAGGGCACGTCTGCCTCAATATTGGACTATCTTTTCCTATCTGGCGGTCTCTTCGAACAGAAAGTAAACTTGAACATTAAAGAGGGGGTGGTAGTGACCATCTTAGACTGGAACTTTTTTCCCCAGAAATCTCTGCAGAAACTTTGCCTCGGATGCCTCAGAGGCTTACAGCTCATAAAGGCAAAGTACGCCTAATGAAATATAAAGCTGGGGGAGCTGATCTAAATGAAAGGTTTTCTGCACTACCAGAAGTAGTGCAGAGAGAGAACTGCTCTCCCCTCAGGCTTTATTAAATCATTTGGCAAATTCATCCCCCTAAGCCAGTTGGGGGCGGGTCTAAACATGTCCAACGGCATGTGTATGATGGAGAAACGATGGCTAAGAAAAAAGATCTACATAGCAGGTTGAGGCTTATAAAAAAGACTCATCTATTGGTAAAACTGAACTACGGGTGCAAATAAGACTGCTTAAAAACAGGTAAAAACAATGGTCAGTGGCTAGGAACGTAAAAAGGTTCCAACAGGATGGGGAGCATATCTTGGAGGTCTTAGGCAAGAGAGATGTTAAGGGGTTCTGGGACACCATGCAAGAAATGGAGGGGGAAGAAACTACCCAACTGTGCAATTTGGTACCCGAGGATGAGTGGATTAAATACCTAAAGTTAGTCTTTAGTCAACCAGTAAGAACAGTTTGTGATTATAATGCCATGGCAGAATGGTGGCTTGATCTCAACACCTTGGACATCGAAGACTTCATTAGGAAGGCCTCGTCCTCTAAAGCGGCAGGTCCCAATGGGCTGACTTATCAAGTCCTGAAGGGAAATCCAGCTCTATGGGCAAAACTACTTAACTGGCACTTTAGGGAAATCCTATCTCAGAAACAACTACCAACATCATGGCGCACAGCCACAGTTATCCCACTATTCAAGGGGGGCGATAGGGAGACAGCGAAAAATGATCGCCCCATTGCCCTGCTGGATATTGACAGCAAGATTTTTATGAAAATCTTGCTGGGGGAACTGGAAGCATGGGGAAAAAAAGTCAGAATGCTTTCAAAGTGCCAAACTGGGTTCAGGAGGGGACTCTCAATGGCAGTGAATGGCATAGTATTAAATCTCCTGAGTGCAAAAACCCAGGGTAAGGGATGTGAACAACTCTATGGTGCCTGATTAGATTTGTCAAGGGCCTTTGACCAAGTGGACAGGGGAAGGTTGTGGATTAAACTAAGAACAAAAGGCATCCCCAGAGGGGCTTCTGGCGATGCTCATAGAATTCCATAAGGACAATGATATCAGGGTAAGATTAGACGCGGAGGGTCATCTGTCAGAACCCATGAGAGTCAACTGGGGGGGTCAGACAAGGTTGTCTTAGGGAACCGCTATTTTCCAACTTGTATACCTCTGATATGGGGGACTTTCTAGCATCTGCGGCGGTGGCCAGTCCTTCCCTAAATGGTAAGAAAATACATTGACTGGCCTACGCCGATGATGTGGTGGTTTTAGACAAAACAGCCATTGGGCTGCAACGTTTACTTACTGGTATTCACAACTACGCAGTTGAAAATGGGCTCTCCCTGAATCCTAACAAATCAAGGGTGTTAGTATTTAGGCAAAGGAACAAAAAAAATGTTTTTCCCCAGTGGTTAATGGGGGGGAGGCAATTAGAAGGGTGGATGATTTGGTTTACCCGGGTTACAAAATCTATGCCACACCGGCATTAAGCAAGGTGGAATCTCACCTTGAGACAAAAATAAAACCCCCAGCAGCCCAGATGAAAAGAATTATTTGGAAATACGGCAAATTTTCATTCATACCTGTCCTCAAGTTCTACCAGGCCAAAGTCATCTCCGTCTTATTATATGGGCTAGAAGCCAAACCCCACCTATGGAACACGTCCTGGCAAAAATGGGAAGGTCTTGTTTGGAAATATGCTTTGGGTTTACCAATGAGTCCATCGATGGGTAATATCAGATTCGAATTGGATTTAAGATCATTGAAATCCCACACAGGGTGGAAACTGCTGATTGTGCACCACCGTATTACAACAACTCAAGACCAATCCCTATACACAGATATGAGAAAACATCTGGATGCAGGTAATTCCCACCATTTGGATAGACTTCACTCGCTGGCGAAGGAATGGCAGGAGTGGGCATAAAGACTCAAAATTGTTGGAGGAAAATCCATTAAAGGCCAAAAAAAAATGGGAGGAAATGGACTGGATTAAGACCCTCGAGAAAATAAGATCAGGGTCACACCCAAATCCCCTACAAAGATCGGAAAGAAAACTGGGCTTCCTCAGCAAATATCCAATAAAATTCCCAGACTGGAGATTAAGGAATACGTTTTTCAGACTGAGATTTAACATATTACACTCTGGGGAAATCCTGGCGAGAAGAGGTTTGGGAGCTTTCGCAGTAAATCTATGCCAGTCGTGTGCCAAGCCAGAAAACCAATCAATCAAACATCTGATCATGGAGTGCGAGGGCACGAAAAATTCTAGGCATCAATTTCTCAGTTTATTCATGTCAGATGTAACATACTGGGCACATGACCATTTCTGGGAAATCCTGATCGATGACCACTCCCATCAAAAGACGATCGCTGTAGTCAAGATGCTCGAGGACTGTAAGATATAATTGTAAAATCTTTTTCAATATCGTTTAAATTTTGTTTGAACTAGTTTGGATGTGAATGCTTTGTTTGTTAACTGTTCAAACTCCATGTTCTTTTTTGTAAGTTACGTATTTGATTTGAGATTTGTGAAAGGTTATATTTTTGTAACCGTATACAATAAAAAATACAAAAAAATAAAAAAAAGAAACCCAGATCCCCCCCCCCCCAAAGCCTCCTTTTCCTGCACCAACACTTTTACACGGATAGCCCGCTCTGGGAGAAAACAGACTCACACCCGAGCAGTGTACATGACATGTCCCAATACTATGGTCGGGCGAGGTCAGGAAATTATCGACAATCACTCGCACCTGACTTCCATTACACTTCCCCACACAGATAAAAGGCGGAGCACGAGAGCACACTCAGTGAGGCAAAACACACAAAGGTACAACAGTTTCGAGTTGACAGTTGAATGAGGGGAGAAAGATGGCCAGACACGATAAGTTCGTGAGAGGGGCAACACCCTTGACCTTTTTGACAGGAAGCCGTTACTGTCAGGAAACTTTCAAGGCAGAAACATAACACCAGGAAACAAGGCTGAAGAATCATGCATTGTGCGTCAGAGATATGGAGGGTCCTCCTTCGTAATTGGCCAAAGCGGGGAGGAGCAGCAGATGCCATGGTATAGTCCTTGGCTGCAAGAACAAAGAAGCGACAGAGAAAAACACAGATCGTGAGGTGGGGGAGACCAATGCCAGACCTGTCTGTGTTAAAGTCAAGGTTGCAAGCTGCAACATGGTAAAGTGAATTGAGCTAAATTGCTGTTGAATATTCGAACATTAGAAGAAAAGATAGTTGACAAAAAGGTCCAGCACTGTGAAAGTGTTCAGATGAAGGTCTCTGTACGGTATTCTGACAAAAACATCGATTTGAAGGCGAAATTGTGTGAAGTAAATCAAAGTGGTCCTGCGACAGTTTAAAGCAAAACCCATTGCACATGACAGTCTTCGATTCTGGTATTAAAAAAGGATCCAAGCCCAAACGAGGGCAATCCATGGTTCGAGCAAATTGTGAACATTGTAGAAAAAGGGTTTGAGGGGAACCCGTGGTCTGAGCCTAGAGGAGGGCGACCAGTCGTGAACTTGTGAAAGTGAAACCCTGACAAAGGAAAGGAACTTTTGTGTTTTGCTTGCTGCATCAGGCCGTCTGCAATAAGAGACTATCATTGCAAGAGAGACTTTGGCGGAAGGCCCTGATGCCAATGTGTTGAACTGTTACCTCGTGGACAAGAAGCCAGAGTCTGTGCGAAGCCCGCACGTGCCGCCTTGCCCCATGCTGAAAAAAGAGGGGGAAGGGAAGCTAACTGCTCAACTATCCCGACATATCATTTCTTGAACACTTTTCTTTTGCATACATTGTTATCCCACACCATTTTGTATTTAGAAGTAAGGATTGGCAATAGGTTTATTATGATAGTCCCTATTATTTTGACATACCCCAATAGGACTGCAATATTATTATTTGATGGTCGTAGCTTGCTCCCATCTTTAGATATATGTTTAGATAGGCATTTTACCAACCCACTGAAGTTCAATAAACACCCTTGAACTGTGATCACTTGTGTCTAGCTTCATTGTTTGATACCATGCCTTCTACCACGCTATAATGAATACAATAGGAATTCTGTGAGGCAATATCATGACTTTTAGAACAAATGGGTTTTTTAGGACGTACCAAAAGGCAAGATGATTCCCTGTGGCACACTGTTTAAACGGGCCACCAACCCCCTCAAAACGATACAGAGGCACGAGAATGAGGCAAGCATCCTTGGAACGAAGCACCCAGGACAGTTGGTAGGGGCAGAATATTTCCTGCAGATATTCTGTTCCTAGGCCGTAGAAGGCTCGGTGAACCATGGAGAGTGACCCGTTGCAGTACAGGTAGCCAATGAAGACAGCGGAGAACCGATGAGATATAAGAGCCATACGGAGTGCCTATGCAGATCTGGGCAGCAAGGTTCTGAAGTAGCTGTAATCAGTGAAATAGATAGAGAGACTGAGCAAGAAATGGAGAATTTCAATAGTCTAGCCGGCTGAGGACCAGGGAGGCTGTAACCACAGGGCGAAAGTGAGCCGGAAGGAATGGTAGAACCTTACGCAGGACTTGAAGTTGAAAGAATCTGGCTTTACAAACGGCACCTACCTGTGCGCAGGTGGATATAGAAGAGAAGAATTTGTATCCCAAATTCCTTACCTCAAGCACAGGTGTAGGGCAGGGACCAAGTTCAGGGGAACAAAGACCAGGCCGAAACAGAGGGTGATGGAGTAGAATGAGGGCTATGGGGGGGACACCACCAGGACACAGTCTTGTCACTGTTGAGTTTCAGCCAGTTGTTGCCCATTCACCTACCAACCACTGCCAGGCAGCTCCTAAACTGAGACGCTGTGTCTGGGCTGGGCAGAGTCCAGACGGACGATGGTTTCCGTGTCATCAGCATAGGAGTAACACCAGAATCCGTGGGAGCGGATGAGAAAAACAAGAGGATGAATGTAGATATTAAACAATGCCGGAGACAACACAGAGTAAAGAGATAGAAGCAGAAGAAAAGCAAGAGAGCGCTAGTGTCTGGCTTCGGTCTGACAGGAAAGAAGAGAACCACGAGAGGACCCGTCCCGAGAGAACAGTCAGGGTGAGGCGATCCAACAGCAGGAAATGGTCTACAGTGTTGAATGCCGCTGGAAAGATCTAGCAGAATCAGGGCACCTCCTCCCCGTCCCCACCCCTGCCCTCTCCGGTCAGCCATTTACGACAGGTTGTCAAAGACAGAGACCAACATACTCTGTACCCCGACCGGGCGGAAACCAGATTAAAAAGGATTAAGGGATAGGGAGTTTTCTAGAAAGGAGGTCAGGGGAGGGGAAACGAGAGATTCCAGCAGCTTCATTAAGAACGGAAGAAGTGAAATGGGATGAAAATTGGCTGGTATAGAGGGGTCAAGAGATGGTTTTTTCAGAAGTGGAATTATTACTGATTGCTTGAGCTCAAATGTGGGGCATCATTTCCTTTAGAATTCTCAAAGGAATTGAATCAGAGGGCGATGAAGATTAAAGTCACCTGGCACCCACGTCAACTTCTTCCATAGAAAACACAGGAAAAGTGGACCATCGTTGTTCAGACGAAGGGGTAGAAGTGGCAAAACCCCTAGTATTAGTGCAGGCGCCAGACAAACTTATCTGGTCACGTATGTTACTGACTTTGGTTGTAAAGAAGCTGGATAGCTCGTCACAGAAAGCCTGAGAATGAGTCACGTTGGACGATGTGGCAGGTCCAGAGGATAGTGTTTGTATCAGAGAGAATAACTCCCTTGGGAGATTAAGGGCTTTTTCCACTCTCTTGGGTGTAAAAGGCGCATTTAGCAAGATGAATAGCTTGATGGTAGGACTTGGATGCTTCCAAAAAAACCTGTTGTGGGCAGAATATGAAAGCGGCCACCTCCACTCGGCTTGACATTTTAAAAGTCGTAAGGCTTTCAGCTCGTGAGTGAACCAGGGCTGGGAAGGACAACCTACCATTTTATGCAATTTAAGCAGAGCCAGTAAGTCAGCTACGGGAATTAAAGACACGAGTCAAGGTGGAGAAATCCATAGTATCAGAAGCACGGCACTGAGCAACAATGTCTGCATTCGAAGGTTTTGTGCTAGCTGCGCAGCAGTCGGTATTTAATGATCAGGAATAGACTGGGCAATGCGAACATGCATCAAGAAAGGGACAGCCATGTGGTTGACGACAGAATGGGAAACGGCGTGAACGTAGATACTGTTAGGCAGAAACCTGTGCAGTTCCCTTAGGGACCACTGCAAAAGATTTAAGACTACAGGTGTTGGCAGTAAACCCACTTGCTAGCAGTCTATACCACCCAGATTGACCTGGTAGCTGTGGCTGAGCAGTCAGACTTCCCTCAAGAAGAGTTAGGCAGTATGCAAAGTATACACAATAGGCACTCAGATACAACTATACAAGCAAACACTGACCAGAGCTTTGGTATCAAAGTATATAATTATTTATTTAAAAACACACTGTTGAAAACACTCCAGCACTCTTATTGTAAAATACTCTAAACACAGTTACTATTATAATATATACACCCCTTTTTCCTTATCAGATAAGTCACTGTAAAACACCACTTATTTTCATACAGAGGTGAGCGCTTAACTAGATGGCACTCCAATAAGTTTGTGAGAAAGGGAGGGAAAAAGACAGAATATGGAAAGGTACACCACTCTAAGATTCAGGAACACTGTTAGCAAGGCAGAAGAGCAGAAGTCACTGGTGAGCCAAAGTCCAAAGGCTGGGCCCACTCTTAGAGAGAGCAGAGCACAAATGCGCCCAAGATCACACAGTTACACTAGGCTTAGAAAGTCTTGCAGAGGGTTCAAAAAGAATTTAGAGAGGCTTAGGAAAGTTTAGCCAGGGTGTCCCAGGCTAACCCAGGTTCGAAAGCCGGGGGCTAAATCTACCCCGTACAGTCGGTAGCAAGGGAAGCCAGGCGGGACACGGTACCTTAAGTGGGAAGAATCCTCCAGCGGTGGCAGTTGTTCCTGGTAGTGGGTGCAAGTTGCGTCGTCGTCCAAGGGAAGAGAAGATCTCGACTTGGAGGAAAGATGAAGGTTGTTGCACTACCAGGGCAGAAACCAGCCGCGGAGTTTTCTGGTTAAAGGTGGTACCTTTGTTTTCGCGGTCGTGGTAAAACATGGTATCCCGGTTGCTGGGGTGCTTGGCACAGGCAAGGCGGCCACGAGGTACGTCGGGAAGGTGAAAAGACGGTGAAACTGGTTATCCCCACCAGTCAAAGGAAGAAGACTCTCCGGCGGGAGATCTCCTCTGTCGTTGGGAAAAAGTGGTGAGACGGTCCAGCAGGGCTCCATCGGTAGTGGTGTTGGGGCAGGTCGGCTCAGCATCTCCCTCGTCGGATTCTTAGGTCCTGTGGCGACTTCTGAAGTTCCAGTCCCCAAAGCCCTGCTTTTATGCAGCAAACCCCCATTCACTCAGCCTAGCTGTCACTCAAACATGCATCAGGATGGAGTGCGACTTGAGTTGCCTAGGCAACTCAGTCCAGGGTGCCTAAATTCCCCTCCACCCCTCCTAAGTACCCCAGACAGAGTGGCACCACTTTGGAGGGCTTCTGTGGAGAAGCCCGCCAAAAAGTGGAACAAAGGGCTCGACTTGGGTTGGAGTCACAGAAGAGAACACAAACGCCATTTTAGAATCAAGTTTTGGCAAAAAATACCAACCGGAGAATTTATATTAATTAAATAAACCGGCGGTATGTTCGCGGCTACCGTAAATAATTAAATAAAGATCGTAACCTAAAACAATGGGAAATCCCATAGGAAAATATTCGCGGTTGAATATAAAAAGTAGTATCCACTGCCACCAGCCAAAACTCGATCGGGGGGGACGGAGACGTGCCCCCTCGACTAACAGACCCTGGGGCAATCGAATTGCCCCAGCCAGTGCGTCCACAATATGATGGTTTGTACTGGTTCTGTTCAGAATTTAAGACTAGTAAAGTCAATGGTGACTTTACATGCCCTGGGAGACAGTAGTCAGTCCCAGGGTATGGAGTCTATACTGGGGGGTCACTATGACACCCCTGTGTCACTGCACTGAGGGTGCTGTGTAACACATCACAAAAACACATGAAGCCCTATGGAGTAAAAGACCCCATAGCCCATTAAAACTTCTAGATTCAAAGAAACACACTCAAATCATGTCCAAGAGTGAGGGTAAAAGAGTCTCACTCTTGGCAGGAGAAAAAAATAAACCCATAAAATCCAGCAAAGCTGCTGGGGGACTCACTAGGTTAGGAAATCCAGCCTAAACAGAGAATTCTTCCTAACAGATACCAAAGATTTACTTGAAATTACCAGATCCAGCGAGTGGGTGGGTGTAACGCTCACCTGACTCCCACGGAGGCGCTGGCCTGGTTCGCGCTGCTGTGACCTCTTCTAAGGTGATGCGCAGGGTTCGGAAGACGGACTGGACCGGACCCCCAAATCTGGCTCGCAGAAGTATCCTTCTGTAGGCGAAAATAGGGGATTAACTGTCTGCGGGGTAATGCAATTGGCCTCCCACTTTCCTCTCTCACCCTCCTCAAAACCCTTCTGTGATTCCCCGTAGCGTCTCACCTTAGGGTCTGGAAGGACGAGCTCTCCATCCTGCTTCTGATGCAGGGGCGCGTTGGTATCCAGTTACTTCACTGGATTTTCGGATTGGTGAGAACCAAACTTGCTTGGCTTCCAGGTAAGTTTTTTGATAAGAGGTTCCCCTTGTGTCCATGCATTAATGTACTAATGCTAGTGTCTTTTTCCCCATAGGGGCCGGGGTACGGAATGCCGGGGAACAGGCACCGACCCGAGATGAGAGGTGAAATCCTTGTAGAAATCAGCTAAGTCTTTAATGAGCGTTTTTTGGTAATGTCTTTTCATTCGCTCATTAATGCTGATGTCTTTTTCCCCTTAGGGGCCGGGGTCCGGAAATGCCAGGATGCGGCGCGGACGCGAAATGAAGAGGGAATGAATCAACAGGTAAGTCTTAACATGGAGATTTAGCTTTCCTTATTCCCTTCTCTCTCTCACCTTTTGTTCTTGTCTTTTCCACGCTCGGGCGTGACTGCGAATCCGGATGATCGCTACTGAACATGGAGGCGCCCTGTAAAGGTGAGTGGAATGCGGCGCTGCAGCGATGGACGCGATGAGCTTTTAAATAAAAGTCTTCCTTTTCAGGATTGTCGGCGAGATGTCTCCGGGATGCGGATTTAGCAGGTAAGGACTTTTCCTTCTTCTGTTCTCTTCTTCTCTTCCTTTGCAGGTGATCCAGGATGCTGGCAGGCGTGGCAGAAGTCAGGATGCAGGAGCAGACACGGTGAGCGTCCAGCTGCTAGATGCAGAACAACGCGAAGCACGTGTGGCTGTTCGGGTGGGGTTTAAATAGCCTTGGAAGAAGTTCCAGGTATGTATCCTTCCTCCAATCAGGTATGTATCCTTCCCCGACCACGTCCGGATGGTAAATTAGTCCCTCAGGTAAAGTAGTTCCTTTCAGGCCTCAAGGAGGCCGGGATCCTGCAGCATGGTCTGCATCAGGTAAGTGCACCCAAGCACTCCCATAATGAGCCTGGCGCCTATGGCGCCAGGACTGATGTCTTTTATGAGCCTGGCGCCATAGGCGCCAGGACACTGTCCAAAGGGCCCCTATATGGGGTTGCTGGGTCCTTCCTTGGGGACTGGATGTCCGCTTTCGGTGATGCAGGGCTTGAACCGGCTCCCCGGGAGCGGGCATCATGACAGCGGGGTCATTAATGAGTTGTTCCAAGCCCAATTAATTCATTGCTTCGAAGAATTGCTTCACAGAAAGGATAGATGGAGAGTTAAATTTAAGATTAAATCGCCTACAATTATTAAATTGGGAAATTTCAGTTCTAGATCTGCGGCAAGCTCCAAAATCTGACTGCAGAAGGCGGTGTCGGCAACAGGAGGGTGTTACACCACCAAAATATGGAGGCTGGATGAGATAGAAGTATGAACCTTAATAAGATGAGCTCCCATTAGTGCGAAGAATCGGCAGGCTAATTACACCAAGCATGTTTTTTTTTTCATAACAACATTTTATTGGCATATTCAAGAGCATTACATTAATCATAACAGCACCTATGGAAGCATGGTTTTAAAAATAACAGCAATACCTCCGCCCGGGTTGACTGACCCTCGGTCCAAACAAATGATGTTATATGATTCAGGTAGGAGCTGAACCACAAACGGGCCTGAAGTCTCTCCACCAGGTTTCAATAATGCAAATTAAATCACAGGCTTAGTATGTAAGAAGGTTGTGGCAGAAAGCTGCGTGTACAACCAAAGAGAAAAGTCTTGAAACTGTCAAAAACAATATGTTTTGGTATGGTTGACGGGCAGCCACTGGTCAGCAGGCCCATATCAGGGGATGCCAACGCTAAAAGCTCTCGCCGGGTACAGGTAATTGTAGAGGGAGTATCTTCACAAATCGCCCAGGGCACGGGCTGTAAAAGGACAACCACAGAAGAGCACAGACAGGCTTAACTTAGGCACAACTTCTGCGTGCTGAGAGCATGCCCGCTGCGCCCACGTGTCAGGGCTTACTTAAAAAGGCACATGGAATTGCTGAGGGTGGTCCCAGTCAGCAGCGTGTAAGCAGCGAGAAAAGACAGCATCTGCAGTGAACGCAAGTCTGTAGTGAGAACTACACTGCTAATCCATGCTTGAGTGTGTGAAATTTTCCAGGCACCCTCTGCCCTATCAGCATACAAGGAAAAAAAGTGAAAGTTAAAACAATTAAAATTAGTGTAAACAATGCTGCCGGCATCCAGTCAAAGGAACAGAAGAATACCATGAGAATTGAACAAACAAAAGAATAAAGATCAGGGGGCTCGTCAGCCTACAGGAAGTATCCGCTCAGAAATGGTGCGGCAGAAACATAAACCCCGAAATATTCCCTCCTGGCCAGCTGCGTGTAAGCAGCAAGAAAAGACTGTCTGCAAGTGCAGGCAAGTCTGTAGTAAGAACTACACCTTTCTCCCCTCACCTTAACCTTCCTCTTATCATATAGGTTTCCCCATGTATTTATGTTGCAATAGTACCACTAATGCTGGGACGAGGAAGATTAGGGCTGACTCCACTGAACTCAACTAAAAATATGGCCTAACAGATCCCCCGAGCTAACCAACTAAGACATTCGGATACCTTTCTCCCATTTCTCCACCCACACTCCTCAAACTAAGACTTTTAAGACACCATGACACCCCTCATTCCCCTTTGTGTTGCTTGCTTTCGTTGTACTCTGTATTTTATTTTTGTCTCACAATGTAACTTGCGCCTAGATACCCAAGGGTTCAATGCGCTGCAACAAATGCAAAAATAAATAAACTATTTCTTCAATGTACTGCGACGAGGAAGAACTTCAGAACTAGAAATAACCCACAAGACCATATCATTGAGCAGTCTAGCGTTTGTGTTGCATGGACCTTAAACAGGAAAGAAGGACTGCCAGAGTTGTCAGTCCCTCCCCAGAGACACCGGGAGCGAGCAACCATGCCACAGATGGAAGAGTTGAACCTGCAGCTGCTGACTATTTCATAGCGGAAGGAGAGACAGCATCCCTACCTGCACTCAAGAGGACCGAAGATCCAAACCCGAAAGAGGCTGAGGCTCCCGACGTTGAAGAGTGCTGCGGAAGACGGTCCAGCAGGTAAGCCAGCCAGGCTCCCAACAAGTGCTGGGGAGCCACGTTGGCAGCGTGCAAACAGGAAACAAGGCAGAAAAAACTTTGGAATACACAGAGAAGCCCAAGACTGAGATAAGAGACTGGGACCCCATACTGAAGGTACGTGAGTGGCCCATGGACCTTGAGGGGGCCAATGTAACGGGCTATAGGACCAGAGAAGCTAATGTAAAGGGGTCTGGGACCCAAGAAAGAGACAAGAAAGAGAATGGCCTTAAACGGGCTCCTGTGAAACTCTTGGTTGTGTTGTAGTCCATCAGTGATGGATTACCTCCCTTTCCAGCCTGGCCCTTTCACAAGAGCAAACCCCTGAAGAGGAAATGGTGAACTGGACTCAGCAGTTTTGTTGTTGGTGGAAGAATCAATTTGGTATTCCCCAGCCAGCCAACTTGTGGCACCCAAGGTACTCCTTCTATACCTGGCCCGAGTGGCCCACAACGTGATTGCCCAAGTGAATCAGAATTGGAATGACCCAACTTTGCTTCCATGGCACAGACGGATTGCGAAAGTTGCCTCATATGCATGACCCACAATGTCGGGCAAACAGTGAAGACGAAGTTGTCACCACGTTCAGTAATGGAGGGTCCCTTCCTAAACATGCAGACATTTCATGCAGCTCCCCATATGTCAGGAATTCTCCTACAGTTTGGTGACAATAAATGTGTTCTCTGGCTGGATAGAAGCCTATCCCTGCTGAAGGGCAGATGCTGTCACAGTTGCAAAGGAATTTCTTATACTACTGTTTCCACTCGTCATACAGATAGTGACCGAGGTACCCACTTCACAGGTTCAGATTGTTACAAAAGTATGCAAAGCTCTAGGAATTTCTCGACAGTTTCACTGCCCTTACCACTCCCCCAATCAAGCGGCATAATGCAATAGTGCAATGGTGATCTAAAATTCACGCTGTTGAAAGTGTACATGCCTAAAATGGTTACAGGCAATGCACCTAGCGCCATTTGCCATGCATAATAACCCACATCACAAGCATGGTCTGTCTGCACAGGAAGTGCTCCATGCGAGTGGGAACTGCTCCCCCAGCAACCCCACATTTCCTGAATCTGCATCTAAAAGATGACCGTTTTTAATTATTGTTGCACATTGGTCAAGAGTGTACGTTTTCTTCATGCACAGGTCTGACCTGCATTACCAGCACCAGCAACTTCTCCCTGCCATCTGTTGCAGCCTGGAGTTTGGGTCCTCGTGAAAGTCCATCTTCGAAAGTCTGATCTCCAGCCCAGGTGGCGTGGACCACATCAGGTGTTGCTGACCACACAAACTGCCGTTAAGTGTTCCGGTCTGACTTCCTGGATAAATGCGGCCCACTGCCGCAAGCTCTCAGCACCCGCAGACGACACCGCCTCGATTTCACAAGCTCTCCAGCTACCGAAAATCAGCACAGCCATGACCGCTGTCACCCCGCCAGCGGCCCAGCCTCCGCCTATGCACTGTCAGTGCCAGTCCAACCCGATTCTGCTGGCCATCCAGGAGCAACGGTGGAAACCGAGTCACTACTCCCAGTGCACCTGTAAATGCAGGTGCAGAACCAAATCCTCCAGCTTCTCAGTCTGTTCATGCTATTGGGTTCTCTACAGGAGCTGCTGTTCAGACTCCCTCATGCAACGAAGTACCGGAGAGGGCTACCCCAATTCAGGTCCCCATACTTGCATGTCACGTCCATCGTTTGACCTCGCTGCACATTACCACACATATCCGAGGCCCGCTGCAGGGTCAGTGATCAAGACCAGAGTGCCAGCCGGTAGACACATACGCCACTGCACCTGATCATTGGACGACAAGGCTTCGTCCTGATGTAGTAATGTACTGTCAGAGGTTGGAAGCCGCCTTAACCGGTATGTCAATTAGGAGCCCCTTAACACTGCTTGGCCATTCTCTTTGCCCTGATGTCCACCGTGAGTTTGTGGCTCCAATATTAGGGGTATTTTTAGTATGACCCTTTTAGCAACAATTGCCCCAATTCAGTTACGAACTGTGTGAACTGCTTGAACATTCGCCAAGCACAAGCCAAAGGCTTAGCCCTGGCTGGAGCTCTTTGAACATTGGCCTTTCCTTTGTCACACTGCGGAACTGCAGACAGTCGTGCCCTGAAAAGAGTTGAACTGCAACACGTGCAGAACAAAAAGGTGATGGCTGGAAGGTTTTGAATTAATCATAACCACTGGCATACCTCTGGGCAACCCTCCAGATCATCGATTTGCAGCCTGCCAAGCCATTACAGACGGGGAAAAACCATGCAAATCAGGCTTGGTCCTAGCCCAAAAGGGGCTGTCCAGCCCAAACTGCTAGGTCACATCCATTTTGCACAACACCACAGGCATCCCAGATATGTTTCAGCCTTGTTGGGCATCATGTTATGCTCACCTGATCTCTGTGGGGGCCGGAAGGAGCTGGGCGTGGTCGTCAGCTGATTATGCTTCTGATCGCTCTGGTGGTCAGCTTTGGGTTGACAGAAGGCAGCCCCTATGACAGTGAAAGGAATTAGGGAGATTTGTCCTTCTGGGGTGTGACCCACACCTCCCTCCGGAATTCACTGCCCCTTCCCTCTAGAGTGACTCTCACCTTGGGTGTGTGCTTGGTGGACTCTCCATCGTGCGCGTCTATGCAGGTTCCATGTCATTCCAGGCCGTTTTTATTTCGCGTCATTTTTTGCTTCAGGTTTTTTTGCCGCAAAAACTCATCAAATTTTTCTTTTTTTTTTGTTGGGGGGGTTACACCCCCAAAGCCCCCTTCCCACCCATTTAGGATATAGTCCCAAAATACCCCAACACCTTATATCCCTCTACTCCCCCCATATTTTTCGATGGTTTTTTGCGGTACAAAAATCAGTGGCAAAAAATGCTGTGAAAAACAAAACGGCGATGAATGGACGTAGTACCGTTTATGCAGAGGCGTAGTTGCTGGTGAGGTATATAGGGCCTAGTTACTTCACTGGTCCTTGAGGAGGCAGTAGGCCTAGCCCAGACTGGCTGTGGCTAATCTTGTGGCCCTCACTTCACTGCTTTAGATTGTCCTTACTTCCATTTTATGCATTGCGACTGTTCCTTCATCTATTCCTTTGTACATATGTTTCACACTTGCTCCTTTCCTCCCTCCGTTCTTTCTATGTGTGTTCTTTTAACACTTTCACACTTGCTCTCTTGCTCCTTTTCTCGCTCAGTTCTTTCTATGAGTGTCTCCATGTATTCTTTCACACTTCTTAACCGTGCGGCAGGAGTGCCAATTTACATGTTAATTTCCCCTTGACTCCGCAGGCTTTGCTTCTACAGAATTGGATCAGAGTCGGAGAAACTCAGAAGACCTGTGGCTCAACTCTGCTGTGCGGTTGAACGACGCTGGTGAATATGGCAGGTAAGTTCAGATACATGAAGCGCTGACGCGAGGCTGTAGGTTTTGAATGTTGCTAACCTGTTGCTTTGTGTTGCAGGACAGCAGCTCAACAGGCGGTGGATGAACAAGGAGTCCAAGCGATGTTCAGGACTTCCACAGGATTCTCAAGTAAGCAGAGATGTTAATTTTGTCTTGCTTTCTTCTTGCAGTTTGGCGGCCGGATCAGGGTTGGAGTTTGTGAAGCACTGGGAGCTGACACGGTGAGCGTTACGCTGCTGGGATGCTGAGCAACGCGAAGCACGGGTTCAGATTTGTGTGTGGATTACATAGCCAGCCGCACCCACGTGCTCAGCCACACCCAATAAACTAGTCTGCACGGTCCAATTAAGTAATAGGACCCTGACTTCCTGGCCTCCATGTTTGATGCAGATCTCCACTGACCACAATGATGAGCCTGGTGCCAAAAGTGCCAGGACTGAGACTAAGTGGTCCTCTTCAGTTGTTTAGGGCCTCTTTTGGCTACTTTTCGGCGCAGTGTTCCCACTGTGGGTCAGGGCCAGGGGTGCAAATGGGTATCATGAGTACTGACCGTGACACATCATCAGTGAAGAGTAGCTTGGGTCTCTAGGATGGGCAGACTCGGGACCCACGTCTGGTCATACTCGTCCCACTCGGGGTGACTTTAGCATAACAAAAATATGATGGCTGGAAGGTTTTGAATTAATCATAACCACAGGCATAGCTCTGGGCAACCCTCCAGACCATAGTTTTTCAGCCTGCAAAGCCATTACAGAGGGGGAAAAACCATATGCAAACCAGGCGTGGTCCTACCCCAAAAGGGTTAGTGCAGCCTGAACAGCTAGGTCACATCCCTTCTGCACGAGACCACAAGCATCCCCAGACATGTTTCAGCCTTGTTGGGCATCAATACTGAGGGGTAACTTGGGTCTCTAAGCCAGGCAGACTCGAGACCCACATCTGGGCATACCCGTCCCATTCGGGGCAACTTTAGCAAAACAAAACAAACTGCAACACGTGAACAGTACTATCCCTCAGTATACAATGAACTCCATTTCTCTCCCATGACCTTTGATAGTTTAGCACAGACAGAACCACCCCATAATCTGAGGACCAGGCTCAAGGCCTGGGTGCCCACCATGTCTGGTTACCAAACTACTCTTTATTGTTCAAACCACATGTCATGAAAACGAAGGTTAATCTGTTCTCCCTTGGTTTCACAGTCAGAATACTTACCTTCACCTTACCTGGCAGTACACCTGCATTTTTAACATCTCGGAAGGTTGGGTATGTGCCCACCCCCCAATGATTTGTCCTCCAAGTTTGCATTTGCTCCCTATTGCCTTCAACTGGGGGTGATGTCAGCCTGGATCTCAAGCTGGTTACCCGAGGCCCAAGACCCAGAGCAATAGTAATTCCCAGATGGGGTTTACTGGTGCTCCAAATGTCCCCACCCCAGATCAGGTACCCAGAAAATCTGCGGCACTTCAGCTTTCATCTCAGGCTACCGGCCATGTATGCTACGTCAACTGGGCTACACTATTCATGGGAAACAGCAAGTGTCAAAATTACCTTTCGACCAATTCCAGTATAGTCATTAATAATGTCAAATCTTACCTTTGACCCGGATTTCACCTTTGCCCAATCCGGTTACATCACTTATTACAGGACCTACGTCATCTGCGGGGATAATGCTTACCCTTGGTTGCCCATTTATTAGGGGCGGGGGGGAGATGTTACATGGTTATGTCCTACCTGCCGCTTGGAATACCCACACCTTCCCATGCACCCCTGCCCAAAACGAAGTACTGAATTTGAAAGCAATGATTGCTGGAATGGGTTATCTCATACCAGCTCTTGGAGTTAAACTAAACCGGGACCGCCACAACTGATTGCAGATATTACACATGCTACTGCATCCTCCCTGAACCTGCTGGCCCATGAGCAGGTAGTCATCTGAACTATGGTTCTCCAGAGCATATGGCACTGGACACCCTCTTATCCTCACAAGGAGGGGTATGCACAATTTTGAAGAATGAATGGTGGACGTTTATACCCAGCTATGCCAGTAACATCACAGACATTGTCACCCACATCCACAGTACAATAAGGAGATTTCATTTCAGTCCTGGGTCCCAGTCCCTGGTCCTCCTGCACCTTCTGGTCCTGGGTAGTGAGTATTTTGGGGGCCCAATGGGGCATCCACTGGACATATTCTACTATTAATACTGGTCTTGATCCTATGTCTATAAAGTCTTGTGATGGGTTGCAAATGCCTTTACTATCGCTCATGTGCCCGATGGCTAGAGACTCACCAGACAACTCAGGTCTTTTACTTTAACACTACTGAAGAAATGCGATGTTACAACCTGCTAGAATGTAATGTTTGTTCCACCAAAGATGTGATGGATGAGACTGGCATGAAGGTCTCATAGGAGGGAATTGTGGGGTAAAACAGACCGTCATTTTCTTAATGAACTCCTCAGATATTTTACTGTCTTTAAACTGAGTCTATGCTAAGTGCTGTGAGGTGTCAGAAATGAAAGCCAGACACAAAGTGGTCCTATTTGGGCTATAGACTTTTATTCAAAAGAAATTGATTGGGAAAATGCCTCTCTGACCCTATTTTAAAGAAAATGTTCCCTACCTAAAAAACAAAATTAAGGATCAGTCTTTGTCAGGATGTTTTGCACCCCGATGCATGCAGGCTCCGGCGCATTATAAGATGATAAATACATTATAAGGAGATAAATCTTCTAAATCAAAAACCGTCCTCGTGTCCAAACAATCTATCCTGACCCTTACACTAAAACAAAGTGACAAGGGAAATGTCTATAACCTGGTACTTGCAAAAAGTGTTCTTCAATAAAAGTAGAATAACTCCAACGTGAATGTTCTCTAAATTCCCCTTCCCCTGGATTCTTCCCTGGTATCAGAAAATGTCTCTGGGACTAACAGTTCCTTTGTGTCTTTCTTGGCCAACATCCATCCTGTTAGGCCAACACTGTTCCGCCTTGCATGTTCCTCTTTAACAAAATGTTTTTGTAACACAAGTTCCTTTCTTGCTTAACAAACACTATTTCCGCTTAACACTCCTTGTAGATTTGCAATGTGCCTGGTGTACTCTCCTGCCAGGGCTTCATGTGCACTCAATTGCCTGGTGTACACCCGTGCCAGGACTCTTGTGTTCACAACTGCCTAGTATATGCTTGCCAGGACTTGTCTTATAGTTCCCTTTTATCTTCAAGTAGCATTTACCTTTCTTGTTGGCTTGGTAGATCTACTTGACAAACAATTACTTTCCTTTCACAACATTCAAAATCTTCTGCTCTCTTTATTTATACACAATCTTCTTGCCACTTCGCTTTCTGTAAATTAATAATGTTCTATTTTTTTGGGGCGGTTGTCGAAACGCCCCGGGGTACCCACTCTGCTCTGGCAGAATCACTGGTTCTTGGTAGCATTTCAGGGCTTGCTCGCACTTTCCTTCGTGCCGCCTTCCCACTCTGGGCAGCTTCGACGTCTCTTCAGACTTCCTTGTGGCTCTGCTCCTGCATGCTGGCTTCTGCGTTAAGGACAATGCTGCTTCTCTTGGCTGCCAGACACCCAGGGACCCTCTTGTGGTTCCTTGCATCTCCACGGCATGCCTCAGTCGCACCACATTTATGTACTGGTCTGCCGGCGAGCTCTCTCGCTCTGCCACACCGGCTCGTGTCTCAAGCTTCCATGCAACGGCTCGTGCCTCCAGCCTCGGTCCACCTTCAGTGAAGCAGTCACATCTTCTCCTGAGCTGCCTCTTACCATTTGGTTCACATTTTTAAAAGGTCCTGGGCACAGGTACCTTCTTCCAACAACTAGCAGACTCAATACACTTATTGTGCTGAGTCAATTCCTTCATCCACCTTGTCTCCGTACTTAAGTGATTGCGGGAATCGATGCACATTGGTAATTTCTCATGCATCTTAGTTGGAGGCTCTTTTCTAAAGAGGTCACATGGAATATCAGGTCTATTTAAAGTAGAGCTACCCTGGCAATAGGCCATTAGGGTATTAGGCCAAAGGGAATCTCCCTCGTGGGAAAGTGGGGGATAACGCTCCTCATCCAATGAAGCCATGACATCTCCCCAGTTGCTATCTCCTCCCATGTGATCCTCCCTCATATAGAGACCACCAGTGTCAGGATCAGGTAGCGGCTGCCATCCCTTGGCCACATGCGAGGAGGCTACCTCCGGGGAATCCGCAATGACTCCACTGGATTCATCACAGTGCCATGTTTAACAGTGCATTTTTGCCATTACTGTGCAAGCCCTATGCTCCAATACACATTTCTTAAACACAAAGGCGTTACCGTTTACTGCCCAACAATGTGGCTTCCATTATTCTCACCTCCGACATATTTCCCGTTTGGCATGTATAAGCGTGTTTTAGTGAGATGCTTTTCTAGGCAAAGCGGCTTTCACAGACGGATGAAGTCATTTAGTAAGCAAGCCCAGATGCCCCAAACGGTGTGGGAATCTTAGAAGTAGCTTGCACAGCAGGAATAGCAATGTAACAAAACATGTCTTCCACTGACATCTAGATAGGGCATTCCTGAGCATAAGAACATAGCCTCTGCCCAAGACATGTGCATTGAGACTATGCACAATTACGTGAAACATTGTTGCTGGGCGATCTCATGCCATACCTGAACCTCACTTTCCATTATAATGCATGTGTGCTCTTCTGAATAAAATCTCTGTGCCTTAAGGGAGGGGCGTTGCTGTGCAGAGTGGCATTCTGTCATTGGGTTGCTGTTGTCCTGTGTATGCTGGCTTTGCTGGCCACTATCAAAGACGTTCACCAACGAACCTGAAGGTCTCTGGTTGATTTTCGACAATAGTCCTGTACCATTAGTGTACAGGCACACTCATTATTTGAGTGGTTTACCATTCAAATAAATTACAGCAACAGCAGGCACCGCACACTAAACCTTTACCAGATTACAAAATTACTGGAAACGTGGAACCAAGAAAAAATTAAAACCAACAATAGATTTCTGCTAATTCTGACTCTAGAGAGAACATATACAACCCTAAACTTCCTTTAGGCATCCACGGCTTGCACTTGGAGTGCCAACAGTTCTCCCATGGGCTGTCAATTTCCCAGATGGCAGTTATACTGGCATCCACAGAGCATATGCACGAATATTTTGAATTATGACCTGTGCATGATTACCTAGTGCAAAAATGCTTAAGTCACCAACCAAGGGGAGCAGATACAATTCTACATTGCTGACTTCATAGGTTCAGGCAGCTATGGTAATTTGGTTTTTATTAGACTGGACATATATTTTCTTAAGTGAGACATTTCACAATAGACTTAACATTTCCCATGTTAAAGATAGCTCTATACACTGGAGATGACCACTAGTTGGAAAACCCCAACATTTCCTACAAGGCTATTGCTGTTTTCAGAGACCATCAGGACCAGTTAGAAAGTCAGTTGGATAAGCGCTGAAATGGTACACAATTGTTTACCTCATACTACACAAGCATTTGTGACTTTCCTGATACAGCCCCAGACCTATGAAAGAAGATTGGAACTACTTAAAAGAATCTAAGATGGGCTAGGCATCGCTGACTCAGGGGCTGCTGGTTCTGATAAGAATAAGAAACAAGTATGCAGGTAGGAAGCCTGCTAGGGGCGTGGCCAGCAGCCATGAGAGGAGGATGTGTGTACGTGCAGCTCCTGCAGATCCATACAATAAGAAGCTTCCAAATTAAGCAGTTGAACAAAAAAAAATTGCAGCACTAACTACGAAGGTCCATGCAACTACTTGCTGAACGAGAGAACCCAGGCGTTTCTGTATAGGGAGAAAAGTTGAGCCGAAGTTGGGCCACTGGGGAGGACTGAAAATGGCAGCGTGGAGATAGGGAACGGCCGCGGAGAGAACCAAGTGGCAACAAAAAGAGCACTGTGCGGGGACGCCAACACGAGTGTGGGCTTCCAGTAGTCCTGGCGATTGCAGTGGGGCTTGGCACAGAGAAACCCCAGGATACAATCCCGTGTGCTCGCTGCTTCTCAGGGTGAGAGAATAGTAGACTGGAGACCCAATACCGTGGGAGCCTGAACAGTGCAGAGGAGCCGCGTAACACAGGGAGAGTGGGCCGTCGGGGCTTTAGTAGCAGCCGATGAAGCGACAGGCAGCAGGATCAAGGTAGCCAGGAAGCGACGTGTGGGGTGCAACTGCGTGAGTGCCGGAAAAGCAGAGAAACAAATTTTAGCAATGCTTACGACATAGCCAACAGCCTTAAGGCAACAACAGAGACTATATGATAAAGCAGAGGAGCGCCGAGAAACGAGAAAAGCCAGCTGCACCACATGAGGCGGTGAGAGGAAGGGGGCAGAAGGGGGCCAGGTGTGCCCGCAAATACGACTGAGCAGCCCAAGAAGGACTCCCACTAGCTGCCCCCAAGACTGCAGCGTGTGGCACTGGGCACTTTGCAGAACAAATTGGGTCAGAAGTACCTGCTTGGGAGCGTGCACTACCCCCCCACTACGAACTTGATAAGCGGAAGGCTGCAGACAGAGAGAAGATTAATGTGGGCTCCGGATGAGCACCAAGGAGGTCAAATCAAGGCTGCAGTTACGGACGATCTCCCACAAAGGGCGGCTACAGAGGCTGCAGGTGAACGGCATAGGAGAGGCTGGAGAAGAGTACTGCGGCCAACACACACGGCGGTAAGAAATTGGGGGGAGCGGGGGAGCCTGCGCACATGTCACCACAAAATACTAATTTACAGAGGGCTCCCCCCGCCAACCCCAAAAACTCGCTGTGGAACTAAAGTGCCATAATTAAATATTCCAGAATAAACATCCCCTCCCTGGGGTCTGGACTTTTCTCCTTCCCATAAGAACTTCGCCACATGGATCAAGCAGCGTGTCTGAGTTTACACTCTCCTACCTCACCCACAAGAAAATACAGAAAGTTTGGTGCACAATCAAGGGGTCAGTAATGGCCCTTGAGCGACAAGGACCCAAACGAAGAAGCAACGCAGGGCGCACTTGGGGAAGGCGCAGTGTTAATGGAGGTCAGTGCGTTGCACAACTAACATGGGGCGCTAATACCATGCTAAAGCACAGCCATAAGGGCTCCCAACAGCAACAAGTCGCTTAGTGCAGGAGGTGGCTAGGTACAGCCACTTATGGCCTGGCCCAAGACGGTCTCACTGCCGCCATATCCATGGCCGTAGCCCAATAAGAAGGTCAAACTAGAGACCACACATCCGACTTGGGGGCAAACAAGAACAAGAGAAGGCATAGTGGGCCGGCATAACAACATGGTCTGCCTCGGCAAGCCTCTGGCTCCCCTCCCATACCAGCACCTGAAATTAAGCTGATGCATTCAAAAGGCACGCAATAGAGGACTTGCTCTCTCACAACACCTGGCGCAGCGCCAGATAACAGGACAACCTGGTGCTCATACCACAAAACAAGGCCAAACAGTCGGTGGATGAAATGCAAGTTGAACAAGCCTCTGGAGTCCAGTGAGTCGTAGGCGGCTATATAAACTGCGGCTAGCGCCTCTGGTAGGGCACAGCGCTAGGGAACTGCCCAAATCTGTAGAAAGAAACAAGACTGTCATCGGAAGCGGCCCTTGGCCACTCAAGAACACAAGGATTTGTTTCCTGAGGCAAGGCAGGCAACCGAGGTTGGGAGACCATGGGAGAAGACAATCCCCTCTGAAGTGCTAGATACCAGTGGTCCCAAGAAGCCAGAAGGCATACTATGGCGAGCAAAGGTAATAAATCCAAGAAAAAAGCTAACCACAATGGAAACCTTCATGAAAGGTCAAGTACACCGACAAGAAGGAGACAGCGGAGATACAGAGGAGAGGATGTCTCCCTCGGCAGACACTGCAGATTTGGGGAATCAACAGATTCTGGAGGCCATTGCAGCACTGCAAGCAACACGGGAAGTCAAGATCGATGCAGTGGGCATTGACGTGGGACTATTATGGCAGGATGTGGGAGCCATAGCGGAACACACGGGCAAATTAGAAGATCAAGTCAACGAGAACATAGTGGTCAGGGTGCAAACGATGAAGGACATCGATATGCTCGTACAGAAAGTCACATTTCTGGAGGACAGAGCTGAGGGTCGAGCACGCTGAAATAATATAAGAATTATTGGGCTTCCTGAAGGAACGGAAGGGTCTGACTCCACTACGTACATTGAAAAGTTCTTATTACAAGAAATAGGAGCGGGGGAACTTATGCAGGGGTTCTCTAAAGAAAGAGCACACCGCTCCCTTGTTAGAAGGCCACCGTCAGGCGCTCCACCCAGGCCCATGATAGCCAAAGTCCTCAAATATAAAGACCAGGAGAAAATCCTCGCCTTTTCCAGGTCAGGAGGGACAATAAAAAGAGCCTCGGAGAAGATCTCTGTGTACCCAGACAATACCTTCCAGGTGCAAAAGAGAAGGGCCCAATATATCACAACAAAAGCGACGCTCAGGAAAGCGGGCCTAAAGTACATGTTGATATACCCGGCAAAGCTGAAGGTAATTCACAATGGCAGAGTACTTTTCTTTAAAACACCGATGGAAGCGCAAGACTGGATGGATAGCGCTCAGATCCCAGAGAATACAGAGCAAAGTCAATGAACTTGGGCAAGATCGAGAAAGTCCTGAACAGACCTCCATATCATAATTGATGATACAAGGACATGTATGTCAAGGAGGGGAGATGATTGGACCAAATTGAGCGGCTAGTCCTTAGGAAGCATGGAAGCGATATAATGTTTATAGTAACAGCAGGAGCAGTACAGTGAAACCACTGAAACCCGGTAGGGGGAATGCTATGTATGGACCCACGACTCCCAAAAGGTTAGCTTTAGGGTTACGGAACAGTGCCTGCCCGTTGGATCCCAGAAGACTAGTCTATTGACCAAGTTGAATGGAGCGGAAACGGGGTAGTCCTAGTGTGCCTGGCACAGCTGCACAAGTTAAATTTGAATTTGGTTTGGTGTTTGTTGAGCGTGTGCTGGGGGGAGAAGAACAGTGAAGGGAGGCCTGGCATGTATGGAAAAACGCTGCACAAAATCTCTACTTTAGCTTGCATTCGACTGGTGGCCCCAATAGTGCCCTGGGTATCGAAAAACAATGGTTTAAACAGTTAACATTATGACATGGAATGTCAGGGGTCTAAATAACTATATAAAACGTAGAAGAGTAAATATGTACATAAAGAGGAATAAAGTGGGGATAGCGTTACTGCAGTAAACCCATTTAGATGCACAAAAACAGAAACCTGGCTCGGGTGTGGGAAGGAGTGCTGGTGGGCTCTACTTATTCGTCATATGCACAAGGAGTTCTCGTTTGGGGGGATCCGGCCGTACCATTTAAAGTGCTGAATTCGAGGACGGACAATGAAGGTAGAGTGGCTATGATACATGGTATGTTAGAGAACCAGATAATATGTTTTGTGAACACCTATGCACCCCATCATGATGCAACAGTCTTCTTAAAATAGTTGTATGCTAGGCTGGACCCTAAAGGGATGGGATATTGCTATGTGGAGGGGGTTTTAATTGCACACTGGACCCCACCATTGATGGATCTGATGCTAAACGGCTAACCCCCCCCCTGCAGCCAAAGTGTTAAACTCGCTTCTGGAACACTTCCATTTGAAAGATCTATGGAGGATGCAACATGGCGAAGATAGAGAATATTCCCATTACTCAGCCCCACATAAAGTCTACACAAGAATAGATTACTTGTTTGCAGGAGATGAGCATAGGACAGAATTTACTGAGGCGGAATATCTAGCCAGGATCCTGTCAGATCATTCCCCACTGACAGTAAAATGGCGGGTATTTGCCCAAAGACCACCCATACCCTCATGGAGGCTGAGAAGCGAATTGCGATAAATGAGGGAAGCGTGAAAAAGGGGACCACGGTCTGGGAAGCATACAAGGAGGTCATCTGGGAAAAAAGAAAAGAGTCGGGGGGAGTACAAAAAGCTATTGCTAACGACTTGAAAAACATGAAGGAGAAATAGCTGGTATTGGAAGAAAAAGAAAGCAAATGTGAATAAGTGTTACGTTTACCTGGTCTCCACAGGGGCATTGGGGCACGGTTGGAGCCCTCCCTCGACTTGACTCCTCGGAATCGTCTCCATCTCTAGGTTGCTGCTGGGCCTGCTGCTCGAGATACTGGTGTTGCCCCCGAGTGAAGACGAGAGGCAATTAAAATGGAGTGGGGATATCCAACCCTTTTGTGCCAAGAGACAGTGTGCAAGCGCCTTCCCATACGAGCTCACCTGTTTTGCAATGTTGAGCTATTCGGCCTGCTTATCCTAGCAGGGGCGCGTAGAACGGACCGAGTTGCTTCACTGATCCGTGGAAGTGTTGATCCAGACCAGCTGCGACCAATCCACTTAGAAGATAAGTCTTTTAGTTATGACTATTGGTCGTTTAAACTGTCTGTATTTTGGCTATAATAATTCATGCACTGTCTCATTCCATTTCCCCATAAGTACGAATAAGTAATTGTAGCCCAGGAGGGTCCGGGAAGTCCCTAGAGACTGACAGAGTTTCAACAGTGACAGGTGAGTTAGTCTGTATAAAGGAAACTCTAGACTCTTGTATGGTGCGGCCAAGCGTTCGATATTCGAATGAGTTCTAACCGGTTGTGTTCTTTCTTCCCTCGCAGGGTCAGGCTGACGGCGAAGAATGGTGTCCGGATGCTCGATGAATATTTGCAGTTGCAGCATGAAGATACCGCAGAGAAAATGGAGAGAAGAGGAGCTCTGGGTAACTGGGCGCCCGGATTTGGTAAGATGAAGACTCCGACTCCAGCAGTGATGGAATGCAGGTAAGAAGCGCACACAGCGATGTCGTGGCTGGCAGCAGGTAAGGAGCGCCCTCAGAGATGTCTTCAGGAATGGAGCTGCAGGAATCCAGTGATGCACAGGTAAGCACAGCAGAGAGCGTTACACTGCTGAAAGGAGAATAACGTGAAGCAAAGGCACGTGGATGGGTTGGCCTTATATAGGCTGGCTCAGACCCCTCCCTTTAGTCCTGCCTACTGACTCCACCTTGCCCTTCCCAGGGACTCTGGCACGTGCCTTCCAATGCTGTTCTACGGCCATGCACGGCCCAGCTGCACCTGCTATTGGCACAGAGTGTGCAAGGCACACTTCTACATGAGCCTGGCACCAGGACTAGGTCCAATTGGACCCTGAGGAAGGACTGGCCCCTTGTCCAGTGGCCATGACAGCACTCCCCCGCAAGGCCCCTCTCACGGGCGATCCTCTCCCTGGTCCAGGCGTGGTGGGATTGTTACAATGAAACCGCCTGATTAGTCTAGGTGCATGGACACATTCCACAAGCTCCCAATTGCGATCTTGAGGTCCATAACCATTCCAGTTGATTAAGTATTACAGTTTTGACCGTACCATTTTAGAATCTAAGATGTCCTTAACCTCGTACTCGGGTTCTCCTTCGATATTTCAGGTTCTGGTGGTTTTTTGATCCTAGTCTCAGGCTTCACAGGCTTTAAGAGGGGAAACGTGAAACACTGGATGAATTTGCATCTTGTCGGGTAGATCTAGCTTTACTGCGGCTGTGTTGATGATGGCTTTGATTGGATAGGGCCCAAGATACCTAGGGCGGAAGACCAGGAGCCCTTTTAGTGGTATATTTCTGGCAGCCAACCATACTTTATCTCCGATTTGGTAATGTTGAGCTTCCCTTCAATGCCTGTCAGCAAACTTCGTTTGCTGTTCTTTGGCTTTAGTTAAGCTCTTAGTTGCTTCCTTGAGGGTTTGGGTAATAGTCTTATGTAGGGAGGTGATTGCCGGCATTTCTAGCTCATCAAGCGGGTCAAAGGAAGATGTCCAAGGGTGCCGACCATTCATGATATAGAATGGGGTCGGTCCCGTGCTAGTGTGGATAGAGTTATTGTAAGCAAATTCAGTTAACCAAAGAACATTCTTTCAGGATCCTTCAGTCTGCTGCAGCATGCATCTCAAGTACTGCTCTAGCGTCTGATGAGTCCTTTCAGTTTGATCCGTCTGGGGGTGGTGACTGGTAGAGAGGCGAAGATCAATTTGCGCTATCTTGCAACAACTCCTCCAGAAGGCTGAGGCACATTTTTATTTATTTATATTTATAGAGTGCACTGCAGCCCTCGGGCATTGAGGCGCCGATTGTGTCCCCCGATCAGAGATCAGTACTGAAGGGAAGCCATGTAATTTGACTATTTGCTCTAGGAATATGGTGGTCAGGGTTCCAGCAGTAGGAAGACTTTTTAGTGGAATAAAGTGTGCCATTTTAAAGAATAAATCCACCACCACTAAGAATGAGTTGACGCTGTCACAGGGAGGCAAGTCTGTAATGAAGTCCATGGATAATGTATGCCAAGGGACCGGTGGTATGCTTAGGGGACGTAATAATCCTGCAGGGCTGGCCTTTTGGGATTTCTGCTGTGCGCAAACTCCGCAGGTCACAATAAATTGGGCCACATCCTTTCTCCAAGTTGGCCACCAATAATTCTTCCTGATCTTGGCCCGTGTTTTAATAATCCCGGGGTGTCCCTCCACTAATGATTCGTGGTAGTTGGCTATAATCTTGTCTTGAGTTTCTTTATCCCAAATGTATAGTCTCCCCAGAAAATAGGGTAAGTTGTCTTGTTGGGAGGTTTGATCCATTTGAGATTGGGGGTCAACTTTCAATTCTTCCCAACAGGCGGTTACTGCGATCTGGTTCTGAATTCGTTCCTGCGGAATAATGGGTACTGGTTCTGATGGTATAAATGCGTCTTCGTTATCGCCCATTCGTGACAGAGCGTCAGCTTTTCCTTTTGGCACTCCTGGTCGGTACGCGATTCTGAAATAATACTCTGCGAAGAAGAGAGCCCAGCGAAGCTGACGAGAAGATTGGGCTTTGGCTGTTTTTAAATACTGCAAAATGCGATCTGTGCTAACAGTGACAGTATGCCTAGCCCCCAGGAGGTATTGTCTCCAGTTTTTAAGGGCTCCTTTGATCGCCAACAGTTCTTTGTCGATTATGGCATAGTTCTTTTCTGGTGCTGTAAACTTACGGGACCAAAATACTATAGGATGTAACTGTCCGGTGTCTGGGTCTTTTTGTGATAACACTGCCCCCATAGCCAAGCTGGAGGCGTCGGTCTCAACCACGTAAGGTAGGTCGGGTCTTGGATGGCTTAAGTGTCATGATCTCTGCTTCCAAAAGGTCAGGGTTTTCCCAACTCCCTTGGAAGCAGATCCATAACCCAGGTTCCGAGTGCCAACCAGTCCCAATTGGGACCTTTTGGACCCAGTCCTGGCGCCGGTGGCACCAGGCTCATAAATATGCCCAGTCCCAGCGCTGGAAGCGCCGGGCTCATAATGCTTGGGTGGACTTACCTGCAGCAGACCATGCTGCTTACTTGCCTGCCAGTTGAGCCTCTGATCCTCTTCTGTTTGGAACTACTTTTCCTGTTGGGTGGGGCAGGAGCCACTCCCTAGGTTCAGAGCACTGGAACTCTTCTGGAAAGCAGGAACTCTTTTCTTACCTAAGCACTACAGGAGGCTATTTAAACCACACCCGATGGATGAATCTTGCTTTGCGTTATTCTGCATCCTCTGCAGCAGAACGCTCATCGTGTCTTCTGCATCTGATCCTGGGCCTAAGGAAAAAGGCTTACCATCCTGAATCCAGTCTTCAGCAACACCTATAAAGACAAGAAAGAACAGGTTAGTATTACGGTCTTCAGTGACAGCGCTTCACTTGCCTGGTCCATCGGCTGTCACCAACGCCTCGCGCTGCATTCCGGCATCTGAAAGACAAAGGCTTACCTACTCTTCGTGCGCTCCGGAGGTCTTCGCACTGCATTCCGGCATCTGAAAGACAAAAGCTTACCAACTCTTCGCACGCTCCGGAGGCCTTCGGCGCTGCATTCCGCATCTGAAAGACAAAACAAGGTGCGTTTAAAGACATTGGGGAACTTTAATACTCACGTGCCATTACTCCTTTCCACATCTAACCCAGTGGGTATTCCGGCACCCTGCAGCCGCTCCGAACTTGTACCTGCAAAATAAAAAGACAGTTAGAGCGCATCGTGAAGCAGGCAACAAGCGCTTACTTACGTGCTTCCAGGCACTTCTATTCATCACACGGGCTCCATCTTCAACTCACTTCAGCCCGTCATCCGCCATCGCCGGAACCCTGCAAAACAAGAGACATCATTACTAAAGACTTTTAAAGACATTAGAATTACTCGAAACTTACCGTTCGTGCAGTAAACGACGGACAGCAGTCCTCTGAAGTCAAGAGGCCTGCTCCCCTTATCCAGTGAAGAAACTGGTTACAGCACCCTGCCCCGAGGCAGATGGAGAGCACGGCGTTCACTTACCTAAGGTGAGAGCGTTAACCTTTGGGGTTCTACAGGAGAAGAGAAAGGGAAGAAGAGAGAGACATTCAATAACCCAGTTCATTAATCCCATATTTTCTATCTGCAGACATCTTACCCTTCAAGTCAGACATACAGTGCACAGAGGTCCAGCCCAAAGAGCCAGCCGTGTGTTACACATCACCTTTGAAGATACGGTATACGCCCAGTCAAGACCGGCGCCTCTACGGGAATCAGGTGAGCGTTACATTAAGTGAAAGCTGATTTTAATTCCTGGAATGCCTCTTCAGCGTCAGGAGTCCAAGAAAACGTTTTATTCTTTTTTAGCAAAGAGGTGATAGGGTGGAGGATTTGAGAAAATCCTGGGATGAAGCGCCGGTAGAAATTGGCAAACCCGAGTACACTCTGCACTCCTTTGGTTGATGTCGGGGATGGCCGTTGAAGAATAGCTTCCACTTTATGAGTATCCATGTGTACCCCTCGTGGGGTAAGCATAAAGCCCAAGAACTCGACTTCTGTAACGTGGAAAAAACATTTTTCCAGTTTGGCGTATAACCGGTTCTTAGAGAGTTTTTCCAAAACGGCTCTTACATGGCCCACGTGCTCCTCCTTGGATGCCAAATAGATGAGGATATCGTCGATATAAACAAGGACACAGATGTGCAGCAAATCGTGGAGTACGTCGTTCATAAAGCACTGGAACGCAGCTGGTGCATTGCATAGCCCAAAGGGCATGACCTGATACTTGAAAAGCCTGTATTTTGTTCGGAATGCTGTCTTCCATTCATCTCCTTTTTTCACTCTGACCAGATGGTAAGCTCCTCGCAGATCTAACTTTGTATAGATTTGAATATTCTTTACTTGGTCGAGTAGTTCAGGAATGAGTGGCAGAGGATACCTATTTTTCACGGTAATCTGGTTTAACACCCTATAATCTATACACGTCTTGAGGTCCCCTTCCTTCTTTGGCACGAAGAAGAGAGCTGCGGAGGCTGGAGACTTGGATGGGCGGATGAACCCATTAGCTAGGTACTGATCGAGATATGTTCTTAGATGCTGATTTTCTTGCTCAGTCAGAGCATAGATTCTGCTGCAGGGAACTTGTGCTCCAGGGACTAGATCGATTTGGCAATCGTAAGTTCTGTGTGGTGGCAGGGTGTTGGCTTGTTCCTTTTGGAACACCGTTACGCTCACCTGGTCTCCACAGGGGTGTTGCACAGATCTGAGCGATGAATGTCTGCCTGAGTGATGAATGCCTGCACGTGTCTTCTCTGTCTCACTACTTCTTCACTAGGGAGCTTTTGCCTAGAATGTTGAAACGAGATGTTAACCAGCGGTGAGGGGCGGGCTAGAGTGCCACCTCCCGTAACCTCCTAGTGCCCCCCCTCAGCTTACGCCTCACCTTAGGTGTTTTAATGGTGGGTTCTCCTTCCTGCGACAGAATGCAGGGGCGCGTTAATGTTCATAAACCTCTCTTCAGGATCTAGTTGCGTCACTGATCCTGCGGGCTGTAGCGGAGTCCGGAACAACTGTGACTCTAGGTACGTCTCTATGCCATTAGATTCTTGGTATAGTTTTTGCTTGAAAGTTCTTAATTACCAAAGATCTCACTATTGTGCTTATTCCTTTGCAGGTGCGGTATTGGGGTTGCCAGATGAAGGATTGACTTCTCTCCGCGACGCTGAGCATAATTCCTGCAGTTGAGTATTAGCATAAGAGCGCGGTGTCGGAATGATTTAGGAAATGGTTCCTTTCCCTTGCGCGACTAACCTGATGTTTTCTTTCCTGTTCTGCAGGTGCGGTGTGACTACGGAGCGGCGATCGCATGAACCGCTTCAATGGATTACAGAAAGAGTGCAGCCTCCGGGTAAGAATTGGCTCTCTATGCTTGTGTTTTCTTTCTGCAGATGCGACGATTGCTGAGAGCGGCAGAAGGGAAAGCCTTTCGGATGGACTGCTTCTCAGGTAAGGACTCAACCGCTGTTCTTGTTCTTATTCTCTCTTACTTTCCTCTCTCAACAGGTGCTGATGGTTCGTGGTTCCCAAGGCAGGCGTGGCTGAAGACCAGGTAAACTGGAGCTAAGCAGACACGGTGAGCGTTACGCTGCAGGAGTGCAGAATAACGTGAAGCGTGTTCTGTCCTTAGGGTGTGCTTTATATAGCCTTGCGCAAGTAGTCCCAGTAAGTAGCCCCTCCAGCCATACCCTGCACAAGTAGTCCCAGGTAAAGTAGTCCTTCCAGCCACGCCCGAAGCTAGACTGTATGGCTCAGTTCTTTCAGGCTGGGCTATGTGTGTTTCCATGCTCCCTGCAACCTGTCTTACATGATGGAATACTATGAGCCTGGCACCAGCGGCGCCAGGACTGACTCCAGGAAGTCCTCAGGCAACCTTTTTGGGCCTTAAAGGTCCCCATGGGTGCCAGCAACTGAGGAAGGCTGGTCTGCTCCCAACGTATGGGGGCATGCACCATGACCAACACATCTGCAAGGTCTTAATATTCAGAAGGCAATGAACCCGACATTCCCAGGATGGGCTTCTCCTTGTGTTGCAGTTTCCTCACATCCTTAAGGTAGCAGCTCTTGGCACATTCTCGGAGGAAGGTCAGCTTTCTTGTGCGCCAGTCAATCCTTGGGTTATGGGTTTCAAGCCATGGCATTCCTAGGATCATTTGGAACTGGGGGGCCCCTATGAGATCAAACGAAATGCTTTCCCCGATGACAATCCTGACATGTCAGCATTACCTCATCGGTGTGTCGAGTTACTGTCCCAGAAGATAGCTGAGAGTCATCCACAGCAGTGACGTTTTCCGAGTGTGGTTTTTGCTGAAGTGGGAGGCCTATCCGTGCAGCCAACCCCTGATCGATGTAATTTCCCACTGCACCACTATCATTGTAAGCTTCTAGAGCACGTACTCTTGATGGTTGTTGGTGATGGGCTATTAATACCGGAATGACCAGGTGTGAGTTTGTTACAACTTTCTTGATTCTGCTCGATAAGTGGACCTCTACACTTGCTGGGCATCCGAGTTTTGCGGCTTCTGTTGCTTGTCTTCGTTGTCATTGTCCGTGGCAACTACCACCTTCTTGGGGGGTTTAGTAGGGCAATCTCATAAGAAATGTCCAGCCTTTCCGCAATATAAACAAAGCCGTTGTTCCCTATTTTTTTCTCTTTCAACCTTACAAATGGGAGCTCATAATCCCCCTAATTCCATAGGTTCAGGGGTTTCATGACCCCTGGCTTGAGTGTCCCGAGGCCTTATGTAGACTGATTTCCCTTTCGCCCTCGTGCGATCCATTTTTCGGTCTTGTAATCGGTGATCCAATTGCACAGCTAGATTGATATAGTCTGCACAGCATTCGGGTGGATAAACAACTTGAGCTAGTACGTCCTTTAACTCACCACAAAGCCCCCGGTAAAAAAATGTGGTCCGTTTCTCCTCCGGCCAGTTGGTCTGTGCTACAAGGCGGTTGAAGGTGGCAATATAAGTCAATAAGTCGTGGTTTCCTTGTCTCAGGGATAGTAGTTTGTTGTCTAATGCTTGTCCTTGGGTGTGCCTTGCGAACAGTTTTTCCAATTCCCGTTGGAATTCTGCAAAGTTCTGGAGTATTGGATCATCTTGGGCCACTAATGGTATAGACCAATCAGCTGCACAGCCTGCCAAATAAGAAAGCACAAAGGCCATCCTTGCACTGTCGTTAGGGAAGGCTCCTGGTCGGCACAAAAAGTGGAGGTGGCACTGGTTCATGAACACAGCGTATATATTCGGGTCGCCAAAAAAGCATTCGGGTGGAGCAAGTGGAACCGCCCCTCGGAGTAACACCTGTACTGGTGGTGAGGGCTGCGGTAAAGGAGTTGGTCTAATTCCGGGTAATGGGACTTGTCATGCGTGTGCCAGGAGCATTTGTCTTGCCAGATCATCTGTTCGTTCTCGGGCTACAATAAGGTCTCTCCTCAGGGAATTAGTCTCTTGTCTTGAGGCATGCACCTCAGCCCTTAACTCCCCCAATAGTTGGGCTAACTGGTCGGTTTCAGAAGTTTCCATAATGCCCAGGCAGAGATTTGGAGAGGCTTCGCGTTCTGTTACGCTCACCTGGTCTCCGCTGGGGTTTTGGGGCACGGTTGGAGCCCTCCGACTCCTCGGAATCATCTCCCCCTCCAGGTTGCTGTGGGCCTGCTGCTCGAGATACTGGTGTTGCCCCCGAGTGAAGACGAGAGGTAATGAAAATGGAGTGGGGATATTGTGACTTCCCCCAACCCTTTTGTGCCACGATACAGTGTGCAAGCGCCTTCCCATACAAGCTTAACTGTTTTGTAATGTTGAGCTATCCGTCCTGCTTATCCCAGCAGGGGCGCGTAGAACGGACCGAGCTGCTTCACTGGTCAGTGGAAGTGTTGATGCAGACCAGCTGCAACCAATCCACTTGGCAGGTAAGTCTTTAATTAGGACTATTGTTCGTTTAGACCGTCTGTATTTTGTCTATAATAATTCTTGCAATGTCTCATTCCATTTCCCCATAGGTACGATGAAGTAATTGGAGCCGAGGAGGGTCCTGGAAGTCCCTAGAGACTGATGGAGTTTCAACAGTGAAAAGTGAGTTTGTCTTTATAAGAAAACTCTAGTCTCTTATATGGCACAGCCAAGCGTTCGTTATTTGTATGAGTTCTAACCTGTTGTGTTCTTTCTTCCCTCGCAGGTGCAGGCCGATGGCGAAGAATGGCGCCCGGATGCTCAATGAAGATTCACGGTTGCAGGATGAAGATACCGCAGAGAAAAAGTAGAGAAGAGGAGCTCCGGGTAACTGGTGCCCAGATTTGGTAAGATGAACACTTCGGCTCCAGCAGTGATGGAATGCAGGTAAGATGCACGCACAACGATGTTGTGGCTGGCAGCACGTAAGGAGCGCCCTCAGCGATGGAGTAGCCGGATCAGGTAAGAGGCGCATACAACGATGTAGCCGCTGGCAGCAGGTAAGGAGCGTCCTCAGAGATGTCTTCAGGAATGGAGCTGCAGGAATCCAGTGATGCACAGGTAAGCACAGCGGAGAGCGTTACGCTGCTGAAAGGGGAATAACGCGAAGCGAAGGCACGTGGATGGGCTGGCTTATATAGGTTGGCTCAGGCCCCTCCCTTTAGCCCTGCCTACTGACTCCACCTTGCCCTGCCCAGCGACTCTGGTACGTGCCTTCCAATGCTGTTCTACGGCCGCGCCCAGCCCAGCTGCACCTGCTATTGGCACAGAGTGTGCAAGGCACACTTTTACATAAGCCTGGTGCCAGAGGCGCCAGGACTGGGTCAAATTAGACCCTGAGGATGAGGAAGGACTTGTCCAGTGGCCATGACAATAAGGCACATGTAGAAGAGGTAATCAGATTGAGACGGGCATGCCTAGTACAGTGGGAGAGGTTGGGGAAATTTAATTATGCGAGATACTTAGAAAGGAGCCACGCAATGGGTGATAAACAGGGTAGAATGCTAGACTGGCTGTATAAACGAAAGGACACAAGAACCCCTGTGGGCTCCATCCGTAACTCGGATCAAGAGGATGAACAAACGCAAGCAGGTATAAATGAAGTCTTCTGTGAGTATTATAGGGCATTATATGTGGAACCTCAGATGGGGGTGGGGAGAAATCTACGTGAAGCACTGGATCTTATTGCCCTGCCGCATTTAGATGCACAGAAGGCGGAAGCACTGGAGGCAGCCATAACCCCAGAGGAGGTCGTAGCCACCATCAGAACGTTGCCCTCCGGGAATGCCCCAGGCACGGATGGGCTTACAGGTGATTTATATAAGGCCTACGCAGACACATTGGCGCCAATACTTGCCAGGGTGTATAATGAGGTGTATTAAGAGGACATCCTCCCTGATAGTATAAGGGAAGCCCTGATAATCCTGCTACTTACGCCAAATAAAGTAGAAAAAGGCTGTAGATCCTACAGACCACTGGGCACTGCTGAACCAAGAAAGCAAGATCCTTACGCCAAACTTGGCAAATAGACGCCATAGAGTAATACCTGCGCTGATTAATCTGGACCAGACTGGATTTGTCCCAGGGAGGAATATTGCGGAGAATCCGAGAAGGCTGCACCATGTGATATATGGCACAAGAGACAGTGCAGCATAGTGTGCAGTCGCTTCATTGGACAAAGACATTTGATTCCGTTCACTGGAATTGGTTGTACGCCACAATGGTAAAGAAGGTGGGAATAGGACTGCAGTATATGAAATGGGTACGGCTTATATATACCAAACCAATGGCCAGGGTCAGGACGGGAAGCACGTACTCGGACAAATGGCAACTATATAGAGGTACGAGACAAGGATGCCCCCTATGCTGTATATTATCGCGGCTGAACCTATAGCCGCCTACTTGAGGCAGGAATACAGTGACGATGGAATTGAGGTAGATGGGATGAAACATATAGTGTCCATGTATGCTGATATGTTACTCTACCTGTGCAACCCGGCGATAAATTTGCCATATGTAATGGAGGTATTGGACAACTTTAGCGCACTGACAGGATCAGATTAAATAAGAGCAAGTCATGCCTGTTCCCACTGGCCAAGACGGCAAGTGTAGCAGAAAAGAACTTGCCAGACCTACCCCTGCCATGGAGCACAACCTCCTTCAGATACCTGGGGGTTAACATAGTAAGACCCCAAACGTCAGCACAAATTCAATACGTTACAGCCCAATAATGGGTTGGTGAAATCAATGGCGTTTTGGAGCAAGCTGCCCCCGTCAATGATGGTAAGAGCTGCATTGTTAAAAATGGTGGCACTACAAAGACTCATACATTGTTTTGGTAATGTCCCGTATAACATCCCACTGCAATTCTTCCAAGATTTAGAGAAAATATGTATGGGCTTCCTCTGGCAAGGAGGGAGACACAGAGTTGCGCTGAATATACTGCAAAAGCCTTACGAACATGGGGGGCTGAAGATACTAAACGTTGAGTTGTACATTCTGGCGTGCGAGATACAATACATAGTACGATGGATCGCGGATGATCCCATGAAAGAAACTGCTCTCTTACAACAGGCCATAAAGAAGGGATACCTCAGAGACCTAATTCGGATACCCACGAGAGATCAAAATAGTTATTCTTACCTGGTAGACATGGGCATTCAGGTTTGCAAAAGGGTGTGTAAAGTAATGGGGCTAGAAGCCACACTCGCCACAGGCCCCTGTAGTGGCGATAATGGCAAGTATGCCAGGCAGGGGGGCAATGGTGCAACTGCAGTGGGAAATATGCGGCATAGCCACGGTAGGAAACATACATAACGAACAGGGGCTGATGGGATTTGCTGAGTTGCAGGAGGTTACGGGTTTACAAAAAGGTCAATTTTTGTTACATAACAGTGCTAAGGGTGTTAAAAAGCAAGTGGCTGGGCATCAATCAAAAAACCATAGGGAGTGAGGAAATAGAGGCATTGCTTGCCGTAGCGGAGGGTGGACATGCCATTTCAAGCATCTATAAGATATTGATCGAACGTACCTCGAAGGTAGAATTGAAATGCAGGGGGAGATGGGAAAAGGAATTGGGCTAAACGTTCGGAGATAAAGAATGGAAGGATATAACGTTATGCCATAAAAAGGTCTCCAGAAATACCCGACTTCAACAGATACAACTTTAACACGCAGAGAGCATACCTCACACCAGCTGCCACTGCAAAATTGAAGGAAGCAGGCAAACAAGAATGTCCTAGATGCAGGGTGGAAGAGGCTGGCCTCATACACATGTTCTGGGGATGCCCAATAGTTCAGATGTTCTGGAGGGGAGAAGCACATAAAGCAGCCCAAGGAGGCGTTGAAATTGAAATACAAACCCTGGAGGCTTGCATGCTTGGCCATTATAAGAGGAGTGCAAAGGATAAACCACTGAACAAGATCAAGGATTTTAGGTACATACTAGCTAAGCGCAGCATAGCCATGAGATAAGATACTAAGGAACCAAGCATTGCTAGATGGTGGGGGTGGGGGCACTTGGAAAAGTGGGTAACTGCAGAAACTGGAGTATGGGGGAAAGCGCTGGGAGGACAAATACTAGAATTAGGTATGTACATCCAACGGTAGATTGCTCGGACTGTGACTTTGTTTACATGTGATAAAGGGGAAGATGCTATGCAAGCTACATTGGACGAAGTACATGCAGTGTAATAAGGGAAGAACATCTTAATGACACTATGCACAGGCTAGTTGGGGAGTTTAGGAGGAAATGTCGAGAATAGATACTGTATATGATAGAGCATATCACTGTGTGGTTTTGATATTGATTAAGGTTTATAATATAAAAAAAACATTTTTTTAAAAAGGTAGGAAGCCTGCTAAACCAAGACGAAAATCAAACAAAAATGTTGAAGAGCAACTACAGAAGGAAAAATGCCTCAAAGAAATACTTTAAGGAAATAACGCTTACATTCAACAGAAGAGCTGTTGTCAAGAACAGTTAGCAAAAGACTCTGGCTGAGGGCCACACTAATCCTTGCCACAAAAAAAAACATGCAAGATCTTAGAAACATACAGTTCAGAAACAAGACGGAACACTGTATGTGCTTGCGTTGAACATATAATGTTACCAATGTGACTTTCACAGTTTAAAAAAAAGAAAACATGACTATCAGCGCAAATAGGATGGGCCTACTGGATCCCTGTCTCTTGTATTCCCCAAAACATTTCCAAAAGAAAAACAAAAGGGTTACTGTCAAAGATGGCACAAGAATGGCTCCAAATTTCTGAAGTGGTTCAATGGGGTTTTATTGACATATCAATGGGCACAATGGCATTCTCACTCTCTCTAGTCTCAATGCATTTCTTCCCTAACCCAGATAACCTTAGCCTCTGGTTATCAAATAGCGATTATTTCACCTCAGCATGCTGAAACGCAAAATGAACTGAAATGCTAACCTAAAGGCCCATTGCCTTATTTCACTAAGCTCCCTCAGGGAATTACTAACATTTCCTACTCTAGCTAGTTGTTAGTAATCTAATGGGTAAGGATTTGGGTCTTGCAGACACTGTGCTTGAGGCAGCGACCTTTTCCTCTCCCACTGACTCTTTCCTCTCCCTACTCTTCTCCTACACTCCTTCTCCAAGTTCACCCTCCTCTACTCTATTCCATCCCTCCAATGTCTTTAATACCTTCCAGGCCTTGCCTCCAGCCTTTGATGCTAACCACCCCCCCCTTACTACTCTCCCCTCCATATGATCACTCCTCCCGCCCAACCACCACTCCTCCCGCACAACCGCCAAACAACCACTCGTCCCTCCACCACACAACCACTCTCCTCCACACAACCACTCCTCCTCTACACAACTACTCCCCCCTCCTCCACACAACGGCTCCCCCCCTCCTCCACACAACCTCTCCTCCTTCCTCCACACCCCTACTGCCACTCCACTCACCACAACCTTCTTCCACGCTACAACTAACAATCCACTCACTACAACTCCAGCCACCGCTAACTCTGACACCCTCTTTCACTCAGTCACTACACGTTCACTCCTACTCTCCTACACCTAACCACACTTTCATATAAACTCACAGCACTGTACGACAACTCCCTAGCCAATACCTTACCTTCTCCAGAAATCACCCCCCACCCACACTCCACTGCTCTTTCCACCTTTCTGCTGGTCTTCTGGTCTTCGACCTCCTCCACTGACCTCACCCGAATAACCCACACCTCCTGCTATTTGTAGTCTCCTTTTATGCCAGAATCCCTTCAATGGATTGCTTCTCTGTCCCAGACCGATTTGGCCCCATCTTCCCACTTGGTACATAGTGAAGCCAGCAAAGGTCCCAAGTAGTGTTTGAAGCCCTGCCCACTTTGTCCACATGAGCCCTCTGCAGAATAGTAATGGCGATCCGAGAAGTTCAATGTCCTTGTGCGTGTTGGGGGGCTTTGTTTCTGGCACCCCTAAGGTAAGGCCCATGTGTGGGAGGGTTTGGGTCCCTCAATTAAGTCCCTGGTGGTCTAGGGTGCTCAGTGTTGGCTATGGGTGCTTGCTGCTTTCACTCAGCATCACCGCGTAGCTTCTATGTTTGCAGCATGCAGACTTTGTTGTTGTGCTAGTCTACCCTGCAGTACTTTCTCTGCTGGTGGCCAGTCATGGATGACTGGGGATCCTTTGGCTGTTGGCTGATTCTTGCAGCTTCTGAAGCTGGCGTGCATCAATGGAAAAGGGCCCTCACTCTGCTGTTTCTTGCTCTGATGGTTGGTCATTAGAAAACACAAAAACAATGACAAGCATCTTGTTGAAAGGGGATGGTATCAGACAAAGGTGGACTACCCAGAAACAGACAGGCACGAGGGTGGTGCAGGAATTGGGGCTCTCAACTGCCACAGTCCACCACAGGGGTAGGACTGGCTCTGCATCTCTCTGGCAGGCCTACCATCCCTGGCTGAGAGGGGTTCCCATTCCCTCTTGAAAAGGTCAGGGTACTGGCCTGTCACAATACCTGGTGACTAGTAGGAGATCTTCTCCCTGTCAATAGCTATCAGAGTTCAGACTATGACCTTTTGAGCTTTAGTGTATGGTTGGAGGCTGACCTCTGGGATGGTTAGGAAACCAGAAAGAAAAAAGAAACAGGCTAATCTAAGCAAAACAGTTAGAGGAGGGGGTGAGGACGGATATAAAATCGGTGTAAGGGCTGTGGCAAAGCACCCTGCCTGGTTGTGGGGACATTTAATGGGGGAGACCAAATGAGCTCTCTGCCTGCCCAAGTAGAGGATGATGGACACAGGAAGGTATATGGAGGATCCCCTGGAAGATCCCTCGATTACATTCACTTAGCCCCCGTCACATGGCAAGGAGCGGTCAAAAAGACTGATCTTACTCAGGACACTGGCCATTTAAGAGACTGGGGCCGAGAGGGCAATGAAAAAAAAGATATGCAGAGACACTCCTTGGATTTAAAAGCCTGAATTTTTCACCAGCCAGCACCAAAATCCAAGAGAGAAAGCACAGTCATAGAGCTTTAATGAAATTCAGCTTTTCAACAAAGACGTAGATCAAAGGCACATTGTTACTGCTGCTGAGGTCCCTGTAATAAAGCAGGGACCAAAAATGTGCAAGGCGGTTTCTCCGGCATGCTCGCTTGTGATTCAATGTAAACAATCCATAGTTTTCAAACAGCATTTTCACTGTCTGGTGACACAAACTTGCAAATTCAAAGTAACCCTACCATTATTTTTTTACAGACAGATGGTTCATAACCAAGTTCTAAGGATTAACTAGCTTCGTTCTCACATGCTGAACAGTCCGAGGAGACGCGCACCTCGTAGTCAGTCATTCCCAGCCATAGGAGGGGCAGTGAATTCCAAAATGGAGGTCAGGCCAAATAAATGCTTGGTCCAGACCCTAAATCCTTCATCGGACTACAGTTTAGCCTGTTACAGCCCCTCACCAATTTGCAGAGACCCTCCCATGAGTCCAGCCCTGGGAGAGGGACTTCAGGGCTATACAATTCCAGATTCCCAGTCTGTCAGTGTTCCAGGGAAGGAAGACGGAGTAAGAAATTCACCTGAAGATGAGAGGTACAAAGAGCAGGGGCTGCGTGGGATGTAGCTGAAGCTTTTGCATGACCAGGAGAGTGCCAGGGGCATGAACAGGAGGCTTGGCTGGAGCTGAAGCTCATTAACAAGCAGTATAGATGTCTGGAGAAAGAGCAAAGACTGGAGCTGGAATCTAGACACTACCTGGAGAGGAGCAGGAACCACAACTGGTGGCTCAAGCAACCCCAAAAAGGTCCCAGCGCTGGAGAAGAGATGCAGCTGGCTGGTAGAGACTAGAGAGGAGGAGGAGGAGAAGGAGGAAGAGCTCAGGAGTGCCAACACAGAAGCTTGCCCAATACCATCCTTAGATAAGTGGGTTGAGTGTGGTGGCCCAGGTGCTTAAGGAGTCTCAGGTGGTGCTATGAAGCGGTAACCAAAAAGATGTACCAGCTTTACAGCAGCAGTAAGTGTTAAAAGCTGAACACCCAATAGTTGGGAGCGGAGATTGGCAGGTCAGTGAGCAGGCGCTATCCTAGTAAGCGTTAAAGACAGATTGGCAGAATCAGAAGGTGCCAGCCCAAGCAAGAAAAAGAGCAGAGAATCAGGAGCAAGGGGGTATGGGACAGAGGGGGGTATCCATTAGGAGCAGAAAGGTGTGAAAGATCAGGACAGAGCACACGTGGAATAGGAAGAAAGTAAGAATAAGGAGAGTGAGAGGGAAAAATATCAGATGAGGTTACACTAAGTCAGTAGAAGAGACAGAGCTGGAGGCCCATCGTGATTAAGAAGGTGAAGTACTAAGTAGTGTGAGGGGTCAGTAATGCAAGGTACACAATTGCTTGTAGTTTTCACATTTATTAATAAAAGAAAAATGCAAAGAAAACCTAAGTCCACTCTACCAGAGAGATCCCTACCTATTCTAGGTATTAAGGGAAAAATCTCCTAGCAAAACTGGCCCTCACACAAAACAACAGAACATTAAAAGTAAATCATAAACAACAAATACATGATTACCAAATAACCAGCGACTTGGATAGCTTCCACTTGTCCTGTGTAGATCCCTTTCCCAGGAAGGTCCAAAGTCAATCTTTCACAAACAAAAGTAAAGTCTTGAACCAGGTCTTGAAAGTTCCAAAAGAAACAAAAAGTTAATCCAAACAAAAATCTGCTGGTAATAGTTCCTTCACAGTTGGTTGAAAAGATCCCTTTCCAATTTCTACAAAGAAAACACCACCAATAGTAATCCTGGATAACCTCCTTCCGGGATAGACTTGACAAAGTTCAAAACTAAAGTACCACTTCTGCTTCAACAACTGTCCTCCTTTTTGTAACTTCTGCAGCGTCTTTGGTATAATTTGTCAGGATGCTTCTTCAAAAGGTGGTTGCTTACCTCTTGGTAACTCACTTCTGCTAATGGCACTGTGAAAGCAGACTCCCTTGCTTCACAGTGTACTACCGTTTCAACTACCTTCAGTATAATGTTTTCTGACAATATTATAGACAACCACATTTCTGCCAGTTCTATTGCCTCTTGGTATTTTGATGGTTTAT
The DNA here is from genome assembly GCF_040938575.1 of Ambystoma mexicanum. Lineage (NCBI taxonomy): Eukaryota > Metazoa > Chordata > Amphibia > Caudata > Ambystomatidae > Ambystoma > Ambystoma mexicanum. The sequence goes on along the minus strand of NC_090928.1, from coordinate 983,106,107 downwards.
TAGGCAACTTAAAGACCAGGCACTTTCACCTCCATAGGTAGGCAAGGCACTCTTCCTTCCTATGCCACAAGAAAGGGGGAGCCTCTTTGCCTATTCGGTCTGTCTTGGAGCTACCACTAGAATCTGCCTTGGCATCCAGACCTCTTCTTTCTTTCAGCTTCAACAGTCTCAGCTCTACAGATTGTTGATAAGTTAAGCGCCCAGCTCCCTTCCCCAGCTTTATGTACACCTTCTTGTTTCCAGCAGTTACCCCCAAAGCTGTATTGCCACGCTTCCAGCCTTGGATAACCTTGTCACCCTTGTAATTAGAGGACTCTGGATTGGTAACAACTTTGACAACTTCACAATATAGGTGGTTAGTTCGTATCTACTGGCTTGGGTAATGCTTGCTGTTCTTGTTACTTCAGCTACTTCTACAATTAATAAGTACTTTGTTCTGGATGTTAAAAGATTCAGGTTTCACTTTAGAAACAGAATTGGGTACATGCGACCACGACCATGCCACCACTTTTGATGGAGAATTTCAACTTTAAAGTCTTGCGTTCCCCTTCATTCATTCAGGAGTGAATCAGGAGTCACCATCATTCTCACGCAACCTTTCTTTGATGTAAATATCTTTGCAACAATTCCGGAAAGTCAGCTGCTACCTTTCCAGTGATTACAAGCAGCGTTCTCCCTCTTAATTGGAGACACGTGACCACTCCGGTAAAGCGATTCACTAAAACAATGGAAAATGAAAGGTTTTTCTTATACACAAGCACTTTAACTTGTCTTAAACGTGCAAGTGATACATTTTCTTTGTTGTCTAGACTTCCCAGGGCAACCAACAAATTTTACTTGTTTCTACTTCTATGCAAGTTCAAATGGAGCTGGTTACAATTCAACAAGGAGTTTTTAGTGAATTGGAGTATGGTTGCAGGCGGCTTCCACTTCCCGACTTTTCTTCCTACTACTTCAGGCAATCTTGGGACCCACACCCTTCTGCAGCACGGGTGTCCTTAATCCGGCCTCTACCACAGAGTCTCTCCTACCATGCCTCTGCTTGCTTCTGCACACGGGCCTTGGGTAGCTGCACAACCTCACCTCTGCACTCACAGCTATTAGGTGCACCTGGGGAAACCATTCAATTCAAGTTTCTCCGAGTGCAGCCACAGCCAGACAGGGTTTGTGAACACAGGACCAACTCAGAACTTGCAGGTGAAATCTGCTCTTCTCTTGTCCTGGCGTCCCTTTGGTGGTCACACTTCCTCGTGAACTGCCACCCTTGGGCTCTTCTCCTTCTGCTACTACTGCCACCCTTACAGCTCCAGCTCCTTCCTGCTGCAGCCTTTTATGCCTCTCAGGTGGGGCAGTTGACTTCAGGTGCAGGCCCTTAATGTTAATTGCCTGACCCTGGCAAAGGCTGTTAGGCCTCCTTTACTTCTGCATGCCTCCTCAGCCCTCTTCTTCATGTCAGTGAGATTTTTAGACTTCTTTTACACTTTTACGGCTGGTTGTAATTGCCTTGATATTTTTAGAAGGAGTGCGAGTTTACTTTTGTTAGAGACATAGAAAGCAACCCTCTCACCAATCCCTGTAGTGTTCCCTTGATTTTAAGGGGGACATTTAAGCTCAGGGATAAAAAAGACATGTGTATGGGTTGAAGTAGCTTTAGTTATGTCCATGTTAGGTTTTAGTACCTTGGTTTTAACTGTGGGCTGAAAACCATTGGAATGACAACAAGCCATAACCTCTTCTGTAATGGTAGTAAGAGTATCCCTTTCAGAGGAAACATACCATGTCTCATCCTCTGGAATCTCCCCTCTAACGTGGGCCTTGTCTCCACCCAGGTGATCCTTGTGTAGTAGATCACCCCCAGGATTCGGACCAGGAAGTGTCTGCCCTTTCCTGCCCATCTGCGAGGAGACTTTAGGCAGGGTTTTGTTGAGGGATCTGCAGCATTCCCCACAGGAGGCAGTGGGAGAACAAGCTGGCGAAGGGGTAACCTACTCAGGGGTGTGGTGTGGTTGGGGTACAGGAGTGAGGAAGTCTTCCTGAAGGATCAAACAGAGGCAGGTAAGGATACAACTTGCATATTTATGGAGTCTTCATCATTCAACCCAACAGTAGAGCGTCTTCCTCTCACCAAGCCTCTCTCCAACTGACACGTTCCCGACACTCCTGCATTCTCATTCTCGTACTCACTCAGCACATTCATTCCGTTCACCCATTCCATTCACCCACACATCACGTTCTACATACACTACTGAAACATCAAGCATATTGCACACCTCCCTCACTTATACACAACACGACAAACACACAAAAAACGGTTACACAATGAGAGCATTGTATGTTCTGTTCTTCTAATGAAACTCTAAACTATTAACTTTTATTGAAACTCCTCACACTTCCCAATCTTTAAATTGGTCTTTAAATTTTGCAGGTTGCCTCACCTTTCTCCCAGACTTCCTTACCTCAGTACAGCTTCTCTCACACCCCTTACTACGACTCGGCACACCCTGATCATCAATTCTCACCACTCTACCAACATTACATGTTCTTCCATCCTCTGTCATAACCGCATTATGGAATACCTTCTTGACCCTGCAGGGTTTTGACCATCTCAATGGTCCTTGTCTCAAAGCCACAGGCAACTTCACCTTCACTACATCACCAGTTTGCAAGTGACTCTCTTTGACTGCCTTCCTCCAGTCAAAATGTGTATTGTTAATCACTTGTCTCTCTCGTACACGCGACCTCACTCTCTGCACACATTCCCAAGACCATCTCGCTCTTCATTCACGGATGAGTCAATTTACAATTTGGCTTCCTCCCCCTATTCAAGTGAAAAGGTGATACACCAGTCGCGCCATGAGGTGAAAACCCGTATGCCTCAATTCTACTTTTCCCCACTTTGTCACAATTCGACCGTGCCCACCTTATGCAATCCTTTATAACCGTGTTGAAACTTTCTATCACACCATTGGCTTGGGAGTGAAATGTCACAGTAAATTTGTGTTCCACCCCATTTCTCTTTCAGGTATTCACACATCTCCTTAGACCTGAACACCATTATCAGTGATCACTTCACACGGGTAACCTTCCCTTTTAAATACAAATGACCTCTTTGGTCCCAATGTTCCTAGTAATTTTCACTTCCACCAACTTGGGCAATATATCAGTTAAGACAATGCAATGCTTCTGCACACCCCCGCTCCAAACTGGTCCAATAATATCCATTAAAAAAACGTATTGGACTAGACTAGTAGGGGATATACCTATGGATTCCCCTTGTATCAATATCACACAAACTGAGTATCCAAGGTTAACAGTTATTTATAAACACGTTTTACCAAATGTGTAGCCGAAGTCTGTATTGCCCTCAAACATTTTGTATTTGTATTTATTTATTTGTAGCGCGCAGCCTTGCCCTGAGGCATCTGGGCGCGTGGTTACAGGCAGGCATAATCTGTTGCCCTAGGGGAGCAGTCTTACAAAAAAGTAACAATAGAACTTACAATGAAACAACTAGTGACATAACGAAGCAGGTTACACTACATTACTCCATAAAAAGTATAACAAGTACTAGGAGCTAGAGTAGAGGATGCATAAGAGAGAATAGTAGAGACCATAAAGAGTAAGACCAGGAGGACGAAGTTCTAGTGTACTAAGGAGGGCGCCTATAATGGGAGTGAAGTAGGATCAACAAGCTTGTAAAGCCAGAGTTTGGTTTTGAAGGAGTGGACCGTGGGTTCAGATCTGAGTGTGACGGGGGTGGTGTTCCAGAGTTTAGCTGAAAGGACTGGGAAACTAGATCCCCTAGCGGACTGTAGCTTAAATCTGGGTATAGAAAGTGTGTAAACATAGGCTGACCTCAGAGGTCTGAGCGCAGCATGCTGAGAGAACCGGCTAGTCAAGTAAGCTGGTGCCAGGTTGTTCTGGGCCTTAGGTTAAGGCTAAGGTTTTGAGCGATATTCGCTGCGCAACAGGGAGCCAGTGAAGATTGCATCTGATGTCAGAGATGTGAGATCTTCTAGGGAGGTTAAGGGCTGCCCTGGTGGCATTGCTTTGTGTAACATGTAGTTTGTAAATGTTTTTTCGGCTAGTCCCTAGGTAGAGGGCGTTACAGTAATCTATTTTTGACATAATTAAAGTTCTGGCTAAGATGATGCAGTTCTCGGTGTTCAGGAAAGGTCTGCAGGCTGTGATGAGTTTACATTCTAACTAAACACTGGTGAGTATTCTATCCCTAGTCAGCGCTGGGGATCTGCTTATCTAGGGTTAGGGTAAAGTAGAGAGAATCTTGCCCTAATCTATATAGTAATCACCAACCATGTCTTTCATAACAGGAACAGTTTTTTTGTTTTAAACCACGTGTAATTGGCTTTGCAAATGAAATTCTTTAACTTTAATCTTTTTCTTTGCTCTGCGTCTTCACACTTCTAAAATGCTCTGGTAAATGCTCTGGTCTAATTCTTAAAAAAATATAGCCATTAAAAATGTTATTGTGATCATCTCAATGCACCTAGTATCCACATATCTTGAGGATATAGTGTGTATCGTTAGCGAAACAACACTTGCTACCCTACTGGATGGCAAGAATGTGCAAAAAAATGGAAGAGACAATACCTTCTTCTGAGATAAAGTGACCCAGACTTCTTGTTTGGGGGTCACTATTGGCCTACCGGTTTCAGTAGTTTTAAAATGTATTACCCACTTTCTTCAGGGCCACAGCATCTATTGCCCTACTGTTAGGCAAAGGAGATTGTATCTCTGCACACAAACGCCCCACCTGCAGATGACAAAAGGTGGGAGAGGCGAGGGTTGACATATAAGGAGATGGTTTTAATGCATATCCAGTGTATTTAGTGGTATTGAAGCCTAACAGATCATGTGGCTTAGCCGTGTGTTTCAAAAGGTTTCCTCTATGCAGGACAGTGATTTTGCTTTTCATCGGCTACAACTTGGGTTTTCTGCATGCCGTCGCAACCTGTGGGTCATTGAGAAATTTATCAGGTTGTGGTGGAGGAAGGGTCAATATTACACGTGCAGGACGTGTATACATAGTTGTTTCCATTTTAAAATATTCTAGTGTGCGGCTATCTAGTCCACCTTTCCCAGTTGGGTAAGGTCCACTTCTTAAGATGCAAACTATGCGAGTTTTCAAATGATGTCATAGGACCACAGCAGGGCTAGTGCTTTGTACCTGTTGCTTCCGGTGGCGAGTTGATAGCGGGATGCTTCCTCGTGTCTGCTGGTTACTGAAGAGTGTACCGATCGCTCTTCTCAGCTCTGCTAATGGGGATGTTTTCTTCCGTGTATGTCATATTAGCGCGATCTCGTGCGCCTGACAGACACGTCCCGCGTCTAAAGCTGGAAATAGAAGACGGACTCTGCACCTTGTTCTAGGTCTCAGGCGTGCGCCATCTTGGAGAGATGTGGTCATCTCTATGGTGCCCTACTGGGCCTGCCTAAAATATAGATCTTGTTTGATTAAAGTTGGCCCATGGCACGAGATGTAGTAATATTAGATTGCAGACTAGTCACATGTGGTATTTGGCTGTACCATGTTACCTGGAGTCATGGTAATGGTTGCTATGGATGTTGAAAAAAATGGAAAAAGTTATTTTGAAATGAGTTATTTAGAGGTCAAAGAAAGACACAAATGGGGCCTATGAGGTGCTCAGGAAGTATTTAAAGCTATAGAATAGCTGATATTCGAATGATCATATGGTGATCAAACTGGAACAGACTCTCTTTCATATGTACGTAATGCAAAACTGGGGAATAAGGTTCTCAGTGTAGCTAGTGTCTGCCAATTTGTCTGTTCATTCAGGCCCAATCGGTCTGTACGTAAACGAAAGATCCACAGTTGCTCACGTCTATACTGTAAATTCTGTATGTTGCCACCTCTCAATGGGATATTCAATTTCTCGATGAAGGTCCACGAGAATTCAGTGGGGCCGTGTTTCATGGATACAAAATGTTCTACCATAGGGGCAGTCAATTTCTTTGTGCAGATGCATGATCTGCTAGGCGAGTCTCGATGTGTTGTTTAGTCATCCCCACATATCGTAAGCCACATCCGAATGTGATTAAATATATAAAAAATTGATGCTATTGCAATTGGTAAGTGTTTTTTGTGTCCATGGATAATGCCACCCAATTTCAATGGTCGTTCTGGTCGTATTAGGACAGGCGCTGCACTGGCCGCACGGTGTGTGTCCCGAAGGTGGAAGCTGATTCCACAAAGTGGTTTGGGGACGTTTGTTGGGTTCCTTGTAGGTTTTAATGAGTGTGTCTCGTAGATTTCTTCTCTTTTTCATAGCAAATCTTGGTGTATCCAATGTTGTCTCGCCAACATTGAGAATAGGCCAAAGTTTTAGGATTTCCTTCATCAGTTTGTTTGCCATGGGTGAGAAACTCAGAACGGCTGTAATCTTGTCTGGTTCAGGTCTTCTTTCCTGTTGTTCCAGGGTTGTGTCTCGGGGAATGTTACTGGCCCTTTTTCTGGCTTGCTTGATGGTACGTTTGGGGTATCCACGCCTTTTGAATTTGTCAGCTAGATGACGAGATTGGTTCACACTAGTCCGTATTGCTGGTACAGTTGCGGCGGTACTGGAGAAACTGGCCAAAAGGTAAGTTGTGTCTGAAGCTGGAACAGTGATAGCTGTTAAATAATAGCAGAGCGTTCCGATCTTTTGGTTTGTTGTACACTTTGCTCATGATCATCCCATTCCTTATTACCAATTGTAGGTCCAAGAAGCACATAGATTCTTTGCTGTGTGTCCCGGAAAATGTTAGGAATCTATTTTGGGCATTCAGCCAAGGCATGAAGTTCACGGGATGATCTTCATTGCCATTAAATACCATCAAGACATCGTCTTTATATATACACCAGATTTCAATTTGTGTTGTCCATAGATGTGGTGTCCCATATATGGTCTTCTCTTCGAACTCTGCCACGTAAAGATTTGCTAGACTTGGGGCAAACGTGGCACCCATCGCAGTGCCTGAAATCTGTTCGAAGAATGTATCTTCATATAGAAAAAAGTTCTTGGTCAGAGCGATTTCTGCAAGTTGCATCACCAGATTTACTGGTGTTTCCATGGGTGGAATTCTGTTTAACACCTTTTCAACCACTCGTAGTGTCTCCATTTGCGGTATTTTAGTATAGAGTGTCTGTAACGCTCACCTGATTCCCGTAGAGGCGCCGGTCTTGACTGGGCGTATACTGTATCTTCAAAGGTGATGTGTAACACACGGCTGGCTCTTTGGGCTGGACCTCTGTGCACTGTATGTCTGACTCGAAGGGTAAGATGTCTGCAGATAGAAAATATGGGATTAAGGAACTGGGTTATTGAATGTCTCTCTCTTCTTCCCTTTCTCTTCTCCTGAAGAACCCCAAAGGTTAACGCTCTCACCTTAGGTAAGTGAACGCTGTGCTCTCCATCTGCCTCGGGGCAGGGTGCTGTAACCAGTTTCTTCACTGGATAAGGGGAGCAGGCCTCTTGACTTCAGGGGACTGCTGTCCGTCGTTTACTGCACGAACGGTAAGTTTCGAGTAATTCTAATGTCTTTAAAGTCTTTAGTAATGATGTCTCTTGTTTTGCAGGGTTCCGGCGATGGCGGATGACGGGCTGAAGTGAGTTGAAGATGGAGCCCGTGTGATGAATAGAAGCGCCTGGAAGCACGTAAGTAAGCGCTTGTTGCCTGCTTCACGATGCGCTCTAACTGTCTTTTTATTTTGCAGGTACAAGTTCGGAGCGGCTGCAGGGTGCCGGAATACCCACTGGGTTAGATGTGGAAAGGAGTAATGCACGTGAGTATTAAAGTTCCCCAATGTCTTTAAACGCACCTTGTTTTGTCTTTCAGATGCGGGATGCAGCGCCGAAGGCCTCCGGAGCGTGCGAAGAGTTGGTAAGCTTTTGTCTTTCAGATGCCGGAATGCAGTGTGAAGGCCTCCGGAGCGCACGAAGAGTAGGTAAGCCTTTGTCTTTCAGATGCCGGAATGCAGCGCGAGGCGTTGGTGACAGCCGATGGACCAGGTAAGTGAAGAGCTGTCACTGAAGACCGTAATGCTAACCTGTTCTTTCTTGTCTTTATAGGTGTTGCTGAAGACTGGATTCAGGATGGTAAGCCTTTTTCCTTAGGCCCAGGATCAGATGCAGAAGACACGATGAGCGTTCTGCTGCAGAGGATGCAGAATAACGCAAAGCAAGATTCATCCATCGGGTGTGGTTTAAATAGCCTCCTGTAGTGCTTAGGTGTCTCCTTCCACAGCCACGCCTAGGTAAGAAAAGAGTTCCTGCTTTCCAGAAGAGTTCCAGTGTTCTGAATCTAGGGAGTGGCTCCTGCCCCACCCAACAGGAAAAGTAGTTCCAAACAGAAGAGGATCAGAGGCTCAACTGGCAGGCAAGTAAGCAGCATGGTCTGCTGCAGGTAAGTCCACCCAAGCATTATGAGCCCGGCGCTTCCAGCGCTGGGACTGGGCATATTTATGAGCCTGGTGCCACTGGCGCCAGGACTGGGTCCAAAAGGTCCCAATTGGGACTGGTTGGCACTCGGAACCTGGGTTATGGATCTGCTTCCAAGGGAGTTGGGAAAACCCTGACCTTTTGGAAGCAGAGATCATGACAGTACCCCCCTCAAGGCCCCTCCCAAACCGGGCTTCTCCGGGGGTTTTGGCTTGTCAGGAAATGTTCGGTGAAATCTTTTGATTAGGCGAGGAGCGTGGACATATTCAGCAGGTTCCCAGGATCTCTCTTGGGGGCCGTAGCCTTTCCAGTCAATTAGGTAAAATAGTTTAGATTTGGAGATCTTGGAGTCCAGAATGCTTTTGACTTCAAACTCGAGTTCTCCATCAACTAGGATAGGTTTTGGAGATTTAGTTAGTCGGGTTTGAGGTTGCACGGGTTTTAATAGAGAGACGTGGAAGACCGGATGTATCTTCATGTGCGGGGGCAAGTCCAACTTGACCGCTACTGGGTTTACTATGGTAGTGATGGAATAGGGACCAAGGTATCTTGGGTTGAATGTGCGTGTCCCTTTTAGAGGTAGATATTTGGTGGATAACCAGACTTGATCCCCTACTTGATATTGAGGGGCTTCCTTCCGATGTTGATCTGCTCCTTTCTTGTATTGTTCTTTAGCCCTTTGAAGGTGAGAAACAGCTTCCTTAAAGGCTTGGGTGATTGTAGAATGCAGGTAGTCTACTGCTGGTGTTTCAAGATCTTGGAGGGGATCCAACTCCGAGGTTCGAGGGTGACTGCCGTACAAAAGAAAAAACGGGGTTTTCCCAGTTCCCGAATGGACAGAGTTATTGTAGGCATATTCGGCTATCCAAAGGATGTCTTTCCAAGTTTTTTCAGTTTGTTGCAGCATGCAGCGTAAATACTGTTCCAGAGTTTGATTGGTCCTCTCGGTTTGTCCGTCGGTCTGAGGGTGGTGACTGGTCGATAGTCTCACATCAATTTGAGCCGACCGACAGCAACTTCGCCAAAAATGAGAAATAAATTGACTACCTCGATCCAAAATTAGAACCGAAGGAAAACCGTGCAGTCGGACGATGTTTTCGAGAAATTCTCGGGCCAGAGTTGCTGCTGTTGGCAAGCCTTTGAGCGGAATGAAATGCGCCATCTTGGAGAATAAGTCCACGATTACTAGAATCGTATTGTATCCGGAGCATGGAGGTAGATCGGTGATGAAGTCCATAGAAAGCGTATGCCAAGGGCGATGTGGGATGTCAATAGGGCGTAAGAGGCCTGCTGGTCTTTCCTTTTGACTCTTGTTTTGGGCGCATACTCCACAGGACATTATAAAGTCTCTGATATCTTTTTTCCAAGACGGCCACCAGAAGTAGCGCTTGATCTTTTCTGAGGTCTTGGCCATACCGGGATGTCCTTCCATTAAAGAATCTTGATAACAAGAGATTACTTTTTTCTGTAAATCTGTGCTGGGTAGGTATAATCGTTCTTGGAAATACAATAAGTTGTCCTTTACTGCAAAGTCCTTTCCCTGCAGATGCCAATTCTGTATGTCTGCTGGAGTTACAAGTTGCCTGGCTTTATCCTTAACTTCCTCTATGGATTCTGTGGCGATTACACCCAGAATTCTTTGTTCGGGAATGATTGGTACAGGTTTAGGGTTGATCAAGTGTTCTTCCACTCCCATCCGAGAAAGGGCATCAGCTTTACCGTTCTTTGTACCAGGTCGATAGGTAATTATGAAGTCAAACTCGGCAAAGAATAATGCCCAACGGAGTTGTCTAGAGGATTGGGCTTTTGCGGTTTTCAAATATTGCAGGTTTCGGTGATCCGTAATCACAGTAACGGTGTGTCGGGCCCCCAGCAGATAATGCCGCCCAGCCTTAAAGGCAGACTTGATAGCCAGAAGTTCCTTGTCAGTAATCGTGTAATTGATTTCAGGAGGCGAGAATTTGCGGGACCAAAATGCCACGGGATGCAACTGATTGGTTACCGGGTCCTTTTGAGATAGAACTGCCCCCATGGTAAGGCTTGAAGCATCAGTTTCCACGATGTAGGGGAGTTCGGGGCGAGGGTGTTTTAAGATTGGTGCAGAGATAAATTTAGTCTTCAAATCCTGGAAAGCTTGTTCCGCCTCGGTAGACCATTCAAAACGTTTGTTTTTCTTTAACAAGGCAGTGATGGGCTGGACTATTCGAGAGAATTCGGGGATAAACCTGCGGTAAAAGTTAGCGAAGCCTAACATGCTTTGCACACCTTTTACGGAGGATGGTGATGGCCATTTGAGAACTGCATCGACCTTCTTTGAATCCATACGCACTCCGCCAGGTGATAATATGAATCCCAAGAATTCAACTTCAGTCACGTTGAAAACACATTTTTCCAATTTAGCGAAAAGTTTGTGTTGACGCAATCTTTCGAGGACCATTTTCACGTGTTTCCGATGAAGAATGAACGAGGATGTCGTCAATGTAAACAACAACACACACGTCTATGAGCTCTCTGAGGACATCGTTCATAAAATATTGAAAGGCGGCCGGGGCATTGCAAAGTCCAAAGGGCATGACCTGATATTCAAATAGCCCATACTTGGTGCGGAAGGCCGTCTTCCATTCATCGCCCTCTTTTACTCGTACCAAGTGGTAAGCTCCTCTAAGATCCAGCTTTGTATATATGCATGCTTTTCTGACTTGGTCCAGGAGTTCAGGGATCTAAGGTAACGGATATCTATTCTTAACGGTGATCTGGTTCAGGGAGCGATAATCTATACAAGTTCTAAGGTCTCCTTCCTTTTTTGGAACGAAGAACAAAGCTGAAGAAGCAGGGGACTTGGAAGGACGAATAAACCCATTTGCCAGGTATTGATCCAGGTATTGTCGAAGGTGAAGGTTCTCAGGCTCGGTGAGGGCATAAATTCTACTACAAGGAGGAGTAGATCCAGGTATCAGGTCTATCTGGCAGTCATAAGACCTATGAGGAGGTAGAGAGTTAGCCTGATCCTTCCGGAAAACATCTTGGTATTCTAGGTATTCGGGAGGTAACTGGGGAGTCTCTGAAGAAATTGCTGCCAGTGCAACACCAGGTGGAGGGTGACAAGTAGAGACACATTCTGGAAACTGGACCGTTCTTGCTCGCCAATCGATCGGAGGAATGTGTTTCTCTAACCAAGGTATTCCTAGAATAATCGGAAACTGAGGGGCCTTGATCACATCGAACACGATCTTCTCATGGTGTCCATCTTGACTTACTAGCGTCACCTCTTGAGTGGTATGCGTTACTGGCCCGGAGGCTATCTCCGTACCATCCACCGTAGTAATGACGTCCTTTACAGCCTTGGGACAAAGAGTTAGATTCATCCTCAAAACCATTTCATGATCCACATAATTGCCGATGGCACCGCTGTCGACGTAAGCTTCAATTGCATGTAATCGATCCGGATTATCAGGGCTAATGAGGACCATAGGTATCACGAAATGCGAGGTCACAGAACTGGTTTTTGTTAGGGAGAATTCTCTGTTTAGGCTGAATTCCCTACCTAGTGAGTCCCCCAGCAGCTTTGCTGGATTTCTGGGGTTTAATTTTTTTCTCCTGCCAAGAGTGAGACTCTTTTACCCTCACTCTTGGACATGTTGAAGTGTGTTTTCTTGGTTAAACCTTGTGTTGAATGGGCTATGGGGTCTCTTACTCCATAGGGCCTCATGTATTTTTGTGATGTGGGTCACACAGCACCCTCTGTGCCGTGACCCAGGGGTGTCCTAGGGACTCCCCAACATAGACTCCATACCCTGGGACTGACTACTGTCTCCCAGGGCATGTAAAGTCACCAAAGACTTTGCTAGTCTTGAATCCTGAACAGAACCAGTACAAACCATCATATTGTGGACGTACTGGCTGGGGCAATTCGATTGCCCCAGGGTCTGTTAGTCGAGGGGGCACGTCTCCGTCCCCCCTGATCGAGTTTTGGCTGGTGGCAGTGGAAACTACTTTTTATATTCGACCGCGAATATTTCCCTATGGGATTTCCCATTGTTTTAGGCTAACACATTTAATTATTTATTTACGGTAGCCTTAAACATACCGCCGGTTTATATATTTATTTTTATAACTCCGGTTGGGACTTTTTGCCAAAACTTGATTCTAAAATGGCGTTGGTGTTCGCCTCTGTAACTCTGACCCAAAGTGGAGCCCTTTGTTCCACTTTTGGCGGGCTTCTCCACAGAAGCCCTCCAAAGTGGTGCCACTCTGTCTGGGGTACTTAGGAGGGGTGGAGGGGGATTTAGGCACCCTGGACTGAGTTACCTTGGTAACTCAAGTCGCACTCCGTCCTGATTGGCCCAAGTGGTGAGCCGCCCGGCTCACCACTTAGCATGGTTGAGTGACAGCTAGGCTGGGTGAATGGGGGTTTGCTGCATAAAAGCAGGGCTTTGGGGACTGGGACTTCAGAAGTCGCCACAGGACCAAGAATCCGACGAGGGAAGAGCTGAGCCGACCTGCTTCGACGACACCACCCGGTGGAGCCCTGCTGAACCGTCTCACCACTTTTTCCCGACGACCGAGGAGAACTCTTAACGGAGTGGCTCCTTCCCTTGACTGGTGGGGACAACCAGTTTTCGCCTTCTTTCCGTTCTTTGAGGTATCTCGTGGCCGCCTTGCCTGTGCCAAGCACCCCGGCAACCGGAATACCACACTTTACCCCCATACCGCGAAAGTCGGCACCAACCCTTTAACCGGAGGACTCCGCGGCTGGTTTCTTCCCGGGCAGTGCAACGACCCTCTTCTTCTGCTCTTCAGCGAGAACTTCTTCTCCCCTGACCGACGTCGAGCCCTGCTGCCACTGCCTGGAACAACTGCCACCGCTGGAGGATCCTTTCCGCTTAAGGTACTGTGTTCTGCCTGGCTTCCCTTGCTACCGACTGTACGGGGTAGATTTAGTCCCCGGCTTTCGAACCTGGGAGTGCCTGGGACACTTTGGCTAAACTTTCTGAGCCACTCTAACCCCTTTTTGACTCTTTGCAAGACTTTGAATCTCTAACTAACAGTGTGATCTTGGGCACATTTTCGCTCCGGCTACTCTAAGAGTGGGCCCTGCCTAGTGACTTTTGCTCACCTGTGACTTTATTCTTCTTTAAGCCTATTGCAAGTGCTCTGGACCTTAGAGTGGTGTGTCTAACCCATTTCTGCTTTTTCTCTCCCTTTCTTGGAAACTACTAGAGTGTCATCTAACGTTAAGCACTCACCTCTGTTTTAATTAAGTGGTGTTTACTTAGAGTTATCTAGATAGGAGAAAGGATTGAATCTACTTTCATTATAACTGTGTTGAAGTGCTTTTACTATATTTTTGCTAGAGTGTTTTTAACTTATGTGTATTTTAAATAAATAACTATATACTTTTGAAACCAAGCTCTGGTCAGTGTTTGCTTGTGCTATTGTGTTTTGGTACATATTGTGTATACTTTACATACTGCCTAACTCTTCTTGAGAGAAGTCTGACTGCTCAGCCACAGCTACCAGGTAAATCTGGGTGGTACAGACTGCTACCAAAGGGGTTTACTGCTCTACCTGTAGTCTTAAATCTTTTGCAGTGTTCCCCAAGGGAACTGCACAGGTTTCTGCCTAACACTGGTGTACAGCGGTGGGATTTGTATTGAGTATACATTTTATTGTGCTTTAGATACCTTAGTGCAACTAACCACAAAGCTTAGCACTGAAAAAGTAAAACCTCTAACATGTCAGTTATAGAAAGCTATAGTCAAGAGTCCCTGGCAGCCAAAACTGCTGATTGTTTAAGAGTGCTCTGTAAACATAAGGATCTCCTGACTAAGGGCAAGAAAATGGAGCTGATTGAAAGATTGTTAGCTAACCAAAGTCTGGGTGATGGTTCAGAGGAACCTACCACTCCAGCGACTGTAGATGACAGTGTTGAAGTTAACATGGAGCAAAATGTTGATGTTTCTGAGGAAGAGTCAGAAGAGGAGGGTGAGGCTGTTGTAACTGTCCCCCCTAGGCCTCTGCCTGCTCTACCTGCTGTACCTACTGGACCTTTACCAGGTCCCACATTTAGTCCTCAGTACTTTGAACTGGAGAAAATGAAGCTAGAATTGGAGTATAAGAAACTTAATGCTCAAACTGACAAAGAACTAAGGCTAAGGGAAATGGAGCTCAAGTATGACTTAGAAATGAAGAAATTATCTGTTGAGAATGTTTCTCTCTCTGGCTCCTCTAGAAGTTCCAGTCCTAAAAGACCCCGGATGCCTAAAGAATTGGTTGGTATGTATGAGCCTAAGTTGGATGTGTTGGATTGGTTGTCTCTGTTTGAATATAATCATGGGCTCCAGAACATCACAGGAAATGACTTACTCACCTGGTTGTTCTCTAGGCTTCCCCCTGTTGCAACTGATGTGGTAATGGAGATGGGGGAGGAGGATAGGAAGGACTATGAATGTGTGAAACTAGCTTTGATAGCTAGGTTTGGGAAGACCCCTTCCCAGTATCTTAAGAGGTTTAGGAGCCTCAAAAAGCATGATGGTACCCCTTGGGCTACCTGGGTGAGTGAAGGGTTGAAAAACTTAGAGGGATGGATTAAGGGTTACAAGGTGAACACTTATGAAGGTATGAAGAATTTGTTTATGTTGGAGACTATTTATGATGCCTGCTCTCCTGAGCTCAGACAACACTTGGCTGATTCCAAGGAATTAGATTCCCGGAAACTAGCTAAGGCTGCTGACTTGTGGGTTGCCAACAGGGCCACTCACAAGGATTCTGGGGTAACTCAGAAAAAGGATGGGGAGAAACAGCCAAAAACAGACTCCAAAGCGAATTCTACTAATTCCTATCCCAAAGAGGGCCCCAAACCACAAAATAACCAGGGTAAGCCACATGGGAAACCTAGTCAGGCTACTGCACCTTCTGGCCACAAGCCAGAAGGAGGTCAGAACAAGCCACCCTTCCAGAGAGCATTTGGACAATGCTATGTCTGCCAGGGTACTGACCATATCAAAGGAGATCCCAAGTGCAAGGGTAAACCTGCAGGGATCAGCACAGTCTCCCTAGCCTTCACTCCTGAGGATGAAGTACAGATGGCTAGTGCCCACTTTGACCTCTTTGCTGAAGAACCCTTGGGTCTTCAAGCAACTGTAAACTTAGAGCCTATGGGTCTGGTTAGTCCCCAGAATAGGGTTGTGTATAACTCCCTACCTGTTAACTCTAAGGTGTATTATGTGGACAGTGTTCTTGTCAATGGCCAGGATACTCCTGCCAGGAGAGACACTGGGGCCAGCAGAACAGTAGTGGATGAAAGCTTCTTTCAACCTGAGGATGTGGCCAAAGCACCCAAAGGTCCCACTAAGATGTCTGGAGGCCCTGTCCAAATGGTTCCTATTCTACCAGCCCTCATTCAGTGTAACAACATGACAGTGAGGATCCCTGTCAGTGTTCAGACTGAGGTACCTGGGAAGGTCCTGTTGGGGAATGACCTAAGAACTCTAGGAGTAGTGTCACATACCCCCAGGCCTCCCAGTATGGAGAAGCAGAACTTAACCAAATTGGCTAGAAAGGCTACCTTGAAGGACCCTTCTAAGCCTGTGGGACCCTCTACTGAGAACCCCACTACAAGCCTTGGGTTTAGTAAGTTGACCTCTGACCCAGGCACCTTTCAGGATAGCATGCTAGGAACATGGGAGCCCCAACCAAGCCCCACCCTTGTTCCCCTAGTCTCAGAGTCTCTGACTCCCCCTACTTCTGAGGAAGAGGTGGATGGACCAACTAGGCCCCTATCTGGACCGGAGAGAACTGGTAATTCTCAGTGCTGGTGGAAAACCAGAAAAGAAAAGTCTAAGGCCAAAAACCTTCAGACTGTTGGACCTTCTACTGAAGACCCCAACTCAAATCCTAATATTAGGGGGGAAACTCCTAAAATAGGTAAGGGTAGATCTAAGAGGAAGGGGAAGCAGGTACATTGTCTAACCCCAACCCCTCCCACCAAGAGGCCTAAGACCCAACCTGCTCCCACAAGAGAGGTGGTGAGGAACCTTGGAGGCCCCTCTAGATCTAAGGGAATCCTTTATAAGGACCCCTTGAAAAAGCCTAACATAGGTTCAGAAGTTGTACCAACTTCTGAGGGACTGGTCAACCAGATCCCCTATAACAAAAAGACTGATGTTCCTCAGAGGGTCTGTAGGTCAGTTAGCTTGCAAAAGAAAACCTTTGAGTTCTCCATTGAACATAGGTCCAGGTGTCACCATCAAAATGCTGATGGACTCTCTAGGATGTATATCATCGACTAGAGGTATGAGGTTCATCCAGGAGTGGATTAAATCCTCCTGTCCCTTAGTCTGGGGGGGGCGAGTGTTAGGGAGAATTCTCTGTTTAGGCTGAATTCCCTACCTAGTGAGTCCCCCAGCAGCTTTGCTGGATTTCTGGGGTTTAATTTTTTTCTCCTGCCAAGAGTGAGACTCTTTTACCCTCACTCTTGGACATGTTGAAGTGTGTTTTCTTGGTTAAACCTTGTGTTGAATGGGCTATGGGGTCTCTTACTCCATAGGGCCTCATGTATTTTTGTGATGTGGGTCACACAGCACCCTCTGTGCCGTGACCCAGGGGTGTCCTAGGGACTCCCCAACATAGACTCCATACCCTGGGACTGACTACTGTCTCCCAGGGCATGTAAAGTCACCAAAGACTTTGCTAGTCTTGAATCCTGAACAGAACCAGTACAAACCATCATATTGTGGACGTACTGGCTGGGGCAATTCGATTGCCCCAGGGTCTGTTAGTCGAGGGGGCACGTCTCCGTCCCCCCTGATCGAGTTTTGGCTGGTGGCAGTGGAAACTACTTTTTATATTCGACCGCGAATATTTCCCTATGGGATTTCCCATTGTTTTAGGCTAACACATTTAATTATTTATTTACGGTAGCCTTAAACATACCGCCGGTTTATATATTTATTTTTATAACTCCGGTTGGGACTTTTTGCCAAAACTTGATTCTAAAATGGCGTTGGTGTTCGCCTCTGTAACTCTGACCCAAAGTGGAGCCCTTTGTTCCACTTTTGGCGGGCTTCTCCACAGAAGCCCTCCAAAGTGGTGCCACTCTGTCTGGGGTACTTAGGAGGGGTGGAGGGGGATTTAGGCACCCTGGACTGAGTTACCTTGGTAACTCAAGTCGCACTCCGTCCTGATTGGCCCAAGTGGTGAGCCGCCCGGCTCACCACTTAGCATGGTTGAGTGACAGCTAGGCTGGGTGAATGGGGGTTTGCTGCATAAAAGCAGGGCTTTGGGGACTGGGACTTCAGAAGTCGCCACAGGACCAAGAATCCGACGAGGGAAGAGCTGAGCCGACCTGCTTCGACGACACCACCCGGTGGAGCCCTGCTGAACCGTCTCACCACTTTTTCCCGACGACCGAGGAGAACTCTTAACGGAGTGGCTCCTTCCCTTGACTGGTGGGGACAACCAGTTTTCGCCTTCTTTCCGTTCTTTGAGGTATCTCGTGGCCGCCTTGCCTGTGCCAAGCACCCCGGCAACCGGAATACCACACTTTACCCCCATACCGCGAAAGTCGGCACCAACCCTTTAACCGGAGGACTCCGCGGCTGGTTTCTTCCCGGGCAGTGCAACGACCCTCTTCTTCTGCTCTTCAGCGAGAACTTCTTCTCCCCTGACCGACGTCGAGCCCTGCTGCCACTGCCTGGAACAACTGCCACCGCTGGAGGATCCTTTCCGCTTAAGGTACTGTGTTCTGCCTGGCTTCCCTTGCTACCGACTGTACGGGGTAGATTTAGTCCCCGGCTTTCGAACCTGGGAGTGCCTGGGACACTTTGGCTAAACTTTCTGAGCCACTCTAACCCCTTTTTGACTCTTTGCAAGACTTTGAATCTCTAACTAACAGTGTGATCTTGGGCACATTTTCGCTCCGGCTACTCTAAGAGTGGGCCCTGCCTAGTGACTTTTGCTCACCTGTGACTTTATTCTTCTTTAAGCCTATTGCAAGTGCTCTGGACCTTAGAGTGGTGTGTCTAACCCATTTCTGCTTTTTCTCTCCCTTTCTTGGAAACTACTAGAGTGTCATCTAACGTTAAGCACTCACCTCTGTTTTAATTAAGTGGTGTTTACTTAGAGTTATCTAGATAGGAGAAAGGATTGAATCTACTTTCATTATAACTGTGTTGAAGTGCTTTTACTATATTTTTGCTAGAGTGTTTTTAACTTATGTGTATTTTAAATAAATAACTATATACTTTTGAAACCAAGCTCTGGTCAGTGTTTGCTTGTGCTATTGTGTTTTGGTACATATTGTGTATACTTTACATACTGCCTAACTCTTCTTGAGAGAAGTCTGACTGCTCAGCCACAGCTACCAGGTAAATCTGGGTGGTACAGACTGCTACCAAAGGGGTTTACTGCTCTACCTGTAGTCTTAAATCTTTTGCAGTGTTCCCCAAGGGAACTGCACAGGTTTCTGCCTAACAGTTTTCACGCTCGGCAAGAGGACCTCTATTCTTGTCGGGCGAGGTCGTTTCCCTGCTCAGGGTTTGTAACTTTGGTAACTGCAGGTCCTACTGCCTTCTTGGCAGGTTTCACCGGACAGTCTCGAAGAAAGTGCCCTGAGTTTCCGCAATAGAGGCATAATTGCAACTGTTTTCTCCTTTCCCGCTCCTTTTGTGTTAGAGGACCTTTCAGACCCCCTATTTGCATGGGTTCCCCGGAGTCTACTCCTTTCGAAGGAGTTGGCGGTTTGGAAAATACTCGAGCATCAAACTTGGAACGATCGGCCTTCCTGTTCTGCAGCCTGTGATCTATTTGAACGACTAAGTCTATATAGTCCGAACAATCCTGTGGGGGATTCACTACTTGGGCTAACACATCTTTGAGCTCTCCACGTAGACCTCTATAAAACAGCGTAATCCTTTTGTCCTCAGGCCATTGAGTTTCCACTATCAGTCTGTTGAAAGACGCAATATAAGCCAAAAGGTCTTGATTACCTTGTCGCAACGAAAGAAGCTCATTGTCCAAGGCCTGCCCCTGTGAATGTCTTGCGAACAGTTTTTCCATACTGAGCTGAAAAGCTTGAAAATCATGGAGGACCGGATCATCTTGATTTACTAGAGGGATCGACCAGTCTGCCGCATTGCCACTAAGGTACGAAAGCACGAAAGCTACTTTAGCTTGATCAGTTGGAAAGGCTGCTGGCCGGCATAAGAAATGCAACCGGCACTGATTGATAAATACTGCAAACCTCTTTGGGTCACGAGAACATCGTTCGGGCGGAGCCAGAGGTACATTCCCAGGTAGGTTGATCTGCACTGGATTCATAGAGGATGTAGAAGGAAGATTTCCCCCAGATGCGGATAATGGGGTCTGTCCGGCTTGTGACTGTAGCAATTGTCTAGCGAGATCATCTGTTCGCTCCTTGGAAATAATCAGTTCCCTTCTTAGAGCGTTCGTTTCCTGACGGGCTGCATGCACTTCTGCCCTTAGTTCCCCAAGTAACTGGGCTAGCTGGTCGGTATCCGAGGTTTCCATAGCGCCTGGACGGGAGTTTTGTGCAAGGCTTTGCGTTCTGTAACGCTCACCTGATTCCCGTAGAGGCGCCGGTCTTGACTGGGCGTATACTGTATCTTCAAAGGTGATGTGTAACACACGGCTGGCTCTTTGGGCTGGACCTCTGTGCACTGTATGTCTGACTCGAAGGGTAAGATGTCTGCAGATAGAAAATATGGGATTAAGGAACTGGGTTATTGAATGTCTCTCTCTTCTTCCCTTTCTCTTCTCCTGTAGAACCCCAAAGGTTAACGCTCTCACCTTAGGTAAGTGAACGCTGTGCTCTCCATCTGCCTCGGGGCAGGGTGCTGTAACCAGTTTCTTCACTGGATAAGGGGAGCAGGCCTCTTGACTTCAGGGGACTGCTGTCCGTCGTTTACTGCACGAACGGTAAGTTTCGAGTAATTCTAATGTCTTTAAATTCTTTAGTAATGATGTCTCTTGTTTTGCAGGGTTCCGGCGATGGCGGATGACGGGCTGAAGTGAGTTAAAGATGGAGCCCGTGTGATGAATAGAAGCGCCTGGAAGCACGTAAGTAAGCACTTGTTGCCTGCTTCACGATGCGCTCTAACTGTCTCTTTATTTTGCAGGTACAAGTTCAGAGCGGCTGCAGGGTGCCGGAATACCCACTGGGTTAGATGTGGAAAGGAGTAATGGCACGTGAGTATTAAAGTTCCCCAATGTCTTTAAACGCACCTTGTTTTGTCTTTCAGATGCGGGATGCAGCGCCGAAGGCCTCCGGAGCGTGCGAAGAGTTGGTAAGCTTTTGTCTTTCAGATGCCGGAATGCAGCGCGAGGCGTTGGTGACAGCCGGTGGACCAGGTAAGTGAAGAGCTGTCACTGAAGACCGTAATGCTAACCTGTTCTTTCTTGTCTTTATAGGTGTTGCTGAAGACTGGATTCAGGATGGTAAGCCTTTTTCCTTAGGCCCAGGATCAGATGCAGAAGACACGATGAGCGTTCTGCTGCAGAGGATGCAGAATAACGCAAAGCAAGATTCATCCATCGGGTGTGGTTTAAATAGCCTCCTGTAGTGCTTAGGTGTCTCCTTCCACAGCCACGCCTAGGTAAGAAAAGAGTTCCTGCTTTCCAGAAGAGTTCCAGTGTTCTGAATCTAGGGAGTGGCTCCTGCCCCACCCAACAGGAAAAGTAGTTCCAAACAGAAGAGGATCAGAGGCTCAACTGGCAGGCAAGTAAGCAGCATGGTCTGCTGCAGGTAAGTCCACCCAAGCATTATGAGCCCGGCGCTTCCAGCGCTGGGACTGGGCATATTTATGAGCCTGGTGCCACTGGCACCAGGACTGGGTCCAAAAGGTCCCAATTGGGACTGGTTGGCACTCGGAACCTGGGTTATGGATCTGCTTCCAAGGGAGTTGGGAAAACCCTGACCTTTTGGAAGCAGAGATCATGACAGTGTCTCTATATCTAAAGTAACTAATAGGTGTATGTCCTAATTGAATGATTGGTTCTTGATCAACTGTATTACAGCTGTAGTGTCCTTAAAATAGGATTTCATTTTACATACTTCAGGTTTCAAGAAGTAGTCCGCAAATTGTGATAGGGGTTCAAGGATAGAGCCTATCCCTGACACAATGGGTCTCCCGGGTGGTGGTGTTCTGTCTTTGTGCATCTCCGGTAAGGCGTAGAACACCAGTCATCCAGCTGATTTTGGGTTAAGGAACTCATTCTTTCAGGCTGATGTGTCCCTCGGCACTGGCTTCCTCCAAAATGGGCAGAATCAGACGACAAATACCTTCTGTCGGATCACTCCCAAGTTGTTTGTAGCTAGTGTGATCTCCAAGAAGTTCCATCACCATTGTTTTGTAGTCAACCTTGTCCACGATCATAGTTGTTCCAACCTTATCTGCTGGTTTTATGGTAATATCATTTTCAAGGGATTTTAGGGCCATTCTTTCCCTGGTCGTAAAGTTGTTGTAGCCATTGTTTTGTTCTTGTTCTTGTTCCATTTCCTCCAATTTCTTGATTATAGATTTTTCAAAAGGTTACTGACTTGGGCGTGATTCCATTTGGTGGTGGGTAATAAGTGGATTTGCCCTTAAGATTGGTTGCACATTTCTCATCTCTCATCGTGATGTTGCCAAAAACTGTTTCAGTCGTATATTCCTAATTAGTTGTGCCAATTCGATCCGAGTTTGAAAAGTATCATGGGTGGCTGTGGGCACAAAGGACAAGCCTTTTTCTAACAGTTTATGTTGATCTGAGTTTAGTCTGTAACTTGAGAGGTTCTTCACCAAGGACGTTTGGTTCATGTCATGCCACGTGGATTGTGTTATCTGTATGTTGTAATTTCCTTAATCGGATGTGCCCGTTATGGCTTTGTTCATTATAGCATCTGCATGTCCTTTTTTTTTTTTATTTGGTTTAGTTGCAACGCAACTTTTCAAATATTTATACACACATAAAAGAAAATCATTCATATATTACATAAAATAAGGGTAAGATAAAACAAGATTATAAACTCATACTAATAAGAACACTAGGGTACAGATTAACTTCATCAGTTTAGCTAACCAAGCTGAACCAATACTTAACAATACATGATTACAATATAATACCATTAGCTCACACACATATACATACACAACTGGCTTAAAAGCAAAATGAAACCACATAAGTAAATATGACCACAAGGCATGCATATCCATTGACTTCATCCAAATTACAGATGAGTATATACACCACTGATCTCTGATATTAGTCTTTGCTCCCAATACCTTTTTATGTTTCTTATACTCGTGGTAATACCATTTTTAAAACTTGAACTATCGCTATATGTACCTTCTCTCTTGGATTTGAAAACAACTTCTGCCATATTTGATCATTTGCCACCTCAGTGTGGATTGCAAACACATTATCAAAGCATTTTGCACAAACTCTCTTTAGAGCACAGCATTCCACCAACAAGTGTTGTAGGGTTTCACTTTGTTCCACTGATAAACAGTATCTACAATAATTTTGTTCAATAGGAATCAATTTCCGCCTGCACAGGACCTTACGGGTACCTCATAGGTTAAATTTGAACCTTAAATATTTGGCCCGGACCTTCGGTGATAGACATTTCACTAAGTACGGCGCCATCATTCCATGACGCTTTATTCCAAAAGACCAGATATTGAAGTCTTTATAGTGAGTACACTTAGTTATGTTCCTAGCCCAGTCCGCTTGAAAGAGTTTCTCTTTCGCACGCACAGGGCTCGATATCAACAGTTTAAGGGCCACATCAGCCTCGACCAAGTAATCCATCACATAATTCCGCCATGACTTGGGGAATGTATTTCCAGATTTTAGCAGGTTGTACCCAATTACCACTAGGATGGTTCCACTTTTTACTCCAAGCAGACATTTGCATATAAAAAAGCATTATCTCCACAGAGCCTGCGAGTAGAGGATAGCAACCCAAATTCATAGCGTATGAGCGCGATCGGGACAGTATTGGGTAGGGCTAAAATCTGCTTCCAGTACCTTGATTCCAGCACCTCGCAGCACTGGCGTTTCTCGAGCAGCCTACCCTCCACATCATATAGTATAATCAGCAACACCTTCATTTTATAGAAGGACACAACGTGCTTCAGGGAAAATTTCCCAAATTTGTTGATTAGAATTCGAGACTGGGAGATTAAATGCTGCAGTTTGTTGTGGGCTGATGCCGCCTCATCGCACCTGATTTGTCTATTGGTGATATCAACCCCCAGATATTTATATTTGGCCACCCTTAATAATTTGATATCTTGAAGCGTCCATAATAAGGAAGGAAGGTAGTTCCTAGGCCCTAATGTGGCGCTACAACTTATTATTTGGGATTTGGCGACATTAATCAAGCTTATTTGAATGGACAATCTCCCAATCGTGCCAGCATACGTTGTAGACCTTGAGGCGTTTGGGATAGTAACACAAGGTCATCTGCATATAGCAGATATGGAATTTTCTGAACACCAATCCTCGGGGCATCACCCTTACAGTTCACACATTCATGGCCCAGATCCAAGATAAAAAAATGTAATAGAAACACTGCCAATGCACACCCGTGTTTTAGACCTCGCTGGGTCTAAATTTCAGGTGATAGCTTCCCATCTAGGCCGATACGCTCTCTCATTCATGTTTTTGAGTGGAACAGGATTATTAAAGACAAGAGGGAGTGGGGCAATCCTACAATTCTAGTTTATGAAACAACAGAGCTCTGTCAACTGAGTTGAAAGCGGCTCTTAAATCGATAAACCCCATATACAAGGGTTGCCTTTGTTGAGCCTGCTGGGCTTTGATCATATTCAGTGTTATTATATTTGGAATAGTTCCAAGGCCCTTTACAAAACCTGTTTGCAGTGGGTCTGTTAGTTTTTTACTCTTTACCCATGCCTGTAATTTTCCCAAGATTATCAGACAGAAAAGTTTCCCGGATACATCGAGCAGAGAGAAGGGCCTATAACTGCTTGGATCTTGTCTATCACCCTTTTTGTATATTGGGATTGTGATCGCCTGTGTCCATGAACTGGGAAGAATCTGAGTTGCATTTACTAACGAAGATTTTATACACAATAGATTACCATAATTCGGGATATTTTTTAAGCTCGAAGTTAGAGAGGCCATCAGGGCCCCTCGCCTTTGAGTTACTAGCCATGTTGATCAGGAATAAGATATCGGACAACTCAAACTCCAAATGAAAAGCCAGCGAAGGGATGACTTGTTCAGATATCTCACTCGAGACAGGTCGGGCATACAGTTGAGTGAAGTGAGCTACCCATACCTGCGCTTGGACTGCACTCGCCTGCAGGACAACTTGAGGGGAAACTACAGAATAATTTATAGCAGACCACAAACTAAGATTTTTAACATATTAGCTCTGTGCTCTTGATACAGTGCAGCCCGATGACCTCTTGCCCAATTTCTATAGGAGGTTCTCAGCCTAGTGGTTAGCAGTTTTCTCACATCCGCAGGTTCTTTTTGCACAGATCTCAGTTTGGCGCAAAACCGCGCTCGCTTTCCTTTCTTTAACCTCCTTATCATAAGAATGGAGATGTGGTGTTATTTGATTTCTTTTGCGAGTTTGTTGCTGAAACACCTGGAGTAGGTCAGATTGAACATTGCTGGCATTCCCAACCAGTATGCCATAATCAGGCAGACCTAGTCCCAACAGTCGCTCAAGATTGGTTACTTCTTTCTCTGACCATCAGAGTCTATTCCCTCCGGCATTCACTACACACAATCCTTTCATGGGCACTTGGTCCTGCCTGTCCACTGTTGGTCCCTCCACCCATTTTGCCATAAGAATATTATGGTCACTCGCATCAGATTTGGACACACAAAAATGTGTTACTGCCGGCCACAAGGCCCCATTCACATATATATAATCAAAAGTTGATTTACATTCGCCCTTTTGCCAAGTCGGAGCTGGGGGGATATCCGATTCAAACTCCCCATTAACAGCCATCAGTCCTCTAGCTTTCACTAGGGAGGACCACCTTCTAAATCTTGCTTTGTTTTTATTGCCAAGTTCACTCAGGCAATTTAAATTCAGATCACCCGCCACTACTAATGCTCTTACATTTTTGTCCAGTACTTCTTTGTTCCCATGTGGCTACTCATACCAGAAGTGAAACGGGGCTGTGATCTCTGTTCTTTCATTGTTCCTCCTAAACCACCCCTCTGCATACTCCTTAAATGGCATGGAGTGGTCGGTCTTAACTCTAGGCCTGGCACTGTCGACAGATCAAACCCAAAGTATATAGATCTTATTTAGCCTGCCAGATTACATTTTGCACCACTCGAGATTTAAACCAGAGATTTACAGAGGATAACTGGCCCTTCACAGAGAATTCAATTAATACCATAGCAGAGGACACAACATAGTCTAATTGTGGGATCTCAGAAAAGATTGCCATCACTGCCCGCCTATTTAGATCATATTGTGTACATGGCGGCCTCCTACATGCCAGGACTAGTGCATACGGAGCAGGCATGCTCCTAACAGGGAGCTTACGGGATCTAATCCCATCGTATGGAACAGGGTCAGACGGGGCTAGTAGCTATGTTTGTTGATTATGTCCTTGCATCTTGTTCAGAGCACTCTCAATTAAGGCCATAATAGCCCCCAACTTATATGACAAATCTCCATCATTTCCTTTTTGCATCAGATAATCTTGGGATTGGAGGGGGGCACCATAACCCAAAGATTGGGATGGCACCAGATTCTTCTTAGGCTCAAGGGTCACTTTTCTTACTTGAATTATTTTATTGGGGGTCTTTTTACCTGCACCCACTGCCACTGCCCCCACAGAGCACTCTACCTGCGGTCCACTAACGGGCATTTGTTGGCTAGTTGCACCTCCAATTAAACTCATTTGGGGTGGAGGGATTAGTAAAGCTGGAGTCACTCCTGCCATATATGCATAAAACTGGTTTCCGAATTTCAGACCGCTGTACAGCAAGAGTTAAATCTTTTCCTCCTAGATCGTAATTCAGTTCAACAGCTGCCTTTACACTTTGGGATGCCTCTATATTTATTCTTTTGCCCACATCGCTATCTTTTTTTGATAACACCTCCACGAGATCGTCCAATGGAGGGTACTCATTGCATGGACTGGACCAAAATTCAAGGATTCGTTTCTCCTTTCCAGAGCACGGAGCTGATATTTTTGCTTAATAGCCTGTGATGCTGCTATGGTGTTACGTTTTGGGACTGAAATCGCCTTAAATAACTGTTTTACTGAAGATTTCCCTATATTTTTTGCAATTTGTTGGTTCTTTGGGAGTTTTTTTGAAGTTTTCTTTCACCAACATTGCCTTTTTTATTCACTTGACTGGCAGGGGGCTCGGCCGTTTCCGCCATCTTACCGTTTACTTGCTCACATTGCACTAGCCCACTAGCAGAGGGCAATGTCTTTGGTCCATTATTCCCAGCAGCTACCAGTCCCATCTCTTCCGTTGCATTTTCATAGATGATATCATCAATACATGGAATTACCGACTTAACCACAAGGCTGTTTTTGTTAGCATAGGGGACATTTCCAAATGTTTGACTGTTATCTACATTACATTCTGTTTGAGATGCCACCAAGATCATAGAGGACTTCAACTCGCTTGTTGACACTCTCTTATCAAATACTTTAACAGTTTGGCATGCGTTCCTCACTTGCCACGCCATAATTTATTCCATGCATTCACTCTGTACACTTAGTTTCTGTTCACAAGTGGTTAAGGATCTACACATAGAGGGTAACGCAAGATTCATATACTGTAAGGCATTTCCTCATAGATTATCAGGCGGCTGGATTATCACAGAGGCATTCATACTTTGGTTATTAGTTGTTGATCTTATCGATAAAGGGGCATCCTTAACTGAGAGCGAGTCACTTATACTGCTCTCAGAAAACATTACTGGTGAAGCTGATACATTTTCGGGTAACAGGTTATCTGAGAAGACTGAATCATTTGCATCCAAATCTGCATCAACTCCATCCTCCACCCGTTCCTGGGGCACTGCTGAAACCGCTGCGTCTGCCCCGTTGCAGGGACTGAGGCTAGTAGTGCCGTGTCCGATAGTGAGCACTCCCCCATCGGGCAACCGACCGGCAGCCCCATGTTTTGCGCAAATGTTCTTAGTTTATCAGGAGCGGCATCATGGTTCATTATCACAGGCAATTTTTCAATACCTATCGCTCCCATCTCACAACTGCTTTGGGGAGTATTCCCAGATTGAGCACGGAACGCAGACAGCAAGCCATTACAAAATGTACAAATGTCGGCGTTTCCCGCTGCACTGTGTTTCGATCCACCACGTCTAGGAGTGGAACATATAAGCGCAGCCTCACTGGGTTTCCCTACGCGCAGGCATACCTGATTTCAAAGATAAGCGGATCATAGTCTCAAGTCAAGAACTAGACCGATAACTTACACAAAACACTTCCATTGTTACCGAGAGCACCTGAGCTGCCCCGCTACCATGACGAAACGGCAAAGCAGGACTCTCTGGACTCACTTGGTTGTGCGCTTGCGGTGCGCACGCGTGAAATATTTTATAGTCACACCCACACAACTTGAGGCACAAAGCCTAAACAAAAAAAAAGAAGTATAAGTAATCATAAAATGAAGTGAGTGTCAAACTATAATGTCCTTGTGACGATCTTCACCTTGTGGGAAACACAGTCTTTGAGTGGATGAAACGCTGTGGTCCGTGATTTAAATACAATCCGAGAAACTGCAGATATGTCCGTGGCAAAGCGGGACTCTCTGGGACTCACTCGGGTGCGTGCGCTATTTCATAGTCACACCCACACAAAGTGAGGCACAAAGCCTTGTGGTAAAGAAAGTCTTTGAGTGGATTAAGCGTCGTGGTCCATGATTTAAATATTATCCGAGAAACTGCAGATACGTCCGCAGCAAAGCGGGACTCACTTGGGTGCGCTGCATGTTCCATCCACGGCCTCTGCTCCTGCTTACCCGTGGAGATTGGTTCTGCTATTGTCCTCGGCCTTTGTTTTTTGTGTTCCCCTGCCCTCTGTTGAAAAAAAGGGGGGGATTTGTTTTGTATTTCTCTCGGTGTTAGGTGGTGCGAAACCTACATTTCTGTTAGTCTGTTTGTTGCCCGGATTAGTTAGGCTTGACGTGCTTGGCCCGCTTCCGCTTGAGCTTCCTGAGCTTCCACTGGAGAAAGTCCAGTTATGTGGTTTAGTGCGGTAGCCTGGTGTACGGTTTCTGTTATATCTGTTGTATTGTTGTGGGTCATTAGGTATTGTCCCATTTTTACTTGGGTCCTCATAGTACGCTTCGGTAGCAAAGGGGTATATTTTTTCTTGGCTAAACTTGGAGAGGTCCTTTTTGAGTTTTAAGATTTTCTTATTTAAATTGAATTTCTTGAATTCTTTCATTGTTGCATCAAGTTCTTCCAGACTTTTCATGAAGTGTGCCAGGGTATTGGCGGTCTTCAGCAGTTCTTGTTTTCCCTCTATTTCTTTCATACTTTTTTTAGAGACTGTTCTTGCTGTGCTAATAAGGAGGATCAACCAATCCCTGATACACTTGTTTGAGATGTAGCTCCAATCTTTTCTAAATTGGATGTGTTCAAGGAAGATACAGGGTTCTATTCTAACAATTAGACCCACAGGAGCCGCGTGTGCCCGAAGGTACTCTGTCATCATGGCTTCATGTAACTCTGTTCTTATGAGCTGCTTCTTTAGGACCTCTAGTTCATTCCACTCATCTACATTAGTTCCAATTGCCGGGATGTTATCCGTTCCTAGAATCGATGGAATGCTAGGATCCCTTCTACGAGTTCCTCTGCGTATCCTAGGTATTGAGGTTCAGCCATTTCTGTTTCGCTGCCCACCACCTATATTGGTAGGGGAGAATTTTTATGAGAAAAGTCCTGTTGGATTGTAAGCCTCTAGAGTGTCGGGAGGTCTATGGGGCCCACGGTTTGCATCTGAACTAGAATTTAAAAACAGGGTGCTACTTGTATTGTTCAAGTCCACAGCCCGAGGGATGTTAGAAGGATCAATAAAAAACATGTTGGACTAGTAGGGGATATACCTATGGATTCCCCTTGTATCAATATCACACAAACTGAGTATCCAAGGTTAACAATTAGTTATAAACATGTTTTACCAAGTGTATAGCCTAAGTCTGTATTGCCCTCCAACATTCTAACTTAACCCTGGTGAGTATTCTATCCCTAGTCAGCACTGGGGATCCGCTTACCTAGGGTTAGGGTAAAGTAGAGAGAAGCTTGCCCTAATCTATATACTAATCACCAACCATATCTTTCATAACAGGAAAAGTTTTTTTTTTTAAACCTTGTGTAACTGGCTTTGCAAATGAAATTATTCTACTTTAATCTTTTTCTGATCGATGCCCCAGAACGCGGAGCAGAAGTGGACGGGAAGTGATCTGCAGTGTCTGCAACTTGCTTTGACTCTGCAATTCTTTCTACGTTTCCATTGGACTGAGGCGTGGCTTTCACTGCAGTTTACAGATTCCATTGCATAAAAAGTCCATCCCGCCGCGGAACACAGAGCGGAAGTGGACGGGAAGTGATCTGCAGAGATCTCAGGCGTCGAGGGAGTCAAAACCAGAGGACTTTGTAATTAAGTGACAGCGATGGAAATATTCCCTGGATTTACTCGCTGCATTACCCTCGCCTGACGACTCTAAAAGGCAAAGTGTGGCCTCTTACCTGATTGAACTACACTGCGAAACTTACCTATATACTGTGACCAGGAGACTATGGGAGTAGAATTTTGATCTAGGCTACACCAGGTAGCTTGTTCCATTTTTTTGCGGAGCCGCAGAAGATTTCCCTTCCCTGGCATTGTCTGCAAACGGGTTAGTAGAGAGGATTTTTTTCTTTCTTCTGGACGGATAGAACCTGTATTCAGCAAACCAGTTAACAAGAAGGGTTCACAATCGAATTATAACTTGCAGAACCAGAATGGTATAGATGCTACAAAAAATGCCAACAGTACAGCAGATGGAGGTAGCGCAAATAGCAAAACAAAAAAGCAAATACTGTTAAGTAAAGGCGCAATAACTGCTTTCTTTCCAACGAGTGCCCAGCCCAAGAAGAACTTGATTGTGCTGGAAGAAATCTAACTAACAGGGCATAACGGTAGCAATCCCCAACACGCGACCAATTATGGAGATATTGACAACAACTCCTTACTAGACCTTTGCCTCACCATGCAAAGGTCAATGATTCCAGCCCTATCAAAAACCTTTGGAGAATAACTCCTAGGAATTACATGAACTGCACGATGAACATTTCCATCCTCCACTGCCCTCGGCAAGATTAATCGGCTTCACCTAACCTTGCTGCACATATAGCAGGGCGGGCAACTGGAACAGTACCAGAGGCAAGTGAAAACTCTTCCCATGCTCCTTCGATTTAGCGGAAATACAAATCGTCAATGGCCTCATTACAATTTGCCATGAAAATCTTACTAGAACGTGCGATCGTACACTGGAAAATACGACGAACATTATTCCAACGAGTCCCGTAATTGACAATTCTAAAGAAGAGGCTGAATGTAATCTATCTGAAGTAGTTCAGATCTTAGAGGAGCCTGTTGTGAACGCGGCGCTCGATCTAAATATTACAGATAATTCAGGAAATAATCTACTCGCGTTAACAACGTCGGCTAGCAAGAAGGGCGGCTATGAGCAAAACACTGTGCACGGTTGCCTCCCCACTCCCTGAGACTGCCCTAAAAAAGAACAAAAAAAAGCCAAAAAGAGCAGCACAAGCTAAAAAACGCACTTCCAAAGGAGTGGGCCGTCTGACCAGCTGGCTCATCTCTGATGAAGGTAATGAGTTTCCCGGTGAGGATGAGGAAATAACAGAACTCGTGCCGCTTCAACCTTGTGAGAAACTGGATAAGATCTCTTCTACTCCAAAAAAAAATAAAAAGTACAAGGTCAGTTTCCTCGGCAAGGAAAACACCTACACCTATTCCTGCAAATAAAGCAAATCTGGCCCGACAGTCCGGCAATGGAATTTGTATGATCAAAAACCTATATCAGGAAAGTGAGTGTAAATGGTTAACAAAATGGGAATTTATGTTTAGATTATATTCAGTTCTGCAGCTACGAGTCCTGAAGTCGAATGATTTTGAATTTGTTGAGCCACTCAAAGGACTTAACCCGAATGTATCAGCAATACACTGCAAGTTCCTAGCAACAGCACAAATGATACGCAGTCACAAAGAGTGTCTGGTGGTGGCTGACTTTGAGATCAATGTAGACCCCGAGCAAGAAGACCCAAATTGGCCCAAGGAGGATTAAAAGGAGGCTAGGAATATGTCAAATGTGCTCGATTTGCCGACAGGGAAAGAGGTGCAGATGACTGATATCCAGAACATATTAAAGTGGCTTGCAGAATCTCTCCCGTGGTTGTGCAAAAACATTGTGATTATACAATTATCTCTTGGAACTGCAGAGGCTTTACCCATTTATTTAGCCCCGAAGGCTCCCTTTAGCATATCATGAATCATACCTGCATATGCCTCCAGGAAAACTTGGTTGATCTCTCCTGTTATAATGAATGGATACTTGATATATCAGTCACTAGCAAAAAAGGGTGCACAAGGAAGGCCTTATGGGGTTAATTATTGGAGTTCTAAACACTGTAAAATCATGTCGTAAAAATACCAATTGTGACGATAATCTTATTGCAGTTCAAATAGAAAGTTACCATGGTGGTGGTATGGAAAGAGTTCTGTTAATCAGCCTATATAACCCACCGGGGGCCAATTTGAGAGAGTGCATTCAGGAGGCCATACATGATCTTCTGGTTCAGTGGACCTTGGTTCCCAGAAATAAAGCTATCATGATTACTGGCGATTTTAACTGCCATATGACAGGGGGCGAGGGGAACTCAGGCAATCCTTTTTTAAAACCTAAGAGTATAATGACTCACTCGATCATTGACACTGAGGGATTATATTGGCTGAACTTCTTTTGCAGCCGAGATCAGAAAATGGTAAACCGGAGGACTCTTAGTGATTGCCCTGGGAATCATACCTGGAAAAGTGGCAACACCCAGAGTACGCTTGATTACATATTCGTTAGCCCCAAAATAGTGTCCTGTGTTAAGGATATGAAGGTAAATTCTAATCTGTGGAGTGACTACGACTCACTAACATTCGTTGCTGACGAAGTGCACCATAATAATAAACCTATGGGGAATATGTGAGTAAACCATGCAGTGACAATGTCAGTGAGAGCTATTGAGAAATGGACCTTTAACTGTGGGGATGATAGAAAATGAGTCCACTAAAAGTAAAAGTAAACCCTATGATAGAAGCACAAGAGACGCCAACAGCGAACTTAGAGTGGAAATCCGTAGGGCAAAAAAAACCTGTGCTACCTACGAGGCCTACAACTCCACCTGTAGGGCAATCAAGAATAAGTTTAGATCTGGGATGCAATCAAAGAGATATATAAAGAAAAATCACACAGTGGCAGGAAAGGATCCAAGTATTGTGCTCCAAAAATACCAGAAACATCTGGGTATTATTGGGAAAAGCGAGGGGTAACGGGAAATCTCCCCTGATTAACCCCATCGATGCGCAACAATGGGTACGTTTCTTGGAAAGCTGTAATATCTTGGCTGGTGAAGAAGGCGTAGTTTTAACAAATTCCACTACTCCTTGTCCTCCCTTTAAAGTGACCTACGAGGTGTTACTCTCTAAGATCAAGAGCTTAAAATCCTCTAGACCGCCAGGCCCCAACTGTCTCGCTAATATTGTACTTAAGAGCAAACCAGAATTCTGGGCAGGGTTACTAAAGATACTCTTTGAAAAAGTTTTAGCTGAAGGAAAAATACCTCCATCATGGCAGAATGCCATCCTAATACCGGTATTCAAGAAGGGCAATAAGATGGAGCTGGGCAATTATAGACTTCTGTCTTTCTAGATTGCACTGGTAAACTCTTTGCATCACTCCTACTGAACGAGCTACAATTGTTTGTAGACAAGTCAGGCCTGCTCAGTCTATTCCAAAGTGGATTCAGACAAGGGTATTCAACGACACATAACCTTATAATTATGGATACTCTTCCCACGAGAGCTAGGACAAATGGCAATCCACCATTGTATGCTCTTTACTTGGATTTTAAAGCAGCCTTTGATTTGGTACATAGACAAAAACTATGGCTAAAATTAGAGTCTGTGGCCTTCCCTGATGGATTGCTATATTATTTGAGGTTATTACATCAAAACACTAATGTGTCCCTCAAACTTGACTTGCAGGGGAATATGACCAACCAGATAGTACAAAATAGGGGAGTTAAACAGGGTTGCGTGACAGCACCACTCTATAATCTATTTGTCCTCCCAGTGGCCATCTCAATAGTACATAATTGTCAACCGATGATTGGAACAGCCCATCGCCCTGTATTAGCCTACGCTGATGATTTAGTTATACTAGATCACACATGCAGTGGGCTTCTTAGATCTACTGAAGCTTTATAGACGTACGCAGAAAATAATGGCCTAATAATCAATTGCGAGAAAACTCAACTGATGGTCTAGACCGGCAGGCAGGAGGATCGCGCGCCCAAGACTAATGGTCCGAGATCTAGAGATTTACTATACGCTGCAATATAAATATTTAGGCATTGAGATTGACGCCAAGGGAGATTATATTACATGTAACCACTCACGTATACCTAGGGCTACCCAGATTACAACGCTGGTGCACTGATTCACTATCAAACATGGTGGATATACTATATGGAGTGCGTGACAGTTGTATATCTAGGTACTTGCCCCGATAGTAATTTATGGCCTCAAATCTCTTCTATCGATTGACCTAAAATGGCTACAAATAATAAAGGGCAAATTCTGGCGAAAGATCTTGGGCCTCCCTGTATGCATTCCTAAGGCCATCATTAGATTGGAATTGGGGCTCATATTATTAAAATCCACTGTTCTAAAAAAGTGGGCAGAGTTGTATCTAAAAATGAGTAATGACCCAGAAAGTCGACTTCTGGTAGCTATGTATCAAGAAACATCGAAGGAGTCTACAAATTGTTACCTCAAGAAGACAATGGAAAGCTTCTTTAGAGAGATCGCTTAGACTCCAAGAAGGGGAAATGATATTGTTGCAATTAAGTTTTCATTTATCAAACATATAGAATTATGGGATTGGTTAGAACATTATGCTCACCTTAGTAGTCTAAAAAAGTATCAATTTGTCTCGTATGTACTATATACATTCAAGAAACCGGAGCAATATCTTAACCTTTGCCTCTCAAATCAGACGATTTATTCTACTTTTTAGAATGGTTCACTTACCTGTTTTGGCAGTTACAGGTATTGAAAGTTAGATGCCTCTATTAGATCGTTATTGCCGGATATGCACAAATGGAGAAATGAAAGAAACAGCTAAGCATCTGCTAACTGAATGCCCAAACTTGATAAAGATCTACCAGAAGTAATATGTTAGATACGTCCACAATTTGAATCTGTAAGTGAGATTACCTTTTGGCTCAGATGTGTCAATACGAAGAACATCAAGCTACTTATGTCAATATATAATGTCTGGCTGATGATAGAGAAGATTTTGGGAATCCAAATATAAGAACTTCTAACGCTACTCGTTTTGGTCTACATAGAGTTGGCCTAGGGTTTATGATTTGATCATGGCCTGCTGCGAATTGCATTGTTATGTTGACCTCCTAACCCATTTGGCTGCTATATGCTTTATTGAACAATTATGTATAGTGCATTCGGCAACTAAAGTTACTCCTGGATGGTTTAGTTCTATATGAAGTAAAATCAGGGTTCTGTTAAAGAATCATTTTTTAGTGTTGCGAGTACTCCTGGTTTACATATTTTATTTCCTTATTTTATTTAATCTTATTATGAATACTCTTCTGTACGTATTACTTATTATAATGATCTATGAATATGATTATGTTTATATGTATATGAAATGTCTAAAGTTTACTTATAAACTGTATTGAATAAAATACATTATCCTGTCTCCCCTCATGACATAACCTTCATTCCCACACAGTTCATCCCTAACCTTGCACAATCCTTCCAAATTCGAACCCTTGATGCACTCCTTAGTGACCATCCCATCTTCTATGATCTTATCTCTTACAGTGTACAGAGCCATATCCAAAACCAAGCTGTCATTCCATTCCTCTTTTTTAACGTAACATTTTATTGATTTTATAGTTATAAACCATAACAAGCATTCCCTTTGATATCACTTATCAATACTATTATCACTTTGGCATTCCGATCCCACCCTAACCAATCGTATCCCCAATGTACATTCTGCAAACGTTTAACATAGTATAGTTTTCAATTCCCCTCTTCCCATTTGCACCAAATCTTCCTCGCTTTTTCGGGGCACCCTCTTGCCGTGTATATACGCTGTTCCATTGGCAAGCAGACATCTACATCAGCTATCCATTGTTCAAAAAGAGGACATTCATGGGATCCCCCTAGCCTCGCAATTTTGCGTTTAATCAGTCCCATCGTTGCAGATAGGAAGAGCTTCTCGTAGCGAGTAGTAAGTCCTTCCCCAACAATTCCTAACAGTGCTTTGGGGTCCAGTGGTACCTCTTGTCCCAGCACTACCGTTAATTTGTCACAACATTTCTGCCAGAAGCGCCGTATTTGGGGGCATTCCCATAGGATATGGATGAAGGTGCCCTCACTCCCGTAACAGCAGAGACAGCCGACACACATGCGCACACCGGCCCCGCAAGACTACTAAACCGACGCGCATGCGCTTTAACCATTAGACACAGCTCTAAAATCCTCCATTACGTGCAGCTTCTTCCGACTGCTTTTCGGTCAGGAGCGGACGACGCACTGAAATCCAGGCGCCACCCGCCACGCAGAACTACGGATGCTCCACTCCCCACGAAGCACCAGGTAGGTGGACACTCAGGACTGAACCTCACTGCCTTTACACAGCAAGACGTTCTGCCAAAAAAAGTACATATCCATTTTAAACAGACCGTTTTACCTCTACAGGGAGCCATAACGATCAGAGATCCACGATAAATATACAAGCATCCCAGACCGCCACTCCTAGAACACAAGGGGTCCTCAGACTACCATCAGGTAACAATTTCCCTTCACTCCACAATACAAGCAGAGATATCCATTACTCTGAATCTGAAATAGGAAAACTGTTAAAACGAAAAGTTTTTTTTTTAAAACTGCCTTTCCTTCTCTTTGTTTGTTTTTCCTGCACTTACAGTACTGACGTAATAATTTATAGACGCCACAGTGAAACCCATGTGAGGGACACCATGAGCCACACGCCTTCCCCACCGGGAGGAGCCCTCTAGAGCTTTGAACATGCATGGAATCCTCTTTGCATATAAATTAAGAATGACAAAAGTATAAATCAAACAGGAAAATTATTAAAATAATTGAAGTTCACAAGCTAACTAAGAAAGATTTTGTGAACTAGACTCAGTACAGTGAGTTGCTATATCTGCATGATGTTAACAGTAGATTGGTTAGTGGACTAAGTTTTGTAAAAATCCCCAGCGAAAGAACTGGATTAAAAAACCAAACATTTTTTTTACATGAATAAATGTGAATACTAGAATACATGTGGCAGGACGCCCCTCTTGTATAAGCGGAGACAGTTTGGGCTATTGGCTCGGTTCGATCGGTACAACGCAACCGTGGGACAGTACACTCTGTGCAAGACCTCAAGTTGTGTCAGACGTAGTCTAGAGGAAATTGCAGTTTCACTTGGGTACATCAGTGGCAATATCCAGTCCTCTGGTTCAATGGTCTTCACGTCCACTTCCCATTTCGCTTTAAGGTTAGACAACTCTGGCGTCTCAAAAGTGGTTATAACATTATACATTGTGGAAGTGACTTTGGGGAGTATATGTTTCAAGAGAATATTCCATTCCAATAGTGTACATTGTGGCATATCGGACATTGCGGGAAGGTGTGCGTGTAGTGCATGGGTGAGCTGGAAATAGTGATAGTGCTCTGTGTGTGGGAGAGAAAATCTACGTCGACTACTCCCTCAGTGAGCATGGCTCCTATCGTCACCACCCCGGTTTCCACCCAGATCAGCAGTTTGTCTATCTCTAGGAGATTGTCGTTCTTCCATAGGGGTTGCACCGGGGTCAGCTTTTTCCTCCAACCAATAGACCTGTAGGCTTCCCTCCATATCAATGCGATATGTGTCGCCATGGTCCGGGGGAGCAGAGGGGGAATCTCCCAAGGAGTTCATATAGACACATGAGTGGTGACATATCCTGCAGCCCCATGATCTTTGCGGTACATGTGGTAGTTCCTGGTCGCCATGAAAGAGATCATTGATGACCATCATTTGACTCGTCCTATAGTATGATTGGAGGTGTGTTAGTCCTATACCCCCCTCCCAAACAGAGCGTTGTAGTGTGTGAAGAGTGATCCGTGAATGCTCCCGCACCACAGCCAACTTCTTAGGATACCCCCTATTTTGTGACATTCCATGTTTGGGATGCACAGAGGGGCGTTTTGCAAGATGTATAAAAAGCATGGTAGTGCACTTCCCACCAAGGTCAATGAAAGCAGTGTCCAATGTCGGACATCAGTCGCAAATCGCGCAGCGACGGGGTATGAATTACGGGTGAGATATTCTGAGAGATCCACTGCCAATTGTATCGCTAAGCATCAAAAATTGATAGATTTAGTACGGTATGGGCAACCTGGGGGAAGTGTGTGATCTGTTCCTTTAATCGGGAAGATGATCAATTTATTCCAGTTGACCCGTAGTCCAATAAATGCACCATATTGCTCCAGTATTCGCTTGACAGGCGCAGGTCGAGTCGCTCCGATATATCAGGGGGTCATCAGCGTATAGTGATAACTTATCCTCTCCACCCTGGGGCCATTGAAATCTCGCCCGTGACCCTGTCTGCTGAAGCAGAGTTGCAAGGGGTTCAATAGCCATTACAAATAACAATGGGGACAAGGGTCATCCCTGGCGCATCCCTCTACCCAGTGTGAAGGTTTTGGCCTTGACTTCCGCCAACGTAGACTGATCTAGTAATTGGACCCAACCCAGAAAGGTCTCCCCAAATCATCAGATCATAGAATCAAAAGCTTCCTTGAAATCAATGGCCAATAGTGCAAGGGGTTCACGAAGGACAGACAGATGCCCTTTCCAGCATCAGATGCAGTCTATGGAAATTCGCCTGTCTGGCATAAAGCCACATTTGGTCTGGGCAAATTAAAGAAGGGATTACCACTTGTAGTCTGGCTGCTAGTACCTTTGCAATCATTTTTGTTTCGCTGCTGATCAATGAAGACAGTAGGGCTGCCAAAGCTCAGGAGGTTTTCCGGGTTTGGGGATGAGCACTATAGTAGTTTTGCATAAGTCAGGGAAGAGGACTCCCTGTTCCCTGCAGTGGAGGAACATTTTGTGTAGGGGGCTAGCCATCCTATCTTCTCCCAGTTTTTTCCATGTTTTGATGGGGAAGCCGTTGGGGCCCCGGTGTCTTAACAGAATGTAATTGGGAGATGGCCCTTGCAATTTCAGACTCAGTAATATCTGCATCTAGTTGTCTTAGCTGAATCTCCATTAGACAGGGGAGAGCAATATTGTCAAGCCGGTTATTATTTATTGGTGTGGTCAGGCTTTTATATAGTGCAGCATATTAATCTGCAAAAGCCTCAGCAATTTCGCGCTCCGTTTGTACCAGCCCGATTTGTGCAGTTTGTAATCCCCTGCCATGGCGTGTTCATCATCCCAGTATCTTGCCCGCCTTGTCCCCGGTTTCATAAATGTGTGTCTGCATTTCCCAGTGGGTCTGTCTGGCACTGTCTAGAGCAACATTTCGGAGGCTTTCCCGGGCCGTTAGAAGGGACCGATGCATCTGAGGCAAACCCATAAGTACATGCTTTGCTTCCCATTTCGCTGCTTCTTTTTCAGCATCTGTTATTTTCTGAAGGTGGGCTTTCTTTTTAGCAGGGATCCAGGAGAACATTCCTCTTCGAAGTACCGTCTTACCTCCGATACCACCTCTGGGCTATGTACAGTGTCTGTATTAATTTCAAAATCTTCATCTGTCTTCTCTCGGATGTGGTCGATAAATTCCTGGAAGTCGTAGTTGTTTAGTCGTCTTGAGGGGGGCAGAGTGGGTCTGTTAGTCTTTATTTCTAGCATCAGGGACGATTGATCCGAGATTCCCCTAGGAAGTAGGTTTGCATTAACCGCCCTGTGTGCATCTACTGTCAGGAGATAAAATTGTCCAGCCTGGACATGGAGGCATGGAGGCATGGAG
Source organism: Ambystoma mexicanum (assembly GCF_040938575.1). NCBI lineage: Eukaryota > Metazoa > Chordata > Amphibia > Caudata > Ambystomatidae > Ambystoma > Ambystoma mexicanum. The sequence goes on along the minus strand of NC_090928.1, from coordinate 983,066,327 downwards.
CCTGGAGTAATAGGAACATGGGTGATCCTGTGGGTGAAGCTCTCGCCACACATCACTCAGACCCAGTGCAGAGGCCAAGGCCGCCAGTTTCGTGCATGCTTGGGGATTCCTCCCGCATATATGTGTATGATCCAGCGTCACATCCATGACATCATTGAAATCACCCCCTAAGGATCCATAAATCTGGTCAATGATTTGTAATTATAGGTATGCCATCGACTCATATGTGAAGTTTCATCGACGTAACATGGATGCTAATTGTTCGTTTGTTTAAAACCAATAAAAACACGTTAAAAAAAAGGTATGTCATCGAGTAGCTCTGCAGCGAGTGGAGGAGGAGCATATACTGCCAGTATCCCAATGGATTCTCCCCATATTGTGCCTTGCAGTAGTACAAATCTACCTCTGGGATCTTGTTCGACCAAGGTTAGAGTGCAGGGAAGCCGTTTATGCAGTATAATCAAGCCCCCCCCCTAGAGCCTACATGAACTGTGGTGCAGTAATTCGTTCTAGGGTGCATGTTGTGTCGGCTAGATGTGTCTCTGTGTTGCTTAATCCCAGAACCAAGGCTGTTAACGTTCCATGTGAGGAGTTCAAGAAAGCTTTGGTTATTCTTAGCCATTTTGAGCCTGGACATAGAGGTTGTGTCTGCTTGTCAGATGACACGCGGGAATATCTCATCTATATGCCCATTGATTTGGGTAAGTCAATGTATGGTCGACTCAGCCAAACTCATATATAAACAAGAACAAAACCAACAAGACCACCTCCCCACCACCTCTTACTCCACTCCAACCTAAGTATCTGTTGCCCGAATATTCGGTGACAGTCAAAGTAACCAGCCACCAGCGTTGGAACTTAGAACATATTATGCCCAAAAAGATCTACAGTGTATTCTATGACCCAAAAAATAAACCGTGCAAACCAATCAATTAAACAAACAAACATGGGGGTGGGGGGGCACGGGTGCTGAATGACACAGTGATTGCCCAATTCCCGGCAACTCCACAGTTTATCCAGTACAGAGCATGCAGATTCATCAGCCAGCCGGTGCCTGTGTGCAGTGTCAATGCTATTCTAATTTTCGTCCGTTTTTTTTCACTTAGGTGTTGTCTGCAGGCGCAGCTGGGTCGGGTTCTTGCGCATCCATCAGTTGTTCCGGAGGGAGTTGGCCCAGGGCGGGACCCAGGTTGGTTATTCGCCTTGTTCCTTTCTGGCACCCAGTCACCGTCCAAGTGCACTTCGGCCCATTTATAACCCTCCCGGGATCAGTGAAATTGTATATCTTCAATTGAGCCGAGAACAACAGTCCATATTGGACATTCATGGAGTACAGGCGTCTTTAAGTTGGTCGAAGGATTGTCTGGCGCGTTGCACCTCCATGGTGAAATCCGGGAAGAAAGCGAACCGGGATCCATTATAGGTAATTGACCTCTTTGCCTGGGCCATTTGTAGCAATGCGTCGCAATCCATTTAATTTAGTAATCTGGCGATAACTGTGCATGGTGGTGCACCTGGGATAGGGCATCTCGACTGCATGCGATGAGCTCTTTCGATGGATGTCTTGGCTGCAAATAGGTCAACAAGCTATTGTTCAAGAAAGAGCGCCATATTTGGCCCCTCCACTTTCTCGGGCAGTCCCAGGATGCGTACATTGTTACGCTGCAACCTGCCCTCCCCTTTGTCCATGTGGTCTTCCATTGCCTTCATGCACGTCAATACCTTCGACATCTGCTGTTCCACTGTGTGGAGCCCATCCTCTGTCCCAGAAATGCGATGCCTGCGTGGGCGTTCCAACGGTTGCAGAGGTGTTCTATCACCAATGGAGCATTAAAATGCACATCCAGAGGGAGGCCACCAGGGGGTGCATAGGCAATGGCAGCCTGATTTCCGAGCTCCTCCTGAAGCCAGGTCACAACAGGGTCTGACCACCCCCCCCTCCAATATTCCCCCCACGGAATGAAAGTGGGCCGGAACGTGCGTTGTACCCCTGGGGCCCCCACCGAGCGAAACAGCGGCGTCTGAGGTCCCTAGGAAGGCGGAGGTCCGGTGCCGCCAAATCAGGGGGCCGGGAAGGGAAGGATCGGCCCCCCACACCGCGCCAGGACCCGGCCCCCACCGAAGTGGCCTACGGAGCGGGGGCCCACCTGATTCGATGGAGGAGGCGGCCTCCCTTCACTCCCCCCGCGAGGGCAGCGCAGGTCCCTGGAGATATGCGCCTGAGCTGAAGGTGGGTGCATTCACCCGGATCGGCCCCTGGATAAGCGGGGGTCGCGGCTCCGGGGTCGGGAGTCCCACCCCTGCCTCCGCGCCTGCCAACTCCGAGAGGCTCTGGCGTCCCGGCACAGGGCAGAGGGCCCCCTGTGATTGAGCCACGGAGCACCCGCGAGAGGGGTGCCCACTCCTCCTCTACCCCCGCCGGGGCCTGATCCCCAGCCCCACCGCCAGAGGAGGATTCACACGGCAGGAAAGTGGGACGTGCTCGGAGGGGCCCCCACCAACAATACATACAAGCCGGGTCCGCGGCCCGCCACCCCGTGGTGATCATAGAGCCCCTCCGCCTTCCTGGAGGACAAAGGACACCGAGGGTCCTGAGGTTACCGTTCTGGGTGTGAGGCTCCCGCCTGAGGCTGGCGGGGCATGTGCCCGCCCGGTAGCGACCCCTTAGGCACCGCGAAGATCCACCGAAGTGAGAGGGGGTGGCCCCCGTTTGCCCCCCCCGTTCCCCAGGGGGTGCCTCCACCAGGGCGACACCGACTGGCCTGCGAGGTGAGCTTGGGGCCCCCACGGAATTGAGACACACCCAACGGAGAGCCCGGGGGGCAACCTGATGGGCTGGCAAAGGAACTTACAAAAATATCGCTACCGAGAGACTCAGGCCCCTACGAAAAAGACCCGCCCCACGTCGGAGAAATGGCCCATTCGGAGACCTCGGCACCCTCAACGGTGGCAATGGAAAGGAGCGTCGCTTCCATTTTGCAAGAAATAAGGGACATGCGCTCCGACATTGCTCAAAAGTTTGAAAAGCTGGACCAACGGGTTGCCAAAGTTGAGGACAGACTCCTTCAGATTGAGTCCAATCAATCTTCACCAGCAACCCTAGAGGTAGAGACAAAAATGAGGTTATCTGCCCTTGAGAAGAGGGAGGAAGAGAGGTCGAGACAAATGGACGATTTTGAGAACAGGGAGCAGAGAAACAACCTCAGATTTTTTGGGGTCCCAGAGGAGGAAGAGGAGACGGAGAGAGAGGTCACCCGAGTGGTGCGGAACATAATCGCCCTCCTCTTTGAAGAAGAGATGACCACTGAACTCACATTTGATCGGGTGCACAGAGCGAGAGGACGGGCAGGGGGACCCCGATCAATTCTGGTCCGGTTCCATTACTATTTGGAGAAGACACGGGTGCTGGAGGCTGCAAGGACAGCTCAGGAGATTACGTAGAACAACTCCCAAGTCTCCATTATTCAGGACCTCTTTGCATACACATTGGCCAAACGCAGGATGTGCCGCCCCCTCACGCATCTGTTGAAAGAGAAGGGAGTACGATGCAGATGGGGCTACCCCTTCTCCGCAACGTTCGAATACCAGGGTCAACAGACGACGTTGATCACAGAGGAGGACATCAAGGGAGCCATCCAGGACTATGTGTGAGATCCAACACCCTGAAGGGGACCGACCGGGCCGGTCAAGGGCGGAGCAAACGGTCCGGGCCAGTCAGGTGAAAGAAGGAAGAAATCTGGAGCACGGAAATTTAGGAAGATGAGAACACCCTCCCCAGCAAACGAGGGAGATCGGAATGACTCTGAGGGTTGATCACCAGGGGGTCACAGCCAGTAACGGGGCGAGAATGTGGATTTCTGGGATGACCGACGTGAACTGATCGCCTACGGGGTGATGATCTGATAAAAACTGAAGGCTAAGCTGAAGCCAGAATCCCCCTGAAAAGCAAGTACAGCGGGGGCAATCGAGGTGACGAAGCCGGGGGTGCTCACAATAATGGGATTTGCAATGATCGCCTGGCCGAGAGGGGCAGGCTGGTGGTCCGGCCAAAATGCCAGTAATGGCGTAACTATCTGGCTGGACGCCGGGGCAGGGGGTGGGGGTACACAAACTAGTTGGGGTTTGTTTGTTTGGGAGAGGGTTTGGGGGGAAGTTGGGGAAACGTTATAATAGTGTCCAAACGGTGAATCAAGGGGAGCGAGAAGGGAGAAACGATGCAATGTTGTTGACCATCAGAGCGGGAAACATAAATTATGGCTGATAGCCGGCCGGCCCTGGGAGTGGGTACCCTGAATGTGCGGGGGCAGAACACCCCCACGAAAAGATCTGATTTGCAGGGAGTTCAGGAGGGCGAAACTAGAGCTGCTTTTGGTGCAAGAAACACACTGGGCAAGAGGGAAAGAACCCAGGTTGCGAGGGGGCGGGGGGGAAAAATCGAGGAGGTCTTCCATGCATCCCATAGGGCTAAAAAAAGAGGCGTGGCCATACTGCTAGCAAGGGACGTAGGGTTCGAGAAGGAAGCCATCTTGAAAGACCCAGAAGGCCGATATCTGTGGGTACGGGGCTCCCTACAGGGTTCCCCCCTTACCCTGGCAGTAGTGTATGGCCCGAACGAAGGGCAGGCCCAATTCTGGGAAGAAGTAAGGGATAGGCTTAGGCTGTTTACGCAAGACCCGCTGGTGGTAGGGGGTGATTTCAATATGGTCTTAGACCCAACCATAGATAGGAAGCGGGTAGGCCCCCTATACCCCAGACCCTCGGAAGAAGCCATGGCTCAGACCTTTCAGAGGGTGAACGAGGACCTGGGCCTGACGGATACAATCCCTTCCCCCAGAACAGGGATCCTCACCTTCACCTACTACTCAGCCATACATAATTCGTTCTCTAGGATAGATTATATCTTGGTCGACGAGATACTCCGTCCGTCTGTAGCAGGCTACAGGATAGACCCAGTCCCCTGGTCAGACCACGACATGGCCCGAGTCACCGTAGCGATGGGTTGCTGCAGGGAACGCAGAGGGCGCTGGAAATGCAACGACGCCCTATTAAAAGATGAAGGTCTTGGACTCCATAACACAGTTCTTTGAGCTTAATGATAACAGGGAGGTGGCCACGCACACGCTTTGGGACGCCTTCAACGCAATCCGACGAGGGGTCCTTATAAAAATAGGTGCCCTGAAGAAAAGGGGGAGAGAGGCCCAGGAGAAAGCCCCGAGAAAAAAATAGCCCGTCTCCAACCGGGGGGCTCCCCGGGGTAACCCCTAGAGCGCAGCTGGGTGGCCGCACTGGAAGACTACAGGCTCTGGCTAAAAGATCTACTCTTACACAAAACGGAGAGGAGCCTCCAAATGGTAAAACAAAAATATTATGAGAAAGGGGACAAAGCGGATAGGATCCTAGCCTGGAAGTTGAGGGAGGTCCAGAGAAGCAGGAGTGTGAAAGGTGAGGGACGCCCAGGGGCTCCTTGGTTGCGACTATCCCCATATCGGAGAGGCTTTTTGCCAATACTACAAAACCCTCTACTCATCCGAATATGACGGAGATGACACCCAGATAGAAAACTTCCTGAACTCGATACAGATCCCATCCCTCTCGAGGGAGATGGCAGAGGGGTTGGAGGGCCCGGTAACCAAGGATGAGGTGGACAAGGTGATTAGTGGGATGAAGGTGGGAACTTCCCCCGGGGAGGACGGCTTCACAGTCTTTTTTTACAAGAGATTTCGCTCCTCCCTGGCCCCATACCTAGTGAAAGTCTTTAACGCTGTACTGGAGGGGGGCATCCTCCCCGAGTCCATGATGGGGGCCGTGATAGCGGTTTTGCCCAAAGAGGGAAAGGATCCAGCGGAATGTTCCTCCTATCGCCCCATATCATTGTTAAATATTGATGTTAAGATCTTGGCCAAGGTTGTGGGGAGGCGGCTGGAGGGAATAATGCTGAAGCTAGTCCATGGGGACCAGGTGGGCTTCATTAGAAGAAGGCAGGGGTCAGATAACATCTGCAAAACAATAGACCTGCTCCATTATGCTCAAACTTCGGAGCTCGATGCATGCGTCCTTACCCTGGACTCGGAGAAAGCCTTCGACAGGGTCGAGTGGCGCTATATGGAACTCCTCCTCCACAGAATGGGCTTCGGGACTCACATCATGAGCTGTGTAACTGCACTCTACAGAGCCCCCAAGGCAAGGGTACAGGTGAACGGGAAGTTGTCCGAATCGTTCCCCCTCTCCTCTCCCGAGGAACGAGGCCGGGGTGCCCACTCCCCCCCTTGATATATGTCCTCACGTTGGAGGCCCTGGCAATAGCGGTTAGAGCTCACATCAAAGGAATTAGAAGGGGTGAAGTCGAATTCAAGCTCTCCCTGTTTGCGGATGATATTCTGGCCTACCTGGTGGACCCGAGCTCCTCGCTCCCCCCCTTCCTGGCCCTGGTGTCAGCATTTGGCCACTTATCTGGCCTGAAAATAAACACTGCAAAATCTGTCTTGCTCCCAATGCAAACAATAGACCCATTACTAGATCCTCTGGACAGGTTTCACGGGATTAAGGTGGAGACGGTCACTATACGGTACTTGGGGGTACTTCTCACCAGAGACATATCGAACTTGGGGACCGCTAACTACAGCCCCATGATGGCGGAGATCACCTCTCTCTTGAGGAGATGGGGCAGGATGATCCTCTCATGGTATGGCCGAATGACTGCAGTTAAAATGAACATACTGCCACGGCTTCTGTACCTATTCACAGCACTTCCGACCAAAGTCCCAGCACAGAGCTTCAGAGATCTCCAAAATGGGGTTTGTGACTTTGTATGGCAGGGGAAAACCCCAAGAACTGGAAGGGCAACATTGGCTCTGCCAAGGGAGGAGGGAGGATTTGGGTTGCCGGACTTTCATATTTACTTCTGTGCTGCCCAACTGCGTGTCCTCCTGGAGCCCATGAAAGAGAGCCTGGGAACGTACTGGTCATACCTGGATTCCTTCGGCCCTGCGAAAGCAAAAGATAAGTGCATGTCATATTGGGGAGTGCAGCAAAACTCCTGAAACGCATGATACCAGGCTGGGAGGGACCCTCGTTCCTACAGTGATACTCAAGCATATTTCTGGGGAAAAAATGAAAACACATAGGGATTAACAATCACTAAGACAATATAAGATGGGATACTAACTGCATGTGAACTGGCACCCGGTCTCGTAACGAACTAACTCAGCATTCTGAAAACGAGTTGTGGAGACGCAACTACAAGCGGTAGAGCGTGCACTAATTGCTTTTTCCTTTTGATAGGCATAACGTCATTCTGATGCCCGCACTAACAGGGGCTTTAAACTACGGAGCCGTGCCGCTCAAGCACACACAGGAAAAAACAGAGCTAATTGCTACTTATTTTTGTATTTACTTTATATTTTGAACATACTGATGTTAGCATTTGCTAATGTGCAGAAGGAAGGTTCCTTCTAATGTGTTTTAGTACTTACAATTCTGCAGGCTGTAGAAGCACTATTGGTGCCACGTATTTTATAAGCATTAAGTGCTGAGGGGTAAATCAGCCTTCAATCCTGGCGCAGTTACTGCTGGGACACAACTCCGTGCAGAAGCATACTGAGCGCTTCATCTCAGCAATAGCATTGGCGCAATCTTGTGTGTAATTTGAAATTGTGGTAAGTGTGAGGTAATGTTAAAAACCTAAAGCAGCAATGAAAAGCACAACGGCCTAAAACAGTAAGGCTCTCATTGGAGACAAGAGCCGAGGAGCATACCATCCCTTGTTATCCATTCTTCCCTACGCTAACCCTCTACACGGTTTCCCTAAACTCCCCCAACCTATCCAATCCGTGGACCCTAACCCTCTTTCCCTGTGGTGGTCGCGGCAGCCTGTGTTCTACACAATCCAGGTGCCAAGACTATCAAGGGGAGGCAGGAGTTTGTGCTGCTTCTACGCTGGAGGATTGACCGTGACACTGAGGTCGCGAAATCTGTCATCACATAAGCCCCTATGATACTCTGCTCTTCAACCTGGAATCGGGCGTTGTGAGTCGCTTGGCCTCTGAGGCTGATCCAGTGTAATTACAATGGTTCCCAGATGAACGTTACCTCTGGGTCAGTCTCTCTCCAATCAGGGCTAAGCGGTCCAATTTCAATACACACCCAGACCCAGTGCCTCAGCGGATCTCAGCGGGCTGGCTTGGTCTCCCTTGCAGCCGCAACCAGACTGCTGCGTTCACTTGCCGGACTGGCACCCTTCCCGTCTACTGCAGCCCGTATGTTCTCCAGGGTCTGGGAAGTGATGTGCAGTGTTCCTTACTTTTCGAAAGTGGATCGCAGGACGCCTCAAAATCCACCCGTGGAGGGAGGTTGTGCAATACTGCGGGTTGCTGGCAAGATGGCGGGTCGTGCAGCGGATCACCATACTCCACAAGAAAGTCTCTCCTAATCAGATTTTAGCAGCAGACACGCCATTTTGCTCCCGGTCGGGTGTATTTCCACCAGTTGTAGGGTTGCACGCTGAGTAATAAGTAGAGAAGGAGGCTAATGACCAGGATGTTTTCTGCTCCTATGGAGCTGCCAGCGGACACGTTCTCACTCTGCATCGCGCAATAGCACCCCCCAATTCCTCCTTCTAAATAGTATTCTGCTCCACATACCAACACACAGTCCTGTTCATTTTCATCATCTTCGTCAACTCCATTTGCTGTCAGACGAGAAAGACCATCAGCAGGTACGTTCCTTTTTCCTAGAAGGTATTCAACCTCAAAACGATATTCTTGGAGCGCTACGACCCATCTCCTTATCCTGGAGCAGACTCCATCAAATCCTTTCTTCTACAGTGTTTCTTTCAGTGGCTTATGATCCGTTCTGATGGTAAAATTCAAACCCCACAAAAATTTTCTGAATTTTCCAACAGCCCACTTTATAGCTAGCATCTCATTTCTATCATGGAAAAGGTGAGCTCAGCTACTTTCAGCAAGCGTGAAGCAAATGCAACAATTAATTCTTTACCCAATTTGAATTTGGGCCTCAGGGGAACCAAAAAGAAAGTCAGTCTGTTCGCCAAAGAACTCTTGGCACTATCAAAGAGGACGGTGCAAGGATGGATATCTCTTTAAGCCACCTGAAGCTCCACCAGGCAGTGCAAGTGATCCACATGGTAGAAGCACTTATGTCATGCAGATTTACTTACAGCTGAGGAGCAGGTGAGTGTGCCCCCATCCGCGACCCCTTTTGCTTAATTTTGGTTGTCTGTGGCCCCCCCCAACCCCGCGTTGCCCCGTGTGTCCCCAGCCTCCCCTTCCTGGTATCCCTGTGGCCCGCCCGCCTCCCAGCCTGCCCCCCCACCCCTGATTGGCTGCTGTTCGAAGTCGCCTGGGTCTAGCAAGACGTTCGGCGCACCCACTCCTCTTTCCAGCTGAGGAGCAGGTGAGTGTGCCCCCATCTGCGACCCCATTTGCTTAATTTTGGTTGTCTGTGGCCCCCCCCAGCCCCGCGTTGCCCCGGGTGTCCCAGCCTCCCCTTCCTGGTATCGCTGTGGCCCGCCCGCCTCCCAGCCCGCCCCCCACCCCTGATTGGCTGCTGTTCGAAGTCGCCTGGGTCTAGCAAGGCGTTCGGCGCACCCACTCCTCTTTCCAGCTGAGGAGCAGGTGAGTGTGCCCCCATCCGCGACCCCTTTTGCTTAATTTTTGTTGTCTGTGGCCCCCCCAGCCCTGCGTTGCCCCGTGTGTCCCTGCCTCCCCTTCCTGGTATCCCTGTGGCCCGCCCGCCTCCCAGCCCGCCCCCCACCCCTGATTGGCTGCTGTTCGAAGTCGCCTGGGTCTAGCAAGGCGTTCGGCGCACCCACTCCTCTTTCCAGCTGAGGAGCAGGTGAGTGTGCCCCCATCCGCGACCCCTTTTGCTTAATTTTGGTTGTCTGTGGCCCCCCAGCCCCGCGTTGCCCCGTGTGTCCCAGCCTCCCCTTCCTGGTATCCCTGTGGCCCGCCCGCCTCCCAGCCCGCCCCCCACCCCTGATTGGCTGCTGTTCGAAGTCACCTGGGTCTAGCAAGGCGTTCGGCGCACCCACTCCTCTTTCCAGCTGAGGAGCAGGTGAGTGTGCCCCCATCCGCGACCCCTTTTGCTTAATTTTGGTTGTCTGTGGCCCCCCCAGCCCCGCGTTGCCCCGTGTGTCCCTGCCTCCCCTTCCTGGTATCCCTGTGGCCCGCCCGCCTCCCAGCCCGCCTCCCAGCCCCACCCACCACCCCACCCTAGTCCAACTCCCGCCTCCTGACCCGCCCATCATCACTGATCCTCCCAGGGCAGCCCTCTGCCCGGCAGCCCCCAGCGACTAAGGGCCCCAAGGCCAAGGGCGGCTCCAACAGAGGCGGCTCCAGGAAGTGTCAGCAGGTGTCCGCAGGGGAAGCCAAGGAAGCCACCAGACACCGACAAAACCGTAAGTGTTGGCTTGGGTGGGGGGTAGAGCAATTACTCCAATTACAAGCTCCTGCCACTCTAACCTACCTTTCAATGGCCTGCAGTATAATGTCAACCAATGTTTGTTAGCATACACCACACTTAGATGGAATCTCCAATAGCCTCTCTGTGAAAGTTGAATTTAGAATTGTTCCCACTTGCATTTAGAAATGTACCCGACTGCATTTAGAAGTTGCGCCCAATAGCCTCTCTGAGAAAGTTGAATTTAGATTTGTTCCCACTTGCATTTAGAAATGTACCCGACTGCATTTTAGAAGTGTACCCAATTGCATTTGGAAGTTGCGCCCAATAGCCTCTCTGAGAAAGTGAATTTAGAAGTGCACCCAACTGCATTTAGAAGTTGCGCCCAATAACCTCCCTGAGAAAGTTACATCTAGAAGTATCCCCAATTGCATATAGAAGTGTCCCCAACCACATTTAGAAGTGTACCCAATTGCATTTAGAAGTTGTGCCCAACAGCCTCTCTGAGAAAGCAGAATTCAGAAGTGTACCCAATTGCATTTAAAAGTGTACCCAATTGCATTTAGAAGTTCCGCCCAACAGCCACTCTAAGATAGTTGAATTTAGAAATGTACCCAACCGCATTTAGAAGTTGCGCCCAATAGCCTCCCTGAGAAAGTGAATTTAGAAGTGCACCCAAATGCATTTAGAAGTTGCGCCCAATACCCTCCCTGAGAAAGTTACATCTAGAAGTATACCCAATTGCATATAGAAGTGTCCCCAACCACATTTAGAAGTGTACCCAATTGCATTTAGAAATTAGACTCGCTGGAAAGATGCATTTAGAAGTGTACCCAACCACATTTAGAACTGTACCCAATTGTATTTAGAAGTGTATCCAATTGCACTTAGAAGTTCTCTGAAAAGTGTAATTTAGAAGTGTACCCAACTGCATTTAGAAGCTGCGCCCAATAACCTCCCTGAGAAAATTTCATTTAGAAGTGTACCCAATTGCATTTAGAAGTTGCACCCATTAGCCTCTCTGAAAGTTGTTCAATTCAGAAGTATACCCAATTGCATTTAGAAGTGTACCCCCCATTGCATTAAGAAGCGTACCAAATTGCAGTTAGAAGTCTACCCAATTGCTTAGAAGCATCAATTAGTCTTTGACTAATTGAACCTGGAAGTGTGCCTAAAAGCGTGAGTCACCGATCCTAGAACTCCAATCAGAAAACCCTCCTAAATCAACCCAAAGCTCACACCAATCATGAGCGCGCCAACTCCACCAGTGCCTGTCGGAATCGACTCCTGTTGGCCTCCTCCACTCTCTGATCTGCCTTCCTTCCCGCCCACTCCCTCCCGAGACAACCCACCCCCCTCTGCAATCCCTGCCATCACCCTCTCCAAACACCAAGCCACGGGGGCACGATGGCGTGCCACTCACCCCATGACCACTCACCCCCTGAACCACACCGCCACTCAACCCAAGACCTCTCGTCCCCTGAACCACACCGCCGACCCGCCAGCACTTGCCATGCCCGCTCCCCTCACTACCACACCCTGCAATCACCCACCCCCCGCCTTGCCATCACACCCCTGCCACCTTCCCCCCCCGACTCCACCCTTTCCCCTCCCTAAAAACTGCACGCCTAGCCCTAGCGAGAACCGAAGCTGCCTCCCACTCCCCCGCTGACCCCCCTACCCTCTCTCTCACACCAGTCGCAGCAAAGAAACTAAAGAGGAAATGTTCCTGGTCCCCCTCAACCTCTCTGCTCTCATCGCCTCCCTTGTCTCGACCCTCCACCTCTCTCCCACAATCTCCCCCCTCCCCCGTGGCCTCTCCCTTCCTGAAACCCCTCTCCCTCGATTTCTCTTCAACTGCAACTGAAACTCCCAACCGCCCACTCCCCATCCTCAAATCCCCCACCCCAAACCCGATCATCCTATCACACACAGCCACCCAACCCCGCCCGAAGCCTGCAAAACTTTCGGCTCGCCCACTCTTCCCTAGCATCACCAACCGTACCCCTCTCCCTCCACTCTCTCCCCCTCCGCCCAATCCCGCTCCAGCACCAAAACCAACCTTCCCTGCCGATGTTAACTGTATCCTATTTAACGCCCGTTCTGTAGCAAAAAACGGACATTGCATCTTTGACCTCCTCGCCTCCGCCAAACCAGACCTAGCTTTCATCACTGAAACCTGGCACTCTGATGATTTCAGCCCAATCGCAAATGAAGCCTTTCTGCCCGACTACTGCCTCATCCCACTGAACCGTCCGTCCAGAGGAGGGGGGTAGCATTCGTCTTCAAATCTCTCTTCCGCGCCTCAATCATGGACAACCAACCCTCCATTCCATCCTGCGAATCTCTCCTCGTTAAACTATCCCTCTCCCCGTCGCTCTCACACACCTTCCTAATAATCTACAGGCCCCCTGGCTACGATAGACATTTCGCAAATAACCTTTGCGACTCTATTGCCACCCTCCAAATAAACCATCCCAACCTCACCCTTCTCGGAGACTTCAACATATGGCTCGACATCCCCACCAACCCCATGACACACGCCCTGGTTGATGGTCTGGATGCAATTAATCTCCAACCCCACATAAACGGCCCGACTCATTTTAAAGGACACACTCTCGATGCCATCTTTAGCTCCAACACCCTGATTCAGTTAAAACCCCCACCCCTATCATCTGGTCCGATCACTTCATTCTCTCGTTCACCATCCCCTCTCCCGGCCCCTTCCCGTACTTGCATCGGAACCTCCGAACCTACGCAAATGCTGGAAAAAACTAATAATCTCCCTGGACCTAGCCGAGGCACTCCTCCAGTCTCCACCGCCTACCTGCCGCCCCAACAACCAACTAACACCTGAGGCCTTTGACACATGGCTCAAAGCATCTCTGATGCGACTCACCCCCCCGTGCAAACCATCAACCCGCCGTGGCCCTTTCCCCAGATGGTTCACTCCTGAACTGAAGACCACTAAACGACACTACAAATACCTAGAGCGCAATTGGCAGAAAGAGAAAACCCACGAGAGCAGGAACACCTTAGCCCGACACTTGTACCGGTACAAGGCCGAAATCCGGAAAGCTAAAAAAGCCCACTACAACACCCGAATCCTAAACTGCAAAAACCCAAGCAAAGAACTCCACAAAATCATTTCCGAATTCACCAATCCAGCTTGTAATACAACCGTCCCGACCCCGTCACAATCACTGTGTGACTCACTCTCCCTCCACTTTTACACCACAGCTACTGAAAGGACAAAAACTCTAAACACCAAACTGGCTCTCTTACAGCCAATTGACAATCCTCCACCCGTACCGGCCAGCCCGTCACCTACAACCTCTACCCAACCAACGTTCGAATCCTTTAGTCCAATATCACCAGAACAATTTCTCAAACTTCTATCAGCCCGCAAACCATCTGGATCCCCTCTGGACCCCTGCCCAGCCACAACCCTTAAAGAAATGTTTGCTTCCACCTGCGCTGGAGAACACGCAAGATCTATCAAACGCCTCCCTGTCCACCGGTATTTTTCCCGAAGCATTCAAAATGGTACATGTCAAACCACTAATTAAAAAATCTTCACTCGACCCTCTCGAGCCCAATAACTACCGCCCAATCCCAAACACCAGATTCCTTGCCAAACTCATTGACCGAACCGCCTACTCTCAACTAAACGCCTTTGTCGAAGCCAACAATCTCCTTGACCCCGCCCAATCAGGCTTCAGAACACATCACGGAACTGAAACCACCCTAACCTCGATCTGGGACGACCTTAAAATGACAGCAGACTCCGCAGGATGTGCCGCTCTAATCCTTCTCGACCTATCCGCTGCCTTTGACACGATCAATCACTCAATCCTCCTAGACCGCCTCCACTCCCTAGGAATTCGTGGAACCGCTCTTAAATGGATAGCTTCATTCCTCAAAGACAGGCACCAAATAACGACACTCTCAAGCTTTACCTCCCAAGCTCGACCAGTCGACACGGGAGTCCCTCAAGGAGCATGTCTATCCGCCCTCCTATTCAATCTCTACCTGATCACCCTCCCACCAATAATTCGTTCACACAACATCCTATGTTACAACTGCGCCAACGACACGCAACTAATTCTAAAATTCCTGAACTCAAAACCCAACTCCCGACCCGACCTCGCATCCTGCCTCCTTAACATAGAACGCTGGATGACCCAAAGTCACCTCTTGTTAAACCCCTCCAAAACAGAAATCATGGTTTGCGGCAAACCCCGATCTTCTTCCGCACCCACTACCCTGGCCACCCGCCATGGCAACTCACCGACACCCTCCAACACAGTGAAAAATCTTGGATGCACCCTGGACTCCGACCTAACACTCTCGCGCCAAGTCAACAATGTCTCAAAGTCCTGCCACTACCACCTTAAAACCCTTAGACGCATCTTTCCATACCTCTCATTTCCCAACAGAGTCTCCGCTGTCCAATCAATCGTCATATCCAGACTCGACTAGAGAAACCCCCTATACCTCGGAATCCATGCCTACCAACTGAATGAACTCCAAAGAGCACAAAACGCGGCGGCCACAATGATACTTGCGCTCGGTCCAAGAGACCACGTATCCCCAGCCCTTAAAACACTGCACTGGCTTCCCCTAGCCCGTAGGGTGGCTTTCAAAACCTTATGCCTCTCCCATCGAGCACTGCATAAAACTGGACCTCAATATCTTCAAGACAAACTAATAACTTATCATCCCACTCGCACCCTAAGATCAAGCTCAGCCGGCCTCCTAGTAATTCCCAAGACAAACTCAGTCAGGCTAGGCGGATCATCATTCTCAGCTCTGGCTCCAACCCTGTGGAACTCGCTCCCACCCCACATACGCCTAACTGAGGACTTAACGTCCTTCCGCAAACAACTGAAAACCTGGCTCTTCACATAAAACCAAACCAGCATCATCGCAATAATACTGGACGAGTGTCTAATCTGGACGAGTATGAAGACTGGACGAGTGTCGACTGGACGAGTGTGTCGACTGGACGAGGGTGCGGACTGGACGAGTGTCTAATCTGGACGAGTATGAAGACTGGACGAGTGTGTCGACTGGACGAGTGCGTGGACTGGACGAGTGCGTGGACTGGACGAGTGCGCGGACTGGACGAGGGTGCGGACTGAACGAATGTGTGGAGCAGACAAGTGTATATTGAGCAGACGAGTGTGTGGAACGGACGAATATGTGCAACGAATGAGTATGTGCAACGGACGGACATATTATATATGTGCACGGAACTGCGTGAAGCGAGAAATGATAGCTAAATACTAGAAAGACAAACATACCTAAGCGAGTAAAGTAGATCAAAACAGTAAAACGGTAATAGGAATAAATCATTGAGAAACTTAGGAGATCTGAACCGATGAAAGGGACATAATGAATGAGGAAGGAACACAGTGAATGACATAAACGAAATAGTTAGAATAGATGAAGCGTATAGAACAAACGAATAAACTAAGTGGAACCGAGCATGAGTGGAAGAACAGACGACTAGAAAGATCAAATAAGTATGGTGACCGGATGAATTACATGAACATAATAATGCCAATGAGTAGGAAGAATGGCTGGGTGCGTAGAGCGGTAGAGCGTATTGAGTCGATGAGTATGTGTAGAATTAACGAGCATGCAAATGCAGAGAAGCAAACAAAACGCAAGAGCGCATAGAACTTAGCTGGAAAGAGCAAGAAGGCATGAAGAGCGGATGAGCGTGGAAAATGGATGAGCGTAAAGAATGGACGAATGTTGAGAGCGGATGAGCGTAGAGTGCGGATGAGCGCAAAGATGGAATGTGCACTGAGATCCGATGAGCATGGAAAGCGGATGTGCATGGAGAGTGGAGAGCGGATGATAGTGGAGAGCGGATGAGCAGTTGAGAGTGAACAACGTCTGAATGTGGAAAGCGACTGTAGAGAGCGGATGAGTGTCGAGAGCGGATGAGTGTCGAGAGCGGATGAGTGTCGAGAGCGGATGAGTGTCGAGAGCGGATGAATGTGTAGTGTGGATGAGGGTATGGAGCGGAAGTGTATGTGGAGTGAATGAGTGTGTCAAGCGGCTGAATGTGTGGTGCGGATGAGTGTGCGTAACAGATGAATGCATGGAGCGGACAAATACATAGACCAAATGAATGTGTGGAATGGATCGACACGCAGAACAGACGAGTAGTACTGTCAAGCCAACGAGTAGTATGTTGTGCCGATGAGTGGGTGGACCGGATGAGTGCTGTGTACTGGACGAGTGTCTAATCTGGACGAGTATGAAGACTGGACGAGTGTCGACTGGACGAGTGTGTCGACTGGACGAGTGCGTGGACTGGACGAGTATGAAGACTGGACGAGTGTGTCGACTGGACGAGTGCGTGGACTGGACGAGTGCGTGGACTGGACGAGGGTGCGGACTGAACGAATGTGTGGAGCAGACAAGTGTATATTGAGCAGACGAGTGTGTGGAACGGACGAATATGTGCAACGGATGAGTATGTGCAACGGACGGACATATTATATATGTGCACGGAACTGCGTGACATAGATATTATGCTTTGGAATGAAGGGAACATTTGAAAAACATACATCATACCACACCCCACGCTTACTCTCTCCCTTACACCACCACTCAACTAGAACACAGAGATACTATGACACCATTCGGTATAACTGTTCTCATATCTACATCTCCCGCTCACTCCACATCACTCTAAGTAAACATTGCTGGTTTCACACCCCAAGCCAGGCGTTCTCCTCAGGCCTAACGCAGCCACACTTGTTCTGGATAAAGCCGGCCAGAGCGAACACATACTCCTGATATCTCAACCACCACACCTACCGCTAAGAAGCAGCTACCACTCGAACTCCGCACCAGCTGCACACATACCTGGTGCGCACACGCACTTTTTTGACTCTCCTTACTCTCTCTACTGACCCGAACTTCGGTTCCCAAGGGCGTTCAACCTACCAGCGCCTTCAGACCATACCAATGGTATATAAGGCGCTATATAAATGCAAAATAACATAACATAACTCTGGGCCATGGCTGGCAGTCTGACTGTAAATGTGAGAAGCTGAGACCTTGCAAAAACACTGCTTCCTTAACATTAAGATGGATTTCAAAACTCTGACTTGGTGGGCAGAAGTTTAGGAGGCCACCCTAGTTTAGTGGAACAGGAGAACCTTCTGGACAAACCAGACCAATCTACAGCAGCTTGGCAGGCGGTCAAGAGTACGGCTCAGGAGGGGTGAGATTAATCAGAAATCCACAATCAGTACACAGTAAAACTCCACAGATTACCCTTAGACAGTTTATATATATATATATATATATATAAAATAAACTTATTATAGGCCTTTATAACAAAAACACCATTAAACCACAGTTATCAAGATAACAATTACCATGCATGCTTATTCACTATGTAACATATATACAATAATGTGATTAGCCTAATGCCGAGGATGGAGGAGACAATAACCATAACCGGCAACAGAAAGGGATCAGTTCAACACATACATCAGGTTAGACAGTCCAACAATCCCTTACATATGTAGTCCAGCTCTACCAAGTGAAGAGTGTAGCGCTCAAAGTACAGTTGTACATTCACAATATGCTGTCATAAGTGAAACGAAAAGTGGGTTCTATTCAGGGGGCCTGTAGCTGCTCAGGAAGGGGCTTGAGGCGATGAAGAATATGTTCCTATTCATAGAGGAGGGTCTACCCTTGCGGATAGAACGACTTTTGGAGTTCAGGAATAGCTGGGGAGTGCAGGCTATCCCAGCCAAGGTGAGTATCTTTTAAGGGATTCTTGTGCGTAAAAAGAGATGGATGTGCCGGGGGCCACCGGTAAAGCAAGTAAAGTACTCACCGACCCGTCCGGACCAAACTTTGGCAGTTTAGCCCACTTCGCTTGTAGGTGTTAGCCCTGCAGTTTCAGGACGCTCTGACTCTCAGCGGCTGCAAGACAGGACGAACATCCGTGGCGAGACAGTAGCCTTTATTCTGCTCTCAAAGAAAAGAGAAGGATAGTTCCGGTGCAGCACGTCTCAGGATATGATAGGGCAGAACTGCAGGCACTTTCAGTGACGGTCACCACAGCGGGGCAACACAGGGACCTAAAAGCTTGCGGTGTGGCACACGCCCATAAATCGCGACCCAGAGGCACTAGGACTAGTTTTGGCGGGAGAGGGCCCAGGACCACAAGCAAGCGATTCCCAAAGTCTTGAGTCTCAGCTCGGGACGTCGACGTTCCTCTGTGATATCCTGGGTTTCAGCTGGACAGTTCACTGGATGGACCAGGAACACTTCTGAAGAGGCTCTTTGCGATGGTTAGTAGGAGATGCCGAGAGTAGTTGTTACCACTACTCCAAAGGGGTGACGTGCCCTTGCAGGCCTTCTTGTTTTGATGAAAAAGCAGGGGTCTGACAGACAACAGCATAGTCAGGGTGCCAAACCTTCCGAGCTTGTCACCGGCGGTTCCTTGAGACTGCTCTCTCGGTGAGGATACTTGGCTCCTCTTGAAGTTCAGTGTGAACTTCAGTTGATTGACCTGGAATGGATGCAGAGCCCCCCCTTATACAAGATTTGGTTCATGCTCAAATCTTAGATATCCAATGGAAGACCTGCTCTCTTGCATGCATGCCAGACGTGGGCCAGTCATTCATGGCTACCCGACATATTGGCACCAGCAGTGGGGATTAGGACCAGACAATCCCAACCCTCTTCCTGGGCACTAGCAAACGGGACATGCAGGAGCCCGCGAAAGAGGCGGTTTTCGCGGGAGGCTGCATGCCCAAATAAGGAATACCCAGGTCTCTCGACCTGGGGGAAGGCAAAGGGACAAAATGGCCAAAGGACAGAACAAAAGACTTTGTGGCACAGCCATTTTCGGCACTGGCCACAGTCTTGGGCCAAACGCGGTAAATGCATAACAAAGTAACAATACTTTAGAAAGTAAACTGCTGCTTACAGTTCGTCCTAGGCACACTTGTCCAAACTCCCAAAAATCCTTAGATGGTGGCTGTGGCCATAAAACAAAAGGACCTCTATGCGCGGTACTGTAAGGTACTTGGCACATAGACAAAAAGCTACCAAGAAATTGCAACCTAGTCGGAAACAGTGTCAGAGTACTGACAGCATGAAGGATATATCAGTTTCCCCATAACAAATGAGCGAAAGCCAGAGGAGTGCAGCTAAAGGCTGTGCACCACTGGAAAAAGTCAGGTTAGGTAAGCCAAACAAAAGCAAAAGGTTTGGGGGGCGGGAAGTTCACAAATGGAGGCGAAATTGCACTTAAGGGAAACCTTTCCTAACACTTAAAATGAGGCCTTAGTTTATATAATAAAAGAACAAATTACTTATCTGTTGGTAATGTTCTTTCCGATGAATGTACCTCACACGATTCCTCATCTGTGATAACTATCTCCCAGTGCAGCTGTTCTACTGAAACCTTTTTCTGCTACCACGGGGCTCTTCTTCAGCTCAATGGGCCCCATGCCACATATATGACATTCTGGCCCATTATATATTGAGGCGTAGAACCCAGTGAGTCTTAGATACAGCCTTTTTCCCTAGCACACTGATGCTGAATCCCAGAGAACCAGAAGTGTACTAGCTATCAGCCAAGAGGAGTAGGCTGGAAGGGTGATGAGGAATCCATGGGAGGAACATCCATCAGAATTATTACCAAGAGGCAAGTAATTTGTTCTTCTAACGGATTCCTTCCTCCCAGGGATTACTCATCTATGATAGACTCGCATAGCAGCACGTAGATCGGGAGGAGAGAGGACAGCCAGGACACAACCTATAACAGCAAGCGCTAAAGGACCTCTCTACTAAAGTGACAGTTCCTGCCCGAGTAGAAATCCAAGCAGTAATGTTTGGTGAACGTGTGCCTCACAGGTCAGATAGCCACATGACAATTGTCCAGGACAGAGATTCCTCTCTGTAGGCCACAGGTGGCAACAATTCTACTGATTGAATGACCCTAAGGCACATCCTTATAAGCCAGATCATAGCATTCCGAAATGCAGAGGATGATCCACCTTGGCAGGGTTTGTGTGGTCACAGCCCTGCCAGCACAGGTACAAACATAGCCCCCAAAAAGCTGGTCATCTTTGCTTTCAGTGCTTGTATGAGACACCTACTAGTGGAGGACCCACACAGGGCGCAGCCGATGAAAGTGATGGCAACCTGGGAAATCGCCATAAGGGTGAACAACATTAAACAACAAGAATGCAGGGTATCAAAGTGAGCACCCATAAGAAATGCCAACACTAAATGTAAATCCCACCCCGGAACAAACTGCCGTGGAGAAACAGATTGCACAATCCATGCAGAAATTGCATAATTATGGCGATCATGAAGAACGAGCCCTGCTCCAGTGGACCCAGAACCCTAAATCAAGGCTAGATAACTGTAATATTTTCTAATTGGGCTTAAACAAACACCCCGTATGCCAATAAAGTGAGGTAATCAACATGTAACAAGCTGACCACACCAACTTTTAAAAGACTGAATGGATGAAGGTGTAACAAATCGAGAGAACTCATAACTTTTCCCAAAGGGAAAAGCCCCTCCTTGTGAGGCTAGGGAGGGGAGCCCGCTCCGCAACAACCTCCCTAGGGTTCGAGGCAAGTGGGACCTCACCGTGAGCGGGACAAGGACTCCCGTTCCTGTGAGGAACTCCCCAAGCCATATAATGGCATATATGGGACAATCACTCATATCCAAACCTTTCAATTGTCGAGATTTGAAAAAGGAACAAAATAAAAGATGCTATCCACGAGAGAAAAGAACAGCTGGCACTTTAAGTGAAAAGCCTAGATCCACTGGGACGAGTGGACTTAAGGAGGAGTATTTGTTAACGCGGGAGAAGGAGGAGAGAGGATTGTGTGGCGAAGCAGGCGAGGTACCCTGGTAACGTCATGCTCGCTGGAGCCGGGGTTGTGGACAAGAACGGAGCCCGCAAAGTCCAAACTTGCTGGGAGCTAGCAACAGAGAAGCTTTCTGTGTTGAGAAGGAAGGAGAGGAGGCCCCGACCCAACTGGAGCAGGAGTAGCGGTGGTGGCGTGACCACGAGATTCCAGTGGTGAGCAGGCTGCCCAGTTAATGATGAGACCGCAGAGGGTAAGCCGATACAGCGGATGCGGGTCCCCAGTGAGGAATACTGAAACCAGGAGAGAAGACGAGTCTCATCAGACAAAGACGTTGGTGAGCAGAGGAACCCAAAACATAAGAAATCCTGAGACATTCCCCACCTGAAAGAGAAGGTAAAAGGGAACCAATAGAGTTGGAAGAGAAAAGGATTGGTTGCTAAATGAAGTACCAAAATGACCAAGAGAGCATACCAACTATTCCTGAAAGGGAGAAAAAGAGACTTGTAAGAAAGCATTTCAAGGGTGGGGAAGAAGGCTGGGAAGCCTTTATGATAAACAGTTTACAGGGAAACACAGCATTATCCTGGAAGGAAGGGAAGGTTAGCTCGGAGTACGAAGTGAATGAATGGTATATAAGAGACAGAAGATGAGGAGCAGAAGGCCCGAGAAGCCTTCATGAGCAATAACAAAATCAACAAGACTCAAGGAAAATTGTTGTACCAAAGAAAGGGAGCAGCAAGTGCCTTTCCAGAGATTTACATGTGCTAATAGGAGAGGCACGAAAAACGATTTGAAATTACATATTAAACTGGGGTTTAAAGACTAAAGAGAACAATGAAAGAAGCAGGAGAAGGGAGAAATTCTCCTGGTCTTATTCTTTTTGTTTCAACTTAGTAGTGTGGGCATAGTATTTGTTTTTGGATGGTGGGCTCACTCTTTTTTGGACATTACAAGACGAATGACAAGCACTTTAGAGGTAGGGAATACCCCATAGCGATAGGGATAGTCAGGCTTTCACCCTATCATTTAATTGAGTCATTCTAAAGATCCCCTATGGGTGTTTTCATCATCCTTTTGTTCCGCCACAAAGGACTCTAGTAGGTCTGCAGCAGGAATATGCTTGAAATGCTCAATCAAAATCCCCAAAGAGATTAAATCGGAGATTAACCAATCTCTTAAAAAGATGGTTGTTCAAACAAGCCTTCAATGTGTAAGCACCACCACCTGTAAAAGAACCTGAAACATTTAAACCAAAGAATGCAGGGAGCCGGAAGACTATGTAGACAGCACCAGTTAACTCAGCACACAAGAGCTATGAATTCCTGATGTGCCTCCAGCCAAATCCACAAACTTACAACTACAAGCAGTCGGTGTACACAGCCACTGTAGCTTGTTTTTCCACCAATCATTCAAAAAATGTATTTCAGTATAAAACCAAAAAAGCACATAGCATGCCATAAAACAATGACATCAGTAATAAAACTGCAATCCACAGTAGTCAAATGATACAATATGATATGGCATTTATAACGCGCCTCTACACAAGTGTTTCAAGGTGCGAGTAAAACAATGTTAAAAAAAAAAAACTCACCCATAATTTATTGGGCTACTACCGACAATTACTTTGGAGGATGTGTGCAAAAATAAAAGTGCCAATGCAATGACAAACCAAAAGAAATGATTAAAAGACAAATGCAAGTACTATTAAAAGATACACCTATTAAATGCATGTAGAATCATCCATCCCTAAAATAATGTGTCCCGTTCTCAAATGCCATCCCCTTTTCACAACGTTTGCCACTGCAAACATCAATAGTTCTGAATTGCTTCCAAGCTGTAAGCAAACCCTTGCAATTTCAGACCCCAGCATATAATCAGCCAATTATTTCTCATATTATAGGAAAGGCAGAACAATCAAAATGCACCCCTTCTCTAGATGCGGAACAAGATGGACAAATGACTCCACCCCATCCTTCTACCGCTCATTGAAAGCAGTGAGTGGTAGGGTAACCTTACCAAAAATGTTTCCTTAACAGGGCAAATGGCGTTCTTTGTTTGTACTCTGCCCCTTTATCTTTCTCCAAATTAACTGTATAGTCTTGCAAGAATGGAAACAAAAAAGCACTCTTTTTTAATGTCTATTTCTATACCGTGACCCATGCCATGTGGACCAATTATATCCTCACTCCTGCTAGACTTTGAAGTAGTTCAGTGGGTGCGCACATTGCAAAGTTACAAAATAATCTCCTCCCAAACGGCCCTCATTTGGAACCTCTTCTAGCAGGCACCATCTTCTCAAGGATCATCAAATGTGGTCTTGGTCTCTGCTCGATCGTCTAATCTTCTGTTTTTGCGGTTTCTGCTGGTGTGGAGATTCCAGTCTATTTTGCAGCTGAAGCTTGGCCGTTACTGGGATCTTAAGTTGGTCTTCTGTGAAAGCAACATGTTGGCTTCTCATTAGAGAAGGCAGCCACTATTTTGTCATGAAAAGAAAATAACATGAATGGAAATCATCAATGACAGGCGACTTCCTGTTATAGGTCATTCAGCACCGGCTTCATGCTTCTGTGGTGTAGTTAGCTGTGACAGACCCTGGAAGCGTAGAATGGAGATGTTCTGTATCTTCATCGATCCTGCATGACAGTTTGACTTTTTTTTTAAAGCAATTCTTGTGAGAGAACATCAGGTGGTTCATTGTTTCAAAGCTGGAAAGAGGTTAAAATGCAGTGCATGTAATCTAGGTGTATGGCTGGAGGTTCTCGACCTTGAAAGATCATCTTAAAAATTGTTCCCTAACATATTTCTCCCAAATCGTCATTTGCAAATTAAAGAGGAACACTAGGCATTTGGATGTAATGCTGCAAGCAACTTTTGGAATCTTTCAATCTGTTACCCATAGCGCAGACGTCTTTCGTAACAATGCTTGCTTCCAGCTCACTGAGATCATATGTTCGCCATGGACCCCCACAAGGTTCTCAACTGCCATGCTGTTTATTCTAGGTTTTGAAACTACTTGAAACAGATCAAAATATAGAAATGTCAATTTTTAGTAAAATGCTGTAGACCAGATTTAAGGACATCATATTCCTGGTCTACACCCACACGGGGATTCCGAGTTACTGCATGGTTGAGAGTCGGGTTGGGAAGGCATCAATGCTGCATCCTTGGTAACCAAATGGATTTAATTCCATTTCCAATGGAATTGGATGTAGTACCCCAAATTATGTGTACATGCCCGGAAGGATGCCATATGCCAGAGTGTGACAGCCTTAGCTTTTTGATTTTTTTTTTTTTAAACCTTTATTTTTCAGCTTGCCGACAAAAAACAAGGGAGGAGAGAAATATCGTACAACGCAATAAAAGAATATGCAGGAATACAGCAGACATTCACAGGAAACAGTTAGGATTGGTTATAATACATGAGCAGTACCCCATTCAGGTAGCGGAATCGGAATGAGATGATGGTGTGGAAAGAGTGCCTTCCGAGCTCGCACGCAAGGAGTCCATATATGAGCGAAACAGTGACCATGCATTCCAAGGTCTAGAGTGAAGTGGCAATTGGTTGAACCAAGTTTCCTCAGTGTCAGAGGCCCATGTGACGGAGTGAAGCCATTTAGTGTGTGTAAGTGCTTCCGGACGGAGCCAGCATAGCAGGATACACCGTGCAGCAAGGAGCATGCAGAGACCAGCTAGTTTCTGGGCGCCCCGACCCACCAAGGAAACTCGTGAAATAGGCATTGCATTGGGTAAGGGGTAATAGTGTAGTCCAGGACTGAGGACATCGTTGTACAAACCATTGCCCAGAACTGAAAGTGGGGGCAGGACCAAATCATATGTATATACGTGGCATTATCGCACCCGCATCTCGGGCATTCATGTGAGTGTTCCGGGGACATGAGATGTAATCGGATCGGGGTGTAATGATACCTATGCAGGATTTTAAATTGAATTCATTAGAAGCGAGAATTAAAGGACACCTCCCGGGTGCGTGCGCACATATGATTCCATCTCTGGTCTGACAAATCGACCCCACGGTCCTCTGCCCATATGCCTTTCGGCCTATCAAACGAAGGAATGGATTTATTTTGTAGCAATGTGTACAGTCTGGAGATCTTCCCTTTGAAGGAGGCAGCATTACATAACTCGGCTAGGATAGGATCATCAGGGGGTAACGTGGGAAACTCGGGTAATCGAAGTCTAAGGAAACGGCGCAGGCCAGAGTACTGGAGCCATGCAGCCGGCTTCCGCCGCAGTGTCAGGGGAAGATCTTACCACTCAAGAAAATTGTTCTGGGGCGAACACATCACGGACCGACTCAAACCCGTCTCGGCCCAACGGAGCGCCATTGATGAAGGAATATGCGGCACCCCGGGCAGAAAGTTCCACAGAGGAAGTTGCCCATGGTAAGGATGAGGAGTATTCGTCAATTCCCAGAGCCTAGCAAGGGTGATCGATGTGCTGGCCACCGGGTCATGGGAATTGCGTTCAGGGTGTAAAGGCACAAGAATTAAGGATCGAACATCCCTTCCCTGTACTTCCAGTTGTTCTAGTCTAACATGAGGTGGGGGATCTGAGGTATTAAAACAATATGAAGCAAATTGGGCTTGAGCAACAACCCAGTATTTAGTAAAATCAGGAGCAGCAAGCCCGGCACCATCAAACGAGGCCGTCAAAGTTTCCAATTTGAGCCGGACTGCTCCAGAGTGCCATAAAAAGGAGTTAACAATACGGATCAGTTCCCGAAAAAAGCCCTCACCAGGCCACAAGGGTATATTGGTGAACCGGTAGAGTAACTGCGGAAGGACTATCATCTTCAGGAGCCCAATCCTACCCACAGGGGAGATCGGGAGTCCCCCCCCCACCCTGAAGCCTTCCCCGCGAGCGTAGTTAAATAATTCCCATAGTTGCTATCATACAAGACATCAATGTGTCGTGCCACCTCAACACCCAGGTAGGAGAACTTTGATTGAGCCCAGGTGAAGCCCTCCAGATCAGGGGGGAATCGTGTCGTCAGTTAAGGGGAATAGAGTCGATTTAGAACAGTTCGCCATAACGCTAGAAATACGCCCAAATTGTAAAACATCAGCAAGGATAGGAGCTAGATTGAGAGCAGGAGAACTAACATACAGCAAGGCGTCATCAGCATATAATGAAATGATATCAGGTAAACCAGCAGTACGCAAACCTCTGCGTGTGTGGAAGTGGCGCATCATATCCGCCAACGGCTCAATGGCGATGGCAAAAATCAGGGGGGAGAAGGGACAGCGCTGCTTAGTGCCTCTAGCAATTGGAAACAAAGGGGAACACCAGTCCGCAGTTCGGACCCTAGCTACCGGGTCAGAGTAGAGTAGCGCCACCCAGGAACGGAAAACAGGACCAAAATTACACCTCGAGGAGACGCCACAAGGAACCCCATGATACAGAATCGAAGGCCTTTTGCATCTCAAATGTGGCGGCCAGCGCTTGAATCTTAAGGTTAATTCTACTTAGAATATTGAACAAGCGTTGCAGATTAAGTGAGGCGGAACGCCCAGGGATGAACCTCGCCTGGTCCGGGTGAATAATATTTGTCATATACAGCGTTAGCCGGAGGGCCAATTATTTGGCGTAAATTTACATGTCGCAATTAATAAGAGATAGGGACCTATACGAACCACACTGCGTAGGGTTTTTGCCCGGCTTAAGAAGGACAGTAATTATGGCCTCGCGGAGAGAGAGGGGCAGTCTGCCAGCCCCACAGGACTCATCCCAAAGCGCCAAAAGATGGGGAAATCAGACGGGATTTTTATTGTTGGTAGAATTCCACAGGGAGCCCATCCAAGCCTGGTGCCTTACCCGGGGACAAGGAGTCAATAGCCAAGGAAATCTCCTCCGCCGTGATCGGTGCATCTAGCAGATTACGGGTATCGGCGGAAAGGACAGAAAGGGGGAGGGCGTCTAAGAATGTATCAACCTCGGTGATGGAGGCACAATCAGCATTGGAATAAAGAGACTCGTAGAACAAGCGGAATACAGAGTTGACGTCTTGTGATGACGTAGCCAGGGAGCCATCAGACCTTTGGATAGCATGGATGCCCGGAGATCTCAATTCATGTCGGACTAGGCAAACCAAGAACCGACCCGGCCGCTCCCCCTTCCCATACCTACGGGCCAGGCCAGGACCTTCAAGAAAGTTACGCTCCCAATCCGCGTGTGAGCGGAATGTATCGAGAGCAACGCCTATGTCCGCAAGGGTAATAGGGGATGGATGTGCTGAGTAGTGCTCCTCAAGGGCGGATAGAGTTTATTCGCACTCACTGAGGTCTCTACGAATCGCTTTAAGGATCATGTTCTCCTTGGATATAGTAATGCCCCTAATGTAGGCCTTGAACGCCTCCCAAAGGGTGGCCTGCGAGGAAACAGATCCTCTGTTTAAAGCAAAGGAATCACCTATGGCCGAGTCGATCTCAGTCCTAAAGGCCGTATCGCGCAGGGAGAGGGGATTCAACCTCCAGTGATGTGTTTTGTTAAGATCTGGCCCCCAGTCCAGGCAGATGGTCACTGGAGAGTGATCGGAAAGCGTCCTGGGTAAAATCGACAAGTGTGACACATTCCTAACCAGTGTGTCTGAGATGTACCACCTGTCGATACGCGAGTGAGAATCATGCACCGAGGAGTAAAAGGAGTATTCTTTTTAATTATTTTTATTTTTATATGTTTTTTTTTACAAACCTTTAAAAAAAAAAAGAAAGAAGAAATACAGATCATCCATATACTTATATCAACATTAATTCTAAAACTCTTGAAATCAACACACTCTTCTAAAAAGAGCGAACTGGCATCTTATAAATCAAGTAGAGGATAACAACCAAAGGGGACCTAAACCTAACCACTAACAATAATGCAAGAACATATACTGGGCCTTCTTTGAACAACTCACATCATTTATAGTGTATATCAATAAAAACCAAAAGGCTGAAAACAGCTCATTACAATTCCTCATTTACAGAATGAAATTGTAGCAATATTTCTTTAAGAAAAAAGGTTAATGTAATCAGCAATGCCCAATCGGTCTCGTCGAACATTAATTGCCACCAGTCTAGGGCGGTTAATGTTGAAAAATGTCCAATGAATCTTCCCAGATGTTTTGTTCTTTCCCGCCTGAGTGAAGGGCAGAACAACGTTAGATGTTTTAGGGTTTACTCCGTAGCTTTGCAAAGTCTGCATTGGTCACTTGGATTGTTTAGGCCTACCCATATATTTTTATTTTCTCTTGTTTTGAACAGATTTAAACAAAATTGCATATACAACTTTCTTCGATTTGTATCCGGAAATAATTTCCAGAAATTTTGAATTTCGTGAAATGCTCTTTTCTCATGTGGAACATTTTTCATTATTCAATGTTTTCTTTTTTGATCGCAAGTTGAGCACCAATCACGTCTCCATAAAAAAATGTTTGCGTGTTCTGGATTTGTTTGTAAAGTCTTCAGCTGGATATCAAGCTCTAACATTATATCGCTGCATTGTTTCATCTATAAAGCAAAGACTGAGTTCTCATTACAGTGAGTAGATGCTTGCAAAATCTTCAACTGTATTGGAGATTCTGTTAACGTGATTTCCCTGTATAAGAAGAGCATGTTCCAACACACTCTAGCTTTTATAGATATTAGGCTGAGTTTGTGTCGGATACAAGCGGTGGGGGATCCCTTGGGCAGGCACAAAACTCTGGACCAAAAGATGTTCTCATGAGAGCTCAAAGGTTCTTCTGAGCAGCCGAATGCACATTCCGCACCAAAAATTAGTGCAGGGACTGCTTTTTGTTTATAGAAGGCCAAAGCTGATAGAGAGTATTTCCCATATTTTCGATTTAGGACAGTGGCTTTAACTGCTAGAATGTGGCATTTCTTTTTCGTTGTTTCGACCCACGGGGAGTCATTGATGTTTGAATTGATTTGCATGCCCAAATATCGCGCATTCATTGTGATGTTCAACATGGTTTTGTCCATATGCCATCGAAAATTTGGGTGAAGTTTCTTCCTTTGGCCACTTAAATTTTCAAGAACAAGTATTTCTGATTTTAACACGTTGATAGACAACCCATTGTTTCTTACATATTGGTTCAATGCATTCAATTTTCTTTGGAGGCCAATAGGTGTTAAGTCTAATAATATCAAGTCATCTGCATAGAGGAGATGACTTATAGGCACTCCATTTATTTTTGGTGAGAATGATCTAGGACTTTCAATTGCCTGATCAATAACGGAGATAAATAAATTGAAAATAATTGCAGCCAAAGGACAGCCTTGTTTGACTCCACATGGGGTTTGGATGGGCGCAGATAGATTGCCTAGGCGATCCAAACGAATTCTTATCACTGTGTTCGTGTGTAGGTCCTTTATTGCCAACAAGAAGCTCGGAATACACTTCCAATTAGACATTTTTGACCATAATTTCTCACGATCTATGCTGTCAAATGCGTGAGATAGATCAATTATGGCTATGTAGTGTAAAGTTCTGGGTTCCCAATGCTGACTCTGACATCTCTTGATGTTCCAGTTGTTCCTTTAATGAGTTTCCAGTACATCTTTTATGTTTCTTATGTCAAGTTCATCTGAGCTTCAGGCAACATGCACCGGCATCCTCCCAGGCAGCCTACATCACTCCAACTCTCTCACTCAGATCTCTCAACCATACAACAACATTCTCACCAGCAAGATTCCATGTCACTCAAACAGCATTCTACTCATTCTGCAAAGACAACATGGAAACCTAAATCACTACATATCTCCCTTCCTTAGACAACAACAACGCCTACCAAAACCAGTCACACTCACAACACACAGTACACACACATATTCCAACACATGCGTGTGCATCTCAACCACATGAACTATCACCACACCCGTACAACCTGAACGCGTCACCAGTTCAAATGGTACCATAACACAATACTAATGATGCCCCTCCCCTTTTCTGCACAGTAAAGGAAGGACACCTACCAATGAAAATTGTACCACTAGCAATCAATCTTCAACAGCTCAGGTATCTCTCTAACCTGGGTTCCAGGCTCGTTAAGATTTCTTCAGGTAAGTTTATTTCCAAGTTCTTAGTTACAAATCCAGATGAAGACATAAAGGACATAAGCTGTGACAACACCAGCTCCCACCACCCAGGGCCAGCCAGCTGTAACCGCCTCTACACAGAACACTCACTCAGAATATTCCATCATCCACACATAAACATTCCACATGACATCTCAAGCTACCTCACCTCAGACAGGCAAAATACAACACACCTCCCTCCTTTACTAAACCATACATGCACAGAACAAGTCACATACCAGAACAACACAACTACCACCTTCCAAGATATACGCATACGTAACACTCAACTGGCAGACAGACACTTCCACGGCCAAACCCAACCATCAAAACATCACACCCTGACAAACTACATTCCATGTACCAATAATAAAAATACTGTCATCCATCTGCCTGTTCCTGCCACAAACAAGCAACTGGGCTCTCACCCCAGGACCTGGCCAACCCTGAAACTGGGCTACTTCACCTACATTCCTGAACAACCACAAGACTGCTACACCTCCTACCACCTGCCCCCGCCTACATCAACGCGGGTGACCAGGCTGCCACCCTGGAACCCCAGCAGGCCTCTAGACTGCCACTCTAGAGAACTGAGACCTCAAAGCCTCCAAAAAGACAAACACAACCTCACTCCAACAGAGATTCACAAAGTGGAAACATACAACATCACTGAGATCACAAACACCCATGGTCTTAATACCATACTCATTACACCAGACCAGGATGTACAAGCCTTCCAAACACATTGGGAGCGGTGGCCACGCACTCCCAATGCCAACATCAATGACTGGTAAAAACGAAACGGTCTTATAGCAAGGAAAACATCCTAACCCAAAACAAGCTGTTGTACCCATTGATACAACGAAATCCACAATAAATATCACAAGTAACATAGAAAACAATTTACTCATCATCTCAGGACTTACCACACAATACCGACGGGTCATTACCAGGCGTCCCCAGCTACGCCTTTACCACCAGCTACCTACCGTCCAATGTGATGAGAAGGATAAAACAAAACCCGAGAGGAGGCGCTACCTCCCTCACAGAACAACCTCATCGCTGTTCAACCTTTACCGGAATCAGGTACCCCCTATAACCAGACCAATCCCCTCACATGAAATTAGTAAATCCTAACATCCTTAATTGAAAGAGTCGAGGCGCTATCTCACTCTAGAACAATCGCATGGGTGTTAAACTTTTACCACGACAGGTAACTACCCAAACCAAACCAAAACAATGTAAGGAAAACCATATACCCCACTGACATTACCCAAACAATTCAAACCATGCATTTCACACTGCAACACTTCCATGCTGAATGTGAGTTCTCCCAATACCCAACACTCACAGACTCTCTCCAACCTATCCGAGTCAGATTCATCATAACATGCATTCCAAAATCATAGAATGCTGCAGCCATATGCTGTAAACAATGCATCATAACCCGCATTGAAAGCATTTGCGTTGTACACATTTGAATACAAAACCATGTTGCTCATAGTAAGTAAAATTCCCAAAATTAACACTTTCATTAACTAAAACGTCCATAGCCATTTGTAGGCTCTTAAGCGAACCTATGAGTCCATAGCCATTTACACAGGCTCTACTGACATGTGCAATATAGCTGAAAATCCTCAAAATGATTAAAGCTATCACACTCATACACATACCACCCATCTTACACTAACAGCAACGATTTATGCACATTAGTGTCCATGTGCCATGGTGCTTGGCACTCGAAACCTGCAATTCCTCAAAAGAATTATGCTAAATACCCTTCAATACAACATATTACCACACTATATTGTCACTGTTTCACTTACCCATTTACATAACAGAACAGCGCCGTTTAAGATGCATGTATATCTTCTATAAACACGACTCATTTGCATCCTCGCGGTGCCCCCATTCTACAGATTCACATCGCATCAAGGCACTCACCATCCTGCACATGCAAAATGCTCCGTCAGTTTTAAATAGGTATATTAAAGTTCCAAACTACCCAACATTATGACTGTTACTCTCTGCACAAGCATATACCCCACCATACTGTCATGACCTAAAAATGTCACCTTATTTGTTGGCCGCTACCTGTCGCCTCACTAACTGAGACTGAGCGGCATGCCAGCATCACAATCCGCCGAAAATGTCTCTTTTGCCAAGCAGAGACCACAGCATTTGGCACCTAAACAAACCATGTCTCTTGGATCCGATTCGTATCATAGGGTTCCCACGTTCTAAGCATTGTTCATTCCTCCTCACCTCGCCAATAACAATTCCAAAGGGACTGGACATCAATACCCACTGTCACGAAATCCCTACTTACTGGAGCTCGTTTCCGCATTTGAAAGCACTTTTCCAGCCCTGGGATTAGCTGCTCAGGGCTTCCTGATCAAGTGCACAACAAAGATCCTTTATTCATAATAGATGGCACGCCTTAATATAGCTGCACACATATGTTGCTTCCTTCCTTCTAAGACACATGTCTTGCCAAACGCCAGATTCCTTAAAGTACTTTCCCTTTTACATCCTCAGCGCAAACAGCACTTATAATATGAAGCTCTAACAACAGCACATTCCAAATGTAAAGTTCTGGGTTCCCAATGCTGACTCTGACATCTCTTGATGTTCGTTGTTCCTTTAATGAGTTTCCAGTACATCTTTTATGTTTCTTATGTCAAGTTCATCTGAGCTTCAGGCAACATGCACCGGCATCCTCCCAGGCAGGCTACATCACTCCAACTCTCTCACTCAGAACTCTCAACCATACATCAACATTCTCACCAGCAAGATTCCAGCAAGAAGTTGGGGGGCGGTGCATGTGCCATCCTCGTCGCCAATGTAAAGTTCTGGGTTCCCAATGCTGACTCTGACATCTCTTGATGTTCCAACCATCCAACAACATTCTCACCAGCAAGATTCCATGTCACTCACTCAGCATTCTACTCATTCTGCAAAGACAACATGGAAACCTAAATCACTACAGGTAGATCTTAGTGCTAGTTCTTATTGCATCCATCTTCAGTATGTTGACAATTAGGAGGTTTAAGCTACAGCCCACTCCTTTAACAAACTCTGTTTGCCTCTGGTCAATGTGTTACTAGCTATAGCCCAAGCTAGAAGCTTGCGTTGTAGGAGCATGGAGTAAATCTTAGTAAGGACATCCAATAGTTCAATAGGGCGATAGGCTGTTGGATTTGCTCGGTTGCCCTTCTTAAACACAGTTATGATTAAAGCACTTTTCCAGGATGTTGAGGTTGCACACGCACGTGTGATGTCTTCAAATGAGGTACAGCAAAAGTCTGCCCAGGCTTCCGGATTTCCTTTCAATATGAAGTTGATTAACCCATCTGGGCCTGGTGCACGCAAAGTACTTATTCTGTTTCAAGAATATCAGAACGTTCAAATTACAAATCCCACCTAGCCAAAAGTTCGGGTCAATGGAATCTCCTTTCTTTTTATAGAGATGTTCATAATGTCTTATCCAATCCGTTTCTGTGACCATACTAGATTGTAGTGCAGTCTGCGAACCCTCTTGCTCATTAACTAGGGCCCAAAACTGATGAGTGTTTTTGTTTTGTAATTTTGCAAGTATCAGTTCTGCATCTTGCTGGAACATGATTTATCGATGTGACTTAAGCCAATTTTTATAAGACTGTTCAGCCTTTTTGATGTTAACCAAGATCTCAGGAGTATACGGTTTCTTGTATGCTCTTTTGCTTCTTAGCTGCCTTTTTTGTTTCATGATTTCAAGATCAAAGGCATGTTTATTGATGAATGTTTGCTTCCTCACACCTTGTGTTTCAGAGAAGATAGATAGAAGATGTTGATATTCCACACAGCCATCTTCTTCTTGATAGGCATGGTTAATCATTCTCACATTAGGTTTTTTAATTCTGAGTCTAATGCGGCTTGGTTCAACTGCTATATCATGTTCCCATAATGTTGAGTGCTTATGCTGCAAACAATGGAAGCTCAAAATAACTAAGTTGTGGTCGCTTTCAGTTTTAGGCACCACATGAAGTTCTTTGACGTGGATGTGTAAAGCTTCTGAGGCAAAGTAATAGTCCAGTATTGATTCCTGTAGCTGTCTCTTCCAGGTTGGTTTTGGTGGAATGTCACCTGGTGTGTGTTTCCGTTCAGAAGATGTAAATTTCTCATATCCATTTCAGCACACCATTGTACCGCTTTAGGTGCCCTTTCAACATTTCTGGGTCGTTTTTTATGGGGTAGATCTAAACAGTTGACGTTCAAGTCTCCGCAGATTAGAATTTTTGGTGCCGCTTCCTGCTCATAAATTTGATCTATACAGTGTGTCATTTGATCAATGAAGATGGCTGAGTCACTGGGGCTGTGTTGCCAGTAGACGTTACATAGGTGTAGGTGGTTTTGTACATTCTCAGCCGATCCTTCCAAAACCACCACTACTTTCTGAATGTAGGGTGATATGTTATGCACTTGCAGAATTTTATGACAAGACTTCCTTTGCACGAATGTCAATAGTCCAGACGATGGACCACCCAATTTCTTTTTGATAGGTGGATTTAAGGTAACTTCATAGCCGTCTACTGTAAGGCACTCAACCAACCAGGTTTCCTGCAGACATGCTATATTCAAATTTCCCAGCCAATTGGTTTGCAACAGGTGGGCAAAGCCACAAGTGTTCCAACATCCAATGGTGCACACCCTGGAAGACCCCAAGTCCTGGATTAGCTGCGAGTTTGAGCAGCCAAGGCTGACGTGATCCAACTCCAGTCAGTGATTTTACTACACAGTTGAATTGTGCAGGGCATGATGTTTTCTCCTCCCGATATTGAACCATTATGAACAAAGGTTATTTTGATGGGTTCTCTAATTTCTGATACTAGCGAGAATTCTTCTTGGCACTGTGGCATAATCTTGACAGTAGATGTTTGGTAATTGTGCAGATTGATTCCAGACTCTTTCTGTCTTAAATCATTCGGCATATGCCCCTGATTTACCTTTCTGTCTCTTTTATGGTCGGCATCAGATGTTTTTTGTTTGTCTTCCGGTTTCAACTTTACTTGCGATTCTGTAATATCAAAACCCATCGATATTAAAATGGACACAGCATCCAATATGATATTACAAATTATGCGAGAGCCAATGTGAAGTTTTACGGCGTCGTTTTGATTTTCTTTAAAGAATTCGACTATTTTTATGTCATTTGAATTGATCATACGCAAGCTTGGTACGTAGTGCAACAATTGTAGGACATTGTTCCGGTTCAAGGACCTCTATGCGTTCCAAGCACAGACAGTTCTTCGCACTTAAATGGTTCTTAGCGATTTGCCTCTCATAATTTCTTTTCACAACTGTTGTCTTGTGGCCATTGGGGCCTTCGTTCGTAGTAGGTGCTCTCAACTGTGAACTGACTTTTTGGTTAGCATTTCTCACTCTTTCCTCGACAGTTCTTTTAATGATGAGCCCTTTTTCCTCCTCAATGCCTACTTTAGGACATTTGTTTATTGCTATAGGCTCTTGAGACACATTACGCTGAGGGACAATGAGTTTGTCCCATTTTTGGAAGAGCGTCACAAAAG
This sequence comes from Ambystoma mexicanum, assembly GCF_040938575.1. Classification (NCBI taxonomy): domain Eukaryota; kingdom Metazoa; phylum Chordata; class Amphibia; order Caudata; family Ambystomatidae; genus Ambystoma; species Ambystoma mexicanum. The sequence continues at coordinate 983,030,381 of NC_090928.1, read as the reverse complement.
GCGGGCTATGTGGTTTTTCGGTCTCTGTCAGCGTTATCGGATTCGAGCAGATGGGTGGCACTATTGTGCATACTCTAAAAGGAGTATGACCTAGACTCAGGGTAAATCAGTCTCCACACATCCACAATCGACAACTGAGGAAGTAATTTAAGAATAGTGAGGGATACTTTGGACAGTTGACGAGGTTTGGAGTCCGATCCATCAAGGTCCACATCAAGAATAGCATTAAAATCGCTCCCCCAGATGATCGGAGTGAGAGGGAAGCCCACTAGGAGAGAAGCCAAATGAGAGTAAAACTCAGGTTCGTCGACATTGGGCCTATAGATATTAAGTAACAGAACCTCCCTATGATGAAGAGTGCCATACAGCAGTACTTATCTCCCATGGGGATCGACGTGAGACCTTGCATTGGAAATTGATGCTCCTGTGAATCAGGGTCATGTCTCCCCGGCACTGGGTGGAGAAATCAGTAGGATACCTCTGGGGCCCCCTATTCTTAGCAAATATTTGGCATTGCTCAGAACTTGCATGCGTCTCCTGCAGGTACAGGATCTTAATACCATGCCTTTTGGCATAGAGCTGCAGGTGGCGCATTTTCTTGCGATTACCCAGCCCTCTCACATTCCAACTCATAAACGATACATCTCTGCTAACCATATCGAACAGGGGTGCAGAATGGACAACCAGATTAAACGACCAGGTCGCACGCAACATAAAACCAAGGAGCTGCAGACCTGGTACATACCAATGTAGTTGGGATAGTGCATAACCATGTAAGCCCCCTCCCCTCTAGGCGTCAAGCATTTTTGAACAAAACTCCCTCCTCACCCCATCCCTCCCACATCCCTCGCCCAATCAGAGGAATGACAATCCCACAACCAACACCCAAACAAAAAGCAATGGCAACATCGCCTCGGAGCCTGTGAGCCGTCTTGGTGACGATGCTCCGACAAAAAGGCGACCAATGCAGGATAATCTTGGTGCATTAAACAAAGCATAGTGAAAGGGCCGAAAGATCATCATAATAGGAAACAAGACAACGACCCGCAGCAACTGATGAAATGAATAAATGTATGAAACAACGGGCCACCCCTCAGTAGGGGCCAGGAAACGACTGGACCCAGCAAATGGACAAAATAGTTACAGAACTGTGAAAGCCCGGGGAAATTGGCTACCATCACCCTGGAAAATGTTCTTCAATGAACTTGGAGGCCTCCTCAGGAATCGTGAAGAAAAAAAGTCTGGTTGGAGTGTTCCATCCTCAGTTTGGCCGGATATAGCATTGAGTATTTAACTCCCAACTCACAAAGCTTCCTCTTGACCGCTAAGAAGGTGTTACGCTCCTGCTGGACAGACACAGAGAAGTCGGGATACAAATGAATCCTAGAGGATGCAAGAAGAAGGTCTCCCTTGGCTCTCGCCGCCCTGAGAAGAGCATCCCGATCTCGGAAGTTGAGGACCCTCGCGATGATAGGACGCGGGGGTGCACCAGGACTGGGCTTCGCAGATAAGGCACGATGAGATCTCTCAATTGCGAATTGCGGTGAAAGCTTCGGGAATCAAGTAGCGACAGCAGGGTGCGCTCCACAAAGTCCTCCATGGGCTCGTTAATGACGTCCTCTGGGATCCCAATAATACAGAGATTATTGTGCAGAGTGTGCAATTCAAGGTCCCCGTTTTTTTTGGAGATCTCGTGCACCCGCCTGGACAATGAGGAGACCTCTGCCCTGAGGGAACCCAGATCGTCCTCAAAGGAACTCACCCTCGTCTCAACCACCGCCACCCGACCATCAGACTTTTCGATATGCGCCTTTATCGAGGAGATAGTGCCATTCATATCATCCAGTTTGGAGTGCAGGGTAGTGAACCCCTCGCGCATAAAGTCCATCATTGATTGCGGGTCCCCAGAGTTCGAGGTCGCGGAGGTCGAGGATCCGTGGCCATGCACTCGAACCGGTGGCCTGGACGATGCTTTGGTAAACATATTGATGGCGCTCTGCTTCTTCCCGGTACCCTTGGTCATGATGAAGGCTCAGTTAGAGTAGTGCTGAAAAGACACCACCAAAAGGTTTGTAGCAAAGGGACAAGACAGCGGAGCAAGCGACATGGCCAGTAACCACAGTCCAGCGCCTGATGTGGATGTCGCCAAGAGCCGCACACACCGTAGTACGACGGATATGCGTCGACCAAGAGAGTACCAACAGGTAGGATGCACCAGGAAGGAGAACTGAGTGGACGTGAGCCTCGCACAGAGGACGAAGCGATGGCGCCCACACTCCCAGCCACACAAATGTGTAAATGGTGGATCAACTTGTCTGTGTCCTGATAGAAGCCGCCGGCAGGACCCCAGCCCGTATCAGTATAGGGAGTCGCTGATGAGAGGGCAATACAACGAAGATCACCAGGAAATATGCCGAGGAAGGGAGAGACGGACGGCGAGTACTTGGTGTTCAGAAACATAAAGATGAAGTAGCAGGGCAGAAGTCCACAATCAACGCAGCGCAAGGCGGGGTGGAGGGGGCCCCAGCAGGCGAATGACAGCCCCCGTTGAGCGAAGCACAAGACCGGAATGAAGCCGTCCTCCAGCTGGATGCAAGGCGTCAAGGGCTACGGTGAAGGAAACCCACAGCTGCAATGATGTGCCGTACCAGGCCTCACTCATCGTACCCCGGCAATCAACGAGGAAAAGCGCGACTCAGGCACCAAGCGGCAGCCTGCCTCCAGGAGGGCCACCCGGCCGCACCCACACTGGCAGACCAAAGAGGCCCACACCCACCCGCCCCGGCTGAAGCCCACAGTCGGGATGCCGCATGGGAGACGAGGGAGCAACAATCACTGGTCCGGGTGAGGAGAAACAGGCAGAAAACGCTCCGCAAGATCCAGGAGCGGAGATGAGCGAGCCCCTCCCCCACCGCAGGCCCGCCCGCCTCGAAGCAGCGCAGGAGTCTGGAACATCGGTTGACAGCGGGCCGAAGTAGCGGGTCCAATCTCAAGCAGGGAGCCGAGTTGCGGGCTCTAAGTTGGGCACACAGTGACAGAAGGTATAATGACCCCTTCCCAATGATATGGCCACCAGTAGTCCTCAGCACCTGCAAATATTGACAAGGAGCTGGTCACCTCGTCTGAGCTCGCACACTAGGCAGCCATCTTCGATGCTGCGCAACAGCGCCCCCCAGCTTTTTGATTTTAATGTTAAAATGATGCGGGTAATTCTGGCACTGAAAGGGAGGTTTGCTAATGAGACCCCTCTTTACTAATGTTCCATGCCAAAGTTATGTCTTGCTGTAATCGGTCTCCTCACATCTACAGCGTAAGCTCTGCAGCAGCACAAACCAGGTTCAGAGGTCACCTATGCATCCCACAACTACTGGAAACAATGTTCTTGCAGGCAAAGATGGCATTTTAAATGGCTATACTGCTGGTCTAAATTGAAATGATTGTGTAATCTAGACATTCCAGTGTCACCTAAATCTGTAAATAAGCCATGGCTGGTTTAGCATGGTGACTGCTAAAATCATTAAGTATACAGCTATTGCTATTTGACATCATACAGTATGAACTCTGTGAGGAGGGCCAGCTATGACATGACTGATGTGAATTGGTCTTGGACTGTCGCCAATATAGCTACGTGGAAAAATAGCCAGGATATGGCCTCTGATTCTCCAGCAGCAAGGGAAACCCATTCTGTCAGAGCAAAGGAACTTCCACCTGGAGGCCCCTGGGAACCGTGCTTCAAATGCAAGCACGACCTAACAAAAGGCTTCCTCGTTCCAGGGGGCTGACTCCTGGAGTCCCTTTGAAGTGAGCAGGCATGAGAAGGAGTAGCGTAGAGAGGGAGCAGATGTGACCGGAGAGACCAATCAGCAGGTCAATCGTCCGATTCATCTTGGTTTCCATGTGGGTGTTCTTACCTTTCCTGGTACCACTATTTCCTTTGGATAAGGTACTCTACGTTTAATAAGGCAAATGGCACTTGTTACAACATGGATTGGTGGTATAGGACCAGCATTGCTGGTATAGGACCAATCATCTGTGGCATTTTGCCTTCGAAGGGGGTGGGGCACCGCCTCATTCAAGGATTCACCTTTCGGCCATCAAGAGAAGGATAATTTTTTAAAATTCTGTTGGAAGTGTAGCCCATTCCAAGGTCTTCTAATACTACAGTGAAAACGGAAGGCATTCAAGGCAGATGAGAGCTTAGTGCACTATCCATCCCCAGGGAACAGGTTCTCTTCCCCTGGACATCTTATCCTTTGTGCCAAAGGTTCTCTTCCCCTGGACCTTTTGACTCATTCTGTGGGTGCTAGACCCCTTGTTCAACTCTGTAATGTCTCTTAACTAGTGCAGGTTTATTCTCCTGCCAGGCCTCTCTTTCAGTCTCTTTGGGGTGCTCTTTTACTGCCTCTGTTCTCAACTAGTCTCTCTTGATATTTGGGTCGTTCAGCTGTACAATATCTTTTAGTTAGGCCGTGTTCACTTTTCTGCCAAGCCTCTCTTCCAGTCTCTGAGGTGCTCTTTCACAAGCTCTGTTCCCAACTGGTCTCTTTCAACATTTGAGTTCTTTACCTCTGTTACAACTGTGCAATATTTTTTTAAAAATATTCCTGGTTCACTAACCCGCTAGGCCTCTCACATTCTCTTTGCGGTGCTCTTTCACCCCCTCTGTTCTCAACTTGTGTCTCTCTCTTCAGTCCCACTGGGACGAGGACGATGGCTCTGCACTTCCTCCCAACCAAAGCCTCTGGGGGGTGCCTAGGCCTTCCTGGTCCCCATCAGCTTACTTTTGTACTTGGCCTGTGAGGGTTTTGGTCCTCGGTAACACCGCACAGCAGCAGCGGCGGTTTCTCCTGGGCTCTCGCGGTCTTGGTTCAGGGGCTGTACCACACACTCTCTGCGTGTCGGGTCTCGCCTGGACCACTCGGGTGGCTTTGCTTCTTCCACCGGACGCCGGATTGCACAACCAGGTAAGTCATGAGGTTTCCCCGGCTTGCCATTCTCCACCTCTCTGTACCAGGCGTTCGGGTCCGCCATGGGACCTGTCCTCAGCATTCTGCTACCCCGGCAGGAAGCTGCTCTGGGACAGGACAGACTCTGTAGGGAGTCCCTTGTCTGTTTTTATGGCCGGACTGCTTTCCGACTTCCAATAGCTACTATGTTCATATTGGGTCCACATAGGGCTCTGCATCACCCTGCTCTTCCTTGTGACAGTACTTTATCTATATTCTATTCACACTTCCCTCACTCTTTCTCGTCAGTGTTATTGGCCTGATAAAAAACAATTACTTTGCTATGTATAGGGAAATTAGTGAAAGAAAGAGAAGATGCGGGTATCCAAGTCCTACCTATAGGGCTGGATGCCTTGTGTCTAATAGCATGATGGTGTGTATAACACGTTCTCCCTTGACAGGCTACACTTCTCTCGGAGAGGAGGTCCCCACCCATGGAATACTTCCACTGCTTACCCCCCAGGGGGACTATCGGGTAGCGGCCTCACCTTCCTGGCCCCCATGGAAAGGGTCACAGAGTATAGAACAGAAGGACTCAACTTGTCCTTATAGACCCTTTATTGGGCCTCACTGCAATCCAGAAGTCAATTAACTCTGCGCCAAGATTTCTTGCATTTACCCGCTTGTGACATATACTGAACAGACATCACCTGTCTGTGAAAAGCTCCTACTCCAAGAAATGCCCACTCAGCAATTAAGTCCTATTAAAGATATGATATGGCATTTATAACATGCCTATACACAAGGGTTTCAAGGCGCGAAGAGGCAAGGGCGGGGGGATCAGGTGGGAGACAGACAACGATCCTACTAGGCCAGGTGTCATTCAGATCGCGCAAGTGCATGGGAAGGGGGAACGGGGAAAGTGCAGGTAGGGGGACAGTGCAGTACATGGGATAAAAGAATAAATATAGTACGGCCAGCAGGTGGCAAGTTCAAGGATAAGTGCAGACATCAGATGTCAAGTGCTAGTAGTGGGACTGTAGGGATACAGAAACAGTCCTCAAGTGCAGGGGTTGCCAGTAAGGCAGTGCAGGTGTGTTTGATTGGCGGGGAGGGACCTGGGCCCATAATGCTTATGGAGGATATAAATGGACGGAGGTGGCAGTACTGGAGAGACTGCATCTGTTATGATATGAAAGAGGTGTGCAGCAAATTGTTTTGATCAACTCTCCAGGTTCTAGGTACAGCTGAATGATGGAGGGTCAACATAATCTGGGTCAGATAATGAAAGGATTTTAAACCAAGGGGCAGAGACACATTCCAGAAGAATTGGCAGGGATATTTAAGAACACCAAAGTTAGGAGCTCCAAGGAGAGCACAATAGATGATCTATTACAATGTTCATGGTTGAATTAGTTTAATTATTTGTTAATAGGCCTTCTCACAAAGCCATACAAATAATTAAACATTTCTATACAAAATTGAAAAAACATAACCAATATTTTCTGTTACTTACATCTAATGATTAAAACATTTTTAAAAAACTTCTCAAATGCATAACCAATCATATTTGTCAAGGTAATGTAGAACAATAAAATTACATCTTTAGCTGGCCTCATCAAATACTCCCAAAAAGTAGTTGTGCGTTCTTTTGGTGTAGAGTGGGGTGGGGAAATGTATGCGTTTTTGATCAGTATGAAATTAACCTCCTTTATCCACGTTTAAACTTTGCTTAACATTCTCCCTCATCCTATCATAACCGCTCCCCAATTAGGCAGGGAGCAATCTATTAAGTATGACAGGTTTTGGAGAATAGCATTGAAAGAGTTTAACATGTCTTATTGATTCTAATCAAATGTGATAAGCAATTATAACAAGGTGTCACAGATGTGTTGCATACTTCGTGTACTTGCCTCTGCTGTACAAATATTTAAAAAAACAAAGAAAACCCATCACTTTTACATGCAGGAAAGAAAAGAGACCAATGCAAACTACATTTTGTCTTTCTTGAGGAAAGATGCATATTAAGAATAATTAAGAACAGATCAAGTAAACTGATTCAAAGGCTGAACAAAATGTATTAATGTATGATTATTTGAGCTTGATTATCGCCAGACAGTCTAAAACAAGGACCTGAGCCTGATGGAAGAGGGCAGCACTGAATTTGCAGAGAGATATGCATGGATGCTAATAGTCCTCAGTTTTCTGTACCCCATCTTTAGATGGTTCAAGCTCTTAACTCTTAGTAATGAAAATAAGCGTGACACAAATAAGAAAAATAACGGTTCACTGGTTGTCTTTTCTGTACGCGCTATGGACCCAAAATAGGATTTGTGAACATACAAATAAAAATCATAAAATGGAAATTGAGGTCTGTATAAGCTTGCTCATGGTTTTTGTTATACAGTCTTCTGTATCACAGCAAGCGAAACAATGAGATGAGCATCGATGCCTGGAACAAAAGATGATGGTGATGATTCTATGTAATTTTAGATTAGGCAAAGCAGAAACTGGTGAAACAATATTTTCTATTGTTACAAAAAATGGCGTTGATTTAGGTCTTTTTTTTACAGTAGTAGACATGTTGACAGGGCCTTATTAATAGGACAGCATTTGTGCTGTTGATATTGTAATTGTTAGAATAAAGAGTAGGGCACAAGTAAGGCGAGTCCATCCGCCCACAGAAACATCTAATTCAAAGAATAATGTAAATGAGAAAGACCTGCAGGGAGTAGTGTGGCCAGGGGAGGCACCGCTGAATGGGGTCTCTAAAATCATAGAACACAGAAGGCCTGAGCCAACTTGTGCTGGTCACAAAACATTACAATGAATTAGGAAAAGTGAGAGATAGTGGTATAAGAAGTAGTAATGTAGGTTTATTGTGTATTGAGTCAACACGTGTTTCGAGTCTCACAGGGTCTTTGTCAAGGCAAGGAATAATGGTGTCCAATTGGATTGTTCGGAAGAAAAGGAAATAACAGGAGTGATGTCAGTTGATGAATGTGTGAAGAAACAGCAGGCTGGTGGGTGCCAGCAATGCAAGTAAGTATGACCTGTCTGACAAAGTTGATCAAAATGCAATTAGTGAAGCTGTTGGGCAGCATGTGGTGTTGAGCTCCTCAGTGGGCTGGTAAGGACCCTGGATGGGTCAGGCGTCTCTTTGAATTCCAGATTTAGGCAATCCGCTGCCTGTCGACAAGGTGGATTACAGTGGCGTTCCGTGAGCAACGGAGGGTGGAGTTTACAGCGCCCTACCTTTCAACAACGTGATTGTCAAAGTATTCCTATTGTAACTGTTAACCATGGATTATAGCAACGTACATTTGGTTCTAAAACTAAACAAAAAAAACAGTGAGGTAAGTATAAGGGAGAATGGCAAGCGATATGGGGTAAATATTATCAACTATGCATACTGGTTAGGTTTTAAGACAAGCTCCTTCCCATTTCTATGCTTGCTATAGAACTGTGGAGTTGATGGGATTACAGCATTTGAGAAGTTGAGGTTTCTTGGCCACTTCATACACACCATGCACCAATAACCTTCCAGAAATTGGAGACTTCCTGCACTGCTTTAACTGCAGAGTGAGACATCTTGCAGATATCATAACTCTGTCTCCTGAATATTCGCTATACCCCTTTGGGAAGACTGTGCCAATACACTCAATATACATTCTTTAAGACAGTCTTTGGAGCACCAAAGTAATGTACCAGTTTCCATCCAGCACATATAGTGGCAGAAGCCAAACACCACAAAAACACAGAATTTAAGCTTACCAAACACTTTAGCTTTGGCAAAAGGTGGGAACAAGTCTGTATGCCTGTACAAGTTTTTATGAATCTGCCAGAGCTCTTTGTGCAGCTTCTTAAAGTCACTGTATCTCTTCCAAACGACTATCTGAAGCAGAAAGAGAAAAAAAGGCAGTGATGAAACACTGAACTCAACTGGATACGGAATGTGTGTATAGATTATGCTGGACGGTCCCAAATAGCAACTTCAAGCAAATTCATATTTCTAAAATACCATTCTTAAAAAATAATCTATGCATGGCGAATCTGGATGAGTGCGCTCACAAAAACATGAACAATAGTGTTTCTCCAGTCACTAAAATGACAATGTACACTGCTGCCAAGATCCAACCAGACAGACACAAGGCATAATATACTAACAGCAATAATGACATCTACCCTTTTGTGGGTTAGAACCCACTCTTCATTTCCCATTCACTGTCCAGCCATTAGTTTTGTGTGGCCCCACCATTGGAAGTGTTTAGTAAGTGGCACAGGTGAAATGAAGCACAGTACAAACAGAACTTAAGTTGTTTCGTCACAAGTCTGTTTGTATTTCGAACAGTTAACATCATTAAGTGATCATTTTGGAATGATAATTCGGAACACAAACATTCCCCAACATTTAAACTGCAATAAACTACTTGCAATATACCACCAATGAGCCACATACCTATTGTGACCGCATTCTGCAGTAGCCCAAACAATCTTTTCACAAATATTCAGAAAAAACTACTTTGTTTGGCCCTACTTTAAAAGGAGAAGCATAACACTTGAGCAGATGCCACATGACCAATTCAAAATAAGCAGTAATCCTGTATTTGGGGATCCACCAACACACAGTGGTTCCTTCCTTTGCTAATGCAGGTTCCTTGTATTTACTACTGGTTAGAATGGGAAAGCGGTCAAGACAAGTTAGGTGCCTGAAAATAAAATCAAGTGAAGAAGAGGTAAACGTGCCAACAAGAACCCAAAAGATAATGTCTGTTCCTAGGGTAGGACTATGCCTCAAAAGCTGGCTAGCATGACCCCAGCAGCTACCTTTGACACCTCTGGGCAACTGGAGACACAGACATATACTCAGGCGACATTTATACTGTGTGTGGGACGTGTGCATAAAGGATTATTAATCCTCATTTAGAAGGTGTTTTAATCATAATGGGTCATTAATAAAAAGGTAAAGTAAGTCATAGTTTGGATATCATGTGAAAGTTACATATGCGGTACTGTATGTTCCTATTTACCTCTGGTTGATGCCAGATACCCAATACCCAGAAGCTACCTTTAGCTTTTGTTCATCAAATCTTTATTGCAATATTGCTCCTAAAAATAGATAGCTAGAAGCCTGATATTAACTACTAAAACATCTTCATTTTGAATAACGCCATGCAAGGTATGACGAATCCTGAAATGTCATCAATTCTCCCCGCGGGGGAGCACCCCTCCCATGAGGCCAATGAGTTGAGACCGCTACCCGATAGTCCCCAAGGGTGGTACTCGGCGAGAGGACCTCATGGGGAGAGACTCCACTTGGGGGATCAAGGATGGAATTTCGTGAGAACACGGTACAATACCCCTCACCCTCATTCCACTTCCTTTACCTCCCCACTCAGTCCATGAGGCCAACCTTCGCATCCCTCACTTCCATGGCAAATACGTCTGTGTATATATACGAGACTGAATAACCTACAGTTACTGAGACGAGGACGAGTAGGGAGGACTTAATGAAGATCTCCTTGACTGAGACTAGGAGGAGGTGCGGAATAATGAAGAGTCCTCCTGAGAACTTGAATGAGCATTCTAGCTGTCATTGCTCTTTCAACAAAGGGAGAGGACGGACTTACCTTTTTGTCAGACCCTCTCAGGAGGATCTGTGAGACTAGAGGATATCCAGCATAGCAAGAGAGGCTGATGCTGACCGGGACACGTGCGAATGAGTCGAGGCATCCCTATCTGGTGTGCCGTGTCTAGACAGACCAAGGAACCGGAAGAGCAGAGGTCCGTGTGGAAGCAGTAATCAGACTGTGTGGTCGGGACAAGACACACAACCCACCCAGAGAGACGCTCTGCAGAGCCACTGCAGACACAGCAGAAGCAGCACAAAAACGCGAGAAGCCGAACAAGACGTGGGCTGTCGGAAATTGAGAAAAGGGACAAGAGAAACATCAAACCCGTGGTCTAGGACCCAGATATACCCATGGGGAATATATTAAGCATTGGACATATGATAGTACCTGGCAGGAAAGTGAACCAGGTAGAACAGGAACAAAATACAGAAGAGACAATAGGGTTGGGGATCTGCAGCTTGAGGAGGAGATCCTCGCTAGCCATCTTCTTTGTGGCATCACATGGCCGGCGAGTGAACTAGGTCTGCCCAGACGAAACCCCAAAGAAACCCGGGTCTGGGACCCGCACCAACAAGTTTACATATGAGAAAGGCTAGGGGAGGGGAGTCATTCTCCTGGAGGAGAGAAATAATGAACAGAAATCCTTTCTTTTGAAATATTGACGTCGGGGGAAGGGAGTCATTCCCCCGGGTGAGAAACTTGCAAACAGAATTGTGCCATCCAGTCCAGGGGGAGGGAGTCATTCTCCTGAGCTAAGAACATTGGTACAACTTTAATTTAGTTATAAGTGTAAGGTACAGGGACGTTTGACACGGGACAGTGGACTCTTTAGTTGGAAAGACATACTGACAGACATACTGACAGATCCATTATCCCGTTTAGTTGAGGAAGGGAAACCCCTCATAGATATAGGGAAATTGAGGTTTTCTTATTTTGATCTTAAATAAAAGTCAACAGCAATCACTATGCCACCTGTGTGTCAGTCTCCTCCTTCTGCACCCTTACAGAGGTTACTCAAAAAACAGTTTTTGGCAATGCCAAGGTATATCATTCAGAATAATGGTAAAATTGCATCTTATTTGCTGCTTTAGAAAAACACATGTTGTACCCAGATACCTATTATTATATGTTGTCACACAAAGTGTGAGGTCACATAATGTTCTCACTGCTACATTTTAGAAGCAGACTGTAGTACACAAAATCAGGGTTCGAAATTGAGGGGAGCCGCAGGATATTTATATCCTACTTGCAGTCTAGAAGAGCCTGGTTATCTTGGCACCAACAGCTACGAGGAGCTACTTGTGGCTTCTCGGGCAAACTGATGCCAAACAAACACACCAATGTAAATTTAACTCTGTGCATTTGAGACAATCTTTAAAAAAGCATTAGGACACATATATATGACATTTACAGCATAAGGAGTAATAAAACATAAGCAAAATGTTACGTTTGCATCTTATGTTGAAGTTACATTAACAAAACTATGCACTAACCCCTAGCAGTAGCTCCTGCTCACTGGTTAATGCTGGATACTCAGGAGCTGCTTTTAGGTCCTGCTGATCTAATCTTCATTTCAGTCCCTGCAAAACTATTTATCATAAAAAGCATTTCATTTTTTTAATTTTGTTTTTATTTTATTGAGCATGTGCAAGGTGCTTTATTCAACAGAATCGTGTTTCCAAGTGCCACAAGGCTAAATGGGAAGGGAACAGGGCAAATAGTAACAATGGCATAAAAAAAAAGTGAGATAGATTTTATATATATATGATACATTACTCTCCGTAATCATATTTCTGATGTTTGTATCTGCTTAGATTCACATGCTGTGCATAGGCCGACATCTAGTGGAAGCTGCAGAGTATTACAGTTTGTTTTTCGAAAAACGAAAATGGGCAGCGACACAGGGCGTGCCAGTAATAGTATCCCTAGTGTGACATCCACTGTACCCATGATCCCTCACGCGTCTAGGACCCTCAGATTGTATTTTTTCTGACATGAGGTAGCATGAGGAGTAGCGCGAGTACAGATAATCCAAGCAGATAGATAGATAAATAAGACTACAAGCATCCATGCGCCTTCTCTCAGAGGGGAGGAAAGGTGGGTCCCATGTAAATCTAAGCAGATACAAGCATCAGAAATATGATTATGGTGAGTAATGTATCCCTTCTGAGGCTTGTGGAATCTGCTTAGATCACATGCTGTGCATAGATTAGCGAGCAGTGTTAGAAGAAGGAGGTGGGATGTGAGAAGGGTCATGAGCAAATAAATGTCTTAGAACCGCTTGTCCCACTTGAGTTTCTGTCTTGGAATGGGTGTCAATGCAGTAGTGCTGAGTAAAAGTGTGAACAGAGCTCCAAGTAGCTGCTTTGCAAATGGTGTCAAGGGGTACATTTGCAATGAAAGCCAGAGTGGCTCCAATGCCTCTAGTAGAGTGGGCTCTTGGCGTGAAGGGCAAAGTTTTTCAGAAAGGGACTAACACATCTGGCTACAGTTAACAATCCACTTAGAGATGGCACCTTTAGAGACGCAATCACCCTCTTTGCCTGTAGCTACGGAGACAAACAGTTGGTCTGTTTTCCTTAGCGGTCTGGTTTTGTTTACATAGTATAGGACCGCCCTACACACATCTAGGGTGTGTAGTTTCACCTCAGCCGAGCTTTGTGGGTCTTGGAAGAAAGCCGGAAGCTCGATGGACTGGTTCACGTGGAATTTAGAAATAAACTTAGGTGAGAACCTAGGGTGTGTACGTAAAACCAGTTTATCTTTATGAACCGTAAAGAAAGGATCCTGCACTGACAGAGCCTGAATTTCACTGACCCTTCTTATAGATGTAATTGCTACTAAGAATGTTACGTCTCTGTCTCCTCCCCGCAGGCATGGGGGACTTGCCGCTTCATTCCTGCAGCATTGGCAGTTGCCGTGGAGACTTAGCGTTTCCCGGGCCAGGATTCGAACGGGTCACGTGCCCAGTCAGCTGATCGGGACGCAGCGAGGCAGGCTCTGCCCCTTAACAAACATAAATAAGCGTTTGCTTCCCAGAAGACGCTGCTTCTAATTAGCGTTCTTCTATCCTGCTTCGTTTTGGACTTATTTATTGTATTTTGGACTTTGCTTGCCTACTCGACTTGCTACAGCCTGCTCCTTCTGTGTTTTGGCGAACCGGACTTGCGTCTTTGACGCATTCAAGCTTTTTGCTCACTTTTCAATTACCTGCGTCTCTCGGGACGCTCTGATCTTGTTTCCTCCTGTTCCCTCTGGCGGTTGGCTCCCTACTCCGCTCTTGGGGACAAGTTCTTGCTACCTGGGAAACCATTCCACTTCGCTTCATCTAGATCAGTACACTACTCTCCTTCCATCCAACTACTCTCTTCCGTTCTAACCAATTCCTCTCTCCTGCCTGGGCATCCTCTTCTGTGGTAACTATACGCCCCAACCCTGCTGCAGCTCTGTTTGGATACCTACATCTTTGGAACTATACTTTATTTGGATTGTGCTGTTTGATAAAGACACTCTTGGAACCAACGTGCACTCCTGGACGCTAACCTGATTTGTGCACCACCCCGACTCTAGTTGGCGTCCCTCGTGCCGTCCGGGAAGTAGTACCATTACTAACCCTTCCTTTTTTTTATTTTGTACCTCCGTTGAAGTCCTTTTACTCTTCTACCTTGGGTATGCTGATTCAGTGTTGGTTACTATCTTTCTGACTTATTAGATAGACGACTTTACCCATTCTCCCTTTCTCTTTTAGTTGCAGCTCTTCTAAAAAGGCACTACCCTACTGTTGTTCTGTCCAACCCTACCAGGTAGAGCCACTCTTTTAGGGCATCCTATTGAAGAGGTTATATCATTCTGATATCTAATATCTCGCATTTTTTCTTACAGCATTGGTTCTGCGGTGTGGACATCCCCGCTCTTTTAATGAATCAACTCCTCTGTCTGGGTTTCTTAAGACAGAGGGGCGTATTGCCTAAAAGAGCTCCTCAAATTGAGGAGGCCTGGTTCGGGGAAACCCCTAGTGGGATCACCCCAGCTTGGGCTGAACTATTCAACTTCGCTCCCTCTTGTCTGTTGATTCAAGGTGGGAGCAATGCCCCGGCCTGGCCAACACAACCGTGAGTAACAAAGAAGGCCGTTTTATAAGTCAGGTGTTTGAGACTGCTTTTATGCATGGGCTTCAATGGGGGGCCCCATGAGTTTAGATAGCACCCCGTTAAGGTCCCATCCTGGTGGTGGGTTTGAAATTGGAGGTTGAAGTCTCTTTACTCCTTCCATGAATGCTTTAATCACTGGTACTTTCCACCACGACACCTTGTTATGGGAGGTGGTATATGCTGACAGCGCTGCCAGGTGTACCTTTAGTGAGTTAACCAACCCTGCGTCCAGCAGGTGGAGCATGTATGTGACAATTGTGGAAGGAGTGCAATCAACTGGGTTGATTTGCTTATTCTGGCACCAGATAACAAATCTCTTCCATTTGTCAAAGTAGCAGTGCCTCGTGTTTGGCTTCCTAGATTCTCTTAGGATGTCCATACATCTCTGCGGTAAATTGAGATATCCAAGCTATATGACCTCAGGAGCCATGCTGCCCAGTTCATTGTGTTGGGTTGAGGATGCACTTTCTGACCTTGGTGCTGGGACAGTAGGTTGAACTAGTCCGGGAGTTTGATGGGTTCGCACACTGCTAGTCTGCTTAAGTGTGGGAACCACGGTTGTCTCGCCCACATGGGAGCAACTAGGACGAGCGTCATCGATTCTCTGTTCATCTTGTTGACTACCTTCCTGATGAGAGGTGTTGGTGGGAAAGCGTACGCAAACATCCCTGACCAGTTCATCCACAGGACGTTCCCCTGGGAGTCTGGTTGGGGGGAACCTGGATGTGAATCCTGGGCACTGTGTTTTCGCTTGTGTCGAATAGGTCTATAGTGGGGAAACCCCACTGAGAGAAGAGATCTTCTACGATATCTCTGTGTAGACACCAATCGTGTTCCTCTGGGAGGGGATCTCTGCTCAAAGCGTCCGCCAGAGAATTGAGATCCCCTAGAACATGTGGAGATGACAGGAAGATGTTCCATCTGAGTGCCCACATCCAAATTTTCTGGGCAAGCTTGGACAGATTTGGCGAAGGAGTCCCTCCTTGCTTGTTCAGGTAAAACATGGCTGTAGTGCTGTCCGTCAGGATCTGCACGGACAGGTTCAACAGGTAGGGCTCGAACGCCTGAAGCGCTCTGAATACTGCCAGAAGCTCTAGCAGATTGATATGATTCTTGGCCACTGAGTGAGACCAGAGACCCTGAGCTGTGTGGTGGAGATGGTGTGCTCCCCACCCTGACAGGCATGCGTCCGTTGTGACTACCGCCTGTATCTCGGGATCGTAAAAGGGTTTCCCCTTGGACAGATTTTCTCTTGTCCACCAGTGAAGGCTTTGTACAAGCGTTGGCGAAACGACCACTAGATCGTCCCACTGACCACTTGCCTGAGACCACTGTTTCGCCAACCATTCTTGCATGGGGCGCATGCGCAGGCGCGCGTGGGGGACCAGGTAAATACATGACGCCATCATGCCCAGCAAACGCATTGCTTTGCGTACCGTTATCTGGCGACCGACCTGATATTGCAGAATTTGCAGCAGTATATTCCGAATTCTTTCCTCTGATGGAAAGGCCAACCCCTCTTGTGTGTTTAGGACAGCTCCTAGGAACTGTTTTGGAGGTGCTTGGCACCAGACTTGACTTTTTCTCGTTTATGGAGAAACCTAATTCGAAGAGGAGGTTGATCGTTCTTTGAATGTTTGTTCTGCAAATTACTGGGGTCTCCCCCATGATTAGCCAGTCGTCCAAGTAAGGGTATACTGGGATTGCCTCCCTGCATAGGTGTGCCGCTGCCACTGCCAGTACTTTGGTGAATACCCTTGGAGCCGAGGCTATCCCGAAGGGCAGTACCTTGAACTGGTAGTGCTGACTGTCCACCTTGAAGCGCAAGTATCTTCTGTCCGCTGGGAACATGGAAATATGAAAATAGGCATCTTTCATGTCCAATGTTGCCATGTAATCTCCCTTTTTTAGGAGGGGGATTACCTCTTGGAGAGTAGTCATGCAAAATTTTTGGGGCTTGACATAGTTTGCAGGCCGTAAGTCCAATACTGGGCGCATTGTCAAATCTTTTTTTGGCACAAGGAAGGAACAAGTTACTTACCTGTAACTGTTGTTCTCCAGCATGGGTCTGGCATGGATTCACATGCTCATGAATATTCCCCGTCGTCAGGCTGGGAATCCTCGGTAAAGAAAAAACCAGTATCAGTTTCGTTTCTGATCTGTCTTTCGTAGTAATAACCAATCACTGGTCTCTGCGTCATACTGACCACAGCCAATGACTGCCCTCTACCTAAGCACCGCCTCTGGCAGCCATCTTCAGATTTGGAAGCACATGAAGTGGCAGTATGACCAAGTGAAGAGCTGCAGAGGGGTAGGCGGGAGGGTTCGCATGTGAATCCTTGCCAGACCCATGCTGGAGAACAACAGTTACAGGTAAGTAACTTGTTCCTTCTCCAGCATGGGGTCTGGCATGGATTCACATGCTCATGAATAAAGAATACATAGCAGTACACACATGCACAACCACGGGAGGTGGCAAAGGCTCAACATTAAGCATTACATCAAACTCAACATTAAGCATCTTACCTCCTCACCAGGCTCACCTCAGGCGAACAGGTTGCGCAGCACTGCTTGGCCGACCCTGGACTCCTCCCTGGAATCCCGATCGACGCAGTAGAATTTCGTGAAGGGGTGCGTCGACCTCCACGTAGCAGCCCTGCATATGTCCAGCAGGGGCACACCAGAAAGGAACGCCGTGGTAGCTGCGATCGCTCTGGTGGAATGGGCTCTCGGACGGCCAGGCAGCGGTCGGTTTGCCAACCGATGACAGTACATGATACAGCCGGAGAGCCATCTGGAAATGGAAGCCTTCGAGAGAGCCTTCCCCTGATTGACAGGTCCAAAGTTCACAAAGAGTTGTGACGTCTTCCGAAAACACTTCGTGCGGTCCACGTAGAACTTCAGCGCTCTAGCCACATCCAGCGAGTGCAAAGTCCTCTCAGCCGGCGACGAAGGCGACGGGAAGAACACAGGCAACACCAAGGGTTCGTTGAGATGGAAGTCCGACGGTACCTTGGGCATGAAGGAGGGGTGCGTCCTGAGCACTACCCTCGTGTCGTGAAAAGTCAAGTACGGGGCCTTGCAGGAAAGGGCCTGGATCTCTCCCACCCGTCGTGCGGAGGTGATGGCCACAAGAAACGCTGTTTTCCACGACAGAAACTTCAACGGGGCCGAGTGCAAAGGCTCGAACGGAGGTCCCATGAGCTTGGTCAGCACCACGTTGAGCTCCCACGCCGGGGCCGGAGCCTTCACCGGCGGGAACGATCTGAACAGTCCCTTCATGAACTCTTTCACCAGACGATGAGACCACAAGGACGTCCGGCCCGTGGTTCTGGTGTATCGAGAGATCACAGCAAGATGAATCTTGATGGACGTGTGTGCCAGTCCAGCTTTGGCCAGCGTCAGCAGGTACGGCAGTACCTGGGAAGCCGTAATCCGTAGAGGGTTAATCTTCTGTGCGTGGCACCAGACAGAGAACCTCTTCCATTTGTGTCCGTAGCATTTAAGAGTCGAGGACGCCCTGGCCTTTGCAAGAACCTCTCTGCAGTCCGCCGGTATGTCGTATCCTCCAAACTCTAGCGCTGCAGGAGCCAGGCCTGCAAGTTCAGCGATTTCGGGTCGTGGTGGAGGATGGCGCCTACTTCCCTGGAGAGTAGATCCGCGTCCACCGGCAGCTTGATTGGCGGGGACGCTGACAAGTCCAGAAGGTCCGGGAACCATATCTGCCTCGGCCACGCAGGTGCGACGAGGATCATCCTGCACCGTGACCTCTTGAGCTGGTTGACGAGCCGGATTAGCAGTGGCAAAGGAGGGAACGCGTAGAGGAACAGGCCCTCCCAGGGGAACGAGAAAGCATCGCCCATGCTCCTCGCCTGGGGAAACCTGCTGGCGAACCTCCGGCACTTGGAGTTCGTCGCCGTCGCGAACAGGTCGATCTGGGGTGTGCCCCACCGTCGGAAGAGGCGATCCACTAGATCCTGCCGTAGTTCCCACTCGTGGCACGAGCGCAGCTCCCTGCTGAGTGAGTCGGCGATGGTGTTTTTTATCCCTGCCAGATGAAACGGCGCCAGAAACATCCTTTGCGCGACGGCCCAATGCCACAGGTCCTGCGCCTCCTTGGACAGTGCTGGGGACCTGGTTCCGCCCTGTTTCCTGATGTAAAACATGGTGGTGGTGTTGTCGGTGAAGATCCTCACCACCTTGCCCTTGAGGGACGGAAGGAAGGACCTGAGGGCCCAGAACACTGCACGGAGCTCCAGGACGTTGATATGGAGGGACTTCTCCGTCGGGAGCCAAAGGCCTCTCGCGTGCAGATTTTCGGTGTGCGCTCCCCACCCTTCCAGGGAGGCATCCGTGGTCACTGTCTCCTGGTGGTCTGGGGTCTGGAAGTCCATGCCCGCCGTCAGATGCGCGCGGGTGCCCCACCACCGGACCGCTCGGCGGAAACTCTCGTCGAGTGTGATCCTCTCCTCGAAGCCACCGTCGTTTGGATCCAGCGCGCGTCCTGGAACTCCTGCAACGGGCGCATCCGGAGCCTGCACATGGGAATGAGGTAGATGCAAGAAGACATCATTCCGAGGAGGGACTTGATGGACCTCACCTTGGCCATGTCGGAAACCAACATCCGCTGTACCTTGCCCAGGATGGACCTGGTCCTTTCCTCCGACGGGGAGGCCAGAAGGGACACTGTGTCGAGCTTCGCTCCCAGAAACAGTGCGTTTTGCGCGGGTACCAGGTGGGACTTGGCGTAGTTCACGGAGAATCCCAGGTCCGTGAGAAGTTGGACGGTCCTTGCCGTGTGCTCCACGGCAAGCTCCCTCGTCTTGGCTCGGATGAGCCAGTCGTCCAGGTAGGGGTAGACGTGGATCCCCTCGCGGCGCAGCTGCGCCGCCACCGGTGCAAGGCACTTGGTGAATACCCTGGGTGCCGACCGTAGTCCGAAGGGGAGGGCTTTGAACTGGTAGTGACGCCCTTGGACCACAAACCTGGAGGAATTTTCGGTGCCCCTTTAGGATGGGAATATGGAAGTAGGCATCCTCCAAATCCAACGACGACAGGAAGTCTCCTTCCTCCAGCTGACCCAGGACGTGCTGGAGGGTGACCATCCGGAACTTCTGCGCCTTGATGAACTTGTTCAGACGTCGCAGGTCTAGGATGGGGCGCCATCCTCCCGTCTTCTTCTTCACGAGGAAGTATCTCGAGTAAACTCCGGAGCCCCGAAGCCTCTTTGGGACGAGTTCGATGGCGCCCTTCCTGAGCATCGCCTTTACCTCCAGGAGAAGCTGAGGGACGTGAAGCTCTTTCCTGGCCACGGGGGGGACGCGCAGGCACCTTCTTTGAAACTCAGGCGCGTGGCCCCGGGCTAAGGCGTCCAGCACCCAACGGTCGGTGGAGATGGACTCCCACACGCTGACGAAGCTCGCCAGCCGGCCTCCCACCGGGGTGCTTCGGTGGGGGCCCGACCCCACGGCCGGTTCAATCCTGTTTCGACGAGGCTTTGCCGCCTTGACCTCCTTGGCGGCAAAGCCTCGTCGCCAGACTTGCCTCGTCCTCTGTAGGCCTCCTGAGACGACGAGCGGGCCGCTTGACGGTAGGTGGAGAAACCGCCGCCGGAACCTTTGGAGGCGCCCTTGCCTCCGCTGCTCCGAAAGGGCATCCGTCGTTGCTGCAGAACCCCAAGGGCCCGGGCCGTCTCAGTGTCCGCTTTAATGGCCTGAAGGGAATCGTCCACTGTTTTCCCAAACAGGTTGTTCCCATCGAACGGCATGTCCAGGACTCTGGTCTGTACGTCTTGACGGAAGTCCGTAGCCTTGAGCCATCCACGCCGCCTAAGGCACACGCCGTTGCCCAACTGGCGAAACCCAGTGTCGGCGATGTCCGTCGCAATAGTGATGGCGTGGTCCGACGCCACCTCACCTTCCTGTAGGATCTCCAGGGCATCCGCCCTCTTGTCGTCCGGTAGGAAGTCCAGCAGGGGAGCCAGTTTGTACCATAGCTCTCTGTCGTAGCGGGCCACGATAGCCAAGGCGTTGGCCGCTTTAATCGTCGTCGCTGCAGACGAGATGACCCTGCGTCCCATAGCGTCCAATTTCTTTCCCTCGCCGTCCGGTGGGGAAGTGGATGTGGAGGCCGCACCCCCCCCGCTTTCTTCCTGGCCTCCGCGGAGACGACGGAGTCCGGGGTAGGCTGCGCCCAGAGGCACAGGGGGGCCGCATCCGGGACCCGGTACTTCTTCTCGTACCGGTCTCTTCTAGCTGGCGTCGTGGAAGGGTTCTTGAGGAGGGCGAGGCCCTCATCCCAAATGTCGTCCAGTAGAGGCACCGCGAGGACCGTCTTCCTCTTGGCCTCGCGCCGTTGATAAAGGAATCCTTCCTTTTTCTTCTCCTCAGGGCAGAGTTGGAAAAGCTCGGATGCCCTGGCGATCATGGAGTGGAACGATCCAATCTCGTCGGGCGGAGAAGCCCTGGTGGGAGGTGACGACGGTAGATCCTCGTCGTATACCTCGTCGTCCGTACCCGTCGCTGCCGTGTCAGTCCCCGTATCATCCCCTCGGGTGGACGGGGAGGAGGGCTGGACGGGGCGCGACGGCCGAAAAGGAGGTGGAGGGTGAATCCTTCTTTTCTTGGGCGGGGGAACACCAGAAGGTCCCGGTTCAGGATCCCCCGACGGGAGAGGTTCCTCCGTCGGCAACGGTAGTCTTGTCCTTATCTCTGAGCATAAGGACTGTATAGCCAACAAAATGGCCGCCGAGTTGTCTTGCGGTGCTGGCAGAGGGGAATCCGACGGGCGATCAGGGGCCCCGTCGGCACCCTCTACGATGTCGTCGTCGTCACCTGCGTCGGGATCCATCCCGACGGGCCGGTCTTCATCCACGCCAAGGCCGTGGCTTAAGACCTCGATCAGCTCTTCCTCCGAGGTTGAAGCCGAATCTACGACGACGCCCTGCCCCCCCTTTTTCTTCCCCGCCGGGGATTTCACGGGGGTCCTATCGATGGGCACAAAAGAGGACTCCCTCCGAGGTGGCAGGGAGACTCTGAGCCCCGAGATCGCCACCACTGGTGTAGCCTCCACAGGCTGAGCCAGGGCCGCCGCGACAGTATCGATAGAGGGCTTGGCCGGATGGATTAAGGCCTTCACCACCTTAGGTGCGCTCACCGCCTTATCCTTGAGGGGGGGGGACACTGCCTCGCTCCCCCTCCGATGGGGCCTTCGAGCTCGACCGGGGCCTCTCCAGGAGCTTCGCCGGGTGCTCGCCCTTCCTCTTACCCGACCCAGAGCGTTGGCTCGTGGCTGAAGGTGCCGGGGAGGGTGCGCCCTGCCTGGCGCCCGTAGAGCCCGACCGTTCGGCGCTCCCGGTGCCAGCGGACTCGCGGTGCTTGGCCTTGTGTTGGACCCCCGTCGCCGGGGCGTCCTCAAAGGTCTTAGAAGACCGCTCGGATTTCTTCCTCTTCTTCTCGCCTGACGGGCTCTTCCCTTCCAGCCAGTTGGCGAGGCGTTGATGGCGGTCCTTCATGGTCCGCTCCGACATATTGCCGCAAAACGCACAGTCCTTCTCCACGTGCGTCTTGTCCTCATGTAAGCAGTAGAGACAAAAGGAGTGTTCGTCCTCCTTAAAGACGTTCTGCAGCTGGCATCCAGGGCAGACCCTGAACAGCTTTCCGGGCGTCGAGCTTCCCTTCTCCTGGGCCATGTCCGGGCCTGAGAAGCTTCTGGAGTCCTCCAAAAACGTAGCTCGACGAAATCTTCACCCTTGAGGGGCGCAGACGAATCCGACACGGGTCCCCGTTGATCGGATGGAGAGTCGGTGGAGCTTGAGGCTCTTTTGACCGAAAAAAACGAAGTTTTTGAGAAAAAACGTGAAAAAAATAGCACTAACGCTCGAGAGCAATAGCACGAGGATCCCAACACATGAACGTGCGGTAAAAATCTGAAGATGGCTGCCAGAGGTGGTGCTTAGGTAGAGGGCAGTCATTGGCTGTGGTCAGTATGACGCAGAGACCAGTGATTGGTTATTACTACGAAAGACAGATCAGAAACGAAACTGATACTGGTTTTTTCTTTACCGAGGATTCCCAGCCTGACGACGGGGAATATTCATGAGCATGTGAATCCATGCCAGACCCCATGCTGGAGAAGTACGTTGAATAAATACCCTTGTTTACCTGGAGTCCCGGAAGAGTTCTATCACTTCCTTTGCTAGAAGATTGGCAATCTCTTCGAGGAGGATCTTCTGGTGGTCTAATGAATGCACTTTTTGTCGTGGAGGGTGGTTTCGGGGACGCTCTAACAGTTCTATGCAGAATCCTGCAGACACTGTGGACAGCACCCATCTGTCTGATGTGATCCCTTCCCAAGCTTGGATGAAGTTGGAAATGCGTCCCCCCCCCCTACTGGGGATGCTTGAGAAGGGACCCTGAACGGAACGTCACTGTTTTGGGGGAGGCGTGCCGCTGCCTCTATTGGGGCTGCCTCTACCCTTACCACGTCCTCTTTTGTTACCCCTGCCATAACCCTAGGTAGACTGCTGGTTGTTGTTATTCCATGGTGTACCCTGCCCCTGGGAATAGTTGGAGTCTCTTTGGGAATTTTGGCCTCGTGGGCGACGAAATTTGCCATTCCCTCTTTGATCCGAGGGTTTGTTGGTTAACTTGCCCAGGGATTTGAGAGTCTCGTACTTATCCTTGGCATTTTTTAGCACGTCCTCCATCGCCTTGCCAATCAGTAGATCAGGCTCCACCGGATTGTCTATTAAAGATGCTTGTGTCTCGGGTTTGAACCCAGATTGTCTTAACCAAGCATGTCTTTTGATAACAGTGCTCTCTGCTATCAGTCTGCCGGCGTTATCAGTGGCATCAAAAGTTGCTTTAAGGATGCAACCGGACACGGCTCTTCCCTCCGACACAACCAGTGCCAACTAGCCTTTTAAAGGTTCCGGGGCAGAGTCGATGAGTGCCGCAACCTGTTCCCACTGGTGGCAGTTGTAACTCGCCAGTAGGGTGGTGGAGTTGGCAATCCTTGCCTGGTAGGCGGAAGTGGAGGCTACCTTTCTACCCAAACCATAGATCTTTTTGCTCTCCTTGTCGGGGTGAGCTTCAGACGATGATAGGGGCGATCCCGCCCTCTTTCGGGTGTTTGTCACTACCAGGGAGTCTGGTTTCAGTTGCCCCCTTTATGTACAGCGGGTCCGACTGGGCTGCCCTGAATAGTTTTTCGATCCTGGGGTTTACTGCCCTGGTGATGTTGGGATTTAGAATGGAAGGGTCTATTCTCCTCTATATAGATTTGAGAATAGGGATGGCCTGGGCAACAGGTCTCCTTTCTCCCACTAGCTCCTCGGCAAAATCCCTCTCCTCCTGTGCTACCTGGGTATCTATGCGGAAGTGTTCTGCCGCTCTGGACAACACCTCACTCAGGAGAGGTTGGTTGTCGACCGGGGAGTCGGTAACCGGACGTTCTTTGTCTACTGGGGAGTTTACCCGGTAGGTTTCTGGGTCATCCTCGTCCTCCTCTTGGTACTCGTCATCCCCATAGTAGTCCATCCCAGTTTGGTCTCCCAACATGCCCAAATCTGGATCCTCAATCAAAAGTGGATCCTCATTATATTGAGAGTAAGGCTGTATACAGAAGGGGTCCGAAGACCGACTTTGTGTTGGTGCTCCAACCCAGGATTTCTTACTTGGGGGTACCGGGTCCCTAGACCCTGAGGGTGTAGCCCCGTCAGAGGTATAGGAGAGTAAGTGTTCAGGATTCTTGGCATAGAAGTCTGCCAGGGATGACATCCTAGACATAACTCTGTCTATGTCCTCACTGGACCATTCCTTAGAGCTGGGGATTACTCTTTCCTGGGAGAGTTTCCCTGTTCTATCCTGACTGGACCTATGGCCTTGTGCAGGGGTCTTGGGTAAATTAACAGAAGACTGTGACCTGTCTGTCTGTTTCTGTGGTGTAGAAGAAGGTTGAGAGTGCTTCTTCTGCTGTTTCCCCCCCCCCGTGGGTGGAAGAGTGCTTCCCCGGTGTTTTCGCTCCTTCGGAGCCTTTCGACGTCTAGCGTCGAGATTCGGGGGTAGTGTCCCTATCTCTAGAGTGTGAAGGTCGGGACTCGGGAGCAGCCGTCACGCGGTCTGCTGACGCCGACTCCTGGAGTGCGGCCTGGGGATAGAGGTCAGCTTCGTCTTCCGACGATCGAACCTCCGTTACCTTGGGGAGCGAGGCACTTTTGGCAACAGTGGATGGTTGCCTGGTGTCATGCGGCGATCTTGATCAAGAACGCCCAGAGGACACCGATTCGATGCACCGTTCTCTCTGTGCCTCTTTCCGAGAACTCGAGGTGCGCGATTGGACTTTGCGTGTTTAGTGGAAGTGCTGTGGGTAGCGCTCGTGTTGCCGGGGTTTTTCCCATCGCTGCCCTGCCAGTCAACCTTCCGAGGTCGGGGACTTGCGCTTGGCTGTCTCTCGACGCCACGTTGCCCTCGCCATCCGAAAGCACGGCGTTGCTGCCATCACTGAAGGTGCCCTCCACTGCCATGGCCTCTTGTCGCCTGGCGTGGTGGGCCCAACGTTTGATCGAACGGTCCTTTAGGGTCTTCCGTTTAAACCAACTACACACTCTGCAGTTCGCCTCGGGGTTGTCACTCGGCAAGCAGAGGTTACACGTGGCGTGTCTGTCAACCCAAGGGTACTTGCGGTTGCACTTGGGGCAAAATTATAAAGGGGTACCCTCCATATGCACCCTGTGGCAGCGGGCTAGTGTGTGTTATATATAGAGAGTGTAGAGTATGCACCCACCACTCTCCCTACTTGCAGGGCCGAGGCCAGAGGCCTTCCGAGGCCCAAGTCCATCGTGCATTTCTCGACGGTTGTTTTCTTCTCCGGGCCGGCGTCGAGTGTGAAGTTCAGTGACTTGACATTGGGGTGGAGGAAAATGGGGAAATATTAAGATATTTTGCAAAATGATGGCTAAGGCCAGGGAATGCCGCGGGATGTTTCCGATCAGTATGGCGGAAAAAAACAATCTGAGGTTCCTAGACGCGTGAGGGATCATGAGTACAGTGGACGTCACACTAGGGATAGTATTACTGGCACGCCCTGTGTTGACGCCCATTTTTGAGTTTCGAAAAACAAACTGTAATACTCTGCAGCTTCCACTAGATGTCAGCCTATGCACAGCATGTGATCTAAGCAGATTCCACAAGCCTCAGAAATATATATACAGTCGTGGTCCTACTAGGCATTCGGCTGTGCAAGTGCATTAAAGAGAAGTGCAGGGGACGGAATGGAAGGGAAGCAGAGGAGTGGATAAGTGCTGGAGGAGGGCCCGGGACGGAAGTGCCAAGGGGATTCAGGAGCAAAGCCTCAGGCTAAGTGCTAGTACAGGCGACTTTCAAGGGTGGTGTGTGGAGCCACCAGGCAGGGGCCCACAGTGCAGTGGGGGCAGGGGGGTGCTTGTATTGACTGGGAGGAAGGGCTTGAGATCCTGTGAGGTTCATGAGGATCAGGCCACCGGTCACAGCAGTAGTGGGATGATTAGCAGGGAAGGGAAAGAGGTAGAGAAGAGCAGAGATTTGAGCAGTTTCCGGAACTTAAGAAGGTCTGGCTCAAGTCTGAGAGGGCTACGGAGGCTTTTCCAAACTAAAGCACCACCCGAGGAGACATACCCCCTGCCCCCAATCTGTGCTTGGAGAAGCGTTTGACAGTCAGAGAATTGGAATTAGAGGTTCGTAGGGCTCTAGCAGTGGAGTATTTAGGGAAGGAAGGCAGGAGATAGCGTGGTCCCAGGCCCTAGAAGGCCTTGTGGATGATGCAGAGGGTCTTGAATTTGATCCTTGCAGCCACTGGACGCCAGTGGAGAGATTTTAGGGCTGGAGAGATCCTGTCACTGGGCTTGAAGCCAAGGATAAGTCTTGCAGCCCTATTCTGGATTAGCTGGAGGGGGCGAAGGGAGGAGAGAGGGAGATTGAGAAACGGGCTATTGCAGTAGTCTGGGGGAAGGTAGGAAAAGGAAGATTACCTCAGAGCTGAAAGTGGGACATTTGGTAATGTCCATGGTGTGGGGGGTGAAGGAGAGAGCGGAGTCGAAGACGACCCAAGGTTTTTGGCCTCAGAAGATGGTGGGGGTAGAGGGCCCAAAGAGCGTGGTCAGAGGGTAGGAGGCTAGGAGGGTATGGGTGTCCTGATGAGGAGGATTTCAGTCTTACTGAGACAGATCAATCGCTGCACAACATGCCTGAATGACGGACAGACAGTCAGGGATGAGAGAGGAGGAAGAAGGAAGTTTGAAGGAAAGCTGTGCGTCATCGGCATAACACTGTAAATGAGGACGAAAGGAGGAGATCCGGTGAGCAAGAGGGCAGAGATAGATATTGAAGAGCCATGGCGATAGGAGAGAGCCCTTGGGGGATGCCACAAGTAGAGAGGTTGGTGGTGGTGGTGGTGGAGGAGGAGAAAAGGGCCCAATTGCAGTTGAGAAGGGCGGTTAGTGCGGGAAGAGGTCAGCTAGTACAGAGCCCGGTCAGTGATGCCAAGGGTGTGTCAGAGTCGTTTCATGAGGATGGAATGGTTGACCGTGTCAAAGGTAGAGGAGAGATCGAGGAGAACGAGAACAGCAGGAGAGTTGGAGTCGAGATTCACGAGCATGGTTTCACAGGTGTTCAGGAGAGCCGTTTCCGTGACTCTGGATGCCCGGACTCCAGATTGATGGTCATGAAGGCAACCAACAAGATGAGTGTGGAGGGTCAGTTGTGGAGGACCAACTTTTCCAAGAGTTTACCCAGGAAGGGGGGAGTAGAGATAGGGCTATAGTTAGCCGGGCAGGAGGGGGCAGCAGACAGCTTCTTTTAAGAGAGGTTGCACAAGGGAGTGCCCGAGGGATATCCAACATACCTTGAGCGCTATGCAAATACCTCACATCTAGAGCACTCCACTCCTCTAACTCCCCCAGAGTCAGTCGTTTCTCAAAGAAACGAGCTGGGGGTAGATCTGTCTTCGGCTGGGGCCTCCCTCTGGAACAGCTTCCCTGCCACTTTAAAACTTGAGGAGAACCATCTCCGGTTCCGGAAGCACCTAAAGACCTTCCTCTTTGCTTCTGCCTTCGCCCCCCTATCCCCTGATGATTCTACTCTCCCTCAGCACCATGCACCTGGCCACCCTCTTTCCTCCGGGCCCAGGTACCTGCTCCTCTTGCCACCTGCATGCACTGCCTCCGGGCCACCCCTTGCTCTGGGGTCCGTATCTGGACCCATCCAGCCCCTGCCCTTTTTTTTCTTCCTGCACTTATCAGACCTACCCAGCCTGCTGCCTTAAACCCAGCACTTGCCACGTGATGGCTCCACTCCCACTGTTTGTTGCTTTTTTAGTATTAATGTATTATTATTTATGTTTTTGTCCTCCTCGCTCCACACTCTCCTTTTGTTCCCCCTTCGATTCACTTCTCCCCCTCTACCATGCACTTGCGCGTTCTCAAGGTCACTGGGCCTAGTAAGAAGTTGTTTTCGTTTCTCCCCCGTTCCCCTTCCCAATCTTGTCGCGGCCTGAAACACTTGTGTATGAGCGCGATAGAAATAAAATATCAATCAATCAATATAGGAAAAGAGCCAGTGGTGAAGGAGTGGAGATGTTGTCCTTTATGGTTCTGGAGGATCAGGGGAGCACCTGTGGAGAGTGGACCACTTCAGAGATTTCATCTGGTCAAATGAGCAGGAGGGAGTGAGGGGGTTGGAGGAGTGGGGCCAAGGGAAGCAGGGGAGCAGGCGTGGGAGAGGAGATGGGGGTGGCGCCAAGTGAGTACAGGAGGTCCTGAGTTTTGGATGTGAAGTGGGAGGCCAAGGCAATGCAGAAAGCCTGGGAAGGAAGGAGAGAGGTGGAAACTGCAACAGAAATGGAGAGTTACTTGCAGATTTTGAAAGGTTTTGACGTGTCATTAGTGGCTCCAGAGATGCGGTGTTGGATGTGGACCTGCTTCTTAGAGCGGATAGAGAAGCGATATTGCTTTTGGAGCAGGCGGCAGGCCAGTTTGTCAGAGGATGAGCCCAAGGTCTGCCACTTCCATTCAACAGCTCTACACTTAGGCTTCAGAGATGCCAGATCAGAGTCGTACCAGCTGTTGTTCTTGGTGGCAGGTTTTAGGTGGACCCTCATGACAAGGGTAAGGATGTCAAGGGTGTTTGAGATGGCAAGATGCAGGTTAGCAAGACACAGTCAGAGGGTATGCAGATTGATATATATTCCCATTGCTTTCTTTGGACACTTGAACGTAAAGAGTGGATTTGCTCAAATATGTATTTGAGTAAACTTTGGGTTTAATGTCTATTTCCACAAACGTTCCAGCTGCAGCTTTGAAAAAAAAAACACCTTCCGTTTGAAAATAACTGCATTGCATCGACCCCACACCAAAAAACAAAGCCAAACTAGTTTACATTGAGGAAATGCATTTTCAAGCCAAATAGACTTCTCTACATGTGAAGAAATCAACGACGTATATTTTCTAGAGGACCAGATTCTAGAAGTGGTGGTGATCACAAAATATTTGATGTGGGTGGGGGGAGTTGTCCGGGGTTGGGAACCAGAAAAAGAGTCCCCTGAACTGAGACACCATGGTTCGAAATTGTGGGGAGCTGGGAGCTACTTGGCTCCTACTTGTAGCCTAGAAGAGCCTGGTTAGCTTGACACCAACCACTACCATCTATAAATAAACTTTAGGATACATTTGTACGACATTTAAAGCATAAGAGGTCATAAATACTGGACAAAATGATAGGTTTTTATTTGAGGTGGAAGTTAGATTTGCTGAGCACTGTGTAGTAGCTCCTCAGTGCCCAGTGGTAGCTCCTGGTCACTGGTTAATGCTGGATATCAGGAGCTGCTTTAACCTCCTGCTCATCCAGTCTTAATTTCGAGGCCTGGAGACACCAAGGTAAGGTCTTCAAGCTTTCTGAGTAATAGACAGGTTGTTGATCATCAACCCTAACTCGTACTCAAAGATTCCAGCACCTTCCAGTAAGCTAGGATTTATGGAAAAATGGTCGACTACCACTGTAGGAAAGAAGGAGAATTGATTGTATTCTTGGTTGTGGAAATAGACACCTGATAACACATGTAAAGATGTTGTAAGGTAGGCTCACGAAAGACCAAAAGATATTCTGGTATCAGCCTAGGTTTATTGAAGTTAAGAGGTTACAGATTTCTCAGGGACAAGTATGGCTCACCTCCTAGTCATTGTCCCTCACATTGCCAAGGGACTCCTCCAATCATCAGCCATGGATCCCCATCACCCCTACGATCTCATTCCAGGAGATACCATGGTTTCCACACAACCAAAAAGTCTGTGACAAAAAATATGCTTATTCTCAACTACAACAAAAGGTTCTGTCTCAAGACCCAATACAGTTCCCAAATGTAGTTTTGATGTAATAAGGACTGATCAAGTTCTGAGGGTACTTTCCGCAAATTCACAAAACGTACAAATTCACATCACTTTGCGGTCTTGGGTCTCCCTTCCCCAAGTTCCAAAGGTAACAAAGTTCACACAACACTGATCTTGGGATTCTCTTCCCCAAGATGAATATTCTCCAAGTTTTGTTGTCTGGGTTCCCTTTCCCAAAATTTACATTGAACAGTTTGTTTCTTCGGTTTACTAGTTCGCAAAAGATCTAATCTACTTAACTCTTCCTTTGATTAATTCCACCAATTATTCACCTCTTTGCTGCTTTCCAACCTATAGTGGCTTTTGGTCTAGGTGCAGTTGGTCCACCCATCACAGGTCACGCAACCATACATTTCCCAAAACTCATGCTTATTAGTTAACACTTTTGTAGTCTTGTTAAAGTAGCAACTTTGTCACTTAATATTTCCAGTATTGCGGCATTCACTTGGTTCCTCCCTTAACCATGCTTTCCAGTATTGCAGCATTTACTTGGTTTCTCTTTTAAACATGCTTTCCTGTTTTCAATATTCAAGATGTAGCTTTATGTTGTGTGAGCTCGAAAATAATTTCTTTCAAACAGTTCAGTACTCAATAGCAAGTTCTAAATCGCTCCTTTCATCAAGTTTGGCATTCAATAATCACAAAGGTTCACTTATGCAGGCTCAGCAGCCCCTTTCATCAAGATCAGCATTAACTATTCCCAAGGTCCACTTCATGCAGGCTTAGCAGTCCTTGAGAGCGCCCCCGAGTTCCCACTCTCATCAAGAGCCTTACCGGGTTGCTGCTGCTCCGCTTAGCGGCCTCCCACTCACACGGGAAAAGCAACTTGCCAGTTTGCCGGCTGCTAAAATGCAGTCCACATTTCCATGCTTAGCCAAATTGGTGGATGCATCATATTTTGAGGAAAGTACAACACAGATTTCTTATAATATTTTTCTAAATCCGAATAACCAAATCTCCCACCACAATCTCACGTTCCAGAATATAATTTGGGATCCGTTTGAACCCAGATTTCAACATATGGATCACTTCACCAATGCAACTACTTAACCAGCTCGAAAAAACCTTTGCTAAAATCTTCCTATCAACATTAGGTTCTCGCATTTGGAATGGTTCTTGCCAGGTTTTGGTTGTAATGTAATTACTGCTTCTTTCATAGTCCAACACATTTCCCCTTTTGCTAGCAAAGAGTTATATAGAGTGCATAATATCTGAGCAAGCTCACCAGAAAATGAACGATAAAATTCCACAGGTAGGCCATCCAAACCTGTAGACTTATTAAATTGCAGTTGATTAATATCAGCACTACTAACAACCTCCTCCTCCTCTTCCTCCTCCCCCTCAACCCCTAAACAATTCGCTTCCTTCAACTTGCTTAGATTTATTTTCTCAAAAAAGGATTCCAGATCCCTACAAGTAGGTGCCTAATTCTCAGAATTCTCAGTATTATGAACAGGTGCTCCTGTTCATAATACTGTTGAAAACATTTACATATTCAAGCATTGAAAACATTTACATATTTCAGCATTCGTCAAGACTGAAGTACAATCATCACATACTATATTCTTAACAGACCAATGCAAATAACCCTTACATTTATTTGCCAATAGCTCACCACCTACTTCCCTTCTCTGCCAGCATGCTTACCTAGTAAAAAATGGATCCCCTCTCAGTTTGCAAGTCAATCTTATTAAGTAATTCCTGAGGTCTGTGTAACTCCAGTCTATCATTCTTATCCGTACTAACAGCATACTTTTAGAATGTTTCCAAATGCTTCCTCCAAGGATCTGATCTCTGCTACATTTTGTTTTCTGAGATTGGCAGTCCGACTAGGGAGTTTCCCCTCTTATTGTGGCCTTAAAGAAATCCCAAACTAAATGCAATCTGAGCCGTATTCATATTATTGTCAAACAACTGTTCAATGAAACTCAACCCACAACAAACAGAGTCATCCTTCAGGAGATATGAACAAAGTCTCTGCCTCCTATAAACCCGATTAATCTTATTCAGTACAACTTCAGATGCACACTAGCATGGTCAGATATATTCCTTTCCTGTACGTCAACAGCAGTCACCCCATCTAGTAGCGTCTCAGAGAGAAATAGTACAGCCTTGTATAAGAGTTATGCACTTGTGAGTAAAAGGTATACTCTGTTAAATCTCGAAACACAGTCCACCAAACATCCACCGGATTGAAGCTCTAAATCACACACTTCAGCTCTCTTGTTGCATTATTTCCCGGATTATCTACAATCAGCTGACCTTTCTAGCTTACTGTTGATAGCACAATTAAAGTCTCCAAAATAAATATAAAATCACCTGCCATGTTCCGCAATGGCACAGCGAAACTCTAAAAGAAAGCACCACCAATATTACAGGGACCATACACGGACCCACCAACAACCTTCACTACATCCAAAACAAGGGAAGCCAACACAAATCAACCTTCTGGATCATTCACCACCCTTTCCACAGCAACACACAACCCTTTTCATACCAAAATACAGACCCCTCTAGATTTAGAGATATAGCTACTAGCAAAAACCTGAATGTATTTTAAATTGAACAGTGTTTTTATGTCTGATTCCAACACATGAGTTTCTTGTAAAAGAGCAAGGTCCTCCTTCAGCCTCCGCGATCTACTAAGCATCTGACTTTATACATTTTCAAATGTTCTCCTCACCATTATCTGGCCAACCCCTTCTGAAGACAATTTAGCACACATGAATACGTGACAACCCCTTGAAAACAGCAATTCCATTCTTCCTCGCTCACAGATGAAGGGATATTGAACACTTCTTTAACCTGCTGCAAATATTTCTACCCTTCCCAATTACTATCCCCTTCTACTGATATTCTTGACAATGCCTGCAACTATATTGAGTTGCCCCACCACATACTCCATTTCAAATTAGAAGCCATGCAAACTTGCATCCCATCTCACAATACAGTGTGACACCCCTTCATGCCCTTCTTGAAAAAGATTGCCACCAATGGTAGATGGTACGTTCCGACCACAAATTACCTGCCTGATAGGTATACCTTTGAGTTTATTTATGGCCCACATGCATACACAAGCCTGCTTTTCAGATGCTGAATATTTGCCCACATCTCCCTTGACTGTAAATGCAACTGTCTTTTCTTGCCAATTATCCCTCTGTGTCAGAATGATAACGCTGCCACAGTCACTCTCTCAACCTTGTATAATATGGTTTATGGTAAGATAATTAGATAAATAATAGGAGCTAGATAAATTATTCAAGGAAAATAAAAAGAGAAAGAATGAAAGAAAAAGATCAAGAAAAAAAGAAAAACACATATATAGAATAAGTATGCACCATCACATATCTCACCCGGGCTTAGTAACAGGCAAATTAAGAAATCACCCATAAAGATCATTAAAGGTTGATCACACTTCTTCAAACATATCCGTGCAGTCCTTATCTTTGTATAACACTTTCACAAATGCAGACAGCACCACTAAGTGATTTATCCATGCATCCACCTGAGGATTTTTCCTCGTTTTCCACACATTTAAAATGTGTTTTTGTGCAACCACCAGTGCTCTGACCAGCCACATTCACAAACATTAAGCAGCCCCTTTACTACAACCACTCAACCACAATATTGTATATTTCGGGAATCTTGAAACATTTGCACTTAGAACCAGCTCGATGCGATCCAAAAACTCTTGCCACAAAGCTTGAGGGTATGGGAGCTTTATTTCTTGAACTGCTTTCTCGCTTTCCTATGACCAATCAAACTGCAAATCTTTCCTCATTATTCTGCATAGTGATTTACTTTAGACAGCCATCATGTATAAAAAATTTGCCTAAAACTTTGTAAACCCTCAGAATCACACAATGGGCCT
The DNA here is from genome assembly GCF_040938575.1 of Ambystoma mexicanum. NCBI lineage: Eukaryota > Metazoa > Chordata > Amphibia > Caudata > Ambystomatidae > Ambystoma > Ambystoma mexicanum. Next base: position 982,996,362 of record NC_090928.1, on the reverse strand, counting down.
CATTACAAATCAGGTGGTCCGCAAATAACGGTGGCGGTAAACCCGCCACCACCGTTGTTTCCGGACCGCCTGATCGCAACTCCTGCAGGCGGGAGGTGATGTTCCCGCCAGGTTTGACCTGGCGGATTTAACACCGCCCGCCTGCAGGCGGACGAGGAAACACCAGCAGCATTACGAGATGCTGCCGGTGTTTCCATGATCCCCATTCCCATTGAGTCCCATAGGACTCAATGGGAATGGGGATTAACACCATTCCGCTTCCGTGATTCCCGGAAAACCGGGGTTGTAATGCCCCGGTAATTCTGGGAATCACGGAGGCGGAATGGTAATACGAGTCCGGCAGTAACCAGGCGGTTTTACCGCCTCGGTTACCGCCTGACTCGTAATGAGGCCCAATGTCTCCCTTTGATTTAGGTTGTGGCATGCTAACAATTGCCATTACAGTGTCAGTCTTTTGTCTTATTCCCTCTAAAGAAACGTTTGTGCCCGAAAAGTGACTAGACTCCTGCCTGAACTTATATTCATCCAGAATCACTGAGCCACGTATCCTTGACATCATGTAGTATATTCGGCAAGCTGTGGTCATGCTCTTCCATACTGACCCTCAAACCAAAATTTCATTTTGATAATGGTTAATTCCCTTCATCTTTCTAAATAGCCTGGTCATGACTTTTTGAAAGATAATTGCAGTGGTTTCCAACCCAAGAGAATCCTTCTGCAATGAAATGGACATACAAAAGTAAGGAAGGTGTTTAGATCTATTGATTCAAATGACCAGATGTGCTAATAAAAATCTGCAAAAACACTCAGAATTTAATTTGATCTGATGGTAGGCGGACTACAGATCAATCTTGGCAAAGACCATGGCAACTCACTGTGGTTAAGACTAACTTGTTAATGCTGGGCAGAGGGAAACCTATTGGCATAAGGGAAGCACAGGGAGGTTAAGCTCACTGAATGGATTTCTCTTTTGTTTTGATAGGTCTCTGACTTCTGCACTCTGGCACACAGCAGGCTGCAGTAGAACTTAAGTTATGTTCACATTGGCATGTGATGCAAAGCCTGTGCGCAGAGTCTTGATGTGGTCGTACACACTAGTAATTGAGACTTTGTGTCTGCAAACTAAGGCACTCCAGGTGTTGTTCTGTTGAATTGGCGAGGTCTAGCCAGTGGCTTTCACAGGTGGGCCTCTGAGTCATGCACTGGAAAGTCAGACCCCAAGTGATTCCAAAACCAAAATTAATCACGGCTATATATCCAGGCTATGCACTAAAGGATTACCGCATGTGCTGATTTGGGACTACTGTGTAATGCCGTTTCTCTTTAAAAGTATTGCTGTGGATCCACATTATACAGGGGTAGCTAAGAAGCAGAGTGAATATGGAGATTGTTGTTGGAGATTTGTTGAGACGCTTGGGCTTTAGGGTTCCACCAGACTTCGTGGGGGCTGGGGATGGGTAGGTGCACAATATGGAGAGTTGCAGCTCTTGAGGAGGGTATTCAGATGCATTATTCTGTATCACTGTTTCTCTATTAATGTTCTTTGAAAATGTTTAAAGGTTATCCAGACTTATTAGATCTCCACAAGGCACCTTTTCTGGAACTATCAACCCACCGATGGCAGTAGACTTGTGAGCAGTGCCCTATCCCTTCTGCAAGAACTATGACACATTTGTGATGTCACTTACCCTACAACTATCAGGACTCTCCCCACTAAATTCTGAGGTATGCAGCTGCTAAAATCTGGAACCATCCTAGCACAGTGAGGCTCGAATCTTGCAGTGGAGACAGGATCTGTCGTAGCGACTTGGGACCCCTTTGGAGGACAGAGAGAATCCTTGGCTGACCCCCCTGGCTGTCCCAGCAGTGGTGCCCTGTTCCTCTCGGGGGCCCCATTCAGCCCTCTCCTCTGGCTATCGCAAGCCATAGATTGAATAAGCCCCATCCTTTTTAGCATTGCCATAGATATTCCCCCATTGAAAAATCCCTTTTCTCATTTGTCTGTGCATTTAAATAATTTTCCCATTGGAGAAATCCCATTTTCCTAGTATATTTTCTTCAGTAAATCAATTAAATCCCCCATTTATTTCACAGGATTGGGATAGTTGGAATTCGAAAACCAACTCTCTTCCTGGTGCATTGTGAATTGTTACAAGTTATAAAAGTGCTGCTCAAAAGAAGTTATCCCATTATGAGCTGAAAAACGAATGTGTCCCTGTGTTTAAATTGTGCCCTACAAAACAAATTTCCATTTGCAACTGTATTTTCCCTGTGCTCTGTCCTATTCCAAAACCGATTTTCTTTTTTGGTGAACTATTCTTTTACCTAGAGCCTACCTGTTATCTACCTGCCATTTTAATTGAAAACCGATTTTCCTATTCTTAGCTACCCCATTTGCACGAGCTGCTGTCACTGTCAGCATCAGTGAAAACCAATTCCCATTTACATTTTTCTTTTTCATTGCGCTCTAAAACAAAGGTTCCCCTTCTTTGCTGATTCCCCCTCTCGTGTCTGTGGGTACCACCCCAAAACCGATTTGTCCCCTGTGTTCCTACTCCCTGCCACTGCCTTCCATTCAAAGGAATATAGTCCAATTGATGTTTGGGGGCTGAGTGTCGCGGGGGAGTGCTTAACCTTCAAGCAATCATTTGAGTGGAGTTGTTTTTGTCTTGCTTTGTCATAAAAAAAGGAAGTAGTATCATAGTATATTTTAACCTGGTTGTTTTCTACAAGTATCTGCATTTGGGTTGCCACAACATTGGTGGCTGTTGTAATTTGTTTATTCTGCTTTTGTCTTAAATAAGAAATTAATAAAATATTTATTGATAACACACTGGGCATGGTTCCCAGTACATTGTGACACAGGGTACTGGTGGAGGTTGGGTGCGAGACAGGTTGAAGGCCTCCTTAAACAAAAAATCTCTAATGTAGAAATAGAAAGCGTTTGTATTGTACGCCACATTCTGTCGTAAATCTCCCCCCGTCTCACCTGTGATCGGGATCTCCCTTGTTCAGCCACAGGACTCTTCCTGTGGATGGTTCGGGTCTTGAATAGGCTCGCCAGAGCCTCATCAGGTTGCAGGACGCGTTCAGAGTTCCGGGAAGTTCGTGGTTCCAGGTATCCAGGATTAGCGATGAACGAGTGAGTAGGGGGGGAAATCCAGGAACAGGATAAAAGGCAAGGAAGGAAGTAAGAGGATCAAAGGAAACCAATGTAGAGAGTAAGCACACATCGGGTCACTACCGAAGATAGTGTTGAGACGTGCAGACCCGCAGGGGCGTGACCAATTTATAGTATGTGCCACGACGTGAAAGCTAGTGCGTAACACGGAGCTTGGTACGGCCATGTTGGGAGGAACAAGGAGTACAAGCCCTTCGTGACAATGACCATGAGGTCCAGAAGGGGCAATTTCGCCGGGTCATGACACATTCATTGTGAGGGAATGAGATCCCCGACTTGCTTGTGCTGAAATGTTGCAATTTACATTAAAAACAATATAATAATGAGAACAAAGGAAGCAAATGCACACAAACAGAGAAACTTCACCTTTCGGTTCTCACTGCAGATAGTTGTAGAATTCATTAAAGCGCGTAGTGCTTACACATGTAATGAATAAAATACATACAAACTATATTACAGTGCTAGTGCTTCACCTTTCATCATTATTATCAAACATAGTTTGCCCTATAGTCTAGTATCAAGTGCCACAGGAAAGCCAAAAATGTAATTGCTAATAACTTTTGACTCGCATGACCGATTTGGCCGATATCTTTTAAACAAAAATGTTGTCACAACCCTCCTGCCCCCTCCTACCCCATCTCAGTCCCCACCTAAACTAAGACTGGACATTCTGAGAAAGATTTGTTAAAAAATGAAAAAGTTATTGAGAAAGCAAAAAAAACAGGGTCGCTGTTCAGCAGCGTGGAAAATAGATGCCCTCTCCTGAGCTCTGTATTACCCACTACTACAACGGCACCCAAACCCGAAAACAGGCCTCCAGGCGAGTGTAATCTAGGCCAAAGAGCGCCGGAAATGCTGGAGAGCAATCTGCTCAACCTCAGGACCATGAGCCCCACTATAGAGGCAAAATCTTTGGCCGGATCCGAGGCGGGCTCTGCGCCTCTCCCCTGTCGGGAGGAGCAGCCTGGAACGCGTCGGAAAGGAGGCCAACCCCTGGCACACCCACAGCGGGCGGGTCTCGACTTGCTGAGGCCGCACTGAGGGGGTGAACAGTGGGGACGGCAATGCCTGCTGCAGCCCATCCCCGCCAACTGGAGAACAACGCCCACCTCGTCCCCCGGAGACACCGGCCGTTGGCCATGATTAACCATTGCTCTGCCTGATATAAGGGAGGAGCTGCAGCAGCTGCCTGCAATAAGGAGGCCCACAGCACTGCGATACACTGGAAGCCTGCTGTACACAACAATTGAAATTGGGAGAACCAATAGACAGATCCACCATTGACTGGAGCGGGGACTATATATACTGAGGCGACCTCTGTGCCTCTTCCCCCGGCTGCCTCGGGCACGGCGGAGAGGGGACCGGCCCCCGACATACCTACCACCTCGGCCCCGGAGAAAAAGGATGCTGGCCATAATTAACTTTTGCCCTGCCGGGGCAGACTTGCAGCACACAACGCTGCCTGAGGTGAGGGAGAGGCTACAGCGGCTGACTGCACCAACATCGCCCACCACGGAATACTGGCGGCCTGTTGGCTGCAATGGCACGAGTTGGTGGGAACGCTGAGTGGGGCTGCTGGTGCCTGGACTACTGTTAACAAGCCACTGCCCTCAAACAGTGGGAAATAAAGGCCAAGAGGCTGGGAACCTAGAAGTGGGCAGCAAATAGATCAAGGAGCACTTTCCACGAACACCAAGCTGAACACCACGGTGAGCCTGACGTTGGGAACCAGATGGGCTGGGAAACTTGATCACTCAGGCTAGTGGGACTCGCCTGGGGGAAGAGGGGTCACCCTATGAGCTCTGTAAAAGGAAGATAAGTCTGGACCTAGGCCCCTCCATCTCCCCCTCGGATCCAGTGGGGGGCATTGGGAGGAGCAGGACATTGCGGAGGCCACAACACAACACCATCTGAGGCAAATAGAAGCCTGTCAACCCTGTCATCACCCCTTAGGCTGAGTAGTGTGGGCTCGCTTTGCTTGTCTTACCATATCCCTACCTAAATAATAAATCACAGACAAATTATGTTTATGGAAAAGTTGTAAGCCGTAGGCATTTTATATTCTTACAGAAAATACAACACAACAAAAATCAACACTGCCATATGCTTTTGGGCCTCTTGTGTCCAGTCCTGAAGTTGCCCAAGGCTCCTCCTGAGTCCTTGTTATCCCTGGGCCTTCGTTCCTGGGCCCAAATGCCGCCTAGGACATGCTTTGGACCGTGCACCGAAAGAGTACTCAGCGTTCCCACTTCTCCACTTCTACCTGCTCCTTCTTTTTTGGACCGTGTACCGAAAGAGTACTCGGCGTTCCCCCTTCTGCCTGCTCCTTCTTTTTAGGACCGTGTACCGAAGGAGTACTCGGCGTACCGGCTCCTGCCTGCTCCCCTCTTCTTCCGTTATTTTTGTAGGGTGGGTTGGGTGGCAAACGTTTTTCCTTCCCCTTATCCAGGCACTATGAGCCTACCCGAGAGAGTTGAGCTCTTACCTGGTTTGTGCCGCCTCTCCTTTTCCTGGCTTACTTATACACCCCCGGCCTTTTGTTCCTTCTTGGGGGCGGCCGGGTTACCCCCCTGGCCCCTTGCTGTTATATTTCGCACCTTCCCAGGTGCTGCTTCCTGCCCTTTCCTGGGCCTTTGTTTCTTGTGGCGCCGTTCGGACGCCCCTCCCTACGCTTCTGCGCCTTTTTCCCCCACCCCGCGCCTAAACTCCCAGACCCTCCATCGTCCCGCATTTCATGCGGCCCGGTGCCTAGGGCATAGGCTGAATAGTGTGGGCTCGCTTTGCTTGTCTTACCATATCCCTACCTAAATAATAAATCACAGACAAATTATGTTTATGGAAAAGTTGTAGGCCGTAGGCATTTTAATTTTCTTACAGAAAATACAACACAACAAAAATCAACACTGCCATATGCTTTTGGGCACCTTGTGTCCAGTCCCGAAGTTGCCCAAGGCTCCTCCTGAGTCCTTGTTATCCCTGGGCCTTCGTTCCTGGGCACATGCCGCCACACCTGAGCGGGTGTTCCTCACAGCCGCTCAGGTCCCCCCCAAAAGCCCCCTGCCTACAACCCCATTCTTGGAGTGCCCTAAAAATGTTGTCGGAAAAAACCCCCATCCTTTTCCTTGCTAGGTGTACCCCATCCTGGTGAAACAGGTCGAAGATCTAGGAATTCTTGGGTGATGCATCTGGGACAGTGGTCCTTCTCTCTGATGCAATTGAGGTCTATTGCTCTCCCCTTCCCCGTTTGGTCTGCTTTAGATTTCTTTAGCATTATAGACATCCCCTTGTTTCCCATACTAATGTCTTTCCTTGCCAGGACGTCTCCTGCCACTGTATTACTGGCCACCAGTTCCCCTACCCTGAAAGCCCCATAGTATGCTAGCACAAATGCTGCCCTGAACAGAGCGGTTTCGTACGTGCTGCTGCATGTGTCTCTTAGTACTTTTAACAGAATTATCAACTTCCCAAAATTTACCGGCCTTCTGTTATCTGGTTTCTTCCCCTCTAATTTCGCCCATCCTCTCATAGCGTATTTTATTTTAGCGCTGTCGGTTGGGTCCGGTATGCCCGCCACTTTTGTGGTATATGCCACTGCCGCTAGGTGCGCTGCTGCCCAGCTTTTCTTTTTCCCTTTGGCAAATGCCCCTTCGAGAAATTCACAAATTATTTTCCGTTGACATTTTTTCCACCAACACATCCTTTACATGCTTTTCGTACTGCTTACCCGTTTTGAACGTTAGGGCATTCCTGGTCAGTTTGTCAATGACCCTTTCCTTTCTCTGTTCTTCTCCCACTTCTTTTGAGTTGACCTTGTGGCCAACCGGGCTTTCCTTTCCAGTGCCTCCAACGGGACCCATGCCTTCCGCAGCGTGGCCGTTCTTTCCTTGTCGGCGTCCGGTCTCAGCTCCCTGAATTTTTCCCACTGAAAGCGAGAGATTGCATCAGCCACCACATTTACTTCCCCAGCGATATGCCTCGCCTTTATGCATGTATTCATTTTTAGGCTTTCCAGCGTGATTGCCCTCATTAATTCCAACACTATTATGCATGACGCACTTACTTTATTTAACACGTGCACCACCGCCATGTTATCTGACCATACTGCCAACTCCTTGTTTCCTAGCTCTTTCCCCCCATGCGCATAACGCGACCCATATCGGGAAGAGCTCCAGCAGCGTTATGTTTTTGCGTCCATTCCGCCACCTGCCATGTTTTTGGCCACTTGCCTGCACACCATTGTTTCCCCAGTATCGCGCCAAAACCAAGGCCACCTGCTGCACCGGTGAACACCCTTTTACCTTCCTCGTTTACCGGTGAGCGCCATATCACCGACCCATTGAAGTATTTCAGAAATTCTGCCCACACTTCCAGATCTCTCTTGATTCCTCCCCCTAGCCTGACTCTGTGGTGCCCCTTTGTAGCACCTCTCGTTTTCAGCTCAATACTTCTCTGGAAGACCCTGCCCTATGGTATGACTCTTCCTGCGAAGTTCAGCTTTCCTGCCAGCGCTTGCAATTCTCTCACTGTCACTTTGTTTCTTCCTTGTAGTTCCTTTATTGTCTTCAGCAGATCGGTCACCATGTCATCCGGGATCCGGCACCTTCCTTTGCTTGAGTCAATTTCTATTCCTAGGAATTGGATAATCTGCGTTGGGCCCATCGTTTTCTCCTCCGCCAGTGGAAACCCCCACTCACTTGGTATTTCCACAAATGTATCCAAGGTTGCCCTGCATAGCTCTGAACCTTTGGGCCCAACGAATAAAAAAATCGTCCAGGTAATGTACCATCATGGACTCCCTCATCTCTTCCGTTACCGCCCATTGCAAAAATGAACTTACCCTCTCAAAATATGTGCATGCGATGGCACACCCCATCGGGAGACATTTGTCGATGAAGTATTCCACCTCCCAATGCATACATAACCATCTTTGAGATCTGCTATTGACTGGCAACAGGCGGAATGCAGATTTAATGTCTGCTTTCACCATCCATGTCCCTTTACCTGCTTTCCTGACCAGTTCTACTGCCTCCTCGAAGTCTGAATATGATACAGTTGCATCGCTCCGGGCGATGCCGTCGTTCACCGAGGCCCCCGGGGGGTAGGATAGGTGGTGTATCAGCCTGTATTCCCCTTCGTCTTTTTTTGGCACCAGCCCCAGTGGAGAGCATATAAATTCTTCGAATGGTAAGGCTGTAAGGGGGCCCTCCACCCTCCCCAGTTCTACCTCTTTCCGGATCTTACTGGTAACTATATCTCTGTTCTCGGTTGCCGACTTTAAGTTCCTAGGAATGTCTTGCGCTCCCTTCCCGGTAAACAGGATGTTAAAACCTTCTCTAAAGCTTTGTCTGATCTGATCTGCCGTTTCCTGGTCTGGGTATTTCTGGAGCCACCCTTCCATCCTCTCAATTTTTACTGGTGTGGCCCCCTTCCCACCCCAGTTCTTATTTCCGCGTCTCATCGCTTCTGCCACTTGGAGCTGCGGCCCTTGTGCACTTGGAGTTGCTGTGGTCACCCTTACATCTCTCGCACTTGTGGCTGAACTTGCACTTCCATCCCCAGCTATAGGGTACCCCCTTTTCAAAATTCCGACATTGTCCTGGTTCTGCTCGTGCTGTTCCCGTGCTCCTGCTGCCCCCCCTGCGTTGTTGTGGGCAGGCTGCTCTGCCATCCTCTCTGTGACCCATAATTTCTGCTCCGAAAACTCTGGTCTCTATTTATGTCATAGCTGGATTCGTACCTTCTGTTATTGTATCTATAATCCGCTTTGTAATCATTCTGCCAATTTTGCCTTCTCTGCTGCCCCCCTGCGCTTCGCTCCTTGGTATCCCATTTCTCCTTCAGCACATTAAATATGTAGAGATTAAAATTTTCTTCATCCCAACCCATATCCGGAAAGCAGTCCATCTCCTTTCTGAACTCGTGATCATACTCCAGCCATGCGTCACCCCCAAACGCTGCGTGTACCTTCAGCACCCTCTGCTGATACGCCACTAATGCTATCCCGTCTTCCGGGAATTTTTGTAACATAATTGTAGACATTATGGTGAAGGCCGCCATCCAGTTGTCAAAATTCCTTACCACTGGCACCTTTTTTAGTAAGCTTTTCTCGTCCTTCTTAATGTCCTCTAGGGCCACATTCATCCCCCTCTTTTGACAATCTAACAATGTGAAAATATCCATCAATTCCTTCCTCCATATTTTCTCCTTTACTTTGTCATTTATGTACCAAGCCATTGCCTTCATTTAACTGCCCTGTGCATCTTTACCCATGATTGGCCTGCCATATTTCGTCATGAGTGGCCCCCCATTTTCTGCCGCTGCCACCGTCGGTGCTGCCCCCGGTGGTGGGTCCCCTGACACTGTTGCCCCTGGTGCCCCCGTTGGCACCCCCGGTTGTGGGTTGGGTCCTTGCGGTGCTCCCCCTGTGTTTGGCCCTACCGGTGCACCTTGTGGTGCTGGGACTATTGGTGCCCCTTGTGGCGCCGGGACTACTGGTGCCCCTTGCGGCGCCGGGACTGGGGTTTCCCTGGGATCTGCCCCTGCCCCCCCTGCCCCTCTCTGTTTCTCCCTGCTCACCACTCCTCTCCATTTTACCCAAGCCCTTAAATGATCCCTTTCTTTGTCATCACTGCTTGCTTCAGTTGAGGAACTCCCCTGCCGCTCCTCCCTGGATCCCTTCTCCCGTCTGCTCTTCTTGCCATTGGTTCTGGGCGACTGACCCGAAACCGTGACGCAATTTTTTTTTACATTTTTACAATTTTATTCCCCACATTATTATTCACAGTACCTTTGTTTTTATCTTTTTTCTTTCTCTAGGTCGGTGCCTCTGTCTGTTCCTCCGATCTCTTCGACTCCGCTCTCCCCCTCTTCTGTCCTTGCGCTACCTCGTCTTCTCCTTCGCTGTTGCTGAGCTCTATGAACAGCAAAGGTGACGTTGCCTTCGCCCTTTCCCCCTTCTGCATTATCTCCAGCACCCATTGTGCCCTATATTCTTTCTCTGCCTTTCTCGCCCATTCTGAGAATTCTTGAGCCCTTTTTGCTCTTCCTTCCACCATCCTTCTCGTCTGAATTCTGTTAGCCCCGCTTTCCGGCTCCTCCGCACCCTGCGTCCTCTGTTTTTTCTGGTTTCCTACTCCCGATCTTCCTCGCCCGTCTCGCTTGTCCACGGCGAAGGTGCTCTGTTCGCTCACAGCTGGTACTTCTGGGTTGCTCCTGCACAACTGGACAAACTCGTAGCCACTGCGTTTAGGTCGAATTAAGAGGAGGTGGAAATGCGTGAGCCCGCAAGAGCAAACATTTTTCCTTCCCCTTATCCAGGCACTAAGAGCCTACCCGAGAGAGGTGAGCTCTTACCTGGTTTGTGCCGCCTCTCCTTTTCCTGGCTTACTTATACACCCCCGGCCTTTTGTTCCTTCTTGGGGGCGGCCGGGTTACCCCCCCTGGTCCCTTGCCGTTATATTTCGCACCTTCCCAGGTGCTGCTTCCTGCGCTTTCCTAGGCTTTTGTTTCTTGTGGCGCCGTTCGGACGCCCCTCCCTACGCTTTCGCGCCGTTTTCCCCCACCCTGCGCCTAAACTCCCAGACCCTCTATCGTCCCGCATTTCATGCGGCCCAGGGCCTGGGGCATATGCACAGATCTGGAGAGGCCCCCGGGGCTCAGGGAGCAGGACTCTACTTCAGGGACCGCCACAACAGGCGCCTCCCTGACACTGACCCGGCACCTGAGGGACTAAAGACAATGACCCCACTGCCCATGTGTGTGCCTGAGCTAAGACTGGCAAGAAAGGACCCCCCCATTGTGACCATGCCTAAGGGCAGTGGGGCACACAAAAATCAAGGCTATATACAACCCTTCACAAGGCAGGTTGCTAAACCAGCTGCGGACGCCAACAAAACCTCAGAGGAAAGGATGGAGGCGACGGCCCTGGCCATGCCTGACCTACGCCAGATAACAGACAGTATGCAGATGGGCTTTACAACCATGAATGGTAAGCTGGACGATATTCACACCAAGGTCACAACCCTAAGTGCCAAAATAGAGCGGCAAAGTGCCAGGGTGACGGAGGCAGGGACACAAATTGGGACAGTGGAAGAGGACACTGTAGAACTGAAAAGCCAAGTAACTTCCATGTCTAGAGAGCATAAGCGTGCCCTGCAGAAATGTGATGACCTCAAATCCCGTTCCAGGCAGAACATCCGTATAGTGGGCCTGCTGCAAGGGTTCGGCATAGGCCCCATGGAGATTGCGGTTCAATCCCTCCTAAAGGAACTCCTGGGGGACCCACTCTTCTGAACATCATTTGTGGTGGAACGTGCGCGCAGATCACCCGCGGCTAGACCAAAGCCCAGGGATCGCCTCGGCCAGTGCTGCTCTGATTGCTGAACTATCACGACGAGGCCTCATCCTCCGGCTGGCTAGGGAATAGAGCCCCCTACGATATGAATCGGCGGTCATACATATTTACACAGGCTTCTCCACAGCAGTTCAGCAGGAACGTAAAACATTTTCAGGGTTAAAGAAGCCATTGAGGGACAGATCAGTGCTATATGCAATGCTGTTCACAGCGAGACAGATTCCTACACCAGGGAAAAATACGGTACTTTATGCTAGCCACAGAGGTAGTGGCCTACAACGAAGCAAATATACCCACGGAAGCAATGGGAACATAGAACCACCTGTGAACAACACCTAGGCAGAGAAACCAAACGTCTGTAAAGGTCTATGGTGAATTATGCTGGCACGATATCCTGTCAGTAGACGATGGGTGATAACAACTTAAGTGTAAGAGATTAAGCAACAGCTCCCCTATGCAGTTCTGATCTGTTCAATTGATAGGTTGGCATGTGGTTTGCAAGTTTCAAGGTGGATCACAGTTGGGTGGTGGGAGGAGGAGGGAAGCCACCATCGCCCTGATTGGGGGTGGGGGAAGAATGATGGCGGGAATTGGTGGTGGTTAAAAAAAAAAATGTAAAAAGTGTTTTGGCAGGCACAACAGGGCAAGGAAGGGATGCATGCTACGGCCGCTCATTTGGGATAGCGGACACTACGTTTGGGTGGAGCACCACGGAGCAATCCCATGAGGGGGATTAAATTGATGAGCTGGAATGTCAGGGGCCTGGGAAACCGCACAAAAGCCCACCAAGTGTTGTCCTATGCCAAAAAGCACAGTGTCAATGTTCTATTTCTCCAAGAGATGCACTCCAATGTAGCCACAAACCGTCAGATTGCATCCACGTGGGGGCCTAACATTCTTCACAGTGTACTCGACTCAATCCCCCAGGGTCACCATGCTGATACACGAAAAGCTCAAATTTGTGCAAAATGGGACCCGAATAGACCAAGAAGGTAGATATGTGATGGTGCACGGGGCGCTGTAAGGGGTGGAGTTACTGATGGTTAATACATATGGGTTGAAATATGGGTTGAAAACTCCGGACTTCTAAGAGGCTGTTGCAGACACTATCCACGCATACCCACTAATCCCAGTGATATGGGCAGGGGAAACGAATTGCATTGTAGACCAGGGGCTAGACCGAACAGGGACAGCCCCAAAACCACTATCTAGAAGTAGCTAAAACCTTGTGGCGCAAGTGGGGAAGCTCGACCTAAGGGACATCTGGAGGGTTCGGAACCCACACGATCATCAATGCACATTTTATTTGGCTGTCCACGACATGGCCTCCCGTATAGACCTGATATTAATCCCCAAACACTGGGTGTGGAAGGTATTCAGCTGCACCATCCTGCAATGCACGCTCTAGGACCACTCCCCTGTCATGTCAATCACGTTAGGTGGGGGGGCCTAACACCACCTCGCATTGGCGATTTAAGTCGGAGGCCCTTCAGGACGTAGCATTCAAAAAGCAGACATTGAGGGGGACATACGCACCTATTTCCACCACAACACACCTGAGGAAACATCAAATGGCACGATATGGCAAGCGTTCAAGGCCTATATTAGGGGAATGGCGATAGCTAAGGAATTTGTGGTTTTAAAAACAATCAGGTGGGAATTGACTAACTACAAGATTCAACTTAAAGCACTTGAAAGCACCTACACATCCAGCCCAGACCCTACAATAATGACCGACATACACTTAGCATTAGAAGAGTTTAAGTCCCTCAGGGAGGTGAAATACTCGACAGCGGCAAGGCACTATGGGGAGGGAGAACGCCCCGGCAGAATGCTAGCAGGGCTGCTGCAGGCAGAGAAAGACCCGTCATACATAGAGGAGATTCTGACCGAACAGGGAATAAGTAAACACTCAGACCAAGAGATCCTTGAGGTGTTTGAGCAATTCTATGCAAAACTGTATAAGTCGGCCCTGAAACGGGGGGTGCAAGTCATTGAGCCAATACTGGAGGAGATACCGCTATCCAGACTATCTGAGAGGGCCAGGGGGAAAAAAAAAAAGTCTACGTCCCATACACGGCAGAGGACATCGCTAAGGTAATAGGTGAACTCCCAAGGGGCAAGGCCTAGTGGCCGAATTCTACATGGCTTACGGTCCAATACTAGCTGCCCACTTACTGAAAGTGTGGGAAGAGGCCCTGAGATGCTCACTACTGCCTGACACATTACGAGAAGCAAGCATAATAATCCTTGTAAAACCTGGCAAGCCGGCCAACAAGTGCGGGTCGTACAGACCTCTGTCACTAATCAATGTGGACACGAAAACCTTTGCCAAAATCATTGCGAATAGAATCCTTCCCTAATTTGAACCAGGCAGATCCACAGCTCTGAACACCTGCCGCCTGTTGAATATAATGGCGTGTATCAAACTGGATACCGCAGCGGTAGCAGTGGCCTAGATGCACAAAAGGCCTTCGATGTGGTCTCCTGGGAATACAAGTTCATCATACTAGAGAAATGCGGCCTAGGTGAAAGTTTGATCAAATTCATTAAACTCCTATGCGCAAACCCCACGGCCAGATTGGCAGTGAACCCTCAACTCAGGGGAGATGCGGCTAGAGAGGAGCACCCGACAGGGCTGCCCCTGTCGACCCTTGTATTTACACAAATTATTGAACCAATGGCGGACATGATCCGCAAACGGCACAGGAATAGTTGTATCAGGATACTTGGTCCCCCGGACATCATCTTGCTCTACGCTGACAATGTCCTACTGTATATAAGGGAACACAGCGTAAACCTAGACCAGATAATGCACGATATAACAGTTTGGTGCATTACTATTAACTACACAAAATCCAAAATATTTACCTTCACAGAACAGGCAGGCAGGTAGGCCCACTAGAATATACCCACTAAAGTGGTCCCCGGACGGGATACGGTACCTGGGGATCCAAGCAACTAGGGACAAAAAAGCTTTACTAAGCCAGAACTACACAGAACACGAATGTTATGTGATGGGCAGGGTCGCCCTTTGACGACCGGCTGTGCTCTCAGTGGCAGGCATACACTGGTTAAAATGGCAATTTTTGCCAAACTACTTTACTTGTTTACAAAGGTACTCTTGATTTTTAAAGGTACTTTCTAGGTGCATCGGTTCAAGGATTTCAGGCTAAAGAGATACAAGAAAACATGAACAATGAAAAGTCGCCTGAAAAACATCAGACAAATAACCGTGCACTCATGGAGGAGAACAATCTCTCAAATAATTCAAGGACAATAAAAGTATTTTTCAAAAGCTTGTTGATTAAATATACAAATTTCACTCAAAAAATAGATAGTCCTATTCTCTTATAAATTAACATTCATTTTTTAAAAAAAGCACATTTTCAACATGTTTTTGATACATTAAACCAATTCCAACAAAGATTCACAGTGTCTTAGTCATACAAAGTTTAAAAAAACATCTTATAGTAAAACTTAAGTACAAAGTGTTAATTCAAATGTGAGTCCGGTCTACTGTCCTCATCGTTATTCTACCCTAGTATTAACTAAGTTGCTAGTTTTGCTAGGGGGCAACGACTGGCACTACGTGTTTCGAGTTATGCACTCTTCTTCAGGTGCAGTGGACTCTGCAGTATTCTGAACATTTAAAAAAAACATAAGGTCTTTCATTTATTATAATTGGTTCATAATTTTAGAAGACTTATTTACATAGCAGTCTGATCATTTTTTTAAGACAAAGGACCAACATTTTATTTGCTTATTGAATCGATTGTAATTGTTTAAAAAACCTCCTAATTCGATCCAAACTCCATTGATCATGACACACTAGTCATGTCCCTGAGGGTGTAAGAAATAATATACAGGTTTTAGGATTCATATGATCAATATCTGCATCAGCATTAGTATAAATAGTAATCAGTTATTCAACCATTTTAGCACTTAAAAAAATCTCACTGTGCTGCCATATGCTAATCTCAAACACTAGTGAGAAGGAGGGAACCAGATGCAACACCTGCAAATTAAGCTTATTGCAGATCACTCGATCTGTTTCAAACGTACCCACTTGGCCGGGTAGAGTACTTCACCAGATTTCACGGCATCCCTACACAGTTTTTGTGGCATGCGGGGGCAGTCCACAAGAAATGGGTCAACATGGCCCTCCCAGACGAGAAGGGGGTTCCTACCGCACCCAATCTGGAAACTTACTGGCTGGCGGCCAAGCACAGTACTCAACATACTTGTACAGAACAGAGGACGTGCCACCACATGTCCAGTTGGAAGGTATGGCTGCTGGCAGGTCAGACATTAGCACCCTACTGCTAGATGGGAAATAGACAAATGCCTGCCGCTTCGGCCCAATGCACACCACACTGCGTGCATGACGCGGTATAGTAATAGGCACAGGGGCCAACCACCCCTACTACAAATGGGTGCCATTGGCGAGGTTTCCGGGATTGGGGCCCACCTGGGACACCACACTCATGGGGAGATGGGAAGTGCTAGGATATTGGGCAGTGGGTGATTTTGTCACAACACAGACATGGACGCAGGGGAGCTACGAGCACCACAACTGATACCCTGCAGCTCTATAGGATCCGTGCAGCAGTTGCCAAACAATGGGACAATCACCCAGATGAACCGGTAGAAGACCTGTTCCTGGCAAATATATGCAACACAAAGGGTTGCCGCAGGGTGTTCGCAAAATTGTACAAGATAATTATGGACAGGGCTGGGGTAAAAGTGCCCCCTGCTAGAGTAAAATGGGCAAGAGAAATGAATGCTGTAATTACAGACATTGAGAGTGGTTCACCACACATTGAATGCACCACACACAGATTCAAAAAAATGGATTTGTATTTATGGTTAGTTCACAAAAGGATAAATGAAAAAAAGAACGTGCAATTTTTCCACTGGTAATCAAAAAGCCCTCTAGTTTACACGTGTTTCGGCTGCTCAAGAGCCTTTTCCAAAACAAACAAATTGGGCAGTTCAATAAATCATTAACATTCATGTTCATGTTCTAAAAATCCTTCTCACAATGATGTCCCGGGTAAATCCCTCGTATCTATTTCAATGTCATTTCACGCGTCGGCTCTGCACAGAGGCTTTTTGATTACCAGTGTAAAAATTGCACGTTCTTTTTTCATTTATCCTTTTGTGAACTAACCATAAATACAAATCCATTTTTTTGAATCTGTGTGTGCCGCATTCAATGTGTGGTGAACCACTCTCAATCTTTATTAACCAGGTAAGTTAAGGGATTGGCTCCGCCAACAAATCACTGCACGGACGCGACACGGCTGAAAGGCAATATCTAACAAGGTCGCTGACAGAAGAAGTTGCATCCAAAAGTCACCCCCAAAAAAACCTCTGCAAGCTAGTAATTACAGACATACAATCGCGCAAAATGTGCTCACTTACTAAAACTGTGTCCTTAACTCAATTTTCAAGCTTATTCAATATAATGTGCTAAACCGATTATACTACACCCCAGACAAACTATGGAAAATATACTCTGACCAAACAAATGGGTGCCCCCCGTCGCAAATAAAGATGAGGCTGGACATCTACATATGATGTGGAGCTGTGTCAAGCTCCAGAACCTCTGGAAGCAGGTACTCACACTTGCTGAGATAGTATAGCGGCCTCTGACATACTTCTTCATGGAAGCGCGATTTGGGCTGCGGAGACATCCAAGAAAAGCATATCCGAGCACTGCAGAACATGGGGCGAGTGATAGCTAAACATTGCATACTGCAAAATTGGAAGAAGGCCAGCCCACCCACACAACGGGAATGGCTTTCCATCATGATCTGGGCAGATGAGTGTGAGGAATTATACATGTCAACCATGCCTGGAACATCCAGGCCCAAAGACATTTGGTGCGAATTTCGTTCCTACCATGGCAACCTGCAAGAGGATCAAGCTGCTCCAGACAATGGCACACCCACATGCACACATGCAAATAAGGAGTTTGGGGGAGCTTCCGAGGAGGGAGGGGGGGGGCTGATTGTGCTGCATACAAGACAAAATATTGGCTACTGTGGCCCTGTGGCTGAGGTTTATACTCCAACGATGAAATAAGTGGCTTAAATGTGCCGAAATGTACTATGTTCCCTTCTGCCTGTAATAATATACTATGATAATCATATGCTGTAATGTTTACTGCCAAACACAAATAAAATAAAGTTAAAAAAAAAAAAGCCTAAAAAACTCTTTTCAGCTTACACCCATTCATTTCCCCATAGAGGGAAAAGTCACAATTTCTGCGCAGGAAAACAAAAAACCGCTAGATGGAGTTGAAGCAGGTATATAACAACTTGGGCACAAACCGTTGGCTCTATTTCCAGGAGAGGTTATTCTGTCCAGTAGTTGTTAAAATATTTGGTGGGGAATGGGCTGCCTGCTTCGCCAAAAATTATAACTTTATCTCCCATGGTGCTTTGCAGCAGAGAGGCTTTTCAGAAATTAAAAAGGTACCTTTTTTTGGTTTGATGCAAGAAATAACCAGGGTTAACCTAAAAATGCCATTTTGCCAAAAAAGGATTAAATGGCATCAGGCTAGAGGTGGGGAGGGGGTAAAGGTGACACCATGTGAAATTGAGAGGTTCACAGGGCTGGGGATCGGGTTCAGAGCTCAAACGTTTTCTCATAACTATGGTTATTTTCGCTATGAAAGCACGTCACAGGAATAACCTGGATTATTTAATGAATAACCTGGGTTATTTGTAGTTCATTACTATTATCAGGGTTAAACCAAACGTGGTTATGGGAAAATCTATTTTTTTTTTTTAAGAGAGGGATAGAAAAATGTGATAAATACAAAAAAAAGTTAAATGTTACAGCTACAGTGAGGTGTGGGGTAATGGGTGTGGCCGAAGACTATGGCTGCTGGGTTACTTTAAGGAATGGTGCAATATGTAAAGTGGACATGGCCAAAGGCCATGGCTAGTGTGCCCAAAAGAAAACTAGTGGTGTGGCCATAGCCAAAGGTCATGGCTAGTGGGCCCATTTAGGAAAGCTACTGGAGCAATATGTACAGTGGCCATGGCCAAAGGCCATGCGCACTGGTCATGGCCAAAGCTAGTGGGACTCGAAGAAAGTAATTGGGGCAACATGTAAAGGGGCCACAGACTGAAAGCCAGGGCCAATCGTCATGTGCGAAGGCCATGGCTAGTAAGCGGGAAAGAAAGGTTGTTTTAAAAAAAGATACAGTGGGCACAGTAGCCCTGGCTAGTGGGCCGAAAGACATGTAGAGTGGCCATGGCCTTAGTGGGTCCAAAAGAAACATATTGGGGGAACATGTACAGTGGCCTGTAAAAAAAAGCTAAGGTATAACAAAAGCCTTCAAATTCACTAAAAAAGCCTTAGTTAAGGTGCAGTTCATTTGTGCAACAAAACCGTTGAAATTCAGCAGATGTGGGAAGTCATGACCAGCTTAACTCGGCACATATTTTAAGCAGGATTTTCAGGGATATTAGGCATCAGCAGTTTTGGTTCAGGTATGTTCTATCTTGCCTTTTGCCTTCCTCACCGACAAGGGCTATGGTCTCTGACATCCAAGATACCCTCTGACCTGTAATCAAATCCTTGGAGCTGGATAACAGTCATCAACATGTCAAACATGGCTCAGTTTTTGGGATTTCGCCTCTGGCAACCAACGCTGCACGTCATATGATATTTTTGTGACCTGCATGGTACCACATGTTACATCCCCTGACTGACAGGCCTGAAAGGAAGACTGCAGAGTACAGATTTTTCAAGCAAATTATGACTAATTCATCACACAAAGTTAACTCATCCTAAAGTTAAAGGAATAGTGCGCTCTAAAATATTATTGCTTTAAAAGATGGGCAACAGTATAAAACATACTTTAAACATAATTTTAATTAAAGTTCCTATATAAATGCTTTGAGCAAACGAGGCTCAAAGCGTTTACATGGGAGCATCCATTTTGCCATTTCAGGCAGCCTCCTCAGCTCTGCCCTGGAGGCACTAAACAAGCAGCAAAAGCCCCCTACTGGGAAGCTTTTGCTTACTGCAGCAACAGCATAGCTAAGGAGGTTGCCTTCACTTTCATTTTACTTTTTCGGTGCTCCCCAAGCCCAGGGAAGCACAGGAAACGTAAAATGAAGGCAAAAAGCAAAGGCGCAGCAATTACAAATACAACTTTGTTGTATTTGTGATTGCCATGGTTGGAAAACCACGGAAATCCTAAATACAAGAACATTGTTATTCTGACTGCGGCGGCTTTTGCATGGAATAACAATGTTCTTGTATTTGTAAATACCGCAGCATTTACAAATACAACAATGTTGTATTTCTCACTGCGGCGGCTTTCGCTTGGAGTCTCGTGGGCTCCCTCATGGTTGGGGGAGCCCAGGAGAGTCCACGCGATAGCTGCCGTAGTAGGATACACTGCAGCATTTCAAAACACACCCGCGTTGTGTTGCTGCCTGCAGCGGCTTTCACTGAGGGGAGCCCAGGAGACAAAGTGAAAGCCGCTGCAGGCAGAAACACTGCAGCATTTGGAAACACAATCGTGTTGTGTTTCTGCCTGCAGCGGCTGGCAGAAACACAATGCGGTTTTATTAAAAAACACTGCAGTTTTTCTTTCTAAGTTTCTCGGGCTTCCCCCGGCTCGGAGGAGCACAGGAAACTTAGAAAGAAAACCACAGTGTTTTTAAAAACAACAATGTTGTATTTATGTTTGCGGTGGGTTCAGCTTGGAGCCCAGAGGGCTCCAAGCTGAACCCACCGCAAACATAAATACGTTTTAAAAGCTGCGGTTTTCTTTCTAGGTTTTCCGGGGTCCTCCAACCTGAAAAACTTAGAAGAAAATAAACGCAGCTAGTGCTTATTTAAAAATAGAAATAGGCACTTACCCAGATGCAGCTTTCCTGCCTGCAGTCTGTGGTCTCCGTCCTCCGGCACCAATGAAGCAAAAGCCACCTAGTGGTAGCTTTTGTTTATTACAGATGGCTGGCTTTTGCTTCATTAGTGCCGCAAGGGCAAGCACAGGAGGCATCCATTTCACAAAATGGATGCCTCCTAGTGCTTCACATTTTTCAGTTTGAGCTTCATTTCCTCAATACTTTACATAGGGACTTTTTAAAAAGATATTTTTTAGATATATTTTTGAATATTGGCCATCTTTTTAGCCAATAATATTTTAGAACGCACTATTCCTTTAAAAGCTACGACAGAAGACTATAAAGCCAGCTAGCAATATACAATACATTTTATCCGCCCATTAAAGCAGGTTCAAGTATTAGGGCTGGCCTTCCATGGTGGCACCTCATGGAGTGAAAACTAATCCTAGGACAATATATACCAGGGAACAAAATTGAGTTAAGTTGGCATTCGTTGACAGTCCCTGTATAAAATAATCCAGTTCATGGAAGTGATAATTGATTGATAATGGCAAATGACTAAAGTGAAAAAAGACATTTAGTGAGTCACGCTTCAGTGTAGACATACAATTAGCGTTACTACTAGGCTATGGGTTACTCTTTGGTATATTCTTGATTCTTTATAATGCACCCGTCTTATCGTTTTACTAGCAGATATACCTGCTGTTGCTTGGGCTACAAAGTAAGCAGACTTTTCATATAGTTTTCTACTGCTGCCCTTGCTGCCTCTACCCTGAGCATCAGACAACTGCATCAGCTTATTGTCTGGCTTGTCTCTGTTCTGGAGTGTCCCTGTCTCATTGCAGCCTGTCTGCTTGCTTGTGATCTTTGATGGCGTTTTTTAACTGTCTCTGCTGCCCTGGCTGCCTCTTTATACCGAGCATCAGACGACTTTTGAAAAGCAGATTTTCTCTTGGGTGGCATGATGGTTGAATTACAGGTTCCTTGTCAACGGGGATATGTACTTGTTGTATGTCTATAAAACACATTTTCCAGATTTTCTTGTATTCATTTTTCCGGATTACTTGTAATGTTTGGAGCATTGCTAGCTTTTATTATGGAAGTTTGTAAAGCAAAATAGATATGGTTGTTTGTTAAGCAAAGTAAGCATCAGTTCTAATTTCATCCACCATGGGTGCCATTTTATCAACTGTATACCACAATGTTGGATTCCTTGTGAAAAGGTACCCCTGAAAGACCCCTTTGAGCCCTCTTGATAGTTTCCATTTCATTTCTCTAGTGGACAGACAGATACACACACTTTCAAAAATATATATCAGCTAACACTAAAACAATACTACATACAATACACCAACATTAGCTCAGTCTCTACGGCTGTAGTTGAAATATAATCATAAACTGCTATGTTAGATAATGACAAAGCTACTAATATAAGACATTACATTAATATTTGGGGTTGGTTTCACATTTCTCAGAATATTATATCTCTACTTATGTTGACCCCAAGATCATACCTTATCTATTTTTCTCCTGTAACTAAGCTTCATTCTCTAACAAGCGCCACAATGCCTCCGGGCTGTTGCACACTCTACATATGTGAATAAATAAATAAATACCTCAAGCAAGAGTGGATCAGATCACTGATCTCTCCGACTAATAAAGCCTCTGTAACGCATGTCCGAAGGAAGGAAAGAGCATGGCTCTCATTTATAAGCAAAAGACATGTACGTTTTGACATGTTCAATCTCTCATGATGTGAGCAACCAACTAAATTATTGTTGAATAAATATGAACAAGATGGGAGATTTAGCAAATCAGACACTTGCTTTCTCCCAAATGCCACTACTTCCCAGAAATTGTTCAAGAACACTTTTAATACCCTTTAAAATCTACTAAGCGCAATACAAAAAAAAGCTTTACATTTGATTACCTCCTGGACATCATCTGGATTTCGTCTTGAAACAATCTGAAACAAATAAAAAAACAAAATCAGCAGCCAACTAAAAGCAGAACATTGAGGCCAAAAGTAGGCAAAGTAGAATTATTAACACATTTCCTCTGGGTTTAATAATTCTGTCAACCATTCAGAGAAGTACTTTGATGTTATTTGTATTTCTCCATGAATAGTATAAAAGGAAATGCATGAATATCAAAGCACATTTAAGGTGGACTTCTAAATCATATCACAGAGCACAAACCTGTACATAGACAACTTCTTAAACACCATTAGAAATGTGCATCATAGGGGTCTGTCACAAGACTTGCTGTTAGCTCTTTCTTGAGTAGTATATTTAACAATACTACCTACCATATCATTTACTTCAATGTATTTCACATATAGAAACAGCCACAGAACCTCAGGATGGGATTTAAGATTTTAGCTCAAGAATCTTGCTTACAGCATCCCCTTTCTGAACAATGCATAGTTGGCGCAAGCAAATAAGAAAGTCAGCAATCTTAGGGTATGGTAACTGTGCAATTTGCTGCTCTTGTCGGATGTGGTAAGGGAGGGCAAGCTCATACCCATTGCAGACCTACAGGTCACCTTCGGACAGCCAGACACTGAACGATACCACTACATGCAGATGGCCAATGCTCCAAGCACAGTTCCAGAACTTGCAAGAAACGTCCTGCCTGAACGTATTGCCATCAAAGTTACATTCATTTTATACCAGGCCATATCCGCCTTCAGGACTTGGGAACTACTAAGCCTCTAAACAGGATGGGAAGCAGTCTGGGCGTGCTTAAATCTGAAGAGTGGTTTGAAGGGCTGATGTTTCCAACAAAGATTGGTATCTCAGCTAAACATTGGCTAATTCATCTCAAAATACTTTGCAGAGTGTACTACTCACGAACGGCTCCGTTTAAGTGGGGGGCGTGCTTGTCACACTAATTGTTTGAGATGCAGGGGAACTGAGAGAATATTCATTCACACCTTATGGGGCTGTCCTGAAATTCGTAGGTTTCTGAGGAAATGTCTTGATAAGCTGTCCACTACCCTGGGCACCACTATTCCAGAAGATCCAAAGTTATTACTACTCGGAATATGGGTGGGAATCCACATACGGCCGCTATGAGAAATTGTTGCTCTCCACCAGCGTTGGTTTAATAAAAAGAATTGTTGCGTCTATGTGGGGCTAGGCAGAGCACCAGCCAATTAAAAAGGTGGACCTCTGAAGTAGATCTGTGCATAGCCCTGGAAAAAGAAATGATACAACGGATGGGGCTGCCCGGCCAAAACCCAGAACATACGGGGCAAATGGGAGAGGGAGGACATAATGAGAAGGGTCCAGGATTAAGTTTGTTGGTTTTTTCCATCGGTACCATTCTCATTATTCTGCAGATGTATGCCCTTACAATACTGTATACACTTTCCAGATGTACCCAATCATGTTACGGATTCATTTTGGTTGTTCATTTCTTTAAATTAATAAATTGTGTCATTATATAAGGAAGTCAGCTACTTCTTGACCACAACTCAACAATGAAACCATAAACCAAACATCTGCTTTGTACCTCTTCCATGATCTGTGCCCAATATCTGAAGTATGACCATTTGGCAAGGGTGTAAAAGCCCTAGCTTTTTCAATTTTTATTAAGAAAATGATGCAGTTTATTCTGTCTAAGAAAGGGTGAACTGAGAACCAGGCCACCTTTGGCAAACTCCATGCCAGAAATATAGTGTACTCCTGTTTCCTGCTGCATCAGTATCCTGCTCTGTAGTGCCTGCTCTACAGAGGCACAGAGTAGGTTCAGGTAGCAGGTGGTCATTTGACAGCTGCAGTGACAGCACAGTCACTTAAGGGCAGGGTCTGCATTTAAGATATGCACCTCTGTTCCCAAACCACATAGCTATGAGAATTAATATCCTGGAGGCAGTTGTACATTTTAAATATAAACCATACTGAGTTTAAGGCATGGTGGCTACTATCTCCTACTTATTACAGCCACATCAATTTGACATTACACACATCAGCACTGTGAGCCCAGCTCAGCTGTGGACGTGGTGTGTGTGTACTAGTCAAACATCCAGGCACTGCCAACTTGCAGGCCAGGAGACTGGATGGCTAGGCCTCTCCTTTTATCCTTTATGTGTTCTGGTAACACATCTCCAGTAAGACAGCATGCCAGCAGGAGCTGTCCTGGCAAAGAGGAATCAAAGGGCACATCGATCCAACAGGAATGGCATTACAACAGGGTGATAAGGGAATGGGCAGCCAGAGTGTAGATAGAGGGAGCTCAGTAAAGTTGGATGAGGATTCCACCATCTGGCTTCTGTCTGTACCTCGCTCTCCTTTCTCTCCCCTCCATTTCCACTTTGCACAAAGCACATTGGGTATGATGCCAGAAGGCAAATGCCACTTGTTTCAAGAAAACTGATTGGACCCTTAAAGCAGGCTTGCTTTTGTCCAGTCACCTGTGGACTTTTGCATATAAAGGGGGGGGGGGATTCCCTCTTGAACAAACACTGGAGAAACAATTTGTTTGGACTTCTTTTCGGAGAGTTGATCTTTCCAAAGCCCTTAACCACTGAGGTGAACGAGCAGTTCAAGGAAGAGGCAAGCTCCCTGGGCACATTGGGGTCAACTCTTGCTGAGGACCAGGATCTGACACTCAAAGACCCCAGTTCTGCCACATCGAAGCAGTCGAACCACATTCGTACAGTGTTCACTGCAATCGAACCAGAGGGACTCCGCTGGTGCTGCTTTTGGCACTCTATCAAACTCAAACTATTTCGGCCTCGTGCCTGTCGAACCAGGTTACCCTTGTATCATGCCAAGTTAAGCATGCCACCTGTTCGGCTCGAACAACCACCTCGTACCTGTGGAACAAAATCAAGCTACCACCTCTCTGAATCCTGCAATGGTGCACTACGGTTACTGCAAACAACATACAGATCTTGACTCTTGACTCAAACAGCTCGATCATCATGTCACTCCCTGACCTGCACCAGCGGTTAACAACGTCTCAAACCACGTCTACTCCCGATCGGACTGTGGGGAGCTATCCGAAATTCACAACCTGAACGCCACATTCAAACCCCATCGAGCCCCTGATTGGAACAGACTAGACCCAGCACATCGCTTAACCCGACAACTCACCGCTCCCCAACGTGGTTCGACCAGCATCACTGCACAGCTCAAAGCCTGGTTTGACTATGTTGAGCCTCCTGAGAACAGCAGAAAGGTACTATTGACCCATAACGGTCACCCTGGTCCATGTAAGGGTCTTAGAGACTAGTTGGGTAACTTTTTGCACATTCTTCCACTGAACAATATAGCCTTTTACATTCATTTGTTGCTTATTGAGTTTTCATGCCCATTTCATTACCTAGAGTGCTGCACCTTTCTATCTGTGCACATTCTGTGTTAATGGTTATTTGTATATTGGTGTGTTTAATTAAAGTGTGTATATTTTATAGAACCTTGATTGGTCATTCCTTTATTTTGGACAGTTTTATTTAGCTGTTTGGGTCACTACTGAATCACATTCACACCCCTCTTAAGAGTATAGCCTTCCCTCGACACACATTACCACAAAAGGCAAAGGAGGTTTATCTTTTGGCTGTGCCCGTTTTACCTTTATGATTGAGATCCCTGTTGGTTTGTAGAAGTGTGGGGGCTGAGTAAGCCGTTTACCTACTCATACTCAACTGTTTAGCCACTACTTATCCTTTTACTCCTGCAAAGCAAAATCCATTTTGTCACAATAAGCTAGTTGGAGAAACCAGATTTGGTACGTTTCACCTACCTGGAGCAGCAGATGTGATATCAAAAAGGACAGCTTAAATATCCACCAAGTTGTAATTGATTCATTTAAAATACTTGTATTGGCATTTCCATTTTCCTCAACAAAACAACAAAACTATGCCCCTGCCCCATCCTCCCTCCAAGTCTCACCCCCTTCCAATCAGGTCCCAAATAAAAGATTGATCATTGCTCAATGGACCAACCGTCTCATCTAGCCCCAAAGCATACATAATTCATAGAATCCTTAACCTTTGCGGGCACAAGGGCATACTATAGTCATTCTGTAGGAACAATAGACTCATACCCCAATCTTGTCTAAACAGAGTGTGTTCCCCTGAATGGAATATGAGACTGATTCCAAAGCTACAAAATCCCACACTTATACATTCCTGTTCTAATGGGGCTTCTTGTTTCCAGTTCTGCACTAGCAATAACAATGCTGCCATACTTAATAGCATATAGGCTTTCAATTGTATTTTAGAGTGGTCTATGTTTAGGGTCTCACAAACCCAATACACATTCTTCCATTCCCATTTGATGTTTGGGCTAAACATCTCCTATATCCTTAAGAAGCACCAGAAAGAGTCAATCATTGGGCATTTCCACCATACATGAGGCCAGTGCCCTCTATTCGTACAACCCCTCTAACATAGTGAAAATGTTATGGGGAACATCTTATGTAACGTATCCATAATGTAACGCCATTGAACCATCACCTTGTACCATATTTCTCGCAAAAGGCCCTAGTTAATTTTGAATATTTTGCCATAAATAAATCCCAAGAATCGTGTGATATGGCATGACACCAAGTCGATTCCCATTTATTCATATAGGGCCATTGTACCAGTGGGATGTTTTCAGTGAATATTATATACAATGACGATATTAAATGTTTTTCACCTGATTGGGTGATTAAATAATTGTTAAACAGGGTCAGCGATCTCATTGCAGCCATTTAATCTATGGGTCTACAATCCAGCGTCGTAACTGATAGTATCGGAACCGTTCTCCCTCCCTATACCAAATGCTTCTTTACATTGCTCAAATGTTTTAACTTCAGATCCCTGCATCATATCATTCAACCTTCAGCATCAGCCCGTCCTCCATTGTACAAAGGTACTGCTATGCATCCCTGGAGCAATCTGGGGGTTAGGAAACAGGGCATTGAAGGGTGATGGGACCGATGAAATGCTAATCTTTACCAATATATATCAAGTACCCTTCACCAATACCGTAATCTTGCTCCTATGTATGTTTTTGGGTCGGTCAGCCTTATTAAGCCATAAAACCTCAGACTACGTTGCCCTTGCCACCAGTGTGCCCGATAGGATTTTGGAGTGATTGTATTTTACTCTCACAATTTTTAGAATTAGAGAGTAAATCCAATTTCAAGAGAGTAAAATGAGTTTCATCCTTCGCAAGAGAGTACAAAGTGTCTGACAACTATCCAATTTGTGCGTAAAATTAAAACTTTGTTCAAAACATTAGTGACAAAACAGTTTTGTTTGAAAGTGGTTCTAAATAATGTATTACACCTGTGGAAAACATTTTCCCCACACAAGAACCATGTACATGCATGCTACCCAGCTTTATCTTCACGATACTTGGGCACAAACTCTGTTAAGAGCTACTACAAATGTCAGCTAGTTACATTAGGTGATTCATAAATCAAGTTCCTCTCTCCACCAGCATCACTTCTCGGCCTCTCAGGGCTACTGTTGCTGCCTGGCACTACATGCTTGACAGCCACTGCATGTTTTTTCTCCATCTCTCCTTCCCTTAGCTACTCTGTTTCTCCCGTCTCTCACTTTGACGCTCTGCCTCCCACTCTAATGCCACATTTTGCAGTCTGTTTCTCAGTCACTCTGCCTCTCCCATCTCTGCATTCTGTTGTTGATGTTTCCCTCTTATATCTTGCTGTATCGGTTGATATAAATCCTCTTCCTCTCTCATGTCATTAATCTAGGATATATCTGTTTTTTAATTTTCTCAGTTGTGATTGCTACTCATGGACGTCTGTGTCGTCGTATACATAGATGATATTCTAGTGTACTCCTCCTCAGAATCAGACCATGTTAAGCACGTGCGTGCAGTCCTTGAGAAACTACGCCAGCACAAGTTATATGCAAAATTGGAAAAATGTGTTTTTCATGCTACGGAAGTTGAATTTCTTGGATTTATCCTGACTCCAAAGGGAGTCCGAATGGACTCCCTAAAGGTGGACGCAATTCTCAAGTGGCCATCACCCAGTTCAGTCAAAGGGGTACAAAGCATGCTCGGATTTGCTAATTTCTACCGCAGATTCATTCCGGACTTCTCCCATGTTGTACACCCCATCACAGCACTTTTGAGAAAAAACAAATGCTTCTTGTGGACCGAAGAGGCTGAAAAGGTCTTCCAAGAGCTGAAAGCGAAATTCACATCAGTGTCATGATCTCTGCTTCCAAAAGGTCAGGGTTTTCCCAACTCCCTTGGAAGCAGATCCATAACCCAGGTTCCGAGTGCCAACCAGTCCCAATTGGGACCTTTTGGACCCAGTCCTGGCGCCAGTGGCACCAGGCTCATAAATATACCCAGTCCCAGCGCTGGAAGCGCCGGGCTCATAATGCTTGGGTGGACTTACCTGCAGCAGACCATGCTGCTTACTTGCCTGCCAGTTGAGCCTCTGATCCTCTTCTGTTTGGAACTACTTTTCCTGTTGGGTGGGGCAGGAGCCACTCCCTAGATTCAGAACACTGGAACTCTTCTGGAAAGCAGGAACTCTTTTCTTACCTAGGCGTGGCTGTGGAAGGAGACACCTAAGCACTACAGGAGGCTATTTAAACCACACCCGATGGATGAATCTTGCTTTGCGTTATTCTGCATCCTCTGCAGCAGAACGCTCATCGTGTCTTCTGCATCTGATCCTGGGCCTAAGGAAAAAGGCTTACCATCCTGAATCCAGTCTTCAGCAACACCTATAAAGACAAGAAAGAACAGGTTAGCATTACGGTCTTCAGTGACAGCTCTTCACTTACCTGGTCCATCGGCTGTCACCAACGCCTCGCGCTGCATTCCGGCATCTGAAAGACAAAGGCTTACCTACTCTTCGTGCGCTCCGGAGGTCTTTACACTGCATTCCGGCATCTGAAAGACAAAAGCTTACCAACTCTTTGCACGCTCCGGAGGCCTTCGGCGCTGCATCCTGCATCTGAAAGATAAAACAAGGTGCGTTTAAAGACATTGGGGAACTTTAATACTCACGTGCCATTACTCCTTTCCACATCTAACCCAGTGGGTATTCCGGCACCCTGCAGCCGCTCCGAACTTGTACCTGCAAAATAAAAAGACAGTTAGAGCGCATCGTGAAGCAGGCAACAAGCGCTTACTTACGTGCTTCCAGGCGCTTCTATTCATCACACGGGCTCCATCTTCAACTCACTTCAGCCCGTCATCCGCCATCGCAGGAACCCTGCAAAACAAGAAACATCATTACTAAAGACTTTAAAGACATTAGAATTACTCGAAACTTACCGTTCGTGCAGTAAACGACGGACAGCAGTCCTCTGAAGTCAAGAGGCCTGCTCCCCTTATCCAGTGAAGAAACTGGTTACAGCACCCTGCCCCGAGGCAGATGGAGAGCACAGCGTTCACTTACCTAAGGTGAGAGCGTTAACCTTTGGGGTTCTACAGGAGAAGAGAAAGGGAAGAAGAGAGAGACATTCAATAACCCAGTTCCTTAATCCCATATTTTCTATCTGCAGACATCTTACCCTTCGAGTCAGACATACAGTGCACAGAGGTCCAGCCCAAAGAGCCAGCCGTGTGTTACACATCACCTTTGAAGATACGGTATACGCCCAGTCAAGACCGGCGCCTCTACGGGAATCAGGTGAGCGTTACAATCAGCACCTGTCTTAAAGCATCCACGCCCTGAGCTTCCATACATAGTAGAAACTGATGCATCCAGTTTAGCCATGGGAGCTGTCCTGTCCCAGAAGGATCCTGAAACCGGTCAACTTCACCAAGTAGGGTTTTGGTCCAGAAAGTTCTCAGCACCTGAGTTAAACTATGCGATTACCGATAAAGAGCTATTCGCTATCAAATCCTCCTTTAAGGCTTGGCGGCACTACCTTCTTGGTGCCAGGCATACCATTACCGTAATCACTGATCACCGGAACCTGCAGTATTTAAAAACAGCCAAAGCCCAATCATCGCGACAACTTCTATGGGCATTGTTCTTTCCCGAATTCGATTTCGTGATCACTTATCGACCAGGCCGCAAAAATGGCAAAGCAGATGCCTTATCCCAAATAGGGATGGGAGAAGCATATGCAAACCCAGAACCGGTGCCAAAAATTCCGAGCAAAGAATTCTTGGCATAACTACTCAACAGACACTAGAAGATATTCATTCAAAAATCCAACAACTCTTCGATCCAGCAACCCTGCAGAAAGGCCCGGACTACTCAGTCGTCAATGACCTACCTTACTATCAAGGACGACTATTTCTACCACACAAGGAAATACAAGAACTAGTCATCTCCAATTACCATGACACCCTGATGGAAGGGCACCCAGGTATCGCAAAAACTGAAGCGAAAATTAAGAGACAGTTCTGGTGGCCCATTTGGCGAAAATACGTAAAGTCATTTGTGATGTCTTGTGGCATTTGCGCCCAAAGCAAAAAAGCCAGAAGAAAAAACCTGCTGCCCTTTTACAACCTTTGGATATTCCACCTACACCATGGCACACCTTGTCTTTAGACTTTATTACAGATCTACCTCCATGTAATGGATTTAACACCATCCTAGTTATTGTGGAACTTTTTTCCAACATGGCCCACTTTATTCCTTTAAAAGGATTACCTTCCGCTTCAATTTTGGCCAAGGAGTGCCTCGAAAACATTGTTTCAATACACGGATTTCCTTCCGTATTGGTCTCTGACCGAGGCAGTCAATTCATTTCACAATTTTGGAAGAAATGTTGTCAATTGGCGCAAATCGACGTGAGGTTATCAGCCAGTCACCATCCCCAGACCGATGGTCAGACGGAGAGGACCAACCTGATCCTTGAACAGTACCTACGTTGCATGCTGCACCAGACCGAAAGCAATTGGAAGGATATTTTATGGATTTCCAAATATGCATACAATAACTCAGTACATTCTGGAACCGGACAAAGCCCCTTCTATACCATATACGGACATCACCCTCGAACCTCAGAACTCGATTCGCCTCAGCACTTAGAAATGCCTGCAGTTAGTCATTTACACTCTACTATTACACAAGCCTTTAAGGAGGCAACAGAACATTTGAAACAAGCGAAAGAGAAATATAAGAAAAATGCTGATCAACATAGAAGCGATGCTCCACGATATCAGATTGGGGATCAAGTTTGGCTGGCTACAAAACACATACCTCTAAAAGGAACTCAGACTTTTAATCCTAGGTATTTGGGACCTTACACTATTAAGGCCATTATCAACCCGGTGGCCGTCAAGATGGAATTACCCTCTAATATGCGGATCCATCCTGTCTTTCATGTTTCACTTCTGAAACCAGTTCAACCCGGGACAAGCCTTGCCAAACCACCTGACCCCATCCTAACAGATGGAGAACCTGAATTCGAGGTAAAGAATAGTTAAATCAAGACTTTTTTATTTAAATCGACTGGAAAGGTTACGGACCACAGGAAAGGTCATGGGAGCCTAGTGACCACGTTCATGCACCTCGGTTGGTGAAGAAATTCCATCGGAACTTCCCAGACAAACCAGGGCCAAGGGGAAGAACAACTTTAGGAGGGGCCTGGGGGGGGGGGGGGTGGATGGGAGGGGGAGTGCTGTCATGATGCCTATCCCCGGGCATCCGGATCAAGCCCATCAGCCCCGGGAGCAGGCATCCAGACATTTACAAAAACCCCAGCAGCCCCAGCTAGGGGCTGTCTGGGTTCAGTCCTGGCGCCGTAGGCACCAGGCTCATAATAAAAATCACTCAGACATTACTTAACTCATGCAGACCATGCTGCAAATAAATCCAAGCCAACGTGAGGCCTGGATGGGACCATTTTACTACAGGGACTATTTTTTACTCGGGTGTGGTCCTGGGGAACTTCTTTCATGGGACTACTTTGGAGGCTATTTAAACCACACCCGAACAGTAGCACATGCTTCGTGTTATTCTGCATCCAGTAGCGTGACTCTCACCGTGCCTGCAGCCAGCATCCCCCTTCTGCCACGCCCGCGTGCCTGCAGCCAGCATCCAGTCTTCTGCCACGCCCGCCTCGAATCTGGAGCTCCTAGAATAAAGAGGAAGAAAAGGACAAGGTTAGAAAACAAACTTATTTCGAATTCCTCACCTGATTCCGGATCCATTTCATCTCGCGACCTGGAAAGTATATCAGTCCTGCACGCGTCGCTTCGCCAGCTCCAGCACGGCGCCATACTCACCAGTTCTCACAGCATCTTTCGATCCGGCACTGTCTCCATCATTTCTTCGCCGTACTCCGGCACCTAGGGGCACAAGAATAACAAGGTGAGCCAAGGGAATCAACAAATACCTCTTACCACCATACACGTACCTGATTTACCACCGGCGGTATTATTCTCCATATCTGCCATATGCCGCATCTGTAAAGAAGGAGAAAAACAACACGTTAACGCATGCAATAGTTACCGGACAGCGTTGGGTAACACAGACTCTTACCTGAACGCCAGCAGCAGCTACGAGACCTTCTTCTCACGAACTCAGTTGCAACTTAAGGAAGGAAGGGGACAAGAGTGAACATCGGGCACATTGAACTCTTTGAACTTGATACTTACCAATCCCGCCTGGGACTTCAGAGTCAATACTTACTGGAACTCTCGCAACGCCTTCAAACCAGTGAAGTAACTGGTATCTACACGCCCCTGCAAGACACGCAGGATGGGGAGCTCATCTTTTACAAACATAAGGTGAGGTTACTAAGGGGATATCGTAGGTGATTAGTGGGGGAGAGCGAGAACAGTTGGGAGGCCATCACTAAAACCCACAGGTGGCTAATCCTTATCTCCACTTGCAGGAAAATATTTCTTCGGGTCCAGCAGACAAGACTAGGCAGGCCAGTCCAGACAGTCATCTCTGCACTACGCATCACGTTGACGGAGACCGCAGCTGTCCGGGTCCGATCGACACCCCTGTGGGGTCCAGGTGTGCGTAACATCGATATCAATCTCATATCCAATCCTCTCACTCCAAACTCTCCGTAAATTGTCATTATTCCGATAACGTGACACCATTAGCTTGTAAAGCCTACTGGCCAGACCACCACTCTTCCCACTGTAATCAGTGAGAAAGGCACTCAAATCCTAAGATTCAGACCAGTCCACCTCACCAACAGCCCTCTTCAGGC
Source organism: Ambystoma mexicanum (assembly GCF_040938575.1). NCBI lineage: Eukaryota > Metazoa > Chordata > Amphibia > Caudata > Ambystomatidae > Ambystoma > Ambystoma mexicanum. The sequence continues at coordinate 982,962,832 of NC_090928.1, read as the reverse complement.
GTCTATAAGCGGAGTCTGATAAACAAACAAAATTCCATCTCTCTCTCAGGTCAGCAGCAGTCAACCACCGATCATAATTCCCCAAATCAGAGACCTGTTTAATATCCATCAAAAACCATTCAGGCCAAAAAACTGTCCTTGAATTACCTGTAATCCTTGGATTTAACCAGATAGAGGCACTCCTGCACTTAAATGCGTCACGACCAAGCAATGACAAGACTGCAATCAATGAATTGCGCAAAAATGATGTTGCCAACATACTACCACCAGGAACCTTTGTATTAGTGGTCAACAAGGCTTCCGGGCCCAACGGCCCATAGGCACTCAACTCCGCCACCGCCCAGCTGTCCAATTCACCTGTCAAAAATGGAACGAAAGAATGAGCAGAAAAGGCCAAATGGTAAGCTCGAAAATTCGGTACCCCTACACCATTCAAATGGACTGGAAGCTGCAACTTCCATAGACTAAGTCTTGGAGGTTTTTTGTCCCATACAAATTCCTGAACAAGACGGTCCAAATCATTCCAATAATAACTCTTAATTTTCAATGGAAGCATGCTAGATACAAAGGTAATCCTGGGTGTTGTATTCATTTTCAGGGCACTGACTTTACCCCATAGGGAAAGATTAAGCAAAGACCACCTTTCCAAATCCAATTTACAATCTCGAATAAACGCACTCATGTTCTCATCAACCATCCTGGAAAGAGGATACGTCAACCATATCCCCAAATAACGCAAGCGTACATCACACCAAGTAAGCCCCAGCCCCGTAACCAGAGTCTTATCACACCTATTCAACAGAGGCAACACTACTGACTTCAAGCGGTTAATTTTGTAGCCTGAACAATCATGATAATCAGACAAAATCCGCATCAGACAGGGCAAGGACACTTCCAAGTCCTTCAGCACCAACAGGAGATCGTCCGCATAAAGCCAAGCCTTTTGAACAACACCCCAACAATCGACACCTTGCAAATTCGGTTTATTTTTGATGCAAATTGCAAGAGGCTCAAATCACTAAAATGAACAACAGAGGAGAAAAAGGACAACCTTGACGCATGCCGCGCTCCAAGCAAAAAGGTTCTGAAAACACCCCATTAGTCTTAACGTCAGCCGTTGGTCTGGCATACGGAAGAGCAACCCAAGATATGAAATCCTCACCCAGATTCATCCTCCTCAGTACTGAATACAAGTAATCCCAACTAACCCTGTCGAAAGCTTTCTCTGCATCAAGGGAAAGGACAGTGGCATCACAGCCCCTCCTATCCGCGATTTTCATGGTCAGTAACAACTTCCTGACATTACTAGATGTACGTCGATTTTTCATGAATCCAGACTGTTCCTCGTCAATCAACCCCCCCCATGTACTGCACTGTCCCCTTCCCTTTGCCCCCCGCAGTTCCACCTTCCCCCTTCCCAAGCACATGCGCGATTTGAATGAAACCTGGCCTAGTAGGATCGTTGTATGTCTTCACTCTGTTCCCCCTCCCTTGCCTCGTTGCGCCTTGAAACACTTGTGTTAGGCACGTTATAAATGCCATATCATATCATAACCAGACCTGAAGAAAGTTACAACTAGAAGGAAGACCAAATTCAATATATTATTATATTTTAATTCTGTTTGAGATGTAATTTTCACAACCATTTTCCACAAGTGGCATCAGTAATGAATATGTACACCAGGCAGGCATTGTCATGAGCCGCCGAATGATTAATCCCAGCTGTGCCGCGGTCCATTGCTGGCAATTGCCATAGCGGCTCTTGCAGGGCCACAGCAGACAGTCTACACCTCCGGGCAGGCAATGCAGTGCATGCAGGATCGGGCAGCGTCACACAAGTAATGAACTCACCCGGAAATACAGCACATCGATTTCGCACCGCTTCGGTCCCCAACGAGCTCCAGCAGTTGTGTGGATTCCCTATTCTTCTTCACTCCAGATTCTTGGATTGCCTTGGGCTTGCTGTTCCTGGATTGCCTTTGCAATTTGATTACCCTTTGAACCCTTAACTGAACAGCTTAACAGGTATTTGGAACCTGGATTGCTTTTTCGATTACACTTGTTTCTTTCTTTGGAAACTTGGAACGAGGCATGTATTTTTAATAAGGCCAACTAGGCCTTGGGCGTAGGGTGGCACATTTTATGAGGAGTAAGATTTTATATTTTATTTTTTTATATCAGAACCCTCTTTCTTCATGGACTAATGTGGCTTGCCTTGCTGCCGATAATAACGTTGTCTAAAATAAGATTGTGCTGCTGCTTGAAACGCACTGCATTCTGATCTAGGAGAACCCCCACTTTAGCAGGCAGTGCAGCTGCTAGGGGCCCTCTTATCTGAGAACATCTCAAAACAGCTTCCTGGGGCTGCAGGGATATTTACTTTTTGGTTTATCTTTGCAAATAACCATTTTCTGAAACCAACAGGAATTAGGAGTATTTAATGTTCATGCTATCTAATGGATTGGTAAAAACATTTTAACTGCGGATTTGATATCATCATGCATAACAAGTTAAATGCCTCCGTGGAGGACTGTCTAAAAGCAGGTTACTATGTAACAGGCTCTTTTGGATTGTATTTTAAAAGCAGTACGAGAGTTTGGATTTTTCAAAAAGTCCTTTCTTATGTGTAAACTGTTACGGTTGGCTTTAAAAGGAGCTTTAATTAGGCTTACATCAATTTGCATTCTAGTATTCGTAGTTCTAAATTTATAAAATGAAAAATACAATAAAGGAATGCAAAATAAAATAAGCTAAAAGCCAGGTCATGTATTACATATTTTGCTAGCTCTTTCTCTGTATATATATTTTACAAATAAATGTAAAATGACGATGGAGCCGACTTTCGATTAGAAAATTGTGAAATAGCTTGTCCTTAATCCTAAATGTATTGGGTGTCAGCGTTTCGCACTCATTAGTTGTTTTTCACGCATATTACTATTGTCTGACAGTAGAAAACACTTACAGGCCGATTCATGGAATAATTAGCGCGGCGCAAGTGGGCAAAAACGTGCGAATCGCAGTGGAATAGCGAAAATCGCAGTGCAAGTGCGAAAATCGCACGAAAAGCAGCGCACATCGATTCATGGAAGTCCGTGCGCGAGAAAACCAGCGGATGTGCGATAAAAAAGAGCGCGGCGCACGTTGGCGCACAGGCCATCTAACAGCGTGCGCCAGGTCACAGCGAAAATCGCACAGGCCACAGCGAAATTCGCACATAGCACGGCACACGCAACAAAAGTAGGCGGAACACGGGCGTAACACTCGGAATGGGGAACAACTTGCCAAAACGTGGGCGTCACGGGGGAAGTACAGGGCACAAGTGCGCGGAACGCCCACACGCTCGCCTACAACACGTATTCATGGAATAGAATAGGGCAAAAAAGCGCACGCTCAAACCAGCGCACAGGTACAAACACGACCGCCACAAGAAAGCAGGCGGTAGCGTCTCTGCGGCTGTAAGAAATGTGCGCCAAAAGGTGCGCCAACAAATAGCACCTATATACTGCCATGATGAATGTCCTATACTGTGGCCCTCCAGGACAAATGACGTGCAAAGGGGTACCCACAAACACGGACACCCGCTGACAAAAAATACGTGTGCGTGTATACCGGGGTGCGCGGGAATTTCCACACGCGATTTCAGCATGGTACGTGTATTTCAGGGGTGCGCGGGAAGTTCCACACGCGATTTCAGCAGGGTACGTGTATTTCAGGGGTGCGCGGGAAGTTCCACACGCGATTTCAGCAGGGTACGTGTATTTCAGGGGTGCGCGGGAAGTTCCACACGCGATTTCAGCAGGGTACGTGTATTTCAGGGGTGTGCGGGAATTTCCACACGCGATTTCAGCAGGGTACGTGTATTTCAGGGGTGCGCGGGAAGTTCCACACGCGATTGGCCCAGTGCGAGGAGGGTACGTGTATTACAGGGGTGCGCGGGAAGTTCCACACGCGATTTCAGCAGGGTACGTGTATTTCAGGGGTGCGCGGGAAGTTCCACACGCGATTGGCCCAGTGCGAGCAGGGTACGTGTATTTCAGGGGTGCGCGGGAAGTTCCACACGCGATTGGCCCAGTGCGAGCAGGGTACGTGTATTTCAGGGGTGCGCGGGAAGTTCCACACGCGATTTCAGCAGGTTACGTGTATTCAGGGGTGCGCGGGAAGTTCCACACGCGATTTCAGCAGGGCACGTGTATTTCAGGGGTGCGCAGGAAGTTCCACACGCGATTGGCCCAGTGTGAGCAGGGTACGTGTATTTCAGGGGTGCGCGGGAAGTTCCACACGCGATTGGCCCAGTGCGAGCAGGGTACGTGTATTTCAGGGGTGCGCAGGAATTTCCACACGCGATTTCAGCAGGTTACGTGTATTTCAGGGGTGCGCGGGAAGTTCCACACACGATTTCAGCAGGTTACGTGTATTTCAGGGGTGCGCGGGAAGTTCCACACGCGATTGGCCCAGTGCGAGCAGGGTACGTGTATTTCAGGGGTGCGCGGGAAGTTCCACACGCTATTGGCCCAGTGCGAGCAGGGTACGTGTATTTCAGGGGTGCGCGGGAAGTTCCACACACGATTTCAGCAAGGTACGTGTATTTCAGGGGTGCGCGGGAAGTTCCACACGCCATTGGCCCAGTGCGAGCAAGGTATGTGTATTTCAGGGGTGCGCGGGAAGTTCCACACGCGATTTCAGCAGGGTACGTGTATTTCAGGGGTTCTGGGGAGTACCACACGTGAATTGGCCGTGTGGGCCCTCCCAGGTGTACGCTCCACAACCTCCACGAACCCTGCAGGCAGCCCACACCACGGGGGACTACCCTGCACCCATGCTCATGTCCCGCAGGCAGCCCATCCACCATGGGCATGCCCCCCAGCCAACCCACATGTCACCTTGCACTACTGATCAACAATGCATGTCTACCACCACCCCCACCCCCCTGCCACCATGGGCATCCTCCACCAGGCACCCACTCATGTCTCCCACCACCCCCACCCCCCAGGGGCAGCCTCCACCAGGCCCCCACCCATGTCTCCCACCACCCCCACCCCCCAGCCACCAGGGGCAGACTACATCAGGCCCCCACTCATGTCTCCCACCACCCCCACACCCAAGCAGTGCAGGGGCAGCCTCCAGCAGGCCCCCACTCATGTCCCCCTGCACCCCCACCCCCCTGCCACCATGGTCATCCTCCACCAGGCCCCCACTCATGTCTCCCGCCACCCCCACCCCCCTGCCACCATGGGCAGCCTCCACCAGGCCACCACTCATGTCTCCCACCACCCCCACCCCCCAGCCACCAGGGGCAGACTCCACCAGGCCCCCACTCATGTCTCCCACCACCCCCACCCCCCAGCAGTGCAGGGGCAGCCTCCACCAGGCCCCCACTCATGTCTCCCACCACCCCCACCCCCTTGCCACCATGGGCAGCCTCCACCAGGCCCCCACCCATGTCTCCCACCACCCCCACCCCCCAGCAGTGCAGGGGCAGCCTCCACCAGGCCCCCACCCATGTCTCCCACCACCCCCACACCCCAGCAGTGCAGGGGCAGCCTCCAGCAGGCCCCCACTCATGTCTCCCACCACCCCCACCCCCCTGCCACCATGGGCAGCCTCCACCAGGCCCCCACTCATGTCTCCCACCACCCCCACCCCCCAGCAGTGCAGGGGCAGCCTCCACCAGGCCCCCACTCATGTCACCCACCACCCCCACCCCCCAGCAGTGCAGGGGCAGCCTCCAGCAGGCCCCCACTCATGTCACCCACCACCCCCACACCCCAGCAGTGCAGGGGCAGCCTCCAGCAGGCCCCCACTCATGTCCCCCTGCACCCCCACCCCCCTGCCACCATGGGCATCCTCCACCAGGCCCCCACTCATGTCTCCCACCACCCCCACCCCCCAGCCACCAGGGGCAGCCCCCACCAGGCCCCCACCCATGTCGTACACCCCCCCCACCCCCCAGCAGTGCAGGGGCAGCCTCCACCACGCCCCCACTCATGTCTCCCACCACCCACACCCCCCAGCATCCAGGGTCACCCTCCACCAGGCCCCCACTCATGTCTCCCAGCACCCCCACCCCCCAGCAGTGCAGGGGCAGCCTCCACCAGGCCCCCACTCATGTCTCCCACCACCCCCACCCCCCAGCCACCAGGGGCAGACTACACCAGGCCCCCACTCATGTCTCCCACCACCCCCACACCCCAGCAGTGCAGGGGCAGCCTCCAGCAGGCCCCCACTCATGTCCCCCTGCACCCCCACCCCCCTGCCACCATGGTCATCCTCCACCAGGCCCCCACCCATGTCTCCCACCACCCCCACACCCCAGCAGTGCAGGGGCAGCCTCCAGCAGGCCCCCACCCATGTCTCCCACCACCCCCACCCCCTGCCACCAGGGTCACCCTCCACCAGGCCCCCACTCATGTCTCCCACCACCCCCACCCCCCTGCCACCATGGGCAGACTCCAGCAGGCCCCCACTCATGTCACCCACCACCCCCACCCCCCTGCTACCATGGGCAGACTCCACCGAGCCCCCACTCATGTCTCCCACCACCCCCACACCCCAGCAGTGCAGGGGCAGCCTCCAGCAGGCCCCCACTCATGTCCCCCTGCACCCCCACCCCCCTGCCACCATGGGCATCCTCCACCAGGCCCCCACTCATGTCTCCCACCAGCCCCACCCCCCTGCCACCATGGGCAGCCCCCACCAGGTCCTCACAATCCCCAATCATGTGCGTAATGGTCAGCCTCCACAGCCAAAAAGCCCTACCAAGTAACCCATTCACCCACATGGAAATGCAAATCTCATGTTACACCCCCAATGTTCATTAAGCTAATGAACCCATGTCCTTCACACACAATGGTTGCAATTGAATGGGAAAACACACAACATGACATGCATGAAACCAATGAGATGATACCACACAGTGAAGTATGCTAACAAAATTGTATTGAAATAAATAAAGAATGCTAAAGAAAGAAAACTAACTACAATGTGAATGTGAAAAAAAAAGAGCTGCATGTCCGTATAAAAACACAAAACTGCAAATCAGAATCCAAAAAAATTATGTCCAAAGTCAAATGTAAAAAAATCTCCATGCAAAAAATAACTATGTACAAAACTAACAAGGGTCCATGAGCCCAACTGAACAAAGGAAACCTACTAAAAAACCTACCTAAAAATCAACTATATACAAAATGTGGAGCAGTGTCCGTCGACTCCAAATCATAATAAGAAAGAAAGGAAACCTAAAACTAAAGAACTATATACAAAGGCGGCGGGCAAGTCCAGCGGCTCACTCCGTGGTGTCCCGGGCCAGGGCATCATCGAACTCCTGTTCGATGTCCCGGAGGCGGTCCAGTTCCATGGCCCCGAGGGTCCGCAGGGACGACGCCGTGTCCTCCTCCAACCCCCTGCGGATTGCCTCGAGGCACTCGGCCCGCCTCAGGGCCCTCCGCATGGAGTTCTCCGCCCTGACCATTGTGAGCCGCGCCTCTTCCGCCCGCCGCCGCTCCGCACCTATGGCGTGGCCCAACCGCTGCCACACGGAAGACACTCTCTGTCCTGGGTCCCCCTGCCCTCCGGCCGATGCCTGCCTCTCCGATGTCGAAAGCCCCGAGCCTTCATGTCTCCCACCATGTTGCTGCTGCTGCTGCTCTGCCTCTGCCCGTGCACTGCCTCCTGCTGCCTGCACATCCTCCGCCGGCTGGGGTGCACTTGTTGATGTGGCCACCCCTGCTGGACCTCCGACTCCCGACTGTGGCAGGGATGCCTCCTCCACCAGCCTGGCCGCACCGTCAGAGGCAGCTCCACAGGGCACCCAGGTGACGGATGGGTGGGAAGATGGCACAGAGGACGACTGGCGCGTAGGGGGTCCAGTTGAGGAGGGGGTCGAAGCAAGCCCCATCAGACAGCGGAATCCGGCCTGGGTGACCTGTCCCAGCAGGCTGACGTGGTCAACGAGCCATTCGAGATGACGTGCAGTCTCTCCATGAAAAGACTGCAGGTCACCTCGCATGGCCCGTTGTCGCAACGCCACACCAGCCAGGACAGGCTCAACCCGGACCTGGATGGCCACGTCCGCAGGCAGAGGAAGGCCAGTTGACGTCAGCTCATCCCCTGCCTGAAAACGGGTCTGGACGTAGGCATCCCTGCTGGTGCAAGATGATGCAGGGACAGGATCAGGGACAGGATTGCACACAGGCACCTCCGCGGCCGCCTGTGCTGCCTCCTGTCCCTGGTCCTGGACTGCACCACTAGCACCAGTGGGATCCCCACCTCCAGACCCCGTCTCTGGTGCTTGCACGGCCTCCTCCTCCACCAAACCCCCCACCAACCTGGATGACTCCGTGCCATCTTCCCCTGTTGGGCCCTGTGGGGTCCCAGCTGCCCCTTCTGCTGCCGAGGAGTCCAACTGCAACCTCCGCCTCTTGGACCTCCCCCCGGCAGCTGCGGCCTGGGACGCGGCACCGGACTCCTCACTCCCCGACGAGATGACAACACGGGAGGGGAGCCGGGCCTTGCGTCTCCGTCTGGCGGTCGGATCCCCGCCGCTGTGCTCCACAGCACCTTATCCGCCCTCTTCATCAGTTGACGCTGCAGACAGGGAGAAACAAAACACAGGCATCAGGGCACCGTACAATGGACACATACACGCATGACAGTTGCACATGAGTGGCATTGGCAAACCTCAGACATGTCATCACATTCCCCAACACACGTCATTGCAACTCGCACACATGAGCCATACCACAGCCATATCGCAACTGCCACCACCATCCCTACACATACAACAGCATCAGCAGCCAAAGGGGAGCCAGACATCACATGCAACACAGGAAGTGCACCACACATGTACACACACCACCACACTTGCATGCATGTCTACACCTCTGCCAAGTGTCGCACTGTTCAGACGGGCATCCATGTCACATCTGCCAATCAGGCTTCCACATACCGCTGTCACATGCATCCATGTTGCATCACTGTTGCACCCTTGACAAATACACACACATGCACATGTACACAGTGCTCATACATGCAGCCGAAAACAACATACATGCCTGACATCACGGACATGTCTACTTACAGGCACATTCATCCAAACATGTGTGCACGCACAACTGCATTTGCCATGCAAGCCCACACACACAAGCACCATCCATGTCTCACACATTACAGCCCTCGCATGTGTCAGACCCACGGCCCTGTACACCCCCACCCATACTCGACCCCATACAAACAGATGTGCAACCGGCACAATGCCGAATAATCACCACACGCACTGCTCACAATCAGGATGCATGTACACTCACCGCTCGACTCCAGACGGGTCTGCTTCTCTAGGACCTGGACGTGGAGCGCTGGGGATATGCGTTCCAGGACCCCATCTGTTCTTCCGACAAGTGGCCCCGGCGCCCCTTGGCATCCGCTGCCTTCAAGAGGCGCCGGGCCTTGTTCAGGGTCCTGAACCTGAAGTCCTCCCAGCGCTTCCTGACATGTTGTAAGTCCCGGACTGCCACCCCCTCCGCGTTGATGGCAGTCACGATGTCAGTCCAGATCCGAGTCCGTCCTTCCTTGTCGGCGCGGGAACTTCCGAAGAGGGCATCATACTGCCCCAGGACTTGCTCCACCAGGACACCAACTTCGGTGGCACTGAAGCTGGTGCCCCTCTGCCTCTCTGGCCGGGGGTTGCCAGTGGTCACAGATGGTGTTTGCCCCGACATGACAACCCCAGAGGCAGGAGTGGGTGGGCAACTGGGTCCTGGGGCTGGGCTGTGGAGCGATGGAATTCCAGTCGGGAGTCTTCGGTTCCAGCAGGGGTGGTCACAGCAACAGCACCCCTGGCTGATGTGCAGGCAGCAAATGGCAGTGCACGTGGGCAGCAGGCAGTCAGGCAGCAGCAGATGGCAGGTGGGAGCGTGCTCGGGGCTCTGGGGGGCAGTAGTTCGGCCTTCTGGGCAGGAGCGTGGTCTTCCGTGTGCTTACGCGTGGCCAGCTTGGTACGGAGTGATTTGGCACGTGAAAATCCTGCACGTCAGCGTGAAAACCGAGGAAAGGCCCTGAGCGCGTAAGCGCGTCAGAACGCATACGCGATTCTATTGGACCAAAGGCCCTCAGCGCGTAAGCGCGTCTGTGACGTGACCCGCACGGGTGTTTCCCACACAGCACGTGATGACAGAGCACACGTGGAAAGACTGCACGTCAGAGTGTCATCGCGTGTAATTGGACAGCACGTCAGAGTCTCATCGCGTGTAATTGGACAGCACGTCAGAGTCTCATCGCGTGTGATTGGTGGAAATGGCCCTAGCGCGTACACGTCGCGTAAGTGACGCTGGACGTGTGGGCCTGTATAAAAGGTACGCGTAGAACACCATTTCCTTGTACGTGCTTTTCGTGGAGAGCGAGTGGGTGAATTCTGTACTTCTTGTCGTTTCACACGCGATTTACTTCACGGCGTTTCAAGTTCGTATTCCCTGTTACCTCTGACAGCTTTTTCTCTTTTTTCACTTTTACTGGTTTACCTGGGCCTGTTCCCTCAAACAGTGTTCCCTACTACTGTTGTCCTGTCTCCTCAGACAGCGTACAAATCTTCTTTTGGCGGGGGTGTTGCCAACCAAACGCGCTCCTTTTTCACGCTCTTTTACCTGGCAGACGGTGAGTCACGCACGTATCCAACATCTGTGCTTGCCCCGTGTGTAGCCTACCCCTTCAGAGGTCATTCTAGGCTGCGTGTGACACGCATACGTTCATTCTTGTGTTACTGGGTGCCACAGCGTAGTGCAGGTTTTTCTTTCTGCACACGTGGTCTAGGATGGGTTGCGTGCACGTCATCTCCCTTTTCTGGGGCTCCTGTGCGTAGCGTGACCCGTCATCTTTCCCCAGGGGTTACAATCAGCCTTGCAAGAGCACTAGGGTACAATTACCATCTGGTACCCAACCCCTTTGACTCCCAATTGCCCAGGACAATATTTTACACCCACTCCCATACGCACATTGACATCAGTGCCATGGCTGGGAGGCGAGGATTCCGTAAGGGTGGCAAAGGTGGAAGAGCCACAAGTGGTGGCCGTGGTGGATCCGGTAGGGGACGTGGTCGTTACTTGCAGGGTGAGCCTGTCCCCCCATGTGTGGAGGACCAGTCAAGGGCACCCATAATCCCCCCCCTCCCCTCCCCTCCCGTTGAGGCTGATGTGGCTGACACCATCCATGCTCAGCCCTTGTTGGACCAGCCCATTGTGGCACCAGACCTGGCTGACTCCATGGCTGACTTCCAGGTCAGCAGGCCTATGACACGTGCGCTGGTGCACGTTGATGTCACCATGCCACGTGCATCTGGGGCAGCAAGGTCATCTGCTGCACCAAGTAGGCAGGGCGGAGAGGCTGCAGGGGCAGCTGCGGCTCCATCCACCCCAGCCCTCATACACCCAGCCCGGACAGTGTCGGTCCTAGTCCATGCTGCTGACATTCCCCCTGACACCATCACACTAGAGCCAATGCCTGCACCAACTCCCATGCTGAGTGTGCAATCCCACACTCCTGATACAGAGTCCACCAGGGCTCCTGCCCCTAGTGTCCAGAGCGGCGCAGGACACTCAGGATCACCACCACCTTCCAAGCGGAAGAGGAAGAGTGCCCGTCCGGCACAGGCTGATGCCCCAGACACGGCTACACAGTCCGGCCCATCCAGGAAGCCCAGCTTCACGGATGACGAACTGAATGCACTTGTCGAGTATGTGTCCGCACATGACAACGAGATGGTCATTGTTGCAGGATCCAAGACCACACCTGCACAACGCCAGGCACACTGGCAGACCGTTGCGGACATCGTAAGTGCCCTTGGAATCGCGAGGCGCACAGCCAATGATTGCTATAAGCGCTGGAATGACCTAAAGCGCAGGGCAAAGAGTAAGCTGGCCTCAAGTCATGCCGCAACTCTAGTGACTGGAGGTGGGTCTCCAGTAGTAGACATGGAACTCACTCCACATGAGTCAGTCGCTGGGACCTACGTCACGGAGGAACAGATCCAAGGCGTGGGAGATTTGGCTGATTACGAGGCATTGTCCGGTGAGTGCACATGCATGTGTGTGTCATCCATGTGCATGGTGTGTGTGAGGGCTTCTGTTTGTGTGACAGGTGAGAGTGTGTGCACCTGAGTCGTATGGGTCAGCCATGTGCTTCATGCAATACGTACTGCGCAGCTGCATTTGGCCATAGCAGTATCCCTTCTGCCAACAGTAGACATCTAGCCCAACTGCACGCCAGTTGCCCTTGAAGTGTCACCTTGCCACAACATTGTTGCTTGATTTTTCACTGTTCATTTAGTCAGATTGTTTGCATTCCACCACTATTACTAGGCATTTCGCAGTCCTCTAGTCACATGTCTGACATGGCTATGGTAAAGTGGAGTGACTTTGTTACCTGGATATCATTTGTTCAAACATGTCCCTGTGCAATTGCACCATTTCGGACTGGCAGCTCCAGGTGAAGAATCTGACCTGTTTGAATTAGAAAAGCTATTACATGCGGGAACTGGAATGAATGAATAGGTGCTGCCCTCCTCTCCATCTTCACTCAATAGCAATGGTACATGCCATCTGTGTGATGGCATGTGTGTTACACCTGCCAATCACAGGCCAATGTGTGATGCCACTGCCAGGCAGCATGCAGAAAATGTGTTCATCTTCCATCTTGGTGTCATCAGTGTGTGCCATTTGCCTGCTCTTCATACGCAGTGAGGGTGCATGCATGGGAGGGTTTTAGTCATGTGGGACATGTGTCAAACAAGTACTGGTTCTCTTGCTTCTCAGCCCTCATTGTGTGCCATGGTGCTAATGCCTGTTTCCATTTCTTTGTTTTTATGTCTTTGCAGGGGAAGACGCACCTGATACTGCTGGGGTTGTGGAGATGGTGCAGACCCAGGAGGGGTCCGAGGGCCGACCAACCACCAGTGAGGGACGTGGTGTGGTGGTGGGTGAGAACCCACAAGTGCTGCAGGTCCTGCTCTCAAGGGGTGTCCCTGGCTGCACCTCCCCCGAGCTGTACTCAGGTGTTGATTCGGATGAGACCTACGTGCCGTCGCAGGTGAGTGTTCCAGGGAGGGATTCTGTTCTGTGTCACCCATCTGCACCAGGGTCAGAACCCTCAATGGGGATGTCAGTGTTGGCAGCTACGTCTTTGGTGGTTACGGATGCAGGGTCACACTCCGCGACATCTGATCCTGTTCCTGGGCCAGCAGATCAGAGGGGGAATGCAGTCCTGCAGCCTCAGACAGTGCCGGCACAGCAAGGCGCAGTTCGCCTTGCCCCAGACAGGTGTGGTGCCCGCCGACGTGGTGGCCGTACGCCACCTGGCAATACCGCATGGGAGCAATCCATTTACGGTATGGCAACCCAACAGGCAGCATCATCCGAGATGATGGCTCAGGCCATGGATAGGGTGGCCACTTCCATTGTCCCCCCTGAAAGGCTGATGGAGCGACTAGAGCAGGCAACCGACTCCATCTGCCAGTCACACAGGGAGGACATGTTGGGGTCCAACAGGGACAGGCGGGAGGCACTGGCGACTCTGCAGGAGGCCATCTCCATTGAGTCCCAGGGCCACAGGGAAGCCCTGAGGCAGGAGCTCCTTCACCTCAGGACGACTCTTGTTGAGCTTGAAGCTTCAACACACCAAAGGACAGAACAGCAGCTGGAGCGTCTCACCCGTACGCTCTCAGCTGAGATGCAGGCAACGAGGGCGGAGGTCCGGGCATCCCCTGAGTTGTTGCATGGGGACCTCCGCACACTCATCCTCCAGAATCAGACCTACCACACCCGCGTGCTTGCAGCCATGGAGGAGCAGACTAGGGCCTTGCGTGGGCTGCTTCCCATAGTGCAACCACCTCCGGATGCAGCTGCACAGGGTGATAATAGCGACAGCAGTGATACTCCCACAATAGGGTAGCCGTGTGGGCCATGAGCCCATGGAGGTGTTTTTTTTCCCAGGATCCACGCAGGTGGGTTCTGGTGTGCATCCTGTCCTCGGACCTCCTGGGTGGCCTCCCCAACCCCCCCGGGCCCTTCAATGGCCATTTTTTATTTTTTTTTATTTTTATTTTTATTTATTTTAGTCCCAATTTTTTTGGGACGATTTGTTGGCTTCCGTGGTTCCTGTGGGCATACGCTGCATTGTGGCTGGGCACATGCAGGCTTGTAATGTATTTGGTTCCGATGCTTGGGTTTGAGTCAGACACACCCCTCCTGCTTCCCGTTTCCATGGGCTTGCAAAGGCTGTGCCCAAGTGACAGTGAATTACACAGTGACGTTGGACTCCCATGAGCTGTGTGGGCAGTCTGTAGTCAATACTGTGTATACATTCCTAGTGCATATTGCTGTTGTGTTGTACACTGCATGTTGCATTGATGTGTAACTCATCTTCTGTGTCTACCTCCCAATTTGCAGGTCCCTTCCTCATGTCTACACAAGGACCTCTAGTCTGGAGATGTGGTCCCTGTTCGCAGCAGTGCACCTACAACTCTACATGGCGCCAACACTGCACAGTTGGTAGTGGTGGGAGTGCAGGCATTTCCAGGTGGTGAGACTACTAATATTTAACATTAGTGATGTCATGTTAATGGTAGTACGTGCTCAAGTTCGTTGTTGGTCCGGCATTACTGTGAGCATTTCAGGTGTTGCAAGTTTCTAATAGGGACACTGTACATTGTGACACTAGTGTCATGTTGTGGGGATTACTTTGTTTACCTGCAAATAGCATGACATGGCACGGTGTGTGGTGTGGCGGTGCTGGGGTTGGGTTGGCTGACATGGCACTGTCCTCTTGTTGCATTTTGCAAGTGGGTATTCATTTTAGCTGCTTGAATGTGTAACTTCACAAAACTGCATTGGTGGTGTCTGTGTGGGTAGGGATGCACACATTGTGACACTTCCAGGTGAACAATCTCAGGCTGATATGGTTTTCACGGTTCTTTCTCCAGACATTCAGGATCAGTGTCAGGTTGAGTCATCATTGATTGTCAGATGGAATGTGCCAGGGCAGTGTGCACTCCACAGGGGTGTGATTTCTATGTGAAGTAATTAGCCACTAGCTGTGTACGGGCTGCCTCCCCCCGTGCCCTTTCCCCTCCCATGCGCAGCGGCTGTGCATGTGGTTGGAGATGGGGGGGCACCACCATGTCCACGGCCAGGCCCCGGCGTGTTGCAACGTTGTGCAGGACACATGCTGCCACTATGATCCTGCACACTACTGGGGGAGCGTACAACAGCTGCCCGCCAGAACGGTCAAGGGAGCGAAAGCGTGACTTCAGCACTCCGAATGTGCGCTCCACTATGCCCCGGGTTGTAATGTGGGCTGCGTTATATCTTACCTGGGGTGGCGTGGTGGGGTTCCGAATTGGCGTCATCATGTGGGGGCTGAGAGGGTAGGCACTGTCCCCTGTGGAGGTGGTGATTGGTATCATTGGTGGGGTTGTGACCTTGCTCAGTATCTGACATGCATGCATGTGCAGTGGCATTCATACTCACCAAGCAGCCATGTATCGCCATGCCGCCCAGCTTCTAGGTCCCGGCTTAGGGTGGACATTCGGTAAATGAAGCTGTCGTGGGTTGACCCGGGATAGTTGGTATATACTGAGGTGATGATTCCCTTGGCATTACATACTACCTGCACGTTGATGGAATGCCAGTGCTTGCGGTTCCTATAGATGTGCTCAGATGCCCTGGGGGGACGTAGAGCCACATGGGTGCAGTCGATGGCACCTAGCACTTTGGGGAATCGTGCCACAGCGTAGAAATCCAGGGCGGCAGCATGCCTTTCTGCAGGGGTTCTGGGCAGGTATATGTGCCTGCGGACTGATGGGCGTGCAGTGATGATGTTCAAGACCTGGTGTAGGCAGCGTGACTGGGTGGCCTGTGATACACCACCCACAATGGCACTTGTCCGCTGAAATGATCCAGTGGCTAAGAAGTGCAGTACATTGAGGACCTTCTCCAGGGGGCTGAGTGCTTGGGAGCACAGGGTGGGTGATGTGAGGTCATCCTCCCACTCACTCACCAGGTCCAGTATGATGTGTGGTGGAAACCTGTACCTCCCATGCACCTGGTCATCAGGCATCCCGAAAAGGCTGGTTCTGGGTGTGAATATTCTGGCCCTGACTATCCTCCTCCTCCTCCTTTGGTAGGCCACGCCCACTGCTGCTAGGAACGGTATGTTCATCTTGGGTCTGAGCTTGTTATTTTTTTGGCGCGCAAATTAATGCGTTGCGCGTGTTGTAGGCGAGCGTGTGACCCGCGCACCCCTGAAAACCAGTACCCAGTCCAATAGCGTGTGGAAATTCCCGCGCACACCGGGATACAGGTGCGCTGACATACTTGCGTGTGTAAGTGTCCGCGCACACCTGATATACACGTACATAGGCCAATCGCGTGTACGCGCACTTTTGTCCAATTACACGCGATGACACCCTGACGTGCAGTCCAATTACACGCGATGAGACTCTGCCGTGCTGTCCAATTACACGCGATGACACTCTGACGTGCAATCTTTCCACGTGTGCTCTGTCATCACGTGCTGTGTGGGAAACACCCGTGCGGGTCACGTCACAGACGCGCTTACGCGCTGAGGGCCTTTGGTCCAATAGAATCGCGTATGCGTGCTGACGCGCTTACGCGCTAAGGGCCTTTCCTCGGTTTTCACGCTGACGTGCAGGATTTTCACGTGCCAAATCACTCCGTACCAAGCTGGCCACGCGTAAGCACACGGAAGACCACGCTCCTGCCCAGAAGGCCGAACTACTGCCCCCCCAGAGCCCCGAGCACGCTCCCACCTGCCATCTGCTGCTGCCTGCTGCCCACGTGCACTGCCATTTGCTGCCTGCACATCAGCCAGGGGTGCTGTTGCTGTGACCACCCCTGCTGGAACCGAAGACTCCCGACTGGAATTCCATCGCTCCACAGCTCAGCCCCAGGACCCAGTTGCCCACCCACTCCTGCCTCTGGGGTTGTCATGTCGGGGCAAACACCATCTGTGACCACTGGCAACCCCCGGCCAGAGAGGCAGAGGTCTGAGGTTTGCCAATGCAACTCATGTGCAACTGTCATGCAACTGTCATGCGTGTATGTGTCCATTGTACGGTGCCCTGATGCCTGTGTTTTGTTTCTCCCTGTCTGCAGCGTCAACTGATGAAGAGGGCGGAGAAGGTGCTGTGGAGCACAGCGGCGGGGATCCGACCGCCAGCCAGAGACGCAAGGCCCGGCTCCCCTCCCGTGTTGTCATCTCGTCGGGGAGTGAGGAGTCCGGTGCCGCGTCCCAGGCCGCAGCTGCCGGGAGGAGGTCCAAGAGGCGGAGGTTGCAGTTGGACTCCTCGGCAGCAGAAGGGGCAGCTGGGACCCCACAGGGCCCAACAGGGGAAGATGGCACGGAGTCATCCAGGTTGGTGGGGGTTTGGTGGAGGAGGGGGCCGTGCAAGCACCAGAGACGGGGTCTGGAGGTGGGGATTCCACTGGTGCTAGTGGTGCAGTCCAGGACCAGGGACAGGAGGCAGCACAGGCGGCCACGGAGGTCCCTGCATCATCTTGCACCAGCAGGGATGCCTACGTCCAGACCCGTTTTCAGGCAGGGGATGAGCTGACGTCAACTGGCCTTCCTCTGCCTGCGGACATGGCCATCCAGGTCCGGGTTGAGCCTGTCCTGGCTGGTGTGGCGTTGCGTCAACGGGCCATGCGAGGTAACCTGCAGTATTTTCATGGAGAGACTGCACGTCATCTCGAATGGCTCGTTGACCACGTCAGCCTGCTGGGACAGGTCACCCAGGCTGGATTCCTCCGTCTGATGGGGCTTGCTCCGACCCCCTCCTCAACTGGACCCCCTACGCGCCAGTCGTCCTCTGTGCCATCTTTCCACCCATCAGTCACCTGGGTGCCCTGTGGAGCTGCCTCTGACGGTGCGGCCAGGCTGGTGGAGGAGGCATCCCTGCCACAGTCGGGAGTCGGAGGTCCAGCAGGGGTGGCCACATCAACAAGTGCACCCCAGCCGGCGGAGGATGTGCAGGCAGCAGGAGGCAGTGCACGGGCAGAGGCAGGGCAGCAGCAGCAGCAACATGGTGGGAGACATGAAGGCTCGGGGCTTTCGACATCGGAGGGGCACGCATCGGCCGGAGGGCAGGGGGACCCAGGACAGAGAGTGTCTTCCGTGTGGCAGCGGTTGGGCCACGCCATAGGTGCGGAGCGGCGGCGGGCGGAAGAGGAGCGGCTCACAATGGTCAGGGCGGAGAACTCCATGCGGAGGGCCCTGAGGCGGGCCGAGTGCCTCGAGGCAATCCGCAGGGGGTTGGAGGAGGACACGGCGTCGTCCCTACGGACCCTCGGGGCCATGGAACTGGACCGCCTCCGGGACATCGAACAGGAGTTCGATGATGCCCTGGCCCGGGACACCACGGAGTGAGCCGCTGGACTTGCCCGCCGCCTTTGTATATAGTTCTTTAGTTTTAGGTTTCCTTTCTTTCTTATTATGATTTGGAGTCGACGGACACTGCTCCACTTTTTGTATATAGTTGATTTTTAGGTAGGTTTTTTAGTAGGTTTCCTTTGTTCAGTTGGGCTCATGGACCCTTGTTAGTTTTGTACATAGTTATTTTTTGCATGGAGATTTTTTTACATTTGACTTTGGACATAATTTTTTTGGATTCTGATTTGCAGTTTTGTGTTTTTATACGGACATGCAGCTCTTTTTTTCACATTCACATTGTAGCTAGTTTTCTTTCTTTAGCATTCTTTATTTATTTCAATACAATTTTGTTAGCATACTTCACTGTGTGGTATCATCTCATTGGTTTCATGCATGTCATGTTGTGTGTTTTCCCATTCGATTGCAACCATTGTGTGTGAGTGACATGGATTCATTAGCTTAATGAACATTGGGGGTGTAACATGTGATTTCCATTTCCATGTGGGTGAATGGGTTACTTGGTAGGGCTTTTTGGCTGTGGAGGCTGACCATTACGCACATGATTGGGGATTGTGAGGACCTGGTGGGGGCTGCCCATGGTGGCAGGGGGGTGGGGGTGGTGGGTGACATGAGTGGGGGCCTGCTGGAGGCTGCCCCTGCACTGCTGGGGGGTGGGGGGGGGGGTGGGAGACATGGGTGGGGGCCTGGTGGGGGCTGCCCCTGGTGGCAGGGGGGTGTGGGTGGTGGGTGACATGAGTGGGGGCCTGGTGGAGGCTGCCCATGGTGGCAGGGGGGTGGGGGTGGTGGGAGACATGAGTGGGGGCCTGGTGGAGGCTGCCCATGGTGGCAGGGGGGTGGGGGTGGTGGGAGACATGAGTGGGGGCCTGGTGGAGGATGCCCATGGTGGCAGGGGGGTGGGTGACATGAGTGGGGGCCTGGTGGAGGCTGCCCATGGTGGCAGGGGGGTGGTGGGAGACATGAGTGGGGGCCTGGTGGAGGCTGCCCATGGTGGCAGGGGGGCGGGGGTGGTGGGAGACATGGGGCCTGGTGGAGTCTGCCCATGGTGGCAGGGGGGTGGGGGTGCAGGGGGACATGAGTGGGGGCCTGGTGGAGGATGCCCATGGTGGCATGGGGGTGGGGGTGCAGAGGGACATGAGTGTGGCCCTGCTGGAGGCTGCCCCTGCACTGCTGGGGGGTGGGGGTGGTGGGAGACATGAGTGGGGGCCTGGTGGAGTCTGCCCATGGTGGCAGCGGGGTGGGGGTGCAGGGGGACATGAGTGGGGGCCTGGTGGAGGATGCCCATGGTGGCAGGGGGGTGGCGGTGCAGGGGGACATGAGTGGGGGCCTGCTGGAGGCTGCCCCTGCACTGCTGGGGGGTGGGGGTGGTGGGAGACATGAGTGGGGGCCTGGTGGAGTCTGCCCATGGTGGCAGGGGGGTGGGGGTGGTGGGTGACATGAGTGGGGGCCTGCTGGAGGCTGCCCCTGCACTGCTGGGGTGTGGGTGTGGTGGGAGACATGGGTGGGGGCCTGGTGGAGGGTGACCCTGGATGCTGGGGGGTGGGGGTGGTGGGAGACATGAGTGGGGGCCTGGTGGAGTCTTCCCATGGTGGCAGGGGGGTGGGGGCGGTGGGTGACATGAGTGGGGGCCTGGTGGAGGCTGCCCATGGTGGCAGGGGGGTGGGGGTGGTGGGAGACATGAGTGGGGGCCTGGTGGAGGCTGCCCATGGTGGCAGGGGGGTGGGGGTGGTGGGTGACATGAGTGGGGGCCTGGTGGAGGCTGCCCATGGTGGCAGGGGGGTGGGGGTGGTGGGAGACATGAGTAGGGGCCTGGTGGAGGATGACCATGGTGGCAGGGGGGTGGGGGTGCAGGGGGACATGAGTGGGGGCCTGGTGGAGGATGCCCATGGTGGCAGGGGGGTGGGGGTGCAGGGGGACATGAGTGGGGGCCTGCTGGAGGCTGCCCCTGCACTGCTGGGGTGTGGGGGTGGTGGGAGACATGAGTGGGGGCCTGGTGGGGGCTGCCCCTGAACTGCTGGGGGGTGGGGGTGGTGGGAGACATGAGTGGGGGCCTGGTGGAGTCTGCCCATGGTGGCAGGGGGGTGGGGGTGGTGGGTGACATGAGTGGGGGCCTGCTGGAGGCTGCCCCTGCACTGCTGGGGGGAGGGGGTGGTGGGAGACATGGGTGGGGGCCTGGTGGGGGCTGCCCCTGGTGGCAGGGGGGGTGGGGGTGGTGGGTGACATGAGTGGGGGCCTGCTGGAGGCTGCCCCTGCACTGCTGGGGGTGGGGGTGGTGGGAGACATGGGTGGGGGCCTGGTGGGGGCTGCCCCTGGTGGCAGGGGGGTGGGGGTGGTGGGTGACATGAGTGGGGGCCTGCTGGAGGCTGCCCCTGCACTGCTGGGGGGTGGGGGTGGTGGGAGACATGAGTGGGGGCCTGGTGGAGTCTGCCCATGGTGGCAGGGGGGGTGGGGGTGGTGGGTGACTTGAGTGGGGGCCTGCTGGAGGCTGCCCCTGCACTGCTGGGGGGTGGGGGTGGTGGGAGACATGAGTGGGGGCCTGGTGGAGTCTGCCCATGGTGGCAGGGGGGTGGGGGTGCAGGGGGACATGAGTGGGGGCCTGGTGGAGGATGCCCATGGTGGCAGGGGGGTGGGGGTGCAGGGGGACATGAGTGGGGGCCTGCGGGAGGCTGCCCCTGCACTGCTGGGGGTGGGGGTGGTGGGAGACATGAGTGGGGGCCTGGTGGAGTCTGCCCATGGTGGCAGGGGGGTGGGGGTGGTGGGTGACATGAGTGGGGGCCTGCTGGAGGCTGCCCCTGCACTGCTGGGGGGTGGGGGTGGTGGGAGACATGGGTGGGGGCCTGGTGGGGGCTGCCCCTGGTGGCGGGGGGGGTGGGGGTGGTGGGTGACATGAGTGGGGGCCTGCTGGAGGCTGCCCCTGCACTGCTGGGGGGTGGGGGTGGTGGGAGACATGAGTGGGGGCCTGGTGGATTCTGCCCATGGTGGCAGGGGGGTGGGGTGCAGGGGGACATGAGTGGGGGCCTGCTGGAGGCTGCCCCTGCACTGCTGGGGGGTGGGGGTGGTGGGTGACATGGGTGGGGGCCTGGTGGAGTCTGCCCATGGTGGCAGGGGGGTGGGGGTGGTGGGTGACATGAGTGGGGGCCTGGTGGAGGATGCCCATGGTGGCAGGGGGGTGGGTGACATGAGTGGGGGCCTGGTGGAGGCTGCCCATGGTGGCAGGGGGGTGGGGGTGGTGGGAGACATGAGTGGGTGCCTGGTGGAGGCTGCCCATGGTGGCAGGGGGGCGGGGGTGGTGGGAGACATGGGGCCTGGTGGAGTCTGCCCATGGTGGCAGGGGGGTGGGGGTGCAGGGGGACATGAGTGGGGGCCTGGTGGAGGATGCCCATGGTGGCATGGGGGTGGGGGTGCAGGGGGACATGAGTGGGGGCCTGCTGGAGGCTGCCCCTGCACTGCTGGGGGGTGGGGGTGGTGGGAGACATGAGTGGGGGCCTGGTGGAGTCTGCCCATGGTGGCAGCGGGGTGGGGGTGCAGGGGGACATGAGTGGGGGCCTGGTGGAGTCTGCCCATGGTGGCAGGGGGGTGGGGTGGTGGGTGACATGAGTGGGGGCCTGCTGGAGGCTGCCCCTGCACTGCTGGGGTGTGGGTGTGGTGGGAGACATGGGTGGGGGCCTGGTGGAGGGTGACCCTGGATGCTGGGGGGTGGGGGTGGTGGGAGACATGAGTGGGGGCCTGGTGGAGTCTTCCCATGGTGGCAGGGGGGTGGGGGTGGTGGGTGACATGAGTGGGGGCCTGGTGGAGGCTGCCCATGGTGGCAGGGGGGTGGGGGTGGTGGGAGACATGAGTGGGGGCCTGGTGGAGGCTGCCCATGGTGGCAGGGGGGTGGGGGTGGTGGGTGACATGAGTGGGGGCCTGGTGGAGGCTGCCCATGGTGGCAGGGGGGTGGGGGTGGTGGGAGACATGAGTGGGGGCCTGGTGGAGGATGACCATGGTGGCAGGGGGGTGGGGGTGCAGGGGGACATGAGTGGGGGCCTGGTGGAGGATGCCCATGGTGGCAGGGGGGTGGGGGTGCAGGGGGACATGAGTGGGGGCCTGCTGGAGGCTGCCCCTGCACTGCTGGGGTGTGGGGGTGGTGGGACACATGAGTGGGGGCCTGGTGGGGGCTGCCCCTGAACTGCTGGGGGGTGGGGGTGGTGGGAGACATGAGTGGGGGCCTGCTGGAGGCTGCCCCTGCACTGCTGGGGGGAGGGGGTGGTGGGAGACATGGGTGGGGGCTGCCCCTGGTGGCAGGGGGGGTGGGGGTGGTGGGTGACATGAGTGGGGGCCTGCTGGAGGCTGCCCCTGCACTGCTGGGGGGTGGGGGTGGTGGGAGACATGAGTGGGGGCCTGGTGGATTCTGCCCATGGTGGCAGGGGGGTGGGGGTGCAGGGGGACATGAGTGGGGGCCTGCTGGAGGCTGCCCCTGCACTGCTGGGGGGTGGGGGTGGTGGGAGACATAGGTGGGGGCCTGGTGGAGTCTGCCCATGGTGGCAGGGGGGTGGGTGACATGAGTGGGGGCCTGCTGGAGGCTGCCCATGGTGGCAGGGGGGTGGGGGTGGTGGGAGACATGAGTGGGGGCCTGGTGGAGTCTGCCCATGGTGGCAGGGGGGTGGGGGTGCAGGGGGACATGAGTGGGGGCCTGGTGGAGGATGCCCATGGTGGCAGGGGGGTGGGGGTGGTGGGCGACATGAGTGGGGGCCTGGTGGAGGCTGCCCATGGTGGCAGGGGGGTGGGGGTGGTGGGAGACATGAGTGGGGGCCTGGTGGAGGCTGCCCATGGTGGCAGGGGGGCGGGGGTGGTGGGAGACATGAGTGGGGGCCTGGTGGAGTCTGCCCATGGTGGCAGGGGGGTGGGGGTGCAGGGGGACATGAGTGGGGGCCTGGTGGAGGATGCCCATGGTGGCAGGGGGGTGGCGGTGCAGGGGGACATGAGTGGGGGCCTGCTGGAGGCTGCCCCTGCACTGCTGGGGGGTGGGGGTGGTGGGAGACATGAGTGGGGGCCTGGTGGAGTCTGCCCATGGTGGCAGGGGGGTGGGGGTGGTGGGTGACATGAGTGGGGGCCTGCTGGAGGCTGCCCCTGCACTGCTGGGGTGTGGGTGTGGTGGGAGACATGGGTGGGGGCCTGGTGGAGGGTGACCCTGGATGCTGGGGGGTGGGGGTGGTGGGAGACATGAGTGGGGGCCTGGTGGAGTCTGCCCATGGTGGCAGGGGGGTGGGGGTGGTGGGTGACATGAGTGGGGGCCTGGTGGAGGCTGCCCATGGTGGCAGGGGGGTGGGGGTGGTGGGAGACTTGAGTGGGGGCCTGGTGGAGGCTGCCCATGGTGGCAGGGGGGTGGGGGTGGTGGGTGACATGAGTGGGGGCCTGGTGGAGGCTGTCCATGGTGGCAGGGGGGTGGGGGTGGTGGGAGACATGAGTGGGGGCCTGGTGGAGGATGACCATGGTGGCAGGGGGGTGGGGGTGCAGGGGGACATGAGTGGGGGCCTGGTGGAGGATGCCCATGGTGGCAGGGGGGTGGGGGTGCAGGGGGACATGAGTGGGGGCCTGCTGGAGGCTGCCCCTGCACTGCTGGGGTGTGGGGGTGGTGGGAGACATGAGTGGGGGCCTGGTGGAGGCTGCCCCTTAACTGCTGGGGGGTGGGGGTGGTGGTAGACATGCATTGTTGATCAGTAGTGCAAGGTGACATGTGGGTTGGCTGGGGGGCATGCCCATGGTGGATGGGCTGCCTGCGGGACATGAGCAGAGGTGCAGGGTAGTACCCCGTGGTGTGGGCTGCCTGCAGGGGCCGTGGAGGTTGTGGAGCGTACACCTGGGTGGACCCACACGGCCAATTCACGTGTAGTACTCCCCAGAACCCCTGAAATACACATTCCCTGCTGGTATCGCGTGTGCAACTTCCCGCGCACCCCTGAAATACACGTACCCTGCTCGCACTGGGCCAATCGCGTGTGGAACTTCCCACGCACCCCTGAAATACACGTACCCTGCTCGCACTGGGACTATCGCGTGTGGAACTTCCCGCGCACCCCTGAAATACACGTACCCTGCTCGCACTGGGCCAATCGCGTGTGGAACTTCCCGCGCACCCCTGAAATACACATACCCTGCTCGCACTGGGACTATCGCGTGTGGAACTTCCCGCGCAACCCTGAAATACACGTACCCTGCTCGCACTGGGCCAATCGCGTGTGGAACTTCCCGCGCACCCCTGAAATACACGTACCCTGATGAAATCGCGTGTGGAACTTCCCGCGCACCCATGGAATACACGTACCCTGCTCGCACTGGCCCATTCGCGTGTGGAACTTCCCGCGCACCCCTGAAATGCACGTACCCTGCAGAAATCGCGTGTGGAACTTGCCGCGCACCCCTGAAATACACGTACCCTGCTGAAATCGCTTGTGCAACTTCCCGCGCACCCCTGAAATTCACCTACCCTGCTTGCACGGGGCCAGTCGCGTGTGGAACTTCCCGCGCACCCCTGCAATACGCGTTCCCCGCTTGGCGTTTGCTGTTTGCCAGCCCGGTCCAGGGTTAGCGCTGCCCTTTGCGATGATTTAGCGATTTGGATGGCTTTTCCTTGCGCGAGGGCGTTCTTGGGGGCGTTACTGGCGCTGCTGCAGGGTCGCTGCGATTCTCTGCGCCACGGCTGGTTTGGAAGCCTGAAATCCATGAATACGCTGTGCGCGGAAATCGGTTTTAGCGCACGTGCCTGGCGCAGTCAATCGCACGCGGACACTCTGCGCCAGGCGCTTGCGACACTTTTCAGCGAAATTCTATGAATTACCCTGTTAATCGTTCCACAGATCGCGTAATAGTTCCACAGCAATCAAGTGACTTTTTTTTTATTGATTTAGTTGATTTTTACAACTTTTCAATATACATATCAACCAACTCATCTAAAACATGACATAAAAAAAAGACTTAAAACATAAGTACAGCCAAAAGTTAACATTCTTGAAAACATATCCAAAAAGCTGTCAAATTAAAACAAGCAGTTTCACAACGAACATTAATCATGAAGCCAGTATGTTCTTGGTGCACTAACATGCTTCAAAAACCTATGTGCTTATGAACTGTGACTCCAATAGTTTCTGCTTGATCCAATTTTAGTGAGGTTAAAAAATGTATAGTAGCTACTTGGACTCTCAGGGTGGTCGAGCCAAAAATGTGATTCCAGCAAACATTCGGTTCAAGCATAGCAAAACCCAAACAATGCTTGTGGAAATGTAATTGTCTTAGCCAATTTAGTTTAGTACATTGTGTGACTAAGTGAGCCAAAGTTTCAGGAAATTCAATTGATTGACAAAACCGATAAATGTTTTGAGTGGGAAGAATTAGTTTACGCGTGCATAGGAGATCTCTGGTTTCCCAAATATGCAAGCGAAAACGCAAAAATTGAGTTTCTGTACTTAGATGAAGGCGCTTTCGAAAGATACCTTTGTGGGGAACCTCTTTTATGAGGAGGAAAGCGATGACTAGTAGCATGTTTATATGTGAAACATTTCTGATGGTTCAAAATCCATGAAGACTGAAGAAGCTTTAATTTAGCCTTGTCAGGATTGTGTATTAAAACGTCAATTGTAATTTCGGCCTGTGCCAAGATCTTGTAAACTGACAATAGCCATCTTTGGACGAATTAATGGTCTGTAGTGAATATGTAAGTCGAGAGTACCTCGAGTAGATTATCTGACCGCGAAGAGATCAGGCATTTTCTAAGAAATGAGCATTGCTTCCAATCAAGGAACGATTACAATGATGTAAGACCCAATTCATAGCGTAGCCATGAAATGGGGATACACTGAGGTAAATGCAGCACCCTCCTCCAGAATTTGGCTTCCCATTTATCAAGAATGATTGATGACAGAGGAGGACCTGCTTCCAACCCATATAGGATGGTAGGAATGACTTTCATCTGCCAAAACGTTATGGCCGGGACTATGGAAAATTTTCCAAATTTTGTGAGGAGGATGCGCGCCTGAGAAATGGCAGTGAGAAGTTTAACGTCAATCAGAGCCATTTGTTTCATTGACTTTAAGGAAGCTTCAAAGATAACTCCCAGATAAGTATACGAGGATACCATAGACAATTTAACATTATGTCCAATAGACCAATGTTTTAGAGTATGAACACCTTGATGGGGATTAAACATCAACACTTGAGTCTTTGTAGTGTTGATTCTTAGTTCATTCTCTGCCACATAACAATCAAGGGCAGCCAGTAATTTCTGTAGGCCACTAGGAGTTTTTGAAATTAGAACAATGTCATCAGCGTAAAACAGCGCTTTAATGGGAAAACCATTGATTTTCGGTGAGTCAGATTGAGTAGATTCAAAAGCAAATTTGATGTCGTGTATGTAATAGTTAAAGATGGCTGAAGCCAGCAAACAGCCTTGTTTGAGGCCACGTGTAGTTGGAATAGCCTGCGAAAGTAAACCATTCAGAGTTAATCTGACTTGAACAGAAGTTGAAGAGTGAAAATGATAAATAAGGTCACTGATTGTGGGTGGGCAATGGTCATTTGTGAGTTTAGTCATGAGTTTGACTCTTGAAATTGAGTCAAAGGCAGAATGCAGGTCCACAAATGCAAAGTAAACCTGCTGTTTTTGCACATGACACTGTGATTTGATGGCATTTAGCAGAAACAAATTGACTACAGTACCCATACCGGCTACACACCCTATTTGAAAAGGATTGCGATGGAAGTGAGTGAGCGTCCATGCAGAAGATTCAAGCATTAGAAATTTCGCAAATATTTTACTCGGTGAATCAAGAAGCGCTATGGGTCGGTAGTTCTCGGGTAAAGCACGATCCCCTTTTTTATAAATGGGGACCAAGATGGAAGAGTGCCAAGACAATGGTAACTTTTTCGTATGTAAAATATTTTGAAACAAAAGAAATAAAATGTGGGCCCAATGGTGTAGATTATTCTTTAGCATTATGTTGCTAATAACATCGGGACCCGCAGCTCTGGAGTTTTTAGCCAATTTGATATAGTTAATGATAAAATCTAGGTCACAATTGAGGGACCACTTAGAAACTGATTACATTTGATATTCAAACTGGACAAATGCTGAATCATTATATAGATTAGAGAAGTGAAGTATCCATTGCGCTTCTTGTACACCGTTAGCTTGTGCATCCAGTTGATGATTGCAGTTTTTATGTTTTAGCAATTCCCAGATGCTCGCTGAATTTTTAGTAGCCATAGTATTGAGCATAAGCTTGCTATCTTTCTGAAATAGGTGTGCTCGGTGGGCACGTATCCAGTTGGTATAACAAGTTTTTGCCAGCTTGGCAGCATCAAACCGTGAAGGGGAAGATGAAACAAGCAAGGTTTTTCGCTCTTACCTGTAACAAATCCTTCTATGGTGCAATTCTTTGTCAAAGGAATGTAGGTGAGTCAGAGGCTTCTGTTTAGAGATTATGATGTTATTAGAGAACTGTTGTAGCATATCTGTATATTCAATGTTGGAGTTGTTCAACGAGGATGGAATAAGTGACGGTTCTAGTGTCCAAAGCTTGCTAAGAGACCACGAAATACGATTACAGGATTGATTGATAATCAGTTGAGAATGCAACCTTTTAGTATAGGAAGGTGCATTGACACATGGTCTTGAAAAATGTAGAGATAGAAACTTATGATCACTGTGTGTCTGGGGGGAGTGATTACCAAGGCGGTGATGTTTTGGAATAAAAGTAGATTGCATAAATGTAATCAATTGTGCTGACACTTGAGTCACGTCGCCAGGTGGTAGTGGCGGGCAGATCACCAGGCACAGCCCAGTTAACCATGTTGAAGTTATTAGACATAAAGATGGACCACATGGTAGCTTCCTATGCAGCAGCCTCAGATCTAGGATTGAGACAGTCAAGGTTAATGTCACCAACTAGAAGCGTGGCAGTGATATCGGGAGATTGTAATACTAGTTCAAACATGTAAGACAATTCTCTAAGAAACATGTTCATAGTGAGTTTTACCGGATTCCGATATATTGAAGATGGCCATATTGCCACCACAACCAATTACCTTAACTAGTTGTATAAAGATGTCAAAAGCGCACCACGGTTGAATTTGTAGATGCGCGGACTGCCGGGCTGCTACCAAGAGTCCGGACATTGGCCGACCTTTTTCGCCTCTTACAGCAGGAATCAAGGCAGTTGAATAATTGTCCCAAACAGGTGGGGCTAGGAGCCATGTTTCCTGAAAAGCCAAGATGATATATGAATGGGTAAATACATCAATGGAGTGTTGTAAGTGGGCATGTCCTCGAGTGTTCCAGCATCATAGCAAAAACAATTGACAATCTTGACAGTCTGATGGTTATAGGTTGTGGCATGTAGTTTTGTTAGATTGGTAAACTCGTGTGGTGGGGAAGGATTGGCTAGAGGTACCAGATGATACATTTGTCGGAGTAAATAGAGATTGTGTTTGGTCGGGGTCCTGAGTAATAAGATAACCCATGTCAAACAATATGAGTTTGGCGTTCCATAGCATCTTTGCAACTGTGGCTGATGGTATCCACAGACGCACAATGGTGAAATCAGCGTCAGCAATAAACTCTACAAGGTCGATGTCAGCTGACGAAACATGTTCGCGGGTAACAACATCGTTCAGTATATTTAACACACACTGTCTATTGAGGTCATAGAGTGGATGATTACCACCTCTGCATTTCATGATAAGCGAGTGCCCCGTTGGAGGACGAATATTGGCAAGCTGAGGAGATGATTTTATAGAAGTTTTACTCGATTTCATATTTTGAGCAGACGTGGGTATCAAGGGCCGCGAGGAGGAATGGTTATTCGCCCTAGGCAATGCAGAGGAGGTAATGGACCAACTCGGACATGTAGGAATAATCCGCTGAGGGGGCTTGAAGTGAATGAGAACGAGCTGATGAATTGACAGCACTTTGAATGCTTGTACTGGCTATACCACTATTGTCAGGGATAGGCAAGTACGATGTTAGTTGAGTTTCAAAAAAAGCGTTCACTAGGGATTTAAGCTGTGAGGTCTTCAGATCAGAATGATTTGCAGAATTGGAAGGTACAGTATTATTTTGAACATTAGCTTGAGCAGGATGCATCGTGGTGCATATTAGATCTTTTCTAAACGGATTATTTAGTGAGGTCGAAGGAGTGGGAACATTGGCAATGATGAAGTCAGCTGGGGATGGAGTGTGCTCACTTTGCAATCTAAGAAACTGGACAATAGCAGATTTGATAAGGGTTATGTTTGCAGTTGAGAGAGAAGAAGACTCATGAGAGCTCATAGGAACAGGGATAGTCGCTGGAGGAGCACTATCTGTTCAAGAGCCAACAACCTTCGAGCTTAGAGGAGTCACAGATGTTTCCAAAGCCTTGACCAAGTTGTGTAAAGGAGAATAATGAGAACTATTAGGTGCGGTTGAGCAACCAAACAGGTCAGTATCAACATCAGGAATTGGTAACTTAGGTAGAGCATTATTTGATGACTGTAAGGGGACTGTAGAAACAATTTTAAAAAGGAAGCAATAGAGTTTTTCGGAAGCTTTGGTGCAAGCATATTTTTGGATTTCTTAATTAGTGTTTGTCGAGCTGGTAGTTTCTTCTTTTTTTTTTTACATTTACCTTGTGCAGGCAATAGTGCAGGGACAGGACAAGGTGGAATCAGGTCATGAGAGGAAGGCATAGGAACTGGAGCATGAGTTGTCACCAGTTCAGAGCTAGAGGCCGAGGGGAGAGTTGTCACCGGTACTGGGCTCACTTGGGGCACTTCTTGAGCACTAGAGATAATCTCTCATGAAGAATCAGCAACCGGTGGAGCAACGATTGCGGGCTCTGCCTCAATGGGGCGAATAATTTCAGGAATAGAAGGAACTGTAGGAAAAACAGTTACCTGAGAGAAGGCTGGATGAGAGAGTGATTGGAAAGTTGGAACTTGAAGGGTAGATGCCTTGTTTGAAGACAAAATCCAATCATACATCGCGTCAATCTGGTGCGTCTGATTTGAAATGTTTTCATCCAAGCGTTCAAATAATTTATACAGGCTTAGAACTGTAGTGTTTAAAGCCGCAAGAGTGATTTCCAGCATGGTGGGTAAATTAATGGTCTCCGAGGTCGGAGAAGGTTGTTGAGGAAGAGCACGCGGGGTGGGATGAGCATACAAGGAAGAGTCACTCGGAGCGTTGCTGATAGAAGAGAATTCATGTGGTACAACATCATCATGAGTGCTAGACACCGATATTGGAGAGTTGGCCAAATCGGTATGCAGGAAAATAGCATCGTTATTTAGTGGAGTGTGACATTCATAAATCGTCTCTGGTAGAGAGACTGACAAGGAAGCATGTTTTTTAAAACGATAGCCATCCGCTGCAAGTAAGGTAGAGTCAGAAATTGATTGCTGCGTCGGGGCTACCAGAGGGCCTACCAACCATTGCCAAGGTCTAGCAACATGACCTGGAGCATGTGACATGCAAGAGCGAGGGGCAGACATGTTGGGTTCTGGAAGCGAAGTTTGCTCAAAACTGCTAAAATTGGTGCAGTCAAGATTTAACGAAGGCATAATAGCCATAGTTCTGCGTCGCGATTTTAAAGGTAAGTAGCGCAAGGAGTGAGCCCTGCGCATCGCACTGAAATTGTTTACAACAGCGTTGGCCAGTTTGTTAACAATAACAGTATCATCCGGCATACCTTGTTTCTGTGAATGCAGATGAGCAAACATAGTGCACTAGGCAAGTAACAAGTAAACAGTAGACACAAACAGCAAATTAGACAAATTGTGGGAGACCAGGAATTAAGATAGCTCAGGCGAGTCAGGCCCTCACCGCTCACTGTTCGCAGTGAACAGTAAACAGTCACTTCAGAGTCACTTCCGGGTGCGCGCTCTGCTTTTGAAGGAAAGGGTGGGCGGGGCTGAAGGCGTAACAATAACTTGGTCTCCAATCACAGAGTAGTTAAGCATCAGGCACGAGTGGTGTTGCCTTTTGAGACTTCCTCCTGCCGCCGAGTTTCAATGTCAATAAGAGGACTGGCGAGCGGAGAGCGAAGTCTTCACCGTCACAGACCTTGCTCAGCCGATCCCAACAGTAAACAGTCACTTCAGAGTCACTTCCGGGTGACTCTAGGATCCAGGCACACTTCTCATTTACTAAAAAGGGGCTGGCATTGCCTTGCTGTAACGCTCCATCCCCAGAATCACTTCTGGAAGTGATATTGCACATTCTATATGCAAAATATTGTTTTAGTTCTTGTGTCCTGTTTTGGCCACAAAAGAGCGAATGGAGCTAGACTGCATCTCTCTCATCCTTGCTTATAATCCCACATCCAGGCTTCAACAAATGGGAGTCTGGGCAGGTAGCCTCAGGGACAGAGGAACAGGGCTGCGAAAGCTGGTGGTTGGCTGCTTGAGCAGGGATCACAATTCTCCCCTAGAATGCAAAGGTTCCAGTTGGGGGCCTCTGTATTAACTGTGTAATTATATATGGGAAAGATATGTGAAATGTGTGAATGATCTGTAACCAAGCAGAACCCTGGATATGGCATTACAGCTCATTTGGGGTCACGCACATGCAAGCGCATACATTTATTGAATTAGTAAATATAGTGCGGTCGATTTACAATTGAGACCGCATTCGGGTGCAAATATTGGTTTTCACGCAAATAGATGTTCTCCCAAAATCTCAAAGAACACACAACGTATAGGCAACTTGTGCAAACAATAACAACAAAAAAGAACTTTACTCAGCACAATGGTAAGAAAAGCCTAAAAATGAAGGGATTTTAAAATGTTCCCCCTTCAATCGGCCGAAAATAGATCCAAGTCTAAAATAGAACTGGGTGGAAACTGGAGAAGAGGAGAAGTGTGAAAAGGAACGTTAAAATATGGAGGACACACGCATTTGATTTGGCCTAGGGCAGCAGAAATCCAAAATAGGTAACTGCTTGGAACTGTGAACTGCTTACCTGGCAGTCAGACCCTGGATTACCTGTTGGATGATATTTGGTTCTTTTTCCCCCGGGATTGATTTGCATTATTCACCAGTCCTGCAACTGGAGGCCTCCATCTTAAGCGAATCCCGCTACACTGGATTCAGTTAAGGCTCTTGGGAAATTGAGTATTAAGAGGGGACCCAACTCTTGTTCCTTTCTTCTCAACAGCTTGCAGGAACCAATAGGTTCACCTCCACATCTTTCACTCAATCCTGTGCTTCTACAGTCACCTTACTTAGAAGTCCAGTATTAGAGGAGGTAGACCCATTATCTTCACCTGCCTGGGTCCCCACGCTCTTGTCCAGACAAAGACAAAGTAGCCGTCTGACAGAGGTCGACAGACATTCACTCAGCAGAAGGTAAAGTGTATGACATGTTTTAAAAAAAAAAAAAATTAACTATGTTTCTTTTTTCAACAGAGCAGAGTGATTACAGTTCAAACAACATTATGGCATGGCATACAGCTTCTTAAATTGTCCTGTCCCCCTTCCCTCCTCCCAACCCTCCGGCGCTCCTACCATAGCTAGAGTTTCAGGAGCTTGACACTTCCATTCCTGTATTGGTTTCTTCTTCTGCCCGAGAGGCTTCCGTCTCCTCCAGGAATCTCCTGGTGTTCCGGGGCTTGTGGGTTAAGGCCGGGAACTTTCTATCATAGTCTAGAAATGGAGCCCAGGCATCTTGGAAGCGATGCAGAAGTCCGGATGTAGCCGCAGTTATCTTTTCTGCAATCAGAATGTCCCACATTTTTCCCCACCACAACGCCAAACGGTCCTTCAGTGGATTTCCATGTGCGGGCCACCACAATTTGTGCTGCCAATAGGCATTAGGTCAGAAGTTTAGCTTTTCTTCCCCATCTAGGGTAGCACCATGGGACCAGGGAACCCAGGAGGATAGGTTCGGGTTGAAGTGGGATCACCTACTGAGTAATGTCTGCAATCATGGTTAAGCAATGTGACCAGAAAAGTTAAACCTTGGGGCATGAACACCACATGGGAAAGAAGGAGCCCGGTGTCCGCATAGTCTCCAGCAGGCGGGGCTCAAAGCTCGGTTCATATGGTGGAACCGCAGGGGATGGTAGTACCACCGCAGTAACAGTTTGTATGCACATTCTCTATTTGTAATGCAGGAGGACGATGAGCGGGTTCGTGACCATACGTCGACCCAATTTTGGTCAGTTAATGTGTGCCCTAGGTCCGCCTCCCACTGGGCCATAGCGCGGGTCTTGGAGATAAGAAAGTCACCCATGAAGCGTTTGAATAGGGCCGAAGGCCTTCCCCGGGCCGGAAGTTCTTGTAGATTTAGTTCAAAGTGTATGACAGTTTTTACATCTACACTGAATGAACGAAACTTTTCATGGGTTCTTATTTTTTTTAATTTTTTTTTTTGTTGTGTGGTTGGGTAAGGAATAACTGCCTATAGGAGCTACAGATTTGTAAAAGGAAGTTCCAATCTGGGAAAAAAGAAACAAGCGAATGAGGGGGGTGTGGGAGAAGGGAACAAGTTTTAGTGCATTTTTGTATCCTGTCTATTAGGGATACTTGGTCTGCCCTGGCTTTCTGATTTAAGAAATACAGTCTCCGGGATACGGCTCCAACCTTGCCATTTGTTATCCAACCGAGGGTAGAGAGCATGGTTCAATACATTTTCTCTCAAGCCGAGTCTCAAAGATATGGCACTCCACTCACATCTTTGGTGTTCCGTGGCAGTCTCAAGAATATAGCACCTGGCTCACCTTTTTCAGGGATGTAGCTCACTTGGTAGCAGTTTTCAGTAGATCTGGCCCTTGCACTCCAACTCCCATGAGTTTCCGTGGTCAGATACTTGCGGACCTGCTCGCCCCATCTACTTGCTCCACATGACTGCTGCCCCAAAATGCCTTTCCCATGCCTTTTTATAGGATTTTACTGCTCTGCCCATGTCTGTTGGCTGGGCGTTGGATGGTGTAACCGCTGTGTTCTGGATTCTCGCTGCCCTGCTCTTCCTGTGCTAGTCGTTGCAGCAATTATGAACATCTATTCTCATCATCACCAACATCTCTTCTCATCATCAACACACCTCCATACAGATCCGGTTTCACATACAGAACCCAGAGTTGAAGCCGCCCTGCAGGCTCAGTCTCCGACAGTGCTCTGTACACCACCAATATTCCAGTAAGCCCCAGTCATCTGTAGCACCCGTTAACGGATCTCTGCAGCAGGGTTTGACATAGTTTAATCTTGTTTTGTAAGTTATTGCATTGAACAAGTGGACTTCCCCAAGTGCCCATGCTGGTCTACTGGGCCTTGTGGTGTGTGAGGGTCATAGGCGTCTTTTCTCAGCATTATTCCTTTTACTCAGCGGGCATGACTGACTAACTTTAAGAGTTACTCTTTCCCAGTCTACTGCCCTGGGGCATGCGCCACCGACCTTATCTACAACTGGGGCACTGGACTTGCACAAAGACAGTGCAGGACTACCACTTTGACCATATTTGTTGCATCTACCAAGCCCCCCGCCCCAGTGGGAATGATCACCTTAGGGTAACACATGACTGTCTCGGAAACCTGGTAGGCCAGCTCCCTAGGGTTGCAGCATGTCCCCTTGATGCCCTGGGATGGGGTGAGGAAGCTAACTTTGCCCCAGGCTTCCTCGATCCACAATCTCACCATAGAACTCCAAGAGCATAGTACAGCATTTTTAATGCACAGGAGTCGTCGTCTTATTCCTTGTAATAATGTAGGTAAAAAGACATTTGGGGAAACTATTTATATAAACATAAGCATACCTCTGACCGCATTACACAAATAACGAGAACAGTGATAAGACATTTAAAAAGATATAAACCCTAACTCGCTAAAACTCTAGAAAGTGTGGGTAAAATTCAACAATTTAGAGGCCACATGTAAATATTGTCGCAAAGAGCTGCAGAAACCATGCGGCGTGCAATGTCAACTAAAAACACGAGCAATGTTTGGAAGCTATTAAAAAAAAAAAGAAAAATCTAGATAGCCTGCATGCTACATACCAAATAAACCCCACACCAGAAGATACTTGGGTCTCACACTTTGAAACTATTTTTGGACGTTTACATCCTGAATTAGAGAGGGAGACCACTGGTAGCAAAGAAGCTTGGCCATTGCCCTTTGAGAAGGATGACATTAGGAGTTTAATCAACAAATGCAGTGGCTCTAGCCATATTAAAAATACTCCCCGAACTTGGGCAGATATACTTTTTAAGGTATTCATCCTAATTGTACAAACACAACAGATACCAATGTCTTTTCCTGGTTTCAGTCCTTTCTTCAAGACTTCTCTCAATCTCGCTCTTTTCCCCCTTTCCGGTGCCTTCCCGTCACTCTTTGTTGTGGTGTCCATCAGGGCTCAGCTAGCTGCCTGGTACGGTTTAATGTATATATCCAACCCCTCACTAAGCTGATTTCTTCTTTTCAGATGGTCTACGTAAGCATAGCAGACTATGCTCAAATGGTTTTCAGTCTTGACCTTTCCGCTTCTGAAACTTCTTTCAGGCTTAGATCCTGCCTTCATTCTGTGGGAGAATGGATGAGCCTGAACTGGTTAAAACTCAACAGCGACAAAACAGAGGTTCTCGTAGCGGGCTCCTCTATGGAGACCTCCCCCTGTACTCCCCCCACGTGCTGGCCCCCTTCCCCCCCTATGCTTCCAGTGGTTAGGGATCTGGGAGTTAAGATCGCTTCCTCCCTCTACATGGAACCACATATCAAATCATATCCAGTACTTCCTTTTGTGCCTCCTCTGTTTTATGCCTTTGTGGTTGCTTCTCTTGCACTCTCTTCTCTCGATGTCTTAATTCTCTGTTCCTTGGTCAACCTTTATATCTCCTGAACAGTCTTCAGGTTCTTCAGAATTTAGCGGCTAGACTTGTGTCTGCATCCCCCAGGACAGCGCATATCTCTCTAGTTCTCCTGCATTGGCTCCCTTTTGCTAAACTGGTTCATTTCAAGGCGCTATGCCTTGTGCAGCATGCTGTACATTGTATAGGTGCTGAATATCTCCAAACTTAATTTCGCTTCGGTGCTATGGATAGCTTTCTTCAGTTCAGATATGCACCCAAAACCCACTTGTTCTAGTTTCTTTTTTCTGCTGCCCTGGTACGTAAGCACCAAGTTGCCTCCAGTTGTTTGTGTGCTCTATACATTCTCATAACATACATCTCATAGCAATGTCCTGGAAGGCCGCAGTAGTTGTTCCAATCTTCAAAAAAGGTCTGATCGCCCCCCCAACCCCCTACCCCCTAAATTACCACCTCAACGCACTACTAGATGCGCCGAAAAGAATCTTTGCTTCTTTGGTTTTGAGGGAATTGAGAGAATGGGTTTTTAGATCTCAGAACGTTGGCATATTTCAGTCAGAGTTTGTTAGGGGTGCAGGCGCAGCTTTAAATGGTTTCCTATTGAAAATGGTCACTCCATATACATGGCTTTTATTGACTTCGCTGCTGCCTTCGATAGCATTGAAAGATCTAGACTATGGATAAAACTGAAAAAATGGGGATGCCCTTTAGGCCTACTGGACATTATTGTCCAATTATATAGTGATACTTCTATATATGTTCGCCTTAACCAACAAGACAAATTATCTCAAAACATTCCAAATGTAAGAGGCCTAAAACAAGAATGCATCCTCGCTCCTATTTTATGCAACCTATTGGTCTCAGATCTAAAGCAAGCATGATCACTGCCCTCACGCCCAAAATCGAGAGCCAGGAGAAACATTGGCTTTTTTTTTTAAGCACACGATTTGGTGGTATTAGATCAAACCCCAATCAGTCTGCAGAGAACATTGAAGTCACTGGAATGTTATACCAGGAACAACAGCTTAAAGGTTAATTATTGCGAAATCCAACATAATGGTGGTTCAATCTAAAAAACGTATGGACAAGAGGGTACATTTTCTTCGGTCTCTCTCTCCGGCTCTCCAAATGGTAAAAGTAAAACGCAAGTAGTTACCAAGGCTTCAGTTTCAATAATGAAGTAAGGGAAGTCATTTGGGCAGCTACCCTGAAGAGAAAGATGGAGCGGGGGGGGGCGTGGCTAGGCGGCCATGGAGTAAGACGCGCTTCAGACCGTCTCCTGCCGATCCGGAATGATCCTTGGGTGCATCGGCACTGTAATCCTGAACATTCGCCACCAAAGACAGACCAGAGTCGGTGGGAACGCTAGCTGCTTTGAATGACGGCACTCCGCCTGAAATTCACTAAGTATTAGTGCGGCTATCGCGAAAATTGTGCTGGCGGTGGAGGACAGCGCCCGGAATCAAAGATGGCGGCCGTACGGGCTCTCCGAACAAAGAAACGGAAGGATTGAGGAGGCCTCGATGGGCAACCTGAGGGATAGCGTCCCTGGTTGGCCGAGATGGCGGCTTAGAGGATAATCGTCTAGAGCCCAAGCTGTGCTGCTTATTCAGGCGGTCATCGGAAACGGGAGTGCACGTGCGCTCCAAAGAACTGGTAGCACACAAGCGCCCTGTAGACCTGAAGCAGTCGACATAGGACACTTCTGAGGGGACCCGAGAGCGGGTGCACATACACTGGCGGCATCCACCCAGAACTGGAGGGAGGCAGGTGCCAAGAGTGGGCCCCCAACATACGGCTGGCCGGCCGGTGAGACTGCGAGACTGCGGGTCTACTCGTTCTATGGCACCGTGACAAGGGGCCAGTAGGCCTCGCTTGTGACCACAGGAATGCCAGACCGCAGGACGGCGTCCAAACTGCTCAAATCCAAGACGAAGCAGCCTACAATGGAAGATTTCACGAAGACACCGCAACAGGCGGAGGGGGCGAGACCTAAAGACAAGAATCTACCAGTGGACATCACTCCTACACGCGTCGACCGGCAGATCCTGGAGGCAATTGCAGACCTTAAGGCATCGTAGGAAAGCAAGCTAGAGGCAGCCACTGCCGAGTTTAAGGCAGCGCTGGAGCTCAAAATCGGCACAGTGCAGGAGGTCGTCAACTTGCTCAGGTTGGACGTGCGGAAAATGGCGTAATGCACAGATGAACTAGAGAAAGAAGTGACCATAAACACGACTGCCCAGACCTCGCACGCTTCGGAGATTCATTTCCTGAGGCAGCAGGTGACCAACCTGGAGAATAGATCAGAGGAGGCCGAAGGGTGTGCTCGAAGGAACAATGTGCGCATAGTGGGCCTTCCGGAGGGGGAAGAGGGCCCTAACCCGACAGACTATGTTAAGAACATGTTGCTTCAGGATATAGGGGCTGAGATCTTCACGCAAGGCTTTGCGGTGGAGCGCGCACACAGAGCGCTCACAAGGAAGCCCCCTCCGGGCAACAAAGACGATACGGACAAGTGAGGCCCGATCATGGGACCGAGGTGCTGTACATATTGTGGCTCTGGGACTTGATTATAATATAGTGTAGCGATTTGTTGAATCTCAGGGGCGAAGTACTTTATTGCAATATGAGGCATGCACAATGTATCACGGTAATCATCAGGAGACGAGTGGGAAGCACTCTTGACCCCAATAGTTAGTATATTAGTTAGGTCACCTAATATTGGTGACACGCTGCCGGGTTCCGGACCTCACCATTTCGAGGTGGGACCAAAAGCGGGGGAGCCTGAGATCCAGGGATGGAGCTGGGCATTAGTTTAGGTGGGGTTGGGGGGGGCGGGAGGGAAGGGGAAGTGTGCAGTGGGGAACAGTTGAGTGGGGTGTGGGGAGCGGGCTAGTTGGAGAGCCCAAGTTGGGGGAGGGTGGGGAGCGAGCCCAATTTCATGCTGGCCAGGACTGGAACAGTGAACCGGGGGGGGGGGGCGGGGAGGGGGAGGCGGTACATTTTTCAAACAGCTATGGATAGTCTCCGGATTGTAACCTGGAATGTAAGAGGTCTCAACAGCTACCTGAAAAGGAACAAAGTAATGATGTATCTGAGAAGGCTGAAAGTCGATATAGCATTGCTACAGGAGACCCATCTTACCAGGGACAA
Organism: Ambystoma mexicanum; assembly: GCF_040938575.1. Taxonomy (NCBI): domain Eukaryota; kingdom Metazoa; phylum Chordata; class Amphibia; order Caudata; family Ambystomatidae; genus Ambystoma; species Ambystoma mexicanum. The sequence continues at coordinate 982,923,421 of NC_090928.1, read as the reverse complement.
ATTAGAGGTGGTCAAGAGAAAGTGGAGGGGAACCACCTCAGGAGCTACATACTCGGCATATGCAAGGGGGGTGGTCACGTGGGTAGCACCTCATGTACCTTTCCAGCTGCTCCAATCCACGCCAGACACGGATGGGAGAATGCTAGTGGTGCGGGGGATGTTGGAGAATAGGGAGGTCAACATTGTGAATACATATGCTCTCAATCAGGACACAGCGGCCTATTACAGGGCAAAATTATATATGACAAAATCAGCCCCCTAATGGGCAGCGCTACCATCTGGGGAGCCGACTTTAACTGTACAATAGATCCCAAGATGGACAGGTCCGATAAGAAATTTGAGAGACCAGCCCCTGCGGCGGAGGCACTAATGGCCCTACTGCGGGATTTTGATCTAGATGATATTTGGAGGTTGCTGCACCTGGGGGACAAGCAGTACTTGCACTATTCAGCCCCACATGACTTGTACACCAGATTGGATTACATGTTTGTGTCCTCGGGCATGGCCGGGGAAATGACAGGTTTGGAATACAAGGCCAGAGTGCTCTCGGACCACTCCCCCCTAGTGGTGGAGTGGAGGCCTCGGCCCCCCAGGGCGAGAATCCCAACGTGGAAACTCAGGGCTGAGGCCTTGCAGGATTCAGGATTTTGAGAGGACCTAAGGGAGGCCATAACGGAATATTTCAATATTAACACTGGCAGTGTGCAGTTGGAGGGCACCTTATGGGAGGCGTTTAAAGTAGTAGTGTAGGACGTGGCCATATCTAAGTCTAGAGGGCTCCAGGGGGGCATAGAGCGGGAGCTGCAGGAGACAGAGAGGGAGCTTGAAGAGATAATACGGATGGGATGCATCTCACAGGAAGATACGGCAAGGGTGGCCCTACTCCAGCAGGCTAGCAGTGGGCACTGGGACAGGCTCTTTAAGTTAAATTACAAAAAGTACATTGAGAGGCAACATGTGGGAGGTGATAAACCGGGCAGGTTGCTAGCGTGGCTTTACAAGAACGAAACGCTGCGCCCAGTGATTAGGGAGATAAAGGACGAAGATGGCCAGACCTGGGATACCCAAGGAGTAAATGAGGGATTTCTCAGATTCTACAGGCGCTTATATGAGGACACGGGGGAGGAGATGGGAAGAGAGACCCGGGGAACCCTGGACGATATAGGATTGCCCAAGCTTAGTGATCAGGAGGACTTAGACGCCCCAATCACTCTTGAAGAACTAGAGACAGTGGTACAGCACCTACCCACGTGTAAGGCCCCAGGGTCAGATGGGCTCCTGAGTGAATTTTATAAAACAATCAAGCAGGAGGTGCTCCCCCAGCTCCTTGCCATGTTAAACGAGACGTATGTACAAGGGGAGTTGCCGATGTCCCTGAGGGAGGCGGTAATAATCCCACTCCTGAAACCAGGCAATGTGGATCTTACCGACCCTTGTTCATGCTTAACCAGGATGGTAAGATTCTCACTGCCGTGTTAGCAAACAGGCTTAAACGTGTCATAGGGAAACTGGTCCATACCGATCAAACAGGGTACGTACCAGGAAGGAATATAACGGACAATCATAGGAGACTCCACCACATAGTCGAGCAAACTGAGAAAGACCCGGGTGAAATGGCGATAGCCTCGTTGGATGCAATTAAGGCCTTTGATTCAGTGAGAGGGCCGTGGCTGCTGGCGGCACTGAGGGAGTACGGCATGGGGCCGGGGTATCCGAGGTGGGCCCCAACCGCCAGGGTTAAAACCGGCGCCATGATCTCGGGCAAGTGGCAGCTCATCAGGGGCACGAGACAGGGATGTCCATTGTCGCCCATGTTGTATATCCTTGCTCTGGAACCACTGGCAATCTGGCTCAGACAACAGTATGGGGAGATTGGCATCCCCACAAGGGGAGGGACGCACCTCACCTCGCTGTATGCAGAGGACATCCTGTTATACCTGCACTTCCCAGAAGAAAACTTGCAATTTGTCCTGGAGGTGATGAAACATTATGCCACCCTCTCGGGTATAGCGGTGAACCCCAGGAAATCGAGCTTGTTCCCTTTGGGAAGATATAGAAGGGTCCCAGTGGAGAACTTGCCGGTCTTGCCGATACCCTGGCAGACCAGGACCTTTAGGTATCTAGGCATTGATATATACCACTCAGTGGAGGACGAACACAAACACAACACGAAGCGAGCAGTAGCAGGTATTAAGAACAGTATGGGGTTCTGGTCTACGCTCCCTTTGGCCATGATGGGTAGGGCGGCGCTGCTTAAGATGGTGGTCCTGCCGAGACTGTTGCACTTCTTTTTGAATATTCCATGTATGCTCCCCAGACGGTTTTTTCGAATGCTCCATAGTTTATGTAGGGGCTTCATCTGGCACAATACCAGAAACAGGGTGGCTTTATGGAAGCTACAAAACCCGAGCGACAAAGGGGGCATACATTTACCAAACTTTGAGCTGTATCATCTGGCAGGACAACTTCAGTACGTGACCAGGTGGCTGTCCGAGGAAGAGTCTGCTGAGACCAGACTGCTGTATAAGGACTCGGCCCCTTATTTTTTGAGGGAAGTGGTGTGGTTACCCAAAGCTAAGGTGCAGGGAAGGGCAGGGCTCCTGACACTGGGCTGGAAAATCTGGAACAAAACGTGGCAGCTGGTGGGGATCCCGATTCCATGCTCCCCGCAGGTGCCATTGGTAGCGGTATGTGGAGAGGACCCGCAATTGATAATGGCGGTCCGTAAATACTGGGAAACAACAGGACTTGTGACCCTCGGGGATGTATGGCAAGAGGGTGAGGCACTAGATTTCAGCAGGCTGATGGATGACACCGGAGTGCATGCAGGCCAACACATTACCCATACTAGAATTATTAAACTGGTGTTGGACAGATGGTCTGTGGAAGAGTTATCAGAGGAACCAGATATGGCCATCAAGACAATGTATGACATCTCGGAGGGAGGGCATGAAGTGTCCCGCATATGCGAGTTACCCACCCTGGACATCAGTAAGGAGGTGTTGCAATTGAGACAGGATTGGGAGGATGAGGTGGGAGAACCCCTACTAGATGGACAATGGGACAGAGTTCAGAGGTACCACAAGAAGGTGTCTCGCAACGCAAGGCTTCAGCAGATACAGCTCTATGTCACCCATAGGACATATATGACCCCCGGTAGGATTGCCCAGTTTGGGAACCCAGCGGCGCAAAAGTGTCCACGGTGTGGAGAGGCGGAAGCAGGGCTAATACATATGTTCTGGGCTGGCCCGGAGGTGGGCAGATTCTGGACAGAGATCAAGTTGAGCCTGGCGGAGCAAGGGATCACATTGGAGGTGGAATCAGTATGTGCATGTTTGCTGGGGGGGTTCGCCAGACCGCGTAACCTGAAGCATGTTAGTAAAACGAAGGACCTGGCCTACATTCTGGCTAAGCATAGAATCGCAATGTGCTGGAAGGCTGCCCGGCGCCCCAGAATAGAGGCGTGGTGGACGGACCTCCTAAAATGGGCAGATGCTGAAACGACAGTCTGGTATGAAGCAATCAGCAGGGGTGGGGAGGAAGAAGTGGGACCCTTGATTGAATGGAGGCAACTGGTGTCTACATTAGCAGGCACCCCCAAGGCGGGCCCCGATGGGGACTCCGCGCAGGAGATGTGAGAGCACAATGAGATATTTTGGCGGGCGGCATGGAAATAGGGGCCTGGGATAATGGGGATGGAGGGGGGGGGGGACTGTAATGTTTGATGCATGACATATTGCAACAGACTTGAATGACTTGAATGTAAATGTCCTCTAAATTGTAATGTTTGGTGTGTTGGGTATAAAAAAAATATATATATAAAAAAAAAAAAGAGAAAGATGGAGTTGTTAAGTTGTTAGCCTCACAAGGACGCTTAGTACTAAGGAAATTTACATTACTCCCAATTCTACATTTTTATAAGGTGAAAGAGCCCTGATAATATGCTATGGAGCCAGCACCCTCTTGTGTGCAACTTTAATAAACTCGAATATATTAGAGGGAATATTTTGGAAAAAAGTGTTGGGATTGCCTAAGAGTTTGTCAATCCAAACAATTAGGTATGAGCTGGGATTATTGTCTCTAGAGATTATGGTGAAGTGGAAACCGTAAGTGCTTGTTGGCCGATGACTCCACCTTATTTTCTATTCTATCTGGGACATTAAAAATGAGAAAAGATGAAATTCTGCTAAAGTGGCAGGAAGAACGTCTAGAGGTGTAGAGACGGAAGTAAATTGTGAAGAGCCTGACTTAATTTCAAATCCCCAGGAGATAAAAATGAAAGTGTTGAGATATGACTGGATTATGACACTAGATCAATGTTCTACATAGAACGCATTCATGAATTTTAAATACGAGACAAAACCGTTGAATCACATCCCATATTGTTTGCAGAGATATCCCGATAAAAAGGTCAGACAGGTTTTATGAGAAGGCGCTTTCATTTATTTCCCACAAGAGAAAATGTTGCAGATTCTGTGAAAACCCACGGGAATTGGAAACAACTAGTCACAGTTTACTAGAGTGGGATTACCATGCCGAACGTAGAAGCACCGTATTTGACTTGTTGAAAGTAGAAGTATCGTATTTGACAGAGGAAGTGGTTGTTGTTTATTTGTAATTTCGATTTCTAATCTTTATTTCTCCGTTTTTGTCTTGCGTTGCAAGTATGCAAAAATTGTTTTTATAATAATGGTGTAATTATTGTCTCTTTTATGCTAAAGGTTTGCTTTGCAAGCTAAAAGCAATACATAAAAGAAAAAATAATGTAATGAACATCAACTCTATATTATGAACGTCAAACCTTCTGTCCCCGTTGTACATTTATCCTTGCTGGTGGTTGTTTTAGGTACACATCACCTACTTTGACTGTACACATTCAAATTTTTCAGGTGTACAGATGGCAATGTGGAATGCTGCATTGAAAGATTCATCCACACAGGTTTGTGCAATAAATGATTCTTTATCGCATCTCTTCAGGATGAGATGTACACCCCACCGGTCAATCTCCTTACAACTGACAAAGGTTCTCTACACAGAGTCCCCCTTCACATTCCATATGCAACATTCCCCATTCTACATTCCACCTACAGCAACTTACAGATAGGGGACATACAGCAAATTAAGACGTTTACTAAGCAACTAATATGAAAAGGCGGCTTTGCAGTGAGCTTTACAATATTAGATGTATTAATTGAGATTTGATTTAATTTAGATAAGCAAACCGTACACATAAAAAATAATATACACATTAAATATCAAACTATTGTTTGGTTATTTTGATTTATACCATGCACCACTACCACCCAATGGCAGTCTGCAGGATTTCACATGGCTCTGCAAGAATGAGGATGGGGTTGGTTAGTGAGGAAAGAATGATAGGAAAGGTCCAGAACCAGGAGAAACTGGCATCTGTGTGTGTTGGCTTGTAGATGGTTGGTTGCGTGCCCTGGTCTATTGTATCCTTACGGTTAAGGTCCCTTGCCTGCATTGTTTCTATGTGACTGTTTAAGTAGGAGAGTGTTTATTTAAACCTTTTTATTAGTGAAAGAAATTAACATTGCAAAAAAGAAAAACAAATACAGTAACACAACAGATGCAAAACAGGAGGAACACAATCCAGGTCATCCAGGTCGGGAGGTTCATATGTGGGTAGCAAAAATAATCACATGTAAATAATGTGCTGCACATATCGCACTCCTTAAAAGGTAGGTGAAGATAAAGACAGACATCCTGGTGAGGGGAACAACAATAATACCAATACCCCTTTCAATTGACCCCCGGCGACCCAGCCTCAACGTCCACCCTTCCCGCCCCACCACTCCTATTCGACCCCTGCTGTATCTCCATTAAGTACCGACACCGGGGATACCCACAGAAAAGTCAGATGAATTGTTCATATAGCTCCCATAGCTGCCATGCTCCCTCTATGCCCCGCCGATTCACCAAAGCCTGCCTCTCATGCACAGACAAGCTTGAAAAAAGCCCTTCTCACATACTACAGAGTGGGCCTGCCGGATACTTCCATTTGACAAGAATGGTCTTTCTAGCAGAAAAATACATTGTATGCAGGAGTTAAATTACATTGTCGACATCATGCCAATTCTCCAACCCTACCCCGAACAACATGGCCCCTGGTTCCAGCCTTGACGACACCCCATGGTTTCTAGCTACCGCTTCTTGTATTGAGCTCCAAAATCTCTGAATAACCGGCAAGTCCAAAATAACATAATAAAATGTTCTAACATCTCCCCACACTATTTGAGATACTAAGCAAATGAAAGGCCTTTAATCTAGGGTTCAGTCCTATCAACCTCTAGTTCCAATTCGCAGTGTGCAGGGGCTATGAGAGAACACAGCTGCTGTTTGGGGTTGAATCAATGAGACCACTGCCCTGTGCTCAAACTACGCAGTTTGCTCCAGCCCCAGTATCTCCCTGGCCCCAGCAAAAGGCAGTGGAGTTGCATCTTCAAAACAATCCATTATGCGCCCACCAGGCCATCTCCCTCTGCCCTCTGGGCATGTCACAAGGAATGCCCAGAGGATAAGCCAAGGTGAGACCGATTTGGTGTCCACCCCTACTTTCTTGAACTGCAACCAACATCACAGGGAAGTCCCCACTATGGGGTGTCAGGCAATATGATGCGGGAGACGGGTCTAGGGGAGAGCCACAGCTTCCTGAGGAGAAAGGGGGTGCAGTATCGCCAGCTCAGTTTTATGCCAGCTGGTAGTCACATTCGGGTTCAGCTGCAGCTTGACCCAGCACGCCTGTACCGCCAGGAAGTAAGACTGCCACGAGGGGAGAGCTAGACCCCACCCCCACCAATCTTGCTTGGTGGCTTACAGCCACTCCTTTCTCAATCTAGCCCTCTTTTGTTACCAAAGTTATTTCCCTATATGTTTGTCAAGGTCCCGCCTCATGCTAGAGGGCATGGGGAGGGGATCATCTGTGCCAAACAGACCGATTTAGGAAGGGTGTTTTATTTAATCACATTGACCCTACCATACAGTGACAAAGACAACACATTACAAAAATCCAGAATGACTTTCCCAAATGGAATCAACGCAGGATAATTGTTAGAACTAGGATTCCTACTGAAGAGCTCACATGTATTCCTAAGTATTTGATGGCAGTCAATTGTAGCCTAAACTGGGCAAGCCTCCCTCCCCCTGACCCCCGGGGTCCCAAGGAATATCGTGCCGTAGCGGCAGCACCTCTGACTTGTCATAATTGACCTTATAGCCAGGAATTGGGCCGAAATCAATAACCTGAATACAGGGCAGATTAGCTCGCCACCTAGCCACATATAGAAGGACATCATTCGCGTAGAAGAATATGCGTTCGTCGATCCGAGCTCTACCAATAGCCGCCCAGAACAGCATCCCACAGAATCCTGGCTGCCAGAGGTTCGATGGCCAGGGCGTATAGGAGCGGTGACAGGGGGCAGGCCTGTCTCGTGCCCAAATACAGTCGAAAGGGAGCTGAGGTGAACCCATTAGTAACCACTGATACCTGTGGGTAACAATACAAGAGCGCTACCATATCCAGGAAGCATCCATTGATGCTGGACGTCCGCAGAACTGTAACCATGTAGTTCCATTTGACCTTGTCGAATGCCTTTTCAGCATCAAGGGATAAGACAATATCCTCTCAGTCCGCCTCCACTGCCAGCAAATTTAAGAGGCGTCTCATTGTCGCACAAATATCAACCATGAATGAAGCCGCCTGGTCCGGATGGACCAGTTTTGGAACAACATGATCTAGGCTGCGTGCCAAGCATTTGGCCATAATTTGTACGTCTATGTTGATGAATGTAGTGCATGTAGACCAATACACCTTAGTTGGGTCTTTCCCAGGTTTAGGGAAGACACCATTAGCCCCAGATGCGAATTAGGAAGCAAACCTGTGATCCTTGCTTCATTGAAGACAGCTGCCAGCCTAGGAGCCATCTTATCCACAAGTACCTTACATAGATCGATTGGGAGGCCCTCGGGACCGGTATCCTTGCCTCCAGTCAATCCGGCCACAGCCGCCACCACCTCACTCTCTTCAATGGGGACATTCAACATACCTAAATCCTCCTCAGATATAGTGGGCAGATCAAGCTTCTCAATATAAGCCAGGTCTGCACCTGCTTCAGGTGAAGCCAGCTCTGTATAGAGCTCCTAGTAAAACTCCACAAAACGATCATTGATCGCTTTAGTGTCTGTAAGGAGCACGCCTTTGCTGCACTTATCTGCATCAATGAGTTGTGCCCGCCGACAGCCCTTCAAAAGAACCGCCATGGGTCGTAAAGGGCGGTTGTTATTTTTTAAGGATTGAGCACATTTAGAAAAGTTCGCCACTTTGTGCAACCTGTGACCACCTTCCTACAGAATTCCATTCTACCCATCAGAGCATGAGCCTGTGAGGCCTTATGCTCTCGCTCCAAGCGCTGCAGGCCTGTCTAGAGCCGTCTCTCACGCTGCTCCCACCCCCTTCAATTTAAAAGGGCCATTTGGTGATACATTGCCCTGTAGAGAGACTTTGAAGGCATCCCAGCATATCACTGGTGTGTATCTCCCAGTCAAATTCTCCTCCCAGAAGGGGTCTATGTGTTGCCCCAAGTGCCCCACAAAATCTGAGTACTGCAGGGTAGCGAGAATCAGTCCCGAGGGCAGGGATTGAAGCCGCTCCATCAGGAACAATATTTGGAGCACTATCAGACCATGATCTGAAATGGTGATGGGCCTGATCTCACACCGGTCCACCATGGACGGCATGGGCAAGACAAGCAACCCGTAATCGAGACAGGTATAGCTCCCATGATGGTTCGAGTAGAAAGAAAAGTCTTGCCACCGCGGATCTAGTTCCCTACACACGTCCCACAACCACAGCTTGTCCAAGCTCAGAATGGCCTTAGTCTTTCTGGGATGCCTCGCAAGAGAAGAGGGAGGCAGCTGCCCATATATGGCAGGAGCCAAGGCAACATCGAAAATTCCCCTCCCACCTCCCATCCAACCCACAAAACCACCCCCAAACATCCCCATCCCTACCCACACGCCCCCACAAACACACACACACATCACAGGACCCATGTAGGAGGCACATTGTGTGAGGACATGAGCGAAGAAGCCTGCACGATCATCAGTCGGACCATAAATATTCAGCAAGATGACACATTGCTGGAAAAGAAGCCCCTTCACTAGGACAAAGCACTCATCAGGGGTTAGATGTCAACGGGGCAAAGGGCAGCCTTTTATGAATGAGTATAGACGCCCCTCTCGTGTGAAAATGGAGCATGGTAAGCCTGCCCTACCCACCCCCGTGCCAGGCTTCCCATCTAAGTGGGTTTCCTGAAAGAAGGCAATATCGTCCCATCCTTTTTTTTTTAAACAATTTTTATTATTTTATAACAAACACGTCAACCATGATAACTTTTAGGACATACATAATCAATATCAAAACATCACATTATGCATTGTCGCTTCCCGTCCTCCCCCTTCCCTCCCCACCAACTCGAGCCATCTCAGCCTCATCATCTACATGTGCATTTTCAGGAATCTCTGTGTTCGTTGACTCATCTAAGTCTTCTGTATCATGATTGACCTGGTGGGGGCTTACCATTGAGGTCACCAGCTGCCTCCAGGCTATCAGGGGGCCCACCTCCTCCTCTCCCCTCCCCTTGGTGACAGCTTCAAACCACACCACAGTTTCTGCATCCCCCCATCTCAAGAGGTCCGCCCACCATATCTCCACTCTGGGTCTGTGGGTCGCTTTCCAGCACATTGCAATTCTGCGTTTAGCCAAAATATAGGCCAGGTCCTTCATTTTACTGATATGCTTCGAATAACGTGGCGTGGGGAAATTCCCGAGCATGCAAGCCCAAGCAGATCCCACGTCCAGTACCACTTCCCCACCATCCATTTTCATCTTTATTTCATCCCAGAATAGGTGCACCTCAGGGCAGGCCCAGAACATGTGTAGTAGTCCTGCCTCCTCCTCCCAGAACCTGGGGCATTTTTGTACAGCCGAGCCTCCAAACCTAGCTATTCTACTGGGAGTCAGGTAAGCTCTATGAGTGACATACAGCTCGATCTGCTGGAGTCTCGCATTCCGGGACACCTTTTTATGGTACCTTTGGGCTCTGTCCCACTGTCCCTCTGTCATGGATTCCCCCACCTCCTCCTCCTCCTCCCAGTCATGCCTCAATTGGAGCAGCTCCTTCCCAGTCTTCGGCCTCAGGAGCTCATACATCCTAGATATTTCGTGCCCACCCTCCGAGACATCATACATCGTTTCTAGGGAAGCATCGGGTTCTTCCTCCAGCAGAGTCTCAGGCCACCTCTCTCTCACCTTCTTCATGAGCCTGGTATAAGTAATAAATTGACCTCTATGCACCCCTGTCTCATCCTGCAGCTTCTGGAATCCCAAAGCCTCCCCTTTCTGCCATATGTCTCAGAGGGTGGCCAATCCCACTGGTTCCCAGTACCTACGGACCGCTTCCAACAATTGGGAGTCGTCCCCGCATAGCACCGTCAGCAGGGCCTGCTGTCATGCCACTCACCCGGCGGTCTGGTCTTTCCGCTCCTGCCCGATCGGCTCCCTCCTGGCGGCTCTATCCTCGCTTCCGCTCTTGGGGTTCGGCTCCCCGGGGTATTCCGGGAGTCCGGCGTTATGTTTCGCTGCGCATGCGCGGTCGCTCGTGTCCTCGCGCCCGCGCATGCGCAGTGTATTGGGCACTCGGAGCAACGAGGGCTTGCTTCTCAAGCCTCGTTCTGGGCTCGCCAGCACCTGGGAACGAGGCGGATTGCGGTACAAGCCTCTCAGGTGCTGGCAGCCCTATAAAATGAGTCCAGGCCATGTTCTATCGCGTCTCAACGCGGTTTTGCCCAGACCGTGTTTTCGCTCCGCTCCCCTGTCCCGTTGGTTCACACCTGTTCCAGGCCATTACCTTTTACCTGCTGATCTCCTGGTTCTAATCTGTGTCCTGGGCCCATTCCCTTCCACCTGGTTGCTCTCCTGGTTCAAATCTGTTTCCCTGGTCAGTGTCCTCTATCAGGTTGCTCCCTCCTGGTTCCCTTCGGTTCCCCTGGCCATTATCCTTACCTGCCAGACCCTATCAGTTCCCTACCTGTCCTTTTGACCATAATCAGCTTGTTCTCCCCCAGTCCTTCTGCGCTCCTGCCTTGCCTGCCTCTTCCTTGGTGCTTGTCTGCGAACTCCCCCTTGCCTGCCTGGTACCTAACCGCCGTGGACAAGACCCGCCTGCTACCGGATATTTCTTCTACTGCTACGGAAGGACAAACCATTCTCTGCTCCCCCTGCCAGTGCTCGCACTGTCCTGACGTCACGATAATCAGGGGTAAAGCACACCGTGACGTTGGGAGTCGGTTCATCCTCCGCCCAGTTGCTAAGTTTGGGTTTAGGTTTGGACTGGCTACCCGCGTTACACTAGCTTCGGAGAAGAACAGACAGTCTGGCTGCCAACCAAAGACCTTCAGCAAGACAAACAGGTACCCACCGATCTCGTGATATCCACTATAACAGATTGAGACGCCTGCCTTCGTGTTCCGAGATGGAGGAGGATCAGGATCTTCGCAACGAGGTACGGGCTCTCAGAGCAGAAATGACGGCATTACGACAAGAGAACCAAACATTGCGACAATTGGTGATGCAGGGAGCCGTAGGAAGCACTTCGGCAGAAAACACCTTAGCCCACACTGCACCAATCAAATTTGATGGGGATCCACGACGTGTCGCCGAATTCTGTAATCATTGCCGGATCCATTTCCTTTTCAGAGCAAACCACTTCAACAATGACAAAGCCAAAATTGGGTACATCTTGGGAAACTTGGCTGGAAATGCTTTGGCTTGGGCGACACCCCTGGTTGCCACTAACAGTCCTGTCTTAAATGATTTTGTGGGCTTTGAAAAGGCCTTTTTGGAGGTCTTCCAGACTCCCAATTTGGCTTCAGTTGCTCAGAACCAACTGATGGACATCAAGCAGGGAAACGCAGATGTAATATCATACATAAGTCGTTTCCGACAACTGGCAACGGATTCACAATGGCCGGAAATAACGCAGAAAACCTTGTTTCGTCGGGGTTTGAGAGAAGAATACAAGGATGAGTTAATACACATTCCAGAGCCAGAGACCTTCCAACGCCTCATCGAACAGGTACTTCGGATAGACCAAAGATTGACAGAACGGAAGGTTGAGAGACGTCGGCTCGAGAGGGCCAATGCCAGAATGCCTAGTATTCCTACTGGTACCTTTGGTCCTTCGGAATCCGGACCCGAACCTATGCAGTTGGGGGCCATTAGAGGTCCTTTACCTGAGGAAGAGAAGAGACGCAGGAGGAATCTACGTCTATGCCTCTACTGTGGGGCTGCTGGCCACTTTTTGGGTACCTGCCCTCTTCGACCACAAAAGAAGGCGGGAAACTAGTGGACCTGTCGTGTAACGGAAAGGCTACGACGGGTCCAACTTCTTTATCTGTCCTTTCCCACTCCTGTTCGGTGCTCCAGCCCATGCAACCTGCCGTCTTGATGACCATGAAGATCAACATACAATGGATGGACCGGTCTTTGGAAGTCCAGGGATTGTTGGATTGCGGAGCCTCGGGAAACTATATTGACGAGGTATTCGCTACCACAAACCGGATACCGCTTTTGCCTAGAGGAACGGTCTTACCAGTCGAAGTCATTGATGGAACACCCTTGTCCTCGGGACCCATCCGCTTACATACCGTGGAACTATCTCTTTTTGTCTCAGAACACAAGGAACAAATAGCATTGGACGTGATCAAGTCTCCCTCATACAAGGTGGTCTTGGGGCTATCTTGGCTTCAACATCACAATCCGGTGATTAACTGGGAGACCCGTACTCTGACTTTTGCCTCCGCCTTTTGTCTTCAGCATTGTACCCCATCAGCCTTATCCCAAGACTCGGATCTCACTACCACACTGGAATCTAGTGGTACTGGGTCTGGTGTGAATTCGGTTTCTCAGATACCACAGGTATACATCGACTTCGAACATGTGTTCTCTGAGCCTATTGACATTCCCTTGCCGCCACATCGGCCGTTTGACTGTGCCATTGACCTACTTCCTGACTCCAAGATACCTCATGGCAAGGTGTATGCTTTAACTCAAACTGAGAGACAGGTATTGCAGGACTATTTGGCCGACTGTATGAAGAAAGGATACATAGTTCCTTCTAAATCACCTGCAGGGTTTCCTCTGTTTTTTGTCAAAAAGAAAGAAGGAACATTACGTCCGTGCATAGATTATCGGCAGTTGAACGACATCACCGTAAAGGATCGCTACCCATTACCTTTAATCCGAAACATTCTAGAAACCCTACATTCGGCCCGGATTTTTACCAAACTGGATCTACGGGGTGCTTATCACCTAGTCCGGATCAAGGACGGGGACGAGTGGAAGACGGCTTTTAAGACACCTTACGGGCATTATGAGTATAGGGTAATGCCTTTCGGCCTGTGTAATGCCCCAGCCATCTTCCAGCGCCTAATGGACAACATCTTTGGTGACTTGACAGGCATATCTGTTTGGATCTATCTGGATGACATATTGATATTTTCCTGTACCTCGGGGGAACACGTTGGACACGTCCGAGAGGTCCTCCATCGTTTGTCACTGAATCATCTGTTCGTCAAGGCAGAGAAGTGTTCCTTCCACCAGGACAAGATGGAATTCTTGGGCTATGTGATTAGCAGTGCAGGTATCCAGATGGATCCCGGAAAGGTCCAAGCGATTAAAGAATGGAGACCGCCTCATGATGTTAAGTCACTTCAGCGGTTTTTGGGATTCGCCAATTTTTATCGGCGTTTTATCCCGTCCTTTTCTCGGATTACGGCTCCCCTTACTAGACTGACCAGTAACAAGGTTCTATTTCAATGGGATTCTCACGCCGCGCTGGCATTCGATTCTTTGAAGACGGCTTTCTGCTCCGCTCCAGTTTTGCGCCATCCTCAAGACGAGCTGCCTTATATTGTGGAGGCTGATGCTTCAGATTTTGCTGTGGGAGCCGTTCTTCTCCAACAGGATGGACTTACTTCCTTCGAACACCCTGTGGCCTACTACTCTCGTAAATTAACTCCCAGTGAAAGAAATTATGCGGTCATAGAAAGGGAGCTGTTGGCCATCAAGACTGCCTTCGAAGAATGGAGACATCATCTGCTTGGGGGCCGCTTTCCGGTGGAGGTGCGCACCGATCACCGAAACCTACAGTATCTTCGTTCCTTGCAGTGTCGCACGCCACGTCAGGCCCGATGGGCCTTTTTCTTTTCTCCCTATGTCTTCAACATAACGTACATACCTTGCACTTCCAATCTGAAGGCTGACGCCTTGTCTCGTTCTTTGGATAAGGGAGGGGAGGATTCCGGTCTCGAAATGCCCTTAATCTCGCCTAGTCATTTTCTGTTGACTTTCTCTCCCTATCTTCAGACCATTCAACGGGAGACTTTGATGGATCCTGAAAGAACGACTCTCCGTAGGAGGACGTTGGTCACGGAACGTGATGGTCTACTCTTCTATCGAGGGAGACTGTACATCCCAAGGGGTACGGTTCGCAAGTCTATACTACATGGCTTTCATGACTCGTGCATCGGAGGACATCGTGGTGTCCGAGCCACCCAAGATTTCGTATCCAGACAGTTTTGGTGGCCCGGCTGGGCTCGAGAAGTCAATGAATACGTGAAGAGTTGTCCGGTCTGCGCCCAGATCAAGGCTCCCAGGAGGCGTCCATTGGGGTTGTTACGACCCTCTGAAATACCGCCATATCCTTGGCACACCATTGCAACTGACTTTATTGTCGAGTTACCACCCTCAGACGGATGTACCTGTATTATGGTGGTAGTAGACTGCTTCACCAAGCTCGCCCATTTCATTTCTTTCCATGCGATACCCACAGCCGCTCAAATGGCATCTGCCTTTTTGCATGAAATATATCGCCTACATGGCCTACCTGAGAAGATTATCTCGGATAGGGGGCCTCAGTTCCTTTCCTCCTTTTGGTCCAAACTGTGTGATCATCTTGGCATTCGCAGAGCATTGAGTTCCGGTTACCACCCTCAGACCAACGGTCAGACAGAGAGGACTAACCAAACCCTGGAGGACTATCTTCGGTGTTATGCTAACGCCACGCAATCCAACTGGAGATCGCTTCTGGATCTGGCGGAGGTCTCCTATAACAACTCCATACATGCCTCTATCGGGGTGAGTCCATTCTACTGTTCTACGGGTCAACACCCCAAACTGCTGCCTTTTCGTCCAGTGTTGCCCAGTACCGTTCCTTCTGCTGATCATTTGGTATCCACCATACAGAGGCATCACGAGTTGGCACGTGGGACCCTGACGGAGGCACGGGAGCGCATGAAGAGACAAGCAGACAGGGGTCGAACCCTGGAACCCGATTTCCAGGTGGGGGATCGGGTTTGGTTATCTTCAAAGAATCTACCTCTTCGTAACCTCCCTATCAAGCTAGCACCTCGTTATTTTGGTCCATTCAGGGTCATTCAGCGCTTGTCCTCTGTGGCCTTTCGTCTTCAGCTACCCCCTTCCTGGCGGATTCATCCCGTTTTCCATGTTTCCCTCCTGAAGCCCTATGTGGTTGACGAGTATGGACGTGCAAGTCCTCGTCCTGCCTCTGTCCAGGTACGGGGGTTTCCCGAATTTGAGGTTCAGGAGATTTGTGACTCGCGTTTACGTCGGGGTGTGCTTCACTATTTGGTGGACTGGAAGGGATACCCGGCTTGCGATCGCACCTGGGAACCACATGTTCATGTGCACGCTCCCCGTCTTATCCGCGAGTTCTATCAGCGGTTTCCTTGGAAACCTGGGGCCCCGGGTCTTTCTGGGGGGGTCATAGTGTCATGCCACTCACCCGGCGGTCTGGTCTTTCCGCTCCTGCCCGATCGGCTCCCTCCTGGCGGCTCTATCCTCGCTTCCGCTCTTGGGGTTCGGCTCCCCGGGGTATTCCGGGAGTCCGGCGTTATGTTTCGCTGCGCATGCGCGGTCGCTCGTGTCCTCGCGCCCGCGCATGCGCAGTGTATTGGGCACTCGGAGCAACGAGGGCTTGCTTCTCAAGCCTCGTTCTGGGCTCGCCAGCACCTGGGAACGAGGCGGATTGCGGTACAAGCCTCTCAGGTGCTGGCAGCCCTATAAAATGAGTCCAGGCCATGTTCTATCGCGTCTCAACGCGGTTTTGCCCAGACCGTGTTTTCGCTCCGCTCCCCTGTCCCGTTGGTTCACACCTGTTCCAGGCCATTACCTTTTACCTGCTGATCTCCTGGTTCTAATCTGTGTCCTGGGCCCATTCCCTTCCACCTGGTTGCTCTCCTGGTTCAAATCTGTTTCCCTGGTCAGTGTCCTCTATCAGGTTGCTCCCTCCTGGTTCCCTTCGGTTCCCCTGGCCATTATCCTTACCTGCCAGACCCTATCAGTTCCCTACCTGTCCTTTTGACCATAATCAGCTTGTTCTCCCCCAGTCCTTCTGCGCTCCTGCCTTGCCTGCCTCTTCCTTGGTGCTTGTCTGCGAACTCCCCCTTGCCTGCCTGGTACCTAACCGCCGTGGACAAGACCCGCCTGCTACCGGATATTTCTTCTACTGCTACGGAAGGACAAACCATTCTCTGCTCCCCCTGCCAGTGCTCGCACTGTCCTGACGTCACGATAATCAGGGGTAAAGCACACCGTGACGTTGGGAGTCGGTTCATCCTCCGCCCAGTTGCTAAGTTTGGGTTTAGGTTTGGACTGGCTACCCGCGTTACACTAGCTTCGGAGAAGAACAGACAGTCTGGCTGCCAACCAAAGACCTTCAGCAAGACAAACAGGTACCCACCGATCTCGTGATATCCACTATAACACCTGCTGGGAAAGGGGATCTGGGTCACCCACCGTTCTCCATGTCCTGTGCCATACTTCCCAACCCAGCTTCAATAATCTCCCCATCTTCGCCATTTTGGTTTTGCGCAGCCATACTGTCTCCCTCAAAAAGTAAGGAGCCAATTCACTTTGCAAAAGCCTAGCTTCTGCCGAGTCTTCTGCAGACAACCACCTAGCCACATACAACAACTGCCCTGCCATGTAATACAGCTCAAAATTCAGTAGATTTATGCCCCCCTTATCATATGTTTTCTGTAGTTTCCACAGGGCCACCCTATTTCTGGAGTTGCCCCATATGAAGCCCCTGCACATGCCATTAAGTTTCACAAAAAGCGTTTGGGGATTAGGTACGGGACATTCACAAAAAAGTGCAAGAGTCTGGGCAAGACCACCATTTTGAGTAGAGCTGCTCTCCCCCATCATGGCTAGGGGTAATTTAGACCAGAACACCATGCTATTCTTAACTCCCTCTATCACCTTCTCTGTGTAATGTTTTTGCTCTGTCTCTATGTTGTGGTGGATATTTACGCCCAGATATCTGAATGTAACGGTCTGCCAGGGTATCTGCAAGATGGGCAGCCTATCCAACGGGGTGCTCTTGTACCTTCCCAGAAGGAACAAACTGGACTTCCCGGGGTTCACCGATATGCCCGAGAGGGTGGCATAACGACCCATCACCTCCAACACATATTGCAGGTTCTCCTCCGGGTAGCGCAAGTAGAGAAGCACATCATCTGCATACAATGATATCAGGTGTGTGCTCCCTGTTGTGCGAATCCCCACCTCCCCGTATTGTTGCTGCAGGCATATTGCCAGCGGCTCTAATGGCAGGATGTATAACATGGGTGACCAGGGGCATCCCTGTCTGGTACCCCTGCTAAGTTGCCATTTGTCTGAGATTGAGGTTCCGGTTTTGACTCTCGCCGTTGGGGTACTGTACAACATCTGGACCCATCTAATATATCCTGGTCCCATCCCGTATCCTTTCAGGGTCGCTTTCAACCACGGCCACCACATTGAGTCAAAAGCTTTCACCGCGTCCAGCGACACGATAGCCAGCTCGCTCGAGTCTCCCTCATTTTGGTCAATAATATAGTGTAGCCTCCTGTGGTTATCTGTAATATTTCTACCAGGGACATAGCCTGTTTGGTCTGGTTGTATCAATTTACCAATTACCCTCTTCAACCTATTGGCTAGCACTGCCGTGATTCTCTTACTATCCTGATTGAGCATAGACAAGGGCCTGTAGGATCCGCATTTCACGTCTGGTTTGCCTGGTTTAAAGAGCGGAATGATCACCGCCTCGCGGAGGGACACGGGCTGTTCCCCCGCTCATATGCTTCATTAAACATGGAGTAGCTCCTGCTTGTACGTTTTATAAAACTCGCTGGGTAACCCATCCGCCCCAGGCGCTTTACATGTGGGCAGGTGTTGGATCACCGCCTCCAGTTCATCCACAGTGATGGGGGCGTCCAGGTCCGCTCGCTCTAGGTCTTCCAAGGTGGGCAGCCCTAGGTCCTCCATCGTATCTAGTATATCTTGACTCATGTGTCCTTTCCTGTGTCCTCGTATATCGTCTGCAATACTTGAGGAACACCTCATTCACCCCTTCCTGGGTATTATGGATTTGACCCTCCGCGTCCCTGATCTCTCTGATCACCGAGCAGGGGGTCTCATTCATGTACAACAAAGCCAATAACCTACCCGGCTTATCCCCTCCAGCATGCAGCCTCTCCGTGTATTTCTTATAGTTCAATTTGCATAATCTGTCCCAGAGTTTACTACAAGCCAGCTGTAAGTCCTTTATTTTAGCCCTGTTCGCACGGGTGGCCCCCTCATTTCGTATCAGATCCTCTAACTCTCTTTCTGTCTCTTGCAGTTCCCGCTCAATACCCCCTTGGAGCCCCTTGGATTTAGATATTGCTACTCCCCGCACCACCACCTTGAATGCTTCCCATACTGTTCCCACCGAACTTACACTGCCCGTATTAATTTCAAAGTATTCCTCGATGACCTCCCTCAAATCCTCTCGGAAGCCTGCATCCTGTAGAGCCTCAGTCCTGAGCCTCCACGTCGGGATCCGTGCCCTGGGGGGTTGATGTCGCCACTCTATGACCAAAGGCGAATGGTCGGAGAGTACCCGGCTTTGTATCCCGCTCCCACCATTTCTCCCACTATCTCGGCAGATGCAAACACGTAATCTAGCCTTGTGTGCAGGTAGTGTGGCGCTGCATAGTGCGAGTATTGCCTATCCGTTGGGTGTAGCCTTCTCCACACATCCTCTAGGCCAAGGTCCATCAACAGTGTCCTCAGCGCCCTAGATGATGGCGCCGACCTATCTATCCTGGGGCTCAGAGTGCAATTAAAGTCCCCTCCCCATACCAACGCGTCACCCACCAGGGGGCTAATTTTACCATATAAAGGCCTAATATATACCGCTGTTTCATGGTTAGGGGCATACAAATTTATGATATTCACTTCTCTGTTCTCCAGGAGTCCCGCCACCTCCACCATTCTGCCTTCCGGGTCTATTGTCAAGCTAAGCAGCTGAAACGGTACATGCAGTGCCACCCATGTAATCACCCCTCTTGCATATGCCGAATATGTGGCCCACATGACCGTACCCCTCAATTTCTTCCTGATCACCTCCAACTTCTCTTTGGTGAGGTGGGTTTCTTGTAGCAGAGCTATGTCAATCCGCATTCTCTCTAGGTACATCATCACCTTGTTACGTTTCAGATAGCTATTAAGGCCCCGCACATTCCAGGTCACAATTCTGAGATTACCTGATGCCATTGATTTGTTCGTCATTTCCCTGTAGGCTCACACACAAACTCAAACTAAAACTCCCCACAACTATATACACCACAACCTTCCCCTCCTCCCACCCACCCACCTCCTCACCCACACCCAACAACACCCTCCCCAACCATTGCCCAGCTCCATCCCTGGATCTCCGGCACCCCCACATCTAGCCCTGCCTAGTAAGTCTATACTCAGGGCTCAGCAGGGTAAAGTCGCCCTAATGGCTACTTAACTACCAAATCTCGGGGGTAGGTTGCTACCATCCCATTGCTACTACTACCCATACTATCAGGCATGATGTTAATGCTATTCAGTTCCAGCATGCAGTTGGTACTCTATATTCCAGTCCAGCCAGAGCACAAGGTCCAAGGGCTACAAATTCACTTAAAACTCCCGTGTTCCCGAAACAAGTCCACCTCCCCACTTATCCCCTTAATGTCCCTGGCACCGACTCCTCACTTGTCGCGCTCGAGGCGATCTCCGTCAGCCTCCTGTTCCGGGCAGGCCTGCAGGTCCAGCCACGACGCCGCCTCCTCCGGGGTTTCGAAAAAAGCGCCTTGCCCTTATGCAGCACCTTTAGCCTCGCCGGGTACAGAAGCATATATTTGATGCCCGCAGCAAGTAGCCTCCTCTTGACGGCCACGTAACTATACCTTTGCCTCTGCACCAGCATCGTATAATCTAGGTATGCCGTGATGTTGGTGGATCCTCTCTCAATTGTCCCGCCCTTACGGAAATATTCCAGGATCTTCTCCCTGTCTTTGTAATTCAGGATCCTTGCGATTATTGGCCTCGGCGGAGCTCCAGGTCGTGGCCTTCACATCAAGGCCCGATGGGCCCGCTCAACAGTAAACCCCTGTGAGAGTTTTTCTGCTCCTATCCCCTGGAGGATCATGTTTTCTACATAGTTCGTGGGGTGCAGGCCTTCCTCCCCCTCGGGCAGGCCGACCACACGTATATTGTTCCTCCTCGCTCTTCCTTCCGCCTCCTCCACTCGGTTTTCAAGGTTGGCGACCTGCTGTTTTAGCACATGGACCTCCTTTGCATTACTCGTGCTGACCTCCGTGGCCACTTGTTCTCTCCGCCAACGCACGGACATCTTGACGCAGCAGGGTAACTTCGATTCCCACAGCGTCAATTTTATTTTCCAGGGCCGTCAGCAAGTCTGCCATCGCTGTGCCCCATTTGGTGCTCAAATCCGTTATGGCTTATGACCGCCAGGACCTGACGGTCATCTCCTTCTGCGGCACCATCAGCGGAGGCCTCGCCCGTGCTTTGCGCCGCTGCCGTGGGGCTTCGCTGCGTTTTCGCAAAGACCTCCATTGTGGATTGTTTGGATTTGGCTCTCAGTCCTTTCACAGACATCTTGCGATTCTCAATCGTACCTGGTCTCCACACTGCGATGCTGATGTGTCGTGCTCTAGTCCCCCAAACACTAGGGCGCTAGTTGCAGCGGGTTGCGTTGTGCTGTGGAGCGCGGCAATGTATTCAAATGGGCTGTCTTCTCTCATGTGTTCTGCTGCACACCATCATCCATGCGCCATCAACGTACATCGAGGTGCCACACAGAACTCAACAGCTGCTCACCTCCTTCGCAATGGCCTAGTCACACGTACGTTGTGCCAGACCGGGGTATGACCTGGTAATAGTGTGTTACACACTCGCATGTCTCAGCCATGTCAGCTGCCGGGCGCGGCTACAAATGTCTTTTTTCCAATCCGTGGCCGTCGCCCGATACAGTGACTGCATCAGAGGGCCGGCAGTTTCGTTTCGCTGCCGCGTCCTGCTAAATCCCTTTTTTCTCTGGAAGCGCCGCCATTTTGGTGTTTTCGTCCGCAGCCTCGCCCCAGGATACTATGTGTCCGTTCAGCTGTTCTCCAGTCTCCCGCGAGCCGCTCATTCACTCAAGTTCTTCCCGGCACCTTCCCACACGCTTGTGTGTGTTTTGCTGCCAGATTCAAGTGAAATACATGCGTTTGTTGAACGGATCAGGATGTCGGATCACGGAGCACACGGGGCTCACAGCCTATTCCATGGCTGTCCTAGCCACACCCCCATCGTCCCATACTTAACATTTTACAATGCTTAATCGGGTCCCCCAAGCCCTGGATGTTCAGGGTAATGAGCCAAATTGTAGTCATGTCCAAGAGCTAGACAACAACATGCACACATAGCCTTCCCAGGACAGTGCAAGCGAGCTGTCAAATTTCAGTAATTTCCCCCCACACCCTTCGATAGTGCCAGCCCTGAAGGTGCCAACATACACAAGAGTCCCCCGCCAGTCCAGACCACATACTGCCCTATGTAACCCCAAGGGATCAAACTGAAACCCCACCCCCAACCCAGCCTCCACAACATAGCAATAAAATACAGGAAATACAATCAAACATTCAGCCCCTAAGTGGGGATTCCAATAAGAAGAAAAAAACAGCCAATGCGGAAAAAATGTGCGAGAATCCACAGATCCTGTGTACGTTCCGCAAACAGTAATGACCACATAATACGTCAGAAGAGTCACAACAAAAAAAAGAAGGGACATGACGAGCCTAACCATCCGAAAACAAAGATAACCAAAACAAAGAGAAACTTTTGCCGTGGCTCGAACAAAGAACGAACACAAGAAAGGAATATAGAGCAATAAAAGATCAATTGGAAATGTTACAGGCTAATGAGGCAGAACAATCCCTTCTGTTCTTAAAACAAAAATATTATATTAAAGCAAACAAGTCAGATAGGCTATTAGCTAGGATGCTGAGAAGGGAAGAGAAGGCCAAAACTACTAAGGGTGGATGGGGGGTACCAGTATGGATACTAACAACATTGTCCATGAATTTCCCAGGTTTTATACAGAATTATATAGCTCGGCAAATCCATCTGAATTGCGTCAAGTGGAGTACATAGATAACCGAACAGGAGAGAAAAGCCCTCGAACAAGGTATCACAAAGGACGAGGTGGGGAGGGTCATAATGTAACTACCCCTTAATAATTCCCCTGGCCCGGATCAGTTCACCTCAAAATGCTATAGATTCTTCTCGGAAGCACTGTGTGACAGGCTGTCACACAGTGCTTCCGAGACCAGGGGATCCTGCTATGATGAGTGCATGTATAAACAAAAGAGAAGATTGAGAAATCACAGAATGAAAGTAAGATCACAGTTTATTTAACTGGGTGATGACACTGCTCAATGATTAAACACGCTGCACTGAGATGGAGGTAATTCTAGGCACTTCTGGTAAGTCTTGATTTCTGGTCATGTACCTGCGTAGTAATCTCAGTCCCTTCTGGACCTCATTTACAGCTCATGAGACTGAGCTGACGATCCTATGCATATATATTATGCATTGGGAACTGAGCATGTGCATAGCCATCCTTACTCTGAGACCAAGCTAAAATTCTGTGAGGGAAGGTTATCATTGTATCCTTGGGACCCCAATAGCATTATTGACATTGCAGCTATTCTAACCTCACATTTAAAACTTGAGGCTGTCCGAGTGGGTGTATATGGTCCCTTGTTACAAATATTTTAATGTTGGGGTGAGAGTTGTGAGAAATGAAAAGTACAAAGCTCAGTGTTCATTATGTATTTGGTGATGTTTATTATTGATTTTTTTTGGGATAATGTACTTTGCTCAGGAAGACAACAGTAATATTCTTCTAATATGTGGCAACCTGCAATATCCATATGAATGCCTGGACACAATGATCTTATTACAGGGTAGTTGTGACATCACAACTGCTCTGTTATCAGTTATTAAGGCATCAGAATGCCTGCTGCTTGCGCCAGAACAGAACTCCATCTGTCACTGCAGCACTTAATTAAAGCTGTGGCAAGCTATTCGCATTCCTTGCTTGTAAAATAGCTAGCTTTCTGTGATGCTTTACTGTCATTGACAAGGAGCTGTTAATGGTAGAATGTATCACCTGTGCACTTTCTGAGTTTAACATATGGGAGCAAAAATCTGCATGTTTTTACTTATTTTAGACCACACAAAGAAAACCTTTTTTCAATGCAGTTTATTAGGCTGCTTAAAGTATTTTAGTATTTTAAATGTGTTAGTGTTAGTTTACAAAAGAAAATCCAAACAGATTCTACATTGATCTAATGGGCGTATTTTTATGGGGGTGGGGGTGGGGGCGGGGACAGGGGTGTTTGTCCCCCCAAACTTTCATGGCACAACATCCTGTCCCCATTCATTTGGCTGGGGCACCTTTTCTTCAGATGTCATGTCCCCCCCAACATTTTCAGCAAAGTTACTCCACTGATTGATCCTATGGATCAGCAAATGGAAGATCTCTTACACCAGTTTAAGCCAGTTTAAGCCAAAAACCTTCAGCCTTGTTCCTCTATTTGGTCACAGAACTCAACGGTGACTTGCAAAATCCTTATAATGTTTAGAAGGGGTACTTTATCCCAAATAGTATGACCAAAATATATGTTGGAAGTGATCCTTAGCAATGAACAGTTTAACATTTTATGTAGAGCAAGTATAGTTTACAATGTTAGTACAATTAAATCATTGTTTTGGTTTTTTTATTACTGATTTTTTCTGCTCCCCTCTGGCACCCTCAGGACATGTTTTTTCCTTCGGTCATGCACCTGGCGGCAATGGTTGGGGTGACCCTTAGAAATGCACGTCTGACAGCCATACTCTCACCAACGTAGAGTGAGATGGAGACAGATGGTGGGAGAAAGAGCAAGAGAGACGGATGTGAAGAGAGAGGGAGGGAGGGATGGATGGATGGATGGAGAAGAAGAGGGGGGCTGGGGAAGCATGGAACTGGAGTGAGAGTGATGGAGCGAGCAAGGCAGATCGAGTGTGAGAGGGTTGCATGTGGAGAGGGGGAGAGGGAGTGAGTGAGAGGGAGGGGATGGATGGATGGCTGACTGATGGAGGCGAGGAAGTGGGTGGGTGGGAGGGATGGATGGATGGATGCACGGATGAAGAGGACGAGATGGATGGGAGGAGAGGCGGGATCCATGGAGAGGGGGGACGGTGGGTGGGATGGATAATCGGTGGGGAGGGAGACGGATGGGGAGGGAGAGGGATGCTGAAGGGCAAGCAGAGGGCAGGGGAAGTGAGATAGTGTGAGACGGAGGGGGAGGCAGACAGATGAAGCGTCTGAGACTGGGAGAGATGGAAGGGGAGGCAGAGTGAGGGAGACTGGGGCAGAGAGAGAGAGAGACTAAGATAGAGCGGGAGCTACATTGGTGTATTATACACCTGATACAGTTTGAAATGTTCATTAGTAGTCCATTAATGGAAATATGCCACAACAAGTTTCTTGCTAGGTCTCAGTTTATAGTCTGTAAACACTGATGCAAAAGAGACATAAAATAATCCCACTCCAGCAGCACAAGGAAATAAAAACAAAGTATATTTTCTTTGTTTCCCCTCTTAGGGTGATAGATGGATGTTATGTTAATCTTTAGAACTATGCTCAGCCATCACTCTAGTATTTTCAGAGCACTCACACGTGTTCATTGAGTGGTGTAGAGTGCCTCCACCAGGAGTATCCAGACCTCAATCTGTTGGAGGAAAGAAAATCAGCAATTGGAAGATAGGATGTGAAAATGGGAAATAGATGCTGCAAACAAAAGGGAGGCAGGAGTGCATTGGACAGCATGTTCTGTGATCGCATGAGTGCATGTCGGTCCTGTTACGTGGACTATAGTTATGCAAAAAAGAGGAGAATGTGTCAAGTGTTGTGATAATTTGTTTGCAAGGAAGATTTGGAGAATGGTGGACATCTTGCAATGCTGGATGTGTGAGAGGTAGAGTGTGGTCATGCAATCCTGGCAGTTTGGTGGCTTATCTTTCTTGGCATCTCTATACCTTATACTCCAGGTCAAACTCCAGAATGTTTAGTCTCGGACTGCCAAGACTAAGACAAAAGTGGCCTAGTCAAGAATAGACTGTGCAAAGGAGATTGTTGATTATTATGGAGGGCAAGGGAATGGAGTGGTCAAACTGACATAGTAAAATTGAAAACGCCTGGTGCCTTCATGTCAAAAAGGTCATTAAGAGTTTGTGCCAGGTCATGTTAAAATTTATTTTAGTTCTGTGAGAAACTTGAAGGTGTCTCCCTGGCTGAACCCTGGGGATCTGTCATTCAGGTGGCCAGGATACGGCCCTTGCTATTTGATACAGTTCCTGGGGGTGGACTAGTGAGGGAGGATCACCTGGGGGGGTCCTCTGGGATTGGGAGTGGGACACTGACGGGTGAGATGCGGTATCCCCATTCTTTCAAAACCTTTTCCCCATCCAACCACTGCCCCTCACCCCCTTTTCCGACATGAACACTTTCGCACGACACACCAGAGAACGGACTAACACCAGAGCCGTTTACCTGACATGTCTCACTACAAGTATCAGGCAAAGTCAGGCAATTGATCAGAATCACACACCCGACTGCCCTTCCCCTTCCCCACATGGATAAAAGGTGGAGCAAGAGAGCACAGTACAAGCAAGGCAGACCACACGACGAGACAGCTATCCAGACCTGGCAGTTCAAAAGGATGAGAAAGGTGGTAAACATAGAGAGGCTGACGAAGAGAGGCACAACCTTGCCCTATTCGACAAAACCATGCAAACTCTCCGCTGAAAGAATTGTAAGGCCGAGGATAATAGCCCAAGTATCGACGCCTATAAGCCAGAGCGAGGGACACGCCTACTTCCGTGGTACCGGCCTTGACTCCAGTTAAAGAGGAACGCAAAGCAGTTCATCACAGCTGGTGAGTGGAGGGAAGAGCTGATAAGAATCGGGCTGTGGTGAATGAAAGTCGCAAAGTAAGAAAATCTTTAAGAAACAGTAACATTGTAAAGAGGAGATCAGCTGCAAAAGAGCCGGCACCACGTGCTGCTACGAGAAACCCTGTTCAATCCCCGGCTGAATGAAACTACAGTTACCAGAAGGCTGTAGGAGAGCAGTCAAGATAGGTCAAAGTGGTCATACAGGATGTCAAGAAAAATCCCCATACAGTTGAAAGCCTTTGACCTAAGAACCGTGAGAAAGCAAGGGAAGTGAATCACGCAAACAATGAAAGTGAATGTGAAGTTGGCAAGAGTGAACCCAGAAGAGGGATGCTGACGAGAAGGGGGCAAGTCTAAAGTCCTAAAGAAACTGCAACTGTTTAAAAAGACATCGAGATTTGTGCATGAAGGAAAAGACACAGTGAACCCAGTGGAGGGAGGCTGAAAACAAGGTAGGGTCTACGCCCGGAAGAGGGGGACCCAGGGGCAAAGCCATCATCTGAAAAATACATGATGCAGAACTTTGTGTTTCTTTGTTGTTTTGTTCTTGATAAAATCTACCAGGCCCTCAGGACCAGGAAACCACAACCACCCTAGGCCTTGAATTCGATAGGAACTGTTTTGCGATACAAGCCCAGAAGAGGGAGATCCAAGGGGTGAAAAGCTATCGCCCAACACCAGGAAGAACAGGGGTCAGCGCCCAGAAGAGGGGGACCCAGGGGTGAAGAATCTCCACCCTAAATAAAACCAGGAAACAAACTTTCATTTGATTGAAGGAACTTTTGCTTTGTTATTTGACTACATCAGGCCCTCAAAGGCAAGAGACTCTCAGAAGAAACACTTGGTCATCGACGGTCCCGAGAAACTTGTCTCATGCTGGGGAAGCTCGAGACTGTACTGTGCTCCAAAATCCCACCTTGCCCCTTGCTCAAAACGTGGGGAAGGGAGACCCAAGCTACCGCATCCTGACATATTATTTGTGAACACTTCTTTCTTTTCTTGAGAACTATCCCACACCCCATTTTGTATTAGTTGTACGGTTTGGCAATAGGTTTCTTAGTGTAGGCCCTTTTTATTTGACACAACGCCACTAGGACTGCCTTATTTTTTATTTCATGTTAATGTTAAAGGATATATGTACTGTGCACTATCACCACCACAGTGGTCCCCTGGTGCTCTGGCGGATCTGAAAAAAAAGTGGATCGGTTGAGGTATGTTAGTAGAACAAAGATTGGAGAAAGAGCAAGGGAGCTGTGATGTGCTGTTGGCAGCTTTAGGTTGGTTAACACCTTTCGCTGAGCTTTTTGGTGTGGTATTCGTATCCATCGTGTACTGTTGTGTAAGGCTATGTGTGGGTTGTTTGTTGCTGCAGTGTACTGAAGTGCGTGCAGGTTGCTGTGGTCTTTGAGGTATGGTTGGGTTTAGTTAGAGTTTTGAGAGGCTTATGCAGAGGCGTGAGGTTTTAGTAGGGTTGGTTATTAGCATTGTTGTCTGAAGAGATGCACACTCATATTGTGTGTCTTTCAAGGTTTAGATTAATGTCGTCCTTACAGTGATCTTGTTTCAGCATGACAAGGCTGTCCCTCACCTCTGTCCATATGTCATGCTACTCATTCTCTACAATTCTATCTTTGTTGTTCCTCAGGCCAGCCCTTCCATCCCAGTCTGTGCGTGATGGAAACTGGTCCCCGTGGAACTATCTAGTTGTGACCCATACCCATTCCCATAGCTCTAGCTGGGTGCAATGCGGTTCAGCTCAGCTGTTCCCACCATGTCCAGATTTAATGCAAGGCAATCACCATACCTATGTCTCAGTTGTTTTGAAAATGGAGGCTGCAACAATTTAAAAAGCACACCTAGATGTGATTTTGCCAAAGAGCACTAATATAGCACAACATGGAGGGTAAGGATGTTTAAGGTGCTCTTAAGTAGGAAGTAAGGGTTTGGAACCAGGCAGCAAAAATCAGGCCATAAGTGAGATGTACAATAAATAAACATGACAAGTGAGAGGAGGAAACAGTTTGCAATTAGGCTGTGAGAGAAGGGAGGTAGGTAAAGGGCTATGGACCAGGGGCAGGTGATCCAGTGTGCTTACCAGTGCAGAGTAGTGGCACATTGAATATTTTCCCGAAATGCAGGGAAACGGTCAGGTTGTTGTGTGTAGCATGGGCTGGGGGGAAGGTTGCAGGGGCGGCGGCATGTAGGGGGGGCTCCGTCCAGCTCTGGTGCTGCGAGCAGACTCTCGCCTGCCGGCTCCCGGTAGGCCAGTTAAACAGCAGGAAGACCAATCAGTTGGAATGCGACTTCGCTCCCATGCCAACCCTCTAAGGCACTTCTGTAGGATGGAGTAAAATGCGAAGTTGGTGCTGCCTGCACGTGTTGCAGAGAAAAAACAAGCCAAAGAAATGCAGTGTGGTTAATGTTGAAAGGCAGCAGCAGATTTAATGAATTTCATGTATTGCAACTTCAATCTGCTGACTTAAAGTGGACTTTAGGAAAACTCCCCTAACAAGGACCATAGACTGAGCGGTTGAAAACCATTGATCCATCAAGGTTCACTTCTTCTAGGGATTCTTAACACGGGAGCAGGTACTCCTAATCGAGTCTTCCCTTCTGTCTGAACACAGATCTGCAACAAGCAACAGAGGACACACCGCCCATCTCTTGAAGGTGGTAGTGAGGATCATAGACTGGGTGGAGGAAAACCATTAATCCAGCAAGGCTTCCTAGATTCTATGGATTCTTAACATGGGAGCAGTTACTCCTAGTCGAGTCTTCCCTTTGGTCTCAACACATTGACCTTCACCTTCTCTTACAAACACTTTAGATTTCTTTCAGTAGAACCGTTTGCAACTAACTGGGATGCTCCACGTTCCCAGATTTTGTAATGGAACAGGTAAGGGGAGGCCAGGGGGATGGATGCTCCCTCTTCACCTTGGCTGCAAGATCTGCACGTATGTGTTAGCCCTCATTATGCTCCCACAAGCCGTGCTCTTGTGATTCAAGACAGAAAGGCCCTGGATATTTCTGAACTCTCCCTGTTGGCCAGGGAAGGAACCTTTCCTGTGAATCCTGGCTCTTCTTCTGTATCCTCCTCTCCTTAGACCCTAAGCTGCTTACACTTGATATGAACCTTAAGAGATTGGGTCTTGAGAAGGAGGGCATCTACTCGGCGTTGGCCTCACCAGGCAGGGTTCCAGAATACCATTGACTATGCAGTCATAAAGATTGAGGTCCTTTGTTAAACAGTGTGGCATTGTAAGTCTCTACCCACTATCCTGTGATGCAGTCATGGTACTGGAAATGTTTTGCCAGGCGTTTAGTAGAAGTAAGTCTACCTCTTCCCTGAGAGCCCAGCTTGCAGCTATCCTTACTTTGAGATCTACATGCATTCCCCGCCAACACTTGATTGCAAGAGGTCCTTAACCTTTCCAAAAGGTCTTTGAGACCGCTCCCTATTACGTCAGATCCGCCTTTCCCACATGGATCACCCTCTGGTACTCAAGGCACTGTTATGCTTGGACAGCCACACCTACATGTTCCTAATGTTGGTCCTCCATGGCAGACCTTGAGGTTTGCCATCCTTTCTTGCATGTATGACTGATCTCCAATTCCACAAAAAACAGATAATAGTTTGTGCACCGTATTAGTGGCCATATATTCTTTGGGAAAGATCCAGTGTACTGCTTTTCGATCTTAATGAGGTAAGGACCAAGAGGAGGAAAGGGTACAAAGAGGTAATGCCTCTATTCCTTTTACATGTAGTCTTCCTCATATTAGTTCTGCCTCCCTCTCTTGGCTTTATACTGCATGTCTTGGCACAGCTTAGTTATCATCAGTAGTTGGTGTGGTCTTACCTTTTCTTGATATACCACTCATGGGGAAGGAGCATGGGGTCCTGGCCCAGAACGTTTAAAAAAAATGTATTTACATTATTTTGCTGTTTCACGTGGTGTCTATACTGAGGCAGGTCACTTCATGACATGAGAACCTGCACGAGGAAGAGTCCAAGAATAAAGTGCTAAATACATTTTATTTTCAAAATAACAATTTATTTACATTCATTTCCCCTTCATTTGCAAACTACGCTGTCAATATATTTTTGCAAGGATTGTCCCATGGACACTTTTCTGCAATTCAAGGGTCTTCCTGCTACCAAACAAGGGGGACATGCAGGCTTTACAAATGGAATTATTGACTCCCCATATTTTGAATATTTTATCCCCTGACCCCCCTCCTTTTTCTTCCCGTTTTCTTGAACTGTCCCCCTTTTATAAAAGAGTAAACCCATCAATTTAGTTTGCTCTTAAGTGTTAGGTTGGCTTTGATTTGCTAGATTACTGAGCTGTAAGAACGAATTACTCTATGAGATACTAGCACTCATGAACATTCTGGGGTGTTACGCAAGATTGTATGCAGTACCCTGTGGGAGACTGCACCAGCCTTGTCCTTTTAGCAATAGTTAACCAAACCTTTGGTGTAAGCATGTACTACACAAGTTGGTAAAGTGACTGAGCAGCCGGGCTTATCTCAAGAGGGGTCATGAGCTGTAGGGTTGTAACATGAAATTTCACAGTGACACGTTTTCAAATAAACACTTGCACTCAAGGTTTCTTGATTAAACACTTATTTATTAATTTAACAGTCAGCTGAATAAGCCTTCTTTAGAAGGGAGCAAATATGTAACACTTTGAAATATACTTCAGAAATACACACTCTCAGTTTCAATAAATCAGTAGATAGATACCCATTTGGGATGGCACACAGACACTTCCTACACCCTGAGGTGACTTAAATAACTAGGACACTGTGGACATTAATATATCACTAGTACATTTAGAGCAATACAGAGTTTGGTGTCAAAAGGAAAAGGTATAGGGAATAAAACCATGGTTAACAAATATTCTTAAGCACGCAAGTACTTTTGATCCCCCCAATGCAAAGAAAATTAACCCTTTCCCAGATAAACAAGTTATAGAATGTGTGACTCTTTGGAGGGATAGTTCAATCACAAAGTCAGAGGTAAGAAGAGTCTTTCAGGGAGCCAGGACAGCCAAAGTCAATTGAGCAAAAGTCCTGGTGAGCTGAAGCACTTCTTGAAGGTAAGTAAAAAGTTTTGCACAATGTTTTAGAAATCTTTGTAGAAAATGAAATCACTGTTGGGCCACAAGCTGGGAGGCTTGTGAGGGGCAAAGCTGCAAGCAACTCCTACAATGGCAGCCAAGACAAGTCTCAACCGAGAGCTAGCAAGGCTACATGACAAGAGGTAAGTACCCTTTGTTTTACAGTACCTTAGGTCTGAAGAAATTGGTTCCAGCTGGCTTCTGTTGTTCCTGGACCTCAGCCGTGGGGACAAGAGGGAGGATGTCTAGGGACTCCTGCACTACGAATTGAAGGTCGGCAGTAGCAATGGGCAAACTTCAGATCAGCTGCAGTTCGTGGTTTCAGCTTCTTGTGAATAGCACCACTGTGGTTCTCTGATATCTTATGGCTTTCCTTGTATCTGGGGTCTAGCATTCTGTTGAGGTGGCTGAGGCTCGGTCAGTCCTGCTTCATGGGAGTCCGGATGATCTTCCTGGAGCTCGGGTCTGACAAAGACAAAACACTCGATTCTGGTGTTCTTCTCACTGGCAATCTGTTCCTGCAGCAGCAATGGAAGTACAGCCAGCTCTGAGAGTATGTCCAGATGAGTTCGTCTTGGGGTCGATTGGACCCACCAACCTAAGGGTAGAAGTCATCCTTTGCAGGGCTTCTCTTGCCGAGGCAAATTCAGAGCTTCGGCACTGCAGCAGCCCTTCACAGGGCAAACCAACAGTCCTGGAGTTGCAGCAGGCATCTCTTCCAAGTTCTTCTTTGGATTTCTTCGTCCAGTGGTTGACTCTGCCGTCAAAGCCAAAGACCTTGCCTTTTATGCAGGATACTCCCATTCAATCGGAGCCTAGCTGTCACTCACACAGCAGGGTGGCTGTCCTCCAAGGACAGCCAGCCAGGCAATCACCTTTGGGTGCATTCCTGTAACCAGCCCTCTAGATAAGGTGCGTTTTGTGCCTTTTTACGCATCTAATTGTAGCCAATATGGATTATTTCATTTTCTACTGCGCTGTATTTATTCATTTAAAAAACATACTTTCCACCACTAGATGGCACTGTATCCTTTCTTTTGTCACAGCCTTTCTTATGCGTGATAATTTCCAACTGAAACACCACGATTCCCCTTGCAAATGTGTGACAGTTAAAGAGCAACACAATAAAGCATGCACCCTTTTAAAATGTGTTCATACCATAACGTCCAATATCTTCATATTCTAAAAAGTAAAGTTTACTTCGATGTCTTTAGTTGAATGTTCTTTAACCATACATAACACGGTGGAGGTTTGTGACGAATCGCCAAACCTAAGTGAGTTTATGGCAGAACAATTTTTTTTGTGTGTTTTTAAAAGCGCTTAAAATAACCTGGGCCTGCACTCGATCACCTACCGCTCCTCATGGTCCCTACGGTGGGCTGGCCGGGTCCGGTCCCCGGGCTGCGCTGCTGATGGAAGGGGGGAGCGGCTCGCGGATCCCCGCCTGGGGCCTCCCGACTCCTCTCTGCCGGCTGTCGCTCCAGCCACTGTGACCCACCCAACTATCCGGAAGATAGGCCCTGCATTCCTTCGGCGCAGTCCTTTCGAGAATCCCAGCAGCATCAGCACATCTCCAGTCACTCCAAGTACCAATCCCGGGCGGGACGACCCACCAAACGAACGCGTAGCCTGCCTCCTCTGGGGGGCCCAGCCAGGATCCAGCTGAATCCTCTGCTCAGCAATCCGGAGAAGCAAGTCCCCACCTGGCTGTCCACCCATAACGCTTCTTTTCCAGCTTTTCCAACTCGCAGCTCATTGGGCATGCATGACTGAAGGCCTCTGGGGCAATCAGGAGTACCAACGCCCACTGGAGAGCACACCAGCCCAACCTGCACAAGGTGAGGAGCGGGGAGGGACAGAAGGGCCCGCTTGAGACTATTAAGTTCCCAAACCTCATGTCAACTCGGGGCCCTAACTCCACCACCAACGGGCACCACAAAAACAAGCCTCAGCTGCTTCCCCAAGCCTCACCCATTCTGCAACCCGCCTCCTCGCCCCCTACCAGTGCCCACCATATAGCCCACCGAAGTCCATCCTAGTCAGCAAAAGGTAGGATGTAAACATTTATATCCCCCGTTCCCTGACTGGGCACCCACGGCGAAGCCCGGAAGGGCAGGAAATAAGTGCGGGGTCCAGAGTTCCTCCCCCGCAAAGCGAAACCAGATACTCTCCGCAGAAAGTGCCGCTACAAAGACCCACCAGTGGTAAAATGCCAAAAAGCGGGAAGACATCTAAACAAATGGACATCGCCGCACTAATGTCTATCTCATCTGCCGAAAGATCCAAAAAGGGGGACCCACTAGAGGACTCCACCAGCGGGGCCATGCCCATTGCATCCGCAACAGTCCACAACCCATCTCAAATGGTCACTAAAGCCGATCTTCAAGATCTACTATCGGCTCTGACCAAAGAAATCCCAAAAAGCACGGAAGAAGAAGTCACAAAGAAAATCAACTCTCTGGACAAGAGAGTAGAAGAGATAGAACTCCTAACTGCCAAACTCGAATCCGAGGTCTGTGACCAAAGATATGAAGACAAGCAGGACAGGGACAGAATTGCAGCCTTAGAAGCGAGATGCAACCTCCTATAAGCAAAACAGGAGGATGCAGAGAATCGGTCCCGAAGAAACAATATCCGCTTACGAGGGATCCCATCCTCCATCCCAGATGCAGACCTAAAAAGCTATGTCTCGGATCTACTTAGGTTCATAATCACCCTCCCAGACGAATCGCCCCTGGAACTGGACCGGGTACACAGAACAATCCCGAGGCAGGAATCCACGTCCCCCCGGACGTCCTAGTCAGAATCCACTTTTTTCAAATTAAAGAGGAAATCATGCACGAGGCGAGGCAAATGCGCCAAATCACCTTCCAGGGGTCCACAATATCACTCTATCAAGACTTAGCGAACTCCACTCTTCAAAAACGAAAAGCTATGCGATCATTAACGGAGTGGTTGCACGAAAGGAAGATCCCTTACCACTGGGAGTTTCCGACATCCGTCAGATTCATATGGGAGGGGGCTCAGAAGCACATTCACTCACTAAAAGAGGCAGGAGAAACTCATGGACCTTAGGAGAACAGACGAGGACTCAGAATCAGAAGAACCAAACCATCGCCCACCACCCCCCCCAAGAAAGCCTTGAACAGGAGAATGGTCAAAGGCTGGCAGATGGCGCAGACTCTGGGGCCCTCCTAAGAAAGACTCCAACCCAGGATGATCAAACATCAACAACGCCAGAGAGTCCGGGCCCTCGAGACCCAGGCAACAATCTCTTCTGTGTCAATGAAATAAAGGCAGAGGTCACCACACAGTTTATAATGAGACAAGACCCTCATAACGTGGAAGCCCTCAGTGAAAAATGCCCATAACCATTCCAACAGTGCGGGAGCAACATTCGAGCTCCAACATAATCCATTTCAGCAGCCCAGTTGGCCAACGTCTAGCGCTTTGGTGCCACCAGTTTTACAAGTGGCAGTAAGATGACGGTTCTCCTACTAGTTCAATTTGGGGGGGGGAGAAGGGATTACGGAAGGACCAATCCAAATTTGGGAGTACCGGGTCGCCCAGGTTCCGGCCTCCTGATCAACATCACAACACATCACAACAGCAGCAATGCCAAAACTACACCAACATAGCAAGTTCGCTCATCTATCAAAAACACAGCTCCTGGTGGGGGAATCAGATCGAAACATACCGAACGCAAAAGTAAAAGATGATGGCTGACACGAGCGAGATAGTAATCCTCACATGGAATGTCCAAGGCCTGAAATCACCAAGGAAGCGCAGATCAGTGGAACATAGCTTAGGGCAATTATCAGGAGACATCGTACTCCTCCAAGAAACTCACCTGCTGCAAGAAGACGAATGCCAGGTGAGATTCAACAGGTACAAAAAGACATTTTTTTGCCTCATCTGGAGAGAAGAAAAGAGGAGTGGCAATATTACTGAGCGACAGAGTCCCGCTATCAAATATCACAATAAGAAAAGACCCGGAGGGTCGCTTCCTCCTACTCAAGGGCCTCTTCGAAGAGCTCCCCATCGCCATTGTTACAATTTATGGCCCCAACACGTCCCAAGCCAGCTTCATCTCAAATCTAATCCCGACCATCCTGGCTTTTCGCAAAGGGCACCTGATCATGAGCGTGGATTTCAACTGCATGCCTAATCCACAAGTGGACAAAACATTGCCCCCCACAAACACAGACTTTGCGAAAGCGCCATCACTAGCTCAACTGCTCAGAGAAACCGAATCTGTCGACGCCTGGAGGTTATTCAACGGCACCTCAAGAGACTACACTCACTACTCCTGTGTACATAAAGGATTCTCAAGTATAGACCACAAACTAATACCTGGAGTCCTGTTCCTCACACCTGCATGATATCTGATCATGCCCCAGTATCCGCAACCTTAGTTATATCAGGCAAAATGGAAAATGAATGACTCCCTACTATTAGACCAATGCATCAGAACGGAAGTTGAGGAAACAATTGCCAACTATTTCAAGGAAAACACAACAGAGAACTCCCCCATCAACATCTTCTGGGACGCTATGAAAGCAGTCGTCGGAGGGTCACTAATTAGCGCTGGAGCGGAACAGAGAAGAATCTCGAACATCGCGTCAGCCAAGTTGGAGGAAAAGGTAAATCAATTAGGGGCAGAGCTGAAATCACGCAGCTCCAGGAAAACAGAGAGAGACCTGAGAAAAGCCAAGACAGCGCTAGAAATGCACTGCGCCGATCTGCGCCGATCAAACTGCCAAATCATTAGCCTACACGAGGCAGTTCTATTATAGTAAAGGGAATAAGGCAAACAAAGTGCTAGCGCAAAGACTGAAAAAGATCCGCAGTCGAAACATTCTCAAACTAAGGGGGGGAAGACGGAAAATTGCACTACCCCGAGGTTGATAAAATTAGCGAACTAGTGAGATACCATAAAACCATAATGTCCGGAAATCCCACAGCACTAGACAATCTGCCATAATATCTGCGTACTATACCCCCCCCAACTCACATCCCAGCTGGAATCCCTAGAAGCCGCCATCACCACCAAAGAAATCACTGAAGCCATTAAAGCTCTCAAATCCACTGCCCGAGGCCCAGATGGCCTAACCGCAAACTTCTACAAAAAATATGCCAGAATTTTTGTACCCCAGATGGCAGCCCTATTCAGCTCCTTCCTGTCCTCAAGATCGGTCACTGGGTCAATGGCAGAGTCGCTCACAGTACTGCTACACAAACCCAGGAAAGACCCCGAACTGGCTACCTCCTACCGCCCGATCACACTTATGAACAACGATGACAAGATATTTGCCAAAGTGCTGGCCGGAAGGCTGGGATCAATTCTGCCAACGCTAACTGACCGAGATCAAACAGGATTCATCCCGGGGAGAGGGACCCATGACAACATCAGGAGGACGATTAACATCATTGAAAGCGCCCACAAACTGAAGGTAGGAATGGCCGTTATATCCATAGACGCACACAAAGCCTTCGATTTGGTGGATTGGGGGTTTATCCGGGCTGTCCTCAAGCATTTCGGCTTCGGCCCAAATTTCATCACATGGGTAATGGCTAAATATCAATATCCCAACACACAACTGCAGGTTAATGGCACCAGGTCCGCAACAATACACATATCCAGGGGCACTAGACAGGGTTGCCTGCTCTCACCCCTAATCTTCACTCTATCCATGGAGCCTTTCGCAGCAAGAATCAGGTAAAACAGCAGAATAAGAGGGTTAACCGTGGGAGGGCACGAATACAAAATAGCGCTTTATGCGGACGATGTGTGGGAAGAGATTAAAGAATTACACCCTCAGCCCCCTAATGCCGATCCCATGGTCGACAGGTGCAATCGAATATCTCGGGGTACATATCACTAAAGACCCGTCACGTTTGTACTCAAGCAACTTCCCGCAATTGATTAAAGAATTCCAAAACGACCTCAAAAGGTGGAAGTCCCAGGAAATCTCCTGGTTCGGGCGGATTACTGCCATAAAGATGAACTTAATCCCCAGATGGCTGTACTACTGCACAGCACTGCCAATCCATATCCCGGGTCCAGGAATTTGTTTGGGGTGGCAAAAAACCTTGTATCGGCAAACGAATAATGACGAGGGGGAAAGCACAGGGGGGGTTGGGAGTTCCCGATTTGGCCAGATTCACCCTAGCAGCACAACTGTCACATGCATTTTCATGGACTCAAGAGGCAGACACCCCGAAAATGGACTCAACTTGAAGAAGCCTGGTGTCCAGTCACCCCCTCAGAGCTCCCACATCTACCAAACATAAAACCACAAGTAAACAGCCGCCCCCTCTCGGCAACGTTCACAACGGTTCGATGTTGGAAGGCAGCAGCCCGGAAATGGGGCATCCGAGGTGCTCTGGGTCCCGTAAACCCCATCTGGAACAATCCGACTTTTCACCAGGCATGTCTCCGCTCACCTTCCAACCCTGTCTGGAAGGTGGCTTACAAAAAACTAGTGACTTCCTAGAAGAAGAAATGCCCATTTCATTTGAATGGTGCAAATCAAAATTCGGGGTTGATGAGCGGGAAAGATTTCACTATACCCAAATCCGGCACTGGCTGTCCCACAGGGCGATCCGGGAGAAATGCTCCAGAGAATTAACGGCGCTGGGACTATCTCGAACAACCCCGACCAAAAGAGGTAGAACCTCGGCCCTTTACCGACTCCTAGACAGGGCAGATCCCTCCAAAAAAGAAAGATACCTGCTCGAATGGGAAAAGGACTTGGGACGAGAAATTGAGGTCGAAGAATGGGAGAAAATATGGACCAGACTGCATAAAAGTTCACAAAGCATTACAAACAGGGAAGGGGGCTATAAACTCTGCTACAGGTACTATGTCACCCCAGCTCAAATCAACAGGGTCAATCCAAACATTCCCGGAACCTGCTGGCGCGGTTGCCCTCACCCCGGCTCATTATTCCATATGATATGGACATGCCCGAAGGCGGATGTATACTAGAGAGAGGGGTCATGCATCACGTCCACACGCCCACTAGACGCCCCACAGCACGTCCAATCCCAACATCCGGTACACATGTAGGACGGGGGCCACGTGAGCAGCTTGGGGTCCATACCTTACGTCACAGCAGTAGTCACATTCGGTCCCGGTTGTATCCATTTCTGCATTGGCAACTGCTGTGGCGCATTGGGTCAGGCAGAGTCAGGTGGTCACGCTCACTTCCGGATCACGTGACAAGGAGATCCCGATCACGTGATTCTGTTCTGGGTCATGCGACTAGGAACGAAATGGTATAAAAAGCAGAGTTCCTGTGACCACACATCGCTTCACAGCTGTTCTTCACGACTCTGTTTGGCGTTTGCTCTTCAATCTTGATTCTTGGATTACTCGAACTCGGACCTCGAACTACGGACTCCTTTTGGCTTACCCTTCGGATTTGGCGTTTTTTCTTGTGGATATCTGGCTGTTTTGACCTCAGGACTTTCATACCGGACTTCTTTTGGTTCTTCCCTGGATTGATTTTTTACTGCTTGCAAACTTACGTATAACCACGTCTTCGCCGTCAACAACTACAGGTGGGCTCAGCAACAGGTGACTACTCTGACCACCATGTCAAGTCACCATTACCATCATCTAAAGGCGCTGCTCATGCGCCCCCACGTAGCTGTATCTCACGCCCCTGTGTGGTTACAAGTGACCTTACTACTACACTTAAGCTTCTTCCTGGAAAGTACTAGTCCGTTCTGTATACTGCAACTGTGATTGTTTGCACTAATAATTGTTTGCCTTACAGCGGCCTTGGGGTTTCCAGTGCTACGTGGTTCCGGCGTTCCTGCATCTCCCACCTGTGGCCTCAAGGATCGCATAGAGAGTCATATTATCTCTCGCTGTATGGTACTTGGGGACAGAGGCCCCTCTAATCTTCACGACAATCAAGTCTCGACAAGAGGTAATAAAACACATCAAGGAAATTTCTGGTCTCTCCATCCCATGGGATCCTGGAATCATCCTTTTGGGCGAAACAGGTGACGGTGCATTCCCAATATCAGGTCAAATCCCCCACCTATGCATGCATCTACTCCTAGCAGCAAAAATTGCAATGGCCCAGTTGTGGAAAAACAAACAGGGACCTTCAGTGGCACTTTGGTGGTCTAAATGTTGGAACATAGCGGTGGCCGAAAAGATCACTGCAATCTGATCAGGCTCGCTGAACAGAGCCCTAAACACATGGGACCCATTTATGGACTACGCCGCTAAATTTCCAGCTCTCACCGTTAGCATGTGCAGAGACGGGATGTGGAGTTTGCACATGCTAACTGCATATCCCGTCGCTGCACAGGATGTACAGTTAGTACGTGATGGGATGTGCAGTTAGCATGTGCAGAGAGGGTATGTCCAATTAGCATGTGCATAGAGAAGGCGTGTCGTAAGCATGCACCTCTCCCCTGTGCACATGCGTGCAATTAGCTTGCATCTATAGAGAGCAGTCCCACTAGTATGTGCGCAGAGAAGATGCACCATTAGCAGACGAGAAGAGAT
The DNA here is from genome assembly GCF_040938575.1 of Ambystoma mexicanum. Classification (NCBI taxonomy): domain Eukaryota; kingdom Metazoa; phylum Chordata; class Amphibia; order Caudata; family Ambystomatidae; genus Ambystoma; species Ambystoma mexicanum. Next base: position 982,883,322 of record NC_090928.1, on the reverse strand, counting down.
GTGCCAATAGCATGCGCAGAGAAGAGATTTGAGGTCACTATGGGTAGAGATATGTCCTGTCAATGTGTGCAAATATCAGGCTTGCTAAACAGACCGTGTTCTATCAATACGCGAAAACAATGTCTGCCATTAGCATATACATAGAGATGTGCTTGTTAGCATGCGCCCGCTGTAAAGGTGCATTTTACACATGCAAATGACACAAATTTGCTCTTCAAATGCTAAGAGCACATCTCTGAAAATGCTGAAAGGAGATGTTCCTTTACCATGTGCACACACAGATTATGTGTCATACTTGTTAGTATGTGTCAAGAGGAGATGTGTAGCTAGCATATTCAGGGAGGATGTATGCCATTATCAAGTGGAGTGATGTGCTGTTACTATGTGCTCAGACGAGATGTGCCGTTTGCATGTGACGTGAAGGGCTCTCCGATAACCAGACAACTTTGATCTACAACTCTTTTGGTCTACGAGTCTGATTTTACGTATTCATTGGGTATATGTGTTGGATACGTTTTACTCTATTGCAGAGAAGAAAACTCTCCTTTAAACTCTCTTGTTTTTGCATTTACTCTCTAATTTGAAAAATCATGTGTAAAATACACCCACCTTAAATTCTTATCTGGAGCACTGCTTTAGGGAGACGCTAATACCATATCTGGTCCCCCTCCTCAACGAAATTGGGAGAAGGGGACAAATGATAGCACCATGGAGGAGGCCAAAGTAGTCACATTGCCAAAGGTGAGCAAAGACCTGACGGTATGTGGCTCGTATAGGCCAATAGCCCTAATCAATGTGGAATCTAAGATTAACACGAAGGTGCTAGCAAATCGCTTAGACCAAATTCTCCCACATATTATCAGACCGGATCAAGCAGTCTTCCTCAGGGGCAGATAGACAGGCGCCAATACAAGGAGGATAGCGCATCTTATAATTAAATCAACAAAAAGAAAAAGGTCAGCCCTTTAGGTAGCCCTAGATGCCGAAAAGCCCTTTGATAGGGTAGAGTGATGTTCCTGTTCCTCGCAAATAAGAGGATGGGTTTCAGCGAAACATTTTTAACAATGCTCAAGGCCAAATATCAGAACCCATCCCTATGGCTAGCAATCAATGGCCAACTGTCAGTGCCCATCAAAGTGCAAAGGGGTGCAAAGCAGGGCTGTCCCCTTTATCCCTTGCTCTATGCAATTCATTTGGAGCTGCTCTTGGCAGCAATAAGAACTAACGGGGAGATTGAGGGGATGTCATTTGGGGGTAGGGTCCACAAGATTGCTGTCTTCGCAGAACAGAAACAGAACCGGAACTATCCCTTAAAGCAATGGAGTGAGAGATGCAACGGTTCGGGTCGGTAGCATGGTTAAAAATAAATGTCCACAAATCAGAAATCCTGGACCCAACGATACCGAGAGATGTACAAGAGGGGCTCAAATGGACGCTCCTGTATAGATGGGTCGAGACGACCATAACATATTTAGGAATCAAACTAACAAAAACAATGGATATGCTTTCTTAGCCAATTACTTGCCTTGTTAGAGACAATAAAGAATAAACTGAATGACCAGGGTCCCCTAACAATAACTTGGATAGGAAGAATCAATGTTTTGACGATGGGTTATCCTTCCACAATTACTGTACTATTTCAGGACTCTACCAACACAGGTCCCTGCCTCCTTTTTCTAACCTATTCAAAAATATATGGGGAGATTTGTTTGGAATAATAAAAGACCAGGAATGGCTAGAAGGGTAATGATGATGCCTAGAAAGAGGGGCTGAGTAAAGGCACAATAACTATATACTAAATGACACGCCAGTCGTGAGGTTCAAATTCCAAGCAAGTCTGGTTTATTCATAAAGTATCTCAGTCAGCCGACCGGGTTTCAGCGCCTCATGACGTGTGTTCCGAGACACCGTGAGATGAGAGAGAGCGAGCAGCGCCAAAGCAGTCATATATATACACATAATCCTTTACAATATCATTCGGCCCGCCCTTATACATGACTAACAAGCTGGGGTTCGGTAATTGACAGCTGTGCATGTAACTTCAGTCAGTCTAAACATTAGTATTCTAGCAAAGGCTGCAGAGACACTTTTCTGTTATGGGGAACACGGGGCACTGGTGGAGGGGAACATATCATGTTCTAGCAGGGAGACATTCCAACCAACGTTATCTGTTCGCTGCGGCTCATGAGATAAGGGTCAGACAGTTCTGAGGCAGAGAAAATACCATCCTTCGTGAAGGAGCACCGTTAGTTGCATATAATTCACATTTAACTGCCTTTTACAACAGCACTTGCAAGACAAACCGGCACCTGGACTACTGATTAGGCGCAGCTCTTGCACAGCTTCAAGGCCTCAGTGAGAGGAAAACAATGTATTTCTGCACAGCTCTACATTCCGGTCTATGTTAGCTTTCGGGGTTCAAGCTGTGGCCTCGCACCGTGTGTGGATCTGAAGCATAGAATAGATTTGCAAAGCGTTACAAAAAGAAAATGCCCAGCATCTACAAAATGGACTCCCAATGGTCACAATCAGGTTTGACGGTTTGCAATGTTTGTCACATGATGCGATTTGCTTCTGGCCAACATACTATTCATCTCATTTGGGCTATGCAATTTAATTTACGGTATAACATCATGGCGCCACAAATAAAGGTGATGAGGGATTGGTTGAAGGATGACTGGGATAAGCTATGGAGGGCAATGGACAAGGTAGTGGTAGGGGAGAATTTAGAAGATGTATTATGGAAACCAAAGGGAGATAGACCAATCAACATGTATTGCAGTAAGATACTGTCAGTGGTAGGGGACTCCAGGGATGAGCTTATAAGGCTGGCCTAAATCACCACATTCCCATCTCAATTTACACCAATCTTTGGCAAGACACACTTCACCCCAGGGAATAGTGGAATGGGCTTTGGTGCGTGGCAGGAAGGAGGCTGCCATAAGATCCAGATATGTTCGAGGGGCCAAAAATAAATTCATTCTCCCAATGGCAGACTTTAGGGTGAAAGAAGGGGAGAGGTTTAGATAAACTCATAAGACATTTGTTAATGCAGCCTTCCCTGAAGGAAGCAGCGAAGCGAATCCTAACCCCTTTTGAGAAATCGTTAATGACAGACTCTGGGATAAACATATAGTGGGGGCCATCTACTCACATAGCAAACAGGGAGAGGAACCAGTGGAAAGGAAATACATGGCGACTTGGGAAGGGGCAACAGGCCAAGTGATAGATGAAACAGAATGGAAGCAATTGTGGGCCAACATTCCCAGGCTAACGAGGTTGCTGCAAATCCAGGAAATATGGGTAAAACTTATGCTACAATGGCACCTAACCCCCACAAAAAAATTACAAATATTACCCTATAGTGCACAACTTATGTTGGAGGCTATGTGGAATGGTAGGGACCTGGAATCATATTTGGTGGCACTGCCCTTGTATTCAAGAATATTGGAGGGTAATATGGGAGGCACTAAAGGAGACCCTGGGACAGAAGGGAGGGGGCCACAGAGATATGGCTATGTTGGGCTTAGGGGGACCATTGGAGGAATTATCCACTAGAGCAGAACGTAAAGTATACGTGATCTTAATGATGGTGGGGGCGCTTGAGGTGGTGCAAAAATGGACATCAAAAGGATCCCCCCACGGAACACAAATGGGCAGGAAAGGTTTGGAACTTTGCAGCCCTGGAATGGGTAACTTATTCTTTACAAGGAGACCATCAAGGATTTTTGTCAGATCGGTCCCAGGTGCTGGGGTTCCTCCAGAAAGGGGTTAGGGGGAGCTAGGGCCCAAGGAGAATGAGACTGTTGGGACTGCTGTGATTATTTGTGGACATTTGCCATAAGGAGGGAGCAAGGAGAAGGAGTGCAAGGAAGGGGGGGCTAGAGGGGCTAGGGTGGCAACCAAATCGGATTACTGGGGGGCAGGAGTGGTGTGTTCACAATGTGTTGGAAAACTTAATGTTAATAAAAAGTTATATGGAAAAAAAAATAAAGAACAAACAAGGAAGAGCATGAGAGTTGCATATGCTCATAACCACCCCAACGGCAACAATCGCAAAATGCAGTTCACATTAATTTGTGCCGCCCGACATGAAAACCAAGTGCTACATCGAATGGCTGCAACCATCCCTTCAGGTATGTGCCTTATCTAGCATCCCACCCACAGCTGATCATGCTGGCCACCTGGGTAGTCTTCCCTTCTTCTTTTGCCCCCTCAATCTCTGGTCAGTATTGCTGCTCTCAGAATTGAGAATCCTCCAGGTCTGGGATAGAGTCTGGGCCCAGGATGTCATGCCAGCCCAAGAACTGCCAGGCCTCCCCAGGAGAGTCAAACGAGTGCCACTTCGCGCCCAACTGAAAGCACCATACCTCTGGGAACTTCAAAAAGTGGCAATAAGTTGAGCGCTTCAGTGCCTCAAAGATTGGGTTGGACTCCCTGCGCAGCTTGGATACCTCCATCGAAAAGTCATTGAACAGTTTTATCTGCGATGCATCTAGCCAGATGGGGCCATGCTGCTTTTAGGCTTTGAGAACAGTCAATTTATGGTGGAATGTCAAAAATAAAAAAAATAAAAATTTAATGGTGATAACCTGGTGGTGGGCACCTTTAGCTGTGGGATCAGTTCTCTGTGGGCTCGTTCAATAAGAAGCTCCATAGAATTACTAAGACAGAGCGCCTACTTCCAGAAAGAGTACAGAAAGACATCAAAGTCACTCCCTTCTATGCTCTCCAGTAAGCCGACCAGGCGAACATTGCTGTGGCTGGAGCGATTTTCCTGATCACCAATTTTGCCCCCAGCCGCTGTATCTCCCGGATGGCTGCATCTAGCTCCAGGGCTGTGTCACGCTGGTCGTCCTCCACTACACTGATCCGCTGCTCATTATCCATGTTTCTCTCTGCTTGAGCATTAAGACGGCTGTTAATGTCCACGTTCTTTCGGCACTTCTTGCACAGCTAAGTTAGTTTCTTGTGATCATTGTTTCAGTGTCTTAATTTTGGCTAACATTGCTTGGAATTGTGCCGTCGTATCCCCGTTTCCCTTAGCCGTTGATTCTTCCGTCGCATTAGCAGACCGTGTTGCCCTTTGGGGCTGGCGGCGCGGAATTGCGGTTGTGGTGTAGACCTGAACCGCTCCCAGTTAAGGGGTCTGGAAGGTGAGCCCCTACCAAAGGTGCACCTCCACTCTGCGCCAGTCAACCAGGAAACTCACCAGGTGCACAGGATGCAGCAAGCTAATGTTACGCCCCCACAGTCTTCTCCGGGCAACCACAGGATGCGACCACGTGCCCCAAAACAGCTTCCTCAGTCCGAAGCATGGGAAACATATACAGCTGGCTCGGAGTGCCCACCGCCAAGTATTCTTAGTGTGCCAACAAAGCCACGTCAAAGGGGGTGGGGGATCTCAGAGGCTGCCATGGCAGTATTGCTCTGAAATGAGGGGCCAGAGTAGCAGCAGTCTGCACTCAGCTCGGAATACCCCAACCCAATCAGGGCTGTACCGCTGCTCAATGCATTGCTCGTAGCACACCACCCAGGAGATCGCAACACAAGCGTCCTGTCTCAGGGCCTGCAGCAGCCCTCCAGGTTGTGCAGCGTATGCGGGTTGACATTAAGGCTCCAGGCCGGGTGAAACCACGCTGTGAGTGTTCAGGTGCCCAATTCCTCTCAGCACTGCCTGAAAACAGAGCGCGAGCTGGGCATAAATCTTACGGTTCGGCTCTGTCACCTCAGAGCTTCATAGGAAGCACGCCATCTTGCTCGTGCTCTCAAGCATGCCCCGTGACTGTGTGTTTTATGTGTTGATCAGATGGTATTTCAGGTTGTGCGCACTGGGTTGTATCGGTATGGCTAAGGTCCAGTTTCTAGATTTATTGTTGCAAGTGTGTGTTAGTGTATAGGTTGGCTAGCCCAGTAGGTGTGTATGGTGTTAGTGGTGTGCTGGAGGAAGCAGGGTGGTTAGTACATTGGCTACTCTCCAAGTTCTTCTATGTGGCTAATCTACAGTTAATTTCACAGTCTAAGTGTGACGTGTGGCTATCTTCACAATTCTACCTAAGCGAGACACGTGGGTGGGCCTTGCAATTGCTAAATGCAGAGTGTGGCTACGTGACACAATTGGGCTAACAGCAGAGAATTGCTACCTGTCACAGTTAGGCTAAAAGCCGAATTTGGCTAGCTGGCCCATTTGGGCTCACTGCATGTTGGTATATTTGATAAGTTAATGGGAGAGGTGAGGTTTTTCACAAACAGGCTTAGTGTGAGATATGGCTGACTAACACAACTGTACCATAGGTGAGTTGAGGCTACCCTACACAATCAGGATAAATGCAAAATATGGATACCTTAGACAGAAAGGCTATATTTCATAGGTAATAAAAGTGGTGGGGTTTTAATGGAATACAGTCATGACTGTACTCCCCACCAACACCAAATTTACCTTATCAGTTGCTGTGTTATGACCACAAAGACTTTGAACACACGAAACATACACAATGCACTCTTAGCCGTCTTCTTCAGTCTCTGAATTGTAGAATGTGGAAAGCTTCCCACTCCTTACACTGGTCCCCAAATAAGAACTTTCCAAACTCCAGTGGAAGGCATGGGAAACCCTGCTGGGTAAGAAAACCCACTCTAGATTAAGGGACACCTTAGCAGAGTTGAATAAGCTGTATAACTACCATGGCTTTCTGATACCAGGTATCCTCCAAATCCTGAGGTCGTCGAATATGGAAAAATATAATTGTGTGTAAGCAGACAAGGTGTAATCAAAGAAACACTGAATAACACAATTGCAATATCCCAAGTGATCTTGAAACAATAGAGGTTTGTGTGTAAAGAGTGGGTAAGATGTTGTGGCGAGCGAAGGGGGGGGCTAACGTGCCCACACGCTGGTAGACCTATGAGGCAGAGACTGGAGACAGTGCGAATCGTTATGTGCTAGACACGCTGAATAAAGAATGAATGAGGGCTGAAATGGGTAACACCACAAAGACCGTGAATTTGAAGGCATGCAGTGCAGAAGACACCAGCGAACGAAAAACAGAGAACAGGAGCTGCAGCGCAGTGCGCGGACGCCTGCGATAAGGCATCTGTGAAGTAACAGATAAAAAGGCGCGCTCTGGTATGAAAGGGTAAAACGGAGTGGGCGGTGCTGGTACAGCGACGATGGGAGAACGGCAGTGCGGCCGTACTAATAAATGAAAGCACGTTCGCGGAAAATACTGAACGCGTCAAAACAACACAAATGTAGTCTGGTACCTGGCGTAAACTCCTGTGGTGAACGAGTTGTGCAGGGAGTACAAATGTAGCTCCTGAGGAAATGTAGAAGGCAGGACTGAAGCGTTGGAGCGAATGGTCGTTCACAGAGCAGGAAGGAGAGAAAATTGAAAATAAAGGTTGCTTGTAAGCAAGAGTAGTGAGCAATTAGGAATCACACTGACTAGGTGTGGGTCAAGGGAGAAGAAACGCACAGAGCAGGTAGGAAGGATTCTTTGAGACACTCTGATCCAATGCCAAACTTTGTTGTCGGCCATCTTGAAAACACTGGCCCGTTGCTCTAGATTTCTTTCTGAGGAGCATTTGGATGCCATGTTGGAAAGGGAAAAAGGGGATCTTATTCCCTTCTGTTTCCATTTCTGCCACAAGTACCATGTGTAATAGGGATTCATGACACGCTGCTGGTTGACAGCAGCAGGCTTCCCAGCCGAACACGGACTGGAGCTGCTTCCTTGGGAGCTGCCCTTTGCCTTGGGGATCTAGCCAGGGGTGCCCCAGCAGGAGACTGTCCTGCGATGGCCAGTGAAGAGGTTGTTTCCAGTCATGTGACCCAGTCCTTGCCCAATGCCCATGTTGGGAGGCGGGCCAGGGGTGTGGATGGAGGAGGGCCTGGGAGGTGGAAAAGAAGCAGGACTCAGAGTAGGGGAGAAGGTTAAGGGAATTAAAGGAACAAAAGAAAGGAAGGCAGGAATGAAGCCTTCGTGGCATGGGAGGGCTATGCACTTAACCCGATGGAATATCCCTGTGTGTGCGACGCTCCAAATGTAGTTGGCGAGGACCTGCACACAAAGCTAAGCTTTCAGTGCATCATGCAGGTTTTGATTACGTGACTGTGTCCTTGCCCAATAGCCATGGGTGGAAGGTGGGCCAGGGGTGTGGCTGGAAGAGGGACTGGAAGGGGGAAAAGAATCAGGGCTCGGAGCGGGGTTGAAGTTAAAGGGAATTAAAGGAACAAAAAGGAAGGAAGGTAGGAATGGATCTCTCTGGTGGTATGGGAGGGCCAGGCACTTACCCTGATGGACTATACCCGTGTGTGCAACTCTCCAAATAGATCTATTCAAGATATAGTTTAAAAATACAAATTCGTAAAGAAGCAAGTCAACGTTTCCTTTTTTTTAAATCAGTTACACCAAAATTAAAGAAATGTGATGCACCCCTCATAATACGTTGCAAGAAAAAAAAAATCTGTACCAACAGCAAACTTGTCAGGTATGAAATTACCGAAAATGTCCATCCTCAACAGGAAAGTGCCTTAATAATCTATCTACAACCAAGTGTTTTAATATGTCAACACAGTGGTATCCTTTAGCACATTATTCAACTATGCAAACCTAAACTGCACCTGCTCTGAAGGCTCATTACTTCTAAGGACTGATTGCGCTGGATCTAAAATGTGTGAGAAGTGCTCATTAGAGAACTTAAGTAACTCAACCATAAATGCTGCCCATTAAGATTGCCATAACTTAATAAGAACTCATGTCCTAATCAATAATGTATTGTTCGAACATTGGTCTAGTGAGAGACTCCAATCCACAATTTTCATGACAAATACTAGAGAATGGCTTGGTGTGTTAAGATGCTTTGTTCAATATCAGTGTCTAAGGAATATCCCAATGAATTCCAACCTTTTAAGCATAACAAAATTGTTCGCCACTCTAACCATGTAGTGAGAGAAATCCGACCCAACCCAATACTTATGGTCAACAGTAACTCCAATATCACACCCACAAATATAAATCACACAGTACTTGTGTACCTCCTAAGTCTCCGGGTCCATCGAAGTAGACGGAACTACTTTCTATAAATATTGCTCAACTAGCAAAAAGTACCCGAATTCTGCACAAGTTGCTTAAAAAGACATGATAACACTCAATTCGCTGTTCCAAGTCGCTTATCGCTGAATGTGCTTTGCACGCTGAAGTAAACTGCGCTGAAAATGAGCTGTGTGGCTGGCTTACATACCTCAGAGCAAACGTGGAGCGTGTGAAACACCTGAAGTTGTCTCCCCGACTAGTCCCCTGGGGTCTGTAATCCAGGTGGCCAGGGAAAGGCCATTGCTATTGGATACAGTTCCTGGGGGAGGACCAGTGAGGGAGGGTCACCTGGAATGGGGGGGTCCTTGGGGAGTGGAAGTGGGGCACCTGACGGGTGACACGTGGAATCCCCCTTCTCGTGACAACTTTTCCCCCAACCTTCCACGTAGGATACACAAACACTTTACCACCCCCAACCCCTTTTTTGACGTGAACACTTTTGCATATTACGAAGGACGACAGACTAACACTCGAGCCATTTACCGGACGTGTCCCAACACCAGAGTCAGGCAAAGTCAAGCAATTGACCTGAACTGCACACACCCAATGAACCTTTCCCTTACCCACAGGGAAAAAAGGTAAAGCACAAGAGCGCAATACGAGAAAGGCAGACAGCAGGACATGAGAGCTAACTCAGCACAGCAGTTCAAGAGGAGGAGAAAAGGCAACGCATACTGAGAGGGTGACAAGGAGATAAGCGGCCTGGCCCTTTCCCATCAATGCCCGTGAAACCTCTGCAGGAATTGTAAGACCGCAAACAATACCAGCGTGTGTTGCAGCAGATGTCAGCGGTACATGAGACCCTCCTCTGCTGATAAACGAGCCGGGGAGAGACGCTGGTCTCCGTGGTACCAACCTTGACTCCAAAGAAAAAGAAAGCCAAGCGGTTCATCATAGCCAGTGAGTCAAGGGGAGAGTCGATAAGAAACCGAACTGTGTTGAACAAAATGTAGCAAATGTCTAATTGAACTGTGAAAGGTTTAAAGAACTATGGATACGAAAAAGGGGAAAACCAGCAACAGAGGAGTCTGGCACCACGTTGGTGCTCACCCAGGAAACTCTGGGCGATTACCCAATTGTTGAAACTACCGTAACCAGTAGGCCTTGGTAAATGTAAAAAGGGGGTCAAAGTGGTCATAGAGGGGTCTTGTAAAATCCTCTCTACAGTCAAGTCTTCGACCGACAAACAATTGTGAAGCTAAGGGAACTGAATCCCACATCGTAAAAGTGGAATGAGAAAGATACGATTGACAAGATTGGCAAGAGTGAACCCGAACGAGGGATGCCCATAGTGAACTGTTTAAAAAGACATTAAGATTTGTGAATGGTACAAAAAAGATTGTGTTGAAAGCCATCGTGAACCCAGCAGAGGGAAGCTAACAATGAAGAAGGGTCCGAGCCTGGAAGGGGGTGACCGAGGGGTGGAAAAAGCATCACCCAGCATGCAAGCAGAGAAGAAACTTTTGTTTATAATTTCAAATTGATCAAGCCCATGGTGGCAAGAGACTTTTTGTAGAAAAGAGACTTAACCACCGAATGTCCTGATTGCTGAGTGCAGAACTGTCAGCTTGTGCTGGGAAAGCTTGTGTGTGTGCTGTGCTCCAAAGTCCTACCTTATCCCGTGCTGAAAACATAGGGAAGGGAGACCTCAACTACTGCACCCTGACTCATTATTTGTGAGCACTTCCTTATTTATTAAGAATATTATCCCACACTTCTTTTTGTATTTAGTGCAAATATTGGCAATAGTTTTTTTAGTATAGGCCTTTTTATTTGACAAGACACCACTCGGACTGCCTTATTGTTTAATGGTAGAAGCTTGCTCCAATATTAGAATTAGGTTTAGATTAGGTGTTTTTACAACCTACATATACATTTTAACACACACCCTTGAACTGTGATCACATCTGTCTGTCTTTACTATTGCCACCAGGAGTTCCTTACAATGTGAGGCGAGAGTTGGTGTGCTGCCGCACAATGGCAGGGGTCAGTAATGCAAGGCAGACAACTGCTTGTGGTTTTCTCAGTGTTATATTGATAACAAAAGGTGCAAAGAAAACCTAATTAAACCTACTGTATCTGGGAGTTCACTACCTAGTCTAGGTTTTAAGGGAAATTCGCCTAGGATACACAAAACTGGCCCTAACACTAAACAACAAAACATTCAAAGTAAACCATAAACAACATAAATAAGTGATTGCCAAACAACCAATGACGTGGATAACCTTCACCTGTCCTGGGTAGATCCGTTTCCCAGGACTGTCAAAAGTAAATCTCTCCAAGTGTTCATAAAGAAAGGTAAAGTCTTAAATCAGTTCTTGAGAGTTCCAAATAAAACTAAGATTCACCCAAACAAAGATCCACTGATAACAGTTCTTTATCCATCTGTTGAAAGGTTCCCCTTCTAATTCCAGCAAAGAAAACAGTACCAATGGTAATCCTGAATATCCTCCTTCCAGGGTGGACTTGGCACAGTTCAAAGACAAAATGACAACTTCTACTTCAACAACTATCCTTATATTTGTAACCTCTGCAGTGTCTGAGTATAAATTGTCAGGATGCTTCTTCTTAGGGTGTTGTTTTCCGCTTGACAACTCCCTTGTACTACTGTTACTGCAGAGGCAGGCTCCTTTGCGCCACAGTATGCCACTGCTACAACCACCTTTAATACAACATTCACTGACATTATTATAGACAACCACTGTTCCGTTAGTTCTGCTTCAGCTTGATACTTTATGATTATTAGGCAACTTAAAGACAAGACTCTTCAACCTCCTCAGCTAGGCAAGGCACTCTTCTTTCCTGCGTTATGAGAAAAGGTCCACTTCTTTGCCTCTTCCATCTGTCTTACGACCAACTTTGGTAATCTGCCTTTGCTTCTAGACTGCTTCTTTCTCAACTTCAAAAGTCTCAGCATTGACAATCTGCTTACAAGCAGCCAGCTCCCTTTGCAGCTTTCATTCACCTTCTTGGTTCCAGTAGTTACCCCAAAGCTATTTTGCCACTCTTCCCACATTGGATAACCTTGTCACACTTTTATCAGAGGACACTGGACCTTTAAAAACCATAACAACTTCAAAGTAAAAGTGGTTAGATTTCGATAGGACTGGTTTCACTATAGAAAGTATTTGCCTACTGTCTTGGATAATGTGTGTTCCTTTTTCTTTTTAAGCATTCTTTATTTACATTTTTGTAAATAAGGATTGAGGATTCAGACCCAAACATGGCACAGAACAGCATTGATTGATCTGAAAAAACAAATTGATGACCTAAAGGATAAAGGGAAACTAACTCTCCTCCTCTTACTAGACCTCTCGGCTGCATTCGATTTAGTGGACCATAAAGTGCTTTATAAGCACCCATCAACAGCTGCCCACTTCTCCCAGTAAGCAACGGCTTGGATTCAATCTTTTCGAGACAATTGTTCCATAAGAATCTTCTCTCCCTCGGCTTCAGAGGAGCCAGCACCAATAACTTGTCGAGTTCCGCAAGGTTCGTGCGTGTCGCCCCCAATGTACAACATTTTCACAATGCCCTTGTTTGATGACCTAGATAATCTGGGTGTCACCTACACAAACTACGCAGATGACACCCAGATCCTCTTACCTACGTCTGGCGATTATGACTCGGACTCTGCCCTAATGAACAAAATCTATCTTATCAGTCAGAAATGGATGGCCGCGCATGGCCTCTGTCTGAACGATAAAAAGATCTAACTCCTGCTCATCGGAGCACCAACCAAACTCAAACTCACTACCGAGTTTCAATCATTTAACATCGACGGCATTGATATTAAAGTCGCCAAGGATGTTAAACCCGTGGGCTTCCACTTAGACTCAGCCTTGAACCTACACACGCAAGTCAATGCCACTGCCTCGGCTACAGGATACACTTGTAAGCTAATCCACACCTGCAAAAATCCACACGTAGCTAAGGTAGTTGTCTTACCTTGGCTGGAGTGCTTGTTCTTTCAAAACTAGACTATTATAATGCACTATATGTCGGTTCTAGTAAACATCAAAAAACTACAAATACTACAAAATAATGCTCTTAGAACTGCGCTAGGTATCCCGAGAATGCAACATATCTCAGAGGCTAGACGCACTACTAAGTGACTATCAGTCAATGACAGAATACGATTTAAAGCCCTAACACTTATCCACAAATGCCTAGTTAACTCAGCCCGTAGATACCTAGTGGATACATTCTCTAAAAACATTTCTGCTTGTCCCACAAGGACCTTGTATTCACATTGTCTCAAAGTCTCCAGATATAATCTTAAGAAGGGAGGGGTGTCACGGATTTGAAGACACGACACACTCCAGACAGGGACTCTTTCGACTGGCCAGGGATGTGGGGCACAATAAAAACGCTTTCAAGTTTATTAAATTCAGATTCTGCTTTGAGAAGGCAGCCAACCCGTCTTACAGCCCCCTTGACGTACAACCTATGTCTCAATGGATCATGAACCAGGTCGGTGTGTAATAATGACATTTATTTTAAAAATTCAAACGAAAATCAAACAGATTCAATATAGGGCAGCAATCACCAGTGTGGTGATAAATTACACAGAAAAAGGATAGGATACCCTTATTTAACTATCTAACATCAGACATATCAATGCAAAAATGAATGAGAGCAAGATTACTTTTGGGTAACACGTTTAGATGGCCTAACTGTTGTGCATTCCCCCTGCAACACTCCCCCCAAACCCTGTTAACCAAGTTTTGTCTGGGTGGAGAGGAGTAGCAAGGAGTCAGGTATAAGAGGCAAAAATCAGATTAGAAATCCAACCTACCATCCCTAAATGAACATTGAAAACCCTTGGAATTGAGCAAAATAGCACTCGGAATTCACTGAATAGTTATTTTACATGTGTAGTTGAATGAATGAGGGACGACTGTGTGGCTGTACTAAAGAAGCAAGAAAACTTACAAGGCAAGGCACTAAACAACATGCAGACAGGTTAGAAAATCGACTTTGGGAAGGAAAAACAGTGTAGCAAGAATCACACATGGCAAAATTGCAATTTCTTAGTTTTCACGGGTTTAAAAAACAAGTGAACAGCTTAGAAAATGAGCTAACAGACAGAATCGGAAATTGGTTTTACTGATGAGGTACAAAGGCATATAAAAGTATGATACTAAAGTAAAAGGGTGACTCTTAATGGATGACAGTATGGGATTCTTTATAGGGAAGGAAAATCGGATTTTAAAAGGGGGGAACACTTTCACAGGAATACTCGGTTTTGTTAGCAAAATGATTGGTTCTACTGCAACTATATTTTAGTGGGTAGATATTTAAAGAAAGATACAGTATGGAAGGAGGTTAATTTGCAAGGTTAACCTATTCACGCCTTGTTCATCTCTATGGGAAATCAATTCATTCAAACTAGCACCAAGGACTTACACAACAGACTGAAATGATTTGGAAAGAATTGCGCTAACATATGGAGACTAACACAGATTCTTCTAAGGACAGGAAAAATAGAGAATTCTGACAATTTAAGAATTTACTAGGGTATTTATAGGATTTCTATGGGGTTGGACAGAATGCAAGGTAACAGGGCGATATATGTAGCTTTCTGGTTACTGGGGAGGGTAATACTTACAAATGCACTTGAATTGGGTGGTTTGGACAGCTAACCGGATCGCTGGACAGCGGGACAAGGATCTGGTCACTGCGCAGCAGCTGGGCTCTCCTTTAAAGGGAACAGAGGCGCAACCGGGGTCTGGTCACAGTGGATAGCAGGGTGAATCAGCTGAGGCGCAACCGGGGTCTGGTCACAGTAGATAGCAGGGTGAATCAGCTGGGCAAGGACAGGTCTGGTCACTGGATTCTCCCAGAAGGGTCAGCAGCCTTTCCCCATGAATTATTGGGATTTTTGTAGGGTTTAATTCTGGATAGGTGGTTCTACCTGGATAGGAGGTTCTGCCTGGATATGGATCAGCTATATCTGGCATGGCTCTGGAGTCTGGAGTCTTGCAGGGTGAATGTGGAATTTTGAATGTCAGATTTTTGAATGTCCCGATTCCCCCTATGCCTCCTCCTTTTAGAAGCAGGATGACATCAGAGGATTTCTACTATGTGGGCAGACATAACCTGGAAATAACCTGGACATACCTCTAAAATGGGATAGGTCAGGCTGTGGATGTCGCCTCCTCCCTGTATGCAGATTGGACCCAGGGAAGTGACATCAGCTTTAGGGTGTGTGTTTTATGATGCGATTTGTTACACCACAGTTACTTTTCCCAAAATCAGTTATGAAACAAAACCCTTATATTTACAATTATCCTCCTGAAAATCAGATGGGCAGACCCCATATTTTACAAGGAATATGCCATTCCAAACCCCAAGTTTGTGCGATGCTGTTTTGTCCTTCTAGCACTCTTTCGCAATTTCTATGGAAACCATTTTATCAAAGAATCCTACAAATAGATACACATAAGCCTAACAGTGTCATATTTCCAGCAAGTTTCATAACTGTACCATTTATGCTTTCCCCAGAAATGCCCTTTTAGTGTTGTTCGCGCCCACCACCCGACAGGTAAACCCACATGGTCTTATTTTAAAGCCGTCATAATTTCACATTACTGCTTCTTTAGATTACTGAAATAAACGTCTTAATATAAAAAGTTATTTCAAGTCTTATGAATGGCATTTGCCACAGCCAGCCTGCCCCCTCTATGTCAGTTCTGAACAGCAGGGTTACTGTAGTGCCCTTTGATTCTGGCAGATGAAGCTGAGGAGAGATGTCAAAAGGAATTCACACTTTTCTGTGAAAGGGCCGATTCCCCTTGATCCATTGTCCCTTACTTGGGGAAATGCCAGCAAGTCTGACGAGGTCGCACATTCCCACACCTTGGCCCTTTCATAGTTTGTGGATGGAATTCCTTTCTCAGGAAGGCTGGGTGTCACGACTTGTTTGAGGGCTCACCTGTTGGGGTTTTGTGTGCTTTTTTGTTGGTTCTGGCTGCCCGTGTTTCTTGGAGGTGCGGGTCTCGTGGAGGTAAGGACAGGCTTCTTCTGACGCCACTCTGTCGGTAGCTGATGGCCTAGAGTTCAGTGTTCAAGAAGTAGATAGATGCACAGGAGGAGAGGGAGCGATCCAAGGCGACCGCGAGGCGAGTTGTCCTCGACGGGTAAGGCACAGTTGCGGTCAAGCAGTTCGGAAGGCGCCGGATGTCCTGGGCGAAGAGGTAAGGCGGTCTGAGGACAACCACAGAAGATCAGTCCTGGAAGGAGGACCGCGTAAGGCAGCGAGGCACGGCCGCGGTCAAGGGTCCGGAAGGCTATGGAAATCCTGGGTGAAGAGGTAGGCGGTCCAAGGGCAACCGCAGAAGAGCAGTCCTGGAAGGAGTACCGCGGAAGGCGGCAAGGCACGGCCGCGGTCAGGAATTCCAGGAAGGCACATAGAAACAAGGAAAATTCCTAGAAGAGAACGCTAGGAACAACAGTCGAACTAGGAACTGTGAGCGGATGGACACGCGCCAAACCGCAGAGGCGGGGCGCTTATCTAGACGAGCTAGAAACTATACCGCTGATCAGAGAGTGGCGTCCGTCATGTTGGGATGGTGTAGGAAGCATTCTGGCACGTTGTTGTATGGGTCAGGACGTCCAAAAGGGGCGGTAGTGTGGTTTCATGACACTGTGTGGCTTTGAACGGCCTGTCTAGGCCAATTTATTCTGCTGTTTTCAAACACAATTCTTTTTTCCTTTCTTTCTTTCACAGAAACCAAGTCTTTTGGTAAATAAATATAATATACACTTAAACAATCCTAGTTCCTCCCAGGAAATACTGTTTCTGTGGGAGTATTTGGGATGGTTTCACATTTTAGCTTTCAAAGTGTAATTTCACTGCTTTTGCAAAAAACAAATTTACAAGTGTTCATTTTACATGGGGATTTCACAAGATGCGGTTTCTTTGGCATACATTTTCTGAAAGGCCGTGACAGATCAGACCAGTTTCAGAGCACAGAAAGGTGCTGGAAATTGTTTTCTTTGTAATTGATGCATGGCCAGTGAGAAAGAGCTTTCTTTTGAAGTGCGCTGCGTGGGTTAACTTGTTGCAAAGTGAACGCTGGCCGTGCAGACTGTTCTGGGCAGGAAAGCCTTATTTGATGATGTTAAATTGAAATATATGGACAGGGCTTTGTTGAATTGGAACAAAACTGCGTGAGATTTGCAATGAAAGTAGCACCAGTGCAATGTCATTTTAAATGCAGGTCCTTTCTGGGTGCAGCCTTGAGTTTTGAAAATGACAAGCACAGCAACGCAGAGCCATTCTGCATTTAATTTTATTTTTGGGTTGACATGAAGAAATCAACATGTAGCCATTCTTGGAGGGCTATGTTCCATCTCACCCCATATGTGCTCAGCAGACAAAGTGCAGCCATTGTTTCTCCAACTGCTAAAAATATTGTTTTATGATGCAGGGATTTCTGTTGGGCTGGTAAATGTACCCCATAGAGTGCAGTAGCTTTCTTGTCATGGCAGCACAACTGTGGAACTCCTGCCTACAGACTTAAGATCTAAAGCATCCTTCTTTAGCTTTAGAAATAAAACTAAAAGTTGCCTTTTTGTTAGGGATTTATAACTGGCATCTGTTGGCCACCTTCTGTTCTTGTTGAGAACTACATTACTACTGCCTGTATAGCTTTGTAAATTCTATATGTAAATCTTCGAGTTATTTTTATGCCAAAATTCTATGTACATATCTTCCTTTAATTGTATATACATGTATCGTTTACTATGTGACTTGTAACATGTAACTTTAAATTACACGGAATTTCAATTAACTTGCAATGCGCCTAGATACCTCCAGGTTTGGAGTGCTATATAAATAAACAAACAAACAAGGCATACAAAGAACAATACCAACACCCCCCACGCCCCTTTCCCTTTTCTTGACCGATTTCCGAGAGACCTCCTAATCTTTACCATCTCCTCTTCCTCCCGCTAACCTCCTCCATTTCCTGTGATTAACTAGCGACGTGTATCAATATCCACCGGAGGATCAAACCCAAACCCTTCTGCAACCTCCTCCTTCCTTCCCCCTCCTTATTTCGCCATCCCCTTGTCCCACACCTCATGGTGATTTCAGATCATTGGGTATAGCTAGCTAGATCATTCAGCAAGTGGCCCCAGTCTGCCATTACCCCGCCCCCCTCTGCGACAGCCCTCAGCCCTCGGAATGTCTCCAGTTTGGCTATTCCCCATCTACGGGCATCTGCTTGCCACTGCGCTATTGATGGCCAATGTGGCTGTTTCCACGCGATAGCCATGCAGCGTTTAGTTAATATTAGTAACAATCGCACCATCCTGTTTCGTGATTTAAGCCTCTTTCCCCCTGAATGGATCCCCTATATGCATATTCTTGGGTTACATTCCAGTTTTGGCCCACCAGACCATTCACCCCTTTAATCACCTTGTCCCAATAGTTTGCTATGATTCTACAGTCCCATATCGTATGCCAGAACCCTGCTGGGCCCCACTACACCTTGGGCACTCGTCAACTAGTGTCCTTTTCACTGCCTGCAATCTAGTTGGGGTCACATATGTCCTATGCATGATGTTAAATTGGACCAGTTGGAATGTGGCATTCAGTGACACCTTCTGGACTTGGTCCCATATTTTTGCCCATTCCTGCTCCGATATCCGTTACCAAACATCTGCCTCCCACTTCCCTTTTACCTTTAATTCCCCCCTAGATTCCAGCAGTATCCACTGTAGTGGACTTTTTTCCGGCTCCTCTGGTATTCCATCTCATATTACCGCTAATCTCCTGACTACTGCTCCATATGTCAGGAATAATCCCTTTGGTAATTCAAACTTCACACACCATTCTGAGAATGTCCACAGTTTCCCTCCCTCAAACAGGTCCCACACCACCCCACATCCCTTCTCCTGGAGCCTCTGTATCCCTGCCCTCCCCATCGCTTGCCTCAGCTTCCGGTCTACCCCCCAGGGTAGGTTCCACTTGTCAAGTCCCCCTGGTCCTTTCTTCCGGACATATTTCCTCCATATCTCTCCGTCTGCCTCAAACACGATTGTGGTCCCCTTATTCCCCATCGGGTTCCATAGGAGTTCAACCCCTCTTCGATATGGTGGTAGATCCCCACCTGGTCCTTTCAGGACTCCCCCCACCTGGCTGCCCCTGCTCCAAAGCCATTTACAAATGAGCCGCTATGAAGTATTTCTCATAGTCTGGAATGCCCAAACCTCCTTCCGCCCTTGGCCTCTGTAGTATGGCTAAGGACACCCTCCTTCTCCCTGCGTCCATAATAGCTCCCCCACCCTACTGTCCAGCATTTTAAAAAAGAATTTCTTCGCTAGATACGGTATATTAGTAAAGAAATAGAGCAATCTTCGGAGGATCACCCTTTTACATAATGCCACTCTTCCCATCAGGGAGAGAGGTAGGCCCTTCCAAAACTGCACCGATTCTCCCATTTTCGATCGCGCCCTCCCTATATTGTGTATGAAAGTTTCCTCCATCTCATGGAATAAACGTATGCCCAAATATTTGAATGACTGACTCCCCTTTTATCCCCTCCTCCAGTAGATCCCCCACCTGACACCAGCATAACCCTCCCAAGGGGAATAACAACGACTTATCCTCATTGATTCGAAAGCCCAACATTTGCCGAAAATTCTTTAACACCTGCAACAGCATTGGGAGATTCTACTGTGGGTTATTTACATATAGCAGTAAATCATTAGCATATAGTTATACTATATGCTGCACCCTCCCGCCTCAATCTCTTCTTCTAGCATTTCCTGTCGTAAAGATCTCGCCAGCAGCTCCAGGGCCAGAGCGAATAGTATTGGGGTACTGCACACCCCTGCCTTATCCCTCTGCTCAGGTCCCATCTCTACGAGACCCAGTCAATAATCCTTATCATCACTACCGGCTTGTTATAGAGCAGACACAGCCATTTACAAATGTTCTCCCCAAACCCGAACTTCTATAGTACTCGGAATAGCCACTTCCATTCCTGCGAGTCAAACGCCTTCATGGCGTCAAAGGAGGCAATCGCCATGTCCCCCTTCTGGGATTTGACATGATCCATTACGTGATGTAGGCGATTGATACTGCCTGTCGTATTGCTCCCTCCAATAAACCTGCATTGATCTGGGTGCACCAATTCCAGAGCTAATCTTCCCATCCGGTTTGTCAGGATTTTCACCAGGATTTTCCCATCAATATTCAACAAGGAAAGGAGATAGTATGACATGCAATCCAGTGGGTCTTTCCCTTCCTTCAGGATTATCGTTATAATGGCTTCCCTCATGGACTCTGGGAGGTCCCCGTTCTCAAAAGCCTTGTCATACACCTTCTTGAGCCAGGGAGATATAAGATCTATATATTCAGAATAGAATTATAGGAAACCCATTGGTACTTGGCAGTGTGCCCTTCCACATTGAGCGCACCACCAATCAGATATCCCCTTCCTCATCAGAGCCTCCAATTCTTCCCTAATATCAACCCCTAGTTTTGGTAACCAAATCATGTCCAGCAACTCCTCCACATCCTTTGATCTTCACTTTAATTCAGCAACTGCTACTTATATAGAATACTTGTTCTGGATATTACAAAGTTCAAGCTTCACAATAAAAACAGATTTAGGTACATGCAACCACACTTTGATGAAGATTTTTAACTTCAAAGAACTGTAAGGACTTGCATTCCCTTTCATTCATACGGAGTGATACTTGACTCTGGTCAGGAATCAATTGTCTGCACGTGACCTCTCTTTGATGTAATGTTCCTTGTAATAATTTGTGAAAGTCAGGTTTTAACATTCCTAATGATTTAGAACAGTGTTCCCCTACTTTGGAGACAAGTGACCACTCCAGTAAAATTACACTGTTCAACAACGGGAAATGGAAAGCTTTTCATTCACGCAAGCACTCCTGCTTGCATTAGATGTGCGCATTACACATTTCCTTTGTTATTTTGACTTTTCAACATCAACAGAGAACCTCTAATCGTTCCCACACTTACCCTAGTTACAATTGAGCTGGTTACAGTTACCAGCAAGGGTTTTTCAGTGAATCTGAATAGAGAGCTTAACTCACCGGCTCCAGAAACACTGCGGTTGCGGCCTGCTTTCACTTCCCAACTTTTCTTCCTGCTACTACTATTTTAGGCACTCTTGGGACCCACACCCATCTGTAGCACAGGTGTCTCTGGTCTGGCCTCGACCACAGAGAGTCTCTTTCACTCATCAAACCTTTCGCTTGCTTCTGCCCACAGACCCCGGGGTGCAGCATGAGCTAGGCTCTGCAATCACAGCTACTAGGCGCACCTGGGATGACCTTCAATCTCGCCACTTCTCTCTCACTGCAGTCACAGCAAGGCAGGATTTGTGAACACAGGTGAAATCTGCTCTGGTCCAGGCGTCCTAAGTGATCACACTTCCTCATGAACTGCCAGCCATGTGCTGTTCTCCTTCTGCTACTGCCAGCCTTCCAACCCCTTCACCCAGCTTCTTCCTGCTGAAGACTTTTATGCCTCTCAGATGGGGCAATTAAGTTCAGGTGCAGGCCCTTAATGCTAATTGCCTAACCATGACAAAGGCCGTTAGGCCTGCTTTCCTGTCCTTCACTTCTACATGCCTCCTCAGCCCTCTTCTTTCGTCTCTGCTGGATTCTGGGACATGTAGTATTTTTAGAAGAGGAATTGCAAGTTTCAATCTTATTAGAGACAGATGGTATAGAAAAGGATACTTTTCCGCCATTCCTTATTATATACCTTTGGCATTGAGGAAGATGTTTATTTTTAGGGATACAAAAGACCTGTTCTTTTGATATAATATGTTGCGGTGTTACAAGTTTGGCATTTACCATTTTAATCTTACTAGGAGGTTGAGATATATTAAAGCGACAATACGCCAGGACCTCCTCTGACTTGGTGATAAGAGTATCCCTCTAAGAGGAAAAATACTGTGTTGCATCCCACAGAATATCCTCACTACCCTGGGCCCTGTCCCCACCCAGATCATCCTCCCGCAGTACACCACCCCCAGGATTGGGATAAGGAAGCATCTGCCCTCTGCTGGCCACCTGAGAGGAGACTCTACGCAGGGATTTGGTGAGGGGGTCCACGGGATTCCCCACAATACTTGGACCTCCTGTGCGCTCACCCCGTAAGACATCCTTTCACTGCCGGATTTTTCAAAGCCTGCCACTTCAACGTGCATTAATGTTCATCACATTTTTTAGGGGGGGTGGGAAAGGGTAGATAATGGTTTGGGGGGGCTTAGGGAATAAGTAAAATAGGTGGCACGTTCAAATGCCAGGCTTTGAAAATTTCCGGCAATAAAATAACATGGAACTGCTCTCCTTACCTGTCGTCATGCACTCGCCCCACCTGTCGCCGCACTCTGGCGCAGTGCTGTGTGTTGTGGGGCAATTATCTCGAAACGGTGCATCCTAGGGCCTTGAAATGTGGTTTTCAGGGCCTCTGAGTTGTGTTTCTGAAGACGCTTAAAATGAGCATTGTCCAGTTCTTCTACGACCACTTTGATGTTTCGCCGATTTCAAGCATCTGTGCCATGGGTTGAGGTGATGAAATCAGGGGAAAGTGTTGGGGTGTACAAATATCTACGACAACACTGTTATTACTTGTTGAAAATCAAAGATCCTATAGGTCCCTGTTCCAAGTCGCTTATCATTTAATGTACTTTGCACTCTGAAGTAAACTGCACTGATAATGGGAGCGTGTGGCTGGATTACAGACCCTGGAGAAGATGTAGAGGGGAGGCAAGATATGCATGCTGCAGCATACTTGGATCTTCTGTGCACTCTCCCCACCCATCGCCTCACCCTGGCATGGTGTAGTGCACTGCAGGGGAAACATCTCGAAAACGGTGCGTCCTACAGTCTTGAAACATGGTTTTCGAGGCCCCATATTGACCTCAGAGTTTTGTTCCTGGCGTCGAGATGCTTAAAATTAGCTTTGTCCGGTGCTTCTGCGACCACATTGATGTTACGCCGATGTTGTGCGTTGAAGTGCAAACATCTTGGAAACTGTGTGCCCTATGGCCTTGAAACTACTACTACTACTACTTGTTTTTAGAAGCTCCAACAAACTTAGATTTGTGAGTGTTGGTCGATAAAAGTTTAGAGTGCATAGATACTTTATGAGCGTTGGTGTTGTTGGTGTCCTAACTGGGAATGATCCATAACCATAACGTCTGCATAGGCTAGCCGTTGCTTTTAAAGGTGCCCTAGCTGAGGCAGAACATTTCTGGCACTAAGCTGCATGCCACAC
Organism: Ambystoma mexicanum; assembly: GCF_040938575.1. Lineage (NCBI taxonomy): Eukaryota > Metazoa > Chordata > Amphibia > Caudata > Ambystomatidae > Ambystoma > Ambystoma mexicanum. The sequence continues at coordinate 982,859,952 of NC_090928.1, read as the reverse complement.
GTATATGCAATACTTGTTTGTGTTTTATGCACCGAGAGCTGCACTGCTGGGTGCAAAGCGATATGATGTCTGCAGTCACTTTTGCAATACAGCTGAGCCAGTGTACTGTCATGTGGGACCATTGCACCCTGTCCTGGCAGTTAGCTTGGACACATGTTTATCAACTAAGCGGTGTAGGTCCATATTTACAAGTACAACTGTAAACAAAACTGCCAAGTCCCAGAAACCAACGTGCTGTTGGATTAAAAAAAAAAAAGAGGAATGGGTGAATGTGTCACAGATGTGGGGCACTTGGCACTTAGTGTCCAAGCCATACAGTGGGTTATAATGCACTTTGCGAAATGATTGTTTTACACGCTACGCTCAGTGCAGTGGACCCAGCAGTGTTTTGTGCACCGAGCTGCACATTGCAATTGACTTGCAGTGGTGGAACTCACCCTGGCGGTCACTTTGTACACGGTGTAGCCTCGATGATACCTTTTAGGTTCAGTGACAGTGTAGAAGCGGCCCACCTCCCCATCGCTGCTGCCTTTGCGGGGGATCATGCTGACCTGGTAACCCCGGAGACACCATCTGAGCCACTCCGGCTGTCACTCCACTGAATATCCCACACCATCTACTTCCCATTAGAGGAATGGCCCTAGCAACGCGCCCTAATCACTTGCCTTACTAGTTACGTCCCTTGCAGCGTACGACCAGATTTTCTTGGTGTCTAAGTCAGCTGACCATGTGTTCCATGGAGCCTACACTACAAGAGACGATTTTAACGAGCGTGAATGTGAACGCGAAAAGGCGAGAAAGCCCCTTCTCGGCGGGAGTGATGCGCTCGCCTGAGGCTGAGCATTATTCCAATAGTGACGCTGCCAGATCCGTCCGAGTGTTTCATGCGGATACGCGGTAAAACCGATTATAGTTGCAATGGTGTCTCGATGGAAGGGAAAATGCTAAAATAAAGATCTGTTTTTTCAGGAGATATTGCATCCCGACCGTGATCTCCTTCTGATCGAGACACCAACACCCTTGCAAATAACAGGGTTTTCTAAAAATAAAACTTGTGGTATTTAAATACTACCAATTTCATTCAACATGAAAAATGGTTTCACGGGACACTTGAGAAGCCGAGGTGCAGCAGTACATTCAAGGAGGTGCTGCCCAGCAGGGGCACCGATCTCGTGCAGGGCCCTGGGCCTCACCAGCATGGTTGGTGCCAAAGAAGGACCCCAAACTCACGTTAGGATCGACTGACTAGCCGGAAACGGCTTGTCCTTTTTATTAACTTGGTCACATAGTTGCCACCATGTCACCATGACAAAGATCCTGGGAGCTACCATGCTCCCCATGAGGGGTGCCATACAACACGCATGGTTTCATACAGTGTAGGGTTCGGACTTAAGGTGCGCTGGGAGCTATGAACCCACGCCTATTTGAATTTAAGTATGTGCTTTTGGTACAAGCTATGAATAAACGTGTAAACCCACATTGGTTTTGTTTTGTAGTGTTGACCAGGGGTGTGTGTGGCAGTTTTCAATTTGACGGGCAAATCTCTTGCTAAGGAGGGACGCGCGGATGAAAATGGTATGCTGCCCCTGGAGGGGGAGCGGTGGTGTCTGTGAGGTGCTTCCACCTCAGGACAGTCTAGGGCTCTCCTGCCGAGGTGAGCGTTGGAAGATTCCCTCTGGGAATAACCCAGAGCGCGAAATGAGAGTCTCCAGGGAATCCGGCAGGGCCAGTCAGGCTCGCCGTGTCGGAGGGATCTCATCTGAGTTCTTCCTCTGGTCCTCTCCCCTAGCCAGGGTCGAGGGGGTGTGTCAGGGCATAGACCTGAGGGGTCCAAGCAGGCTGGTGTGGCCTCGGCGCTGGCACCGCTCTGAGGGACAGAGTCGGGTTCGTTCACCCTCGTACGTGCTGGAGCCTCATGGTGAACGAGGGCCCAGCGCTTTCTTTCCCCTGCTGGGTCGCGGCAGCCAGGTAGGACAGGAAAGAGCTGATAAGGAGGAGCTCGGTGTGTCTGCCACGTGGGTGCAGTGATTTCACCAAGCGGCTTTCACAGACAACCGGGCTGGCTTATGTTTTTTCCTCTGTTTATCCTGTGTTTTTTTGGAGAAGAAGTATGTGGTTGCTATCTCAACAGCTAAAGGTAACAGAGATTACAACCCCCTCCGCTCCCATTCTGGTAAAGAGTGTCATAAAACCCACACTCCCTTTCGCCTTTCCCCTCCCTCACTAAACCCTCTCCCTAGTGCCCAACAGGTTGTGTGGGCGCCCCACAAAAACGGGACAGGCTCTCCTTCCCGCCAGGGAAGTAGACAGGGAGGCTGATTAGGCATTGCCCCCTCACGAGGCTAGTGCTGACAGAACGAAGTGCTCAGCTCATCTGTGTGTGGGTTGAGCCAGCTTGCGTAGTCTGGGAAACCCAGTGTTGGGGGGGAAGGGAGTGTTTGCTGGAAACAAGAGGCAACATACCTGAGGAGAGACAACCCCGTTAGGCCGGAGGTGCCGAGCCCTGGGTTCTCTAGGGTGGCCGGGCAGGCTGGGCGCCATACCGCTACCGCGTGCGGGGTGTGCATGCCTACCGGTTTTCGATAGGGGGCCCGGCAGGTACTGCGCCTGACAGATCAGACGACATTGAACCTAGAGTCAGTGGTGATTACAGAAACAGTGCTTAACTGTCCGTTTTCAGATGGCTATAGCGCTAGGGCCATAGTGCCTAGGCAAAGAGCCGCTACCCTTGATTTAAGGGTGCGGGTGTTGCCTCTTGCCACCATGATATGATATGATATGGCATTTGTAACGCGCCTATACACAAGTGTTTCAAGGCGTGACGAGGCAGGGAGGGGGGAACAAAGGGAAGACAGACAACGATCCTACTAGGCCAGGTGTCATTCAGATCACGCAAGTGCAAGGGTGATCATCACACAGAAAGAAGACCGCATTGGTGTTATGTAATTATTTATTTCCCATATGTGAAGGAACTTGTCCCATAAAACCGCATGGGATTTATTTAAATATTTATTTAGCAACTGTGAAAGAACTTGACCAAGGTGATCTCATGAATGTTATTTAACTATTTATTTACCGACTGTGAAGGAACTTGTCCCATAAGACCGCATGGGTGTTATTTAAGTATTTATTTACGAACTGATTTATTTACCAACTGTGAAGGAACTTCCCCAGGTGACCGCACTGGTGTTATTTATTTATTTTCCAACTGTGAACACACTTGTCCCAGGAGACCTCATGTTAATGCTACATAGTTATTTATTGGACTAAGGTGTTGTATGCACTCACTGGGATATGATATGGCATTTATAATGCGCCTATACACAAGTGTTTCAAGGCACGACGAGGCAAGGGTGGGGGAACAAAGGGAGGACAGACAACAATCATACTAGGCCAGGTGTCATTCAGATCACGCAAGTGCATGGGATGGGGAAGGGGGAAAGTGTGGGGGCGGAGGGGTAAGGGACAGTGCAGTACATGGGAATAGAATAATAACAATAAGTAAAGTAATGGCCAGCAGGTGACAAGTGCAAAGGTGAGTGCAGACATCAGGTGTCAAGTGCTGGTAGTGGGACTGAAGGGATTCAGAAGCCGTCCCCAAGTGCCGGGGATGACAGGCAGGCAGTGCAGGAGTGTGTGACTGGCGGGAAGAAGGCCTGGGCCAAAAACCAGAGGGTTACATTAGGGGTTTACATTCACCAGTAAAAAGACGTAAAGTCAGTTCCTTTTTTGAGCCAAGAGAAGCCTGATGTAGTGACTCCAGGAGACATATGTCGCAAGGAATGATGCGAACAAGTTGAAATTATTTTGTTATCCAAATATTATTCAATCAAACAAGGGAAAGCAGGGAGGCGTCTTAATAGTTCTGAAAATTTGGGTCGGTCAGAATATATTGGCTAAAGAGCAGTACAAATGAGAAGGATGCGGGATACGATTGCCAAACTAGGGGGCTAGATGTGTTTTTGCAAAGGGACATGGGCAGACTAGAACGGTTTGCAGAAGGTCAAATTCTTCATACGGGGGATTTCAATATGGCCTGGAATCCTCAGGTTGATAGGAGCTGGGGTGGACTGATATCGCAATCACCCCTCAATCGCGAATGACCATGGACAACCTATCTGTCACGTTTTAAGGTACTCTCCCGTTCCCTCTCCTCATCTGATTCATCAGAAGAATACTTGTGTCCTTCAGAGATCCTTTTTCTTCGTTCCTTCTTGGTCTCTTTTGGTTTCTTCTTCTTGTGTAAATAGGGGTGAGCTCCCTCGGAGGCCACCTTGTCCTGTTAGGATGCAGGATCAAAGCGCCCCCCAAGGAGCAAGCTCCCAAATTCTTCCAGGGAAAAAGCCTTGCAATGGCAGAAAAAACCCTGGGTAGGATGGAGATTTGTCCTTGATGGAATTGAACAGTCTTTTTCCCAATATTTCGTTCTTCTTGAAATCTGGATAGATGGTGAGACAGATCTTCAAGGCGATACAGGTCCTTATTCCCAAATGAAAAGGAAAAGGAAAAGTTGAGCGGCAATAGGGTGGATATGCAGGAAGAATGCACTCACTGAATTATGGAAGGATTGGATAAGGACCGTCACAGAGAAAACAGAGAACTCAGAATAAGAAAGATCAAGATAGCTAAGAAAGGCGTAGAAAAGAAGCGTACGGGAGTAGGATAGAAGAAGGAGGCGTCACAGCGCTAAACAGGTGAGAATAACAGGTAAGTATGATACAAAAGGTAGAAGAAAGGGAGAAAGATACACAGGCGTACCACGACACCAACCCCCCAAAGGGGGCGGAGTCACAGAACGGCACTGATTCAAAAACAAGCCGAAAGAAAGTAGATAGAAGAAACGGGAAAGCCTAAGAAAGAAGCGTAGCGAAGGACGTAGGTAAAGAGATGAATACACAGAGAGGTTCCGATAAAATACAGAGATATTACCAAAAGGTAAAAATAGAGACAGAGAGGCGGAAGGTACCGGAGTCAAAGCTGAAAGAAAATGGAAGGAAAAACTTTAACCGGAAAAGAAGTAAACAAGGTACAACGAAGCAAAATGAGCTAACACCAAGGATACTAGAGGCTATAACTAGAAACAGAACAGAAAAGGAAACAGGCAAGAGACACAATGATAGATTGAAAAGAAGGCACTAAAGTTAGCACACTATGAGAAAAATACAAGCACAGCCAAGAAACGGCCAGAGCGGAGGGGCTTCAAGATGGATACAATGCAAGGAAGTAACCAGAAGCAAATACCTATAAACATCCGCCGACCATATTGGAAGGAGACTAGACCATTAACAACGGTTCTAGTGTAAAGGACTGCACAATCTCCATCTCTTCCAAAGCCACCAAGGGCGGAACGTGACAGCATACCCCCTTCGCAAACGCCTTTCACCTAGTTTGGCCGGGTAAAGAAGGTCAAAGTGCTGAATAAGGTGTGGAGCATTGATGTTGTGTACTGGCTCCCATGTCCTCTCTGACTTAGAATAGCCTTTCCAATGGACAAGATACTGCAAGGATCACCTTTTGTATCTAGAATCCACTAAACGATCCATTTCGTAAACATCAGGATCAGGCTGGTCAGTCTGAGTCACAGCAGGGATAGTTCTTCCAAAAGGGTCATTGATAAAGACCTTAAGGAGAGACGTATGGAATACAGGATGCACTCTCCGAAGGCAATCTCAACTCGAAGGCCACTGGATTGATCTTGGAAACAATAGGGAAAGGACCAATGAATCGAGGTGCAAATTTCCCCCGATACCCATCTAGGCAAGAACTTGGTGGCCAGCCAAACTCGAGTGCCAACCTTCCAGTCCGGGTTGGAATTGCGATGTCGGTCAGCATAAAGTTTATTGGTTTGCCGACTCGCTTTTAAAGCCCCTAAGGCATCCTTATGTATCTGCTGTAGAGATGTCACCAAAACGTCCACTGTGGCAGGAATGGAATTCAGCGGAATATGTTGAGGATTAAACCCATAGGTGCAGTAGAAAGGGCTCGTCTTTATGGCAGAATGCGTGGCGTTATTATAGGAAAACTCTGCTATGGAAAGGAAATCAGCCCATTCATTTTGAGCAAGGGAGCAATAACAACAGAGATATTGTTCAAGGGTGGCATTTAACCTCTCCGTCTGCCCATTGGTTTGTGGATGGTAGCCGGAAGAGAGTGCCATGTGAATTCCCATTTGAGCACACAATGAGGCCCAAAACTTAGAGGTGAATTGTACTCCTCTATCAGAGATGATGGTTTGGGGAACACCATGTAGTCGAACAATCTCCTTTAGGAATATGCTAGCTGTAGTAGGTGCCGATGGAACACGAGGTAAGGCAGTAAAATGAGCCAACTTGCTGTAAGAATCAGTGGTTCCCATTATAGCTGAACAATGGTTAGAAACAGGTAGATCTACAATAAAATCCATTCAGATCTGTTCCCAAGGTCGAGAAGGTAACATGCCCTGTTGAAGAAGACAATGGTTTCTGCCTAGAGATCTTATTGGAGGCACATACAGGACAGGTCATGACATATAACCTAGTGTCTTGGCACATATTAGGCCACCAGAATTGTCTGGACAATAACTCCAATGTGGCATTCTGTCCTCTGTGACCTGACGAGGGAACATCATGGCACCACTGTAGAGCCTGCCGTTGTAAAGCAGTAGAAGCTAAATATAGTGCTTCATGATAAAATAACAGACACTTCCTGTCAATCTATTCCTTAGGAAGGTCCTCCTTCCGAATTCTTTTATTAGTCTCTTGCACCTCTTTAATGAATGGGGTTACAGAATCCACAACTCTCAGATTAGGAAGTATAAATTCATCTCTGACGTAGGTTCCTGACCATTCCCCAAGACTCCGGGATAGCGAGTCCACTACAATATTCTTGGATCCAGGAACGTAGGTTATGTGAAAGTCAAACTGAGAGAAATAATATGCCCATCTGGCATGACGAGAATTCTTACACTCCATCTGTTCAAGTACTTTCAAATTACGATGGTCTGTTCTGATCAAAAAAGGATGTGCTGTTCCCTGTCCCTGGAGTAGATGTTACCATTCCTTACAGGCTGGCGAATGGCCAAAAGTTCTTTCTCCAAAACTGAATAGTTCCTTTCACTAACAGTCAATTTTCTGGAGTAATAAGCCACTGGATGCTCGATTCCCTTTCTTTCTTGAAGAAGTACTGCCCCGATCGCTCCACCGGAAGCATCAGCCTCTAAAATAAAAGGGCAAGCCTGATCAGGTTGGATCAAAATAGGGGCAGAGGTGAATAGAGTCTTCAATTCTTGAAAGGCTTCTTGTGCAGCTTCAGAGAAGTGAAATACCACAACCTTCTTGAGTAAAAATGTGATAGGTAGAATGAGGTTTGGAAAATTAGGAATAAATCGTCTATAGAAATTGACATGGCCTAAGAACCTTTCCACCTCCTTAACCGTAGTCGGTGCCTTCTAGTCAAGCATGCCCTTAACCTTCACAGGATCCATCCGAATTCCTTCCGGTTTCAGGATAAATCCCTAGTAGTTTACCTCAGTCACCTCAAAGAGACACTTCTCAGGTTTGGCATATAATTGGTTCGGCTGAAGTCTTCGTAACACCTCTTTGACATGAGCACGATGTTCCTCCATCGAAGATTAGAAAATTAAAATGTCGTCCAAATATATGACCATAGGAAGGTACAGAAGATCCGCGAAAATCTTGTCAACAAATCTTTGAAAAACTGCTGGAGCATTTACAAGCCCAAAGGGCATCACACAGTATTCGAATAGGCCAAGTGGTGTTATAAAAGCAGTCTTCCACTCATCTCCGCTCTTGATATGTAGTAGATTATATGCACCACGGAGATCCAATTTGGTAAAATACCTTGCTCCTCTGACAGCTTCCAATACATCCCGGATCAGTGGCATAGGGTAACGATCTCGGATTGTCAATTTGTTAAAACCTCTGTAATAAATACATGGTCGCAACTCTGAAGATCCCTACTTGGAAACAAAAAATAAAGATGCGCCACCAGAATCTCAGATGAGACCCTTCTGCATATTGGCATCAAGGTATTCCCTGAGAACCTGTTTCTCAGGTATTGACAAAGGGTACATTCGCCCAAACGGAATCTGAGCCCCGTCTTGTAGATCTATGCAGCAATCCTCTGGTCTATGAGGTGGTAAGAGACGCCAGAGTCTGTCTTCAAATACTTCTTGAAACTCTTGGTAATGTTTGGGGATAGAACAGACTATGGTCTTGGATATTCTCACGTGTTCGCTGGACTGGGTGATCTCCTGATTGGCCTGCAAGCAAAACTGAGTACAATAAGTAGATGCAAACCGAAGTGTGTTAGCCTTCCAGTCAATCTTAGGGTTATGACGCCTTAGCCATGGCATGCACAGAATCACCAGAAAATGTGCTGCTCTTATAACATCAAAGGTTAATATCTCGGTATGAGTACCCAATTCCATCTGAATAGGGGAGGTTTCTAGGACAATAGGGCCAGAAGACAATGGAGTTCCATCAACTCCTTCCACCGGTACTGGATTCTTTTTGTCCTTAAGCAAAAGATGATGAATTCTGCCCAGGTAATATAGACAAAATTACCCGCAGCTCCACAGTCCAAAATAGCTGGAGTCTGAAAAGTATGTGTGGGTGAAATGTACAGTTGGACTGTAAACACCATTAAACGATTGTCTTCTTCTTCCTCTACTGGTCTTGTGTTATCGCAGGGGGTAGAGCCTAACTCCACGATACCTCCCCTGCATAGGTTCAGGGTTGATAGTTTCCCTGACGCTTACGTGCAATCTCAGGACATGAGTTGATCTGATGCTTGTCGGATCCACAGTAAGCACACAGACCCTTCTCTCTTCTTCTTCCTCTTTCCTCAGGGGTTAAAGGACCTCTTGTAGCTCCAATTTGCATAGATTCCTCAGTAGGATAATGTTCCTTGGTATTAGGAGAGGAGACAGGCAACGGAGTATAGTACCTTCCATCTTCCTTTCCCTTCCTCGCTCAAGACATCTAAATTCAATCTGTAATGCTGTGGAGGATAGTTCTTGGAAATTGTTTGGTCTAGGAATCCGAGCCAACTCATTCTTAATCTCTTCGTGTAAACCCCTTCGAAAAAGTGTCTGCTGCGCAGAGTCAGGCCACTCAGATTGAGAGAATAAAAGTTGAAAGTTCGAGATGTATGATTGGACATCTTGGGGTTCCTTGTCGTATGTCGACCATTGCTTCAAAGGAAGAGAACTGGACCTCAGGCCTCTCAAAACGACTCTTGAAATTCTGCACGAATAGGGAATAATCAGTCATAGAAGGATCTGCATTGGTAATTAAAGGTGTAGCCCAAGACAAGGCACTATCAACTAGGTTGGCTATGAAAAATCTCACCTTGGATCTGTCTGTCTCATAGGTCTTGGGATGAAAGGAGAAGTAAACTTGGCAAGGGTCCAAATATTCCTTCAGCTGTTTTGGGTCACCATCATATTTACCAAAAAGAAATGGCAATGGAGGAAGATCTCCTCTGATATCTTCTCTGAGGGCAACTTGTTGAGGCAGCAAAGCGTTTTGATCTTTGAGAGTTTGTACCTCTATGCGAAGACCTTGAATGGCATTAGCCAGCTCCTGGAATTGTTCCAGGAATGCCATAGTCCTTGGGCGTTGTATACTGTTACGTGGAAAGGTACTCTCCCCTTCTCTTTCCTCACCTGATTCGTCAGAGGAATACTTGTGTCCTTCAGAGATCCTTTTTCTTCCTTCCTTCTTGGTCTCTTTTGGTTTCTTCTCCTTCTTCTTGTGTAAATAGGGGCAAGCTCCCTCGGAGGCCACCTTGTCCTGTTAGGATGCAGGATCAAAGCGCCCCCCCAAGGAGCAAGCTCCCAAATTCTTCCAGGGAAAAAGCCTTGCAATGGCAGAAAAAACCCTGGGTAGGATGGAGATTTGTCCTTGATGGAATTGAACAGTCTTTTTCCCAATATTACGTTCTTCTTGAAATCTGGATAGATGGTGAGACAGATCTTCAAGGCAATACAGGTCCTTATTCGCAAAGGAAAAGGAAAAGTTGAGCGGCAATAGGGTGGATATGCAGGAAGAATCCACCGACTGAATTATGGAAGGATTGGATAAGGACCGTCACAGAGAAAACAGAGAACTCAGAATAAGAAAGATCAAGATAGCTAAGAAAGGCGTAGTAAAGGAGCGTACGGAAGTAGGATAGAAGAAGGAGGCGTCACAGCACTAAACAGGTGAGAATAACAGGTAAGTATGATACAAAAGGTAGAAGAAAGGGAGAAAGAAACACACGCGTACCGCGACACAAACCCCCCAAAGGTGGCAGAGTCACAGAACGGCACTGATTCAAAAACCAGCCGAAGGAAAGTAGATATAAGAAACGGGAAAACCTAAGAAAGAAGCGTAGCGAAGGACGTAGGTAAAGAGATGAATACACAGAGAGGTTCTGAGAAAATATAGAGATATTACCAAAAGGTAAAAATAGAGAGAGAGCGGCGGAAGGTACCGGAGTCAAAGCCGAAAGAAAAGGGAAGGAAAAACTTTAAGAAGTAAACAAGGTACAACGAAGCAAAATGAGCTAACACCAAGGATACTAGAGGCTATAACTAGAAACAGAACAGAAAAGGAAACAGGGAGTTGCTGAAATGTTGGAAGAAATCACGCCGATCCCCCCAGACCTGAAGCCCCAAAAATATTTATTTGGGGACATAGGCAAATGTTCAGAAAAAACTAGAAGATTGTTTAATGTTGCATGTGTAATCGCTAAAAAGTGTATCCTACTAAAGTGGAAAAATGCGGGCCCACCTAGTATTGACCAATTTCTTCGTGAACTGACCTATGTAAATGAATCAGAAGAACAGTACGTAACGACCCGACCCACAGCCTGTAGACCTAAAGACATATGGGGCCCTTTCAGAACTTACTTATGTAACCTGTCTTCCGAAGATGACGAATCTGAGTAACTCTATGTAAATGCCATAACCATGATGCTTATAATTTGTTCTCAATAAGTATGGTGTATGCTGAAAAGTGCTATGTATCTCTATGTTGCCACTAATAAAAAGAGTTTGGAAAAAAAAAGAAAAGGAAACGGGTAAGAGACAAAATGATAGATTGAAAAGAAGGCACTAAATTTAGCACACTATGATAAAAATACAAGCGCAGCCAAGAAACGGCCAAAGCGGAGTGGCTTCCAGATGGATACAACGCAAGGAAGTAACCAGAAGCAAATACCTATAAACATCCGCTGGCCATATTGGAAGGAGACTAGACCGTTAACAATGGTTCTTGCGTAAAGGACTGTACAATCTCCATCTCTTCCAAGGCCGCCAAGGGCGGAACGTGACACTATCACTATTAGATGCATGGAAAGAAACCCAGCAGGAAGATAAAGGGTATATGTTTTACTCATCTGTCCATAAGACATTTTTGAGGATAGATTATGTGTGGCTCTCAGCTTCATTATTAGGAAGAATACAACAGATGGATAGAGGCCCAATAGCCCTTTCTGACCATGCACCATTAAAGTTAACCATTTTTCAGTAATGTGAAGGGTCAGGGTTATGGCAGTGGGAATTTTCAGAACATATGTCACAATCACAACTTAATGGAGCGGAAGAGAGATCGACACTCTCCCCCGAACCACAGAAGACGAATGAATTCAACCCTCCCACCGTGGTTGGCACAGGCACCTGATATAACGAACAGGTTGCCACGTGGCAGCCAATGGGGGGAAGAGGGGTTAGGAAGAGGTCGTGGATAGAGAGGGGAAATGGGAACACCAGTAAGAGGTTAAGGAACTCCTAAGTGGGATGGGAAAGGGGAAGCACAGGGGAAAAACCCTAACCTGTCTAAACATATAACACAAAAGAATTCCTTTTCTGTAAAAGGTACCAGTAATGACAATAGATGCACAGAGAATTCATCAGTACACCATATTCTCCTGTTCTCTACCCTAGACCTGAGAAGCACACCTTAATACATGCGCTAAACCCTTGATACACATAACAGAGACATGTAGCCAGCAACATAATGGAAACGAACAAATGGGAATTTTCCCAACATGATGAGACAATTACACATGGCCCCTTGGGCTGGCAAAAGCAACAGACAAGAAACATAAACGGTGCGTCAACTAGTTTACAGCACTAGTTGAACTTAATATCATACCCAGGCTCAACCTTGAGGTGCTGGACATTGCGGTAGACTTCTTTCCACCCATAATTGCATTTATCTGCCATTGAGAGTTTATACGGAGAAGCGTTACTAATACATTCCAGCATGTAAAGTAATACACAATGCACTTCCCCTGTGGTCAATAAGTGTTTCTAAGTACTTATCTGAAGTCTGGGAGCCCCTCGGGACGTCCCAGACGACAAGCATACTGCCGTAAATCAACCCAACATCCGTGTAGCCCACATGCAATAACCAGCCTTCTCAAGTACTTATCTTGAGTCTGGGAACCCCTCGGGACTTCCCAGAAGAAGAGCGTAGTGCAGTAAATCAGTCTGTGAGCAGCATAGCCTTCGTTCTGCCAGGTCCTTGCTATCATCTGTAAATCATCAAGCCGTGAGCAGCAGAAACCTCCTCTGTTCGCCCGACGCCAACCGCTCCCTGGAATCAAAATAAGCCGCACCTGCCAATACGCCGTTGCCTGCTAATAAACTGTTCCCAATTAAGGACAGCTGGCAAAGCGCGCGTGCCCAGAACTACCAGGCTCACTGAGGATGCTGGGTACTGTAGTTTTCAGGTCCTCCCAGCGCTTCCTGACATCAATAGGCACATTTCAGCACTCCACGTCTGTTCCAGCCCTTATTCCTGACAACATATTATAAACGATCAGATATTGATTGCAGAAATTCTGGGTCAAATTAAGGAATATTTTGAACTAAATGGGACTCAGGGCACACCGGAAAGATGGGTATGGGATGCTTTGAAAGCGACCATGAGGGGAGATCTAATTGCAAAAAAAGCCCAAAGGAAGAAGATATTAACAGCAACCCAATTGGGGCTGGAAACACAATTAAAAACAGTTATGAAGGAGACGGAAACGAATAAGGGGGTATGAATAAAAATATAGGTGTCTCAAAGGACAATTAGATTTGCTACAGACATGATGGGCCAAGAAGGCTCTGTTGTATTTAATTCAGAGTTATTATATCAAGGCCAATAAGGCTGACCGCATTCTGGCACACCAAGTCCGAATATAGGAAGAAGCTAGGCATATTCGTACTATTGAAATTGGGCGAGGTAAAATTAGCGCCTCCTCTAGAGATATAATCGACACATTTACAGAGTACTACTCTGTGCTATATTCATCGTATTGCCCAGATCCCCAAGTACAAACGACTTATCTGGAATAATGCCTGCCAAACAAATTAGACACAAGTGACAGGGTACAGTTAGAGGATGAGATTACACTCAATGAAGTACAAGAGGCGATAAAGACCATACCTCTAAACAAAGCTCTGGGACCGGATGGTTTCCAGTAATTTTCTATAGGACCAACATCGAGGAATTGACCCCTGTGCTCACTTCATTGTTTAATTCTTTCAGGGGGGAGGTAGTATTATGTTGTACGTGAATAATAGAGACACAGCCCCTTTAAGAACAGAGACACGAGGGAAAGCGGGAAGAGGGCAGAAAGGGAGGGACCAAAGGGGAAAGCGGCAGTTACATTGCGAGAGAAATAAAGAGAGGTTGATGAGAAAGATGTCTCCGTGCTTTCTTGGTATGCTTGGAAGGCGATGAGAGCTGAGGCCACCCCCCGCCCCCAACAACTGGCGACAAAGCACGAACGAGAACCCATGCCTCACGCTTCTCGAACCGACATGGTCAGTAATTAAGGTGGCCCGGCACACCCGGCAAGAACGGAGGGCCTGTGTGCCCTGCAAAGGCCTGCGTGCCTGGTGATGATGGTGGGCCCGTGTGCCCTGCAGTAGCAGTTGGGCCCGTGTGCCCAGGAACGACGGTGGGCCGATGCGCCCTGCAGAGAGAGGTGGGCCCGTGTGCCCTGCAACTGGGGCGCGCCGGCGCGCCCAGCAGACAAAAGTGGGCCAGTGCGCCCTGCAACTGGCCCTTGTGCCCTGTGATACCGGTGGGCCCGTGTGCCCTGAAGCGGGCCCATGTTCCCGGGAACAACAGTGGGCCGGCACGCCCAGCAGGCAGAGGTGAGCCAGCGCACCCCTGAAACGAGCCTGTGTGTCCAGCATCGACGGGCCTGTGTACCCTGTGAGAGCGGTGGACCCGTGCGTCCTGAAGCCGGCCTGTGTGCCCAGGAGTCCCGGCGGGCTTGTGCGCCTGGCAGCGGTGAGGAGGACTGCATGCCTACAAGGGGCCCGTGTGCCCGAAGAAGAACCCAGCGCCTGCAGTCAGCCCGTGTGCTCGAGGAAGGACCTGTGGTGGGCCCGTGTGCCCCAGGAGAGCTGACAGAAGCACAGAAGAGGACTGCGTGCTTGCGGAGGGCCCGTGTGCCTGAAGAAGAATCCAGCGTCTGCGGTGAGCCTGTGTGCTCAAAGAAGGAGAGACAGCCACAAGCGTCGGACACTGTGTGAGCATTCGAGGAACACCGCGACCGACAGAGCAGGCAGCGGAAGGCGGTGTCAAGACCCAATACAAGTAAGAGAAACCCTGGTCAACTGCGCCCGAACGCGTTTCTTGACATTCCAGATACCCCAGAGCCTGCCAACACCCCCGCCTGCCCCAACCAACGCATTTATAAATGGGAAAATTCCCATAACTGGAACCAGCATGCAAAAGTGCACCCGACTCCCTGCTGACTGCCCCGACCAACGCACAGAGATTGTAAAGGGGGCAACACTAACATTCAAAAGCAACGTGCCAAATGAGATACTAAGGGTGACTGCACACCAACTCAGCATACTGAGTCACAAATAAAATAATAAAACAAGCACAGAATTAATACAACGCAAGGACACTCACACCCAGCCATGACTACGCTGCCACCACCCTCATAGAAGAGGGGGCACACCACCATCAGAAGAGTTAAGGACCACCCAGAGTACACTCAACAGACATACAGGCCTCAACAGCAGCAGAGCGCCCACACGCCACCTCAGCACCACCATGACTGACCAGGCAGCTGCAGATGCTGGGACACCACCAATTGCCAACGCCAATCTCACCTCACATGCCAGCCTCATGAGGAGACCGAGCCCTTTCACACTCAATTCTCACCAGCGCCAGCGATGGGAGGAGTGGGTGGAAGAATTCGAGGACTTTGTAGGTGCCATTGGCACACAAGAACCCCCCAACATACTGAGCATTTTCGCCAATGTCGCAGGGAGAGAAATCAAAAACATCATACGCACGATTCCCCTACAGGACCGCACCACGTATGCGAAACTCTTACAAGCCATCAATGAGAAGATTGTCATCTCACCCAATTGCGACTATGAGCGATACACGTTTAATCAATGTGGTCAACTCCCCCATGAATCAATAGGTTAATTTGTCATTCGCCTTCAAAGAACGATAACAAAGTGCGACTTCGCCAACTTCAACGATGACGAAGCCATCAGGTTACGCATAATTGAAGGATGCATATCCTCAATGTTACGGAAACACCTCCTAAAAAAGCCCCTGTCCCTAAAAGAAGTACTGGACCTAACCAGAGTTTACAAAAGAGTGGATATCCAGGCTGCAGCCATTGAAAACCCTAGGAAGGGCGACATCATCGCAGCCGTGAACCCCTATGCCCGATACCCAGCCTCACAAAACAGAACAAACTCAAGATGCTCGACTCAATGGACACCAAGTGACTGCCAATGCTACCGCTGTGGATTCGAGTATCCACACAGAGGACCATGCCCTGCCATCGGCCAACGCTGCCTGAGATGCGGAATGGAAATCCACTTCCAAGTGATGTGCAAGGAACAACTCCCCGAAGGAAGTTCAACACGCCAACGATCTGCCAACCGCACAATTGAGACACACATGGAACAACATCGCCCTGCGGATAGAAACGCAACATTCCCCATGAACGCCTATCAACGCCCAAACACCGAAAGGGCTCTTGAAGGACTCCAGATCGAACCAGACAGAAAAGACCATGAACTATATGACATCCGCCA
Organism: Ambystoma mexicanum; assembly: GCF_040938575.1. NCBI lineage: Eukaryota > Metazoa > Chordata > Amphibia > Caudata > Ambystomatidae > Ambystoma > Ambystoma mexicanum. The sequence goes on along the minus strand of NC_090928.1, from coordinate 982,843,889 downwards.
ATGAGACCTAATGCAAATGCCAGAACAAGGACTAACATACATGAAGGAAACCCTGTCTCCCCACGAACAGGACGTAGACCCGTACCCCAACCCCTCACCGACATACCAGGTAGGGGAAAGCGAACATACTCAGTACCTACAAGATGGCTACAACAGGGAGTACGTCCGCCTCGTTAGCGCTGATGTGGAAGACACTTCAGCCCCCAGAGTAACAATTCAAATGGGGAACACCAGAAACAAATTTGTCATCGACACGGGAGCGACGGTAAACGTCATGAATGAAGACCTATACTGTGATATCGCCCTCTCATACCCCATACGAGAATCCAGGACACACATTTTCAATCGGGAGCAGCCCTACCCATGACATCCAGAGGGCAATTCCAATGTGACCTACGACATCGTGACCTCACGGTGATGTCCACGATACATGTCATAAGAAGCCCATCCATCGGCCGCTATCTCCTCAGTTACCGAACAGCTAGTGCCCTGGCACTGATTGACTTACACTACGACCAATCGGAAATCATAGAGGGACACCCATCGACCTGTGAATCCATCATGGCGATAACAGGCCGACCCCTCGGGAAAGGAGACCTCAAAAACCAGTTCCCCAAATTATTTGAGGGAGTGGGAATGCTTAAGAACTCACCCATCAAATTACACATCAACAAGAACATCACGCCCGTACCACAGCACCCCCGCAAGGTGGGCTTCCACCTTCAAGAACAAGTATCGAAGGAGATCCAGCTCCTCCTCCTCAACAACATCATAGAGAAAGCTGAAGGACCAACACCATGGGTATCCCCAATAGTAATAGTGTCCAAAGACAATGGACGCCTCCGCATATGCGTCGATATGCGTATCCCAAACACCGCCATCCAGAGGGAGAGGCACCCTGGCCTGAGCCTGGAAGACATGCTGATCAGGCTAAAACAGGCGAGGTTCTTCTCGAAACTAGACCTCATTCAAGGCTACCACCAGATTGTCCTGGACCCAGAATCAAGACCCATCACCACCTTTGCAACCCATGACTGACTCTTTAGATACAAAAGACTAAATTTTGGCATATCATCTGCTGCAGAGATTTGCCTGATAGCATCTGAAATGAATGCACTAAACTACAGTGATGACATCTTAATCTTTGGGAAGGATCAAGAACAGCACGACAAGGCCCTGATAGCTATTTGTAACATCCTCCAAGAAGCAGGGTTAACGCTAAATGAACCAAAATGTGACATCAACAAGACCAGCCTCAAATTCTTTGGGCACATACTTTCCAACAAAGGAATAACAGCCGAACCGGATAAGATAAAGGCCATCACCGACCTCCAAGCTCCCAAGACGGCAGCAGAACTGCGCTCCTTCTTAGGCATGGCAGGATACTGTGCACGCTACCTCCCGAACTATGCCACAATAACTGACCCACTCCGCACCCTCCTGAGGAAGGACCAACCTTTTATCTGGGACGCACCCTGCCAAGAAGCATTCACGACCATAAAAGAAAGCCTCACCAATAACCGCCAACTGGCATACTTTCATCCAGAGTGGCACACCATCATTACGGTTGATGCAAGTCCAGTAGGACTCGGAGCAATCCTTGCCCAGACTGACGCCAATGACACCGCCCACCATGCAGTGGTGGCATACCCCAGCCATGCCCTATCACACACAGCAAGGGCCTACTCACAAGCGGAGAGGGAAAGCCTAGCTGCGGTATGGGCCTGCGAGAAATATCACCACTTTATCATCGGCGGAAGTTCACTCTAGTGACGGATCATCAGGCACTCCTTTCAATATTCGGCAACCCCAAAACCAAGATGCCACCCCGTATAGAATGAGGGGGAATAAGACTACAAGAATATGACTACGTAATTGTTCATAAACCTGGGGGAGACGCCAACCCAGCGGACTACTTGTCCAGACACCCCTCGATGAACAAAGATGACAACCTGGCCCACAAGCCCACTGACTACATCTCTTACCTGTCCTCAAATGCCATGCCACCAACGATCTCAACCACAACTTTCGAGGAAAGGAGCAAAGCTGACGCAACGATCAGAGCCGCTGTCTCTCTCACCCGCTCTAACAAATGGAGAGAGTGCCAGAAAAGAGGTAACGAGGGGGAGGAAGCAGACAAGAAGGAACTTGATCGGTTAGCCAAAATACATGATGAACTAATAGCCACAGACCAAGGAATATTACTACGCGGGAATAGACAAGTGGCCCCGAGAGACCTACGGAGGACCCTGGTGACACTAGCACATGAGGGCCACAGGGGAATCGACAACACAAAACGAATTCTCCGGAACTACATCTAGTTTCCATACGTGGATGTGATAGTCAAAGACATGCTCATGCACTGCAGACCCTGCCAACTGGCAGCAAATGGGCCAACCTCAAACCCCCTCCAACTAACCACACTTCCGACAAGACCCTGGCAAAAAGTTGCGATGGACTTCTATGGACCCCTAGAAGAAGGGGGATACCTGCTAGTGATAATAGATGAATACTCAAGGTTTCCGTTCATCAAGCAAATACCTTCAACATCATTCGCGGAAACAGCACCTATTGTAGATGAACTATTCAGCGAGTGGGGCATCCCAAACGTCATCAAAACTGATAACGGATCCCCGTCCCAAGGACGAGAATTTGCAAAGCTTGCGAACCACCTAGGATTCCACTGTCGCAGAGTTCCCCCCTTCTCACCTGAGACCGATCCTTGCTGGACTCTGTGGGCAGTGTCTTCTTGCGGACAGACCTGGAATTGAATAAGGCTGAGCGAGTCTCTTCCGACTCCAGCGTGCGTTTAAGATTCCAGGATGCAGCAATCCGGGGATCTGGGAAACGAAGAAGACGTGTTGATGGCGCACGACTCCAGGAAGCAAGAGGAAAAGGGAAAGGGGCAAGGAATGGAAGTAGAAAAGCTAGGAACCAGGAAAGCAATACTGCGAACTACGGAGCACACGTCTGATCGCTACTTGGCAATAGCATTGAGACGCGCTGAGCCGCGGGGGTGCGGTCTATTAGTAGAATACGTTACGTCCAACGTATAGACCGCGGAAGGCGTATCACGCTGGACGTCCATGTTGGGAGTGTCAGGGAATGCAAGGCCTGTTGCGATAAGGACCAGGAAAACCAAAAGGGGCGCGTCTTGTGGGTCATGACAGCATGCCTCCTCCGAAAACCTGTTCCTGCAGGTTTGCCTGGGTGTAAGAGGTGGTATCTTCTGAGCAGTCGAGGGGTATTCAGATTAGAAAGTGGTTCCCAAGTTCTTTCACTGGGGGGATATCCTTTCCATTCAACCAGATATTGAAGCTGACCCCGTTTATACCTGGAGTGGCATATCCGGGACACTTCATATTCCAGTTGATTGTCCACCACTGTAACGCTCACCTGATTCCCGTAGAGGCGCCGGTCTTGACTGGGCGTATACCGTATCTTCAAAGGTGATGTGTAACACACGGCTGGCTCTTTGGGCTGGACCTCTGTGCACTGTATGTCTGACTCGAAGGGTAAGATGTCTTAGGTAAGTGAACGCCGTGCTCTCCATCTGCCTCGGGGCAGGGTGCTGTAACCAGTTTCTTCACTGGATAAGGGGAGCAGGCCTCTTGACTTCAGAGGACTGCTGTCCGTCGTTTACTGCACGAACGGTAAGTTTCGAGTAATTCTAATGTCTTTAAAGTCTTTAGTAATGATGTTTCTTGTTTTGCAGGGTTCCGGCGATGGCGGATGACGGGCTGAAGTGAGTTGAAGATGGAGCCCGTGTGATGAATAGAAGCGCCTGGAAGCACGTAAGTAAGCGCTTGTTGCCTGCTTCACGATGCGCTCTAACTGTCTTTTTATTTTGCAGGTACAAGTTCGGAGCGGCTGCAGGGTGCCGGAATACCCACTGGGTTAGATGTGGAAAGGAGTAATGGCACGTGAGTATTGAAGTTCCCCAATGTCTTTAAACGCACCTTGTTTTATCTTTCAGATGCGGGATGCAGCGCCGAAGGCCTCCGGAGCGTGCGAAGAGTTGGTAAGCTTTTGTCTTTCAGATGCCGGAATGCAGTGTGAAGACCTCTGGAGCGCACGAAGAGTAGGTAAGCCTTTGTCTTTCAGATGCCGGAATGCAGCGCGAGGCGTTGGTGACAGCCGATGGACCAGGTAAGTGAAGAGCTGTCACTGAAGACCGCAGTGCTAACCTGTTCTTTCTTGTCTTTATAGGTGTTGCTGAAGACTGGATTCAGGATGGTAAGCCTTTTTCCTTAGGCCCAGGATCAGATGCAGAAGACACGATGAGCGTTCTGCTGCAGAGGATGCAGAATAACGCAAAGCAAGATTCATCCATCGGGTGTGGTTTAAATAGCCTCCTGTAGTTCTTAGGTGTCTCCTTCCACAGCCACGCCTAGGTAAGAAAAGAGTTCCTGCTTTCCAGAAGAGTTCCAGTGTTCTGAATCTAGGGAGTGGCTCCTGCCCCACCCAACAGGAAAAGTAGTTCCAAACAGAAGAGGATCAGAGGCTCAACTGGCAGGCAAGTAAGCAGCATGGTCTGCTGCAGGTATGTCCACCCAAGCATTATGAGCCCGGCGCTTCCAGCGCTGGGACTGGGCATATTTATGAGCCTGGTGCCACTGGCGCCAGGACTGGGTCCAAAAGGTCCCAATTGGGACTGGTTGGCACTCGGAACCTGGGTTATGGATCTGCTTCCAAGGGAGTTGGGAAAACCCTGACCTTTTGGAAGCAGAGATCATGACAGTACCCCCCCTCAAGGCCCCTCCCAAACCGGGCTTCTCCAGGGGTTTTGGCTTGTCAGGAAATGTTCGGTGAAATCTTTTGATTAGGCGAGGAGCGTGGACATATTCAGCAGGTTCCCAGGATCTCTCTTGGGGGCCGTAGCCTTTCCAGTCAATTAGGTAAAATAGTTTAGATTTGGAGATCTTGGAGTCCAGAATGCTTTTGACTTCAAACTCGAGTTCTCCATCAACTAGGATAGGTTTTGGAGATTTAGTTAGTCGGGTTTGAGGTTGCACGGGTTTTAATAGAGAGACGTGGAAGACCGGATGTATCTTCATGTGCGAGGGCAAGTCCAACTTGACCGCTACTGGGTTTACTATGGTAGTGATGGAATAGGGACCAAGGTATCTTGGGTTGAATGTGCGTGGCCCTTTTAGAGGTAGATATTTGGTGGATAACCAGACTTGATCCCCTACTTGATATTGAGGGGCTTCCTTCCGATGTTGATCTGCTCCTTTCTTGTATTGTTCTTTAGCCCTTTGAAGGTGAGAAACAGCTTCCTTAAAGGCTTGGGTGATTGTAGAATGCAGGTAGTCTACTGCTGGTGTTTCAAGATCTTGGAGGGGATCCAACTCCGAGGTTCGAGGGTGACCGCCGTACAAAAGAAAAAACGGGGTTTTCCCAGTTCCCGAATGGACAGAGTTATTGTAGGCATATTCGGCTATCCAAAGGATGTCTTTCCAAGTTTTTTCAGTTTGTTGCAGCATGCAGCGTAAATACTGTTCCAGAGTTTGATTGGTCCTCTCGGTTTGTCCGTCGGTCTGAGGGTGGTGACTGGTCGATAGTCTCACATCAATTTGAGCCGACCGACAGCAACTTCGCCAAAAATGAGAAATAAATTGACTACCTCGATCCGAAATTAGAACCGAAGGAAAACCGTGCAGTCGGACAATGTTTTCGAGAAATTCTCGGGCCAGAGTTGCTGCTGTTGGCAAGCCTTTGAGCGGAATGAAATGCGCCATCTTGGAGAATAAGTCCACGATTACTAGAATCGTATTGTATCCGGAGCATGGAGGTAGATCGGTGATGAAGTCCATAGAAAGCGTATGCCAAGGGCGAGGTGGGATGTCAATAGGGCGTAAGAGGCCTGCTGGTCTTTCCTTTTGACTCTTGTTTTGGGCGCATACTCCACAGGACATTATAAAGTCTCTGATATCTTTTTTCCAAGACGGCCACCAGAAGTAGCGCTTGATCTTTTCTGAGGTCTTGGCCATACCGGGATGTCCTTCCATTAAAGAATCGTGATAACAAGAGATTACTTTTTTCTGTAAATCTGTGCTGGGTAGGTATAATCGTTCTTGGAAATACAATAAGTGGTCCTTTACTGCAAAGTCCTTTCCCTGCAGATGCCAATTCTGTATGTCTGCTGGAGTTACAAGTTGCCTGGCTTTATCCTTAACTTCCTCTATGGATTCTGTGGCGATTACACCCAGAATTCTTTGTTCGGGAATGATTGGTACAGGTTTAGGGTTGATCAAGTGTTCTTCCACTCCCATCCGAGAAAGGGCATCAGCTTTACTGTTCTTTGTACCAGGTCGATAGGTAATTATGAAGTCAAACTCGGCAAAGAATAATGCCCAACGGAGTTGTCTAGAGGATTGGGCTTTTGCGGTTTTCAAATATTGCAGGTTTCGGTGATCCGTAATCACAGTAACGGTGTGTCGGGCCCCCAGCAGATAATGCCGCCAAGCCTTAAAGGCAGACTTGATAGCCAGAAGTTCCTTGTCAGTAATCGTGTAATTGATTTCAGGAGGCGAGAATTTGCGGGACCAAAATGCCACGGGATGCAACTGATTGGTTACCGGGTCCTTTTGTGATAGAACTGCCCCCATGGCAAGGCTTGAAGCATCAGTTTCCACGATGTAGGGGAGTTCGGGGCGAGGGTGTTTTAAGATTGGTGCAGAGATAAATTTAGTCTTCAAATCCTGGAAAGCTTGTTCCGCCTCGGTAGACCATTGAAAACGTTTGTTTTTCTTTAACAAGGCAGTGATGGGCTGGACTATTCGAGAGAATTCGGGGATAAACCTGCGGTAAAAGTTAGCGAAGCCTAACATGCTTTGCACACCTTTTACGGAGGATGGTGATGGCCATTTGAGAACTGCATCGACCTTCTTTGAATCCATACGCACTCCGCCAGGTGATAATATGAATCCCAAGAATTCAACTTCAGTCACGTTGAAAACACATTTTTCCAACTTAGCGAAAAGTTTGTGTTGACGCAATCTTTCGAGGACCATTTTCACGTGTTTCCGATGTTCAGATTCCGATGAAGAATAAACGAGGATGTCGTCAATGTAAACAACAACACACACATCTATGAGCTCTCTGAGGACATCGTTCATAAAATATTGAAAGGCGGCCGGGGCATTGCAAAGTCCGAAGGGCATGACCTGATATTCAAATAGCCCATACTTGGTGCGGAAGGCCGTCTTCCATTCATCGCCCTCTTTTACTCGTACCAAGTGGTAAGCTCCTCTAAGATCCAGCTTTGTATATATGCATGCTTTTCTGACTTGGTCCAGGAGTTCAGGGATCAAAGGTAACGGATATCTATTCTTAACGGTGATCTGGTTCAGGGAGCGATAATCTATACAAGTTCTAAGGTCTCCTTCCTTTTTGGAACGAAGAACAAAGCTGAAGAAGCAGGGGACTTGGAAGGACGAATAAACCCATTTGCCAGGTATTGATCCAGGTATTGTCGAAGGTGAAGGTTCTCAGGCTCGGTGAGGGCATAAATTCTACTACAAGGAGGAGTAGATCCAGATATCAGGTCTATCTGGCAGTCATAAGACCTATGAGGAGGTAGAGAGTTAGCCTGATCCTTCCGGAAAACATCTTGGTATTCTAGGTATTCGGGAGGTAACTGGGGAGTCTCTGAAGAAATTGCTGCCAGTGCAACACCAGGTGGAGGGTGACAAGTAGAGACACATTCTGGAAACTGGACCGTTCTTGCTCGCCAATCGATCAGAGGATTGTGTTTCTCTAACCAAGGTATTCCTAGAATAATCTGAAACTGAGGGGCCTTGATCACATCGAACACGATCTTCTCATGGTGTCCACCTTGACTTACTAGCGTCACCTCTTGAGTGGTATGCGTTACTGGCCCGGAGGCTATCTCCGTACCATCCACCGTAGTAATGACGTCCTTTACATCCTTGGGACAAAGAGTTAGATTCATCCTCAAAACCATTTCATGATCCACATAATTGCCGATGGCACCGCTGTCGACGTAAGCTTCAATTGCATGTAATCGATCCGGATTATCAGGGCTAATGAGGACCATAGGTATCACGAAATGCGAGGTCACGGAACTGGTTTTCACGCTCGGCAACAGGACCTCTATTCTTGTCGGGCGAGGTCGTTTCCCTGCTCAGAGTTTGTAACTTTGGTAACTGCAGCTCCTACTGCCTTCTTGGCAGGTTTCACCCGACAGTCTCGAAGAAAGTGCCTTGAGTTTCCGCAATAGAGGCATAATTGCAACTGCTTTCTCCTTTCCCGCTCCTTTTGTGTTAGAGGACCTTTCAGACCCCCTATTTGCATGGGTTCCCCGGAGTCTACTCCTTTGGAAGGAGTTGGCGGTTTGGAAAATACTCGAGCATCAAACTTGGAACGATCGGCCTTCCTGTTCTGCAGTCTGTGATCTATTTGAACGACTAAGTCTATATAGTCCGAACAATCTTGTGGGGGATTCACTAATTGGCCTAACACATCTTTGAGCTCTCCACGTAGACCTCTATAAAACAGCGTAATCCTTTTGTCCTCAGGCCATTGAGTTTCCACTATCAGTCTGTTGAAAGACGCAATATAAGCCAAAAGGTCTTGATTACCTTGTCGCAACGAAAGAAGCTCATTGTCCAAGGCCTGCCCCTGTGAATGTCTTGCGAACAGTTTTTCCATACTGAGCTGAAAAGCTTGAAAATCATGGAGGACCGGATCATCTTGATTTACTAGAGGGATCGACCAGTCTGCCGCATTGCCACTAAGGTACGAAAGCACGAAAGCTACTTTAGCTTGATCAGTTGGAAAGGCTGCTGGCCGGCATAAGAAATGCAACCGGCACTGATTGATAAATACTGCAAACCTCTTTGGGTCACCAGAAAATCGTTCGGGCGGAGCCAGAGGTACATTCCCAGGTAGGTTGATCTGCACTGGATTCATAGAGGATGTAGAAGGAAGATTTCCCCCAGATGCGGGTAACGGGGTCTGTCCGGCTTGTGACTGTAGCAATTGTCTAGCAAGATCATCTGTTCGCTCCTTGGAAATAATCAGTTCCCTTCTTAGAGCGTTCGTTTCCTGACGGGCTGCATGCACTTCTGCCCTTAGTTCCCCAAGTAACTGGGCTAGCTGGTCGGTATCCGAGGTTTCCATAGCGCCTGGATGGGAGTTTTGTGGTAGGCTTTGCGTTCTGTAACGCTCACCTGATTCCCGTAGAGGCGCCGGTCTTGACTGGGCGTATACCGTATCTTCAAAGGTGATGTGTAACACACGGCTGGCTCTTTGGGCTGGACCTATGTGCACTGTATGTCTGACTCGAAGGGTAAGATGTCTTAGGTAAGTGAACGCCGTGCTCTCCATCTGCCTCGGGGCAGGGTGCTGTAACCAGTTTCTTCACTGGATAAGGGGAGCAGGCCTCTTGACTTCAGAGGACTGCTGTCCGTCGTTTACTGCACGAACGGTAAGTTTCGAGTAATTCTAATGTCTTTAAAGTCTTTAGTAATGATGTTTCTTGTTTTGCAGGGTTCCGGCGATGGCGGATGACGGGCTGAAGTGAGTTGAAGATGGAGCCCGTGTGATGAATAGAAGCGCCTGGAAGCACGTAAGTAAGCGCTTGTTGCCTGCTTCACGATGCGCTCTAACTGTCTTTTTATTTTGCAGGTACAAGTTCGGAGCGGCTGCAGGGTGCCGGAATACCCACTGGGTTAGATGTGGAAAGGAGTAATGGCACGTGAGTATTAAAGTTCCCCAATGTCTTTAAACGCACCTTGTTTTGTCTTTCAGATGCGGGATGCAGCGCCGAAGGCCTCCGGAGCGTGCGAAGAGTTGGTAAGCTTTTGTCTTTCAGATGCCGGAATGCAGTGTGAAGACCTCCGGAGCGCACGAAGAGTAGGTAAGCCTTTGTCTTTCAGATGCCGGAATGCAGCGCGAGGCGTTGGTGACAGCCGATGGACCAGGTAAGTGAAGAGCTGTCACTGAAGACCGTAATGCTAACCTGTTCTTTCTTGTCTTTATAGGTGTTGCTGAAGACTGGATTCAGGATGGTAAGCCTTTTTCCTTAGGCCCAGGATCAGATGCAGAAGACACGATGAGCGTTCTGCTGCAGAGGATGCAGAATAACGCAAAGCAAGATTCATCCATCGGGTGTGGTTTAAATAGCCTCCTGTAGTGCTTAGGTGTCTCCTTCCACAGCCACGCCTAGGTAAGAAAAGAGTTCCTGCTTTCCAGAAGAGTTCCAGTGTTCTGAATCTAGGGAGTGGCTCCTGCCCCACCCAACAGGAAAAGTAGTTCCAAACAGAAGAGGATCAGAGGCTCAACTGGCAGGCAAGTAAGCAGCATGGTCTGCTGCAGGTATGTCCACCCAAGCATTATGAGCCCGGCTCTTCCAGCGCTGGGACTGGGCATATTTATGAGCCTGGTGCCACTGGCGCCAGGACTGGGTCCAAAAGGTCCCAATTGGGACTGGTTGGCACTCGGAACCTGGGTTATGGATCTGCTTCCAAGGGAGTTGGGAAAACCCTGACCTTTTGGAAGCAGAGATCATGACAACCACCACAGGAGTGGGTCTGCACGATTTCCGGGAGGATTGAATGTAAGGTTTTAATAAGGAGGTGTGAAAAACTGGGTGAATCGTTTTCCAGGATTCTGGTAACTTGAGCCGGTATGAGACTGGGTTTATAATTTCCTTGATGGAAAACGGACCATAATACCGGGGGGGCAATTTGTTTGGCCGTAGATGTCGGGATAGTAATTTCGAGGACAACCAGACTTGATCTCCAACTGAATAAGAAGGCCCAGGTCTTCTTTTGGAATCCGCATATCTCTTGGTCTGTGTTCTGGCCTTCTCTAAGTGCTCTTTGGTCTCCTTATGTATGTTGATGAGTGTTTCAATTCAGGAGTCGACAGTAGGTACCGGTGTGGGTTGTGGAAGAACAGAGGGCAGAACTGATGGATGGAATCCTTGGCTGCAATAAAAGGGACTGGTCTTAACTGCTGAATGATCGGAATTCTTATAGGCGAATTCAGCTACGGGTATCAGGAGCGACCGGTCATCCTGAACCTTAGTAGCAAAACATCGAAGATATTGTTCCAGAGTCTGATTAGCACGTTCTGTGGCCCTGTTGGTTTGAGGGTGATAACCTGATGAAAGAGCGCGTTGGATTCCTAATATTAGACAGAGGTGTTTCCAGAATTGTGAGACGTATTGAGGTCCTCGATCGGAAATTATTTTGGAAGGAAGTCCATAAAGGCGGAATATGTGCTCCAGGAAGATTCCAGCCAGTTCAGGTGAGGATGGTAGCTTATTGAGGGGTGTGAAATGAAGAAAAAAGGAAGGACTTAGGCTACCCCACCTGTATCACACTGGCCGGTTATGGACCCAGCACACGTTTTTCACAGATCTCTGTTGGTTAGTCTGTACATATGAGAACACCCGGAATTTATGCGATACAATTTACATTTATTTGAACATTGTGTTAAAATATAGCTCACACAGCTATTGACTAAGACCTTTTGTTTTGCTTAAAAAAACTCTGATCAATTCAGTCAAACAGGCTTGATAATCAACCACATACATTGGTTCTTTACATTCACTGTTTTGTAGTGTGGGTTAGTAAGAAAGGGTGACTTAGAATGTGGTCCGGTCGACTTCACATCTGTATAGTCGACACAACACTGGTGTTTCTGGCACTCAGTTGCTAATGGTGTTGCTGGTGCCGTCTTCAGGACAAATTTGGTGGACTGGAGCTGTCACTTGATTGGGACATCTAAAAGGTAAGCGGATACAATTCGCAATAAGGGATGGGTGTATCTCTACAGGAAATAGATCCTGTAGCGGTGTGCTGGACAAAAGTCCTACCTGTGCCTTGGTAGTTTTGTGTGACAGGTAAGCATTGGCACTGGTTAGAGTATTTCGTTCATGGCGCCTTCAGTGCGCTGGATGTGTAGAATCCTGTGCATCTAGGAAGTATCAGTCAGCTCAATGGCTGTAAAGAAGATAGATAAATATCTCGTGAGAAAGTGCTACAATGCGCTTGTGTGTCACCTGTATCAAAAAGCTGCGCGTCTGTGATGATGACTTGCACTATGAATGTGCCACTTTTTTACAAAACTCGTGTTTCATGCATGGGCATCGTGTCTACTGCGTATGTCCCCCGCAGGTGTTTAAGTTAGCTTTACACATATTAGAATCTATCTAGGTGCTTCCCGTCGGGGAACCTGTGTTAGCTAAACAACAAGTGCTCTCTCGAGCCGTGAGGGGTGAAAATTCTAGGCGGGCGGTGGACCGCTCTAAAATGGCTGTACTTACTTGTCTCGGCAGCTCGTAACTGCAGCTTGCTGAGTCGTTAGCAGCGTCTACTGTTACGCTCATGCATGTAGGCTATATCAGCTCACGTCACTTGTGTGTGCGCGCCCCGCATACGGGCGTGCATGCGCGAGTGAACAGTGTGCTGCCTAGCTCTCCTCGGGGAGTAGTGTCTCGATGCATGTATCGATGTGTTGTAGGAGCTTGCTATGCTCAATGTTGCTAATGTGAGTGGCATGGTGTGTGGTATACTGTTGCTGCATATTAAATTTGCATGCGCTCGTTTTATATACACAATGTTGCATGCCATCATTACATTTTTTTCCAAGCAGTTGTCGTATTTTACATTCAGAAAAATATTTCATTAAGCCTAAGTGAGATAGTCATACAGGGGCATCAAATATTGCATGGGTGTTTTAGCGGACATGGAACATTTAGAAAACCATTCAGAAAAACCAATCAGAAAAACAAATTCCACTCTATGGCGACATTGAAACCATTTTTTACTGTGTCTAACCGGTGTATCCATTTCTGTTCTAGCTTCCTTAGTGCTAGGTCTCTATCACCCCCTCTCGCCTTTGCTTCAACGGTTTGAATCACACACCATTTCAGTTCTGTGTGTTTATGTTGGTTTTTAACAAAATTGGCCACCATTGGTTTGTCCTCTATTTTGTTTTTTAAGCAAGACCTATGCTCACATATCCTTTGTCGAATTCCGCGCTTCCTTTTGCCTATATAGTACAGGTTGCATGGGCATTTGATCAAGTAAACACTCCATTTGGTGAAGCAGTTAGAGAAAGATGTGTATTTCCATGTGATGCCTTTCAAGGATATCTCTTTCTGGTCTGGGGTTAGGTGGCACACTGAGCATTTACCACAGTGGTAGTGTCCAACCACGGATGGGAGCTGCCATAGGGTAGTGTGGGCGTTGGGTGTGAGTTTCTCTGTGGGGTACATGTGTACCAGCCGACCTTTGATGTTTTCACTTCTTTTGAAGGCAAAGCGTGGCGTTGTTGGTGTAAAAACGTCTGTTTGTAGTACATGCCAATTGGTAAGGATTGATTTTCTGAGTGCATTACTTATAGGTGAGAAAGTAGTTACACATGTCATCTTGTCTTTGTGTTCTGTTCTAGTCTGCTTGGACAGGCAATCTGTCCTGTTCTTGTTTCTCACTGTTTTTTGTGCTTTCCTAATGATAGCTGGTGGATACCCCCTTGTCTTCAGACGGTTTTCTAGGTCTTTGCCGTTGTGGTCATATTCAGGTAGAGGGGAACAGTTCCTTCTTATTCTCAGGAACTGCCCGTTAGGGAGGTTTTCTTTGAGTGATTGAGGATGGAAACTGGAGAAATTGAGTAGTGTGTTTTTGTCTGTGGGTTTCCGGTACAGAGTTGTAGTGATGGTTCCATCTTCGGCTCTCAGGATGTCGAGATCTAGGAAAGCCAGGTGGTTAGCGTCAAAGTGCATTGTAAACCTGATGCAGAGGTCTACGTTATTCAACCACTTATGAAACTCTTGTAGTTCCTGGACGTTGCCTTTCCAAATGGTGAAGATATCGTCTATGTACCTTACCCATCCTACTAGTTGGTTGTTGTATTGGTTGTCCTCATTGTATATGAATAGATTCTCTAGGTTGTCCATGTACAGGTTTGCAATATCCGGCGCGAAGGTGGATCCCATGCTAGTTCCTCTGATCTGCTGGTAGAATTGTCCTTGATATATGAAGAAGTTTTCCGTGAGAGCGAGTCTTATGCACTCTTGAATGAATGAGGTCGGTGTTGATAAATCTATGCGCTTGTCTAGGTATTTTTTGAGAATGTTGATGCACTCGATTTGCGGTATGCTCGTATATAGAGCTTCCACGTCGAACGCGACAAGTATATCTTGTAGTGAAGTCAGGACATTGTTTAGATGGTGGATCATTGCCGTGGTGTCTTGGATAAATGACCTCATTTTTCTGATGCTTGGTCTAAGGAATATATCCGTATAGATGGACAATGGTTCTAAGATTGACCCGATTGCTGAAACTATGGGTCTCCCTTGTGGCTTCGTGGTGTGTTTATGGATTTTCAGGATGCAATAGAAGGCTGGTATGACCGGGCGAGCTTTTGTTAGGAAAGCTCTCTCATCCTCATCGATCCATCCTTGTGTATTTGCATAAAGCATGAGGCTTGTGATTTCTTCTGCTAGGCGTGCTGTGGGGTTGTGGTCCAGTTTCTTATAAAATCGAGTATCACTCAGTTGTCTGGCGATTTCGTCTTCGTATAGTTCTTTTCCCCATCGGACAATACCTCCTCCTTTGTCCGCGGGTTTCACTAGAAAGAGGTTATTTGTTTCGAGATTCCTTAAAGCTTGTCTTTCTGTCTTTTTGAGGTTGTCCCTGTAATTATTCTTAGTTTTGAAGATGTTGTCCATTTCCCTTAGAATCCTGTTCTCAAAAGCTATTATCTTAGGGCAGATCATAGAAGTAAGAGGCGTGAAGGTGGATTTTGGTTTGAGACCTGTAGTAGTGGGGTCTTTATCTTGTTCCTTTTTCGAGTCTCTGAAGAATACCGGAGCCGTATCAGTCGAAAGAACTTCTGTACTTCTACTTCCGTCGTGAAGCGGTCTGCTTTGTTTTTTGGGACAAAGCTTAGTCCTTTGCTCAAAACTTCTGTGTCTTCTGTGGTCAGGCTGTATGTGCTGAGATTGAAAATTGGGATCACCAGGTCTGTTGGGGTTGGGAGGTCCACTGGGGTGTCTGCATTCCGTGGTAGCCTTGTTGTCTCGGTCTGCCCTGCTTCCCTCGCCCTTGAAAAAATTGTTGCTGTTGTCCTCGTGTTTTCGGTGTAGTGCCTCTTGGTGGAGATCTTGAACCGCTGCTGTTGGGCGAATTGGAGAAGGATACAAATTTCCTTGCGGGGTCTTCCGCCCGGCGTACCAGTGTTTCCGCTGTTCTGTTGGTGGTAGAAACCTGAGACCAAGTAGGGGTATGTACGTTCCTCTTTATAGTTTTGTATGTCCTTCTTGTGTTTCCAGATTTTTTTTATTTAATGTAAACTCCTTACATTTCTTGATTTCTTCCTCCATTTGTTCTAGCTGCTTCTTGATGTCTGGGATGATAGAGTCGGTATTAATCTTGTCTTCCTGTTGTTTCAGCTCCTCGGTTTGCTTTTTGCCTTCTTCTTCCGCTGTTTCTATTATCAGTAGAATCCAATCTCTCGAGCATTTATTGCCCACTCTGCTGAATTTGGCTTGAAATCTGGGATTGTCGATGAATACCCTTGGTATGTTTTTCACCTGTAGACCTTCTGGAATTACCCCTGCCTTGAGGTACTCCAACATTAGGAGTCCATGAGACTCTGTACGTATTAGCTTTTTCTTTTTTTGTAGAAGTATGTCCAATTCTGTTGTGGAGGTATTTGTTGCCTCTGCCACTGTGGGCGGTGTCTGTCCTAGGAGTTATGGTTTATCTAGGAGTGAACGATATTGATCATCGGAAAATGACACAACGTTGACATTTTCCATTAGTTATTACTCTGCGTTAGTGGAACCCACCAACCGTACGGTTGTCCTGAGACGATTATGAAATCAAGGGGTAGAGTGTCCCTCTTTTTTGGTCAGGGAGCCTAAGTAATGAGGGGTTTACAGAAAGAAAAAAGGAAGGACTTAGGCTACCCCACCTGTATCACACTGGCCGGTTATGGACCCAGCACACATTTTTCACAGATCTCTGTTGGTTAGTCTGTTCATATGAGAACACCCAGAATGTATGCGATACAATTTACATTTATTTGAACATTGTGGTTTAAAATATAGCTCACACAGCTATTGACTAAGACCTTTTGTTTTGCCTAAAAAAACTGTGATCAATTCAGTCTAATGGGCTTGATAATCAACCACATTCATTGGTTATTTACATTCACTGTTTTGTAGTGTGGGTTAGTAAGAAAGGGTGACTTAGAATGTGGTCCGGTTGACTTCACATCTGTCTAGTCGACACAACACTGGTGTTTCTGGCACTCAGTTGCTAATGGTGTTGCAGGTGCCGTCTTCAGAACAAATTTGGTGGACTGGAGCTGTCACTTGATTGGAACATCTAAAAGGTAAGCAGATACAATTCGCAATAAGAGATGGGTGTATCTCTACAAGAAAAAGATCCTGTAACGGTGTGCCTGACAAAAGTCCCACCTGTGCCTTGGTAGTTTGGTGTGACAGGTAAGCGTTGGCACTTGTTAGAGTACTTCGTTCATGGCGCCTTCAGTGCGCTGGATGTGTAGAATCCTGTGCATCTAGGATGTATCAGTCAGCTCAATGGCTGTAAAGAAGATAGATAAATATCTCGTGAGAAAGTGCTACAATGCGCTTGTGTGTCACCTGCATCAAAAAGCCACGCGGCTGTGATGGTGACTTGCACTATGAATGTGCCACTTTTTTACAAAAGTCGTGTTTCATGCATGGGCATCGTGTCTACTGCGTATCTCCCCCGCAGGTGTTTAAGTTAGCTTTACACATATTAGAATCTATCTAGGTGCTTCCCGTCGGGGAACCTGTGTTAGCTAAACAACAAGTGCTCTCTCGAGTCGTGAGGGGTGAAAATTCTAGGTGGGCGGTGGACCGCTCTAAAATGGCTGTACTTACTTGTCTGGGCAGCTCGTAACTGCAGCTTGCTGAGTCGTTAGCAGCATCTGCTGTTACGCTCATGCGTGTGGGCTATATCAGCTCACGTCACTTGTGTGTGCGCGTTCCACATACGGGCGCGCATGCGCAAGTCAACAGTGTGCTGCCTAGCTCTCCTCGGGGAGTAGTGTCTCGATGCGTGTATCGATGTGTTGTAGGAGCTTGCTATGCTCAATGTTGCTAATGTGAGTGGCATGGTGTGTGGTATACTGTTGTTGCATATTAAATTTGCATGCGCTCGTTTTATATACACAATGTTGCATGCCATCATTACATTTTTTCCAAGCAGTTGTCGTATTTTACATACAGAAAAATATATCATTAAGCCTAAGTGAGATAGTCATACAGGGGCATCAAATATTGCATGGGTGTTTTAGCGGACATGGAACATTTAGAAAACCATTCAGAAAAACCAATCAGAAAAACAAATTCCACTCTATGGCGACATTGAAACCATTTTTCACCGTGTCTAACCGGTGTATCCATTTCTGTTCTTGCTTCCTTAGTGCTAGGTCTCTATCACCCCTTCTCGCCTTTGCTTCAACGGTTTGAATCACACACCATTTCAGTTCTGTGTGTTTATGTTGGTTTTTAACAAAATGGGCCACCATTGGTTTGTCCTCTATTTTGTTTTCAAGACCTATGCTCACATATCCTTTGTCGAATTCCGCGCTTCCTTTTGCCTATATAGTACAGGTTGCATGGGCATTTGATCAAGTAAACACTTCATTTGGTGAAGCAGTTAGAGAAAGCTTTGTATTTCCATGTGATGCCTTTCAAGGATATCTCTTTCTGGTCTGGGGTTAGGTGGCACACTGAGCATTTACCACAGCGGTAGTGTCCAACCACGGATGGGAGCTGCCATAGGGTAGTGTGGGCGTTGGGTGTGAGTTTCTCTGTGGGGTACATGTGTACCAGCCGATCTTTGATGTTTTCACTTCTTTTGAAGGCAAAGCGTGGCGTTGTTGGTGTAAAAAAGTCTGTTTGTAGTACATGCCAATTGGTAAGGATTGATTTTCTGAGTGCATTACTTATAGGTGAGAAAGTAGTTACACATATCATCTTGTCTTTGTGTTCTGTTCTAGTCTGCTTGGACAGACAATCTGTCCTGTTCTTGTTTCTCGCCGTTTTTCGTGCTTTCCTAATGATAGCTGGTGGATACCCCCTTGTCTTCAGACGGTTTTCTAGGTCTTTGCCGTGGTGGTCATATTCAGGTAGAGAGGAACAGTTCCTTCTTATTCTCAGGAACTGCCCGTAAGGGAGGTTTTCTTTGAGTGATTGGGGATGGAAACTGGAGAAATTGAGTAGTGTGTTTTTGTCTGTGGGTTTCCGGTACAGAGTTGTAGTGATGGTTCCATCTTCGGCTCTCAGGATGTCGAGATCTAGGAAAGCCAGGTGGTTAGCGTCAAAGTGCATTGTAAACTTGATGCAGAGGTCTACGTTATTCAACCACTTATGAAACTCTTGTAGTTCCTGGACGTTGCCTTTCCAAATGGTGAAGATATCTTCTATGTACCTTACCCATCCTACTAGTTGGTTGTTGTATTGGTTGTCCTCATTGTATATGAATAGATTCTCTAGGTTGTCCATGTACAGGTTTGCAATATCCGGCGCAAAGGTGGATCCCATGCTAGTTCCTCTGATCTGCTGGTAGAATTGTCCTTGATATATGAAGAAGTTTTCCGTCAGCGCGAGTCTTATGCACTCTTGAATGAATGAGGTCGGTGTTGATACATCTATGCGCTTGTCTAGGTATTTTTTGAGAATGTTGATGCACTCGATTTGCGGTATGCTCGTATATAGAGCTTCCACGTCGAACGTGACGAGTATATCTTGTGGTGAAGTCAGGACATTGTTTAGATGGTGGATCATTGCCGTGGTGTCTTGGATAAATTACCTAATTTTTCTGATGCTTGGTCTTAGGAATATATCCATATAGATGGACAATGGTTCTAAGATTGACCCGATTGCTGAAACTATGGGTCTCCCTGGTGGCTTCGTGGTGTGTTTATGGATTTTCAGGATGCAATAGAAGGCTGGTATGACCGGGTGAGCGTTTGTTAGGAAAGCTCTCTCATCCTCATCGATCCATCCTTGTATATTTGCATAAAGCATGAGGCTTGTGATTTCTTCCGCTAGGCGTGCTGTGGGGTTGTGGTCCAGTTTCTTATAAAATCGAGTGTCACTCAGTTGTCTGGCGATTTCGTCTTCGTATAGTTCTTTTCCCCTTAGGACAATACCTCCTCCTTTGTCCGCGGGTTTCACTAGAAAGAGGTTATTTGTTTCGAGATTCCTTAAAGCTTGTCTTTCTGTCTTTTTGAGGTTGTCCCTGTAATTATTCTTAGTTTTGAAGATGTTGTCCATTTCCCTTAGAATCCTGTTCTCAAAAGCTACTATCTGAGGGCAGATCATAGAAGTAAGAGGCGTGAAGGTGGATTTTGGTTTGAGACCTTTAGTAGTGGGGTCTTTATCTCGTTCCTTGTTCGAGTCTCTGAAGAATACCGGAGCCGTATCAGTCGAAAAAACTTCCGTACTTCTACTTCCGTCGTGAAGCGGTCTGCATTGTTTTTTGGGACAAAGCTTAGTCCTTTGCTCAAAACTTCTGTGTCTTCTGTGGTCAGGCTGTATGTGCTGAGATTGAAAATTGGGATCACCAGGTCTGTTGGGGTTGGGAGGTCCACTGGGGTGTCTGCATTCCGTGGTAGCCTTGTTGTCTCGGTCTGCCCTGCTTCCCTCGCCCTTGAAAAAATTGTTGCTGTTGTCTTTGTGTTTTCGGTGTAGTGCCTCTTGGTGGAGATCTTGAACCGCTCTGGCAGCTCCCACCCGTGGTTGGACACTACCGCTGTGGTAAATGCTCAGTGTGCCACCTAACCCAAGACCAGAAAGAGATATCCTTGAAAGGCATCACATGGAAATACAAAGCTTTCTCTAACTGCCTCACCAAATGGAGTGTTTACTTGATCAAATGCCCATGCAACCTGTACTATATAGGCAAAAGTAAGCACGAAATTCGACAAAGGATTTGTGAGCATAGGTCTTGCTTAAAGAACAAAATAGAGGGCAAACCAATGATGGCCCATTTTGTTACAAACCAACATAAACACACATAACGGAAATGGTGTGTGATTCAAACCGTTGAAGCAAAAGCGAGAGGGGGTGATAGAAACCTAGCACTAAGGAAGCTGGAACAGAAATGGATACACCGGTTAGACACGGTGAAAAATGGTTTAAATGTCGCCATAGAGTGGAATTTGTTTTTCTGATTGGTTTTTCTGAATGGTTTTCTAAATGTTCCATGTCCGCTAAAACACCCATGCAATATTTGATGCCCCTGTATGACTATCTAACTTAGGATTAATGATATATTTTACTGTATGTAAAATACGACAACTGCTTGGAAAAAATGTAATGATGGCATGCAACATTGTGTATATAAAACGAGCGCATGCAAATTTAATATGCAACAACAGTATACCACACACCATGCCACTCACATTAGCAACATTGAGCATAGCAAGCTCTACAACACATCGATACACGCATCGAGACACTACTCCCCGAGGAGAGCTAGGCAGCACACTGTTCACTTGTGCATGCGCGCCCGTATGCGGGATGTGCACACACAAGTGATGTGAGCTGATATAGCCCACATGCATGAGACTAACAGCAGACGCTGCTAACGACTCAACAAGCTGCAGTTACGAGTTGCCGAGACAAGTAAGTACAGCCATTTTAGAGCGGTCCATCGCCCGCATAGAATTTTCACCCCTCACGGCTCGAGAGAGCACTTGTTGTTTAGCTAACACAGGTTGCCCGACGGGAAGCACCTAGATAGATTCTAATATGTGTAAAGCTAACTTAAACCCCTGCAGGGGAGATACGCAGTAGACACGATGCCCATGCATGAAACATGAGTATTGTTAAAGAAGTGGCACATTCATAGTGCAAGCCACCATCACAGCCGCGCAGCTTTTTGATACAGGTGACACACAAGCGCATTGTAGCGCTTTCTCACGAGATATTTATCTATCTTCTTTACAGCCATTGAGCTGACTGATACATCCTAGATGCACAGGATTCTACACATCCAGCGCACTGAAGGCGTCATGAGCGAAGTACTCTGACCAGTGCCAACGCTTACCTGTCACACCAAACTACCAAGGCACAGGTAGGACTTTTGTCCAGCACACCGTTACAGGATCTTTTTCCTGTAGAGATACACCCATCTCCTATTGCGAATTGTATCCGCTTACCTTTTAGATGTCCCAATCAAGTGACAGCTCCAGTCCACCAAATTTGTCCTAAAGACGGCACCAGCAACACCATTAGCAACTGAGTGCCAGAAACACCAGTGTTGTGTCGACTAGACAGATGTGAAGTCAACCGGACCACATACTAAGTCACCCTTTCTTACTAACCCACACTACAAAACACTGAATGTAAAGAACCAATGTATGTGTTTGATTATCAAGCCTGTTAGACCGAATTGATCAGAGTTTTTTAGGTAAAACAAAATGTCTTAGTCAATAGCTGTATGAGCTATATTTTAAACCACAATGTGCAAATAAATGTAAATTGTATCGCATACATTCTGGGTGTTCTCATATGTACAGACTAACCAACAGAGATCTGTGAAAAACGTGTGCTGGGTCCATAACCGGCCCATGTGATACAGGTGGGGGGGCCTAAGTCCTTCCTTTTGTCTTTCTGTAAACCCCTCATTACTTAGGCTCCCTGACCAAAAAGAGGGACACTCTACCCCTTGATTTCATAATCGGGGTGTGAAATGAGCCATATGAGTGAACAAGTCAATGGTGACCATGATGGTGGTATGTAATTCCACAATGAAGTCTGTAGCGATAAATTCCCATGGCCTTGTTGGCAGTGCGGGTTGTAGCAGAAGACCTGCTGGCCTCTTGTTGTCATGTTTATTCTGTCTACAGATTGCACAGGCTCGGACGTATAGTTATACGGCAGTCTTCATTGTAGGCCACCAAAATTGTCTTTGTATGAGGTGGAGGGTGTTGGTGATGCCACGATGTCCGGAGGGAAGGGTATCATGACAGAGGTTTGTTATTCTTTGTTGTAATTTTTGTGCAGGAATGAGCAGAGCGTTGTCCTTGAACAAATATCCTCCCTTGACTCTCAGGTTCCATTGATTCTTTCTTGAAATATTCTTCCAGAGTTCAGAGGGTTTGGGTTTGTACTCAGATTTCTTCCAGGAGGTTGACTGCTTGGACTACAAAAATCGTGTGGGGAAACATCTTAGGATAGGCCTTATCTTCGGTAGCTTCATAGTCAGGCCGTCGAGATAAGGCGTCAGCAATCAAGTTTTGTGATCCAGGAACATGAGTGATGTGGAACTGGTACTGGGCAAAGAAGAAGGCCCAATTGGTGTGGAATCGGTAGAGGGAGTTGGAGACATGGAGCATGGTGTGGCCACTTCATCCGATGGAGGTGAGTGTATACATCAAACAATGCACAGTGAAGGGTGAGGGGCCCCCCAAATAAGTGTCCATATTCAGGCCATGGATCCAGCCACAAACATACATGCATGCATCACCACATACACGTGCAACACAGACCCATTCATGCATGACCCACCCGACATCCCCATTACCGGAATCCAAAATAAAGAGTCCCCAATGCATAGAGAGGCATGAGGTAAACATTCTGCATAAGGCACGTTGAACCATAAACGATGATATTCCCTATTTTTGACCCCTACAGGATCACAGACAGACAGTGAAGACCCACGCACTGCGACACCTGCTCCCCCAGCAACGAAAAAGCCCAGGAGAGATGAGACAGGGGACACCGCCACCACCTCAAGGGGAACCAGGAGGAGTGTTCAGCAGCAGAGTGCCAAAGGCAGCAAGAGCACCAGTTCTACGCACCCTGAGGCCACGGCTGCTGCTATTGTTGCACCCACGCCAGTGTGTCCCATTACATGTGAAACCAGCACGGAGGGCATGCACTCTGCTCCCACCAGTTCAACTGGTGAGGCAGCAGCCACCGCACCACTTTCGGACGAGGAGGAGGCAATTGACGTTCTGGATCAAAGCCAAACCCCCAGCCCAACACGGTCCATTGAGCCTAGCCCAAGGCCATCATCAGGATCAGGTAGCCATGGAGGATCAGTCACCCACACCGTGGAAGAGGCATGGAGCCCTCAGGTGTCCTCACCTGATGCCAGAGGCATGGACCAGGGCGATGCAGCCACCCCAACAGCTCGTAACACGAAACATGACCTTGCATCCATCAGCCAGAGGCAGGTAGAAATCACTGCGCTGGTTGGGCAGCATGTGGCCGAGGCAGCCCGTCTGAGGGATGACCTCAGTATGTATGCAAGCCAGACAAGGGAGGGCATGGAGGCCTGCACGAACAGGATTTGCGAGGAAATGGCCCAACTCAGGCAGGCCATGACACATATTGAGAACGCCATTGAGTGCCAATACCCACCCCCAACACAGGATCAACCGGGTACCTCCTCCTCTGCGAGTTCCCGGCAAACAACCCCCCTTGCGCCGCTCTCTGCACAACTTGAGGCGCACGACATTCCAACCACCCAATGGCGGAGGAGGCACTGAGGATTAGGGCCAGCAAGGACCAGGTGGCACATGTGGAGCAGGACACGTACACACTATAAGGCTCACATGGGGGTGTTGTGGGGGGAGGCGGGAAAGGGTGTTTTTGGGAGTGTTGTGGGGGGAGGGGGGAAAGGGTGTTTTTGTGAGTGTTGTGGGGGGAGGGGGGAAAAGTGTTTTTGGGAGTGTTGTGGGGGGAGGGGGGAAAGGGTGTTTTTGGGAGTGTTGTAGGGGGAGGGGGGAAAGGGTGTTTTTGGGAGTGTTGTGGGGGAGGGGGGAAAGGTTGTTTGCACAGTTGGGGCCATGCACTTTTTGTTCACATTCTGATCACAATACACTGTTGAGAAGTTGAAACACAGGCTTGGTCTTCATAATTGTGTATGTGTACTTTATTGGGGAGAGGGTCCTTTGTGGGCCTCACCACATGCATCAGGGCAACAATACCCATCTCCATCCATAATAGTTCTCCCTTGTATCTCATAAAATTTGATACATCACATGCTGACGCACATCGTGTCCCTCCTGGCCATCGCCTCATGCACGTCCTGGCGGACCATTTCACCCATCCTCATCCCCATCAACATCATCCTCATCTGGGGGTTGCATGTCAATGTCAGGTGGCATAGGCACATTCCGTCTGATGCACATTTTGTGCTGCATTACACATGCTATGGTTATCTTCGGCACTTTGTCATGGCCGTACAAGAGAGCCTCAACCGGGATGCTTAGGCACCAGAGCTGTGTCTTCGAAAGGCCAAATGCCTGCTCTATCACGACGCGGGTACGGGTATGTGCAATGTTGTAGTCCTCTTCCGGCTGGTTCTGTGGGTTTCGTATAGGGGTTAGGAGCCACCTCTTCAGGGGATAGGCGGCGTCGCCCGTATGTGGTGAAGAATGGGTAACTGTTACCGTTCACCTCTGGTGTGGCTTGTACATGTAACACAAATCGTCTTTGCATTGTGATTGAAAATCACAACTACCAGCATGCATACTGACGATCTGCGTGACTGCAATGTGCAAAGCTGAGCTCGACCATGAAAGTAAACATGCCCGAATCATGCCTCCGACAGTAATAGAAATGTCCTGGGTGAGGCCAGGTCTCAGGTGTCCCTGAGCCCAGGCAAATATAGTACCACACTGCTAGTGTACTGCCATTCCGACATCCATGTTGCCATGCTGTGAAGCATCACTTCAGTGGTGCTATAGTTGTGTGGTTCGATGCTATGGCTAGGGGTGATCCCTTTGCATGCATTCAAGGGCACATTGCTGTATTGATGTTGTGCTGCCCTAATTCTGTATGACTGTCTTGACGGCATGTTGCTGATTTGTGTATTATGTGGTGTGGCATGATGTGCAATGTGGGTGTGGATGGATGTGTTATCTTTTGAAACATGGATTTTTTTCAATGTTGTGCAGCTTCAAAATGCATGTGGTGTCTTCTCAAGTATATTGTGGCCTTCCCTGATGGACATTGACGTACATCTGAATGTCCATTTGTCCTACGCACGACAGTCAACACCCAGTTGGAGTATGTATCTCTCCCCCCCCCCCAATCACAACGCCATGTGCATGCCCTGCTACTCACCAAGTTGCCACGATCGTTGTCCGGCTTGTTGCACCATGTTGAGTGGTATGGTTGAGTTCTGCAGGACCATTGAATCATGGATTGATCCGGGATATCTGGCACAACAATGTGTGATTGTCTTGTTTGCGTCACATGCCATTTTGACAATGATGGAGTGGAATTGTTTTCTGTTTCGGTAGACTACTTCATTGTGCTGTGGGACCACCAATTCCACATGGGTACAGTCGATGGCCCTGATGCTACTTGGGATGCCTGCCAGTGAATAGAAGGCAACATTGGTGTTTGCGATCTCCTGGGCAGTCCGTGGCAGGAATATGTGTTCATGTGCAAGCTTCAGGAGGGCATCGAGTACCTGGTTCAGCGTGCGTGAGAATACTGGTTGTGAGATGCCATGCATCTGCCCCACAGTATGCTGCTAGGAGCCTGTGGCCAGGAAGTGGAGCACAGTCACCACCTTCAGTAGAGGGGGGATTGCAGTTCTGATGTCTATGAGGCTCACAATGTCGTCATGTATCTTATCCACGATGCTGGTGATGGTATCCCGTCCAGACGGTACAGGGTATGTATCTGCTCAGGTGTTAGGTTAAATGGACTGGCTTGGATCCTGGGGATTGTTGGCTGCCTCTGTGGTATTTCCGGGTGCCCTGGTGGTGCTTGCTGCAATTGCCTTGCCCTCCTCCTCCTCCTGCGTCTCCTCTGTGCTGCCTGTTGTTGTTGGTGCTGCACTGCAATCATGTCCTCCAGCTCATGTAATGCTGCTAGTATTGGAACCATCTTGGTGTGGGAAGGGGGGTGGGAAGGGGTGTGGTGTGCTCTTTTGTGCTGCCAGTCTCCTTTGCCTCCACCTGTGCTGATTGTGTCCACCTGTGGCAGGTGGGAACACTGCTCAGGTCTCTTTACGGGTGGTTCGCGATGCCGGTATTAGCGCCATGCCGGTAAGGGGTTTTTGGGTCTTTACCATGCCGCTATTGCCATGTCCACATGGCTTGTAATGGCGTGCTATTAGCGCCATGCCGCTATTTCCGATCTGGGGGTCGAGCGCCCACGGCCTTGCCGCTATTAGTGGCACTGTACTTACCGATTCCTCTAATAGCCGCAAGTCCGGGTCGTAATTGGCTAGGGAATTTAGCGGTACCGGTAATCCCTTACCGGTACCGTTATTCCCTTACCGCACAACGTGTAATGAGGCCCTATATCTGGAAGAGCCAGAGGCACAGGAGGTCACGGCTGAAAGTCCAAGCATGGAAGAGGACGCAGAGCCCCCAGTGGAAACGACTGGCGAAAGCAGGGAATCCCCAGGGAGACCTCCCAGAATAATAAAGAAACCAGTGAGGCTCATTGAACAGATGTAACTGGACTTTTGTGTTAAGCGCGGGGAAGGTGTTGTATGTGAATAATAGGGACACAGCCCCTTTAAGAACAGAGACACGAGGGAAAGCGATAAGAGGGCGGAAAGGGAGCGACCAAAGGGGAAAGCGGCAGTTACGTTGCGAGAGAAATAAAGAGAGGTTGATGAGAAAGCCCCACCCCCAACACATTACATCTTCAATGGAAGAGGCAAAGGTGGTGCTTTTCCCAAAGCCAGGAAAGGATAAGACTCAATGAGGATCTTACAGACCCATAGCTCTCATTATTATAGATGCTAAGGTCTACACCAAAATATTAGCAACCAGACTGGGCAGGCTAGTTCCGTTACTAATTAACTCTGATCAATCTGGGTTTGTTATGGGCAGGCAAACGTTTTACAATACTAGACGGGTAAGCTATTTGATCGAGAAAATAAACAGCACAATTGTCAGCAGGGGTTATCATGCTCGTAGCCGAAAAGGCAATTGATCGAGTCGAATGGTCCTTTTTATTCTCAACAATGAAGGCTATGGGTTTTGGCCCTCAGTTCCTTCAAATGGTAAGAGCGAACAACAAATCTCCAATTCTACGACTAGCTATTAATGGAGAGGTTCAGGTTAAACAGGGCACCAAACAAGGGTACCCGTTATCACCAATATTATATGCGCTTTACCTTGAGCCATTGTTGTCTAGAATTAGGAACGAGGAGCAAATTAAAGGTATTCAATTTGGGGTAGTAGACCATAAAGTAATGGCCTTCGCTGATGACTTATTGTTGATGGTGTATGACATGCCCTGTTCTTTACCAGCCCTCGCAATTGCATTGACACAATTTGGGGAGTTGGCGGCCAAACAATGTATATACAAAAATCAATAATGATGACATTTCAAAAAGGGAAAGTAACAGGAAAGAGGGAAAGCTATGCAGACCAATTTCTATTAACGGAACAGGATATGAGATATTTGGGTGTACAATTAACAGATTCTTTCGAGTCAATGTACCAGGCAACCTATCTACCCCTTTTGGTATCAATCAAACAATGGCTCAAGATATGCAATTTTTTGACAATATCATGGACAGGAAGAATAAACATAATTAAAATTATGGTTATCCCAAAAGTGTTATACTTTTTCCAAGCATTACCTATAGCTGTCCCCCTGAAATTATTTAAAACACTAAATAAGATATTGAGGCATTATATTTGGCAAGGCAAGAAATCTAGGGTTGCATGGAAGATACTGACGGCACCTGTAACTAAAGGGGGATGTGGGCCCCAGATTTCAAATTATATTACCAGGCGGCCCAATTGAGAATTATTAGGGAATGGTTTAAGGGTGACATGGAGAAGATTTGGGTGCGAATGGATAGGGCAGTGGTTGGTAAACCCCTTCAGGAAGTACTTTGGTGGCAAAAGCAGGATCGTCCTACCAATATGTACAAAAGCAAAATCACAGCGCTAAAAGCACAGGTATGGGATGCAGTGGTGAAGCAATCAGGTATCACTACATTTGGCTCCCTCTTTATTTCTCTTCTTCGTAATCCTCATACTCCTAAGTCCCGTCCCCTTTCCTCCATACTTCCTTCCCTTTTTACGCGGGGTAGTGCACATGGCCGTATCCCCGCCCTCCTGAGCTCTGCCCCGTGCATCGCCCTTCTGTCCTTTTCTCCGCGCGGTCGGAGCTGGATGCACTTGCATTACCGGGAAGGGTCGCGTAGTTCTCCGTCTATGCCAGATCTTTTGGGGTTTGTCTCTTGTTCCTCTTGCGAATGTCACTTCGCTGGTACAGATCCCCATTCTTTCTGTTTGGAATGTCTGGGACCAGATCACCGTTGGGTCTCGTGTTTCTACTGCGACTCCCTTTCGGTCCGGGCACTTCAGCGTCATCTTCATCGGTGGCCAGCGAGTTCCTCCACCGCATTTTCAACTCTTCATAGACGAAAATAAGAGACACCCGGAAAGTTCCTTACTTTTTAGGGCCCCACGGCCGGGGGACTCCTTCTCGGGGTCCTCCAGGTCCGGGAGGGGCTTCAAAAGCTCTACTACCAGGGTTTCCCCTGAGGTGCCTCGCAGGCCTAATAGACGTACCGAGGGCTTTCTCCGAGGGTTCCCGCCAGGGACCTGCTGACACTGATGAACACTCCAACAGTATCTGACCCCATGCCACGTGTTCAAATTATTGTATTATTGCGATATGTACCTGAATAGCCTAATTAGTACCCTGCCATAAATGGGACTATCCTACTTGCTTGATATAATAACCCTTTCCACTACTATCCAAAAAGTCTAACATGCCCCTTCATGCCGGCTAGCTACCACTCATTGCTCTGCCACAATCTATTGCAAATACTGTAACTCTATGAGCATGCATATTACTATACTATATGTGATCCATTACTTGCTAGATTTGTGCATATGATCTGGCTATATCTGCTGTCCTAAAATATATCATACCATTAATGTTTTTCAGGCCACCAGCTACTACGAGCACCTTTACTGACTGCTATTTACTGCTATAGTATCATGCCGTTACTTTGTCATTGGATAGGCCATTATGGACTGTACTTGCTTGTTAATAACATACTATGGCCCTCATTACGACCCTGGCGGAAATCGAAAAACGATGGCGGAAATGCAATACCACCATCGAATAGCGCTCGGTGCGATTATGACCCGTCACCGTAAAGTACGATGCCATTAGCGACACCGTAGTGAACGCCAACGCTAACTGCACCAAGTACGCGCGCGCGCGCCATGCCAAACCGTAATTAGCACCATGGCGCAAGGGTACGCGAATTCCGACCCTAGCGGACATGTACTTAACGCCATCAAGCACGGCGGAAAGTACCATTCCGCCATGGTGAGAAGTACGGCATCGCGAATCAACCGTAAACGGCCCCACTGAGTGCCTGTACACCGCTCCCTGGCCACATAGTACAACTCCCCGTAGGTGCAACGAAGTCACAATGCAACCAGTGAAATGTACAAGTCACCCATGCATGCCAACGAACAAAAGAATCACAAGAGGGGCCAATGGGAGCTGCAGGGCACAGATGGCACGAATACAGAAGCTATACCAATGGACATGACCTCAGTCTCCCACCAAGAAACGCACGCAAACACAGGCACCTGTGACCAGCAATATTCCGATAATCACATCATTCCACCAATCCACCTGGCTGACCGGCATCTGTTACACAAAACCTAATCCCCCGCCCCTGAGCATGACATCATTCAAACAGTCATATTGGCAGCCCTCACCCCTGACCTCACTGGGCTTTGTAGGCAAACGCGCCCAGCACAGTACCACGCAACTATACTCCGAAGCTGGAACCCAATGCAGATCTCCTCACAATACATCGCTCCCCAAATAGGAATATGCCACATCACTTGCAAAGAAGAACGCTACACGGCCCATATCAGAATAGAAATTTAATGCACAACAAATTCACCAAGCCCATACAGCCATTAGGCCATGAACTCCAAAACACATTTCACCATTGTGGGCTGCATCCGCAATAAATGACCAGCTACTTCTTGTGTGACGCCCTGTTCCTTCATGGTACACAGGGGCTACATTCTCGTACGAAAAGGCAACATGGAAGCGCCTAGAACCGCAGGGCCGTCCCAATAGGGAGGCACTAGTCCAGCTGAAAGGCCGAAATGTTGCTCCGAGCCACTAGTACTGTGTAAGGGCATGTGGCCCATTGGCGATCGTCCCATAAGATCGTAATGCTGCTCCACTGATTAACACGAAGCAGCAGGTGTCGGGAGTAAAACCCATCTGCAGGAGTGGCATACAGATGGCAGTGGCAAAAGGGGAGGAGATACCTGTCAACCAAAAGAAAAGAAAAAGAATAGAATGGCCATCAGAACTACATTCGAACAACTCACTTCAATGATCACACTAGATCCACAGCCATATGCATGCTAGCCCACTCCAAAGGATCATCACCACCCCAAAAACACTTGCGACTCATAACTATCCATATCGAGGTGAAAACACCATCACAAACGAGTGTACCTGTGCATGCGTCTGTGAAAACAGAATCCATCAGATGGGATTGGTAACGTGCATGGACACAAGTGTCTGAAGGCGCGTCGAGACAGGGAGGGCTCAACAAGGCCAGATAGACGATGGTCCCACTATGGCAGCCCTGCATCACATAGCGCAGGGGAGGCGGACAGATTCCAAGAAGCCCTGTACATGGCAAACACCGTATCAAATCATCTGTCCATGCATCCATTCATCATTCCCTCATCCCGTAATGATAACGCCTGTTTCCATACTCACATAACATGTGAGAATTCCATTGAGTCTGTGCGTTATGCAGCCTGCAAAATCCACTGTGCCCCAGCCCGTAATTCCAGTGTTGTGAAGTAACATGTATTTGGGAACGTCCGGCCTCATCATCCACTTCGCTATTGCGCATCCCAAACTATTCATATCAATCATTGCATCCTCGCCATGGCCCCTGTCCCAAGGACACTGAACAATAGAACGTTATATTTGCAGTCAGACCTGTGGGCATCTCCTCGCCGCTAGCTGAAGACCGAAAGCGCCGCCCTTCGAATTCCTCATTTGCAACATCACGTCGAAAAGGCATCTGTGGCCGCTTGAAATCACAAATTAATCCATCTAGTGCGGCTGTGTGTGAAAATGGCAACTGCCTTCACTCACAAATGGGAGGCCCCGCCCGTCGGTGAACCTCGGTACAGTGATGCATGAGGGTCCACCGTTACTCGAGTACTACGTTCCACTGACCCTTCACAAGTCTGTTCGCGACTGCAAAGAATGCATGTGAAACAATGGGACCATAGCCGAATGAACATATCAACCAATGTTACACGGCCATCGGGTACTAATACATGATTGTAATAGCAAGATGCCATTCCTCGAATTGCAGCGTTGTGTGCGGGACCTGCTCGCCCAAAGGGGAGAGCAGCTTGCACAGGTGGAATGAATCACCACAGGTGGAGGCCATACAGCCTGAAAACACATAAATTGCACACCCAGTCTCCTCCCACAACCACACCCACTCCGAAATGCTACCGGCAGGACTCGCGATGTTGGCCCTGGGGGACCTGATAGCACTGCAAGTACTCCAACTCCAAGAAGAAGACGAACACCAACTACAACCGGCCGCACGGAGGAGACGCAGGAGGAGGAGGAGGGCAAGGCAGGGCCAGCAAGGGCTGCCAGCACAGCCACTACCACCACGCAGGCAGCCCGCAATCCCACGCCTCCGAGCACATCCGTTCAACCTCACTGATGAGCAGATCCACACCCTCTACCGTTTGGACCGGGACACCATAGCCGCCATTGTGGACATGACACAGGCTGACCTTGTCAGCATGATAGATAGCCCAACCGCCATCCCACCCCTACTGAAGGTGGTGTCTGTACTCCACTTCCTGGCCACAGGCACCTACCAGCACACAGTCGGACAGTTGCATGGCATTTCTCAGCCACTGTTCTCACGGACACTATTGCAAGTGCTCGATGCCCTCCTGCAGCACGCAGACGACTACATCTCTCTACCACGCTCGGAGCAGGAAATAACCAACACAAAAGTGGGATTCCATGCACTTGGCGGCATACCGGGTTGCATTGGTGCCATCGACTGCACCCATGTGGAATTGGTCGTCCCACATGCCATGGAGGCCCAGTACCGCAACCGAAAACAATTTCATTCACTGAATGTACAAATGGTGTGTGACTCCAACAGGATCATTACACATTGTTGTGCCCGATTCCCTGGATCAACCCATGATTCTATGGTCTTGAGGAACTCTACAATACCACGCTACATGGAGCGACACGCAGGGAACAGATCCTGGCTACTCGGTGAGTCTCATTTCATGCATGATGATGTGGGGTATGTGATGCGGCAATGACCTGGCAGGAAGGGGGGGGGGTGCGTACGTAGCAATGGCATTCCACATAATTTGTTTATCGTCCGCATACAGGTGATGCCGGATATCCACTGAAGAGATGGCTCCTCACACCAGTCCGGAACCCACGGGACCAGCATGAGGAGGACTACAACCATGCCCACTCACGTACCCGTGTAGTCATTGAACAGGCATTCGGCCTACTGAAGACCCGTTTCCGGTGCCTCAGCAGGTCTGGCGGGGCACTCCTGTACCGCCATGAGAAGGTTGCAAAGATGGTGATGGCATGTGTCATGCTCCACAACATGTGCGTACGTAGAAATGTGCCCATGCCCCCTGACGCAGAACTGCAAGCACCTGAAGATGGTCATGATGAGGGTGGGGATGTGGCAGCACCTCAAGGAGTCTGCGAGGCACAGGAGGGCCGTGAAATTCGTCAGCATCTCATAGATGCATGCTTCTAGCACTCACGCCTGGTGGCTGATACATGGACACGGGACTCGTGGCACTGTGTGTGTCTGGTACATGCACAATATGGACTGTACGCCTATGATGGCCTAGTACACAAAGATCATTGTCCACACATCTCATTGTTTGATCGTGCATTGTTTATGGCATATGTGATATCATGTTGAACACCCTATCGACCCGCCACCCAAGTCAGCCCAACACACCCCCTCCACCCTCCTACCTCCCCCCCGAACACCAGTGTCCAAAGATGCTCATTGTCAGTGGGCAGTCGCTATTGCAAGCCCCCTCTGCGGGTATCAGGGGCACCCCTGCCTGTGGAGCGCAGGTTCCTCCCAGATCTACGTTGGGGGCTGCCCTGGACGGAACTTGCAACGGATGATGTCTCTGCCTGCTCACGTCCATGCATGTCCCTAAGGGTTTGTGAGAGCTCAGTGAGCACACGGCGCACTGCGGCAAGTTCGGCACATACGTCTTTGGACGTCGCATGCAGTTCCCCCCTCAGGCTCTCGGTGCTTCTCTCCATTTGGACTCTCAGGCTCTCGGTGCTACTCTCCATTTGGACTCTCAGGCTCTCGGTGCTACTCTCCATTTGTGCCCTAAGTGTCTCAGTTGATGTTTCTATGTCTGCCTTAGTGCCCCCACATCCATCGGCATGGTCCTTGAGGAGCGTGGCCAGTTGCTGCTGTTGCACGATTAACTGGTCGAGGGACTGTTGCCTCTGCTGGGCCATGGCCATTTGCGGTGGTGTCACAGAGGGGCTGTTCGCCTCATGTTGCCCTGCCACAGGGCTTGTGGGGGATGGCCAGTCGTCGTCTTGTGGGTGCCCCTGCGTGGTATCCTCATGGTGTACGGGATGAAACAGACAGGGGGATTGGGACAGGTCATGGATGGATCTGACTTCGACATCCCCGTCTTCTGTGTCGGAGCATGCTGCCATTAATGGGGTGTCACCTATGGTGCTGCTGCCACCAGAGGCAGTACCTTCTGTGGCATCCATTGGGGGGACCTGTGGTGGTGCTGTTGTGGGCATGCTGGCTGCTGGGGTGCCTGTTGATGTTCCCTCCTGTGTGCTGCCACTTGATATGTGCTGCTGCCGTGTCTTGATGCGTGCAGCTGAGGTGGAGGGTCTTTGGCCGTCGGTCTTGGCCCTCTTTGCAGGTGTGCTGGTAGGGGTGTCCTGGAGCTCGTCGTTTGGATCGGACCCTGTGGTGGAGTAAAGGAGGGCGAGCGTTATTAATGGGTCTGTGGGAATTGGAATGGCAATGTATCACATGCATTGGGGTGGTACCTGAGGGTGATTTGGGTCGGGGCCTTGGAGGTGCTTTCATTTGTGTGTGGAGTGAGGGTGCAGTTGTTTGGCAGCCTGCAGTTAGGGTGTGCCTGCTGCACGTGTAGTGGGTGTTTTTGGGGTTTTTACTAATTTATGTATTTATTGTGAGTTTTAAAGTGCGCTATCAGGCCAATGTGTGTGGACGTTCTCCTGGCCATGTGTTGCTGTTGCGCTATGTGGACACATGTGAGTCACATGATTGGACATTGTGGATTTGGCATGGTTTTATTTGGGCCACCTACCTGATTCTCCGGATGTCTGCACTCCTTTCTCCATCCCTCCGACTCCCTCTATGCTCTCCATTCCAATGGTGGAGGCACAGATTTCTTCCCAGGGGGTCAACTTGATGGGTGATTCCGATCCTCCCCCGGTGGCTGTGGCAATGTTGCGGTTGGCAGAAAGTATGCTACGGACGCGTATCGGCAGGTCGTCCCACCGCTTCCTGCATTGCTGTGGGTTGCGGGGTGCGGTCCCCACCGCACTTAACCGCTGTGCCACCAGGGCCCATATGGCCTTCTTGTTCGCAAGTGCCGTCCTGGTAATTTGCGTGGAGAAGACGGCGGCGGCATTCTCCTGGAGGGTCTCTGTAAGCACGGTGAGTTCCTCACGGGAGAAGTGGACCTGCCGCTTGCGGTCGCACGCTTTCTTCGCTACTTTTCCCATTTTTCTTGGTTTCACTAGGGTGGATGACGGGTTGGGATGTGTCTCAGGGTGGTGTTTTTAGTGGTTGTGTGTATTTTGTGGTTTTATAGGTGTACGGGGTGTTGTTTCCCGTTCCGGGCCCATGTTTTTACTTCCGTTTCCGTATATTTACGGTCACCGTACTTTCCGGTTGGCGCTCACTGCGGTGTCCGCTATGATGGGTGGCGGTATTGCACCTAGGGCGCCGTACGGCGGCGGTGTGGGCCGTTTTGGGGTCATTTCCGCCATCGCGGACTTTGCACTTCCGCCATGGCGTGGTGCTCGTGCCCGATGGGTCGGAATGGGCCGCACTTTGCTCCATTGTGCAATGGCGGAAACGCTATTTACGCTGTGGCGGTCCGGTCAGTCACTTTCCGCCAGGGTCGTAATGAGGGCCTATGACTACTCACATTTTGCTTAGTGTGAGCTTTGTATTTGTGTGGTGTCGCATTGCACATATCCACCACATTGAGGCCTGCTGATCTTAGCCTACTGTACCTATGCTTAACCCAGCCTACTCTACGCATGTTGTAGAAGCTAGCCTCTGTGCCCATGCTTAGCCTTTGTAGTTGATTCTAGCCTCTGTGCGTATGCTTAATTTAGCCCACTGTGCCTATGTTTGAATTTAGCCTCTGTGTCCATGCTTAGCCTACTGTGCCTATGCTGTTGAATTTAGTTCATTGTGCTCTAGCGGACTAGGCCTACTCTGTCTACGCTGAATCTAGCCCATTACGAACCACTACGCCCAAGCTAACATAGATTATCGTAGTTTACCATATCTACTCTAAATCCAGCCTGACCCAGCCTAAACTAACTAGCTGTCAGCCTTGGCCCTTCTGAGCCAGACTACTGTAGCCGCTACCAACTGCTATTTATACAAATAATCTTGACAACCATGGATCATATAAAATATGTACCTTGTCCTACACTGAACAGAAATACAAGGCTCTATCCCCTATCCGAATCTAAAATAACTAGCAACACCTTCTTAAACTGCCATACCTCCTCTAAACACACAACTTTGCATAGGGCGAAAGCCCACATGCAAACCACTCCAGAGGCTAACACTAAAGTACACATACCAGTAAATCTGAAATTCCAGAGATCACCTAGCACAACTACGATAGTGGGAGCACTGATTAATGCCAGAGTTTATGCAGCCAGAAACCTGGCTGCATAAGGCAGCAGGCCCAGCCCTCTCACTAGCGATACCAGAGGCCTAGCAACTCTTTAGAATGGACAGACCTAATTCTAGAGGAGGTGGCCTAGATATTATTGCTAAAGCTAATCTGGACTTAAGACTATCCACACTACCCCCATTAAAATCCTGTGAACTACGTTCGGCGAAATTGCCCATATCATCATGCCGTGCTCTAACTATCTACCTTATATATAGGCCACCAGGACCCATAGGCTCATTTGAAGAGGATATATCTAGCCTCTTAGCTAACAATATAAAAGACTCATCCCAGATTAAAGTTTTAGGTGACCTCAACCTAGGATTTAACGACCTGGATGACAAACAAGCACATGCGGAAGCTACCATGCTAGCTGAACATGGCCTCATCCAAAAAATCCTCTCCCCTACTCATGATAAAGGCAGGATCCTAGAATGGGTAGCCACCTTAAACTGCCCAACAGCTATCACGAAAATTACACCCCAACGTTGGACTGGCCATTACCTAATTGACTTCAGCTTAACACTAAACAAACATATAAATAAAGACACAATCATGGCACCTCCTCTTCCCGCTAGATCGAAGAAAAACATCACACCAAACAATATACTACCTCTCCTCCTTCCTGTGATTAATGCTTTGCCATGTAATTGTGACCCAAATACCTTGGTGGATTCCAATAATGACACTATGACTAAGGTCCTAGATTCCATTGCCGGAATTAAGGTACGCAAGAGCAAACAACAGACTCACTTTAACACTTGATTCACCCCTCAACTTAAAGAACTCAGATTGGAAAAAAGGAAATTAGGAGCCATATTGCAACACTCCCCAATGGAAGAAAATAAACTAAAACTAAACCTCTGTGCCAATAATTACAAGAAATAAATTATCCAAACAAACAAAGAAGTCTTTAATGAACAAATCTCAAAAGCATGCTCCAATACCACGTAATTGTTTGTGATCCTTCTGGAGCTAGAATCACCCATACCTCCGCCAGATAACCTACCTAAAGACAAGCAATGGTGCACTAGCATTCAAAATGCCCTAGCAAATAAAATAAAAACACTGTAAACCAAAATTGCAGCAAAAAAAGCCTCTCTCCCCCTAGCCGAAATACCAACTGCTACCACTCCTAATGACAAGCCCGATCTGTAGAATTGTAAAGGAGATAACTGCCCGGCCCAAATAATTAAGGATGCGGCCAGAGACTTAGCCCCCTCTCTAAACTCATTAATGCCTCCTTTTCATCCAACACTGCACCAAGTAGCTTAAAATAATCCTGGGTCTGCCCCTTCTTAAAAAGCAAACTTTAGACCCCCTCCATCCCAACAATCTACAGGCCTATCACAACGGTCCCATTCCTCCTTAAGATAATAGATAGAGTGGCCTATCTTCAAATTCAGAATTACCTTGAGACCAACCAACTCTTAGGCTCCCGCCAATCGGGTTTTAGACCCCAGCACCGCACGGAGACAGCATTAATAGACCTCAAAGCGCAAATCGACGAGCTTAATGACAAAGGAAACATAGCTATGCTACTCCTCCTTGATCTGTCGGCAGTATTCGACTTGGTGGACCATGCAGTTTTATGCGAACACCTAGTATCGGCTGCCCACTTTTCGAGTGAAGCCATAGCTTGGGTCCAGTCCTTTCTAGACAATAGAAATATGCGAGTCTTCTCCACTTCAACATCAGCAGACCCAATTCAAACAACATGCGGCATCCCACAGGGCTCCTGTGTCTCACCAACCATGTATAATATCTTTACTAAGCC
Source organism: Ambystoma mexicanum (assembly GCF_040938575.1). Taxonomy (NCBI): domain Eukaryota; kingdom Metazoa; phylum Chordata; class Amphibia; order Caudata; family Ambystomatidae; genus Ambystoma; species Ambystoma mexicanum. The sequence goes on along the minus strand of NC_090928.1, from coordinate 982,806,085 downwards.
TCTATTTGACAAATTGGACAGACTGGGTGTCACCTATACGAATTACGCGGATGACACCCAGATCCTCATTCCCCTTTTGGGCAATTTCACCTCAGATACAGCCTTAGTAAATTAAATATACACCCTCATTCAGGCATGGATGGCAGCCCACAGCCTCTGCATGAATGACGATAAAACGGAGATCCTGGTCCGTGGCTCGGCTGATAACCTAAAAAAACCTGATACTAACTATAGTGCCTTCAACATTGATGGCAATGGTGGCCTCCAAGAGGGGGCGCCGGATGAAGACCTAGCTCCTCGTCACTCCGCCAGGGCTGCCCAAATCCTTCAAAATCCTGCTGTTTCTTCGGGTCGCTTGCCGACCTGCACTAAACACCGCTGCAGGGGAATGCACCAGCATCCCCCCCCGAAAAATCCTGGTGAAAATCGGACCTGCCTGGGCCTCCTGCACCATGTGAAAGCCCTGCCGGTGACAGAGTCGGCGGGAAGGAAGCGCCGTCAATCGGCAGTGCCCATCAGAGGCCCGCCGAAACTACGCCGTTCGATCCCCGATGCTCTCGGGACAGCTGCCGTGGGACTGGTGTCATTGCCCGGCGAACTGAGAGGTGAGGACTTGCCCTCCCCCCCTCACCCCCCCAGGCCTCCGCTCCAGCCGCTGCCGCCGCAGCCATCGACTGGTCCCGAACCCGGAGGGGCGCCCAATTGGACCTGGGGCTGCCTCCTCCTTCCTCCCCCCCTGCACAACACCCGCGCAGGCTCTCCCTCCCCGGCCCCTGCTGAGCGCGGGCCGCATGGGTTGAGGGCTGCCCGCGGGAAAGAAACATTGAGTGCGGGGGAGGCACACACGGAGGCTGGAGGAGGGGGAGGGGAAATCTCGGGGGCGGCCGGCAACGAGGACGGAACACCAGCGGGTCGGAGCGGACCTGTTGGGGGATTGCTCCTGGCCCCAGGCGCTGCAATTTGAGGTTGCCTGTTAAAAGTGCAGCCCAACCGGAATAGTGAAGGTGCTCATACCAAACACAGGGAAAAGCACCCGCCACGCACTGGGAGAGAGGCCAAGGACTCGCCCCCGGACGCCTGGACCCAGACTTGCCACCTCGGCCGGAGCAAGCACGCCGACACATCAGACTGGCGCCACCCTCACCGCCTGCATAATCATCCCCCCCCCCGAACTACACGATAAAACATGCCCAGGGCTGGGTCACATTGGACATAAGGCCAGACTGCGCAGGCCAAGGCCCGACAGGGGGCAAAGCAGCACGCTGGGAACTAGTGATAAGGCCACCAATCGGCAATACACCGGAGGCCACAGAAACGGATTGAAGGCCTAAGGACCCCTCAGGAAGGAACCTCCGATCCAACGGAACACACCCGCACCCAGTGCCACCCCCATAGGGTCAGGATGGGAAAGGATCAGCCCCGCAGGGGAACGACCGAAAACAAAATAGACAAATACACGATGAGCACCCCGGCGGCTCTCCCGGACCCAATTAGTAGGGCAGACAACGAGTCAACGAAGGGGGATACGGCCCAAACTCTGTCTCTCAACGACATCATGGCAGCAATCAACGACTCCAGAACCTCGGTAGAGACCAAAATAGACGGCTTGGCCTCCGAGGTGTCCTTTGTGAGGCAAGACTTAAGGAACCTAACTACCAGGGTTGGAGAAGCAGAACAACGAATATCCGACACCGAAGACAGTTAAAAACCTGGGAGGCCGCCTTGAACAAATGGAACGGAAAATCACCACGCTCGAAAATAGAGCTGAAGACAGTGAAGGTAGGTCCCGCCGGAATTATCTCTGCATACTCGGCCCTCCCGAGAAAGAGGAGGGGCCCTCCATGGAGCTCTTTCTGGAAGACTGGCTAGCAGACTTGATGGCTCCCAAGCAACTCTCCAAATTTTTCTCAATAGAAAGAGCACACAGAGTTCCGACGGGCAGACCAGTCCCGGGTGCCCCCCCACGAACGGTAATCGCAAAACTCATGAACTACAGGGACCAAGACACACTGCTGCACATGGCGAGGGCGACTGGCCCCATCACTTACAATGGTAACCGAATCGGGTTCTTCCCCGACTATACGAGAGAGGTCCAGAAGTCGCGACAATCCTACGACTCCATTAAAAAGAAACTGTCACCCCTGGGAATTAAATCCGCACTCTTCTTTCCGGCAACATTCAAGGTATACCACAACAGCAAGGTTCATGTGTTCTACAACCCCCGCGAGGCCTGGGAGTGGTTACAAACACAGGTCCTCTCTATTCCATGCCCGAATAGACCGGGTGGAAGCACAGCCCGCAGGCACGGCGGAGACAACGACCACCCAGCTGGACAGGTCACCCCACCACGTGAAGAAGCCAGAAAACTCGGCTCTCCGATCAACATGGGACACACTTGAAATTGTGCAACTACTGACCGACAGGTCTAAGGACACGTTATGAGATCCTTACAGCCGGCGGCCCTGGAGGGGCTGTGGGGGAAGTGGACAACTAACACCTCTGCGCCCCCTGAGGGGGACTCTTCACTGTCAGTTCTACTTTACGTTCAGTGGTTACCTTGAACCACACGAGTTGCGGGGTAGGGTCCTTCTGACCCATCCCCCCGCCACCGAGTTGGGGCCTTTGCCCCTTTAGTAGTTTTAATGGTTAGGGGAACAGGTACTTCTGGTTGGGGGGAAGTGCAGGGTGGGGGGAGTTTGGGGGTTTTCTTGGGGAAGGAAGGGAAAGGCCTCATGTCACAAGTACCAACAGTAATGGTCAGCAAAACAGAAACTCAGAGAAATCCTTGCATGAGATATGAGAGGGACCGAAACGTCCCCCCCACTGACCAGCATATACCCATCTGCACGGACATGGCCTACGGTTCACAGGTTAGGGTTCTAGCGTTTGCACATGTAGTACACAAAATTGATCATCAAACAAGAACGGCAGAAGGGCCCAGATGTCAGTTACGCCTCAAAACGGCCGACAAAATAGAAGCACAGGTAACACACCGCATCCTTCCATATAACCCCGAACCAAGACTCACGCCGATATAACTCAAAAGAGACAAATATCTCTGTTGACCTGGAACGTAAACGGCTTGGGGTCGGGCATAAAGCGTAAACTGGTACTCCAATACCTTAACCGCCATTCCCCAGACATTGCATTCATAACAGAAACCCACCTGATCGGAACCAACAGTGGGCTCTTTAGGAAAACAAATTACCCACACACATACCTCGCTGGGTTCTCCAGAGGCTCTAGGGTAGTCATGATCCTCCTACATAAAAGATTCCCGTTTATCACAAGGAAAGTCAAAGCAGACCCTCGGGGCAGGTTTGTGATGGTATTGGGGGAACTGCGGGGGGAGACTTGGGGCCTCGTGGCAGTGTATGCACCTTACAGCGGAACTCCTTGTCGAGCTCCAAGATATGATACTAGAAGAGCGGGCGGACTCATGGGCAATAGGGGGAGATTTCAATGAGGTCATGGAGATAGCCTGGGACAGAACACACGTGGGCAGCAGAGCAGCGGACACCCCGACCAAACTCTGCACCTTTGCAGAAGCTATGGGGCTTTCTGACACATGGAGGGCAGCCCACCCCATGGATCGGGGCTACTCGTTCTATTCCAACGCACACCGGTCCCTATCCAGACTCGATTATATCCTCACCCCTATGAACATGGCCCACCGACTATTATCTGCAGAACTCCTGGCGAGAGGGATCTCTGACCACTCCCCCCTGTTGGTGAAACTCAAGGGTTTGACAGCAAAACAGGAACCCACCTGGAGCCTGAACAACTACTATTTAGGGATACCCGAAATACTGTAGGGGCTTGCAAATAAAACATCGGAATACTTCGACTTAAATGAGGAGGCTGTGGACTGCCCAATAATAAGGTGGGAAGTATACAAGACCGTCATAAGGGGAGAAGCAATTTCCTTGGTGGCAGCTCACCGCAAACAGCACACCGAGGCAATCTCCGATGCGGAGGCCCAGGTAACTAGGCGAGAGGAGCAATTCCTCGAAGAGGGAACCCAGGAGGCACATGAGGCCTTGGTAACAGCCCAAACAATCCTGAAAGACAGGGCCTTAGACAATGCCCGAACCGCCCACTGGCTGGTCCGGAGCCAGATATACGAGAGGGGAGACAAAGCCACCAAAACATTAGCCTGGCTGGAGCGTAGAGAGCAGAGTAAAGGACAAGTACGGGCCATCCAAACCCCGGACGGGGATTTACTAACGGGGGACGCGGAGATTGCCGGGGAATTTGCAAACTACTACAGAGAACTATACTCCCCGCAAATACGAGAACCCCCAACAAACATCCCAAACTTTCTGGACGCGATCACGATCCCCCGCCTTTCTGAACCCCAGATAGAACAGTTAGACACAGCCATCACCGAAGACGAGGTAGGGGAAGCCCTCTCTCAACTACAGACCGGGAAGACCCCTGGCCCCAACGGGTTCCCAGTGGAACTGTGGAAAAAACTGAGTGTAACCACAACGAAACATATGCACACCATGTTCCTCCGTAGCAGAGAACAGGGCACCCTCCCCCAGACCTCCGAAAAACGACAATAGTGGTGATCCCCAAAGCAGGGAAACCCCCGGAGCACTGCGCCTCCTACAGGCCTATTTCTTTAATAAATGGGGAGGCCAAAATACTAGCCAGAGTCCTCGCCAATAGACTACTGGGGGTGATCTAATACACCCGGATCAGTGTGGATTTATGCCCGGTAAGTCCACACAAATTAATCTCCGCAGGGTCCAGATTGCTCTTGATCGGGCTGACGAGATCCTGTCCCCGCTGGCCCTCCTGGCGGTGGACTTTGAGAAGGCTTTCGATACAGTGGGATGGGATGCCCTGTGGGCCATAATGGAACGCATGGGCTTCGGACAATACTTTATGTCCTGGGTTAAGCTCCTTTACTCCTTCCCCGAGGCCTCTGTAAGAGTCAATGGGAAATCATCCGCCACATTCCCGCTGAGTAGGGGGACCAGGCAGGGATGCCCCTTCTCTCCCCTGCTGTTTATCCTCGCCATCGAGCCTTTGGCAATCCGGTTGAGAACTGATACACAATGGACAGGGTTCGCCTGGCCACGGGGCGGGGAGGAACGGGTCTCGCTATATGCAGATGACCTTTTGATATATTTGAGTAACCCAATAATCTCCTGCCCGATAGTGACCAGAACCCTGGAGGAATACCAACACTTCATGGGACTCCGGGTCAACACACAGAAAACAATCTACTTCCCGGTACAGGAAGGAGAGGAAGCAGTCCCAGATTCCTGTCTGTACTCCATTTCAATTCTGGGCTTCACCTACCTAGGCATAAGAATTAATAGGACACAGGAGGACTTCCCCAAACTGAACCTGCACCCGATAATGGAAAAACTGGAGAACGATGTCGCCCACTGGCACTCCCTCCCACTTTCATTACTCGGGAGGGCAGCACTTTTTAAGATGCTGGCACTCCAGAGATTTCTGTACATCCTCCAAAATGCCCCGCTCCCCATCCCGGCCACAACATTCGCAGATATCAACCGGACCCTCCGCACACTTCTCTGGAGAGGGAAACAGCCGCGCATTGCCCTTAAAATGCTCTACCGCTCTGTGTGGGAAGGGGGTATAAGACTGCCCAACATTCACACATACTACTGGGCGGCACAAGCGGGGGTGGCGAATGAATGGCTACACGGAGACCCGCTACTACCACACATCCGAGTGGAGACAGGGGACACTGGCCCCCCTCCCTCTGCATATACTATACGATAGCCCAAGGAACCTAACAGCGGCACTGACCGGGTCCCGTCACATAAAGCGAGTTTGGAGGGAGATACATAGATACTTAGGCTGGGAAGACAGACCAACCCTGATCCAACCCCTTTGGCGTAATGCACATCTCCCCGAAATACAAAAAATGGGCCACTTTGAAACCTGGGAGAGGAAAGGGATTTCCACACTGGCGGACATTGTCCAGGAGGGACGACTGATAGACTTTGAAACCCTACAGACGAGGCACGGGCTGTCACCCATGGACCGCTTTAGATACCTCCAAGTCACGCACGCCATTAATACCCAATTCACGAACCTGGCCGATATACCCGCCTGCTCTCCCTTGGAAACAAACATACTCCCACAAAGTATCCCTCACAAGGTAACCTCCACCCTCTATCAGGCAATCAATTCCTTTGGATCCGGGGAGCTTGTCAACCTTAGGGATATATGGGAACAGGACCTAGGGCAACTGGAGGCGGAAGAGTGGGTGGAAGCCCTGATGTCCCCGCGGGAAATTGGGATCGATGCTAAAGTCCGGCTGATTCAGCTCCGAATCCTACACAGGTCCTACTACTCCAGAACGCAAATGGCCACTTGGGGGGGATGGCAACACAGAATGCACCCGATGCAAAAGGGCAGAGGGTACCTTCTACCACATGTTGTGAGAATGCGGGGTGCTGCAGGAGTTTTGGACTGCATGTTTACTCCGCCTCTCCAGAATACTTGGTACCACAATCCCGAGAGACCCTAAACTTATCCTGCTGGGTATAGGAGGCGAAACTGACCTTAATAAACACGAAAGAATATTTCTAGGAGTAGCACTTGGTGCGGGAAAGAGACTCACGGCAGCCACATGGGGCTCGGGGGACAGGATAACCATTGACAGATGGTCCAATGAAATGGACAGATGCGCCTCCCTGGAGAGGCGAATTTATAATGCGAGGGGTTCCCCCCGCAAGTTCAGAAAATATGGGGAAAATGGGAACTATAAAATGTTAAGGCCAAAACAAGGGACAGTGGCGACGCCCTGCACAGCTGCCGGGCGGGCAGTGCGGATTCTCGACCCCCACCCCCCCTCCCCGCCGCACCACACAGATGTCAAGAGTTATGTTATGCACTGCTATCTACTGCGACCTTGATGTTGGGTCTCCTAATGTCTTTTGTGTACTCACTTACTGAATGTGCTACCTTCTCCTTTTTCCTTTTTTCTTTTGTTCTCTGTTTAATAAACCAATAAAAAAAGATTTTAAAAAAAAAACATTGATGGCAATATAATTACAGTCGCCAAAGAAGTGAAGACACTTGGCTTGTATCTGGACTCCACGCTGACTCTAAAAAAACAGGTAAACTCCTTGGCCTCATCCGCTGCTTACACCGGCAAACTCATAAGAGCATGTAGACCCTTCCTTTCACTAGCAAGTCACATTATCCTAGATAATGCCCTCATTTTATCACAATTGGACTACTTTAATGCTAGGAGCCAACAAATACATCATCAACAAACTTCAGACACCGCAAAATAATGCGCTCCGAACGGCCCTCAACCTCCCCACCAGAGAGCATATATCCAGTGCTAGGAGAAACCATCACTGGTTAAAAATTTGTGATAGGATCCTCTTTAAAACTGTGTCACTAACCTTCAAATGTCTCAATAACGCAGCCCCTCCATACATGAAGGAAAGAATAATTAGGAAAACCTCTGTACGACCTTCCAGGACATCCAATTCCTACTGCCTTCAAATACCTAGATTCAGACTAAAAAACAGGAGGCAATAGCTTCCGAGTAAAAACGGCCCAACTTGTATGCTTACGTATATGTTGCCTACCTGTACCTCTCGACATTTGTAATTTAGCCTATCTCTACCCTTCTATGCCTGTAACTAAGCTTTAAGTATTCTTGATATGGTGTGCGCCCAGTTACCTAACGGTTTGGTGCACCCTACAAATTAATAAACAAACAAACAAACAAACAAACAAATAAACCGGATTACGATCCAAGGTTCTCCAATCAGGTGCTAATAGCCAGCCCAGTTGTGCTGAGGCTTTGGGTACCAGAGTTCGCTCTGAGGTCTCCTTTTCTGGAGCTTCCCATACAGACACCGGGGTGCGCCCTGAGGTATCCGTTGAGGCTTTCTGTCATGAACCACGGTTCGAGGACCCTCTCGGGGGAGTTATAGAGACCGTACTCCGTTCCGAGGTTCCTCTTATTGAGGCTAAGGTGTGTACTGACAGAACTGAGAGACCCGTTAAGGTCTTGTGTGTGAAGTGAATTCCTCAACATTCCCGCGCTCGCTGTGATACCGGTTCTGTTGAGGGGGCACAGGGAGAGGTCGCTGACCATATCGCCTCTCTTACCGACTTTGCCGAGGTTCCTCTCTCGGAGGCTAATTCAAGGGGCCCCTTCAGGATGTCTAGTAAACATCTGAGGCCCCACAGTACCGGCTCTGCTGAGAATCCTTGTATCAAGGCTAAAGTTTCGATCAAGTCCCCTCACCATCCTGTGGAGATACCTGCCTCATCCACACATGTGACGCAGTTCTCTTCAGGTGTGGACAAAATGGCGGGCCTTCCCTCGTGGTCTATGGCGGCCATTTTGGATTTTTCCCTTACATCTGTGCTATCGGCGTGTTCTGCCCTTCTTATGACTGCCATGCTCGGATGATCTTCATCAGAGGATGCCTTTTTCGGGAAGTTTCAGAGACATATGCACTCTGAACCCATGAGGGAGTACTTTAGGGCCTTTCTTGTAGCTCTGTCACCAGGTTTACCCCTGAGGTGCCCCAAGGGCCTAACAGGCATACCGGAGATTCCTCTGAGGGTCCTGACGGACCTGCCAGTAACGGGCATTGTTCCAAGGTTCACCATCATGGTGCTAAAGTCAAGCCCAGTTCCTCTTGTGGAGGCTTAAGTCTATATTGACAGATCTAAGAGGCCTTCTCAGAGGGTCTTGTCAGTGAGGTATTGTCCTCAACCGTCCCACGTTCAGGGTTGTGGTGGTACCGGTTCTGTCGGGGGGCAAAGAGGGGGATCACGGACCGCATTCCCTCTGGTACCGGCTTGTCTGAGGTTCCTCCGTTGGAGGCTAATTTTGAGACTGGTTTGAAGATGTTGACTTAACATCAGAGACCACCCAGTACCGGCTCTGCCGAGGATCCTGTTACTTAAGTCCCCTGACTCTCCTGAGGAGGCAATTGCCTCAGCTACGCATGTGACGCAGTTCTCTTCAGGTGGCGACAAAATGGCAGCCCAACCTGCGTGGCCTACGGTGGCCATTTTGGATACCTCCCTTACACCTACGTTCGCAACGTCTGGTGCTGGGAGCATTTCTTTTGGCAATAGTAACCCATTCTGCCCTTCTTTTGACTGGCGTGTGAGGGCTCAGCAGCCTCATACTGTCTCGCTCCCTCCTGCTTTTGCTCCACTGGTCTATGTGGACCCAGCCAGTGGTGGACCCTCCTGGCAACCATTCTCCTTGTGTTCGGGGGGGAGGGGGTGGGTCCCTTATGAGTGTTTTTTTTTCCTTTTTGACACCTAAGCCCTCGGCTGAGGATGAGTTTTTTGGGAAGTTTCAGATGCTCGTGCACTCTGGCCCTATGAGGACGTATTTCAAGCGTCTTTTCACTCCTGTTCCACCCCGGCCCCGACTGCTCCGATTCAGTTTTTCTTTTAAAACCTGAGGTGGTAGGCGTGGAGGACCAGTCTTCTGTTTCTGCCTCGTTGGGATAAGCCTTAAGCGGATGAGGATGGCGATGAGCAGCCCTGCTCGGTGAGAGCATTCCATGACCGGGAGGGGCTTGTCTAGCTCCATTACCAGGTATTCCCATGAGGTGCCTCAAGGGTCTAATAGGCACACCAGAGTGTTCTCGATAGGTCCCTCAGAGGACCTGCCAAAACCTGACGTGGCTCCGAGGTTCACCATTTGGGTGCTAAAGTTCAGCTCAGTTCGTCTGTGGCTCTGGATACCGGGGTTTCCCTGAGGTCTCAGTTACTGGTGCTTCTCACACCGAGCCACGGCTCGAGGCCCCTTTTGAGGGAGCTATATGACCCGGGTTAAAACCCGAGGTTCCTCTAAATACAGTACTGACGGAGTCGAGGGATCCTCTAAGGGTCCTGTTGCTAGGGTATATTCCTCGGCTGTCCCACACTCTGGGTTGTGGTGGTACCGGCTCTGCCGAGGTTCGTCCATTGGAGGCTAATTCTGGGTCAGTTATTATGCTGTCCACTAAAACATCCTAGATCTGCCAGCACAGGCTCGGCCGAGGATCCTTGTTTCAAGGCTAAGTGTTTCTTAAGTCCCTTGAATCCCTGTTGCCTCATTTTCTCCTATGACGCAGTTCTCTTCAGGTGTTGACTAAATGGCAGCCCAACCTCCTTGGTCCACGGCATCCCTTTTGGATACCTCCCTTACACCAACTTTCACAACGACTGGTGCTGGGAGCATTCCTTTTGGGGCTGAGCAGTTTTTCAACGATTTGTGGACAACAAAGGCCTGTTTGTCAGTCCTGACGACAGCTTCAGCTAAAGGCCTCTTGTACACAGAGGTCAGGGTCCCAGACTCTGTCCTTCTCTGGGATCAGGGGGTTTCAGGGTCACTGTGCGCTCCGATCTGAAACTCCTGTTGGTAGCCCCGCGCCTTAAGCGGCTGCAGCAAGGTATCAGCCTCCTCTACAGGGACAGGTAATCTCCCTGCCGACAAATCACCAAATGATATTTTTGTCGGTCACATTACACTTCGGTGGGAGGACGAATCTCATCTCATCTGGAGGTGTGGCAGACCATCACCGAAGACTGGTGGGGGTTGTCCATCGTTTAGATGGGTCTTCGCTTGTGCTTTCCTCCTACACCACCCTTCAAACCTCTCTTCCAACAGATCGGGATGCCCTCCCTCAGAGCAGAGGTACAGAAACTTCTATACCTCATAGCAGTGGAACCTGTTACCCTCATGTGAAGAAAAGGTACCCCAGCCAAATGAATGGGAACAAAATGGTGTGCCATGAAAGTTGGGGTGGACAAACACCCCTGTTGTCACAAGTCTCTCCCCTTCCCACCTGTCTTTCCTGTTTGCTTGTGACCTTCTTTTGTGTCCTTTCACAGTGCTCAACCAGGCTGACCTGGCACTATCTTCTGTCTTTCCGAGAGAGATTCAAGTTGATCATGCCCTGCCAAATAAAGTCCACTCTTCGGAAGGGTGATTGGCTCAGTGTGGTGGTCTTCCAGGATGCATAAATGCACATTCTGACTTGGAGCCCGCATATGAGATATCTGCGGTTCTCCGTTGGAGCAGGACACTTCAGATTCCGGTACTCCTTTTGGTCTTGACTCGGCGAGACGCACAAGAAACTCCTTTGAGGGGCCCTGCTGCAGTCTCCCAATACCGGCTCTTCTTCCAAGGTTCACTATTTGGGGCTAAGGTTGACCCCAGTTCTGCTGTGGCTTTGGATACTTGGATACCAGGGTTCACCCCGAGGGTTATCCATCTGGAGCTAACTGTACCGAGTCTTGGCTCGAGGTCCCTCTCGCGGTGGCTTTAAGACCAGGGCTAAACCTGAGGTTCCCCTGCTTGGCGCTAAATCGGTCACCAACAGAATTGAGAGTCCCTCATTGAGGGTCCTGGCTATAAGGTATATCCCTAAGCCTTTCCACGTGCACGGCAGTGGTGATACCAGGTCTGTTGAGGTGGCGAAAGAAGGCGGTCACGCACCACAGTCCTTCCAGTACCGACTCTGACGAGGATCCTCCACTAGAGGCTAATTCTGGGGAAGCCCCTGACATGTCGAGTAAACACCCTAGATCTGCCAGTACCGGCTCTGCCGAGGTTCCTTGTTTCAAGGCTAGGGTGGCACGCAGGGCCCCTGACTTCACTGGGGAGATTATTGCTCTACTTGCTCCTGTGACACAGTTTACCCCTGGTGTGTGATAATGGCGGCCCAACCTCCGCGGGCCACGGTGGCCATTTTGAATACCTCCCTTATAGCAAGGTTTTACATCAACAAGCAGGGCAACGCAGACTCTCCTCTCCTTGTGAATATTGCTATACAAATTTGGGCTGGGCCATCCAATGTATTGTTTGGCTCCAGGCTCCACACATCCCGGCCACCTCAATATGACCGCAGATTAATTCAGTCGCCAGTCAGCATCGGTTATGAGTGTGAGATGAACAGCAATATCATCTCCAACTTTTCCAGCAATGGGGCACACCAGAGGTGGTCCTCTTTGCAGCTTGTGGGTCAACATGAAAGCTTATGCTTTCCCCTCATTGCCTCCTATCTATTGGTCGCTCTGTAAGCACATCGAACCGTTGCCAAAGCAGCTACCTGGGTTTTCCCATCAGCTTTTGGTAAGCATTACTGCTTAGACCTGAGCACCAGAGCCAATGCTCAATTCGGCCAGGCTGTTCTTAAGAACCTCTTTCAGTAAGGGAATTCCATCCACCCGTTTTTCCTGTAAGGTAATCTCCCAAAAGTATGGAGGAAAGGGGACGGGACGTAGGAGTATAACAAAGGTACTCACTGTAGTGACTATCTTACTCCTAGTCCATAGTCCCCTTTCCCCCGTATGTATGTATGCCCGCCCGCCGTCCCCTCTAATAAGTATCCTCTATTATGGATTAAAAGGTCTCAGACCTGGCGATAGTAAGGACTGAAGGGGGATGCGTGGGGCAGAGCTCAGGAGGGCGGTGTCACGGCCACGTGCGGTACCCCGCGTATAAAGATAAGAACGAAAAAAAATTCAATTTGATGCTTTTATTACAAAAGTGCTACGGTCCTGTACCGAAAGGGGACTACGGACTAGGAGTAGTGGAGTAACTTTGCTGAAAATGTTGGGGGGTGGGCATGACATCTGAAGAAGAGGTACCCCAGCCAAATGAATGGGAACAAAATGGTGTGCCATGAAAGCTGGGGTGGACAAACACCCCTGTTGTCACAAGTCTCTCCCCTTCCCACCTGTCTTTCCTGTTTGCTTGCAACCTTCTTTTGTGACTTCTTCCGCACGGTCCGGGATTTGTATAAGCATACGCGCGGGTCTTCGTATTCCAGCGTGCTTCGTTCAGATTGTCCATGACGGAACCAGGAAGGAACAATGTCCGCGCGCGGAGGCACGGAACCAGTGGCTCGAGCGCGGGCGAAAATCCAGGAAAGTTTTGGGTAAGTTGAGGGATGAAAGGAAAAGGAGGAGGATACAAGGAACCGGGAAAAGAGATCCGGAAAACAGCCCTGAGCGAACTCCGGCAGCACACGTCCAGCTACGGCGAGCAGTAGCGTTGAGACGCGCAGAGACGCGCGGGCGTGTCTGTTTTGTAGAACATAGAGCGTGTAACGCAAAGACTGGTAAGCAGCGTTCCGCATCAAACGGCCATTTTGGAAGGATTACTGAGTTCAATCCCCTATGTGTCGGGGACCACGAAGTCCAGAAGGGATGCAGACGGCCGTTCATGACACCTGTCCCCCCCCTAAAATTAAGCCCATGACTAGGAGTAAGATAGTCACTACGGTGAGTAACTTTGTTAGTTTATTCCGGGTTTAGAGCTGAAAGCATTTAAGATGTGGGAGGATGCAGGATGTTTGAAGATGGGTGACATGGTAGAGGGTTCAAGAGATTCGAACATTTCAACAAAGCAAAAAACCATTTATGCTGAACGAAAGTGAAAGATTGAGGTATGCCCAATCGGAAAATACATCACTACAAATTCGGGTGATAGACATGTAGTTGGGTACAAGATAATAGGAGAGAATTCAAGTCAAGTGGAATGGGGGTACATGGAGCTATGGGAGAAAGATACAGGTACAGTCATAACTGAGAGCCAATTGTTGGCGGTATAGAAGGGAATCCCAAAATTGATGCGGGCAATACAGATAGAGGAAATGTGGGTTACGGTAATGGTACAATGGCATCTCACACCAGAGAAACTGCACAAGTTTTATAAAAATATATTGCGTGAATGTTAGCGTGGGATGTAAAGAGATAGGAACATGGGTTCATATATGGTGGGAGTGCCCGAAAATCAAAGCATTCTGGGGAAGCGTAAATGATGCAATGCACGAGATCTTTGGTCCCCAAATACGAAGTGATTTGGGAGAGGCAATTTTGGGCTTGGGAGACATTTTCGAGGTTTTAATCAAAAAGAAGCAATAAAAAGCATATATGAAATTGATGGTTTTTGCTGTGTCACTTACAGCACAAAAAAAATTGGAAAGAATCCATGGTCCCTACAGAACAAGAATGGCTGACAAAAATGTGGCATTATGTTTCTCTGGAATGGGTTACTTATTTTTACAAGGGGAGCAATCGAAATGTATGAATGATTGAGAGTTTGTGTTGGACTATTTGCACAAGGACTTTCGTGAGAACTGGTGCCCGCAAAGAATAGGGATCTTGGACTTATTCAATTAAAGTATAATTCTCTGGATTTTCAAGACATTTTATAATGAAAGTGGTAGCTACCCAGTGGGGGGCAAGTGGTCATATGTCCATACCAGGATACTGTAACGCTCACCTGACTCCCATGGAGACGCTGACCAGGTCTGGACTGCTGCGGCCTCTTCTAAGGTGATGCGCAGAACTCGGAAGACCGACTGGACAGGACCCCCAAATCTCGCTTGTCCGACTCGCAGGAGAATCCTTCTGCAGATAGAGAAAGGGGATTAACTACCTGCGGAGTAGCGCGTCGGCCTCCCACTTCCCTCTTTCACTCTCCTCAGACCACCTCCGAAATTCCCTGTTAACTCTCACCTTAAGGTTTGAAAGGACGAGCTCTCCATCCTGCTTCTGGTGCAGGGGTGCGATTATATCCAGTTACTTCACTGGTGTTCGGATTGGTGAGGATCCAAGCTTACTTGACTTTCCTGGCAAGGTGCCGTAAGTATACTGTTGTAAAATTTCAAGAGTTGGCCTCCTTTTCTATTTGCCTTTATATTCAATAGTCCGTCTCTTACCCCTTTTATCACAGGTGCTGAGTGAAGATTTTGCGTAGAGGAAACAATTTGCCGAAGGTAAACTCAGGTGAGTTTATGATGGGTGGTTCCTTTAATGTCCTTATATTCACCCACTATCCGTGTGTCTTTTTCCCCATAGGGGCCGGGGTACGGTACTGCCGAAGAAGCGGCGCCGACCTGAGATGAGGAAAGATTCTCCCAACAATAATCAAGTAAGTCTTATGGCGAAAATCTGGCTTTCCTCAATATGTTCCTTTTGCTCACCTTTTGTTCTTCTCTTCCCCCTTCGGCGCAGGTATGCGGCGGATCGTGCAGATGGTCGCTAAGGAGCACGGAGATGCCTCGTGAACAGGTGAGTGGAACGCGGCGCTGCAGCGAGCAACGCGATGCATCTTTAAAATAAATGTCTTCCCTTAGGAATGCCGGCGGGATGGCTCCGGACTCCGGGTAGAAGCAGGTAATGTTCTTCTGTTAACCTTTTCCCTTCTCTTCTTTCCTTTCAGGTGTTCCAGGATGGAGGCGGGCGTGGCTGGAGTCTGGATGCAGGAGAAGACACGGTGAGCGTCCAGCTGCTAGGTGCAGAACAACGCGAAGTGTGAGCTGCTGTCTGGGCGTGGCTTAAATAGCCCATAAGTAGGTCCAGGTATGTATTCTTCCCCGGCCACGCCTGAGTGGCAACATAGTCCCACAGGTAAAATAGTCCCTTTCAGGCCTCAAAGAGGTCTGGATCTAGCAGCACGGTCTGCATCAGGTAAGTTCACATAAACACTCCCTTTATGAGCCTGGCGCCTATGGCGCCAGGACTGAGGTCCAAAATGAGCCTGGCGCCAAAGGCGCCAGGACAGTGTCCAAAGGGCCCCTACTAGGGGTTGCTGGCCTTTTCCCCGGAAACATGATGTCTGCTTCCGGGGACGCTGGTCCTGGACTGGTTCTCCGGGAGTAGGCATCATGACAGCACTCCCCCCCAAGGCCCCTCCCAAGATTGTTCTCTCCGGGGGTTTCGGTTTGTTTGGGAAATTCCGGTGGAATTTTTTTATTAACCGAGGTGCATGTACATGGTCACTAGGTTCCCAAGACCTTTCCTGAGGCCCGTATCCTTTACAATCTATTAGATAGAAAAGTTTTGACTTTGACACCTTGGAATCTAAAATGTTCTTCACCTCGAATTCAGGTTCTCCATTTATTTGGATAGGTTCTGGTGGCTTGATTAATCGGGTTCCAGGTTGACTGGTTTCAAAAGTGATACATGAAAAACAGGGTGAATCTGCATATTAGCTGGTAGGTCGAGTTTGACGGCCACCGGGTTGATTATGGCCGTAATTGAGTAAGGCCCCAAATATTTTGGGTTAAAAGTTCGAGGTCCTTTGAGCGATAAGTGTCTGGTAGCCAGCCATACTTGGTCTCCTATTTGGTATAGAGGTGCCTCACTTCGATGGAGATCAGCATTCTTCTTGTATTTTCTCTTGGCTTGCTGTAAATGTGTAGTTGCTTCTTTGAAAGCTTGAGTTATTGTAGAATGCAGATGGTCTACTGCGGGCATTTCGAGGCTTTGAGCGAGTCAAGATCTGAGGTTCGAGGGTGATGCCCATATAAGGTATTAAAAGGACTTTGCCCAGTTCCAGAATGTACCAAATTATTGTATGCATATTCAGCAATCCAAAGAATATCCTTCCAATTACTTTCAGATTGATGCAACATACACCGTAAATATTGTTCAAGGGTCTGGTTAGTCCTCTCTGTTTGACCATCGGTCTGAGGGTGGTGGCTGGTTGATAATCTTACGTCGATTTGTGCCAGCTGACAACACTTTCTCCAAAAATGGGAAATGAATTGGCTTCCCCGGTCAGAGACTAGTATGGACGGGAATCCATGTAAACGAACAATATTTTCAAGGAATTCCTTGGCTAGGACAGAAGCTGAAGGTAAACCTTTTAATGGAATGAAGTGGGCCATTTTGGAAAATAAATCCACAATAACAAGAATAGTGTTATATCCATAACAAGGAGGCAGGTCCGTAATAAAATCCAGTGACAAGGTGTGCCAAGGTGCCGGTGGAATGTCTAAGGGTTGAAGAAGGCCGGCTGGTCTTTTTTTTACCTTTATTTTGGGCACAAACACCACAGGACATCACAAAGGATTTAATGTCCTTTCGCCAAGAGGGCCACCAGAAATGTCGTTTAACCTTTTCTTCCGTCTTGGCAATACCTGGGTGCCCCTCTTTTAGAGTATCATGATAACGAGAAATAACCAGTTCTTGTAATTCTTTGTGTGGTAGAAATAAGCGCCCTTGGAAGTAAGGTAGATCATCATTGACAGTAAAGTAAGACCCCTTTTGAATACAATCCTGCAAGGCTGTAGGGTCCAGGAGTTGTTTAACTCTAGCTTGAATGTCTTCCAGTGTTTGTAAAGAGGTCATGCCCAGAATTCTTTGTTCGGGAATTATCGGTACAGGTTCTGAGTTTCTATCAGTTTCTCCCATTCCTATTCGGGATAGAGCGTCCGCTTTGCCATTCTTGCTGCCAGGACAGTAGGTAATTACAAAATCGAATTCAGCAAAAAACAAAGCCCATCGGAGCTGACGTGATGATTGAGCTTTGGCAGTTTTCAAATATTGTAAGTTCCGGTGGTCAGTGATCACCGTGATGGTATGTCTAGCGCCAAGAAGATAATGCCTCCAAGCCTTAAAAGCGGACTTAATGGCTAACAACTCTTTGTCAGTGATTACATAATTGACCTCAGGTGCCGAGAATTTTCTGGACCAAAATGCTACGGGGTGCAGTTGGTTAGTTTCGGGATCTCTTTGAGACAGGACAGCTCCCGTGGCTAAGCTGGATGCGTCGGTTTCGACTATGTATGGGAGATCTGGACGCGGGTGTTTCAATACAGGTGCGGAGGTAAATTTAGCTTTTAATTCCTGAAAGGCCTGTTCGGCTTCCTCAGACCATTCGAAGCATTTATTTTTTCTCAAGAGTGCAGTGATGGGTTGTACAATACGTGAAAATTCCGGGATAAATCTGCGATAGAAATTGGCAAAGCCAAGCATGCTTTGAACGCCTTTCACAGAGCTAGGCGATGGCCATTTGAGCATGGCATCCACTTTTCGCGAGTCCATTCGGACTCCTTTAGGTGTCAGGATGAAACCAAGAAACTCGACTTCTGTGGTATGGAAAACACACTTTTCAAGTTTTGCAAACAGTTTGTGTTGGCGCAATTTCTCAAGAACTGCCCTGACGTGCCTTTTGTGATCAGATTCTGAAGAGGAGTACACAAGAATGTCATCGATATATACGACAACACAAGCATTGATGAGTTCCCGAAGGACATCGTTCATGAAGTTTTGGAAGGCAGCAGGTGCGTTGCACAATCCGAAAGGCATCACCTGGTACTCGAATAGTCCATATTTGGTGCAGAAGGCAGTTTTCCATTCGTCGCCTTCCTTTACTCGCACCAGATGGTAAGCCCCCCGGAGATCTAACTTGGTTTATATGCAGGCATCCTTCACCTGGTCAAGAAGTTCAGGGATCAGAGGCAAAGGGTAACGGTTTTTAACAGTTATCTGGTTCAATGCGCGGTAGTCGATACAAGTTCTGAGGTCGCCTTCTTTTTTTGGCACGAAGAACAAAGCTGAGGATGCAGGAGACTTTGACGGGCGAATGAAATCATTGGCTAGGTACTGATCTAAATATTGTCGCAAATGAAGATTCTCGGGTTCAGTAAGAGCATAAATCCTGCTACAAGGGGGTTGTGCACCGGGCATCAGATTGATTTGGCAATCGTACGGCCTGTGAGGGGGTAACGTGTTGGCCTGTTCTTTTTGGAAGACGTCTTGAAATTCTTGGTATTCCGGCGGTATTTGCAAAGTGGCAGGGGTTACTGTAGCCAGGCCTATATTTGGACTTCCTGGATAACAGGTTTGTGCACAATCCGGAAAGGTTATCCTCTTCGCTCGCCAGTCAATTCGAGGATTATGTGTTTCTAACCAAGGGATTCCTAGAATTACCTGAAACTGTGGAGCCTTGATTACGTCAAACACAACAGCCTCCCGATGCCCGTCCTGACGCACTAGTGTCACCTCTGCAGTGGAATGTGTTACCGGCCCAGAGGCGATTTCGGTTCCATCTACTGTGGTGATGACCTCTTTACTGGTTTTAGGACGAAGAGGGAGGTTGATCCTGGAAGCCAATTCACGATCCACATAGTTTCCTATAGCCCCACTATCGATGTATGCCTTTATTGCATGCACCGCCCAGGCTGTTCCGGATCTACGAGGACCATTGGCATGATGAAGTGCGAGGTCTGAGAGTTAGTTTTCAGGCTCGGCAAGCGGACCCCTACGCTTGTCGGGCGTGGTCGTTTCCCGAATCAGGTTCCATATGGTTCTTATCCGCGGCTCCTACCGCCTTCTGGGGCGGTTTTACTGGGCAATCTCGTAAAAAGTGTCCAGAAGCCCCACAATAAAGACATAATCGCATCTGCCGTCTTCTTTCACGTTCTTTTTGAGTTAAAGGTTCTTTAACCCCTCCAATTTACATAGGTTCTGAAACATCGGCACCCTTGGGGTTAACGTGAGTCTTGACCAACACCCGTGTCTCAAACTTGGACCAATCTGCCTTTCTGTTTTGAAGCCTGTGATCTAATTGGACCACTAAGTCTATATATTCCATGCAGTCTTGGGGCGGATTTACAACTTGGGCCAGGACATCCTTAAGTTCTCCACGTAGACCTCGATGAAATAACGTGATTCTTTTATCCTCTGGCCACCCAGTCTCCACAACCAACCTATCGAAGGTTGCGATATAGGCTAAGAGATCCTGGTTACCCTGTCGTAGGGACAGAAGTTCGTTGTCCAGGGCCTGTCCCTGAGAGTGCCGAGCAAATAATCTTTCCATGCGTGTCTGAAAGCCTTGAAAATCCCGGAGTATTGGGTCATCTTGAGTAACCACTGGAACGGACCAATCGGCAGCACAGCCGCTGAGATATGATAATACAAAAGCTACCTTGGTTTGGTCATTAGGAAAGGCCCCAGGTCTGCAGAGGAAGTGCAATCGGCATTGATTCATGAATACGGCGATTCTTTTGGGGTCCCCGGCAAAACGTTCAGGTGGGGCCAACAGCATATTTCCGGGTAGATTAATTTGCACTGGTTACTTGAAACCACTGGGGCGGGAATACCCCCTGAACCTGGTAGGGGAGTTTGTCCAGCCTGACCTTGCAATAGCTGCCTGGCAAGGTCATCAGTTCGTTCCTTAGATACAATTAGTTCTCTCCTGAGAGCGTTAGTCTCCTGACGAGCGGAATGCACTTCGGCCTGTAATTCCCCCAATAGGTGGGCCAACTGATCAGTCTCAGAAGTCTCCATGGCGCCTGGGTGGGAAATTGTAGGAAGGCTTTGCGTTCTGTAACGCTCACCTGACTCCCACGGAGACGCTGACCAGGTCTGGACTGCTGCGGCCTCTTCTAAGGTGATGTGCAGAACTTGGAAGACCGACTGGACAGGACCCCCAAATCTCGCTTGTCTGACTCGCAGGAGAATCCTTCTGCAGATAGAGAAAGGGGATTAACTACCTGCGGAGTAGCGCGTCGGCCTCCCCCTTCCCTCTTTCACTCTCCTCAGACCACCTCCGAAATTCCCCGTTAACTCTCACCTTAAGGTTTGAAAGGACGAGCTCTCCATCCTGCTTCTGGTGCAGGGGTGCGATTATATCCAGTTACTTCACTGGTGTTCGGATTGGTGAGGATCCAAGCTTACTTGACTTTCCTGGCAAGGTGCCGTAAGTATACTGTTGTAAAAGTTCAAGAGTTGGCCTCCTTTTCTATTGACCTTTATATTCAATAGTCCGTCCCTTACCCCTTTTATCACAGGTGCTGAGTGAAGATTTCGCGTAGAGGAAACAATTCGCCGAAGGTAAACTCAGGTGAGTTTATGATGGGTGGTTCCTTTAATGTCCTTATATTCACCCACTATGCGTGTGTCTTTTTCCCCATAGGGGCCGGGGTACGGTACTGCCGAAGAAGCGGTGCCGACCCGAGATGAGGAAAGATTCTCCCAACAATAATCAGGTAAGTCTTATGGCGAAAATCTGGCTTTCCTCAATATGTTCCTTTTGCTCACCTTTTGTTCTTCTCTTCCCCCTTAGGCGCAGGTATGCGGCGGATCGTGCAGATGGTCGCTAAGGAGCACGGAGATGCCTCGTGAACAGGTGAGTGGAACGCGGCGCTGCAGCGAGCAACGCAATGCGTCTTTAAAATAAATGTCTTCCCTTAGGATCGCCGGCGTGATGACTCCGGACTCCGGGTAGAAGCAGGTAATGTTCTTCTGTTAACCTTTTCCCTTTTCTTCTTTCCTTTCAGGTGTTCCAGGATGGAGGCGGGCGTGGCTGGAGTCAGGATGCAGGAGCAGACACGGTGAGCGTCCAGCTGCTAGGTGCAGAACAACGCGAAGCGTGAGTTGCTGTCTGGGCGTGGCTTAAATAGCCCCCAAAGTAGTTCCAGGTACGTATTCTTCCCGGCCATGCCCGAGTAGCAAAATAGTCCCACAGGTAAAATAGTCCCTTTCAGGCCTCAAAGAGGTCTGGATCTAGCAGCACGGTCTGCATCAGGTAAGTTCACATAAACACTCCCTTTATGAGCCTGGCGCCAGGACTGAGGTCCAAAATGAGCCTGGCGCCAAAGGCGCCAGGACAGTGTCCAAAGGGCACCTACTAGGGGTTGCTGGCCTTTTCCCCGGGAACATGATGTCTGCTTCCGGGGACGCTGGTCCTGGACTGGTTCTCTGGGAGTAGGCATCATGACAGATACGAATAGGGGGTCCCATCCTTTCAGATCTGATATCATCTGTTCAAAAAAGGGATCATAATTGATTTTCACTATCTCTTACAGGTGCCTGGTCACTCGTATTCCCAGGTATTTTATGCTTTTCGTTTCAACTATCACGCCAAGATATCTTCTCCTTGAGTCAAGAGGGGGCTCAATTTAGGCATGGGCATGATACATGATTTTTCTACATTCATTTTAAGTCCCGAAAGATGGCCATACACCGAGATGTGTTCCATTATTGCCGGGAGTTAGTTTTATACTTCAGTGAGGTATCCCAATATGTTGTCCACAAAGAGTGATAGCTTACATTCAATCTCTCCACCAGATATACCCCTGATTTGTCTATTTTCTTGAATTGCAATCACCAGTGGTTCCATTGTTAGAGCATAAAGTAGTGGAGAGAGAGGACACCCCTGCCTTGTAGCCCTTGTTAGCCTGACTACCTCAGAGAGTCCCCCATGTATGCAAACTCTAGCCCTGGGCCATTTTCATTAGCACCTTCATCATAAAGGGCCATTCCACCCTGTCGAAGGCCTTCTCAGAATCTAGAGACACCAAACAGGAATCTTGGTTCCCTGTATGGGCACAGTGGTGCAGATCCATGGTTTTCCATATGTTGTCTGATCCCTGCCTCCCCCTGACAAAGCCTACTTGATCACTGTGCACCAACATTGGCAGTTAGACTTTCAGTCTCATTCCCAGAATCTTTGCCAAGATCTTCACTTCATTGTTTAGGAGTGAGATGGACCTATATGAGGAGCATTTAGTGGGATCTTTCCCTTCCTTTCAGATGGCTACTATCATTGCCAAAAACATTGTGGCGAGAAAGGCCTCTCCCACCAGACACGTATTAAATACTTTCACCAAGAAGGAGGCCAGCAAGGACCTGAAGAGTATATAAAACTTAATTGAGAACCCGTCTTCTCCTTGAGGCAACCCTTGACTTCATGTTTTTTGTTGCCTGCAGTACATCCTCTACTTTTACAGAGTGCTTGAGGGTCTCTGCTATGGCCTGGGGGAGCCCCGAAAGGGGAAGACCCTCCACGAAACGATCTATCTGTACCTCTTAACCCTTCCATTCTGATGTATAGAGACCACTATAGTATTTACTTGTGGTTGTACATGAGAGCCCACTCCTCATTCTCTATGTCCCTGATCGTTCTCCGCTTCCTTTCCCCCCTCAGCCTCCACGCCAAGATCCTGTCAGCCTTGTGCCCCTTTTCATGGTATTTTTGCTTCAGAAACAGGAGGTTTTTTTCAGTGTCTTGAACCAAAATGGCATTCAGTTACGTTTAGTACTGCCAGAGTTTGTTCACCTCCGCGGGGGACATATACGTGCCCTGTACCTCCCTCCCCCCAGTTGTAGTTGCGCTATCTTCTGACAGAGATTGCTTTCCTCTATCCCCTCTCTTTTTTCTTCTGGGACCCTATACTTATCAATATTCCCCATATTGTCACCCTAAAGAGACTGGACCCCCACCGGTGTTGTTAAAAGGAAAGTCATCTTTAATTTCCAAAAGCACTTCTTGTGCCACCTCCTTATCCTTGAACATGAAATCATTACACCTCCAGCTCCCCATGGTGGCTAGTGTCTGCCCCGACCCCATCATCACTCTTACCATATCATGATCCAACCATGGGATTGGGGTGACCTGTGACTCTAAGACCTGCACCTTCAAGGTTATGTCTTTTTTTTAAAAACATTTTATTTATTTATTGTGTTACAGTTCAAAAGAACTTTTCACAAATATACGTATAAGAAAAGTAAAACATAAAGATATGAATTTAACAGCACTTAAAATTGACTATTAGATACATAGGAAAAAAAAGAAGAAAAATACAACCATAAAGTACTATATACACTAAAAAAAAAGGTTAGACATATTCCACAGCAGATACAAATACACAAGATTAGCCATCGATATTCTCTAAGCTCATAAGCAATTTGACATCATTTTCAAATTTACATAGGCGTTCTTTGGCCACTTTCCATATCTGAGTGATGGCAATAGTCAGATAGTTACTCCTGCCAGAAAGACAGCGCAACCAGACAGAAGTTTTCACTCTTAATATCATTAATTTCCCTATCCAATTTGGCAAAATATTTGTTATAGATAGAGTTCATCGAATAACAGCAGGTTAGGACATGTCTAATAGTTTCCACCATATCATTCATAGCACAGAGTATGCAAATCCATTGATCCTTCGGTAGGCCTCTCCACGATCGGCGAACCCCCTGTCCATGAAGATTCTACAATTTAGCTGTTATGTCTACCAACACCAGGCCTATGCGTGAATAGGAATTGTGCACAGCTGAGAAGTATGTGTATGGCCTGCCCCCTTCCGAGGGGGGGGGGTGAGAAATCAGAAAGTGTCTCAGCCGCTAGTCTTCGGGGATCTGTCGTTCAGGTGCCCAGGACACAGCCATTGCTTTTGGATCCAGTTTTTGGGGGTGGACCAGTGCAGGAAGATTACCTGTGTACGGGGCCCTCAGGGAATGGGAGTGGGGCACCGGATGGTGAGACGCAGTATCCCTCTCTTCCCTGTAACACCTGTACCCCATCCTCCCCAATGGGATATTTAGAAACTCAACCCCCCCACCTCCCTTTCCTGTATGAACACTTTTACTCGGACAGCCCGCTCTGGGTGAAAACAGACTCACACCCGAGCTGTATACCTGACATGTCCCAAAACTATGGTCAGGCGAGGTTGAGGCAATTATCGACAATCACTCACACCTGACTTCCATTACACTTCCCCACACTGATTAAAGGCAGAGCATGAGAGCAAACTCTAGCTGAACGAGGGGAGAAAGACGGCCTGGAACGAGAGGTTCGTGAGAGGGGCAACACCATTGACCTTGTTTGCAGGAAGCTGTTACTTTCAAGAAACTTTCATGGCATACAACTTAAGACTAGGAAATCAGGCTGAAGAATCCTGCATTGTGTGTCAGAGATACCGAGGGTCTTCCTGCACAACTGACCAAGGGACGGAGGAGCGGCAGACGCTGTGGTATCGTCCTTGGCTCCAAGAACAAAGAAGCGACAGAGAAAAACACTGCTGGTGATTTGAGGAGACTGATGCTAGACCAGTCTGTATTGAAGTCAAGGTTGCAAGCGGCAACATTGTAAAAAGAGTGCTGCACGAACATTGTTAAATGTGTGTGATGAAAGACGCGAGCGAAGCTAAATTGCTGGTGGATATTTGAAAATTAGAAGGAAAGATATGATACCGATGACAGAGTGGTCTGGCACTGCGAATGTGCTCAGTCAAAGGTCTCTGTATGGTATTGTGACAAAAGAAATTAAAGTAGAAGATTGAAGTGAAGTGTACATTGTGTGAAGTGAATGAAAGTTGTCCTGCAACGGTTTTTAAGAAAAACCCATTGCACATTCAAAATTCTTTGATTCTGGTATCAAAAAGGGATATGAGCCCGGACGAAGGGGATCCATGGACCGAGCCTGCACGAGAGAGACCAAATTGTGAACTTTGTGGAAAAGAGGATCTGAGACCGGACGAGGGGGACCCGTGGTCTGAGCCCAAAGGAGGGAGGCCAGCCTTGAACTTATGAAAGTGAAAACCCTGACAAAGGAAAGTAACTTTTGTGTTATGTTTGTTACATCAGGCTTTCTGCAATGAGAGACTGTCATTGCGAGGCAGACTTTGGCGGAAGGCCCTGGTGCCTATGTGTTGAACTGTTACCCGGTGGCCAAGAAACCAGAGTGTATGCGAAGCCCGCACTTGCTGCCTTGCCCCGGGCTGAAAACGTGGGGATGGGAAGCTAACGACTTAACTATCCTGACATATCCTTTGTTGAACACTTTTCCTTTGCATACATTGTTATCCCACACCATTTTGTATTTAGAAGCAAGGATTGGCAAAAGTATATTAATATAGGCCTTTTTATTTTGACAGACTCCACTAGGACTGCGTTATTATTATTTGATGGTCGTAGCTTGCTCCCATCTTTAGATTTAGGTTTAGATAGGCATTCTATGAACCCACTGAAGTTCAATAAACACCCTTGAACTGTGATCACTTGTATCTGTCTTAACTGTTTGATACCATGCCTTCCTTACATGTGGTGTAAAGAGTGGGATATGATTCAACTAACAAAAATTGAAAACCCATGCTAATAATCATCATATCACCAGAAGGAGAAAATAGTATTGTTGAACTCCTTGAGTCTGATAGAATATACACCATAAAAGAGACCTTGTCTTCCCAGCTTCAAATCCCAATCAGCCAACAAGATTTGGTTTTCAAAACCCAGGTATTGTTAAATACCCTTCCGCTCTCCCACTATAATATCTATCAATGGGATCGAATAGTCTTAAAAATAAGACCCACGCACATCTTCATTAGACCTAGCGCCCTGAATCCGCCTTTCCCTTTTGATACCAGACAAGTTTTAGTTCCTGGCCCATCGGGTGTAGAGATCAACCCAGCCAGATCTTCACCTCCATCAGGATCAAGTTCAGAGGAGTCAGATGACTTCAAAACCCTTTCGGAGGTCGAGAACCTTTTTTTCCGATTCAGAAAGTATCACAGAG
The DNA here is from genome assembly GCF_040938575.1 of Ambystoma mexicanum. Classification (NCBI taxonomy): domain Eukaryota; kingdom Metazoa; phylum Chordata; class Amphibia; order Caudata; family Ambystomatidae; genus Ambystoma; species Ambystoma mexicanum. Next base: position 982,780,017 of record NC_090928.1, on the reverse strand, counting down.
GGATCCCTGACTCTCCCGGAAGATATAGCCGGCCTTGAAGTTGTCCTGACCCGGCTGGCTGCTCATCAGATGCAGGCAGAAATCCGTCTTCAAGAGAATTTAACAAAATTAATTGAGTTGCAGACTAGACCCATACTACCTCAAGGGATACTACAACCTTATAAAGAGGGTGAAGATCTAAGGAACTTCTTTTTGAATTTCAAACGTTTAGCTGAGCAATTAGGGTGGGAAGAAAATCTGAAAATGTTTTATTTGGGACCTCTATTGAAAGACGAGCTACAAAACGCTACCAGCTACTTAACCTTGCCCAGGGAGCTACCTTTATATCTATAAATGAGGAACTTCTTAAAAGAGTAGGCCAAACTTGTAACTTCTATTGACAGAAACTAAGGGCTGTTAAATTAAACCCTGCGGAAAGCCCCCACAAATTATGGGAACGAATTAAGAACAGTGTAGCCCTCCGGATTAACAACAAGACCAGGGAAGATTTGATCGAAGTGATCATTTTAGAGCAATTCACCAATTCTTTACCTCCTTTTCTACAAAAAGCGGTATTATAGCTAAGCTAAACCAACCTACACTAGTTATGGCTATTGACACTGCTAAAAATCACTCACACGCAGCAAAACATTTTCACTCTATACACAGAGGTGAAGAAAGGAAGGATCGCAAACCCACATACCGCTCCCAAACCCACGTACTAGATAGAGGGCTAGCTAAACAATGGACCCCGAAAGAAAAAAATAATACAATTCAGAACACCAGCCGCGAAGGGTAAAGAGGAAAGCAGGAGAGAAGAATTCAAAGGGATTAAACCATTACCCCCTATTTGCAGGCCCGGCTCCAGGAATTCTCATCTGGGTGGGCCAGGTTTTTGATCAGGGGGGTCCAATTTCCATTCTGTGTGGGTGTATGAGTACCCTAAACAAGGTGCTGGCATTAATCCAGATTTCCCAGATCCGTGATGTAGAAAAAAATGTCTTCCCAGATCCGGCCAAAAATACATTTAGACCGCTCTATCATAGCAAAAGAGAAACAGGGACAATAGTGTTGCAACATCAATCTACCTATCCTCCCTTGCCATTTGCTCTCCCCTTTCTATGATATACACTTCTCCTTCACCTTTCACCCCCCAGTCACCTTCCATCAGCTACCTCTGACCACCATTCCCATTTACCTCCACTCCCACTTACCTCAAAATCACCCACAATGTCTTTCTTGGTTTGGCTGTGGAGAATCAATGGTTAGGCTTCCTCCTCCTCTACGAGGACTGAGCAGCGAGGCCCCCAGGGTTTGTTCCATCTCAGACGTTGTCCGCTCAACAATGCCACCCTGAACACTGTGGCTACTCCCAGCAGACCCTGAAGGAGGTGATTGTGGTCCCACCATCTTGTTGTAAAAGGCAGCCCCCCTCTAGAATACTGAAGCAAGGAATAGGGCATCTTGTTTCTCATGAATTGATATTTAAAAGCACATTTTAGTTTTTTGATGCATTTTTAAGAACATTTTAATTGAGTTGAGTGCACGAGGAAGTGCTAGCATGCAAGAGAGAGAGACAGGGTTAGGGCGGTTGGGTGGACGGGTACAGGAGGCAGACAGTGCAGGTTGATTTATTTTATTTATGTATTGTTTATTTGTACAGGGGTTATACACAAGTGAAGTGCTTCATAGCGCTTCAAGGCGGGAAGGGAGCAAGGGAATAAGTAGTCATTCTTAGGCCTTGAAGTTTCCGAATGATCTCACAAAAAAAGTAACTAGCCTACTAGGCCTGACAGCATTTCCCCTAGTGCAAGTGCATGAACTGTTTCAGGCGCAATCAAACTAGGCAGGGGAGACAAAGTGGGGACAAGTAGATTTGGGTCACGTGTGTGTACAGAAGGACGTGTGAGGGCGGGTAAGTGCGCCCAGTCCAGCAGGGCCCTGGGTTAAGTGCAGAGAGGTTACACCTCTCACTGAGCATATGCTGAAGGTGCAGTAGTCTGAACATAGTGCAGAGGCTCGGTGGCAAGTGTAAAGACTGGCGGGAGAGCCTGGGACCTGTGAGGCTCTGAAGGTGAACTAGGCGACCAGTCAGTAAAAACTGAACAGTTAGGAAAGGGAAGGAGGAGTGAGGCAGGAGAGAAAAAGAGAGGAGGTTAGCAGCTGAGAGGGAGAGAGGAGGAGGAAGCAAAGAGGAATGATCTGAGGAGTTTGATGGGTTTCCAGCTTCCTGGTATGGCTCCTAGTGGAGCTTGGCAGGGAGGAGAGACCCTTGCTCCCCTGCCATGTCTCTGTATATCATTGTCTGGTAAATACTGTTTACATACTAGCTATAAAATAAGAAATTGTCCATGATGGCTTTTTGTTTGATGTGTTTACTTTGATTTTCTATTTTTTGAATTTCACAACTTTGTTCAATTCATTTAGCCTGATATTTTCAAAGAAAGGTGTGTGTGTTCTTGGCAGGTCCTGACACATGTGCTGCCCATCTATTAAACCAGGAGTGAGGCTTTTTTAAAATAGCTTATACTGTGATATTAATCACTTCCAGAGACACCTAATTTGGGTAGGTATGGAACAGTGTGATTAAATGATTTGCCCAGGATCACACACTATGGTTAAGGGATAAAGCCAGAATTTGAGACTAGTTTGAAATTTAGATGCATGACCACACATCCTCCAAGCTCAAGTTGGTACAAATATGTGTTGAAGTTTGGTTTTGAATACCTAAAATAATACTCAATTGTATACAATTACTTTAAAAAGTCACATAATAAACCAACCTGACAACGTCATCATTGTAGAAACGTGTTGATGAAAAAGAGTAAAGGAGCCATTTTTTATATTCCTAAATTGCACCAGTCCTGTTTGCAGTTGTTTGCAAAAGGGCACGGCATTCAATTGTAATTGTTTCCACCAGGTACTGGTAAACTAAAGCATAAAACACTGGTAAATATCACCTTTGATCTTCACTTTCCCACTATGTGTCCGGGAAAGTGTAAATCCCTCCCACAATGAACGACTATGGGAGCCAACCACAACAGTTTCTTTTGGAATCTGCCTGCTTTTACCAGTGTGTGAAAGTCAGGCAGATTCCGTAGGAATCCATTGGTTTTGCACCAACATAAAAAACATGCTGGTGGAAAATCAGTCGGATTCGGCAGGGGGAACTGTAAGAGCAGGTAAGCGTGTCAAGTTCAATCTGCTCTCCAACTTCACCTGCATCATACAAAATCTTGCAGGACATAAAAAGTGGTGATAAATCTTTTACTGTCACTTTTTCCACTCTGCTTGACTTGTAAAATGACCCCCTATGATAGTAGCTTTATTTTCCCCATCCTGACTGGAAGCCTACAAGCTCCAGCATAGAAATTAATGAGAATTTAAAAGAAATCTGATAAGACACAAAATGAAATGAAATGCATCACAAGGTCATTGTTTCACACAACTTGTTCTGCATCCCCTTAATTTCTAATCACCCAACAATCACACATTATATAATTTTAAGAAAAACGTGCCACAGCAATGTTCCCTGGCAGTTACCGTTTCGCATCTGTAATTACTTCCTGTTATAAATAATCTGCCTCTGAGACACATTAAAAAGATAAGACCTCACTGGGAGGGCCGGTGTATCCGTGGTTGTTTGTGTTTGAGGGGAGAGAGACAGGTTAGGGGCAAGGGGGCATGGGCATTTGTCTCTTGTCCAAATGTTAAAACCACCTCTGATTGCACTCTCTAGGACATATTTAAATCCTGTTTTTTAGTTATAAAATATGTACACCTTTTACACTTTGCCCACAACATGAAAGAAAATGCTCTCGCCTTGTGTTATTTTCCAGGGGTTAATGAGTAATCTTTTGAGAGGCAATTGTTTAGTGGGGTTCAGGGGGTTGTAACAATCCTCCCCATCACTGGTGGGGTCCCACAGCAAATCATTTCCATTTCTGGCACTGCCTAAACACCCAGCACCCCGGATTTACATCATACTGTCCAAACAAGACACACAAAACACATGATGTATTCTGTTTGCATTCAAACTCTGCTAAATTATTCAAACAGTATGAGGTTATCAATTCAGTACTTACAGTTTGAACCATGAAAGGTTCTGGCAGAGTAGACTAGACTTTCACACAAACAAAGATACATTCTATTTAGGTCCGAAATCCAATGGCAAGTACGCATGAAAAGAAGTTCTGAAACTAGTGAATACTAGGCCATCCTAGCTTTGTAATTATCAGGTACGGCCTTTTTGGAGCAAACCAGTGAGGTGCAGCTGTATTCCCTAGGCATAGCAAACAAGTCACCCACATCTGGGCACATACACTTTCACTTAGGGAGATCAACTGAGACCAACACACATTGGCGAAGCCAACAGCTTCGGCTTTCGATTAGGCATGGATAGGCATGTGCCAGGTACTGCCATAAAGGTACCACCTGGCCTTACGATGGGAACAATTGGGAAACTGTCCGAGTACTTGGGCATATGATGCCATTGCCTGGCAAATGTCTGTCTAAGACCTACACACAAGCCAACACTGCTGGCTTTGCAATTGATTGTTTTAGACATGACTCCAGTCCAAGGAACAGAGACATTGGGCCTCATTACGACCCTGGCGCTAAGCGAAAAACGATGGCGGTAAATGATTACTGCCATCGTTTTCCGCTAGGTCCGATTATGACCTTTGACCGTTAACTACGATGCCATTAGCGGCATCGTAGTCAACGCTGCCGCTATCTGCGCCAAGGACGCGCGCTCGCGACCTCCCACACCGTACTTAGCGCCATGGCGGAAAGGTACGCGAATGCCGACCCAAGCGGACATGCACCTAAAGCCATCACCCAGCCCGTTAAGTACTTTACCGCCATGGCGCTAAGTACGCCATCGCGAACCAACCGTAAATGGCCATGTAAAGTGAATCCAGCTGCCACAGGTGCACAGAAACAGCACAGGTGGAGGCAATACAGACTCAGGAAGTACAAAAAGAGCACACCCCACCCCTTCCCACACCCAGTCACACTCCACAATGATACCAATACGACTTGCAAAGTTGGGGCTGGAGGACCTGATAGCAATGCAAGTACTACTACAACAACAACAACAACAACAACAACAGGCAGCACAGAGGAGACGCAGGAGGAGAAGGTGGGCAAGGCAGGGCCAGCAAGCCCCACCAGCACAGCCAGTGCCACCACGCAGGCAGCCCCCAATCCCACGCATCAGAGCCAGTCTATTCAATCTCACTGCTGAGCAGATCCACACCCTGTACCGTTTGGACACACAACGACATCGTCAGCATGATAGAAAGTCCAACCGCCATCCCACCACTACTGAAGGTAGTGACTGTACTCCACTTCCTGGCCACAGGCACCTACCAGCACACAGTGGGGCACTTGCATGGCATTTCACAACCATTATTCTCACGTACACTTATCCAAGTGCCCCATGCCCTCCTCAAGCACACAGGCGACCACATCTCATTACCACGGACTGGCCAGGAGATTGCAAACACCAAAGTGGGTTTCCATGCACTAGCCGGCATACCTGGTTGCATTGGTGCCATCGACTGCACCCATGTGGAATTGGTGGTTCCACGTGCCATGGAGGTACCGTACCGCAACCAGAAACAATTCCACTCAATCAACGTGCAAATGGTCTGTGACTCCAACAAGATCATCACACATTGTTGTGCCCGATTCCCCGGATCAACCCATGATTCAATGGTCCTGAGGAACTCCACAATACCACGCTACATGGAGCGACATGCAGGCCCAAGATCCTGGCTACTCGGTGAGTCTAATGTCATGACCATGGAAATGTGAAGTGGGTAGGTGAATGACGTACCAATGCATACTCCACCTGGCTGAAAGGGGGGGGAATGATGCATACTCCACCTGGCTGAAAGGGGGGGGGGAATGATGCATACTCCACCTGGCTGAAAGGGGGGGGGATGATGCATACTCCACCTGGCTGAAAGGGGGGGGGAATGATGCATACTCCACCTGGCTGAAAGGGGGGGGAATGATGCATACTCCACCTGGCTGAAGGGGGGGGGGAATTATGATGCATACTCCACCTGGCTGAAAGGGGGGGGATGATGCATACTCCACCTGGCTGAAAGGGGGGGGAATGATGCATACTCCACCTGGCTGAAAGGGGGGGGGGAATGATGCATACTCCACCTGGCTGTGAGTAGCATTAGCAGAGAGAACGGAGACAGATGATACCCTACAGCAACCCAAACTCCACCCAACACCAGTAAAGCCAATACCCAATGTATGCAGCCCTACCATGTGAATGAGGTTGTGTCCCAACCATGACACAACCATCTGCAAGTGCATTCTACCAATTCAGACCACATTGTCAACAATGAAATGCACCTACATGCACGTCACCAAACACCATCAACCGAAAGGCCTGTCCCCCATAACTGCCCACGAAGGAGGCACATGACGGACAGAAACATCAACACACCATTACACAGACAGCAGGGCCCCCAAAATGTCCCTATCAACATCAGCATTGCTCACTGGGTTCATGATGAGGCCCACAGCAATGTTGCAATGATGTGCGCATTGACATCACAAGACACGTGCCAGGCCAACAAAACAAACAGCATGAACGGACACAGTGGATGGGCACTCACAATGCACTCCACCCCTCTGCATACATTTGGTGATGGCATGCAAAACAGGCCATGAGAGCCATGATCATATACTGGTTGCATTGTGTGAATCAATTAGTGCATTTAGAAGTGGTCCAAAGTAACAGTTGGATGCAAGCCATGGTGGCACATCATGTTCTTGATCAGACGTCATGACTGACACATACACTCTCGCCGACATACAGGTGATGCAGGCTATCCCCTGAAGAGGTGGCTCCTCACACCAGTCCGGAACCCGCAGAACCAGCACGAGGAGGACTTCAACCGTGCACATACACGTACCCGTGTGGTCATTGAAGGCACGGTTCCGATGCCTCAGCAGGTCTGGTGGGGCACTCCTGTACCGCCATGAGAAGGTGGCAAAGATCGTCATGGCATGTGTCATGCTACACAATATGTGCGTCAGATGAAATGTGCCCCTGCCCCCTGACGCAGAACTGCAACCACCTGACGATGAGGATGAGGAGGGTGCAGATGGGGCCGCACCTCATGGAGGAGGCGATGCACAGGAGGGGCGTGTAATGCGTCAAAATATCATCGACCAATGCTTCTAGCACACACGGCTGGTGTGTATCACATGGAGACGGCACTTGGGGCACTGTGTGTCTCTGGGACATGCACACTGTGGACTGTACACCAATAAAGCACACGTATGCAATGAAAATGTCCACACATTTCATTTCGGAAAAAGGAAAAAGTGTATTTTAATCATAAATTGTCGTGACACACACCCTCCCCCCTGCACACCCCAACACACCCCCTCCCCCTGCACACCCCAACACACCCCCTCCCCTCTCCACCCTCCCCCATGCACACCCCAACACACCCCCTCCCCCCTGCACACCCCAACACACCCCCTGTGAGTGTCTACAGATGCCTGTAACAGTGGGCACAGGCTATTACAAGCCCCCTCTCCTGGCCCCCGGGGCACCCCTGCCTGTGGAGCGCAGGTTCCGTCCTGAACGTCGGACGGGGCTGCTCTGGGCGGAACTGGCAGCGGAGGATGTCCCTGCCTGCTCCCGTGCATGCATGTCCTATAGGGTGTGGGAGAGCTCTGTGAGCACACGGCGCACCCCGGCAAATTCGCCACAAATGTCCCTTGACATGGACAGCATTGCATCCCTCAGGGTGTCAGTGCTGCGCGCAATTTCGGCCCTTAGGGTCTCCGTAGCCTGTTCGATGGCTGCCCTGGCCCCCACACATTCCGCAGCATGCTCGGTGAGTAGCGTGGACAGCTGTTGCTGCCGTTGAATGATGTCCTCAAGGGACTGTTGCCGGTGGTGTGATGGAGGGGCTGCTCCCCTCCTGTGGACTTAGAGCTGGGCATGGGGTAGATGGCCACTCCTCTTCCTCTGTGTGCCCCTGTGTGGGATCCTCATGGGGGCTGGCATGGGACAAACAGGGGGAATGTGGAAGGTCAGTGGGGCGTCTGACGTCGTGCTCCTCAATGTCGGAGTCTGAGCATGCTGCAATGGCAGCTGATTCTCCAATGGTTCTGCTGGCCGCAGAACCGGTACCTTCTGTGGCAGGCAATGTTGGAACAGGTGGTGCTGCTGCTGCTGGCCTGCTGCCTACTGGGGTGCTTGCCGTTGGGCCGTACTGTTTGCTGGCAGTGGATTGTGCTTGCTGTGGGGTCTGGCTCACTGCAGCTGAGGTTGAGGGTGCGTGAATGGTTGTCTTGGCCTTCTTGGCTCTTTTTGTCGCAGGGGTGTCCTCGTCCTCGGGGTGTGATTCTGAGCCTGTGGTGGAGCAAAGGAGGGGGAGAGCGTTATTGATGGGTCTGCGGACATTGGAATGACAATGATTTACATGATTTTGGTCAGTAGATGAGGCACATTTGAGGCAGGGGCATGCAGGTTGTCTCCTTTTTGTGTGGAATGAGGATGGAGGTATGTGGGTGCCGGCAGATAGGGTGTGCATGCTACATGTATACAGGGTGGAGCTTGCATGTGGCTGTGGGCTGTGTCCAGCTAATGTGTTGCATTTACACTCTAGGGCAACATTGTGCTACACATGAATGGACTTCAGTGACTATGGCATGTCTTGATTTGAGGCACCTACCTTCATCGCCTGATGTCGGTACTCCTCTTTCCATCCCTCCGACGCCTTCAATGCCTTCCATGCCAATCGTGCTGGCACATATTTCCTCCCACGGTTGGAGTTTCAGTGGGGATTCAGAACCTCCACCGGTAGCCAGGGCAAGGTTGCGGTTGGCAGAGATGATGCTTCTTACACGTAGCCTAAGGTCATCCCACCGCTTCCTGCACTGCTGTGGGGTGCGGCTACGGTCCCCACCGTGCTGACGCGCTCTGCCACCAGGGCCCATATGGCCTTCTTTTTGGCTATCGCCGGCCTGGTCATTTGGGGCGAAAAAACAACGGCTGCATTGTCTTGTAGGGTCTCCGCGAGCATGCTCAGTTCCTCCCGGGAGAATCTGTCCTGGCGCTGGCGGTCGCATGCCTTCTTGTCAACTTTGGGCATTTTTGGGTGGTTAAGTGGGTGGGTGATGGGTTGGGACAGGTGTCAGGGTTGGATCTGGTGTTGTTGGGAAGGATGGCAATGGATTGTGTTTTTAAAGATGGCCGCCGTGCTGTTTCCCGTTCCGCCACGATGACGCTATTTCCGTTTCCGCTTTTTACGGTGACCGCTAATTGCGGCCACCGCTGATTACGGTGACCGCTAATTACGGTGGCCGCTGAGATGGTTGGCGGTAGTGCACCTTGCGCGGCCTACGATGCCGGTAGGGGCCCTTTCCGCCATGGCGTTATTTACATTACCGCCATGGCGTAATGCTCGTGCGCGATGGGTCGGAATGTGGCGCTCTTTCCGCCATCGGTCCACGGCGTAAACGTTCATTATGCCATGGCGGTAATGTCGGCTACTTACCGCCAGGGTCGTAATGAGGCCCATTGACACATATTGCTTATACAATCAAATTTCTTTATACACCAGGAGCTCATTTACAGAGGCAATTAACTAAATAAACACTCAAAAGAATGCTTATATATAAAACTGGCAGGTCCTATACAACACAAACATTGGTGTTACTTTGTGATTGAGCTTGCTCAAAGAGTTCCCAAAGGGTAAGTTTTGGCGTTGAGGGGCAGGTAGTTGGTAGTAATGCCATAGGCATTTAAATAGCCATGGCTAATCATTGAGTGGGTAAATGACCAAATATGCCCATGGGATGTTGTTTCTCCTCACATCCTATCTCCATCCTATCTGTGTTCCACTGCAACATTTCTGGCTTACACTAAGTAGGCATAATTAAAAAAGGATGGATGTAAGTCTCGGATCAATCATAACCACTGGCATTGCTCTGGTCAGCCTTCCATTCCATTGTCTGCAAATCAGCCTTGACCCTGCCCCAAATGTGAGCAGCCCTCCCCAAACTATTAGATTGCTAGACCACAAGGCCTAAAAATGCCTGTAGTTGCTTGTGTTCCAGTGCAGAGGGTACATGGCCTAGCAATTAGAACTGAATTGCACCTTTTGGTGGCTGAACCACAAGTTATTTGCCAATGGCTTGTCCCCTTCTGTAAAGGCACCGACATACTAAAGAATTATGGCATGGAATTTTGTGCAGAGCAATGATAGTGGTAATGTTTAATTTAAATCCTTGTATCTATCACTCTTTAATGTTACTCCTCTCCCCTCCAGAATTACATTCTTGCTACCACCAACCTTATTTTTTCACTTATAATTAAGTTGTTAATGCACCAGAATATATATTTTCAATGTAATTTGTGAGGGCCCCCAGTCGATTGATGCACCTTCTGCAGAAATCTGTGTGCAAGCAACATCATGTGTCATTTATTGTTTGATATACTTAAACATCTTATTAAGCATGATGTGAACAAACGCTATATTCCCACAAAAAATAAACATACTTTAAATTACAGAAACCAACTTTGTAATTTTAGGTTTGAGAAAATAGTTTTAGGCAGCCTGCTTGAGTAAGTGTGCTACCTCATTTATCGGTGTGAATGACCCATCATCTCCCTGGCCGTTTGTGCTTTCATGGCTGTGAGGCATAGATCTTTGTCCAGGAAACAAATGCTGGCTCGTCCTCCTGCAGTGCAGCCTCTCAGAATGTTAATCTCTCAGAGGTTCATGCTGCACGTTTAGAGTGAAATGCCCCCACAGATCCCAAGTCCCCCACTCCCTTGGGTCCCATATTCAAGGATGCCTTTGTAGGGTGGGCCAGGGAGTGGCCTTGGGGGGGCCTGACCCCCCTGATGCAGCTGGGCCTGCCTATTTGTTCCTCATGCAAAGAAACTGTCCATTTTGTTCGACAATGCCCTAAAAATCTAAAAGAAGAGCCAATGGAAATAGGGTGCCTCAGAGGGGAAGAGTGGGAAGAAACAGATGCTGATCTAGAAACCTTCAGCATATGTCTATGCCAGTCTTCAACTGACTTTACCTATGAAAAAGCCCTAGTAAATGGAAGCCTAGTAAAGGCGCTAATTGATTCAGGCAGCAAACAGACCGTCACAAGGGCTGATTAGGTAACAATGGCAGACTTAGAAAATGCACATGTGTACACAGAGTCACATGTGTACACAGAGATAATGAAATCTACCCCCAGGTACCTATATACATTAACATCAGGGGTGAATCACGGCTGGTATCATCCGCCATTATTCCTGGACTTCCCAAAGAAGTCATTGTGGGAAGAGACTTTCCTGCATTTTCTACTCTCTTATAAGTTATCCCAAATTCCAATAGAGAGTTTATACCTCATGATTGTTAGCAATCTGACTGTTTACTGTGGTGTCGGAGTGGACGGAAACCAAATGTTAGGAACCTACCATTCGCCAAGAGATACCTTTCAAACCTCAGGAACACCTAAGAACACAATCACCACCTCAATCCCAGTTTGTAGGATACATTCGGGAGACAAACACGAACACTGTGTCCTTTCGGAATGGAGGAAAAGAAACATATGGAATATGCGAAAATCCCTGAATACCTTTTCCCCTTGTTCTCTCCAAGACCCAAAAAAGGAGGACCTTGGAAAAGACTCAGTGTATCCTCATCGCAGAAGGAAAGGGTATGTGAGAAACCCGAAGGTGTCTCACCCGCTAGTCCCTGGCAATCTGCCATTCGGGTGACCAGGACACATCCATCGCATTTGGATACGGTTCCTGGGGGTGGACCAGTGCAGGAGGATCACCTGGGTGAGGGGTCCTCTGGGAGTGGGAGTGGGACACCGGATGGTGAGATGTGGTATCCCTCTCTTCCCTGTATCACCTTTACCCCATCCTACCCAATGGAAGATTTAGAAACTCAACCCCCGCCCCTTTCCCGGCACAAACACTTTTACTCGGACAGTCCGCTCTGGGAGAAAACAGACTCACACCTGAGCCGTATACCTGCCATGTCCCAATGCTATGATCAGGCGAGGTCAGGCAATTATCTCCAATTACTGGACCCGGACTTGGGAGGACAAGATATCAGCTCTAACCAGAGCCCACTACCATACTCACTTGGCCTTGAAAAAGACTTAGGTCAAAACGCGCGTCGGCTGTTTACACTCACTAAGGTTGACCAACTGGCATTAATTGCCACTCTGATCAATTTTTGTTCTGGTAAATCGACAAAAATAATAAAAAAACACATGCACCAACAACTCTTTTGACTTGACCATTAATTAAAACCAAAGGCAAAACTGCTATTTCTTGGTCCATTGAATCCATCCAGCACCCACAATCATCCAAAGGTTTGTCATCCCACCAAAACATTGTAGAAAAGGGGTCTGAGCCTGGACGAGGGTGACCAGTCTTTAACATATTAAAGTGAAAACCCTGACAAAGGAAAGGAACTTTTGTGTTTTGTTTGTTACATCAGGCCCTTTGCAATAAGAGACTGTCATTGCGAGAGAGACTTTGGCAGAAGGCCCTGATGCCTACATGTTGAACTGTTACCTTGTGGCCAAGAAGCCAGAGTGTGTGCGAAGCCTGCATGTGCCGCCTTGCCCCGTGCTGAAAACATGGGGAAGGAAAGCTAACTGCCACACATCATTTCTTGAACACTTTTCTTTTGTATACATTGTTATCCCACACCATTTTGTATTTAGAAGTAAGGATTGCAAATAGGTTATGTCATGAGAGGACAAAAGCAGTGAATATGGCAAGGGAAATGTGCACAAGATCACACAGTGAATAGCTTTAAGTCAGACAGCATGCACACAGGAACCAAGACACATGTACACTAAAACCCAGGATGTGCAATTAGAGAGTGATGCCAATGCAAATATATGAAAAGCTCCTTTTTAAAAAAAAAACTATTTTTAGTAGTTTTCCAAAACAAACAATACAAACCAAACATGCAGTGCATTTATCAACAATCCAATTGTACATTACGTAATTCTGAACACTGCTCCCCTTATCCCACCCCCCATTCCGAGCCTATTGCTTCTCACCTTCCGTACCTGCATCTCGTGGTAGGGTCTCCCCTTCCATAGGTTCTGCCGGGTCTTGTATTGACCCAAACAACTCCGCTATTAATAATTTCCAAACCATCAAGGGACTCTGTCTCCTCCTCTCCCCCTGCGCTGTTAGCTTCTTGCCATACCATGATTTCTGCCTCTGCCCATTTCTGCAAGTCTTTCCACCACACCACTCTCGGTCTGTGGCATGTCTTCCACCCCATAGCAATTCTCCTCTTTGCAAGCACATATGCTAGGTCTTTCAGTTTACTCACATGCTTGAGTTTCTGCAATCTAGGGAACCCCCTAACAAACAGGCCCATACTGTATCCACCACAATCTTAACCCCCTTCTCCTCTAGTTTCTGTTCCACTTCGCTCCAGAAGCGCTCAATAACCGGGCATGACCAAAACATGTGCACCATGCCCATCTTCTCCTCATCACATTTAGGGCATGCTTGCTGTCCTGCATTTGCAAACCTAGATATCCTCTGGGGTGTCATATACGCCCTATGTGTAATATACAGTTGTATCTGCTTTAATCTCGCATTCCTCTACACCTTCTTATGGTACCCCTTAACTTGTTCCCACATCCCATCTTCCATCGGGCATCCCACTTCCACTTCCCAGTCTTGTCTCAATTGTGTTACCTCCTTCCCAACCTTAGACATCATCATCTCGTAAATTCTGGATATCTCATGTCCTCCCTCCGTTATATCGTATATTATATCTATGGTGGCATCTGGTTCTTCGTCCAATACAGTTTTCGGGCCATATTCTCTTAATTCTCTGCACCATTCTGTGATACGTAATATACGGGCCCGTGTGTAACCCAGTTTCCTCACCCAACACCTCAAAATCTATGATGGAGCCCTCTCGCCAGATATCACCCATCGTTGCCAACCCAACCGGTTCCCAGTGATTCCTAATGATCATCCTTAGCTGCTTATCTCCCCCGGTTAGAGCAACTAATTGTATCTGAGGGGAACAGGGGGATGGACTCCCCATCATCTGTGTTACACTTCAGGCTTCCTCGCGGGCCTCCTTGCAGAATACAACTTCTTTACAAGCTCCTCTATGGACCAGATACAGGCTACCATGGCGTCTGTACAAACTTTGACGGACTCCGGGTCACCTGACACGTCTTGTACGTGGAAGACGTACGGCAAGTCACGCCCCTCTTACGACTATAAAACCCCCGTCTTCCAAGGGGCTCGTTGCTGCTAATTAGCGTTACAAGCTACACGCGGTTTTGTCCGTTTCCTCTTCGTGTCTTCCTACACGATTCCTCATCTGAACTCCTGGTTTTGACCTTTGCCTGATTTCTGGATTGCCTCGTCTCCTACTTTATTCCTGTCGTGCTCGTCTGGTTTGACTTGGAACGTTACTGGATCCGGCTCCCTTCTGTCTCTTGCGGTACTTCATTCCTGGTTGCCACTCTGCACTCAGAACCAAATTGCTGTCTACTATTCCGGACCATTTCTACAGCTACTCGGCATACTTGTGTGTTCAGGTACATACTTAATTGGCTATCCCCATCTCTGCTATTGTTTACATCCACGACTTATTTGGATATTTGTCTTCTGTTGGATTCTGGGACATTGAGTGACTCTCCTGTGAGGTTGCCCTTAAGTGCATATAAACGCTTTCCTGAAACTGCACCAACCCGGCACTAGTGCGACCCTCGTGCCGTCCGGGGCTACTTCCCTATACTAACATCCCTGTTTGTTATTTTCTCCTGTCGTTGTCTTCTGTTTCCTGGATTCTTTTCCTCAATATATCCTTATTCAGGTCAGTTGTTATCAATTCTATATCTATAGTTGGGACCGATATTGAATTAGACCATTTCCACTCATTTTGTGTTATTCCTTGTAGATCACCCCGGGGAAGCTCCACTCCAACATCTATCTAGGTAGTTGCCCATTTAATTCAACTGTTCTAATCACTTGCATTAACCTCAACACTGTCTAATATCTTTGGATTCCTTTGCAGCATTGGTATTGGCGGTGTGTGTTCTCCCCGCTCTTTTATTCAATTGACACCTCTGTCTGTCCCAACTGAAACAGCAGAGAGGTACATTGTGGAAAAGAGCCCCTCTTTGAGGAAGCCTGAGTCTTGTACTCAGGGGAGCTGGGATGGAAGGCTGAATATCGATTCTTGTACCACCATCATCTCCAAGGTCACTTCTCTGCATCTTCGGCCTATTTCGGAGTGGTGAGTAACAATCTGGCATGCCCTACGCCACATCTTCCACCCAAATAACATCATCTTGGGGCGCCCTTCCATTTCTGTTTTGGACAGCCACACCATCTCTTTCAGGTAAAACGGGGAACAGTCGTGTCCAAACAACCTGGATTCGGGGGTCACTTCATCCGAAAGCCACTTAGCAACATACTGCAGTTGGCTGGCTACATAATAGACCTCATAATTGGGCAGTTTTATCCCACCTTTCTCGTAACAATTTTGTAGCTTCCATAGTGCCATTCTGTTTCGCATGCCATGCCACAGAAAATCCCTACACATGCTGTTCAGTTTAATAAAAAACTTCTTGGGTATCAAATGTGGTATATTCCCAAAAAAGTGCAGGAGCCTAGGTAGGACCACCATCTTTAGCATTGCCCCCCGTCCCATCATTGCCATGGGCAACTTCTCCCAGAATCTCATGCATTTTTCCATTTTTTTAACGGCTACCTCCGTGTTGTGCTTATGCTCCTCTTCCGCTGTGTGGTATACATCTACTCCTAAGTAAGGAAATGTGCTAATCGCCCATGGTACCTATAATGCTGGTAACTGTTCCTGTGGGATCCCTTTATATCCTCCCAGTGGAAACCTGCTGGACATCTGGGGGTTCACCGCTATACCAGACAACCCCGCATATCTCTCCATTACTTCTAAAATATACTGGAGATTTTCTTCTGGGTGCCGCAAGTACAGCAGCATATCATCCACATATAAGGTGATCAAATGCCGTTCCCCTCCCACCTCAATGCCTATGATGTCATATTGTTGTCTCAAGTATATTGCTAGGGGTTCAAGAGCCAATATGTAGAGCATTGGAGACCACAGACATCCTTGCCTGGTGCCTCTCTGAAGCTGCCATCTTTCCGATATCACTGCTCCAGTTTTAACTCTAGCCAGCGGTTCACTGTATAGCATTTTTGCCCAACGTATATATCCAGGCCCCATCCCATAGCCTGCCAGAGATGCCAACAGCCATGGCCACCTGACCGAATCGAAGGCTTTTATCGCGTCCAAAGATACAATTGCCATTTCACCCTCGTTCTCGCCCCCAAACTCAATGACCCGTTGGAGTCGCCTGTGATTATGGGATATATTCCTATTCAGGACATAACCGGTCTGATCAGGGTGTATCAGTTTAACAATAACCCGTTTCAGTCTATTTGCCAAAACAGCCGTCAATATCTTGCTATCTTGGTTCAACATCGACTAGGGTCTATAGGAACCGCAGCTATGCCCTGGCTTGTTAGGTTTGGGAAGCGGTATTATAATCGCTTCTCTAAGTGACTTTTACAGTTCCCCTTCTGTCTCCCGTAGGTCAGCCAGTATCCCCTTTTGCAGACCCTTAGATTTTGCTATGGCCACCCCCCGCATGACAACCTTAAAAGCTTCCCACAGTGTGCCCGCCGAGTCCACACTACCGGTGTTTGTCTCAAAATAGGCTGTAATCTCCTCCCTCATATCCTCCCTGAAAAAAGGGTCTCTCAATGTTTCTGCTCGGAGGCACCACGTCGGGATCCTTGCTCTTGGGGGGCAGTATTTCCATCCGAGGATCAAGGGCGAGTGGTCCGACAGGACTCTTGCTTTATATTCTACTTGTGTAACTTCTGTTATTACCTCTGGTGTAGCAAAAACATAGTCCAGCCTCGTATGTAACTGCTGCGGAGTGGAATTATGCGAGTATTGCCTTTCCTGAGGGTGTCTCATCTTCCACACATCTCCCAAACCAAAGTCATCTAGCAAAGTCTGCAGCACTTTAGCAGCTGGGGTGGGTCTGTCCATTTTCCTGTCTGATCTGACTACCCTAGGGTTTAGTACACAGTTGAAGTCCCCTCCCCAGATCACCGCGCTCCCCATGCACCTGCTAAGATCAGTACATAACGTTCTAAAGTACGCCGCTGTATTCTGGTTCGGGGCGTACGTGTTTACAATGCTTATCTCCCTATTTTCCACTAATCCCCTCAGTATGACCATCTTCCCATCCTTCTCAACTATCTCCTGCAACCCCTGAAAAGGGACATGCGGCGCCACCCATATAAGCACTCCCCTGGCATAGGCGGAGTATGACGAGCCCACCATCACCCCCTTCCATTTATTAGCATTCGTCTCCATCTTAGCCCATGTTAAGTGGGTCTCCTGTAGCAGAGCAATGTCTATCTTTTGCCTACGCAAGTACAACATGACCTTGTTCCTCTTTAAATAGCTATTAAGGCCCCTAACGTCCAGGTAACTACCTTAAGGTCCCCCATGGCTTGTTAGAGTTCCCCTCCGCCCCCCATCGGTGCAGACCAGCTCCAGGTTCCTCCTCAGACTATATAGGCTTGTTTCCCAATTTAAACTCCCCTTAACTAAAAACACATCAAACTCCCCAACCTTCCTCCCACCCACCTCCCTAACCATCCCCAACATCACCACCCCCCAACTGTTGCCCAGCTCCATCCCTGGATCTTAGGCACTGCCGCATCTAGCTCTTTCTGGCAATAGCCTGTACTCGCAGCTCAGCAGGGTGAGGTCGCCCTAGTGGGTCTCCTACTGCTACTACTACTACTCGGGGGGCAGGGTGTCTTCGTACTGCCGCTCCAATCCACTTCAATTCGACCACGCATTGCTATTCAATTTACTTATGTAGTCTGCATTCTATATTCCTGTGCAGTTCCCTTAGGGGCCACTGCAAAAAGTTTAAGACTACAGGTGTTAGCAGTAAACCCAATTGGTAGCAGTCTGCACCACCCAGATTTACCTGGTAGCTGTGGCTGAGCAGTCAGACTTCCCTCAAAAAGAGTTAGGCAGTATATAGAGTATACACAATAGGGCTAGAAATACAGTAGTACAAGCAAACACTGACCAGAGCAAAATGTTCATAGGCCAGGCCCACTCTTGGAGAGAGCAAGGCGGAATGTGCCCAAGATCACACAGTGGAAATGCACTCAAAGGCCCTCATTACGACCCTGGCGGAAAGTGACTGACATGACCGCCATAGCGTAAATAGCGTTTCCGCCACGGCACGACGGAGGAAAGTGCGGCCAATTCCGACCCATCGGGCACGAGCATTACGCCATGGCGGAAGTGCAAAGTCCGCGATGGCGGAAATGACCCCAAAACGCCCCTTACCGCCGTCGTACTTCGCCCTAGGTGCAATTCCGCCACCCATCCAAGCGGACACCGTAATGAGCGGTCAGCGCAAAATACGGTCACCGTAAATATACGGAAACGGAAGTAAAAACATGGGGCCGGAACGGGAAACTGCACGCCGCACACCTATAAATAGAGAATCCCAACACAACCATTAAAAATCCGACCCTGAGACACATCCCAACCCGTTAGCCACCCCAGGTAAAATAATAAATATGGCCAAAGTAGCAAAAAAAGCGTGCGACCGCAAGCGGCAGGTCCACTTCTCCCACGAGGAACTCACCGTGCTCACTGAGACCCTCCAGGAGAATGCTGCCGTCGTCTTCTCCACGCAAATGACCAGGACGGCACTTGCGAACAAGAAGGCTATATGGGCCCTGGTGGCACAGCGGGTAAGTGCGGTGGGGACCGCACCCCGCAACCCACAGCAATGCAGAAAGCGATGGGACGACCTACGGATACGCGTCCGGAGCATACTCTCTGCCAACCGGAACATTGCCACAGCTACCGGGGGAGGATCGGAATCACCCATCAAGTTGACCCCCTGGGAAGAAATCTGTGCATCCACCATTGGAATGGAGAGCATAGAGGGAGTCGGAGGGATGGAGAAAGGTGTGCAGACATCAGAAGAATCAGGTAGGTGGCCCAAATTAAACTATGCCAAATCCACATTTACCAACCATGTGAAGTACCACGTGTCCCCATAGTGCAACAGAAACACATGTCCAGGAGAACGACCACATACATTGCCATGACAGCGACCCTTAAAAGCCAGATTAAACAAATAAATAATTAAAATTCCCACAAACACACTCTACATGTGCAGCATGCACACCCTAAGTGCAGACTGCAAAATAACTGCATCCCCAATCCACACAGAAATGAGACCACCGCCAAGGCCCTGACCCAAATCACCCCCAGGTACCACCCCAATGCATGTGATGCAATTGCCATTCCAATACCACAGACCCATGAATAACGCTCGCCCTCCTTTACTCCACCACAGGGTCCGATTCCAACGACGAGCTCCAGGACACCCCTACCAGCACACCTGCAAAGAGGGCCAAGACCAACGGCCAAAGACCCTCCACCTCAGCTGCACGGATCAAGACACGGCAGCAGCACAAATCGAGTGGCAGCACACTGGAGGGGACTCCAACAGGCACCCCAGCAGCCAGCATGTCCACAACAGCAGCACCACAGGTCCCCCCAATGGATGCCACAGAAGGCACTGCTTCTGGTGGCAGCAGCACCCCAGGTGACACTGCATACATGCCAGCATGCTCCGACACAGAAAACGGTGCTGTCGAAGCAGGACACAGCCATGACCTGTCACAATCCCCCTGTTTGTTCCATCCCGTACACCATGAGGAAACCACGCAGGGGCACCCACAAGACGACGACTGGCCAACCCCCACAAGGCCTGTTGCAAGGCAACATGAGGCGTCCAGCCCCTCTGTGACACCACCGCAAATGGGCATGGCCCAGCAGAGGCAACAGTCACTCGAGCAGATGGTAGAGCAACAGCAGCAACTGGCCACGCTCCTCAAGGAGCATGCTGCTGAATGTGGGGGTACCAAGGCAGCCATTGAAACCTCTACTGAGACACTTAGGGCAGAAATGGAGAGAAGTACCGAGAGCCTGAGGGGACAAATGGAGAGAAGTACCGAGAGCCTGAGGGCAGAAATGCAGAGAAGCACCGAGAGCCTGAGGGGGGAACTGCATGCGACGTCCAAAGACGTATGTGGTGAACTTGCCGCTGTGCGCCGTGTGCTCACTGAGCTCTCACAAACCCTCAGGGACATGCATGGACGTGAGCAGGCAGAGACATCATCCGTTGCAAGTTCCGTCCAGGGCAGCCCCCAACGTAGATCTGGGAGGACCCGCCGCTCCACAGGCAGGGGTGCCCCTGATACCCAGAAAGGGGGCTTGCAATAGCGTCTGCCCTCTGACATTGAGCGCCATTGGACACTGGTGTGTGGGGGGGGTAGGAGGGTGGAGGGGGTGTGTTGTGCTTCATTGGGTGGCGGGTCGATTGGGTGTGTAATGTCATTTCACATCTGCAATACAAATCTTCACATCCATCAAATGAGTTGCGTGGACATTGATCTCTGTGTACGAGGCCTATCTTGGCGTACAGTCCACATTGTGCATGTTCCAGACACACACAGCGCCACAAGTCCCGTGTCCATGTAACAGCCACCAGGCGTGAGTGCTAGAAGCATACATCTATGAGATTTTGACGGATCTCACGGGCCTCCTGTGCCTCGCGGACCCCTTGAGGTGCTGCCACATCCCCACCCTCATCATGACCATCATCAGGTGCTTGCAGTTCTGCGTCGGGGGGCATGGCCACATTCCTACGTACGCACATGTTGTGTAGCATGACACATGCCATGACCATCTTTGCCACCTTCTCATGGCGGTACAGGAGTGCCCCGCCAGACCTGCTGAGGCAGCGGAAACGACCCTTCAGTAGGCCGAATGCCTGTTCTATGACCACACGGGTACGTGAGTGGGCACGGTTGTAGTCCTCCTCATGCTGGTCCCGTGGGTTCCGGATTGGTGTAAGGAGCCATCTCTTCAGTGGATACCCGCCATCACCTGCATGTGGACAACAAAGGATGTTTGTGGAATGTCATTACTACGTACGCATCCCCCCCCTTCCTGCCAGGTCAGTCACGCATCACCTACCCCACATAAACATGCATTTAATGAGACTCACCGAGTAGCCAGGATCGGCGCCCTGCGTGTCGCTCCATGTAGCGTGGTATTCTAGAGTTCCGCAAGACCATAGAATCATGTGTTGACCCTGGAAATCGGGCAGAACAATGTGTGAAGATCCTGTTGGAGTCACACACCATTTGTACATTGATAGAATGATATTGCTTCCGGTTGCGGTACTGGGCCTCCATGGCATGTGGGACAACCAATTCCACATGGGTGCAGTCAATGGCACCAATGCAACCCGGTATGCCGCCAAGTGCATGGAATCCCACTTTTGTGTTTGTAAGCTCCTGCTCCGTGCGTGGTAAAGTGATGTAGTCGTCTGAGTGCTTCAGGAGGGCATCAAGCACTTGGAATAGTGTCCGTGAGAATAGTGGCTGTGAAATGCCATGCAACTGTCCGACTGTGTGCTGGTAGGTGCCTGTGGCCAGGAAGTGTAGTACAGACACCACCTTCAGTAGGGGTGGGATGGCGGTTGGGCTATCTATCATGCTGACAAGGTCAGCGTGTGTCATGTCGACAATGGCGGTTATGGTGTCCCGGTCCAAACGGTAGAGGGTGTGGATCTGCTCAGCTGTGAGGTTGAACGGATTAGCTCGGAGGCGTGGGATTGTGGGCTGCCTGCGTGGTGGTAGTGGCTGTGCTGGTGGGGCTTGCTGGCCATGCCTTGCCCTCCTCCTCCTCCTCCTCCTGCGTCTCCTCTGTGCGGCCGCTTGTTGTAGTAGTTGGCGTTCGTCTTCTTCTTGTAGTTGGAGTACTTGCAGTGCAATCAGGTCCCCCAGGCCCAAAATCGCTAGTCCTGCCGGTAGCATTCTGGAGTGGGTGTGGTTGTGGGAGGGGGTTGGGTGTGCAATTTATGTGTTTTCAGGCTGTATTGCCTTCACCTGTGGTGATTCATTCCACCTGTGTCAGCTGCAATGCCTTTCGTGCGAGCACGTCCCGCACACGACGCTGCAATTAGACGCATGGCATCTTAATAATAATAATAATAATAATAATTAGGCTTTTATATAGCGCTACAAACCCTCAGGTATCTGAGCGCTGCTTATTATTACCCACGGTGTGTGGTGCTCATTTATCGACCTCGGAAGGATGAAAGGCTGAGTTTGGCCCCGCCGGGATTCGAACCTGCGTTAACAGGCTCTGCACGGGTGTCAAAGCGGGCGTTCTACTCGCTGTGCCAATTGACCGGCATTCATGTTCTTAATCCCGATGGCAGTGGAATATTGGTTTATATGCTAATTCTGCTATGGTCACATTGTTGCACATACTACATTTGCATTTGCGAGCAGACTTGTGAAGGGTCGGTGGAATGTAGTGCCCGATCAGCGGTGGACCCTCATGCAGCACTGCACCGACGTTAACCGACGGCGGGGAGTCCCATCAGTGATTGTGGCCAGTTACCATTTTCACACACAGCCGCACTGCATAGATGTATTTGTGGATGCAAGCGTTCACAGCTGCCTTTTCAACGTGATGTTGCAAATTAGGAATTCGAAGGGCAGCGCTTTCGGTTTTCGACTAGCGGCGTGGAGACGCCCACAGGTCTGACTGGAAAAGTAACGTTCTATTGTTGAATGTCCTTGGGACAGGGCCCATGACGGGAATGCAATGAATGATATGATTTGAATGGGATGCGCTATAGCGTAGTGGACGATAAGGCAGGACGTTCCCAAATACATGTGACTTCACTACACAAGGAATCCGGGCAGGAGCACAGTGGATTTTGAAGGCTGCATTACGCACAGACTCAATGGAAATTTCGAATGTAATGTGAGTGAATATTCAGGCGTTTTCATAACGGGATGAGGGAATGATGAATGGATGCATGGACAGATAATTTAATTGGGAGTCTGCCATGTACATGGGTATTTGGAATCTATCCCCTTCCCCTGCGCTATGTGATGCAAGGCTGCCATGGTGGGACGATCGTCTGTCTGCCCTTGTTGTACCCTCCCTGTCTCGACGCGCCTTCAATCACTTGTGTCTATGCACGTTGATGATCCCATCTGATGCATCCTGTTCTGACAGGCGCATGCACACAGACACTCGTTTGTAATGGAGTATTCACATCGATTTGGGTCGTTATGAATCGCTAGTGATTTTTGGGTGCAATTGGTCCTTATGAGTGGGCTAGCATGCATGTGGTTGTAGGTTTGGTGTGTTGAATGATGTGAGTAATACATATGAAGTTTGGATGCCCATTCTATCTTCTTTTTTCTTTTGGGTGACAGGTATCTCCTCCCCTTCTGCCGCTGCCATCTGTACGCCACTCCTGCAGATGGCTTCTACAGTCGACACCTGCATCTTCGAGTTAATCAGTGGAGCACCATTACGATCTTATGGGACGATCGCCAATGGCCCACATGCCCTTACGCAGTACTTGTGGCTAGGTGCAGCATACCTAGCTTCCAGCTGGACTAGTGCCTACCTCATGGGACGGCCCTGCGGTCCTAGGCGCTTCCATGTTGCCTTTTTGGAGGTTGATGTTGCCCCTGTGTGCCATGAGGGTACAGGGCGTCACACTTGGGGTAGCTGGTCATTTATTGCGGATGCAGCCCACAGTAATGCTGATCATTTGTGAGTTCCTGTTCTAATGGCTGTATGGCCTTGGTGATTTCGATGTGCATTAAATTTGTATTCAGATGTTAACCGTGTAGCGTTATTCTTTGCTAGTAATGTGGCATATTCCGTTTTGTGGCGCGATGTTTTGTGAGGTGTTCTGCATTGGGTTCCGGCTCCTGGGTACAGTTGTGTGGTACCTGCTTATGCTCATGGTCGGTTTGACTACTGGCATGTGTACAGGGCTGGTGCAGTCTCCCTCAGGTTGCTGCTTTGGATGTTGATTTACACTGGTGGCAGGCGATGGGGGACAGTTGTTGTTTTGTGTCATGATGGTTTCTTCAGTTCATTTTGGTGTACTTGCACCTTCAGATGCCTGTGCTGCATCGGTACGGCAATGGTGTGTTGCCAATTGTGGGTGGCCACTCACAGGGCACTTGGGGCCCCTGCATGCATTTGTTCGTTGGCATGCTTGGGTGACTTGTGCATTTCACTGGTTGCATGGTGTGACTGCATTGCGCCTACGAGGCGTTGTGCAATGTGGGCAGGGAGTCGAGTACAGGCACTCAGTAGGGCCATTTACGGTTGGTTCGCGATGCCGTATTTCTCACCATGGCGGAATGGTACTTTCCGCCATGCTTGATGGCGTTAAGTACATGTCCGCTAGGGTCAGAATTCGCGTACCGTTGCGCCATGGCGGAAATTACGGTTTTGCAAGGCGCGCGTGCGCGTACTTGGTGCAGTTAGCGTTGGCGTTCACTGCGGTGTCGCTAATGGCATCGTACTTTACGGTGACGGGTCATGATCGCAATGGGCGGTATTCGATGGCGGTATTACATTTCCGCCATCGTTTTTCCTATTCCGCCAGGGTCGTAATGAGGGCCAAAGTCTTTGCAGAAAAGTCAAAATAGGTTGGATCAAGTTAGAAAGGTAATGTTAACAGGTCCGAGGTCACCCCAGGATAGAGAGTCAAGGATTTACGGGACACCTTGGACAATCTGTTGCAAGGGAGACCAGGCGGGACACAGTACCTGAAATGGTGAGATAGCTCCAGCGGGGGCAGTTGTTCCTGGCAGCGGGTGCAAGTCGGGGCTTCATCCAGGGGAAGAGAAGATCTCCACGTGGAGGAAAGCTGGAGGTCGTTGCACTGCCAGGGAAGAAACCAGCCGCAGAGTTTCCCGGTTAAAAGGTACTACCCTTTTATTCGTGGTAGTGGTGAAGCGTGGCTATCCGGCCGCCGGGGTGCTTGGCACGGGCGATTCGACCACAAGACGATCCAGGAAGACAAAAAAGGTGAACTGGTTGGTCCCTCCAGCTCAAAGGGAAGAAGACTCTCCTAGAAGAAGATCTTCTCTGTCGTCGGGAAAGTGGTGAGTTTCGTACAGCAGGGCTCCACCGGTGGTGTCATTGTTGTAGATGGCTCAGCTTCTCCCCTCTTCGGATTCTTTAGGTCCTGTGGAGACTTCTTAAGTTCCAGTCCCCAAAGCCCTGCTTTTATGCAGAAAACCCCCATTCATCAGCCTAGCTGTCAATCAAACATGCTAAGTGGTGAGCCGGGCGGCTCACCACTGGGCCGATCACACAAGAGTGTGACTTGAGTTGCCAAGGCAACTCAGTCCAGGGTGCCTATTCCCCCTTCCCACACATCCTGTAGACCCAGACAGAGTGGCACGACTTTTGGAGGCTTCTGTGCAGAAGCCCGCCAAAAGTGGAACAAAGGGCTCGACTTGGGTTAGGGTTTCAGAGGCGAACACAAACGCCATTTTAAAACCGAGTCCTGGCAAAAATACCCAATCCGGGAATAATATTAAATAAATAACCCGGCGGTATCTTTAACATTGCACCAAAAAGTGGTGCGTTTAAAATGAATGGGAAAATCCCATAGGGAATATTCCGGTGGAATATTCCGCGTGGTATCCACTGCCACCAGCCAGAAACTCGACAAGGGGGGACGGGACAGTGCCCCCTTGGAAAACAGACCCAAGGGCAATCGAATTACCCCTACCAGTACTTCCACAATATGATGGTTTGTACTGGTTCTGTTCACAATTTAAGACTAGTAAAGCCAATGGTGACTTTACATGCCCTGGGAGACATTAGTCAGTCCCAGTGTACGGAGTCTATGTTTGGGGGTCACTATGACACCCCTGTGTTACTGCACTGAGGGTGCTGTGTAACACACTTTCCAAAAACACATGATGCCCTATGGAGTAAAAGACCCCATAGCCCATAAAACACATTACATAGTCAAAGGACATTCTCAAATCATGCCTAAGAGTGGGAGAAAAAGTGTCTCACTCTTAGCAGGAGAAAAAAATAAAACCCAAAAATCCAGCAAAGCTGCTGGGGGACTCACTAGGTTTTGGAAATTAGCCTTTACAGAGAATTCTCCCTAACACAGTCCATCAAGTTCAACAAACCCAAGGATATCACAACTCAATATCAGCATTGTCCGTCCACACCCCACCATCATTATCTCTATCTTTGTCTCTACCGGGGCGCCCCGCTCTGTGTCACTTCAATATACATAACATCCCCATCACTTATTGTGTTCCTCCTGGGCCTGGTCCGCATCTCGTTCCGGGCAGCCCTGTAGGTCTAGCCATGTCGCTGCTTCCTCTGGGGTGTCAAAAAAGAACATCCTGCTTTTATGCAACACTATCAGTTTTGCGGGATACAGAAGCATGTATTTGATTCCTGCTGTGCGTAGCCTCCTCTTAACAGCCACGTAGCTATACCAACTGGTACCAACATTGTATAATAAGGATACGCTGTGATGGTGGATGAAGCTCTTTCAATCGTTCCCCCTTTACGGAAGTACTCCAAGATCTTCTCGCAATCTTTATAGTTCAATATCTTCGCAATTATCGCGCGGGGAGGGGCCCCAGGCCTTGGCTTCCTCATGAGGGCTCTATGTGCCCTCTCCACTGTGAATCCCTGCAAGAGTTTATCAGCCCCTATTTCTTGTAGGATCATGTTCTCCACATAATCTGTAGGGTCCTGGCCTTCTTCTACCTCCGGCAGGCCGACCACACGGATGTTATTCCTTCTCGCCCTCCCTTCAGCTTCCTCCGCATGGTTCTCCAGGTTAGCCACCTGTTGCTTTAATATGTGGACCTCCCTTGCATTAGTGGTGCTAGTGTCTGTGTTAGTTTTCACTGCACTCTCCAGGCTACTTGTTCTATCTGCCAACCCCCTGACATCTTGTCGCAACAGGGTGACGTCTATGCCCACAGCGTCTATTTTAGCCTCCAAGGAGGTTTGCAGGTCTGCCATTACTATTCCCCAAGAGTCCCGCAACTCCGATATAGCTGTCAATATCTGGTGGTTTTCAGTCGCTGATGTGCTTTCCACAAGTGCGGTCGCTCCCCTCTGCGTCAACGCCACCGGAGAATGCTGCGACCTGGCAAACACCTCCATCGTGGGTTGTTTGCTTTTGCTTTTTGCTCCTCTTCCCGTCATCCCACGATCTTAGTCATCTGCCTTAGGTCACATGGTCCTTGGCGTGGCAATTCTACTTCGTTGACCTGCTGTGCCACCCATGCGCCACTCCCAGTCAGGCAGCGCCGTGAGTGAAGTTCTGTCTCAAATGGGTTGCGTCCTCCCATGTATCTGGTATCCTCAGTGTTGGGGCACACCTTGCTTCTATTGGTTTCACCACAGTGGCAACCAGTGGCTTAAGCTTCCATCCACTGGGTCATAGAGTTTACCATCCCCCACGGCGTGGGTTTATCAGCAATGTCCGTGTTCCACCCAACACGCACCCTTATTCAATGTATTCCACCGTCCTTTTGCTGCCCAATGCGCTGTTTTATGCATGCAGTGCAGCACAGTGGTCTTACGTGACCCCCTTCAGTGCATGCGCCTCACTTTGCCCCAGGCCAGCGCCTCCGCTCGTGCTTCTGTATCTAGGGGAATCACCAGGGTACTCCCTTCCTGTTAGTTAGACACTCGGGGCAGTGATCTCCTCTGTTGTACTGTCAGGAGCTCAGGGCTCATAATGTGCCTGGCCTCTCCATTGTTAACATGCAGCATAGATATGCCGCGCTCCTCACGTCCCTGTTTTCATTGGCCCTCATTACGACCCTTGCGGAAATCAACTGACATGACCGCCATAGCGTAAATAGCGTTTCCGCCACTGCACGATGGAGGAAAGTGCGGCTAATTCTGACCCATCGGGCACGAGCATTACGCCATGGCGGAAGTGCAAAGTCCGCGATGGCGGAAATGACCCCAAAACGCCCCTTACCGCCGTCGTACGTCGCCCTAGGTGCAATTCCGCCACCCATCTTAGCGGTCACCGTAATGAGCGGTCAGTATACGGAAACGGAAGTAAAAACATGGGGCCGGAACGGGAAACAGCACGCCGTACACCTATAAGAGCAGAATCCTAACACAACCATTAAAAATCCGACCCTGAGACACATCCCAACCCGTTAGACACCCCAGTTAAAAAAATAAATATGGGAAAAGTTGCTAAAAAAGCGTGCGACCGCAAGCGGCAGGTCCACTTCTCCCACGAGGAACTCACCGTGCTCACAGAGACCCTCCAGGAGAACGCTGCCGTCGTCTTCTCGACGCAAATGACCAGGACGGCACTTGCGAACAAGAAGGCCATATGGGCGCTGGTGGCACAGCGGGTAAGTGCGGTGGGGACCGCACCCCACAACCCACAGCAATGCAGAAAGCGATGGGACGACCTACGGATACGCGTCCGGAGCATACTCTCTGCCAACCGGAACATTGCCACAGCCACCGGGGGAGGATCGGAATCACCAATCAAGTTGACCCCCTGGGAAGAAATCTGTGCCTCCACCATTGGAATGGAGAGCATAGAGGGAGTCGGAGGGATGGAGAAAGGAGTGCCGACATCAGAAGAATCAGGTAGGTGGCCCAAATAAAACCATGCCAAATCCACAATTACTAACCATGTGAAGTACCATGTGTCCCCATAGTGCACTAGAAACACATGTCCAGGAGAACAACCACATACATTGCCATGACAGCGCCCCTTAAAAGTCAGATTAAATAAATAAATATTAAAAAATCCAAAAAACACACTCTACATGTGCAGCATGCACACCCTAACTGCAGACTGCAAAACAACTGCATCCCCAATGCACACAAAAATGAGACCTCCTCCAAGGCCCTGACCCAAATCACCCCCAGGTACCACCCCAATGCATGTGATACAATTGCCATTACAATTACCACAGACCCATGAATAACGCTCGTCCTCCTTTACTCCACCACAGGGTCAGATTCCAACGACGAGCTTCAGGACACCCCCACCAGCACACCTGCAAAGAGGGCCAAGACCAACGGCCAAAGACCCTCCACCTCAGCTGCACGGATCAAGACACGGCAGCAGCACAAATCGAGTGGCAGCACACTGGAGGGGACATCAACAGGCACCCCAGCAGCCAGCATGTCCACAACAGCAGCACCACAGGTCCCCCCAATGGATGCCACAGAAGGCTCTGCTTCTGGTGGCAGCAGCACCATAGGTGACACTGCTTTCATGCCAGCATGCTCCGACACAGAAAACGGTGCTGTAGATGTAGGATCCATCCATGACCTGTCCCAATCCCCCTGTATGTTTCATCCCATACACCATGAGGACACCACACAGGGGCACCCACAAGACGACGACTGGCCAACCCCCACAAGGCCTGTTGCAAGGCAACATGAGGCGTCCAGCCCCTCTGTGACACCACCGCAAATGGGCATGGCCCAGCAGAGGCAACAGTCCCTCGAGCAGATGATAGTGCAACAGCAGCAAATGGCCACGCTCCTCAAGGAGCATGCTGATGAATGTGGGGGTTCTAAGGCAGCCATTGAAACATCTACTGAGACACTTAGGGCAGAAATGGAGCGTAGTACAGAGACACTAAGGGCACAAATGGAGAGAAGCACCGAGAGCCTGAGGGGACAAATGGAGAGAAGCACAGAGAGCCTGAGGGGGGAACTGCATGCGACGTCCAAAGACGTATGTGGTGAACTTGCCGCTGTGCGCCGTGTGCTCACTGAGCTCTCACAAACCCTTAGGGACATGCATGGACGTGAGCAGGCAGAGACATCATCCGTTGCAAGTTCCGTCCAGGACAGCCCCCAACGTAGATCTGGGAGGAACCGGCGCTCCACAGGCAGGGGTGCCCCTGATACCCGGAGAGGGGGCTTGCAATAGCGTCTGCCCACTGACGATGAGCGTCTTCGGACACTGGTGTTCGGGGGGGAGGTGGGAGGGTGTAGGGGGTGTGTTGGGCTTCATTGGGTGGCGGGTCGATTGGGTGTGTAATGTCATTTCACATATGCAATACAACTCTTCACAATCATCCAATGAGATGTGTGGACATTGATCATTGTGCACGAGGCCTATCTATGCGTACAGTCCACATTGTGCATGTTCCAGACACACACAGTGCCACAAGTCCCGTGTCCATGTAACAGCCACCAGGCGTGAGTGCTAGAAGCATGCATCTATGAGATTCTGACGTAATTCACGGGCCTCCTGTGCCTCGGGGACCCCTTCAGGTGCTGTCACATCCCCACCCTCATCATGACCATCCTCAGGTGCTAGCAGTTCTGCGTCGGGGGGCATGGCCACATTCCTACGTACGCACATGTTGTGTAGCATGACACATGCCATGACCATCTTTGCCACCTTCTCATGGCGGTACAGGAGTGCCCCGCCAGACCTGCTGAGGCAGCGGAAACAAGCCTTCAGTAGGCCGAATGCCTGTACTATGACCACACGGGTACGTGAGTGGGCATGGTTGTAGTCCTCCTCATGCTGGTCCTGTGGGTTCCGGATTGGTGTGAGGAGCCATCTCTTCAGTGGATACCCGCAATCACCTGTATGTGGACAAGAAAGGATGTTTGTGGAATGTCATTGCTACGTACGCACCCCCCCCCCTTCCTGCCAGGTCATTCACGCATCACCTACCCCACATACTCATGCATTAAATGAGACTCACCGAGTAGCCAGGATCGGCGCCCTGCGTGTCGCTCCATGTAGCGTGGTATTCTAGAGTTCCGCAAGACCATTGAATCATGTGTTGATCCTGGAAATCGGGCAGAACAATGTGTAAAGAGCCTGTTGGAGTCACACACCATTTGTACATTGATAGAATGATATTGTTTCCGGTTGCGGTACTGGGCCTCCATGGCATGTGGGACAACCAATTCCACATGGGTGCAGTCGATGGCACCAATGCAACCCGGTATGCCGCCAAGTGCATGGAATCCCACTTTTGTGTTTGTAAGCTCCTGCTCCGAGCGTGGTAAAGTGATGTAGTCGTCTGAGTGCTTCAGGAGGGCATCAAGCACTTGGAATAGTGTCCGTGAGAATAGGGGCTGTGAAATGCCATGCAACTGTCCGACTGTGTGCTGGTAGGTGCCTGTGGCCAGGAAGTGGAGTACAGACACCACCTTCAGTAGGGGTGGGATGGCGGTTGGGCTATCTATCATGCTGACAAGGTCAGCGTGTGTCATGTCGACTATGGCGGTTATGGTGTCCCGGTCCAAACGGTAGAGGGTGTGGATCTGCTCAGCTGTGAGGTTGAACGGATTAGCTCGGAGGCGTGGGATTGCGGGCTGCCTGCGTGGTGGTAGTGGCTGTGCTGGTGGGGCTTGCTGGCCATGCCTTGCCCTCCTCCTCCTCCTCCTGCGTCTCCTCTGTGCGGCCGGTTGTTGCAGTCGTTGGCGTTCGTCTTCTTCTTGAACTTGGAGTACTTGCAGTGCAATCAGGTCCCCCAGGCCCAACATCGCTAGTCCTGCCGGTAGCATTCTGGAGTGGGTGTGGTTGTGGGAGGGGTTTGGGTATGCAATTTATGTGTCTTCAGGCTGTATAGCCTTCACCTGTGGTGATTCATTCCACCTGTGTCAGCTGCAATGCCTTTCGTGCGAGCACGTCCCGCACACGACGCTGCAAATCGACGCATGGCATCTTGCATTCGCATTCATGTTCTCAATCCCGAAGGCTGTGGAATATTGGTTCATATGTTGATTCTGCTATGGTCCCATTGTTGCACATACGATATTTGCATTCGCGAGCAGACTTGTGAAGGGTCAGCGGAATGTAGTGCTCGATCAACGGTGGACCCTCATGCAGCACTGTACCGAGGTTCACCGACGGCGGGGAGTCCCATCATTGATTGAGGGCAGTTACCATTTTCACACACAGACGCACTGCATAGATGTATTTGTGAATACTAGCGTTCACAGATGCCTTTTCAACGTGATGTTGCAAATTAGGAATTCGAAGGACAGCGCCTTCGGTTTTCAAGTAGCGGCGTGGAGACGCCCACAGGTCTGACTGGAAATGTAACGTTCTATTGTTGAATGTCCTTGGGACAGGGCCCATGACGGGAATGCAATGTATGATATGATTTGAATGGGATGCGCTATAGCGTAGTGGACGATAAGGCAGGACGTTCCCTAATACATGTGACTTCACTACACAAGGAATCCGGGCAGGAGCACAGTGGATTTTGACTCAATGGAAATTTCGAATGTGATGTGAGTGAATATTCAGGCGTTTTCATTACGGGATGAGGGAATGATGAATGGATGCATGGGAAGATGTTTTAATTGGGAGTCGGCCATGTACATGGCTATTTGGAATGTATCCCCTTCCCCTGCGCTATGTGATGCAAGGCTGCCATAGTGGGACCATCGTCTGTCTGCCCTTGTTGAACCCTCCCTGTCTTGGCGCGCCTTCATTCACTTGTGTCTATGCACGTTGATGATCCCATCTGATGGATCCTGTTCTGACAGGCGCATGCACACAGACACTCGTTTGAAATAGTGTATTCACCTCGATTTGTGTCGTAATGATTCGCAAGTGAATTTTGAGTGCAATTGATCCTTATGAGTGGGCTAGCATGCATATGGTTGTAGGTTTGGTGTGTTGGATGTAGTGAGTAATACATATGAAGTTCGGATGCCCATACTATATTTTTTTTCATTTGGGTGACAGGTATCTCCTCCCCTTCTGCCGCTGCCATCTGTACGCCACTCCTGCAGATGGCTTCTACAGTCGACACCTGCAGCTTCGAGTTAATCAGTGGAGCACCATTACGATCTTATGGGACGATCGGCAATGGCCCACATGCCCTTACGCAGTACTAGTGGCTAGGTGCAGCATACCTAGCTTCCAGCTGGACTAGTGCCTACTTCATGGGACGGGCCTGCGGTCCTAGGCGCTTCCATGTTGCCTTTTTGGACGTGGATGTAGCCCCTGTGTGCCATGGAGGTACAGGGCGTCACACATGGGGAAGCTGGTCATTTATTGCGGATGCAGCCCACAGTAATGCTGATCATTTGTGTGTTTATGCTCAAATGGCTGTATGGCCTTGGTGATTTTGATGTGCATTAAATTTATATTCAGATATTAACCGTGTAGCGTTATTCTTTGCTAGTAATGTGGCATATTCCGATTTGTGGCGCAATGTATAGTGAGGTGTTCTGCATTGGGTTCCGGCTTCTGGGTACAGTTGTGTGGTACGTGCTTATGCTGATGGTTGGTTTGACTACTGCCATGTGTACAGGGCTGGTGCAGTCTCCCTCAGGTTACTGATTTGACTGTTGGTTTACACTGGTGGCAAGCGATGGGGGACTGTTGTTGTTTTGTGTCATGGAATTTTCAGTTCATTTTGATGTACTTGCACCTTCAGATGCCTGTGCTGCATCAGTACGGCAATGGTGTGTTGCCAATTGTGGATGGCCACTCACAGGGCACTTGGGGCCCCTGCATGCATTTGTTCGTTGGCATGCATGGGTGACTTGTACATTTCACTGGTTGCATGGTGTGACTGCATTGCGCCTACGAGGAGTTGTGCAATGTGGCCAGGGAGTGGAGTACAGGCACTCAGTAGGGCCATTACGGTTGGTTCGCGATGCCGTAGTTCTCGCCATGGCGGAATGGTACTTTCCGCCATGCTTGATGGCGTTAGGTGAATGTCCGCTGGGGTCAGCATTCGCGTACCGTTGCGCCATGGCGGATATTGCGGTTTTGCAAGTCGCGCGTGCGCGTACTTGGTGCAGTTAGCGTTGGCGTTCATTACGGTGTCGCTAATCGCATCGTACTTTACGGTGACGGGTCATAATCACAACGGGCGGTATTCGATGGCGGTATTACATTTCCGCCATCGTTTTCCGCGCGGAGTGACCGGGAAGCCTGAACCGCAAGGACGTGTGCGGCTGAGTCCTTGGGGGATCCGGGGCTTGCGGACAGCGCTGGGGGGGCACCAGTAACCCCCAACAGTGGCGACGAGTGGGGGAGACGATGCCTGGGCCCGGCGGTGATTATTTATATAAAAATGTTTTCACCGAAACAAGGTCGGATTAAGACTTTGTTTCAGGCCGCGGGTAGTGCATGACCCACGCGGCTGGCGGCCATTTTGTCTATCAGGCCGTGGAACTTCACGAAGCTCCGGTTTGAGCTCTGAAGTGAATCCAGACCTAATTTTTGGAACTTCTGTCAGCAGGCAGCTATACCTGCATACACATGTGCCCAATTTGTGATTTTTCATTTTCTTGGGTCTCCTACGTCGAGTGCAAGCGAGGAGGAGGGCCAACATGGCTGGGCCTGCATAGCTCATCATGCCTCAATGTTTGGAACAGTCGAGGGCTGGAGCCTTCTTCATCCTCTTCATCATCACAGAGGTGTGCTGCAGTGACTTTAATACTTCTTCAGCAGGCTGGAACCATCTTCATCCTCTTCATCATCACAGAGGTGTGCTGCAGTGACTTTAATGCTTCTTCATCAGGCTGAAACCATCTTCATCCTCTTCATCATCACAGAGGTGTGTTGCAGTGACTGTTTTTCCTCCCTGGAGGTGGCTTGAGTCTGAGTTGCGGCCCCCATTTCCCACACTGGGGGTGCCTGTGCGCTCGAGCTCATGAGTGACACTGAGGATTAAGACGGTGCAGCAGCAGCAGGAGGACAGCAGGTGCAGCAGCCTCTGGGTGGGCAGGCAGGCCCTCCAGGTCCGCTACTTCCTGTGCAGCCGGCGGTGGTACCCGTTCTCCAACAGATTCCTCCAGCTATGGCCCAGCCTCATGCACAGGCGGCCCTGCAGCCAATTTCGGAGTTTGATATTTCGGGCCCACCTTCCAGCTTGGGACCCAGGTGGAAGAGGTGGGTCGACCGCCTGGACATGTACTTTCGAGCCGCTCAAGTGGCTGACGATGACTCCAGACTGGCGACCATGTTATATTCAGCAGGGCCCTCAGTTCAGGAAATCTTTGAATCACTTCTGCCGGTGGGTGGTCCTACGGTCAGGCGAAGACCACCATTCAAGCTCATTTTCTACCTCTAGCCAACGTGGACTATGAGCGCTTCGTGATGCTATCCGCTAAACAGAAAGAGGACGAGACCCTGGACACTTTCTATGGACGCCTGAGGCGCCTGTCGTTGGCTTGCTCGTGGGGTGATGCTGAAGATATGATCAGGACAATGCTCATACAGGTGTGTTCTTCAGGAAAGCTCAGGCGACAAGTGCTAAGGGAGCCCGGAATCACACTCCCACACATCCTTGAACTGGGGAGGTGCCATGATGTGTCCGAGGCGAGGGCAGCGAGAATGGAGGCTGGGTCGCGCTCCATCAAAACCGAGGAGGTGTGTGCGATGTGGCACGGCGGCAGGGGCACCAGAAGACCTGGCGGTGGCCCCCGAGACAGAGCTGGGAGGGCAGGTGAGTCTTGCCAGAAGTGTGGCTACGACCTGCCCCACCCAACGGAATGCCCTGCGGCCGGAAAGACCTGTGGACAGTGTGGGCTACCAGACCATTTCTCAAGAGTGTGCAAGGTGGCGATGCCTGTGCTGGTGCCGTGAGTCCCCGCCCGGCCCTTCTTCATTCGCCAGGGTCGACCGCCCAACGTCGCTCAAGTGGACCAGGGCGAAGAGGATGTTCAGGCAGAGTAGGCTGACGAAAATGAGGAAGAGAACATCTTCTTTGTCTCAAGTGTGAAGGTCCTGAAAGGAAAGAACAGGAGACAGCCAAGATGTGTGGTGGAGGTAAACCATTCTCCAGTCCCGATCCTGGTAGACACGGGGGCGTCTGTCAATGTGATGGCCCGTGGACACTATGACGCCATGGACCGGCTTCCCAAATTGGTCGCACCCAACGCCCGCATCTTTGCGTTTGGTGGCATAGACCCTATCCCATTAGATGGCGTCTTTGTGGCGAAGGTGGTGCACGATGGATCCCAAATCACTGCACGGTTCTATGTGACACCAGTGAGCAACAATACCTTGCTGAGCTGTGCGCACTATTCAAAGGGATTGGACAGATGGCTGGCGATCCAGTGAGGCTGCACATTGACGAATCTGTGCAGCCCATCGCCCTGAAACATCGCAGGGTACCGTTTCACCTTCGTGAACATGTCGATAAGGAGCTGGACAACTTGGTCAATCTCAACATCATAGAGAAGGTGGAGTGTCCGACTCCCTGGGTATCCCCGATCGTGGTGGCATGAAAACCCAAACAACCTGATGCCGTCCGGATCTGTGTGGACATAAGGTTGCCGAACAAAGCAATCAAAAGAGAAAGACACCTCACCCCGACGATAGATGACATCATTGCCGAGGTACAAGGCGCTCGCTTCTTCTCGAAGTTGGACCTCCGAGCGGGTTATCACCAGGTCGTCCTCCACCCTGAGTCGAGGTATATTACTACCTTTACCACCCACCGAGGTCTGTACCGTTACAAGAGACTGAGTTTCGGGGTGTCCTCGGTGGCGGAGCTGTTTCAAAACATCATCAGGGGCGCCCTAGCAGACCTGGAGGGCGTCCTGAATATCAGCGATGACATCCTGGTGTTTGCCAGAACGGAGGTAGACCACCTGAGACGCCAGGCAAAGACGTTTGAGAGACTGCAGTCCCTGGGCCTCACCCTCCACAAGGAGAAGTGTGAATTTCTGCGACCATCAATAGAATTCTTTGGCTTCGTGTTTAAGGAGGGGGGGTGTCACCTGATCCTAATAAGGTCCAGGACATCAGAAAGGCACAGCCTCCAGAATCCGTGTTGGATGTGCAGAGTTTCCTGGGCATGGTTACTTACTGTGAACGATTCATCCACAACCTTGCCTCCAGGTCTGAACCGCTCAGGGCGCTGACAAGAAAAGACACCATCTGGAACTGGGGCCCGCTTGAACAAGCGGCCTTTGATGACATCAGGGGCGCCCTGGCAGCAGAGGACACCGTGGCCTTCTTTGATCCTGTGTTACCATCGGAGATCATTGTTGACGCCAGTCCTTTTGGTTTGGGCGCCGTGCTGACACAGATCGACCATGATGGGGGTGTCCGCCCGGTGGCATACGCCAGCAAGGCGCTATCGGAGGTGGAGCAACAATACTCGTAGATTGAGCGTGAGGCGCTGGCCGTACTCTGGGGCTGCAGGCACTTCCAGCTCTACGTTCTTGGACGCCCGGTGACGGTGGTGAAGGACCACAAACCGCTGATTCCCATCCTGGCGGGTTCCTCCTCCAAGCCGCCAGCACGAATTGAGAGATGGATGCTCGCCCTCTTGGAATATGGAGTCACCCTGGTGTATCGGCCGGGGGTGAACAATGAGGCAGACTATCTCTCTAGACACCCGGGGGCGCCTGGAGTGGAGGACTATGACACCTGTGCAGAGGAGGCCGAAGAACATGTCCGGGTGGTGGTGGAGGCGGCCACCCCGAATGCCATGCCCTTAAAGGAACTTGAGACAGCTGCAGCAGATGACGAGTGCTTCAGGATACTAAGGCAATCCATGCAGCAGGGAACCTGGAAGCCGGTGCTGGAGGCCCTAGCGGGGCATACAGAGGAGGCCAGAACTGGACTGGAGCAGTTGTGGAAGGTCCGGGAGGAGCTGTCGTTCTCAACATCCAGCCTTCTACTCCGGGGAGATCGAATTGTGGTGCCCCAGTCAAAGGTGGGGGATGTGATTGCCCGCGGCCAAGACCAAAGCACGCCTAAGGCTGAAAGTGTGGTACCCGTAATTGGAGCGGAAGGTGGACGATTTCGTGGCAGCCTGCGTTTGGTGTCAGGGGGCGTCACCCCTGCAGCGAGAACCTGTTATAGAGGCGATGCCTCGAGGGACGCACCCGTGGGAAGTCGTTCATGCAGACTTTGGCTCCACCACGATGGGCACCCACTTCCTCGTGCTGGTTGACGAATACTCGAGGTACCCCGAGGTGGAGTTCGTAGAGTCAATGGCGTTTGAGCATGTCGTGGTGGCCATTGAAAAGGTGTTTGCGGCCCATGGTTTCCCACATACGGTGTGCTCAGACAATGGGGTGCTGTTCCAGAGTGAACGGTTCGCCGAACTGATGGAGAGCTATGGGGTGGTGCACAGGAAGATCTCGCCTCTCTGGCCAAGGGCAAATGGTGAAGCAGAACAGATGATGAGAACCTTAAATAAGACATTTCGGATCGCCCAGGGCCAAGGACAGTCCCTCCAAAGAGCCCTCTATCAGTTATTGAGGGTGTACCGTACCACACCGCATGCATCCACGGGAGTGGCCCCAGCAGAGGCGTTGTTCAAGCGGTGTCCTCGGGGGCTGTTACCTGAGGTGGGAGAGAAAGAACCGGGTGTGATTGACAATCAACAGGTCGAGGCTGACCGGCGAATAAGGATTGAACAAGAGAATCTTCGGAGGGGACTTCGCCCACAGCGGCTGGAGCCGGGTGATGAGGTCCTCGTTCGAAATAGACATTCCCATGGGAAGCTCTCCCTACCGTACGAGCCGGAGCCGTTGGACGTCGTTGTGGTCAAGGGATCCATGGTGACTGCATCGGATGGCCGGTCTGAGGTAACTCGCAACGTGAACTTCTTTAAGAAGTTGCGGGATCCCAGGACTGATCCACCCCCTGATCCGGACTTGGAGGTCGTCCCTGAGGTCGAAGGAGAATCACCATGTCGGCCGGAGTCCCCGGTCCGGGGAATGCCTGTGGACCGATCACCCGTGCCGGAGGTGAGTAGGAGGTACCCCCAGAGGACTGGGCGAGGGAAACCTGCTCACCTCACCGACTACGTTCTGGGACAGATGTCTGATCATCCTGACAATGGGAACGGTTAAGTAAGGGGACCCGGGTGGATGTTAATAAAGGGGTTTTCAGAACGGGACATGTGAAGTGTTATAGACATATAGTGTTTTGATTTGCAGTGTATAGTTTTTCAATGTTTGTTGTTTGTCCTCCCGAAAAAGGAGGAGTGTGGCGCTGCCCGATGACGGGGCGTGCATGCGGCGGCATGACGTTGCACGCCGCCACGTGCATCATAAATAAACGGGGCGTTTCCCGGCCGCGCGGAGCGATCGGGAAGCCCAAACCGCAAGGACGTGTGCGGCTGAGTCCTTGAGGGATCAGGGGCTTGCGGACAGCGCTGGGGTGGCGCCAGTAACCCCCAACAGCTATGGTTGCCTTTCCATAG
The DNA here is from genome assembly GCF_040938575.1 of Ambystoma mexicanum. NCBI lineage: Eukaryota > Metazoa > Chordata > Amphibia > Caudata > Ambystomatidae > Ambystoma > Ambystoma mexicanum. Next base: position 982,740,866 of record NC_090928.1, on the reverse strand, counting down.
ACTGTCTGCAGTGTAGGTTTCATTCCTCCCAGCTCGCCGGGTTCAGACGATCAGCAATGGTAGGTCCGCGCTGGCTCCTTCGCACAGCGTGGATCCTTAGTTGCATTCGCAACACTGTATCTGTCTTACCCGGCTCCCGCTCATCAGCTGTTCGCGTCCACAGCTGAGGCGCCTCCCGCAGACCACACTGGGTTCACCAGCACCCTGCGGAGCGCCGATCAGCCCGGACACCTCCCCACTGCTGTCGCTCAAAGCACTCTGGTCCCCCAGATGCCGGTCTCAGGCACCCTCGCTTCGCGAGCGTCTTGCCCGCGGTGCCGAGCGGCCGCGCTCACAGTATTGTAATGTACACTGCAGCGGCAGCACAGCTCAGAGAGCAGCCGCATCCGCACGCTCTGGTCTACTTTGCCAGCCTCCGCAGCCTGCCGCTCAGATACCAATGGGAGCTTCTTCTCTGCAGGGCAAGTCCTTTGTTAGCCACCATTTTGTGTCCTGATAGCGCAGTACAGCCACCATACGAAAAGCTTATTATTCCTTGTTTGATCGCTCCAATTGCTGTATAATTTCTAGCCAGTGCAGAGCTCACATTCCGACCTCCTTGCCTCCAATTGTGGATGCCGTAGATTGTTTTTCTGCTTGCGATCGCTGGATCAATGTCGGATCTCTAGGAGCAGCTCCTCAGACACAACCTACTCCATGGCCAGTTAGCCACGCCCCGGCACTTAGAAGCTCCTTATGATTACAACGAAAGTTGGCAAGCTCTTTACCCACAATTGCTGTTACAGGTATTGACAGCGCTAAGCCCACATACAGGGCAAGCAATGACAGGCTCTGTGAGCTAACACCCTTGATGGTATTGTATAAGGTAATGTAAAGACAATACTCACAAGGACGAGAAATACCACCTGAAATGTCAGCGAAGCCCACGAACCCTGTTGATCAAACAGGGATCCAGAAAGGCTATAACAGCAATGGGAGAATAACTTAATACAAAAGACTCCTGACGAGGGACAAGTAGGACAAGTGATTACAGAAGAGTGAGGAAAACATAGGCATTCACACAGGAGCTAGCTACAACAGCACGCCACACCTAATAATCAATAGGAAACAAATGGAGAAATGCAAGGGAAAACCTGAAATAGATTCCAAGAGAAAGTAAAGAAACAGGAGCAGGGAAACCAAAATTACAAAGGCAAAACCTCCCCATCCAGGGGGAAAAGGCAAAATGCTAAATCTATAAACGAGGAGCGACTAAAGGATCACGGTTTTACAGCAGAATAGGGCAAAGTCAAAGAACTATAGAACACAGGCAAACTGGGCTGCACAGAAAAAAAGAAAGCACTGGGGAAGTGCTGCCTGCAAAACAGAGGAAGACAGAAAGGGAATCCAGCAAGCAGGAATAACTAATAAGCACATTAACTTCGAAATCCAGGGAAAAGGAACAAGAAAATAGAAACTAGGAACTAGTCACTAAGCTAAGAACCAGGGACCAGTCACAAACAGAAACACTGCATCAATGACCAGCGCTGGACTGAAGCAAACTGAAGCTTTTAAAGCTGCTTAACGAGCACAGGCCTCGGTTGTGCTGTTTGCTGTACCTGCCAGCCACAGGTGTTGCTTATCCTCCACCCAGCCTTGTCCTGCAATGTTGGGGATGAAGCAGTGGGCAGGCGTTCTGGGAAGCATAATCTTTTGATTGGCTGCCACAAACCTGGAATGGATCCGGAAGGGAAGGAGCATGGAAAATAAGGATTTAGCGCTCCCAATTCACCACAGCACAGTAGTATACGGTTCGGAAGGACAGGAACTAGGGAATAAACCCCAAATTACGCCCCCAATTAGTGGAAATGGGTTCCATGTGATATTTTCGCCGCAAAAATATTGCGATGCAAAAATATCGCCATATTTTTGCGTCGAAAATAACACATGTACCCTGCAGGGGACACCCCTGCAACCCCCGCATCATTTTTTTATGTGCGGGAGACGCCCCCGCAACCCCTGCACCTAATATTTTCGCCACCAAAAATATCGCCTATGGCCGTTCCCGACTACCATCTGTATGGCGATATTTTTGCTGGCAAAAATATTACCTGATACCTGGAAATGGGAGCGAAGGGTGACATTTTATTAGGATAGGCTGTTTTATTTTGACAGACTCCACTAGGACTACGTTATTATTATTTGATAGTCGTAGCTTGCTCCCATCTTTAAATTTAGGTTTAGATAACACACCCTTGAACTGTGATCACTTGTGTCTGTCTTCACTGTTTGATACCATGCCTTCCTTACAGGGGTGAAAGGGAGTCCACCAAGCCCAGGACCTCATTTACATCTGAAACGGCTGACTCTCCTGCACTTTCCCGTGCACCCGGAACCCTCCCCATTCCCTTATGATGTTTCACTGGATCTAACACCATATTGAAGTCTCTTTCAACCACTAACGGACCCTCCACAAACAAAATCAATCTATCCCCCACATTTTCCCAAAAATTACACTAACCCGTGTTAGGAGCATAGATGGAACCCAAAGTGAATTGTGCACTGTGTAATTGTCCCTTAACAAACACATAGCGCCCATTCGGATCTGCCAGGACCATTTCTGCCAAAAATCCCAAGCAGGTTGAAACCAACACCATCACCCCCTTCTTTTACTCACATCAGAGGCCAAGAACACTTCTCACGCCTCCCTCGATTTTAATCGGTATTCCCTGCCTCTCTTTACGTGTGTTTCTTGGATACACAGCCAGTCCAGTCTTGCCCTTTTACATTAATTGACCTCTTGCCCGGTGAATCGAGGCCTTGTACATTGAGGGGGCCAATTGACATTTCACCCATAAAGGAGTATCACACATCTCCCCACGCCTGCGAGATGTTTTTTAAGGAATACCCTTTTCATATGAACCCTCAGTACCCGTAAGAACCTTTGAAAAAACGTTCCCGAAAACACATGAAACACATTCAACTCCAACTTTCCCTTCTCCTCCACCACCCACCCCCCACGGCATCCAACCTGCCCAGAATTCACCTAAGCGAGTGAGCAGAGTTTCTGGTGTGTCGGGGACTCGCTTACTGTTTTCACAGACCTTTGCCTGCAGGCATATTGTGACAGAGTATTTCCTTGCTTGCCACTGAATCAGACACCTCCTCCTGCTCACGCTCGCTGCTAGAACCATCAGTATCAGCGAAGTGAAGCGGGGTGAGTGTCTGGTGTCCCTGTGGCCGTTACCGGCAGGCTGCCGCCAGACTCGTGCATTTTCCTAGAAGTCAGGCACCAGAAAAATGTAAATCCCCATTCCCATTTGAATCCCATAGGACTCAATGAGAATGGGGATGAGTGAAGCACCAGCACCATTAACAACGGTGCCGGTGCTTCCTGGAAAGTGTCAGGCCTGGCAGACCAGGTCAGGCCTAGCAGGCGAGACGGCATCCGCCCGCATACTCGGAGTGTACCGGTCCGGTAACAACAGTGCCGGTAGACTTAGCGGCACTGTTGTTACCGGACCGGCACACTCGTAATGTTGCGCCAAGTCTTCTATTTTGCATGTACCGCTGCTTTCCTCTTCTACAGCGCAGTCTTTTAATGGCTCGGCAACCCCCTGCCTCAGTTCAATAAAAGAAACTGCAAACGTTGTCCTGGCACTGATGCCCCTGGATGCATTGGCAGACAACGAGTTTGTATTGCCGCCTCAATCTACTGACTTACATTCTTTAAAGTCACAGTCACACGCATACCCTGGAACCTCGAGGTGCCCTCATAACGTGTCCGAGAATGAACCAGGTGTGGAGTGGCACACTCAACTGGAACTGCCAGGTGTCGACGAGGAAACCCAAAATGGAGGAGGCACCCCCGATAACCCGTGCGGTGTCCTCCTCCAAAAGCGCCCTCCCCCTCTCCTCAGAGGGGGGGAGGCAAAGCGCGGCAAAAGGCAAGGAAAGCCTGCGAAGGGGGAGCGCGGCAAAAGAAAGAAAAAGCCCGCGAAGCGGGACAATGGGAAAGGGAGGAGTTACCCCCTTTAAAGCAGGCGGGTCCCCTCGGCAGAACTCATTCACCCCTGGCAGTGGGACCCGCTTGCCACCGAGGAACTTGTTTTCGTTACAGGAATTCGTCAGGTGGCTCCCAAAGGACGTCGGCGGGGAGAGGAAGCCAGCGACGGTAGCCCAGCAGAAGAGGCAGCCCCCGCCGGGCTAGGCAGTACGGGGAGAAGGCCGGGAAGAGCGGCGGCGGCCCAGCAGCAGAGGCGCCGGGAAGAAGAAGCCAGCAGCCCGCGGCGATGACGCGTCGGGAGAAGAAGAGCAGAGGGAGGAGCCAGGCAAGCGATCGGCAGTGCTTCCCGCAAGGAAGCCTCAGCGCGACGAACGAGCGGGTCCGGAGCGAGGTTGGATTGGAAGGGCCAGAGGCAAGCGAGCGGCGGGGGAGCAGTGAAGGAAGCCGCGGCCGCTCACAAGGGAGTGCACGGTGGCTCACGGCGGGCCGGCACAGGGGTAAGCCGGTCGGAGCCACTGAGAAGCCACGGCTCGGCGAGCGAGCGGGCCCCGCCCACGGCAAAGCAAGGGTCACGCGCCAGGCGGATAACCTGACAGTCGGTTCACAAAGCTCCAGCGCACCCCACGTGGCAGGACGAACGGCAGGCCACAACTGGTCGGGCGGGGCAGGGCGGCTCAAGCCAAGGTTGCAGGCCAACAGAGAAGGAGGAAGCTCATCAGCAAGAATGGACCTGGCGGCATTTTTGGACATGGCCAAACAGGCTGCAGCAAAACATGGGCCCAAGTGGTTGGAGGTCTTGGCGGACCAACAGGAAGGGGGAGGCACAAGCAAGGGGCCTAGCTCCCCAGTGCTTTTCCCAGATGATGACGGAATACAGAAGCTGGGAGAAGAAGAACAAGTCGAGGAAGAGGAAGAGCCGGCTGGAAAGAGGAGGAGGATTCAAACACAACGAGCCAAGGCGAGCAAGGAGCAGGCGACAAAGAAGCCCAAGACCATGGGGGCAAAGAACAAGGGTCGGGCACAGGAGGTTGCAGCCAGTCCGGCACCTGCACCTGTGGCGCCACCAAGGGAAACAGGTCCACCCAGCACGCTTGTGACCGTACCGGTGGCTGCAAGGGAGGAAGGGCCAACATCCCTGGAGGCGGTTAAAGGTATGCTAATACAATGTATGCAGGCTTGGGGTAGCGGGGGTGCGGGGCAGGTACTAAGCGGGAATGTGAATGCATTTAATCAATTGAGCGCCGGCACAGCAATGGGGCAGCAGCCAATGGGGGCTTGGGGTCCAGGGGGCCTGGGGGCAAGGGGAGTTCAAGCAGGGAATCAGAGTGTTGATGGGTTGCCAGGGGGGGCGAGCCGGGAACCATGGGGGGCGAACCAGTGGTCCGGGGCCTGGGTGAACTCCCCGTTTGCAAGTGGGATGGCACAACAGGGGTATGGGCCAACGGCCATGCACAATGGGAATGCCTTAGGCCAGAATGGCCAGGGGCAGGGGCCTCAGGGTGCACAATCTACGGCGGGGAGCAATCCTAGCCCCTTGGGGGGGCACAGCCTAACTGCAGCGCAAGGGGAAGGGCCAAGGACAGGGGTGGCACAAGCACCAGCTGGGTGGGGGCCAGGCCCTACGGTGGCAGGAACACCGCAGGGGGGAGGGCCCGTGGCAGGAGCCAGTCAGGCACCAGCCTGGTGGGGCCAAGGGGTGGCAGGGGCAGGCACAACCCCGGGGCCTAGCAGTAATGGAGGTCTGGAAGGGATGTGGGGGCCCATGATGACACAGTATGGGAGGACAATGCCAGGGTTTGGTCCGGTAAGGGTGGCAGTGAACTCCTTGTCATGGCATATTCCATTGCCGGTAAAAGAGAGGGTGTGGAGAAAAGAATTTATTGATATTCTGGATTTTGTAGGGATGGAACCTCTGGGTAACGGGTTGAAAGAACTATCAGAAAAGGAGAAAGAGAAGAGGGATAAGGAGCAACCAAAAACAGAGGCGTCCATTCACAATTGGCTGAAATCTTTTAAGGTGTACACATCAATTATGATTGAAAAGTATCCACAAGATGCGTCATCAATGTTGGCATATGAACAGTATATCCATGACCTGTATTTGAAGCATGGGGGGGATGGATGGTTGCAATATGACCGAGCGTTTCGTCTAAAAATGCAAGTGTGGCCAGCTTTGTCTTGGGATGAAATGGATGTGGGCGGTTTTTTAGACAAGATGATCCAGGCTGGGGCGGGGGGTGAGAAATCCCCCGGGGAGAAAGCCCAAGTTTGGAAGGGTAGGGGTGGATACACCAAACGGGGGAGGGCGTCCTTTCACGGGCACTCCTCCTGGAACAGTAGAACCAGCTACCAGGGGGAGCAAGCGGAATGCTGGAGGGTCAATTCTGAGGAAGGCTGCCCCTTTGGGAAGACATGCAGATTCAAACACCCCCGAGGGGGGAGGGCCAAGGAACACAACTCCTCAACCAGCGAGGGGAAGCGTAAAAACAGCCCCAAACCGAATGAGAAAGTTAAGAGGGATTGATGGGTGTAACAGTATGTCCAGGCCAATACTGCATTTGTGTAATAATACCATTAAAGAGGGGCTGCCGACTCCGGTCAAATTGCAAGCGATGACTCCTTGGTTGAATATGTATCATAACAACAAAGATACCAGACTTTTATGGGAAGGATTCAGATGGGGCTTTAAGATACCATGTGCAGGAGTAATGAAAGGGGTGGAGGCGGTAAACCTCAGGTCAGCATTAGCAATGCCGGAGGTAGTGGCAGCCAAAGTCGCCAAAGAAATCAGGTTGGGGAGGGTGGCAGGCCCTTTCCTTAAACCCCCGCTGAAGGACCTGGTAGTATCCCCATTAGGGCTGGTGCCTAAAAAGGAGGAAGGACAGTACCGGCTGATTCACCACCTCTCTTTCCCCGAGGGGGACTCAGTTAATGATGGGATCGATGGGGAGCTGTGCAAAGTACAGTATTCCTCCTTTGAAGATGCAGTGGATGTAATAAGGAAGGCAGGGAAAGGAGCCGTCTTGGGGAAGGCAGATATTGAGTCTGCATTCCGGTTACTACCGATCCACAAAGACAGCCAACGTTTGTTTGGGTTCAAAGTTCAAGACAAGTACTATTTTGATAGATGTCTGCCGATGGGTTGTGCCATTTCTTGTGCGTATTTTGAGGCATTTAGCAGCTTTCTAGAATTCACGGTCAAGCACAAGTGCAAGAAGGGGGCAGTGGTACATTACCTGGATGATTTCCTGTTTGTGGGGAAGAAGGGGTCAGATGAGTGTAGGGCTCTCATGGGCACATTCCAGAGATTGACAAAGGTGATGGGGGTCCCGTTAGCAGGGGACAAGACAGTGGGTCCAGTGACTTGTCTATCATTCCTGGGAATCGAAATTGATACTTTAAAGGGGGAGTGCAGGCTCCCTCCGGAGAAGGTGCGCAAACTGAAGGTAATCATCCATGGACTAAAAAGGAAGAAGAAGGCTACTCTGAAGGAACTCCAGGTTTTGGCCGGCAACCTCAACTTTGCAGGAAAGGTTATCCCTGTTGGCAGAGTGTTTGCAAGGAAGATTGAACTGAAAACAGTGGGTTTACAACATGCTAATCAACACGTACGGTTGGGTTTGGAGCTTCAGGAAGACCTTGACATGTGGGACAGGTTTCTGGATCAGTTCAACGGGGTTCGAATATGGAGGCAGGAGAGGGAAAAAGGTGACAGGTTCAGGCTATTCACAGATTCATCCGGGGCTCTGGGATTTGGGGCAATCTTGGGCACCAAATGGTGCGGCATGGCTTGGCCAGAGGAATGGCACCGGGCAGGGGTCACCAAAGACATCACGCTGTTAGAACTCTTTCCCATTACAGTTGCATTCAGATTATGGGGGGAACAACTGAAAGACAGCAGAGTCGTGCTATGGTCTGACAACTTGGCAGTAGTCCAGGTCATTAATCAGGGTACCGCTAACAACACCAGGGTACTACGGTTGTTAAGGGGGCTCTACAAATGCATGCTGCAACTCAACATTGAAGTGCAAGCTAGGCACATTCCAGGGGTACAGAACACAGCGGCTGATGCTCTCTCTCGTTTGCAGTTGGAAAAATTTCGAAGGAATTGCCCGGGAGCAGACAAGACGATGGCCACATTCAAGGCACAGTGGTGGGGCATGATTGGGGCAATCTGAGCGCACTGATCCAAACAGCGCTCGCCCCGGGTACCACGAGCAGATACAAGGCATGCTGGGAGCGCTACATGCAATTCAAGCAGGAGGTGTTGGCTGGCATCGAAGGGGAGCAACCAGTAAGGGCCTTCTTGTGGTGGGGTTGGCGCGAAGGGAAGTCCAGGTCATGGATGGCTTACCACCTGGCAGCCATCGCCCACCACTGCAAACTCGAGGGGGAAAGGAATCCCACCAAGGATCACTACATTGTCACGGCCATGAAGGGGTGGGCGAAACAAGGAGCATATAAGGTTGATGATAGGAGGCCCATAGACGTGGCCAAACTCCAAAGGATCGTGGCACATTTGCAGGAGGTGTGCCGGGGAGGTTTCGAGGTGGCCCTTTTTAAAGCAGCATTCACACTGGCGTTTTTTGGGGCCTTCAGAATTAGTGAATTAGTACCGGAAAGCAAGGAGGCAAAAGGGGTCGGGTTTGTGAGGGTAAAGGATGTCCAGGTCACAGGGATGCAGCTGGCGGTATGGGTGAGACGGTCTAAAACAGATCAAGGAGGCAGAGGGTGCACAGTAACCCTCCAAGCCATCGAGGGCGACCCTATTTGTCCAGTCAGGGCGATGGCAGAGTTCCTAAAAGTGAGGCCTCCCTCAAGAGAAGAGGCACCGCTGCTCATCCATCACGAGGGGTTGGCGTTAAGCCGCTTTCAATTCAGACGGGTAATGGAAATGGCTCTGGAAGGGATTGGGGAGACCAAAGGTGTCTTCGGAACACACTCATTCAGGATTGGAGCAGCCACTTCTGCCGCGGTAATGGGTATGAGCGAAGGGAGGATCAAACAGATTGGCAGATGGAAGTCAGGGTGTTTTAAAAGATATATCAGGCCTGAAAAAATTTAACTTAACGTGCCACCTTCTCTCCCTCCCAGCGGCAGCCCCGAGAGAAAAACGGACGGTCTGGGTGATAGGGCACTCATTTGTGTCAAGGGCAGGGGCATGCTGGTAGGCTGAACATGAGGAAATGACGGACGGCAGGTTTCGAATGGAGTGGCACGGGAAACCAGGCATGAGGTGGGCTCAACTGCAGGGGCAGGTGCACAGGCTGCTGGCGAAGCAGCAGAGACCGCATCTGATGATCATACACCTGGGGGGGAACGATTTGACGAGCTTAGGGAGAGGGGCTCTGACGCGGACAATGATGGCCTCCTTACAGGAGCTGGCAGGTCAACTGGGGGACACGGAAATCATCTGGTCCGAGTTAATCCCGAGGCAGGTATGGCGGGGGGCGGACAATCATGCAGCCGTTGAGAGGTCCAGAAGAAAGCTGAACGGCGCTATGGCCAGATTCTGTAAGGGCAGGGGCTTTGGCCAGATCAGGCACGGCTTAATCAATTTAAAATCTCCCGAGTATTTCCTGAGGGACGGGGTGCATTTGTCCCCGCAGGGGTTGGATTTGTTTTTCTGGAACATTTGCTCACATTTGTCAGACTTGTAAGCAAGGAGGCAAGGGGAAGCCACAGCGGGCGGTAACCCACTGGTGGCGTGGCGGTGTTTGGGCAACCAAACACAAGAGACAGACTCCGGAAGAGCCAGGAGAAAGCGGGAAGGGTCTTCGCCCTTTCCAGACCCAGCGCCCCTTGGGAGCCTAACACGGCAGGGGCGTCTGGGGGGGAACAACAAGGGCTCAGCTTCCCCCAAAGAAACGGCACTCTCCCCGCCCAAGGTTACCTGCAGGGGCAGGCGAGGCTCAGGCAAAAGGGCTGGGAGAGTTGGGCCTATAAGGACTTTTGGAAAGCAAGGGGGAAGCAGGTTTTCGGACACGGAGCAGTCGCCGCATCTTACAAAGTATCTCCACTAATGTGTGCAGTGTGTTTTATGACCTGTGGAGAATAAATCTGCGGCCTTTTTATGCCAAAAAACCAAGCAAGGCTCATGTAACACTTTTCTGGGGGGAAAAAAAAGGGGTGTGAGTATTGCTAAATAATGGGTCCAGAATGGACAGATGCACGGGTTATGCCAGGTGTCGACGAGGAAACCCAAAATGGAGGAGGCACCCCCGATAACCCGTGCGGTGTCCTCCTCCAAAAGCGCCCTCCCCCTCTCCTCAGAGGGGGGGAGGCAAAGCACGGCAAAAGGCAAGGAAAGCCCGCGAAGGGGGAGCGCGGCAAAAGAAAGAAAAAGCCCGCGAAGCGGGACAATGGGAAAGGGAGGAGTTACCCCCTTTAAAGCAGGCGGGTCCCCTCGGCAGAACTCATTCACCCCTGGCAGTGGGACCCGCTTGCCACCGAGGAACTTGTTTTCCACCCACCCGCCCTACAAACAAGAACAAGCAGGAGGCCTGATCGTCGACGTCGCAGGACGACAGGCGGTGTGGCGGTGTTTGGGCAACCAAACACAAGAGACAGACTCCGGAAGAGCCAGGAGAAAGCGGGAAGGGTCTTCGCCCTTTCCAGACCCAGCGCCCCTTGGGAGCCTAACACGGCAGGGGCGTCTGGGGGGGAACAACAAGGGCTCAGCTTCCCCCAAAGAAACGGCACTCTCCCCGCCCAAGGTTACCTGCAGGGGCAGGCGAGGCTCAGGCAAAAGGGCTGGGAGAGTTGGGCCTATAAGGACTTTTGGAAAGCAAGGGGGAAGCAGGTTTTCAGACACGGAGCAGTCGCCGCATCTTACAAAGTATCCCCACTAATGTGCGCAGTGTGTTTTATGACCTGTGGAGAATAAATCTGCGGCCTTTTTATGCCAAAAAACCAAGCAAGCCTCATGTAACACTTTTCTGGGGGAAAAAAAAGGGGTGTGAGTATTGCTGAATAATGGGTCCAGAATGGACAGATGCACGGGTTATCCAACCCGCTCAACAATCAAATAATCGGTCCATTAGCCTTTCCACGCGTCCCGCGAACTCGAACACATTAACGTCCCGGACACGACTGAGTCTCTCGGCTTCGATACACCAGTTGCCGGAGCCAACGTGAACACCGATGAAACTCCTGCTGACCCTGAGAGAGTTGATATGGTTTGCCCTGCCTCATGTGGGAGCGAACGTCCATAGTAACCTGCAGTCCTCAGGGGCCAAAACACAGGCAGTTTCGCCCCACATGGGGGAAATGGTTGATAATAAATCGGGCGCTGAAGTACTGTCTTTGCAATCTTTTTCTTGTCCAAATACAAACAATCTGTGCTTGGTTGCTCCCTGCTCAATAGGCGAGCAATGGCCCTGCCGAATCGACGAATGTTGTGTCCTGAATCCTTGCTGTACTGAGGCTAACATCACCTCTGAAATGGACACTAGGTGCCCCACTAACAGCGATCCAGCCGCTACGCTCCCCTCAAGGATCTTGATGCAATCCCAACGTGGCACGCCGGCAGGACACACGGCTGCCACAAAGGTGCCCTCTAGGCCATCTACAAAACTGGTGTCTAAGCCTCGCTTGTACTACAGACTACACAAGCGTGGCTCTCCTTCGTGCCCTATAGTACCATCGAAAAAGTCTGTCCCCCCAACAAACGACCTAAACTCTGGCGACCTGTCGGATGCGGGCTGTTGTAGGGCTTGGAGTCCTGTGAGACTCAGACTAAAGCTCTCCAGGCATGACCAAGGGCACTTGACCTGTTGAACAACTCGTCCACTCTATAATTTTTCTCTGTTTGCAGACAGTTTGTTGGCAAAAGTACAGCGGAAGCCCAGGACAAATAGGGAAGCCACCACTCTATTAACTGGCTTTTGCAGTGGCGGCTTACTGCAGTCAGCGTTTGAGCAGTGTATCAACACTATTGATGAGTGCCCAGGGTCTTTGGTCTTGGACCCAGGTGCTGAATTGGTAAAGGGGCCGGCCGCGGAGCCGGCTGTTCTTTCAATGAGGGAGAAGGGCTTACACGCACACAACCTTGATGTGGCCCAGACTAGGCCTGTGAGCCATCCGGGCGTAACTGTTACTAATTCAAGGGAATCAGCAACCATATCAAGTGGTCCACCTATAAATCTGGATCCACATCTGCCTGGAGGTGAGGGGCTGGGAACTGGGTTAGACCACCTGTCTGCAGAACCGCCATTCAAGTCCATGAGCGGTTGGACCAGCCTCTCTCCACCAAATCATGATCAGACTATCTCTAATGAGCACCCCGGCGAGCAGCCTTTTGGTCAACAGCATACAAATCCCTCAAACTTGGCCCCATTCACCAAACTTTACGAACAACTGAATGACACACTAAAGGACCATAAAACGCTACTGGCCATGACAAACTCCGAATTCATTTTTCTGGAGGGCTTTGAAAATCAAATGAATCAAAAATCAAAGCACGAGAGAACACCCTTTTTCGTGACAACGAAAGCATAGTACAACCAAAAGAGCATGCCCAACAAGTCTTGTGTTCTAAGACTGTTCAGACTTTAAGTGTCTCGCAGCCGGTGGAGCTAACAGGTGAATGTACTGACCAAACAGGAAATTCTAAGAATCCTCTGCGGGGGTAAGTGTAGCCAAAAGGTTGGAGAATGGATTGTGCATCCGCACTGATAAAATATCTACATTTCAGAGGTAGAAGTGGTGCGGAGGACTTATTGATAACCCGGCCTTCTCTATCTTCACCCAACAGAGGATATCTGGACACAGCAGAAAGGACAAGAAGACGAGTAAAACTACCGCAGACGGCTGCCAACAGAGACCTAAGCTGAATCAGGGCAGTATGAGGAGAGCCCCGAAACCTGCCCAACGCAAGACATGTCCTAAGCCTAGTAACTCGGTGAACATGTTTTGCAGTGGGCTGCCTGTCGACGCAAAGGAATTTCAATCAACCATAGGTGACCACAGGAACTCAATAAGCCCTACATTACAAACATTGCGAGACCTTTCCACCTACTCGCTGGACGAATCAGCAGGCAGTCAGTCAGTCACTGGAGATTGTGGCAGTGTCCTCGATACTAGGCCAGAAGACATCACTGAGTTACCTGGGTCACCTATTGGTCAGCTGGCCTCGTCTGTTCGTCAGCTGGCCTCGCATATTTTTGTGACCATGGCAGAGAAGAGAAGGCGAATACAAGTCAACCAGCGGTTGAAAGAGGACTTGGACACCAACCAGGATCTGGGAACAAACAATGGTCCAGTACCAGAAGTGGGACCTCGGCCCCCAGGAGCGGAGGGTGGTAAGATCCCACCTCCACGGATGACCACTAAGGACCAGAAAAAACATGGTTTAGTGCCTAACCAGCTCACACACCCTGAGTTCCAGGGCGAGAGACGAGGATGGGCTGAGGATCTAAGGCACCACGAAACAAGAAGGCACAATAACAGCTATGCCCCTGGGAGGACGACGCATAAAAACCCATACTCTTGCTCTCTTAAATTAGAGAGCATTTTGGACCGAGATGATAATGTCATCCTGAACCGTAGGTCAGTCCTGGATCTATTTCATTGTATTCCTAACTTGAGGCGGCTGAGATCTGACAACCTGAAGATTATTGAATTCAGTGATGAAAGGCAGACAGACTCCGTTTACCTTCATATCAACTCCCCTGTTGTCAAAAACATGCTGATCGATGCAACGGAAAGCCTACTAATGTTAGCTTCTGACCTAACTGCTGGAAACTTCATGGACTTCGATCCTACATGTCAATCAAAACCAGCGACACAACTGAACAAACCGAGTAACGACATCTCAGGACACGGCCAAGGGGAAGGTGTAGTCATTAGATTGATACCAGTGGGTAACTATCTGGACCCACTAGAAACAGGAAGGGCCTGGTTGGCCCAGGGAGGAATCTGAATGTCACTTTTCAAACAGAGGGCCCCTCCCGACAAGTGGGAGGGGCTCTCTGTTTGAAGACACCAAGCCTTAAACCAACAGACTGGTCCTGGCTACCACAAGCACTATCGTCTCAAAACAACCTTTAGCAATTCAGTCGAAATCTTCAAGTACAGTGTTGGGAACTAAATACAGCAAAAATTGTCTTGACCCCTTTCCACCTAAAGCTGGCCTCTTGGAACACGCAAGGTTTTACTCACTTGATTAGACCCTGTGGAATAAACCTTGGTGATTACAACCTGATTTGTCTACAAGAGACGTGGCTAAGGAAGACTCCGATCCTTGACGGCTTTGAAATATCCATAAGCCCGGCTGTCGAAGGCAGAGCTGGGCGTCCATCACCGGGCCTTTTGACAGCAGTTAAATCAGGCAGTTCCTTACAACTCCTGAAGACTGCTTCCACGAAGCTGCTACCACGAAGCTTCTCACACAAGTACGTGTGATTGACTGGGAGTCTGTATTTTTATTACAAAATGTCTTTATTGGCATTTCTTAAGGTTACAACAGTAGCATGTTTGGGTAGGTATGGTACAGCATTAAGTATTGCAGGTGAAACATAACAGAACAATAACATTAAACCAACATTAACTGTCTCTGTGTGGTTGATGATGCAGTTTGGTATGAATGGGACCAGATCAGGGGCAAGGCATGTGGGACAGGTGTAAGGAGTGGAGGGAAGGAGGCAGAGAAATGTGGGTCCGGGGAATAGTCTGCTTCAGATGCATCTGTAGTTGGTGAGTTCCAGTAACAGTGGGGCCGTTTGTTCAAGGGGGTTTGTCGTCAGAGGGATGAAACATACTCCACGTCAGTGCTTTCCAAGCATCCTGCGCCATACTTGCATCATCAGGAGACCTAGAGGCACTATACTCCCAAGCTTTGGTTTCAGCTCCTACCAAGCGCTCTAAGTCTCCATACCATGTGTTGTATTGCTGGCCATTAGGATGTTTCCATGCCATTGTGATGGTCCTTTTAGTTAGTACACATGCAATGTCCATGAGTTTTACAGTGTCCTTAATTTTAGCTAGTCTAGGTTAAGTTCCTAAGAGGCATTCACTAGGGGACCATTCGTATCGGGACATGCCTGCCCTCCTGCATGTCTGTTCCACCTCGGCCCAGAGACGCCACACCTTGGTGCATTCCCAGAACATATGTAAAAGTTCTGCCTTCTCGGCTTTGTACCAGGTGCAGTTAGGGTGAGCTTGTTTATTGAACTTCGCCATTCTGTATGGAGTTAGGTATGTGCGGTATAATACATTCAGTTGAATTAATCGAAACCTGGTGTTCCTGGACACCTCTTTTGGGAATGCAAGTGCCCTGTCTCACTCTTTGTCGGTTAATTCCAGCCCTAGATCTTTCTTCCATTTGGATTTTAATGCGGGGGTTAGGATTGTCGCTTAGGTGGCCATATATTTGGGACACCGGTTTCCAGCCCTCCCCGAAGTTATATAGTAATGTCACAAACGGGTCTGCTTCTGGTTCCTCAGGCCCTACATCCCACTTGGCCCGCGCCACCCTGCGGATCCTCTGGTACCATAGAATTTGACCGCTAGGTACGTCATCTTCGGACTGTAGTGAGGTGAATTCACGAAAAGTGCCATCCATATGTAAATCTCCCCATGTGTAAACTCCTTTTCTTTCCCAAAGTCTGATGTCGCTGGGTCGACGCTGGTTTTGCATAAGTCTGAGATGATCTGTGTTTCGGGGGAGTATGCGTGGTCTAGGTGCAAGAGTGCAAGAGTGTCTTGGTCCTGTGCCATATATTCCTCCCCAGGGTAGCTAATAAAGATGCTCCACTCAAGAGGTGTTCAGTCGCACCAGGGTGATTAAGTGCTGTAGTAAAGTAGTCTCGGACGTGACTTAGTCCGCCAACCACTTAACCACGAAGCTGAGTTGGGCCGCCAAGTAGTATTTTTCTAGATCTGGAAGTTGGATTCCACCTTGTCTATATGAGAGGGTTAGTGTGGATAGCGCCATCTTGTGTCTGCCCTTCCCCCATAAAAATTCCCGAAATAGAGTCTCTAGCAAGCAAAAAAAGGGGCATTGATGTAGCAATGTACGTTCTGAAACCCATAGAGAAACCTGGGAAGGACAATCATTTTGATAATGGATGCTCTTCCCATCATAGATAGGGGAAGCTTAGACCAAAAGCCTATTGATTTGCGTAGGGCTGGTAGCGCAGCCATGGTGTTATATTCGTGCATTAGTTCTGGAGTCTGCCTTATGTTGACCCTAAGGTATCGGAATGTGGTTAGTTGCCATTGTACAACCACTGGAGGTAGGTCTTCGATGTTTTTGCCTCTCACGTCCGCTAGTGGGAAGAGGCAGGACTTTTGTTTGCTGAACTGTATTCCAGAGACTTTAGCTTAGTTATCTAGGACCTCTAACATGGTTGGTACGTTCAGATGTGGGTCCCTGACGTATAGGAGGACATCGTCCGCGTATAGGGATATTATATGGTTTACCCCACCCAATTGTATGCCTGCGTCGAAAAACTTTTTCCTAAAGTAAATGGCAATGGGTTCTAATTCCAGTATCTAAAGCATGGGGGGCAACGGGCAGCATTGCCTAGTGCCCCTGCATATGTCCCATGCCGCAGAAACAAACCTCCCAGACTTCACTCGTGTCCTTGGCTTAGTGTAAAGTACTTTCTCCTCAAAGCCAAAAGGACCGCCAGTAGCCATTCCCATTGGATGGAATCAAATGCCTTTATGGCGTCTAAAGACAACAGTGCATAAGAACCCCCTTTTAGGTTGGTTTGGGCTATAATGTGTTGGAGTCTGCGAAGATTCGCAGTGGTGTTGTGGCCTGGCACTAAGCCGTTTTGATCCGTGTGTACTATCCCGCCTATCATTCTGGAGAGTCTTTTTGCTAGGATCGTGGTCAGTATTTTTACATCATAACTGAGCATGGCGAGTGGGCGGTAGGAGTCACAATCATCTGTGTGTTTATTGGGCTTAAGCATCGGGACCACAAGAGTCTCACGCATGCTCTCTGGTAGGACCCCTTGGTCGTATGCTTCTTGGAAGACTTTGTGTATTAGCGGTGTCAGGGAAGGTTCATAGGCTTTATAGAATTCTGGGGGTAACCTTGCGTGGGAAACAAGAAGAGCTGGACCAATTAGCTTTGTATACAGTAACACGTGTTGAGAGAGACAGAAATTTCCCCCTCCCATACCATTCCTTACCCACAGCCTTCTACCTCCCCCTATTTCTTTACTGATATATATATATATATAAGAATTAACGGTCTAATGAAATTAAGGAGCTGCTCACTACATGATGATCCTAGATCTCCGGAATGGGAGGAGCCGAAAGTGACAAAATTCCTGCCAAATAATAGTGCTAGAGGCTCCATGGAAGATCATAGTGGGGGTCAAATCATGGAGGTGGGGGTGTCAGGGTTGCAAACTCAAGCACTAGTGCATGCTGACTCTTGTTCTCCAAGTGTCTCTACGCTGATGAGATGTATGGGGGCCTTGGGCTCTTAATCCACCCTAGTTGACAACTGGAAAAAGGGACTTGAATATACCACAACAACAACTAAAATTCAGAAAAAAATAGAGGAACATTTTGGGGTAAATAAAGTGATACATGAAAAATAATCCATAGAGATACTAACACATCCTCAAGTCCCTTAAGAGTCGATAGACAGCCTGAGGAAACTATGAGTCCCCCACTTACTCTGGACACAAGTATCCCCATTTTGAGTCATCTGAATCTGTCAGGCATAGAAAACAATCCAGAATCTATCAGTGTGGGGCAGGACGATTCACCGATGGAAACATCAATTGTCATCGATCCAAGTGAAGCTCGGGAGGCAATCTTTGCTGAGGGGACTGAGGCGAATGTTAATACATTAACTGCGCTTAGTTATGTGCTGAATTCGCTGGTCTCTGTTTTCGAGCTTCTGAAATCCGAAGTACAAATCCAATCTGGATCCATAATGGAATTGACAAAAGAAGTGGCTGTATTGGACAGCTCCATAGTGGGCTGTTGTAATGCTGTAAATTCAAGTGTGTTGCCAAAATTACAGTCGATGCAGTTGGAGTCTATCAAACAAGGGCTGGACATTTCAGCAATCCAGAGGTCCATTACAGACAGCCATAAATCAGAAGAAGATGACAGAGCTGTAAACAAAGCCCTACTAGCTCAATTGCAAATATATAAAATGAACTTGCAAGAACAGGCGAAACTAGAGCATAAAGAGGCAGTCCCTCTATATGAGAATGATACATATCTTTCAGCGTCAACTCTAGAAGAATTTATGAGACTTGCGAATGTGAAAGACGATCTTTTTGACGTGGTCTCAGTGGAGAAACCTCTAGTGGCAAACATTGAGATTCAGTTGGAGTCCCAAGTGGGAGTAATGGAAGAAACCAGTCCCATAAGAACACACCAAGGTGGGAAAAAAAAATCCGAAAGAGGGAAGCAAGATGGGCAAAAAGAATCAAAGAAAAAAGATCTCAAATGAAAAAAAATCTGGAGAAAAAGCCAAAGAACTAACAGCGAGGAAAACAAAATAACTCTGCAACCAACTTATTCCTGAAGAAAATTGGAACCTCACAACCATCAGTAGCAGATGATGATCAGGAAATTATTGAACTGCCATCTCCGGATAGACCTCAGGTAAAGGAAGGGGGTGCTAAGAAGAAATATAGCCAAGAAAGACCTCCACAAGTCATTCACGAAGCCAAAAAGAAAACTTGCGCTACTAGAAATGAGGTGAATCAAAGTATGATTTTAAAGGGATCACAAACAGAAAAGTGTCTAGACAAACTAGAGAGGGTTCAAGGAATGCCAAATCTAAAGAAGGGAATTATTTTAGCGCTCATTTTTCTGAAAGCTAGATCAAAGACGGTCACTAAATCAACATTGAATGAAGGTGAGTCTGCGGTCATAGCAAAATCGAACAAGAAGATTGTCCCAATTTTTTTGAAAAAATGCTCTGCACGAAAAAAACCTTAAGCAACAAACGATTCTGAGCCAAATGAGATCCCTAATGCATCTAAGAAAGTTAGAACTCAACCGTACTCACCATTAGATGCCTTGGTAAAAGAAATTTCGCAGACTGAGCCGCGGAGGTTACAACAGCAAGACACAGTACCTGTAATTAGAACAAGTAACCTCAGTGAAAGTGTGGACACAACCCCGAACAGTAGGGAGGATGTAAGGGCCCACAGATCTGAAATACGGAAGGCAGTAGATGCCTACATGCAAGGACATTTTATCTCTCCACTTGTAGGTCCAGTTTCAACCACTTTGCTTTGTAGATCTATTGTTAGTGATGAAAAATCTGTGGGGATCGTGAAAGAAGTCCCGAAGGAAATTGAGACTGGGGGTTCTGTCTCTATGAATCCAGGAGTTATAACATCTGTTACTGCCCCGGTAAGTGTGGAAATTGAACCTCCAACGGTGATTACTCCTGTAGCTACTTCTAAATTGGCTTCTTGCCCACAATCGAGTTTACCCAATGATTTCTCTAAAGAAGTAATATCCCTCATCAAAGATGCTCTAGAGGAATTGGCCCCGAATATGAAAAACAGGAGTAATGTGGCATCTGGCAAGCGAGTAAAAACACAGGACACTACGAGAATTGAAAAAGCTACCCCTCGATCGGCCTTGTGTTCCATGATCTTAAAATGTAGACCAGCTCCATGTACTCAATATGATTTGAACCGTAGAGCAATCTTAGCAATTTTTTCTGATATTCCATCATTAGAAGCTATTACATCTGCAGATTTGACACTGGTCGAATTCACATCCAATCAAAATTTAAACGCAGTGCGGGTGTGGATGCAATCTAAAGTAATTCACAATCTGGTATGGCAGGCCAAAAACTCTCTGTTCGATCCGGGCTTCTTGCTCAGTATAGAAATGGATAGTGCAATAGTACCAGATGTTCCAAGTACCATGGAATCTATGGCAAAGGTGGAAACGACAATGTTGAAGGATCAAGACGCAAGGCAACGATCACAAGAGAGGAATTCTTGTGTTTGTAACTGTAATACAAACTCGAACTAACTATCTAGCTCGCCAAACTATATTCCCCTTGCCTTGGTCAGTTGGAATTCGCGGGGATTCAAACACCTGTTGAATAATGATGAGAGTGGATTGGGTAAATTTGATGTGATTCTACTCCAAGAGACCTGGTTATTAAGTCCTATAGTCTGGTCAGGATACCAGATACATCTGAACCCAGCTCGGAAGCATGTAGTAGGTAGACCCTCAGCGGGTCTCTTGGTGGCCTTGAAAGATGAACCAGGATCTTCGTCAAATCTGTGGGCAATGCCAAACGCGCATATGTTACTTGTAAGGGCGGTGATCAATGGTGATGTATACGGGATTTTGAATATATATTGGAACCCAGTAGCCATCTCATCTGAGTGTTTCTTTAGGGATCTTAACAAATTATTTGATATAGTCTCTGCTGATGAAAGCATTGTGTATTTCATTTTAGCGGGAGACTTGAATATGAACTGCTTGCAACCAATGGAGTACAAAAGAGTGAAAGGCTACTGCAGTGGAATTCTATGGTTGGCCTCAGAAACTTGCAAGTTTTGAATCGAGCGTTTAAGACAGATATTCCACCCGCACCGACCTGGAAGAGAGGAAATTCCGTCTCTACAATTGATTTCATTTATGTAAACCCTGCACTATGGACAGTGATGTGCTCTTTTTGTGTGTCACCAACTGTGGCAAGTGACCATAATATGCTGTGCGCTAGGTAGCAAGTAATGGCAGAAGCTATTGATAACAAACCCAAGACAGCGAAAGGTGGATGTTTTGTGGTAAATGATGGGAAGAACCGCCTATGATGGACGGAGAATGCCCTGTTGCACTTTAACCAAATTCTATATGATTCAAACAACTCAAATAATTGGCAAATATCTGATATAGGTATAACATATAGTAATGTCATTCAAATGTATAGTCAACAAAAAACTTCAAACACACAAGGTGAAAGGCATATTCATATTTTTGATAGATCAATATTCATAAGGAAGAGAGCATATTGTGCCGAATTGAGAAGTCTAACAAGGCATCCTCTCCCTATCAGAATGGTTCTTATCAAAAAAGTGCGTTTGAATTATAACAACTGGCTAAAAGGACATCGAGCCTCACTTAACCAGAAAGATGGAGCTATTATGCTGTCAACCTTCGCCAGTAAAAATATATCAAATATGTGGGCCATATTAAACCAAGCAAATAATGTCCGCCAATTAGATCTACAAACAACAGCAGTTGAGGTACATCAGTGTATAGAACATTTCCAACAATTATATGCATTACCTTTAAGCACGGTCCCTAAACTAATTTCTCGGGATGAGCTGAGGTTCTGGCTCCATTTTGATCAAAAGGAAATAAAACAACTAATTATGACCGCAAGCAATTCACGTGCCATGGGCCCTGACGGGATCTCAAATTTCGTGCTGAAAAAATATCCCGAAGTTTGGAGTTCCATTCTCTATAAGATATTCTTTGCTATAAATAAACATCAGAAATCACCCAAAACGTGGACGGAAGCAATCACAGTTTCGATTTACAAAAGAGGTGACCGCCAACTACCGATGAGCTATCGCCCAATTTCTTTATTGGATGCTCCTGCCAAGATATTTAGTAGAATTATATTAAAAGAGCTTAATGAGTGGGTGGACAAAAACTGCCTAAGGGACCCTTTCCAGTCTGGTTTTGTAAAAGGTATGGGCACAATACCAAACATCCTAGCCCTAACAATGATACAATCTGAGCAAGCTGATAGCCCACTCCCACTATATTTGGGGTTCATTGAGTTAAAATCTGCCTTTGACTATATAGATAGAGCTATGCTCCTAGCTAAACTCAGACAACATTAGTGCCCAACATCACTAGCAAATCTGGTGATGTTATTACATACGACCACATCTATGCGAGTCAAACTAAACATGGAAGGGAAATTATCACCAGCCATCTCTACACATAGAGGGGTTAAACAGGGATGTGCTCTTGCATCGTTCCTGTTTAACTTCTTTATTCTCGATTTAGGTCCTGTCCTAATGAACTGTGTAGTAGATGCGCCCCATATAGGATCCCAAAAGGTGGCCTATTTATTATATGCAGACGATTTGGTATTACTGTCTCGTACACCCATTGGCCTGCAAAATATGCTAAACCAATTCGGTTCATACGCAATAGCAAACAATCTTGTGATCAACACAGCTAAATCCCAAATATTAGTTTGTAATACCAATATATCGAAAAAATATCATCCAAAATGGTCCCTTCAAAACTGTGTATTGACTGAAGTTGTGAAATATAAATATCTTGGAGTGTATATTGAGCACAAGAAAACTCTAACCATCGAAATTAGAGTTAAATTGAGTGCCTTGATATCTCAATCGAAAGTTCTCCTAAGAAAATATGGGAAGTTCACATTGAAACATATTGTGTCCTTCTATAAGTCCAAGGTAATACCAATTGTGTTATACGGAGTTGAGGCCCTGGTGCCGCAAAACCGTACATTTTGGGACAGTGTAGAAGCTAGATATTGGAAAGGAGTATTATCACTTTCGCCTGGAACACCACTGGCTATATTAAGATTTGAACTGGGATTGGTGTCTCTGTATGCTCATGCATTATGGAAGCAGTGTGCCCTTCTATGAAAAATGCTGGAGGGGTTAGAGAAACCTACCTTTTTAAATGTACTGGCCCAAAATTTACTAACAGCAAAACATGGCATATCAACAAAGTGGAGAAATCACACTTTAAATGAAGCATCTGATGCCTCGGTATCGATTGAGCTTCTTTTGACAAATCCTGATCGTGCAAAAACTAAAATTCATCAAGCAGATTGGATCATGAATATGGAACTTCGTACAAATCTCGAAGACTTCAACTCTGATTCATTTGGTACCAAAAGATATGGGCCCTCATTACGACCCAGGCGGTAAGTTACCGCCTGGGTCGTACCCTTACCACCATGATGTAAACCACGTTTACACCATGGTGGATGGCGGATTTACCGCCCCATTCCAAGGTGAGTGGGGCGGTAAATCCCCATTTCCCATTTTACCCTTCCCCATTCCCATTTTTGCCCCATAGGGCATAATGGGAATGGGGAAAGGCGCTAATTACGCCACCGTAAATTACGGTGGCGTAATTAGCACCAAGGTCCCTTTGCGGCATGGGTTTTAACGCCTGCAAAAAGCAGGCGTTAAAATCACCATCCCGCAAAGGGACCTTGGAATCAGGCGTTAAGGGTCGGCGCCGTTTACGGCGCCGTAAACCCCTTAACGCCTGGGTCCTAATGAGGGCCATGGAGTTATATCTGAATATCTGTTGAAATTCCCATCACATGTATGCCGACAGGTATATCTAAGATTTAGATTAAATCAATACGAAACAAATGAGATCTTGTTTACAAGAAAAGTTATATCAAAGGAACAGAATTTCTGTCGACACAGTCAAATTAAGGAGCAAAAAGAAACGTTACAACATCTTATGGTTGAGTGCACTGCATTATATGATATAAGAGTGAAATGTTTTGGGGAAAAATTGCTTGTGAAGAGTACCACAGACTGCACTCAAGTATGGAATCTTCTATTCTCCAATCCAAGAATAACTATACAGATTGCAATTGTACAATTTTGAAATTTAATTTTTCCTGAAACCAAATCCGAATGAATTGTTTTATGAAAATGTATGTAATATTTGAAAAGTTGGTTTACCAGCTGTAACAAATAAAAAAAATTAAAAAAATAAATAAATAAGTAACCCATCACTGCCAGGGGCCTTACATGTAGCCACAAATTTAATTGCCTCTGTTATGTCTTCCATGGTGTTGTCTGCGTCCAAGGCTTCACTTTGTGTGGATGATAACCTGGGCAACCCTATTTCTTCCAGTGTGTCTGTGATCTCGTCCATGGGGAGTTGGGTATCATGAGAGTATAATTGGGTGTAGAAGTGTTTAAAGGTTTCATTAATGCTTTGTTGGGTCTGGTGCAGGATGTCATTGTCGCCTTTTACTGCGGTGGTTAAATGCCCATGGTGATCTTTCTTACAGAGCCAAGCTAGTAGGCGGCTGGGTTTATCTGCTTCTGTGCGTGCTCTAGTGGTTCTAGTGGTGTGGTCAAACAGGGCAATCCTACTCCAAGCTTCTTTGCATTCGGCTCTGATCTGTCTAAGCTTGTCTTCCTCCTGCTGGGTGCCCTGGGTGGTGGATTCTAGTCTCTCGATCTCTTTTTCCCGATGTTCCAGTTCAGTTCTTAATAGCCTCCTGATACCCCCGCTTTCGCTATGATTTCCCCTCGCATTACTACTTTCTGGGCATCCCATACTATGCTTAGGCGGTCTACACTTCCCGTCTTTACCTCAATGTAATTCTCTAGGGAGTCCTTAAGTTCACTCCTGAATGCCAGGTCTTTCAGTGCTTCAGTGGGCATCCTCCATGTCGGTATGGGGGATCTAGGGCCAGTAATGCTCCATTCCACCACTAGGGAGGGGTGAGTGGTCTGAAATAGATCTGCCCAAATATTGTGCCGTTTCTATCTGGGGTAGGTGTTCCCTTCCAGTAAAAACATAATCTATCCTTGTGTAGAGGTTGTGCGGGGATGAGAAATAGGAGTAGCCTCTTTCCGCAGGGTGTAACTCTCGCCAGACATCTACTAGATCTAGGCGTTCTAACACGATGTTCAGTGCGATAGTGGCTGCTGTCGGGCCATTGAGGAGGGGCGTAGATCTATTCAACTCTGGGTTACCTACACAATTGAAGTCTCCCCCCCAGATAAAAAAAACATCCCTGCATTGCGCAATCTTGGCCTACATTATGTTCAGGGAAGCTGGGATATTGTTATTGGGGAAATATGAGTTCACAATGCATACTTCTGTTTGTTCAATACAACCCCATAGTATCACATACCTTGATCCTTCCATATCTTCCGGAATACCTAGTATGCGTATATTGTTGCGGCGGGCTCGCCCCTCCGCATCCTCTAATCGCGCCTCGAGTCGTGCCACCTTCATCTCTAACTCTTGTACCCTGGCTTTCAGATCTGAGGTGGTCTCGACGGTGTCTTGTAGGCCTGCTTCCGCCATGGTTACTCTCTCGGTCAAAATGCAGGAATCCTGGCGCATTCATTGCATGTCTGATTTGACCTCATCTATTTTGATGTCGATAAATGATCTGAGCGCTGCAATGGCTTGTAGTACTTGTGCATCTTTAGGATTGTCATCGGGGGTGGGCGCTTCTTGTTGTGTGGTGGTCTCATGTTGCAGTTGCTGCTTGGTCCTAGCCACCGTGAAGGAATCCATTATTGGTGACTTAGGTTTATTCTTGGAGGGGGACATTCCTATTTGGAACACTTGGGTCACTTCAATGGCGTCTGCCTGGTAAATTGCAGTCTCAATGTGCTTCGTGCAGGGTTGAGCAGCAGGGTCTCGATCTCTTGGAAGTGCTTGATCATGCAACTTGATATCTGCTATGCCTGCGGTTTGCCCCAGTGTTTTGGTAGGATTGTGGGCAGGCTGTTTGGATACTTATGAAGCAATGATCGATAGTCGCAGATAAAATTAAGTCAGAATGATGGTCCTGAGCTGTGGATTTAGGCGGTGGGGGCGTCTTGAGCACGCCTCGGTGGCCAAGGTGGCTTGCTGGCTGTTGGGTGTGGTGTGCCCATGTGTTAGTGGTAGCCCAGTTGGGTCAGGGTGGAGCCAACCGCCTCAACTCCCCGGGCTTCTCCTTCTTGCTGCCTGTGGTATCAGATTTAGTTCTCGGTCCTGGGGTAGAGGCCCATTGGTCAACAGATCTATCCGCTTCAGCGCGCAATGCCACACCCGAGATAGGGACCCCGAGGTGTAACGGGCAAGGTGTTACCTGCTTTGTTATCTGCCCCGGCTCACACCACAACCTCTACAGCATCGGCTTCTAAATGATACCACCCAGTGCAATCTATGATGCAGGACAGCTTCCTTTAAGTTGGTTAGGGTGGGTTGTTGATCCATTCCCCTGACTGTGGGTCAGAACAAGTCGGAACAGGGAGTTCCGTGCACGCCGTGCTTGGGCAGTTGATGTCTGGTTGGTTAGGCGCAGGGTAGCCCAATGTATGTATGTCACTGTCTGGTTTCGTGGTACTAATAATGTGTAGTCGAGCCACTGTGGTACAGGTTACCAGTCCTGGCCTCAGATTGGTGTTACTCATTTCAGTTCCTCAGCTTTAAGCAGTACAGTACCCACGGGAGGCCTGGTATCTAAGTTGTGCAAGCCAGGGTTTATCAGTGGACTCGGTTCTCTCCACTTTGCTGCAATTGTGGCATAAATTGGTGCACTTTCAGAGATGGTTGCGGTTTCAAGGTGGCTCTAGATGTAGGGTTTAGTCGCTCTGCCCCATAGTACGCGGTCAGCCTCTCATGTATCTTAGTGGGAGCAGATTTAGGTGTTATAATGTGTTCGGGTTGCCTTTAAGCACAATTTCGGGATGACGGGCGACAGCTGCTTATGCCCATTAAATGTACCTTCAGGCTTGTCAGCATCTCCGGCAGCACGCCATGGCGTTCAGCCAGTCCCACCCAGCAGACAGTTCTGTCGTGGTGGGGGGGGGTTGTCGATAGGAGCCACGAGTATAACGGCTGTCCGGGGCACAAGGTGACAGTGCGGGAGATTAGGGTGACTTGGTCACTTCTCAGCCCGCTGCAGCTCATAGCCCGCCGTCCTCGATCCAGAGCGACGTCTCCTTTCACCATGCTGCAGCATGTGTCACAACAGAGCTGGTGTTCTTGTCGGTGTTCCTTTCGGTGTTCCCCATCACTGATGCTTGTCGGCAGGAAGACGCAGGGTGTTCTTCGTTCTTCCTCCAGGTGTAGCTGGTAGCTGGTAGTGAGTTGGGTAGATTGGGGGACTCTGCTATTCGCAGGGGCACAACAAAGCAGCTCCTGCAGTCTTCGGCTCACATCCCCCTTCTGTGTGATGTTCCTTCTGGCGGTCTCAGCGCCCAGCACTCGCCTTCTCGAGTTTGATGCCCCGTGGGCTTACGAGGCACGATTCTGTATTCTCATGACCTGCGGATCTCGCCTCCGGACACACGAATAGCAGGCGCCTATGCAAGATTCCGTTACACGCTTCTGGTGAATCTCGCCTTTCCCTCCTGCGAGGCTCTCAGATCGCCGGCGCCATTTTGGGGTCAGTGGAGGTGTCTGTGTAATTACCTTTTTCTTTGGTTTACCAGCTCTGATTTTGTTCGGCGTCAGGACCGGGCGTGAGGGGAAGGGTTTCTTCTTCTGCTGCTGTAATTTTAAATAGGTATCTCAGCACAAATACTTTCTAATGCAATCAATTGTAGGATCTCGGACGGGAGCTCCGCAGACTTACTTCCTTACGTCATGCGCGCTGGCCACGCCCTCTCTGGCTGGGAGTCTGTAGCATCACCATCAAGCACAGGAAACCCTACTAAACTAACAATAATCAATGTTTATTGGAACCCTGTGTTGTTCTCGAATGAAGCCTTTACCAATTGGACGACGCATATATAAACCAACAGTCCAGATATGTCATCATCTGTGGCAATCTTAACATCTCAGACTTAGCGGAGAAGAGGCATGGTTGCAACTGTAATCTTGAAGACCCCTGGCACATCAGATGGGTCTTGTGGAATTCTCTGATAGATATCAGAGACATGTATGTGCTTAATGGGAACTATAAAGGTGATATACCATCACAAGCTACGTGGGAAAACATGGTTTGTGTTTCCGTGCTTGACTACATCTAGGTCTCCAACAACTTCTTAGCTCTTGTAAACAAGTTCCAAGTGATCAAAATAACTCAAAGCAATCACCATCTCCTCCTCCTGGAATGGGGGGTCACCAAACCCATCACTAGAGAACAAATGCTCATAGCAGTCGACCCCTGTAACGGGGGTTGCGCCTGAAATTATCGACCATCAAGATATGGGGCCTCATTATAACTTGTGTGGAATGGGTTTAACGGCGCCTCTAATGGTGCCAGCGCCGTTAAACCCACTCCGCACTATTACGAGGTCCCCTCACAGGACCCGCTTTGGACATCTGGTTTTTCCAGACGTCCATAGCGGGTCCCGCAAGGGGACTAGAGAGCTAACAACGGGCCCGTTTGTAATGGGCCCGTTGGTAGCTCCCTCCCCATTCCCATTCGAGCCCTATGAGGGCTCGAATGGGAATGGGGAAGGACCAGGCCTGGGTTCCCTGAAGGAGGAAATACCGGGCCCTCCATACTCGGAATGGCCCGGTATTTCCCCATTCAGGGAACCCGGACCTGGACACGATTTTGGAGGCAGACATGCCCTTGTTAAGGGCATGGCTGCTTCCAAAGTCGTAATGGGGCCCATGGACTCTAACGTCAGACTTTTGGAACAGTTGGCCCATCGGTTGAATCCAACCACCTGTTAGAACAATTCAATGTTCAATGCTCCAGGAAACCTAATACAGATGCCAAACACCAGCACATTTTTAACACCGAATTAGTGGCACAGAGAAAACAAGTCAGAAGGTGGGTAAGGGTAGCAAGGAAATCTGGCTTACTCAAGGACCATCAAACAGCATTGACCAAAAGGACAAGGTACAAAAACTGGCTTTGTTCCACTAAATGACAGAGATACCAGAATGACTCAGAAGAAATGCTCAGACCCTTAGCTGGCAAAGACCCCAGAAAATGTTGGCCATTGATAAAATCAGAAGAGATGGTGTCCAACTAAGATCAATCAAATCCGATAAGTGAAGAAAGCTGGACATACCACTTTAGACCCCTTTACACCACAGATTTAGATACTTCTCCAAGTGACCATGCTGCTCACAGGGTAGAACACTGGGTATTTTCTAATGACATCAGTGATATCATAGGGTGATTCCAAAAGCTTAATGGATTGAGAGTGCCAGACCCTGACGGGCTAACCAACTGCATGCTGAAAGAACACTGCGCTGAATGGGATGACTTTATTTACACATTGCTCAACGAAATATCCAGTTCTCATCAAATTCCTGGTTCATGGAGGAGGGCGATAGTGGTACCAATCCATAAAAAAGGAGACCGGGAAAACCCCAGGAATTAACACCCTATCGCCCTCTTGTACATAATTGGTAAACTTTACGGCTCGATCATCTTAACCCATTTCCACAGTTGGTGCTGGCAAGTCAACTGTACCGACCTGTTTTAAACGTGCTTTGTCAAGGGCCTGGGTACCTCTGTGAATATCTTGTTATTTCAACCATTGAAGGGTAACACAGGCAGTCACAAGCCCACGATTTTCATGGCTTTCGTGGATCTGGTCCAGGCGTTTGACCAAATCGACCAATGTAAACCTTCGATGAAACTTGAAAGGAAAAATTGCCCTGCACCACTTATTGACCCAATTAACACCATGCATTCCAACACCTCACTAAGAGTGAGAGTGAATACAGCGGGTCTCCTATCCAAAGAAATCAACACTTCGAGGGGCGTCAAGCAGGGGTGCCCAATGGCTCCAGCCCTCTTCAACTACTTTTTGGAAGACATGCAAGAGGCTTTTCTGTTAACAAGATCCTTTCCATCAAAGTTCGGAGGAGTCCAGCTGCCTCGCTTATTGTATGCAGACGATGTTGTCCTAATCGATCAGACCCCTGTGGGTCTACAAAGACAACTTTTGCAAAGATATATTACATCAAACGGCCTTGAAATCAATAAGGAGAAAATCAAAAATGTGAGCTTCGGGAACTCCAACAAAGTGAAAAACTGCATCTCCTGGTATTTAAACAGAGATGGGATTGAGCAGGTGCAATCCTTTAAGTATCTGGGTGTTTGACTAAGTGATTCAAGACCTGAAGCCCTGATGACTTCACATCTGTGAATAAAGATGAAAGCTCTCACTGGCCAGGTATGTGCATTAAACCAGAGGTTTGGCCGCTTCTCGATCATGCCAGTCCTTAGGTATTGCAAAGCAAAAGTAGTCCCAGTGGTGACATACGGTGCTGAAGCCATGTTCAACATTCCTGAGCCTCTATGGTCATGCCTTGAAGGCGTATTTTGGAAAAAGGTGTTAGGTATCCCTCCTTCAACTCCTATTGCGACCATTCAGAGAGAATTGGAGCTTACATCCCTAAAGTGTACAGTCGAATTGAACAGACTTGCTTTGTTTAGGAAATGCTGTTTGCCTTCACGCCCCACAGAGAAATGATGTCCGCCCGTAATCCAATTCTGAATAGTTGGCAATTGAGAACAATCAATCACTAGAGCAGCTGGTGACCAACCCAGTATGGATAAAGAAACGAGGTAAAGAACAGGACTGGATCTCAACCCTTGAGGTGGTTGGTAGCTACCAATCTGTTGACCATCTGCCCTTAGAATGCCAGAAACTAAACACTGTTTAGGCAGTTCCCTGACAAAAAGGTCAGGGATGATTTTCTGCAAGCTTTTATGAATTTTCATCCCATGAATGAGATACAAGAAAGGTCGAAACCTTGACACATCTTATCACATCATGCCCGGGACTCAGAGACGCACAAACAAAACATTTTAGACCCCTTCCATCGGATTTTCAAATCTCTGACTCAGAAGCCTGGTGGAGGTCTTTAATTGAAGGACGTTAAAACGAAATATGTAATTGCTGTGGCCAAATTCTTGTTTGATATTTTACTTGAAGCTTGACCTAACCAATTTACGTTTCTTCTTATGGAATAGTCATCGCGTGACTTTTTCTCCTTTTCCCTAAAAGGATGAGCACTGTAGATACATTTGAGTTTTCTTCTTTACTTTTTATCTGCTATTTTGGATGTCAGATTTAAGATATGGGGATATTGCAAAAGAAAATGTTGTCCCAATTTCAATGCAATTAAAATAAAATAAAAAATTCACCTAAAACGGGATCAAATCACCCGTGGCCCTCCCAAACATAGGACCAGCTCTTCAAAACTCTGTTCCTGAGTCTCCCCTCTGCATTATACCCTGGTGCTCCTCCGTCCCCCCAATCGTTCGTCCCCCCTTCACCTCAGTGCCGTCTTTTCAGAGTGAAAGAACCAAATTGTAAATGGCCGCCTCAGACCAAAAACGTGTACTGCCTCATCAGAGTAGTACTTCTGTGAACCACAGTGCACTCCTCATTCCCATCTCCTGTGCCCTGGTGTGGGGGAGATTGGGGGTCTCCCATAATTTCAGTGGTGACTCTTGAATGTCATCTTCTGTAACTCATTTATCAGAATATACCTTGTGCTCAAATGAGATTGAAAAAGGGAAGACCCAACTATATATTACTCCCTTTACGTTGAGCCATTTCGTTAGGGGGCCGCATTGTTTCCTCCTGGCCAACGTGAAGGCGGACAAATCTTGGTGGGGCCATAATCCAGTGGCCCCACTTTCCTAGTCCTCTCCAGTATCTTACTTTTTCCTTAAAAATAGTGGAAACTCACCAGCACTTTCCTCGGCCCCCTGGCGCCACCCCCTGCTCGGTGTGCCTGATCGATCGTGGGCTCATCGATTACATCCAAGCCAAACAACGTGTCAACACCTCCATGATTGATCTTTTGATAACATTCTTGGATTGCCCCTCCTGCTCAAGAAATCTGAAAAAGCAAAGGTTATTTCTTCGTTCACTGATCTCAAAATCGACCATTTTTAACTGGACTTCAGGTTCCCTCCTTTCCAGTACTGACAGTCTCTTATTGTCAGGATTTGTGTTGGGAGACGTGTGTTATCAAGCAATACTAGGCAGACTGGGGCTGAAACCGTCTCTCATGTTAAAATTCGCAGACCAATAACACTGTTTTACAACAAGAAACCGAGTACCATGAACTCTCTTTATCATGGTGACTGGAAGCTACCATGGAAATGGTGGCTTCCTCTGTATCGGCGTAGAACGGCTCTTTCGTGAGGGAGACACAGCTTGAACTCCCCCACACGGAACTCAGGACACTTCTCAATTTCGGACCCATTACCTTCACATTGGCACACGGACTAGAGACTTCCTGTGTGTGCCTGCCAGTTAGGCGTCCGAGTGTCGGCGGGTTAGGTTTCTTGAAGTCTAGGCGTCCTTGTGCCATCGGATCAGGAATTAGGACACCTCACTCTTGTGTTCAAGACAATACATGGTGAACTCATAAGGACTCAATGCGGTAAGAAGCCTATTACTCTATTTCTGTTTCTCCTGTCTTCTCTATTCTGCCGTACTGATCAGACTGTGTGTTTTGCAGGCTGTTTCTGATAATTGTTTGATCCTGTGCCTTTTCGAAACCCAGCTACTCAGTAGACCTCTTGCTTTGGCACGGGTCAGTTTTGGTTCATTGGCCTTTGTATGCCTGTTTATCCTTAAGCATAGTACTAATTATGTCTTGCCTTCCTTTGCAGCCACCGGTGTCTCGCTGGGGTCCAATCTTTCAATTAATTGACAGCTCTGCATGTTTCCTTACTCATTCAGAGGAGTACATTAGTGAGAAGAATTCTTCTTCTACACTACCAGGGCAACAGAAGGTGAATTCTGACACATATCGATTTGCGTCTCCATTGTGTCCAGCAAGGTTTGATTGCTCTCCAGACCTTACACCCTTTTATCAATTGAATCCATCCTCTGGTCCATTTTATCCAGCCTTTGGCCCAGCGCTGTGTGCATACACCTTGTTTCCTCCATCAATGCGGCTATGTCCTTTTTGGTGGACACTGGATTGTTTTCCATCGTTCCTGTCAGGGTGGGCTCTATCGGATTCACACTTGACGCGTGGGCCTGGAACTGGAATTTTTGCAGGGCCGTTCGCCGTTCTCCAGGTCATTTATGTCAGGGTGCCCTGTATTTCCCGGTAGCCCTACAGTGGGTGCCAACGCTACCTTCCTCCTGGCTCAGTAGCTTTGGAGTGGCGTAGTATGGCCCTGTCCTCGCGATGGATCACCACTCCAGAATCTTCCGAGCGGGTGCGTCTCTCAGAGCTTGCGGATCCCTCTGCCACCCAACGCAGGCGTGGGTGTTCCCTCCCCTTTAAGTTCATTGTTTTTCCAAATGCGAGAGTCTTACTGAGCTCAACTTAAAGGTGTAGGGGGCTTCCAATTACAGGAGCTGTAATAGCTTTGGCAGGGGGGCAGCGTCTGACTAGGTTTGTGGTTTCTCCAGTTGTAGCTTGCATCTGCGAGGGGCCCCCAGTGCCCTATTCTTTCGATGTCCCAACGCTCACATGTGCTGTATGTCCTCTGGGGGCCTCCTATTCGGTCTTCCTCCTGTGGGAAACTCATGGTGGCAACAAGTAAGACAGACACAAGTGATCACATTTCAAGGGTGTTTATTGAACAATGAATGATGTATGCAGATTGGAAAAATACCTTCTCTAAACATAAACCTAAGATGGGAGCAAACGTCGACCATCAAAAGAAAACTAAGGCAGTACTAGTGGAGTTGTGTCAAATAAAAGGGCCTATACTAAGAAACATTTTGCCAAACCTTACAAATAAAAAAGTGTGGGATAGTTCTCAAGAAAAGAAAGAATTGTCTTCAAATAATATGTCATGAGGCAGCAGGCTCGGTCTCCCTTTCCCACATTTTGAACAAGGGGTGAGATGGGAGCTTGGAGCACAGTACAGTCTCGGGCTTCTCCAGCACGAGATGACAATTCTAATGGCAACTTTCTAGACCGTTGATGGCCAAGTCTCATTTCACTTTAAAGTCGCTTGCTTCGAGGGCCTGGCATATTCAGCTAACAAAAACAAAAATTCCCTTAACAAATGAAAGTTTGTTTCCAATGTTCTCTGGGTGATAGGTTCACCCCTGAATCCCCCTCTTCTGGGCGCTGACCCTTCTCAATTGGGTACTACAGTTTTACGTAGGGTGGTGGCTTCACCCATGGGTCCCCCTCTTTTGGGTGCCAACCCTTCTTTATTGTTTACCACAGTTTCACGTATCAGTTCTTTTCTCAATGAACACTGGGTGAAAGCTTCACCCCTGAATCTCCCTATGCCCGGCTCGGCCCCGCGTGACTGTTAGTTCTTGGGTGAGGCCTCACCCATGGGTCTCCCTCTGCTGGGCTTGACCCCACTCAAGTCTCTTTAGCAGGATTTCTTTTGCCTTAGTTTCCCAAAGTCTTTTCAAACAATTCTTAGTGGACTCCCTTAACAAATAAAAGTTTGTTTCCAATGTTCTCTGGGTGATAGGTTCACCCCTGCGTCCCCCTCTTCTGGGTGCTGACCCTTCTCAATTGGGTACTACAGTTTCACGTAGGGTGATGGCTTCAACCGTGGGTCCCCCTCTTTCGGTTGCTAACCCTTCTTTATTGTTTACCCCAGTTTCACGAATCAGTCCTTTGCTCAATGAACACTGGCTGTCACCCCATTGTTTCTCAGTACTTTAGAATTCACCCCTCTCATCAGCATCCCTCGATCGGGCTCACTCTTGCCAACTTTACATTTGCTTGCATATGCAGGATTCACTTCCCTTGCTTTCTCTCAATGCCGGATTCACTTCCCTTGCTTTCTCTCGATGCAGTGTTCACTTCCCTTGCTTTCACATAGTTTATAGATAAGTCTTTCGATTTTACAAGGATTTTGCTTGACCCTCAGTATGACCCCTTTGACCTATTCCGCTGGCTCTCCTATGGCCTTCTGGTATCTGTAGTTTCTCTCACATGGGGCTCGACCAGAATCTCTCGAGTTAGCATCCACGTGGTGCCTGTTTTCCTCTGCAGCTGGCCTCCCCTTCAACACTCGTTACAGTTCTTTCATAGTTCCTAGCTCTTTGGTTCAAACTTGCCACTTTGCGAGTCTCACTCAACACAACCCAGTTCTTATAGTTTCCTTTTTGACTCACCGGCTATGCTGTGCCGCTTGGTTTTTCTTCTTCATTGGAGTCAAGGCCGGTACCACAGTCGCAGGATCTTCCTTCACTCCTGCTTATCGGCGTAGGCTTGCCCCGTGTACCGTTGACATCTGCTGAAAGACACTTGTGCTATTGTTCAGAGTTTTAGGCTCTCTTCCATTAAGGTTCTGAGGGTCTGGAACGAAAAGGGCAAGGTCACTTCTCTCCTCGCCACCATCTCGATTCTTGCAGTCTTTCTCCATCTCTTGAATTGCTGTGCCTGCTTAGCTATCTCGTTGTGCTGTCTGTCTAGTTCGCCTTGCTCTCTTTTGCTCCGCCTTTTATCCCTGTGGAGAAGGGAAAGAGCCGTTATGCGTGCGTGATTCAGGTTACATGCCTGACTTTGCCTAACCCTTGCATTGGGACATGTCATATAAGCAGGTTTTACATTAGTCCATTGTCTTGGGTCTAAAAAGGTATTTGTGTCAAAACAAGGGGGGGTTGGAGTGTCAGAGTATCCTACGGACGGGATAGGGAAGGTTTGTGCAATGGATGAGAATGACCAGGATGGAGAACAGAACACAGGGGACAGGGGATTGTGAGATTGTGGGAACAGCAGTGTTCTGTCATAGTAGATTGGGTGTTCCCAAGATGACAATCAGAGGGACGGGATTGGTTGGATCTGTGAGGCTAACACTAATGACCAGGATTATTAGTATAAAGTGAACAGGGGGAATTGTGGGAATGGTAGTGTTTTGTCTGAGCAGAAGAGGAGTGCGGGAAATAGTGACCAGAGGGGCGTGGCAAAGACTGACCGGGTGTACGCAGGTAAGGCACAGGAAACAGGGGTTTTGGGAGAAATGGTTTCTGAATGTGACAGGGTTTGATATCCTAGGGGATAGGTTATATACAGAGGGCTCGGTGGATTTGGGTCAGAGAGATTCAATGGGAAGAAGGGGGCAGATGTGGCACAGCCCTCAGGGATCTCACTTTCCTCATCTTCTTCCCTGGTAAAATACTGCGTCTCACCTAGGGCATTCCCCTGAGCATAACCTCAGGCCCCCTACCAAGGTGATCCTTGCTTGCCCACCCACAGGGTCGGGATCTGAGAGCGCCAGCCCTTCCCTGGCCACCTGAATAAGGGTTTCCCATGGTATATCTGGGAGAATACCCTCAGGTTTCTCGCGCTCCTTAGCGAACTCCCCACAGGGTATTGCGGTCTGAGTTTGTGACTGTAAGTGAGTGCCTGTGTAGGCTTGGGTAGGTAAATATGGGCCTCCTCCTCTCCTATGGCTGGGGCACAGCTTATGCCTTCCTCACAACTCTCAATAGTCCTGATGTCAGCTGCTCATCCCAACCCACCGTGACCACACGCCTCCACCTCAAACCTTCTTGGACCACCTTATTATATTGCCCCTTCAAGTCTCTTCCTACCTCAGTGTTTCAGTGTCACTGTGGTGTTCCTGCCGGCCTTCCAATTGGTCTGGGCATTGCTGATCGGCTCATCTAGGGGAGCATGTCACCCTCCTCTGCCGTTATAAGCTCCCGGCTGCACCATGGGGAGATTGCCGGCCAGATGCAGACCCGAGAGCCAATTCAGTTCACTCCACTGGAGATCACCCAGGGCAGTCCTTACCTCAGGTCACCTCCCTGCGTATTTCCACAGCCACTGTGCAATGTTCTCACAGTGTCAGGACAAATGTCAGCATGCAGTGCTTCTTGGTTGCTTTTCCACTTGTCTCCACTATTGGAGAACTTTAGTCCCAATGCACAATGTCTCCTGGGTCTCTTGAACTTGTCTGCGCCAATGCAATGTTCTGTTGGAACTACAACTCCTGACATGAAATTCCTCCTCGTTCAATCTGGTCTTATCTGGCCTCCATACTTGTGCCTGAGTATCAAATCGGAACTGAGTAGGGATCCTTTGCTGCCGCCTGAGTCCAGGGCATGCCACTTGTCTCTCGCTTCTGATGATGGAGCCACTCCCCTGACAGGGCAGCGGGACACCGGGAGAGACTGCCTGCATGTACGCAATTACAGGAAAGGCTGGGGCGTCTTAATACAACGTATGGATCTCCTCTTCTGGGACACTTAAGCAACAACATTGCCAGCAGCCGCCTGTCTTAACTCGCCCTAGAAATTCACAAGGGCAGCACTGTACAGCCGAACAGAGCTCTTCAATGGGCTAGGCACTCCTCTTCATGACCATTGGTCCTCACTCCCCATATTGCACGCGTATGGGTCGTTGATGCAGGCTGTCTGCCGCCGCAGCCCGCTGCAGTGCTGGGCCGTGGGAGGTCCCTCACACCCACCAACCCTGGTGGATCTGCCCTCATAGACACGATGTCCAGTCAATCTCACCAGAGCCCCATCTCCTCCCGAACTAAGGCAGCACCTGGGCTGGCTTTGCACACGGCTAGCTCAGACACCATAGCATCAAAAAGCCCCAAACTTGGGCCATCTCTTTTTCTGTGCTTCTCCCGCAGGGCGGGAGGGGGGAGGCAAACATTGTTATCAGGATCAGAGAGGTTAAAGGGGGGCTCAGCACCCTTTTATGTCCTCCTGTCCGGGAGCTTGCGGATTAGGCAGCCATCCACTGCGAGCCCCCTTGTGGCCTTCCCTAAAAACATATTCAACATAAACCTTATTTCCTTGGTAGTCTCGTAGCTTTGCTACAACTGATATCTCATACGGTGTCCAATCAATTGGTCGAGAGCAAACTGGTCGACTGCAATTTGGTCGACACCATTTGGTCGAATGCCAAATGGTCGAATTTTTTTTTTTTATATATATATATATGTGTTTTGTGGGTTTTCGTGTGGGGAAAAAAAAAGAAAAAAAGGGGGTTAGGGGGGGGACCCCCCAAAAAAAACCAAAAAAAGGGTAAAAAAAAAAAAAAAAAATTCGACCATTTGGCATTCGACCAAATGGTGTCGACCAGTTGTCCTGTCGACCAAATGTTTTCGACCAATTGACTGGTAACCATCTCATACAATTCACTTGGTAGTATTGTAATCCCTGCTTTCACTTTATCTTGTTTTTACTTCATAAATTCACCTAATGGTTCAGCACTTGTTTTACTTTGTTGCAGCATTCAAAACATACTCAATATATCCTTTAGTTAGTTTGGTATTCAATCGGGATTGTTCCACACTTCAAAAATACTTATACTAGGTAGCTTGTTCGTTATTCATATTTATCACATTTGACCTTCTGTAGCATGTGCAATAAGATTCATTTTATTTGGTATTCAGGGATGTCGATTTCCCATCCCCAGAGCGCCCCGATTTTAGTGATCCTTGTTCAGCACTCACCGGTAAGCGTTAGCTCCTCCAGGATGCCTGGGTTGCTCTTTTCTGCTCCGCTTTCCTGCAGGTTTCCCAGCGATCAAGGCTCGCTGTTCTCTGCAGTTCACAGCCCCTCTCACTCTCTCAACGGCCAGCAGCACTTCTGAGGCTTCAGTGCCCCACAGCTTCTGTATTGGGCATCGGGGAGGAAGGATGGCAGGAGTCTCAACCCTCTCATGGCCAGTCTGGGCCCTGGTGTCTCCCTCGCACTCCTGCTTAACTCGGCTTCCCTCCAGCTGGTTCCTCTCCAGTCCGCTCTGTCTCCACACGCCAGCTCCTGTCTGCAATGTCATCTCTCCCTCTCACCTTTAAACAGCTGAGGCTTGCTAACAGGCTGCATGTGCAAGTCCTCCACATTAATTGACTGACCTTGGTGAAATTGATTAGTGGGACATGCTTAGCTAGTGTAGTTGAACTCCTCAAAAGCCCTCTTCCTCATCTCAGCACTAAAGTGGTGTGAATGCAGGGGAGGGTGCATAACTCCTAGTTGTTTCCTCCTCGCCCCAGTCTTAAAATAAAAGGCTTGTGGGACATTTTGGTCACAATCAAGGGTCAAATGCTGATAATAGCCTACAAAGGAAGGAGAAATATTGGATTAACTTTGACAATATACAGGGGATGAGTTTTTAGGATGAGTTTTCTTAGTTGATCTCTTCCTCGTTCTAGTATAACCATGGCATCTCTGAGGGTAATTTTTAAAGGACGAAAAGGGATGAGGTTGACAGTAAACTACAAAAGCTGTTGGGCAGAGGATCCATTGTGAAAAGGGAAAGAGGGGTGCCATGTTTCATCCAACGACGTCCTCTTTCACTCCCTAAACTCCCTCCACCCAGGTGATCCTCCTTCGCATATACACCCCCCGGGTCGGGATCCAAAAGCAATGGCCTTTCCCTGGCCACCTGAGCAGAGGATGCTGGGGAAAAAGAAGTGAGAATACCCTCAGGTTCCTGACAGTATATGCAATCTTCTTTTGATGAAGAACTGCAACTTATGAACTTGCGCTCTCTTTTGATTCAGGCAGCCGTCTGCTTTAACATGTATGGGAAAACACGATAATTTATACACAAGCTTTCTTTGATGAAATGTTCTTATAGCAATTTGGGAAAGTCGATTACGGCTTCTTATCCATAACATTCTCGAACTTAATAGGAGACACGCGACTTCTCCGGTAATGACTATTGTGCAACAATGGGAAAAAGAAAGATTTCTTCTTACGCGAGCACTTTGCTTCAAGCTGAACAAGAGCGTGCTACAATTCCCTTTGCTAATCAGGACTTCCCACAACTGCGAACAATTTCACTCGCTATCACTTCTACCCGAGTATTAACTATGCTGGTTACAGTTACCAGCAAGGTATTTTAAGTGATTCAGAATACATAGCTTCGAAATCACAACGGTTGCAGGCTGCTTTCACCTCCCAACTTTCTGACTTCTGCTACTGCTGCTACAGGCTCTCCTGAGACTCACACCCCTCCACAGTATGGATGTCTCTGATCCGGCCTTGATAAGGGAGAGTCTCCTTCTCTCCAGCTTTCCTTGGCTTTCCTCTGCACACGGGCCTCGGGTAAACGCATGGCTTCAGCTCTGCATTCACAGCAATTAGGTGCACCAGGAAAGACTGGCAATTGCTTCCAGTCTCTTCCAATGCAGTTTCAGCCAAACAGGGTTTGTGAGCACAGGACCAGCTCACAGTCTGCAGGTGAAATCTGCTCTTCCTTTGCTCCGGCGTCTCTTCTGTGGTCACACTTGCTAGTGAACTGCCAACCTCATGCTCTGCTTCTTCTTCTGCTACTGCTATCGACCTTCCAGCGCCTGCTCCGGTTTCTTTCTGTTGCTCCTTCCTGCAGGAGCCTTTTATGCCCCTCGAGTCATCCGATGGCTTCAGGTGCAGGCCCTTCATCTTAAATGCCTGACCCTGCCAAAGGCTGTTAGGCCTGCCTGTCCTTTAGCTCTACATGACTCTTCAGACCTCTTCTTCATCACAGTGCCTGTGGGATTCTGGGACATGTAGTTTGTTATAAGGGAATTCGGTTTTCTTATTCCCTTACTACTTTGAAAAGTGTTTTTTTTAGAGACAGATGGGACATGAAGGGCAACATTTTTGTCATCCCTTTTGGTGTGCCTTTGATATTGAGGAGGACATTTAGGGATAAGAAAAAACTGTTCTGAGGATGTGACAGATTTAAACCTTTTAATTCTAGGTTTAGTTTTTATCCATATGTGGAAATTCATCTGAACCGCAGCAGGCTATAAACCTCTCTTAGAATAGTCATAAAAGTATCTGAGGAAAAATACCATGTGCCACCCTGCAAAATATCCCCACTGCCCTGGGCCTTGTCTCTACCCAGGTGATCCTCCCACATTACACAACCTCTCGGATTCGAATCAGGAAGTGTCTGCCGTCTCCTGGCCACCTGGAAAGGGACTCTGGTCAGGGTTTTGGTGGGGTATCTGCCGAATTCTCCACAGTACCTAGATGACATGGTTGTTCACAGCAACAATTGGCCAGAACATCTTTTCTATCTATATGAGATCACATGAGCACCTAGAAAAGCCGGTCTCAAAGCCAACCCAAGAAAATGTCATCTTAGACAATCGCAGTAAAATATCCGGGATTCTTTGTCGGCAATGGCTTAGTAGAAACCCAAACTGAAAAAGTGAAGGCGGTCTTAAAAGCATCTACCCCTAAAACCAAGAGAGAACTTCGAGCCTTCCTAGGCTTAACAGTGTACTATTGGATATCCATTGCAAATTACTTAAGCATTGCCTCCAACCTCACAGATAAAGTGAAAAATGTTCAACCACAATAACTGATTTGGAACCGGGAAGATCATAAAAGTTTACAAAGTCTAAAAAAAACATCCTTTGTAGCGATCCCATCCTTAAAATGCCAGACTTTAACAAGTCTTTAGCTGCAAACGGACACTTCTAAGATGGACCTAGGAGTGGTACTTTCACAACAGTATGAGGGGTTTAACACCCTATTTTATACACCAGTCTGAAGCTTTTTCCCAGGGAACAAACTTACGCGACTGTGGAATTGAAAGCTTTGGCATAAAGTGTGCTGTCACCCATTTAAGGTACTACTTAACTGGCAGAACATTTAGTTTAATTACCGATCACTCTCCCTTAACCTGGATGAGTTTACAAAAGGATACCAATACCAGAGTGATGAGATGGTTTCTGGACTTTCAACCATTTTTGTTTTCCAGTGGAACATCGTAAAGGAAAGGAACAGTGATTTCCTGAGCCGATTCCCTATCAGTCAAGAAGGCGAAGCCACAGAGATATAGGGAAGGCCAGGTGATGAATGGAAGGGATTCCTCCCTTCACCCCTGCGGGGGGGCTTCCTGTGAGGCTAGGGAGGTGAGCCCGTTCTGAAATACCCTCCCTATGGGTAGAGGCAAGCAGGGTCTCACTGGGAGAGACTCCACATAGGGGACAAGAACTCCTGTTCCTGTGAGGAACTCCCTCAATTGGTACATACCAGGGACTACATGTTAACAACACCAGCCTCTATGAAATACCAAGACTGAGATGAGGATGCTGGAATAACAAATAATGTGAAATGCCAAAACTGGGACGAACAAGCCACGATATCAGGAACTGTAAAAGGGCAATACTGCGGCGTGGAAAGTCCTCATGGATGTGGTTGTGTCAGGAGAAGAGGTCATGTCACTTTAAAACCAAATAACCAATCCATGGAGAGGTGGATAAACGTAACTCTGAGAAGAGATGAACAAGAAGGCGGTAGAGAGAGAGAAACCCATGCACGTCAGCTGGGGAAGGCCCCAAGCAATTTGTCTCAAGAGAGAGAGAGAGCAAATCAAGTAGTATTGCAAAGCGGTGTGCCGGAGGAAAGGCGAACCGAGAACACGAGTAAGCAGAGGGGCAAGGGCCCTACAGAAGGCAGTGGCAGGACCAGGAATGGAAATCCCTGGTGGATAGAGCATCCAAACAGCAAAGACCATACCACCAGCGTTTGGAAGCCACATGTATGCGGTCAGTCATGAAGGAAACACAAAGCTGTGAAGAGGCCAGGAAACATGACGAGAGAGATGCTGAAGTAAGAGAGACACTGACAGACAGTAAAGTGAAAAGAGACCTGCAAGGAAGAAGGCTCCCATGGACATTCCCCTAGCAAAGGGAAGGTAATGAGGAAAAGGGGAGGCTCAAGAGGACCCAAGGGAGTAATTATATAACCCAGCCAACTCGACCCAGGAAAAAAATCAGAAACAGAGTTTAATTTGAAAAAAAGGAAGTGTAAGTGTGATAACTTTCTAGAAGGAACTGTTGAAGAACTAAACATTAAGAAAGGAGGAAGACTGATAAGAGTACCCTGGTAGAA
Source organism: Ambystoma mexicanum (assembly GCF_040938575.1). NCBI lineage: Eukaryota > Metazoa > Chordata > Amphibia > Caudata > Ambystomatidae > Ambystoma > Ambystoma mexicanum. Next base: position 982,698,488 of record NC_090928.1, on the reverse strand, counting down.
GCGAAAGATAACTCAACATCATGTACATAACCAAAATAAACTTGAAGGAGAAGCAAGATATGGAAAGAACCTAAAAAAAGCAATTGAACCACATGCTAAATAAGCTCCAACAAAGTTCATAAAAAGGAGATCCTGAGAATCACTGACAAGAAGAGAGAATCATTAAGAGAATTCCAAAATGTACAAATCAAGAAAAGACAAAACCCAGTAACCAAATGAAGGAATTGAAGAGTTTGACAGAAGAAGTTTAACGGTGTAGAAGGAGGAGACTGACACAAAGGTTGCATGGTTTTGGGTATAGACTTTTATTTCTTATGTAGAAAATCTCACTGTGCCGATTTCTATGAGGGGTTTCCTTGCCTCGAACTAAAACTAAAGGAATTGACAGAATGTCTGTCAAATCAAAGTTCCACTGTCCTGTGTCAAATCCTATTCTAACCCTCACACTATAACTAAAGAATGACCTAATAAAATGTTCTTCCTTCAGGAGGATGCCTCCCTTCTCCTGGGGTTCTTCAACAGTGTCCAACAATTGTTCTTTCTCATATGAAAATACCAGGGGGAATTACTCTCTTCCCCTGGCTCACGGTTTACACCCATTCTTTTATCCAATGCCCAGGATAATGACTCCTTTATCCTGGGGTGCACTGTGGTACTTTTCAATAGGACCAGGAGAAATTACTCCCTTCCCCTGGTGTTACTTTATATAATTCAACACAAGGCCAAGGAGGATGACTCTCTGTCCCTGGCTCATGGGTTTCACTCAGTCTTTTATCAAATGTTCAGGTGAATGACTCCCTGTCACGACCCTCGCCCAAAACTCCCTCTGGCAAACCCATTGGCCAGGTGGAGTGTTACACTTCGGGCTTCCTTGCAGAATACGACTCCTTTACATGCTCCTCTGTGGAGCAGATACAGGTTGCCATGGCGCCTGTACAAACAACGACGGAGTCCGTGTCAGCTGACACGTCGTGTACGTGGAAGACGTACGGCAAGACACGCCCCCATGAGGCTTTAAAACCACTGTCTTTCAAGGGGCTCGTTGCTGCTAATTAGCGTTACAAGCTACAGCGGTTACGTCTGTTTACTCCTTCATGTTTTCTCCGCACAAATTCCTATTCTGCTTACCTGGTATTGACCCTTGCCTGGCTTCTGGATTGGCTTGCCTCCTCCTTTATTCCTGTCGTGCTCGCCTGGCTTTTGACCCGGAACGTTATTGGATCCTGCTTCCTGCTATCTCTTGCGGTACTTTATTTATAGCTGCTACTAGACGCGGAACGACTTTGCCTTCCTCGCAGGTGACTTGCTATCAACCATCCGGAACTTTTCTATGCCTTATCTGGATGCGTGTGTGATCAGGTACATACTTGTAATTGGCAATTCCACTCCTGCAATTAATTTTCTCCACGAACTTGCTTGGATCTTTGCCTTCTGTTGGATTCTGGGACATTGAGTGACTGTCTTGTGAACTTGTCTTCAAGTGCATATAAACGCTTTGCTGATACTGCACCAACCCGGCACTAGTGTGACCCTCGTGCAGTTCGGGGCTATTTCCCTATACTAACATTCCTGTTTGTTATTTTCTCCTTCCGTTGCCTTCTGTTTCATGGACTACTTTCCATCCTCAAAATATCCATATTCAGGTTAGTTGTTATTGGTTCGATACATTAGGAAGTCTCTTTTGAATTATTCCAACTCGTTGTGCTTATTCATATTTTTGTAGTTTCACCCCGGGGAAGCTCCACTCCAATACTTACCTAGGTATTTTCCTGTTATATACTGCTGTTCTGATTACTTGGTTTATTTTCAACACTGTATAATATCTTTGTATTCCTTTGCAGCATTGGTATTGGCGGTGTGTGTGCTCCCCGCTCTTTTATTCAATTGACACATCTGTCTGTCCCAATCGAAACAGCAGAGAGGTACATTGTAGAAAATAGCCCCTCTTTGAGGAAGCCTGAGTCTTGTACTCAGGGGAGCTGGGATGGAAGGCTGAATATCGATTCTTGTATAACCATCATCTCCAAGGTCACTCATCCACATCTTGGGCCTACTTCGGAGTGGTGAGTAACATGGAGTCAGGACTCAGGCCTCTAGAGCCTGGCATCCTCTTCAAAAGCCCTCATGGGGCCAGTCCTGGCGCCTATGGCGCCAGGCTCATACACCATGAAAAACAATGTGCTTGGGAACTACTTTATTGTATTGTCAGCCAACATGGAGGCATCCACATAGCTTGGTTCCTAAGAACCAAGCTATGCGGTCTAGTGTTTTGGGTGTGGTAGCCTAGGGACTACTTTACCTGGACTATTTTGTTGGGGCTATTTAAACCACACCCGAGCAAGACAACACGCTTCGCGTTACTTTGCAGCTTGCAACGTGACGCTCACCGTGCCCAGCTAATCCCTCGAACCTCGGAGAAGCAGAACCTGCAAGAAGACAAAAGGAACATCGTTTGCAGCAGCATTTTACCTGCAGTCTTCATCTTTAAACACTCGCAGCTACTGAGAACAGCTTCCTCGAATCTGCACGCCTCCCAGACAGAACGACCTGAAAGAGGAAGATAGAGGCAAGATTAAAGAAAGCAGTAGAGACATTTACAAATTATGAACTGCTCAAAAGGCTTACCTGTCTGTTCGCCTCTTGGCTGGCACCACTCCGGACATTACACTACTCGCGCTGAAGAACACCGCGACCTACAAGGAAGGAAAACACAGGTTAGCAAAGGCAAGACTTCGCAGCGCTGCGCATAGCGCTTCCTTACTGCATCATAGCGCTCTTAATGTGCCATCATTTACCAGCGGGGATCAACCAAGCAAGTTCGCCACGCTGAAGCTCTGCATACCTAAGGGAGAAAAAAGAGACATTTTAAACAAAGAAAGGCATGCAGGATAGCAACAAAACTAAAGAACAGCAATAAGACCTACCTGAACAATATCAAACGGGCCGGCGTCAGTGAAGTAACTGGACCGCACTCGGCCATGAAAGACAACGCGCCCCTGCAAAGAAGGCAGGACGGAGAGCACGCCTAATTCTACCACAAGGTGAGGAGAGGGCGCCAGAGGGACTGAAATCATAAGGGGGTGGAGGGAGGATACTTACACCAGTCGGTCAGTCTTAAACACAGTCCTCCTGTATTTTCAGGCAGAACCTTCCCCGCAGACCACATCATGGCAAAGCTGAGAAGCATACCAGCGAGTAACCCAGCTGGGTGGCGTCCCTTTGGATACCAGGTGAGTGTAACACTCCCATCTCCTGGGGTGCCCCGTGGATGTTTCTAACAGGAGTAGGGAGAACGACTCCATTCCCCTGCTGTCTTTTTAGGGTCCCAGACCTTCTACGGTGGTCAGTGGTCTACCCACTGCGATGAGGAGGGGTTCTTCAGATGTTCTTTTGGCTTTCTTTAGGGTCCCAGACCCTTTTCCGGTGGTCAGTGGTCTCCCCACTGAGACAAGGAGGATTTCCTCTTTATTTTGCTTTTCTGAACTTCACAGGGTCCTAGACCCATATATATGCTCTATCATGGTGTCACTGTGCCGAGGATATCCACCTTGGATGCACTCTGCAGATTTGACCCTCTAGACCCTCCTTGGTCCCTTTCTGGGATAACGCTCAGAGTTCGCAGAAAGTCTTACAGGTTCCAAGGCCCTCCTTGGCTCCTCTCTAGGGCTTGGAACTCTTAGTCGGTCGTCAGTGCACTCTCCAGAGTTGTCTGCTTCGTGCCTTTGCTGGTTTCTGGTTTGGCAGTATCGGTATGATTCAGGGACCGTGCGGTCCACCTCCCCCTGGAGGTTGCATCACTCCCTCACCTCAAATTTGTAGGACCGACTGAGGTGAAGTCCTGGAGAGCTGCCTTCTGATTCCCGCTGGTGGTTTCTGCTCAACAGTCATAGCTGGTTCTTGGCTCCCGCGCTTGACAGCATCCTTCCCTATGTCTGCTTTGGCACTGGCTCGACAATGTATTTGTTATTTATATAGCAGTCTTTCGCTATTTGTATGGCCTCAATGCCCTTTGTTATTGGAACGCCCTCGGTGACTGCAGTCCGTATATAGGAGGTTCTAAGAGTTTGTGTGCTTGTGTGCATTTTTGCTGGATTAGGACTTAGGTGGCTGGCTATGCTTCAATAAGCAGCTGTGAGAAACCTGATGGTGTCTCACTTGCTAGTTCCGGGGGATCTGTCATCTAGGTAGCCAGGACATGGCCATCGCTATTGGATCCAGTTCCTGGGGGTGGACCAGTGCGGGAGGATCACCTGGTGGGGGGTCCTCAGGGAGCGGAAGTGGGACACTGATGGGTGAGATGCAGTATCCCCCTTCTTATAACACCTTTTCCCCATCCTACCTTGTAGGATACTCAAACACTGTACCCCTTTCCCCCTTTTTCTGACACAAACACTTTCGCGAACCACAAAAGACGACGGACAAATACCAAAACTGTTTACCTGATGTGTCCCACCACAAGGGTCAGGCAAAGTCTGGCAATTGACCAGAATCACACACATCCAACGGCCCTTTCCCTTCCCCACAGGATAAAAGGTGGAGCACGAGAGCACAATACGGGCAAGGCAGACTGCACAGCGAGAGAGCTAACTCTGCACGGCAGTTCAAGAGGAGGAGAAAGACAGTGCAAACCAAGAGGGTGACAATGAGAGACATGACCTTGCCCTTTCCAACCAAGACCTGTGAAACATCCGCAGAAGGAAACATAAGACCACAAACAATAGCCAGCGTGTGTTGCAGCAGATGTTAATGGTACACGGGCCCTCCTCTGCTGATAACCAAGCCGGGGCGAGATGCTTGCCACTGTGGCACCGACCTTGACTCCAGAGACAAGCAAAGCCAAGCAGTTCATCAGAGCCAGTGAGCCGAGGAGAGAGCTGATAACAAACCGAACTACATTGAACAAAAGCAGCAAATGGCCAATTGAAGAAAGTACAAAGAACTGTTAATGTGAGAGGGGAAAACCAGCTACAGAGGAGTCAAGACACCATGTGGGTGCTCACTAGGAAAACTCTGGGTGACTACCCTATTGTTGAAACTACTGTTACCAGAAGGCCTTGGGAAACGTGAGAAAGGGGTCAAAGTGGTCATACAGGTGTCTAGTAAAATCCTCTGTACAGTCGAAAGTCTTTGACCGGCAGATGTTTGTGAAGCTAAGGGAAGTAAATCCTGCATCGTAAGAACTGTTCAAGAAATTCTGTGATTGACAAAGTTGGCAAGCGTGAACTCGGCGGTTGGATGCTGATAAAGAGTGGGCAAAGCCAAAAAATCCGATAAACATAGTGTTGACAAGAGTGACCCCGTCAGAGGGATGTCCATAGTGAACTGTATAAAAAGACATTAAGATTCCTGAATGTCACAGATGAGACTGTGTTGAAAATGTCATAGTAAACCCGACGGAGGAAGACAAACAGTCGAGATGGGTCAGAAGAGGGGGATTCCGGGGTGAAAAGCCATCACCCATTGACCCGTGAATACAACAGAGAAAGTCTTTGAATACGTGCCAGAGTGAACCAGACAGAGGGAGGCTAATATTCGAGAGGGACATGAGCCCGGAACAGGGGGGCCCCGGGGTGAAGAGGTATCACCCAAGTATAATCAGAGAAGAACTTTGGAACTTTTGTTGAACTTCTGTTTGTTAATTTTGAACCTGTCAGTCCCTCGGAAGCAACAAACTGTCACACTTTACCCCCAGTCTTACCTGATTGTCCTTTGTTGCTTTCTTCTTTGAAGGTTTCTCTGTCTTCCGGGATGTCCGGGACTTGTACAGGTAAGGCCGGACGGTCCTCCGTATCCAGCGTGGAACGAGAGCAGACTCAGAGGAAGACAAGAGTTCAGGATTCCAGGAAGGTAAGAGTAGTGAATATCCGGGAATAAGTGCGGAACCAGGGAAGGGAAGCACTACTCGCAAGTATTGAGGTGGAGTTGCGAGCGCGGACGCATGGAATGGGGGCCCAGGAAGGAATGCGTGGACGGCCTCGCAGAAGGGAACCGGCCACTTCAATAATCCAGGAATGAAGAAAAGGGAATATGGATGTATCGGACAACGATACGAGGAAAGGAAGGGAACAATGAACACACTAGCTGCGAACTCGAAAAGGAGCGTTGAGACGCACAGCGCCGTGGGGGCGTGCCTGTTTTCTAGGAAGCCAGGGCTCCGGCGTAAATGCTAGAGCGCAGCATGGCTGATGCGCCGGCCATGTTGCGAGGAGAATGGCTCCAGCGGTACGGTGCACCATAAACCAGGAAGTCCAGAAGGGGCATAAATGGCAAGTCATGACAGCATGCCCCCTCTTAAAACCCGATCCACCGGATTTGCCCGGATGAGCTAGATGGAATTTCCGCACTAAGCGAGGGGCATTCATGTTGGAGAGTGGTTCCCATGTTTGTTTGCTGGGAGGATATCCTTTCCATTCCACTAAGTACTGTAGCCGACCTCTTCTATATCTAGAGTCGCAAATCCTGGAAACCTCAAATTCATTCTGATCGTTGACAAGCACTGGGTTAGGTCGGTGAGCTTATCTGGTGGATGCAATATAAGGTTTGAGCAGGGAAGTGTGAAAAACAGGATGAATCCTCTTCCAGGAGTCTGGTATCTGCTGTCAATATGTCACTTGGTTGATGACCTCTTTGATAAGAAAAGGCCCATAGAATTTGGGGGCCAATTTATTAGGATGCAGATGTTGAGGCAGGAGTTGAGAAGACAACCAGACCTTGTCACCAATTCCAGAGACAGGAGCAGGTCTCTGTTTAGCATCAGCATGTCTTTTGACATCCATTCTGGCCTTTTCTAAATGTTCCTTAGCATCCCTATGTGTCGTGACCAGTCTTTCAATCCAGGAATCGACTGATGGAACCGGGGTGGAATGGGGTAGGATTGTTGGCAGAACAGATGGATGGAAACCTTGGCTACAGAAGAAGGGGCTTGTCTTAATAGCAGAATGGTCAGAATTGTTATAGGCAAATTCAGCTATTGGAATTAAGATCGACCAGTCATCCTGGACTTTGGCTGAAAAACATTGCAAGTATTGTTCTAGGGTCTGATTTACTCGCTCTGTTATCCCATTGGTATGGAGGTGGTATCCAGAAGACAAGGCACGTTGGATGCCCAGCATGTGGCATAGGTGTTTCCAGAATTGTGAAATATATTGAGGACCACGGTCTGAAATGATCTTGGAAGGGAGGCCATGTAGTCTGAAGATGTGCTTCAGAAATATACCTGCCATTTCTTGTGCTGAAAGCAACTTGTACAATGGGGTAAAATGAGCCATGTGGGTGAATAGATTGATGGTAACCATAATGGTAGTAAACCCTTTGGAAGGGGACAGTTGCACGATAAAATCGGTGGCGATTACTTCCCAAGGATGATCGGGCAATGTGGGTTGATGGAGAAGACCTGCAGGTTTCCTATTATCTGACTTATTCTGGCTGCAGACAGGGCAGGCTTGAAGATACGCCCTTACTCCATCAATCATGTTAGGCCACCAGAATTGTCTCTGAATATGGCGAAGAGTAGCAGTAACGCCTGGATGCCCGGAATGGAAGGTATCATGACAGAGGTTTATGATCTTGGTTCTCAACTTGTTCGTGGGTATTGCCAGTCTTATATCTTTGAAGAGGTAACCATCTTTCGTGACTAAGGACCATTGGTTTTTCCTGATGTAATCCTTCCACAGATCAGAAGATGGTGTTTCAGCACGGACCTTTTCCAATAAGGAGTTGGCTTGAGCCACAAACACTGTGTCAGGGAACATCTTCGGAAAGGCGCTGGCCTCCACTGGCTCGTAATCAGGGCGCCTGGATAAAGCATCTGCAATTATGATGTTAGTTCCTGGGACATGATGTATGCGAAACTGATAATGGCCGAAAAAATAGGCCCAACAAGCTTGGAGACTGTTTCTGCATTTCAGGGATTGTAGAATCTGTAGATTTCTATGATCAGTTCGCACTTTTTTTTTTTTTTTTTTTTATATACATTTTTTATTTTCAAAATAAAACAATACAAACCAAACTTGCAGCATTATACATTACAAACTGTAAACATCAATTAGTGCCATGTTACTGCACTTCAAACCCCCCCCCACCAAGAGCTTATCAACCTTACAGTTCTGTGTACACTTGGTGTGGCCGGGCGTCGCCCCTCTCGGAAGCAGCAGGGTCCATTTCCGTGCCAAACAGTCCCGTAATTAACATTCTCCAAGCCGCCAGGTTGCCCACTTCTTCCTCCCCACAATTACCACACGCTTCCTGCCACACCACCGTTTCAGCCTCCGCCCACTTCTGCAGGTCCCGCCACCATATCTCTATTCTTGGCCCATGGCGTTGCTTCCAACTCATAGCTATCCTTCTCTTAGCAAGTACATACGCCAGGTCTCTCAGTTTCCCGAGATGTTTGGTGTTCCGTGGTCTAGGGAACCCTCCCAGGAGGCAGGCCCAGGCCATGTCAATGCGTAGCAGAACCCCCTTATCTGCTAATTTCTGTGCCACTTCCCCCCAAAAGCCTTCAATCACTGGGCAGGACCAGAACATATGTGTCATACCTGCGTCTTCTTCATCGCATTTCGGGCATGCTTGTCTACCTGCGTTCGCAAACTTAGCTATTTTCGTGATGTACAGCTGTATTTGCTGCAATCTAGCATTCCTGGACACTTTCTTATGGTATCCCATGGCCCGTTCCCACATCCCATCAGTCATCTGTGCCCCCACTTCCGCTTCCCAATCAAGCCTCAAATCCATCAAGTCCTTCCCCACCCGGGTCATCACCACCTCATGTAATCTAGAGATCTCATGCCCGCCCTCTGATATATCATATATCGTTCCGATCAGTGCGTCCGGATCTTCCGCTAGCACTGTCTCCGGCCAAGTCTTGCGGATGATCTGTACCAGCCTTAGATATGTAACATATTGGCCCCCGTGCAGCCCTGTTTCTTCACCCAGGTCTACGAATTCTCTAATGGCCCCATCCTGCCATATGTCTCCCAATGTGGCCAGCCCAACCGTTTCCCAATATGTCCTGACAATTTTCCTGAGCTGGCTGTCCCCCATAGTTAGGGCGACCAGTGGCACATGCGGGGAACACGGGTGCGGGCTCTCAATCAACTGGCACATTCTACGCCAAATTCTCCACCCCAACAGCAACATGCATGGGCATCCTTGCAAGTCCGACCTAGGGACCCAGACAACCTCCTTTAGATAAAACGGGGCGCAGTCCCTCCCAACCAGCCTAGACTCAGGAGTTTCCTCATCAGAGAGCCATTTGGTCACGTATTGCAGCTGGCTGGCCACATAATAGGCCTCAAAGTTCGGCAGCTTGATGCCTCCCCTATCGTGGAAATTTTGCAGTTTCCACAAGGCTACCCTGTTGCGGATGCCGTGCCACAGGAAGTCCCTGCATACACTATCAAGTTTGACAAAGAACTTCCTGGGTATCAAGTATGGTATATTGCTGAAAAAGTGCAAAAGCCTGGGCAGGACCACCATTTTAAGCATCGCCCCCCGGCCCACCATTGCCAGCGGCAGCTTCTCCCAAAACCGCATACTATCGCGGATTTTCCTTACCGCCGCCTCGGTATTGTGCAAGTGTTCTTCCTTCACAGCATGATATACATCAATTCCGAGGTAGCGGAAAGACTCAGTTGCCCAGGGCACGGGCAACACTGGCAACCGTTCCAGAGGGACCCCAATGAAGCTCCCCAGCGGAAACATGCTTGATTTACTGGGATTAACCGCTATGCCGGACAACTCCGCATACTTTTCCATGACCTCTAAAATGTACTGGAGGTTTTCCTCCGGATACTTCAGGTACAACAACAGGTTGTCAGCATATAGGGATATCAAATGGTTCTCTCCTCCCACCTCGATGCCAACCAAGTCATATTGTTGTCTGAGGTACACCGCCAGGGGCTCCAGGGCCAATATGTACAGCATCGGGGACCAGGGGCATCCCTGTCTGGTGCCTCTGCTAACTCGCCACCTTTTGGATATCACAGATCCCGTGCGCACCCTGGCCAGTGGCTCGCTGTACAGCAGTTTTGCCCACCTCACATAGCCAGGCCCAAACCCGTACCCCTCCAAGGCCGCCAGCAACCACGGCCACCTCACTGAATCAAATGCCTTAACTGCATCTAGGGACACCACCACCATCTCTTCATCACTTCTGTTCCCCTCTTCAATCACCCGGTGAAGTCGCCTGTGATTGTGAGTTATGTTCCTGTTGGGGACATAGCCCGTCTGATCCGGGTGTATCAGTTTACTGATGACCCTTCGTAGCCTGTTGGCCAGGACAGCTGTCAGGATCTTGCTGTCCTGGTTCAACATCGACAGCGGCCTATACGATCCACAGCTTTGTCGGGGTTTATTAGGCTTGGGGAGCGGCACTATCCGCGCTTCTCTGAGCGTTTCCGGTAACCGACACTTCTCGAAAGATTCATTGAACATTTCTAGCATCGGGGGGAGTATCCCTGCCCCATACACTTTATAAAACTCACTCGGGAGTCCGTCCGTACCCGGAGTCTTACAAGTGGGCAATCCCTTCACTACCTCCTCCAGTTCCTCTAGTGTAATAGGTGCGTCCAGCTCCTCTCTTTCTTCATCACTAATCCTGGGCAGCTCTATGTCTTCCAATGTAGTTCTGATCTCTGCCTGATATTCTCCCCCTATGTCCTCATACAGTGCTCTATAATAATCAAGGAAGGTTGCATTAACTCCTTCTTGGGTGTCTACCTCCTCTCCGTCCTCTCTAACTATCATCCTGATCGGGGGCCTAGGGGTTTCTCTCTTATATAACCATGCCAGTAGGCGGCCAGTTTTGTCTCCACCCGCATGCTGCCTCTCAACATATTTTCTATAGTTAAGGTTACAGAGCCTCTCCCAAAGCTCCGAACACCGCTGCTGCAGCTCAAGTACTAGGTCTGCATCCCCTCCTGCCTTGCTACATTCGCGCTCCAATCGTCTCTCCGCCTTCTCTAGCTCCATCAGAACCCCACCCTGCAGGCCCTTTGACTTGGAAATAGCGTCCCCCCGTAACACAACCTTGAATGGCTCCCAAAGTGTACCAGCCGAATCTACACTGCCCGTGTTAACCTGCGCCATGTAGGTATTCGTGCACAAGGGCGGCCATACTGCCAGGTCAACACTAAGGGCGAGTGGTCCGACAGGACCCTCGCTTTATATTCAATTTGAGTGGTCGCCATCACCACTTCTGACGTGGCAAAGAAATAATCCAATCTCGTGTGTAGGCGCTGTGGAGCAGAGTAGTGAGAGTACTGCGAGGTATCAGGGTATTTCAGTCGCCAAACATCCGCCAGCCCAAAGTCGCCCAGCAACGTCTGTAGTACTCTGGCCGCCGGGGTGGGCCGATCAATCCTATCATCGGACCTATCTGCCCTTGGGTGGAGAACACAGTTAAAATCCCCTCCCCAAATGATCGCTCCCCCCACACATGTGCCCAGACGGGTGCATAGGGTCCTGAAGTATGCAGCAGCATTCTGATTGGGGGCGTATGTGTTAATAATGCAAACCTCTCTATCCTCTACCAGGGCTCTGAGCATGACCAGCCTGCCCTCCGTGTCCACCTCCTGCCACGTGACTCTGAACGGAACGTGCGGTGCTACCCAGATTAGCACTCCCCTGGCATAGGCAGAGTACGGGGAGCCCACCACCATGCCACTCCACTTTTTCTCAACCAGTTCTAACTTGTGCCGGTTCAGGTGTGTTTCTTGCAATAGTGCAATGTCAATCCTCTGCCTTTTGAGGTACAACATAACTTTATTCCTTTTTAAATAACTATTAAGTCCCCTGACATTCCAGGTGACAATCTTAAGGTCTCCCATGGCAAGTACGTTCCTCCCTGCCTCCCATGTAGCGACCCCCAACCGCCCTCATGACACAGATAGCGTTTCGGTCCAGTAACTCCTCATATAAGCTCAAACTCCCCTCAACTATATACACAACTAAACCCCAACTTCCCTCCCCTCCCCCCACCCGTGCCTTCCCCAACATCACACACCCCAACTGCTGCCCAGCTCCAGCCTCAGAGCTCAGGCACCCCCACATCTAGCTCCGCAAGCACCGGTCGGTGAATGGAGCCCAGTAGGGTGAGGTCACTCTAACGGCCACCCAACTAAAACTATTGTGGGGTAGAGAGTATCGCCCCGTAAGGCTCCCGATCAAATAAACATTCACAATGTCTTGACAAATAGTGCAATCATCTGACCTTCTTTACCGAAGGTGTCACACCGACTATATTCAAGTCCCACGAGCCACGCCATCTTGCGACGCCATTTTACGATTCCCATATCTCTTCCGAGCCCTTTCTGGGCCGAACTTCTGATTCCTGGGGGCATCCTTGCGCATCGAGCCATCCCATAGCATCCTCCGGGGTTTCAAAAAACAAGGTTTTATGTGCATGGAAGACCTTCAATTTTGCAGGATAGAGTAACATATATTTGTGGCCCGCTTCTCTCAGCCTCCGCTTTACAGACCCAAAGTTCATGCGACTACGCTGTACAGTCAGAGTATAATCTGGATAAGCCGTGATGTTTGCCGCTCCTCTCGTGATCGTCCCTCCTTTACGGAAGTATTCCAGTATCCTCTCCCGGTCGCGGTAGTTAAGGATTTTGGCGATCACAGGCCTAGGCGGGTTCCCCGGAGGTGGCCTTCTAGTTAGGGCTCTATGTGCTCTTTCTACTGCAAATCCTTGAGATAGGGCCCCTCCAGGTATCTCCTGTAAGAGCATGGTTTCGATGAAATCCGTAGGGTCACGGCCCTCCATCCCCTCCGGTAGGCCCACGATGCGGATGTTGTTGCGACGGGCTCGTCCCTCAGCCTCCTCCGCTCTGCTCTCCAGGTTGCCCATCCTTTGTGTCAGGGCATGCAAGTCGGCCTTATGAGCGGCGCAATCTGCTGTATTCGGGCCAACTTCTTTTTTGAGGGACTCTGCGCGCTCCGCCAGGGTCCTGACATCTTGTCGTAGCAGATTAACGTCCTCTTGGACCTCTCCAACCTTGCGATCCAGTGCAGTCGTCAGTTCAGTAACGGCCAGTTCCAGCTTTGATTCCCAGGCCGCCCTCAGTTCCACAATCGCCGCCAGGATTTCTTGGTTGGTGCACGAAGACGTCGTGCCACTCCCAGCCAGCGCATCCTTACTTTTGGTAGTGTCCTGGCTCGGGGGAGTTTTAGTGAAATCGTCTAAGGTAGGCTGTTTCACCTTCGGCCGCACCGGCCTGTTCGACATGGCTCAGGAAATCGATCGGTTGCTTAAGTAGCGAGTTTGTGTACAGTGCACCTTCACAGCTAGGCCACCGCACAACTCGCCTCTATTCCAGTCCCGGGCCCTGGTCGGCCATTTTGAGTCGCCCTTTGTTCGCAGAGTCCTTTAACTCATAGCCACCGATCTCCGTCGCCGTTAATCCTATTCTCTCCAGAAGTTCACAATGCGTGGCCAATACCTTCACACACCATCATGTGTATCGTCGGTGGTCAGCGATCCGTCGTACCGCACATATTTGCCCGGATCGTTGCAGGATCTCGGGAGCTCCTTCAGAACGCGTCCTCCTACATGGCTCTCATAGCCACGCCCCGATCAGTTCGCACTTTAACTGGAAATTTGGCACCCAGGAGTAAATGGCGTCACTCAGTAAAGGCTTGCCGGATGGCGAGCAATTCTTTCCCTAGAACTGAATAGTGGGTCTCACTGGGAGTTAAAGGTCGGGATAGATAGGTGATGGGATGTTCCACTTTGTCCTCGGATTCCTGTTTTAGGACAGCACCTATTACATGATCTGAGGCATCTGATGCTACCAGGAAGGGTTTATTGATATCCGGTTGAGCCAGGATGGGACCTTGAGTAAATCTCCGTTTTAACTCCTGGAAGGCCGCCTTTTGAGCTTCGGACCAAATAAAGGGAATGTCCTTCTTCAACAATGTGACTATCGGCTGTACAATGTCAGAGAAGGTGGGAATGAATTTCTGGTAAAGTTGGCAAGTCCCAGGAAGGTTTGAATCTGTTTTACTGTTGTAGGGGCTGGCCAAGAAAGGATAGACTCAACCTTGGAGGGGTCCATTTCAATTCCCTTTGCACTCAGAACGAACCCGAGGTAATGAACTGTTTGGGCGTGAAATATGCCTTTCTCTGGTTTAACCAGGAGTTTGTTCTCTCGTAGGCGTTATAAGACCAATGTCACATGTTCCTGATGTAATTGGAAATCATTGGAATAGATCAGTATGTCGTCCAAGTACACTATGACAAAGAGGAACAACATATCTGAAAAGACTCTGTCCATGAATCGCTGAAACACGGCAGGGGCGTTTGCAAGACCAAATGACATTACCAGATATTCAAAATGTCCAAAGGGGGTCCTGAAAGCGGTCTTCCACTCATCACCTACCCTCATCTGGGTGAGATGGTAGGCGCCTCGTAGGTCGAGTTTAGTAAAGTTTACAGCTCACCAAACGGCTTCCAATATGTCGAATATGAGCGGTAGAGGGTAACAATCCTTAAGGGTGCATTGGTTAAGTCCCCGATAGTCCAGACAGGGTCGAAGTTCCTTAGTGTCCTTCCTGGGCACGAAAAACAAAGAGGCACCGGCTGGAGACTTGGAAGGTCGAAAGGTTCCATTGGCAACGTTGGTGTCCAGGTACTCCCGCAGTGCCCTTTTTTCAGGTTCGGAAAGAATAAACATTCTTCCAAATGGTATCACTGCAGAATCTTCTGTGTCGAATGAGCAATCTTCCGGTTCATGGGGTGGTAGTGATTGAACAATAGCTGTTCAAAACACATCTGAGTATTGTTGGTAAATCTCAGGTACTTGGGAAATATTGGAGACACAGATGGATGGTCGTTTGAGGACCTGGGGTTCCATAGATACGTTCTGTACCATGTTTTGGGAGAAACAATGGGACAGGCAGAATTCGGAGCCTAGAAATAAGGATCCGGCCGCCCAATTGATGTACGGGTTGTGTTTTTGTAGCCAGGGCATTCCCAGAACCATGGGGTAGTGTGCTGCCTTGATGATGTCAAAACAAAGCATCTCCTGATGATTGTTGATTGAGAGCAACAGTTCCGTGGTTTGCTGGGTTATGGGTCCCGAAGACAGTGGTTTCCCATCAATTCCTTCGACAGCTTGGATTGTTCCTTTAGTTTCTCGGGGAATGTTGTGTTTCAAGGCCCATTCATGATCCAGGAAGATTCACATGGTACCACAGTCCACTAGGGCCAGGATGGAATGAGTCTCCTTATTGGTGGTAGATAAGGATGTTTTCAGGACCACCAAGGTATTCAATCTGGGGCAATTTAAGGAAGGAGCAGAGGTGGAGCAAGTATTTTTCCCCCGAAGCTGGGCTCCGCTCAAGATCGGGAGCTGGCGTTTCCCGAACGCCTGGGTGGAGTGATAGGATAATTCCGTACAAGATGTTTATCAGAGGCACAATACATACAGAGCCCAGTGTTGATCCTACGCATCCTTTCTTGTGCAGATATTGGACCCAATATGGAGCCCAATTGCATAGGCTCGGGATTAGGAGAGTGCAATGTGGTCGCTTGCTTAGGGCTAGGAAATTCCATGGAAACCTTTGGAGAAGCTGTTTTGGTTTTTCTCTTTTCCACCTTTCTTTCCTGGATTCGAAAGTCTATTTGGAGGGACAAACCTATCAGAGCCTGGAAGGAACTTGGACGGGCTACTCTGGCAAGTTCGTCTTTAATTTTGTCATTTAAGCCTTTGCGAAACAGGGTAAAACTTGCTTCCTGGGACCAATCGGCCTCTTTAACCAACTGCTTAAAGCGGGTTACATAAGAAAGCATGTCTTGACTCCCTTGTTGGAATTCCAGGAGCCTTTCCTGAGCACTGTAAACCTGTTCAGGACGATCAAACATGGTTTTGAAGGCTTCCACAAATCCGTCATAATTGTCCAGGAGTGGATCTGCAGCATTGACCAAAGGAATTGCCCAGGCTATGGCATTGCCCGAGAGGTGAGCAATTATAAACCCCACCTTGGCTCGGGGCGTGGAAAAATAGTAGGGTTTAAATGTGAAATGCACCAAACAGGAATCAAGGAAGGATCACAGTGTTTTGGAGGAACCATCATACTTGTCCACTATGCCCCCTACCAGAGCACTTTCCTGTAACGCCGAATCCCGGGAAAGCATGAGTTGTTTTAACGCTGCATTTTCGGCTTTGAGGTTTTGAACCTCTGTTGTTAATTCCTGCATTCTTCTCATTAGGTCCTGGACTGCAGCCTTTATTGAGCTCAGTATCAAGTTCTAGGCGTCTCAAACTGTCACACTCTACCCCCGGTCTTACCTGTTTGTCCTTCGTCACTTTCTTCTTTGAAGGTTTCTCTGTCTTCCGGTATGTCCGGGACTTGTACAGGTAAGGCCGGTGGTCCTCCGTATCCAGTGTGGAATGAGAGCAGACTTAGAGGAAGACAAGAGTTCAGGATTCCAGGAAGGTAAGAGCAGTCAATGTCCGGGAATAAGCGCGGAACCAGGGAAGGGAAGAACTGCTCACAGGTATTGAGATGGAGTTGCGAGCGCAGAAGCATGGAAGGGGGGCCCAGGAAGGAAAGCGCGGACGGCCTCGGAGAAGGCAACATGGCGCTTCAATAATCCAGGAATGAAGAAAAGGGAATATGGATGGTATCGGACAACGATACAAGGAAAGGAAGGGAACGATGAACACACTAGCTGCAAACTCGAAAAGAAGCGTTGAGATGCACAGCGCCGTGGGGGCGTGCCCGTTTTCTAGGAAGCCAGGGCTCCAGCGTAAACGCTAGAGTGCAGTGTGGCTGATGCACCGGCCAAGTTGAGAGGAGAACGGCTCCAGCGGGATGGTGCACCATGGACCAGGAAGTCCAGAAGGGGCGTAAATGGCGAGTCATGACACAATCCCAACTACCGAAGGTCCTGATCTCATTAGGAACTTTTGTGGATCTGAGCCTGGAAGAGGGAGATCTAGGGGTGAAAAGGCATCACCCAATGTACAAGCAAGAATGAACTATTGTTTATTATTTTGGAATACATCAGGGCCTCGGAGGCAAGAGACGTTTTGTAGAAAAGAGGCTTAACTCCCAAAGGCTCTGATAGCTGAAGGTGGAACTGTTGGTAAGTGCCGAGAAAGCTCGAGCGTGTGCTGTGCTCAGCAGTCCTGCCTTGTCCCGTGCTCAAAGCGTGGGGAAGGGAGAGCCCGGCTAACTCATCCAGACTTATCCTTTGTGAACACTTCTTTCTTTTTTGTGAACCTTATCCCACACTCTTTGCTTGTATTTAGCGTAAGGATTGGCAATAGGTTTTTCTTAGTATAGGCTCTTTTATTTTGATAAGATGCCACTAGGACTGACTTATTATTATTTGATGGTCGTAGCTTGCTCCCATCTTAGTTTTAGGTTTAGATTAGGCGTTTTCCCAAACCGCATAGACAGTTTAATAAACACCCTTGAACTGTGATCACTTCTGTCTGTCTTTACTGTTGCCACCATGAGTTCCTTACGTATAGTGTCAGAAGTGGGATTTGATTCAACTGATAAAAATTGAAACCCATGCTAATAATTGTGATACCACCAGAAGGGAAAAATAAAATAGTTAAACTTGTCTCAGGAGGATAGCTCAGCAGCAACGTGCTCACCTTGGAAGCAAGACGACACGGAGCAACACAAGTCGATCTCCTGGTCCGCGCTTAGAAACCTCTGAGTATTAAGCGCGTTATAAATAACCAATCATAACTATCATAACCTCCTAGATGCTGAATGCGTATCGACACTGAAAGAGGTGCTGTTCTCTCAGTTGAGTATTCCAACTAACCAACAAGATCTATTCTTTAAAACACACGTATTGCTAGACAGGCTTCCTCTCTCCGATTACAACATACAGCCTTTGGACCGAATAATCCTCAAAGTTTGACCTGTGTTTTCTTTTATCAGACCTAGGGCGCTGAATCCTCTTCCCTCTGAACCTTTTTTTGGTGCCCAGTCTTCATCCGTTGTGGGGCTCTCAGGGTTAAGACCATATTTTTTCCAGCCTGCTCCTTCGACAGAGTCAGAAGATTCTGAGGATTTTGAAACCTTATCCGAGGGAATCGAGAGCTGTTTCTTTTCTGATTCAGATA
The DNA here is from genome assembly GCF_040938575.1 of Ambystoma mexicanum. Taxonomy (NCBI): domain Eukaryota; kingdom Metazoa; phylum Chordata; class Amphibia; order Caudata; family Ambystomatidae; genus Ambystoma; species Ambystoma mexicanum. The sequence continues at coordinate 982,680,393 of NC_090928.1, read as the reverse complement.
CCACAGCAGGAACCATTATGCCACCTGAAGAAATGCCTGACTCAGCCAACATAATTGCCCAATTAACGGCCCATCAGATACAGGCGGAAAATAGGCTCCAAGAAAATTTAACAAAGTTAATTGAATTACAAACCAGGCCATTACTACCCCAGGGCGTACTTCAGCCATACCTTGAAGATGAAGATTTTGGAATTTTTCTTTCTAAATTTTGAATGCCTGGCCGAACAACTGGGATGGGAAGAGAACCTGCAAGGATGCTATCTAGGTCCCTTATTGAAAGGCGAACTCCAAACTTCCTATCAACTACTTAACCTTGCACATGGAGCCACCTTTCTATCTATCAAAGAAGGGTTATTAAAAAGAGTGGGGCAGACCTGCAATTTATACAGACACAAATTACGGGCCATAAGGTTAATCCCAGGAGAACCCCCTTTAGAACTAGGTGAACGCATTAAAAACACAGTGGCCCTATGGATTAAAAACAAGTCCTTAAAAGAACTAACAGAGATGATTACTTTAAAACAATTCACAAATTCTTTACTGCCTTTTTTGCACAAATCTGTCCTTCAGTTCAATCGGCCTACTCTAGCCATGGCCATTCAGACTGCAGAAAACTATTGGGATGCAGCAAAACAATTCCATTTGACCCATCGATGGGATGAATGGAAGGACCATAAGTCCATCCATCAAACTCAACCTCAAAGAATAGATAAACCAGGGGAACCACGCAGGATTAAAGAAAAACCATGAGAGAGAATAGAAAGTAGGAAAATTAATCCAGAGGCTAAGGATGACAGTAAAAAGGAGGAGTTAAAAGGAAGCAGCCCACATCCTCTGATCTGTTTTTCTTGTAGAGAAACAGGACATCTAGCTAGACACTGTCCAAAGAATATAAAAAGAGTACCTATGGAAATGGGCTGTTTGAAGGGCAAAGAATGGGAAAAACCCAAGGAAAAGCAAGAGACCTTCAACATTTGCTTGTGCCAAACTGTTGTTGAGTTTACCTATGAAAATGGTTGGGTGAATGGGAGGCAACTGAAGGCCATGATAGACTCAGGTAGTAAGCAAGCAAACCACTATCCAGGCTGATTTAGTTACAACAAATGATCTTGACAACGTGGTCCTAGTTAGAGTGACATGTGTACATGGTGACAATGAAGTATACCCCAAAATACCAGTACACATTGTGATCCGAGGTGAGTCCTGCGAAATATCACCAGCTATCATTCCTGGACGGTTCCATGTCATTTCATCGCCTGCCTGTTCATCCCCAGGCTTTTTAACGTGCACATTCCATCGAATGTGCTCAAGGTGTTTTTTTTTTGGGGGGGTACCCCCCAAATCCACCTCGAGCACTTATTTTTTGCTATTGCCCACCTGCCCAAACCCTTATCTGCCCTTTCCCACCCCCCCTAAAAAATTTGATGAGCACATTCAATGGAATGTGCAAGTTAAAAAGCCTGGGGATGAACAGGCAGGCGATGAAGGGACGTCGTATCTCCTGGACCCCCCTGAAGAAGTCATTCTGGGGCAGGATTTCCCCATCTTCTCTACTCTCTTTCAAGAGTCTCCACCCCCCTTTGGAGATTTTCTACCCCAAAGATCATGGCAGACGAACAATTGCTCCCAAAACTCCCCAATATGGGACTGGGAAAACATTGAACCCAAACCAGCCCATACACTCCAATTCATGGGCTATTGTAAAGAGACAGATGACACCATATCCACAACTAAGCAGTGGAATATGCCCGAGTTCCTCTCGTCCCTGTTCTCTTCCAGGTCTTAACAGCCAGAAATCTGGACAAAGTGCAGACATATCAACCTCTCCTAGGGGAAGGATATGTGAGAAACCTGAAGGTGTATCACTTGCTAGTCCCCGGGGATCTGTCATCCAGGTAGCCAGGACATGGCCATCGCTATCGGATCCAGTTCCTTGGGGTGGACCAGTGCAGGAGGATCACCTGGATGGGAGGTTTCGGAAGTGGGACACCGACGGGTGAGATGTGGTATCCATCTTCGCTTAACACATTTTCCCCATCCTACCTCATAGGATACTCAAACACTGTACCCTCCAGCCACCCTATCCGGCACAAACACTTTTGCGCACCACGATAGACAACTGTCAAACAACAAAACCGTTTACCTGACATGTCCCACCACAAGGGTCATGCAAAGTCAGGCAATTGACCAGAATCGCACACACCTGACGGCCCTTTCCCTTCCCCAAAGGGATGAAAGATGGAGCACGAGAGCACAATATAAGCAAGGCAGACTGCACAGCGAGAGAGCTAGCACAGCACGGCAGTTCAAGAGGAGGAGAAAGATGGTGCAAACTGAGAGGTTGACACGGAGAGAAGCGACCTTGCCCTTTTCGACCAAGACTTGTGAAACTTCTGCAGAAGGAATCGTAAGACCACAAACAATAGCCAGTGTGTGTTGTAGCAGATGTCAATGGTACACAGGGCTCTCCTGCGCTGTTATCCAAGACAGGGAGGGACGCTTGCCACCGTGGTACCAGCCTTGACTTCAGAGACAAGCAAAGCCAAGTGGTTCATCACAGCCGGTGAGTCGAGGGAAGAGCAGATAAGAAACCGAACTGTGTTGAACAAAAGTAGCAAACGGCTAATTGAAGAAAGTACAAAGAACTGTTAATACGAGAGGGGAAAACCAGCTACAGAGGTGTCAGGCACCACATGGGTGCTCACTAGGGAATCTCTGAGCGACTACCCTATTGTTGAAACTACTGTTACCAGAAGACCTTGTGAAATGCAAGAAAGGGGTCAAAGTGGTCATACAGGGGTCTAGTAAAATCCTCTGTACAGTGGACAGTCTTTGACCAGCAAATAATTGTGAAGCTAAGGGATGTGAATCCCGCATCGTGAGAACTGTTCAAGAAATTGTGTGATTGACAAAGTTGGCATGGGTGAACCCGACTGAGGGATGCCGATAAAGAGAGGGTGAAGTCAAAAGTCCCAATAAACAGTGTGTTGACAATTGTAAACCCGACAGAGGGTCATCCACAGTGAACTGTATAAAAAGACATTAAGATTTGTGAATTTCACAGATGAGATTGTGTTGAAAATATTGTAGTGAATCCGACGGAGGGAGGCAAACAGTCAAGTAGGGTCTGAGCCCGGAAGAGGGGGACCCCTGGTTGAAGAGATATCACCCAAGTATAATCAGAGAAGAACTTTGGAACTTTTGTTGAACTTTTGTTTGTTCATTTTGAACCTTTCAGGCTCGGAAGCAAGAAACCCAGCTAACGAAGGTCCTGACATCATTAGGAATGTTTGTGGATCTGAGCCCGGAAGAGGGAGATCCAGGGGTGAAAAGGCATCACCCAACATACAAGCAGAAAGGTACTTTAGTTTATTATTTTGGAATACATCAGGTCCTGACAGGCAAGAGACTTTTTGTAGAAAAGAGACTTAACCACTGAAGGCTCTGATAGCTGAGAGTGGAACTGTTGGCTTGTGCTGGGAAAGCTTGAGCGTGTGCTGTGCTCAGGAGTCTCGCCTTGTCCTGTGCTCAAAACATGGCGAAGGGAGATCCCCTGTTAACACATCCTGACTTATCATTTGTGAACACTTCTTTCTTTCTTGTGAACCTTATCCCACAGTCTTTGTTTTTATTTAGCGTAAGGATTGGCAATAGGTTTTTCTTAGTATAGGCCCTTTTATTTTGACAAGAGTCCACTAGGACTGCCTTATTATTATTTGATAGTCGTAGCTTGCTCCCATTTTAGGTTTAGGTTCATATTAGGTGTTTTTCCAACCCGCATATACAGTTTAATAAACACCCTTGAACTGTGATTACTTGTGTCTGTCTTTATTGTTGCCACCATGAGTTCCTTACACAGCCCACAGGTCAGGCACGTTTAGTTGGTGGTTTAGGATAGATTGTTATTGCTGAAGATTCGATGTGTGTCCAGCTAGACCGAATTTTATTTGTGTTGGTAGTCGCTGTATGCTAGTGGCAGAGGTGTTGAGGTATGTCAGGGGTATGTTTGCTGCTAGGCTGGAATGGCATAGTGTTGGGAGTCCTGACCCACGTTTGGACTATTATGCTGCAAAATTTGGTGCTGTGGGCTTAGGAAATCCAAGATGGCGGAAAAGCCCACATTTGCGCCAGGATCCAGGAAAACCGCGCAGTTTTTGCACACACCAAAATGGTCGCTTGACCTACCACCCACCAGTGCGAGCATGATGGGCCAGGAGTGCTATGAGTGGAATGTGTGCCAAAGGAAAAACAGCAGTGCCTGTTAGCTCAAAAACACTTTGAAATCACCTTTGTTTCTCTGAATGCAAGCTCAAAATGCCTATTTTAAACATTTCAAGATATTCAAAAATCTCACTGAACACCAGCAGACATTTGGTAGAATGTAGTCTTGTGTGCATACAAAATCTGGGAAAAGAAAGAGCCTAAAATAATGTTCATAATGAAACTGGCTGAGCGGTGAGTCAGCAGCTTAAGTTAAATTGGACTGTAAGCCACTAAAATCTAAATGTTAAAATAAATGAATGACCTACTGTTGAGTGTTACATAGTTTGCAACTGTTAAATGTCATAGTTTTGAACTTAGAATCAGCATTCTAGCTGCATGTGTAAAAATTGTAAGTTTGTTTTGAATGAAGAAAAACTGGGAACAAAAGTGACATTTGGCTGAAGCCTGGCTTGAATAGAGTGAATTCTGCCCGGCAACTACCCACGACAGGAGTTGAAACTTGCTCAGCCACTCTTCCCAGGATTGGCTGCATTCTGCTGCCCCCACCAAAAGGAGATGACACCTCCCTGATTGAATCAGGGGAGGAGCACCTAGGACTGGAGGGAAACAGAACAATGAGCCTTCCTTGGCTCAGGCAAATGTTAAATTAGGGGGGTCGTAAATGACTTCCTCTTGAGAGAAACAGGGAGGGGCAGTGCCTCTGTGAGCAACTTGAGTTGGAGGAAGTGGACAAACCAGAAATTCCACCATGTGCTTTGGGAAACCACACCCCTCTGGGCCAGAGCATAATTTTAAAAAGATGGATAATTCATAGTGCGGACTTGTCAAAATTATCTAATTAATATCATTATTCTTGTGATTTTTCTGTGCACATTTTAATAGGTGTTAGGACTCTGTACTATGTTCTGAGGCAAAACCCCATGGATTATGGAGATTGCAGACACGGGGTTCACGCTAGAAAAATGAAAATTTACTGGAATATGTATAGAAAGGCGGTGTACATCTGTGTAATTTTTGGTAAAAATCCAATATTGGTAAACCAACTAAAAACGAAAATAAGTTGCCATTTTGAACCCTGGCTCTTAGAAACATCAGAGTTGGAACGGAGACCTACCCGAAGTAATATATGATATGTACATGTAATGTCAACCACTTGTGTGTTGTGAAAATGATTTTCTAAGGTAAAAGCAAAGGGGAGTGTTCTTTCTTTGGAGCCATAAACATGACACCTGATGACATAGGATGACTCACTGCTCCCTTCTTAAATCAGGTCAAAGAGAAATCCTTGACCTATCAAATCATGAGTGGGTTGGGCATAGAAAGTTAGCATCCACACCCATTTTCAAAAGACATAAAAAGAGCCACTGGAAGCCGGACAGGGACATTCATTTTCCAACCTTCAACTGAATTTCTGCGCAGCACGCTGACGGAGAACTCCAGAATCCAGAACTCCAGAGATCCAGACTGACTCCAGAACAAAAACTCCAAAGAGCTGAACTCTTCAGCAGGCCTCAAAATCTTTTTCAAACTATTCAACCGCCGGGCTGTGCGGTTTGCTGTTTGCTAAGAGTCCTGTGTATCCAGAACAGAACCAGTACCCAGAAAGCAGTGCGGTATCCAGAATCCACTTGATCCAGACCAGCAGAACCAGAGACCCAGACCAGACCGCTGTGAACAGAACCGGTGCCTGATCGACCCGCCGAGCAGAGAGAACCGCAACTAAACTTGTTGACCAGATCCGTGACGAGGCCATTCTTTTCAAATTTATAGTGTGAGTACCCAGCTAGAACTGTGCAGAACCCATCTCTTAGCTTAAAATAATCTGATTCAAAATATTTGAACCTGTTTAGAACCTCGTCATAGGAAATTGTGTGTTCCTCCTGTTGATTCAAACCTTTCAAAGCGCATCTGTCATTCCGAAACTGTAATTTCATTTCTGAAAAACTACCTTTACAAAATCATCTGTATCTTCGGAACCGTGCATCCTAGGAACAGAATTTAACGTTTATTGTAAAGCTAAGATTCCCAGCTTTCCAACAAGCTCTAAACTGACTTGCGCCTCCGTAATTGCGCTCGACGCACTCCAAAAAAAGTTGACATTTTGCTTCATTTCAACCACGTGTAGAAAGATCTGTCCTTTGCTTCCATTACTGAAATCCGTTTTCAACCTGATAATCCCTCATTAATCATTGTTAGTGTGGACCTGAACTGATTTAAAGTATCTCTCACTCACCCTGAACCTCTAGAGGGAATTAAAATCAATTTTAGCATCTTTCACACCCTTGCAAATCACCTGAAAGTCTTTCGCCTGTGTTTCAAAATCATCCCTGGTGCTATAAGCTTGCTAGGGGGTAAATGAATTCGTATTGTACTGTGATTGTATTCCTGAAGAATGTGTGTGTTATTTCCATCTCCTTACATTGTATAGGGGGGAGTGAATTGTCAGAGAAAAAGTGATCATATTATCTTTTGTTGAAATCATATCAAGTTTATTTCTGTACTTCCTTTTATTCATCTTTGCATCTCCTTGAAACCATAAAGCATTCTCAGCTACCTTATCCTCTATACTACTCCCAAGTAATCAAACCAGTGTGCTAGTATGACATCATCCATTGTTGATCACTGTCATATGTCTAAGTGTGATATCAAATATTAATTTATTATAAAAGTGTGATATATATCTATTGTTTAATTTTTCAAATAAACCTTTTTAATTTGCAAAACAAACCTACTTCTTGGCTCAGTGGGGTCAGGGGGATTCTAAGAGAGGGGCGTAATACAAGGGTTCATCATCCAGATTATAACTTGTCATAAAAATATATAAGTAAGGGCTTCCCTTGAGCAATCCCAGACAAGGCACTGACTTAGTGGGAATGCTTGATTGGAGTCATTAACAATAGCCATAGCTGCATTCTATGGTACATGGATGGATGGACGTGCCTGCAGCCTGTGTTCACAGACGTGGTGTAAGGAACACGTACCGTATGCTTTGATGTAGTGTGGCTGCAGTGTTCTTTTTCTTTGTCCAATGCGGATGGCTGGTCTCATTATTCATGGTCAAGCTGGAGCGGTCTGAGCAGTGAGTCGAGTCCTCAAGGGGGAGGGCACAGGGATGAGGAGGATGATAGGGGAGAGGGAGGACAACTGGGAGGGCGATAGTTTGTTGTGGAGTGCCTCAGCGAAAGCTGCCGTCATTTGTGAGGTATTTAGTGGGTAGAAGCGTTTTTCCTGGGAGGAGCAAGGTTTATTGCGGTGTGTCTCAGCGCAACTGGAAGGGCGAAAGTTTGTTGTGGAGTGCCTCTGAGAAAGCTGCCGGCATACGTGAGATATATAGTCAGTATAAGTCTTGTTTTTCTTGGGCCAAGCAAGGTTTAATGCATTGTGTCTCAGCGAACGCTGCCTGCATCCCTGCGGTATTGATGGGTAGAGGTGTTCTATACGAGCGCGATATAAATAAAATATCAATATCAATATTGTTGTGCATGGGGAGGACGATAGTTTGTCACAGTGAGCCACTGTGAACGCTGCTGGCATCCGTGCTGTAATTGGTGGATTGCAATGTTGTTGTGTTTGTGTGAGGAAAGTGGGGCTTGGCAGAGCCCGGCAAGGCTATTTTCAGGCCGCAGAACCCGGAAGACTTTATTTTCTTTTTATTTTGCGCACGCGGTCTTGTCCTATATAAACACCTCCCCAGCCCTGCTGCTTGTTGGTGATTTTGGTGTTTGCAGGAACGGGCCAGAGGACAGCAGGGTGGCATACTGAGGACCTGGGCACAGGCAGTGAAGAGAGGTGAGCGGCAGAGCGATAGGTGAAGAGGAGGAGTAGCTGCTCTCTCCCTCTCCCTCATGAAGGCACAACAGGCATCACAGAGACTGCAGCAGGCATAAAAGAGACTGGGGGCTCACTCCCTCTAAGCAGGAGCTCTAAGCACAATCTAAGTCGACCTGAAAGACAATCCCTGAAGAGGTTAGCCAATGACAATACTATTGTTATCAAAGAAACAGATAAGGGTGGAATATAGCCATTCTGAACAGAGGAGTGTAAAGACAGGAGGGGGGTTTCTGAACTCCTACCCTGTATATGGCAGAGTAGAAGCACAGAGCACCCCAGTCAGGATTCTCTAAATGGTAGAATGTACAAGCAATCAAGGCTTAAGGTCTCAGGAGGTGATGCAGGCTGGTTCTTAAGTACTGTGTAGTCCCCAAGTCCCCACAAAGGAATGTCCACACACTATGATATGTGATAATACAGTTCTTTATATAAATAAGGTTCAAGGTATGTACACAATTAATAACACACTTTGTACTCTGGCAAATATAATATGGCAAATGTATACAATGTCTATTTGGTACCACAGTTCATTCTTGACTCCTTTAAAATGCACCAACTGCTGACAGTTCCAATGGCATGCAAATCACATAGTAATCATACATCAGACATAGGAAGGCAGATGCGTTAGGTTAAACAAATGGCAGAATAGTACTTTAGCTACTAAGGCACAGTTCTGTGTGAGGATTCCTCCACCTGGGTAACCTGTAAATAAAGTGTATCAAAAAGCCCAGTACATATATGTTTAAAATAGTCTTGTTGCCTGCTAAATTGTTCTACTACCCCAATGTACCTGAGTTTAGCAGAGTTTCTTTGACGGTTCGTCGACGGATCCCTCAAGGGTGAACTCTGTTTTAAAGCAGGAGCCACAGGGCGTTGATAGTCCTCGAAGAAGGTGAACACTGTCGTCGAGGATACTTGATGAAAAGAGTTTGATGCCGCAAAGATGACTCGATGAAGAATGTAGGCCTGGCCGAGGGTGTCGGGTGCCAGCGTCAACGATCGGGACTCGACCACGGCTGGCTTTCAGAACATCGTTGGTGTCTTTTTATACTTTGAGTGGCGGGAAACCCACCGGGGTATTCTCCTCGGTTCGCTGACAACCTCAACTTTCTCCGGCAGGACAAAGCGGTCGACGGTGATGGCAAGGGAGTCCTTTGTTTCAAAGTGTAAGCAGCGTGGCTCTGGTCTTCAGTGTCAAGCTGTCCCTGCTTCTGGGCAACACGGCTCGACTGGCTTCCAGCGGTTACAGCAGTCCTCCGAACCCTGGTCGACAGCAATGGACTTCGACGGCCTTGATATCCGGGTGTTTCACTTCGAGAATCCTCAGCGGACCCCATCTTCTGTCAACAGCCATTCGGGACTGACTTCCAGGGTGCCTCTGTGTAGAGCAGCTTTCTGCACGATGTTCCCTCGTAGCTTGGGGAGAGGTCTCGTAGCCAGGTCCTCTCTTGGATCAGTCCTCGACAGACTCGACGGTTTTCAGTTTGGGTCGAAGGAAAGCAGCAGCAATTCTTCTTCTTTTAGCTGGGCTTCAAGGATAAGCAGCTTCAAGTTTCAACTTCAGCTTCTGAATAATTCTGGTAAATGAGAGGTCACCAGTTATACAGTTCTGTCTCTCATTCATGCTGCTGAGCCAAGCTCAGGCAGCCAATCATTCAGAAGGGCATTCATGCAGGCAGGCAGCCAGTCAGGCTCATAGTGCATTCAGACCATTCTCTTCCACCCAGACACCCATAACAAGGAAGGTGGATTGGGGCAAGCACCCAGCCTTTTAGCACATCACACTGCATTCATGTCAGTTTCAGGCGGGACTGTCTCATTCTTTGTGTCACACAAACAGATACTAGACACCCATAACATGGAATGCATATTGGTCACACACTCCATTCAACCAGGTCCCACCCCAAGGGTGTACCCACAACATACAGTCACTGGGTAGGTTCCAGCCGGTCTGGCCTGGATTGATCCCCAATACCATATATGGTTCTTCCACCTAATAGCCATTCTGGGGAAGAGACAGAGTCAGGGCTTCCTAGGACTTTGGGAAAACAAGGTAACAGGTAATAGAATCGAAGAGGCCACAGGGGCCATCTTGTCTCCTATCAGGAATCCACTGATTCCTAAGGCAGGACCTGGGTATCACAAAATGGAGGATACTCGGAGCACCTGTAAAATTTAGTGTGGAGCTGCCACCAGCCCATACCCTGCTCTGTGGGCCACACACAGGTGCCCAAAAACATAAACTAGGAGTACAGGGTTGTACCCCCACCCATGGGTGCCATAAGTGTATCCCACGGTCTCTGTTCACCACAACCAAAAATAGGAAGAGCTGCACTGCCAGGTGTCCCAACTGGATTCCTGTGCAGAAAACAACACAGAACACACATGATAAGGCAGTACAGGACAAGGACATGGAGGCCCTGGCCCTCCAATGCATTTCCAGCATCACAAGGAGACTACGTTAAAATGGTGGATAAACATTTGTTAACTCCGGGTTGTTATACCAAACTAAAGGGCAATCCCACAGAACAGACAATGAAGGAACTATTGCATCTAGTCCAGGAATGGCATGGGAAGGGTATTTTAACTGATGATGAAAGATCGTTTCTGGTGAAAACTAATCCAGTTATGCCTACTAGGCATTTCCTTCCCAAAGTACACAAGAAGTTCAATAAACTTACTTGAAGCCAACTACATTTACAACACTAATGAATACACTGCTGAGATTAAGCTTTGAAAAGGTATATCAATGATGTCTTATTAATATGGAATGGCAGCAGAGAGAAGTTTGAAAGATTTGTTAGCTACCTGAATGACAATACCTTTGGCATAGAATGTAACGGAAGCTAGTGACACCCATACCATTGATTTCTTAGATCTAAAAATATTCATAGAGAATGACAAACTGGAAACCAGAACCTTTAGAAATCCCACTGAAGTTAACTCTATGTTATTTGCCACAAGTTGCCACAAAAAGTCAACTATTGATAACTGTATTACTAATGCCACTTATCAACAGGAGTGTGATCGGCTAAGTCAAAGGATTCAGGACCAATGGTATTTGCAAAGCTGTGTGACAAGAGCCTGTGATAAGACCTGACCAATACAGAGACAGGATATGTTACAGCCCAAAAAAAAAGGACTTAATCTCCGGCACAAACGGAGTTCATTTTGTTACCAAATATTCAAAAGACAGTAACCAGATGTATGGAATGTTATTGAAACTGCTATGATTAGATGCTGATTTTAACAACTATATTGAAGCTAAACCTAAACTTGTGTTCACTCGGGCATTAACTACTAATAACAAATGATGTCCCTCGTTCCTAAGACCGGACACTGACAGAGCGACTGGAAGTGACTGGTTAAGGTTCACGCATAAGGGTTTCCACAAATGGGGGGCGTGGCTAGCAGCCAACAGATTAGGTCGCATTCAAGGACCACTCCCGTCGGATCCTGAAAGATCTGTTTGAATAGCAAGCGCTATTACAAAATCTTTGTTGAAAGTTGGTGAAGGCGTGGGGCAATACCACTTGAGTGCCCAGCTGTAAAGCATTGAGTCATGCTGTGATCAGAAGAGGGCTGCGAGGTGTGATGGTGCGGGACTACTGACGGCACCTTTGTCCAACATGGTGGCCGTGAAGACGGAGTGAAAGCAGACGTGAGGCAGATGCTCGGGAGCCGTGCGGTGCCCGAGACACATCCAAGGGGCAGTGGCAGGTCTGAGGAGGAGTGGTTGCTGTGTTGAGCAGCAGTGGCACCCACGCAGAAGAAGACAGCCACCCGACTTTTGGAGCACCTGGACTGGAGTGGACACGAGCTGAGGAGTGCTGCCGGATCCCCGCCGGCACCAGGGATCCCACATGGCACACCAGACAAGTGTGCCCTACATCTTCAGTGGCCCCAGCTCTCGCAGAGGGGAGACCGGAGAGCGGGGACATACATAAGCCAGCCCGTACTGTGCAGCGGTGAGGTGCACATAATTAACTAGCCCCCAGAGCTAAAACTGCTGCTGTGGGGGTCCCGCGGCCACATCCTTCGTTGCGCTCTGGTATCCTCAAATGAATAGGACCGGATGTGTGCCCTGGTTAGGAAGAACCGGGCCACAGGGTGAAACAGAATTTTTGAAGTGCGCTCTGGAACCCTCACATGCTGAGGACTGAGTGTGGTCTCTGAACACAAAGACCTGGGCCACGGGGTAAAATTTCACAATATTGCTTGGACCCTGGAAGCCTCATGCGCAGCAGCCTGGAGGCGCGCCCCGAATAAAGGGATCTGGGCCATGGGAAACAGCACAGAAGCAGCTCTGGGGAACCCATGCCATGGGGAATCCTCAAGCTGATAGAGCTGGATGAGCGCATTGAACACATGACCAAGGCCGCAAGGTGAATACAAAAGGCAGCCTTTGAGATCCCCAAACAACGAGGGATGCGCACAAGCAGCATTCCATTTCTGTCAATTGCAGCACAGGCAGCAACATCCAGCTAGCCCTCTTTTCCACAGTAACAGATTTGTGGACAATAGCCCTACTTGGCGCAGGGCCAAGAAAAGTCCACGACAGTAGCCCAAGTGTTCACACTTTGCGTTGTACACCACAGTGGGCATGGCTTTTGGGTGGCTAGGGCATATGGGACATAAACAGTGACAGTGAAGGTATACAAGCCCCTGCAGCTTTCACACACAAGTGGAGCTCCATTTAGAGCTCAGCCACAATTTTTACACAAATACCTTTGCCTAGGTACCCAAAGCAGGGGTTAGGGGCAGAACGAGGATGGGACTGAGCACCAGGAATCCAGGAGGCTTGATGCCTCCTAAGTCGGCTAAGCTGAAACCAAGTTAACCCATGCTACACGGCTTTGCCAGGGCTAAGCAACAGACTCCTGGTAGCGATATGGAACCTGCACAGGAGAAAGGGTGCAAGACTATAGCTGCATAAACGGGTGATGCAGGCGATAGCAGACTTGAAAGACTCCCTGGGCATGCAGATTGTGGCAGTGCACATAGACGCCGGATTGCTGCGCCTTGATGTGCGAAACTTAGCAGAGCCCACTGTCACCCTGGAGACCCAAACAAAGGTGAACACGGGAGCACTCCGCGAGACACAGGCGGATGTCCATATGCTACAGCAGAGGTCAGCCTCCTGGAAAATAGAGTGGGAGAAGCGGAAGGACGGGCCAGGAAGAATAATATACGTATATTAGGCTTACCTGAAGGGAAGGAGGGCGATGACCCTACGTCTTATATTGAGAACATGCGACTTCAGGAGATTTGGCCTGAAAACAGCACACAAGGTTTCTCAATTTAGAGAGCACACCACACTGACCAGACGCCTGCCTCCCTCCAGGAGCACCTCCGAGGCCGATCATTGCTAAGGTCCTAAATTATAAGGACAGGGATAATATATTAGCATACACCAGACAAGGGGGCGAATTGAGAAGAGTTTTGGCAGAACTGGCGGTCTACCCTGACTATACTTTTCAAGTACAGAAAAACAGGGAGCAATTCTCAGCGGCCAAGTCAGGCTCTTTGACCTTCCAGGGGACATGCAGGCATGGATGTACAGGGTGACGATAGGCCATGGCGGTAAAGAGGGAGACAGTGCTGATGAGAGACGTAAAGGAAGCTCTACACAGCCAGTGGCCAGAAGCATCTAGGGTATTAGACTGGATTGAGGCGGGAGGCAGTTCTCCAGGGACCCTGACGCTGGGCAGACACTCTGAGGCATGGGATCTTTCACTGGGAGCAGGTGCCTCCCTGGAACAAACTTTCAGCGCTTGTTAACTCTTTTCCTTCTTTGTACCTGGCGGGGCTTCGGCAAAAAATACCATGACGAGGAAGATCGTACTCGCAGCTGCTGCCGCCACTCCCCCCCCCGAAGTAATTTTTCTTCTTATGGGCCCTTGTTTCTGTGCCTTTCCGCTGTGCACTAGCCTCAAGCGGGACGGCTTGCTGCGAACGTGAGGGACGGCCATGCCTGAGCAACGAGAACGTAGCTGGGCATTTGGATATTGTTTGGGATGTTTCCGTTGGGGAGGGGGATTGCCTGCTACGTATGTCAATAGAGACTGGTAACGGATCAGCTTTGTTTGGAACACCTCATAAGAAGAAAGTGGAGATGGATGTCAAATGGGGGCGGATTAGCCTGGTAGAGGGAGAGAAAAGCCAATGGCTGGATCTGTGCAAGTCCTCACATGGAATGTGAGGGGTTTGTACGCCTATGGGAAAAGGAACATGGTCTACTCGTACCTTAGGAGATTAAAAGTGGACATAGCCATACTGCAAGAAACACACCTTACGGCTGAGAAGCAAACACTGTTGGCAAGGAAATAGGGGGGGCGGGTCCTGGGTTCCACATACTCGGCTTATGCACGCGGAATCCTAACATGGATTGCGCCCTCAGTACCCTTTAAGGTAACCCATGTTAAAATGGATAATGAGGGAAGGATGGTAGTGGTACAGGGCCTTCTTGAACAGGTGGATGCATGTTTGATCAACACGTACACCCCCAACCATGGGTCAGCTAAGTTTTTCCAGACCCTGTATCCTAGGCTGGGCCCTTATAGGAATAGTCACATAATATGGGCAGGTGACTTTAATTGAATGCTAAACCCTCTCCTGACAGATCAGACACAAAATATACTATACTGGCTCTGCCTGCTAAGACCCTGCAGACACTTCTGGACTCCTTCACCCTGGTGGATGCCTGTAGAGCTCTACATATGGATACCAGGCACTACTCATACTATTCGGCACCACATGCAGTGCACACGAGAATAGATTACTTTTTTACAGGATGCAAATTAGCTCACCTTATCATGAATACACAGTACAAAGGTAGAGTGTTGTCGGATCATGCATCGCTAGTCTGCAATGGCAGTATGTGTCCCCTAGACCCCCAATCCCTACGTGGTGGCTCAGAAGTGAGTCACTGCAAGACCCCCCATTCCGTGATTGCATCAAAGACAGCATCACTGATTATGTTTAGCATAACAAGGGAAGCGTCCCTAGTGAAGGGACCTTTTGGGAGGCACTGAAGGCAGTGATTAGGGGAACAGTCATAGCAGGGTCAAATGGTGTACAAGCAAGCATAAGCAGCGATTTGTCCTCCACTGAGGAAAGCTTGAGACAATTAGAACAATCCCAAGAGCAGCTACTGGATAAGAATGCAAGGGTCTATGCGCTAAAATAAAAATGCATGTAATGTTGGGAGGGATTGGGTAAACACAGTTTTGCAAGATATACTAAAAGGCAACATATAGAGGGGGATAAACCAGGCCGCCTGCTGGCATGGCTGTATAAAAAGGAGGATAAACAGGGGCCCATACACTCCAAATACACGAAATGAAGAGACTTGTGTCATACCCAGAAGGTTGTCAATGATGCGTTGTGGAATTTTACCAGAACCTTTATCAGGAGAGATTCCGGACACCAAGGGCCCATATAGTGGAAGTGCTGGATGCGATAACACTTCCAGTTTTCAGTCAGGAGGCGCAAGATAGCTTAGAAGCACCTATCTCCCTAGAAGATATACTAAGCACGATTGTAACTCTGCCAACGGGAAAGACACTGGGGTCAGATGGGCTCCCTAGTGAATTTTATAAGGAATGTTCCCAATAATTGGACCGCACCTTTATTGATTCCTATGAGGCAGGGGTTCCCCCGCTGAGCTTGAGGGAATCCATCATCATACCACTTCTTAAACACCACAAGCCTCCTGAGGAGTGTAGATCTTATAGGCCCCTGTCAATGCTGAATCAAGACAACAAGATACTCCCATCAATACTTGAAAATTGGATGAAAAAAGTGATACATAATTTGGTGTTGCCGGACCAAATGGGCTTTATACCAGGACGGAGTATGTGCTGGAACTTGAGACGATTCCATCACTTGATAGATAGCCACATTAGATGCCATTAAGGCGGTTGATTCCGTAAGATGGGACTGGCTCTATACAGCTTTGTGCAGGTTTGGGTTTGGGCAGATGTATATCAAGTGGATACTGCTAGTGTATACTAGACTGATTGCTAGGGTTAAAATGGGGAAACATATCTCAGAGGCATGGGAACTGGAGAAGGGGACAAGACAGGGTTAACCGTTGTCGCCAATGCTCTATGTCGTAGCCATGGAACCTATTGCCCAGTATCTCAGGGCGGAATACATAGAGGCAGGTATTGAAATAGATTGGACTATGCATCTGATAGCCCTGTATGTGGAAGATATGCTGTTGTATATTCAGAACCCTGCAGACAATTTGGAATTGTTACTGGAAGCACTGGCACTCTTCGTGAAATTGTCAGGAATTACAATTAGTATGGACAAGTCAGCCTTGTTTCCCTTAGCGGGACTGCGCACATTAGACATAGGGGCGCTGCAGGCTCTTGCTCTACGATGGGAAGTGACCACGTTCAGGTATTTGGTAGTCAACGTGTATCATGACCCTGCGGTGGAGAATGCACACAACATGCTGAGGGCCTTGGAGGGTGTTAAGAGCTCCATGAAGTTCTAGGCTAGACTGCCCTTTTCATTGATGGGAAGGGCAGCTCTGTTGAAGAGGGTGGTACTTCCCAGGATGCTAAACTGTTTTGTAATTGTCCCGTTCTACATACCTAGACTCTTCTTTAAAACTTTGGATAGCATTTGTAGATGGTTCCTGTGGCAAAATGGATGGAATTGAATAGCTTTGTCACTATTGTACAGGCCGCACGCTGAGGGGGGTATCTGGGTTCCGCAGTTTGAACTATACTGTGGCGGGGCATGTACAGTTTGTGGTGGACTGGCTGACAGATGACAATACCCTGGACACTTTGATGCTGCAGTCCATAGAGTTGCAGCACTACCTGATAGAACTGGTGTGGATCAGTAAACCCCCGGGGAGGCCACTGGCAACATCTAGTGTCCCTAGGAGTGAAAATGTGGGATAGAGCTTTGACAGCAATGGGGCTCAAAGATCCGATTTCGGTGCAAATTCCACTGGTTTTGGTGGTAACACCGTCAACACAAGACACGAAGAGTATATGCACTAGATGGGAAACTTGCGGTGTGACCACAATAGGGGACTTGTTACAGGATGTGTCTTTTGTACCCTTTTCAGAGTTGGTGCCACGCACTGGGCTACGTAAAGGCCAGTATCTGTTACATAGCACAATCAAGGGAGATAGCGCGTAGATGACCTGCATACAGTGAGCCGATGGGAAGACACGCAGTGGTAGATGTTCTATATGATATAGCGGAAAGGGGGCACACTATATCGCGGCTACATGATCTTCTACTGAGTAACAGGCCACCTTCCCCTCTAGTGATACAGGGTAAATGGGAGGATGATTTGGGAGTAGAGTTTACAGATGCACAAGGGGGTCAGGTGCTGGGATACCACAAAAGAGTGTCGCAGAGCACAAGAGTGCAGCTCATACAGCTGTTGGTGACACATAGAACATATATGAACTCTCAGAGGATCTTGCGGTTCCCAGGCGCTGTAGCACAGGTGTGTCCCAGGTGCAAGGCAGGGGATGCTGGCATGTTGCATATGTTTTGGGCATGCCCTGTATTGGGGCTATAGTGGCATGATGTGGCGAGCAGACTGCATAGGGGGGTTTTGAACCTGGATGTGCTTTCCCTGAGAGCATGATTGCTGGCCCTCTTTCTACACCCTAAGGGCAGAAAGCATGCCCCTAAAATGAAGGATCTGGCGTGTATCCTCACCAAACGTATAATAGCCAAATCTGCTCGGGCCCGGTGGTGGAGGATTGGTGGCGGGACCGGAGGTGGTGAGCGATGGAGAGAGGAGGCCGCCAGAGCCATAACCACGCCTGCGCTCCACTGAAAGGAGGAACCTGGGCCCAGAGCATCGGCCGATCCGGAGAGCAGGTGAGGGGGCGGAGGGGCGAGGGGGACACTTGGAGGAACTGTGCTGCCCCCCCCCTTGCGTCCAGCGTCACCTGGGACATTGCCCCTCCTCTGGCCCCTCATTTTTTTTCTCTTCTTCTTATCTTCCCTCTTCCCCTTTGGAGGGGGGAGGGGGGAAATAACATAATGGAAGAGGAACAGGGCAGCTCTCGCCATCTCGCCCCCTGTCAATACTGCAGAGGCTCCCTAAACTAAGCAGCCTCAGCCTCATCTCCTGGAGGCCACACAGGCCCCCCAGCAAGGTCCCTGGCCAGATACCGGACCTCCCGACAAGAGGGGCTGGGGTCACCCCACCGAATCCTGAGACTCCTACGGGCCTGCCCGGCCAGAGGTGCTACACCAAAAGACACCGGAAAGAGCGACATCCTGGAGCGGCCCCCAGCGTCCGGGGCAATTTCTTCCCTCCAACGCTTTCGCCGCTCACAAACAGCTCTGAGCGAGGCCAAAGGAGCCACCGTGCCTTCAGGTCGGCGACCCCCCCACTGCAATGCTAACGAAGGATGACCTCAAGGACATCCTTCAGGAAATCAAGGCCATTCGCACTGACATACAGGCTTCTATAGTGGACCTCAGAGGAAGAGTGGACACCCTGGAAGAAAAAATGGAGGGAATGGAAAATAACCACCTCCAGACAGATCTGTTGGACATGAAATATGAGGCGAGGCTAACAGACCTGGAAATAAGGGATGAGGATATAACTTTGAAGATGGATGATTTAGAAAATAGGGAGTGCAGAAATAACCTACGCATAATGGGGGTCACCCAGCAAAGAGGGGAGACGGCAGCCGACGTGGGAAGGAAGGTTCAGGGCCTGATCAACCAACTTTTTGCACTGGGAGCGGGCAAGGAGGTCCAGCTTGAAAGAGCACATTGAGGTGGGGGAGGAAGAGGAGGGGGCCGAAGGTCCATAGTGGTGCGCTTCCTCGTTACAGGGAAAAAATGGAGGTCCTGGAGAAAGCAAAAAGACTTGAGAGCTTCATCTTCGAAGGGGACACAATTAGGATCTACCAAGATCTCTCTGCCCTCACGCTCACCCGCAGAAGGGACTGTCGCCCACTCACTCAGTGGCTCACCAGCCAAGACATAAGGTACAGGTGGTCTTTCCCATTCGCCCTTTCTTTTGAGCGATCTGGTGTAGACTACAGGGTGACCAGTGGCAAAGAAGCCACACAAGTCCTCCAGGTGCTCAAGAGCGACTCCCTAGAGGGAGGGATCGAAGAAGGCATACAAGCAGGGCCTGAACTCCGGAGACAACCAGAGGGCACCTGGTCCACTAAGAAGAAGACGAAGGGAAGAAGAAAATTCAGGAAACCAAACACCCCCACGTCGGAGGCCGGCGAGGGGTAGGCAAACAATGACGTACCCTCAGGGAATGCAAGGAAACCGGTTAGATATTCCCGGCCGGGGAGTTCATGGAGAGACCTACGGGGTATGGACACTCACTCATCCTGGTGGTTTGCCTGATGGCAGCGTCTGGTTCGGGGAAGGGAGGGGGCAAGGGAGGGCGGTGGGGTTACAGGCCCTCGAGCCCAGATCAAATCCAGCTCCAAAAGGGAACAGGGCAACTCCCACATGACCGGGGAAAATATGAACACAAGGCAAAGATCCAATGATACACAATGAGAGAAAGGGCCGGGCAGAGTCTCTTAGAATAGGCTCCCTCAATGTTAAGGGGCTTAACTCCCCAACAAAGCACTCCCTTCTGGGGAGGGAAATGAAAAATGCAAGAGCAAATATTCTCTTTGTACAAGAAACAAGAACAATCAGGGGGGAGGAGAGGGCGATCCCGGGCTCCCATGTGGGCCAGACTTCTGGGCATCCGGCCAAGTCAAGCGGGGGGGTGTCGGAATTGTGCTGCACAGGCATCATAAGCTGACTGAGGTATCCCGATGGGGAAGAGAAGACGGGAGGCCCATGGTGGTATCAGGCAACTTACATAACTCCAGAATCTCCCTTGCAGTCATATACTGCCCCAACGCGGGGCAGATGGGTTTTATCCACGAAGTTCTAGCAGATGTGTTGTCCAGAGCGGAAGGGCTGTTCATCCTGGGGGGTGACTTCAACATGTGGGCGGATCGGGAGTTGGACCATAGTGGTAAGGCTATCCCACCGGGTGGTGGAGGGGGACTACCAGAGGGGGGGGGCTTCGAGACCTAATGTGGGAAAAGGGCCTGGTGGACATATGGAGGGAGCGCCATCCAATGGAGAGGGGTACACCTTCTACTCCGCAGCCCACGGTATGAGGACTAGAATAGACTATCTTTATGCAGGACATCAGCATATGAGCAGAATAGAGGCTTCGGAGATCCGCCCAGTTAGTTGGTCGGATCATGACCTAATCTGGTCCGACATCAGCATATCGGGTCTAAAACCCAGGAATTCCCTATGGAAATGTAATGACTTCCTCCTTACAGATGTAGTCTTTAAAGAGGAGATGATAGCGGCGATCAAAGAATACTTTGAGCTAAATTACACTGGGGAAGTCTACCGGGGGATAGTATGGGAGGCGGCGAAGGCAACCTGGAGGGGTAGGCTGATCAGCGAAGGGGCTTCCAAAAAGAGGGAGAGGACTCTCGTGGCTCACAGGCTGAGGTCTGAGATTCTCGTACTGGAGAGGACCGAGGGGAAGGGGGAAGTGGAGAGGGACAGGGACCTGGGTACTGCAAGGGGGAAGAGACAAGATCTGAAGGAGCTAGAGATGGGTAGAGTTGTGGCAGGTCTCCAACACTTACGCCAAAGATATTACGAAAAAGGCGATAAGGCGGATGCTATGTTAGCCGCCAAACTCTGAGGTCAACGGGCTGAGAGATGGGTGACTAGAATTGTGAGCGAGGACGAGGGGGAAAGTTCAGATCCCGAAGGCATAGCTGAATGTTTTGCAGGCTTCTACGAAACCCTGTATGGGAAGGGCGGGGGGGCAGAGAAGGAAGCGCTCAATGCTTACCTTAGTGGGGTTACCCTCCCCACCCTTGGAAGCCCAGAATTGGCTGCCCTGGAAGCCCCAACAACAGAGGAGGTACTCAAGGCAATATCAGGCCTGAAGCTGGGAAGGGCCCCGGGGGAAGATGGGTACACGGCAGGCTTTTACAAGGCCTTTTCGGGCTACCTGGTGGGATTCCTGGCAAGTCTATTCACCAACATCATGGCCACAGGGAGGGCACCCCCTTCATTTGGTAACACCTTGATTACTGTCATCCCAAAGGAGGGGAAGGACCCGACAGACTGCCGATCCTACAGACCGATCTCTCTCCTGAATGTGGATGCAAAACTATTCACCAGGATCATTGCCACAAGGTTAGATGGTTTTATGCTGGGGCTAATCCACTCGGACCAGGTGGGCTTTATATAGGGGAGGCAGGGGGCGGACACCCTTCGAAAGACCCTACACGTCATGAGGGAGGTGGCACCGAAGGGGGATAACCCGTTCCTGGTGTATATCGACGCAGAAAAGGCCTTCGACCGGGTAGACTGGGGGTTTCTGCATGGGGTGTTTGAAATGTTGGATTTAGGGGCAGGGATTAGACAAGCCATCATGGCCCTATACGCAGCCCCCTCTGCTAGAGTCATAGTCAATGGCCACCTGTCATGTATATTCACCCTCCAGTGAGGGACGAGACAGGGCTGCCCCCTCTCCCCACTCCTGTTCGCCATGACCATGGTGGTCTTGGCAGAATACCTCAGGGGCTCCCAGATGGTGCGAGGTATAGACATAGGAGACCGTACTTTCAAACTAGGCCTCTATGCAGACGATATCCTGCTACATCTGAGGGATCCCGCCAGATCGGTTCCGGCCGCCTTGCGGGTTATCAACCAGTTGGGTCGCTTTTCGGGCTTCAGGGTAAACAAAGGCAAGTCCATGGTTTTCCCCTTCGCTCCAGATGCGGAAAGGAATCTTGCCGAATTGACCCCATTGGGCCTCCAAGTCTGTACCGAGGGCATAAAATATCTGGGGATTAACATAGTAAGACCCAACGAGGACCGAGCCAGGCGAGCTACCCTCCTCTGTTTGATAAACTCTTTAGGGACATGGAGGGTTGGGTGAAGGGGCAGATCTCATGGATGGGAAGAATAAATGCCATAAAAATGAACCTCCTCCCCAGGGTATTATACGATTTCCAGATGCTCCCGCTGAAGGCCCCGGAATCCTACCTCAGTGAAGCCAAAAGGCGAATACCCAGATTCATATGGCAGGGACAGAGACCCAGAATAGGAAATGAGACTCTCACCCTCCCCAAGGAAAGAGGGGGAGTAGCCCCCCCAGACCTGTAAACATACCATAGAGCTGCCCAGCTTAGAGCCTTGGCCCCACATCTTAGGGAGGACCCCAACAAACAATGGGTCTATCTTGAAAACTTCTACCTGCACCCAGTATCGGTGGGGGAATGGCTATGGGTCCCACTGAAGAAGCTACCAAAACGGTGACCACCCCATACTCGGACCAATGTGGAAAGCATTGGCAGGAAAGGGAAAGATAGAGAAGGTAACCACTTGGACCTCACCACTGAGCCACATTTGGTCTACGCCAGCCCTAGAAGAAATCCCAGGCCACGAACATCACCAGACCTGGTTCGAGGTGGGACTAGCCAGAGTCGGTCAACTGGTGAGGGAGGACACCTTCATAACCATTCAGGAGCTTGAGGAGGCCCTGGGAATTGGTAGCCTCTCCCCGCTTCTATACTTACGGCTCAAGGGTGTCCTGATGAAACCAAAACTAAAGCCCTGTATACAAAGAAAGCTCACAGCAGTCGAAAAAATCCTAGACTTCCATGTAGAAATGAAAGGTCTCATCTCCCTCCTTTGCGGAGCTCTCATGATCCCCCGAGATGGCACTACCAAAAGTCTTAGAAGGAAATGGGAAAGGGACCTGGGCTGTGCGGTGGGGGATGGACTCTGGGGACGCATTTGCAGCAGAGCCTTTAAGACATCTATCTCCTGCCAATACAAGACACATGCCATCAAACGTCTTCACAGATGGCAGTACGACCTGATCGCCCTCTCTAGGATGTTCGCGGACGTTGACCCGGAGTGCTGGCATGGATGTGGGGAGAAAGCCGACTACTGGCACATGTGGTGGTCACGCAGGAAGGTCCAAGCTTTCTGTTCAGAGGTCCTGAGCTGGATGAGGGAGGCGGGAGAGGGGGCCTATCCACAGGATCCTATCCTGTTAATCTTTGGCCTGCAGCTAAGGGAGGAACACTGGGAAAAACTCCCGGACCTGGCTGTCATGATGCCTACCCCCGGAGCACCAGGCCAGGCCCAGCACACCCGGAAGCAGGCATCATGCCCTCAGGTAAAAGCCCAGCGGCCCCTTTGCTCTTTGGACTCAGTCCTGGCGCCTTTGGCGCCAGGCTCATGTTGGACATCAGTCCTGGCGCCATGGGCGCCTAGGCTCATAAAGGGAGGTGTTTTGTGCACTTAACTGATGCAGACCATGCTGCACGCTTCAGGCCTCCCTGAGACCTGAAAGGGACTATTTTTTCATAGGGACTATTTTTTCACTCGGGCGTGGCCAGGGAAGGATACATACCTAGTTGGGGAAGGATACATACCTGGGACTTCTTTGGAGGCTATTTAAGCCATGCCCAGACAGCAGCTCATGCTTCGCGTTGTTCTGCTTCCTGCAGCTTAACACTCACCGTGTCTGCTCCTGCTCCTGGACTCCAGCCACGCCCGCCTTGAACCTGGAAGATCTGCAAGGAAGGAAGAGAAGAGAAAGGTGAAAACCAAGGACTATTTCAAACTTCTTACCTGCATCCAGAATCTTCTCGCCAGCATCCCTGAAGAAAGACTTCTACTTAAAAGCATTGCGTTGCTCGCTGCAGCGCCACGCTTCACTCACCTGTCCTCGAGACATCTCCCGGCTCCATCGCGGCTGTCAGCATCGGATGCCACATCTCTGCACCTAGGGGAGAGAGGAAGAAACAAAAGGTGAGCAGAAGGAACACAGAAGGAAAGCCTGATTAACAGCCATAATACTTACCGGCTTTTCTTCCACATTTCGGGTCGGCGCCGCCCCGTTGGCAGGTACAGTACCCCGGCCCCTATGGGGAAAGGACAAGAGACATTTCTGGGGAATGATAGGACATTTAGAAGGATCACCCTCATCACTACTTACCTCGGCAGTTTAACCCCTCGACGCACCGCCTTCATTCTGCACCTGAAATAAAGGACAGATCACAGGTTAGAAAGACAACATAAAGGGGGCCTCACTTGAACTTTGAACTTTCATACCGGCGCATCGCTCAGGAAAGTCAAGTGGATTTTGCCAGCGCCATTCTGAAAACCAGTGAAGTAACTGGACGAACACGCGCCCCTGCACCAGAAGCAGGATGGAGAGTTCATCCTTCCAAACCATAAGAAGGATATTCCTACGGGCCAGGCAAGCACGATTTGGAGGTCCTGTCCAATCGGTGTTCCGGGTCCTGAGCATCACGCTAGAAGAGGCCACAGCAATCCAGACTAGACCAGCGCCCCCGTGGGAACCAGGTGAGCGTTACACTGACACACTCGCTACTCTTGGCTGCCCGGGCGGCTCGGGCCAGAATGTGGAAGAGGGCCGCACTACCCACGATAAGAGAGTGGGTGACTGTGGCTAAGGACATTTATTTCATGGAAAAACTCACAGTGGCCATACTGGGCTCAAGCGCCCAGATAGAGATGGACTGGATGGAGTTCATGGAGACATTCGGCCACACAGAGGAAATGCCCGGCGAACTGCAGGGTCCCACGACCCAGCCCAAAACCACTCTTAGCATATGACACTTTGCCTCAGTCTTGGGGGAGTCGGCTAACCACCAACGGCCGTTAGCCCGGTTGGAGTTGCCCCAGGAGAAGTGCTACGGACAAGCAGCGTTTGCATCCCTAGTCAACGGGTTGGGGGGGGTGAAAACTCTAGGGATTTATGGTTGGATTGTGGTGTTATGATGGGCATCTGCCCTAAAGTTTAGATGCTGTTAAAGCTCTCTGTTACAGTTAAATACCAATAAAAATTGATTAAAAAAAAAGAGGAAGCAATGGATTGGGATGTTGTAGCACAGGTGCTGAGGTAAAAGCCGCCTTGAGTGACTCAAAAGCTTTAGTAGCTGCAGTAGTCCACTTAAAATGCCTCCTGCTACTATTGAGTGCAGTAAGAGGGGCTGCCATCTCATAAAAAAGACCTTACAAATCTACGATTAAAGTTTGAAAAATCCAAGAATGAATGAAGTTCTTTCCAAATTTTGGAATTGGCCATTCAAGAACTGCACAGACTTTAGAAGTAATCATACAAATGCCATGGTTTGTGGTTTCGTACCCCAAAAATTCCACTGCCTGAACGTGAAAAATACATTTTTCCAACTTGGCATATAATGAAGGCTCTCTTAAACGCTGCAGGACCTGAGTAACGTGTTGCACATGGAGTTCATGAGATCTAAAATACACAAGGATATCGTTGAGTATACAATGACAAATTGATCCATAATGTCTCGGAATATGTCATTAATGAAATGTTGGAATGTTGCTGGTGCATTGCACAAAGCAAACGGCATTACACAATACTCGAATAACCCGTATCTTGTTTTGAAAGCAGTTTTCCATTCGTCACCCTGTCTTATTCTGACCAGTTTATATGTCCCACGGAGATCCAGTTTAGTAAATATCTTTGAGGATCTTAACTGATCCAAAATGGTCGAAATCAAGGGAATGGGATATTGATTCCTAATGGTAATAGCGTTTAAGTCCCTATAATCCACGCATGGCCGAAGATCCCCCTGTTTCTTGGGAACAAAGAATAGTGGTGAAGCAGCTGGAGAACGTGAATGACGAATGAACCCGGACCGAAAAGATTTGTCAATGTATTCTCTGAGCATCTTATCGTCCTCTTGAGAAAAAGAATATATACGTCTGGAAGGAAACTTAGCTCCAGGTACTAAGTTGATGGGGCAGTCGTATGGTCTGTTAGGCGGAAGGACATCAGCCCCTTTAGCATCAAAAACATCCATGTATTCTCTGTATTCTTTGGGCATTGGCTCAAGACCTTGCTCATAGCTTCTATCAGGGCATCACAGTCAAATAGTAAAGGACTACCCTGTTCCAACAAAGGATTTGCCCAAGATGTGGCTGTGCCACCTAAATGTGACGAAAGGAATGCTGCCTTTGTGGTAGAATTGGGAAAAGAAACGGGTCTACAAAGAAAATGTAGACGACACTGATTAAGAAAAGTATGGAAGGTCTTTGGGTCCCCATTAAACCTTTCCGGAGGAGCTAGAGGAAACTAGGCGGTCATATACATTGGACCAGTTTCCTGCCTAGCCTGACCTGAATCGGAACCAGAGGGTTGAGCAAGCTCAGGTTCCATTACTGCAGGAGGTTACATCCCGAGCTGTAAGGCATCAATGCGCTGTTGAGTAGCGACATGAGCTGCGGTCATATCAGCACGCAAGTCAGAGACCAACTGCACAATCTGTGAAAGGGTCTTGTTCGAGTCCATTATTAAGGCTTTTGATTATGTCAGAATCCAACTTGATAATGTTGAACTCGTAGTGTAGGTGAAGAATTTTCCCAAACATACACCCCTGTGTATGGATAAAAACCGATCACACAGGAGTGAATTCTTTGGGAGAATGGACCTGGACTGGACTGCAGGAAGACTGGACAC
Organism: Ambystoma mexicanum; assembly: GCF_040938575.1. Classification (NCBI taxonomy): domain Eukaryota; kingdom Metazoa; phylum Chordata; class Amphibia; order Caudata; family Ambystomatidae; genus Ambystoma; species Ambystoma mexicanum. The sequence goes on along the minus strand of NC_090928.1, from coordinate 982,653,800 downwards.
CGAACAGGATTTCAGGACCCAATAGAGGCTGGCCTGGAAGATGACCTTCCTATTGCCTAAAAGGTAAGGTCCATATCAAGAGACAGTAACAAGAACAAAAAACTGTAATTCATACAAGACTATCCTTAACACTAACCTGGTGGTTTCTTTAATGAGGCACGGAAAAGTACGAAGTGTAAGAAGATGGGCCTTATCCAGAATGTGAGAATTTAACCTAGAATATAATGTAATAGTATTCGTTCAGTTTGAGTGGCAAAAACACAACTACTAATAAAGACAACAGAATTACAGAGAGAATCTTACCAGTCAAATACTTCAACTGCTCTCTTGATGATTAATGGAAATGAAAATCAATGACACAATCAGCCAAAAGGATTTCTTTAATGGGAGGACTATTCCCGACGAAACGCGGACGTCTAAGGCCAGGCAGTCCCAGTAATCCAAAACCCAGATGAAATGAGGATGCTCCTCACCTCCCCAGCCATGTACCAAGGCAGTTTCTAGTTCGTACCGGCTGGGAGGTGGAGGAGTACCTTGAGGCTGATTGTATGGATTTCCACAGACCAGGAAGAAACAGGTAGGAGTCTGTGTTGTTGAAATCTGAGTCAGCAACAGTTTGAGCAAGCGCTTATCCAGGAAGGTGGCGTGAGAAGTCAGTGAAACACATCCGAGGTCGGAAAAACCATTCTGGCACAATAATATTCAGGGATGTGGCGAGGGGAATCCGTGAGACAGTCCATGGTCGGTAACAGTTCAGGAAAGCCAATAAATTGAGAATAACACAACAGACAAGGACAAAGATCAATCCAGAACACGTAGCAAGATTTGGAACACCATAAAAACAAGAAACAAACAATGTTAGCTCAAACTTCTCAAAATCAGAAGCTCTGAATTTCTAGAAGGAGGGGCTTAAATCCACTCCCAAGACGGGCAGTGCATATCTACATAATTACGTTACTGGAAGCGTCCTAGTCTCCAAGGTAACTGCCAACGTTTCTTAAAGGAGACGCAATATTTACTTGCAGCTGTACATGGGAAACGTTTAACTTGATGACTAGAACGTGATGTAAGCCGTATGGGTTTTTCAGTAACGGTGAAACGTCTTGTGTGTCCTGCATTCCTGACAATAAGGAGACTATTACCTTTTGACCTTATTGCAGCTCCTCCATTAGGGATTATTCTGGGACTGCCATGGCTAGTGACACATAACCCAAACATTGATTGGAAAGAGAGGACATTGACATTCAAGACTAAGCGATGTGGATCCCATTTAATTGGCATTGGGGGTCCCACACATTTTCTGGTGGAAGAGGTATGTCACCAGTCCAATATTAGAGCGGTAGCCACTATTTTGCCAGTGGAATATCAAGAATATTCAGGAGTGTTTGATAAGGGAGGTGCTTCACAGTTACCGCCCCATAGACCATTTGACTGTGTGATTGACCTGGAGGCTAATGCTAGATGGCCATGTAGTCGTGTTTATGAAACAGAGACTCAACATCTACAGGAGTATTTGGACGAAATGTTGGCTTGTGGGTTTATTTGCCATTCCAAGTCGCCTATTTCTTTTCCATTGTTTTTTGTGCCTGAGAAGGAGGGAACTTCGAGAACCTGTATAGAATATAGGGCACTAAATATGGTGACCATCAAGAAAAGGTTCCCACTACCATTAATTTACGTTCTGTTAGATCAGGTGACGATGGCTAATATTTATACAAAACTGGATTTGAGGGGTGCGTATCATCTTATCAGAGTAAATGTGGGCGATGAATGGAGGAGGGCCTTCCATACAAAATTTTGTCTGTTTGAGTATTTGGTTATGCACTTTGCACTATGTAATGCTCCTGCAGCTTTTCAGAATTTCATGCAGGAGGTGTTGCGTGAGTATTTGGATCTATTTGCGATTGTCTATATTGACAACATTTTGATTTTCTCAGAGTCTGTTGATCAGCATGTGCAACATGTAAAGGTGGTGTTGACAAGGTTACAGGAATATCATGTGTTTGCTAAATTGGAGAAATGTGAGTTCCATACAACCAGGTAGAATTTGTAGGATTTATTTTAACTCCCCTGGGGTGGTCATGGATGACAGGAAGGTCCAGGCAGTAACCAAATGGTCATCTCCACAGTGTATGAAGGACATTCAGTCATTTCTGGGGTTTGCTAACTTTTACCGCCGATTCATTAACAACTTTTCAGTCACAATTACACCTATTATTTGACTCTTAAGGAAGGCTAGCAAGTTCAATTGGGATAAGGAGGCAGAGGAAGCATTTGAAAGGTTAAAAATTGTCATGATGCCTACCCCCGGAGCACCAGGCCAGGCCCAGCACCCCCGGGAGAAGGCATCATGCCCCCGGGTAAAAAGCCCAGCAGCCCCTTATAGGGGCTCTTTGGACTCTGTCCTGGCGCCGTTGGCGCCAGGCTCATATTGGACATCAGTCCTGGCGCCACAGGCGCCAGGCTCATAAAGGTAGGTGTTTTGTGCACTTACCTGATGCAGACCATGCTGCAAGATTCAGGCCTCCCTGAGACCAGAAAGGGACTATTTTTTCATTGGGACTATTTTGCCACTCGGGCGTGGCCAGAGAAGGATACTTACCTGGAACTACTTTGGGGGCTATTTAAGCCACGCCCAGACAGTAGCTCACACTTCGCGTTGTTCTGCATCCAAGCAGCTGAACGCTCACCGTGTCTGCTCCTGCATCTGGTCTCCAGCCACGCCCGCCTCGATCCTGGAACACCTGTAAGGAAAGAAGAGAAGAGAAAGATGAAAACCAAGAATTTTATCAAACTTCTTACCTGCATCCGAACCTTCACGCCAGCATTCCTGAGAAAAGACTTTCATTTAAAAGCACCGCGTTGCTCGCTGCAGCGCCGCGCTTCACTCACCTGTCCTCGGGAGTTCTTCTGGCTCCACCGCGACTGTCTGCACCGGTCGCCACATCTCTGCGCCTAGGGGAGAGAAGAAGAGACAAAGGTGAGCAGAAGGAACATATGAGGAAAGCCTAATTTTCCGCCATAACACTTACCAGTCTTCTGTTGGTGGACCATTCCTCATTTCGGGTCGCCGCCGCTTCGTTGGCAGGTACCGCACCCCGGCCCCTATGGGGAAAGGACTAAAAGACATTACTGGAGGAATATAAAGACATTAAGAGGGATCGCCCCCATCGCTAACTCACCTGAGTTTACCATCGGCAATTCAATCCCTCAACGCATCGCCTTCATTCTGTCATGATCTCTGCTTCCAAAAGTTCAGGACTTGCCCGACTCCCTTGGAAGCAGACCCATAACCCCGGTTCCGAGTGCCAGCCAGTCCCAATTGGGACCTTTTGGACCCTGTCCTGGCACCAGTGGCACCAGGCTCATAAAGATGCCCAGTCCCAGCGCTGGAAGCGCCGGGCTCATAATGCTTGGGTGGATTTACCTACAGGAGACCATGCTGCTTACTTACCTGCCAGTTGAACCCCTCATCCTCTTCTGTTTGGGACTACTTTTCCTGTTGGGTGGGGCAGGAGCCACTCCCTAGGTTCAGAACACTGGAACTCTTCTGGAAAGCAGGAACTCTTTTCTTACCTAGGCGTGGCTGTGGAAGGAGACTTCTAAGCACTACAGGAGGCTATTTAAACCACACCCGATGGATGAATCTTGCTTTGTGTTATTCTGCATTCTCTGCAGCAGAACGCTCATCGTGTCTTCTGCTTCTGATCCTGGGCCTAAGGGAACAAAGGCTTACCATCCTGGAATCCAGTCTTTAGCAGCACCTGTAAAGACAAAGAAAGAACAGGTTAGCACTACGGTCTTCAGTGGCAGCGCATCTCTTACCTGGTCCATCGGCTGTCACCAACGCCTCGTGCTGCATTCTGGCATCTGAAAGACAAAGGCTTACCTACTCTTCGCATGCTCCGGAGGTCTTCGCACTGCATTCCGGCATCTGAAAGACAAAAGGTTACCAGCTCTTCGCACGCTCCGGTGGCCTTCGGCGCTGCATCCCGCATCTGAAAGACAAAAGAAGGTGCGTTTAAAGACATTGGGCAACTTTATTACTCACGTGCCATTACTCCTTCCCACGCCGAATCCAGTGGGTATTCCAGCACCCTTCAGCTTCTCTAAAGCTCCAAACTTGTACCTGCAAGATAAAAGGGACAGTTAGTGCGCATCGTGAAGCAGGCTACAAGCGCTTACTTAAGTGCTTCCAGGCGCTTCTATTCCTCACGCGGGTTCGATCCTCAACTCTCATCAGCCCGCCATCCGCCATCGCCGGAACCCTGCAAAACAAGAGATATCATTACAAAAGACTTTTAAGACATTTGAAGTGCCCATAACTTACCGTTCGTGCAGTTAACGACGGACAGCAGTCCTCTGAGGTCAAGAGGCCTGCACCCTTATCCAGTGAAGAAACTGGTTACTGCACCCTGCCCCGAGGCAGATGGGGAGCTCGGCGTTCACTTACCTAAGGTGAGGGCGTTAACCTTTGGGGTTCTACAGGAGAAGAGAAAGGGAAGAGGAGAGAGGCACCCAATAACCCCAGTTCATTAATCCCATATTTTCTATCTGCAGACATCTTACTCTTCGAGTCAGACATACAGTGCACAGAGGTCCAGCCCAAAGAGCCAACCGTGTGTTACACATCACCTTTGAAGATACGGCATTCACCCAGTCAAGACCGGCGCCTCTGCGGGAATCAGGTGAGCGTTACAGAACACAAAGCAAGCCGCAAAACTCCCACCCAGCCGCTATGGAAACCTTGGATACCGACCAGCTAGCCCAGTTATTTGGGGAACTAAGAGCAGAAGTGCATGCAGCCCGTCAGGAAACAAATGCTCTAAGAAGGGAACTGATTATTTCCAAGGAGCGAACAGACGATCTCGCTAGACAATTGCTACAGTCACAAGCCGGACAAACTCCGTTACCCGCATCAGGGGCAAATCTTCCTTAAACATCCTCTACGAACCCAGTGCAGATCAACCTACCTGGGAATGTACCTCTGGCTCCGCCCGAACGATTTTCTGGTGACCCAAAGAGGTTTTCAGTATTTATTAATCAGTGCCGGTTGCACTTCTTATGCCGGCCAGCAGCCTTTCCAACTGATCAAGCTAAGGTAGCTTTTGTGCTTTCGTACCTTAGTGGCAATGCGGCAGACTGGTCGATCCCTCTAGTTAATCAAGATGATCCGGTTCTCCATGATTTTCAAGCTTTTCAGCTCAGTATGGAAAAACTGTTTGCAAGACATTCACAGGGGCAGGCCTTGGACAATGAGCTCCTTTCATTGCGACAGGGTAATCAAGACCTTTTGGCTTATATTGCGTCTTTCAACAGACTGATAGTGGAAACTCGATGGCCTAAGGACAAAAGGATTACGCTGTTTTATAGAGGTCTACGTGGAGAGCTCAAAGATGTGTTAGCCCAAGTAGTGAATCCCCCGCAAGACTGTTCGGACTATATTGACTTAGTCGTTCAAATTGACCACAGACTGCAGAACAGGAAGGCCGATCCTTCCAAGTTTGATGCTCGAGTATTTTCCAAACCACCAACTCCTACCAAAGGAGTAGACTCCGGGGAACCCATGCAAATAGGGGGCCTGAAAGGACCACTAACACAAAAGGAACGGGAAAGGAGAAAACAGCTGCAATTATGCCTCTATTGCGGAAACTCGGGGCACTTTCTTCGAGACTGTCCGGTGAAACCAGCCAAGAAGGCAGTAGGAGCTGCAGTTACCAGGGTCACAAACTCTGAGCAGGGAAACAACCTCGCCCGACAAGAATAGAGGTCCTCTTGCCGAGCGTTAAAACCAGTTCCGTGACCTCGCATTTCGTTATACCTATGGTCCTCATTAGCCCTGAACATCCGGATCGATTACATGCGATTGAAGCTTACGTCGACAGCGGTGCCATCGGCAATTATGTGGATCATGAAATGGTTTTGAGGATGAATCTGACTCTTTGTCCAAAGGCTGTAAAGGACGTCATTACTACGGTGATAGCCTCCGGACCAGTAACGCATACCACCCAAGAAGTGACGCTAGTAAGTCAAGATGGACACCATGAGAAGATCGTGTTCGATGTGATCAAGGCCCCTCAGTTCCAGATTATTCTAGGAATTCCTTGGTTAGAGAAGCACAATCCTCAGATCGATTGGCGAGCAAGAACGGTTCAGTTTCCAGAATGTGTCTCTACTTGTCACCCTCGACCTGGTGTTGCACTGGCAGCAATTTCCTCGGAGGCTCCCCAGTTACCTCCTGAATACCTAGAATTCCAAGATGTTTTCCGGAAGGATCAGGCTAACTCTCTACCTCCTCATAGGTCTTATGACTGCCAGATAGACCTGATACCTGGATCTACTCCCCCTTGTAGTAGAATTTATGCCCTCACCGAGCCTGAGAATCTTCACCTCCGACAATACCTGGATCAATACCTAGCGAATGGGTTTATTCGTCATTCCAAGTCCCCTGCTTCCTCAGCTTTGTTCTTCGTTCCAAAAAAAGAAGGGGACCTTAGAACTTGTATAGATTATCGCGCCCTGAACCAGATCACCGTTAAGAATAGATATCCGTTACCTTTGATCCCTGAACTCCTGGACCAAGTCAGAAAAGCATGCATATATACAAAGCTGGATCTTAGAGGAGCCTACCACTTGGTACGAGTAAAAGAGGGCGATGAATGGAAGACGGCCTTCCGCACCAAGTATGGGCTATTTGAATATCAGGTCATGCCCTTCGGACTTTGCAATGCCCCGGCCGCCTTTCAATATTTTATGAACGATGTCCTCAGAGAGCTCATAGATGTGAGTGTTGTTGTTTACATTGACGACATCCTCGTTTATTCTTCCTCGGAAACTGAACATCGGAAACACGTGAAAATGGTCCTCAAGAGATTGCGTGAACACAAACTTTTCGCTAAGTTGGAAAAATGTGTTTTCAACGTGACTGAAGTTGAATTCTTGGGATTCATATTATCACCTAGCGGAGTGCGTATGGATTCAAAGAAGGTCGATGCAATTCTCAAATGGCCATCGCCATCCTCCGTAAAAGGTGTTCAAAGCATGTTAGGCTTCGCTAACTTTTACCGCAGGTTTATCCCCGAATTCTCTCGAATAGTCCAGCCCATCACCGCTTTGTTAAAGAAAAACAAACGTTTTGAATGGTCTACCGAGGCGGAACAAGCTTTCCAGAATTTGAAGACTAGATTCATCTCTGCACCGATCTTAAAACATCCTCGCCCAGAACTCCCCTACATCGTTGAAACTGATGCTTCGAGCCTTGCCATGGGGGCAGTTCTATCACAAAAGGACCCAGTAACCAATCAGTTGCATCCCGTGCCATTTTGGTCCCACAAATTCTCGCCTCCTGAAATCAATTACACTATTACTGATAAGGAACTTCTAGCTATCAAGTCCGCCTTTAAGGCTTGGCGGAATTATCTTCTGGGGGCCCGACACACCGTTACTGTGATTACAGATCACCGAAACCTGCAATATTTGAAAACCGCAAAAGCTCAATCCTCTATGCAACTCAGTTGGGCACTATTCTTTGGCGAGTTTGACTTCATAATTACCTATCGACCTGGTACAAAAAACGGTAAAGCTGATGCCCTTTCTCGGATGGGAGTGGAAGAACATTTGATCAATCCTAAACCTGTACCTATCATTCCCGAACAAAGAATTCTAGGTGTAATCGCCACACAATCCATAGAGGAAGTTAAGGATAAAGCCAGGCTACTGGTAACTCCAGCAGACATACAGAATTGGCATCTGCAGGGAAAGGACTTTACGGTGAAGGACAACCTATTATATTTCCAAGAACGGTTATACCTGCCCAGCACAGATTTACAGAAAAAGGTAATCTCTTGTTATCACGATTCTTTAATGGAAGGACATCCCGGTATGACCAAGACCTCGGAAAAGATCAAGCGCTACTTCTGGTGGCCGTCTTGGAAAAAAGATATCAGAGACTTTATAATGTCCTGTGGAGTATGCGCCCAAAACAAGAGTCAAAAGGAAAAACCAGCCGGCCTCTTACGCCCTATTGACATCCCGCCTCGCCCTTGGCATACGCTTTCTATGGACTTCATCACCGATCTACCTCCATGCTCCGGATACAATACGATCCTAGTAATCGTGGACCTATTCTCCAAGATGGCGCATTTCATTCCACTCAAAGGCTTACCAACAGCAGCAACTCTGGCCCGAGAATTTCTCGAAAACATCGTCCGACTGCACGGTTATCCTTCAGTTCTAATTTCGGATCGAGGTAGTCAATTTATTTCTCATTTTTGGCGAAGTTGCTGTCGGTCGGCTCAAATTGATGTGAGACTTTCGACCAGCCACCACCCTCAAACCGACGGACAAACCGAGAGGACCAATCAAACTCTGGAACAGTATTTGCGCTGCATGCTACAACAAACTGAAAAAACTTGGAAAGACATCCTTTGGATAGCCGAATATGCCTACAATAAGTCTGTCCACTCGGGAACTGGGAAGACCCCGTTTTTTCTTTTATACGGTAGTCACCCTCGAACCTCGGAGTTGGATCCACTCCAAGATCTTGGAACACCAGCAGTAGACCACCTGCACGCCGGAGTGGCAAAATAGTCCCAATGAAAAAATAGTCCCTTTCAGGTCTCAGGGAGGCCTGAATCTTGCAGCATGGTCTGCATCAGGTAAGTGCACAAAACACCTACCTTTATGAGCCTGGCGCCTATGGCACCAGGACTGATGTCCAACATGAGCCTGGCGCCAACGGCGCCAGGACAGAGTCCAAAGAGCCCCTATAAGGGGCCGCTGGGCTTTTACCCGGGGGCATGATGCCTACTCCCGGGGGTGCTGGGCCTGGCCTGGTGCTCCGGGGGTAGGCATCATGACAGCACTCCCCCCCAAAGGCCCCTCCCAAGGCCGTTCCCTCTGGAGGTTTCGGTTTGTTTGGGAAATTCCGATGGAACCTTTTTACCAGCCGAGGTGCATGTACGTGGTCGCTGGGTTCCCAAGACCTTTCCTGAGGCCTGTACCCTTTCCAATCAATTAGATAGAAAAGTTTTGATTTTGAGATCTTAGAATCCAAAATGTTCTTCACCTCGAATTCAGGCTCCCCATCTATCTGGATTGGTTCTGGTGGCTTTATTAATCCGGTTCCTGGTTGCATTGGTTTCAAAAGTGACACATGAAAAACGGGGTGAATCTGCATATTAGCTGGTAGATCGAGCTTGACTGCCACTGGGTTAATTATAGCTTTGATTGAGTAAGGGCCCAAATACCTTGAATTAAAAGTTTGAGGTCCCTTGAGCAATAAGTGTTTGGTAGCCAACCATACTTGATCCCCTATTTGGTATGGAGGCGCCTCACTCCGATGCAGATCCGCATTCTTTTTGTATTTCCCTTTCACTTGTTGCAAATGTGCAGTTGCATCCTTGAAGGCTTGAGTTATCGTGGAATGCAAATGGTCCACTGCGGGCATTTCAAGGCTCAGAGGTGAGTCCAGGTCTGAAGTACGAGGGTGATGTCCATATAGGGTATAAAAGGGGCTTTGTCCAGTTCCAGAGTGTACCGAGTTATTGTATGCATATTCGGCCACCCATAAAATATCCTTCCAATTACCCTCCGATTGGTGCAACATACATCGTAGGTATTGTTCAAGGGTCTGGTTCGTTCTCTCCGTCTGACCATCGGTCTGTGGGTGGTGGCTGGTTGAGAGTCTTACGTCGATTTGTGCCAGTTGACAACACTTTCTCCAAAAATGAGAAATAAACTGGCTTCCCCGGTCGGAGACTAGTATGAACGGGAATCCATGCAAACCGATGATATTTTCGAGGAATTCCTTGGCTAGGACAGAAGCTGAAGGTAATCCTTTCAACGGAATAAAATGGGCCATCTTGGAAAATAAATCCACCACAACCAGAATAGTATTGCATCCATTACAAGGGGGCAGGTCCGTGATAAAATCTAGTGACAAGGTGTGCCAAGGTGCTGGTGGAATGTCTAAAGGCTGAAGAATACCGGCGGGTTTTGTCTTTTGGCCTTTGTTTTGGGCGCAAACTCCACAGGACATCACAAAAGATTTAATATCCTTTCGCCAGGAAGGCCACCAGTATTGTCGTTTAATTTTTTTCTCAGTTTTGGCAATGCCAGGATGTCCTTCCATCAGGGTATCATGATGACGGGAAATAACCAGTTCTTGCAATTCCTTTTCTGGCAGAAATAAGCGTCCTTGGAAGTAAGGTAGGCCATCGTTGACCGAAAAGTAAGACCCCCTTTGGATCCAATCCTGCAAGGCTGTAGAGTCCAGGAGTTGTTTTACCCGTGCTTGAATGTCTTCAAGGGTTTGTAAAGAGGTTATCCCCAAAATTATTTGTTCGGGAATTATCGGCACTGGTTCTGAGTTTGTGTCTATTTCTCCCATTCCTATTCGAGATAGCGCGTCCGCTTTGCCATTCTTACAGCCGGGGCGGTAAGTGATTACAAAATCGAACTCAGCAAAGAACAAAGCCCATCGGAGCTGACGTGACGATTGAGCCTTGGCAGTTTTTAAATATTGTAAGTTTCGGTGATCAGTGATCACGGTGATGGTATGCCTGGCGCCAAGAAGATAATGCCGCCAAGCCTTAAAGGCGGACTTAAAGGATAGTTCCGGGACTTTTTTTTTATTGTCCCTACGGTTCGGCCATGTGTTTTTAAGCATAAATCGGTAGATCGTAGAAAACTTTCCAATGGACCTTACCCGACTTTTCGTCCATTAACGCACTCGAAATCAGCCGCCATTCTGTGATAATCCTATCATTTCCCCCCATCGACCTGGCTCACCTGCGTTTGCGGCACTAAATCATATCCCCCGCCCCTGAAACAGACTTTATCAAAACATTCATATTCCCCGCCTCTATCCGTGACATGACTGTGCTGCGTAGGCAAACGCGTCCAGGCGTCTTCTACGCGACTCCACACAGAACCCGGAAACCAACACAGATCAGCTCACAACACAGCACGCCACAATTCGGAATATGAAACTGTACTTTTAAATCAAACCGCAAGATTGTAAATTTGGTAAAGTACATTTATTTGACATCAAATGTTTAGAGAATATTCAACAATTTGCATTTTTATTTGCTCTCGATCCAAAATAGTTCGTCTTGAGGCAAGCGATGTTCGTGTGCAGTACACAGGGTGTTGGTTTACGATAAAATAAACTCTTCGGTCGCACTGATAATCGCATGGGTGTTCCAACAACGAGGCACTAGGCCACCACAACGGTATGTATGTTGCATCTAGCCATTAGTACCGCGTAAGGGCATACTTGTACTTGGCGATCGTCCCATAAAATGGTCAGGGTAGTAACGTTGTTCACGCAGAGAAGCAACTGGCGGTTGTAAAAGCCATCCGCCGGTGTCTGGTACTCATGACACAGACAATAATGAAGGATGTACCTGTTTTAAAAACATAAAAAATGAAATTAGTCTCACCATCAGATCTTTATTAAAATTATTCATTTTATATATTAGGTCGGGAAATTATTTCATAGCTAGGACAGTGCAACTGGGTATTATACGTCATTTCCAGTAACCCACCCCCTCTCCTCCGCCTTTTTCAGAGCCGCCTGAGCGCCAGTGGACCACTTCGTCACTGATATGATATAATATGGCATTTGCAAAGCGCCTATACACAAGTGTTTCAAGGCGTGGCGAGGCAGGGAGGGGGGGGGGGACAAGGAGAAGACAGACAATGATCCTACTAGGCCAGGTGTCATTCAGATCGCGCAAGTTCAGGGGTAGGGGGAAGGTAAAAGTGCAAGGGGAAGGGGAGGGGGGAAGTGGAGTACAAGGTAAGTACCATAAAATAATAAATACATAGGGCCAGCTGGTGACGAGTGCAAGGTAAGTGCAGAACAAGTGCTGGGAAGGGGGGGCTGTAGAATACTGAGACAGTCCCCCAGTGCAGGGGTTGACAGGGAGGCAGTGCAGGTGGAGAGTGGAAGGGCCCAGGACCGTGGTCGCAGACAGTGGACCAGTTGTAGCAGGGGAGAGGGAGAGAGAAAGCAGAAGCAAAGAGGAAGGTTTTGAGGTGCTTCCGTAAAAGGAGATGGTTCTCCTCAAGATAGTGCGCGGTACAAAACAATATGCCACATAGAACGAACAAGTACAACTTAACCCGTCTTTAAAGCTACTGTATAGTAATTAAATTGCGGTATAAACTCATCTAAAGAGTTACTTACATTATATTTGCATTTTCCATTGTGTCTGTGCGTAGGGCAGCCCCGAAATACCACTCCTTCTATGCCGACGTTATTTCTTCTAATGAACGAACATTAAATGGCTATCGTTTCTGAAATTTTATTCATTATCGTTTCTTACGTTATTGCACCACACCCCCAAAAAGAAGTCTTTCGGGATGGTCCCGGCCTGTCAAGGTCAAATGACAATAGAACCTTATACTGAGTTGTGGGCCATTCCGGCACCCGAGCAAAAAATCAAAGCAGCTGACCTTCACTTTGAACGAGCACACATTCCTAGTTAGCTACATTCGGTGTAAGGCCATCTCACAGGACTTGAAATTTACACTCCATCTTTGCATTTTGTCTGCGTGCTTTGCAGCCCCAGAGAACCATAAATACAGAGACATTCTATATTTTTTGAAAAATGATTTATATTACTGTTTGGTTTAATTTAATGCGCAAATGAACAAGGTTGGATAGACACATTGCATGTACACTGAGCAATCACTTTTATTTACACAATACATAGCTACACATATTCAATGGGCCTGCGACATGAGGAGACTCGAGAGCAAAGTCACAGGTGACACCCGGGTGGTTCGCACTACTGCACGGTGAAGGGAGGGGCAAGGGTGGAGAGACACATTGCATGTACACTGAGCAATCACTTTTATTTACACATTACATAGATACACATATTCAATGGGCCTGCAACATGAGGAGACTCGAGAGAACAGACAATCAAATTACAATCATTTAAACCGTGATGTGTATTTCTCAATGAGCTCTGCTTTAGGTGGACATGGAACAGAGGCAATGTTGGGTGGCAATGCAGTTGTCCCCTGCACAGGTTCGTTCACAACTCCATGTATGTGCCTATCTAGGACATCAACAATAAGTCTCTCAATAAACTCATATTGCATATCTTCAAACACTGGTTTGATCACCCATTGTTTACTTCTTTTAGTGAAGGCCTTATTGTAGCGAAGCGTCCCTAAAGTTCCGGTCGTCCTACTTTGTTGACGGCCAACATTATGGTTATGTGCCAAGACCGCTAGAAGAGTCCGATTTATCATGCCCTCCATGCCAAAATGCAATCGTTTTGGCCTGTACTTTAGGCACATATTGTGGAACACCTCCAAATCTCCTGTGTGGCAGAATTCCGTGAGTCCCCTCAAATCTCTTGTTATAGTTTTATCAAATACAATCTTTTCAATGGCTTTGTGAGTGGGTGATGAAGGAATCAACCACTTCTTCTTCCGTGCCTCCTCTGTGGACAAATGGCCATGTTCACAATTGTGGAAATGTTGGTTTGTGGTCCAGCGGTGAACGTTGCTACAGTGTAGCATTACCGACCGCCATTTTTCCAGTAGAATTTCCAACGACCCTTCACATGTTTTTGAGCTCCACCAAAGATGGTTGCTGATTGACTTGGACCACTGTGAAATACCTTGCATATCTTTTTTTTTTACCTGCAGCCGACATTTTTTTATTGATTGTTTTTGCAAGATGCCATACGTCAAATTGGTGATTTATATTTTTGTACTCTTCTCTCATTGTCTTGGCAATTGAAACGTGTCTGTCCGTGGCTATCAGGTCGATCACCATTCCCCGCGATTGTAGTTCTTGCAATGATGCTACAAAGCCAACTTTCTCCATGGCCACTGAGGATGTACTTTGTGACACCTGCACAACCACCTAACTCACAATTTTCTTACTTTCCATGTCCTGAAAGTGGTAGGTGCAGTACTTGGCTGAAAATCCTGGGCTGTCGCACTGTCCATCACCGGCTAGCCTGAACCGTTTGCCCGCGAATGTACTTTCAATAGACATTTTTTCCATTCTCCAAGCTTCGCTAATGGCTGGAAATAGATAATCGGTTTGGTATTTGTAGAACTGAGTTTTCGCAATGAAATGGATTCCCACAAACTGAAAGAAATACTCTAACTTTTAAAAACTTGAACCACTAAAAAGTGCGGCCGCTGCACAAAGTAGATTGCCTGCTGGCAGTTGCCCCAGCATGGGTTGTGCAGACCATGAGAACGGATGATATTGTGTACAGGTGGCATGTATTTTAAGGTTAGTGCCTCGAATTGCACGAGTCACATTAATCAATGGCTCCCCACATACTTCCCCACCAACCGAATGCCCACATTTCATCTTAATAATAATATCAATCAAACAACTATCGAATACAATGAATTTGGCCTCTTTCCTTATACTGTCACTCTGCATCCCAGCTGGTTCGGCCTGTAACGTTGAGGACATGTCACTCACATTAAAGGTACAATCTCTGATATCGTCTTCAGCTATGTTCAGTGATATTGATGGTGTTTCATTGTCGTCCATTTAATTCTCATCCATTGCAACATCTGTTCCTTCTCCGGCGATGAGAGAATAAAACAATTTCTTCAACTTTCTCGTGGTCTTAGTTTTTGCGGGTGTGGATTCTGTGAATTGATCTCCGTCTGCATCCGAACTACTAGGAGGACATTCACTATCAATGGCTGGTGGTGGTATAGCTCCGTTGTCAATCACTTCATATTCTTCCCATTGGCACGATGCATCTCCAGTCTCAAGTCCCTGGCAAAAGGTTTGACAAGCAACATCTCTCGTTCGCTTCACTGTCTGTGTAGATCTAGTTCGTACACCCACTCGCAACTAGAGGACAGATTGGAAAAGGGATGTTCAGTTTAAACACAACTTACAGTATTGAACTATTAACAGTGAAAAACAACATAATATAGTGACCAGGACACTAACCTTCTTTTGCTTTCTTTTCTTTGAAACTTTCTTGCCTCGAACTTCAACATCTGGACGCTGTTGCTCCGACTCGTGTGTGCATGTCTCCACTTCCTCTTGCGCTGCAACGACTATATTTTCATAAGCACATCCATCACACACTGACGCTCCATCGACTCCCTGAAACATCGAACTTTCATTAGTATGTATAATAATATTGAAAACACAAAATGTACTTGGGGACCAATACCCACGTACATCTCAATAGCAAAACACGAATGAACGCATTGTGTAGAACATTCAAACGACAATTATTCACGCATTGTTGATCTAGTTAGATGGAACTGTCAAGATCCATACCTCGGGCTCCGCATAGACTTCCATTGATGATATTATTGAAGATGACGCTTCAGCAACTCCCTGAAACACAGTAATTGCATTAGTATGGTTTTCTATTTTGTTAAAAAGAACATAAACTTTGTGCAGGCGTCAAAGGCTCATATAAATAGACCTGCACAAATGATCAGTTGTCTAAAATAAATAATGGATATCTAAATATGATTCGATTTGCTCGATCGTTGGAAGTGTCACCACCCAGAGATCTGCATCAACTACTAGGGGTGATGTTCTTGTAGAAGAAGCTCCGTCATCTCCCTGAAACATAGTACTTGCGTTAATAAAGAAGGAAGTATAGCGGATGTAATCACGTCATATGATCTCGCTTGATCGAACTGTCAGTATCCATACCTCGAAATGCATAAGAACATCAAGGGACGCTGTAACTGCGGTGCACACTTCTGCAAGCTGTTGCGCCGACCCGTAACTGCATGCTCCCCCTTCTTCTTGGACTAATGCTCCATCGACTCCCTGAAACATAGGACTTTCATTAGTAATGAACACAATATTGAAAAAAGAAGACACATAGGAGGGCGACAAAAGAAGGACATATCAATGGCTAAAAACGAAAGAAACATTGTGTGTAACAATCACGCTACAAGAATGCAAGATCTGATGATCTCCATCGATGGAACTGTCCGGAAACGTACCTCGAGCATCTGAGTGACATCAACGGTTGTCGTCAATGCGTTGGACTCCTCAGCATCTCCCTGAAAGACAGTACTTGCATTATTTTGGATAACAATAATTATAACTGAAAACAAAGACTAGAGGACGAGCACTAGGGTGTACCATTAGGTAAAATAATTACACGATAAATTAAAACTATTGATTTACATGCCTAAAACAAGTCAGTGGCAGAATAGCTAAGTAAGATTACCCGATAGGCGCTTGAAGTGGCTGATGACTGCAATAACGACACGGATGGAGAATCTTCCGCCTTCATATTGAGTGGATACATAAATGTGGAAATTATTGTTAGCTAATGCTACACACTACCGCAAGGCCGAGAGCTAAATCCGTAAACTTGACTCACCAGTGGAAGGATGTGGACGAATAGAGTGGGAATAGCGGTTGAGAGCAATTTTCGCGTCGCTCGCAGTGTTTTCTTCTTTATTAGCAATGATGTGGAGTACATGTCTGAGCTAAAGTGCCTGCTGCAGATGCGGTATCGATCACCCCTCTTGTCCGCAAAGACTTCTAGGACTCTACTTTCAAGCTCAGACGGTGGATATCCGCAATATCGGGGTCTTAGGGAAAACATGCATTATAGTACCTTCAGATTTATTATGGGTCTTCGAAGGGCAACCGCCAATGGAACAGGCAGGCATTGTGGAAAGTTCTGAAAAGTAAAGATCAACAATTCTCTATGAATACCAATGTGTTTAAAAATTAAATGACACATAAAAGGTTCAATGCAAGGTTCGTTTTGGTTCTTGGAACTATACACGTTATTCACATGCGGATAAGTATTTGAATAACTTTAAAAAAATAGAAAAATAATTTGACTAAACTCAGAACATGTGACTAGTTCCTTGCATGTACTGTCTTGAACGAAAAGAAAACATGGATGCAATTTGATGACTACTAGCAAATAGATATAAATTAAAAAATTGGACGCAAAATGATTATGGTACATGGCCTTACCTTGACGAACAAACAGTTAGATGCAGGGATCAGAGTAGTTTGTTGTCGTAGAACAGGGAGCAGTTCACAGGTTGCAAACTGACGAGTTTGCTCGAAGTGGTCACGGAAGTTCACAGAGACGAAGAGCAGATAACCAGCACCTTCACGGGTTGACTAGCAAAGCGCAAAGAAGTTCTCATTAGAAATATGAAGTGGGTTATAAAGAATTCGAAACAGGGGTGTGTTTGTGAATGAATGACGTGTATATGTCGTGGCATTATGCGGTTTGCAGGGGGGCGTCCAGCGTGAGGGGGGATGCTTGGCAGGAGACGCGGGGTCTGGAGGTAGACATGGGAACAACAACCCATGCTCTATAGACCACTTTGAAGTGTACATGGTCTTTGGTACCTCTTGGCCTTTATCGCTCCCTGACAGCTCCACTTGCCAGCGCAAGTACCCCGGTGCGAACTGCCTTTGATAGGGCGGGGGGTGGATTGGGGCGGTGGTCGTGCAGACAAGACACAGGAAGACTCGTGAATGGAGACACTCTTATGTGGATTGCAGGGGGCATCCAGCGTGAGGGGGGATGCTTGGCAGGAGACACGGGGTCTGGAGGTAGACATGGGAACAACAACCCATGCTCTATAGACCACTTTGAAGTGTACATGGTCTTTGGCACCTCTTGGCCTTTATCGCTCCCTGACAGCTCCACTTGCCAGCGCAAGTACCCCGGTGCGAACTGCCTTTGATAGGGCGGGGGGTGGATCGGGGCGGTGGTCGTGCAGACAAGACACAGGAAGACTCGTGAATGGAGACACTCTTATGTGGATTGCAGGGGGGCGTCCAGCGTGAGGGGGGATGCTTGGCAGGAGACACGGGGTCTGGAGGTAGACATGGGAACAACAACCCATGCTCTATAGACCACTTTGAAGTGTACATGGTCTTTGGCACCTCTTGGCCTTTATCGCTCCCTGACAGCTCCACTTGCCAGCGCAAGTACCCCGGTGCGAACTGCCTTTGATAGGGCGGGGGGTGGATTGGGGCGGTGGTCGTGCAGACAAGACACATGAAGACTCGTGAATGGAGACACACTTATGTGGATTGCAGGGGGGCGTCCAGCGTGAGGGAGGATGCTGGCCGGAGACATGTGGTGTGACAAGACAAGGCACAGGAGGACTATTCAATGGAGACACACTAGATTCATTTAAAAAATCAAAACAACCATTGTTAAAATATATGTTGGGTTTTATTTTAGATCTTAATTTCAATTCAACATAAATAATAAACATTACACATTGTAAAGTTCCGGTTGCAGCACATCCAGGGAAAATCTGCGGTATTGTCCACTGTCGCTGGGGAAATGTTGTCTAATGGCAAGTACCGCACAGGCAGGTATTACTCTCCGAACACGGTGTCCGAGCCTCCCGTGAAGCCACCAAGTGAAGCAACGATAGGCCACCAGCCTGTACCACCTGTGAAAAAGAAAGATGCAAACTGTATTAAAATGACAAAACTTTCTTATCAATGTCGATTCAGGTAAAAAATGTCATTCTGCTTTGAAAAAAATTCTATCTAGAAAATGCACAATATGGAACCAATTTACATGCGTTCGAATGAAATGTAGATGTAATTTTATATGTGGGAGACGACCATGAAATAGTAGTGGCATCACTGACATCATAACCAGAGTATACTTACTCGTTACTCGGATTACGCGGACGAACAGTGCCGCAAAGTTCGTGCATAAGCACCATCATCATCCTCAACACGGTCCGTGAGAGGCATGCTTCCCTGAACTCTGGCAGCTCGGTGATGCTTTGCGGACTTGGCTCGCCTTCCGAAATGTAGGCCAAGCACCCGGAATTTTCACGGCAGCAGCAGTTCTCCTCCTCAGTTTGCATTAGCTCGCACCGATTGCACGTGCACCAGGTGGAGACGCCGTCCATGCGACATGGTCCAGGCTCTTCATCCGTTGACTGGTCCTCCCAACTGCCGCCCGAATCCCCATCGATTTCGCGTGCTTGCCTTTCCAGTAGTTCCTCCTCGGTGTACTCGGGCTCGTACATATACGGCATTATTGTAGCCATTGTGTGGTAAAGAAAGTAAAATAATTTACAGAGATGGTACAGGTGTTCACAAGGCCTAGAAGCGGCGAAGGTAGCTGACCAGAGCACAGAAACGAGTCACAGAATACTCAAAGTAACACAGAGAGAGTAATGGAATCGAAAATCTGCTGCTGTGTGTTGTGAAACGGTGTGTTTATACTTATTGAGGAAAGAGGCGTCCTGCCATTTCCATGGCGACACTTCATTAGCTGAGGCGCAGCGATTGTTGACACGAAACGTGCTTTCGCGTTGGGAAATGGGCGGTACGCGTCTGCTGATGTCAGGCTCAGGGGCTGTATTGTGAGATGATCTAAGACCCTGTGTACAGCAAAGGAACATCGCGTGCCTCAAAACAAACTTTTTGGAACGTGAGCAAATAAAAATGCAAATCGCTGAATATTCTCTAAACATTTGATGTCAAATAAATGTACTTTACCAAATTTACAATCTTGCGGTTTGATTTAAAAGTACAGTTTCATATTCCGAATTGTGGCGCGCTGTGTTGTGAGCTGATCTGTGTTGGTTTCCGGGTTCTGTGTGGAGTCGCGTAGAAGACGCCTGGGCGCGTTTGCCTACGCAGCACAGTCAAGTCACGGATAGAGGCGGGGAATATGAATGTTTTGATAAAGTCTGTTTCAGGGGCGGGGGATATGATTTAGTGCCGCAAACGCAGGTGAGCCAGGTCGATGGGGGGGATTTGATAGGATTATCACAAAATGGCAGCTGATTTCGAGTGCGTTAATGGACGAAAAGTCGGGTAAGGTCCATAGGAAAGTTTTCTACGATCTACCGATTTATGCTTAAAAACACATGGCCGAACCGTAGGGACAATAAAAAAAAAGTCCCGGAACTATCCTTTAATGGCTAATAATTCCTTGTCGGTGATTGCATAATTTACCTCAGGCGGCGAGAACTTTTTGGACCAAAATGCTACGGGGTGCAGTTGGTTGGTTTCAGGGTCTCTCTGAGACAGGACAGCTCCCATGGCTAAGCTGGACGCGTCGGTTTCGACTATATAAGGGAGATCGGGACGCGGGTGCTTCAAAATAGGTGCGGACGTGAATTTAGCTTTCAATTCCTGAAAGGCCTGTTCGGCTTCCTTGGTCCATTCGAAGCGTGTATTTTTTCACAAGAGTGCAGTGATGGGTTGTACCACACGTGAAAATTCCGGGATAAATCTGCGATAAAAATTAGCAAAACCAAGCATGCTTTGGACACCTTTCACCGAACTAGGTGATGGCCATTTGAGGATGGCATCCACTTTTCGTGAGTCCATTCGGACCCCTTTCGGTGTCAGGATGAATCCAAGAAACTCAAACTCGGTGGTATGGAAAACGCACTTTTCCAGCTTTGCAAACAGTTTGTGCTGGCGCAATTTCTCAAGGACGGCCCTGACATGCTTTCTGTGATCAGATTCCGAAGAGGAGTACACAAGAATGTCATCGATATATACGACAACACAAACATCGATGAGTTCCCGAAGGACATTGTTCATGAAGAATTGGAAGGCAGCAGGCGCGTTGCACAACCCGAAAGGCATCACCTGGTATTCGAATAATCCATATTTTGTACGGAAGGCCGTTTTCCATTTGTCGCCTTCTTTTACTCGCACCAGATGATAAGCCCCCCGGAGATCTAACTTGGTGTATACGCAAGCGTCCTTCACCTGGTCAAGGAGTTCAGGGATCAGAGGCAGAGGGTAACGTTTTTTAACAGTTATCTGGTTCAATGCGCGGTAGTCGATACAAGTTCTAAGGTCGCCTTCTTTTTTGGGCACGAAGTACAAAGCCGAGGATGCCGGAGACTTTGACGGGCGAATGAAACCATTGGCTAGGTATTGATCTAAATATTGTCTCAAATGCAGATTCTCAGGTTCAGTAAAGGCATAAATCCTGCTACAAGGGGGTTGTGCACCGGGCACCAGATCGATTTGGCAATCGTACGATCTGTGGGGAGGTAACGTGTTGGTGTTGGCCTGTTCCTTTTGGAAGACGTCCTGAAAGTCTTGGTATTCCGGAGGTAGTTGCATGGAGACAGAGGTTACAAACGCTAGACTAATCTTCAGATTTTCTGGGTAGCAGGTTTGTGCACAATCCGGGAAGGTTATTCTCTTCGCTCGCCAATCAATTCGAGGATTATGTGTCTCTAACCAAGGGATTCCGAGAATAACCTGAAACTGTGGAGCCTTGATTACATCAAACACAACTGCCTCCCGATGGCCGTCCGGACCTATAAGTGTCACCTCAGCAGTGGAATGTGTTACCGGTCCAGAGGCAATTTCGGTTCCATCGACTGTGGTGATGACATCTTTGCTGGTTTTAGGATGCAGAGGGAGGTTAATCCTAGAGACCAATTCACGATCCACATAATTTCCTATAGCCCCACTATCGATGTATGCCTTTATTGCATGCAACCGCTTAGGCTGTTCCGGATCTACGAGGACCATTGGCACAATGAAATGCGAGGTCTGAGAGTTAGTTTTCAAGCTCGGCAAGCGGACCCCTACGCTTGTCTGGCGTGGTCGTTTCCCGAAACAGAGTCTTCATGGTTTTTATCAGCGGCTCCTACCACCTTCTTGGGCGGTTTTGCCGGGCAATCTCGTAGAAAGTGCCCAGAGGACCCACAATAAAGACATAATTGCATCTACCGTCTTCTTTCACGTTCTTTTTGAGTTAAAGGTCCTTTAACCCCTCCGATTTGCATAGGCTCAGAGACATCAGCACCCTTGGGGTTAGCGTGGGTCTTGACCAACACCCGGGTCTCAAACTTGGACCGATCTGCTTTTCTGTTTTGAAGTCTGTGATCCAATTGGACCACTAAGTCTATATATTCTGTGCATTCTTGGGGCGGATTTACAACTTGGGCCAGGATATCTTTAAGTTCTCCGCGTAGACCTCGATAAAATAATGTGATTCTTTTATCCTCTGGCCACCCAGTTTCCACAATTAGTCTATTAAAGGTTGCAATGTAGGATAGGAGGTCCTGATTGCCCTGTCGCAGGGATAGGAGTTCGTCATCCAGAGCCTGCCCCTGAGAGTGTCGAGCAAATAACCTTTCCATGCTTGCTTGAAATCCTTGAAAATCACGGAGAATCGGGTCATCTTGAGTAACCAGTGGAACTGACCAATCGACAGCACAGCCGCTTAGATATGACAATACAAAGGCTACCTTGGTCTGGTCATTAGGGAAGGCCCCAGGTCTGCATAGGAAGTGCAAACGACACTGATTCATGAATACGGCGAATCGTTTGGGGTCCCCAGCAAAGCGTTCGGGTGGGGCCAGTTGCATGTTTCCAGGTAGATTCATCTGCACAGGGTTACTGGGAACCACAGGAGCGGGGTTCCCCCCGGAACCGGGTAGAGGAGTGTGTCCAGCTTGACCTTGCAAAAACTGTCTAGCCAGGTCATCAGTTCTTTCCTTTGATACAATCACTTCCCTCCTGAGAGCATTAGTCTCTTGGCGAGCGGCGTGTACTTCGGCCCGTAATTCCCCCAGTAGTTGGGCCAACTGATCAGTCTCAGAAGTTTCCATAGCGCCTGGGTGGGAATTTGTAAAAAGGCTTTGTGTTCTGTAACGCTCACCTGACTCCCACGGAGGCGCTGGTCTAGTCTGGGTTGCTGTGGCCTCTTTGAGCGTGATGCGCAGAACTCGGAACACTGACTGAACAGAACCCTCAAGTCTTGCTTGTCTGGCCCGTAGGAATATCCTTCTGCAGATGAGACAGGGGATTAACAGTCTGCAGAATAGTGTGCTTGCTCCCCCCTTACCCCCTTCGTTCTTCTCTAACTTCCTCCGAAATCCCCAGTTGAAGCTCACCTTATGGTTTGAAAGGATGAACTCTCCATCCTGCTTCTGGTGCAGGGGCGCGTGTTTGTCCAGTTACTTCACTGGTTTTCAGAATGGCGCTGGCAAAATCCACTTGACTTTTCCGAGCGGAACGTCGTAAGTATGAAGATTACAAAAGTTCAAGTGTTGAGCCTCCTTTTCTGTTGCCTTCATAACCTGTGATCTGTCCTTTATTTCAGGTGCAGAATGTGTAACGCTCACCTGATTCCCGCAGAGGCGCCGGTCTTGACTGGGTGAATGCCGTATCTTCAAAGGTGATGTGTAACACACGGTTGGCTCTTTGGGCTGGACCTCTGTGCACTGTATGTCTGACTCGAAGAGTAAGATGTCTGCAGATAGAAAATATGGGATTAATGAACTGGGGTTATTGGGTGCCTCTCTCCTCTTCCCTTTCTCTTCTCCTGTAGAACCCCAAAGGTTAACGCCCTCACCTTAGGTAAGTGAACGCCGAGCTCTCCATCTGCCTCGGGGCAGGGTGCCGTAACCAGTTTCTTCACTGGATAAGGGTGCAGGCCTCTTGACCTCAGAGGACTGCTGTCCGTCGTTAACTGCACGAACGGTAAGTTCTGGGCACTTCAAATGTCTTAAAAGTCTTTTGTAATGATATCTCTTGTTTTGCAGGGTTCCGGCGATGGCGGATGGCGGGCTGATGAGAGTTGAGGATCGAACCCGCGTGAGGAATAGAAGCGCCTGGAAGCACGTAAGTAAGCGCTTGTAGCCTGCTTCTCGATGCGCACTAACTGTCCCTTTTATCTTGCAGGTACAAGTTTGGAGCTTTAGAGAAGCTGAAGGGTGCTGGAATACCCACTGGATTCGGCGTGGGAAGGAGTAATGGCACGTGAGTAATAAAGTTGCCCAATGTCTTTAAACGCACCTTCTTTTGTCTTTCAGATGCGGGATGCAGCGCCGAAGGCCTCCGGAGCGTGCAAAGAGCTGGTAAGCTTTTGTCTTTCAGATGCCGGAATGCAGTGCGAAGACCTCCGGAGCATGCGAAGAGTAGGTAAGCCTTTGTCTTTCAGATGCCAGAATGCAGCGCGAGGCATTGGTGACAGCCGATGGACCAGGTAAGAGATGCGCTGCCACTGAAGACCGTAGTGCTAACCTGTTCTTTCTTTGTCTTTACAGGTGCTGCTGAAGACTGGATTCCAGGGTGGTAAGCCTTTGTTCCCTTAGGCCCAGGATCAGAAGCAGAAGACACGATGAGCGTTCTGCTGCAGAGAATGCAGAATAACACAAAGCAAGATTCATCCATCGGGTGTGGTTTAAATAGCCTCCTGTAGTGCTTAGGTGTCTCCTTCCACAGCCATGCCTAGGTAAGAAAAGAGTTCCTGCTTTCCAGAAGAGTTCCAGTGTTCTGAACCTAGGGAGTGGCTCCTGCCCCACCCAACAGGAAAAGTAGTCCCAAACAGAAGAGGATCAGGGGTTCAACTGGCAGGTAAGTAAGCAGCATGGTCTGCTGCAGGTAAGTCCACCCAAGCATTATGAGCTCGGTGCTTCCAGCGCTGGGACTGGGCATCTTTATGAGCCTGATGCCACTGGCGCCAGGACAGCGTCCAAAAGGTCCCAATTGGGACTGGCTGGCACTCGGAACCGGGGTTATGGGTCTGCTTCCAAGGAAGTCGGGCAAGTCCTGATCTTTTGGAAGCAGAGATCATGACAGCACCCCCCCTCAAGGCCCCTCCCAAACCGGGCTTCTCCGGGGGTTTGGGCTTGTTAGGAAATGTTCGATGAAATCTTTTGATTAGATGAGGCGCATGGACATATTCTGCAGGTTCCCAGGATCTTTCTTGGGGACCGTAGCCTTTCCAGTCAATCAGGTAAAATAGTTTAGATTTGGAGATCTTGGAATCCAGGATGCTTTTGACTTCAAACTCGAGTTCCCCATCAACTAGAGTAGGTTTTGGAGATGTAGTTAGTCGGGTTTGAGGTTGCACTGGTTTTAATAGAGAGACGTGGAAGACCGGATGTATCTTCATGTGAGGGGGCAAGTCCAACTTGACCGCTACTGGATTTACTATGGTAGTGATGGAATAGGGACCAAGGTATCTTGGGTTGAATGTGCGTGGTCCTTTTAGAGGTAGATATTTGGTGGATAACCAGACTTGATCTCCTACTTGATATTGGGGGGCTTCCTTCCGATGTTGGTCTGCTCCTTTCTTGAGAGAAGGATACTTACCTGGAACTACTTTGAGGGCTATTTAAGCCACGCCCAGACAGTAGCTCACGCTTCGCATTGTTCTGCATCCAAGCAGCTGAACGCTCACCGTGTCTGCTCCTGCATCTGGTCTCCAGCCACGCCCGCCTCGATCCTGGAACACCTGTAAGGAAAGAAGAGAAGAGAAAGGTGAAAACCAAGAATTTTATCAAACTTCTTACCTGCATCCGGAACCTTCACGCCAGCGTTCCTGAGAAAAGACTTTCATTTAAAAGCACTGCGTTGCTCGCTGCAGCGCTGCGCTTCACTCACCTGTCCTCGGGAGTTCTTCTGGCTCCACCGCGACTGTCTGCACCGGTCGCCACATCTCTGCGCCTAGGGGAGAGAAGAAGATACAAAGGTGAGCAGAAGGAACATATGAGGAAAGCCTAATTTTCCGCCATAACACTTACCGGTCTTCTGTTGGTGGACCATTCCTCATTTCGGGTCGGCGCCGCTTCGTTGGCAGGTACCGCACCCCGGCCCCTATGGGGAAAGGACAAAAAGACATTACTGGAGGAATATAAAGACATTAAGAGGGATCGCCCCCATCGCTAACTGTTACGATCCGCGCAGTACCGCCCACCTCCCAGCGCAGCACAACACCACCCACCTCCCAGCGCAACACCGCCCATCTCTCAGCGACATCTTACCTATGGCGGTGGCCTTGGCTGAGCGCCCCCCTTCAGAGGCCATGGTGCCGGGCTCCCCGGAAGAGGAAGTCGGCGCGTGACAGCTTGGAGACTGTGGCCGCGATGGCGCTGGGGTGGATTGAGCCTCACCACCCTGGCGTCCTGGTCACCTAGGCAACGCCCACGTGTTGCCATAGGAGCGGCCCGCTCGTCCAATCATGTTGCTGCTCCCCGGTTGCGAGGGTCACGTGATACGCTGCGTCGCTCACGTAACCCGAACAACGGTTTAAAAGAACGCGGAAGCTGAGTCTCCGCGCTTCTCAGCTGTTTCCGGCGATTCGAGTGGCGTTGTGTTGGATCTTGGAACTCTGGTTTTTGAACTCTGGCTTCTGATTATTTCTGGACTGTCTTTGCCTGCTCCTTGGATTTGGTTGCTTGAACTATTGCTTACACAGATTTTGGAACTCTCTGGCGTGAATCATTGGACCTGCTTACGGATTTCGGACTTGGCTTTTGGAACTTTCAAGGATTGTATCTCTTGGATTTTGGACCCGGTTTTTCTTGGGACAATACTTGGAACTGCTTTGGAAACTCCCTGACTCAAGGGTGTTTTGGTTGGACTTCGGCTCAGCACCACGTACAGCCCCTAAATGTGGGGGTCCTGAACATCTACTTTCCTGGCTGTCTTCCCGTCCTGGTTACCCTTCCTGATTGGTAGGTCCCGCTCCATTATCTTGATTATTGATTATTCCCATATTCTTTACTGTGTACTTACACTCACCTGCTTTTTCCTTTGCAGTACCTGGTGCCCGTATTCACGGCCCTTTTCTCCTTCGCTGGAGCTTGGGGACGGAGGTACCCATAGATATCGCAGAGGTTCGTTGTAACACTAACTCACCTGAGTTTACCATCGGCAATTCAATCCCTCAACGCATCAATTTCATTCTGCACCTGAAATAAAGGACAGATCACAGGTTAGGAAGGCAACAGAAAAGGAGGCTCAACACTTGAACTTTTGTAATCTTCATACTTACGGCTTCCGCTTGGAAAAGTCAAGTGGATTTTGCCAGCGCCATTCTGAAAACCAGTGAAGTAACTGGACAAACACGCGCCCCTGCACCAGAAGCAGGATGGAGAGTTCATCCTTTCAAACCATAAGGTGAGCTTCAACCGGGGATTTCAGAGGAAGTTAGAGAAGAACGAAGGGGGAAGGGGGGAGCAAGCACACTATTTTGCAGACTGTTAATCCCCTTTCTCATCTGCAGAAGGATTTTCCTACGGGCCAGACAAGCAAGATTTGAGGGTCCTGTTCAGTCGGTGTTCCGAGTTCTGCGCATCATGCTCGAAGAGGCCACAGCAACCCAGACTAGACCAGCGCCTCCGTGGGAGTCAGGTGAGCGTTACAAAAATAGCCTTCACGAAAGCACCTATCTTGTATCACCCTGATTCAGAGAGACCGTTTCATGTAGGGACGGATGCCTCCAACATGGCCATTGGGGCAATCTTGTCACAGACTGATGAGGAGGGCATTATGCATCCTGTGGCTTATTTTTCATGCAAATCGACAAGTTGTGAACAGAACTATGCTATTATGGATAAGGAGTTCCTAGCCATCATAGCGGCTTTTCAGGAATGGTGACATAATTTGATGGGGCTCAGCATCCTGTGGTAGTCATTACGGATCACAAGAATTTGCAATATTTAAGATCAGCAAGAACCTTGAGTTCCCGGCAGTTATGGTGGGCATGATTCTTTGAAGAATTTGACTTTGTGGTCACGTATCATCTGGGAAGGAGTAATGGGAAGACAGGCGCACTGTCCAGACAGGAGAATATGGGCAGCCGGTGTAAGGAGGAGCAGAGTATTATACCTGTGGAGAAGATTGTGGGGGCTGTGACTAAGGACATGCTCTGTGAAGTGCACAGGGGTTTCCCAAGAAAGGAGTGGCAGGGATGGGTGAATGAAGGGAAACAGAGCAAGATGCATTCAGGAAGGATTACTATATCAGGAGGGGAAGTTGTTTCTCCCCACTGAAATGTTGAGAAGGAAGGCTTTGTTTTGGTGCCACAAGTCCCCAATGGTGGGCCATGCCAGGCTTAGCAAGACTCGGGACATGGTGCAGTAGTATTATTGATGGGAGGGCTTACTTTCTGATGTACAGGTTTATGTAGCAAGTTGTGAAACTTGTGTGTGGTCCAAGGCAGACCATTTGAGGAAAGCAGGGTTGTTGCCTGAGGAACCATGGGCATGTCTATCAATGGATTTTGTTACTGAACTACCCAAGGGTAGGAATTTTTATACCATTCTGGTGATAGTAGATACCTTGACTAAGCAAGCCTATTTGATTCCCTGTGAAGGTATTTCTGAGTGCTGGGACATTGGCAGAATTGTTCTTGCAACATGTGGTTAGATTGCATGGGCTACTGAGAGCCATACTATCTGATCGGGGATCTCAGTTCACATTCCGGTTTTGGTATGCCTACGTTGCTCGGAATTCCCTGTGCCTTGTCCACCAGTTACCATCCTCAGATCATCTTGGGTACGGTCCTTGTGGTTGGCAGAATTTTGTTACAACAATACCAAGCATTATTCGTTAGGAATGTCTCCACATTTATGCTTGTATGGACAAGATTGTAAGATGCTGCTGGAGGATGTTCACGTTTATGATATGATTCCTGCGGTTGCGGAACATACTCGGGAGCTTCTGGGAATAAGAGAGAGGGCACACCAAAATCTGGACAGCGCGAAGGTGGCCTATAAGAAGCAAGTTGACCGGAAGAGATGGGAGTGTTCCAGATATGTGGTGGGGGATCGTGTGTGGTTGTCCACTCAACACATCAAGCTGTTTGGGTCACATTTTTGCCTCTATTTATTGGTCCCTAAACGATTGTGTAACACTCACCTGGTATCCACGGGGATGTCACTCAGCCTGTTCTGACCTCTTACGACCTCGAACCCTTCCCTGGAGGCTATTCGACTGGAGACTGGGCCTGAAACACAGAATTGGTAGAGTTTAACTCCCTATTGTCTCTGTGTGCTTGAACCCCTTCTTCCCCGGGGTCCAACCTTTCCCTTTGATCCACAGCTCACCTTGTTGTCTTGGATAATGTGCTCTCTCTCCTGCTTTCAGCGCAGGGGCTCCTACTGGACCTGTCAGCAGCTTTTGATCTGGTGGATCATGCAGTCTTATGCAACCACCTCAAGCTCGCTGCCAACTTCACAGGAGAAGCTATAGCATGGGTACAATCCTTTCTAGCCAACCGCACCATGAGAGTGTTTTCCACATCCACCTGTGCCGACCCCATCCAAATTACATGTGGAGTCCCTCAGGGCTCTTGTGTCTCACCCACCATGTACAATATCTTCACCAAGCCACTGTTTGACAAGTTGGACAGACTGGGTGTCACCTATACAAATTACGCAGATGACACCCAGATCCTCATACCCCTTTCGGGCAACTATGGAGCGGACCTGGCTTTGGTGAATAAAATCTACATCCTCATTCAGGCATGGATGGCCACCCATGGCCTCTGCCTGAACGACGATAAAACTGAAATATTGCTCCTCGGCTCAGACCATAACCTTTCTAAACTCACCCCGGACTATGCCTCATTCAACATCGACAATAATACTATTAAGGTTATGCGCGAGGTTAAAACTCTAGGTTTTTACCTCGATTCAGCTCTCTCCCTCAAAAAGCAAGTGAACTCCCTAGCCTCCACAACCACTTACACGTGTAAACTTATCCGTGCTGCCAGACCCTTCCTGTCAAGTGCCAGCTGCCTCACCTTGGCCAATGCTCTTGTCATGTCCAGACTGGACTATTGCAACGCCCTATATTCAGGTGCAAACAAGGCGGTCACAGACAAACTACAAAGATTACAGAATAATGCTCTTAGAGCAGCCCTGAATATCCCACGTAGAGAGCACATTTCCAAACATCGGACCGAGGCACACTGGCTCAAGATCAAGGACAGAATCTTCCTCAAAACCATCTCTCTCACAGCCAAATGCCTTAACAACCAAGCACCCCCATACCTAGCTGAAAGAATCCTATGGAGGTCCTCTAACCGATCGACAAGATCTGCCAACACCTACTTACTTGAAGTCCCTAGATTTAAACTCACCACGGCGGGTGGATCTAGCTTCCCAGTCAGAGCTGCCCAAGCATGGAACACACTCCCACTTGACCTTAGACGCCCCCTACCTTACACTAGATTTAGATCTAATGCCATCAAATGGCTGCACAACAACGATTGCAACACCTGTTAAGACAACATTCCTCTGCGCTTCCTCCTGCTGATCCTACATGTACTGCCTCACCTGTATCACCTGCTGTAAAGTATCACTTGCTGTAAATTACCACTGTTTTTGTAATAGGCTGTGTTCAGGCCTCTGTAACTAAGTTTCGAATCTACTTGTTTTGCTGCGCCCGACTGCCCACGGGCTTGGAGCGCATTAATAAATAAATAAACAAACAAACAAACAAACAAACATTGATTGATGCGGGCTCGTTGCTGCCTAGTTACTTCACTGGCAAGAGACCGACAGGTAAGTATAATGAGTCTTTTGAACAGTTCTCTAACTTCGTTCCTTTCCTTCCTTAGATGATGGCCAGCGTCCGGGGATGGCGGCATGCTGCTGAGATGAGTAGCGCTGAAGGTGAGTGAGAGCGCGATGCGCGATGCACCCCTTTCGTATTTGCATTGAACCGAGATCTTTTTCTGTGTTTTTTATGTGCCGCAGCATTTTCAGCGTGGGTGCTGGTTATGAACAACAAGTGCGGTGGGTAAGCGCGGTATGCAGCACCTCTAGATGTTTCCACGCTAACCTGTAGTGTCTTTTCCCTCTTGCAGATGGATGAGAAGTTCCGGAGACAGAGTTCCCCCAGAGCGGCTGGGATTCAGATAAGCATTTTAAGCTCGTACAGTATTTAAAAATAAGCGAAGATTTGCAGAATGCTTACTAATGCCTTTTTTTCTGTTCTTTTCCCTTCACCTTAGGAAGCGGCATGCCGGGATGGGAATGACACCGCTGAAGATGCCCGCAGAATAGAAGGAGCGAAGAATGATGGGCAGAAGCGCCGCAAGGTAAGGCTGTTCCTAACAGTGTTCTTGTTCTTGCAGGAGATGAGCGCAGAAGAAAGATGCGGGCCTACTGGGGACCGATCCGAACCCGGTGAGTATCACGCTGCAGGTGTAGAAAACGCAAAGCATGTTTCTCAGCCTGGGTGTGGCTTAAATAATCTCTGGGTATCCCAGGTGTCTCTGGGCTGAACCACACCCAAAAGACTAGACCGCACATGCAGTTCTGGGAACGGAAATATGTAGGGGCATCCATCTTGTCCCAATCAATGCACTACAAGTCCTATCCCCAATGCTATCCTATGGAGTGAGTGAGTCTGGTGCCACAAGCGCCAAGTATGACTCCAAGTGGGTTTTTGGAGGGATGGAGAGGCCTTTGAGGGCCATGTAGGTGATCGTGGCCTGGCTCCAGCCGTCCATCTTGGAGGGCTAGGGACATGAGGGGCAGGAATCATGACAGATTGTGAAATATATTTCTGAGACTGTGGTTCGCTTGCGTCTGTCACGCCGCCCAACCCGGGCTTGTTCCAGCCCACTTACCTGATGCGGCGTGCCACGCCTTGGAGGGTTTACCCCCGCTTTCGCCTGGGGGGTACGGGGCGGTCCTGGGTACCGGTTGCTCCTGGATCTTCGGGAAACTTGGTCGCGCGCGTACGCGGTCGGCCGCTCCGGGTCCCGCACTCTTCCGGGTTCCCGGGGCGTGCCGTTCTGCGCATGCGCGGCCAACCCCTTCCCGCTTTCCGCGCATGCGCGGTACACGATGCTCTCGGCTCTCGGCCGATTTGCGGCCCAAGCCTCGCTTTGGGCCTCCCAGCACCTGGGAAACAGCATGGCTTGCGTTCCAAGCCTCCAGGGTGTGGGAGGCCCTACTTAAGGAGCCCGGCGGTTTGATCAAACCGTGTCTCAACGTGGTCTGACCGGATCGTTGTTTTGCTCTTGCCTTGACCTGAGGTTCCGCCCTGTCCTGCCTGGTTTTTCCAGTCCCTTCTGTGTAGACCTGCCCTTCTTTGCCCCGGGTAGGGGGCCTCCCTGGTTCCCTTCTCCTTGCTCCCTTCCTGCTGGGGTGGTTCCCCCCTTCTCAGTTGTTCTCTGTTCCTTCCTCTGGGTTCTTGGTCCTCCTTGGTTTCCTTGCCTTTCCCGCCTTCCCTTGCATTCTGCTGCCTCCTGGATTCCTGCTCCTGGATTCGACTCGCAACTCTTCTTGCTCCAGTTGTCTGCAGAGAACTTCTAGCCAAAGACTATCAGGCTCCCCCTGTCAGTGCTTGCACTGTCCTGATGCCACATTAATCAGGGGTGAGCTAACCTGTGGCATAGGGAGCTGGTTCACCTCCAGTCCAGTATCCATTTGGACGGGAGTTGGGCTGGTTCCTTGTGTCACTCTCACATCACCACAGAACTTCTGGCATTCTGGCATCGTCTACTAAGCCGACCTCCGGACGAACAGGTATGCTGCGCCCTAGTGACGCCATCTTTAACAGATTGAGACGGCAGGCTTCAGGCTTTTTGGAATCGGAGATGGATGAGGACACCAGTCTTCGTGATGAGATGCAGGCCTTACGTGCTGAGATGATTGCACTCCGCCAGGAGAACCAAACCCTACGCCAGATGGTAACCCAGAGCTCAAATGTTGTTCCTCCACCTGAGAGCGCTATGGCACACACCACTCCCATCAAGTTCGATGGAGACCCCAGACGTGTGGGGGAATTCTGCAATCATTGCCGGATACATTTCCTGTATCGTTCAGCCCACTTCAATAACGATAGAGCCAAGATTGGATATATTTTGGGCAATCTGTCGGGCAACGCTCTTGCTTGGGTGACACCGCTTGTGGTTTCGAACAGTCCCATTCTCGGCGATTTTGTGGCCTTTGAAAAGGCATTTCTGGAAGTGTTTCAGTCCCCCAATCTGGCTTCAGCAGCACAGAACCAGTTAATGGATTTAAAACAAGCCAACAAAGACATAATCTCTTATATAGGCCGTTTTCGCCAAATAGCAACTGATTCCCAATGGCCTGAGATAACACAGAAGACCTTGTTTCGCCGTGGGTTAAGAGAAGAGTACAAGGACGAGCTGTTACACATTCCTGAACCCGAATATCTACAGAAGCTCATTGAACAGGTGCTAAAGATTGATCAGAGATTGGCTGAGAGAAGAGGCGAAAGGCGCCGCTTTGAGAAATCGGACCTCAGACCTCCAATTCCGCCTGCTGGGACACCAGTGTCCTCGAACACCACTCAAGAACCTATGCAGCTAGGTGCCGTAAGAGGCCCTTTGTGTGAGGAAGAAAAGAAGCGGAGGAGAAGCCAACGTCTATGTTTGTACTGCGGAGCCGCAGGTCATTTTCTGGGTACTTGTCCTCTATGAACAATCAAGAAAGGGGGAAACTAGGTGACCTGTCGTGCTCCGGAAAGGCCCTGACAGGTCTGATTAAACTACCAGTCCTTTCCTGCCCTGAATCTATGTTTCCACCCATGTTGCCTGAAATCCTAATGATTCTGAAGGTCAGTCTCAAGTGGCTGAATAGGACAGTCGAGATCCATGGGTTATTGGATTGTGGGGCCTCTGGGAACTACATCGATGAGCGCTTTGACATCAACAACGGCATACCATTGCTTACCAAAGAAGAAGCAATTCCAGTAGAAGTCATTGATGGAACCCCATTGGCTTCTGGCCCCATCCGACTACATACTATGGGTATGTTGTTACGCATCAAAGGACATGAGGAGAGAATCGCGCTGGATGTTATAAGGACACCTTCATATCAAGTGGTTTTGGGGCTACCTTGGCTTCAGCGACACAACCCCACAATAAACTGGGAGACACGTACTCTGGAGTTCACCTCCTCTTTTTGCCTTCAAGAATGCTGTAGCCCTAACACGTCCTCAAAGACGTCCGTCTCGACAGCCTTAGTCCCAGGTAGAGAATGATCTGGTTTGTGTTCCTTGTCTATGATACCGTCTGAATATGCTGAATTGATGTCAGTATTCTCCGAACCAAGGGACATCGCAGTGCCGCCACACAGGCCTTTTGACTGCTCCATAGACTTGGTTTCCGGAGCCGTGATGCCACATGGAAAGGTGTATGCCCTCACCCAGTCTGAAAAACAGGTCCTCCGGGATTATCTCGATGATTGCATCAAGAAAGGATACATCGTTCCTTCCAAGTCACCTGCAGGTTTCCCATTGTTTTTTGTGAAGAAAAAGGAAGGCTCTTTACGGCCTTGTATTGACTACCGCCAACTGAACGACATCACCCTTAAAGACAGGTACCCGTTACCATTGATCCGGAATATCATGGAGTCCTTACGTTCAGCCAGGGTCTTTACTAAATTAGACCTCCGCGGAGCCTATCATCTCGTCAGAATCAAAGAGGGAGATGAATGGAAGACGGCTTTCAAGACACCTTTCGGGCACTATGAATACAGGGTAATGCCCTTTGGGCTGTGTAACACCCCAGCTGTCTTCCAACGGTTTATGGACTATGTTTTCAGCGACTTAATTGGCATCTCTGTTTGGGTGTATTTAGATGACATCTTGATCTACTCCGGCAACCTAGAGGAACACATCTCCCGCGTTCGTGTAGTCCTTCAACGATTGTTACAACATCATCTGTTTGCCAAGGCTGAGAAATGTTCCTTTCATCGGGATGAGATGGAATTCCTGGGATATGTAATCACTGGTACAGGAATTAGCATGGATTCCGGTAAGGTCCGGGCTATTCAGAACTGGAAACAATCACAGGACGTGAGATCACTTCAGCGATTTCTGGGATTCGCAAACTTTTTATCGGCGTTTCATTCCGCAATTTTCACGTCTCACAGCTCCATTGACGCATCTGACCAGTGTGAAGATACCCTACCTCTGAGATACTGAGGCATCAGTGGCGTTCGATGCCTTGAAGTCTGCATTCTGTACTGCACCTGTACTTTGTCACCCCAATGATGAGATGCCTTACATCGTGAGTCCTTACGTTCAGCCAGGGTCTTTACTAAATTAGACCTCCGCGGAGCCTATCATCTCGTCAGAATCAAAAAGGGAGATGAATGGAAGACGGCTTTCAAGACACCTTTCGGGCACTATGAATACAGGGTAATGCCCTTTGGACTGTGTAACACCCCAGCTGTCTTCCAACGGTTTATGGACTATGTTTTCAGCGACTTAATTGGCATCTCTCTTTGGGTGTATTTAGATGACATCTTGATCTACTCCGACAACCTAGAGGAACACATCTCCCACGTTCGTGTAGTTCTTCAACGATTGTTACAACATCATCTGTTTGCCAAGGCCGAGAAATGTTCCTTTCATCGGGATGAGATGGAATTCCTGGGATATGTAATCACTGGTACAGGAATTAGCATGGATTCCGGTAAGGTCCGGGCTATTCAGAACTGGAAACAATCACAGGACGTGAGATCACTTCAGCGATTTCTGGGATTCGCAAACTTTTATCAGCGTTTCATTCCGCAATTTTCACGTCTCACAGCTCCATTGACGCATCTGACCAGTGTGAAGATACCCTACCTCTGGGATACTGAGGCATCAGTGGCGTTCGATGCCTTGAAGTCTGCATTCTGTACTGCACCTGTACTTTGTCACCCCAATGATGAGATGCCTTACATCGTCGAAGCCGATGCTTCCAGCTTTGCTGTGGGCGCAGTCCTGTTGCAGAAACATCCCTATACGGGTGACGAACATCCTGTGGCCTATTACTCACGCAAACTCTCTCCTTGCGAACAGAACTACTCAGTCATAGAAAGAGAGCTATTGGCAATCAAGACAGCGTTTGAGGAATGGAGGCATCATTTGCTTGGTGGTCGCTTTTCAGTAGAAGTCCGCACCGACCACCGCAACCTGCAGTACTTGCGATCTTTGCAGTGTCATACCGCCCGTCAAGCTCGATGGGCCTTTTTTTTCTCCCACTATGATTTCAACATCACGTACATTCCTAGTGCCTGTAACTTAAAAGCCGATGCTTTATCCCGCTCCTTGGAAAGAGAGGTGGAGGAGGTCAACCAACCCATTCCGTTGATTTCCCCCAAGCACGTTCTTCTCACAATCTCTCCCCATTTGCAGAAGATCTTCCAAGAGACTCCGACAGACCCAGACCGCACCAATCTACTGAAAAGTCCACAAATCACGGAATGTGAAGGTTTTCTTTTCTTCCTACATCGGTTGTACATAGCATCGAGATCTCTTCGCTTGGACATTCTCCATGGGTTCCATGATTCGCAAGTAGGAGGTCATCGTGGCATCAAGGCGACCCAGGAGTTGATTGCCAGGCAGTTCTGGTGGCCGGGTTGGGCTAAGGAAACCAAACTATACGTGGAGAGCTGCCCAGTTTGCGCCCAGACCAAGACGCCCAGGAGAAGACCTTTGGGGTTGCTCAGACCCACTGAACTACCACCCTATCCCTGGCATACCATAGCCACTGATTTCATCGTCGAGCTTCCACCATCAGAGGGACACACCTGCATCATGGTAGTGATCGATTGTTTCACTAAGTCTGCGCATTTCATTCCCTTTTCCAGGATTCCTACTTCCTCTCAAATGGCTTTGGCTTTTCTGCATCACATCTACCGTTTACATGGGTTACCAGAGAAGATCATTTCGGATCGTGGGTCTCAGTTCCTCTCCTCCTTTTGGCGTCAGTTGTGCAGCCACCTTGGAATACGCAGAGCTCTGAGTTCGGGTTATCACCCGCAAACTAATGGGCAGACTGAAAGAACGAATCAGACCTTGGAGCAATACTTACGTTGCTACGCTAGTGCCACCCAATCCAACTGGATGAAGTACCTGGATTTGGCGGAAGTTTCCTACAACAATGCAACCAATGCGGCCACTGGTGTCAGTCCTTATATTTGCTCTACCGGACAGCATCCTAAGCTGTTTCCCTTTTGTCCTGTGCCACCCAGTGCCGTCCCATCGGCTGACCAGATGATCCGTGTTATCCAGAAGCAGCATGATTTGGCTCGGAGTGCCCTGGCAGATGCACAACAGCGCATGAGGGAGCAGGCTAACCGGGGAAGGACCATTGAACCCAGATTTCAGGTGGGAGATCAAGTTTGGTTGTCATCCAAGAACTTACCTGTACGTAATCTGCCCACTAAACTGGCACCTCGGTTTTTTGGGCCTTTCAGGATTTCCAAGTGCATATCTGCAGTAGCTTTTCGATTGGTATTGCCCCAATCTTGGCGGGTACACCCAGTCTTTCACGTTTCCCTGTTAAAACCCTTTGTGAAAGACACGTTTGGACGTTCCAGACCACGCCCAGCCTCAATCCAGGTTCAGGGGGTTCCGGAATTTGAAGTGCAGGAGATATGTGACTCCCAGATTCGTCGAGGTGTGCTCCAGTTTCTGGTAGATTGGAAGGGTTATCCTGCTTGTGACCGTACCTGGGAACCGCACGGTTTCGTGCATGCACCTCGCCTTGTCCGTGACTTTTTTCTCCGGTTTCCTTG
Organism: Ambystoma mexicanum; assembly: GCF_040938575.1. Taxonomy (NCBI): domain Eukaryota; kingdom Metazoa; phylum Chordata; class Amphibia; order Caudata; family Ambystomatidae; genus Ambystoma; species Ambystoma mexicanum. The sequence goes on along the minus strand of NC_090928.1, from coordinate 982,616,525 downwards.
GAAGCCTGGGGCCCCAGGTCTTTCTGTGAGGGGGCATGGTTTCACGCCGCCCAACCCGGGCTTGTTCCAGCCCACTTACCTGATGTGGCGTGCCACGCCTTGGAGGGTTTACCCCCACTTTCGCCTGGGGGGTATGGGGCGGTCCTGGGTACTGGTTGCTCCTGGATCTTCGGGATGCTTGGTCTAGCGTGTTTGCGGTCGGCCGCTCCGGGTCCCGCGCTCTTCCGGGTTCCCGGGGCGTGCCGTACCGCGCATGCACGGCCGACCCCTTCCCGCTTTCCGCGCATGCGCGGTACACGATGCTCTCGGCTCCCGGCCGATTTGCGGCCAAAGCCTCGCTTTGGGCCTCCCAGCACCTGCGAAACAGCACGGCTTGCATTCCAAGCCTCCAGGGTGTGGGAGGTCCTACTTAAGGAGCCCGGTGGTTTGATCAAACCGCGTCTCAACGTGGTCTGACCGGATCGTTGTTTTGCTCTTGCCTTGACCTGAGGTTCCGCCCTGTCCTGCCTGGTTTTTCCAGTCCCTTCTGTATAGACCTGCCCTTCCTTGCCCGGGTAGGGGGTCTCCCTGGTTCCCTTCTCCTTGCTCCCTTCCTGCTGGGGTGGTTCCCCCCTTCTCAGTTGTTCTCTGTTCCTTCCTCTGGGTTCATGGTCCTCCTTGGTTTCCTTGCCTTTCCCGCCTTCCCTTGCATTCTGCTGCCTCCTGGATTCCTGCTCCTGGATTCGACTCGCAACTCTTCTTGCTCCAGTTGTCTGCAGAGAACCTCTAGCCAAAGACTATCAGGCTCCCCCTGTCAGTGCTTGCACTGTCCTGATGCCACATTAATCAGGGGTGAGCTAACCTGTGGCATCGGGAGCTGGTTCACCTCCAGTCCAGTATCCTTTAGGATGGGAGTTGGGCTGGTTCCTTGTGTCACTCTCACATCACCACAGAACTTCTGGCATTCTGGCATCGTCTACTAAGCCGACCTCCGGACGAACAGGTACGCTGCGCCCTAGTGACGCCATCTTTAACAGCGTCTTCACCCTCATATGAGGATACATTCTGTTTTTCATATTTCTTTGGTTAAACCCACAGCTCTGGTGTGGTTACACAGAGGTCTCCTGGGGTGATGCGGGATGGTCAGGAGGAGTTTGAGATGCAGTGTATTTTGGACTCCAAGTGGCGCTACAAGAAGCTCTGGTATTTGATTTCTTGGGTGGACTGTGGTCCAGAAGATGACTCTTGGGAACCTTGGGAGACAGGGCATGCACCGCGCTTGGTAACACGTTTTCATCATGCCCATCCGGATAAGCCGGTCCTGGGAAGGGCCCTGGAGGAGGCAGTACTGTGAGGAAAGTGGGGCTTGGCGGAGCCTGGCAATGCTATTTTGGGGCCGCGTGACCCAGAAGACTTCAGTTCCCATGTGTTAGATTTCCGGTAGGCCTTGCACCCGTAGTGTAGCCGAGGAAATCCTCAAGGTAATACAGCTCTTGGGTGAGGAAAACCAAAACAAACCAAGGAAGGTATTAATCAGAAGATGGAGACCAGAAGATGCCGTGGACCGCCCTTGGATGATTGCAGAGTACCCCAAAGTAGTTGGTAACAAGGTGGTTCGTCAGTCAAGATATCTGTAAAACAAAAGGTAGTTATCACCACTCACAACAAACCTGTATTCCTATATTACAATATACAAAAACAGACTAACCTGCGTCAGTGGAATAACAGACTAAGGAATAATCAGGTCTTGGAAACGGTAAGTCTATCCGCCTGGAATAACAGAAACAATGTAAGCCAGAAATCAGGATAGCATAGAAATAGAATCCACAGAAGACAGGATTGGATGATTTACCACTGGAGTGATTGTAGATAGCAAGTACCTCTGGTAACCAGGGGAAAACTACCCCGATTAACAAGAATGCCTAATACTGAAGTGGCAGGTCTCTTTAGTCCCAATTGCCACCGGACCCGACGGCACGAAGACGCCAGCTTCTGGAGTGATTGTAGATATCAAGTACCTCTGGTAACCAGGGGAAATCTACCCCGATTAACAAGAATGCCCAATACTGAAGTGACAGGTCTCTAGTCCCAATTGCCACCGGACCCGACGGCACTAAAACGCCAGCTTCTAAGGTGGCGAGTCTCAAGTCTCCAAATGCCACCTGACACAACGGCACGAGGACGCCTAAAGAAGATAAGTGCCCCTGGGACCAGAGGATAGAGGGAGTCCAATGAAGCGTGGGTTGGAGAAGGAGACTTTCTGTAGCGTCAGTAGACAAGTTGGGTGCTTCCAGAGGAGTACTGATCCAAAGGTTGTAGATTCTTGGTCCAGATGTGCAGCAGAAAATTCCAGGTACAATCAAGGAAGGAATCACATGGATTGGTTGATCATAATGTGAAGGACAGATGCAGGAGACAGGCAGTAGATAGTAAATAGTTCATAAAAAGAAGCTCTGATTCCAATACGTCAAAACAGACAAGGAACTGGCAAGGACTAATCCAACGAACAGGAAAGAAGTCAGCAACGAGTGGGTCAATATCACGAGCCGTGGACGTAGAGAGTAAGCAGTCCAAAAAACATAGCCAAAAGTCTGATAACAAAACAGGGATTAACCAGACAAGGAGGAGTGCAGCGGAATCCGTGGGTCAAAGCAGGGGTCAATATTAGCATAAATCAATAAGCGAGCAAAACATGGGACAGCTGAAATCAGGAGCGCCGCGGCACTGTTTTGCGGATCCTTAAGAATGCTGGGTCACATGATTCTGCATGCCGTTGCACGTGACCGGGATGCTGAAAATGCCGTCCCAGTTGCCATGGCAACCTGCAGTGCTCTGCAAAACGGGTCCTGGATGCCCTGAACACCTGCCTTGCCAGAAATGGCAACGAACGCCAGAGAGGAAATCGCACCAAAGATCCATGCGAGGAACAGATGGAAAAACACAGCCGAAGGTAAGACAGAGCGCCATGGTGTTTCCTAACACCATGATGACATGGGTTTTTGAGTGTGCGCATGCGCACGCAGTCTTTTACTATATAAAGCCCTTCCCGGCCCGTGCTGCTTGTTGGTGATTTTGGTGTTTGCAGGTATGGGCCGGAGGAGAGCAGAAGGTAAGACAGAGCTCCATGTTGTTTCCTAACAGTTCCCTCCGCCAAAGAACGCCCCTTCCTCCGGGAGGCCCAGAATTGCGCCACAAGCCTAGGAGCATGTACAGCATTTGCAGGTTCCCAAGTTCGGTCCTCCGGCCCATAACCCTTCCAATCAATGAGGTATTGTCTCTGTCCCCTGGACACCCTAGAGTCCAGAACCCGGTGAACCTCATACTCGGTTGTACCCTGAACCATAACAGGGGACGGACGAACTGGCAACTGAGTAGCGGGAGGGCAAGGCTTCAGCAAGGAAACATGGAACACCGGATGGACCTTCCACCGAGCCGGCAGCTGTAGACGGACCACCACTGGGTTCAAAATCTTCACCACCAGATAAGGGCCCACAAAGCGAGGCAAGAGGGCTCTGCGACCTGGCATCCGTAAATGCTTTGTAGAGAGCCAGGCCCGAGAACCTACTTGGTAACATGGAGAAGGAGAGCAGTGCCTATCTGCATTCGCCTTAGCCGTGGAATGAGCGTCCTCCAGGTGTTGTTTGACGCCATCGCGTAGCTTGACTAGATCACGGATACAGAAAGAGGCAGCAGGAACAGCAGTTGGGGAAATAGGTGACAGTGGAAGAGAACGCGGATGGAAACCATACAAAGCAAAGAATGGGGAAACCGTGGTGGAGGTATGCAAGGAACTGTTGTAGACGAATTCCGCCATCCCCAATACGGAGAGCCAATTATCCTGATGCTGCAATGTGAGACATCGCAAGTACTGTTCCATCGTGGAGTTTAGCTGCTCAGTTTGGGCATCCGTCTACGGATGGTAGGAAGAAGAATACCGGTCGTCCACCCCAAGGCGGTAGTAATAGCTCTCCAGAACAGAACCTGGAAGTGAATTGGGACCCCCTGTTGGATACAATGACCGTGGGCAAACCAAATGAACGAAAAACGTTCTGCAAAAAGAGATCCGCCAATACCGGAGCAGAGGGTAGCCCCTTACAAGGTACGAAGCAAGCCATCTTAGAGAAATAATCAATGATGATCCACAAGGTATCATAGCCCCTACCAGCGGTAAATAAACCACAAAATCCATAGACACCATGGTCCAAGGTGCATCAGGTATCGGAAGTGGCTGAAGAAAACCCATAGGTCTACAACGAGACCCCTTCACCTGGGCGCAGACAGAGCAAGATAAGACGTAGGAGCGGACAGTTTTGTACATGGATGGCCACCAAACCACCTAGCAAGGAGGGCAAGGGTCTTCCATATACCTGGATGAGCAGCCACTCGGGAATCATGACACCATCATAAGGCCTGCTCCCGGGTCACGTCGTCGGGCAAATAAACTCGTCCCTGAATGCAAGGGAGACCATGCACCAGATCCATGTTATATTCAGCGATTTCTGAGGTATCGGAACAAACCCAATGCTGTATTCTGGTTCTTAGCGAGGGCTGTAACACACAACCACACACTACCTGAGTAGGTAGCACGAGGCAATTGTTGCGCGCTGGCAGAGGGTCGGAAACATGAAGCCCGAAAAGAGCATCCGCATTCGAGTGTTGTGAACTGGGGCAGTAGGTAATGTTGAAGTGATAGGCCGAAAAGAACTCATGCCAACAGGCATGTCTAGCCATATTACACTTTACAGAGCATAGGGCCAACAAGTTCCTATGATCCGTATATACTTGCACCGGCGTATTGGTACCCAACAAATGATGACACCAGACAAGAAATGCATTGCGTACTGCCAGGAGCTCCTTCTCTGTGACTGTGTAGTTCCTTTCGTAGGAAGTGAGTTTCCGAGAATGAAAAGCTACTGGATGATGGACGCCTGAGTCGCGACTCGCTTGAGATAGAATTGCCCCCACAGCAACGTCTGAGGCATCTGCCTCAACCACAAACGGCAAGGCCGAATCAGGATGCTGCAGCACAGGAGCAGTTGTGAAGGCCTTCTTTAACAAATAAAATGCTTTTTGCGCTTCGTGTTTCCAGAGTAAGCACGTCTTGATACTGATTAAGGCTGTCAGTGGGGCCACGATGATGCAGAAAGAACGTATGAAACGCCTGTAAAAATTAGAAAATCACAGAAACGATTGTAAAGACTTTAAGTTGGTAGGTACAGGCCAAGCTAAGACTGCCTCTATCTTAGAATCGCTCATACGTATTCCCAGGTTGGTAATAACGTAACCCAGAAACTCTACTGACGTAACATGGAACACGCACTTTTCAAGCTTAGCGTACAGTCGGTTGTCCCGTAGACGCTGCAGGACGGATGACACATGCCAAACGTGTTCTTTGAGGTTTGGTGAGTATATTAGGATATCATCCAAATAAACAACCACATAACATCTAACATGTCCTTAAAGACATTGTTAATAAAGTGTTGGAACGTTGCTGGGGCATTACAAAGGCCGAAAGGCATGACGCAATACTCATAAAGGCCATATTGTGTTTTAAAAGCCGTTTTCCATTCGTCACCTTGACGAATTCTGACGAGATTATATGCCTCCCGTATATCGAGCTTTGTGAAGAGCTCTGAGGATCCCAACTCATCAAGGAGAACAGATATAAGAGGTAGGGGATATTGATTCCGTATTGTAATGGCATTCAAACCCTGATAATCGATACAAGGCTTCAGATCGCCTTCCCTCTTGTGTACAAAGAATATTGGTGAGGCAGCGGGTGACTTCGAGGGCCGGATAAAACTGGATGCAAGCGACTTCTCAATGTAGTCCTTCAACAAAATATCTTCCTTAGTGGTCAATGAATAGACTCTCCCAACAGGTATCTTAGCCCCCGGCATGAGGTCGAAGGGACAATCATAGGGTCTGTGGGGGGTAACACCTCAGCGCCCTTTGAGTCAAACACATCTCGATATTCAGCATATTTTGATGGTAGGTAAACGGTTGAAACAGTGCCAACAATTGAGGTTGACATCAACAATGAACGTGAAGGACTGACAGGAGCTGAGGCAAAAGATAAGCAACATTCCTCACAATGAGCCGAAGTGAAGCCTACATCACGCGAGTGCCAGTCAATGTAGGGGTTATGCAAGGTTAACCAGGGTAACCCCAAGATAACCCGGAACTGCGGAGCAGCAATCACATTAAAAAAATTCCAAATGACCACAACTGGTGGTCATTGTCAGGGAAACAGTTCTCTCAGTAACTAAACCCGACAAGAGTGTGGTGCCATCAACCGCATTGACGGTTTCAGGTTTGACCTTGGGGAGTAAGGCTATTCCCAAAGTTCGAGCATATTGAGTGTCTATATAGTTCCCCGTAGCCCCAGAATCAATGACCGCCTTCACTGACCAAGAAGAGGCATCAGGAATCTCTAGTTGAGCAAGAACAGAAAACACCATGGAAATGATAGGGTCCTTGGTCTGTGAGCTCGGCAATAAGACCCCCTCTATTGCCGGGCTTTCAAGTTTCCCTGCTTCTTTGGCTTACGAGGGCAAAGCCACAAGACATGATCTGATCTGGAGCCCCACAGTAGAAACACAGATTCTCTTTTCTTTGTTTCTCACGTTCTTCTGGGGTTAACGGCCCTCTAACCTCACCAATTTGCATAGGTTCGGGAGTGGCCAGATTTCACGGGAACCGGCACTGGGACTTGATTCTTACGCTCCCCCTTCTGTTCAGAGCGTCTTGCGTCTATCTGAAGTACCAGATCCAGAAGGTCAGGGAAAGCTGCGGGCAAAACGGGAACTGTACCTAAGATGTCCTTCAAAGCGTCTGATAGACCCTTGTATAACAAGGAGGATTTTCTTTCCTCGGGCCAACTAGCCTCAGCCATAAGCTGATTGAACTTGGCTCGATATGAGAACAGAGAAGAATCACCCTGTTTGAGATTCAATAGTTCTAAATCAGTGGCCTGTGACTTGTATCGGGTGTCAAAAACCCGACTCATGGCCGTTAGTAAAGCAGCGCAGTCATATAGCATATGACTGCCCTCCTCTAGTAACGAATTAGCCCAGGCAGCCGCAGTGCCCCCCAAATGTGATAGGACAAAAGCGGCATTGGTGGTGGAGTCGAGAAACGAGTTAGGGCGACACAAGAAATGCAATCAACATTGATTAACAAATGTCCTAAAGACCATGGGATCGCCAGTAAAACGTTCTGGAGGGGCGAGAGGGAATTGCGAGGTCAGATAAACCGGACCCTGATTCTGACTACCAGATGAGGGGCCAGGAGCAGATGGGCCTGAAGCCTGAATAGAATTGGGGTTGTGGCAGCAATGGCTGCTTGGAGCTCATCCATGCGTCATTGTGTGGCGTTATGGGCAGCAGCCAAATCAGTGCGCAGATCCGCCACCAACTGGATGATGCTGGCTAAATTCTCACTGATCTCCATTATGTTAAAGAGGCTCCTGATTATGTTAGATTTCCGGTAGGCCTTGCACCCGTAGTGTAGCCGAGGAAATCCTCAAAGTAATACAACTCTTGGGTGAGGAAAACCAAAACACACCAAGGAAGGTATTAACCAGAAGATGGAGACCAGAAGATGCCATGGACCGCCCTTGGATGGTTGCAGAGTACCCCGAAGGAGTTGGTAACAAGGCGGTTTGTCAAAATATCTGTAGAACAAAAGGTAGTTACCACCACTCACAACAAACCTGTATTCCTATATTACAATATACAAAAACAGACTAACCTACGTCAGAGGAAAAACAGACTAAGGAATAATTAGGTCTTGGAAACAGTAAGTCTATCCGCCTGGAATAACAGAAACAATGTAAGCCAGAAATCAGGATTGCATAGAAATAGAATCCACAGAAGACAGGATTGGATGACTTACCACTGGAGTGATTTTAGATATCAAGTACCTCTGATAACCAGGCGAAATCTACCCCGACGAACAAGAATGCCTAATACTGAAGTGGCAGGTCTCTAGTCCCAATTGCCACCGGACCCGACAGCACGAGGAAGCCTACTACTAAGGTGGCGAGTCTCAAGTTCCCAAATACCACTGGACATGATGGCACGAGGACGCCTAAAGAAGATAAGTGCCCCTGGGACCAGAGGATAGAGGGAGTCCAATGAAGCGTGGGTTGGAGAAGGAGACTTCCTGTAGCGTCAGTAGACAAGTTGGGTGCTTCCAGAGGAGTACTGATCCAAAGGTTGTAGATTCTTGGTCCAGACGTGCAGCAGAAAATTCCAGGTAGAATCAAGGAAGGAATCACATGGATTGGTTGATCATAATGTGAAGGACAGATGCAGGAGACAGGCAATAGATAGTAAATAGTTCGTAAAAAGAAGCTCTGATTCGAATACGCCAAAGCAGACAAGGAACTGGCAATGACTAATCCGATGAACAGAAAAGAAGTCAGCAACGAGTGGGTCAATATCACGAGTCGTGGACGTAGAGAGTAAGCAGTCCAAAAAACGTAGCCAAAAGTCTGATAACAAAAAAGGGATTAACCAGACAAGGAGCAGTGCCTCGGAATCCGTTGGTCAAAGCAGGGGTCAATATTACCATAAATCAATAAGTGAGCAAAACATGGGACAGCTCAAATCAGGAGCGCCGCGGCACTGTTTTGCGGATCCTTAAGAAGGCTGGGTCACATGATTCTGCATGCCGTTGCACGTGACCGGGACGCCGAAAATGCCGTTCCAGTTGCCATGGCAACCTGCAGTGCTCTGCAAAATGGATCCTGGAGGCCCTGAACACCCGCCTTGCCAGAAATGACGATGGCGCCGGAAAGGAAATCGCGCTGAAGATCCATGCGAGGAACAGATGGAAAAACACAGCGGAAGGTAAGACAGAGCGCCATGGTGTTTCCTAACACCATGATGACATGGGTCTTTTCCTATATAAACCCCTCCCTGGCCCGTGCTGCTTGTTGGTGATTTTGGTGTTTGCAGGTATGGGCCGGAGGAGAGCAGGGCACAGGCGGTGAAGCGGGGTGAGTGGCCGAGCAGAAGGTTTAGAGGAGGAGTCGCTGCTTTCTACCTGTCCATCTTGGAGGTACAGCAGTCATCACAGATACCAGGGCTCCCCTGCTCAACGCAGGTGTTACATTGCCTGGAGAGGTTCCATCCGCCCCCCCCATGCCTCAGTTAAGTGCATACTGGGCTTGTCTGTTGTTAGGGAGAATTCTCTGTTTAGGCTGAATTTCCTAACCTAGTGAGTCCCCCAGCAGCTTTGCTGTATTTCTGGAGTTTGTTTTTTCCATCCTGCCAAGAGTGAGACTCTTTTCTCCCACTCTTGGACATGTATGTGTGTAATTCCTTTGAAATGTCAATGTGTTCGATGGGCTATGGGGTCTTTTACTCCATAGGGTCTCATATGTTTTTCTATGTGTGTTACACCGCACCCTACGTGTCGTAACACGGGGGCGCCCTAGCGGGTCCCCCACCATAGACTCCATACCCGGGGACTGACTACTGTCTCCCCGGGCATGTAAAGTCAGCATTGGCTTTACTAGACCTAAATTTACTAACAGAACTAGTACCAACCATCTTATTGTGGACATACTAGTAGGGGTAATTCGATTACTCCTGGATCTGTTACTCGAGGGGGCACTGTCCCGTCCCCCCTCATCGAGTTTTGGCTGGTGGCAGTGGAAACTACTTGTTATGTTCGACCCCGAACATAACCCTATGGGATTCGTCCCATTGTTGGAGATTGATACTTTTTCTCATTTATCTCTGACGTACCACCGATCTACTTATCTTAAATAAGTTTATCGAGTGGTATTTTCTGCCAGAACTCAGTTTTAAAATGGCGTCTGTGTTCGTCTCTGTGACTCCTAAACCAAAGGTTGAGCCCTTTGTTCCACTTTTGGCGGGCCTCTGTACAGAGACCCTCCAAAGTGGTGTCATTCTGTCTGGGTTACCTCAGGGGTGTGGGAGTGGGTTTAGGCACCCTGGACCGAGTTGCCTTGCCAACTCAGGTCGCACTCTGGAGTGATTGGCCCAGGTGGTGAGCCTTCCCGCTCACCACTTAGCATGTGTTGATTGACAGCTAGGCTGAATGAATGGGGGTCTTCTGCATAAAAGCAGGGCTTTTGGGACTGGATCTTCAGAAGTCACCACAGGACCTAAGAATCCGACGAGGGTAACGCTGAGCCGACCTGCAACGACGACACCTCCGGTGGAGCCCTGCTGAGCCAACTCACCACTTCCCGACGACAGAGGAGATCTCCCTACCGGAGAGTCTCTTCCCCTGACTAGTGGGAACAACCAGTCCCCTTCGCTTTTTATTCGCCTCAGGACGCAGTGGTCGAATTGCCCGTGCAGAACACCTCGGCAACCGGATAGCCACTACCCCTGTACCGCGACCAAAAGGTGGTGCCTTGTGACGGAGCACTCCACGGCTGGTCTCTTCCCTGGTGGTGCACCGGACTTCACTTCCCTTCGACGACGAGATCATCTCTACTCTTGGCAAAGACCCGACGTGCATCCACCACCAGGAACAACTGCCCCCGCCGGAGCTGCCCTCCACAACAAGGTACTGTGTCCGCCTGGCTTCCCTTTCGTTCTGTTCGAGTGAGGTGTCTTAATCCTCTCCGTTCCGCTGGGTCGCCTCCAAGCTTTGCTCATTCTTTGTTCTGAACTGGTTCAATCTGCCGAAAACAATTTGCTATAAAGACTTGAATGCATCTCCACTAGAGACTTTTTGGGACATCGCGCCTTGCCTCTCTCCGAGTGGGCCTGGCCTCTGAACTTTACGATCTATTGTGATTCTTGCCTTCCTGCCTTGCATTTTATCCGCATAGGATTGAACTGTGTTGATTTCATAACCTGCCTATCTTTTTCTCTCCCTTCCTAACTAATATTCGAGTGTCATCTAGGTTGAGGTATACACCTCTGTCTGGAAATAAGTGGTACCGGTAGAACCTAGAGTTGTCGATATTTTGCTAGGGGGATTGATCGTTTTCTACTTCGTAGATTAATTGTGTTTGATTTGTTTGCTGTAGTGTTTTCCATAGATGTTGTGTTATAAATAAATACCTTACTATCTTTACACTAAGCCTCGTTGCGTGTTTGCTTATCTTGCTGTGAAGAATTGCCCTATGTTGTATACTCCACATACTGCTCAACTTTTCTTGAGAGAAGTCTGACTGCTCAGCCACAGCTACCAAGTGAATCTGTGTGGTACAGACTGCTACCAAGTGGGTTCACCGCCAACGCCTGTAGTCCTAAATCTTTTGCAGTGGTCCCAGAGGGAACTGCACAGGTTTCCGCCTAACACTGGTGTACAGCGGTGGGATTTGTATCGAGTATACAGTTTATAGTGCTTTTCGACACTGTAGGATAACTAACCACAAAGCCTAGCACTAAAAAGAAAACTTTCACAAACATGTCTACGATGGAAACTTACAGTCAAGAATCCTTGTCAGGTGAAAATACTGAGAGTTTGCGAGCTCTCTGTAGGCAAGAGAATCTTTCTGTAAGAGGCAAGAAGTTAAAACTAATAGAGAGATTGCTGGCGAACCAAAATCTGGGTACTGGTTCAGAGGAAGCAATCTCCCCAGCGAATGTAGACAACAGTAGCAGTGTTGATCTGAATCGTGATTCTGATAATAGCGATGAAGAGGCTGACGAGGACGGAGAGGCTAACGAAACTGTCTCCCCCGCTCCTCTACCTGCCTTACCAGCTGTGCCTACGGGGCCCATACCAGGTCCCACAAGTAACCCTGCTTATTTTGAACTTGAAAAAATGAAGCTTGAATTAGAATATAAACGGTTCTTGGCTCAATCTGAACGAAACCAAGAGCTCGAGTTCAGACGGATGAATGCCCAGGCTGAGCAGAAGCAAGCTGAGTTAAGACTCAGAGAAATAGAACTTAATCACGAGTTAGAAATGAAAAAGTTGTCTATGGAAAATGCTTCTCTCTCCTCTGGTTCCTCTAGGAGCTCCAGTCCCAAAAGACCCCGGATGCCGAAGGAATTAGTGGGTATGTATGAACCGAGATTGGATGTGTTGGATTGGTTGAAACTGTTTGAATACAATCATGGGCTCCAGGACATCACCGGGAATGCGTTGCTTCCCTGGTTGTTCTCTAGGCTCCCTCCTGTTGCGACTGATGTGGTAATGGAGTTGGGGGAGGCGGATAAGACGGATTACGAAAGTGTGAAACTAGCTTTGATAGCTAGATTCGGAAAGACCCCTTCCCAGTATCTTAAGAGGTTTAGAACCCTCAAAAAGCATGATGGTACCCCTTGGGCTACCTGGGTGAGTGAAGGGTTCAAAAACTTAGAGGGATGGATTAAGGGTTACATAGTGAACACTTATGAGGGTATGAGAAATCTTTTTATGTTGGAGTCTATTTATGATGCCTGTTCTCCTGAGCTCAGACAGCACTTGGCTGATTCGAAGGAATTGGATTCCAGGGCACTAGCTAAGGCTGCTGACTTGTGGGTTGCCAACAGGGCTACTCATAAGGATTCTGGGGCAACTCAGAAAAAGGATGAGGGAAAACAGCCTAAAAAAGACTCAAAAGAGAATTCGAATAACTCACATTCCAAAGAGGGCCCCAAACAAAACCAGAAGGGTAAGCCACCGGGAAAACCACAGCAGAATAGTGTGTCTTCTGGTACCAAACCAGAAGGAGGTCAGAACAAGCCACCATTCCAGAAAGCATTCGGTAAATGCTTTGTTTGTGGCTCGACTGACCACGTGAAAGGAGATCCCAGATGTAAGGGTAAACCTTCAGGGGTCCAGCTTGTCTCCTTAGCCTTCGCTTCAGAGGAGGAAGTCCAAATGGCAAGTGGAAACTTTCTACTGCTAGCTGACAAACCCATTGGAGTCTCAGCCAGCGTTTCTTTAGTATCTCTGGGGTTGTGGGAACAACAGAATTTAGATGTCTATAATTCTATCCCCGATAATACTAAAGAGTATTATAAGGACAGTGTCCAGGTGAATGGTCAGGAGACTCCAGCCATTAGGGACACTGGGGCCAGCATAACTGTGGTGGATAAATCGTTTTTTCAGGCTGAGGATGTTGCTAAGGCACCCAAATGCCTCACCAAGTTAGCTGGAGGGCCTGTGCAGATGCTTCCCCAATTACCAGTTCTCATCCAGTGTAATGACATGACTGTGAAGATACCTGTCAGCATACAGAGTGAGGTACCAGGACGCGTACTGTTGGGTAATGATTTGAAAACTCTCGGAGTTGTATCGCATACTCCCAGACCTCCTAGTAAACGGTTACAGGAGCTAACCAGACCCGCACGAGAGAGGACCATGCGCGGTACTCTCCCGGAGATGATGAAGAAAGAAATCACTCCTGCTCCACTGGAATTGTCGGCCGCTGTCTCCAAGAAATCCGAAGCGAAGGGGAAACCTAAGACTTCTATCCCGAAACCAGCCGCCAGCATTCCAGTGCAGCCGACACGGACTTCCCCGCGGTTGTCCAACGTCACACCCGTAACTCCACCTCCAGCCGAGGCTGAGAGGGAGGTACAACCATGCGTGGTAGAATTAGACTCTGAGGAAGAGCTAATGGAAGGCCAGGAACTCATTGGAGATCTAGATCCTGTTGACCATCCTGAGCTGCAGTCTTTACTGGCAGAAGGTGGACCCAGCAGGGCAGACTTCTGTAAGGGACAGAGAGAATGTCCAACTCTGGAAGGTCTTCGCCATCAGGCAGAAGCCCAGGCTGAAAGGCAAGAGCCTGGGAAATACAGGTTGCACTGGGAAGATGGCCTCTTCTACAGTGAACCGACCCAGTCTGCACCTGGAGACTACAAACGCCTGGTAGTACCCCAAGAGAACAGACCACAGTTCTTGCAGTTAGCCCACGAGATTCCTTTGGCTGGTCACTTGAGTTTCAAGAAGACTAAGGATAGGCTCTCGCTCTACTTCTATTGGCCAAAGATGGGGGCCGAAGAAGAAAAACACTGCAGGAGCTGCCACACCTGCCAGATCTCTGGTAAGGTTGGATCCAAGAACGTGGCACCGTTAGTGCCTCTCCCGGTTGTGGGAGTCCCATTTGAGAGAGTAGGGATTGACATCGTTGGTCCCCTTGATCCTCCAACCTCCTCAGGCAACAGGTTTATACTTGTTGTAGTAGACCATGCTACTAGGGATCCTGAGGCAATTCCTATGAGGACTGTTACAGCTCCGGCTGTGGTTAAGGCCCTCCTTGGTATTTTTACCAGGGTCGGGTTTCCTAAGGAAGTTATCTCTGACAGGGGGTCAAACTTTATGTCCCACTACATGAAAGCCATGTGGAAAACCTGCGGAGTAACTTACAAGTTCTCAACGGCTTACCACCCACAAACCAATGGGTTGGTAGAACGGTTCAACCGAACCATGAAGAGCATGATAGGTGCTCTAGAGGAACCCCTTAAGCGTAAGTGGGACCTTCTATTGCCATGCCTTCTCTTTGCTTATAGAGAAGTCCCTCAGGAGGGAGTAGTTTATTCTCCCTTCAAACTATTCTATGGTCATCCCGTCAGAGGTCCATTGGGCCTGATTAAGAAGGGGTTGGAGAGTGCTCCTTCCCCAAGCCAGTCAGAGTGACTGACTACGTGATAGGTCTCCGGAGGAGAATGTCGCACATGATGACGGAAGCAAGCGATAACTTGAAAGCTGAACAAGCATTGGTCAAGCACTGGCACGATCAAAAGGCTAACATGGTTGAGTTTGCTCAAGACCAGCTCGTCCTCCTTATGATCCCAACAAGGCAGAGGTCCTTGCAAGATAAGTGGATGGGACCCTACCGAGTAGTGGGTAAACTCTTAGAGGTTAACTATCTGGTGGACTTGGGCAATCCCAAGGAGGCTACGACAGTCTTTCACACCAACCGACTTAAAGCGTATGTCTCACGACCTGATGCAGGAGCGTTGCTTCTATCGTCATCCGAGGAAGAAGAAGAGAGTGAAGCTCTTCCGGATCTCCTCAGAGGCTTACCTTTAGGTGAAAAAATTGAAGGAGTGAATCTCTCCTCCAATCTGACACCCGAGCAACAAGAAGAGTGCAAGTCTATGTTGAATCAGTTTGCCTCTCTGTTCTCGCTTTCACCAGGCTTGACCCCTTGGGGCCAGCACGACATATTCACTGGTGACTGTCTGCCGGTCAAAAGCAGAGGATACCGCATGTCAGAAAACGTACGAACCCACATCAAAGGTGAGGTCAGCAAGATGCTTGATCTCGGGGTAATAGAGCCCTCTACTAGTCCATGGTCTAGCCCAGTTGTGTTAGTACCAAAGGCCGGATCTAAAGAACTTAGATTCTGCGTGGATTATCGAGCTCTTAATGCAGTCACCACGACTGATGCCCACCCTTTGCCAAGAACAGATGAGTTGGTGGATAAACTTGGCGCCGCCAAGTTCCTCAGCACATTTGAGTTGACGTCAGGCTATTGGCAAATAGCCCTGACAGACCATGCCAAGGAGAAAACTGCATTTTCTACCCCCGTTGGCTTATACCAGTTTAAGGTAATGCCTTTCGGACTGAAGAATGCACCTGCTACGTTTCAACGGATGGTAAACCAGGTTCTGAATGGGATGGAGGACTTCTGCATGGCATACTTGGATGACATCGCAGTGTCCAGCAATTCCTGAGAAGAACAGGTAATCCACCTGAGAGATGTTTTGCAGGCTCTTGGACGAGCCAATCTGACCATAAAGGCAAGTAAATGCCAAATTGGACAGAGTAAGGTAGTCTATCTTGGGCATGAGGTAGGCGGTGGAGAAATAAGGCCTTTGCTCAGTAAGATTGAAGCTGTGCAAAATTGGACAACACCGACTACTCAAACCCTGGTGAGAGCCTTCCTAGGCCTCACTGGGTATTACAGGAATTTCATAGAGAACTATGGGACCGTAGCTTCTCCACTGAATGTCATCTCCTCGCCCAAATTTCCTAAAAAGGTTAAATGGAACGAGGAGTGCAATCAGGCTTTTGAAAACCTGAAACAGGCTCTTTGCCAAGCCCCAGTACTCAGAGCTACTGATTACCGCCAACACTTCATTGTGCAGACAGACGCTTCCAATGTAGGGATAGGTGCCGTACTCAGTCAACTGGATGGGAAAGGTAGGGAGCACCCCGTTTGCTTCATCAGCCGCAAGCTGAAGGATCCTGAAACAAGGTGGGCAACAATCGAAAGAGAGTGCTTTGCTATCGTGTGGGCTCTGAAGAAGTTTAGGCCGTACTTGTATGGTTCTACTTTTGTTATTCAGACTGACCACCAACCCTTGAGATGGTTAATGCAAATGAAAGGGGAGAACCCGAAACTATTGAGATGGTCGATCTGCCTGCAAGGGTTTGATTTCACCATTGAGCACAGGTCAGGGTGTCACCACCAAAATGCTGATGGTCTCTCTAGGATGTATGTCATCGACTAGAGGTATGAGATTCATCCAGGAGTGTATTAAATCCTCCTGTCCCTTAGTCTGCGGGGGGTGAGTGTTAGGGAGAATTCTCTGTTTAGGCTGAATTTCCTAACCTAGTGAGTCCCCAGCAGCTTTGCTGGATTTCTGGAATTTGTTTTTTCCATCCTGCCAAGAGTGAGACTCTTTTCTCCCACTCTTGGACATGTATGTGTGTAATTCCTTTGAAATGTCAATGTGTTCGATGGGCTATGGGGTCTTTTACTCCATAGGGTCTCATATGTTTTTCTATGTGTGTTACACCGCACCCTACGTGTCGTAACACGGGGGCGCCCTAGCGGGTCCCCCACCATAGACTCCATACCAGGGGACTGACTACTGTCTCCCCGGGCATGTAAAGTCACCATTGGCTTTACTAGACCTAAATTTACTAACAGAACTAGTACCAACCATCTTATTGTGGACGTACTAGTAGGGGTAATTCGATTACTCCTGGATCTGTTACTCGAGGGGGCACTGTCCCGTCCCCCCTCGTCGAGTTTTGGCTGGTGGCAGTGGAAACTACTTGTTATGTTCGACCCCGAACATAACCCTATGGGATTCGTCCCATTGTTGGAGATTGTGAGGATGTGAGGGTGGACGGAGAGCGGGACGCACGGCCAGAGGAGCCCGCTGAACCGCGGGCGTGTGCGACGCTGAGGGCGGGCGCCGGGGAGGCATCCCTGTTAAAGGGAGAGCCTTGTCGGCGTCCCGCGACAGTGCCGGCGTTGCAGCCGCAGCGCCGCGGGAGCCCACAGCCGCAGCGCCGCGGGTGCCCACAGCCGCAGCGCCGCGTGTGCCCACGAGGACCCGGTCCATTGGCGCTGCGGCTGGGAGACCCGCGAACACAGCGTACCTCGGCGGCCTCCGGCGGCGAGCGGCGGCGAGGCTCGGGAATTAGAAAGCCTGGCTCGTGCCGACCGCTCGGCGTCGGAGGTGCGCCAGACAGCTGGGCAGGAACCCGACAGGGGGAACAAAACAGAACCCCCTCCTTACCTCAAGCAGGGCAGACCCCTAGCAGCAGCATGGGGCCTCGAGCAGGACGGGCCTCCGGGAAGCATGCCTCAAGGGAGACACCATGTTGGGGGGGTGGGGCCGATGGAGAGGGCGTGGCTGACAACAGGGAGGGGGAGCCGGAACCAGGCAGCCAGAGTAAAGGAGGAGGAGGGGAGCAGGCAGCTCTATTCATAGAGGGTGGGTGCTTAGAGTCCCCACCAATCGGAAAGGGGGGGAGGGAAGTTGTCCCTGATTGTCCCTTTTTCCCTCCAAGCACCAGGTATAAAAGGGACTGGCCTAATGGCATTTTGGTTGCTTTTTGCAGGGAGAAGGAGAGGAGAGTGAGAGCAACTGGTGGGCCTATAAGGAGACGTGAGAGTAGGAGACACTTCAAGAGAAGAGGAACTCCTGCTGCCTTTTACTCACAGTGAAGTAACTGTGGGGTCAACCTGGAGTCCAACTACCGTGGTTAAGACATTACATTTAACCAGTGTGTAATAAAGGTCTACAAAACTCCACATCGGCTACTGTCCAGATTTCTACAAGTGGCGTAGTCGGCAGGATAAAAGAGAACGCGATGGAGAAAATAATACAGACACTGTCAGAGGGGCAACAACAGTTACAACAGCTCTTCCAACTTCAGGCCCAGCAGGCGGCCGCTGATCGCCAAGCCTTTCAGCAGGCAATACAATTGCAGGGTACCCTGCAGTCCACCTCTCAGGACAAACATCAAGAGACGATAAAACACCTGACGGATGCTGTCACCGGCACCCGAAATCAGCACATGGTCCCTTCCGCAGTGTTGCAGAAATTCAAGGAAGGCGAAGACCCGGCTTTCTTTTTCACCACATTCGAGAGGATCGCCTGAAACGCTCAGTGGCCGGTGGACCGCTGGGGCCAGTATGTTGCTCCCCTTTTGTCTGGCATCATGCAAGGTGCCTACCAGGCCGTTAACCCAAACGGAACCACGCCTTACGCTGAAATCAAAAAGGCAGTATTGGACCGGTTGGGACTTGACAAAGAGGCCTACAGAATGAGGCTGCGCGACACTAAACTCAAACCGGGGGAGAACCCCCGACAACTCTTCTACCTGGTTAAAGACCTCACCGAGAAGTGGTTACAAGTACCGGGAACAGGCCTCCAAGATGTCTTAGATAAGGTCACCCTCGAGCAGTTCATTGAGGCCCTACCCCCTCCGATGCAAAGATGGGTCCGTCAACATAACAGGCCCACCTTATCTGAGGCTGTGGACATCGCGTCGGCCTACCAAAAGGCAGGGGGAGCGGGTAAACCCTTTGGAGTCAGATCTCCCATTCGCAACCCGATGCCACCGTTGGAACCCCTCACAACCAAGAGCCTGCGAGTAGGGCCTCCCAAATGGAGAGCAATGGAAGGACGCCCTTCTGGATCCGAGGAGAAGAGGAGCGGTCCTGACCCGCGGTCCACCCCGTTGTCCACGGGATACTGTCAACCGCAATGTTATGACTGTGGCGAGTGGGGCCATATAGCCCGGTTTTGTCCCCGGAAGAGAGGCACCGAGCTGATGGAGATCGGATTCATGAGGACCGAGCAAGGACCACGATGCCAAGGTCTCTACGAGATGGACGTCCGGGTAGACGGGAACCAAGCCAGGGCCCTACTCGACAGTGGAAGTTGGCAGACGGCGGTACTACCAACCGTAAGTGATTCTCCTTACCTCACCAATGTTAGTATCCCAATTCGATGTATACATGGGGATGTGAGGAACTACCCCGTGAAATCCATAACAGTAGAGGTGGGCCCTAACATTGCAGAGATGAGAGCTGCCGTCCTCCCCTCCTTACCCGCCCCAGTGGTGATTGGGACCAATCTGCCCCACTTCCACCAGACTATCAAAGCCCTAGACCAGGGATGGTGGGAAGAAGCACCCTTTGCCAGGGAGCCCATCCCCCCGAACACCCAGGGATGAGAGAGACCCGCTAGGAAAAGAAGGGAAGCTCGCCTTACTCAGTGCGCATCCATGTATGCCACCCAACGGATAGCCTGGAACCCGGAGGACCATGAGGATTCCATCCGGGGAGAAACCTTGACGGACCCTACCTTAACATTGGCCCGCGAAAGGGCCATCACAAATGGGGACCCAGACCTGACCAAGGGAGCCGGTTTTACATCTAGACAGGGCCTGCTCTATCGGGTCTACCAAGAGGAGGGAGAAGCACGGATGGAACAACTACTCCTGCCCAAAACACACAGGGGCATTGTCCTCCAGTTGGCACATAATCACCCGTGTGGCGGCCACATGGCCTCCCTAAAGACACAGCAAAACATTCTAAAACGTTTCTACTGGCCAGGGGTCTATGGGGAGGTGGCGAAATTCTGTAAGGAATGCAAAATCTGCCAGTTGACAAGTGGGGAAAAGCCAGCCAAGGCGCCTCTTCAGTGGATGCCCTTGATCACCATACCCTTTCAAAGGATAGGTATAGATCTGGTAGGCCCGCTCGAGCCAGTCAGTCGTGGATATCGATACCTGCTGGTCATTGTGGATTATGCCACCCGGTACCCCGAGGCCTTCCCCCTAAAGGGGACGTCGGCTAACCAGATATGTGACCAACTCATCCCCTACTTCGCACGGGTAGGCCTACCCACCGAAATCCTCACCGACCAGGGTACAAACTTCATGTCGGCTGTCATGCGACAAGTCTGTGAAAGACTACAGATCAGACGGCTGCGTACCTCAGTCTACCACCCCCAAACGGATGGGTTGGTGGAGAGGTACAACCAAACGATAAAGAAAATGATGAAGAGGGTAACAGGCCCGGAGGGGAAGGACTGGGATAGAGTCATACCCCTGATCCTAATGGTATTAAGGGAGACCCCCCAGTCCTCGACAGGATTCTCCCCATTCGAGCTGCTGTTTGGAAGACAGCCCAGAACAATCCTAGATCTGGTTAAGGAGGACTGGGAAAACACTAAGGAAACGTCCCTCACCGAGTACGCTGAGGACCTTAAGAACCATCTGTCTACTTTGAGGGGACTAGCAGAATCCCATCTAAGTATAGCCCAAGACCGGCAGGAGAAGACATACAACAAGGGCTGTCGCCTAAGAAAGCTAGAACCAGGGGATAAGGTACTCGTGTTACTACCCACCAGTATGAACAAAATGTTGGCTCGGTGGAGAGGTCCTTATGTGGTGAAGGACGTGGTGGGACCAGTCAATTACCGGATATACCAACCTGACCGGAGCCCATCACATAAGGTCTACCATATAAACTTGCTGAAGAAATGGACCGAGCCTGCCCCGGTCGATATTCTAGCCACCCAGGATACGGGGGTGTTCCACGCAACCGGCCAATTGGATGCGGTGCAGTGGGGTGAAACACTCACTGAACACATGAAGAACGAGATCCTGGAGACGCTCAAACCACACCGCAACACCTTCTCCCATTTACCTGGAAGGACCGGCCTAATGGAGCATCGTATCGAAACCCTAAACGGACAGACAGTCCGGCTGAGACCCTACAGGATCCCAGAGGCCCGAAGGTTGATCATTAAGAAGGAGATCGAAGAAATGATTAGGTTGGATATTATTGAACCATCAACCAGTGCGTGGTGTTCTCCAATCGTACTCGTACCCAAGCCAGGCGGGGCTGTATGATTTTGTATGGACTTAAGGCAACTCAACATGATATCCCACTACGAAGCCTATCCCATGGCCAGGATGGATGAACTGCTGGAAAGGCTGGGTGCTGCCCGTTACCTCAGTACCTTGGACCTCACCAAGGGATACTGGCAGATCCCACTACGGGAATCTGACAAAGACAAAACCGCATTTGCTACACCCCAGGGGCTCTTTCAGTATAAAGTACTACCATTCGGGTTGCATGGGGCTCCGGCCACCTTTCAGAGGCTGATGGACGTCCTCCTACAGCCCCACGACCAGTACGCTGCAGCCTACCTGGACGATATCGTGATATACAGCGCATCATGGAATGACCACCTAACCCATCTACGCGAGGTGGTCGGCACCCTGACTCAGGCCGGACTCCACATCAACCCAGCGAAATCGGTATTAGGGACCCAGGAAACCAAGTACCTCGGACATATAGTCGGTGGCGGCGTGATTCGGCCACAGGTGTCCAAAATCGAGGCTATTCAGGGGATCCCAGTACCAACTAACAGAAAACAAATTAGGGCCTTCTTGGGGTTTATAGGGAACTATAGGCGCTTTATTCCCGGTTTTTCTTCCCTGGCTGCGCCACTGACCGAGGCGTTGAAAATCGGGGGTTCCCCGGACCTGTCAACCAATCACGCAGCCATACTGGCCGTCGAGGGGCTGAAGCGCAGTATATCATCCCACCCGGTGTTGGTATGCCCGGACTTCCGGAAGCATTTCTTCCTGCAGACAGATGCCTCTGGCATGGGGTTGGGGGCGGTCCTGACGCAGGAGGTAGACGGGTTCCTACGACCGATCTGTTTTGTGAGTCGGAAGCTCCTTCCGCACGAGTTAGCGTATTCCACTATCGAAAAGGAATGTCTCGCCATTAAATGGGCGGTGGACTCTTTGCGGTACTACCTACTGGGGAGGAAGTTTACGTTATATACCGACCATGCACCACTGCAGTGGTTGGCGAGACACAAGGACACCAACCAACGAGTTCTGCGATGGTTCCTGTCCCTCCAGCCCTTCGACTTTGTTACCTTACATAGACCTGCCAGCTTTCAGCTGGTGGCAGATTACTTGTCCAGGAGTTCGATCCGGCCCAACCGGCCTGGATCTGTGGTGGGGGTATGTGAGGATGTGAGGGTGGACGGAGAGCGGGATGCACGGCCAGAGGAGCCCGCTGTACCGCGGGCGTGTGCGACGCTGAGGGCGGGCGCCGGGGAGGCGCCCCTGTTAAAGGGAGAGCCTTGTCGGTGTCCTGCGACAGTGCCGGCGTTGCAGCCGCAGCGCCGCGGGTGCCCACAGCCGCAGCGCCGCGTGTGCCCACGAGGACCCAGTCCACTGGCGCTGCGGCTGGGAGACCCGCGAACACAGCGTACCTCGGCGGCCTCCGGCCGCGAGCGCCGGCGAGGCTCGGGAATCAGAGAGCCCGGCTCGTGCCGACCGCTCGGCGTCGGAGGTGCACCAGACAGCTGGGCAGGAACCCGACAGGGGGAACAAAACAGAACCCCCTCCTTACCTCAAGCAGGGCAGACCCCTAGCAGCAGCATGGGGCCTCGAGCAGGACGGGCCTCCGGGAAGCATGCCTCAAGGGAGACAACATGTTGGGGGGGCGGGGCCGATGGAGAGGGCATGGCTGACAACACGGAGGGGGAGCCGGAACCAGGCAGCCAGAGTAAAGGAGGAGGAGGGGAGCAGGCAGCTCTATTCATAGAGGGTGGGTGCCTAGAGTCCCCACCAATCGGAAAGGGGGGGAGGGAAGTTGTCCCTGATTGGCCCGTTTTCCCTCCAAGCACCAGGTATAAAAGGGACTGGCCTAATGGCATTTTGGTTGCTTTTTGCAGGGAGAAGGAGAGGAGAGTGAGAGCAACTGCTGGGCCTATCAGGGTCCGTGAGAGTAGGAGACACTTCAAGAGAAGAGGAACTCCTGCTGCCTTTTACTCACAGTGAAGTAACTGTGGGGTCAACCTGGAGTCCAACTACCGTGGTTAAGACATTACATTTAACCAGTGTGTAATAAAGGTCTACAAAACTCCACATCGGCTACTGTCCTGATTTCTACAGAGATTGATACTTTTTCTCATTTATCTCTGACGTACCACCGATCTACTTATCTTAAATAAGTTTAACGAGTGGTATTTTCTGCCAGAACTCGGTTTTAAAATGGCGTCTGTGTTCGTCTCTGTGACTCCTAAACCAAAGGTTGAGCCCTTTGTTCCACTTTTGGCGGGCCTCTCTACAGAGACCCTCCAAAGTGGTGCCATTCTGTCTGGGTTACCTCAGGGGTGTGGGAGGGGGTATAGGCACCCTGGACCGAGTTGCCTCGCCAACTCAGGTCGCACTCTGGAGTGATTGGCCCAGGTAGTGAGCCTACCCGCTCACCACTTAGCAGTATGTTGATTGACAGCCAGGCTGAATGAAAGGGGGTCTTCTGCATAAAAGCAGGGCTTTTGGGACTGGATCTTCAGAAGTCGCCACAGGACCTAAGAATCCGACGAGGGTAACGCTGAGCCGACCTGCAACGACCACACCTCCGGTGGAGCCCTGCTGAGCCGACTCACCACTTCCCGACGACAGAGGAGATCTCCCTGCCGGATAGTCTCTTCCTCTGACTGGTGGGAACAACCAGTCTCCTTCGCTTTTTATTCGCCTCAGGACGCAGTGGTCGAATTGCCCGTGCAGAGCACCTCGGCAACCGGATAGCCACTACTCCTGTACCGCGACCAAAAGGTGGTGCCTTGTGACGGAGCACTCCGTGGCTGGTCTCTTCCCTGGTGGTGCACCGGACTTCACTTCCCTTCGACGACGAGATCATCTCTACTCTTGGCAAAGACCCGACGTGCATCCACCACCAGGAACAACTGCCCCCGCCGGACCTGCCCTCCACAACAAGGTACCGTGTCCGCCTGGCTTCCCTTTCATTCGGTTCGAGTGAGGTGTCTTAATCCTCTCCGTTCCGCTGGGTCGCCTCCAAGCTTTGCTCATTCTTTGTTCTGAACTGGTTCAATCTGCCGATAACAATTTGCTATAAAGACTTGAATGCATCTCCACTAGAGACTTTTTGGGACATCGCGCCTTGCCTCTCTCCGAGTGGGCCTGGCCTCTGAACTTTACGATCTATTGTGATTCTTGCCTTCCTGCCTTCCTGCCGTCTGAAGTCTGCATGTAGATACTCGCGGGTGCCATCTAGGCATGGGTTTATATTAAGAGAAAGGACATCATGCGCATCTTGCGTGCGCTGTGACGGCTGAGTGGGTATGATGGTAATGTTGCAAATGCTGTCGTAACGATAATTGGCTTGCATCTAGGTGCCACATTTTAGTCAAATATTCTTTGAGCAGTGATTGAAGTGTACGAAAAGAAGTAGTAGAACTGTGTTCCCAACTGGCCTGCCCCCGCTCCCTACAGATCCCATTGTGATGCTGCCCCTTTAAGGGTTGCACGCACACGGCGGAGTGACGTTGTACTCTGCCGTGTGCAGTATAAATAAAGGGGGCATTCCGGCCGCGCAGAGCGACCGGGGAACCCGAACCACACAGACATGTCAGCGTGGAGTCTGTGGTGGGAGCGGGGCTCCCGGAGACCTGTGGGCGCACTGGACGCACCACAACAGAGCGATGAGGCAGGACTGCATCCCGGGCCAGGCAGTGAGACTCGCTGCGATTTTTGTTTGTTTTTGTAACATCTTCACCGTTCGAACATGCCGCATGGAAAGATGCAGTCCATGTGGTCGGCGGCCATTTTGTGACTGGGCCCAGGAAGGCCGCGGCTTTGATTTTGAAGCATCTAGAGGCCATCCAGGGCCAATTTATGGAACGCTTGGCAGCGGAAGGCTGCCTTCACCACATGCTGTGGTTTGAATGAAAATTGTACATATTTTCATTGAGTTACACTGAGTGAAGGGTGGATCTAGGGGAAGCCTGCTAAGCTAGTGGGACAGTCTCTGGGCCCACCTCGCTCAATTTATGGGACTCCCACCCACACGGGTGGAACAGACTTGGTGATGACATCCTGCTGGCAGTACTTTATGGACATCCGGGGATTCAGCTGGTGAAGGGTTTTGGTCAGCAGATTCCTGCCGGCAAGAAGAAGGAGCTGAGTTGCGGCCTTTGTGATCCATTACAAGGGTGCCTGTGCGCTCAAGGCCATGGATGGAGATGGACAGACGGCACCTCAACAGCAACTAGATCAAGGTCAGCCACAAGCGCAGCCCCTTCAGGCGCCCGTCCAACCTCCAGTACAACCTCCTGTAGCGGCTGTTCAACCTCCAGCACAGCCTTCTGCAGCGGCCGTTCAACCACCCCCTCAACGTCCTGTAGAGGCCGTTCAACCTCCAGTACAACCTCCTGTAGCAGCTGTTTAACCTCCAGTGCAGCCCCCTGCAATGGCTGCACCACAGGTACCTGGTGCAAGGCCCCCAGGTTCGTTACCACCAATGCCTGAGTTTGATATCTCGGGGGGGCACCTTCGAGCCTGGGGCCACGCTGGAAGATGTGGATGGACAGGCTGGAAATGTATTTCCGCGCCACAATGGAGACGAATGATGACAGCAAGTTGGCCACCTTGCTATACTGTGCAGGACCAGCGGTGCATGATGTATTCCTGTAGCTCCAGCCACGTGACGTCTCATATGCGGCGGCGAAGGATGCTCTCCATGATTACTTTCTCCCCCTTGCCAACGCGGACTATGAGAGATTCCTCCTGGGGGCTGCACACCAGAAAGATGATGAGACTCTAGATACGTTCTATGGGAGATTGAGAAGGTTGGCAGTGCCATGTGCATGGGTGGATACAGAGACTATGATCAGGAACCAGCTGATCCAGGGATGCACATCCAGCAAGTTCAGACGGCAAGTCCTGAGGGAACCCGGCATCATCCTTCCACGAATTCTAGAGCTGGGGCGGTGCCAAGAGGTTTCCGATCTGCGAGCGTCCCGAATGGAGACTGGGGTGCTCCTGAGCAGGACTGAAGAGGTCTGTGCAGTGGGACGTGGCAGAGGAGCGAGACAATGGAGGTTGAATCAACGGGAGAAGGCGCCGGCACCTGTAACTTCATGCTCCAAGTGTGGATATGACATTCCCGATCCAGCAGAGTGCCCAGCCATGGGGAAGACGTGTGGCAAGTGTGGCAGAGCCGACCACTATGCAAGAATGTGCAGAGCCACCACCCCAGTGGTAGTTCCCCGAGGTCCGGTGAGGGCTGGGTTCTTCCAGCAGCAGCGTCCATCTAATGTTGCCCAAGTCGATCAGGCAGAGGACAATCCAGCCAAGGAAGAGGAAGAGGAGGAGGAAGAAGAGAACATGTTCTTTGTCTCCAGCGTAGGTGTGTCGAGGGCAAAGACAAGGAGGCAGCCTCGATGCCAGGTGCTGGTGAACGAATCCCCTGTTCTTGTCCTGGTAGACATGGGGGCATCAGTGAATGTTATGGCTTGTGAAGACTATGGTGTGCCCTCCTACCCTGACCAAGCCCAAGGCTCGCATCTTCACCTTCGGAGACGCGGACCCCATCTGCTGGACGGGGCATTTGTTGCAGATGTAAAACATGGAGGATCTGCGATAAGAGCCTGGTTCTACGTGACGCCTGTCAGCAGCAACACTCTGCTAAGCTGTGCGGCGGCAGAGGCACTGGGAATCTTCACCTTTGCGTACTCTGTATACATTGATGACATTCAAGTACTACTGGAGAAACACGCTGCTCTCTTCGAAGGGATTGGGCAGATGGTTGGTGAGCCGGTGAAGTTGCACATAGACGACTCGGTTCAGCCTATTGCTCTCAAACACTGACAAGTCCCCTTTCACCTAAGAGAGCTGTTGGACAAAGAGCTGGACAATTTGGTTAGTTTGGACATAATAGAGAAGTTCGAAGCCCCGACACCGTGGGTATCCCTGATTTTAGTGGCTCGGAAACTGAAACAACCGGACTCTGTTCGCATATGCGTGGACATGCGCCTGCCCAACAAGGCTATCAAGAGGGAGCGGCACCTCACGGCCACTATTGACGACATCATTACTGAACTACAGGGTGCCCGTTTCTTCTCAAAGCTGGACCTCCGTGCTGGGTGCCATCAGGTTGTACTACATCCCGAATCAAGGTACATAACAACCTTCACCACCCATCGGGGGTTTTACAGAGACAACAGGCTGAGCTTCGGGGTATCAACTGTGGCCGAAGTTTTTCAGAACATCATCCGTGGGGCCCTGGCAGATCTGGAGGGCGTCCTAAACATTAGCGATGACATCCTTGTGTTTGCCAAATTTGAGTCAGAACACATGGTGAGCCTGGCTAAGACTTTCAAACAGCTCCATTCGCTGGGCCTGACCCTACACCGCGAGAAGTGCAAGTTCCTCTGGACCACCATTAAATTCTTTGGTTTTGTATTCAGGGCCGGCGGGCTGTCTACTGATCCACGCAAGGTAAATGACATCATGGAGGCCCGTACCCCCGAAAATGTCTCAGAGGTGAAGAGTTTCCTCAGAATGGTCACCTACTGTGGCCGTTTATCTGGCATCAAGATCAGAGCCACTGAGAGCCCTCACCAAAAAGGACATGGCCTGGCAGTGGGGTCCACTCAAGCAGGCGGCTTTTGATGACATTAACGGAGCCCTCACGGCAGAAGACGTCATGGCTTTCTTCAAATCTGCACTGCAGTCTGAAATTGTCGGCGACGCCAGTCTGTTCGGCCTGGGGGCAGTCTTGACGCAGATAGGCGCCAACCAGGAAGTCTGCCCCATTGCGTTTGCCAGCAAAGCGCTTTCAGAGACCAAACAACGGTACTCTCAAATCGAGCGGGAGGCTCTGGCTGTGTTGTGGGGCTGCCGCCACTTTCGACTCTATGTTCTGGGATGACCCATAACAGTGGTCACGGACCATAAACCCCTTCTCCCCATACTGGCGGGATCCATCGTCCAAACATCCGGCCAAAATAGAACGATGGATGCTGGCATTTTTAGAGTATGGAGTTTCGCTGGTGTATAGGCCAGGCAGTAACAACGCGGCAGACTATCTGTCAAAACACCCACGAGAAGGAACTGGCGGGGCGCCATCCACGTGTGCTGAGGAGGCAGACGAGCACATGCAGCTCGTGGTGGAAGCCTCTACACCCAACTCTGTGCCGGTGAAAGAACTCGAAAAGGCGTCGGGGGAGGATGACTGTTTTCGGATACTCAAGGCTGCCATCCAGCAGGACTCATGGTGATTGGTCATCGACTCCCTGGCAACTAGAACCCAGGAGGCCAAGTCCACACTGGAACAGCTGTGGAGAGTGAGGGGGGGAGCTGCCCCTCTCAGAGAACAGCCTGCTGCGAAGAGGGGACCACTTCGTCATCCCCCAGAGTCGGACACAGCAGATGATTGTGCTGGCACACCAAAGACACCAAGGCACAGCAAAGATGAAAACAGGTCTACGCCAGAAGGTCTGGTTCCCTGACCTGGAATGAAGGGTGGAAGAGTTCATGCCGTCCTGTGTATGGTTCCAAGCAGTCTCCACTGCTCAGAGAGAGCTGGAAATTGAGACCATGCCGAGAGGCTCCAAACCGTGGGAGGTGGTCCACGCAGACTTTTGGGTCCACATCAAGGGGTACCCATTTCCTGGTGGTGGTAGATGAGTGGTCACGCTACCCGGAAGTGGAGTTCATTGAGTCTGTGGCGTTCGACAAGGTGGTGGTGGCAATTTGTCAAAACCAGACAATCTTTGTCACAACCCCCTCTTTGCCTGAAGCCAATTTGCAGCCATACTTTCCTCACAAGAGCACAGTCTGTAGGAGTATGAGAAAGAAACTAATAGACTAGGTGCTTGAGTGAAAAGGCAGGAGCAGCAGCAACAGAGCTAGAGGAAACAACAATAACAGCTGTTTACTACTTTGATCAAAAGTACCAACCGTATCCAACACCACCCCCTATTTCCCACTCTTACCTGCTACGTGAAGAACAAGACCCGAAACCTACTTGGCCACAACGGAGGAAATGGAATGAAGAACAAAATAAAGAAGGTCCAGGAGAAGTCCCGTAATCCCAACAGGAAAGGATTGACAACAGTTTGTGTCGTACTGCAGAGCGTCCAGGTATTTAGTGAAAAGGAGTGACCAAAGAAGAAAACAGGAGAGCGTTCACAACAGTCACTCTTGTGTCCAAATGAAATAATCCTCGTGGTTCAGCAGAGCGTCCCAGGGTGCAGGTAAATGAGTCCGTGTATGGAGGTATGGAGGAGGGGGCAAAATAAACAAGGATAGAAGGAGTAAAGGAATGGAAATGAAAGAGAGGAAAATACAGGTAAGGAGCAGGTCTAAGCAGGAGCGGGAGGTACTTGACCTGGTTTCAGAAGCGATAACGCTGAGTTGCAGAGTTCTGGGGTAGCGACGTAACAGAACGGTAGGCAGTGGGAGTCCAGGTAACGTATGCCGGGTCAGGGGTAACAGGAATCAATCCGAAGGAGCCGAATACCAGAAATCAGGGGCAGTTCAAAATGGGCAATCTGTAATAACAGGCCAAAGAGTCAAAACAGGTTCAAGAAACAAGATTGCAGGAAACGGACACTACAAAACTGGCTGTAGAACTCAGTTAAGGAGCACCGTTCTGTGTGCGCAGCAAGAATAAGTAGTACTGGCATACAGACATGAATGATGGTCCGTGCGTATCACGTCACCGTAACGCCTGACTCGAGTACTAACACGGAATGCTGGATGCTGCAGTCCACACAGAACCGCTGTGTTTTCGGCGTTGAGCCAGACGCCAAGGAATCTTCCAAGTGATTGGAGGGGCCATCGCAAGTCTTTGTGACTTTAAATAAGGTCGATTCACGACAGTAGCCCCCCCCCCGCAAAGGGCAGCGCTCCCTGGAATCTCGCAGGCGTGTTTGCCAAAAGGAGCGCAAAAGTCGAGGAGCATGTAGGTTGGAAGCCGGTTCCCAAGTCCTGTCTTCCGGGCCATAGCCTTTCCAATCGATCAAATATGAGCGCACCCCGTTCCTCACTCGGGTGTCCAAAATTGCGTCAATCTCGTATTCTTCTTCACCCTGCACTTTCAGTGGAGCTGGGGATAGAAGGAGACGAGTGCCAGAAACATATGGACGGAGTAAGGAAACATGAAACACAGGGTGTACACGCCAAGGGGAAGGGATTCGTAGACGCATGGCAGCTGGATTGATGCAATGCGAAACCTCATAGGGGCCTAGATAGCATGGCAGAAGCTTCTTCTTGCCCCGAAGAGTAAGGTGTTTGGTTGATAACCATACCCGGTCACCTGGAGTGTAAACAGGGGCTGGAGAGCAATGTTTATCCGCTTGTTCCTTAGTGCGATGCTGGGTGGCTTGGAGGTGGCAAAGAACAGAGGTACGTAGAGAGAGCAGTGAATCCCTCATTTTCTTAGCAGCAGGAACCCGGTCTAAAGAGGGAAGGACGGCAGGAGGAGTCCTCGGGTGCAGGCCATACAAGTCGTAAAACGGAGAACACCCCACCGATGAATCTCGGGGATTGTTGTAGGCAAATTCAGCAATCCCCAACACAGACAACCAATCTGACTGATGTTGTAGACATAGACAGCGAAGGTACTGTTCCATGGTAGCATTAGTACGCTCCGTATGACCGTCTGTCTGTGGATGATATGCTGAAGACAAACGAGCATCGATGCCCAGAGCAGTGGTTAATGCACGCCAGAATCGTGACGTAAATTGCGATCCCCTATCGGATATCACCACTGTGGGAAGTCCAAAATAGCGGACTCTGTTGTCGAAGAACAAAGAGGCGAATAGGGAGGCAGATGGGATACCAGGACCCGGAATAAATCGAGCCATCTTGGTAAACTTGTCCACCACTACTAGGATTGCCGTCCTACCCTGAACCATAGGAAGATCCACTACAAAATCAAGCGTAACCATGTACCATGGGTGCGGAGGCAATGGCATATTCATCAGAAGACCGACTGGTTTACCTGGTTGGCCCTTGCATTGGGTACAGACGGCACACGTGGCAACATATAGATCGACTTCTTTTTTCATCCTGGGCCACCAACACCATCGGCTTAATAACTCATGAGTTTTGGTCCGGCCTGGATGTGCTACCAGTTTGGAATCATGGGACCATTCAAGAGCCATTCTCCTTGTCTTGTTGTCTGGCAAATACAAGAGGGCATGAACATAGGGAAGACCCGACACCAGTGTAGCCCCCAGTTCTTCAAGAGAGGAGACATGATCCTTGGCCCATCGCCGGACCAGATCCAATAGCGATGGAGAGACTGCACAAACACAGACTACTGATCCAGTTGGCAAAATCCATGTTACCCGTTTGTTGGGAGTACAATCGGTGCCAATCCGGGACAAAGCGTCTGCCTTCCCATGTAGGGGGCCAGGACGATAGGTCACAGTGAAATCGAACATTGTGAACAAAAGGTGCCAGCGTATTTGTCGAGCATTGGTACACTTGGCCTGTGACGGAGCTTGCAAGTTCCTATGACCGGTATAAACGGTAACTGGATGTCACGCACCCAAGAGATGATGCCTCCATTCCTTAAACGCAGCCCGTATGGCCAAAAACTCTCTGTCCATTATTGTATAATTGCGTTCAGCAGGGGACAACTTCCGGGAAAAAAAAATGCCACAGCGTGCAACTGTTGCGTAGAAGGGCAGATTTGCGAAAGGATAGCTCCTACAGCAACAGCAGAGGCATCAGCTTTTACAATAAATGGGAGAGATGGGTTTGGATGTTGTAGAACAGGCGCTGTTGTAAAGGCCTCTTTCAAAGCTTGACAGGCAAACTGTGCATCAGAGTTCCATACAAAAGCAAAGGTAGGGCTGGTAAGACGTGTAAGGGGAGCTACGATTTCTGAAAAGGAAACAATGAATCTGCGATAAAAGTTTGCAAAGCCCAAGAAGGATTGTAAGGCTTTTACAGAAGTAGGAACAGGCCACTCGAGCACTGCCTGGACTTTGGAAGCACACATATGGACTCCTTCTGCTGATATTTGGAACCCTAAGAATTCAACTGAGGATGCATGAAAAAACGCACTTTTCCAGTTTTGCGTATAAGGAGTTTTCTCGTAAACGTTGCAAAACAGAGCAAACATGCTGAACGTGTTGAGTCAAATTATCAGAGAAAATCAAGATATCATCCAGGTATACCACTACATAACAATCCAGCATGTCCCTGAAAATATCATTGACAAAATGCTGGAAGGTGGCTGGGGCGTTACAAAGGCTGAAGGGCATCACACGGTATTCATATAGACCGAACTTGGTTTTAAATGCGGTATTCCACTCGTCCGCCTTTTGCATCCTGACCAAATTGTAAGCCCCTCTTAAATCCAACTTGTTAAAAATGGTGGAGGAGGCCATTTTGTCAAGCAGTTCGGATATCAAAGGCAGTGGATACTGATTCTTTACAGTGATTTTGTTTAGATCTCTATAGTCCACACAAGGACGTAAATCCCCCTCTTTTTTGGGCACAAAAAAGATGGGTGACGCTGCAGGAGAGCGAGATGGCCGGATATGCCCCAGCCGTAGGGCATTGTCTATCTATTCTCGTAGATGGTCCTCCTCTTTTTGTGTCAGGGAGCACTGCCCCAGGGACTAAATCAATTGGTCAATCATAACTTCGGTGCGGAGGAAGCTTTTCAGATAACTTCTTGTCAAAGACATCGACATACTGCCTGTATATCTCAGGTAACTCCGGGGTAGGTGTTTGCGACGTGGCATTAACCGAGGACACATTTGCGACCATAGCCAAGCAAGGCGAGAGCTCTGGAATAACTGCTTGCGGCAATGTTCGGAAGAGAATTGCACTGTTTGCTCGAACCAATCAATAACAGGATTATGTGTTCGCAACCAAGAAAGGCTGAGAATAATCCCGAATTGTGGAGCTGAAATAAGATCAAACACAATGTACTCCGAGTGACCTTCAGCAGTCAACATCCGAAGAGGCCCCGTCTGTTACGTTATCTGACCTGATATCAGACGGGAACCATCAACGGCATGTACTTCTTCCGGGATATCTTTGATTATAATGGATAATCCATGGCGATTAGCCAGCTGGACGTCCATGTAATTCCCACTTGCGCCGGAATCGATCATGACAAGGCTGAAAAATGCCTCCAAACCAGGAGCAGAAAATGACATATGAAGGTATACGTGAGAGGGAGAACAACTGACCCCTGAGCCTTGTATCTGCTGACTCGTCCTGCAAGCTCGAGTTAAGGACAAGTCTTGGCTTTTCCCACCAACTTAGCTGGTCTTTTGGGACAGACACGAATGTAGTGACCTGCCTGGCCACAATAAAAACAAAGGTTGTGAAGCATGCGTCTTTCCCGTTCCGTCTTGGACAAAGGCCCTCTGATAGCCCCTATTTGCATGGGCTCTGCTTCACTTGAAGCGCTGGCAGTACCCGTGTCTGGTTTGCCGGAGGTGCAGAGTTCCGGGTGTCTGTGTTCTCCCTGTCTCTGCCGCTGTCTGGCATCAACTTGTAAGACTAGGTCTACCAGTTCTGAAAAAAACAGACGGTACTGCTGGTACTACTGCTAGGGCATCTTTAAGTTCGTCGGAAAGGCCCTTATAAAGACGGCAGTTTTTTTTTGTTCTGGCCATGAGGTTTCAACTGCTAGCTGGTTAAAGCGAGCGCAAGATAGGTCGCAAGGTCCGTTTTTCCCTGAGTGATAGCCAGAAATTCAAGATCAGAGGCTTGAGCCTTGTGTCTCATGTCAAACACTGCATCCATAGCTTGGATGAGAGTGTCAAAGTTATACAACACCGGGTCGTCCCCCTCTAAAAGAGGGTTAGCCCAGGCAGCTGCCGTCCCACCCAAATGGGACAGAAGAAAGGCAGCTTTTGTTGTGGCATCAGGAAACGCCAGGGGTCGGCAAAGAAAATGCAAACGGCACTGGTTAACAAATGTGCGATACGTTTTAGGGTCTCCCATAAAACGTTCTGGTGGAGCAAGAGGAAAAGGCCCGGGCAATACCACTGGGGACGGAGCAGGAGGGGACAACTGGGGTTGTCGGGGGGCCTGCAACTGCTGCAGCCTCACCAAATTCCTCATCAGGAGGTAACGGTTGTACAAAGCTCTGTAACACGTCCATACGTTGGTTTAAAGTCGTATGGGCCGATGCCATATCTGCACGCAAGGCTGACAAGGCTTGCATGAGTGCCTGTACTGGATCTGGCCCGTGATCCATTTCACAGGATGATAATAAAGGCTCCTTAATCTGTCAAAACCAGACAATCTTTGTCACAACCCCCGCTTTGTCTGAAGCCAATTTGCAGCCAAACTTTCCTCACAAGAGCACAGTCTGTAGGAGTATGAGAAAGCACATAACAGACTAGGGGCTTGAGTGAAAAGGCAGGAGAAGCAGCAACAGAGCTAGAGGAAACAACAATAACAGCTGTTTACTACTTTGATCAAAAGTACCAACCGTATCCGACACCACCCCCTATTTCCCACTCTTACCTGCTCCGTGAAGAACAAGACCCGAAACCTACTTGGCCACAACAGAGGAAATGGAATGAAGAAACAAATAAAGAAGGTCCAGGAGAAGTCCCGTAATCCCAACAGGAAAGGATTGACAACAGTTTCTGTCGTACTGCCGAGCGTCCAGGTATTTAGTGAAAAGGAGTGACCAAAGAACAAAATAGGAGAGCCTCCACAACAGTCACTCTTGTGTCCAAATGAAATAATCCTCGTGGTTCAGCAGAGCGTCCCAGGGTGCAGGTAAATGAGTCCGTGTATGGAAGTATGGAGGAGGGGGCAAAATAAACAAGGATAGAAGGAGTAAAGGAATGGAAATGAAAGAGAGGAAAATACAGGTAAGGAGCGGGTCCAAGCGGGAGCGGGAGGTACTTGACCAGGTTTCAGAAGCGATAACGCTGAGTTGCAGAGTTCCGGGATAGCGACATAACAGAACGGTAGGCAGTGGGAGTCCAGGTAACGTATGCTGGGTCAGGGGTAACAGGAATCAATGTGAAGGAGCCGAATACCAGAAATCAGGGGCAGTTCAAAATGGGCAATCTGTAATAACAGGCCAAAGAGTCAAAACAGGTTCAAGAAACAAGATTGCAGAAAACGGACACTACAAAACTGGCTGTAGAACTCAGTTAAGGAGCACCGTTCCGTGTGCGCAGCAAGAATAAGTAGTACTCGCATACAGACGTGAATGATGGTCCGTGCGTATCACGTGACCGTAACGCCTGACTCGAGTACTAACACGGAATGCTGGATGCTGCAGTCCACACAGAACCGCCGTGTTTTCGGCGTTGAGCCAGACGCCAAGGAATCTTCCAAGTGATTGGAGGGGCCATCGGAAGTCTTCGTGACTTTAAATAAGGTCGATTCACAACACAATTGAGAAGATCTTCGACACTCATGGACTGCCCACAGGGCTTTGCTCTGACAATGGCCTGCCCTTCCAGGGGGGGTATTTCGCTGGGCTGATGGAGGAGTATGGCGTTCACCACCGCAAGGTTACTCCACTGTGGCCGAGAGCCAACAGGGAAGCTGAAAGAATGATGCGAACTCACAACAAGGTCTTTCGCATTGCTTAAGGGGAAGGCAAGTGCCTGGAAAGGGCACTGTACAAATTCCTGAGAGGATACCGCAACACTCCCCATACCTCCACTGGGGTTGCCCCTGCCGAGGCAATGTTCCAACGGTGCCCATGAGACCCGCTGCCAGAGCTTGGTGAGCGGGAGCCCGCCGTGATCCACAACGAGGAAGTGGAGCGGGAGCGCCATGAACAAACTGCAAATGAGAACATTCAGAGAGGACTGAGACCACTGAGGTTGGTGCCCGGGGATGAGGTGCTGGTGAAGAACCGACACCCCCAAGGGCAAGGGAAGCTGTCTTTGACCTATGAGCTGGAACCCCTAGACGTGGTGGCGGTAAAAGGGTCGATGGTGACTGCCTCCGACGGCCACACCTCTGTGACAAGCAATGCTAGCTTTTTCAAACGGCTAGGAGAACCAAAGACTGAACCAAGGACTGAACCGGTGCCCAGCGGGCAAGTGGTGGAAGTTCCGGATAAATGCGGTGGTTCCATGTGCCTTCCTGGCTTCCCGGCTTTGGAGCGGGCGCTGAAGGGGCTGTTCATTTGTTTCTGTTTTGTTATGAAAAAGGAGGAGTGTGATGCTGCCCCTTAAGAGCTGTACGCACGCACGCAGCAGAGTGATGTTGCACTCCGCCACGTGCAGTATAAATAAAGGGGGCGTTCCCGGCTGCGCAGAGCGCCCGGGGAGTCCGAACCACACAGACGTATCGGTGTGGAGTCTGTGGTGGGAGGGGAGCTCCAAGACACCGTGGGCGCACTTGGCACACCACAACACCCATCACCACACTCCCTCCCACGCACAATACAAACACCCAAACACATGCACCTGCTATTTAAGGACATGTTTAGTGCACTGAAAGTGCACGTTTTCAACTTGTTCCTACACTTTTATTTTAAAACAAAACCATTCCAGAACAGTTTCTTTTTAAAATAAAAGTAATGACGTGTCGCCATGGAAATGGCAGGACACCTCTTTCCTCAATAAGTATAAACAGACCGTTTCACAACACACAGCAGCAGATTTTCGATTCCATTCCTCTCTCTGTGTTACTTTGAGTATTCTGTGACTCGTTTCTGTGCTCTGGTCAGCTACCTTCGTTGCTTGTAGCCCGTGTGGACAGATACCAGTACCACCGCTATCAATTATTTTAGTTTGTGCAACACACAATGGATACAATAATGCCCTACATGTACGAGCCCGAGTATACCGAGGAGGAACTACTGGAAAGGGAAACACGTGAAAACGATGGGGCTTCAGACAGCAGTTGGCAGGACGAATCAACGGATGAAGACACTGGACCTAGTCGCATGGACGGTGTTTCCACCTGGTGCACATGCAATCGGTGCGAGCTAATGCCAACCGAGGAGGAGAACTGCTGCTGCTGTGAAAACTCGGGATGCGTGGCCTACATTTCGGAAGGCGAGCCACGACCGCAATGCATCACCGAGCTGCCAGACTTCAGGGCAGCCTGTCTCACACGGTCCGTGTTGAGGATAATGATGGTGCTTATGCACGAACTTCGCGAAGCTGTTCGTCCTCCTAATCCGAGTAACGAGTAAGTATACTCTGCTTGTCATGCCACTCCTATTTCATGGTCTTCTACTATATCCAAAATTACATATGCATATCATTGTAACGCATGAAAGTCGTTCAATAGTGTGCAGTGTCTAGATAGCATTTGTCCGAGCAGAATGCCATTAGTTACAAGAATTGTCATTGACAACAAACGTTTATTAAACTTATCTTTGTCATTTAAAAACAGTTTGTTTCATTCGTTTTCACAGGTGGTACAGGCTGGTGGCCTATCGTTCCTTTACATGGTGGCTTCACGGGAGGCTTGGACACCGCGTTCGAAGAGTGATACCCGCCTGTGCCGTTCATGCCATAAGAGAAATGTTCCCGAGTGACAGCGGTCAGTACAGGGGATTTTCTATCGCTGTGCTGCAACCTGAACTGTACAATGTGTAAAGTTTTGTATTTTTGTGTCATAAAAATAAGCTACAAAATAAAACACCACATATATTTTAACAACGGTTGTTTCGATTTTTTAAATCAATCAAGTGTGTCTCCATTCAAGGATGGACGTCAGACATCTGTGCTTGGAATGGGTAAAGTTCAGGTCGCTGTGAAGCGGGGTGGTCACTATCTAAGCTAACATAATATATTATCAATAATGCATGCACTAAATAACACTTGTTCAAAGTCTTTCAGTCGGTTATGTCTCTATAAAAGTCACACATATATCAATACTATCAATTAACATTGGATTATACAGGCCTTGGGTCAAGGGTCTTGAC
The DNA here is from genome assembly GCF_040938575.1 of Ambystoma mexicanum. NCBI lineage: Eukaryota > Metazoa > Chordata > Amphibia > Caudata > Ambystomatidae > Ambystoma > Ambystoma mexicanum. The sequence continues at coordinate 982,578,673 of NC_090928.1, read as the reverse complement.
CACTATAATACACTGTTTAAAGTGTGGGTCTGTGCTCACAAGAATCTCCGATATGTGGCATTTGTTATTGATAGGCAACGATATACTGCAGTAGGGGTCTAATGTTAGTTGGGGATCTGCTAGGTGGCCATCATGGCGTGGTCAGTGGTCTGGCACATGAAGAGAATTCCTTGCAGGGACACAGGGTCAGAATGGCAGTAACTTTCCACTGGCGAGGGTGCGTGGGCAAGGACACGTTTGTGGAGATGAACGAGCCATGTGCTTGGTTCAGGCCGGTTCACATGCAGGGCCGTGATCTCAGTGAGTGATGTGTTACATTTATTAGCTGTTGCAAATACCTCTGGAGTTTTCCAGTCAGGGTGGGAATGAGACTGTGGGCCATGTGCTCTGCGCGCTGTACTATCGCAGTGAGGCCTGGTCACCAAAATGGAGTGGAAAGGGGGTACAAAAATGGATGCCCCGTGTCCTGCTCAGTGTTCCCATCTACGCGAATGTCATGCAAAGTTAACAACACATAAGGGCAAGGGACGGGCGCAAACGGCCAAGGTGCCAAACAGCATGTACTCTTCAAAAGGTATCCCACGCCCAGGGGCCATCGCTCAAATGGCCTCCTCAGACCCCGTGTCTCCAGGCAGGCCTCCCCTGAGGCAGGCCGCCCCCCTGAAATCCACATAAGTGTGTCTCCATTCAGCAGTCTTCCTGTGCCTTATCTGCACGCCCCAGGCCCATCCATCCCACCCCCTCTATCAAAGGCGGTTCGCACCCGGGGATGAGCGCTGGCATGGGGGGGTGTGACGGGCGCAAACGGCCAAGGTGCCAAACAGCATGTACACTTCAAAAGGTATCCCACGCCCAGGGGCCATCGCTCACATGGCCTCCTCATACCCCGTGTCTCCAGGCAGGCCTCCCCTGAGGCAGGCCGCCCCCTGCAATAAACATAATACCACGACATCGACACGTCATTCATTCACAAACACACCCCTGTTTCTAATACTTTATAAACCACTTGATATGTCTCATGAGAACATCTTTGTGCTTTGCAAGTCAACTCCTGAACCTTCTACCTGAGAAGCACTGAGATCCATTCTAATCTGCTTGTCGCCGTGCTATCTGTGACCGCTTCGAGCAAACTCGTCAGTGTGCTACCTGTGGCCATCTACCTGTTCTCCTGCAACATACTGCTTGGCCTGCTGAATCCAACTGTTTGTTGGTCAAGGTAAGTCCATGTATCCTAGTCATATTTCGGTCATTTTTACATTTCAATCTATTTGCTATTACAGTACCCAATAGAGCTATGGTCATTGGTCTCATTGCTTTTGACTTGAGTTTCAATTGTTATGCTATCAATAGATCTATTTATTTTCATCTGTGTCAATTGTCATCGAATTGCATCCTTCAGGGGTCCAGTCTATAATGTAAGCATGGTTCCTTTTCGTGCAAGACAAAACAGACATTTCTGTAATTTATGCAAATACTAAGCCACACATGATGAACTGGTATAGTTCCGGTGACCAAAACAAACCTTGCATTGAGCATGGTATGGTTCATTTACCTTTTTATGACATTTTTATTAATCAAGGTTTTATAATAATCTTGATATTTACTTTTCAGAATTTTCAACAATGCCTGCCTGTTCGATTAGCGGTTGCCCTTCGAAGACCCATGCTAAATTTGAAGGCACTACAATGCATGCATTCCTGAATCCTGTTGATCGAATAAGAGAATGGGTCAGACATTGCAGATATCCACTGGATGAGGGGGAAAGTAGAGTCCAACAAGTCTTTGAGGACAAGAGGGGTGATCGATACCGCATCTGCAGCCGGCACTTTCCCTCGAACATGTACACCACATCTTGGGTAACAAAGAAGAACAAACGGCAATCGACACGAAAATTGCTCGCAAACGCTATTCCCACTCTATTCATCCACAATCCACCACTGGTGAGTCAAGTGTCCGTTTTTAGCTTTAGGCCTTGCGGTAGTGTGTAGGTAGCCAAATGGATTCATTGATATTTTAGGTGTTGTTTCCAATTTGTAATACTTTCGACATTGATATGAGTGCATAGCTTTTTGAATAATGACATTTATCAATATATTATTTTTAGATTTCATAACCCACAAACGAAATCTATATATGGGCACAGGGAACTGTGCTATATTGCGCATTACTCAAGTATTCTGTCTCCTTACATGGCAATTTTAAATATTGGCATTTCAATATCAAACAATAATTTACCTTTACAACTTCTTGAAAAACAAAATCTGAAGCAAGAACATTCTACTTCCGTCACGTGCTAACAGTTATCAACCACTTCCAGCGCGTATCAGGTAATCATACTTGGCTAGTCCGCTACAGACTTGTTTTATGCATGTCAAGTAATAGTTTGTATATATCGTGTGATTATTTTACCAATTGTTTGGTTAGTGCTTTCCAATATTGATATACACCTTAGTTGTCATCCCCTGGTGTTTGTTTTCAGTTATAATTAGTGTTATCCATACTAATGCAAGTACTGTCTTTCAGGGAGATGCTGAAGCGTCCACCACATTGACAACAGCCCTAGATGTTCTTCAGCAGCCCGAGGTATGGATACTGACAGCTCAACTGACTGTGATCATCAGGACTGGAACACTTGTCGTTTGATTGTTCTACACCATGTTTCATTTGTGGTTAGCCGTTGATATGTACCTGTGCGGTCGACCCCAAGCGTGTGTTGTGTTTTCAATATTGTAATCCTCACTAATGCAAATACTATGTTTCATGCAGTTGTTGAATCGTCAACCCACGCACTTGATGTGGAGCCTGACATTCAAGTAATTCCGGTGGAAGCGGGACCATGCGAATACGAATCGGTGCAACAGCTTTCGGAGGTGCGCACCACATTGACAACAGCCCTAGATATTCTTCAGCAGCATGAGGTATAGATACTGACAGCTCCATCGAGCGTGATCATATAACGTGATTCCATTTTCTATACTTTCTTCCCTATTAACACAAGTACTGTGTTTCAGGGAGATGATGGAGCTTCCACTACAATCACAAGATCCCATTTAGATGAGGCAGATGTAAAGAAATCGGAGAAATAAGTCGATTAAATCTGATCATTTTTAAATATTCCTTGATTCTTTTAGACAATGCAACATTTGTGGTTATCTCTTTATATATACCTGTGCCGTCGACCCCAAGTGTGTGTTATGTTTACGATATTGAAAACCATACTAATGCAAGTACTGTGTTTCAGGGAGTTGCTGATGCCTCCTCTTCAATACAATCATTCGTGGCAGTCCATGTAGAGCCAGAGGTATGGATACTGACATCTCCATCGAACTAGGTCATCAGAGCTCGAATACTTGCCGTTTGATTGTTCCACACAATGTTTAAATCGTGTTTGGCTATTGAGATGTACATGTGTGTTCATCCTCATGTGCGTTTTACGCTAACAATATTTTGATACACAGTAATGAAAATACTATGTTTCAAGGAGTCGATGGAGCCACATTCCGTGCTGTCTATGAGGATACAGAAAATATAGTCGTTGCAGCACAAGAGGAAGGAGAGACATGCGGATACGTATCGGAGCAACAGCGTGCAGATGTTGAAGGTCGAGTCAAAAAAGTTGTAAAGAAAAGAAACCAAAATAAGGTTAGTTACAAACAGTTCATAACTTTAGAAATTATTTTGTGCTGTGGACTATTTTATGTTTTTTTCCAGTCAATTGTACTATACTTTATCTTGTGTTTAAACTGAACATCCCTTTTCCAATCTGTCCTCTAGTTGCCCGTGGGTCTACGAACTATACATACACAGACAGTGAAGCGAATGAGAGATGTTGCTTGCCAGACCATTTACACTATGGAGGAACTATTAATTCAGACTCGGCATGTTGAGACTCAGGATGCTCATGCCCAATGGCCAGAACATGAAATGAATGTGTCCGGAGAATCCAGCAAAGTTTTATTGGACCATTGCTACAGTACGACCGCACCGCCGCAACAACATGATACTGGAAGTATTGAAGATAGCTCTGAAGTAGTCGCAGAATAAATTCACACAATCTACACCCACCAAATAATTGCCATCAAAAAAGCTGTCGCCATTATTGTGTTCTCCCATCAATGTTGAGGTACCAGATGTTGAAATGACAGAGAATGAACCAGCAGCAGCATTCACCGACGCATCAGAACTTGATAGCAGCAATATTTCTTTCAAATGTGGTGATATGTCCTCAACGTCACAGGCCGAAACAACTTTGACGCAGGATGACAGTCTAATGAAAGAGGGCAAATACATAGTATTCGACAGTTGTTTGATGGATATTATAAGTATGCTGAAATGTGGGCATTCCGTCAGAGGCAAAGTATGTGGGAAGCCATTGATTCATGTGACTCGTCAAAAACAAGGCAGTAACGTCACAATACATGCCGCCTGTAGATTACATCATACGTTCTCATGGTCTGCACAACCGATGCTGGGGAAACTGCCAGCAGGCCATCTACTGTGTGCAGCTGCATCGCTTTTTAGTGGCTCCAGTTTTAGAAAGTTAGAGTCTTTCTTTCAGTTTGTGGGACTCCATTTCATTTCAAAAACGCAGTACTACAAATACCAACATGATTATCTGTTTCCGGCCATTAGTGATACTTGGAAAATTGAACAATTGTCTCTAGCAAGTACATTCGAAGGCAAACGATTCAGGCTAGCTGGCGATGGACAGTGCAACAGCCCTGGATTTTCTGCCAAGTACTGCACCTACCACTTTCAGGACATGGATAGTAAGAAAATTGTGAGTTCGGTGGTCGTGCAGGTAACACAATGTACATCCTCAGTGGCCATGGAGAAACTAGGATTTATAAAATCAGTGGAATATCTACAATCGAGGGGAATGCACATCGACCTCATAGCCACGGACAGACCTGTTTCAATTGCCAAGACAATGAGAGAGCAGTTCCCACATATTAAACATCAATTTGACGTATGGCATCTTGCTAAATCAATCAATAAGAAAATCTCGGCTGCGGGGAAAAAGTATTTCAGAGTGGTCCCAGTCTATCAGCAGCCATCTTTGGTGGAGCTCCAAAACTTGTGAAGGGTCAGTGGAAATACTACTTGAAAAATGGCGGTCACTGATGCACCACTGTACCAAAGTGCACCGCTGGTCAGAAAACCTACATTTCCACCAATGTGAACATGGCCCTTTATCCCCAGTGGAGGCACGGAAGAAGAAGTGGTTGAATCCATCTACACCGACACACAAAGCCATTGAGAAGATTGTTTTCGATAAAACTCTATCAAGAGATTTGAGGGGACTGACAGAATTCTGTCACACAGGAGGTTTGGAGGTGTTCCACAATATGTGCCTAAAGTACAGGCCAAAGCGCTTGCATTTCAGCATACAGGGCATGAGACGTAGGACTCTACTTGCCGTCTTGGCCCATAACGAGAATCTCGGCCGTGAACGATCTAGGACTAAGGGTAATGTAAGGATGCCTCGCTACACTAAGGCCTTTTCAAAAAGAAGTAAGCAATGGGTGATCAAACCAGTCTATGAGGAAATGGAGTTCGACTTTGTCAAAAGCCTTATTGTTGCTGTATTAGAGAAGCACAGATATGGAATTTTGAACGTTTCTGTGCAGAGCACTGATCCATTGCCACCCAACATTGCCACTGTGCCATGTCCACCCAAAGGAGAGCTGGTTGTGAAGTACAAATCCCGGTTTAAATAATTGTAATACGATTGTCTTTTTGTAAATACATTTTATTGTACAGTGTGCATACAAAGTACGCTAACCCTAACCCCTACCTTCACCATCCTGGGTGCCGAACTACATGGGTGTCATCTTTGAATTCTCTATCTATTCACCTCATATTGCTGACCTTGTCTATATGTGTATGTATATATTTTTGTTGATGTAACTAATTTTCCCAATCTCTTATAAATGCTGGGCACTGTTAACCGAGGGGAGGCTTGCGTATTGCAAATAATAAAACAAACAAACAATAAATCTCACTTTCAACTCAACTCCTCGGGTACTTTATACTTTCCCTGACCTTCCCCAAAAAATTAAAAGTCTCAATAGTTATGGTTCTTTGGGGCTTCAAAGCTCGCAGACAAAAAGGACAAAATTGGGGCCTTAGAATGCGCCAAGCGAGCCGTTGCAGATTGGAGAGAAGCCAGTTCGCATTTGCACATTGAGGCGCACTACATAGATGGATTTGAAACTTCAAGTTCTCACAGATGGCTTTACTACGGGATGTTGCAAAGAAAGAATGTATGCTCATTTCTAGTGAAGGTCAGCGGCTTTGATTTTCAGCTTGCGCCCTGAAGAGGCCCACAACTCGCACTGGCAGTATAAGGTTCTATTGTTTTTTTACCTTGAGAGACAGGGACCATGCAGAAAGAACTTAATTTTAAGGGGGGGTTGGTGGGTGCAATAACGTTTGAGATGATAAGGCAGAAAATTCTTAAACTAGACCGAGTTTCATGTTAGTTCAGTATACGAAAAATCGTTGTCAAGAGCACAGTGGAATTTACAGACTGCATTACGCAGAGACACAATGGAAATTGCAAATATAATGTAAGTAACTCTTTAGACGCTTTTATACCGGAATGAAGAATTAATGAATGGATGCATGAATAAATGAATGAATGAAGAGCTTTGAAAAGGTTTGTGGGATCGTCCTTGTAGTAGGCACATGGGCATGCAGGTCCACATTCCACATGCATGTAGACAAAAAGTTGTTTCTCATTGTGTACTAACCTCAATTTATTTAGTTAGTTTTCGCATTGATTTAAGAGCCGAACATACTCCATTGCACTATCCTTGAAAGCAAATAGTTTCAGCTCGGCCGTAATAAATAAAATGAATAATATTAATAAAGATCGGCTGGCGAGACTAATTATAAACTTTATGTTTTCAAAATAGGTACATCCTTCCCTTTTGCCCCTGCCACCAGTTTCAGACACCGGCAGATGGATTTTTTAACCGCCAGCTGCAGCTTAATGTAAACAACTGCACCATTCTGATGATCTTATGGGACGATCGCCAAGGGCCCATATGCCCTTATGCGGTACTAGCGGCTAGAAGCAACATATCAACCTTTACGCTGGCCTAGTCCCTACTTGATGGAACAGCCTTGCGGTTCAACGTGCAACAAAAGTGCTTCTTTGAACGAAAACCAACACCCTGTGTACCATAAAGGAACAGCACGTGACTCACGATAAAATTTTGCAGATTTGCGGATAGATAAAAGAAAATAAATGACTTTCGGAGTTCATATGGCAATTGCAGAATATTCTATAAACATTTAATGTCAAATAAATGTACTTTACCAAATTTACCATGTTGCTGTTTGATTTTGAAGTACATTTTCATATTCCGAATTGTGGCGCGCTGTGTTGTGAGCTGATCTGTGTTGGTTTCCGGGTTCTGTGTGAAGTCGCGTAGAAGACGACTGGGCGCGTTTGCCTATGCAGCACAGAAACGTCACGGAGAGAGGCGGGGAATATGAATGTTTTGATAATGTCAGGCTCAGGGGCGGGGGATATGATTTAGTGCCGCAAAAGCAGGTCAGCCAGGGCGATGGGGGAAATGATAGAATTATCACAAAATGGCAGCTCCCTGGTGCCTGTTTTCGCATGCGTTTAATGGACGAAAACTCGGGTAAGGTCCATAGGAAATTTTTCTAAAATCGAGTGATTTACGCTTAAAAACACATTGCCGACCCGTAGGGGCAATAAAAAATTTTGACTGAACCATTCCATTAATCTTAAAAAGTATAGGACACCGGTCCCAACTGCTCCCGCCCACATTGGCCACTGTCTTTGAGGCACGTAGCATATTAAAGCTGAAATGGTCTTTGTTACCAGGAAGTGCCTCAAGCTGAATTACTAGTGTATGCCGAAAATAAAAAAGGCATACACTCCGACCAGATTGGCGTGTATTAACCAGTTTGGACAATGGATTGCGTGTGGGTATTGGAAAAATGAAATGTGTAGAGCCCACATTTTTGCTATGTTCTTAAGTGTGAATGTAACATGCAATAATCAACTGCAAAGGACACAACTATTGTCTTTGCTAAAGTTTGTTTATGTCTGCAGTGGGGCAGGGCACTGTCTAACCAAAGGCTGGCCTTACCTGGGCCTTTGTGTCACTGAGTGTGTCACTCCAACCCCAGCACCAGTCTGAATGGAGGGCTTTAAGCGGGTAACAGTAGCTAGTGCTGAGCCCTGGCAGTCTCCAGAAACGTAATTTGAGCCGACACCAAGCACACAACACAAACTTGAGTGCTGGTCAAGAACCAGTCCTGTGTTAATCACGAACTATGTACCAGAAAAGTCAACACCTGACTCCCAAAGGGTGAAGCTGTCCAAATCTAGGTATGTGACTCATTGTTTGCAGTCATTTTAATGTTAGGATGTTATACATGAAACTAGATGGCAGGCCAGTGTACATTATTTGCCCAGAAGACTTGCAGGCTTGACTCATCGTCACAGATATGTCAAATGAAAAAGTGTGCTAATTCTTATGTTCTCCAAATGCTCTGTAATGTTATGTAAAATAGCGTACATTGAGTTTATTTTACCCCTCCCGTTTCTCATGGGTGACTTCATGGGTGAATTCAGGGCATGCGAAAGATGCATGAGGGCCCTTTTCATAGTCATGTTTGTGGGGCCCCTTGTCCAACCTCTCTTCCACCCTCTTCGGAGGCCGCTATGTGGTGCAATGTAGATTACCCATGCTAACTGCACAGGGAGTATTAATTCTATTAAAGGCTAGGAGGCGAGCATTATGCTTTCACTTCTTTTATTACTCTTCAGCAGTTTCAACTATAACATGGGACAAAACTGAAAAAGGTGTCTTTCTATTCAGCACTTTTTTTTTTCTTAAACAAAACTACAAGTTCCAATATATCTGTAGTCCATTTAGCACTGTCCCATGCTATGACCACATCCTCTCCTTTAGGCTCCTCCTCTTCTTTTGATGCTCTGAACTGCATCCTTCCAACTTGTAACAACGGCTGGTCCAACAACGTGATGAACTCTTTGAACTGGTGCCTGTCCGTGCTGCGGATCCCGCTGCGAGGCAAATACTCTTTCCGTATCTGATCGTCCGGATCTTTCGATCTCAGTTGCTCTTTTGGTCTTCTCCTGAGGAGCATACAAACAACAATATCAGGGTGGTGTTATGGTACTGTTTCACATAATCACAAATAATGCAAACATTTTTTAACGTGCAGTACATATGAGGAAGGGAAAGTAATGCTCGCCTCCTAGTCTTTCATAGAATTAATACTCCCTGCGCAGTTAGTAGGGGTAATCTACATTCTATGATAAGACTGGAGGCGAGCATTATGCTTGTTTAAAGCTTCCCTAATACAGTTGTTGCTATCCCTCTAATAGGTTTAAAATAAAACTGTTTAAATGTACAATCGTTCGCCCAGTCTGCTGCTTGCATAATCTCCTGGAGGGTTACCCCAGCTGTGAACTCTTTGGGCGCCATGGCCCCTCTCACTGAGTGTGCTCCATATTCCCTGAGGTTTATGCCTGCCAATTGCAGCACTTCGCGCACCCATCTAGCTATGGTAGCTGTAGCAACTGCCCTGAAAAGGTTTCCTGCGTGTTATTAATAATTGGGTAGTGCAGGCTGCCCTGCACTCAGCTGTTCTGTTTTCGTATTCCTTAATGCATCTAGCGACGCACCATTTGGAATTATCCGGAAAATAAGGGTAGTGAACTGAAGTGGATCCCGTCTTTGTTCTCCTCACTATCGAGAATGTTACACCTTCGGGTCCAAAAACCTTCCTATGGATCTCTTAGGCCTTCACGTCAGCTACTCTCTTACAAGATACCAGACACAACAGCATCGCTAGTTTGCCTTATAGTTGTTTTAAGGATAAAAATCTGTCTGATGGCCAACTGTCTATCACAGTTGTCTATACCTTGGCTCGGGAGGTGCCTTGTATCGAGCTCATTTTATGAGCCTGGCTACTGCCGGGTGTTCTCCTGCCGGCATGCCCTCTACTAGCAAGTGGCCTGCTGAAATGGCTGACCTGTAGACCCCAATCATCCTAAAGGCCTTCCCATCCTGTAACAGGTGTGCCCAAAAATTCAAGATTGCAAATATAGGTGCTGAAACGGGATGTAAATGTCTCCCTCTGCCCCATTTTGTCCACTTGGCCCAAGCCGCGTCGTAGCCCCTCCAGGTGGAGGGAGCCCAGGATTCCGCGAAAAGCTCTGCAGCCTGTGTCAAAATGCCTGGCAGTTCCCAGCGTCTCCTGATACTCTGCACGCTATCAGCGGGAGCGTCCCCCTCACTCTCAGAGGGTGAAACAATCCAGCTGGGTCCGTGAGCAGGCGCTGTCCTTCCGGGAGCAACAGAGGTATGTCCGCGGTCATCTCCATCAATGTCGGAAACCACACTTGCGACTTCCACATCAGGGCTATTAGGATCAGCTCCGCTCTCTCCTGGCGACACTTCGCTGGTACTCTGCTCAGCATCGCGAAGGGGGGAAAAGCATAATGTGTCTCCCCCGACCATGTATGGTGAAATGCGTCCGTGCCCTGTGCGGCTGGGTCCAGCCTCCAACTGAAAAAGTTGTTTGTCTGCGTGTTGAGTCGTGACGAAAATAGGTATTAGTGTACCGGGCCCCAGTCGCTGGAGTCTGTCAGATAGCGCGAGTTCCAATCAGCTCTCAGGTTGAGTTCTCCCGGTAGGTATTCTGCTGTGACTGACATTCTCAACTGCAGGCACGAGTTCCAGAAATCCTTTGCCAGTTCTGCTAGCAGTTTGGAACTCGTACCGCCCAAGTGATTTATATATCTCACAGCTGATATGTTGTCCATTTTGAGGAGCACGCAGGAGCTCACACTCTCCCTGGTGAATGCCCTGATGTTAAATGACCCTGCCAGAAGCTCCAGGCAGTTTATGTGAAGCTGAAGTTCTTCTTCGCTCCATTTCCCTTTGGTCTCCAGGGACCCGCATCTCGCTCCCCAACCTTGTCGACTTGCGTCCGATTTTATTACTAGGTCTGGTTGGACTCCAAAGATGGCACGCCCATTCCAGGCGTCCATATTCTTCAACCACCACTCCAGTTCTGTGATAGAATCCTGGTCTAGGGACACTCTCTGGTGGTATCTCAGACCCTGCTGTAGGTGTCTGATCTTCAGTCTCTGCAGAGCTCGATAATGTAAGGGCCCAGGGAAAATAGCTTGGATCGAGGCGGCTAGCATCCCCACTATCCTCGCTATTCTCCTGATAAAGATCCCTAGCTCTTACAGGCAGCCTCTGATCTCCTTTTTTATGTCTTTGATCTTTCTGTTGGGTAGTTCCAAGGTTGCTTTTCTGGTGTCTAGGACGAAACCCAGGAAGTCTAACCTTTGCACTGGCTTGGTCTGCGACTTCTCTCTGTTTACTAGAAAACCCAGAGATTGCAAGAGCTCCTGAACCCAGGAGGTTTGATACACCAGTGTACTCCGATCCTGAGCTAGAAGAAGGAGATCGTCCAGATATATGATCATTCGAATACCCTTCTCCTGGATCGCGGCCACTACTGGCTTCATCAACTTGGTGAAGACTCAGGGCACTGAGGCTAGCCCGAAGGGCATTGTACTGAAGCGCCACAGCTGCCCCTTCCACCGGAATGCTAGAAAGTCTCTGAACTCTGCCTGCACTGGCACTGTGAGGTAGGCATCTTTCAGGTCTATCCCGGTGAGCCAGTCTCCCTCTCTTAGGGTATCCCGAAGCTGGTGTATGCCTTCCATTTTGAAATGCCGGTATACCACCCAGCCGTTCAATTCCTTTAGATTTATAATGGGTCGTACCTTCTCTTTCCTTTGATCCAGGAACATAGGACTGACAAAACAAGGGTTTGCTTCGCAGATCTCTATGGCACCTTTCAGCTGGAGTTGCTGAAGCTCGTGGTGTAGCTTGACCCGGTCTGCTTGCTGCAGGTGGATCTCTGCCGGGCGAGTCACTTGCGCTGGCGCTTGGATAAAATCTATGTGTGACCCTCTTACTTTTTGCAGAACCTGTGCATCGGAGGATAGCTTGCGCCAGCTCTCCCAACAGAGTTGCATTCTCCCGCCCCCACTGGAGGATAGTACCCTTCTCTCACCTGGTGTAAAGTTCTGGCCACGGCCGGCTCCTCTTCCTCTGCAACCTCTAGGGAAGCGACTTCTTGATGGGAAGAAAGAGTCTTGCTGTTTTGACTCCCAATACTGCGCTTGAATTCTGGGGTCTTCTTCCTCCCTGGTGGCGACAGGCCGATTGACCCCAATGACAAAAACTCTGCCAGGAAATATCCTGTGGATGGATGCCTGAGCCTTCTCTAAAGAGGTGTAAGTGGTAACACATTTGCCAATCTCCTTGCCGAATGTGTCTCCGAATAGGAGTCCTTGGGCTGCCTCTCCTGCTTTGTAATTCGCTAGATCGCTTAATTTGGGGTCAATCTTGAGTAAGAGGCCTCGTCTCCTCTCGGACGAGATGGCGCAATTGACGTTCCCCAGCAGGCATACCGCCCTCTGGGACCAGTTCGCTAGGGCTTTGCGGTCAATTTCCTCTCCTGTGTCTCTGGCTCTCTTTGCCAGGTCCATCTTCTTCGCCAGGGGTCCTGCAATATCCAGGACCTTCTCCTGACAACTCCGCCAGGACCTATCGATACCCTTCCTCGGGTCTTTGTTTGTTTTAGCGACAAAAGCTAGCATCTTCGGATCTAGGTCCGGCGTCTCAGCTACTTTGCCTGGTAGGTCCGGGCGTGGGCATTCCGCCCGGATGTGCTGCCTCATTTCTTTATCTAAGGCTTTTCTTAGCTTGGCAGTCATATATTGTGTCACTCTTGGGGATGGTTGCCAATCTGAGGCTTTCGGATTCCTAATATTATCAGGATCAAACACATCGGAATCCTCCTCTGGCTCTTCGTCCAGGTGTTTTTCTTTGCGGGTTCTTTCACCGCTGGGTTTCACCCATTCCTCCTCTTCCTTCTCATCTCCTTCTAGCGAGGATTGCTTGTCCTCCGCTGGCTCTTCTTCCGAGCCTAGGTCTTCGGTCCCCATATTCTCTTCCCCTGGGCAGGGGGTCTCGAGGCTTGGCACAGCCGATCGATGTATAAAAGCTTCCTTAAGCTTGGAGAAAGTGTCGGTAGCCTCTGGGGCCTTATCAGGTACCCCGTATGGACGACCCAGGGGGTCATAAGAGGCCTTCCTCTTACGGGTCTGTGTACTCCCCTTAGCTTCTGTAGGCGTGCTGCTCTTTTTCAAGGTGCTCTCCCTGGGCTGGGTCAGCATAGACTCTAGGGTCTCTAGTCTCTCTTGAAGGGGTTTCACCCCTTGTACCACTGCGTCTGCCAATGAGCTCCGCAGCACTTGTTTGAAACTGGCAGCGAGGTCCAGGGACTGCTCCTCCTCGCTCCATTCAAACTCAAACATCTTAATAGTGCTGTGTGCCTATTACCTCTGCGGTGTCTAGTGCACGCCCACTGCTTCGTTGGTTCAGTACGGGCGAAGGAGATTATCACTTTAGTCTAACAACGAGATAGTCCTTCCATGCCCAATGATCAGCAATCCCCAAAATAGTAGGGTTTCTTATTATAAATAATTATATAAGTATCTTTTTTTTTCTTTTTTTTGGATCTAGTGGCTGGCACCTGTGTTCTGCTGACTTTCTATGCACTCTGGTAGGTGCTAGTGGCTTTCTTGCCCACAGCATATGCTGCTTTCTTACTTGCAGAGCCCCTTCTCTGCATTCATAAGCTTGTAGGCTTTTCTCTCTCCACGTTATCTCCTGCACGTGTAGCCCTGATGTTCGGGCTTTACTCCGATTGCGGATCCTCAAGGATCGGAATGTAACATACTTCGTTTTTTATTTAGAACGCATCGTATTCTGTTTAATAACGGTGCTGGGCTTTCCAACAATTGCGCGAGGGAAGTGCGTCACGGTGCTGGCCCGCCTCTCCAAAGGAGGGGGCTGCCGCGTCTCTCTCTTCCCTCGCTCTGCCCCCCAAAGGTGGGGGCCACCGCGTATGGCCTGGAAAGGTACAGCGAGCCCCCGGGCGTGTCGTGAATGTGACACGGGGCTCCTCTCCCTTCACTGCTGCCCGACAAAGGCTTTCTGTGCCCGTAACGATACCGCGACTCATATGCGCGCGTGCGCGTGCTGTGACTGCTGCCTCAGAACCCCTGATGAGGTAATGCACTATGACAGGAAAAATCACTATAAATACTTGAAATTTACAGCGCGCCTCTTAAAAGATACAATATATATGTCTAGAATTCGTTCCTCTTCTATATAAATTTCTACTCCCTGTTCTAACCACTTATCTATCTAAGCCATATCAGAATGGCCCTGGATAATCATGAAATGCACTTATCTGCTTGAATAGCAGGAAAAGAAGAGGAGAAGCCTACAGGAGAGGATGTGGTCATAGCAAGGGACAGTGCTAAATGGACTACAGATATCTTGGAACTTGTAGTTTTCTTTAAGGAAAATAAAGAAAAGTGCTGAATAGAAAGACACCTTTTTCAGTTTTTTCCCATGTTATAGTTGCAACTGCTGAAGAGTAATCAAAGAAGTGAAAGCATAATGCTAGCCTCCAGTCTTGTCATAGAATTATAATGAAGAGGTCTCCCTAATGCAAACTGCAAAGGTTCATATCCCTGTGTTTATCCTGGATTGTGCAAAACACTAGCCCTAATTTGCAATTTATTGTTCCTCAAGTCTATGAACTTTTTGGTTAAACACCTTTGAGACAGCCAGTAATATATTTATAAACGGAACCAGAAAGAGCTTTTTTCATATTTTATAGACAAAACCACCTTAGAAAATGCTGACCCAAAATACGTGTTTGCAGAGCCTCACAATGTATTGTTTGGGACAAAGGCTCTTGCATACTTTCATCCAGCATACTTTGGCCTGCCCCTTCCAGAGCCGTGTCACGATTTCATAAGGCCCTCATTAATATTCAAGAAATATATTTGCACACAATGATTCTAAATGTAAGCACATTTATCTCCTGAATATTAATGATGGATATCTTGGAATCCGGTCTGGACAACCTTTGTTTACTGGTGTGCTTGTTATTTATTTTTTAAACAAATAGCAAAGCACTTTCATCTTCCCCAAAAAAGCTGTAGGCGACAAAGAGTCACACCACACGTAGGACTAAGCGCATACATTCAGGGGTCAGTGAAAGGAATCGATCTGGGTGCTTCACAGCTGAAAGACAGGCGACCAATGGCTATTCACGAAAGAGACACCAATCAGAACACTGAGCAGTGGGACCAATTGAAAGCCAAGGCGTAGAGACCAATCAGAAAGCTGGGTCATTGCGCTATGCCCTGGTATCCAATCAGAGGACAAACCGCATAGAGGCAATGGCGATCGTTTTGTTGGATGCTGTTTGCTGTGCGGTAGTGGGTGGCTATTGGGCCGAAGCTTGTTGACTTGAAGCGCTGTGGAGGGGCTGGAGGTGAGTGAGCAAGAGGGGGTGCCTTGTATGCGTGTTTTTTTTTTTTTAGCTTCCCTGGTTTGTGTCTTGTGCGGGCGGTCGATGGTCGAGCATGTGGTGTGTTCATCGTGGCTGTGGATTTAGAGGAGAGCAGTGTACGGTCATTCACTCGACAATGAGCTGGCGCTAGGCAGTGACGTCACAGTGTGCCCTACCTTGTGATCTCTGCTTTGGTTGGCGATTTGTCCTAACTCTGCTAAGCGTATTGAGAAGTTAGGACCAGGTTGCTCTTGTTGAGTGTCACATGGAACTAGTTCTTTAGAGCTGGTTCTGCCGCCGATCATGTGGACATTATAGCAAGCAACGCTTGGCATTCATCGGATTGTTGCTTCCCTAGTAGTGGGAGCTTTAAGCAGTGGGGCGGGGTGTCAACTAGCCTGAGCACTGTACAAAAAGAGTTGGTACACGTTTAGCAGGGGTTGGCTGGTAACTTGACACGCGCTGTCATTTTCTTTGTTTTGAGCACTCGGTAATTAGCCAAGGACATTCCTAGCCATGATGGTGTTGGTGGATTTTTTTGGGCATCGGATGTCTGATGGATAACTTTAAATTTAAATGCCAAAATCCCACAGAGCGACGTGAATCCGTTCTCAAAATGGTAGTACTTGCAAAAAAACCATAAATACGGTATTTTACTCCGTGTTTATACTGAACCAATCGCCACGTTGGTATTTTTGGTGAGGTCCCTATAGCTGTACTGTAGAATTCCTTTTCGTTATGTCTGTTTCAATTTTTGTTTGGGAATGTACACTTTAATCATCTCAAAATGCTGCATTTAGGTGTCGATGACTAATAAAATTTTGTTTGTATCTTTTGATTATCTCATTTACTTCCAATGTGATCCCGGTCTTTGTGGATTCCCTTCTGAAAATGTGTGGAGTCGCCGTTCAGTTATCTCCCATGGAGTATTTAAGCCAACTAGTGTCAAATTAGCAGAACATGGTGCATTTTTAAATAAATTGGGCCGATGACATTGCCCCAAATATTAAATGATTGAAAGACAACATTCAGGTTTCTATTGGTAACTATCAGCATGTAATAACGTCTTCATTCTGGTGTGCAGCTGGTTTTGTGAGACGCTCGTTCATGTCTGGTATACTCCAATTTCCCTGAAATCCCATAACTGGCTCAACACGTCAGACACAATCTTGCTCAAAGTAGCATAGCTAACCCACAAATGTCTGAACAACGCTGCCCCACGCTACCTGGTAGACAGAATATGCAAATACACCCCCAACAGACCCACTAGAACCTCTAACGCAAACCTACTCATAATCCCCGGTTCAAACGCACCAAAATGGGCGGCAACAGCTTCCAGGTGAAGGCACCCCAACACTGGAACGCCCTACCACCTTCCCTCAGGACACCCCAAACCTTTACACACTTTAGATGCAATTATATCCAATGGATAAAGAACAAAGATCACTAATACTCCTACACTACACTGCCACTATCCTAGAATGAATGCTTATCTGCAAATACACTGTAATTGACATGTATAAGATATGTATAAGCAACCTGTAACAACCTTTGAATAACCATTCTGCTCATGCGCCCTCATACCCTCTGGTCTGGTGCGCAATACAAATGAATAAACAAACAAACTAATCTGTTTCCCAGTATGGTTTCTCAGACGGTTTATAGTGATTGTTTCGACAGGCAACATTTTGACAACAAATGTGTAAAAAAAAAAAAAAAAAAAAAAAAAAAAAAAAAAAAAATGCATTAAAAAAATGATGGGGGGGTCTGAGGGTCCCCCCTGCCTCCGTTTTTTTTACCCCTTAACACCCATTTTAGTAAAAAAAAAAAAAAAACTTTACCTAACAAAAAATGTTTTTTCAATGCATTTTTGCCGAAACTTTTGGCATTCTAAACTATGTTTTCGAAACCATGCCTGGATACCATCTGAGACTGGGGCTGGACTGGACCCTGTGGCCGATCAGGAGGAGGACATGATCATGACTTTATTTTTGTAAACAAACATTTATTTCGGTGTTTGTGGCTAACATTATAAGCCTTTAGCACTAGTACACAAACATAATCAATAATTCATCAAATCTATTTAAAATACATCCAGTATTATTTATATATATATATACACACATACATGTAATTCAACCATTCCCAAATATTTTTTTATTAATTGTGTATGGTTTGAAACAATCAGCCATTAACACAATAAACATTTAAAAACGCGCACTGGAAATTAACATTTCCAAATACACATTGATTACAATATATCCAAGGAAGTTTCATTTCTATTTGGTTTTCTGGACCAAAACAATCCTGTTTAAAAAACATTTGTTATAAACCGACCGAAAGATGTAAAACGCAACTCATTAAGAACGTTACAAACTATTACAAGGTGATAGAGATTTGACATAATGACCACAACTTTGCGGGTTCCTAGGAATATTCTTGGCACCTTACTTCTCTACTGGGGAGTAAGTTCAGTTTAAAATGCAACATCTCGTATCTATACTTTCTTGAAGGGTGCTTTTGTAAATAAAAAGGCAATACATTAAAAACTTTGATTTTCATATTGAAGATTATAAGGTGATAATTGCGTAATCCCTGTTTTTTAAATCAAATTTGTTAAACATTTTCTTTTTAACTCTGTTTGGAAAAGCAACCAGATCCTTTCACATATAAGTGCCTAGAACTTCCTCAATTTACTGATTCCAATTCAACTCTTCCCTTAGATCAGAAAAACAAGAAATTGTCACGGGGAAGTAAAAGGCTTCTCAATAGTTGTACTTTTTTCCAATCAGCACGGGCTCGAAGTGAGATCAAACCCACTTCGTGCGTTAGGGCAGTTATTGGAGTCAGTTGCGGTAAAACAAGAATCCTTGTTAGGAGCTGGAAGGAGGTGTCTGTGGACATAGCCCAACTCCGGGCCCAGGACTCGTAACCAGCAGCAGAAGCACCCCCTCTCTGAAGACCCTACCATAGATTTGTCATCCCCGACCGGACCATGTGCATTGAAGAACCTACTGTCGGGGGGGGGGGGGTGGGGGGGGTTGAGAACGACCAGCGATTAACAATGTGTAGGTGAGCGCAAGTGTCTCGCTGAATAAGCTCCCTGCCGGCCTCACTACCCTTACCGTAACACATGATCTTAGCTTGAATGATTGTTCGTGGGGCTTGAGTCTGAATTTGGCACAAGACCCAGAGTCTCCATATTAGCCTGTGCTGCTCACATTCTTTTGATGGGGAAAATGCGTCCTATCGATCTCTCCCATGGCAATTGAACTTTGAATACTCCACTATTGCCAATAAAGGAATGGAAACGAAAACATTCACTTCTCCGGAAAATAAAATTACTGATGCCATGCAATTTGAGCCCATCAACAACGCAATTGAAGCCTGTGATGAGGCTCATTCTACATATAGTGAGACAATTCAACCCCTACCAATACTATCCTTGGCGCGACCCCTACCCGCGTCTTCCATTTACACTAATGGCGCACGAAACACTGCAATTGCAGCTGTCACTGGGAGACCTGAATAAATCAAGACAAAAAGCTGCACGTTTCATTAGATATCATGGAGATGCATTAATGCAAAATAGAGAGAAGGAAATCAATGTTTGGTAGCCCTGTTCGTAAGAGCACAGCAAAAGCCTTGGTGTTGTCAACAGTGCTGACGTTACAAGATGAAGATACTGATACAGCTGTGATGGATATGTGCTGTGTTGCACCGTCGCCTCTCACAAATATCTAATCTCCAAAATTTCTCAGCACAGCCACTACTAGTTTATCAGATTGTGCGGTTGAGCCCTTGACGAGGAAGACCTCTATGCATTCATTATAAAACGAAAGGCCTTCCACACAGAAGCCTGTTGCCTCGATAAGGAACCTTGCATTGCCGTCAGCGATCCTGGCTCCTGCCAACGAAGAAATGAGAAGGGAGATGAGCAGCATGACCCGGGACTTGAACCATGAAAGTGTGACGACTCCCCCAACCCACACTCGCTGACCACAATTTGGAATTGCAAAACATCCTCATGGTCGCCCTGACAGTCTCCCTTACGCCATTTATCAAACTATATAAGACATAACAGCGAGGCTATGAGAGATCAAGCAACACTCTTAATCCGCACTAAACAAATACACTTGGAAGCATTTATATGAAAAGTCCAACTGCGACTGGATACAGAGGCGGAGCAATCCTCACTATGGCAAGCAAGGCTGTTTGATCTTGCTAGAGGTGAACACACAGACAAAAATGTATTGATGGTGGCTGTGCTAGAAACTGCAAAAGTCCTACAACATGACAATGCTCGGGCGCGAGGAACTATGATTCCTACGTACCTCATGGCAGATCCTGCTAAAGAGAGACCAGTAAAAAGCGGGAAAGTTAACCAAGACCAAATAAACAGACAAACTTTCTAATCAGGTGACTACCACACAAATGAATGATGGATCTAGCGTGACTACTTCCAATGGCCTGACTGCTCCCGGCGCTGACATTAGTCAGACTTTAATATAAGTACCCAATGCTGAGGCGAACCTGACCAATTTTGTGACAGGAACCACAAGCCGAATATCAACTAAAGGATTCTAATCCCACCAGTAGTTGTTGACGTGAATATTTCTACTTCCGGACGCAGTAATGATAACAGACCGACAGACTAAAGAAGTCTTCCGATAGAGGGCCTGACTCGAATACCTGACTGCACAACGATGATATTTCAAAACGGGCGACACAACATACCTCGGCTGTTCCAAAAAAAGTGAAATAAGAAAACAAAAAACTGACACATGTCAGCAAACCAAGATCAAACAGATCCAGATCCTTCCTGAGAAATTTGAAATTACCGCCTTCTACACCACATCCAATATTGCCTGTCATCAATGGCACACTACCGACTAATGTGGTATGCAACGCACAATCACAATGGATCAGCCCCAGCACGGTGAATGCCTCCACAGAGGAAGCAAATACCACTAAGGCCCTAATGGATCCATCTACGTACACTATTGATTTGTCATCAAAGACCACTGAATCATTACATCAATATGAGTTGTCGTTTGAAGATATTTCGGACACAGAGATTGCAAGGTCCATATGTGTTATGGATTCCTCAGATCCCACTATTCCAGCTCAAGACATCTTCACATCCAGAGATGACCATTTCTCTTTCTCTACATTGGCAGAGAAACAAGCTCATACACGGACCTTTAATGACGCCAATATGAAATCAATGGAAAAACTCACCTCGGTACCCGGAATCCACTAAAAGATGCCTGACTTTGAATACACAATGCGTAATCTGCGGCACAATGCAGTGTTCATAGAAAGACTTGACAAAATAGCGGACAGACTGATCCTAAATAGGTCTAATGTTATAAAACGTCTACCTGCTGTCCCAAGGCTACAAGAGATCAGATCGAAGGACATTAAGAGAGTACAGTTTATGCAGGCAGCGAGAACGGATTGGGCCAAACTTCATCTAACCTTTGAAAAAATGTTATCCTAGAACAGCGTGAGGCATTGATGCTCTTTGGATTTGACACAACCCCATCACCCCTATCTAAGTGTGAGAATGAAGAGAACCGTACAGACATGCTGATCCGCTTCGACACCAGAGACAGAAAAGCTCAAAGAATAATATTAAACCGACAAAGATGGAAAAGGTCCAAGCATCAAACCACAACCTCTCTGAAGATGCCTAGAACCCAACTACAGCAACCTGCTTCGCAACTATCATCGTGCAACTCTATGCCATGGAAGCTGTACTCGTGGAACACGAGAGGCTTTGTTCATCTTTTCGACGAAGAATCCTCTATCTGTATCCATAATATACTCGGTCTCCAAGACGCATGGCTTTGCCATCAACCCCGCCCTCCCCCCGATGGTTATACTATCCTCTTCAACACAGCTATTGTCCGTACAGTAGGTCACCCGTTGTCTGGGCTACTGACCCTAATAAAAATGGGAAGTAATAGTGTGATCGAAGAAACGCCGTATTGAATCCTCTCGCCCGGATCACACTGATAAAGACGTGGCAGACCCATGACTCACCAGATGAATATATTGCAATTCAATATCTACTGGAACCCAGTGGCAGTGAATGACAGTTTCTTCATTGATGCAATCATCCGAGCAATTGATGGATTTAGTGAATCGCAACCATGACATCATTTTCACCCTGACCTGAATCTACATCTGTTCAAAATGCCGGGGATTCAAGTACCGGAAAGTGATCTCCCAGAACTAAAGGCATCCATCAATCCTCCATCATTCTTATTAAAGGACCGGTGAAGGGCGACATTCCCCCCGTGCCGACTTGGCACAAGGGCACTACTGAAACTTTTTTGAATTTATATTTTTATTTCAGCTGCATTATTACCAGAACTGGAATCGATGTAAATTAATGACACCACAAAAAGCGACCATAAAATGCTAACTCTCTTCTGGAACTCTCTGCAAGAGGGAAGACCGCCGATTAACCTCCCGAGCCTATGTCTAGACAATGGTCTGACTAGACTACGGATCGATGCTCAGGATGTGCAATCCAATTCATCAACTTTTCTTAATAGTGCTGGAGCAGGACTAACGCAGCTGAATTATGGCTCGATACTCGCTCCTTTTTTAAACAGGCAAAGAGAACAGCTGCAACTACGAACAGTCTATAGCCATGTATACCACCGGGAATTTGTCATAAAAAGAAAACGGAAATTCCAGGAGCTAAGGGAAATGCTCCTTTTACCCACAGACCAGAAAGAGAATATGAAGAAAAACATCAGACAAATTTAAAACTGGTTACTGATGACCAAGATGCTGAGAGTATGATATTAGCGTTGGCCAATCGCACATCATTGTACTACGATAATTGCTAAACTGATAACCTAACCAAGCAATGGTACTTAACTCGATGGTGCCAGAACTAACATGGGGGTTGCATTTCTCAACACTTTTTGCAAAACCAACCCCCAAAAAACGGAAGTACCAAACTACTTCACGAAAACTGTCTTCTACTGAATCTGAAGTGCTACACCAAGACATACACGATATGGAACCTGACCTGGGGCAGAGACCCGATTCTTATGCAAATTAAACAGCTGAATGGCTCCCATGCTCCTGGTCCTGATGGATTATCTAATTACCATTTTAAACAATCCTGAAGGTTGGGCCGATTTTGATTGATTTATTTTGAAATTGATTTTTTTTTGTTCTTGTTTTTTTGTCATCATGTATTCGAGGTGATCTGTGAATCGAGGCAGGTGCCAGCGACCTTATTTCCCATATACAAACTAGGCGAGAGATCGCTACCCTCAAATGCCCATCGCCTTATTGGAACCGCTGAGGGAGCTGTTTGCAGCAATGTTACTTAAACAGCTAACTGCCTAGATAAGACTCGCGCAATAAAGCGATCCTCGTCAAGCCGGCTTCATTAAGGGGGTATGCACAAATGTCAACTTATTAATTCTCAACCTCCTCAAACCTGAGGCAATAAACGCAAAGACCAATCTTTGTGATATTTATAGACCTAAAACAGGCCTTTGACTCAGTTGACCAAGATATCTTTTGGGACAAATGGAAACAATGGTGGTACCCAGAAGACACATTGGCAGCCCTTGGAGCACTATACTCCAATACATCAGTGACAGTGCGCCTATCTGTAAAGGGATTGGTGACGAAGAAAATCATCACAAAGATGGGACTGAAACGGACATGCCCCTTGGCGGTAACTCTATTAACCCTGTACATACCAGACATCGCAAAAGACGTGTGAGCCTTCCCACCTTTTTCGAATGGCACCCCAGTACCATGGCCAATCTATGCAGACGATCTAGTCCTGCTGGACAAAACCCAGGTAGGTCTGCAGAGACGATTAGACGGATTCGCTGCATATGTAGATACCAACAACTCAACGGTCCACACTGATAAGCCACAAGTCATGACTTTTTCATCCTTGCAGGGAGGAAAATGGAAATCACTTGCAATCCATCTTCACTCCATTCCACTCACACAAGTTCACACATATAAACATCGAGGAATTCATCTGAACTCCAGTGTTTGCAAACCATATTGGGAGGATATCCTGCGAGCTAAAACTCTATCGTTAGCCCGCCAAGGACTTATACTGCATACAAAATACTGCAAATTCTCCATGTGATCTCTACATACTTTTTACCGTTCAAGTCGTCCCCAGCCTATGTTATGGAGCGGGAGCTATGTTAAACCTAGCCTATCACACCAGGTATAGGCTGAAAGGCCTATTCTGGCAAAAGGACCTAGCTTTACCTAGGTCTCTTCTGATACCAAGAATATGTTTTGAAATAGGCCTACAAACCCTACATTCCCAAGTCCTATGGACATTTTCTGCAAAACTATTGTGGACGACGACATTCCTGCAATTAAAATCCTAAGAACACACTGGCCTACGTCTCACAACTTGATGCTAAACAACTGGAAAACTTTGTGTAGAGTGGGTCAATGCATTGGAGAGTTCATTAGATATACTAAAACAAAATGCACTTGCAATAAAGAAAAAAATTCAAAATGAAGAATGGATACTGACTCTGAATTTAAAAGCTTCATATTGTCCTCTGGAAGCCGGAAAATTAAACTGCCTGCATACCCCAACTCTTCCCATCGCAGAATGCGATTTTTGTGATTTAGGCTCAATTTACTGCCCACACGTGAACTCTTGAGTAAAACGAAACAATTGGGAGACTTACCAAATACATGTCGTTTTTGTCAAACAACCAACCGATTGAGTCATTCCAGCATCTTGTGACGAAATGTGAAGCTATCTCTGAAAGAAGACACACATACTCTCCATCACTATGCCTACAGCAGAGGAATTGGAATTTCATCTTATTGAGTGAGGAAAAAACAGTGATCTTGTAGTTCTCTGGGTTTTGGAGTGAAATATCGAAGTCCAAGGGCATTAACGATTCACTGGACAAGAATCTCCCCGAGTGTTCTGTTAATTGGCCGATCTTTGATTTTTAAGTTTGTAATAAACCTAAACTTACATTTAAAAAAAAATCCTTTTCCAAAATTCAGCTCTTTCCCAAGAATTGGGCAACAAACCAGTTTCCATTCCGTAAAGCAGACGATGAACTGTCCTTTTGATGGTAAAACTTAACAATAGAAAATGTGCCTGTTTTTCTGCTATGCCCTATCAAAGACCATTCATTCAGTAATATTTAACCTAATTTTTGTTTTCAGTTTGTTGAAGTCTACCTGATTTGTTCTCCTTGCAAAGATGGCGACTCCCAAATATTGAACATTTTGGATCACTTTCTGTATGATCTAAAAACCAGTTACATGTCAACTTCCTTAATTTAGTGCAATTTAACATTTTAGATTTATTTACATTTAAAAGAAGATACAATGTTAAAAAATGTTTTTAAAAAATGAGCGTTAGTCGCTGCCAAGGCTCTTTTGTACACCAATAGGAGTCGGGTCATATAAAACATTGTCTGGATAAGCCAGCTGGGGGGGCAGGGAGTCAATTGATATTTTTCTAAAAATAGCTCCAAGGTCGCTTGTATGTATGTTAAATAAAAAAGGTGCAAAAACGCAACCTTGGCATGAACCCCGATGGGTTTTATTCCATCATGTTCAATTACCCCTTTGGTCTGAACAAACCCTTATTTCTGTGTAAAATGCGAGCAGCATACTAAGGATCCCCCAAGAGCATCCTTCAGTTTTTCCCAGAGTATACCCCTATTTGTGCAGTCAAAGGCCTGTGTGATATCTAAAAAGGCACAATAAAGAACTTTTCCCTGAGCTTGCAATTCTGTTCAATACAGACCCGATCTGAAGCCTGATTGGAATGTATCTAGACATCCAGTCGAGGATGCCCACTGCTGCAATTCCTTAAGTATGAGCGCCCCAAAAATGTTCCTAGAGGTGTCCAAAAGAGAAATTGGATGATAATTCCTAGAGAGTAATTTATCTATTTTTTTTGTAAGTCTTTTTTTATTAAAATTGTTCTAAAGAACAAGTAGGAACAATGCAGACTTAATACATTAGAACATTATGAATACATTCTTATGTGTTTTTGTCTTCCTCCCTCCTTCCATCCCTCTTTATTTTTTAATTTGTAACTCTTTATAATTTTCCTCCTCCCTCTTCCCACTCTGATCCTTTAAAACATATCTTGTGGAAGTCCACTATTGAATAGAAGTGGCAGGCAACAAAACAATCAAGGGTAAGAGTGAATTGGCAGGAGGGAAAAGAAGGGGAAGAAAAGGAAAGAAAAAATACAAATCATTGAAAACATCCCATATGACAACATCATTTTTGAGCTACCTCAACCTCTGATACCTTACTTTCTCCCTGCTTGAAAGGATAGAGGGGTCATGTAGTCAGTCATCAATAGATGGTCTTGCATCACTCTTCCATCTTAAAATGTGCTTCTTAGCAACCATCAATGCTCTATTATGTCCAGATGACTTGGTTGCCTCTGGTCAAGCTTGATTCCTGCCCCTCCCTCCACCTCATTTGAGTTTGTGGGAAGTGGACATGAGTCAGAAGTCATGTTTTATAATAATATGCACCCCAGGAGGTGACCTAGCGCTTGGGACAGCCTTCCTGAGTGTTTGCACCCATTATTGTAATTTAACCAATGTAGCCAAGAAATAAGTACTTTGGACTCAGAGACCCCATTCTAATGCATTACTCAGAAATATGCAATTGCCAATGAGGGTAGTAGGTTAATATATTTTTAATATTTCATCTATCTTCTACAAGCTCTAATTTGCACTGCACATGCCATAATAAAAGCAACTACGAAATAGCAGTTCTTTTCAT
Organism: Ambystoma mexicanum; assembly: GCF_040938575.1. Lineage (NCBI taxonomy): Eukaryota > Metazoa > Chordata > Amphibia > Caudata > Ambystomatidae > Ambystoma > Ambystoma mexicanum. Next base: position 982,552,399 of record NC_090928.1, on the reverse strand, counting down.
ACGTATGGTAATGTGCTATGTGAGTGAAGAGCATGGTTTTACATTAGTAGAGAAAAGAACAAGTGATCATTTTAGTTTAGCTGTTTGAGTGATCTGGGATTTATACTGTTATGCTATGTTGAGCTATGTAGTGGTGTAACATACCAAACGCCTTTAGTCTCAAAATGCGCACAGCAAGACTTCCACATTTAACTTGCGCTTTAGGGAAAGATGTGCTGCACACAAACCGACCACTGTTCCTGTCCAGCGGGCCTGCTTATCTCTCTCTTGCTTCTGCTCTGGGATTTGTGACCAATCTCTCCCCAGCCCCCAACACCTGAGTCTGCTGATTGCCGTGAGAACAACCCCTCTCCCTTAATTCAGATGCCTATATGTAACACGGGAATCAAACCTCTGCATCACATCCACCGTTTGGAAGGTTAAAGCTTAACGATTAGTGTTCCCTGGTCTGTTGAACATATGACATTCCTATGTGCAAACTTACAAAAGACGGGTGTAGTCTGTTGGCTGGTTGTCTATACTATAGTAACGGGCCTTCTGTTGAACGGGAGAAGCATGTCAATAACTTCCACACACTCTTAACTGTGCGTGTGCATTTTGGTGCTTCCTGTCCTTTGACTGCTTATCAGATCTGAATGCTGTAAAACGCATCTTTTGTACTTTGTACGTGCTGTTTAAGACAGGAAGTTGCCACTTGCGGTTAGGTTTATCTGCTGGAAGGGGAAGCTACAATTTCCTGGGCTCTTGCAACATATGCTTTCTACAGCACATCTCTGCCTGTGCTCCTTGTCAAAAACACGTGCATTATTTGGAAGTGTGTACCTTGTGGTCAACTAACATTTACCGCCAAATGCTATTAACTGTTTCATCTGTAAAGTCGCCTGATGTGTGACCAACTGTCTTACCAGGCTCCTTGTCCATAACACAGAGGAGAAAATCAGCAGACACCCGGAGATCCAAAGGAAGCCTACCAAGCACACACATTAATGGAGTACAAGGGAGTGACAAATCCACTAGTAGGTCTATCCTCTGAATGACAGCTTCCCAGAAACGGGCAACTTTTGCACATGACCAAAACCTGTGTAAGCCTGTTCCAACATCTGATTTACAATTCCAACACGTGTCATCTTGAATAAGTTTGCAACGTTTCATCTTTGAATGGGACCAATAAATACAATGTATCCCCTTCTGATCTGTCTATATAATGTCTACATGGTCCTACACAAATCTGGTTGCATTCACTATCCGAAAGATCAAAACCTAAGTCTGAACTCCATATTCCCCTTCCACATTCAGATAACACATTTCCTTTTGGTGTAAGAAGCTCGTATAAAGTGGAGGCTGATTTTAGACAAGTGCAATATTGGGGGGGGGGGGGGGAGGGAGACACTGTACAGTAGCATACAATGGTGCAAATAATAATTCAGAAATTCCACAAAGTACACCATTACTGCATACTTCTGACAATTTCAGCTTATTTAAATCTCAGGAACTCCCAACTAAGAATGGGCATCCCATCGAAAATGTGCCCAATTTTCCAGGTACCCAAAGACTGCAAAGAAGGCCACGATAAGGAGCGATTATTAGATTGAATTACTGAGTTTCCCCCAGGTAGGTGACTCCAAGTTCAGAAGGTGTTTTATCCCTGAGATCTGTTTTTCTTCCAATCTTTAAGGACACGCAGAACAAAAGGAGGAGTTTTATCAATATTTAGTTTCTTATCCATACTTAGGAGACAATCTATTCTAGGGGAACTGGACTAACAGAAGATTTCTCTATTACAATTGCAACCCAATTCGGGCAAGTCTCTGCATCACCCCTCAGCCAGAAGTGCAGTGTGCGAAGGGAAAAGGCTCTTTATATCAAAGGGATATTTGGAAAACCAAATCCTCCCAAGCCTACAGGTTTCATTAGTATAGCTCTAGGGATTCTAGATCTGCCCTCCTTCTCCCCTCAGAAAGTCCCGGAAAACGTTGCAGTCGCGCGTATTAAGCTTCCAGTTTACGGGAGTGGGAGCATACTGAAACCATAAAGTAGCTTTGGAAGTAGTCCTCTTAATAACATTTTTTGACCCACGTCAGGTTCAGTCTACTCCATTTGAGACACCATATGGGTTATTGCTGCAAGTTTAGCATGGATATTACAAGTCAACAGTGTATTTAATTGCACAGAGATTTGTATAGCTTATTTAAATCCATTATCGGCCCACGTATCCTGTTCAACAACCAGGAGGTCTCTAACTGCCAGTACTCACTCAGTGTTCCGGATGACGAAGCAGCTGGATCCCTGCAGGCCAGGTAGTCGTGGAACCTGGGCTAGCCCTAGCTCGGGTCTCCTCTCATGAGGGAGAACCTCTTTTAGATTTGCCCCTCTGCTGATTCCAAAATCACCAGACAAAAGGGAAAAATCAAATGAGAGGGCGAGAACAAGACACAGCTGTAACTCAGGCTGCAAAGCAAACAAACAAGATTAGACCAAACTATCTTAATTCAAGTATGTGCAACAGCTATTCATATCAAGAGACCAGCCTATGTGATATAGTACGATCTTGGATCAACCCGTGGGTAGGAGATGCTGGGACTTCAACTCGATCCACCCTCTCTAAGATAGGAGACAGGAAGCGAATGGCCGTGTTTTTATACTGTGGCTAATTATGGTCAAACGTGCAGTGGAGCTATAATGTATGGACCGTCTGGAACAGTGTATGGACCATAATGGGAAAGTTGTATTGATAAGGAGTACAATCCTGGAAGAAAAAATGTGTATAGGAAGGGAATGTTAGTAACTGCACCTGAGGGACACACTAGGTACGGGTTGGTGCAGTATATAATTTCCTGCAAGGCGTCCAGCTAGTGCACAATGCTGTTCTGTAGAGGTACTCGGAGGAATGTCCCAAATCCTAGCGTATGTATCCAGGTGGTAACAGGCGTTAGAAACAGTTAACAAAAGAGGAGTGCAGGTAATGAGAGGGTATGCACAATCTTGAGTTCTTTTTACCAGCGGAACATGATTGTGCCGAACTAGATGCAACAATCGTGTTGGAAAGTTCATAGCGCAACACAATGACTATTAAAGGGGAAAGGAAACTAACAAGGTCGATACCGTTTCAGTAACAGTCGTCCGTGAGGCGGAAAGGCAGTCTGTAGAAACGGGCAAGGTTATTATAGCGCGGTCATCAGAAGTACCAATTCAGCAGGCAAAAGGAAGGAAACAAGGCAGGGAATCGAAGCTTTGATGGTGTCAGAATCCAGAGGAAACGCTGAACTTGCCTATAATCAGAAGCACTAGTGTTCCAGAAGCTTTTAAAGCATATCGACGGCATAGAGCACCGCACGAAAGAGTACGCTTGTGATGCCATGTGACGGCTTTAATGCCCTGCCATATAATGCGGTTACGCTGTGCATGTCTATTTACGCTGCTGTGACTGTCTCCATGGCAACTTCCATTGTTGATAGAACGGAGCCGCCACGTAACGGGATGGACAGGATTCCTTTCTCGGAGGCAGTGCTGTCTTGGAGGACTCGCAACCCACTGTAACCGCATCCACCCCCAAAGGCGCCGCCACACCCCTGGAGGCATGTAAGCGCCGCAGAAGCACTGGAGCGTGTATGTTGGACAAGGGCTCCCATGTCCTGTTCTCGGGACCGTAACCCCTCCAGTCCACCAGGTAGTACGGGGCACATGCTCTGAATTCCATATCCAAAATGGCTGCTACCACAAACTCTTCGGAACCATTTGCAACAAACCCGGAGCAGGACGCAAAGGAAATGGTAGGTAGAAAAACACCTAGAGCTTCTTATTGACGGGACTCGAGGTCCCAGAGCATTATCCGACCGTTAATGCTAAACCCGTTATCACAAACGAACGGTCATGGAAAAATATTTATCACAAGTTCCCATAAATATGGTATCTAGGTACTACTCATGCACTCCCTATTAAGAACACCCTGTCCCTGCCTACGAAAAACCTTCTCTCCCTAGGCTGTGGAGGGTGTATCGCCTAGAGGATAGGGATGAGGCTGACCCTATCTGATTTTTCATACCACTAACTCAAAGTTAACCAAGTTGAAAACATTAAAAAGAACCAAACCAGTATAGGCTATTAAAGGCTTTTCAAAAGGGGCACAACATCGAAGTGGCAGTGCACTGTACTCTAACCCGGATTTTCATCTATCATTTAATAACCATTGCTGGGAGGCAGACACGGCCACTGTAAGCCTATACGGTTTTGTCAGCGATTTTAAAACACACATTTATTTATTTATTTATTTTTAAATGCTCTCTCCAGAGAGCACAGAATACATCTATTCTAGGCTAGTATTGCTCTCTAGTAAAAATGTCTTTATTCCTGAACATGTCCAAATTTAGTTGTATTGGGCATTGTCTTCGACATGAGGTCACTCATGCCCTTTGTGGTCGACCAGCATCAATGATGCTCATAATTCGGATCATCTTCTTCAGGACCTGTATTTTGCCAAGGAAGAGTTCCTTTTTAGATCATTGTGGATCTCTTCAGCACTTCTGATACCTAGGGGTAAAGCAAAAGCAGAGTGGCCGGGGCTAAAATAAACCCCTGAGCAATTTCCAAATACCACCATGGTTCTGGATATTGTGGTGTGCAATTTTAATTACTGTACTCCTTAATCAAAAGTATCTGTGTGCTATAGAATAAGAGGAAACCATCTGTTGGCTCCAAATTCATGCGCTTATAGCGCAAAGGAAACGGGAAGGAAGGGAAGGGAAGGGAAGGAAAGAAAAGTGCTGGTACCCGGTTCTGTGTGAGAGCTGAGTTCCCAGATCTAAAAGGGAGTGAACTGGACTATTTCATATTATATGTCGTGCCTTAGTGCTGTGGGACGTGCACTATTACATGTGTATATCACTGATGTGGTCAGAGCCTGAAGAAACAATGACAAAGCCTGAGGTCCTTACCCGGCAGCCATATATTAATGACTGAAAACACGGAAGATGTTTCAGTGGGATAGAAGTTTGTCCACAAACCCGTCTTGTTGGTGGAAGAGCAGGGGGGGCTCCCTACCTGTGGAGATATGGGGAAGGAGAAGTTCACACGTGTATATTCTTATCTCTAGATTAAATATGCCAAAGAATCTAATAACACTATAGCTGCTAAAGTTACCTCAGGCTTCAAATAGCAGAGTTTTCTCTCTCGGTAGCCGTAATCAAACGTGCACTATGATTGTTTGGCTGTGGGGGGGCCACTGAGCTCTCCGCACTCATTAACCACAGAGCGCCACTAGCCCGCCCCTATCGGTGACCACGACCCACCGCACTGAGGGAGAAAAGCTACCGGGCACCCCTTGACGCGCCGGACTTCCGCCGATGGAGACACGCAGGGGGATCATCCACCTGCCACCCCCCTGCATTCTTACCGCAGTTACTGGAGCTAGTCCAATCGCTTTTCGGTGTCTGTTGTTGTAGCGGAGCAGGGACCGCTCACCTGCCCAACGGCCGGGCTCCTCTCGCGCCTGCGCCTCAGCTCTGCGGATGGTGCTGACCCCTCCTGTGAGCCTCGCCGGCTGGCGGGCCCACTCCTCCCCTCAGGCACCAGGTCACGAGCCGCCAGCGCCGGGGGTTCCGATACAGGCTCCAGGCAGTCCGGGTGCACCATGTCCAGGTTTCCGCCAGGCGGACGGCTTACTCTGGCAGGGGACTGTTATTTGACGCTCGCTGGTTGCCGTCCCGCAGCACTGGCATTGTGTTTCGGGCCTCCGCTCTGCGTCCCGCGCCCGCCTCTGGAGCGCAGTTGACCGCAAAGCCAACGTCCGCTTTCCACAGTAACTTTTGTGTACGTTTTTGGTCAGTAACCCTCCAATGGTGCGGCGATTATACAGGATTTATGAGGAGTGATGCGGAGTTCAAAAGAGAACCACCATCTTGGTTGCCCTCGAGCGCCCCCTTTCTAAGATAACACATTTGAGCTGTGCTATAGTGCGTTTTTTATATTCGAAATGGCGAGAGACTGTTGACTTAACGTTCTTGGTTCTGATGTTTGATTTATGTTCAGAAAACCTTTTTCATTTGTCATCCTAGAAACTATTACCAAACACCAAGAAGTGGCAATATTACAGATCTTATAATATGCAGAGAGATGTTCTGGTTTCACAAACCTGAATCTCTAGAACCATCCGTAATGAATGAGGAATTCTCTCTTCCATTTGTATGAATACATCTATCTTGCCCTCTTGCTCTAATATCGGTGACTAATCTGGCACAGGCACTGAACACAAACAGCTGACTACCTCACAGCAATGATGCTTATTGAACTCCTTTGGAAATTATTGAATGTATACAACTTGGATGTATTGTTGGTTTTCACCATGATATATCATGTCTCCACAGTTGACTTCTGAATAGTAATGTTGTCTAATGAGCATATTGTGAAATTATTGAACAATTGAAACTAGCATTGTTAATGCAAAGCTTTGAAGATCCAGGTCTAATGTACATCCATGTATATACTTGTACTGGTTATACCACCGACAGACCGTCATGAGGTCTTAATTGTTAAATTCGTCTTTATTATGGAAACTATTGAAGTACCAGTCCGAAGGTACCAGCAGCTGATTATACACAGTTAATGCATCTACCCCAAATTGCTACCTGCGCTTGGCCCAAGAGACCTCATCTTCCCAGCCCTTAAGACGCTGCACTGGCTTCCAGTAGCCCGAAGGGTGACTTTCAAAACCTTATGCATCTCCCATCGAGCACAGCATAAAACCGGACCTCAATATCTTCAAGACAAGATAAAACCGTATCAGCCTCCACGCACCCTAAGATCAAGCTCAGCCGACCACCTAGTCATACCGAAGACAAACTCAGTCTGGTTAGGCGGATCATCATTCTCAGCCTTTGCCCCCACGCTATGGAACTCACTCCCACCCCACATCCGCCTAACTGAGGATTTAACGTCTTTCTGCAAACTGCTGAAAACATGGCTCTTCCCCTAAAACTAACCCGTACCAAACTAACCCAAACAGACTAACAGCAACTCAATGACCCCAATCCAACAAACTACCTGATGTGAGAAATTGACAGCTAATAACCCCTAATATAAACTAGGACAAACAGAATTAAACGAATAAAGAAGATGAACGCAGTGAAATGATTAATAAATCATACAGAAACAGTAAAGAGATTTAAACTGCTGAAATGGACAGAATGCATGAGGAGTGAACGAAGTGAATGGCGTGGATGAAATAGTTAGAATGGATGAAATAGTTAGAATGGATAAAGCAGGTGGTACAGATGAATGCGCTGAGTGGAAGAATGCATGAGTGGAAGAACAGATAACTATATAGTTCGAATGAGTGTGGAAATCGAATGAATATGTAGATCGGATGAGTGTATAGAATGGATGAACATGTTGAGCGGCTGGGTGTGGAGAGCAGACGAGCGTGTAGCCAGGATGAGTGCATAAATACAGAGAAGGGAGTAGAACGCAGAGTGTGTAAATCAGATTAATGTGCAGAACGGATGAGCATAAACCGAATGAGTGTGTAGAACAGATGAGTATGTGGAGCGGATGAGTATGTAGAGCATGTGACGGCTCCAGGTCGTATCTGCAGGTATCCGCAGGAGAAGCAAGTAGAGCGCATGCGTGTGGATAGCGGATGAATACGGAAGTGCAGAGAGTGTGTAGATCGCTGGAGCAGATGAATGTACAGACCGGGCAAATGTATAGAGGGGACGAGTGGGTAGAGGGGACTGCATAAAACAGGTGAATGCATAGTACGTGTGAGGGCATTAAGCGAACGAGTGCCCAGAGTGAACAGACGTGTTGCGTAGAGTGGACGAGTACGTAGAACGAACGAGCACAGATTGCATCCATTACTGATGAGTGCGTAGAATAGATGAGTACGTAGAACCGCTGAATGCGTAGAGTATGGGGCAGGCAGGAGTCCATGCATGGGGCAGACCGGAGTACGCAGGGCGGACTGAAATGCGTGAGTGTATGGAGCAGACTGGGGTGCATAGAATTGCGTGACGTATATAGTATGGTTTGCAATGCAGAGAACGTTTGAAAGAGCATATAACCCATCATATCACACCGCCACGCTTACTCTCTCCTTTACATCACCACTCAACTAGAACAGAGATAATATGACACCATTTTGTATAACTGTTCCCATGCCAACATCCGCCGCTCACTCCACATCATTCTAAGTAAACACTGCTGTTTGCACCCCCCCCAGCCAGGTGTTTTCCTCAGGCCCAACGCAGCCACATCCGGTCTGGATAAATCCTGCCTGAACGAACACATACTGATCTGTCAACCACCACACCTACCGCTAAGAAGCAGCTATTACATGAATACCGCACAAGCTGCACACATACCTGGTGCTCACACGCACCTTCTGACTCTCTCTACTGATCTGATCTTCGGTTCCCAAGGGCGTTCAACCTACCAGCGCCTTCAGACCATACCAATGGTATATAAGGCGCTATATAAATGCAGAATAACATAACATAGTCTACAACTGAGGTACTAATGAGTCCGACATAGCACTACAATTGTTCAGTCATTACTGGGACTCGAATTGTGATTTTACTTGCATACTGGTATAACTGCCAGGTACTGCAATATAGAATCATTAACACCGACCCTCAAGCTTTATGATGTCTCGCATCACTAAGTATTAGATCAAGCAAACTATCACCAGTCTGACTGATAATTAAAACAGTTCTAAGTTTTTATTTGTTGACATTCACACGCTTTTTTCCCATTGGCGTTATACTAGAATGGTTCACCATCCAGAAACTACATTTCCCATCAAACTGTGACGTAATTACCATCACTGCATTATGTTCATTAAAACTGGTAATAGCACCTAACGACTTTTGATTACAACCTCTGAGCTACGAGCAACGCTCGTGCTCTCATGAAGACAATTGGCAGCGTTCTACTGTACACTGCCGCGTGCGCTAATCGATAAACGTAAGTCTCCACTTATAAACCTTATAAACGTACTCGTCAATGTCACCATTTATTGACATCAAACAGGGTTGCGCAAGTATGACTTTCAAATTACTGTTCTGCACATCCTATGTGTAACGCTTAGCAACTCCTTAGAAGCTGCAACAACTTGCAGTATTTCACTTACAACTTAAGACGCTCATTTTCCAGTGTATGCACTCAACGAGATTTATATTCTCCACATACAGAGCGATGGAATCTCGGTAATTCATGACTCTACGAAGATTGCACACTTTAAAGATAACAGCCAGACATTTTAAGTGCACCTTTGCTCAAAGAGGTATAATAAGGTAAATCCTGTTACTTAACAAACACAAAATCCAGATTCAGATTTCTTTAAAATATGTCATTCACAGGTTACTTGCCGAATATTGTATCCCTGCTGCACACAGATATTAGGCATTAAGACTACCACTGTTCCACATCACGCAAAATGATTAGCTGAAGTATTTAAACCCTCCACCCCATTTTTATGTATATGCAAAAAAATGTAAAGTAATATGAGGCAGTGAGGCCTGACATTTTTCTTTCATATTTGTTTGTAGATTGAATTTGTTGAAAATTGAAGAGTTGATTTCTAGCTCCTGAAGAAGAGACTGATATCTCGTAACGCGTAGAGCTCATTTTATGTTGTCATTTGTAACTAGTTTTTTCATTGTTTCAAGAAAATGTAAAACTTGATTACCTTATCTACATCACTAGCTAATAAATACTGACTACTCTTCATAAAAGGATGTTCAAAAACTATGTATCTTCGAAATCTACAAATCACTAACTATTTTGACTGAAGTTTTCTTCAGTATAATAGGTGTGCATGAGACGGGGGTGTCACAAGTTTTGCGAGTATTGCTAAGAACCGTATCGCCCGCTCTGGTCGATTGTAAAGAAAAGGGCCAATGAAGTATTGGTTGGAGCTGAATTGACAGTCAATTAATAGCCGTCTTTGATCGCTAAGATTCTGACTAGGCAGGACTGGATTAACACGCTTGCAAAAATGAGGGAAAACAGATAGTCTTTTGTCTCTAGGCAAAGCAAAAGGGAATTATCCTAAAATATTTTTATTTAAATGCCAATGGATATTGGACTGGGCAGTTCTCATGATACTGGCTCAATCTACTTCCTACTGGTTAAATTATCCCCATAAGATCTCTGGGTGACTAACCTAAGAAGGGTTGTTCTTTGTGTCATGAGTCTGAGATTCAGAACAGAAAATATATTAATGCTGGACAATCTAGCCTAATGCTAGAACTGCATGGCTAGGCAGATTTGTTTATAACCATACGTTGCTGGATAAACCCTGTGTTTTTTTTTATTTTTTATTTTAAATATCTAGTGGTGACAAAACCCTGTTAGTATCACTGTTATTAAAGTGCTGAAAGCAGCTCGGTTGATTACATTGCATTGCTAAGGTCTTTTAGGACTATGGATTTCTTAAACACCTTTTGTGTACATTTATATTGTGTTTTATTTTACTCTTTCATCACTGTATGTATATGATGTATTTTATTAGCATGGTTATATTTGATTATGTACATTTGCTTTTTTTTATTGTGCAAGGTTAGGTATTTTGAGAAACCTCTGAGTATTATTTCCACTCCTTTAGGATATGGTATGGTAATGATAAGATAAATGTATAATATGTCTGTACACAAGTGTTTCTAGGCGCCACAAGACAAGGGAGGGGAGACGGAGGGGGGGGGGGTGGAAGTGCAGTGGAAAAGTAGGTTGAAATGCGATCAGGGAAGCATGGCTCTGAGTAAGGGCAGCGCAGCTCTGGCTAAGTGCAAGGAGGCTGTAGGTGTTCCAGTTCAAGCCCCGAAGTGCAGAGGTAGGCCAGGAGACAGTGCAAGAAAGACTGGTCATGGAGGAGCCTGGTACCCAGTGAGACTCTGAGGCTACCAAGCAACCAGTCGGCGCCACAGACTGGTAAGTTAGCAATGAAGCGAGACAGAGAGGGCAGTGAAGAAAAGGAAGCTCTTGAGCTGCTTCCGGAACTTCAGGTGGACTGGTTCATGTTTGAGAGGGTCAGGGAGTCCCTTCCAGAGGGAGGCGCCTGCAGCGTCTGACCCTCAGTGAGTTAGAGGTAGCTGAGCAAAGGGCTCTAGAAGGAAGGTATTTAGGCAGTGAGAGTTAGATATAGTGAGGGCCCCGGCTCTAGAAAGCCTTCTGGACAGGATCAGGACAGGAACAGGATCAAAGTTATGTATGCCCTAAAGATTCGCTGTTCATTCCAGTTGTAACGGGGTGGGTTGGGTGGGGTGCGGAAAGAAATCCAGGAGTTACATTTCCTTGTTTTAAAAAGAACACAAATTTGAATTTATAATGGATATTGGAATTGTGTACATTTTCTTGTCATGTTCAGAAATGGCAAACGAAGTGGATATGAATGGTTTACATTTATCCAGTTGCATGAAAATTGAGGACCTATTATAAAGGCCAAAAGTAATGATTTACTGAATAATTAAAATATGGACCCAATAGTAGATGCACATGGTTTTGCAGCATATAATGTATGTTAAAGCCACATTAGGAGGGTTGATGGGGATAGAGGTCTGTAGGAGTTTGCTACATCTGGTCACTCATCCTCCATGCTTCTGGTGTCCTGAGGGTGTTTATCCCAAATGTTTATCCCTGTCTAGTGCATCTAGTGACATCCACCTTAAACTTTCTTCTTGCCTCTCTGCTATTAAATCTTGGATGTCCTCTCACTTCCTTACTCTTAATGCAGATAAAACCGAACTCCCATTCTTCCCTGCCAACACTCTTCCTCCTCCCTCCCCTCCTCCTTTCATTCTCTTTCCAACTTACCAACTCCCTTTCTCTCCCCATGCCCACAACCTTGGTCTCCACAGCGATCCCCACCTCTCTTTCTCACCACATTTCTCTCACTGCCAGATCTTGCTGCTTCCACCTCTACAACATCTGTAAAATGTGTCCCCTCCAAACCATTAACGCTACTAAACTCTTAATCTCCTCCCTCATCTTCTCCAGACTCTTCTACTGTTCTGCTCTTTTCTTTGGACTCCCTTCCTCTGCCCTCTCTCCCCTCAAATCTATCTACCACTCTGTCATCCACTCCCTCTGCCTTCTCTCACCTCACAACTCCATCTCCTCTTCTCTTAACTCACTAGGTTGGCTCCCATTTCACTCCCAGCTCAAATTTAATTTCCTCTGTCTAGTCTTCAAAGCCCTCTATTGTCTTGCCCCTCCCTACCTATCCTCCCTTCTCACTTCCCATACTCCTTCTCGTGCTCTCTGTTCTGCAGATCTCTTCCTCCTCTCTCCTCCACCTTGTGCCCCTTCCTGCTTCCACTCCTTCCTACTTCTCGCTCCTTTCCATTGGAACCACCTACCCATCCCCGCCCGCTCTATTACCTCCTACCTCCTTCATTCTGCCCTTCTCTAAAATCCTATCTCTTCCACTCACCCCCCTAGCATCTTTTTGGTTCCTCTCTCACTACTGAATCCACCTCTAACTACACCTCCTATCCCCTCTCTCACTTTGGTCCCTCTCCATTAGCGTTCAACCTCATCATTAATGTAAATTGTTCCTTGTACTGTTTTCTGTTTAGATTCAATTGTCATGTATTGCTTGTTGTATTCGCTTGTTCTTCTTGTAAAGCGCCTTGGATTAAAGCACTATATAAATTAAAATAAATACAAATCTATCTTTGTGCAGGGTCTGAGGGCAGTTCAAAGGGCAATCGGTCACAGCACCCATTTTACCTGTTGACGGAAAATGTTCAGCTACAGATCGTAAAGAGCAGAAGAATGTTGGATGTACGCAGAGAGTCCATTTGAGTTTAAAAGGGGCTATTATCAGTAACAGATGGGAGCAAGGGATGAAGGTTGCAGAGCTGGAGGAATGAGGGGATTCTAGTAAGAAAGGGTGGCACGGGTAAACCAAGAATGTGGAAATGTGTGGCAAAGATATTTACGACCTCTGACATGGCTCGAGGAGCCAGAAAAACCTACAGACACATACCCATTTTTCTCCGTTTGAAGGGCGATGGCATGGTATCTGTTGGGACAAATGGTAACTGCAGCTGCATGCTTCGCCGACTTGGCTAGAGTTACCGCTGCTCTTCTGAAAATTGACGATCGTACGGCTACAGGCAGTTGTCTCCAGCCGGGCGAGGTGTGTGTAGTTTCACCACGTTGCATGTGTCTGTCCTGGTCATTCCAGAGAAAATTTGATCATGGCCCACCCGATGCCCAAAGTCACATCTTTGTTCCATGTGCCCCTTGTGTCCCCTGTATCACCACACATGAACATATCAATGACTCTGTCCATCCACGGGATGGAGGGACTATTGCGATGGACCAAGCAGTCCAAATACATCTCGTTGGCATCATCAAAAGCTTTAATGAACATTCCTGTGCAGTACCGGCTGTAGTCGCACAAAGACCACCTCATCCCTCCTGGCATTGGCGTTCAAGCCACAGCAAATGCCAAGTGGCTCCAGGTGACCCAGTATGAACTGCTGCTGTTGGTCAATTCTTCTGAAGCAGCTTTTAGTGCCATCAAGGAAGAACAGCAGTTCCTGAGGCTCATAGCCTTGCAGAATGTAGTGTGGACACACAGGAGGGCACATGATGTGGATTATATATAAGGTGTTTATTAATAATTACAGGTTGGTCATTAGGGAAATGAGTAAGAGAGGATATGAGCCCCACCGGACTCCAGCTCTCCCATCTTCTACTTGCCCCCAGGATTCCATAACGCTCGCACACCGAATTACGTGCTGTGCTCACATGTATGAGAATCCTGCTGGAGCTCGCAGCTCATCCTTCAGCAGGGACTGGATACTACACATCTTCACTCCTTTGCGATCACAGTCGCAGATCGCACTCTCCAACTTTACACAAAGTCTTTTGTAGCGCAGTCTGCGACTGACTCTTCCCCATCTTGACCCGCGTAGATTATCTGTGGCAACACTAGGCAAGGAAAACTTCAACACTACTTTTCCTTTCTTTCTCATCATTGTCCCCACACTTCGTTTATCACTGACATCACCTGTACTCAAACTCTAAACATCTGTCACCATCACCGTGTCTTCCACCAACTGCCTTCACTGCCCACACATGCTCCCCATCTTCCACTCTAAACGCATGTCTGAATACCTCAAATACTCCTACAGGTTAAGACCATTTACACGATCCACTTCTTTAATCAGGTGGAAGTTTTATTCTCACAAAGTCCCCTACAGCAGGAACTATTTTCCTACCATTTTCACACAATGATCTGTCATGAGCAGACTTGTTCTTTAACTGAATGTTCCTGATTTTCTCACAAACAATCCTAAATCATTCTCCACATTGGTCTCTCTCCCCATCCAAGACGGTACCAATTTGGTGCTTGCCTTACGTCCTCTGCTAAACTCAAACAGGAACCCTGTTGTACAATGTGGACTGAAACGATGTGCAACAATTTTTTTTCTGACTGCTTCCTCCCAGTCCAACCCATTCAACCATGCCCACCGAATGGCATCTTGGAGTGTTTTGTTGAAACGCTCAACTATCCCTGAGGATGATAAATAACACTCTTTTTGTGATCGATGGCATTTTTCCAACAAAAATCCTCCATATCTGTGGAGCAAAACTGAGTGCCATTGTCAGTCATAATACTCTTGGAAAACCTTCCCTTTCAAAAATTTCAGAAAGAAAATCGGTAACTATCTTTGCAGTAATGCAATGCTTAATCAGTACTTCTACCAACCTGGTTAATAGATCAGTTACAACCAAACAGAATTGTTGTTTCCCATTGCTCCATATCGGGCCTAAAACCTCCGTACCTAATTCATCCCATGGTTTTTCAGAAATTTCTGTCAAAACCATTGGATATCTTGTGCTCATGCATACTTTGTCACTCTCACTGCAAGGGATACAATTTCGAGTTGATCTCTCAATTTGCAGGTCACATCCTGGCCACCAGAAGTCATTCCGTATCCTCTGTTTTGTCTTCACTATCCCTTGGTGACCTTCGTGGCCTAGATCAATCAATCTCTGGCGTACTCCTACTGGTGGGATTATTCTGTCGCCTTCCATCATCATGCCTTTTGCACATGTTAATCTGCAACCTTCCAAAGGTCCATCAGACCAAGCTCCACAAACTCGGCCTTCCTCAAAGGGCATTGATGCCCAATGAGTTGCTTCAGTCGTGTCATTGAAATATCTTGTCTCTGCCTCCTCCCATTCACTTCGTGGTATGGATGCTGCTTCTACGCTTAGAACCACTTCTCAGTCATTTTCACCACTATCATTTACCTCAGAGACCTTGGTAAATCCAGACAGACAATCTGCAGCACTATTCCTGACTCCTGGTACATACCGTACTGTACAATTAAACTCTTGCAATAATATTAACCCATCTCCTAATTTGATTTGACAATTTAGCCAGGCCTTTCGTCATGATAATGTGAACAAGAGGTTTGTGATCTCTGCGAAATTCCACTTCCACACCCCAGATGAAGCTTCTGAATTTCTCTGCTGCCCATTTAATGGTTAGAGTCTCCTTTTTCTATTGCAGCATATGATTTCTCAGCTCCTTTCAGTAATCTTGACGCAAAAGCGAACTTCTTTCTCATCAACTTCCTGAGTAACTACTGCTCCGAGACCCAGATTGCTTGCGTCTGTGGTGGTGATAGTTTTCCAATCACTCTGAAAAAATGTGAATGCTGGGGCTTTGGCCAATGCAGACTTAATGAACTCAAATTCTTCTTTGCACTCTTTACTCCACTCAAATGATTTCCTTTTATAAGCTCACGCAGTGGAACTATGTGGAATGCAAAATCATGTATAAATTTAGAATAGTATTCCGCCATTCCAATGAACGTTCAGGCTTCTTCTTTGGAATTTGGTCTGGGCATGTACTTTATGGCATCAGCCAATTGCTTCTTGGGTCGTATGCCTTCCGCTGAAATCATGTGTCCAAGTTACTCAATCTCTGAACTGTTTATATTAAATTTGTCTTTGCTCAGTCATTCCTGCCTCATATATTTTCCTGCAGACATACTCAAATCTCTTATTGTGTTCTTTCTGCTCATCTGCATATATCAAGATGTCATCTTGGAAGCATATAATGCCTTGATTGCCTTCAAAGAGTTTGTGCATAATTGGCTGACGCGGCCGACGCCAATCCGAAAGGTATTCTTTTATATTGGTATAGTCCATCAGGTGTAATGAGCGCTGTTAGTTTTCTGCAATTCTTGTGTAATTTCACCTGATGGTATGCTGATGTTAAATCCAATGTAGAACCTTGATGGACCTATCGTGGAGACAATTTCTTGAATGTTTGGCAGCTGATGTCTGTCCGGAACTACAAATGTATTCAACTCTCGCATGTCTACACATATTCTGAGCTTCCCAGATTTTTTTTCTGAGCACAACTAATGTTGAAACCCATTCACTAGCATCGATGCTCTCTATGATCCCTTGATTTTCTAAGGTCTTTATTTCTTTTCTTACTTCTTTTCTCATTGATGGAGGTATTTCCCGTAACTTCTGCGCTACAGGTACATGATCAGACTTCATCTTTATCTCATGAACGAAACCGCAAAGGCATCCGATTTCCTCTCGGAATAGTTCCCTCATCACTCTGCTCATGTAATCTGGTTTCACTGCAACATCCTCCATTGACAATACAGACTCACTGGCATTTGGTTCTAGCTTCACCTTAAGTTTGCTCTGATGTGTCCAACTTAACAGAGGTGTCCTTCCTGCACTGGTGACCTACTTTCCCATTGGCCTTTCTGTCCTTAAATTTTAGCGTGCTCCAAAACCAACAACAATATCAATATGAACCCCTCCATATGCTCTGGGGTTGATATCCGCTTCATGTAAATACTCATGCTTGCCTTTATCCCACAGTTTTTGGGGTATGAGCGTATATTCAGCGCCACTCATCTACATGATTATACTCCACATCCTGTGTCCACACGTGTGGACACACTGGAGGACACAGGATGTGGATTATATAGAAGGTGTTCATTTATGATTACAGGTTAATCATTAGGGAAATAAGGAAGAGAGCATATGAGCCCCACCGGACTCCAGCTCTCGCTTATCTTCAACTTGCTCCCAGGATTCCATAACGCTTGCACACCGAATTACATGCTGTGCTCACGTGTATGGGAACCCTGCTGGAGCTCACAGCTCGTCCTTCAGCAGGGACTGGATACTACACAGAACAGGTATATCCTCAACCTCCTAACCTCTATGTAGGGAGGGGGTCCTCCAGAAGATTGGGAGCACGTGTTGCATGTTTGTGGCTACCCGAATCAGACTATTGCCACCTTGCGTAAGCTCAGTGGTAATTGAGAATGAGGCAGGAATCGCAAATGACCCAGGTTTGGACTCATTTTAATTTGTTTTATTTTTCCTTCTCTTGGGTACCATCGTACACAAACCTTGCTTTTAATTCTCCTACCTATTATCCTTTTCCTTATTGTTTGCTCATGTCAGATGCTCTTACAATGCTGTTCTGCCCAGGTACCAAAAGCAACTTGCCACGACGACTGACCCTGTCAAAGCTAGAACCACCACTACCAGTTTATCTTACATGGGTACTTTGAAGCTATCTTGTGTCCTCCACCAATTTGTGGTGATTGTGTGTAGATTACGGAAATGATGTGGGGGTGGCGACTGGTTGTGGTTGTCCAGTTTAGGAGTATGCCCATACTGGGGTCGAAATTGAAATCCCATGAAGCAGGAGCTGCTAGTAGCTCTTGGGTGTCTGGGGTTTTCTTCTAACCAGGAGTTACTCCAAAGACCCTGGAGCTATTAAAACCTAATCCTTCAAAGGTGTTCTTGGCATGGTGTTTGTTTAATGAATGAGGTATAAGCAGTCAATGCAATAGAAGAACGTATGAAATGCCTGAGAGCATGTAAATGGAGATGTGAAACCAAGAGCCGCAAATGCCAGAAGTTACAGTGGGGGCTGGGGGGCGGGTTTGGTGGAGGTGTGGAGCCTCTAAGATGAGGAACACAACACTTATAGTCAGTGGAACATGCCCCAAAATGCACACACCACGCCTCCCTTCTTTCTTTTGCAATTTTTCTCTGAAATCCACTCTATTGCAGTCACTATCTTTCGGGGTTCTCCATTTCACATTTCCCTTTTACTTTCTGTCTTGGCCCAGTGCCTTCCTCTGTTATTCTCTAGTTGTCTGACCCTACAACCAATCACTGGACACTACATCTCTATTGTCATCTCTTCTTGGTCATGGGTTCTTTCTGCTGCTTCCACTTCTGTGCTACCAGCAGCTCTCACAATTTGCTGTTTCAGTGTCTCCCTTTATGTGAAGAGGAAGGGTAGGGTTCTAACAGCATGTATGTGCCTCTTTTGGTAGGGCAAGTATGACATTAAAATATTATGGGCCTTTGATGGCCACAGATAATGTATTACAATAACAGATAACCTCACAGGAGCTGGCGCAAAGGTGCGCAGTCAGAATGGTAGAATAGATCTTGCGTTTAAGGGAGTTTGGAACTCCCATAGGATCACAAGCTAACCAGCAGTCTCATTGGCTCCTATGGCATATTTGGAGAAAGCCACTACATTCTAGAAGCTACTTAGCACAGTAGCACTCCAAAGATCGCATTGTGAAAGTTAGCATGTCCACTCTAGAACTGTGAAAGTTAGCATGTCCACTCCTAGACGGAATTGTGAAAGTTAGGATGTCCACTCTAGAACTGTGAAAGTTAGCATGTCCACTCCTAGACGGAATTTGTGAAAGTTAGCATGTCCACTCTAGAACTGTGAAAGTTAGCATGTCCACTCTAGAACTGTGAAAGTTAGCATGTCCACTCCTAGACGGAATTGTGAAAGTTGGCATGTCCACTCCTTGGCGGAATTGTGAAAATTAGCATGTAAAAGTTGCATTTAGAAAGTGTGCCCTACAGCCTCTCCGTCAAGCTTAGAAATGTGCCCAATAGCCTCTCTGGTAAATTGAATTTAGATGTGTGCCCAAGATCCTCTGTGAAAGATGCATTTAGAAATGAGCCCAATAGCCACTCTATGAAAATTGCATTCAGTAGTGTGCCCAATAGACACTCTGGAAAGCCGCATTTAGAAATGAACCCAATAGACACTCTGGAAAGTTCCATTAGAAGTGTGCCCAATAACCTCGCTGTGAATTTAGTAGTGTTCCCAATAACCACTCTGTGAAAGTTGCTTTCAGAAGTGTGCCCAACAACCCCTCTGTGAAATTTAGAGGTGTACCCATTAGCCGCAATGAGTTACATTTAGAGGTGTGCCCAATAGCCTCCCTGGTAAATTGAATTTAGAAATGTTCCTAATAGCCTCGCTGGAAAACTGAATTTGGAAGTATCCCCAATAGCCTCGCTGGAAAATGAAGTTAATAGTGCGCCCAGTAGCCTCTCTGTGGAAAATTGAATTTAGATATGGGCCCAATATCCTCTGTGAAAGCTGCATCTAGAAGTGTGCCCATTAGCCACACTGTGAAAGCTGCATTTAGAAGTGCTACCAATAGCATCCGTGAAAGTTGATTATAGAAGTGTATCCAATAGACACCCTGTAAAGTCTCAAGTAGAAGTTTGCCCAATAACCTCTCTGAAAAATTGAACTTAGAAATGTAGCCCAGTAGACGCTCTGTGAAAATTTGCATTTAGAAGTGTACCCAATAGCCTCCGCGAGTGTTACACTTAGAAGTGTGCCTAGTAGCCTCGCTGATAAACTGAATTTAGAAACGTTCCCAATAGCCTCTGTATGGAAAATTATACTTAGAAGTTCGCCCGGTAGCCTCTCTGTGAAAGTGATTTTAGAAGTTTGCACATTGAAAGAGCATATAACCATTCTTACCACACCCCACGCTTACTCTCTCCTTTACATCACCACTCAACTAGAACACAGAGATACTATGACACCATTCGGTATAACTGTTCCCATACGAACATCCACCGCTTACTCCACATCATTCTATGTAAACACTGCTGGTCTCACACCCCCAGCCAGGCGTTCTCCTCAGGCCTAACGCAGCCACATCCGTTCCGGATAAATCCTGCCAGAACGAACACATTCTCCTAAGCAAAGTGACTCAGGAACTGTTAGGCGAGTCAGCCCCAGCGACCGTGTCAGAGCCTCGAGGGGAGAGCTGAGTGAAACCCAGAAGGCCAATGGATTTGTGGACAGATGCGTGTTCGTGGCCATTGGAAATTTAAGAAATTTAACCTGGCGTCGCCCCCACGGTCTGGAGGGCGGGGGCTAAGCTATTGAGGCGTCCTTGAGAGGGAATCTCGAACTAACGCATGATGGGGCCTGGGGATTCTCCATAGATGAGGACAGTTTCAAAACAATAGGGTGGAACTGCAGTGCTTGATTTAAGAGGCTGGGGAGTTGCCTGGGCCTCATGTTGAGGTGGCGTCTTTTGTGTGCCGACAAATTAAAATTTGGAGAGCAATGTTGGATTTTTGGCTGTAGTGGGGGAGGAAGAGCTTGGCGTAAGGTCAACGAAAATGGGCTCAACAGGGGACGGGGGCTGGGGGGCTCAGAGGTGCCAATTTGAGTTTTTCAAGCCAGATGGTGGAAACTGTGGCCCAGAGACGTGTTGGATGTCGCAGATAGTCCAGACGCCAGTGGGTAGTTGGGAGGGTTTGTTTACCAAAGAGTTTTTCAAGTTATGCAGGCTACCAATGACCAGATCCTTTCAGATGGGGGTTGTTCCAGATGTGCTCAGAAGAAATGTCACACATCCCTGGGGGAGTGCACACCATAGTGTTAAAATAGATATGCGAAGTGCATGCCCCTCCAACCCCCCGGTGGCTGACACAGTGAATACATTGGCGTTTGGTTCGCTAAACATAAGATTGGGGTGGGGGGGGTTCAAAGCGGGGGTTATGGTACAGGTCTTCTCACAAAGGTTGTCCTTGGTTGGCGGGAGGTGGCCTGATGAGCACTGGCTGCCCAGGGTGGGAGTGGGACTCGAATGTAGAGTAGGAACAGGATGGATAAAGTGGCAGATGTGATGAGGGGAGGTCTTTGAATGTCAAAGGTCTGAATTCACCCACAAAGAGGTCCCTGCTGGTGAGGGAGCTCTGTAGAGCTTATCTTGATGTCCTGTTTCTCTAGGAGACTAAATGCTCCAGAGGCGAAGAACAAAGGGTCCCTAGTGGAGTGTTGGGCCTGGAACATTGGGGATCGGGGCCCCTGCAGAAAGCGGAAGTGGGAATCTTCATTGGGAAAGGGCTGAAAATGGATGACTCCAAGGTGTGGGCTGACGAGAATGGCAGGGCTCTCCTGGTGGCGGGTACCATAAGGAAAGTAAGCTTCACCTTTGGTAAAATCTATGGGCCAAACCAGGGATAACTGAGGTCCCTGAAGAAAACTCTCCTGAAAACAATACTCGAAGCCTCTGCCCACCTAATATTAGGAGGAGATTTTAATATATGAGCGGATGTCCAGTTAGACAGACAGGTAGTGACAGTGGGGGTCTCAGGAACCACCAAGACTGGGGTATGGAGAGGTCCTAGAAACACTGCAGGTTTATGGGCTGCAGGACCTATGACGGCACTTGCACTCAAATGAAAGGGGATACACTTTCTACCCCACCCCTCATGGTACCTTCACCAGAATAGATTATGTACATCTTTAGAGGACTATGGGAGGAAGCACTGGGCTCGGAGATCTCACCTGTCACCTGGTCTGACCACAATATGGTAACAGTGCACCTTAATTGGCGGGGAATGGCCCCCAGGGGGGGCAGCAAATGGGGGTGTAATTAATCTGTATGGAAGGACCTGTTGTTCCTCTCCGAGATGATCAAAGAAATAGTGGAATACTTCAAAACGAATCACACAGGGGAGGTGTTGCAGAGAGTGGTATGGGAAGGCGACATGAAGAGGGATCTTGATTTGGAGAAGGGGCAAGGAAAAAGCGGGAACGCATGCTTCTTGAAAACCGATTGAAGTTGGAGATTAGCCAGTTCGAAAAACGGGCTTGGGAGGCTAATGAGATCCAGGAGGAACTGGTCCTGGAGGCTAGAGGGGAAAAGAGAGTAACTCTCCTACTAGAGGAGGGGCAAATATTTAGAAAGCTGCAATCCCTGAAACAAAAGTTCTATGAGGAAGGGGATAAAGCGGACGCATTACTGGTGGCCAGATTGAGGGGAAAGCACACCGAAAGGTGGGTGGATGCGATGGAGGGGGTGGATAATGCACAGGACCCTACGACAGATGGGATCCAAGATGCATTTGCTTCCTTCTATGAAAAGCTTTACGAAACAGAGGTTATCCCAGAGACGGGAGACGTGTTCTTGTATCTAGTGTATGCCCGATTGCCCAGGTTGTCTCTCAAGGAAAGGTAGGCACTGGAGGCCCCAATATTGGAGGAAGAAATTAGGAGTGCAGTGGCAAGGTTACCGATTGGGGGGGAAAGGCCCCAGTGGAGGATGGTTTCTCGGCTGGGTATTATAAGACCTTCCTTGCCCCCCTCCTCGCTTTCTTGGTAGAACTGTTCAGTGACATTCTGCAGAGAAGCCCCGGAATCTTTCTCTCATGCGCTAATAACAGTGATACACAAGGAGGGTCGGGACCCCCAACCTATGGTTCTTATCGCCACATTTCCTTTCCGAATACTGATGCCAAGATCTACACTCTGGTACTGGTGGCAGGACTCGAGGGGTACATGCCCCGACTGATCCATGTGGACCAGGTGGGCTTCATAAGGGGACACAAAGGAGCGTACACCATGAGGAAAACCTTGCACCCGATTTATGAAGCTCAGGGGATGACTGGGGACGACTCCCTCCTCTTGGTTGATGCCGAGAAGGCATTTGACAGGGTGGAGTGGGGCTTTCTGAAAAGTCCTCACCGAAGTAGGTTTTGGGAACCAGACTCTGTCGAGGGATAATGGCAGTATATGCAGCCCCTCTGGCTTGCGTGGCAGTAAACAGTGGGCATTCCCGCTGGTTTGGCCTCAGCAGGGCTATGAAGCAGGGTTGTCGGCTTTCCCCAACCCTGTTCGCACTCTCACTGGAACCACCAGCACAGAGAATTACTGCCACAGTAGGGCCATGGCTGTGGGTGCCAAGAAGTAAGCTCTCCCGTAGAATCTGTGATCATCCAATTGTGGGAACCATATGGCGACAGGCTGTGGAAATGCAAGGGCTAACGACATGGCCTTCACCCCTGAGCCACCTCTACGTGGTGTACGAGCGGCGATCCCAAACCCCGAAAGATTTCAGAAATGTTTCGAGGCAGGACTGGAAAGGGTGGCCCAACTGTGGAGGGATAGTACCTTCATCACCATTACTGAACTAGAGGAAGTGCTTGGCATAGGACCTCTATCGGTATTCTCATACCTTCAACTAAAGGTGGTGATAACGGACAGACCATGGAGAGATGGGATACAGATGGACTTTACCCCGTTTGAGAAACAGCTGGACAAAAGTACTGAAAGGAAGGGCCTAATTTCGGCAATATATGGGGAACCGGTGGTTGCTGGTGGTAGGTCCATGGATAAATTGAGGCAAAGATGAGAATGGGAGATGGGGAGGGAAATCGATCCAGAACTGTGTGGTAGGTTATGTAGGGGGGCCCTCTTGGACATCAATCTCGAGCCAATACAAACTGCGTGCCATCAAACTACTAGATAGATGGCAATAGGACCCTGTCAGAGACTCAGAGATGTTCGCGAGTGCGAGCCCCTCCTGCTGGCGCTTGTGTGGAGCTAGAGCTGATTATTGGCATATATGGTGGGATTGCGCACAAATACAAGTATTCTGGGATGGATCAAAGACCTAGATGGGATCCCTTGATCCAAGTTGCCCACTCTAATCTTGTTTGGCATGGATGAAGTAGGTGGGGAGCAGGTCAGGGTGGTGGCGTTAGCGGTGCCACTTCTACTGGCCGCACGGGCCTGCTTAGTGATGAAGTGGAAATGTACTTATACCCCATGTAAAAGGGATTGGATCAATGTGGCCCTGAACATATGTATCATGAGAGACTAACTGCTGAGCTCCACGGTAGGGGCAGTCCCGCATGAGTAATGGGGGTGGGGAGGGGTGGAATGGGCTAATTCTTGTGTACATAAATAAAATCTTGAAAGAGGAGAATTGCAGAGTTAGAAGGTAATTGAATGAATTGCTCATAGGTAAGACGTATAGCCGGAGTGGGGTTCCTCACCCTGGAGACTACCCTGGGACGTGTTATTAGTTGGTGTTACATAAGTGTGAGGCGGGCAAGGAGATAATTAAACTACGTGCCACTTCAACCCAAGGGAAGGTCCTTATTTGAGGTTAGTTAGTTCAGAAGGTACCGTTACCAGGGGTTAGGGGAGCGGGAACCGGGAGGCAGGTGAGGAAAAAGTGGTTTCATTTGTGGTCTGGAGGCGGGGGGACTGGAATGTAAATGTTAACTCACTGTTGATTCTTTCTTTCTTATGACTTGTTGTTGTACCAAAAGCTCCAATAAAAAGAAATAAAGAAATAAAAATTGTTGTACAACCTCCAGCGAACCATGGGTTTAAGTGGTCATGTAATGATTAGTGGCTGCAGGATAAAGAGCTAGCCCAGGCATTGCTGAAGGTTATTGGAGTTTTGCGAATTTAATATCAATGGGGAAGTGGGGTTCCCCGGGGTTTGGGAAGCATTCAAGGCTACGATTCGAGGAGTCCTGATAGGAATGGGGTCCAGGAGAAGGAGAGAAAGGGCAGCGGAGGCGAGGGATCTCCGGGAGGGGGAATTTAGTCTTTACAGCCAGGAGCGAACTGAAATCCCAGATGTTCCCAGGGAAATGGGCTAAACTACGGGAACACAGAGCAAAACTGGAGGCCCTCATGATTGGCCAAAGTGAGAGAAAACTGGCATTCCTAAAGCAGAAATACATTGAAAAAGGGGAGCGGGCCGACAAAATACTAGCATGCAGGTTAAGAGAGAAAGAGTAGAAGTGTGGACGAGATCCGCCCAGTAGGAGGTGATAAGATCCTCGGACTCCCAGATAGCTGAGGAGTTTGAAATATATTACGAGAAACTCTATACCTCAGAATACAGTTGGGATGGGACAAACATAGACTGGTTTCTAAACTAACCCCGACACCCCCCGATTCCCGAGTCTCCCCTCACCCCCCCCTCTAGCCCCCAGAAAAAGCAGAAGCCCTTGAAGTTCCCATTACCGAACAGGAAGTGAAAGACACTATTAGTAGCTTGAAGGGGGGGGTACAACGCCGGGCAAAGATGATTTATGGTATACTTTATAAAAAAGATTTCGCACACCCTGGCCCCATTTATGACCAAGCAGTTTAGCAACGGAATAGAGACGGGCTCCCTTCCAAAGTGTCTGCTCGCAGCTTTGATGGTAGTGATCCCAAAGGAAAGAAAAGACCCCTCCCAGTGCCAGTCATCTAGACCCATCTCTCTACAGAACACTGATGTTAAAACTATGGCAAAAGTGTTGGCCAACAGACTGTCACCTGATTACTTTGCTGGTACACGGAGACCAAGTGGGGTTTTTATACCAGGATGACAGGGAGCTAACAATGCAAGAAAGTCAATAAACCTGGTGCACAAAGCAAAACGCGTATTTGATTTCCATAGACTCAGAAAAGGCCTTTGATCCAGTTGAGTGGGGGTACATGCGGAAAGGTCCTAAAGTTGGGGTTTGGGAGGGACTTTAGGCAGTGGATCACGGCCCTATACAACAGGCCGCAGCGATTGCTGTGAATGGTACTATCTCATCTCCCCTCCATCTCACCAAAGGAACGAGACAGGGTTGTCACGTTCCCCATTACTCTATGCCCTGCCCATGGAGCCCCTGGCAATTTCTGTTAGGAAGAACCAAGGGAATAATGGGAATCCGGTGTGGGGTTGTAGACTTTAAACTCTCCTTATTTGCCAATAACATCCTTTGCTATGTCATGAACTGTAATGTAACAAAATCCCTCCCTGAACTCCTAAGTCAGATACATCGGTTTGGCAGGAAAATTAACCTTCCCAAGTCCAATGTGATGCCCATTGGAGTGGACGACTCGGCAACCAGAGTTAGGAAAACAATAGGTGGGATGAGAGTTGAGTGCTCGTCCTCCCAATACCTTGGCATTCACCTCCCTAGAGACCTGACAAAACTGGTACAGCTTAAATACACTCCTATTTTTTATTTTAGAACAAATGAGGCTAGACCTCCTGCTGTGGTTTGGACGAATGGTATCTGTTCGTCCATTCTCCCCTGCTATATTTGTTCATGTCCTTGCCCTCACCCCTCCCGGACACTTTCTTTTCAAAGTTAGAGATAATGGTGAACCAGTTCATATGGAAGAGGAAGATGCCCAGAATTAAACGTGCTACCCTGACTCTCCACAGAGACTCTAGCGGATTCGGCCTTCCTGACTTCAGGCTGTACCATAAGGTAGCACAATTGTGAGTTATGCTAGAGCATCTACAGGACTGTTCCGGTGCGATCTACAGGACGATCTGGGCACCTTTTGGACGTACATTGAGGACATACAGGCCCTTTCTTATAAAGTCCGGGACCTATTGTGGACCCCAAGCAATGCGATTCCTACACATATTGGGACCCACCCAACCCTTTCCGTGCTATGGGGCTTGTGGAAAAATAACGAGGCAAACTCTCCCCTTTCCTCCTGGCCATCGCCCGTGAGCTCACTGTGTGGGTGACCCACTGGCTATGGGAAACGAAAGCTTCCGACGCACGCAACTGTGGTCAGACTGGAGCCAGGAGAGAGCAGCCTAACTATTCAGGGGGAACCGCTTTATTGAATATGAGGACCTGTTGGAATACCTGGGAGCTAACCTAAGGAATGTCTTTGAATACCTGTCCCTGAAAGGTATTATGACCGACCCTAAATGGCATACGGATACCTCCCGCACTCTGACGCCCTTTGAGAAAATCCTTTTGAGTCCACTACGAGGAAGGGAATACTGTCCAAAATGTATAGGGTGTTGGTTATAGCAGAGCTGGATTTAAGGCAGAAATCAGGCTATTCTGGGCGGCAGGGTCTGGGGGAGGAGATGCCCGATAACACCTGTGGGTGAATTTACAAGTTGATGTTTGCTGACAACCTTTACACGTCGGTTATGGAGCACAATTTTACAATCCTACGCTGTTGACATTTGCTGCCCTTAAGACTGTCCAAAATGTTTGCAGAATTCCCCCCCATTCTGTCCAAGGGAGTGTGGGCAGCCGGGAACGTGGTACCACATGTGGTGGCAGTGTCCAAAGGCCCAGGTCTACTGGGCCGAAGTCCTCATTTGGAATAAAGAGTTGGTCGGAGTGACTCTTTACCTTGTGCTATCTTCAGGAGTTGTTAGGCGTCCCTGCCACTGACTTTGATACCGCCAAGTTTCCGAAAATTATTGAATCTATGCGAAGAGCCAGAAGAGTAGCGCTAGCCCAGAAATGGAAAGACAAAGCCACCCCAACTAAGAGCAAGCCATTAATCAAATTGTGGGACATACACACATACTAGAAGCTGGCTGCGGTGGTAAATGACAAGATGGAGAGTTTCTCGATTGAGTGGGGAATTTTCATTTTGCAATGAGGGAGTGGAAACTCAAATATGATTCATGAAATAGTGGGGTTGTTCCTGTTAGTCTCTCTTGTTGAACAGGGCTGACCTTGAGCCTGGGCATTATACGCAGAACCTGCGACACCAAGAATGTCTGAACCTTTGGGTTTGACTAGTCACTTCAGCGTCCCATTGGTTGGACGGCTATGGTAGCACATGCGAGGGGGGTGGGGATAAAGTAGGTTGTTAATTGTTTTTGTCTAATGAAAATGATTGCATTGTCCTATTAAAAAATGCCTTAAACACCAAATTGGAAAAAATATTACTTTTTTAGCGTATTCTTTTTGATATTTGCGTACACATGTGCAGGATTACAGGTACCAGAATGAAATATGATGCATGCGTAAAGACAGGACTGTGTTTTTTATTCCGTATAATCCATGGCCACAGTCTAGGCGATGCACTCCTTTCAGACATTGAATTTACCTCCGATGGGTTTGTGTTATTGTCGCTGCCTGGTAGTTTGTTTCAAACTTGCATGCATCCGGTTATTATGCATGCTGCGCATAACAGTTTCAGTTCCACACAAAAAGGGCAAACGTGTATTTTGCACATTAAGCAGACGTCAAGGAACCCTTGGCTTTTTAAATTACATATACTTTGTCATTCGGTTTAGTAAAGAGTTTGCACGGATTGAGAAGCAAATGGGAACTTTCAAACAAAGTTGTCTGATGAGATGGCTATCTGCCCAATAATTAACTATTAAGGCGTGAAGTCTTGCTAGAGGAAACCAACACTCCTGCTCTAGGTACTTGGAGAACATCTTCCTAAGAGAACTCTGTTTTAAACGGTCATTGTGGCAGAAAGGGGTGGGGGAGGGGGCTATTCAGAGCATGGTCCTGCTGCCAAACAAAAGTCCCCGTTCCCTTCACTGTGAAGCCACCATTGCACAAATGAATAAGCAATGTTTTTCACATGTCCGCACTAACTCCACTGAATTCAGTGGATGAATTGTTTCAATTCATCAGTAATTAAGCAAACCTAAATGACTCCTGTGAAATAAAGTCCCAAAGTTTGTTTATTTATAGCGCGCGCCAGACCCAAAGTTATCCGGGCGCGTGTACAAGAATACTTTAAGCTTACAAGTTAGTTACTTACAAGTTACAGTTGCACTTTTCAAGTAGGTACAAGATTCATTGACAACGGGAACATTATTACACTAAAGGTTTGTGCACGGGATAATATACAGTTTGTACACAGGGTAATATACAGAGTTATATACACAGGTATTTGTACATAGAGATGTATACATTGGAACAAAAAGCAGGGTGGAATAGGCTGGGGGAAGAGCATGTAAGTATGCGTTCAACTCCAGATTAACAGGTGGGTAACATGTAGGTAGTCCTGGTGTCGTTAAGTTACAGGTCATTTTCTTTGATCCATTTAATACAGTTAAGTCTGAAGTGTGGATAGGATTGGCCAGACCTTAACGAGGTAGGGAGGGAGTTCCACAACTGGGCTGCTTTAACAGGGAAGCTGTTAGGGGCACAACTAGCTGGTTGGTATATGCTTCTCTGGTGGGTCTATTGGAAATTCTTCTTTTGAACCTTTCTGTTAGGTATTTGGGGGCTAAATCATTAATACTTTTGAATGTTAGTGATACTGTTTTAAGTTTAATTTTGTCTGCTGTAGAGGGCCAATTGGATTGTCTTCTGAGATATGCTCTCTTTTTGGGATTGAAGAGGAGGCTCTAAGGGCATTATTCTGCAAGGTTTGGATTTTTTGCAACATGTGTTTATTAGACCCTATATATAGTGCGTTACAATAGTCCAATTTGGATAATACCAGAGCTCTTGATAAGGTGAGGCAGCTGGTAGTGGACAGGAATGATTTTGCTGCTATGATCAACTTACAGGTGTATGCAGTGCTAGAGACCATCGCACTCGCCTGCTTTGTTAGAGGGAGACAAGAGTTAAGGTAAAAACCTAATATTTTTACCTCTTTTGCTACTTTAATGGTGTTGCCATCTATAACAAATGATGACCAGTCATCATTCAGTTTTTTGATATTTTACGTATTCCCCAGTATGATGAGTTCAGTTTTGTCATCATTCAGGCATAGACCATGACAGGCCATCCATGCCTGAATGACGAGGTATATCCTTTTCACCAAGGCCAAATCCTGTTCATAATCCCCTGAAAGTGGGATGAGAATCTGAGTGTCATCTGCGTAGTTAGTGTAGGTGACACCCAGAAGGTCCAGATCATCAAACAGGGGCTTTGTGAATGTTGTACATAGTAGGAGAGACGCAGGAACCCTGGGCAACGCCACATGTGATGGGTAGTGGGTCAGCCGCTGCAGAGGTAGAGAAGACCCTCATAGTGCTGCCACTTTAGAATGACTTGATCCACGCAATGGCATGTGTGGAGAAGTGGGCTGCAGATTCCAGGTGGGTAGAGAGCACATCATGATCTACCAAGTCAAAAGCCGCTGAGAGATCCAGTAGGAGTAAGGCTGTTTTTCCATGGTCTCTCAGCTCATCGACCTGGGTTTTGAGATCAATGAGTGCGGTTTCTGTACCGTGCTGAGGTCTGAAACCTGATGTCTGGTACCTAATAGTTGATGCAGCTCCAAGTGTTTTTGGATCTGTAAATAAGCCACTCTGTCTACCATTTTTAACAGAAATGGTACCATTGTGATTGGCCTATAGTTAGTTGGGATGGACGGGTCCAAAGTTTGCTTTTTAAGGAGGGGGAGGTTCCAAGATTGTTTGAGGTTGTCTGGTATTGTGCTTGAAGCAAAGGAAGCATTAATGAGTTTAGAAATAAATGGGGATAGGTCTCTGGCCACATTTTTTATCAGTTGGGCTGGGCATAAGTTTCCTCGACAGTTGGAAGGTTTGAGCGAGAGTATTATCTTTTCAATCTCTAAAATAGTCACTTTGGTAAAGTTGAATTTTTGTTCTGGTTTGGCAGCAGTAGGTAGTTTATCTCTTTGAATGGTTGAGGGAGGAATATTTTGTTGTTTTCTCAATTTTAGTTTGAATTGTAGCTATTTTATCGTTTAGCGCTTTTTGGATGTTGGAACAACACATTTTATTTTTGTCACAGTTGTCCAGGGCAGGGATGGGGTTTTCCAGTTCCTTTAGTATAACGAATAGCTCTTTGGTTCCGGATTTAGCCTGCAGTATTCTGTTGTAAAGTTCTCTATTTTAGCTCTCCTTTTTTCATTTTTGTAAGCTTGAGGCATTGATGAAAGCTGCTTTATTAGTCTCAGATGGAGTTAATCGCCAGGCGGATTCACATTTGCTTTTTTCAATCCTTAACGATTTAAGGTGAGGGGTGAACCAGGTGTTGAAGTGTGCTCTGTGCTTACTTTTTCTCGTTTTCAAAGGGGTGATGGTTTCCAAGGCTGAGGCCATAGTTGAGTTAAATTCATTTACTAGATCTGAGGGGTTTAGTGATTCAGGTAAGGCGTTTCGTGTTGGGAGGATAAGTGGTAGCAGTTTGTCCGCAGTTATTTTTTTTTTTTTTATTTCTAGTTGGTAGGGGTTCAGTTTTCCTTAGGTTGGGTAGTGTTTTCATTTATATGGAAGGTTATTAGCGTATGGTCTCTCCAGATATGTGGGCTGATACCAGTAATAGATACTTTACAGTTGTGGTTGGCTTACCCAGTCGAGTGTTTGACCTTTTTTGTGGGTAGGTTGTGATATTCTTTGGGTAAATCCTAATTCCGTGATGACATTGGCGATATTGGTCGCTTGTCAGTCTTTGTGGTTGTTGAAACCTAAGTTCAGGTCTCCCATAAGGATGGCTTGCGATGATTGATTTTTTAAGTTATTTGAGAGGATCATGGAGATGTCCTCCTAAAAAGTTCTGATGGGATAAGTGGCCTATAGATGAGATATATATTAATGGATTGAGAGGATGAAGTTAGGAGTTCGGTTAAGGATTCGCAGGATTTGGTGTCTGACGGCGTTTCTATTTTTAAGGTGAGATTATTTTTAGCGATGATGACTAGACTTCCTCCTCGAGAATGGTTCTGTCTTCTCTGAGAATGTTGTCATTCGGGGGCAAGGCAAGCATCAGAACGGGTCCTGCTGCTTGGTGAAGCCAGGTTTCCGTTATGGCTAGGATGTCATAATCCCCTATTTGGATAAGGTCGGCAATTTCGGTGGCATGTGCTATTAGTGACCTAGCATTATTAAGGGAACCCTTCAGGGGGGTGTTTGGTTTTGGTGTCGCAGGGGTGATACGGCTTTTCTTTTTGGTTGACCTATTGCTTAATTTGCAGTGAGTGTTAATAGGACTGTTAAAGTGGGAGTCTCTTTTTTTTGGTGGGGAAGGTGTTTGGTTTAGTGGCATTGTGTTGGGAGTTTCTTCTATTACTAAGTTCGGTGACTAGTCTGGCGGCAGGTTCATAGATTTTAGGTAATCTTGAACGTAGTTTGGCATTTCTGCTTCAAGTGTCGCATGAGATGTTTGTTATGGAGTGGTAGGGGATAGGTAACTTTATAGGCTGAAGGTCAGTCTCTGGGGTGAGGGTCAGTAGGCACTCCTCGGAGTTCGATGATACAGTCGGCCTAAATTGCAGTAGGAGATTTATTGTTATCATTGCGGACCAGAGAGTGGTCAAATAGAGGGTGGAGGTCATCCTATCCTAAAGATGATTATCTGTCCGGTGGGGTTAGGCCATAGTGATGTCTAGGTTATCACTGATAGATTATGGAGTTTATAGTTTCTGGCAATCTAGTAGTACCAGTCGTGGTAGTGGAGAGCAGAGTAGTTTGTCTCCGGTTAGGCTCGGGCCGAGGCTGGTACCAAGGTTTACTAAGTAAGCAGTCTTTGCCGACTTTGCTAACTTAGTAAATCAAGGTTTACTAAGTTATGAAAGCGGCTCCGTGACTGGCAGTAGGCTGTTTTCAGTAGGAGCACAAGTCTAGAGACTGATACCAAAGGGGATTTATTGCTCTCACCTGTAGTCCTAATCTAGTGTAGTGCTCCCTAAGGGAACTGCACTGGATTCTGCTTAACAGTAATGTGGAGACATGTAGGTTCAATTGGTTAGTAATTCGTATTTACAATGTGTTTCTGTGTTCTTTTTTAAACTTGTGCATTTCTCATATGGCACAATAGTACAATTTCAGATACCCCTTGACTGTTTGGGTAGTGTTGATCTCGTCCGCGCCCGTCTGCAGACAGGCGCTCAGTCCGTGCCTTTCAGATATCATTAGCGAGGGGGTTTGGTATGTTCTATGTTACATGTATATAAAGTAAGGGAATTATAGTACACATCTCCCAAATTCACATGATGAAAGAGTACATTCAGTAAAAAAACTTTAACGGGATGTTATGAGTAAGTTGCCCTACTAAAAAACTATGAAATTCACTAAAAAAATCCCTTTGTTAAAGGGACGTTCTGATTAAATTGCCCTACTAAAAACCCGTAAAATTGGAAAATTTGCTTAAAAAAAACGTTATAAATGTGACATTATGGTTGAAAGTAAAACCAAAAAACCTCTGAAATTCGCCAGTTATGGTAGGCTAAGCAACCATAACTGCCCGCACCACTGTGCACTTCTAACACTTAACGCCCAGGACATCAAAGACGACATCACAAATGTCATTTATGGGAACGCCATTTGTGGATGGCTTTTGATTTTAAATCATTGTGGATGTGCTAATAAAGATATCTTATCATTTTGACTCTTGACTCCTGCTTGGTATGAACATAACTTCGAAGAGTGCAACTCTATCTTCTGTTTAGCAGAATTTCAACATATATATTCATGAACATATATATTCATCCTTTCCTAACTATTCCTGGACTTTAGTTGTATATTGCTGCTATGTCGATACGTTTATACAGAAATGCACTTGCACTTTATGGTGTAGCTTTGGGCTGCATCTTTATGCTGCTATATCAATATGTTTACATGGAAATGCACTTGCACTTTGTTGCAGCTATGTACTGCTAATTTCCTTTGACAGCGCGCCATTCATATCATCTGTTAAGCTCTTGGAAACACATTGTGTATAGGCGCTATGCAAATCAATCTTAATTATGCTTACCTCTCATTTTTGTGACATTTTAAACAGGCTTCCTGAATTATTTCAATGTGCAATGTATTATACTGTTATAACCTACCTTTTTCTCTATGGGTATATGTGGGACTCTAGTCCAATATGGCCGCCCTGGATTCGCAGGAATAGCGGCTGACTTATGGGAGAAGGACTACACTGTAATATGTATGGTGATTGTTTTTCCGGTCCCCTAACGTGATCAAACGCTCAGGGAAGCGCGAAACGCGTTGTTCAGGACACTGCCTTGGCAGCCTGCTTTTTGTTGTGGGTGCTTTGCCATTTTTTACCGCCATTAAACTCGTTTTCTTTATTTAGATTCAAGTTTATTTTTTATCTTTTGGGATTGCAGTCCCTCTTGTTTGGAGTGCGGTTTTCTCCTCTGATGTGTGTGTGTGTGTGTGTGTGTATATATATATATATATATATATATATATATATATATAATGTTTTATTTCAAAATCATGGCAGTGTTTTGTTTGAAATTCTTGATACATAAGCTTTTCGTTTCTCTAAATGTTTGTAAAATTTCTGATTACGACAAATACAAAATTAACTAAATAATGAGAACACATATTTTAATATTTACAATGCAACAGAAGCAAGATGTAATATTGAATTTGTTAAAATTTATCGTAAATACAGAACAATCCCGGCATGCCCGTTGACACAAATGTCAATGCTGCTTTAAGGCAGACTTGTCAAGCATCCTCTTTGGGGCTTCCTCTCTGGACATATGGACTACCCACATGGTCTCTGTCCTCTCCCCTTTCCCTTCGCCCATTAATGGTGGTAACAGATGGGAAGTACTGTTGTATATCAGAATGGCACTTTCATTGTCCTGGGCTCTCAGCCAAACCTCCTTATCGAGAGTACTCTTGCGCCTCATCCTATTCCTCACTGATCCCGCCATTCTGCCTCCCCTCTTGCCCCTCTCCACCACCGATGGGCACACCACATCCCTGTACCCCTGTTCAGAAGAACATCAAAGGTGGCAACCGGATTCACCAAGCTACCTCAACTCTTGACCTGCTGTTAAACATTCCTCTGATCTGTCTCCTTCAAGACTCTCACCTGGATGTTCTCGGTCTTGCTGAGATGTGCTTCACTTCCAGCTTTTGACACACCTCACTGGGGGCTACAATATCCACTCTAAGCTCTCACCTAACCAGTTCAGAGTGGCCGTGGAACACCATTAGTTGTGTAGGCGCATTACAAACCTCCCCCCAAAAAAATAATTAAAACTACAAACGAGGATCTACGGAACTATAACTATTAGTTGTGTGGTTGATAGATTAATAATCTTGCCAGGCGGACATCGTAGGGGAGCTCATGTTTGTAATAGCCCAACTCCATTAGCCAACCTAGTTCATTGATCAATTTGCTTGCAACTCAGCACCCGCCATTGGCCTGCTTCGCATATACATGTTTGATCACATTTATTTACCAATCATATTATGTGAGACACGAGAAGTAGTTGTGGTCGTGCACTTGATGGTATTGTATCTGAGGACTACCCATGAGCAACGGAGCTAAAGACACAATTATTGTACAGACATATAGCACGTTGTTCTAAACTTTGATGCAACTGTACGAAGTGGATGTGCTTTCCTCCAAGACTAAAAGTTTTCAGAAAGTGCCATGGAAAGTGGTGACAAGGATGGCATCCCAGATGCACACGTTCATGACAGTCAAACGCTTCTCCAAGCAGATGGTGGGGGGGGGAAGGTCATTCTCCTCGGCTGGTGCCTATCTTTGGACAGCCTCTTTGCCCCTCTCAGACTTGAGCCGCACCTCCTTAAGTTCAGGAAACTGCTCAAAACTCTGCTCTGGTCTACCTCTTTCCCTTCACCCCACTGCCGCTGTGACCGGTGGCTAGATCATGTATCTCATAGTATCCCAGGTCCATCGTCCAAGTCAATACCAGCACCCCTCCCCCAATGCACTGACCGGCGGGCTCCTGCTTGATGGCTCCATATACCTCCATTGAGAGCTACCTGTACCTGTACTGTTGTCCACTCTGTCTTATCCTCGCTGCATCTTACAAACCTTAACTCAACCTCTCTCTCCACCTACCCTCGATCATTCCATTGCCTCTCCTCTCTCTGCCTCAGATCTTGCCACCTTGTTTTCCAACAAAGTCCTCAATCTGACAAACTATCCTCTCCTCCCCTTTTTATTCTCCTCCCCCTCCCTATTCCATGTCCTCATTCACCCCTATCACTCAACCTGAAGTTACCCTCCTCCTTTCTAAAACCATCCCACTGCATCTCCCACTGACCACATACCTACCTCCCTCATCCCTAAAATATACCCCCTCTACCTACCCTTTTCTCACCTCCTTTTTCAACACCTGTCTCTCCACTTCCACCTTCCCCACCCCTTTTAAGCATGTTACTGTCATCCCCATTCTCAAAAAACCCTCTGCTAATCCCCATCTCGCATCTAATTATCGCCCCATCTATCTACTACCCTTCCTTTCTAAACTCCTAGAACGTATTGTCTAATCTCAACTCTCTACCTTCATTTCCAACCATTCTCGCCCCCTCCTCACCCCATACCCAATCTGGATTCTGTCCTCTTCACTCCATGGAAACTGCTCTCACCTCTGTTCTCATCTCTCTCCTCTCTGCTATTCCTCTATTTTTGTCCTCCTGGACCTCTCTGCAGCTTTTGATACTGTTGACCACCCTCTACTCCTTAGCGCTCTCTCTTCATTTGGCCTTAAAGACTCAGTTCTCATTTGGTTCTCCACCTATCTTTCTAACCGCACCTTCTCAGGCTCCTGGGGTGGCTGCACCTCCCCTATCTTTCCTCTCAACCATGGCGTTCCCCAAGGTTCTGTCCTTGGCCCCTTTCTCTTTTCACTATATATTTCCTTCCTTGCTCCATTAATATCCTCCTTTGCTGTCTCACACCATTTCTATGTTGATGATACCCAGCTCTTCCTCTCTTTCTCCCCCTTCTCTCCTGGCATCCACCATAAGCTTTCTTCTTGCCTCTCTGCTATTAACTCTTGGATGTCCTGTCATTTCCTTACTCTTAACGCAGATAAAACAGAACTCCCTTTCTTCCCTGCCAACACTCTTCCTCCTCCCTCCCCTCCTACTTTCATTCTCTTTCCTCCTTCCCAACTCGCCTTCTCTCCCCATGCCTGCAACCTTGGTCTCCACCTCTCTTTCTCATCACATTTCTCTCACTGCCAGATCTTGCCGCTTCCACCTCTACAACATCCATAAAATTCATCCTTTCCTAACCTTCCACGCTACCAAACTCTCATTTCCTCCCTCCTCTTCTCCAGACTCTTCTACTGCTCTTCTCTTCTCTTTGGACTCCCTTCCTCTCACCTCTCCCCCCTCAAATCTATCTATCACTCCACCATCCGCTCCCTCTGCTTTCTCTCACCTCACGACTCCATCTCCTCTCTTAACTCACTAGGTTGGCTCACATTTCACTCCCAGCTCAAATTTAACTTCCTCTGTCTAGTCTACAAAGCCCTCTATTGTCTTGCCCCTTCTTACCTATCCTCCCTTCTCACTTTCTATACTCCTTCTCGTTCTCTCCATTCTACAGATCACCTCCTCTCTCCTCCTCCACGCTGTGCCCCTTCCCGTTTCCGCTCCTTCCAACTTCTCGCTCCTTTCCATTGGAACCGCCTTCCCCTCCCCATCTGCGCTATTACCTCATACCCCTCATTTCACACTTCTCTAAAATCCGATCTCTTCCACTCTCCCACCTAGCACCCTTTGCTTCCTCTCTCACTACTGAAGCCACCTCCACCCACTCCTCCTACCCCCCCCCTCTCACTTCGGTCCTTCTCCATTTGTGCTTAACCTCATCAATAATATAAATTGTTCTTTGTACTGTTTTGTGGTTTAGTTTCATTGTCATGTATTGTTGCATTTACTTGTTCCTCTTGTAAAGCGCTTTGGATTAAAGCACTGTATAAAATAAATACAAAAATACTAGCACTGAGCCCGAGGTTCTCCTCCTTGGCTCCCCTTGGTACCTCCCTCTTGGGCCGTCCATCAGCACTTGTACACCCCTCTGCTCCTCCTTCCATTCCATACACCAGCACTTCTCTCCAATGCACTTGCACAGGCGAATGCTGTAAGGCCTAGTAGGGCCACAACTTTATATTACTGTTTTTCCACTGTTATTTCCCATTTAGCCATGTGGTGCTTTGAAACACAATTCTCTTGTATAAAGTGCCTTACAGATGTGGTCACTTCAAGTGCGCCAAAAGAAGGCTAGAGAAACAATAGGTATGACTACACAGTGTTCTAAAGCCTCACCTTGTGGTGCATGTGGCTACTTGATCTGAGAATAAACACGCAGGGGACATATGTAGTGTGAGTATGCAATCTGAGTTTTGCCTGACAGTACGCAGGGCTGCTTCAAGTGCGCAAGTGAGCATGACTGGAGATGCATGGAGATTAATTCTAATAAGATGTGTTCAATATATGCCAGAAATTTGGGTTGTAAACAAACTAATCGAGCGCGGAATAGGGACTTAATAAGTAAGGTCGGTAGGTTTGTAGGAGATTCGGAGCATGGGTATGCTTTGGGCCATGAAAGAGTGTGTGACGAGTGAGAAGTGGGTACAGATCACCTTTTTCTTGCAGCGCAAAAATAGCCCAGGGGGTAACAGCAATACATCACTTTCTGGTGTTTTTAATCGCTTTCCTCTTGCGGCGCATTTTGTAAATCGCTGTTTTTAACTGTCCTTAGTTTTCCAAACCACGTGTCTGAAGCAAGGCTTTCTGCTATCTGGCTTTTCTTTGTGGCAGTCTTTCTTCAAAACCTAACCTACCCCTCTCTGGCTTAGTTCACTGAATACAAACTGGCATTATTTGTCCTTGAATGAAACACACTAACAGTTTGAAGGACACAATGTGTCGAATACCCACAAAGAATTGATAACATTGACTATATTGAAAGCGGACCCGCATCTTTTTTAGTTTCTGTTTCTGAGATCTGTTGTTCTGAGTGGTTGTTCAGCTTGACATCGAGAGAATGCAACACCCAGAAATTATGTAAGCTTAACTTAATATTTGGGCGATTGAAAATGGCATGTGTGCTGTGCTCTTGATGGCTAACTATGTGACGGACACATTTTACTTTTTGACGAAAAGAATGTACATATTTATATTGCACCCGAGTGGTTTATGGTGCCTTACTCAATCGTATTCTGTGCAGAGTTGTGAGTTTTGTTAACTGGGCTATATTTTGGTGATAACTCCTTGAACACAAGCACCCACAGGCAACGTTGTCCCGTGACATATCCTGGTGTCCAGTCTCCATTGCATCTTTATGCACTGTTAAGTGGGGTGTGGGGTGGGTGCCGGGGGGGGCTAAATTTCTTTCCTTGTGCTCCCTAGGATCCAGGGGTTATTTGTTCGCTCGCTACTCACGCCACTTCAATTATAATACCCTCTGTGGTTCAACCTAAAACGTTCCTATCTGTGTCCTTAGTTTCAGGTAGGGACTGCCATGGGAAAATAGTCCACCTTGGTCTGCCTCCCTTTCGGAGGTCTGACTTCTTCTGTGTACTTCGCTGCGTGTCGTGCTGTGACCTACTCACCCCCCCCCCCCGTCTTGACATCTGTGTTTATTCTGTGTACTGTGAGTGTTGCTCATTTGTTTTCATCCGGTTCCAGAATTTTTAGTAACTTGTTAGCTAACATATTTTAATGTGTGTATTCGATTAAAAAAGCAACAGAAAAATGTTTTTAACTGTCATTTTCATAGCTACATTCTACCGTTCTGCGCATGCCATACAACTCCCGTCTGAGGGATTCGTCAAGCCACATTGGACGATAATCCTTAACAGTGTTTCTTTGATAAGCGTTCTGTGGGATGATCGCCAGGGACCAATCTGTCCTTTTGTGGTAGCAGCAATAAGAGGCAACCTGACAGCGTTAATGATGTGCTCAAACAAGTTTGCCTAATGCACACCTTTTAGTTTAAGTGAGGTGAGAGTATTACGATACTTAGTGGGGTGCAGGGGAGAATATCAACCCTGACACGGGGTTGTATCAAATAATGTGAAAAACAGCAGGTGTCCACAACCTTTGTGGAACACTCCCGTCCCCTGCACACCCTTGTAGTTGAAAATACAACCAAATTCTCTTGAGTAATTTCAAAAATAAATCTTTATAAAGGGATGATATCGTAATCCATGAATTGTGTGCCCCTCATGGGGTTAGTTTAGACAAATATTAATTCAACATGCAATTTGTCACAGTTTATAATCATCATATAAAACCTAAAGTAAACTGATTTTTACAATACATGGTATTCACAGTAACTATTTTTCAT
Organism: Ambystoma mexicanum; assembly: GCF_040938575.1. Lineage (NCBI taxonomy): Eukaryota > Metazoa > Chordata > Amphibia > Caudata > Ambystomatidae > Ambystoma > Ambystoma mexicanum. Next base: position 982,512,526 of record NC_090928.1, on the reverse strand, counting down.
AGTCCAGACAACTGAATATTAATATTTGTAGTTCAAATGACTTATAGTAGACAATTTGTACTTGATTTGAACTCGCAATCCAATGTGTATTAGTAGGCAGAGTCCAAGTTTTCAAGGTACTGTATACTTTACGCGTTTCGGGGCGAATAGTACCCCTTCTTCAGAAGATGTCTACTAAACGTGTTTTTCTTCAATTTATCTGTATTAACAGTAAAAAGTATATTGTTATTTAAATCATAATGATACATCATAGTCCCTGTCTGTCATGACTGGATTTTTCTTAATGTATAATCACCTGTTCATTTCTTAGTGTGGTCTCAGTTGGAGATACAAATTCCATCTTGATCGGTATATCTTTGTCAATCCTAAAAAAAATATTTAAAAAATATACAAAAGGGGGTTGTGAGTCCCTATCATTATGAGAAGTGAAGATGTAAGATAACTGCAACCATGTTTGCATTCTCAAACATGTCCATTAGAGAAAGGGTATAGATATTTACCTGATCAGTAGGTCGTAGTCGGGATTTTGGGTAATCTCCCGCTTTGTTAATGCTCTACGCTCCTATGGTGGATCTTAGAAACGCGGTCAATGACCACGTGGGCCCTGTAAAACGGAAAGAGGTTTATTAGGGGCTATATTTATCAATTACCGAAATCCTATAAGATAATTCTATGTGGTGAGTGTAAAGTTCTAATTTAGCTTACCTCAAAGAGGGACGTCTTTGTGCATGTATCGTATGTTGAAAATCATACGCACGGCAACTGAACAAAAATGGCCGTTCTGATGTTTATATAGCGTGATGACGTCAATGCGTGTCAACGTCGTGACGTCACAATGTTTACTTTAGACGCGATACAATGTGTGGTATAAGCAGAATAGGGTAGAGTCCTCAATGCTAAGTTAGAATCTATATTTTGAACATATATGCTGGTCAGTAATGTGGGTTCCTTATTTTCTAACCTAAATCTAGAATAATATTGAGAATTATCGTCGACTCGTGATTAGAGGAAAAATCCAGCCTGCTCACAGTCTGTTATTGAAACTGAATGTCTTTCTTTTATGTCAATTAATTACAAACGTGTAGCATTAGTGTGGATGTGTGTATACATTTCATTATTCCAAGACCCAAAAAAATAAAACAATGAAAATATAAGTCCTATCAAATATTGGTGGTGGTCAGGACACAAACAATCTAATGGTCGACATATATTTACTGCAAGAGAGACTATTCCTTAGATGATAAGTGAGCTATGCTTGTATTGGTTATTTAAAAGCATCAATACAAATTTTTTTTCTGTGTTAGTACAGCTGGTCATCAAAAAAACATTCCGAAGTATAGCAATTAGCTCATAAGGAAGCTTATAAGAAAACACCCAAATTAAATTCCTCATTCATACCGTTGGGGGAAAGACTATTCAATTTTTCAATCCAATGTAATTCTCTCTGCCCCATTCTTCTCTCGTGGTCTCCCCCTCTAGGTAATTTTTTCACTTCCTCCAAAATGATTACTTTAAGTTGAGCTACTGTGTGTTTATTCAAAGAGAAGTGTCTAGCGACAGGAGATTTGGTACTGTTGGTTCGGATATTACTCTTGTGTTCATTCCATCTTTCTTTAGCTTTCCTGATGGTTTGACCTACGTAAAAAATACCGCAGGGGCAACTGAGCCCAAAGATTACTGATTAGGTATCACATGTGGTGTAATGATTCAATCGAATTTTTTGTCCACTGTTGGGGTGCCTCACATAGCTCCCCTTCATCACATTGTTACAGTTCCCACAGTTTAAGCATGGGAATGTGCCTGTCATCTTCGTCTTCAAAGTCCGTTGTTTGTCTTGTTTGATCTTTTCTGCTTTCACTAGTTCGTCTTTAAAGTTCCTTCCCCTCTTGTATGCAATTAGGGGAGGTTTTGGGAATAGTCTTCCCAGTTGTGGATCCATTTTGATGATGTTCCAGTTTTTCTTGATAATCCTGGTAATGTGATGACTTTGTCCAGAGTACCTCAAGGTATGGAGAAATGGAATGTCCTTTGATTTGTTCTTATTAATAAGGAGATCCTTTCTTTCAAGTCTTTCAAGTCTATCGACTTTATCTTTAGCCTTTTCAATGATGTCGCTAGGGTAGCCCCTTTGTCTATACTTCTCGGTCAGTAACTGGTTTTCTTGTTGTAATGTCGTAGAGTCTGACGTTATTCTTTTAAGCCGTAAGAACTGGCTGTATGGTAAGTTATTCTTTAGATGATCTGGATGATGGCTCAGGTAGTGTAATGAGTTCACATCTGTCGGTTTGTGATAAACATTCGTAATAATTACTCCATCTTGTCCAATCCACAGTTCAACGTCTAAAAAGTGTAGTTTGGGTTCTCCCACCTCCATTGTGAATTTAATCCGATTGTGAAGGTGATTAATGAATGTCAAAAAGGTTTGTAAATCCTCTTTTGAACCTCTCCATATGACAAAGATGTCGTCTATGTAGCGTTTCCATGTTATAAGGTCCTGTTGCCATTGTTGTGCATTAAGTATCTGTTTGCTCTCTAAATGAAACATAAACAGATTAGCATACGCTGGGGCCATCGAAGAACCCATAGATGTGCCTGATGCTTGTAAATAGAATTGTGATTTGTTTCTGAAATAATTATTAACCAGTATAATCTTACTGAGTTCCAGGATAAAAGTTTTGTTGGCTTCACAATTGTTGTTCAGCAATGCCCACTCTAATGCTTCCAGTCCGTCCTGATGCGGAATCGATGTATCCTTTTATCCTGGAACTCAGTAAGATTATACTGGTTAATAATTATTTCAGAAACAAATCACAATTCTATTTACAAGCATCAGGCACATCTATGGGTTCTTCGATGGCCCCAGCGTATGCTAATCTGTTTGTTTCATTTAGAGAGCAAACAGATACTTAATGCACAACAATGGCAACAGAACCTTATAACATGGAAACGCTACATAGACGACATCTTTGTCATATGGAGAGGTTCAAAAGAGGACTTGCAAACCTTTTTGACATTCATTAATCACCTTCACAATCGGATTAAATTCACAATGGAGGTGGGAGAACCCAAACTACACTTTTTAGACGTTGAACTGTGGATTGGACAAGATGGAGTAATTATTACGAATGTTTATCACAAACCGACAGATGTGAACAACTCATTACACTACCTGAGCCATCATCCAGATCATCTAAAGAATAACTTACCATACAGCCAGTTCTTACGGCTTAAAAGAATAACGTCAGACACTACGACATTACAACAAGAAAACCAGTTACTGACCGAGAAGTATAGACAAAGAGGCTACCCTAGCGACATCATTGAAAAGGCTAAGGCTAAAGATAAAGTCGATAGACTTGAAAGAAAGGATCTCCTTATTAATAAGAACAAATCAAAGGAAATTCCATTTCCCCATACCTTGATATACTCTGCACAAAGTCATCACATTACCAGGATTATCAAGAAAAACTGGGACATCATCAAAATGGATCCACAACTGGGCAGGCTATTCCCAAAACCTCCCCTAATTGCATACAAGAGGGGAAGGAACTTTAAAGACGAACTAGTGAAAGCAGAAAAGATCAAACAAGACAAAAAACGGACTTTGAAGACGAAGATGACAGGCACATTCCCATGCTTAAACTGTGGGAACTGTAACAATGTGATGTAGGGGAGCTATGTGAGGCACCCCAACAGTGGACAAAAAATTCGATTGAATCATTACACCACATGTGATACCAAATCAGTAATCTTTGGGCTCAGTTGCCCCTGCGGTATTTTTTACGTAGGTCAAACCATCAGGAAAGCTAAAGAAAGATGGAATGAACACAAGAGTAATATCCGAACCAACATTACCAAAACTCCTGTCGCTAGACACTTCTCTTTGAATAAACACACAGTAGCTCAACTTAAAGTAATCATTTTGGAGGAAGTGAAAAAATTACCTAGAGGGGGAGACCACGACAGAAGAATGGGGCAGAGAGAATTACATTGGATTGAAAAATTGAATAGTCTTTCCCCCAACGGTATGAATGAGGAATTTAATTTGGGTGTTTTCTTATAAGCTTCCTTATGAGCTAATTGCTATACTTCGGAATGTTTTTTTGATGACCAGCTGTACTAACACAGACACATTTTTTGTATTGATGCTTTTAAATAACCAATACAAGCATAGCTCACTTATCATCTAAGGAATAGTCTCTCTTGCAGTAAATATATCTAGACCATTAGATTGTTTGTCCTGAACACCACCAATATTTGATAGGACTTATATTTTCATTGTTTTATTTTTTTGGGTCTTGGAATAATGAAATGTATGCACACATCCACACTAATGCTACAAGTTTGTAATTAATTGACATAAAAGAAAGACATTCAGTTTCAATAACAGACTGTGAGCAGGCTGGATTTTTCCTCTAATCACAAGTCGACGATAATTCTCAATATTATTCTAGATTTAGGTTATAAAATAAGGAACCCACATTACTGACCAGCATATATGTTCAAAATATAGATTCTAATTTAGCATTGAAGACTCTACCCTATTCTGCTTATACCACACATTGTATCGCGTCTAAAGTAAACATTGTGACGTTGACACGCACTGAAGACTCTACCTTATTCTGCTTATACCACATATTGTATCGCGTCAAAAGTAAACATTGTGACGTCACGACGTTGACACGCATTGACGTCATCACGCTATATAAACATCAGAACGGCCATTTTTGTTCAGTTGCCATGCGTATGATTTTCAACATACGATACATGCACAAAGACGTCCCTCTTTGAGGTAAGCTAAATTAGAACTTTACACTCACCACATAGAATTATCTTATAGGATTTCGGTAATTGATAAAGATAGCCCCTAATAAACCTCTTTCCGTTTTACAGGGCCCACGTTGTCATTGACCGCGTATCTAAGATCCACCATAGGAGCGTAGAGCATTAACAAAGCGGGAGATTACCCAAAATCCCGACTACGACCTACTGATCAGGTGAATATCTATACCCTTTCTCTAATGGACATGTTTGAGAATGCAAACATGGTTGCAGTTAACTTACATCTTCACTTCTCAAAATGATAGGGACTCACAACCCCCTTTTGTATATTTTTTAAATATTTTTTTTAGGATTGACAACGATATACCGATCAAGATGGAATTTGTATCTCCAACTGAGACCACACTAAGAAATGAACAGGTGATTCTACATTAAGAAAAATCCAGTCATGACAGACACGGACTATGATGTATCATTATGATTTAAATAACAATATACTTTTTACTGTTAATACAGATAAATTGAAGAAAAACACCTTTAGTAGACATCTTCTGAAGAAGGGGTTCTATTCGCCCCGAAACGCGTAAAGTATACAGTACCTTGAAAACTTGGACTCTGCCTACTAATACACATTGGATTGCGAGTTCAAATCAAGTACAAATTGTCTACTATAAGTCATTTGAACTACAAATATTAATATTCAGTTGTCTGGACTATGAAAAATAGTTACTGTGAATACCCTGTATTGTAAAAATCAGTTTACTTTAGGTTTTATATGATTATAAACTGTGACAAATTGCATGTTGAATTATTATTTGTCTAAACTAACCCCATGAGGGGCACACAATTCATGGATGACGATATCATCCCTTTATAAAGATTTATTTTTGAAATTACTCAAGAGAATTTGGTTGTATTTTCAACTACAAGGGTGTGCAGGGGACGGGAGTGTTCCACAAAGGTTGTGGACACCAGCTGTTTTTTAGCGTTAATGATGTGGACAAGCTGATGTGAAAGCGAAACCACTCCTTATCTTCCGACTAATGGAACACAATATGAGTTAAAAAAAAAATCATAGATGGAACATAAGGACACAAGAATATAAGACTTGAAACGCTGGGATTAATCGATCACTTAGCGCAGTAGGCGTTTCATGAGGAACTTATTTAAAACATTAAAAGCATGTGCTGTTCGTTAGCTATAACTTCTATTGGAAAACGAGATCAATGTTTTCATGAACAGAATCTTCTGTTTTGAGTGCTATGTGAAAAATAAAAGTACTTGTTACTTACAAACTATTGCTGTTTTCTTCAAAATAATTTTTTATTTCTTTTCACAAATAGGAGAACAAGTTTTGCACTGTGAGATGTGTGTTTATCTTCCTGGTTCTGCATTAGGTAACGTTATGGCGTTAGTGTTGATCAGGTACGTTTGGCTACGCCGACCACAAACATCTTGAAAATGGGTGGAGCATATCGTTTGGACAATGATGTCCGTTTGAGGGGCGGGCAATCTATATTCTTGACGCATGGGCACTTGAACTTAGGGTAATGTATCAACAGATAAGATTAGAAGATGGTGTTGCCCAACCTGTTTTGTTTTTTTCACATGTGTAAATGTGAGGAAAACTAAATTTAAGATGCATAAAAGTTTTTATTTTTTTTATTTAAAGATCGATTAAAGTATGCTTAAAAATACATGCACAATCGATTGGGACGCTACAATTCCTGAGAGAACTTCCCCTTTAATCATGGTCATGATGTTCAAGCTTAATCCTCTCAATAGATGGTACTATCTTTTGTCATACAGAGTGTATTTGGTGGATTTACAGCATACTTGGAACCAAGTGTGGGGAGTTTTCCCTGTGTGCATTGTACAGGTATCTTGCTATAGCACCGCATATTGGATTTTGCAACATACAAGATATTCAGCATGGGATATATAGGTTTTTCTGGGTTGATATAATTTGATGCCGAATACCACTGGATACATTGCTATTAAATTGTCATTTGATTCTTGTATGACTCAACTCTTTTTCATGCTCTTATGGAACATGTGTAAAGCAAGTAGTTTCAAATGTAACGACTAATCTGGTGGCATATACGTGAGTTTCATGTGCTAAGAGTTAATGTCTAATATTCAAAACTAGCAGCTACACTTGTAACAAACTGCACAACAAATCTCTCCACACACTGGCAATATTATTTACCAATGTATTTACTGTTTTCTGCCATAATGTTCATTTAACCCACACTATGTGCGATTGTCTAATGTTTTGATTATAAACAAGAGACCCATTCTTTCATTCCACGGATGGATTTGAAATTCATTAATTGATATCTGGTACTGACCCATTTAACAGACTGCTTTTCCACTTTCCAGTGATTTCTAAACTACCCTGTCCTTTTAGTGACTTTTTCAAAGCTTTGATTGCTGACAGATCATGCATGTAAGGAGCGTCACGTGTGTTTCATACTTGAAATGGGCACAGAGTAAAAGCACTGTTAAGGATGTGTCTCTAGCGAACTTGACCCAAAATATGTAGCTATCGCCGCCATCCAAGGGTGGCACTGTTAACGTCCAGGGTGGCATATACTTGGCCTGATGAGTGGAGATTTCACAAGGCAGAATGACCATATATTGAAATCCATAACTTTGCACAGAAATGCAATTGTAAGCAGTGAGTATAAGCACGGCTTTGCAGGCTTCTTTTCTAAACACGATACAGCTGTATGTAGAAAACAAAAGGCATTGTAAATGTCAATGTATTCTTTGGACGGCCTTCATGATACTGTTATGTCAGTCACTTTCAATGAGATGGGTAGCTTCTGATTAATCCAATAATGGACTCTCCTGCGAATTCTGCTGCTTTTACTGTGGTGTTGACAAGTGAAGAAAGAGAAGGGGGGGGGGAGAACACAATACATCACATATTTCAACACCCCCCCCCCTTTCTGCTACTGCCTCCCAGGATGATAGTCCGATCTCCAGAAGCTGCAAAACGAGGACCAAAAGGAAATGCTCGGACAGGCCCTCCCCTTTTGTTGGCCTCCACTTCTCCTGCAAGGGGGGGGGGGAAGTTGCTACATTTGTCCTTGCAGACATCCGTCATGTGTATCCTTTGGCAGCGGCCCTCCACGTTGATGGCTGTTGAGTCGCGTAGATGGCGGTGTAGGGGCCCACGAACACAGTGTGAAAAACCAGATGGTGTAATGGTGTTTCACAACCTGGTCCCTGGGGATCCCCTACTCGGGTGGCCAGGGAAAGGCCATCACTGACAAGTTAGGGAGTATCACCTGATTAGGAGGTTCTCGGGGAGTGGGGAAGAAACACCAATGGTGAGACATGGTATCCCTCTTTCCCCCAACCCACCCCTATCCCTGTTTATTTTATGGGAAACTACAACTCCCATAATTGTCCCCACTATGTCTTGACAGAAGTACTGTACCAAAGGAGATGAGGAATAAGGTCAGGATTACCTCCCCTGACTTAGCGTCTGGCACGTAGCTCTAATGGTGTACACCTGCCACCTATTAAGACTCCCTGTGAAAATAAAAGCTGCCGCGCACACACACACACACGCTTTGAGCGAGGCTGGGTACGAGAAGGAATAGCTCTTCTGAGGATAAGGCGAACCAAGCTGTGGGAGTCGGAAAGCCAACGGGCTGATCAGCAATTGAGAGGATAGAGAGAAAGCCAGGCAAGATTTCCAAGCTTTTGGCAAGCCGTGAGTGTTCGGCAAGCAGAGCTGAGCGAATGGTGGAAAGAAACCTTCAGGGTGCCAGGAAATGGCCAGCGACCTTCCCGGGTGAACGACAGAGTTGGGGAGTAGCAGTTTGGCAATGGCCTCGAGCTGTGAGGGGGAAAATGAAGATGAAGGAAGTCATTTAACGCAACTGGTGAGTGATCGAGGACAACAAATGTCTGGTTGTTAAAGGGAAAGTAACTGATATTGAAAGGTTAGGAGTGTGCTGATAAAATGCTTCAAAAGATACAAAGTAGCCGAGTGGTCCTGCAAGAATAAAGTGCAGTCGATGTCTCTGTGAAATGTTATGAATTTATGAAATATGTTATGAGGAAAGATCGAAGAAAAAGTTGAACAAGAGAAGATGTGACGTGTGAAATATGCTGGGAGGGCAAAAATAAAGAGAATAAGGACTAAAAGTACCAAGAGGCATTTGTGCTGCAAGAGGATAATTGTGAATTAAAGGAATATGAAACAGAGGTTGAAGTGGTCATGCAGAGATCTGTGTAAAAATCCTTGCATTTTTGAAAGTCTTCGACAGTGAAATATGAGGTAAAAACATGGGGAAGGGAACCCTCACATAGACACAAGTCGGGCTCGAGTATATGAACTAAGTATTGATGGCAAGGCAGTTGAAGCCTAAGGAAGTGAATTGAACTACCAGGAATTGAATGCCGAAGATTGAAATGTTGAGCTGTACCAGTAAGCCAAAGACTGATAGAACTGTGCCATCCACCTATCCTATTGAGACTCACCTATTGAGAGACTCTAAACCCTGTGGGATTCAACCTGGGGAAGGGACTACTGAAGCCAGTCTCTTCTTTTTGACACTATTTTCCGTTTTGTATTCACATTTGTTATCTTGAGAAGGAGGGGAGGGTTAGGTTTTCTTAGTATAAGCCTTTTTGTTTTGACCAGCCTGACTTGGACATATTTGTTATTTAAAGGTCGAGATTGCTCCCATTTTAGAGTTGGGGCCAGTTAGGAATTCAACCATATCAATCAAATTCATGAAAAAAGGTTTTTGAAACTTGTATCCATTGTTTCTGCCTACTGCTTGATACCATGCCTTCCTCACATGTGACTGACTTCACTTTTTCCTGGTGAAGTTCCTTAATACCTTTTCCTCTGTGTACAGATGCAGCGGTGGACAGTATGTCATGTTCCTTTTTCTCCGACGCCTCTTTGAATGATCGTGCTGGCCTGTGTCGTTGAGGGCCCAGTCGCAATTATATAAATCTGAGGGATCGGGTGAGCACCTCCCCCAGATTGCCAGCACTACTATGAGCATTGCGAACAGGGGCATGCAGTGTATGTAGTGTTAACATGTTCCTGCTGGTCACAATCTCGTGAGTTGTGACCTGGTGACCAGACCCAGGCTGAATGTGCAAAGCGACAAGTGCAAGCAGTGGAACAAGCTCTTGCAAGCAGTGGTGCAAACTCTTGTGATGTGTATTGGATGACTTTGCAAGGCGCTCTTTAAGCAGGCCATTGAGGCACTGCATGAGACAGATGCCTTAAGGCTGGTAAATGGAACAAAGCTTGTGCTTGATGCCTAATGGGGAAGTCCTTTCCTTAAAGAGTTTGTTGGAGACAGGCGGGCCATTATTGGACCTTATTACTTTGCACACTTCCCACCTGCTGAAAACCTTGCACACGAGGAATTTAGCAGCTGATTTAGTGTCGGGTGGAGACACTGTCTGGTCTCGAGCCAACGTGAGAATGGGCAGGCCACAAGTATTACATAGCGATAGTTGGCATACCTCTGTTCCATATCAAGTAATAAATATGCAGATGACAGAAGGACCCTGACGGGTGAGGTAAAGTTTCTTTTAATCATTTTGAGTGTAAAACGCTGACTGGTCACACAGTTAGCAATGAACTCGGCCACAGGCTCGTGCAAATTTGGAATAAAATACTCCGGCTTGAAATCAGCTGCACGGCTTTCTTTTGATGCCTGTGCTGAGTGTAAGGCAGCACGACTGGCTTCCATGAGCTGCTCTGATACCAAATTAAATCAGTAGGGGGACCAGGAGCACCCTCTCGTCTATAATTTGTGTTTCTGCTGGGTGGCCCTACCGTGCAATTCTGTTATCTGGGTCACTGGTAGAGCATTCTAGCTGCACCTGCTGTTGGGACATGCTTGTGTAAATGAGGGGCAAATTGGTAACATTTGGCAGATGGGCTGCTTGTTTGGCCGCCATGTCTGCTGCCTTGTTGCCATGCAATACAAAGTCTGTTCCCCCCATGTGGGCAGAACACTTGACCACAGCCAGAACTGAAGGTAGGCGGTAACACCTCCATCAACCTTGATGGCCACTGTGCGTGCTGCACCGGTGCCCCATCACTTTTCCTGAAACCTCTCCACTTCCATCTAGACAACCCTGAATGTACTGTGGAGGTGACATGGGCTGAATCTGAATAAATAGTGGCACAGCATGCCTTACACATCGCTATTGTGTTATCAATGGCTCTAATTCAGCAGCTTGTACTGAGTAGTGTGATGGGAACCTCACTTCTGATGCCACCTCAAAGTTGTCCCTCTTCAAACCGCACTACCACTGCCCCAGTAAGTCTACATCCCGTGTTCTTGTCGATCGACAATGAACCATCAACAAAGAGCATCTCTCCCTCCTCTAAGGCATGCTTTCTTACTGTATACAGAACCTCTCGGTACGTGGTGCAGTCATGAAGGTAATCGCCCACCTGCACTGACTGGGTGACGAAGGTTGCTGGATGGACAACGTGCCACAGTTCAATGTGAATTGCTGAATTTGAATGTATAAGCTTATACCCAGACACTCTTTGAGTGGTATGTAGAGCGTCACTGGGCAGCCCGTTATGACGGATGATTTTTCAATTGTAAAAGCTGCAGCTGCAAGTACTTGCTCGGATAGAAATGTCCCTGCATTACGGGGTCTAACATACCATGGTAATAAGCTGGGGCTGGTTTGCTTGTGACGTTTTCTGGGTGAGAACAGCCATCATCACTTCACCATTGGAATGGGAAAACAGAATTGTTTGCAATCTGGAGTGGCTAGCGCTGGTGAATTGGTGAATGCACCTTTTTAGTTCCTTAAATGATTCCATCATTTCGTCCGATCAGTTAATGGGACACTTCACCTTCTGTGCTACCTTGAGCCCCTGAAGTAGTGGCTTAGTGTAACTGGAGTAGTCAAAAATCCAGGACCGGCAGTAATTGCACAAGCCCAGGAACTGCTGCATCTCTTTATTTTTTTGGCTGTGGTGTATTCTGTACCGCTGCTGCCCCTTCAGGTGTTAATCTCCTCCTTTCTGATGATTGTATGTACCCTAGGTAAACTACCTCCGCCTGACAATATTGCAGCTGCTCTCTGTCCAATGATGTCAAGTGTTACCTCTTGTCTGCCAATGATGTCAAGTGTTATGGAATCATACATGCCCTGCTCCTCTGTGGTGCTGCACACTAGGTCATCCATGTATTTTTATCATTGTACTTGCTCTGTGTCTTTACATCGCCTAAGTCTGCCTGCAGTACCCTATTAAATATACTCTGGGACTCGCAGAACGCTTGTGGAAGTCTGGCTTGTTGGAATCGCTGACCGTGGTAAGTCAACGCAGTGATGCACTTTGTGTCGGGGTATAATGATATCGAAAATAATGCATTCTTAAGATCAATCACTGAAGTAAGTTGTCCCTGTTGGACCGTTACACAAAATGGTGGCCAGATTGGGCTCCACTGGAAACTCTGCCGCCACAATTTTATTCAGTGGGTGGCGATCCTGTACCATCTCTCTACAGGCACCGTCTGCAAGTCTTCCTGCAAATGTGCTGACACCCCCTTCATACGGGGTATCATTTGGGGAGCATTGTTTGTTCTACAAGCAATTGTTCATGGTATACGTCTCTCAAACCTCTCCTATCTCTCCCTTCAATACCATCCTCATCCATCGCTTGCAAGATCACTGTGTCCTTTTGTTTAATTACCACATCTAGCTGGTGCTACTTCCTTGTGTGCTGCTGGTCTGAACAGAAATTCTGTGGGTGGTCGAAAGGTGTGGTTTCTTATGCTAGGTACTGTGACTAATCTAACAATATCATTGCTGCTTCTCTGGAGGGAAGCTTCCTAGGGTGGCCGTGGAAAGGCAATAGCTACCTGACACTGACCCTGTGGGTGGGGACCAAGTGGGTGAGGGCATCCTCCAGGAAGGCAAGAGAATAGTAGACTTTTAATAACCCTTCAGTGGTACTTCCTAGTAACACCCAAGGCCTTGCAATGCACGCCTTTATGGCTTACAGTAATGTAGATGCTGAATTCCCATGCATGCATTTCTAGCCAACATTATCCATAATACACACCTCCCCATTGAGATATATATATATATATATTATTAGGTGTCGTGTCACGGTTAGTTGGAGCTGCCGGACACAGCGGGAGCCTAAGTAGGAACAAAGCGACTCACATATGGCACTGCCAGTCAGTGGGTGAGAAGAGGACGGAGAAAGGCGAGGACCGCCTAAGATGCTAAGAAACACTGGTAAGCCTAGGGAGAGTACTGAGGTGCTTCAGGGTGAATACTGTGTACCGTACTCAACCTGAGCGCCAAAACAAAGATGGTGGTATAATTGATAGCAACATGAACATTGTGAAACACCTAGTCGAAGGCGATGGAATTGATACGAATACTGCAAAAAGCCTAAGAGAAATACAGGTACAAAAGTTTGCAAAACACCTATGCGAAGGCATTAAAATTAATACAGTACCGAACATTGTTGAAAAGCGGAGTAATTGATAAAAGGCTTGTGATGAAAGGGCCCGTGACCCAATACTGGAGCAGTGTTTCTTGGATACAAAAGTGTGAAAAGAAAGCAAAACATCCCTGGCAGGATAGTGAACCAGGCAAACTGCGAGTTTGGGACTAGCACCCAAGTAAGAAAGTTGTACCACCCTGCAGGAGAGTAAACGAGGGATAAGAGAAGAGATCAGGTGTTAAAACCCTTACCCTGAAAGTGGGAAACGGTAATCATAAGTGGGCACCGAGGTGAGGCTTGCTTGTAGCATGGACCGATCTTGCGCGTTTGACCTAGTCGGCCATAATGTCTTGTGCACTCCCCTTAAAACAGCCGCCCATTTCTCCAAGGAAGCCACCACTTGGATAAGAGCTCATTATTTTTATTTATTTTTTTGGGGGGGGTGTTCAAAACTTTTATTTTCACAATAACAAACAAGAACAAAATGAACAGTATTCCAAGAAATTTGCATATAACCAAGTGAAAGCAAAGTAACCACCACGTCACAACCAATCCAAAACATCATATAAATATTAAAGAGAACAAGAAGGAAAAAAGAAAAGGAAAAAGACAAGGAAGAAAAGAAAGAGCATAAATGTAGGCGAAAGGGACCAAGAATGACAGTTGCAAAATACTACACATCAAACAAAAGGCATTACAAACTAGTGTTTTCACAGCATCTCCGCCAACATCTGAAGTTCACATCTTCCCCCACTTCCTCTGCCCAAATCGCAGGCAATCTCAGATCACCTTTCCGAGTAGCCTTAAGGACTCCATACATGGTAGAAGCAGGATGTGATGCACTCACGCATACAGAAAGTGCTACCCAGGCAGGACTCTGAACAGTCAATTGTGGAACCTCAACACAAGTTGAAATAATAATCTTCAACTTCCTACATTCAGCAAATGAACAACCTGCCATGTCAAACTTCTGGCCAAGCTGAATGTACGTCAACCAGTCGGCCCCCTCAAACAAATCCCCAATGTATTTGATGCCAGCCACAAACCATTCCGCCCAAAATAGTGTCTTACCCTGATATTTCAAGGCCGGATTATTCCATATGGAGGCATCCGGGTGCAAATGGGGATCAGCATTCACTCGGTTCGAGAGCTCACACCAGCAGTCTTGCAGGAATGAAGTTAGGGTGCTGATTCTTTTTAGATTTACTCTTCAGAGTAGTCGGCAGCGCTTTTGGGTCCAATTGGGAAACAGCACTACATTCCCAGGATAAGAGGTCAGAATGTACAGACTGTACAACTTCAGAGTCAATAATTCTGCACAAGTGTCGAGTGAAAAACAACAAATGGTAGTCTGAGAAATTAGGCTAGTTCATTCCACCCAATTTCAACGGGAGCTGAAGTTTCCAAATTGCGAGCCTCGGAGGCTTCCCATCCCAAATAAAGGTCTGCACAATCCTATTGATCTCTTTAAAAATGCTTCCAGTTATCTTAATGGGGAGCATACTTAAGAAATAATTTATCCGAGGTGCCAGGTTCATTTTCAAACGGTTGATCCTGCCCCAGGTTGACAACTTCAAAACACTCCACCTCATCAAATCTGACTTACGATTCGGAAGGATCCAAGCAAAATTAATGGCTGGTAACTTCACTACGTCCGCTCCAATCCATATCCCAAGATACCTCAACTTCACAGCACACTACCGGAATTGAAATTGAGCACGTGTGTCGGTGACACAACCCATTGATAGGCAGAATCTCGGTTTTACTCCAATTAATATTATATCCTGATACTAAGGAAAAGGATTGAATATCTCGCATCAAATAAGAAACACCAATAGCTGGGTCTTGAAGGGCAATCAGCAAATCATCAGCATACAACCATACCAAGTTATTCCGACCATTTCCAATGACTGGTAGAAGATGAACGTCCGCCCGCAGGCTCACAGCAAGTGGTTCCATAGACAAAATAAATAGGAGAGGTGAAAGAGGGCAACCCTGCCTTGTACCACAATGAAGTTCAAATGGATCGGAGATAAGTCCATTCGTCAGCACACTAGCAGAAGGATTGTAGTACAACAGTTTAAACCAACGCTGGAAATTGTGCACAAAGTTCATTCTCCCCAAGCATGCAAACATAAAGTTCCATTCAACACGATCAAATGCCTTTTGAGCATCTAGGGAAATGACCGCACTGGCAATAGGTTGACTGTGCCTGTTCTCAATTGTCAATAGCAGGCGTCTCATGTTGTCCACCACAGTCCTGCCAGAGACAAAACCCACTTGGTTCTCATGCACCAGTTGAAATGACTCTACCCAGGCGACAGCCAGGATTTTGGCCAATATTTTGCAATCACAGTTTATCAGACTGATCGGCCGATAATTCTCGCACCTTGTGGCAGACCTTTTTCATCACCGTAATCCATGCATGTCTCATTGTATCCGGCAGCGAACCAGACTCAAAGGCATCATTAAAAACATCACACAGAAGCTGTAGTGAGGAATCTGGGAGGGTTTTATAAAATTAATTGGTATCAGTGCCAGGTGATTTACCCACCGACAGTCTGGAGATTGCATGTTGAACATCATCCACCTCCACCTCCAAGGTTGCCGCTTCATCCGTCGTCGGACGAGAGAGAACATGCGAATCAAGGAAGTTCCCAATGTCTTCATCTCCACAAGATAGTTCAGAGGCATAGAGTTTTTCATAGAAGCCACGGAATTAATCATTAATACGCTTTTGCTGAGTCTCCAATGAGTTATCAAGACCTCTGATTGCGGTAATGAAGTGATCGCTGTCAGCCACCTTCATCCGATGTGCCAGCAACTTCCCCGCTTTCTCGCCATTCACAAAGTAATTAATCTTTTGTCTAAACAGTTCATATTCAACCTGGCTAGAGATGAGTTTGTTTAGTTCAAATTTATTTTTTCGCAATTGATTTCTAGTATTTTCATCCTTGCTTGCTGCAAATAGAACATCCAGGCGCTTTGCCTCAGACGAGAGCCTCTGAATTTCTTTCGTTCTCAATTTCCTCTCTTTGCCAGTTTTCAAAATCGGCACCCCTCTAATAAAACATTTCAGCACCTCCCAGACTGTTGATATTCGGATGTCAGCAGTTCTATTAATCCGGATGAAGTTGTCAATTTCCTCTGCCACCTCTTGCCTAATCTGATCATTTTTCAGTATATAAGAGTTAATTCTCCATCTTGGTGATTTAATTAGAGAGTACTGCATGGACAATTGCAATGAAACAGGTGCGTGATCAGATAGGGCAATAAGTCCAATAGTTGAAGCATAGCAACTTGAAGTCACCTGTCCAGAAGTCAATTCTAGAATACGTGTCATCACACCTTGAATGAAAGCTATAGTCCCTGTCCGCTGGGGGTTCCAGCCTCCAGATGTCAGCCAGGTTAAACTCCCTGACTAAATTCTCCAAGGATCGCCTACATCTGGTCGGGGTTCTAGTGCAATCTCCATTTGATCGATCCAAAGCAGAGTCCATGACCTGATTAAAATCACCTCCAACCACAATTGAGTCCATATGAAAACTTTGAAGCAATTGAGCCACTTCATGAAAAAAGATCTGATCATCCAAATTTGGCGCATATAGATTGCATAGTAGAATGTCCACACCTTGAATCCTCACCAGCACACAAATAATACGTCCTTCTTTGTCATCTTTGCTATTGATGACTGATATAGGGAGATTCTTTTTAATAAGAATTGAAACCCCTCTTCTACTAGATGAGTGATTAGAGAAGTAAGTATCCCCTACCCAACCTCTCTTCAACTTTTCAGCCTCAGGATCCTCCAAATGTGTCTCCTGGAGGAATGCAATATCACAAGAGCTTGAACGTAGATGAGACAGAATCTTAGTCCTTTTTACCACATTGTTGAGCCCTTAACGCTCCATGAGATAATATTTAGATGATCCACAATTTTAACACTCATGGCACAATTCAAATTTCTAGACAATTTATACTAAATGCAATAACAGTCAGAGAACAGGATAGGAAGATAGAATAGAAAACAGAAAAGAAGGGAAAGATAAAAGGATAAGTACATGCCCAGAAGGGCACTAAACCTCTAGAATATATTAACAAAGGTAACAAATAGATGGCAACTTGTACAGATACAGCAGCAAGGCAACTAAAAGTATAATGCCACAAAACACTAAGCTTTCAGTAAATACCAAACCCAAGTCTCCCACCTCCACCCAAAAATGATACGCAAAGTCGAAAACAGCAATATAATTGTCCGCATACAACAAGGACAACCCACTCAATAGAGAAGCTGAGTACAAACCACCACCAGTCCTCTGCCCTACTCATCACACAAAAAATCACATCCACCTGCCACTGGCAGCAACAGAAGAAAAAGTCTATACCAACCACAACACAGCCACATCTGGGTCATGGCCTAGAGTGCTATCGTACGTACAATAATTAGTCATCTGCATCTGGGTCCAGTAGACGCACCCAACCATTCAGACCCACGAGTTCTCTCCTCTGCTTAAGTCAACCCAAGATTGCGGCGTCATACATTGGGTGCTAGTCCTGCGTCATACTTCCATTCTCACTGTAGCCCAACAATAATTGAATAGACACACCCAACCGCCCCACAAATTGCAGAATAAAGTCCAAGTGCTCCAGCGACACAGAACTGCATGACCCACAAAGGAAAGATGGATGCCACAATACACGAAGGACAGAGGCAAGTAGCAATTGAAACCCATACCTCCTGCAACCAATCACTGTCCCCACACATGCCTCCAATAATATAAAAAGGGGCACACAATCACAACCCAACCTTGAGTGACCCCAACGCTAGTGCAACAATCGTCACAAGGAACGTAACACAACATGAAACCGAGAATTGGCCAACCATTGTCGCACCATTGTCGCACTAGTGCATCCCCCTGCACACACCGGAAGATCCTCGAACCCACAATACCCCCACAATCCAGGAACATCCCATACTCTACTATAAAGTAGGGAAAGGGGAAATCAATGCAGCGCAATGCAGGTCGTCATATTGGAGAGCAGAACCAATTCCACCCCTATACTCCAAATACTTCAAATTGGCAGAAAGCACCCCCACCAAGGGCCCATCCAAGAACAGAGGGCTGAAGTGCTAGGCCATGCATTTGAAATGCATGGATTCTCCCAATACACTGAACATGTGCTCAAGTCAAAATATTGAGCCTAACGGGATAAGGTGTGCATTGACTCAAGTAAACCTTAGCGTGAGAACGCAAATTATGCTCCTACGCCCCAGGCCCCCAGTGGATTAGAGGCACAGGACACTACATTAGAGTGTAAGCCCGAATAGTTGTTCCACAATACCCAGCAAGGGGCACGCCACAATCCCAAACATAGCTCATTCTTGGACAACAGATCCATGAGTCTTCTCACCCTCCTGCGCTGCAGACCCAGTTCCTATTACTTGCAGATTACCACAGGGCTCCTTTGTCTCCCCAACCCTATACAATATATTTACAAAGCCCCTCTTCAACATATGACAATCTGGATATCTCCTATATCAGCTATGCTGATGACTCCCAGATTCTCATTCCCATCCTAGGAGACTATGACAAAGATGTTACCATGATCAACAAAATCTATTCAATTATACAAACGTGGATGGCCACCTATGGCTTATGCCTCAACGACGAAAAGACTGAGCTCTAAATCGTTGGGTCCCCTAACAGACTGACTAATCTTCATTCCATCGATTATGACGAAGTTGTATTGGGTAGATAGTTTAAAGTAGCTAAAGAGGTCAGACCCCTAGGATTCTATCTGGACTCAGCTCTCAACCTTAATAAACTAATCAATGCCACAGCTTTTGCCACCAACTACACATGTAAACGCATTTATGCATGTAAACCATTCTTGTCCACAGAAAGCTGCATTACAATTGCAAGAGCCTTAATCCTCTCCAAAGTACTGCAATGCCCTATACTTAGGCACCAGCAAACGCAACACCAATAAACTCCAGACATTACAAAACAATGCCTTCAGAGCGGCTCCAGGCATACCCAAAACACAGCACGTAATCTCGCGTGAGACGTAACATCAATTGGCTCTCCATAAACGACAGAATGAAGCACAACTCACTCAACCTCACCCACAAATGTCTGTCCAACAAGGCTCCCCTTTACCTCACTGATAGGTCGTGCAGAGGTGTGTTTGGTAAATCTATCAAAAGCACAATCCAATAACCTCAGAATACCCAAGTTTAGACAAAACAAAAACAGGAGGCGCTAGCTTTCCAGTTCTGGCTGCGCAATTATGGAACTCTATACCCGATTCATTCCATTGCTTTAAGTCCAATGTCAAGAAGTGGTTGCATTCCCGAGATATGACCCCATGGGCTTATATTCTTGTAATGTAAGGTATCTATCTTTTGTAAATATGTGGATTTTTGCCACAATTCTTATTTGTATATATCTGTATTTGATGTCCATGTCATATGTAACTTAGTAACTATGTAACATGCACTGCACCCAGATGCCTACGGGCCCGGTGCACACTATAACTGAATAAACAATTACAAAACAACCATGGTCTCGCTCCAATAATGGTTTTCCGTTGCTTTTTGTGATTTAATTTGTGTGTTTAATCCTTGGTCGTTTTAGTGCTGTGCACTCGTCTTTGTTACCCGCAGTGTTTCTTCCCTGTCTGTTGACCCCTCCTGTTGTCCCTTCTCTGACCCCCCTCGCAGCCCCCCATTGGCTACAAAGCCCTATTTAAATTAGGCATCCAGGACATCCTCCCTGTCCTTTGCAGGTCCCCCTGAGGGTAAGGACCCCAAGACAAAGGACATCTCCCACAGAAGCAGTTCCAGGTGTCTGCCGGTGTCAGCTCGGGAAGTAAGAAGCCTGCCTCCAATCTGCTTCAACTGCTAAAGTAATTATGGTGGGTCGGGAGGGGGGGGGGGGTCATTAATCGTTGCACCCCACTTAACTGACCCACCCCTCTAATTACTCTATTTTTCTCATTGCACCACTTGTAAACATCTCAGTGAACTGTATCGCTTATCGCTGGGCCATCCCTCACATCTCTCTAGGAAAGTCAATTTCCCATTTTTGCATTGCTGTTTGTGTTGACACTAGGCTTTTTTCCTCTCATTTGGAAAGTCGTATCTAGGAGTATTTGCAGTGTGCTTCCCCCCCCAACCCCCCTGCCCGCCATCCCCTCTGTTTTCCGTCCACACTGCTCCTGTGTTCCCCTGTGGTGTGTTGCCTGCTTGTTGCCTCGTCTGTGCCTCCTTCTGTGTGATCCCTCCCCCTCTGGTGCTTCCTGTGGTGCTCAGTTGTGGGCTGTGCTTTTTTTCCTCCCTCACTCTCCCTTCTTGCCTCCTCGGACCCTCTGTGGTGTTCTCAATCTCTCCCATCTTCTCAAATTGCTACTCTTATCTCCTATCCCTCTCAGAGTCTGGAAGGAAAAAGTTCAAGGATAACCTTATCTCTAACCCAGGGCTGCCTATTACTGATAGCCACATCAGTGCTTCCTCCAGACACTCTGACATTCTCTATGTTGTTCCCTCTCCAGACCTGTGGACCCCTCACATGGTCTAGGTTCTCTCCTTTCTCCTCCTCTCCCATTAATGGTGGCACCCAGTGGGAGGTCCTTGTGGCCCTCTTCCAGTCCATGAAGACCATCCTCAGTGTCCATCTAAATGGTACCGTTATGGTCTAGGGCTTCCATCTCATCAATTCCCCCCCTTTTCCTGCCACTTCTAACACATTTCTGGCCCCTCTGCCACCTCCTCCTCCTCGTTCTTCCTCCACTGCTCAGACACCGTTGCCACCTTTGTCTCTGCCCACTTCGGGGCCCTTGAACCGCCTCCACTGGGTGTACCTCACTCCTGCACCCCGTCCCAGAAGTCTTTCAAATGTGGCAACCTGCTCCAAGTAGCTACTCGAGATTCTCCTGTCAAACATTCCTCTGACATCTGCAGCCACCTCACAGACCTTGATGTCTGCGCTCTCGCTGAGACATGGTTCACGGCCAGCTCTCACGAGTTTTGACACTCTCCTCCCGGAGGCCTACAAGATCTTCTCTGAGCCAAGAATCAACCGGCTGGAGGTGGAGAGGCCCTGATCTTTCTGGAATGGGTCCCGGCTTCTGTCATTCCTATGCAGGCCTTCTCCTCCTTTGAATGCCTAGTCGGTAGGCTCTCTGTCTCCCCTGGCCTCTCTCTGACTGTGGCCACCATCTACAGACCACCCGGCCAGGTCACCCTCTTTCGCTCTGAATGGGCTGACCGCTCTTCTTCCATTCTTGCCTCGACCACTCAACTTCTCTGAGACCTCAACATCCACCTTGATGCTTCTAATCCCACCTTTGGGCTTTTCCGCAACCTATGCGACCCTCTGGTCTGACATACTCTGCTGGATACACCTTCGATGTTCTCATTTCCTCAGACATCCCCCCCCCCCCTCTAACCCTCTCACTACTCCCCTCTCTTGGACTGACCACTTTCTGCTCTCTCACGTGAAACGTCTTACCCCTCAAGCAAAGCCTATCCTAGCACAGCACTGCCACCTTCCTTCTGTCATTCGAAATGGCGAGTGGGTGTCTTTGCCTCTACTTTCTCTGCTCCTCCTGCGGCTGACTTGCACTCTGACACGGCACTCTCTAGCCTGCATCTTTCTATCTCCAACACTTTGGACATTCTTTCCCCTGTCATGAGAATCTGTCTGAAGCCTACTTCAAGTGCAACTCTTGGTACGGTTCTGACCTCACTGCCCTGAAAAGCAAGTGCAGGGTGGCTGAGGGGAAGTTGAGTTCTTCGGGCGCATCCTCTGACAAACTGGCCTGCTGCCTGCTCCAAAGGCAATACAGACACTATCCTCGCCAAGAAGAGGTTCCATATCTAAGCCCGCGTCTCTGCAGCCTCCAACATGCCAAACTCTTTAAAATCTGCAAGGAGCTTGCCAATCCTACTGCAGTCTCCATCTCTCGTGTTCCCTCACATGCCCTCTGTACTGATCTGGCCTCTCATTTCACTACTACAACTCGGAACATCCTGTCATTTCCTCTTCCTCTCCCCGGCCACCCTTTGGCCGCCTCTCCCTGTCCTCTTTTTCTCCTCCTTCGCTCTGACAACACCCGATGTCTATAGACCAGTCCGATCTATCGAAGTGTCATCCAAACAGGTGCTCCCTTGCTCGTCCAGAACCATCAAGGACCACATTGCCACCCTTGCACCAGCCTTGGCCGATTTCTGCATCACTCTTTCGCCACTGGATCTTCCTCTTGCTCCTCAAGCACTCCCTTGTGCACACCCCCTCCTAAAAAAGCTTTCTGGTGATCCTACATGTCCGGCAAACTATCGCCCGTATCACTCCTTTCCTGGGCAAACACCTGGAAAAACTGGAGCTTACCCTCCACACTGAAACTGTTGGCTGCCTACATGTTTCAGAGCAGCCAGAGGCATGGAAGCTGTTCTCTAACCTTAACTCCAGCACTCCCTCTGTCTTCATCCTCCTTGAGCTTTCCTCTGCTTTCGACACAGTCAATCATGCCACCCTGATCAACAGACTGTGTGAACCTTGGCATAATGGATCGGTCCCTGGCGTGGCGCTTAGCCTTCCTCCTGGACCTTCCCTCCCAGGCCCAACTTGATCCTTCTCCTTGTGACCCCTGCGCCTGCCATCCCTCTCTCCCTATGGCTGCCCTCCTTGGGGCCTCCTCGCCTTCCTGTGAGGCAAAAAACCATGGCGTCTTCGACTCCACCGTCTCCTTCTCTCCTAATATCACATAGCATGCTGAAAAGGCACACTTCCAGCTGCACTTAATCAGAGGTATCTTAGTTTCCTCACTTTCCCCCAGAAGCTCACCATCTCTAGAGCCCTGATTCTCTCCAGGCTGGACTACTGCAACAACCCCTTTCTCAATCTGCCGACCTCTACTCTTCGCCCCCTGCAACTAATCCAGAACAGGACTGTGAGACTTATCCTTGGCCTCAAGCCCAGGGACTGTATCTCCCCAGCCCTGAAATCTCTCGACTGGCTCCCGGAGGCTGCAAGGATCAAGTTCAAGACCCTCTGCATTGTCCAAGTCTTTCTGGGGCCGGGGTGTGCACTACGTGGAACTCTCTTCCGAAATACCTTCCTTCTAGAACCCATAGCTCACCTACCTCCAACTCTGATGGTCAGATGCTTCTCCAGGCAGAGAGTGGTTGGGGGGGTAGATCTCTCTAAGGCAGGTGCCTCCCTCTGAAACGGTCTTCCTGCCCCTCTCAGACTTGAGCCGGACCACCTGAAGTTCCGGAAGTAGGTCAAGATCCTCCTTTTCTTCTCCTGCCTTCTCTCTTTCTCCTTTGCTAACTTACCTGTTTGCTGCACCGACTGGTTGCTTGGTTCCGTCAGTCTCACTGGGTACCAGACACCTCCACGACCAGTCTTCCTTTTGCTGCCTCCTGGCCTAATGCGCACTTGGGGGCTATAACTGCTACACCACCTTTGCACTTACCTAGGGGCATGCTGCCCTGATCACACCCCTCTCTTTTCCTCTCCCTTGCCCCTCTCACCCCCAATCCCCTGCATGATCCGAATGACACACGCCCTAGTAGGATTTTGTCTTCTCTCCCTTGTGGCTCCTAGAAACATTTGTGTACAGGTGCGTTATAAATGCTATTTCTGATGCTTGTTAATCTGCTTCGAATCACATGCTGTGCATGGAGTCTGATATTGTATCTTGTCTTTCAATAATCGAAAGTGGACGTAGACCTGGGCGTGCCTGTAACACTATCCCTACGTGAGGTGTAGTGTACCCAAAATCCCTCACGCGTGGAGGTCCGTCAGATTGTTTTTTTCCACCCAGCATACTGGTCGCCTTAAGCGGAGCTTGTCGGACATTGCCAATTGTCCTTTCAACCTTTTGGTTGAATAGTTTATAGATACTTAAGATCACCCTATCTGTCCCTTATTTCAACGGCTGTTCCAGATCGCTGCCAAAAAACTAAACCAACAGACCTTCGCTTCGACGGACGGGGATCCAGTCGGCCTACACAGTAGGGAGAGTGGGGTTGGGGCGGACATTTCTGTACAATCTGAGAATGTCTTTCCCTTTCCTCCCTCCTTGGTCTTCGTCACTCTACCGATCCTCAGCTATGGCGAGGACTCCATTTAGGTTTTGCCCCATTTGCAAAGGCACATTTCCTTGGAGAGATAAGCATATGGTGTAACTGTTGCTTGCCCCTCAATCACAACGAAGTCTGTTGCACGGCTTGCAAGCTCCTATGTCCTAAAACATTGAAGGATCGCCGAGTCAAGCGGTGGGCTGCCTATGGGATGTCGAAGGCAGAGTCATCTCCTGCTGCCGCAGCCACCGAATGTGACTATGGCAATAGTGACGGACATACCTCCTGAGCCTGGAGGTCGTTGACCTTTTGACAGAGCGCTCCCGCTCCGCATAGTCTGTCCTTGGCCCCGCCAGGCACGGCTCAGGCACTGCTATGGGGAATATACACCCTGGTGACAAAGACAAACATTTACAAAGGACTAAGTTCAAAACCCCAAGTCAATCTTCGACCAAGTCGAAGAAGACCTCAGCGCCAACGTGTACACCGGAAGTTCCGGCGTCAAGATCGGCAGCCCTACCCGCAGCCGTATATGCGCCTAGCGACTGGGCCCTCAAAGACGAAGGGCGCTATTTCTAATATTCCAGGTTCCGTCGAGCCACATTGCAAGAAGGTATCCGGCGACAAGGTTCCGGCTCCGCCGAAGAATGCTCTGCTGAAACCTTCACAATCGCAGGCCCTGGCTACACGCCTCCCGTCTGCGCAGGACGTTGCCGAGAATTATTTCCGCCGAGACTCATAGGTGGCAGTCAAGGGATTCACTGGGGCCTACGGAAAAGTCAAGGATCCGGCAAAATCCAAGGATAGCCTAAGGGGGGAGTACCGGAACCCTCCGCCAAGCCGAAAGAGAAGCCCCGGGAGGAGTTTTCAGGAAGGCGAGGAAGGTATTTATTCGATATTGAGACTAAAATCTCGACGTTTGACGGCAGAAGAGCGTTTACAGGATCCCTTTCCACCTCTAGACCATTCTGGGTCTTCTGTTTGTACTAGGGAGAAGTTTGAAAATTGTATGGAGAGGCTTGACAGGTTTGTTATCCGTTTGGAGCAACCCACTCCAAGACCACCATGGGATGAGAGCCCTTTGGAACCTGTAGCAAAATTCCTAAGACTGTTTGACCCCTTTCAGCAAGAGGATATGTACACCTATGATCTCACTGAGGACATGCATGATCCCATAAAGGGGTGGGCGGGAACCCAGATATGGGTGACCCTCAGCCTTGGCAGTTGCCAGATCCTTCACCAGATCCTGATGACCTGTTTGGATTCCCCCCAGACCACTCCCACTAGACGGCCCTCGCCAGTGGACGATCAAATGACATTTAACGTCATGTTGCGCAAAGCAACATAACACTTCAAGATCGCCACTGATGAAGCTGTCCCTGAAGCTGACTTTGTGGAGGATATTCTTAAAGAGAAGCCACTGGCCAGCCAGGCTATTCCTCTCCTCAACTTGATTTAAAAAGCATCTGGCTCCCTCGTTCTCCACACCTGCTCTCACAAGAGGTGTTAATCCGAGGATAGAAAAGCTTTTTTGGCCTTCCCTCTCCTAACCCCTTTATATCAGAGGTCACTCCACCCCAGACTCCCTTGTGGTGACCACTACAAGAAAGAGGGCAGGGGTTCCTGTCAACCGGCGAGGCACCCCCTGACAAAGAAGGTAAAAGACTTTACGCCCTTGGGAAAAGGGTCACGGCCGCAGCAGCTTTTTCTCCACGCATCGCCAACAATACCACCTTGTTAGCCAGCTATGCGGATGCTCAGTGGGCCTTGAACCACTATGGACTTGTTTCCTGGCCACAGTTACTGAGGGCAGACAAGTATACCAAAGTATACTTAAGAACATTTTGGATTCTGCTCAAACAGCGTGTGGATCTCTGGCTCAGGGCCCACTCCTAATGAGACACACGTGGCTAAGGAACTCTGGGTTCAAGCTAGAGACGCAAGCATCACTTATAAATAAACCCTTGGAAGAACCCAACCTCTTTGGAAGAGCAGTCGACGACACCCTCAAGACCGCAAAAAAAGAACACGATACCCTGAAGATGCTAGACCAAATTACACAAAGACCCTCCACAAGACTAGAATCTGGGTCCAGACGGCTTTTTTGTGGCCAATGCTTCCCTCAACAACAGTACACTTTGGGAAACAATTGGTCCTTTCCACAGGCAACCAGTGGATACACCATCCCATACCCCCCCCAGAGGGGTCAGTGTCGTGGGAAAGGAAGGGGCCGGAACTCTACCTCCAGAGGCTCCTCGGCCTCAGGTTCAAAATGACCCATAGATTCTGGTCTCCCATGCCTCCCCAGTCAGGGGCCGGTTAACATCGTTCCTTCAGCAATGGGAGGGGATAACTACAGACCAGTTGATCCTAAAGACTGTGGCCCATGGGTACTGTATAGAGTTCAACCGGTCCCCAACGTTCAGACCTCCACGAGCAAGACACCTGACCATCTGCGTATCCTTCAGAAAGTCGAGACACTACAAGAAAAGGGAGCCATAGAGGTTGTACCTCTGTCACGGGTAATAGAAGTGTACTTCCTTGTACACAAAAGGGATCTAACCATGCGCCCTGTATTAGATCTGCGCCCAGCGAACAAATTTGTAATGCCACAAAGGTTCTGCATGGTCACGCTGCAGGAAGTAATTGTCATGATCTCTGCTTCCAAAAGATCAGGACTTGCCCGACTCCCTTGGAAGCAGACCCATAACCCCGGTTCCGAGTGCCAGCCAGTCCCAATTGGGACCTTTTTGGACCCTGTCCTGGCGCCAGTGGCACCAGGCTCATAAAGATGCCCAGTCCCAGCGCTGGAAGCGCCGGGCTCATAATGCTTGGGTGGACTTACCTGCAGCAGACCATGCTGCTTACTTACCTGCCAGTTGAACCCCTGATCCTCTTCTGTTTGGGACTACTTTTCCTGTTGGGTGGGGCAGGAGCCACTCCCTAGGTTCAGAACACTGGAACTCTTCTGGAAAGCAGGAAATCTTTTCTTAGGGGTGGCTGTGGAAGGAGACACCTAAGCACTACAGGAGGCTATTTAAACCACACCCGATGGATGAATCTTGCTTTGCGTTATTCTGCATTCTCTGCAGCAGAACGCTCATCGTGTTTCTGCTTCTGATCCTGGGCCTAAGGGAACAAAGTCTTACCATCCTGGAATCCAGTCTTCAGCAGCACCTGTAAAGACAAAGAAAGAACAGGTTAGCACTACGGTCTTCAGTGGCAGCGCATCTCTTACCTGGTCCAACGGCTGTCACCAACGCCTCGCGCTGCATTCCGGCATCTGAAAGACAAAAGAAGGTGCGTTTAAAGACATTGGGCAACTTTATTACTCACGTGCCATTACTCCTTCCCACACTGAATCCAGTAGGTATTCCAGCACCCTTCAGCTTCTCTAAAGCTCCGAACTTGTACCTGCAAGATAAAAGGGACAGTTAGTGCGCATCGTGAAGCAGGCTACAAGCGCTTACTTACATGCTTCCAGGCGCTTCTATTCCTCAAGCGGGTTCGATCCTCAACTCTCATCAGCCCGCCATCCGCCATCGCCGGAACCCTGCAAAACAAGAGATATCATTACAAAAGACTTTTAAGACATTGGAAGTGCCCAGAACTTACCGTTCGTGCAGTTAACGACGGACAGCAGTCCTCTGAGGTCAAGAGGCCTGCACCCTTATCCAGTGAAGAAACTGGTTACGGCACCCTGCCCCGAGGCGGATGGAGAGCTCGGCGTTCACTTACCTAAGGTGAGGGCGTTAACCTTTGGGGTTCTACAGGAGAAGAGAAAGGGAAGAGGAGAGAGGCACCCAATAACCCCAGTTCATTAATCCCATATTTTCTATCTGCAGACATCTTACTCTTAGAGTCAGACATACAGTGCACAGAGGTCCAGCCCAAAGAGCCAACCGTGTGTTACACATCACCTTTGAAGATACGGCATTCACCCAGTCAAGACCAGCGCCTCTGCGGGAATCAGGTGAGCGTTACAGTAATTCCCCTGATCTCACAGGGGGATTACATGCCAACACTGGACATGAAAGATGCATACTTTCATATTTCAATGTTGCTGGCGCACGGAAAATGCCTCTGATTTCTGATAGAAGACAAGCACCATCAGTTCAAGGTACTACCCTTCGGCATAGCATCCCCACCAAGGATATTTACAAAGGTACTAGCGGTGGCAGCAGCAGCACACCTGCGCAGGCAATCAATCCCGGTCTATCCTTACCTCGACAAATGGCTCATAACGGGGGACTCTTACGAAACCTTTCTGTCAAATACCCAAAGAACGATAGATCTTTTATTCAGTCTGGGATTCTCGATCAACAAGAAAAAATCCAGCCTAGACCCCAGTCAGGTCCAGCAGTTCCTACGGGCTCTAATTCGAACAACAGACAGCCTCGTCTTCCCTTCTAACGAGAGGATCCAAAACATGCTATTTCAAGTCCCTCAATATGTAGCTAGTCGAGAGGTGATGGTACGCAAGGCTATGTGACTCTTAGGAATGATGGCGTCATGTATTTACTTAGTTCCTCACACATGCTTGCGCATGCGTCCAATGCAGGAGTGGCTCAACAGCCAGTGGTGTCAGGCCAGCGGACAATGGGACGATCTAGTGGTCGTCTCGCCAGCCCTCGTTCTCTCGCTGCGGTGGTGGTCGAGGGACAACCTCTTGAAGGGGAAATCCTTCACCACCCCTGCGGTTGAGGCCCCTCTAACTACAGACTCATCTCTCACAGGGTCGGAAGCTCACCTGCTTCTACAAACTGCGCAGTTTGGTAGGCAGACATAGCATCCAACCACATAAACCTGTTGGAACTGTTAGCAGTGTTCAAAGCACTAAAAGCTTTCCAGAGACAACTGCAAGAAAAGACGTCCTGATCCTCACAGACAGTACCACGGCTATCTACTATATGAACAAATAGGGGGGCACTCATTCTCCAAGGCTATCCAAACTGTCCCAGAACATTTGGAAGTGGGTTCTCAAACACATGTTCCTATTGTCACAACATGTTTCAGGGGAACTCAATCTTCTAGCAGACATACTCAGCAGAGATTTCCCACTACCAATGGAGTACGAATGGCGATTACACAAAGACGTAGTCGTCAATGTTTTCGCAGAATGGGGCTTCCCAGAAATCAACCTGTTTGCAACTCTAGAGAACGCTCAATGCCAAGATTACGCCTCCAGGTCCCCCCAGAACCGTTTCAAGGGGAACAGACTGTGGATAACATGGTCATGGAAATTTGTTTACGCTTCCCTACCCCCCCATCCCCCCCGACTCCCCTACTCAACAAGAAGGTACACAAGATGCACCAGGAACCAATCATGATGATGCTGGTGGCCCCCATGTGGCCCGCCAACCCTGATTCGCTCATCTGATGGAGATGTCTCGATCTTCTCCAGTGAAACGGTCTTGCCCGTATAACATGTCACAAGACAAAGGAGAGACTCTTAACCCTTTCCCGCAGACATTGAACTTAGCGGCCTGGCTCCTGAAGTCGTAGAGTTTGGGCACCTGCAGCTCCCTCAAAGATGTATGGACATACTCGGGGGGGCAAGAAAACCTAACACTCAATATTGCTATTCCAGTAAGTGGAAATGGTTTGTCATCTGGTGCAACTCGAAGAGCATTAACCCCATTAACTACTCTCCCACACATTGTTTTGTACCGAACTCATTTACTTGACTCGGGCCTGGTCTTTAACTCTCTAAAGGTTCCCTTGGCTGCGCTTTCAGCCTACACTAGATCACAACAGAAAGTGTTGTGGTGGAAAATACCAGTTATTAAGGCTTTCATGGAGGGAGTGAAAAGACTTCACCCTCCCATTTCTAACCCAGCTCCCGGATGGGACCTAAACGGGGTGTTACTAGACTTTTGGGGCCTCATTTCGAGCCCATGCATAGAGAGAGCCTTAAAGATCTCACCTATAAGACTGCCTTTTTAATAGCTATTACCTCCATTAGGAGAGTAAGTGAACTACAGGTGCTCTCAGTCCTAGACCCCTTTGTAACAGTTCACAGAGATAAGGTGGTTCTACGCACTCACCCTAGGTTTGCCCCTTAATTCATTTCTAAGTTCCATGTGAACCAATCCATAGAAATACCAGCGTTCTTTCAAAACCCTTCAAGCAAGGAAGAAAGAAGCCTGCACACACTTGATGTACGCAGAGCAGTCCTGTTTTACATAGAAAGAACTTGTCCACGAAGAAAAACAAATCCATTTTTCGTTTCAGTGGCAGCAGGAAGAGGAGGCGAGGCGGTCTCCAAATCCACGATCTCTAGGTGGATTGTCAAATGCATCGCACTCTGCTACATTCTTGCTAAGAGAGAACTGCCCTTCAAGCCTAGAGCACATTCTACTCGAGGCAGTGAGGCTTCCAAAGCATTCATTGCAAATGTTCCCCTTGAGTCAATTTGCAAAGCGGCAACCTGGAGTTCTGTACACACTTTTACAAAACACTATTGCCTAGACACTCATTCTAGGGCTGATTCTCAGGTGGGACAAGCAGTACCAAGACATCTTTTTTCTACTGTTCCTTCTTACAACCCACCTCCAACTCTGGGTACTGCTCGCTAGTCTATGCACAGCATGTGATTCCAAGTAGATTAACAAGCATCAGAAGACATGCATTACTTACCGTAAAAACATTTCTGATGATTGTATCTGCTTAGATTCACATGCGTCCACCCTTCCTCCCCGCTCGGATGGAAGGAACATAGACGTCTTACTACTTTCTCTTTTTTGTACTCACTCACGATAGTCCTAAGGCTCCCTTACGGCAGGAAAAAATACAATCGAGGGACCTCGTCGCATGAGGGCTTTTGGGTACACTACACGTCAGTAGGGATAGTGTTACAGGCATGCCCATGTTTACACATCCCCTTTCGATTCTCGAAAGACCAGATGCAATACTCAGCGGGGACCACTGGATGTCGGACTATATGCACAGCATGTGAATCTAAGCAGATACAATCATCAGAAATGATTCATACTTCTTTTCAAGAAGTTACTATAGCCTGGCAGGAGAGTATAACCAGGAGAGGAGAAGCATAAAGAAATTTCAGGGGTCAAAACCCCTTGGTGAAATCAAGAAACCGTAAAGATCGATGAAACGAGAAGTAATAAAACAGTAAAACCATGGCAGGAGAGTAAACCAGGGGAAAGAAGATCATTGAAAAGCTGAAGTTGTGGAGCGGTGGCAAAAGGGGCACTCATACCCCTTGAAGGAGCAGCAAGGTGAAGAAGAGAAAGTAGATATCGCTAACTGTGACATTGAAAGGAAACCGAGAGAGGGAAGAAGGAAATCCCGGTTTCTTCTGAGGGATGATGAGTCCATAAAATAAATGAAGACTGAAGGGATTCTTAAACCATAAAATAACAGAGTGGATAAAAAGGAGTACTCTGGGGAGAGTCCTCTCTTTGGGAAACAACATTGACTTTACCGAAAGTGTCAGACAGATTGTGAGAATCAAGAAGAAACCTAGGGGAAGGGAGAACGGAACCCCTTTTCCCTGGTAGAACATTATTACTTTTCTTTTCTGCACCGTAGTACTTAGGAACTCCAAGAGAAAGCTATACCTCTATAGCTCTGAGAAATCCCCATATTGGACATGTATGATTTCCCCAACCCATGTTACTTTCACACTAAAAGTACTTTTAAAACCCGAAACCTGATACTGTGCCTGACTCGTAATCTTGATGGCTTACAGTACTATGTTGAGTCATCACAGATTCCCTGGCAGTGACCTCCTCCCATGTGTCCAGGGGATGGCAGCCACTACCTGTTCCTGACCCTGGGGGAGGATCACATGGGAGGAGACGGCTACCAGGAGATGTTGTGACTTCATATGACAAGACACCGAATCTCCCCCTTTCCCATTAGGAAGCTCCTCTAATACCCAAAACCTTGATGGCGTATTATCAGCTGCTTTTTTACCCTTGTAGAGGAAATAAAGAAACCCCTTCTTATTTTGCCTTGGGTCAGAATTCCATCTTTTACATCGATATTCACAGCCTCAACAGTACCTGATCTGCCTCTAATACACCTTTGTATGTAGATGTCCGCTCGTGTAAATCTACTGTAGAAAATTACTTAAATGCTATATATATATCCCAATGACCCCTAATCACTCCAACTCCCATAATCCCTGAAGTACTGAGACGAGGAGGATGAAGGGGTTGGTACAGGGTAACAGAAGCTTGAAGTTCAATGCCCAGCCTAGTTCTACAGAAATACCTGTGCACAGGACATATAAAGCTGGCAAATGCACTACCGAACGTAGCAGCACAGGAGAAGGCGTTGCCTCGAGAGAGAAGTCTTTCGAGTGTGGGAGACCTCTACCAGTGTGGCGGAGCAGAGGTGTCCACAGAAGCTGGAGGAAGAGCCAGAGCAGGAAGTGCTGTGGAGACACCAGGAACCAAGCATGAGTTGCTGTGCGCTCGGCTGCTTAACGAAGCTACGCTCTCCAGAACGGGACCTGCAGGGAAGCAGGCATGTGACCGAAGAGCTGCGAGGGAAGCCAAATGGATGTGTGCAGCATCCAGAGTGGGAAGTGAACCGCAGAGCCTTGTGCAGAAGCGTGAGCAGGACCAGAGCTGCTGTAGAGAACCGGTGAGTTGACCCAAAGCAAGTGGGGACCACAGGGCATTCTGGCAACCGCGCCAACAACCGTTTGAACGTTTCGAGATTACGGATACCGAAAATACATTTATTTGAATGCAGAAAAGGCAAAGTGCAGAGCCATACTCCAAAGAGATAATTTCATGAGATGCAAGTGTGGGGCAACATTTGAACAAATATTACCACGGACAGATATACCGAATATTCCACGGTGTATAGATAGTTTTGGTGATACAAGTAACTAACTATGAATTGCATATGAAGTCCTGGCAGGGGAGTACACCAGGGGAGTTGCAAAGCTACAAGGAAAACAGTGTTAAATAAAAGGATATACTTTTGTTGAAGAAAAACTGTTGCTGAACCTGTTGCCTGACAAGAACATTGTGAATCCAGGAGGAACACAAAAGGAACTGTTAGTAAGAGACATTGCCATCCATTTCCAACCCAGTGGAAGGAACCACCCTCTGGGTCCAAGGTCTTTCACCTTGGAGAACATTGTTGGAATGTATCTTTAGTTGTGAACACTTTTTTTGCCAATCCCAGGTTGAAGACATTTCCTTTCAAACTTTTGTATTCCTTTGTAGCATTTTGGTCTGGATAGGACGTTTTGGACACATGGATAACTTATAAGTTATTGACATCCTGACGCAGACCGATCCTTAGTTTTTGGTTTCTAGGTAGGGAAAATCCTCTTTAGAATGGGGTCATAGAGGCATGTTTCCAACCAATTTTTATTTGAATAAGTCTAACCACAAACATGACCTTTTTATTTTGACCTTGCACATTACCCGTCCGAACGCCACCTGTATCCCATAGAGGAATAACTGCAGGTATATTTGGACCCCTCACAGTACGCTGTGGGCGCAAAGTGTTTGTAGCAAAGCGCATGCTCAGGAGTGAACGCACTATGCCTTTGTCAATGAACGAAATGGTCATGTTCACTTTTCTCATAATGTCTCTGCCCAATATGTATGTTGGTTTATCTCAAGTTCAATAGGGGGGGCACAGCTATTTCCTTCGTGCTAATGGTAAGGGGTAGTTTTGATGAAAGGAACCGTTGCAGCAGCTCCAGAAAATCCCTACGTGTCCATTATAAGGGAATCTTCCTTCTCTGATGTAATATTTGGTAGCCCCTGTGTGGGCCAAAAATTGCTGTCTTTCCACCTATGCTCACTGCGACCCAGGGTTCCTCTTCGAGGTCTGCAGTTATGGGATTGGGCACGCCGGAGCCCTCTAGGGGCTGTCCATTGGGTGTTTGTCTAGTGGTAGGAAACTGTTGCCCCCTCAACACTGCTACTCCTTTATAGTGTGGTACCATGCCCAGAGGTAACAAGTCTGTCCCATTGCTGATTTCCCATCTGTGCTTGTCTGTACCCACTCAAAATTATATTTCAATATCTTGTCCTGGTGCTGTTGGAAGTGCCTAGCACATTTTCTCTAATGGAGTCGCCATAGTGCCGATGTATGTCCACCCACTATACCTTTCCGACACACTGCTAGCAGTGCCTGATAACTTCTTCTCTCTGAGTGTCCCTGTCACAAAATCAAATACAATAAATTCAAATATACATTTTAAACCCCAAAAGCCAATTTAAAACCCCAGTTAAACGATGCCAATCGTCAACCTGTTTTTCTTGCTGCCTTTAACTACAACACACACCACACCCTGCACATCTCACCTTCCACACCACACCCCCATCCCATCATAATCCTATTATCCATACTTCACCAAACAAAAATGCACCCAATAAAACCAAATACCTCACCCAATATAAACTTCAACACAACCAAAATACCTCTCCCCTAATCACTACAAATTTTGAATTGCACCCCTATCCACATTATACACTTCTAAATACCACAATTACTACTTCTCATACTTAACAAATTAAAAAAATCCCTTCAGCGCAGCGTGGTAACTAATATCATAGAAATTACTCTATCAATATGTATGCATGCATTTATATTTATAAAGTGCAATAAAACCAAGGCCCGAAGGCATCTAGGTTTTAACAGGGAGACCAGACACGACTGCAAGGAGTAGACCCTAAATAGAGCGGTCTTGACTGACTTTCCGAAAACTCAAATCCTTGGTGCTCTCTCGAACGGACTGAGGAGGGTTTTCCACAACGAGGGAGCCAGGATGGAAAGATTGACCCCTGGATCTGGTCTTACGGAAACAGGGTATCACCAAGAGATTCCTTGATGCCGAGCGTAGCCTACGAGAGGGCACATATGCTTTGAGCTTAGATTGCCGGAAGACCGGGCCAGCCGAGTGGACCGCTCCCTGTACAAAGCACAAGACCTTGAAGACAATCCGGCTTTTAACTGGAAGCAAGTGAAGTTTGGCCAAAGATTTGCAGAGTGAGTGAACTTGGGGGCACCTAGTGCCAACCGTGCTGCTGCATTTTGAAGAATCTGGAGTCTTTGAATCAAAAAATCTGGTTGCCCAAGAGATTCTATTGCAATAGTCAAGTGCGCCCATAATGGAATCTGTGTCAACCGTAGCTCGATCGGAGGGAGAAAAGGCAAAACTTTCCTCAATTGTTTTAACCTTAAAAGTCCAGCATTACAAACCGAAGCATTCTGTGTCTCAGACGATCCTCTGGGAAGAAGTATAATCACTAGACTTTTTGCTGTAGCACTGGGGATCGGGAGAGGGCCAAAAGAATCCGGCCAGAAGTCGGGGCGCATGGGTCAGTCGTGCCAGTCACAAGGACCTCAGTCTTCCCACCATTCAGTTTCAGCCAGTTTTCCGCCATCCAGGCACCCTCTGAGCTTGGAGGGAGGATCGAAGGCTGGGGATGCGAGGTGGAAAACCAGATGAGTATCTTTCGCATAAGTGTAGAAGGAGACGAGATCGGCAAGGGGACGCAAATAAAGATTAAAAAGAGGAGAAAGGGAGGACCCTTGAGTCACACCACAAGCAACCAAGGTGCCCGTGGACACGAATGGGACTAGAGACCGTCTGACGTTCTGATAAGGAGATGAAACGGGCCAAAGGAGCACCTGACGCCCCAATCTGTCCAGTCGTTTGACCAAGATGGAATGGTTGATTGTATTAAAAGCTGCAGAGAGTTCAAGGAGAATAAGGACTCCGATCTCCCCTCGGTCTTGCATCAATTCCAGGTCATCGAGAACTGACAAACTGACTCTGTTCCCATTTGTGGCCTGAAACATGCTTGAAAGGAATGCAGGTGACAGTTTCCAGAAAGCTGTGGCGTGACAATGATTTCCAGAAGTTTCATTAGTACAGGCAGCAAAGAAATAGGGCGGTAGTTGTCCGGAAGTGAGTTTAGAGGCTTTTTCAAGAGGGGAGAAATGTTTAAGTGGACCCGCAACAGTACCCTTTGTAAAATAATGCTCTAAATCAGCTGTCAATAAAGGGGCACATTCTACAGCCAAAGCTTGAACCAGATGGAGAGTCAATGGGTCTCCAGAGGAGGCCAATTTTAGTTTAATGGTTTTACTCACAATCTCATCTCTAACTGGTTCAAAAAGAAAAGTGGATATTGGAGGAGCACACATAGCCACAGATAACGGGGGCAAACTCTGACCTTACTGGTTTCTCCAATGGAATTCCTAATTTTAACTATCTCATCATGGAAGAAAACACTAATTTGATCACACACTGCCTGCAAGCGGGAACGATCAATCCTAACACGAGACGGCACGGACAGCCTTTTATCTATTTTGAACAGTTCCTGCGAGGAGCAGGCTTCGGCGGTGATACGATTTGGCAAAGTAAAGGGATTTGGCTAATATGTGAACTGCATTCTTCTAATGACCTCTTTTCTCCCAACGGAGAAGATCCCTCCACCAAATTCTCATACAACAATGCACCGTGCTGCCTTTCTCTACCTGTGGAGAGATCCCTATTGCAGTCCTCATGCACTACTAGATGACGTGCACTTCCCCTACTACTCGAACTTAAAAAAAAAAAAACCTCAAAAAGGAATAAATATGCGAGGGTGCACTCGTGTGTTTGTGGTCCTCCAACTTCCACAATGCTGGAGCTCTCCCAAATGCCTGCATCACTCCGGACAGGTAGCCACGGCCAAGGGATTGGGCAGACCTTTTGGGAACTCGCCATCTGCAATACCTCTTCGCTTGTGCGCACCAAAGTAGTCTCTACAGGCTGGCTCCACCTCCCCCTGGAATGCTGCAGAGAGCCGCCAGCCCTTCGGGTCCTAGAATCTTGCTGGGGCCTCCATGTTGAGCTTGCAGCTCCCAGGACCGATCCAGAAGTGGGAAAAGTAATCCACAGAACTCAAAGGAGTGCACTACTTGCAGGGAAAAGAACACATTGATTCATAGACCAGGACCGGGAAGATGAACTGAACATAGCCAACATGACACACCCACCGTGTACTGAACATGTTATAGCCGCAAACAAAACATTGGCATATTCAAAAGAAATGTAACAAAAATATCCTAACATCATTGGCTGTTCATCACCAGTCCCCTAGACAACCTTATACATTGCTCATAAACTACTGCCAGTTACCTTTCCATCGCCAAAAAAAGAGCATCACCCACCCACCCACCCATCATGATCCCCCTCCCCCCACTTCCAGCCTTGATGAGCAAAAAATGCACCAATCCCATCTCTGGGAATAGGCTTCATTCTAATTGGACTGTGCTAACCAGGTCAACTGGTGCCGCAATGTCCCACAGAGATTGACCAATGAGCCACAAACCAACATGGCACACGCTACCTCCTATTGATATCCCATTCCTACAGTCTGCACCTGCTCATTATTTAGTTCCTCATCTCGATGCATGTTGCCAATTCTAGTGCACCATCTTCTAAAACTTCCCTGCAATGAATGGCCTTCTAGAAAAAATGGGACTAGTCCACTGCTGAGCAGTGCTCCTGGCCCGTGTTTTTGCTAATTTCTCTATACTATTTAACCCATTTCTCATTGTGACTTTCGGAGAACTACTCCCACCCCTCGCTGTGGCCTTCACAAACAGTATGCGCTCTTCCCCTATCTGATGCAGCAGCATTTGCTGTCTGAGCCTTCATTCCTTGAGAAACACTTCCCTTGCCATAATACGTTGGCAAGTATCTCCTACCCCTCCCCACATGCCCTGGAGCGCTCAGCCTGCTTATATGAAAGTATGAAATTCAGTCTAATACTCCCAAATAACAATTATGGCCTAATACCCTATAATGTCAGTTCTGGCCCTCTGACTGAGGCCTACTCAAAAATGGTGAAACTCTTGTTCTAATACCCAACATCCCTACAGACACAAGACACAATAATGCAGTGCTGTGCATTACACATTCGGTGATACCAAAAAAACAAAAGGTGCACGTTTGCCAAGAGAAAATATTGTGTGTGTGTGTGTGTACGTACGCACGCTGTGCGAGGTGAAGTATGATTGCAATTGCTATGCACCTTCTATTCAGCTGTCATGTAACCCAAAAATGTAGTGTCATGAGCTGGATTGTGGGTTGGTGTGCTACACTATTTGCTGCGTTTTCTGTGATGTGTGATGCACGCGTTAATGCGTTGACATGCACCCTGTATTTTTCTGCAATCCTGTTTTGTGGGTGAAGTGTAGTTGATATGCTATGCAGTATGCTGCGTGCCAATCGCAGACATGAGTCAATGTGCTACAGGAAAAAGCATGCAATAACTACGTTATGTGCCGCAATGCTGGCAAAAGCAAAGCTACAATGCATCCATTTCTTAGGTTATTAAAAACAAAATCTACTACTGTGCTGTTGCTATTTTGTGCCACCTCTCAGCAACTTAACCTAAATCGGCACTGCTACTGTCCTCATGGTATGTCACAATTGCGTCAATGCTGGGGTTCTGATCACCTGCTAGACACCTTTCTCAGACGATAGTTGCGCTCACGTTTCAGGCGGTGCACCTGCGTCTGAATAGTGTATCGGGTGCCAGTGTGCCTTTGAGTATTATTTTCTGTTATTGTATAGTGCTTGTTGAAAACTGTCAGGGATTTCCCATCTGGCTGTGAGACAACTCTTCATAGATGGCACTATGCCCATACATGGATCATCTCTGTAAATAATTAAAATCGCCAGCAGATGGAGCAAACATTGTGCTCTTAAATCTGTTATTTTCAAATTCTTGCTGCCTTTGGCACCATTCCACAATCTGCCTGCCCACATTGCTATACATCTTGATGAATGGTTTCTCAAGCTGTGTAAAAGTAGATGGTCATAATGGAGAGAAATATAAATGGACCAACCCGCTTGTGCCTACATGTTTCGTAACTACGTGAAGAGACTACTCGACACAATAGCACTTGCTAAATTTATTAAATAGGACTTCTTATCAGGGGTGTGGGACAAGACTTAAAAGATGGCACAATAGCCCTCTACTGAAAAATGCATTTTTGTAAGCTTCAATGACCTGCCACTATCTGCCTGCCGGAGACATCTTTACAGAGGGTTTGATGGTTATCTTACTGGTCAAAGCGTCAAATTGCACAATCATAAGGGAATAGAACATCATGGTTCTTCCTAAAGATTGTCTTAATACTTCAAGTGACCGTAGTAAACAGTTGGCCATGCGACTTGCTAATTGTATTCATCAGGATGTTCAACCTGGTGGGAAGGGCAGGGTATACAGATATTTGAAAAAAGACTGTTGTGCTACTGTTGGTTAGTTCGCTTCTCAAAGGGATACAAGCTTCAGTGTCATGCAAAATGCTGCCCCCCAGAGTCTTGCTGTCCTCCTGGTCAAAACCAGACGGTCCGAGTAGACCAACCGAAGGGAACAGACTATCCAATCTCATACTAAAGGTTGCCTGAATACACCAAGAGTCTACCATAAACACTAAACGATGACACAAAGTGATTGAACCCTGTAGAATGTCGCACCATGGTTTGGGGCTGATACTGTGCAAGTCTGTGAAGTGGGTACATCACCTCTTTGGCTACCATGCCTTGTTACTTTTTGATGTCTTTGAACACATGGGTCCCGGGTTCGAAATTGAGATTCGATGTGCAGGAGCTAAAACCAGCTCCTGAGTGTCGGGCATCTCCCTGTAGGCAGGAGCGACCACAGGGGAACCAGGAGCTACCAGATATGCTCCTTTAACATTTTGTATGAATCATTGTGTTTAAACGTGTATTAGATGTGTTCGAATTCCTCTTTAACATTCTCAAATACTCAGTTAATGTCACATTTTCATATTTGGCAAGCACTAGCTAGCCCTAGGAGCCAAAAGGAGCTCCTGGTAGCTGTTGGTTTCAAGCTAACCAGGCTCTACTATGCTAGAAGCAGGAGCTAAATAGCTCCCAGCTCCCCTAAATTTTGAACCCTGTAGGTCTATTTGTTTTCTTAGCTACTAAGACATTGCACAATCTGCCCCTCACAAACTGGATAATTTTTATCATATTATGCCTTTGGCTTGTCAAATGCAGACCAGTGAAATAAAAAGTATTTACTGCAAAACAATGTACTTTGCAGTGAATTGCAAATACTTTTACTATGTGCGGTTGGCCACTGGGCGGCAGCATTGCGCCAAATATATTTATAAATGGTGAACTACACCATTTAACACAGTGGATATATTTTTTTCAGCATTTTTGGTGGGGCTGATAGGTTGAGGAAGTGACTAGTGTAGGGCTAGTGACTTTTTAAAAAAAAATTTGCGAGGCCTGTGGAACATTTTGAAACCCCTTCTTTAGGAAATCGTGTTCTTTTTGATGTGCTCACACCATCGACTGGTTTAGCGAAACCATTTGTAATCAGGAATAAACATTTAATTTTCAACTGTATCGCACACCCTTTACAGTTTAGATTTTTGTTACTTTCAAATGGAGACCTAGGAAAAAGCAGGACTGGAAAACATACACTACAAACAGAGGACACATGGCGTTTTAACTGTTTAGGGAAGAATTGATGCTATAGCTGTCCAAACCATCATGCAATGTACTGGTGCAGGATGCATATGTGGAGTGGCCCTAATTGGAGTTAAGTACTTGTGTGCAGCGGGAAAGGTGATGAAAGACCATTGCGACTCAATGTGCCACCCCCTTAGCTGCCATTAACAGAGGAAATAACTGAATTCTAACTGTATTAATATCTTTCACAATCTGCACTTTCAAACGTGTATCACAGATCACATGCACATGAATTATACTTTTTGAAGCTATAGATATAATATGATAGGTTAATTATAACGCGCTTAATACCCAGAGGTTTCTAAGCACGGACCCAGGGATCGAACCTGTGTTGCACTGTTGTCTTGCTTTCAAGGCGAGCACGTTGCCCCTGTGCTATCCTCCCAGGAGAGCTTTAGGGCATTAATCATAGTAAAGAACCCGAGCCAGACTGTATTGTCTAATGTAGAAAACATTACTGCCACCTTTTGAGGCTGTAGAAAGTTAATTGTCAAATTAAGGGATTCTGTGAAAACTGAGCTGGGCGTTTGGTACGGGAAGGCAATGTACTAATTGCTGAAGAGTAGTAATTAAAAGTTGGGGTGCACAATTTGCATTTTACTAGCCATTGACTCTTGGCAAGTAAGACATGGTGTGCTGTCTGTCTAGAATTGAGGTGGCAAGTGAATGTATATGGCTGGCTAGTAGTGTGCAACTGACATCCCGACCCCCCTGAAAAGATGAGTTAAAAAATCTTTCAGAATGTGAATTGCAATAATCTAACCTGACGTTAATAAGAAAACCAAAAAACCCAGGCAGATATTTTCTATCTATGTAAGAAGGGACTCTACGCAAGTTATGTTATTGTGATTTATACACGCACCACTGCCATTTTCATAGTCTCCAGGCGCTCGTCTGAATCTGAAAAGGAAGGGGGAGTTAGGATTGGTTAGTTAGTGGGATTTGGAGGGAAAAGCACAACACCTTTGATGTGCTGTTGGCAGCTTTAATTTGGAAATAACGGACACTGTGCACTGGTATGTTTTTAGTTTGTGTGGGGTTTGGTGGGTGGTTGTATGTAGGTGTTTTATGTGCGTACTGGGTGTTGTGAAGAGTGCTTGTAGTTTGCAGTGTTTTTGTAGCAAAAGTATGTCTCGTTTCTTCAGTGTTGGATGCCAGGAATGCAGAGTATTAGAGTTTTAAGCCTGGTTAGTCGGGGGTCATCAGAGTATTATTATTATTATTATTTTTTTGTCTGTGTGTTGGGTTGATCCATTGGGTTAATCTCATTCTATCGTGTTTGGGGTTGTTTTATTTCTCTGGGTGATACAGTTTGAGTTTCTTATTGTGCTTATAGGTTTTCCTTCGCTGAGGTTCCCCCTTTAACGTGGTAAGTTAAAGTGCCATGTTTTTAACAGTTTTAGGGGATCTTCTGTTGCTCTTATTTCCGTTGGGAGCGAGGTCCAAAGTCTCACTGCTGTGCAGGAGAAAACTGATTTCACCTCCCTAAGCCCCCCCGAATGTGTGTTTTGCGTATTGTTTTGGTTCAAGGTGAATGTCGTTGCTGGACCTTTGTGTTGGTTTTTAGATTTCTCTGTGTATGAATTCTTCTCATTGGCTGTGTCATGCAGACTGTTTTGAAGAGTTTGTTTTCTTGACTGGTAACCAATGTATGTTCTCAGTGCTGGTGTGATGTGGTCTTAGTCTGGGGCATAGTCTTGCTGCTGCGTTATGTATTTGTTGTAGTTTTCTCATAAGGTATTCTGGCATTCTGCGATACATGCTATTGGCGTGGTCTATTCTTGACATAACGAGGGAGATGACCGCGAGTATTCTGTGTGTGAAGGTGAAGAATGGGAGTATCTTTTTGATTGTAACTGGAAGAAGCATTTTTGAACTACTGACTTGTAGTTGTTGTCCATTAGTGTTCTGAGATTTTTGACCAATTTGGATGGTTCTGGTGGTTTTCCTCGTCTGGGTAGGCCGTGGGATGTGGTGGTTTATTAAATGGGTCATTTGGTGCGATCATGATTTCTTTTTTGTCCGGATTGAGTTTGTCTGTTGGTGATCATTCTCTGGTGGAGAGTGTTTGGTTCGGTTTGCTGACGTTGATGATATATATGGTTTGAGTGTCATCTGTGTAGTTGTAGCAGGTGAGTCAATGTTTTTTATGAGGTTGATCAGTGTGGTCAGGTAGATTTTGGAGAGTAGTGGTGATGGCGATGCTCTGTGGGACTCGACATGCTTTTTGAGGTGCCGACTCAAATGGTGTTATCCAAGTTTTCATTTGTTTTTGTCAAGAAGGATGTTAGCCAGAGGAGTGCTGTTACTTGATTGAGTGAAATGATTTGCTTGATGTTTGTGATTTTGAAGTGGTCTGCAAG
Organism: Ambystoma mexicanum; assembly: GCF_040938575.1. Classification (NCBI taxonomy): domain Eukaryota; kingdom Metazoa; phylum Chordata; class Amphibia; order Caudata; family Ambystomatidae; genus Ambystoma; species Ambystoma mexicanum. Next base: position 982,469,303 of record NC_090928.1, on the reverse strand, counting down.
GTCATTTCATGTTTGTGATGGGGCTGGTGGGTTGTGCATGCTGCTGTGTTTCTTAATTTGTTTGATGTTGAACATCTTTCTTGGTGTTGCTTGGTTTTGTGATCTTTTCGTTGTAGAATCCTTTCTTCTTTTGAGTATTTTGGACTTGTATAGTTGTATCTTTTATTTTTTTGGTTACAGACTTCCCTCCATTCTTGCTCCAGGGTTTTTTTTTCTCCAGTGCTCTGACGTAGGGTTCAAGCCATCTTCCCATTGTTTTCTTTAAGGGGGGTGGAGTGAATGGTTTTTCTGGTGCAATGTCATCCAGTGTTTTCACAATCCATTTTTAGATTGCGTCTGTCCTTCTGTGCTGGCTGAGTCTAGAACTGTGATTTAATTGGTTTTGTGTTTTCCAGTCCAGTGTTTAGGGCCACATTGTTAATGGATTTCCAGTTTTTTATTTTCAGCTTTGGAGGGAGGTTAGCAAGTATCTGTGTTGGCGGTTGCACGCAGAAGATTGCATCTAGTGTGTGACCTGTTGTGTGCGTTGCTCCTTTCACCAGCTGTTGTAGTTTCATTGTTGCTAGTTAAGTTAAAATTTTGGGTGAGTTGATGTTTTCTTCTTCGAACCAGATGTTAAGTGTCCCAGTATGATCCAGTGATTAGGTTTAATGTCTGTCAGTGATAGCATCCACGAAAGTGCTTATGAAGGTGGGATTGTACGTTGGTGGCCTGTAGACCAGTAGAAATGTTAGTTTGGTCTGAAGATCTAAGTTTAGGTGCAGGAGAAGTTATTCGCAATTTGGGATGTTTAATGAGGGTGCTGTTATTTTTTAGCTGTTCCTTGTATGGTAGGGCAAGGCCTCTTTTTCTTCTGTTGGGTTGTTTGTTAGAAGTAGTTGGGTACTCAATCGTGCACCATTACCTTATAGTTTTGAGTTGGTCACGTTTCAGTGAGGAATGGGATGTCTGTTCCTCCATCTCTTGCAGTTTGTATGTTTTTGTTGTGTGCTTTGACATCGATCTGGTGTTGACTAGGTTGCAGTTTTTTTATTTCTGTGGTTTGTTTGGTCTTTTGGCTGTGTATTATGGAGATGGCATTATTGGTCCATTTGTTCATTGGCTTGTGCATTCAGATCTGTTAATTTCTTCGTTCACTAGTTCAGCAATGTTTCGTCTTGGATTGATGTTTTCTTCAGGGTAGTCTACCTGCTGACATTGATGATTCAGTGTTATGCCAATTTATTGTGATGAATGGTGCGTTGAGGTTTGTTTTGGTTTCATTTTTTTTTTCCTCTGGGTTACCCGTCTTTCCAGTGGGTTTCCGGTTATCGTCCTTACTTGCTTATGATTCTTGAGAATGCATGGTTGTCCGAGTGGGTGGCGATAAGTGGAGCGATTCTCGTCTTGTTCTAGCGAAGGGACTCTTTTGCGGTGAACGTGTAGGTATGCCATCTCTTTGTATAGGTTGTTTCCCGGGTGTGTTGTCCTGAGATTGTGGCAATTGGTTTATTCTGTTTTGGTTATTCCTTGTGCGTCTTTCCTTGTGCAGGGCATTTTGTGGTTGGGTCTACCCAGAGTGTGGGGGTGTCATCAGCATAAGAATAATGCAGCCCATAAGAATAATGCAGCCCAGATTTATCAAAGATGTTAAACGGTGGTCTGATATATAAATGCGGGAGAACACTGAGGAACTTCACAATTCTTTTAAAGGAGACAAAAACTGACCTCATTTTCCTTGCTGTTTTATCCCCTATAGAAGGGAACAAAACTATTTCAAAGCATGTTTTGTTTGCACATGTATGTAAGTAGATCATGAACCACAGTGTCAAATTCTGCAGACCGGTCATCCGTAGCAGTCCAATCTTTTTGGTTGGTTGCTTCGAAGAGGTCACCCCTCCAAACAAAGTAAAACCCTTTCGGTCCTTTGACCAGGGTGGAAACCAGCCGGAAGGCAGCAAAAACTGCAATGCCTTTAATAAAGGACTTAAGTTGAGAGGTGACCACTTGTTATCAGATTTCTGATGGCTAAGTAAGGCCTACGACTGGTCAGTTATTTCAAACTATAAAAATATTCTTTTTCTCTTTTTTTTTTTTTTTTTTTTTTTTTTTTTTATTAAGGAATGGTTCAGTTAAAAACTGGGACTTTACGTTCTCATAGAGATGTGTTGACTAGTTGTGTAATCTGGTCTAACAATAATTATTTTCCATAATAACTTACTAGAAAGTCTTAATTCTATTAAAGACACGGAGGCAAGCATTATGCTTCTTTCTTTTTAAAAACCAGTAAAGAAAGCTCAGCAGCAAGATATTTTGTGCACCCGAGTGCAACATGGATAATGTGCATAAAGAAAAGGTGTACCAAATATAATGAAACATAGAACATAGTAATACAGTATAATATGTCTGAATCTCTGAGGAAACTCCATTTCCAGAGGACTTCTCGAGTTCATTTAGAGGCCACCAACATGTTACCTAGTCCTCAGCAGGTATCCAGATCCCTTCATGAACAGTCCTAAACATGATGTAACTTCCTCATTCGAGGTTGCGAACATGGCTGTCCATAGTAGAAAAGTAACTTTAGCCATCTTGTAGAAGAAAACTGTGTCGAGCTGCCGATCAGACGGACTTGTCTGCAGGCGCTGTCAAAGGATGAGAGTAAAATTACTTCAAGTATATTACAACTCTCGTTCCCTTATCGAGTTGGGAGAGAAATTTCATTGATTTATTCTGGCAGAATACACATACATTCTAAATCATCAACATTCATAGTAATGCATTAAATCACTATTAAGCGTGATAAACGCTGTTATTTTCTTGCCGGGTGGGACAATGCTCACCTCCGTGTCTTTTAATAGAATTAAGACTTTCTAGTAAGTTATTATGGAAAATCTTTATTCTATGCCGAGACCGGAGACTCACATTATGCTTGTTTAAAGCTTACTTACCACAATAGATGCCAGCGGATCTACCGGTCTCAGGTAGAATTGCTTCAATACTGATTTGCTTGCCCAGTCTGCCATCCTCGCGATGTCTTTTAGGCGAACTCCAGCCTGAAAGGCTTTGGAGGCCATGGCTACTCTGAGTGGGCTCCAAAGTGCTGGGCATCTATCCCTGCTTGAGTTAAGAGTCCAACGCACCCAGCGTGCTAGAGCTGGGGCGGAAACTGCTTTGTGCGGTTTACGCAGAGCTATCAATCGTTGCCCGTTAGGAGGGGTCCTAAGAGGGGCTGTCTTTTCTTTGTAAACCTTTAAGCATTTAACCAGGCAAAGCTTGGGTTGGTCTCTAAAGGCGGGGTAAGAAATCACGCTAGAATTACATTTTGTCCTTCTGTGTATATGAAATACGATTCCTTCAGGTGAGAAGGTCCTGCCCGCTACATCGAGAGCTCTGATGTCAGAGACTCTCCTATAGGAGAGCAAGCAGAGTAGGGTAGTAAGTTTGCCAGATAGGGACATACGTGATAGCTCTTCGTTTTGCGGCCATGACAGGAAAAGATTCAATACTTTATTAACGTCCCAAAGCTTGTTGTAGCGGGACGGGGGTGGGACTAAGTCTGATCCCCTTGAGTAATCTGCAGACGAGGTGATGTTCTCCTGCCGGGACCCCCTGAACAAGGTCATGACCAGCAGAAATTGCTAAACGATAGGCGTTCACTGTCCTGTAGGCAAGCCCTCTTTCCACTAGAGAAGCTAGAAAATTCAGTATCTCTTCTACAGGTGCTGAAACTGAATGTAATCCTTTCCATCGGCTCCAGGTGCCCCAAGAGTTGGAATACCTCTTAAGGGTAGTAGGAGCCCAGCTTTCCTCTGAGACTGATTGCCATGCGAGACATGCCAGCGACTCATCTTGACCTGAAATCCTCCAGGCCGCTAGGGCCAGAGATCCGCTGAGAAGAAGGGAGTGATGCTGCCCTGCTGGATCTAGTAGGAGATCTGGAAACTGGGGTAGTAGGATTGGAGAATCCGAGGAAAGTTCCGGAAGAACTAGATACCATGTCTGAGAGGTCCAGACCGGCGCTATGAGGACTAGATCGGAATGCTCCTGACGGGCCTTCGCCAGGGTTCTCGCTATCATGGTGAATGGGGGAAAGGCATAAAGTATCCCCCGAGACCATGGTTGCAGAAATGCGTCTGTTGCCGCTTCTGCTGGATCCGGCCTCCAGCTGTAAAACACTGGTAGCTGGGTATTGAGTCTGGAAGCGAAGAAGTCTATGGACATCGGATCCCAAATTTTTTGGAGGCGGAGAAAGACTTCTCTGAGCTTCCAGTCACTGTAGTCTGTAGAGTGACGGGAGTACCAGTCCGCCACCACGTTTGTGAGACGGGGGAGATATTCCGCTGCGACTGAAATTCGATGTTCCAAACAGAAGTGCCAGAAATCCTTGGCTAATTCTGCTAGAGGCCTCGACTTGGTGCCACCCAGATGATTGATTGTACCTTACCGCGGAAATGTTGTCAATTTTTAGCAAGATACAGCAACTCGCTCGGCCTCTGGCAAAAGAGCGTACTGCAAAAGAACCCGCAAGAAGCTCTAAGCAGTTGATATGTAGAGCCAGCTCCTGAGGAGACCAGGTTCCTTCCGTGGCTACGGAACCACATCTTGCTCCCCAACCGGAGCGACTGGCATCTGATTCGATGATGATATCTGGGGCAGATCCTAAGATGGCTCTGCTGTTCCAGGCTTCCATGTGAGTCAGCCACCAGTTGAGCTCTGTCCTCGCTTGAGGTGATAGTGTCAGGAGTTGGGAGTAAGGAAGGCTGCGTCTTAAGTGCTGGCCCTTCAATCTTTGTAATTCTCGATAGTGAAGGGGGCAGGGAAATATTGCCTGAATGGAGGAGGATAGTAAACCTATCACTCTTGCTAGCTCTCGAAGAGAGAACAGGCTCCTCTGTAAGAGTCTGCGTATCTCCCGTTTGGTGGAGTGGATCTTAGCTGATGGGAGACGGAGTTGAGAATTCTGAGTGTCCACTACGAACCCCAGAAATTCAAGGTTCTTGGATGGATGAAGAATTGATTTTTCCCAGTTTATGAAAAAACCGAGGCTGTGCAGGAAGTCTAATGCTAGTCTGATCTGCCTCGTATCTAGTTCTTGTGACTGAGCCATAAAGATGATGCCGTCCAAATAAATTATATGTCGGACACCTTGTTCTCTTAGATGAGCTACTACAGGCCTTAGAAGTTTGGTAAAACCCCAAGGCACTGAGTTGAGCCTGAAAGGCAGATTCATGAACTCCCAATCTCGATTTCTCCATGAAAACCTCAGATAACTTACGTGTTCCTGATGAATAGGCACTGCGAGTTAAGCGTCTTTCAGGTCTAGACGCATGAGCCAATCGTTCGGTCTCAGGAGGTCCCTGAGCACGTGTCTACCTTCCATTTTGAAGTGGCGGTAAATGTTGAATTTGTTGAGAGCTTTTAGGTTCATTACTGGACGCACCTTTTTTGTTTTCTGCGTACCAGAAATATGGGGCTGAAGAAACCTCCTTGACTCACACGGGGCGAATCGCTTGTTTCTGACATAGGCTGTGTATTTCGTTGTCTAAAGCTATTTGATCTGTTTGGGACATACTATAGGTGTAGGGCGACAGGTTTGAATGGGCTGCACGAGAGACTCTAGGCGCAGACCGCAAGCTGTGTCCCTGACCCAGGCATCTCCTGATACGCTATCCCAAGCTCTTGCAAACCTAGTTAGCCTCCCCTCTATAGGCGTTTGTGACGCTGGCACTGCTATAAGTACACTGACCTGAAGATTGTTGTTGGGCTGGATGTCTAGCTGCTCTTCTCCAGGGACGCCCTCTTCCACGACCTCTTGAAGGGATGATGTGTCGGTGCTTTCTTGCCAGGCGTTATGCTGATCTCTGCAGTGCTGAGGTCTTTTGTTGAAGAAATAACGGCTGGAGGAGCGACCTCTACCTCGTCCGGCCCTGGAGAAAATTTTCGAAGCGAAGACCCTCTTGATGGAGGCCTGAGCTTTATCCAATGCTGTGAAAGTCCCGACAAAATTTGACATTTCCTTCATGAAAGGATCTCCGAAGAACAGACCTTGTGCAGTTGGACCTGTGTCTGCTAATTCACTCAGTTTGGCGTCTATCTTGTACAGAATGCCTTTCCGACGCTCAGTTGAAATGGCACAACTAGCATTTCCTAACAGGTAAATAGCCCGTTGCAACCAGCCAGAGAGGATCACCGGGTCAATGGGGTCAGATGAGCTGATGGCTGCTTCCGCTAGGTCCAAAATCTTAGCCAGTGGACCCGCAACATCCAGTACTTTATCCTGACAGGATTTCCAGGCACGGTCTATGCCTTTTCTAGGGTCTTTCACATTTTTTCCTGAAAGTAATCCTTTTTGAATCCAGCTCCGTTGTTAGACCTACTTTGTCTGCAATATCTAAACGGGGGCATTTGGCTCGGAGTCCGGCTCCAATCTCCTTATCGAGAGGTTTGCGCAGTCTGGAATTAATATATATAGCTGTCCTGGAAGACGGTTCCCAGTCAGTGGATCTGGGATGTATTAAATCCTCTGGCGTGAACATCCCCTCTGAAGGAGCCTTGTTCCCGGTTGTCTGCTTGGGGATGGGGGCTGCCACAATCCCCGAGCTTGAGGATTTCAAACCCTCTGTTTGAAATTCCTCATCGGAGGTGGTGTGGGAAAGATCAGCGTCGTATACGCTTTTGCTCTGATCGTCTGTCTCCCTCCGGGCTTGAGGGTCTATTACCCCTGTTATCCTCCTCGGGGTAAGAGGGCCCTTCATGGGAAGGGGTCACCTTCCTATCCATAAAGGCTATCTTAAGCCTGGAGAAGGCGTCTGTTATGGCAGCTGTGGCAGGTTCTTGCTGGCTTGGGGGCGAGGGGGTCGGAGAGCTTCTGCTCTTGCGAGCCGGGATACAGCCCCCTTCAGTAAGGTGCTTTCTCTTCTCGGGTCTTTTTTTCTCCCTGGTGGAGATGTTTCTCTTGGGTGCTGTTCCATCGTATCTAGATGGAATAGGTAGGAGCATGTCAATCACTACCTTTTTAACACTGGTCTCAACTGAAGATCCCAGCACTTTTTGCAGGCTGTTTGCCATTGCCACCTCATCAATATAGCAGGTATCTTCCTCATACTCGGACCAAGCCTGATCTGATTGAGGGGAGTACTGCGCTGCCATGGTCAGTTAAAAGCACCTTTTTATGCAATTTATTTATTATTTTTTTCTTCTTCTTCTGGGCTTCTTGAACGCCTTCTCTCTAGCCCAGTAATAACTGTTCAGCTTCTTACTATTATCTTTGAAGGATAGCTGAAACAGGAGATTCCCCCAGCCCCTTTTTTTTAAAAATGCTAATCCGTCAATTTAAATAAAAAAAGGATCACTTGCGCGAGTATTCCTACTTTCTTATAAGCAAAATCGCAATATAAATGGTAAATGTCACCTCAGGGGGGGGGATTTACGACGCTCACGTTCACAAAGGACCGTTATAACATTAACAGTCATGTGCACTCGAGCGCCGGAATCCTGAGGAAAGGACCAGGGAGAGCTGGAGCTCCCCTGGTGGCCCGCGGCCGGCGCTGATGGCTTCAACAAGGCCGCGCTGGTTTCCCCGTGCCTGAGGAGGAGAGCTTCGAATGGCTGGGAAGCTGGCGTGAGCCCACCGAGGGGACCACTTGTGTGGACCTAAAACAGCTGATTAGCTGAGACAGCGCAATCAAAAGCACTGCCTCAGACGCCAGCAGGAAGTAGCTGGCGTTGGAAGGAACAACGAAAGGTACAAGGCTACGCTTAGTAGCAAAATGAAATGGATCAGTAAAGGGCGCGCTCTTAATTTAAGAATACAGCAATGAAATATGCTATTTAATGAAGCAAGTAACTATAAATAACGTTATATTCGAATCATATAAACATCACATAAACAGTGCTAAACATGAATGTACTTGTCTCTTGCTGTGAGCCGCAAAGAAAGGAAGTTACATCATGTTTAGGACTGTTTATGAAGCGATCTGGATACCTATTGGAGGACTAGGTCACATGTTGGTGGCCTCTAAATGAACTCTAGATAAGTCTTCTGGGAAATGGAGTATCCTCAGAGACTCATGGACATATACTGTATTACTGTTGTATAAATGACTAGTGTTTCATGCTTTACTTTGCCATGGTTTTTCTAGAATGGGCATGCGACATGATGTTCTAAATGGAACACTGAATCTTGGAGAGTTTGTTGTTTCTTGAGTTATAGCAGTTGAACCTGAGATCCTGGATGTGTTGGGGAGTCTCAAGATACTGTGCTTCACATTATTTAATAAAAGCACCTAGTTAACACAATTGGCGTGTTTGCTTTTATAAGAATGGCGACGAGGATGGCATAAATGTTCCGGTGAAGCCTGCCCTGCTTTTGACGTTAATCCCCATAGAGACCCCCAACACCAGCTGGCGGAAAGAAACGACGCTCACCGCGTGTGAAGCCGTGGAGAGGAACTGGCACCCTGCATGTCCTAGTGTTGTCCTGCCAGCCGCGCACTCAGTTCTGCAGAGGAGCAGATTGGCGCCGACGAGAGAAGCTGTGTCGATCCGACAAGCGAAGAGAGATGAGAGACGAATTGAGAAGTCTCATCGGGACTTGTGGCGGCGCCGCCGTGGCGTCTTGGAGCTGTAACACCTCCGCGTACATCTCCGTGTAGGAGCCCCCGTCCCCCACTGCCGGGAGTCCGCCCTGCATTTCAGGCGAGGCGGCGGCATAGTGCGCGTCCAAGCGTGCGCCTGTCACGTGATCCTCCACGTATCCGGAAATCGGGCAGTTATTGCGGAAGGAACCGCATATGTGCCCTTCATTGGATCGCGGTTCTAACCAAGTAAGTCACGTGTGCGGATGTCGGGCAAATTCCGTGGTGGAGACTCTGCTTTCGGAATAGAGCTCTCGCTTTGCATGGTGAAACGAGTGTTGTGTTAAACCCACCTAGGGCCCTCCGGGGAAGGCAGCCTGGGATTGCTGCTGAGAACAGGAACAGGTGAGATATTTCCAGCAGCCTAGTGTACTGATTCGTGTAACCCCAGTTTTGCCTAACTGACACCCACCCAGTGAAAGGGGAGAGATTGACTGTGTTTGGTGCTCTGGTCCTGGACGAGGGACACCAGACGCATATTTACTACCCAGTGCTGCGGATTGAAGTTATAATATGGCACTTTCTGGAGTACCTGGTCCCCAAGTGTTTATGCCTACTCCAGGCCCGCCCAAGATTAAATGGGCACCTTGGAAAAAGGGGTTTTTACATTCCGTTAAAGCTACCTGTGGTAATGGGATGTCGCTGGAGAGAAAGGTGGCAATGCTGATGCACTTTTTGGGATATGAAGGTCAGAGAATATCTGACACTCTCCCAGACATTTCTCAACTGGATTTGGAAGAGGGATCTGAGGATTTTGATGTTGCCTTGTTAAAGTTGGACAAACATTTTGAAGCTAAAACGAGTACTGTCTTGGAAAGATATCATTTTGGCATGAGGTTCCAAAATGATGGAGAATCTGTTGAAGATTACATCACCGCTCTAAGACACTTGTCTCTTAATTGTAAATTTGGTGGTATTCTAGATGAACATATAAGGGACCAGTTTGTTACATTGTGCAAATGATAAAATTTGCGAGGAAATTTGGTTGAAAGATGACCCTAATTTAGAGGAGGTTATAGGCATTGCAAAAAGGATTGAGCACACCTTACAGTGTGTAGCCAAATTGGGGGTTAAGGAAAATAAGTCAATGTCAACTGTTGAGGTTCTGAAGGTGAATGATAAGAAGGGAGCCTACATGAAAGAAAAGAAAAAGCAGAAGTTCAAACCTGATAGACGTTATGAGGCATCCCAAAACAAAGGTGGGGGTAGTGAACAGGTAAATAGACGCGTCCAGAAAGATAACCCCCAGGGTCACACAAAAAGGGAAGACAGACTGTGTTTCAGATGTGGCAGTGCTCGACATTTGTCCACGTCTCCCATATGTCCTGGAAGGCGCGTGAATTGCAGCATTTGTAAGAAATGGGGTCATTTTGAGAACTGTTGCAAAAATTATCGGGTTGGTAGTGGAAAAGGAACGCTTCTCATTGAAGAATATGACGGTGCAACATCTGAGGAAGGGGATATTTCTGAGAATGAAATTGTTACTGTTCACATGGTAAAGTGCTCGGGGTCTGATGAATGTGAACACCCCTCTGCCTGGATAAAAGTGAATGGACACTTAGTTAAGATGTTGGCAGACTCATGTTCAAAGATCACGTTAATGTCCAGAGTGGTGTTTGAGAATGTAGTTGGCGGTTCTATAGAACAATTACTGCCCTCTGATAAAATACCGGGTGGGTACAAAGGTGATAAGATAGAAATTTTGGGATGTTGATGTTGTAGTGCCGAGTTCGAGTTTAAGGGCAGAGTGACTGGTGGAAAAATGTATGTCATAAAAAGGGGAGAAACATTGCTGGGTTGGAAGGAACAGAGAGGATTATGCATCAAGTTAGATCCCAATAGTGAGGAACAAGTACTTAATGTGGCCAATACACATGGATCGTGTAGAAATAATCCCAGAAGACATGAGTTGTTACTTGAATACCCAGAAGTATTCAAGAGTAATGTAGGATGCTTAAAAGGAATGGTTCACAAGATTGTTGTAAAAGAGGGAAGTAAACCAGTTGCATCTAAAGTTAGGCCTTTACCTTTGTCAATGCGAAAAGCTGTACGTGAGGAACTGATGAAATTAGAAAAAGAAGGTATTATTGAGCCGGCCAAGACAGTAGAGTGGATTTCTCCTGTGGTAGTAGTGAAGAAAAGTAGTGAAGATTTGAGAGTGTGCATCGATCTAAGGGAACTTAATCGGTGTGTTGTGGCGGATCGCCACCCTCTTCCAAACATGGGAGAGTTGTTAAGTAGACTTGGAAGTGCAAAACATTTTGCCAAACTTGATATGGCAAGTGCCTACCATCAAATCAATTTAGATGCTGAATCTTGCAAATTAACTGCTTTCATTACTTATGAGGGAATATATCAATTTCGGCGCATGCCTTTTGGTTTAATATCGGCATCTTCGGTATTCCAAAAGGTTATGGACAAGTTGTTAAAAGATGTCAAAGGTGTGTGGTGCTTTCAGGATGATGTTCTCATATGTGGAAAGGATGAGGAACAATTGAAGGGGAGACTGGATGAGGTTCTCAATATTTTTAAGGAGAGGGGTATAACTTTGCGAGGTGAAAAATGTGTTTTTATGACAGACTGTTGAATATCTAGGCCATGAAATATCAGAGCATGGGCTTAAACCAAAAAAGGAATCTAGTGGATTCCATTCTTAAGACAAAGTCACCTAATAATAAAGCTGAATTGAGGTCATTTCTAGGTACTATTGAATTTTATCATAGGTTTGTTGAGAATTATGCTAACTGTATAACCAGTTTAAGGGCATTGTTAAGGAAAGGAGTTGAATTTGATTGGAGTAGGGAATGTGAGAGAGAGTTTGAAGAGATGAAAAGAAAAATAGATATGGTCAAACACTTATCGATGTTTGATACAAGGAAAAGGACTATACTGTCAGTTGATGCCAGTGATACTGGTATAGGAGTAGTGATGTTGCAACCAGATGTCGATGGCTCAGAGGTGGTTGTAATGCATGCATCCCGAATGTTGAGAGGGGCAGAACTTAATTATTCTGTTCTGGAAAAGGAAGCCTTGGCGTGCCATTGGGGCATAGAGAAAATGAAGAATTTTGTGTGGGGTCAGTATTTTACTTTAAGAACAGATCATAAGCCACTCAAGGCAATTTTTGAAAGTAAAGGTCTTGACAAGGTATCAAGGAGAGTTGCCGGTTGGGTCACAAGACTACAATGCCACAAGTTCACTATAGAAGTGGTTTCAGGGAAAGAAAACGTACAAGCAGACCATGCCTCTAGGGTGAAATTGGAGGATGGGGCAAGTGAGGGCAGTAATAATGTGTGTGGTGAGAGTGAAATGGTTTTTGTAACTGCAGAGGGTATCATACAAAAGCAAGAATGGATTTGTGTGTTAGAATCAGATTAAATGTGGAAACTCATAATGTTTGTAGAAAATGAGTGGCCGGAGAAAAGATTACTTTCCGGGGAGGAAAGGTCATGATGGGAAGTAAGAATTGAATTGTCAGTGAAAGGGGGGCTATTGTTCCGATATGACAAATTGGTACTTCCTGGGTGCCTGAGGGAAAAGCTGATAAAATCTTCTCATCAAGGGCATATAGGGGTTTGTAAAACGAAAGAAGTGATAAAAGCAGACTACTGGTGGCCAGTTATCAACCGCGAAATTGAAAAAGTGGGTGGTGCATGCACAGATTGTATTAAATCTGGAAAAAAATGTGATGGCTGTGTCTCAGCCAATGGGAAAGACAAGTACACCTGAGGGAGTGTGGCAAGATTTAACAATGGATTTTTTGGGTCCGGTTGACATGGGGATGGGTTGAGGAAAGTTCATCCTTGCCCTAGTTGACACATTCTCAAGATGGACGGAGTTCAAGATCATGAGAGAAGTTGCACGTCAACGCATTATAGAATTTCTTGAAATTGTATTTGAAAGGGAGGGTCTACCTAGTAGTATCCTCACAGATAATGGTCCCCAATTCACTTGAAAGTTGCTCAGAGATTATCTGGTTAAATGTGGGATTGGGCACAAAAGGACTCCCCTGTATTATCCACAAGGAAATGGTATGGTCGAAAGGGTCAATAGGTGTATTATGGAAGCTATCCGTGGAGCGAACGCATGTGGTTTAGATAGGAGAGTAGCTGTGAGGGAAAGGTTGTACGCGTTGCGATCGCTCCTGGTCCTGAGACGGGTGTGAGCCCTTTTGAACTCATGAGGGGCCGAAAAGCCAACACATTGGTGGCTCCAGCTTGGCTGGGCAAGGTAAGAGAGACGGATGTAGTTGTGGAAGATGTAAAAAAAAAAAAAAGAATCGATGTACGTAAAGGAAAATGGGTGGAAAAAGTCAATGAGAAAAATCCTGAAAAGAGAACGGTGGTTAAAGTTGGAGACTGGGTTCGGATAAGAAAGGCTGTGCTCTCGAAGAAAGTAGAGCCACTGTATACGGACCCTATTAAAGTTGTGCGGGTTTTTAGAAATGCTGTGGGGTTGGAAAGTGGGAAAATCTGGAACATGTCCAGAGTTGCGAAGATTAAGAGAGAACCTGCTTCTTGCATATTTAAAGTGATAAACTTGTGTGTTCATAAAATATTTTTTTTTGTAAAATAGGAGAGGAGGATGTGTTGTATAATGACTAGTGTTTCATGCTTTACTTTGCCATGTTCATTCTGGAATGGGCATGCGACATGATGTTCTAAATGGAACACTGAATCTTGGAGAGTTTGTTGTTGCTTGAGTTATAGCAGTTGAACCTGAGATCCTGGATGTGTTGGGGGTCTCAAGATACTGTGCTTTACATTACTTAATAAAAGCACCTAGTTAACACAATTGGCGTGTTTGCTTTTATAAGAATTACTATGTTGTTTGATTATATTTGGTGCACCTTTTCTGCATGCACATTATCCATGTTGCACTCGGGTGCAGAAAATATCTTGCTGCTGAGCTTTATTTACTGGTTTTAATAAAGGGAAGCATAATGTGAGTCTCCGGTCTTGACATAGAATTGAATCAGCTAAGTTCTTACCTGAGATAGCCCATAGAGAATGTTTCATATGGGAAGTTGGTTGGAGAATTTCAGGTAAATTCGCAATCTAATGTAAAGAACCAAAGTGATTGGAGTGTGGGGGGTGTGTGTGTTAATGACCACTAATAGTAGATTTCCGATTTTGACATTTAATAGTAGACCTGAGATTTTCGAGATTAGTTATTTAGTGGGAAATGGCTCCTCTCGAGTTGCCAGATGTTTTGTTTGGGGATTGGATTATCTGTTAGCTAAAGCTGCAAGTTCTTCCTAACTTCCAGCAACTGCATTTTAGTTATGAATAAAACAAAGTATGTTTCAGCTCCGGGCAAAGTATAGGCAATAGGGGTCCAGTATATTGCATGATTTCTGGAATGACAACAGTGAACCATCTGTAAATTAATCACAAGAAAGGGAATAGTTTGTGTTCATGAGTTGTGGGGGGAGCAGGCTGTCGTTTGCAAAATGGAACATCTGCTGTTTCTAGATTTCTATGGGCAGAGAAGACTGGATACATTAGGGTAAAGAACCTAATAAAATGTTCAGACCATAAGACTTGACAAAATGTTATTTAAACAGTAAACTCCCTAAATGAAATGCCTGATCGAAGCAATTCCCCTTTCTATGGTGGAGGAGGGTGGGTAACTACTGGGAGATGGCTCAAGTCATGTAAACCAAATATCTGGTTGATAAGCTCAGTATTGTTTTTTTTTTTCTTGGTCTAAACCGATGGATAAGTAACTTTTAAGCTCCAGATTATCTTCTGTCTGATTCGAGGTGATCTAAGAACTTTTTGGATAGTCCTGGGGAGATAATGTATCGCAACTCTAAAAGTCCATTATGTGCATAATGCATTTTATAAGATGTATTCCACTGAATTATTCGTGTAAGTTTTAGAGTTGGTTCACATTCAAAAAGATGTTTGTAAATTAGGTCTATTACTGTCTCCTCAACCTTCTAATAACCTATAAGATGGAGATTTGGGCAGGGTTGAAGGTGTGAAACGGGGCTTCAGAATCCTCTCTTAACCAGGTGTCTGTTTTGAATAACAGATCTAAATTATCTACCAAGATATGACAAACCTTTCTAACATTAAGCAGTGCACTTTTAAAGAGTGAAACTGGGACGCCTTCATGTTCCCACAGAACTGGCATCAATTCAATGTCTGGCATTTGTAACAAATCAGTGCTGCAGGGAAAATATTGAACTAATAACATGGTCAAAGTTTGTGCAGTTCTTGCAATTGGGAACAATCAGAAAACATATTGGTATAAAAGTCATTTCGAATGGATTGTGTCCTCCCACGTATTCCTCATCTTGTGATAATTCGTTATATCCAGCTTTGCTGCTTCGGAAAAAAAAATTCTCGGCAGAGGGCCCTGTGCTCGAGGTCGTGGCGTCGATTGTCCCTCGACGTACTCCGTACTCTGTCGACGTCACCGATGGTATAAATAGCTCGAGCTGCGTCCGTTGCTTCAGTTCCGTTTTTCTGATCGCTTCGCTATTGAGAACGGCACGCTTCTATTTTCTGTGAAGAAAATGTCGTCATCTTCGACACCTTTGACGTCCAGAACTGGGTTTAAGAAGTGCGCAGATTGTGGATCGAAGATGTCGATCACCGATCCCCACCGGATTTGTCTCTGGTGTCTCGGTTCCAGTCACAGAACCGACGACTGCGGGTCCTGCCAATCTATGACCGAAAAAGCTCTTCGTGAGAGGAGAGGTAAACTGTCGGTGGGGAGGGAGGCCTCCAAAAAAGGTTTTGTCAAAAAGACACAAGAAAGCGACTAATTCTAAGGAATCGGATCGGCATAGGCACTCAGAGATCGCGATCTAGGAGTAGATCGAGAACACTCCTCGTCTTCGAAAAAAATGAAGAGGAGAGATAGATCTCCCTCATCATCTTCAGAGTTGACTGAAGAAATTCGTTGTCCGCCTAAATCGGATTCTCCCAGTAAGTGGGAAGAATTCCGCAAAAAGATGGAGGTTTTCGAGAATGCGGCCCCGAACCCCTCAAAAGACCCTCGAAAAAGCCATACCCCTAAAGTCGCTCCATTGGACGACAAAGGGAAGTCCAAGGCTACCATGGCTCAGACCGGTAGCGTTGAGGAATCCAAAAAACCTCGAGTCGACGTAAAACCGTCGAAGACTCTTCGAGTATGTCAGTGCCATGCAAGAAACACAAGTCGTCGAAGACTTCGACAACTTCGTCGACGCCCTCGACGTCGATAATTTCGACGCCAAAGCTAGATGCGTCATCGACGCCATTATAGAAGTCAACTTCGAAGACTTTGAGGGATTTGCCTATTCCTTTGAAGCAGATGGAAGAGGAAGAAAGGAGATTCACTCCTTTGCCCAGGTCAGACTTTTTCAAATCTATGTCAGCAATCTATGAAGAGTCTGCTTCAGAAGAAGACGAGGTTACTCCTTTGGGAGTTACTTATGGTACAAGACAGGTTCCTGAGGAACTTATTGACCAGGAATCTAGAATGAGAGACCTGAGTGATACTCTAATTCTGGGGATGTGTCAACTCCACCTGCAGAATGTAGAGTTCGCCAAACCTGATCCTGCAGAGCATGCAGATGCTTGGTACAGGGGTCTTATGACCAGGGTAGTTGAATATATGGGTTGGGGTAATACTTCACCCATTTTTGAACAAGATGACATGACGGATATAATCGTCAAGGGACCTCACATATCCTGTTCTCCCTTTCCACAGAGCCCTCCAAAGGACTGTGGAGAAAAACTGGGAGAAGCCAGAAACTATTGCTGCTGCAGATAGCACTTTTCAAAGAAAAAATAGACCGGCTGGAACGGATCCTGAATATTTGAATAAACATCCGACTCCAGAGAGTTTAGTCATTCAGGCAGCATCTACTTCAAAACAAACTGCTTATCCAACTATCCCTCCAGATAGAGAGGATACAAAAATTGATGCCTGGGCACGTAAAGCTTTCACATAAGGCAGTATGGCACTTAAGCCGGCAAATGTCACCTGTACCCTAGCCAGGTTTACCCATACCGTGTGGGACTGTATTTCGGCGGCGGCTGATCATATTCCGGAAGGCGAGGAAAGGGAAGGCTTCCTGAATATAGTCAGACTGGAAGGAGGCAATGGGGGAATGTCTCCAGTCTGGACTGGATACTGCTGATCGTATCAGCAGATCCATGGCTGCAAGCGTTGTGCTACGCAGATTTGTGTGGTTGAAGTCCGGGTTTGCACCGGACGTGCAAGCCAGACTTCTCAATATGCCCTTTGATGGCTTGAGGCTCTTTGGCAGAAAGGCTGATGAAAGCCTAGAAAAACTTCAGACCTCGAAAGCGGCAGCTAAATCACTTGGCGCCTCTTTGTGCCAGCCTCTAAAACCCTATTCCGGCTCATCTTCCTGGAGGGGTTGTTCTTTTCGATACTACTCCTCTTTTGGTAGAGCAAGAGGACAGGCTTCTCAAAGGGGGAAAAAGAAACTTCTCTCGTGGAACACGAGGAAGAGGTGCAAAATCAGCCTCAGGAGCGGCATCTGTACCCTCAGCCACTCCTGCATCCGCCTCTAAATCCCTCTGAGACCTTATTACACAAAACACCAGTGGGAGGCAGGATCTCTCAACATCTGAAGGAATGGCAGGGCATTACCTCAGATGCTTGGGCACTGGAAACAGTAGCCCAAGGTTACTGTCTCCCCTTTCTAAAAAGGCCTCAGAATCATCCACCAGGAGCCAACTCCGCGAAATTTCCAGATCCACTCCTGTTGCAGGAAATTTTAACCCTTCTAGAGAAAGGTGCCATAGAACCGGTACCTGTAGCAGAGAGGAACAGGGGTTGGTACTACCCATATTTTCTCATCCCAAAAAAGGACAGAGGACTGAGACCCATCTTGGACTTGAGAAACTTGAACAAGTTCCTCAGGAAAGACAAGTTCAAGATGGTGACTTTCTCAGATCCTTCAGGCTCTCCAACTCCAAGATTGATTGGTATCATTGGATCTTCAGGATGCTTACTTTCATGTGCCAATCCATCCAAAGCACAGAAAGTACCTGAGGTTCGCGATTGGCAATTCTCATTATCAGTTTCGAGTTCTGCCATTCGGGTTGACCTCTGCCCCGAGGGTTTTCACTAAACTGTTGGCGGTTGTGGCAGCAGGTCTCAGGAGAGGAGGTATTGACATATATCCCTACCTGGACGACTGGTTGATCAGAGCAAGTTCTCCAGAACAAGCTCAGGAACATCTTTTGATCACCTGCCACTTCCTCCACAAATTGGACTTCTCCCTCAATTTCAAGAAATCCCACATGATGCCATCCCAGAAACTCCAGTTTATCGGAGCAGTCTTGGACACTTCATCGGGAAAAGCCTCGCCTCCCGAAGTGAGAGCTCTCCACATCCAGCAGATGGTAACTAAGTTTCAGAATGCCCAACATCTACCGGCCTTCGATTTTCTCAGGTTGCTCGACCTCATGGCATCCTTCATTTTCCTAGTACCAGAGGCCAGGTTGAGAATGAGATCCCTTCAACGGGCACTCGGAACTCTCAAGGGAGAGTCTTTTTGGCAACCATGGCCGGAGATAACGGTAGTGACGGACGCCTCACTCACGGGGTGGGGAGCACACACCAACGATCTGACAATCAGCGGTCGTTGGTCTCCATCGGAGTCCAAATTACACATCAACCTTTTGGAGCTGAGGGCAATCAGACTAGCTCTGAAGGCCTTTCTGCCCCCTGTACAGGGAAAGAATGTCCTGATAATGACGAACAACACGGTGGCCATGTACTACCTCAACAAAAGAGGAGGAGTAGGGTCACTGCCACTGTGCAGAGAAGCAATGCAGCTCTGGTTCTGGGCAATACGAGAAGGAATCTCTCTGTCGGCAATTCACCTAGCCGGAGAGAAGAACACAGCAGCAGACGCTCTGAGCAGGCAGAGCAGTCTTTCATGAGTGGGAGCTGGCTCAGGAAGTCCTTCTGGAGATCTTCGCCCTTTGGGGAACCCCTCAAGTGAATCTGTTTACCACCGCGATCAACCGGAAGTGCGATCAGTACTGCTAAAGGGAATTTCCTCAAAGAGGAGCTCTGGGAGACGCATTCGTAGTGGAGTGGAAGTTTCCACTGCTGTACGCGTTTCCCCCAGTCCCTGTGATTCCTCAAGTAATCAGGAGGTTGAGCAAGTTCAGGAAAACCATGATCCTAATTGCCCCGGATTGGGCCAGGAGGACGTGGTACCTGGACCTTCTAGACATGTCCATCTGCCCTCCAATACGTCTTCCGCTAAGAGAGGATCTTCTCTCGCAAGAGGAAGGTCGGGTTCTCCATTCAGAGGTCAAGACACTCAACCTTCACGCATGGTTTCTGAGAGGTTGAGATACAAGGATTGGGATCTTCCGGATGACGTAATGGAAATCTTGCTTTCGGCCAGAAGACCAGCAACAAAGTCTTTGTACCGATGTCGCTGGAACAGGTTTAGTAACTGGTGCAAAGACAAGGATGTGGACCCTTTTCAGTGTGGCACCCCAATGGTGCTCTCTTTTCTACTACATCTAGCTAATCTGGGGCTCCAGAACAATCAAAGGATACCTTGCTGCGCTGTCCATTTTCAAGCGCTTCTCGGAAGAGGTTTCATATTTCAAAATACGCTTAATAATTCAATTCTTAAAGGGGCTTACTAATGTATACCCTCCAGTACCTTTTCATGTACCATCTTGGGACTTAAATTTAGTATTAAAATTCTTGACTTGAATACCTTTTGAGCCTCTGCACTCATGTCCATTGAGGCTTTTGACTCTAAAAACTGTCCTCCTTGTGGCCCTATCATCAGCCCGCAGGGTTAGCGAACTTCAGGCTCTCTCATGCAAACCACCATATACTATTTTTTATAAAGATAAGGTAGTCCTTAAAGTTAAACCTTCGTTCTTGCCAAAAGTAGTCTCGGACTTCCATTTGTCACAAAAAATAGTATTACCAACATTTTATCCTCCTCCTCATCTGGGCAAAGAAGAGGAGAGATTACACAGATTAGATCCCAAAAGGGCTCTTAGTTTTTACATCTCAAGGATGGGTAAATTGAGACAAGATGACCAACTGTTTGTGGGTTATACTGGTCATAAATTAGGCTTATCTGTAACAAAACAGATCATTAACCGCTGGATCATATTAGCCATAGTTGAATGCTACAGATTAGCAGGCAAAGAACCACCAGATGGGCTTTGTGCCCATTCTACAAGGGGAATGGCGACTTCTGTGGCTCTAAAGAGGGGGGGGGTCCTAGCAGCAGATATTTGTGCAGCTGCAACCTGGAAAACAATGCATACTTTTGTTAAACATTATTGTTTGGACACTGCCTCCCCTAATGAGGGTTTATTTGCAAAGGCAGTTCTGCATTCTGTTCTCAAACTGAAATTAGTACTCCCGCCTCCAAAAATTGATACTGCTATGGGAGCATATCACAAGATGAGGAATACGTGGGAGGACACAATCCCACGTATTCCTCATCGACCCTCCCATCCTACCCCACAGTACAGTTTTACGTTTCTTACACTTTCCTCTCACGAAGAATGTATCGGTCATGGGACACGCCTGGATGTTCCATATATATATATATATATATTTCTGAGGCTTGTGGAATCTGCTTAGATCACATGCTGTGCATAGGCCGACATCTAGTGGAAGCTGCGGAGTATTACAGTTTGTTTTTCGAAACTCGAAAATGGGCGTCGACACCGGCGTGCCAGTAATACTATCCCTAGTGTGACGTCCACTGTACCCAAGATCCCTCACGCATCTAGGATCCTCAGATTGTTTTTTTCCGCCATACTGGTCGGAAGCATCTTGCGGAGTCCCCTGGCCTTAGCCATACTTTTGCTAATTATTGAAGTTTAAAATTATTTATTGATAGGTTTAAGCCTAAGACTCTTAAGGACCGTTCGACAAAGCGTTGGGCCCACCACGCCAGGCAGGCGGCCATGGCAGCGGAGGGCACCTTCAACGATGGCAGCGACGCCGTACTTTCGGACGGCGAGGGCATTACGGCGTCGAAAGACTGCCGAGCGCAGGTCCCCGACCTCGGAAGGTTGTCCGGCAGGGCGGCTATGGGGAAGACCCCCGGCGACGCAAGCGCTACACACCCTACACACACAAAGCACACTAAGTCCAACCGAACCTCGACGACGTCGACTTCTCGGAAAGAGGCACAGATAGAACGGTCCGACTCGGTGTCCTCTGGGCGCTCTCGATCGAGATCGCCTCATGACGCAAGGCAATCATCCACTCTTGCCAAGAGTGCCTCGCTCCCTAGATTAACGGAAGTTCGATCGTCGGAAGACGAAGACGACTTCCACCCCCAGGCCGCGCCCCAGGAGACCGAGGCCGCAGTTAACACCAGCGAGGCCCCACGCTCGAAACACACAGATACCTCTCCCGACCCTCGACGCCAGGCGTCGAAAGTCTCTGGGGCCTCCAAGGGGCAGGGAAAACATTTTTCCACGCACGGGGAGGGGGGGAAACAGCGGAAAGCACAGCCTTCCACTCCTAAGCAGACAGACAAACACAAATCTACTGGGACATCAACATCCAGCAAGGGTACCCTTGATAAGTCCTCTAAGTTGCCTACTAAAGTCATACCCTGTTCCAAAGAATGGTCCAGTGAAGACATAGACAGGGTCATGTCAAGGATGTCTTCCTTAGCTGATTTTTATGACAAAAACCCAGAACATTTCCTTTCGTATGACCCTCAAGGGGCCACACCCTCAGGCTCCTCCGATCCTATCCCCCTAAGTAAAAAGGCCCGGTTTGAAAGACCTGAACCCTTAGGGGTGCAGCATTATTCTACGCCATACTCTACTCCACACCCCAGATACCAAGGACAGCCTTTCCCTGAAGGGGACCAGGAGTTTGAAATTATGGAGGAACAAACCGGGACTGAATACTATGCGGATAATGAGGACCTGGAGGAGGTAGAAGATGAGCAGGAAATTTACAGAGTAGATTCCCCGGTAGAGAGCGAAGCCCCAGTTACCGACTCGCCAGTTGATAACCAGCCCCTCCTTAATGAAGTTCTCGCTCGCGCAGCAGAACATTTTCACATCGACACCCACGGTGTACAGGAGGAAAGGGACTTCGCAGAAGAGTTGGTGGGAGAGAGGAGGCCGGTCGCTCATACCATCCCTATCCTTAAATCCATCCAACGTAGAATAGATCCATCCCTGGTGAATCCTAACCTCACCAGAGCCGTCAACCCCAGAGTTGAAAAACTTTTTCGGGCAGCCCAGTCTGACCCTCTTTATATAAGAGGACATCTTAAACCAGACTCCCTAGTGGTTACCAACACTCGGAAGAGGGCTGGGACACCCTTATCGTCGTCAGAAGCTCCTCCCGACAAGGAGAGCAAAAAACCTTACGGGTTTGGCAGGAAGGTAGCCTCAACGTCCGCCTACCAAGCAAGGATTGCAAACTCCACCACCCTGTTGGCAAGTTACAACTGCCATCAATGGGAAGAGGTCGCGGCGCTCATAGCCTCTGCTCCTGAACCGTTAAAGGGCCACTTGGCTCGGATCTCGGCAGAAGGGAGAGCCGTGTCTGGTTGCATATTAAAAGCAACTTTCGACGCCGCGGACAACGCAGGAAGATTGATAGCAGAAGGTACTGTTATCAAGAGACATGCGTGGTTACGGCAGTCGGGGTTCAAAACAGAAACCCAGGCTTCATTAATAGACAAGCCGGTGGAACCCGATCTATTGTTTGGGAAAGCGGTCGAAGACGCACTTAAAAATGCCAAGGACGAATACGAGACTCTCAAATCCCTTGGCCAGCTTACCAACAAACCCCCTAACCAGAGGGGGAACAGTAATTTTCGTCGCCCACGCGGCCAAAATTCACAAGGAGGCAACTATGCCCAAGGACAGGGTACACAATGGAACAACAACCAGCAGTCTACCCAAAGTTACGGCAGGGGTAACAAGAGAGGCCGTGGAAGAGGCAGAGGCAGCCCCAACAAGGGAGGTGGTACGCCTCCACCAAAGCAGTGACGCTCAGTTCAGGGTCCCTTCTCACGCAACCCCAGTAGGGGGACGCATTTCCAACTTCACCCAGGCTTGGGAAGGGATCACCTCAGACAGATGGGTGCTGTCAACAGTGTCCACAGGATATTGTATAGAATTACTGCAGCGTCCCCGGAACCACCCTCCACGACAAAGAATACACTCCTTAGAACATCAGAAGATCCTTCTCGAGGAGATCGCCATTCTGCTAGAAATGGACGCGATAGAACTCGTCCCAGGACACCAGGTAAACAAGGATATCTATTCAACTTACTTCCTTGTGCCAAAGAAAGATTTGACAATGCGCCCAGTATTGGACTTACGGCCTGCCAACAAGTATGTCAAGCCCCAAAAATTCCGTATGACCACGCTACAAGAGGTAATCCCCCTCCTAAAAAAGGGGGATTACATGGCAACCTTGGATATGAAAGATGCTTATTTTCATATTTCCATGCTCCCAGCGCACAGAAAATACTTGCGCTTCAAGGTGGACAGTCGCCACTACCAATTCAAGGTACTGCCCTTCGGGATAGCTTCAGCACCAAGGGTATTCACCAAGGTACTGGCGGTGGCAGCTGCACACCTACGCAGGGAGGCAATCCCAGTGTACCCTTATCTGGACGACTGGCTCATAACGGGGGAAACCCCAGGAATTTGCAGGTCAAACATTCAGAGGACTATCGACCTCCTCCACGAATTAGGCTTCTCTATCAAAGAGAAGAAGTCAAGTCTGGTGCCAAGCACCTCAAAACAGTTCCTAGGAGCAATCCTAGATACTCAGAAAGGATTGACCTTCCCTTCGGAAGAGAGAATTCGGAATATACTACTGCAAATTCCACATTATCAGTCAGGTCAACAAATAACGGTACGCAAAGCAATGCGGTTACTGGGCATGATGGCGTCATGCATTTACCTGGTCCCCCACGCGCGTCTGCGCATGCGTCCCATGCAGGAATGGTTGGCGAAACAGTGGTCTCAGGCAAGTGGTCAGTGGGACGATCTAGTGGTCGTTTCGCCAACACTCGTACAGAGCTTACACTGGTGGACAAGAGAGAATCTCGCAAGGGGAAAACCCTTTTACGATCCCGAAGTACAGGCAGTGGTAACTACAGATGCATGCCTGACTGGGTGGGGAGCTCACCTTCTCCACCACACAGCTCAGGGTCTCTGGTCTCACTCAGTAGCCAAGAACCACATCAACCTGCTAGAGCTTCTGGCAGTATTCCGAGCGCTTCGGGCGTTCGAGCCCCATCTGCTAAACTTGTCGGTGCAGATCCGGACGGACAGCACGACGGCCATGTTCTATCTGAACAAACAAGGAGGGACTCGTTCGCCAAATCTGTCCAAGCTTGCCCAGAAAATCTGGATATGGGCACTCAGACGGAACATCTTCCTGTCATCACAACATGTTCCAGGGGAGCTCAATTCCCTAGCGGATGCCCTAAGCAGAGACTCCCTCCCAGAAGAACACGAATGGGTCCTTCACAGAGATATCGTAGAAGATCTCTTCTCTCAGTGGGGTTTCCCCACTATAGACCTATTCGCCACAAGCGAAAACAAACAATGCCCAGGATTTGCATCCAGGTTCCCCCAGCCAGACTCCCAAGGGAACGCCCTGTGGATGAACTGGTCAGGGATGTTTGTGTACGCTTTTCCACCAACTCCTCTCATCAGGAAGGTGGTGTACAAGATGAACAAGGAATCGATGACGCTCATCCTAGTTGCTCCCATGTGGGCGAGACAACCATGGTTTCCACACCTATGCAGGATGGCGGTGTGCGAACCCATCAAACTCCCAGCCTGGTACAACCTACTGTCCCAGCAGCAAGGTCAAACAGTGCACCAGGAACCCAACTCAATGAACCTGGCAGCATGGCTCCTGAGGTCATAGAGTTTGGGCATCTCAAATTACCACAGAGGTGTATGGACATCCTAAAAGAATCCAGGAAACCAAACACAAGGCACTGTTACTTTGACAAGTGGAAGAGATTTGTTATTTGGTGCCAGAATAAACAAATCGACCCAGTTGATTGCACTCCTTCCAACGTTGTAACATACATGCTCCACCTGCTGGACGCAGGTTTGGTTTTTAACTCTCTGAAGGTACACCTGGCAGCCCTCTCGGCTTACACCACATCCCATAACAAAGTATCGTGGTGGAAAGTACCAGTAGTTAAAGCCTTCATGGAAGGAGTAAAGAGACTTCACCCTCCTATTTCGAACCCACCGCCAGGATGGGACCTCAATGCGGTGCTAGCTAAGCTCATGGGCCCCCCTTTCGAACCCATGCATAAAAGTAGTCTCAAACACCTGACTTATAAAACGGCCTTCTTAGTAGCCATTACCTCTATAAGAAGGGTCAGTGAAATTCAGGCTCTGTCATTGCAGGATCCTTTCTTTACTATCCACAAAGACAAACTGGTTTTACGCACACACCCTAGGTTCTCACCTAAATTTATATCTAAGTTCCATGTAAACCAGTCCATCGAGCTTCCGGCTTTCTTCCAGAACCCGCAAAGCTCAGCTGAGGTGAAACTACACACCCTTGATGTGCGTAGGGCGGTCCTCTACTATGTAAATAAAACCAGACCGCTAAGGAAAACAGATCAACTGTTTGTCTCCGTAGCTACAGGCAGAGAGGGGGATCGCGTCTCTAAAGGCGCAATCTCGAAGTGGATTATCAACTGTATACAGCTGTTACTCTCTTTCTGAAAAAACTCTGCCTTTTACGCCAAGGGCCCATTCTACTAGAGGCATTGGGGCCACTCTGGCTTTCATTGCAAATGTTCCCCTCGACACCATTTGCAAAGCAGCTACTTGGAGCTCTATTCACACTTTTACTCAGCATTACTGCATTGACACTCATTCCAAGACAGATACACAAGTGGGACAAGAGGTTCTAAGACACCTGTTTGCTCATGAGCCTTCTCACATCCCACCTCCTTCTGCTGGTACTGCTCGCTAATCTATGCATAGCATGTGATCTAAGCAGATTCCACAAGCCTCAGAAGGGATACATTACTCACCGTAATCGTATTTCTGATGCTTGTATCTGCTTAGATTCACATGCGACCCACCCTTCCTCCCCTCCGAGAGAAGGCGCATGATTGCTTGTAGTCTTACCTTTCTGTCTATCTGCTTGGATTATCTGTACTCACGCTACTCCTCATGCTTCCTCATGTCAGAAAAAATGCAATCTGAGGATCCTAGACGCGTGAGGGATCTTGGGTACAGTGGACGTCACACTAGGGATACTATTACTGGCACGCCGGTGTCGACGCCCATTTTCGAGTTTCGAAAAACAAACTGTAATACTCCTCAGCTTCCACTAGATGTCGGCCTATGCACAGCATGTGAATCTAAGCAGATACAAGCATCAGAAATACGATTACGGTGAGTAATGTATCATATATATATATATATATATATATATATATATATATATATATATATATATATATATATATATATATATATATATATATATATATTCTCGAAAAAACAGAACTGAAGCAACGGGCGCGGCTCGAGCTATTTATACCATCGGTGACGTCGACAGAGTACGTCGAGGGACAATCGACGCCACGACCTCGAGCACAGTGCCCTCTGCTGAGAATTTTTTTTTTCCGAAGCAGCAAAGCTGGAGATAACGAATTATCACAAGATGAGGAATACGTGGGAGGAACATCCAGTCGAAAGAACGTTACAGTTGGTAAGTAACTTGTTCTTCTGCACCATACTGCCAACAAGTATTCATGGGAAACTAACACACAGGATCATGCCAGTGTGCATACGTCGCTAAGCGAGGAACTTGCGGTAAGGTAGAAATGGCTGGAGCCAAGGCGGTCTTCCCATACAGCCATTGTGAAGGTTTTATGTGACGGATGGACTGACCAGAAATTTGAAGGCCCTCACAGATTTTTGCTGCACAGGAAATGTAGACGTGCTATAGAACGTGTCTCCAATACCGTCTCAAAATTTTGCATTGTGGTACCAATGGTGTGGAGGCAGCACAAGCTTGGTGTTGGCATACAATGGAAACATGGGTAAACAACAATTAAAAACTAGTGGTGATACATGTGAAAGAGGAAGGTAGTGGACAATTGGTTGGCCTTCACCGCCGAACAGAGTGGTTAGCCAAGCCAATTATCGAACAAATGGCAATTTTAGTTTGTGTATGATCTGGTTTGAACAGGGAGGGCAATGGCCTTAACACAGGAATTCGACTACTTTCAGAATGCTTGCCCAAAAAGAACATCCTCCCAAATCTGTCATCGTCTCCCAAATAAGTAGCCGATTTTTAACAATCCAGTTGTGTTGTTTTTACATTTTTTACTGTAATGTGGTCCCCATTACAGGCCTTTTTAATTGGAAAATCTTCCTCCGTCATAAAATGTGTATTCAATAAAAGGATCTGCTGTAGTCTTTTTGCATATTATTGGTTAACGTTTTGTGCATATAATATAAATTTCATTTTATTCATATAAGGGAATGCAAATCTGTTGGCAGTCGATGGCTCTGTGGGTTAACTGCAATACTGATGTTTTGTGTTGAAATTCTCTCCAAAGAGTGGATTATGAGTTATATAGGAGTGGCTTTGTGAAACTGGATTGAAATCCTTGTGCGAATGAAAAAGCGTGTTGTGAATGAAAAAGCGTGTTGTGCACTGAGCACACACCTTGCGCGGGTCAATCACAGCCTCTTGAGTGCCAAACCCTTTGTCAAAATATATCCAAGGATGTTGACGGGATTTCCTTCCAGCGTGGGCCTGCTAATTAGACCTGTGGGCCCAGGGCATCTCTCATGCAGCTAAAGCAGATAATTTATTTATTGTGATGTTTTCTTCAATATGCTCCTGCAGATCATGGATAATTTGGAACTATTCTAGGTCATAGAATACGTTTAGCTATAAAAGTCACAATTCACGCAAGTGCCTACTTTTTATTATCCTAGAAAATAAACTTCTTACTTTCTATGGCTGTACTTACAAGACCCACATCCAAAGAAATTGTGATAATGGTAATTGCTTGTTGTCATGGACAAGGTCATGCTGCGTCGTGATAATACAGTTTTAAGGGCTACATAGAACGGAAATGGGGTTTAATTTGTGATTTGTTCTAAATTGCTTTATTGGGAGTGTGGGGGGGTGCTTTGAAACTAGCTAAACCTATTGCTGTATGAATGACTCCAACATTAACACTCACCAGAAAGAATGTGCAGGCATATGAGTAGAATTCACTGCAAATTGTGCATGTTTGTATTACCCAACTAAACAGTACTTATTTAATCGACTATGATAAAGATGAGGAAGAGTAGGCCCTGGCAAAATTCAAGCATACACGGGTGTTCTCTTATGGCACAGAACATTAAAATGCATGAAAAGTAACCGCTAAATATGAAAATTCACATGCCTGCTAAAGGTAGAAATGCAGAAACATTATGATTCTCCCCTTTTCTCGTATAACATTCCCCCATGAACACGTTTCTTAAAAATATGCACAAACCAAGCACTTGCGTTTTATTATGCCATTTTTATTTTCTTGTACGTGTTACAAGTGTGTGGGTTACATGTGCCAGAATGCAATATGAAGTTAACTGAAAACCAGAATGTTTTTTTTTCCCCACACTGACATGGCAAACTTGAAATCTTTCAAATTACTCCCTTTACGAATGTACTACTGTCAGATGTTTAACCCTGAAGATTCTGTATGACAGTCACCTGCTTGTAGTCCTTCTTTGACACTTGTGAATCTACAGTTGGTGTTCAATCCCTTCTTGCAGATGGTTTGTCAGAGCTAGGCATAAGGATATTATTGGGGTTTGTATTAGCATTGCATTTTTCTAGAGAGGCTCAGTGCTTTCCTGTATGTTTGAGAACTGCAATGTGAATGAGTTCTTATACGGTTGTGATGCTTTTGTGCATGTGTGTCTATTGTAGCATGAACACCCCTCCTCTTTCATTCATTAAAGCAAAATACTTAGCTATACGTTGACGCGTGTGGTCATTTCCTCATTTGCCTGGGGCAAGATTGTAGTCTGTTTTGGATGCCAAAAATGTACTCCATAGACGCCCTTGTTTGTTGATGCTCACGCCGATTCACTACAGTAGGTGCTAGGAGGCAAAATTTGGATAAGTGTCTCAAGCAAAAGGTTTGATATGTTGGTTATTCCTTTAAAATGTATGACTACTGTATACAGTTCGGACTTGTGTATTAAAGCATTTTTGAAGGGAATTAAAACAAAAAAAAGTTATCAAGCCTCACCAAATATGCTAAATGGCAAGGTTAGTTTACTTAAGTTCATTCACAAGAAGAGAGCGCAATCTTTCCTGGACATTTTCTCAAATGTGCTGAAGCCATTAAGTGACTGAAACATGCCGCACAAAAAACGAACATCACATGGAAAAGCCCCATCTGTTGCAAAGCGAAAATCAATATCAAGAGCTTCTGAAACGCAACAAACAGCAGCACGACTTGCTGACCAGAGGGCATGAGCTACTTTCTCCAGGGCACATGAGATGCCAGAGTAAACTGAAGCAAGACTTGCTGACAAGAGCAACATCCTCCAGGGCACATGAGACGCCACTCGATCAGGACACAGACCATTCCAGGTACCCCAGCAAGATTGCATGTATTTGGAAGGCACAGAAATTGGTAGAACATTTTTCTATATCTATTGAGGTAAACCGACTACATAAAGAAACCTGGAACAGATGGGACTCTGGTTTATTTCTCTTGGTCTGTCCTCTGTTGCTTGAGCTTGTCTGATATTGAGGCCATCGTAAAGTATACTTTGAGGCCAGTTCCCATATCATTTTGGTGTCCCTGAACCAAGAAAACAAAGGCCCCTCCCAACCTCCAAAGACTCTGTGGTCATCCCCCTCCTCTCCCAACTCCAGTCACAAACCAATCCCATTGAAATGTTGCCTTTTTGTAGCGGTTTACTTGAAAATGGTAGTGGGCATGTACCAGGACCTACATTGAGATCAGAAGAGGCCATGCTTTTTCACTTGGCCTTCCCATGAGTGTACCAAGAAACCAGTTGTGTGCAATATGCCAAAGATCATTAATGTTATATGTGAAGCAACAATATGGCCAGATAAACTGTTGGTATAGCATTTTTGAAGCACATACCCTCCAAACTAATCTACATTTTGGGCTGATACATTTTGAATGTTGTGGACCAGTTTGACCAGTCAGTCAACATGATAATTAATGACTTGCCAGGATCACACACTTTGGGCCAAGTATGCAAGTTTGGCTTTTGACTGGAGTGTTTGCAAATTGTTGTCAAACCACAAGATGCAAGTATTTGTGAATTTCGTGATCTAAAAATACCAGTGAACACGGAATGCATTTCAGAAGCAATAGATCTCTTCAGACGATGGCTATTGAAAATGGCAAAGCAAGCACACTACGTGCCTCATTAGTGACTACATAACCTTGTATTGTTTTTACTTTTATATAAAAGATGTACTAACTTTATTTGTATCCTTTTATAGGATTCGAAAAACTTAAGTGACTTGACCAAAGTGCAGTTTCTGATTGATTTCATTTATTGATGCAGTGCAATAGTATGGCCTGTTTGGAACCTTTCTAGGCATCCTTTTGGCTCACTATCCACCACTACCAGCAACATATAGCACAAGCACAACAACATTAGAATATTGAAGGTGGAAATCTGTTAATGGATTGTAGTAAAACATGCAATTTGTCCCAATACAGTGCACAAACCCGTATTATCTTTATTTAAATGGCTTCAAAATGAAATGAATTAAAATGTACAATGTGTAGTTTGAATTGCTCGCTGATGAACAGCAGGCATTGTCATTTGAGGTTTCAAGAAAGATGTTCTAATAAAGAAAATTGGTAGGTCTTTAGATAGGTGGCAAACCAACGGACAAGAGAACTACAAACGAGAGCTTCGAGGGATTGTCAAAAGGTTTGATGAAACACAGAATTGTAACTAATGGGATACAGAAAGCAATTTTTATTTTTCTGGTTTGGGTATGAGAAATCGAAAAATGATGCCCATTAATTACTGAAAGTCTTGGGAGGTGTCGGGTGCTAGAGAGAAAATTGCGACTTGTGCAAGTACAGAATCTAATGTCAAAATGTAGAACATGGCATGTTTACGGTAAGGCTTCTTGTAAAAGCATTATAGAAAACCGTTCATTATTCACTGCATACATGTTGGGCTTGTTTAATATATATATATATATATATATATATTGTTTGTATTTGAAGTATAAGGTGTGATTTTTAACACACAACATCAAGCACTTTAACTTTTTTCAAAATATGCCCTTATAACAATTTGAAAAGGCAACATTTATTCTTGTATTTGCATTAATTACCTTTTACCACATTGCCAAATATACAGGTTAGCACAGTTACAATATATAGTCGCCCGCAAGGGTAACATACTGCCTTTGTGTCTGTATCAGACCAACCTGTGTGTTTTGTTATGAATATTCACAATATATATTATGGACTTCATGTTTTCCTTAGTATATTTATGTACAGCGGAATTGACCGGTGTATGACAGAAACACACCATAGAGGCGCCCACAAGGGTTACATACAGCCTTAAGTCACAGCACATGGGCGCCCGCGAGGGTAACATACTGCCCATTTGCGCTGTATTAGATCAACTTATGTGCTTTAGTATAAATATTTTTGATACTTTTGATATATATTAATGAGTTTTATGCCCCCTTCCCCACTTTTTTTTACCTTTTTCTGCGTTTTTTTAGCGCTTTTCAGCGTTTCTCAGCAAATTTCTGTGGAGTTGATGCGATCTGAGTATGATAGAACATACCATAGAGGCACCCGCAAGGGTTACATACAGCCCCAAGGTCAAATTATCAACTACTTGTGATTTTGCAATATGCACTTTATATTATGCACTTTATTGATAGCACTCAGCACTTTGTCAATTAAGTCCTTTAATGTTTACATAGCACACAGCACTTTATTACCTATGAAACATCTGCAAATTTCAATTTGGTGTCTGCAACATGTATTTTGTAAACTTTTTTGACACCACATTTCAGTTCATGCTAAGACACTGTGTCGGCCCACTAGGGCTGAATTAAACAAGCCTAGTACAATAGAAGACGATGTACAATAGTTTCTTTTAATTTTGTTGGCATTGGCGAACACTAGGATGAAAATATATCATTTTATACCAGTAATTTCGGGCAAATTGTCCATCCCCAACCCACATGGGATAATTGGTTTGATATGACAAAAGCGTTTCGAATTACTATAGTGCCTCTAAAAACGACGTGTCTTTCATGAATGCACTGAAATGGGTGGTCATGCAAGTTCCAACATGGCTGCATTCCTGTCTACCACTTGTTACTTTATTTAAGTGCAAAACATTGAAAATGGACTTATACACTTTTTTCTATAACACTACAGTCCTCTCTCTGTGTCACATCCCAGACGAAGCCCGAGTAGGGTGAAACGCGTCGTTCCTTTCTTGCATCCAAGACCATTGCTGCCTCCTTTGTCCATGTATTTCAATTAATAAAGGGCACTTTGACTGCACGGTACACAAGCCTGTGTGTGGATTTGTTGGAGACATCCAGTCTTTTGCTTTTATCACAGCCGGAGTGCCGATGTAATTCGGATTGGTTTCCAGTCCATCCCCTTTTTTACATATATATATATATATATATATATATATATTTATTTATATATATTTGGTATAAAGGTCCCAGAATGCTATGGGGAAACCAGCGCTGGCTGCAGTGTTCACACACGATTAGTGACAATGGATGCGTGTGATTTGTTAAGGGGAAGGGTGAGGCAAGGAGAAGTTACATGCTGATATCTCCGACAGATACTGCCGGCAGACAGTCTGCCGTGGTCTTACTCTACCGCTAAAGGGTTCTTAAGGAACCATTGGTTAACATTAGTTTCTAATGGTGAAATGCTTTTACTTTGATGGACAAGCAAATGGACATTTGCCCACACATGGTTACATTGTAAGAAAATAAAGAAAATTGTAAAACATACCACACATTGCTGTTTGCCAGTTAATGTTGCAAAAGTTGATTTATGTTTCTTCCCTCGATTTGCAGATAGCAGAGATTTGATCTTGTTTGAAATACCACGAAGCATACCACCATCACCGCTAACCTGTGGAACATTAAAGAACTGAAAGATTTTTAGACTTTGCCACAAACACAGATTTGTTCAGTTAGACGTTGCTTTTAACAGCAATGTGAATGCAGAATAGAAAGGATGATTGATAAACTAGGTCATTTTTGTATGTGCATGATCACTGTCCAGACTGCTTTTTGTACAATGAGATGTTAATACACATCCTATGTCACCTGCTTGATTTTATAAATCCTATTTTTTTTTTAAAAACTATGATTTGGGCATTAACGGAGAAAGTCACATTAATATTCAGAGCAGGTTCTGCATTTGGTGTTGACAAGCAATTGTGTAATTACATTTAGAGTACTCTTATTTGTTGGCTGGAGGTGTCACCAATAAGGGCCCTGTGCTACGGGGCTATGGGGGCATATGACTATAGTACGCCCTTGTGCGACTGTCCGTTACCACAAAATGGCCAAGGCGAACATGGGTGCGTCGCAGTGGTAAGTGCTTTGAAATGTAAGCGATGCTTCATAGAAAGCACACTTACTATACATCACCTGAGGTGTGGAGTGGTGTACTGATGGTTCATGGAGGAAAAAGGCACGTAGGGTGACTATCGGGAGCTGTTATAGGCTGAGTGACCAGTACTGTAGTCGGGTCCCGCCTCCTCTTGTCCTGCTTTCCATCTTTTCGTAGTATCAGCAATGCATTATGTAACCTTTCCCCATTTCTTCCTCCCCACTAACCTAGTTGGACACTTGCCATTTTTTCCCTAAAACAATATTGATGTCCATAGATCCTGGTGTCTATTCTTCTTTATCGTAGACAGACTATGTAAAGGGATGGTGTTTGCAGCTCGATTACCTTAAATCTTCACTGTTCTACCTCTTTGATTAGCCCCATGAGTTTGGTCCTTCATATCTGACATGGCAACGTTTGTCACAATATGTCCAAGTATGAAAGCAACCCTTTCCTCCTCTTCTCCCTAGTGGAGTGGAGTGTCATAAACTTCCTAGAGCCTGGTATCTTGAATCATCTGCGGTTCCACCCATTTTTATGGAGTCCTGGTTCCTTGTGAGGCTTCTCCCTCCCTGTGACTTCCATCATCTTCTACTCAAACCAGTGCCTAGATTGCCAGAATGATCTCTTCACAATGTGGTAAATATGATTCTTCCTTTAGCCCCATGAGTTTGGTCCTTCATATCTGACATGGCAACGTTTGTCACAATATGTCCAAGTATGAAAGCAACCCTTTCCTCCTCTTCTCCCTAGTGGAGTGGAGTGTCATAAACTTCCTAGAGCCTGGTATCTTGAATCATCTGCGGTTCCACCCATTTTTATGGAGTCCTGGTTCCTTGTGAGGCTTCTCCCTCCCTGTGACTTCCATCATCTTCTACTCAAACCAGTGCCTAGATTGCCAGAATGATCTCTTCACAATGTGGTAAATATGATTCTTCCTCAATCTAAAAAATCAAGGCAAATGGATAGTCTCATCTGGATCTAACTTTTGCAGACACAAAGTCAGTACCCAGTTAATCTAGAAAAAGCCTTACTTTCTGACCTTTTATTTTCAAACGATTGCTCTATTCTGATGGGTTTGAAGATGGCTCTTTCCCATTACAGTTGTGAAATCTTGCTATAGTGGAGCCAGGACAGTCGTTCTTTTGATTTTCATATGTAATGCTTTTTCTCCTTTCTAAAGGGGGTGTCAACCCAATATTGCAATACCATTGACTTATTCCAGCATCTCCCTTTCCACATCACGGACCCCAGAAATTGTTCAATGGCAGGTCCATTTTTAGCTCAAGCTCTTTTTCACTTCCATTTTATTTAGCTAGAGTAAGCCAGTGAAAAGTTATCCACTCTAACCTGGAGATCACACATTATTCTCTGCACCTGACTTCATTAGTCTCTTTTACGAGAATGGCTTTCATATCCTATTTAGTAACCACTTTTTTCTCAGTTTGAGGGGCCGCCTCCTCCTCCTTTATTTGCCCCACTCATGGCAGCACTAAGGGTAAACAAAACGGTCAGACCCAATGCAAAGAGATCACATTTTCCAGCTGTCACACTGCCCCCAAAATACTCTGCATTGTGACCATAAATCGAAAATGCTGAATCAATTCTGTTGTAATTCTTATGCCTTTTTTTAAAAAAACTTTATTTTTGAATATTTTTTAAACTGCTACAAATAACCTCACCCACATTAGGGTGAATTAACTGTGCGCCGTCCATCCACCCAACCCCCCCGCCACCAATCGTTTTTTGCCTCCAGTCTGTTGACCTCGTTGGTCCACCGCGCTCTCCTCCACGCCTTTCACTCGAGGTAAGAGTTCCTGTGTTTGGGCAAGTTACGTGTCTGTGCCCTGGGTGCCTTGACCTCCTGAAGGGGAAGAAGAGATCTCATCAGCCTCATTGATTAGGAATGAAACCAGTGGGGCCCCAGATATCCGGTGGGCGTGCGTGTTGAGGCAGTGTCTTGACGAAATCACACTCTACGTCTTGGCAATAGAGGATGTCCTTATGCCAGTTAGCTACTGTCGGAGGGGGTCCTCGGCCCCACGACATGGGGACTCTTCTACGGGCGAGTGTTAATGGCACCCCTGCAAGTTTCCCAATAGCTGGTGAGAGTGACTTTGTCATCACCAGAAGTGCCGCCGTCGGGACGGGTTGGATCTCTTCGCCTACTATTGCTGCGGTCGTCTGCAGTACCTGGTTCCAGAATGGGGTCAGCTTGGGACAGTCCCATGCGAGGTGGAAAGTCAGCTTTGGGGTTCCCGCACCTTTCACACCACGGTGATTCTGGTGGTTGTTTGCTCTTTTTGACAAGGGTGAAGTAAGTTTGATGTAGGTAATTAAAATGGATTAGTTTAAGGCGTGAGTTGAGGGATATTTTTTGTTTGTCTTAGGATAAATGACCATTCCTCATCAGGGATCGTTGCTTGGAGGGACCTTTCCCATCTTATTTTCATGCGGGTGTTGGTGGGAGTTGTCGGTTAGAATGGATTTGTAGATTGACAAGACTAGTCTACCTACTCCTTGCGCCTGGATCACGCTGTGTAGAAGTTGCCAAGCTGGAGGTTGTATCGGAAAGGTGGGAAAGAGTGTTTGAAGGGTGTATCTGGTTCTGAAGTAGATGAATGTGTCAAGGGAGGTGTTACCTCCTCTCAACTTTGCCTGCTGGGGGGGTTAGGAAGGTGCCATTGATGAACAACTCGCCTAGGGTGTTTATTTGCAGTTTCTCCACCCAGTGATGGAAGACCCTCTCTGAGGTCAGCGGGATTCCTGGTATAAATTTGACTGGCAGGAGAGGCGAGTACCATACCTGGACCTTGTATTTTTGCGCAATTCTCTTCCAGATTCTGTACGTTGCGAGTACGATGTTCATGGTGGTGTAGGGTACTGGAAGCCGACTGATGACCGCTCTCAACAGATTGGGAGTCACTAGGGCACGTTCTATTTGTACATGGGCCTGATAAAGTGTGTGGAGTACCAAAAGCTGAGGAATTGTGCTTGAGCTGCCCAGAAGTATTTTTCTAAGTCAGGGAGAGCTAAGCCTCTGCATAACCCTGGAAGGGTCAGTCTTGAATGTGCCACTGTGGCTGGTTTGCCTGCCCACAACAGTTCGAGGACCAAACTTTTCAGTCTCTTTAGGAAAGATTGCGGTAACAGAATAGGGATGTTAGAAAATAAATATAGAAGCTTCGGTAGGATTACCATTTTAACTAGTGAGGCTCTTCCCCATAGGGTCAGCGGGAGTGTCTTCCAGCGGGCCACTTTTCCTGCAATGATTTCGCTGCCACTTCATAGTTGGCTCGGAATACATCGTGGTAGTCCAGTGACATCTGTATCCCCAGATAGCGTACTTGTGAACATTCCCATGAAAAGTAAGTCACTGGTAAATGTCTTAGTGGCTGGGGTCAGCTGGTATATGATCGATTTAGTCTGATTTTTAGACCAGATATTGCCCCAAATTTGATTACTTCCCTCATTACTGGATTCAGGTTTATGATGGGATCACATATTTATTTTACATTTTATAAAGCGCTCACACAACCCGCTGGCATCGAGGCGCTGTTACAGGAATTGTTTGTTTTTCTTAGTTCCGTAATTGTGTTTTTTTTTGTCTTAGTTACGTATTTATAACGCGCTTAAACACCCAGAGGTTTCTAAGCGCGGACCCGGGGATCAAACCTGTTGTTGCTTCGTGTCATCTTGCTTCCAGACGCGCACGCTGCCGCTGAGCTATGCCGCTGAATAGCGCTACATCATCCGCATATAGGGATATAATCGGCCTGTGTGGACTGATGTTGAGACCCGTAAGGATTTGTTGTTTGCGTAGGTCGGATGCTTGCGGTTCCATAATCAATGCGAATATCAGCGCGGAGAGCGGGCATCTGTCTGGTGCCGCGTTGCAGTTTGATGGGGGAGGACTTTGCTGAGCCCATGATGATGTTGGCCTGGGGGTTGGTGTAGAGCAGAGATATTAGCTTGATGAAGCAGGCGCCTAGGCCCATTTGGGTGAGTACTGCAAAAAGGAAGGGCCATTCCACCTAGTCGAAAGCTTTTTCAGCATCTAGCTGGACTGCGACTGCCTGGTGGTTGGGGTCAAGGCCCTCGATGATGCCGAAGAGCCTCCTAATTCCGAAAGTCTTGTTTCATCCGGGCACAAATCTGCTTGGTCTGCGAGCACAAGAGCGGGCATCAGTGGCATTAGCCTGTTTGTGAGCACCTTCGCCAGGATTTTATTGTCCAGGTTGAGCAGGGAAATGGGTCTATACGATGCACATTCTTCAGGCGGCTTTCCGGACTTATGTAGAAGGACTATGTTGGCCTCACAGGTTGATTGAGGGAGGGATCCCTTTTCCAGCACTTCTTCATATACTTCAGCGAGGAGTGGAACTAGAGTACCTGCAAAGGCCTCGTAGAATTCATCCGTCAGACCATCAGGTCCCAGGGCTTTGGAGCGCGGAAGGGTTTTGATGACTTAGGTGATCTCTTCTGGTGAAATGGGCTTGTTGAGGGGTTTGCTCTTCTACCCAGTAGAGTTCAGTGTTTTCTAGGTATTCACGCAGGCCGTCTGAGTCTATATTGTATTTTGAGGTGTACAGGTCCTGGTAAAAGGTTTTGAATTCCTCAGCGATTTCCTAGTCTGTGTACCATTGTGCCTCGTTTGGAGTGTATTCTTTCTACTGTGGTTGGTTTCCTGTCTGCCTTTTTCAAATTTGCGAGGAGGGCTCCTGGTTTTTGGCCTTCGCCCTATTGACGGACTAGGCCGCTGCGGTTCAAGAATGTTATTTCACATTCTGCCGTGGCTCTGAACTTCTGTAGCTCTACATTTAGCGCGGCTTGGGAGCTTGGATCGTCTGCAGTCGTGCACTTGAGCTCGAGATGTTTTAGTTGGTCTTCACAGGTGGCCAGCTCCCGACTGATCAGTTTGAGGATGCTGTTTTCCTTAGTGAGGCAGACCCCTCTCGTAAAACATTTTAGGGTTTCCCAGATTGTGCTCATCGAGGACTGTGCCCACGTTAGTTTCTAGGAATGTGGAGATCTCGTCACGTAGTTCGGTTGCGAACACCTGGTCTAGCATGGAACCTGCCTTGGAACGCCAGCGCACCGGGGGTGGAGGGGGATTGTAGCTGGATGGAGTGCAGATGAGGGTTACTGGGGAATAGTCGGAGAAAGTCTTGGGTAGGATTTGGCAGGGTCCACATCTTAGCGGGCCTCTTGCGGAGATGAACAGAGTCAATTCTAGAGCTAGTGTTATGCACAGATCGGTGGAAGGTATAGTCTCGCTGCTCCCAGTTTCTGTGTCTCCATGCATCTATTAGATCGTGGGCTCTGCAGATTTCCTGAACTTGATGGCTAGCTTTGGATATAGGTTGTGGCGAGGTCCGTGACCTGTCTTTTGTGGGTGCGAGAGCAGTATTCAGATCGCCTCCCTATACTATGGTCGTTTGGTCTTGAGCTGAAAGGTGAGTCAATACCTAGTCAAAGTTGTTTGCCCCGTCCACATTGGGGCCGTATGAGTTGACAAAGGTGACTTTTTTTTTTTTTTTTTTTTGGCCTGCCACAATTCCACTCACCAGGAGCGATCTGCCCTCTGAGTCTTTCTCCATGTTTAGCAGCCGGAAACCGATTCTCCTGCTGATTAGAATACCCCTCTGGTGTATGAGGAGTACGAGAAGTAACTATGGCGGCCCCAGTTCTGAGCCCAGTGGTGGTCTTTTCCGGGGAGTAGGTGCGTTTCTTGAATCGTGGCTACGTCTACTTCATGTCTTTCCGTATATTGAAGGATCTTCCTGGTTTTAGAGGGGCGATTGCCCTCTATAAAGTTCCATGTGGCGACTTTGACGTGTGTGTGATCAGTTTGGTTTCCCTTGTTCTGACTTGAGGAGTTGCAGGATATTGTGAACTGGACCATTGATAGTCTGCTGGAGAATTCCTAGGCATTCGGAGGAGGAGCGGCAGTGTTAGTTGGAGGTTCGGAGGGTTGACGGGGGGGGGGGGCACTGAACTGGGGGCACCTATCCCGTCCCCTTTTTCTGTTTCCTTCCTTTCACGGGCAACCCCCAACTCGCCCGTTTGCTTACTTGATCCAATAACAAGACTCTTGGGATAACTGTGCTGTGCAAGGGGCCTCCCAAGTAGCCCAGCCCCGGGGTGCTTAATTCTGGTGATTGCTTCGGTGAGGCTGCTGTGTTTTGCCAATGTGCATTTTGCCTCGGACTTTATTTTAGTTTTTGGAGGGTTTCTGTGATTTCTTTCTCTCTGTGGACAAGCTTGGTTAGAGTTCAGCCCAGGGCAGCCCGCTTGGTCTAGGAATGCATTTGTTTCCTCTGGCGATTGGAAGAAGTGGACTTTCCCGCCATGTTGCACCCTGAGCCGTGCCGGAAAGAGCATCGAGTAGGCTATTTGGTTGTCTTTAAGCCTCTGTCAGATGCTCGCGAAGGATCTCCGCTGCGTTTGAACTGCGGGGGAAAGGACTGGGTAAAAGTGGATTTTGTCTCTTTCCTGGATTAGTTCTCCTTTCTCCCTGGCTAGACGAAGGATGGTGTCGCAATCTCTGTAATTAAGCAGTTTTGCGATTATTGGCCGGGGTGGCGCGCCGGGAATTGGTCTGGAGGATGGAATTCTATGCGCTTGTTCTACTATGAACATGTGGGAAAGGGCTTCACGGCCGAAAAGGGATGAGCAATAGTGCTTCCACAAAGTCTTCCATTTTTGTTTGTGGCTGGTGCTCCCTCACCCCAATAATTCTTATGTTTCTTCTTGAACGACCCTCTAAAGCTTCGCACCTGGCATTGCATGCTTTCATTTGAGATTCGAGTTGGGACACTGTTTGTCAGGGTTGCAGTGCCGTCATCTAAGTTGGACACCCGTTGCTCTACTTAGTTTAGACGTTCCGTGTGGCTGTCCATACAGTGTTGTAGGAGATCGACTTTGGACGAGAGTCCGTCCATTTTATTGTTCAGGCTACCTATGCCTGCCTTCAGGTCGAGTAGGAGTCCCTTGATGTCATTGAGGCTGCTACCCTCCACCATTTGAAGTGAGCTTCCTGATGGGAGTTCTGATTCCTCCTGTAATCTAGGGGCTTTGGGGGTTGTACCAGTTTCGAAGGTTAGCTTTCTTTGAGACCTGTCTGTTTTCCCCATTAGCCCTGTGACGTTGGAGGTGGCCCTGAGTTAGGGTCGCTGCGCAGCTGAGGTTGGTGGGCTTCAACGGGTGTCTGATGAGGAGGGGTGGCTCATGCAGTTCCGCGGAGAGTGGTGGGAGAGTTGTGGGGTTTGCGACAAACGTTTCAGGGTAGTTAGTTACTCAGCAGGATTTTCCTGTGATGTCCTGGCCTTCTGGATGGAGATTGCAATGGGGCCCAGAGAGTCTGCGGATGTTACCCCCCCTCTCACCACGCCGAGTAGTGCAGCTCTGGGAAATTGTGG
Source organism: Ambystoma mexicanum (assembly GCF_040938575.1). Lineage (NCBI taxonomy): Eukaryota > Metazoa > Chordata > Amphibia > Caudata > Ambystomatidae > Ambystoma > Ambystoma mexicanum. The sequence continues at coordinate 982,428,621 of NC_090928.1, read as the reverse complement.
CTATTGCTCGTTGGGCGAATTCAGATATAAAGTGGCTTGCCAGCTTTGGATGGCAGTCGGTGCGCCTGGAGTATGCTCCCAGCTGGCGTATAGATGGCTGGTGGTGTGGTCGCCTTAGGGTTGACCTTTATTGGGGTTTTTTCTGCTGTGAATCTGAGGTGAGAGGCTGGGTTAAGGGGGGCCGCGGGCGCCCCTCTCCCGCTGAGTTGGGGGGGTGTAGCCTTGAAAGATTATGGCTGCCTTCTGACAATTTGTTTCGCATAGGATGAGGCTTGCTGTGTTTTATCTAGTCTGGATGGATGGCAGCCCGTGCGTAAAGGGAATGAGGCCCGGCAGTTATGCACAATGCTAGAACCCCCGCACCTGCCGCGAGCACCGTACCTTGTCGGGGTGGAGAGTCGTGGGGATCTTTTCCCGGGACGTCAGCGTGTCCTGAGGAGTCTTTGGCGTTCTGCCGCAGCACAGGAGCCCGCCTCCAGGCCTCGGACCACCTCTCCTTACGCCGATAGTGAACCGCTGGGGGTCTAGGAGGGAGGAGATTCTGGGCGGGGGTGTGCTTCAGCGCACTTGTCGCCGCCTTCCACTCTTCTCTGCAGCATGGGGCGTGGTTGACTCCGGCTTGCGCAACGTGCACCTTCGCTGGGGCCGTGCTGCAGCCCCTCCTGGTACGGGAAGGTCTCTCGGTCGACTTCAGGTGTCCGCTGTGTCCCACTGGTGCCCTTTGCATTTGCAGCTTCCAGAGTCAGACGCTACGGATTACACTGATCCGCCCAGGCCGGCTTGTGACAGAGGCTGCTTCGTGTGTTCGGGTGGCTCGCGGGGCCTAGCTGCACCTCACGAGCTCAAGGCTTACGGAGCTGCATTTTGGGCTACCGGGGTGCCGATTTTCATCAAAATTTCACAGGATGGTGGTGGAGCCAGCGGGTTGCCTGGGTGTTGTCTGGTCAGGGTGGTAAATCACCAAAGACGGCAGGATTGAGAAAGATTAATTCGGGGCTGGGTGGGAGCTCACACTAAGACTGCCATCTTGGTTGGCCCTCTAGCACCCTCTGACCGTAATTCTTATGTCTGATCTCCCTCTGTGAGATGTAATAATAAAAATAGAGCTGTGGCTTCATTTTTTATCGAATTTCGGTCGGCTTGTGAGTAAGACGGCTTTCTGTGGTTGGTTTGAAATTAATTTAGCTGTGAAGTCTGTTTATATGTAAAAATGTATGTTGCATATCTAAACACAAAACCTGCATAAATGAACAATTCCAATGTTTCACCTTTGAGAAAGAATAGTTTAAATTAGTACCGAGTGAGGGGCAATTGGATATTCTCAAACGATCTGATTAGCCCTTGCTGGGTCATTACCTGGCAGGGAAAGACTCACCTGCTGCACTCCGTTGGGAGCGCGAGTCCAGCAGAGGTACTTTCTTTTTCCCCTGGCCGCCATGGAAAGAGAATGGACTATGTGTAGTCCCTTTGCCCCGATCCCTAGCAGCCATTTTATTTTTCTCAAGTTGCAAAACCGTCTCAACCTTGTTTCACAACTCTAGAAAAAAATGTAATTAGTACGACGTGCCAGGATACTCATGGAAATAGAACCCTCAGATGGGGGCTGTTACCGGGCAGGCAATGTACCTGGGGCTACTTTAGAGCCCTTGCTTCACTCAGGCTCCTAACAATCACCCTGGTGGCATTAAGCTACCAGTAATGCCCCCCTCCTCAGGTTCTATTGCATTATAATGTACTTGTAGTGATGTTTTTTGATTTTGTATTCTAAAGATCAATTTCTAAATTATGTTTTAATTGGATGTGAAATGATCTACGTCGATTAACTTTGTTTCTTTGGCTTATGTGTTATTTAACTTAATTGTTTGAAAAGGGATGTATCAATTAATGTGGAACTGTGGGTGATGAGGATAGCTTTGCCATTGTAGCATGCCAGCTCAAATGTTTTGGAAGAGACATGCTGCCTATGAAGTGTAAGGCAGATCCCTTTTCTACCAGTAAAAGTAATCCAAAGAGCCATAAAACGTGATGCACAAGAAATACACATTTATTATAACTACCTGGGCAGGGAAATATGTAATAAACATTCAAATTCTAATGCAGAAAATAGTTGGATATGTAATCATTGCAGAAAGGGAAAAAAGACAAGTTGTTGCGAACTTCATCACTGTACATTGGCCTATTCTAATCACGTAAGGTGACCTGCTAACTGGTTAGCTCATTTACAGTGACATTTTTCTCCTCACACTGATTGGACGGAAGCATTGCATATGTATCAGTCAGAACTACTTTTACAATTGGTTGCTCAAGGAGATGTAGAAGTGGAGTGAATGTTTACAGAAATGTGAACCAATCCTCTTCGTGAGATGTGACACACAAAATATAACTCTTTAAACTTTGGATCACCACTTGGCACCATTAACGCTCCCACCATTGTGAACTGCTTAGTATCAGTTCATTTTGCAACTCCATCATTGGAAAACAACGTGCATGTCCTTTCTGTTCTCATTAGTGCATTTGGCCTGCCTTTGACCTTATGCTTTGGGGCTTAGCTACTTGCAAGCTTTGCTCTTTTGCAGTGGCGCAAATATGTATATGCGATTATATGCCTTAAAGTGTTTGTGTACAGCAAATTGACAAACCTGTCTTCGTTTAATATTACATTCATGTGGTGGAGGTTAGGTGTGAGCAGTTATTCTGATTACTGGATCTCCTGTGGTTCTAGCACAGGGACATAGTGTTTTTGTGAATTGTAGCTTCATTAAGGGGTTCCATCATCTCTGTATTCCCATGATGCAAGTTGGATCTGAGCCTCTGTATACGTTTCTAATTAGGATGTCACTATTAATTATGGTGCTTTGTTCACTGGTCCTTTTGATACAGAGAACTTGGCCAGTGCAATTTATGCTACAGGGGGCAGTGTTGTGCTTGGTGGTTCTAGCTTTGCGACCATGCTTCATATCTTGCTGCTTGACTCCTGCCAGTTCATGACCTCCATTAAGTTGCATTTTGACTGTTCTGCTTAGGGACATACATTGTTAAAACTCTCTGGAACATGGCTGTGAGAACCCGGTAAACCTGAGGTGTCCTGACCAATCGCTGTGCAGTGTCTTGTCCTTTAAACTCCGGGGCCTAGTATCTTTCTTGTTGTTCTTGCATGACTTCACTACCTTTTTTTTTTTGATAATATATTTTATTGGTGTTTTAAGACAAATAAACAGATAAGCAATCAATACATGCACACTGCTGGTATGGGTTACTGGCTGTCTCCAATTGATGTACACATAATGTTGCAAATTGGGTCAATTTTTTGTCCGAACCCGGGAGCAACACCCAGCTGCTTTTATCCTGCGGGCACCGTGGGCATCAGGGGGGCGCTTTTCGACATATCCCAGTGGCCAATTTTCCTGTGTTAGCCCTCATTGGGCTTCTTCCCATTTCTGCCACACTTTCGGGGCTTTAGCCGGGCATCCTCTGGCTGAGTATACCCTGTATTCCATTGCGACACAAATATCCACATCTGTCCTCCATTGTTCATAGCTCAGTGTTTGGTCCGAGCCCCATTTCTGAGCAATGTTCCTTTTCAAAAGTGCAGTAGTGGTGAACAAAAGCAATTTTTCATATCTAGGTAGGTCAATTTCATCATCTATCCCCAACAGTAATAGCTTAGGGTTTCTGGGAATTGTTTTTCCCATGACTCTGGAGAGTTCCACACAACATGCCTCCAAAAGTGGTTGGATGTGTGTGCAATCCCACAGGATGTGGAAGAAGGTGCCTTCTTCTGTTTTGCATCGCAGGCAGTTCGGGTCATTTATCCTTCCCCATCTGTGTAGGGCTACCCTAGGATAGTATACTCTATGTAGTATCTTTAACTGGATCAGTCTAAGATGATATTGCTATCTCCCTAGGGAACATCAATGCTATGACCCATTCCTCCGGTAGTATGGCCCCCACATCCGACTCCCATTTGGTCCGCAGCGACAGCAGATCTGGTGTGCCAAAGGAACTTATGGCACTGTACAGAACCGATGTCACTCTATGGGTGATTTGTTCCGGGAATAAGTTTTTCAATGGGGGTAAAGTCTGGCAGAAAGATCACTTCGGGGAGAATGTTCTGTAATGCGTGTTGTAGTTGGGCATAGTGGTAGTGTTCAGTTTGGGGAAGTCCAAATCGGAGAGCCAACTCCGCAAAAGGAGCCATAGTGTTATCCTTCACAACGTCTCCCAGTGTGAGTGATCCATGCCGAGACCAATTCGGCCATCTGGGGAGCGTGTATACACCGGGAAGGTTCCTGTTATTCCACAGAGGTTGCGCCTGCGATCGTTTGTCGCCCCATCCCACGAATTTATGTGCATCTATCCAGATTTGTGTTATCTGTGCTCGCATGTTGGGAGTGGCCGCGCGGTCTCTTTTCTTGTAGAGATATTGCAAAATGGGTTTCCCGGGAGTGTCGAGTTCTAAAGATCTGTTATGTGGTGCACCAGTGTCGCCGTGTAGTTGGTCATTCACTTTCATCAATTGACTGGCCCAATAATACGTTTGCATTCGGGGTAGTCCTATTCCGCCCTCCCATATGGATCTTTGGAGCGTGGCAAGAGCTATACGTGGGTGGCCGTCATTCCATAGCAGTTTACGAAGTGTGTGATCTATTTTCCTGAATATGTTTGAAGGAATGTATAAGGGGGCATTCTGTAATATGTACAGGAGTCGGGGCAAGGCCATCATTTTAAAGAGCGCAGCTCTACCCAGTAATGTCAGAGGAAGGGATGACCAGTGACGGGTGTCCTCTGCAAATCTTGTCATGACTGGGTACAAATTTCTGGGAACATAATCCGTCAGATTATTTGTTATTAATATACCTAGATATTTGAATTGTTCTCTTTCTACCTGGTAGGGACATTGGGGCGGGATCGATTCTTCCTCTTGTCTAAGCGGGAACAGAGTAGATTTGGCCCAGTTTACTCTCAGGCCGCTGAAAGAGCCGTATTTCTGGAGTAAATCAGTCACTATGGGGCAGGATCTAACCGGGTCTTGTAAGTATACCAATAAGTCGTCTGCATATAGGGACACTTTGTCCTCCCAGGCTTCAGACCATCGGAATCCCTTCCATGTTTCGTTAGTTCTTAACAGTATTGCGAGCGGTTCGATTTCTATTGCGAATATCATGGCTGACAGTGGGCATCCTTGCCTGGTCCCTGTGCCAATTTCAAAGGGGTCTGATACGTGACCATTCACTTTCGTGACGGCTAACGGAGATTTATACAGTAATTTAACCCAACTCATAAATTGGGGCCCAAATCCCATTCAATGCGATCGCATCCCACCTAATAGAATCAAAGGCCTTCTCGAAGTCCACTGCCAACAGGGCTAGAGGGCCTCGGATAGTGGTCGCATTTTCCATTGCCGTGAATAATCGATATATATTCATCCGCGTGGATCTTTGCGGCATAAAACCACACTGATCCAGGTGGATCAAGGAGGGTATGACTTGACTTGCTGGAGTCTATTGGGTAATGTTTTCGCTAGGATTTTGGTTTCAGTGTTGATGAGGGAAATAGGTCTATACGAGCTGCAGCAATCTGGGGGTTTGTCTGCCTTGGGTATGACCACTATGGTGGCCTGTCTCAGGTCCTGTGGGAGGGACCCTTTGCTGCGGGAGCTTTCATACATTTTCAGTAAGTGTGGTGTGATTAAGCTTGTGCCTATTTTCTTCCACACCTCAACGGGAAAGCCGTTGGGTCCCAGGGTTTTCCCGGGTTGGAGGTCCGCTATGGCTGCAGACAGTTCATCCTCTGTTATGTTAGTTTCTAGCAGGACTCTTTGTTCAGGCGTCAAGGAGGGAAGGGTGATTCCCGAGATGGCCGTGGTGTCAATAGGGGAGGTTGGCGCTCCATAAAGTTCCTTATAATAGGCTGCGAACCCTTCCGCTATGTTGCGGTCCGCTGTTATTAGTGTATTCCCCTGTGATCTAATTGCTCTAACATGTCGGAGCCCCTCGTCTCGCTTCTCCAGCCATGCCAACATTTTGCCTGCCTTGTCCCCGGTTTCGTATACTCTGTCACGCATCGCTGCGTGTGCCTGTTTGGCATTGTCCAGGGCGACGTTTTGGAACTGTTTTTGTGCTAATTGTAACTCGCGATGAGATTCTGGGAGGTCCTGGGATAGATGAGCTACCTCTGCCTCTTGCACTCGCGCTTCGGCCGCCCGGATCGCTGCGACCTGTTTCCTCTTATGGGCTGCGATCTGGGATATGATCACATTTTTAACATGCTCCACTAAGTCGGGGAAGCCCAGATAATAATTATTTAACCTCCATGTGGGTGGGGGGACCGGTCTGTGGGTATTAAGCTCTAACATGAGCGGTGAATGGTTCGATATACCTCTGGATAGGAGGTGTGCATCAGTTGCTAGATGTAATTCGGAAGTCGGGAGAAAAAAATAATCAAGCCTGGATAGTGAGGTGTGTGCTCCGGAGAGAAACGGGGTGTAAGTGTCTCCACACATCTTTCAGGCCTATTGCGTCGACGAATGTGGCCAATTTGGTATGCGCAGCTGGATTTCTCGAACGGATATGCGTACGGTCAAGTTCCAGGTTCATGACTTCGTTAAAATCTCCCCCCACCACTACCAAGTTCGAGAAATCTGCCGCTAACATAGGCGTTATATCGTTAAGTAATGCGGTGAGTAAGGCTGGTGGTGCGTATACGGCTAGCATGGATATGCACCGCTCCCAGAGAGTCGCGGTTATGTAAACAAATCTACCTACCGTATCCTGTGCGACAGATAGGCGATTCAATGGTAGTCGCTTGTGTACCAGGATCAGTACTCCCCTGGCTCCCATTGAGAAACCTGAGTGTAACGCAATGCGGTAATTGGTTCGCTTAAAGAGGTTACTGTTCGTACCTGCCAGGTGCGTTTCAGTTAGAAAGGCCACATCGGGCGCATATCGGTTCAGATATTGTAGTACAAGGCGCCTCTTGATACTGCTGCCCACCCCGTTCACATTCCAAGTCATTATATTAATGGACTTGGTCTTGCTTTCAATGGCGTGTTCTGTCATGGTGGTCGGGAATTGGGCATGCCGGGTAATGCTGTGTGTGTCCCCGGATGGTGACCCCTGTCCGCCCCACGGCAGCCAGACCCCAGCCCATAGCGCGCATTGATCCTAAAACAGTAAACTAGACAAACAAACTCTGTCATGAAAACAAACTCCCCTGCCCCCTCCCCATACTCCACCCCAACTTGAAGTACCTGTCGCCCGAACATTAGGCCGAGCTTGACTAGGGTATGCTCAGACTGAACAATTAGTCAATACATTTGGTATAACTTGTTTGTGTTTCTCTCGCTGTTACTTGACGCTAGTCCTATCGCCTTTGTCAGGGGGGGGGGCCCAATTGAGCCGCCATTTCTTTATTCTGCGGGGGAAGTCTGACGGTGCGTTGCCAACGGGCATCTCAACTTAAAGTCCATTGCAGATGTCAGAGGTTATGTTGGTGTCAACATGTGCCTGCTCGCCTCAGTCGGCTTCTCTTGGCGGTAGTTCATCCTGGTCTTGCAGTAGCTGTGCATTCGGGAGTCTGTCCGGGCGCGGTCTATTCCGTCCACGTTCCCTTCTATTTGTAGGGCCCCAATCTCCCTCCAGGTTATTTTCTGCCCAGTTCCACGCATCTTTTGGATCATTAAAGTGCACTGTTGTGCCATTATGGTAAATTTTCAGCTGTGCCGGGAACAGGAGGCCATATTTGACGTTTTGGATCTGTAGCCTTTTCTTGAGCTGGTCAAAGGATTGGCGTGCTCTTTGCACTTCCCTGGTGAAGTCTGGGAAGAAGGCAATTTTAGCACCGTTAGAGCCATTTGCAGTACCGTGTCTCGGTCCCTGTAATTTAGGATTTTGGCAATCACTGTGCGCGGTGGGGCCCCAGGCGTTGGTCTGCCTGTTGGGACTCGATGTGCACGTTCAATAGAGAAGAGTTTTGAAAACTTCTTTGGGGCATATAGATCCATGAGCAGTTGTTCAAGGAATAGTTCCATGGAGGGGCCTTCACTTTTCTCAGGTAGTCCCAGGATTTGTATATTATTTCGCCTAGAGCGTCCCTCCCCCTCTTCCACTCGTTCTTCTAGAGTTTTAACACGTTGCAGTACTCTGGTCATCTGACTCATGTTTCTGAGGCCATCTTCCGTGTTGGATATGCGGGTTTCCGCCTCTCTCGTGCGAGACGTGAGTTTCTGCAAATCATGGCGTAGGAGGGACACTTCTGTGCTGATGCCATCCATTTTAATCTCCATAGCGGTTCTGGAATTAGCTATGGCATTCATAATGTCTTTGAGAGAGTGTTCGGGTTCCTCATCTTCAGTAGCTGCCGTTTTCTCCTGTGTCGGCTCCATGGCCAGTGTGGGCACCGCGTATTGCTCCATTTTACTTTGTGTCGTGCCTCTTCTGCCCTTGTCTTTACCCATATCCTCTTCTATCACTGCTCCGGCACTCGGTAAGGATCCGTCTTCCACTTTCAGGGGCTTCCTGATTCTAAACGTGTTGTACGTGAGCCGGGACACGGATTTGACTCCTGGGCTGTTGGTCGAGGAAAGGGGCTATTTGCATTCGGGGTGTTTTCGGCTCACTTAAGTTATTGAGGGGGGGGTGGGGTGGTTCTCCTTCCCTGTCCCCCACCTTTCTCTCCCCTGTGTGGGATCGTCCACTTACACTCCGGGTTTCCCGCGCCTCCCTGTATGCAGGAGTAACGTGCTTATGCCCAACAGAGTAATGCTAGTCCCTTTCAGCTTGTTTCCGTGTATCTGGATGGTTTCCCAAAACTTTATTGCTGTGTGAGATTACCTCTGTGTTTTGCCACACTCCCAGCGAGGGTCTTAATGCTGCAGTACTGCGTGGTTTCCCTCCTTAGAAGCGAGGGCTATTGAATGTTTTGCCAGTTTCACCTGCACCATGGGGGCAATGTTTGTCCTGCCCCTCCCAAGCGCTGCCGTGTGTTTATGGCGCTTTAAATGTCCTTCTCAGCCGAAATGTCGGTCCTTTGATGGCGCATAGGAGAGACCCAGCAGTGGTTCCCCGTGCACCGCGATGATCGGGGGGCACGTCCCCTCCGGGGGATCACAGGCGAGCAGTGTCACGGGGATTTGCTGGGAGCGGGCAAGCGGGAAAGCCGGGAGCGGGAAGGGACTGCTCGCAACCACCGCCTCCCGCCCGCCCCTCTCCTTACCGTTTCGCGTGCCTAGTTACGCGCTTCACCGTCCTTTCCGCCGCTGCCTGTTGCCTGTTGCTCTGGAGTGGCAGGCGCTCAACGCGGAGCGGAGCGCCTGCGGCTGGTCGGCACGCCTGGGGACGGGGACGACGCCGGCGGTCTTGTGAGGAGAGTAGTCAGGGGGGAGGGGAAGACCGCGCTTTAGTGGGCCGCGGTGCCGGGGGCCGCCCGCTCAGTGCCAGCGTCCTCACGTCTCCAGGCGGGGTCGCGGCCTTCCCGTTAGGTGTTTGCACCTCCCGTGGGCCGCTGTTCTTCATTCTGGAAGTGATTGGCGAGTTATTCCAAGTCGCCGTCGGCCATCTTGGATCGTGTTCCGCGGCAGCCGCGCTCTCTCACCTTCCGCCGCAGCTATCTCCGCTTTCGATCTCCGTTTTGGTTTCGGAGTAGCTGCGATGCGTTGTGCTGTCTTTCCGCCAACATTTCGTAGTTTTGCAGGGGTGCTGCAAGTCCGATTCCCCCAGGATTTATCAGGATGTTTTGGCGGCACCAGGAGCTCAGCGGGCTCACGTCTACATCGACTGCTCGCTGGCCACGCCCTTCATGACTTCACTACCTTGAACTAAATGCTGGGGAAGCTTTTGCTCTCCACCTTTGCATCAACCAATCATTATGTGGCTTTCAACCTTTGACTGTGTGGAATTGTTGCAACTTGGAATGTGTGTGCCTCTCTGTGAGGTACTGCCTGATGTTCTGTGCTAAGGGTTCATGGGGAGGTTGTTGGGCTTCAGATAACTAAATCTTGTGGCCTACATGTGTTGTATTCAGCTAATGCAGTGCACTGGCGATCATTTATTCATCAATATAAACACTTATACTGTATTTCTGTAGTGATGTTAGATGCTGCTCGGCCAGGTTATAGTACAGGTTTATGTCCATCTATGTATGTGTGTGTTATAATCTAACTAAATCATGGTTATTGGGGTATCGTTTGGCCTATGCTGGAAACCCATCATTATACTGGACTGCTCTTTACTTTGCTATTTGCAGTTTCATAGGGAGTTTCGCAGCTTGTATGTATGTGCATGTTTACAACACTGAATGTACACCCATATTTTCATACTCCCATCAGAAGCATTACATTCCAAACCTCTGGCTGTGCAGCTCTTCTTTTAGCTTTATGGAGAGGAAATGTGAAAACGCATGTAAATGTCTATTGGGCCCATCGATAGGGTCCCCGCAAGACCTCAGACGCAATGCATTGTTTATTTCTTGCTTTGGTTTACATACCGAGGATGCCAGAATCTAGAATAGCCTAACTCCTCTAAAGCCGATCCCTCATCGCTTAAACATCTGGCCAGACAGCTGCATGCCCAATCTTATCCTTCTCAAATTCCTCTTTGGGCTTAACTTAACTGTACCTGGTTAACCCTACACTCCTTTGCTATAGTAAGTGCTGGGACCCCTTATCCTGATTCTTGCCTGTCCATATAGTTTAAGGTCTGATAGCGGGACTCGCTGCACCAAAGTATTTTCTCCCCCAATCCTTTCTCAGTACGTGTTCTAAGATTGTGTGCCAGAATTTCTGTGCACTCAAGTTGAATTCCTCAAAAGCAAACTACTTATAGAGCTCAGATGAGTGTTTTCACCACATTTTTCCTACTGCTCTTCTGCACTTTCCACCCCTCATTTCTGCAAGGCACACCCCATTTTTCCATTTCTGCTTCTGTAGGCACTTGTTGCAGACGAGAATGCAAATATTTCCTTTAAGTTCTTTCCAAGGGCTGCGCTAGTTGATAAGGGTTGCTCAGTCTCCCTCTGATTGGCCTTTACTTTGGATTCTAGTTGAATAATACATCTCTTTAAAGTACTCTGATCCCTGAAATAAATCATGTTTGTGCTCTTCACCTCACTGGTGAGGCCCAACAAGGCTGAAACACGTGTATGGTGTTGCTGTTGGTACTCTTGTTCAGAGAGGAATTGCCATAGCATTTCGGTGCTGGACTGCCCATGTGGGCAGGACAAAGACTGATATGCAAATTGATATTTCTAATCTGTGAAGGGTACAGTGAGCAAAAAGCGTGTGCTGCAAACTCTCATCTCAGAACAGGTTATCATGCCATGTTCTTTCTGGAGAGGAGCGCCTGCTACCTTTTTTGAAATGTTTGTGCTCTTGTTGCTGATTTGACTCCCTTTTGATAATCTGTGTAATTCCGGCCCCTACTTACCTCCACCCACCCCCAAACAATCCGACTGGTGCTTCATTTGGACATTTAATATATCTAACTGTTAATGTCTGCCTTTTTTCTTTCTTTTTTTTCATCACGTTTTAAATTGCGTTTGGAGTTGTAGGTGGGAGTAGCACTTCTTCCTATCCCTGATATATGGATTTGCCTTTTCCTCAAAGTTTTTCATGTGTTCCCTTGTGATGTTGTTGACACATTTTATGATGTGGTTCCCAGTTGAATATATTTTCAATAAAAACGTATTGCAAGTGCCATGCATTTACAAAATGTGGATGCGTTAGAATATACCAGCACAAGACTCTGCACTCCTGGGTAAGATATTTTATGGACTTTTGCATGGTGCCACAGTGTGAGTATTTTGAACATTTGATACACTCTTGGTGTTTATTTTTAATACTCCAAGCTTACAATGGAAGATCTCAACCTGTTTCAGTACTATTGACAAGTACCTTTGCCGGCCTTCCACAGGACAATAACTGAGACCAATAACAACAAATGGCACAATAGCCAATTGTTGTAATGTCTCTCCACATAACAACTACAAGGGTTTCCAGTCTTTCTGTACTTGGCATATGAACAAAAGTAATTGCAGAATAAATTACCTTATGAGAATAGATCAACCTTTTTATTTTTAATGCCTAGGGATGTACCAAATAGCAGATTCCTTTTTCGGTCGAATATCGACTAGTTTGTGAGGTATTTGGCCGAAGACAAATAGTGCTATTGAAGGATAACCTTTTTAAACTGTAACAATTCACTTAAAAAAAAAACCCACTATTTTAAATGTGTTCCAATATTTCATTAATGTCTATTCAGTTTAAATATCTCATCATAAAATGCACACAATCCAGTGAAGAACAGTTTAACAAAAAAGCTGGGTCCAAATTAGCAGAAGGATGTTGCATTTGCAAAATCAGTGCTATTCAGTGTAGGATTCATGAATACACATTGCTACTTACCAATGAACATAATGGTTGCTAATGTAATGTAAACTGCCATGGCAAATCACATATCACAATCTCTTCCGAGTTGCAAGGTAGCTCAGTTGGAAATGGAATTTATAATCTTCATGGCAGCTCACACACAAATGTATAGTTTGTCCACTCGCGCAGGACACAAGTCGAGGATACATGTGAGGTGTTTGTACTTCATCTCGCTACTATGTTTGAAGTGAATACTTGCCTAAATCCCACATCCCCTTATAAGCCAAACCTGCAAGATACCTTTCCCAGAGAGGCTAACAGAGTGTTATAGTGGGGAAAATCGCACGTAGGAAAGTTTGACCAACCCATACAAGCTGTCCGAAGGCACTTGTCTTTTGGGCATTTGCTCAATACCAACAAATCTCAATCCACTTACCCCCACCTCCTTTGAACCACACTAGTTGTATTGGTGTAAGGCTTTTTTTTTTTTCTCGAAGGCTCCATCTTCAACGCCATCTACCAGCAGATGCAGCGCTCTATCACTCTGTCCCCTCTCACATGATGCCTGCTGGGGCTGACTAGCCTGTGTTATTATTCTACACATTTCCTAAGAGGGCAATATGGATTCTAATGTGGGTGACCTCTATCACTGCCTTGCATGTACCTCTCATCCCTATTAACCTAGAAGAGGCAGCCTGCCTTTTTTTCTTAGGAGGGGGACGATGCTTAGAAATCGGACTTCTAAAGTCACCAACAGTGCTTGGGTCTTTGACTGACTATTTCCCATGCAGCATCCTCATGCCACTCTACCTATGCGCATGCTGGCAGACTGGCCCACAAGGGAACTGGAGATTTCCCACCATGAAATACATCTGAGAAGACTATTGGGTGGGGCATGCCACTCTGCATGACATAAGAGACTACCTTAGTGCTACAGGTATCCACTACGTGTTATGCATTGGGTTCTCCATATGCTTTACCTAAAGGAACAAACCAGGCTCCCCTCAAACTCATCCTAACCACTCCTCTCCAATACGCATAGCAGTTTTATCTTTAATCAGGAATCCGTTCAGACAAGGTTTAATCTCATTCCATATTGCAGCCTGCACTCCATATTTGCCTTATTTGCCTTTCTGAGTTGTTACAATGCATTAAAATGGGTAGACAAAAATCGGCTACAGCCAAATAATTTTTCAGCTGGAATTCAGCCAAATGCCGAAGTTTGGTACATCCTTATGTGTTTAATATGCCTGGGCCTGGCAGGTAAGGCTGCTGCTTGTAGCTCTGGACTTAACTGTGAGGAACTGCTTTAAATGGAATTGTGGTTGGTTTGACATGTTTTCAAGGCAGCAATGATGTCTGGGAAGGGAAATGGCCGTTGGCTGCATGAGCGTGTTGGATTGTGAGCCCACAGGAAATTGAGAGTATGTGTAGCCAACAGTCAGGCTGCAAAAGAGGGGGCGATTATATGTAGACCTGCACTGGTGCTCCGAACCGGGGCTTCCGGAATGGAAAATGGTAGTTGTGAATGCTGCTGGCAGAGGTGGGGAATGTCTGTGTAGGGCTGAAAGTGAAGGTGTTTCACATGGTGCACCGCAGAGTCCTCGAGTGTCCCATGCGATCAGCGCCTATACATACCCACACCTTGATGTGACCACTCACTTTACTAATAAATGTGCAACCCTGCATCTTTCGTGGCAAGAGGGGGCAAACGGGGCCACACTCCCAACCTCTGCCCTACCACCCCACTCCCATGGACCAGTCCCAGCGAGAAAGATGATGTGAATCCAATCTAGTTTCCCACACCAGACCGTTGACGTAAAAAAAAAATCAAAAAAAAAAAATCACTTAACGTCAATCTAAAAGCCCCCCCCCCCTTAGAATTTTGACTTTTAATAATCCTATTTGTTAACATGTTGTGGGTCCTTGTTCTGGGTGTTTCCTTGAGAATAGCTTATTTTGTGGAGAATTTAAATTTGATATGTGAAATATATTAAAAATGAAGTGTTTACATTTTCTAATCCTATGCGATCCTTTTAACACTGGAATATTTTACTTGTTTATAGGTCACTCCATGCTACCTCGTCACTTGCAAAGTGTGGGCAGGAACTGGTTAGCCCACTTGGAGTTCCCTCAGACATTTTGTTACAGTTGGAACTTTGCTGCTTGGCCATGGTGGACAGGGAACACCTTTTGGGCTCCTTTCACACATGTCAACAACTTGTCTCATCCCGTGGATTGGAAACTTAACGTTTTGCGGCCTGGCAGGAGTAGCTTTCTGTTCCAGAACCTGAGGCATTTTAGAATTGCACAAAACTCGTGGCTTCACATCACTCATTTGAACATGGATTTCCAAAGTGAGGAGCCTAAATCGAAGCGAAGAAAGTTCACTGATGAAGACCCTTCAAAAATGGACAGCAAGCCGTCCTCCCCACGTAGGGAGGACAATGTTGTTCCCTCACCACTCGGAGCCTCCAATTGTGAAGTATTGCCTAATAATGAACATGAAGAAAGCAATCAAGCTCATGAAGGGAATGATTCCCATTCAAAAGGTGACGAGTCTGTTCTAGTTTCCATTTTTATTGCCTTTTATTTGGAAAAACATGTATTCATTTTGCAATGCTGTTTTACTAACAAGACTGTTAAAATGTGACCGGGATTTCTAATTGTCTCAAGTCCCTTCCTTATTATCTTACAGTGTGGAGGACTGCAGTGAAATTATCTTTAATTTTTTTACCAAGTTAGTTCTGTCTGGCCCAGTACTTATTTAAAAATGTGTCTTATAAAGACCAACACCTTAATTCCATGACTTTTTTAAGCGAGTATTAAAGCAGAAGAGTTTAAACCAGCAGTGCTCTAGAATGACTCAACCTGGTAATGTGCTTTTTTTAAAGCGCAGAATCTGCTAATTTATTTTCTGAACTGAGATATCTTTTGGTTTCTGTAACAGAGCAAAAGTGAGGAAGGTACTTCAGCTGGTGATGTCCTCTGCCGTGGGTTCAGTATATAATCCATCTGATACCAATTATTTCATGAATGTATGCTCTTTGCTGCCTTTGCCACTTAATGGTTTGGCCACCCTCTGTATTTGAGGCTGCCCTCTACTGGCCCTCCTTTTACTTTACTGACTGTACTTTATCGTTCAGTTAATGCAACCTCCCTTCACCTATCCCTTCCTCTGTAAACCTCTTCCAGACACGTTTTCTGTTAATACTTCTCCAAGGCATAACATAAGCAGTGTCGCGGAGCAATTGTCTATGCAATTCTGTAGGTTTGCTAATTAAATTGGCACTTGTGTAGCAAAGCGAGCTATTTAAGTTAGCCTGTTCAATGAAAGCACAGCTCACCCAGCATTCCTATCTTGCCTTCAGAGCTCTCTCCACCCTCGATACTCTGACTGCAAGCGCAAAGGGGCTAACGGAGCTTGAGTGCAGCAGTAATCATCCACTTAACTCATGTGCCAAAAGGCCTGTGTGGGAGCGCTACGCACATTTTCTTTTTCAAATAATTGCAAACCAGAAATAATCTGGATAATACTGTTATTAAGCTAACTGTATTCTGTCTGCCAAAGACCAGTATGTGCTAGTTGTTGTTTTTTTTAAAAGGCTTTCAATTCCTTTTCTAAAATTTAAGTTGGTTGCATAATGCATAATTACAGTATTGCTACTGTAAAACACTGCATCGTCTCCATGCCTTACAGTTAAGTGCATCTAAATCTCAGTGTCAACTAGATTTCATTTTGGTGGGGAAGATGCATCATATGACAAGTGGACACTTTTGAAAATGTACATGACCACGGAGCCAAATGCTTTGAGGGCAAACCTAGTTCTGTGGCCTGATGGTTACATACCACTTGCAACTGGTGCTCAACCCATGAGCTTATCCCATACTCTTTGACATTCTATTTTACCATGTTGCTTTATACCCGCTGCCCTGAAAGTGAGATGGCCGCAAACTACAATATTCTAGCTAGTTTGCACAGTTCTACAGACTTACTGCAAAGCTGTACACTATAGTTGTTCTCGAGAGCTTACTTTACTCTGATTATGATTGCATTATATATTTGCACCTTCAGTAGAGAGAGCTGGCCAAACTGTTTTCAGTGCCTTTTATCATATCTATTTGTGTTCCTTCATGCAGCTAACCTTTTTACAGACACTCATTCAGGGCTCGCAAAGTATTGTCACCCACTTGCATAGTCGAGTAGATTATAAGAAGGGACAGTACCATTTGCAGGGGATGTTGGAAACATTTAAATAAACTTTACTTTGCAGTAAATGTAAAATAAAGTTTAACTGTGTGGTTGGCCTATGGGTGGCAGCGGTGTGCCAAACTAAAGTGGGTTTGTGGTGGCATGAACCATTTTGCAGAAAGTGAATTTATATTTGTAGTCATCCGTTGACATGGGTCTAGTGCATGTGTCTTCTTTTTTTTTTTCAAATGTATTTATTTTATTCAAACATAATACAGGAAACACACTCTTACAACTATCCTCCCCCCACCAACCCACCTCCCCCTTTCCCCGGGGCGTTTGCTTCCTGTTGTAGGTGAACCGCTCATCCTCGAAATATGTCCGTAACTTTAATATTATGTGGACGCCACTGTTCCATGTAGTCCGACTGAAGGTAGTCCTGTACCAATCCCCACTCCTTCGCAAATGAGTCTCCCGTGCCTTGGATTGTGTGAGTCACCTTTTCCATTGCCATTTGGGCCCACACCTTCTGTAGCCATGTAAAAATCAAAGGGGACTCTTTTTCCAGCATTGGGCGATTGTGGTCCATGCCGCAATGATCATCCCCACTATGCTTCTCCATTGTGGCTTTGTAAACTTCCTGATTACTCCATCTTTCATTCCCAAAAGCCATACCCTCTCGCTCCATTGGCACGCCCCCAGGAATATTTTCCCCACCTCCACTTTAACTTCATCCCAAAAGGCCTTAATCCCCTTGCACTCCCACCAGATGTGCCTCCACGTTCCCACCTCTGCGCACCCTCTCCAGCACCTATATGACTTCTGTGGGAACATTTTATGTAGTCTGTCAGGG
This sequence comes from Ambystoma mexicanum, assembly GCF_040938575.1. NCBI lineage: Eukaryota > Metazoa > Chordata > Amphibia > Caudata > Ambystomatidae > Ambystoma > Ambystoma mexicanum. The sequence continues at coordinate 982,411,215 of NC_090928.1, read as the reverse complement.
GTGAAGTGCCATTGGGAAAAATTTTAACCCACATTTCTCTTGATTGTGCCGAGTAAGTTAGTTTGGGAATTTGTGTCCGTAGCTCAACCCATTGCTGTTTCGTTGGGGCTACCCCCAGGGTATTTCCCCACCTTATCATATAAGTCCATTTTATATCTTCAGCTTGGAAGTTTATAAACAAGTACAATATTGATGCCCATTTCTTCGCCCCTGTGTTATTTGTGACATATGATTCAAATGGGGTGAGATCCCTGGTTGCTGCTTTAGTGATCTCTGGTGTCTGAAGCCAGTGTCTAAGTTGATCATATTTCAGTTTGTCACCCACTGTGAGTCGCAGCAATGAAGTACACTCCGCAAACAATTTTTTTGTTCAGAAACATCTCCCCTATTTTCGTGCAGCCCGCCACTTCCCATTTCTCAAACACCCCTCGTTCCATCCCTGGGGGGGAACTGTGGGTTTCGACAAATTGGTGTAAAGGGGCTCTCTACCGAGGACATAGTGCCTTTCTGGGTCTGTGCATCCCAAGCCTCCACGGTGGCCCGCATTATTTCACTTATGCAGAGATTGAGGTGCCTATGCTGTTTCGCTTTCCATAGGAGTTCCACAAGTGGGGTTCTAGCAACCGCTCTGTCTTGCTTAGCCCATATAGTAGCTGGATCTTCCCCCATCCACTCCCGTAGCACCCTAAGCTGCGCCACCTGATATTTCTGGAAATGTGGCAATGCCATCCCCCTTCCCGGTACGAGGCTGTCATGGTACCTCTCGCTATTCTCGAGGGTTTCCCTCTCCATATATAAGATGTAACCGCCTTGTTGAGTGTTTAAAAAGAAAGGAACGTGGAACCCTAATAGGGAGTGCTTGAAAATAGTAAAGGATCCTCGGTAGAATGGTCATCTTGATTGATTGAATTCTACCCCACCATGAGATCCGTAATGGGCTCCATCTCTCTAGGTCCCTCCTTATCTTAGCCATGAGCTGGGGGAAATTTCTGTCATACAGCAGTCCCACCCTATGTGTCAGCGTGATTCCCAAATATTTTATCCCTTCATCTGCTACTTTTAGGCCCATCTCTGTGGCAACTCTCCCTATTTCCTCACCATCTCCCGCCAATATCATAATTTCCCCCTGTTCACTTTGAGTCCTGAAATGTCCCCGTAGCGTTCCAGTTCCCCCATAACTGCCACTAGCGACCTCCCCGGGTCCTCCAGAGCCAATAACATATCGTCCGCGTACGCAACCACTTTGTGTTGCAGTCCCGCCATGTCTATCCCCTTTATCTGCTGGGACTCCCTTATTCTTATTTAGAGGGGTTCCAGGAAGATGGCAAATGAAAGTGGTGACAATGGGCAGCCCTGTTTGGTTCCCCTTGAAATCTTTACCCTCTCCGTGAGCTTCCCATTAAACACCATCCTGCAGGACGGGGAGTTGTAGTTAGCCTTGATCATAGCAATGAAGTGTTCCCCAAACCCCATGCATTTTAGGATCTTAAACAGTAGTGACCATTCCACCCGGTCAAATGCTTTTTCAGCATCAATCGCTAATAGTATTGCAGGTGTGTTTGTAATGCCAATTTTTCCCACTAAATAGGAAATCCCCCTTAATATTGTCATGGGTTTGTCTTCCTGGTATAAAGCCTGATTGGTCTAGGTGTATCAGATTTGGGAGGAGTGGAGACAGTCTGGCTGCTAATATTTTGGTGTATATTTTAGCATCTAAATTTATCAGGGATATAGGCCTATACGACGCCGGATATGTCGGATCCTTTCCTGACTTTTGGAAAACCAGCACCTTAGCTTCATTCATTGTTGGTGTAAGGTTCCCGACCTCCTTAAAGGAGTTCATGAGCTTTGCAAGAAAGGGGGCTAATGTGTCTGCATGTTTTTTATAGAAATGAGCCGTGAACCCATCTGGGCCGGGTGCCTTATTTAACGGGAGATTTGCAATTGCCTTTTTCACCCCCTCTTCCCTAATCGGGCTCTCGAGTGCCAACCTTTCGTCATCCGAGATTTGGGGGAATTGGAGGGCCTGCAAGTAGGTGTCCTGAGCATTCCCATCCGGGGCGCTCTAAGAGTAGAGCTCCTGATAGAACCTCCTAAACTCCTCTCCCATGTCTTGAGTGCCCGTCATAGGCTTCCCCCCTCTCGTTCCTGATACATTTGATCGTACTATCCTTTTGCTTTGCCCGGAGTTGCCTAGCTAAGAGCTTATCCGCCTTGTTGACCTTAATATAGAGGCTCTGCTTCAGGTACAATAGAGATCTCTCCGCCCCCCTGGTGCGAAGCATGTCCAACTGCCCCTGTGCGTGTTGCAGGGATTTTTGCAATGAACGTGTGGGTTGGCTCACTAATTTTCCCTGCACTTCCTCCACAACAGCTTCCAGCTGTCTTTCCCATCCATACCTCCGTTTGTCTCTTGATACCTTCAGGGCTATGAGCTTCCACGGATCACCGCTTTAAAAGCCTCCCACACCGTTCCCAGGGAGACCTCCTCTGTGTCGTTTTGCTCGAAATATTCCTCCCCCATCTCTTTCACAGTCTCACCCATCACGGGGTCCATCAGAAGGTCATGGGGCAGTCTCCATTTCCACAACCCATTCCCCCCCCCCGGGAGATCTATTTCCAACCATAGCTGGGCATGATCTGAAAATGATATTGTCCCTTTTTCAATCCCCACAATCCTACCCAGTATGCCCACTGAGACCGAAATGTAATCTATTCTTGACATGGAGTTGTGGACATGGGAGTAATACGTGTACCCCCGCTGATTCCACCCCCCCCCACGAGTTCCTTCCACACATCACAGGGCCAAATTCTCCATCTGCTGCTTAAGACCTTTCGAAGGTGCCCTTATCCCTTGGGAGCCCCCTGAACTTCTATCCGTCTGAGGATGCCATGCCAAATTGAGGTCTCCCCCCAAAATTACCTCTCCCTTTGCGTAGGCTTCCAGCTTCCGTAGAGAGTCCCTGAGAAAGCCGTCCTGGCCCACATTAGGGGCGTAGAAAGAGGCCAAGGTAAAGTGAAAGCCCTCCAGTATCACATTGGCGAAGGTGTACCTCCCTTCCTTGTCCGTAAGCTTGTCTACTATATTAGCATTCCACCCCTCTTTAGTCGCTATTGGCACACCTGCCTTTCTTTCTGGAGCGTTTGCCTGCGCCCAAATTCTATACCCCCTTATGCGTGCTTTCTGCTTATCTCTGGCTCTGATATGTGTTTCTTGGAGCAGGAGAATCTCTGCTTTCTCCCTCTTAAGCAAGTGCTCCAATTTATACCTTTTCACCGGGTGGTTGATACCCCTGATGTTATGTTAGGATCCTGATTTTCCTCATTTGGCCCCGTTCATGACCATTGTTCCATAGTCCACCTACTTTCCATGCCTGCCCCTTTACTTGCCCCCCACCCTCCCCCTCAAACTCCCCATCCCCAACGAAAATTTGTAAACCAGATAACTGTTTCCCGAGTGGGGCACGGGTTCCTATGGATGCTTGGGCGTTGCGCCCCTCGCCCCCTGCCCTCCATGAACTCGGGAGAACCATCGAGGGGGATCCTAAACCCTGCATTTCACTTGTCCTTAACGGATTCCGTAGCCCTCATCTCGCCCCGGGCCGTCTCTTCAACCTGTTCACGTATCGTCCAAGTCCCCACCGTGTGGGCCCCGTGGGGGCTCGCCCTGCCCGGGCAGAAGCTCTTTAGGCATTACCTTAGTATGCTTCCCCTTCGGTTCATTAGCTGTGCCTTCTAGCGGCAGTCCTTCCCTCCGTTTTTTTTTACTTTGTCTGACAGTTTCCCATCCTCTTGGTCTTCTTTGCGGGTCTCTCCTCGTACTTGGGCCTCCACCTTGCTCCTCTTCAGGCCGAAGCCCCATCATGGTAAATCCCTCCTCCTAAGTCGTGGCTCTTCTCTGCTTGCCCTCCCATGTGAACAGCAATCCAAAAGGGAAAGTCCACTTATATTGTATTTGTCTCTCCAGCAGGGGCTTAACCAAGGGGGCCATCGCTCTTCTCTTTTGCAGCGTCACTACTGCCAGGTCCTGATATAATTGGATGTCCTCCCCATTCATACGAATGTGATCCATCTCCCTAGCTCTTCTCAAAATTTCCTCCTTCTGTGGGTAGGACGATATGGCCACCAGCACATCCTTTGGTCTCTCCCCCGGCGCTCCAGATATTTTCGGATCTCTTCTGCGTCTTGTGCTTCCAGGATTTCCCTGAAGACCTCTTTTACCGCCTTCTTAAGATCCTTGTCTTGGACTGACTCTGCCATATTCTTAATGCGAATGTTGGATCTCCGCGAGCGGTTCTCGAGGTCCTCGCATTGTATCTCCAGGTTATGGGTAAGCCTCACCAGCTGTTCCTGTGTTTCGCTGACTTTTTGGGTTTCCTCCTCCATCCCTTGGACCGTCCGTTCTAGGGAGTCCGTTCTCTCCTCCAGATTGGCCACATCACGTTTCAATTCCTGCACCACCTATTTCAAATCATCTTTCCTAGCTGCAAATTGTTCCTGCACTGTAGACCGGAATTTCTCCTGTAGTTCGACAAACCACCTCTGCATATCTTCTCTCAACGGCATCTGGCCATGTGTGCGTGTTGTTTTCGCCATGGGGAGGATCCTCTTGACCCTTTCCTCTGGTTGGCAATGGAGAGTCCGTAGACCACATCTGGAGAATGTTCGCATCCTGTTTCGGATTCTGTGAGGCCTGCAGCGCAGAGCTCCCTTTCCCCTTTGCCTTGGACATAGCCTCCGGGTGGGGGAAGCAGGAATGGCTTCTGCTTAGAATGGTGACTGACCCCTCGCTCGGTTCGTACCAGGGGGCCTCCACCCCCGCCTTGGCCCGTGGTGTGAGGGGGTGGTTGTTGAGGCGTCATGAGGCCGGTGCCCACGGAAACACAGCTGATTGCACCACCGTGGAGGGGGGGGGGCCCCCCTCTTGCTCTCTTCCTTTTGATGCTTCCCTCTATCTCTGACTCTATCCGCCTGGCTGTGGCCTCCTCCTGAGTTCGACGGGGGGCAGGAGGTGCAGGGCCTCGGGGAAGTGCCACTTTCTGCTTTAGCTGCCTTGGGTTACGGTCGCTGGGTTCCCTTGCCGCGTGTATTTCCTTCCTCTATTCATGCAGGGAGGGCCTGGGGTCCCTCCAGTCCATGCTTCAGCTGCACCACTCCCCCACTGAGTCCCGTTGTCATCCCCCACCCTGCTGGGGGGGAAAGAGGCCTCACCCCCCCTTTCCCCGCTTTCCTCGCCGTATCTGGCCGCTCCGATCTTGTTTCCAGTGCTACGGGAGCTCACCTCTGTTGCCTCCCGCTCCACACTCCAGGCCGCACACTCCCCTCTCTGCTCCGCGCTCCCCAAGGTGGGCTGCTCCGTCAGGACCTGTCTCTGGGCCGCGGCACACAGATGGCCCCAATGTCGTCTTTCCCTAGAGGTCCCGTGCGCCCGCCTCTCCCGTCGCGCGCCTCCCGGGCGAGAGCTCCAACTCTCCATCCCCGAGGCGCCGGTCGGCAAAAGCTGTTAGGTGCCGCGATGGGCGGTCTCCCCTCCTCCGTTTGCTGCCTTCCTCCCGTACTTCGCGTATGGGTCCGCTCACCGCTGCAGACGCCGGGGGCTCGCACACCCGGGGGGGGGGGGGTATCCGCTCCCCTCCGCACGAGATTCCTTATATGTTGTGCTTTATTTTGGCAGCCCTGGTGAAGAGTGCATTCGTTCGCGTCTCTTCATGCCGAGGCCATCTTGGAATCCACCGTGCATGTCTCTTCAATCGAGTGGGTAAACAAGGCCTGACTTATCTCACTAATGTCTTACTTCAGCAGGAACACAAAATGGCTGTATTTTTGCTCATTTTATATCTTGGGTACAAGTAGCTTCTGGTGGCATAAAAAACATTAGACCAAAATGGGGTTGATTGCTAATCAAGAATACATTAATTAGCAAACTCTGCTAATCTATTTTTGAAAACTAATTTATGCCTTGCTTCTTCCCTTAAACACTATAAGGGTGCAGAAGGAGGAAAACGACACACAGATGGCATTTTTGTAGTTTACAAGCTTTTTTATTCTAAGTAGAAAGGGGTTGGGGAAAGGCTTAACTATCCCTAACCACAATGAGAGTTTCCTTGCCTCAACAAAAAGAATACTGTGGACTCTCTGGATGTCCGTCAAATAAAAATGTCCACTGTCCTCCTATTTCTGTCCCTTACACTTTCTTTATGAATAAAGGAAAAATGAGTGTCGTCTTGATTCCTGAAGGAGGCCGCTCCCATTCTGGTTGTTGACACCCAAGTGCGTCTATTCCGCATAAAGAATATAAATGGTTCAATGTTCGCTTTTCACCAGTTCAAACAACTTAAAGATGACCCAGTTCCCCGGTCTACTGTGGGGGTGGAGGGTGGGGGACACCTCTTCCTGGGTTCTTGGTTCCTTCGATTTGCAAAAACAACTTTTCTCAATAGATCCTCTGGAGTATTATTTTTCTCACAGTTCATAGCACAAAGAATGAGCCTTACCAGTCTCTTGTCAGGCTTGGTCCACTAACCTGCCAGACCGCACTGTAGACTTTTCCAATAAGGTATCCACCTGGTTTACTCGCCTGGGGTATTTTCATAACGGTTCCAAAGTTTGTATTATATTGCATGAAGTCCCTTTTACCCTTTGTGCTCTAAGGGATATTATCATTGGCTTCCTTGGCTCTCCTAATGCCCCTCTGACCAGTCCAGGCCTTTCCCTGCCTTTGTGACCCTCTTGGCCTTCTCTGGTCCTTTCCGAGATGGGACGAAGCTTCTCTGCCCTTGCTGTACTCAGATTTCCTTTTCCCACATCTCAGCAGCTGCAGCGTCTCTCTTGCCTTCAGCTGTCCACGTCACTTTTTTCCTGGACGGGCTCTGCTGGTCTGGCTTTCTGTGTCTCTGCCACGGATCAGGTTTGCATCGTGAAGACCTCCGACACCTGCTGCAGTCCACCTCCAGGACTCCAGCTCTAGGCTCTTCGGTATGGAACCAGCAGTGTTTTCCCTGCTCCTCTAGGGCTTGGCTGTTCGACCACAATAGCATTTATAAAGAGTGTAGCAGCCCTGGGGCATTGCGGTGCTCTTGCATAGATGCTTGCTGGTTATAGAGGATACAGAAGACTTAGTGTTTACAGAGGATGCATATAACAAGAGATAGTGTTGCATAGATCTTAGTTACAAAGATAGTGTTGAAAAGTGGACAGGAACATGAATAGAGGTTGCGCGGATAGAGCAGGTAGAGGGTGGAGGCTGATGGGGCTAGTTGAACAGTGAGGTTTCAAAGGTTTTGCGGTAAGTGGATAAGGAGGATTCAGCTCTGAGTGTGTTGGGTAGGGCAGTTCCATAGTTTGGGTGCTAGGTGAGGAAAACCGATAGCTCCAGCATTTGCTCTTTTGATGGGGGTGGGGTATGCAAATTTGATTGGCGTGGTGACTTCTTTTGGGGCGTGTGGAGGAGTCTCTGGTAATGGTTTCTGATAAGTAGGATGGGGCAGAGAGACCGAGGCATTTGTGTGTTAAAGTGAGGATCTTAAAGTTGACCCTCTCCTTAACTGGGAGCCAGTGGGCGGCTCACCTGGCCTGAGAAATGTGTTCTCTTTTGGGGATACTGAGGGCTGCGCGGAGCGCGTTGTTTTGTACTATTTGGAGCCTGTAAAGATTTTTTGCTGAGGTGCCTGCAAGGAGGGCATTACAGTAATCCAGTTTTGCTCCGATAGTTACTCGGGCGATGTAGAGGCAGTTTTGGGAGGTTAGAAATGGTTTAATGGCGTTTAAGTTTGGTAGTGTGGGCAGAGACGGAAGCAATGGCGCTAACCTGTCGAGTCATCGAGAGGGTTGATTCAATGAAGACTCCAAGGGTCTTTATGGAGGAGGAGACGGGTATGATGGTGTTGTCGATGGTAAAGTTAGTATATTTTTGGTTGAGTTTGGGCAATATTTCCTTGGGACCTAGGAGGATGATCTCCATTTAGGCAGAGACCATTGGCTGCCATGCACGTTTGGATGGTAGTGTAGATTCGGAGGAGAGCTGCTGTGTCTTGGTCTTAAGAGCCAGTTAAAGGCAGGAGAACTTGCATATTGTCGGCATAGTTCGTGTAGTCTATGCCGAGCAAATCCATTTTGTCGAAGAGGGGCTTCGTGAATAGGTTGTAGAGGGTCAATGCAGTACAGGAGCCCTGGGGAACTCTGCAGTGGATGGTGGTGGGAGCTGCGTTAGCCTGATCGGAGTAGACCTTCATGGCTCTTCCCTCTAAAAGATGTTATCCAAGATGTGGCATTTTTAGAGCAGTGGGCTGCGTTGGAGAGATGGGAGGGATAAAACGCAGCAGAGAGATCTAGGACTAGCAGGAGGGCAGGTTTGCCCTTGTCCATGATCTCCGTGATTTTCTTTTTTTTTTTTAAGGTCTCGGAGGGCGGTTTCGGTGCCGTGGCCTTTGCGGAAGCCTGATTGTTTTTACCTAAGATGGCGTTTGATTGAAGGTATTGTTGGATTTGGGAGTGGGCAACTTTATCTAAACTTTTAAGGAGGAAGGGGACTGTTGTGATGAACCGGTAGTCACTGGAGCAAGCGGAATCTAGGGATTTTTTAAAAACTTTTTTTTTTATGAGGGGACCGACCCATGCTGCTTTTAGGCTTTGCCTTTCAGTCCTCTTTCCTTTTTACAATCAATCCCGCATTTGCGCAGCTGCACCACGTCTGTTCCTTGGTTGACTTTTGGTTCCATGTGATATTACTGCATTTGAAAGACCAAACACAAAAAAAGGCCTATTTTTTGTTTTTTGGCTGTTTTTGTGTTGGCTTTTAAATGCAGCGATATCGCATCCTATCTTCTCCCCGCCCCCTGCCCCCAATTTGATCCCTTCCCCACCTGCCGGTTTTTATGTTAAACTGGGGGTTTCACCCACCAACCTCCCCCTTACCCACAACCACCTCCTTACCCCCAAACACCCCCTTCCCAGTACAACACACACCAAATCCACACACATACGCTCACAAAAACACTCACACAGACACTCGCCTGACAGCCTGTCGGCCCCTGCATGCACTCATGTGCGGCAGGGGCTGACGGATCGATTTAGAATTACTGCTCTGTGCAGTCTGAGCGGTCATTCTAAATCCTATCTTTTTCTGTTGCGGTTCTGTGAAAACTGTTTTCACTTAGGACCGGCCTTCGCCTCCTTGCTGTATCATTATTGCAGTAATCTTTTGAGTCTGCTTTGGGTGAGTCTCCCTCTTCCTCGTCTGTCCTTTTGAGGATGACTGCTGCAAAACCATAACAGATAGTTGTGTGGGGGACCAGAGGGACTGGAGTGGGAGTTAAGGAAGGTGGGGGACACCAAATTTGTGAAGGAAATCTGGGTTCTCCAAGTGCCATTGTCACCAATCCCATGAGGGGGACTATCGAGTAATGGCCTCACCTCCATGGCCTCATGGAAAGAGGACTCCCCAACCCCCCTCCCCCTCCCACCCCCATGGAAGATGTGACAATACGCTGGGATTAGTCACCGCACATTCTCATTCATGGGATGTGATTACCACTTTTCCAATAGCCAATGCTCTTTCTTCTCAGGGAGGCTCTAAACTCTCCATTTGAAAATTCATAGCCTTTTGCTCAGTGTAACCAGGATTGCTACAACGAGGGAGAAAGTTGAATCCTCTGTACATTTTTAAATCCATTGTGAACGTATGTTACTTTCTTTTTTCCATCTCACAGACAACTGCCTTCCTGTTGCAATGGACTAGGGAGTAATCTTAATGTCGTCCATTAATAACATTTTTAGTTGACCATCTGTTGGACTGGGATTGGATTTCAAATGGATTACATTTTATGTTGCATGTTGGTGTTTTTCAAATAAATGTTGGTGCTTGACTTTGTCTCCTTGGTGCGGTACTTTGTTTTTGGAAGCTTTGTGTAACCTTGATTTAGGATATTTGTATTCCTTAAGCAAAATAATTACCCTGGCATTTAAGCGCAGGGAGTCTTGATTCTATTAAAGACACGGAAGCAAGCATTATGCTTGAATTTTATTTACTCCTGCTCTCCAGCAGTTTAAAAACTTAAATTTCATCCTGTTTATCCTTTCTCTTTTTTTTTTCTTTTCTTTCTGGACTAAAACTCCCTATGGCCAGTCCTCGTTTGTGTCCACCTAGCACTCGCTGCACCTCTTCTGTCACTTCCTGTAGGGTGCCCTCCTCTTTCTTGACCTAGCAGTCCCAAACGAGGCAACTGACAAAGCGAATTGGAATCAGTCTGTCCTCCACTACGAACCCAATCTAACTTCGGCAACTTCTTGTTGAACTCGAAACCTGTTCCCTTCTGCACTCTGCTGCGTTCAATAATTCTAGGGTGGTTATACACATCAGTACAACACAATGAGAAATGGTATGAAAGAACCAGGACTCCCACTTTACACCATGATGTGCCGTAGTTCTGGAGTGTAGATGGAGCACAGGACTCCTCGAACTGCGCAGCGAGTACTGAAAAGCCTGGCATGCTGCACTTAGCCCCGATACCTTGCAAGCGATGGAAGGGCGCCCTTCATCCTCAGAGGACGATAGTGACCTGCTGGGTCTCGGATCGGGTCCTGATTCTGAGTAAGTCTGCGGGAAATTGCTACCATCACTACCTCCACCTGCTCCCTGTGTATTTTCGCTAACGCCCTGGCTATCATTACAATGCGGGGGAAAGGCGTAGTGCCTCGTGCTTCCCCAGTGGTGCAGAAATGCACCTGTCCCCAGAGCGTCAGGATCAAGCCTCCAGCTGAAAAACCTGGCACTCTTGAGTATTTAGTTTGGATGCGATTAGAGCCGCGATCCTCTGGAAGACTTCTGACGCTTCCAGAGGATGGCGTCTAGTAGGTACCTTGAGTTCCAGTGTGCTGCCTCATTCTACTCTCCCGAGAGGTACTCCGTCCTGACTGAAACTCTGTTCTCCAGGCTGTAATGCCAGAAGTCCTTTGCCAGCTTGCCCAGCATCCTGGACTTCGTCCCCGCTTCCCCCTCAGGTGATTTATATACATCACAGCAGACACGTCCATTTTGTGCAGGACTCGGCAGTTTGCTTTTGCCTTTATTGCAAAGAATCCTGCTAAGACTTCCAGACAATTGATATGAAGTTTCAATTCTTCTGGACTCCTTTCCTCCTGTTTCTGAAGAACAGCACCTGGCTCCCCAGCCAGATTTGCTGGCGTTGGATTCTATAACTAGCTCTAGAACGTTACCAAAGATCGCTCACCAGTTCGTTCCTGCCTTCTATGTTCAGGAGCCACTACTGCAGCTCTGTTAGGCTTTTCTGATCTAAGGGGACCAACTGGTGATAACCTAGTCCCTGACAGAGGGGTCTTATTGTCAGTCTTTTAAGGTCTCTGTAATGTAAGGGCCCCAGAAATATTGTCTGAATTGAGGATGCTAGCAGGCCTACCACTGTGGCCTGGCCCCTCAAAAATATAACTTCCTTCTAGAGACCCGCTCTGATCTCCTTTTTGGTGTCTCCTAAGTTTCTGCACTGGGAGCTCCAGCGTCTCCTTCCTAGTGTCTACTATGAATCCCAGGAATACTACTCCTTTCTTGGGAAATAATTCAGACTTTTTGCAATTGATCAGAAACCCTAGCGATTCTAGAAGAAGCCATCAGGTCTGTGTTTGCAGTATCTCCTTCTCCTCTGCTTAGTACTTAGTAAAAGGATGTTGTCCAAGTAGATGATCGTGCAAACCCCTCTTTCCCTGGCCGCTACTGCTACTGGCCTCATGAGTTTGGTAAAAGTCCACGGGGTTTAGGAGTGACCGTATGGTAGTATCTTAGCACGTCCGCCCCACAGAAATCCCAGAAAAGGCCGGTCTTCTGGCGCCACTGGCACCATCAAGTAAGCATCTTTCAAGTCAATCCACGCTAACCATTCCCCTTTTTAGAGAATATCTCTGGGGAGAATGCCTTCCATCTTGAAATGTCTTTAGGGGATCCACCCGTTGAGGCTTTTCAGATTGATTCGTGGGCCTCACCTTGTCCTTCCTGTGTGCTAGGAATAGGTTGCTGATAAACTTGACCTGCCCTGCTGGTATCTGGTTCCCCTTGGCTCACAAGCTGAGTATGTTCCTCCAGAAGGATGATCTCCTCTGCCTGTAAAAAGATCATCCATGGCAGAATTGTGCACCTCTGTGGGTGGCCTATAAATTCGAGCTTTAAGCCTGCTGCTGTCTGTATGAGGCAGGAATTGCTGGATAACTTGCGCCAATCGCTTATGTATAAAGCAATCCTTCCCCCTAGCTCTCCCATGTAACAGCCGGTCCCAGCAAAAACTCTGCCGGGGAATCTTTTATGGACTTCTATGCTTTTTTCAGGGCCATGTGCATCCCCCACAAACCTACTCCTTTCACAAAGGCTTCTCCAAACCATAGGCCCTGCCCACCTTTCCCTCCCTCCCATAGGATGCGAGGTCCCCCAGCTTACTATCAATTGTTAGCAGAAGGCTCCTCTGCTACTCTAAGGACAGGGTGCAGTTTACGTTGCCGAGTAAGCACACTGCTCTCTGTGCCGAGGTTCCCTGGTCACAGCATCTACCGACTCCCCGGGGTCCATGGACCTCTCTTCCAGGTTCATGATCTTTGCAGTTGGACTTGACAAATCCAGAACTTTCTACTGACCGTTCGAAAGATCCATGCCTTTGCGTATGTACTTGATGATTCAGTGACGAAAGTAAGCATCTGTGGATCAAGGTCTGGGGTCTCTGCCACTCTTCATGCAGCTGTGGGCGTGGCCATTCCGACTTGATCCTTAGTCGTGTCTCTTTCTCTGAAGGCTTTTAGAGCCTTTGGCGCATATATTTAGCCATCCTAGGGCAAGGCTGCCATTCTGAGGACCTCTGGTGCCTGATCGCATCAGGATGACACATGTCCGCCAATTCGACCTCAGTGTAGTCTATGCTTCTCCTTTCTGAGCCTCTTTCTCCCCTCTTGGGTTTGGGTCAGACTGATATCTGGTGGCGTGTCCCGAGCAGATTTATTGTATCCTGACCACCGTGTCTGGGTCCCCCATATTCTCTTCCCTTTGGGATGGGGGGTTGGCGGGTTGGTAGGTCTGACTCTTGCATAAAAACCCCTGAGCCTTTCAAATGTGCTGGTCGCCTCAGGGGTACTCTGCGCCTTGGCTCGTGGGGGAAGAATTCTCCTCTTCCAAGCCTGTGTGATCAGGATCGTGCCCCTCTGAGGGTTCGTCTTGGCCTTGCTTTTGCGCTCAACTCCTACATTTTGCTGTGGTCTGCTCCCAATCAGTCGGGCCTATCCTGAAGGGGCTTTAACCCTTTTGCCATGGTTGGCGCTAGGGAGTCCCCACTTCACCGGTCTTCTTCGTACTCTGACATTTCTACTTGGATGGGATGCTTCTGTGGAGTGTTGGGGGCAAAGCTGCTCTCTTGCTTGCAGCTGCTGGTGTCCTTACAGCCAACCAAATTGTTTTAAACACTGTGCACTCCCTTTTCAATTGTGCGTATTGTATGTGGATATGTAATGGTGTTTGTTTTAAGTAAGTTTTAAATACAATTTGAAGTGCAGAGGAGAGAAATGTGACCTTGACATCTAGGTTGTGACACATATATGAACAAAAAAAGTTCCCAGTTAGGGAACTTGTGTCCCCTGCACAATATTGTCTGTAAAGCCAGACCAATAACTCAGGATAGAGTTGTACTTAAGTGTTTGACATCTAATGGGCATTTATTTTAAAGACGCATGGTCTTTCTTAAGATGGACAAATCAAATTGACAATAGTCAGTTATTTATCACAAGAATTTTCCTTTTATTCATGGTGTTGCTGCAGAGAGGGCCCAACGCGTTTCGAGTGAACGTCGCTCTTCATCGGGGGCATATGTAATTCTATAGAAAAAGTGCATATAAAACATTTTTTAGTAAACCTCATATGTAACACCGTAATTCAAACATACATTTTGTCCATATTCAATGTTCTACCGTCTCTCAAAGTCTACATATAGAAATCTGATCCTGATCAATTCTGAAAAATTCTACAATCCATATTAGTGTGACCTTGAAGGTATAATAAGTAATAACTTATTTCCGAAAAATAGTTTGCTTGTGGCAAAACCAAAGATGCATGTCATCACCTTCAAAGCCACAGTCACACTAGCAAATACCTAAATGAGTGAAGCATTTTATGAAGTTTTCGTTGGATCCCTGTACCAATTTGAGGTCCACACTGCCTCCATTACATATAATTTGATTTGGGGCAGCCACTCAATATCTTTTACCAATTTCGCTCACCTCTTCAGAAATATTCATGTTTCGGATTCCGAGGTTTTGACTATTTTATACAAGGAGATGAGCTTTGTAGGCCCTTTGTGTGTAGTCACTTATCTGAAAGTCTGGATCATTCACTGCAGGGTTAGAGATTACAGGGAGCTTGACACAACCCACGGCCAGGATTCTTTTTGTTTTTGTTGATTTAATACTTCCCAGGCTAACTTGTGCCATTCAAACCAAAGCAGAAAAAAGGGACACGCCTGCATAGGTCTCCTTGTGATCATGAAGAAAATGGGCAAGTGCCAGTTTAACCCTAACCCAAGATATGGGATATTGAGAAATGGCTTTAACAGTGCAAGGAAATCATCTTTAAACCTCAACTGCATTCTTGTTGCAAATAGCAAGGTCCAGTTAAAGCAATTAAACATAGCGCTTTGAAGGTTCCCCTTGCCATGTATATGAAAGCAATCAAATTCTGTTTTGTTTCTTGGAATTCCGCTACTTGCAGTTTTACTAAAATGTTGGTTTCTGTCTTTCCCATTTTATAATTCCGAGAATGTCAAGAAAAAAAAAACTGGCTAGCTTTCTCGCCCTGCTGATCCTAGCAGGATGCTATCATTTTTGCAAACATTTTCACGTTTAATATTTGTAAGAGCACACACACCCCAGGGCTTTTGCTTGGTTTTGGCATAGGTGATATGCTAAAAAGCTAGACACTGTATCAGTAATAACTGTCTGCATAAAATAATGTAACTGGGGTGCCAAACATGGTGTTAATTTTTATTTATTTATATAGCGCGCAGACAGCCCAGGGGCATTGGGGCGCTGTTACTTGCAGGAACTTAGTTACAGGGGGTACAGGATTGGTAGCAGTAGTTGGCACATTATGATTGCTATAAACATATTAGTCATTACAGCTCATGCATCTTTGGTTATTGCATTACAGACAGTTTATTGGCACACATGGTGCTGCGAAGACCTTATGTGAAGAGGGTGGTTTTCATAGCTTTCCGAAAGGCAGTGAGGGAGGGCTCTGTTAGGGAGAATTCTCTGTTTAGGCTGAATTCCCTAACCTAGTGAGTCCCCCAGCAGCTTTGCTGGATTTCTGGAGTTTGTTTCTTTTCTCCTGCCAAGAGTGAGATTCTTTCTCCCACTCTTGGACATGATTTATTGTGTTCCTTTGACTGTTAATGTGTTTTATGGGCTATGGGGTCCTTTACTCCATAGGGTCTCATGTGTTTTTACTATGTGTGTTACACAGCACCCTCCGTGCAGTGACACAGGGGTGTCATAGTGACACCCCACCATAGACTCCATACCCTGGGACTGACTACTTTCTCCCAGGGCATGTAAAGTCACCATTGGCTTTACTAGTCCCAAATTATGAACAGAAACCAGTACAAACCATCATATTGTGGACGTACTGGTCGGGGCAATTCGATTGCCCCGGGGTCTGTTAGTCGAGGGGGCACGTCTCTGTCCCCCCTGATCGAGTTTTGGCTGGTGGCAGTGGATACTACTTTTTGTATTCGACCGCAAATATATCTCTATGGGATTTTCCCATTGTTCGAGGCTACTAACTTTAATTATTTAATTCTCAAAGCCTCGAACATACCGCCGGTTTTTTTATTTAATATTAACTTGCCGGTTGGTATTTTTTGCCAGGACTCTATTCTAAAATGGCGTTTGTGGTCTCTTCTGTGACTCCAACCCAAGTCGAGCCCTTTGTTCCACTTTTGGCGGGCTTCTCCACAGAAGCCTCCAAAAGTGGTGCCACTATGTCTGGGTACCACAGGGCGTGTCGGAGGGGGTTTAGGCACCCTGGACTGAGTTACCCTGGTAACTCAAGTCACACTCTTGTGTGATTGGCCCAAGTGGTGAGCCGGCCGGCTCACCACTTAGCATGTTTGACAGCTAGGCTGAGTGAATGGGGGTGTGCTGCATAAAAGCAGGGCTTTGGGGACTGGAACTTCAGAAGTTGCCACAGGACCTGAGAATCCGACAAGGGAGAAGCTGAGCCGAGCTGCTACGACGGCACCACCGGTGGAGCCCTGCGGAACCGACTCACCACTTCCCGACGACAGAGAAGATCTCCCTGCTGGAGAGTCTTCTTCCCCTGACTGGTGGGCACAACCAGTTTACCTTCTTTTCCTCGCATCCCAGGACGTCTTGTGGTCGAAGTGCCCGTGCCAAGCACCCCGGCAACCGGATAGCCACTTACCACTGGAGCCGTGAATAAAAGGACTGCTCCTTTTAACTGAGAACTCCGCGGCTGGTTTCTTCCCTGGCAGTGCAACGGACTCCTGTCTTCCTCCCCGACGAGATCCTCTCTTCCCCCGGACGAAGCACCGACTTGCATCCGTTGCCAGGAACAACTGCCCCCGCTGGAGTATTCTCACCACTTTAAGGTACCGTGTCCGCCAGGCCTCCCTTTCTAAAGATTGCTACAAGGTAATAATAATCCCTTAACCTTCTGGACTGGGCTGGCCGCCTTGACCATCTAACTGGTCCCCTTTTTTTTGGTCCAACTCTTTCTGAACCTTTTTGAGACTTTTGTGCACTTTTTAACCGTGTGACCATGGACGCATTTCGTTCTGATCCTCTTAAAATGGATCCGGCTTTCTGAACTCTAACTTCACAGTTTAACTCTGCCTTCCTCTCTTGCTGTGTTCTTGTGAAAGTGTTGGGATCTGTTTCAATTTATATCCTGCTTTTCTCCCTTTTAAAATGAATTATTAGAGTGCCATCTGCGTTAAGCGCTCACCGCTGTCTGAAAATAAGTGGAGCTTTACTTAAGACTTGTCTAATATTCTTTTAAGGGAGTGTATATCTTTTAGTGACCGTGTTTCTGAACTGCTTAATATTAGTGCTTTATTAGATGTGGTTTTAAATAACACCAAGCTCTGGTCAGTGTTTGCTTGTTCTACTGTGTTCTTTTGACCTATTGTGAATACTCTGCATACTGCCTAACTCTTCTTGAGGGAAGTCTGACTGCTCAGCCACAGCTACCAAGTGAATCTGTGTGGTACAGACTGCTAGCAAGTGGGTTTACTGCCAAACACCTGTAGTCTTAAATCTTTTTCAGTGGTCCCAGAGGGAACTGCACAGGTTTCTGCCTAACGGGCTCGCCTCGGATTGTGGGAGGTAAGGCATTCCAGTGTGATGGTGCGAGATAAGGGAAGCTGGAACCTCCAGCTCTGGCTCTTTTTACTAGTGTTACACAGAGCACGTTGGTATATGGTGACCTGGTTGGAGGTAGATGCCTTCATAAAAAGCCAGAAAAATAAGTTATATCCTGCTGGAGTTGTTTACCTCAAGGCAGTTGATAGCCCAATCAACTTTTCCTCGGTCTGCTTCCAATACTGTTTTGTTCTTTAATTTTAATTTCAAATTCATCTTCTTTAGTGGTGGGTTGAAAACTCCAGCACGTTGTATTGCATTTGGTAGAACTTTATGAATAAGGACGGGCCTCCACATCCAGGCATTGGATCGGTTGATTTCTCATTTTTGCTGTATACCCCTTTGTTTAGGCACTACGAATTAGTTTGCTTTCTCTTAAACCTTTGCCTAGCGTGTTCTGGAAGCCAGTTTGCTTACGTTCCTGTTTGCAAACCCTGCCTTCATTTTTCCCAATGGTCCTCAATGAGGCATAACTGCTGTTTACTTTCAGCTGCTATGCAGGTCACCTGACCCCTTTAAGAGTCTTAGAGGCACCACAAGTGGTTCTGTCATTTGCAATGTTTACGATTATTCTGAAAGTAAAGCGTTTTATGGTCATCCAATTCTTTAGTAAATGCACGTGCCTTAGCACATTTTTTATTAAAAGGCCAATTTATCCTCCCTGCTCGCGATAGCAGGCTCCAGTCTGGACATGCGCGTGGTGCCTGCAACGAGGTCATTATTCTAGTAGTTCAAATCCCTTGGGCCTGCTGAGAAAAGCGGCCTACCCATGTTTAATGCCTGCTAGAGAAAAATGTGTATCCTATGGTGTACCCCCAGGGTGTTCACTCCAAATCAAGAAATTCCAATTCCTCTATCCTTGCTGCAGTTTAGCATACGCTGCCAATGCACCTTGCGTTTTGGAATTTAATCTATTTAGAACAGAATTCCAAATCTGGATATAATCCCCCATGAGAACAATATCTTTCCCATTTGGAGGTTTCCATGTAATGTTTAGAAGGTTTTCAACGCGCATGGTTGCTGCACGTATGGTTGCAAACGGTTCTAGGTCATTTGGTCGAAAATAAATGGTCGACAGGACAAAGGGTCGACACCAAAAGGTCGACAGGTCAAATGGTCTAATTTTCTTTTTGTTTTTCACTTTTTTTTTTTTTTGGGCGGGGGTCCCCTCAACCCCCTTTTTTTTGTTGCTAAAAACCTTTTTCTTCCCTAAACGAAACTTAAAAAATATATATAGAAATTAATAAAAAATTCGACCATTTGACCTGTCGACCAAATTGTGTCGACCATTTGTCTGTCGACCATTTGACTAGACACCGTTGCAAACGTCTCATTTCTAGCCTAACAGGTGGCATTAATACATCTTTACTTTGCTAGTTTCTCACATATGACCTGCATCTCTTTGGAAAGTGAAAAATAGTACACCGTTTTTTATTTGCAGTAATGAAAATATTGCAAATAATGTTTGTTCCTAAATCTAAATGGGTCGCTGTGCAGCAAATGGGTTTCAAGGAGGAAGATAACTTTTGGTTCCTCTCTTAATAGAAACTTCAAGGTTTTTGCACTATGCGTGGAATTTATAGGAATTGCAACATCTTGTAAATGGGAGGTATGCTTCCATAGAGAAGTAACAGCTGAGTGCCGATACCTCTGCGGAGGAGACGACTCAATGGGCTCAGACTAAGCACTTCAGATTTTCATTTAGACCTACATATGTCGAGGAAGTAGCTAAGCCCATGAAATCCATGAAACCTTCCACTTGTGCCAGTGAAACTCTTTCTAGTAAAATTATCTCGGAGCATTGTGAACGATTTACTCCTTCCCTCACACTCCTAGCTAATGCCTCATTTAGAGCTAGTAGAGTACCGTGTGCCCTTAAAAGGATGGCAGTGACTCTGCTAATAAAAGAACCAGGCATGGATCCTAAAGATTACTCTAATCCAAGACCCATTTTGAATGCTCCCTTCCTCCTAAAAGTTATTGATACACTTGCCACAGCCCAATTCTAAGAACACCTGGAAAAAACACAGGCTCTGCATTGGAGACAATCTGGGTTTAGAGTCCATCATGGCACTGAAAGTGCACTTCTGGACCTACGTACGGAGATGCTCATTTTGATGTACAAGGGTAAAGCGGGGCTGCTGATACTATTAGATCGTTCAGCAGCCTCAGACTTAGTGGGCCACAAGCAACTTGTGAAAAGGCTAAAGTCAGTCAGAGGATGTACAGAGGAAGCAACCTCTTGGTTTGCATCCTTTCTTGATAAAATAATCTCTAGAGTGGTCTGGAGTGACGCTTGTTCTCCATATGAAGTTCTGAGATATGGGGTTCCGTAGGGTTCCTGTCTGTCACCGTCCCTTTTTAATGTCTATTGTCAACCCTTATATGCCTTACTTGAAAGACTTGGTGTCTACTTCTCTAACTACGCTGATGATACTGAAATGGTTATAGAATTAAGTGACATTTATGAAACGGACACAAAGAAAGTAACACACTTTTATGAAGAAATCCAAAATTGGATGACAAATAATGATGTGTTTAAATGCCGCGAAAACTGAGTTTCTGATCTTTGGTTTATCTCAAGCCAGAGGGAATATTGAGGCCTTGTATGCCGCCCTCAGCCCAGAGGCCCATTGTTATGTTTGATAAAACCATACGTTTCAGAATCCAATTGTGAAACTCTGATTATGCCCAGAATAGACTACTGTAGCGCCCTTCATCTAGGCGCAAGTAAAGGTAGTCTAGTTCTGCAAAATGATGCAGTTTGTTTGGTAAGAAATGTGAGCAGACGTGAACCCATATCGGAGCATAGGAGAAGTCCTCATTGACTCTCAGTGAAGGCCAGGATCTCTTTTGTCCCTAACCATTGTGCACAAGTGTTGTTCTGGACAGGCACCTAGATATTTGAAAACTCAGATGAAAATGCATACTGCCAAAAGAACCACAAAACTTAGTGAGGAAGTACGCATGATTGTGCCATATAGCAAACGTGTCGGAGGAGCTGGGAGATCCTTCAACAATTCAGGCTTCCGTGGCATGGAATAAACTGCTGAAAAAGATTCGTACAGAAACAAACTTGTTAAACTTCAGAAAATGACTGAAAAATCTTCTTTTCTATTAGATCGCTTGGCATTTTCAACTCTGGCTTTGTTTCTCTTTCTTCTGCGGCCTGATGCCTGTGGGCTCCGGCGCGATACAAACTAATAGATATATAAAATAAAGGCCACGAGTGCCTGTCCAGATCCCTGGAGATTAAAATCTCATTTTCCCATTTAGTGTCCAGCCTGAAAAAGAAGAACCCTAGGACTATAGAGAAACCACCAGCTCGAACCCTGGCCACTTAGACTCTGGCTTGTTCATCTCTTCAGAACGTTTTTTCAGAAAACCCAAACCCCCACCATCATAGCACCCTCAAGAAACCCACCCATTTCCTCACCATTCCAGAGAAACCTCACTCTAGTAAACTTTCAACAACCTCTGACACTTATGTGCTGAACCCCAGTGGCGGCTGGTGAATATTTTATTTGGTGGGGCGTAAATGCTTCGCACAAATATGTGCATAGTGAGGGAGCCAAGAAGAATAATGGGTCAAAATGGTGCATTTTACAGAACACTTTATGTAAAAGAAATTGTAAAAATCCAGTTTGCGGTCGGTTTTGCAAGGTGTAACCCATGAAAAATAACAATAGATGCAAGTCGCCAATAATGTACAGGACCCTTTTCCAACACCTTATCACGATGGCTTTGCCCATACACTATTCACATATAAGAAACTGCTCCTGTTTGCTTTGCGCCTAATGCTAATACCATAAAAAGAAATTCTGGACCTACCAATCTCCCTATGTAAGGCTCTTGGCTTTGCCCATAAAAATTCCATGCCATAGTAAAAGTAAATCTAGGTTGGTTGCACCACTGTAGGCAAGGATAGCCAAATAACATGTTTGCTTCACTCTTGATGGCCAGTAAAAAATGACAAAACCAGTCCAGAGATGGGTGTGTCTGTGTGTGGATTTGTGTATATATAATATTATTGTTGAGGCTTGTGGAATCTGCTTAGATCGCATGCTATATAGGCCGACTAGTGCAAGCTGCAGAGTATTACTGTTTTCCTAACTCAAAAAGTGACGTCGACAGGGCGTGCCAATAATACTATCCCTATTGTTACGTCCACTGTACCCATGGTCCTTCACATGTCGAGGTCCCTCAGCTTTTTTCCACCATTGACGGATGCTAAATCGCAGAGTTCCTATTCGGCTAACCGCATTGATTAAAACGTAATTCGTTAGTTACTCTTTCTATCCTTTAAATTGCCGACCTTCGAACATCTTTGGTAGTGATAAGGACGAACATCATCGGACAAAGACCTTGACCCGACGACACCCGTTCGGCCTTGGAAGGCTGCACAGGGCCTCGGCACAGACAGTAGTAAGATTGGGGGGGGGGGTGGACATTTCGTAGGCCTCTAAGAGAATGCATATTCCACTTTACCCTCTTTTTTTGCCTAGCTGCCCTTCCATCCAAATATGGAAAACGCACCATTTAAATTCTGCCCCAGTTGCAACAAGAAGTTCCCCTGGAAAGACTAGCACTAGGTGTGCAACCTCTGCCTTGCACGGGACCACAACGAGGGCCACTGTCGAGCTTTACAGCTCTTCAAACCGAAAATCCTAAAGGACCTAAAGACCAAACGTTGGGCCCACCATGCCATGCAGGCCAACGCCGCCATGGATGTGGGGGGTGCATCCAGTGACGGTAGCATCGCCGTCTTTTCAGACGAAGAAGGCGACCGGCAACCGACCGATTCCCACATGCTAGCCCCCGACCCCAGCAGACAGGCCGGCGGCACTGTTACGGGGACAACACCCGGCGGCAGTAGCACACATAAATCAGCCCACAGGAAACACATACCCAAGGGCCGAGAGTTGACACTGCATCAAGGGCGAGGTCCACTAGTTCCATGTCCTCTGGGCACTCGAGAACCCGATCGCCACACGACAGGCCCCCAAAGTCGCAAGACTCGTATGCCCTGTCCAAATCATCAGCCGAGTGTTGGAAGACACAGCTTTGGACTTCCTGCCCGCTGAAATTCAACACCCCTCACAAACTTGGAAATCGGCAAAAAGCACCATACCTCAGAAATCGCCCATCTGGTGCAAAAGCATGTCCCGGAGAGCCTCCTTGAGGGAAAAAATTCCAAAAAACACAGTCATCATTCTCATAGAGAGAAGACGAGTACACCACACAGGGAAAAGCGCTCTGTTCCCTGGGGGAGTATACCATAGGAATAGCCTTGAAAAACAAGGGCCAGCCTACTCCAATAACACCTCAAACTCCTGTGTCTATACCAAGTTCCTCTCAGTGGACCTCTGATGACATTGATAGGGTGATGAGAAGAATGACATTCATGGCAAACGTTTTTGAGAAAAATCCCAAGGCTACAAAACACGCCACCAACTAGTGGTGCCACGTCTTTGCAACCCCCAACAAAGAGGCCATGTCCAGACACCCTTCTAGTTACCCCTCAGCAACACCCAGTCCAAATTGATCTATATGATCCAAATACAGACTGGCCTCTTGAAACATTGATACACTACACGAGGCAGATCAATACTACAATGAGGATGAAGAGGATATGTATAACTTAGCCTCGCCTGTTAACCTTGACCCACCGGTGGCAGATTCACCGGTGGACGAGCAACTTCAGTATGATGATGATGCTCATAAAAGCCACCAAGCATTTTGAAATTCAGACCCAGGAGACGCAATTAGATAAGAATTTTGTGGGGGACATTTTAGGGGACAGGAAAGTTGTCGCCCAATGTATACTCTTCAGTCTGTTCAAAGAAGAATCTAACCTTCTCTGGACACCAAACCAAACGCGGGCGGTGAACCCACGTATTGAAAATATGTTCTGCCCTGCGCCCACTTTATTGGCAAGTTGCAACTGCCACAAGTGGGAGGATGTTGCTACCCTAATGGCCTCGGCTCCAGAACATCTAAAATCGCAACTGTCCCAAGCAGTAGCGGAAGGAAAGGCGATGTCAAACTGCATCCTGAAGACTAACTTGGATGCCGCAGACAATGCGGGCAGAATAATCACTGAGGGGGACACTCTTAAAACGCCACGCATGGCTTTGCTAATCTGGATTTAAACTGGAAATGCAGGCAACTCTCCTCAGCATGCCTATCGAACTAAATGTACTATTCGGTAAAGCAGTTGAGGATGCTTTAAAATCAGCTAAGGAAGAGTATGACACTCTTAAATCACTAGGCCAGCTAACTAATAAAGCACCAGGCCAATGAGGTAGAAACAATTTTTGTCTCTTTTGAGGTCAAAACTCAGAGGTGCCCGATATAGCCAAAACCAAAGCTCAGACTGGGGTTCCAACAGGGACAAGCCTCTCAAGGTTTCCAAAGAGGCCAGCGCAGATCTTGCGGTCAAGGGAGGTCCTCCACTTCCAGAGGTGGAGCAACACCTCCAAAACAATGACCACCCGCTTCAGGTCCCTTCCCATGACTCTCCAATAGGAGGGTGTATAACACACTTCACCCAGGCTTGGGAGGGAATCAACTCAAACAAGTGGGTGCTATCAACTGTTGTGGGTGGTTATTGCGTGGAGTTACTTCAGCGACCATCAAAACATCCCAGTTTCAAAAATCAACCACGAAAGAGGAGCAACGCATCCTTCTAGAGGAAGTTGCAACACTGCTGCTCAAGGACGCCATAGAAATTGTCCCAACGAACCAGGTAAGGGAATCTATTCAACCTACTTCCTAGTGCCACAAAGATCTAACAATGCGCCCAGTATTAGACCTGCGCCCTGCAAACACCCATGTCAAGCCACAAAAATTATGCATGACAACGCTGCAAGAAGTAATCCCACTGCTAAAGCAGGGGGACTACATGGCTGCATTGGATATGAAAGGTGCCTATTTTCATATATCAATGTTCCCAGCGCACAGAAGTTTCTTGCGTTTCAAGATAGAAAACCAGCACTGTCAATTCAAGGTGCTACCCTTCGGAATAGCATCCGCTCCAAGGGTATTCACCAAGGTATTGGCAGTGGTGACAGCGCACCTGCGCAGAGAGGCAATCCCCTTGCACCCCTACCTGGACGACTGGCTAATCACAGGGGAGTCACCCCAAATTTGCAGGCAGAACACGCAAAGAACAATAAACCTTCTGTTCCAATTGGGTTTCTCAATAAACGAGAAAAAATCAAGCCTTGTTCCAAACAAGACGAAACAGTTCCTAGGAGCTGTAATGAATACAGAAGAAGGGCTAGTCTTTCCATCAAAGGAAAGAATCCAAAACATGCTACTGCAAATACCACAGTATCAAGCCGGTCACCAGATAAGCATACGCAAAGCTATGTGTTTGCTCAGCATGATGGCATCTTGCATTTACCTGGTGTCCCACACACGTTTGCACATGCGCCCGATGTAGATGTGGTTGGCAAAACAGTGGTCTTGGACAAGTGGTCAGTGGGACGATCTAGTGGTCATTTCGATTTCGCCAACACTATTACAAGGCCTTCAAAGTTGGACAAAGTAGAATCTGTTAAGGGGGAAACCCTTCCACGATCCGGCGGTGCAAGCGGTAGTTACAACAGATGCATTACTCTCCTGGTGGGGGGCACATCACCTTCATCTCACAGCACGTGGTCTGTGGACTCGCATCACTGCACAGAACCATATCAACCTGCTGGAACTTCAAGCTGTATTCAAAGTGCTTCAGGCATTCGAAGCACAGCTGACAAATCAGTCGGTACAGATCCTGACCGACAGCACCACTGCAATGTTCTACATCAAAAGCAGGGAGGCACATATTCTCCAAATCTGTCCAAACTGGCACAGAAAATATGGAAATGGGCACTCGAGGGATGTTCCTAACAACCCAACATGTTCCAGGGGATCCAACAGATTTGCTAAGCAGAGATCCCTTACCAGAAGAACACGAACGACGACTCGACACAAGTGTCGTAGATCATATATTCTCACAATGGGTTTACCCCACAATAGACTTGTTTGCTACAAAACAAGCAATGCCCAGACTTTCTGTCCAGGTTTCTCCAACCAGCCTCCAAGAGGAACACCCTATGGATGAGTTGGTCAGGGAAATTTGATTGCGCTCCCAACCCCTCCTCTAATGAACAGGGTGGTGAACAAGATTCACAGAACAGGTGACGCTCATCCTAGTTGCTCCTATGTGGGTCATACAATCCGGTATCCACATTTGCGCAAACTGGCGATGTGTGATCCCATCAAAAAATGTGCCAGACCAATTTGCTGACTGAGCACATGGGAATATTACACCCTCAACCTCACCCAGTGAACTTGGCAGCATGGCTTCTGAGGTCATAGAGTTTGGACGACATCTACCACAGAGGTGTATGGATATCCTGTCATCAAAAGTGGGCCTCACCTGTGCTTCGAGATCCGATTCGCCGGAAGAGAGGTCGGATCCGGAAAGAGCCGTTGCCGAGAGATCAGGCGTTCCTTTTTTTGTGAAGAGGTAAGGTCTGTTCCGGGAGCTCGCCACAATTGTCGTGCTGAGTAACAGCCACAGACAGAAATGACAATCCCCCTGTGCAGACCACGGAGGGGAAAAAGCCTGTGGCACAAAAAACCCCTATAGATGGAATGGCAAGAAGGTGTGGAGGTGATGGCTTGTCCGATTCAGTAGAATGACTTGAATAGATCAGGTAAGTTGAAAAGTAACTGTTCTTTCTGCAAATCTGCTCCTGAAGGCTGGTATGATGGCGATCCAGCAGACGAAGAAGAGACCAAACTCCGAAGGCAAGATGCGAACTGGGAAATGTAGTTCTGAAGAAAAAATGGAGGGCGGACGAGGACTAGAGACAGGAAGATGTGAAACTTCGGTGGAAAAATAGGAGAAAGAAAACCAAGAAAAATATCAGGGGGAAAAGGTAGAAGGAGGTTAAGTAGGTAAAAGAAAGAGAGAATGGGACAGGCGCATGAGGTCACCGTACTAACGTGTAAAAAGAACCCCTGCAAGTAGAAAACTTCTTAACCCAAAAATGAAGGCACCGAAACGGGAGCAGAGTGGTCAGGATACTTGAACTCCTGTAAGGAAGGTAAGGTAATCAAAGGGACTGAAAGAGGTGGAGTAAGAAAAGCGGCGAGTGCTGTGACAGAAAGTGAAAGTAAACAATGTCAGAAAACCCCCAATTACTGCGTGCAGGAAAAGGTAACAACAGCAGGCAGACAGGCTGGAAGAAATGAGCTCAGGAAGAAACGCTACGGAGGGCTTTCAGGAAGAAACGAAGGAAGGCTGGAACTACGAGAGAACCAGAGAGCGAGGAAACCGCAACACAGTTGCAACGCACTGAGGGGGCGTGGCTTCCCTGCATTTAAAGGGGAAGAGATACATAGTTGCAGAGAGATAGAAACAGGACTAGCGGAGTTTCCACCGGGACCACATCTTCCATGAACCTCCTTTCATGACATATCCTCAAGGAGTCATGTAAACCAAACACCAGACATTGTTATTTCGACAAGTGGAGGAGATTTGTAATTTGGTGCCAGTCTAAACAATTAAACCCTGTAGAACTAAATCCAACATTCTTCACTATATGCTCCACTTGTTAGACTGAGTTAATATTTAACTCGATAAAGGTTCACCCGGTGGCTTCATCAGCTTACACCACCTCTCGCAAGAAAGTATCGTGGTGGAAGGTTCCCGTCATTAAGGCATTTATGGAGGGAGTAAAGAGACCCCACCCTCCTATTTCAAACTCGCCTCCAGGCTGGGATCTCAATGTAGTACTTGCAAAGCTTATGGGACCCCCCCCTTTGAGCCTATGCATAAGTAAAGTCTTTAACATCTCGCATATAAGACTGCCTTCTTGTTGGCTATTACATCCATAACAAGGGTTAATGAACTTCAAGCATTGTCAGTGCAGGATCCATTCTTTGTCATCCACAAGGACAAATTGGTTTTACGAACATACCCAAGATTTTCACCTAAATTCATTTCCAAATTTCACATAAACCAATCCATTGAGCTACCGACTTTCTTCGAGAACCCAATCGGCTCAGCAGAGAATAAACTCTGTACACTAGATGTAAAGAGGGCGGTCCTTTACTATGACCAGACCGCTCAGAAAAACAGACCAACTGTTTGTCTCCTAAGCACTAGGCAGAGAGGGGGATGCATTGCCAAGAATGCCATCTCCAGATGGCTCGTCAGATGCATACAGCTGTGTTACTCATTATCAAGCAAAACACTGCCTTTCACACCAAGTTCTCACTCCACAAGGGATACAGGAGCTACTTTGGCTTTTATCGCAAATGTTCCGCTGGACACCATTTGCAAAGCAGATGCATGGAGCTCAGTACACACTTTCACGCTGCACTACTGCATTGACACTCATTCTAAAGCAGATACACAGGTGGGACAAGCGTTTCTAAAACATCTATTTGTTGCTGGACCTTCTCACAAACCACCACCTTCTCCTTACACTGCTCGCTTATCTATGCATAGCATGTGATATAAGCGGATTCCACAAGCCTCACAGTAATCGTATTTGTCATGCTTGTATCTGCTTAGATTCACATCCGCCCACCCTTCCTCCCCTTGCAAAGAGGGTGCATAGATGTTTATCTGCGCTTTATCTGATACATATCTGCTTTAATACACCTGTACTCGCGCTGCACTTCATGCTACTTCATGTCAGAAACGAAACAATCAGGGGGACCTAGACACGTGGAGGACCATGTGTGCAGTGGACATCATACTATGGATAGTATTATTGGCACGCTCTGTCAACGTCCCTTTTCGAGTTTCGAAAACAATAACTATAATACTCTGCAGCTTCCACTAGATGTCAGCCTATGCATAGCATGTGAATCTAAGCAGATACAAGCAGAAATATGATTACGGTGACTAATGTATCCCATATATTTTACCGTAGCATGTATCTCTCCTAGTCTTTGAGGTGGGAAACATATTTGTTTTAAAGTTTTTGTGATCCCGGGGCCATCCCTCTCATTGCACCTCCACCCTAATTAATGCGACTCTGACCCCTGGTTAATCGGTACTGAATATCGCCCCTTACTGACTATTTCTATCTTCTCCAGCATTGTATCTTTCATAGACTCGCATGCTGTTCGAATATTCCCTGTCGTCAAGCTGGGAATCCTCGTTCAGATTACCGTCGTTTTGAGTCATATTGCCCACCTGCCAGTACACCTCTCTTCCTTTGTTCCACCCCTTCAGATTTATTTTTACCTCACGTTCAGTGTTGGGTGTACTCAAAAAGTTCTCTTCATTCAACAATTCTACGGTCAAAATGCATCTTCCATTTTGGAAAATTCAAAAGCTGGAGGCCTGATTCTTCTGATTTGTCGCCTCCTAGTGGCCAATTCCTTTTCCTTGGTTGAGGCCCTGTCTGTGTGCACCTTCCACCAGCATGACAGACTCCGAGGATATGAAAAGCTTCTTCAAGGTATGTTCTGCATGTCATATGACATTTTTTTTATGTTGAAGACCAGCACTATGACTGCCTGTGCCCAGACCATGAAATCGAATGTCCATCTGCCACTCCTCAAACAAGATGCTCAAGGACCGTACAAGAAGGTTGGTGGCTTGGTTGGATGATTACGATATGGTGTCTTATTCGGCCTCTAGCCGAAGTCCTGCTTTTCTCCACCAGAGCAGACCAGACCCGACCCACAGAGTGTATTCCCTCTTCTAAAACATCATGATCCCACGAGGAGGCTTGCCAAAGGGACATGCCACCATGCTCTGGCTACCACTGCAATGACTGTTCAGTCTTTATGGACATCTGCTTCATTGACTGCCATGACCACACCATCGTCAATGATAACATCTTTGGCGGCTAAATCTACTTGTCCACAACTCCCTGCTATTCCGACATCTTCAACGGCTCATAAGCGCCCATCAATGACTGCATCTACCACACTGATGTCTTGATCATTGCTGGCTCATAAACCTGTCAAGTTCTACTCAGTCTCCAACCTTGTCCACGGTTCCATCAACTTCATTCCCGTTGACGGCACCGACACCTCCTTCTACTGTTGCCATGTCTACTATTGCCGTGTTTATGACTAAGATACATGTATGTAGAGCGGGACTGCTCTCCATAAAAAAAAAAAAAATACTAAATATAATCCAAAGAGTGTACACAGTGCAAGAAAAAGCACTGCTTTACTGCTTGATCAGCTGGGAGAAGACAGACCGCTCCGTGGCCCTGAACTGTGAGTTATTCTCAACTCCGCCCATGATGGGCTACAACATTTATCTCACTGCATACACATGAAGATAATCCACATTACTTTCATTTTTGGGACAGTTTTAATACATAATTGGATATTCATTATTATGCCCGTAAATATTCTATACATTGTGGAGAGTGGATAAAACATTTCCTAAAACAAAACCCCTTTCATGACATCATGATCTTATCCCCCACCACTCCTTAATTACATCATTGAGCTGTAATTGGCTGGCAAAGTTCAACATATAAATGGCTGCAAGCTAATTTGACCCTGTGTTAGGTTGGACTTGGTAGAATGATCTCACCTCGCACTGTCCAATCACCTGGCACGCAGACATCGGCAAGGCCATGGGTACTGTTGCAACCCTACAACACCCAGTCCTGTCTCCCTGATTGGCTGCCTGCCCCTCTGCCCTGCCTGGCCATCTTACCCACACCCCCAAATCTGATCTCCCTTCTCACGATCCGCTGCCAACTGTACTGAGATACTGTGGATCGATTTAATTTTACTGCATTTAATTCATTTTGGCCTACCAATCTTGCCTGAGCTCCACTTAGCTAGCACAGTGGCCTTCGAAGTATCTCATGAAGCGGCTCTGACTGGATTGCGTCGTCCTGAGAAACTTTACTCTTGCAGCTTTTAATTAACATGGCTTGGCAGAGCGTGCCATCCTTGTCTCCCTTCTCTAACGTTTCTGTTCAGCTTGTAAAAAAAAATAAAACATACTGACCGAAGCCTGCAGCCATTTAATATATGCTGGCTGAAAAAGCATTTTCTACTATGGGCCTACGAAAAAAAAATGGCAGCCCTAGTGCGTGCATATTACTCATTAAAGAAATACAGATCTGCCTAGTGTGTTGACTCTGATGGGGTCATCACTCCTTTCCTGGCAGTGACTGCTCACCATTTGGCCAGGGGACGCAGACATTACCTGATCTCTGGGCATCTATATGAGGGGGCTTCACATGGGAGGAGCAGTGAGACACCATCAAACAATGCATGGTATTTCCTTTCCTCTCTTGAGGATGACCCATTCATACCCAATGCCTTCATGGCAGATTGTCACAACGCTCCTCCTTTCCCTAGGAAAGGTACTGAAGACCTTCAAACAAGATCTGTGTGTGAACCATCAAGATCTGGCTTGTCCCCTAAGATTCATGAAAGTATCTTCTGAGACTCTTCTTACAAGTTATTCAGAACCAACTTGCCTTTAAAGACTTCTGAGAACTTACACAAAGATGGAGAACCATTCCCGTAACCATGGGAATATGAGGACGATGAGCTGAGTAATGCACAGTGGAAAAGACCAAGAGTACAGGCTACGCTCTAGTTTATCTGAGCACGTACCTGTAACCGGGAGATTTAAACCGCAACCACATCTTACTGCTGCACGCTGCTGCTGGAGAGGGAAAACTGTTTCTTTCGGTTTGGACTGAGAGACTGAAGGGCTGAAGGTGTTGCAGAACCAAGT
Source organism: Ambystoma mexicanum (assembly GCF_040938575.1). Lineage (NCBI taxonomy): Eukaryota > Metazoa > Chordata > Amphibia > Caudata > Ambystomatidae > Ambystoma > Ambystoma mexicanum. Next base: position 982,380,062 of record NC_090928.1, on the reverse strand, counting down.
GGCTCATGAAGGAAGAGAAAGAAGGCTGACCGAGTAGGAAAATACACTGCTGTTGGAACACAGTGCTCCTGGGCATTCGCAGGTGTTACGAGGGATGTTCGCCTTACCGACTCTAGCGGGGGGCAGAAGAGCCCAGCACCAACCGCGGAAGGCCAAGAAGTCGAATGAAGGTGGTGAGACGGGAAGAATCACATAATGCCAAACGACCAGCTTGACGCGAGCAACTCAAAAGCACAAAGTACACCAAGAGCCGGTGAGTCCCAGAAAGGGAAGTGGAGACACTGGATATATTGCCAAAGGCAAATGACTGCAAATAAAGCACTTCAAATATGAGAGGGAAAGAGGCTGCAAGCATTTCTTTAAAGGGAAAACCAAGTGAAAGCAAAGAACTTTAAAAGTGATGTGTATGCAATACACATGACAAAATCCCTAGCAAAGTAATATACCAGGAAAACCGTGTCAGTTAAAGTAAAGATAAGGACATCTTACCTTTTGGGAGTGTGTGGAGAGTGCACACTAGAAAAGTCCTGGAAGGAGACCATACCAGAGTTGCAGGAAAGTGCATTTGCGAATGTCCTTGCAGGAGAGTGTACTGGGGAAGGACAAACTGAAGAGTGTATAGGAAACACATTATGTAAAAGAGGTCCTGAGAAGGATAGAATCGGGACTAGTAAAGTTGCGGTAAAGTGAGAGGAGTGAAACCTAGCAGGAAAATACACCAAGTATTCTGACAAGGAAAAGACAAAGAGCAAAGTTTTTTTGTGTCTCAATTGTGTTGTGGAACAAGAGAAACTAATATCTTTGAATCTACAATAGAAATAAGATAACTCCAGGCTACGGGAACCACCCTCTAGGATGAGGAACTCTATTGTGGAGTTTATGTGTTGGAGTGTTACACCTTTTTTTTTATTTTTATTTTTTTCCTTTTTGAACATTTATTCATCGCACATGGCCAAAGACATTATCCCTTTCACCTTAGTTTATTTTGTTAGAGTGTGGGGGCCTGATGAGTACTTTGGATGTGGGACATTTTTACTTAAGACATTCTGACCTCAACAGACCTTCGGTTTGGTTTTAGGTAGGGAAACCCCTCTGGTGCAGGGACAGAAGGGCATTTCCCCACACCCTTTTATTTTAATAAGTCTTTGACCAAATCCATGAGCCCCTTGTGTCCGAGTCTCATTCCTGGTTCAGCACACTAGCAAAGCCCAATCTATATACTATCAAAGACCCCATCTCTCTGCACTCCGAAACACTATTGCACACCATTGAATTTACAAAGAGGCCCCCCTCTAACTCAACAGAATTGCATTGAAATCTCATGTGCGCTCACCAAGCTTCTCCACCAGCATCTCGCTTATCACTCCGAGATACAACAAATAGATATAACAAAGGGAGCAGGAGGCGTATGCTTTTGTGTCACATTACCCACCCGTTGGAAAACTCTTTGCCGCATATCAAAGCTAACATCTATGTGAGTAAAACCTGGCTGTCTGACAAATATGACGAATGTCCCATAAAACCCTTTCTTTCCTCAGTTTCTTGTGCCGAATGCCGTAATGCCCCCGGTTCTGGGCGTTAAATGTAATAAATTAAATAAATCAAATATTCAAACATGCCATAAATATTGACTTTTAAGGTCCAGAAGGTATGTTCTCAGAGCATGAATATGATATAAGTGTGTTTACATTGGAAAGATTGGTGGAAGGAATGGTATTGGCTGTCATTAAGATGAAGCAATGTGGTCCCCCAGTGCAGGTAATGACCCTGTAGCTGACACAACAAAGTTGACCAACGGTGAAGTTATTGAGGTTGATTGTACTACTTGGTTTAAATTATTACTGAGAATAGGGGCAAGCTGATATCTAGCTACATTTGTAAGAAATTATTGTTAGGAAAGAGATGTATTTTACACTTACCCCCAGGTCTCCATGTTATACCAGGCCTTTTTATGCATTAAAATCTTGTAAATATGACCGCTTTATTCTTTTCCTGCGAATCATTTACGCACAGGTTAAGAGCAGAGGGCAGTGCAAAGGGCGGTTACTTGACAGACACCAGATGGTTTCTTTTGATTTGTATTTACATGTATGTAATTGCAAGCCATGGAGCTTTTGAAACAGGACAACAAGTTACTTAACCTTGGTAACGTTCTTTCGATTGGATGTTCCTCCCGCGTATTAATCTGTCCCTCGAAGGCCGCTGTCGAGGGTGATGCCATCAAAGGCATATATAGCACACGCAGCGCCTGTTGGCCTCAGTTCTGTTTTTTCCTCCTCTTGTAGCAGAGATACCCGTAAAACACTGGAGTGACCGTACTCAGCCTTGATGGAACAGAAGCTGTAATAGCACAGGAATTTCTACTGAGGGGTAGGATGGGAGGGCAATAAGGAATACGTGGGAGGAACATCCTGTCGAAAGAACGTTACCAGTAACTTGTTCTTCGACTGGCTTGTGTCCCCCCACATATTCCTCATCTTTGACAGACTCTCAAAACAGTATCGTGTTTTTGGGGAGGGAGTAGACTTGGAATTCATAATTTTCCATAGATAGAATGAAGGATTGCCTTGCCAAAAGAACCATCCTGCCCAAAGAAGTAATCCAGGAAATAATGTTCAGTGAACGTGTGTATGTAAGACCACGTTGCTGCTTCACAAATAGTTTTTATTGGTACGCCCCTCTGAAGGGCCGTCACCACTGTAATCTGCGGCCATGGTTGCCAAAAGGTCTTTCCTTCAGAATATTGCCCTTGTAGGCCCACCACGGAAGATCCTGTGAGACTCTGGTTTGAATCTGAAGTCGGTTTGACATCTTTCCCGAGTATTGGGACTGTTGTGTACTTGGAGCCCATTGGAGGGATCTCGTTCTCAGGCGGGACAGTGGCACCAGAAAAAATGCACAATGCCATGAGGCCGAGCAACCTCAAAAAATCGAATGCCGGAAGATTCTGAGCACTCTGAAATTTAGAAACCATCTGAAGAATGTATTGACCCCTCACCTTGGGTGGTGAGCTCTTTACCAAGGATGTATCTAGCACAGCCCCGATGTACTGAAGCTTTTGGGAAGGTGTCATATGGGACTTATTGTAATTGAGGGAGAAGCGCAGTCTATGAAGAGTGGCAGGTCACGTTGAGATGATCTAGGACTTCTGGAGAACGCGTCCTGATCAGGTACGGGTAGGTGTGATTTCGCCCCGGCCCCTCTCCTGTGACTCGCTGCCACTACCGCCATCAGTTTGGTGCAAGCCCTTGGGCGGAGTTCAGTCCGAATAGCAGAACTCGATAATGAGAACCGCCAACTGCGAACCTCAGGTATTTTCTGTGCTTGAGATGGATTGGCACATGAAAATGAGCCTCCTGACGGTCCAATGACACCAACCAATACTGGATTTGGAAGGCCTGTAGGCTCTGAGAAAGGCTGACCATCTTGAACTTGCCCTCCCAAGTATCTGAAGTCCATGATGGGTCTCAGTACTGCGTCCTTTTTGGGGATAAAAAAATATGGTGAGTGCCATCCCTTTTTCCTCTCTGCTACAGGTACTGGTTCTATAGCACCTTCCTCTAGCAGGTTTAAAATGTCTTGCACAAGGAGAGCGAGTTTCGAATCCTGAAAGAGTTGTTCCCCGGTGGATTGTTCTGAGGTAGTCTTATAAAAGGAAGGCAGTAACTGTGGGCTACAGTTTCCAATGCCCAAGTATCCAAAATAATGCCTCGCTATTCTTCCAGATGCTGAGACAGTCTGCCACCCACTGGTGAACTGTGACTGCTTTTGTGGCAGCTACTGCAGAGGTCGATGGTAAGGAGGCTGCTGCTTGTGCTGGCTTTGCACCGCAACCTCGTCCACCACGAGGAGATCTTCTCTGACCTCTTTGACTGGCCATTCCTCTCGCCCTTCCAACTGAGGAGTAGTAGCGAAAAGATGTACCCCTCCAAGGTTGCCCACTAGGATGAAAAGGCTGAGGTTACCTAATAGCAGCCGCCTTTGAGATCTGTAACTTCCCATGGCTCTCGTAAACCTTCTTGCCAAAAAGATGCGACCTGTCATGTTGAGAAGCCTAGATTGCACATCCGGTGCAAAACCTGACTTGCTCAACACGCAAATCTGCGCATAACGGTGCTGGTAGCCATGGATCTGCTGATGCCATCTGCAGAATCCAATCCTGATTGAAGGGACTTTCACATGGCCTCTTTGCTGTCGTTAACAATAGCTAAGAAGCTGTCCCTTTTATCCCCTTCGGGAATATGCTCTGCCGCCATGGAGATAGTCCCATAGAGTATACAAACATTTTGCGAGGGTGTAAGTGGAGTTGGCAGATTTCAGTGCCATGCTCCCTGCTGAAAATCCCCCCCCCCCATCCATCTACGTGCTTGTCTTCCACATCAGGAGGGATGTTGGAATACACTGCCTGTTTAGAGGTAGTCATAGCTGCCTGCACCACCAGACTCTCCAGAGTGGGATGTTTCGACATGTAGTCGGGGTTGCTACTGGAGGGGCGTTATTTTTTTGTCAAATTTTTGTTGACTTCTGGATTAGATTTCGAGTCTCCCAGTTCCTAACTACCCTTTCTCCAGCATGGGGTCTTGCATGGATTCACATGCTCATGAATATTCCCCGTCATCAGGCCGGGATATCCTCGGTATAGAAAACAGTATCGGTTTTGTTTCTGATCTTTCTTAGTAGTAACCAATGACTGGTCTCTGGGTCATGCTGCCCCCAGCCAATGACTGCCCTCTCCCTAAGCCCCGCCTCCAGCAGCCATCCTCAGATTTTTACCGCACGTTCAAGTGTTGGGAGTCCTCGTGCTGTAGCTCTCAAGCTTTTGCTGCGTTTTTGCGCTTTTTCAGGAGATTTTTTCTCATTTTTCGGTTAAATAGAGCCTCAAGCTCCACCGTTTTCTACATCCGATCAGCAGGGATCCGTTTCTGAGTTTTCTACGCCCCTCAAGGATGAAGATTTTGGCGAGTTACGCTTTTGGAGGATTCCAGAAGTTCCGAGGCCTACCCCGGACATGGCCCAGGAGAAAGGAAGCTCAACGCCCGGGAAGCTGTTAAGGAACTGCCCTGGATGCCAGCTTCAGAATGTTTTCAAGGAGGACGAGCATTCGTTATGCCTCTACTGTCTCCATGAGGACAAGATGCACATGGAGAAGGACTGTGCGTTTTGTGGGAACATGTCGGAGTGGACCATGAAGGATCGCCACCTACGTCTCGCCAACTGGCTGGAAGGGAAGAGCCCGTCGGGCGATAAGAAGAAAAAGAAGTCCGAGCGGTCTTCTAAGTCCTGTGAGGGCGCCCCGGCGACGGGGGCCCAACAAAAGGCTAAGCACCGTGAGACCGCGGGCACCGGGAGCGCCGAACGGTCGGGCTCCTTGGCTGCCAGGCAGGGCGCATCCTCCCCGGCGCCATCAACCACGAGCCAACGCTCTGGCTTGGGTAAGAGGAAGTCTGAGAACCCGGCGAAGCTTCTGGAGAGGCCCCGGTCGATCTCGAAGATTCCGGCAGAGGTGGAGCGAGGCTCGGACCCTCCCCCCCAAGGTGAAGGCCCCAGGCGTCCAGAAGGTGGCGATGGCCTTAATTCACCCTGCTAAGACCTCGATTGAGGATGTCGCCGCAGCCCTGGCTCAGCCTGTGGAGGCTACACCAGTGGAGGCGCCCTCAGGACCCAGAGTCTCCCTGCCACCGCGGAGGGAGTAGTCTTTCAGGCCCATTGAGAAGACCCCCACAAAGTCCTCGTTGGAAAAGGTGGGGGAGGGGCTGGTGGCCATCATGGATACAGACACGACCTCTGAAGAAGAGCTCATCGAAGTTGTGGAAGAGGCCCAGCCCATCGGGAGGGATCCCGACGAGGGCGACGACGAGAGCGACGGTGTCGCCGACCAGGCTCCTCAAGAGCCCTCGCGCCTGTCGTTTCCGGCGCCGCAGGACACCTCGGCGGCCATTTTGTCAGCGATTCAGTCCTTATGCTCGGAGATAAGGACAAGGTTGCCCCTTCCCCCGATGGAGGTACCTGAGCCAGACCCGACTGGGGAACCGGAGCCAGGACCTTCGGAGAGTCCACCGCATAAGAGGAGGACGACGCATCCTACGCCACCTCTCCCACCTCTGCGGCCTGCTCTGCCTTCCCCCCGGTCTACTACCCACGGGGATGATACAGGCACGGACACGGCTACGACAGGTACAGATGATGACGGAGGCGACGGCGGGACGTGTCCCCCGTCGCCCCCCTGCTCGGGCGTCCCCGCCCGACGAGATTGGATCCTTTCATGCCATGATTTCCAGGGCATCCAAGCTTTTTCAGCTCTGCCCAGAAGAAAAGAAGAAAGAAGGGTTCCTTTACCAACGGCGCGAGGCTAAAAGGAAGACGGTCCTCGCCGTACCGCTTCTTGATGACATCTGGGATGAGGGGCTCGCCCTCCTCAAGAACCCTGCCACGGCACCGGCAAAGAGGGACCGGTACGAGAATTACCGGGTCCCCGACGCTGCCCCCTTGTGCCTTCGGTTACAACCTATCCCAGATTCGGTCGTCTCGGCAGCGGCAAAGAAGAAAGCTGGGGGGGCATCGGCCTCGACATCAACTTCCCCGCCGGACGGCGAGGACAGGAAGTTGGACACGATGGGACGATGGATCATCTCATCCGCAGCGACGACTATCAAGGCGACCAACGCCCTGGCTATCGTAGCCCGCTACGACAGGGAGTTGTGGTTCAAAATCGCCCCTCTGTTAGACTTCCTTCCGGACGCCAAAAGGGCTGAGGCCCTTGAAATCCTACAGGAGGGGGGAGATTGCTTCGGACCACGCCATCACGGTGGCAACGGACATCGCCGACACCGGTTTCCGTTAGCTGGGCAACAGCGTTTGCTTGAGACGAGGGTGGCTCAAGGCCACGGATTTCCACCAGGACGTAGAAACCAAGGTTTTGGACATGCCATTCGACGGGAACAACCTGTTTGGGAAGGCGGCCTTCAGGCCATCAAGACAGACACAGAGACTGCCCAGGCACTGGGAGTGCTCCAACGACGACACCCGTCCTTTCGGAGCTCCGGAGGCAGACTGGGTGCCTCCAAGGGATCTGGCAGTGGCTCCTCTACGTACCGCCAAGCGGCAAGATCTTCGTCCCAGGAAACCTATAGGGGACGCGGCAAGTCAGGTGGTGCCCGTCGTCGACAGGGAGGTCAAGGAGGCAAGGCGGCCTCCAAACAAGATTGAACCGACCGTGGGGTCGGGCCCCCGCCGAAGCACCCCGGCGGGAGGCCGGCTGGCAAGGTTCATCAGCGTGTGGGAGTCCATCTCCACCGACCGTTGGGTGCTGGACGCCCAGGCCCAAGGGCACGCCCTCGAGTTTCAGAAGTGCCCTCGCGTTCCACCCGTGGCCAGGAAGAAAAATCACGTCCCTCAACTACTGTTGGAAGTAAGGGTGATGCTCAAGAAGGGTGCCATCGAGCTCGTCCCAAAGAGGCTTCGGGGCTCCAGAGTTTACTCGAGGTACTTCCTCGTAAAAAAGACAGGAGGATGGCGCCCCATCGTGGACCTACGACGACTGAACAAGTACATCAAGGCACAGAAGTTCCGTATGGTCCGCCTCCAGCATGTGCTGGGACAGCTGGAGGAGGGCGATTTCCTGTCGTCGTTGGACTTGGAGGATGCGTACTTCCACATCCCCATTCTAAAAAGACACCGAAAGTTCCTCAGGTTCGTGGTCCAAGGGCGGCACTACCAGTTCAAGGCCCTCCCGTTCGGATTGAAGTCGGCACCCAGGGTGTTCACCAAGTGCCTCGCACCGGTGGCGGCGCGGCTGCGCCTACAGGGGATCCACGTCTACCCCTACTTGGACGACTGGCTCATCCGGGCAAGGGAGCTCGCTGTGGAGCACACTGCGAAGACCGTCCAGCTGCTCACGGACCTGGGATTCTCCATCAACTTTCCAAAATCCCACCTGGTTCCGTCGCAAGTCGCCCTGTTTCTGGGAGCCAAGCTCGACACAGTGGCGCGGCTGGCCTCGCCGTCGGAGGAAAGGACCAGGACCTTTCTGGGCAAGGTGCAGCGTCTGCTGGCCACGGACGTGGCCAGGGTAAGATCTATCAAATCCCTCCTCGGGATGATGTCCTCCTGCATTTATCTGGTGCGTCTTTGCAGGCTTCGGATGCAACCCTTACAGGAGTTCCTCGACGCCCGCTGGATCCAGTCGACGGGCAGCTTCGAGGACAGGATCCCTCTCAACGAGACGTTCCGTCAGGCGATCCGGTGGTGGGGTACCCGCTCTCATCTGTCGGCGGGCACGGTCTTTCAGACCCCAGCTCACCAGGTCACGGTGACGACGGACGCCTCCCTGGAAGGTTGGGGAGCACACTCCGGAGATCTTCACGCGAGAGGCCTTTGGCTCCCAGAGGAGAAGTCTCTCCACATCAACATCTTGGAGCTCCGCGCTGTGTTCTGGGCCCTCAGGTCCTTTCCTCCGTCCCTCAAGGGCAAGGTGGTGAGGATCTTCACCGACAACACCACCACGATGTTCTACATCCGGAAGCAGGGCGGAACCAGGTCCCCGGCCCTATCTAAGGAAGCCCAGGATCTGTGGCATTGGGCCGTCACCCAAGGGATGTTTCTGGTGCCACTTCATCTGGCAGGAATAAAAAACACGATCGCCGACTCACTCAGCAGGGAGCTGCGCTCGTGCCACGAGTGGGAACAACGACAGGATCAAGTGGATCGACTCTTCCGACGATGGGGCGAACCCCAAATCGATCTCTTCGCGACGGCGACGAATTCCAAGTGCCGGAGGTTCGCCAGCAGGTTCCCCCAGCCGAGGAGCATGGGCAATGCTTTCTCATTCACCTGGGACGGCCTATTTCTTTATGCGTTCCCTCCGCTGCCGTTGCTGCTCCGGCTCATCAACCAGCTCAAGAGGTCCCGGTGCAGGATGATCCTCGTCGCACTGGCGCGGCCGAGCCAGATCTGGTTCCCGGACCTTCTGGACTTGTCAGCGTCCCCACCAGTCAAGCTTCCGACGGACGCAGACCTTCTCTCCAGAGAAGGAGGCGCCATTCTTCACCACAACCCGGAGTCGCTGAACTTGCAGGCGTGGCTCCTGCAGCACTAGAGTTTGGAGGGTACGACATCCCGGCCAACTGCAGAGAGGTTCTTGCAAAGGCCAGGGCGTCCTCAACTCTCAAGTGCTTTGGACATAAATGGAAGAGGTTCTCTGTCTGGTGCCGTGCACAGAAGATTAACCCTCTGCGGATTACGGCCCCTCAAGTACTGCCGTACCTACTGTCGCTTGCCAAAGCTGGACTGGCTCACGCCTCCATCAAAATACATCTGGCTGCAATCGCCCGATATACCAGGACGAAGGGATGGGTGTCCTTGTGGTCTCATCGCCTGGTGAAAGAATTCATGAAGGGACTATTCCGATCATTCTCGCCGGTGATGCCTCCTGTCCCGGCGTGGGAGCTTATTGTGGTGCTGACCAAGATCATGGGGGCCCCATTCGAGCCTATGCATTCGGCGCCTTTGAAGTTCCTGTCATGGAAGACAGCTTTCCTCGTGGCCATCACCTCTGCGCGACGAGTGGGAGAGATCCAAGCCCTATCTTGCAAGCCTCCATACTTGACTTTTAATGACACGAGGGTGGTGCTGAGGACACACTCATCCTTTATGCCCAAGGTGCCGTCGGACTTCCACCTCAACGAGCCCTTGGTGTTGCCAGTTTTCTTCCTGTCGCCTTTGTTGCCGGCCGAGAGGACTTTGCACTCGTTGGATGTAGCTAGAGTGCTGAAGTTCTACGTGGACCGCACAAAGAGTTTTCGGAAGACGTCAAAGCGGTTTGTGACCTTTGGGACTGTGAATCAAGGGAAGGCTCTCTCGAAGACTTCCATTTCCAGATGGCTCTCCGGCTGCATCATGCACTGTCGCCGGTTGGCAAACCGACAGCTGCCCGGTCGTCCGAGAGCCCATTCGACCAGAGCGATCGCTGCTACCACGGCGTTCCTGTTCGGTGTGCCCCTGCTGGACATCTGCAGGGCTGCGACGTGGAGGTCGACGCACACCTTCACAAGATTCTACTGCGTCGATCGGGACTCCAGGGAGGAGTCCAGGGTCGGCCAAGCAGTGCTGCGCAACCTGTTCGCCTAAGGTGAGCCTGGTGAGGAGGTAAGAGTTGCTTAATGTTGAGCCTGTTGCCACCTCCCGTAGTTGTGCATGTGTGTACTGCTATGTATTCTCTTATTCATGAGCATGTGAATCCATGCCAGACCCCATGCTGGAGAAGGAACAAGTTACTTACCTGTAACTGTTCTCCAGCATGGGTCTGGCATGGATTCTCATGCAAACCCTCCCGCCTACCCCTCTGCGGCTCTTCACTTGGTCATACTGCCACTTTACGTGCTACCAAATCTGAGGATGGCTGCCGGAGGCGGGGCTTAGGGAGAGGGCAGTCATTGGCTGGGGTCAGTATGACCCAGAGACCAGTGATTGGTTACTACCAAGAGACAGATCAGAAACGAAACTGATACTGATTTTTTTCTATACCGAGGATTCCCGGCCTGACGATGGGGAATATTCATGAACATGTGAATCCATGCCAGACCCATGCTGGAGAACAACAGTTACAGGTAAGTAACTTGTTCCTTTTTTGCACTGCCACATGAAAATGCTAGATATGATCAGTTTGAGGACACTTGTCTAGAATGTCTGTGAGGTCATCTTGTGTAACGCTCACCTGGTTCCCACGGGGGCGCTAGTCTAGTCTGGATTGCTGTGGCCTCTTCTAGCGTGATGCGCAGGACCCGGAACACCGATTGGACAGGACCTCCAAATTGTGCTTGCCTGGCCCGTAGGAATATCCTTCTGCAGATGAGAAAGGGGATTAACAGTCTGCAGAATAGTGTGCTAGCTCCCCCCTTTCCCCCTTTCCCCCTTCGCTCCTCTCTAACTTCCTCCAAACCCCGGTTGAAGCTCAACTTATGGTTTGGAAGGATGAACTCTCCATCCTGCTTCTGGTGCAGGGGCGCGTGTTCGTCCAGTTACTTCACTGGTTTTCAGAATGGCGCTGGCAAAATCCACTTGACTTTCCTGAGCGATGCGCCGTAAGTATGAAAGTTCAAAGTTCAAGTGAGGCCCCCTTTATGTTGTCTTTCTAACCTGTGATCTGTCCTTTATTTCAGGTGCAGAATGAAGGCGATGCGTCGAGGGGTTAAACTGCCGAGGTGAGTAGTGATGAGGGCGATCCCTCTAAATGTCCTTATCATTCCCCAGAAATGTCTCTTGTCCTTTCCCCATAGGGGCTGGGGTACGGTACCTGCCAACGGGGCGGCGCCGACCCGAAATGTGGAAGAAAAGCCGGTAAGTATTATGCTGTTAATCAGGCTTTCCTTCTGTGTTCCTTCTGCTCACCTTTTGTTTCTTCCTCTCTTCCCTAGGTGCAGAGATGTGGCGTCCGATGCTGACAGCCGCGATGGAGCCGGGAGATGTCTCGAGGACAGGTGAGTGAAGCGTGGCGCTGCAGCGAGCAACGCAATGCTTTTAAATGGAAGTCTTTCTTCAGGGATGCTGGCGAGAAGATTCCGGATGCAGATAAGAAGTTTGAAATAGTCCTTGGTTTTCACCTTTCTCTTCTCTTCCTTCCTTGCAGGTCTTCCAGGTTCGAGGCGGGCGTGGCTGGAGTCCAGGAGCAGGAGCAGACACGGTGAGCGTTAAGCTGCAGGAAGCAGAACAGCGCGAAGCATGAGCTGCTGTCTGGGCGTGGCTTAAATAGCCTCCAAAGAAGTCCCAGGTATGTATCCTTCCCCAACTAGGTATGTATCCTTCCCTGGCCACGCCCGAGTGAAAAAATAGTCCCTATGAAAAAATAGACCCTTTCAGGTCTCAGGGAGGTCTGAAGCGTGCAGCATGGTCTGCATCAGGTAAGTGCACAAAACACCTCCCTTTATGAGCCTGGCGCCTATGGCGCCAGGACTGATGTCCAACATGAGCCTGGCACCAAAGGTGCCAGGACTGAGTCCAAAGAGCCCCTATAAGGGGCCGCTGGGCTTTTACCCGAGGGCATGATGCCTGCTTCCGGGGGTGCTGGGCCTGGCCTGGTGCTCCGGGGGTAGGCATCATGACCGCTTGGTCATAGGGCCTTGTGGGACTACTCCAACCCAAGTATTCTACCACTTTCGACATAAACTGTCTATAAGAGTCTGCATGTTGCCCTGGTTCTGGCTTTCCGAACTCAAGTTCTTGCGAGGTGTCAACCCCACCTGCTGTTTGGAAGTTCTTATATAGGTCTTGCATGCTGCTTTCTTCAGAGATGAAGCTCTCTGGTACATTGGGTGTACCGTATTGTAAGCCAAATGGGGCTGCTTCATTGTCAGAATGGTCTTTCAAAAATAGTCTTTCTTCAGGAGTGGAGCATATATTTTGTGAGATTTTGTACCAATAGGCTTCGCCATCGTTGAAGTAGTAGATATTTTCTTGATTTGCACCGGTTTTGGAGGGGTGCTTGGCACTGATGGTGTAGCTGGCAAGTGTGGTGCAGCTGGCGTCGAAGGCTTCGGCATCGATATCGAGGGCTTGTTGGGTGACTTCTCCCTGTTTCGTATGATCCTTTGATCTTTTGGATCGAGGCCTCGAGGGCTCCTGATGCAGATCAGGCTTTTTCTTCTGCATGGGGTCTGGCATGGATTCACATGCTCATGAATATTCCCCGTCGTCAGGCTGGTAATCCTCGGTAAAGAAAAAATCAGTTGCAGTTTAGTTTCTTAACTGTCTTTCCACTAGTAACCAATCACTGTTCTCTGGATCATACTGCCCCCAGCCAATGACTACCCTTTACCTAAGCCCCTCCTCTGGCAGCCATCTTCAGATTTTTACCGCACGTTAAAGTGTTGGGAGTCCTCGTGCTGTAGCTCTCGAGCTTTTACTGTGTTTTGCACATTTTCAGAGATTTCATCTCATTTTTCGGTCAATCGAGCCTCAAGCTCCACCGCTTCTACTTCCGATCAACGGGGACCCATTTTGGATTTTTTCTACGCCCCTCAAGGGCAAATTTTTCATTGAGTTTCACTTTCCGGAAGATCTTGAGGCCTACCACGCGTGGACATAGCCCAGGAAAAAGGAAACGCGACGCCCAGACCTAAGCTCTTCAGGAGCTGCCCTGAATGAGGACTGCAGAATGTCTTCAAGGAAGATGAACATTCTCGATGTCTCTATTGCCTTCATGAAGACAAAACTCACGTGGAGAAGGACTGTGCGTTTTGCAAGAACATGTCCGAGCGGACGATGAGTGATCGTCGTACTTGCCTCACCAACTTGCTGGAGGGGAAGATCCCAGCGGCGGGTGAGAAAAAGAAGTCGGAGCGGTCTTCGAAGTCCTTTGAGGGCGCTCCAGTGATGGGGGCCCAACAAAAGGCTAAGCACTGCAAGTCCACGGGCACCGGGAGCGCCAAACAGTCGCTCTCCTCAGCTGCCAGGCAGGGTGCAATTTCACAGACGCTCTGGCTCATGGAAGAGGAAAGCGGAGAACCCGGGGAAGCTTCGGGAGAAGTCCCGATGACAGCTGAGGGGGAGCGAGGTGGTGACCCTCCCCCCAAGGTGAAGGCCTCAAGCGCACCCAAGGTCGTGAAGGCCTTGATTCACCCGGCTAAGGCCTCTATCTACGGAGGGCTACCCTAGTGGAGGCGGCCTTGGGGCCTAGAGTTTCCCTGCCACCGCCGAGGAATCCTCTTTTCAGCCCATCGATAAGAGCCCTGTGAAAACCCCGGTGGGAAAGGAGGGGGGGCCCGGTGGCCATCACGGACACGGATATAGCCTCTGAAGAGGAACTGGCTGGAGTAGTGAAGATCCTGAACAAGAAGTTCGAGGAGGTCCGGTCCCACGGGAAGGATCCCGAAGAGGCGGACGAGGAAAGCGACGGCGTGGCGACGAACACGTGGAGGCGAACACGTGGAGGCGGAGGATTCCACTCCCCAACCGTTGCGCCCGTCGCAGCCGGTCCCTGGGCCACAAGACAACTCGAGGGCAATCCTGATGGCGATCCAGGCCTTGTGTACGGAGATGAGGACAAGGTTGCCCTTACCACCAACGGACGACCCAACGGAGTCTGGACCGTCGGAAAGCCCTCCAAACAAGCAGAGGAGAATTCATCCACCTCCTCCTTTCCAGCCTTCTCGGCCTGTACAGCCTTCTTCCCCGTCTCCTGAGCTAAGGGATGATATGGGAACAGAGACAGCCACAACGGGGATGGATGACGACGGTGGTGACGACGGGATGGACCTTCCATCACCACCTGCTCGGGCCTCCCCCCTCCCTTTCACAAATATGGTTAGATTTGATTGAGGGGTTTTTATTTCAAAATGGCAAACCTTAAAGCACTTATAGCTCAGGCAGGCTTCCCACGTTGTTCTCCAGCCGCACTGCCATGATTTATCTTTAGCTCAATCTGGGTTCGTTAAGAGTGATGTCCACTCCCAACATTGTCAAAACAAGCTTCATTGCATATCTGTAATTAAGTATCTGCATGGGCTTCCAACAAACTGAATATTGACGGAATTATAGATTTAGAATTTCTTTGATTCAAAAAATATTTTCTTAACATTGTTAAAATCCAACATTTGTACCTGCTATTCAATGATTTTAGCCCTAGCTCAAAAGAGATTAACTGGGTAGGCAAGCTTGAAGGGAGAGAACATCTTTTTCCAATATAGCCCTCAATAACATTCCAATCCAGCATCTTAGTTTCTGAACCATAGATCAAAATTGGTACCACATTTTGTTTATAAAAAGTGATAAGCGGGACACGAGAATTTCCCACATCTCCTATGGATAATTCTCCCCCGACTTACTGCGGTTTGTGTCTTGTGCCTGATCTCTAGTGTATATGGTATTTATTTAACGCTATTGTTCATGTCACGGTATCTACATTCATCTACTACAAACAAAGGATTTTTATATAGTGACTCCTTGTTTGTTGTGAATCTGTTTGATTTATCCATATTAATAAGGTTTTCATTTGCATAATTGACCTGCAACGATCCTTGTAAGCCCATCAGGGTTTTAGATAAAAGGACCAGATCATCCGCATATAACAAATAAGGCAAAGCTGTATTACCCAATTTTGGGGCATCAGACAATACTGGTTCCGAATGACATCCAATGTCTGCTATAAATAAATTCAAAATGACTGGGGCCAATATACACCCCTGCTTTAGGCCTCTGAGTAGATATTTGCTGTTATGAAGGACCCTGCTGATTTAACTTAATCTGGATCGAGGTATCCTTATAAAACTGGCTAAAAAATGATTGAATATATGTTGGACATGTCGCTCCTTTTTATTTTCCGGAATAACAATTCTGTGGGCACTGAAACAAATGCCATTTTGAAATCAATAAAAGCGAGATTGATTGTCCTTACTGAATAGCTCTTTTATTGACCAAAGACAAGACCACTTCATTTGTTCTGGATCCCAGCCCTCCAACAAATACTGATTCATGCCTGATCAATCAAGAAACCTTATTCACTCACTGCTTCATATCTCTAAGCAATAAACGTGCAAAAATCTTACCTGAGGTGCCCAAAAGGGCTACAAGTCTACAATTAATCGATAATTTTTTTTTATTGTAACATATAGTTTATTACAAACTTTTATTACAAAACTTTCACCTCCTATCATTATTATTCTCATTTTCTTTCCATGTACACTTGGGACAAATTAATCAGGTCGTATCCGACTCCTTTCTTTTTGATTTAGCTTTCCAGTCCTGGTAAGCACAACACTGTCTATAAAGTTTATCACTGAGCATGATAGGTGGACGGAGCTTCCACTTAATATTCGAAGCCACCAATCGTCCGTGTTCATGTTCAACATTGCAAACTTTCCTAAATGGAGAGTTCGTAAGTCTTTGAGCATCAAACATTCTGTTATTAAGTGTCTTGTTGATTCTATTTCGGTCCCACAGTGTCTACATAGGTTGTCCGTGGTTACCTGATCATGTCTCATGAATAACATTTCTTTAGTCTTGATGGCATTTAATCTGAGTTGAAGAAATCTATCACGGTGATATCGGGAAGGAAATTGCACCAGATATCTTGGAATTACGTTTAGTTTATTCTTTGTGGGTCCGAGTTTTGAAGAGGTTATTAGGCCTTCAAGCTTTTCCAGGTTTTTCATCCATGACCATTCTTGCAGTTTTCGTTTTGCAATTTGTGGTTGTGCCAGCAACAACTCCATTTTTATATCAGCCGCTTGCATTATCACCTTTACACCTTGTGCCCATTTCAATGTTAAGCCTGTATGGTGTTGACAGTTGCTTATCGCGAGTATTTCGTAGGCTGGTTCTGGTTTTGGCATGTGCATCTTTCGTAGCAAGCTAACGACTTCCAGAGCACATTTGAATATAAGTTGTCTAGGGCCAGCTCGTGTCTGATGGCGATCATCGATATATATTTTGGTAGCTGCAACACACTCTTCCAAAATAAACTTTCAAGTTTTACCCAAATTCGAAGGTCCAGATTCCACCCTGTCTCGGACCCATAGGTGATAGCTGGTATTACCTTTTGGTGGTAAAACAGTCTTACTGGAATTAGTGAGAATTTGCCATAAAGGTTATGAATGCGTCTGCCTTGTATTGCCAACGTTTTCATACGTTGTGCAATATCTTGTGCCCAGCTCCATTCCCGTATCGATTTGTTGATAGTTACCCCTAGGTATCTGATTTCTTCAATTTCAGCAATCAGTGTGTCAGCAATCTTCCACCGAAAGTTTTTGTTTTTGTTACCTTTTACTGCTCCGATCTGCATTATTTTCGTTTTGGTAACATTTATCTTTAGTTCATTGATGGTCATGTACTGATGAAGTTGTGTCAGTAGACGTTGTAGTCCTATCTGGGTCGTGTCGACTAGGACTATATCGTCAGCATAAGTTATGCAGTTGATGTGGTGTCCATTTATTTTTGGTGAAAAGCACTTCACATTACTCGGAGCCAAGGGCACGTCTGCAATGAATAGTTTGAACAAGCAAGCAGCAAGCGGACAGCCTTGCTTCACTCCCTTTTGAGTGTTCACGGCTTCTGAGAGGTGTCCTTTTTCATTTAATCTTATCTGAATTGACGTCATTGTGTGGAGTGCTTTTATAGGTTGTAGTAAATTCTCTGGGAAACCCCAAGTTGTTAGTTTCTGCCATAGTTTTTCACGATTTATAGCATCAAATGCTTGATGCATATCGATAAAAGCTATGAATAACTTTGACCTTTTTTCTAGAGAGTCCAGTTTTAGTATGTTTACCAGGGTCAGGTTGATTTCTGTTCCGACTCCCTTGGTGAAACCAGTTTGACGGCATCATTGATTTTCTTCATTTCTGCCCATGCTGATAGTTTCTTTTGTAGGAAGCTCGCAAATATCTTGCCAATTGTATCTAGTAGGGCAATCGGGCGATAGTTGGCAGGATCGGCCCGATTTCCCTTCTTGAAAATTGGAACTATAATGGTTGTTGTCCACGAGTGTGGTATTCTTTTATATTCTGCGATCCTTGCGAATAGTTTGGCGATGAAATTTGACCATTCGTCTTTGTTGGCTTTCAGCATCACATTGGTGGTGCCATCAGGACCGGCCGCGCGCGAGTTGTTCAGCTTTGTGATTGCCGTGGATATATCTTCGGCTTTCTCGTTGCAGTCCCATTCAACTTCCGCTGCTTCATGTGCAAGCATCGAGGTGCTGTTTTCGTTCGCGAACACTCTATTGAAGTGGTTTTTCCAGTCACTTTCCGCGACCCCGCTGGCCATTATGTCCGCGTGGTTTCTGGAGCATTTTTTTATGATTTGCCAGATCTCTCTACAGTTGTTCGATTTTATAAGTCTCAACGTTGCTTTACCTCGTTCTTGATCGCGGAGGAAGGCAAAGGCTTTCACCCAATTGCGGTATTTTTGCTTCCGTTGTTTGATCTTTACAAATGTGTCCAGCCCTCCTTGTAATTTCAGTTTGCGAATTTCTTTTTGTGTCTTCTTTTTTTCTTCGATAACTTTAGTGCTCCAAGCATGGGTGTGGATTTTATTTGATTGCGTCTTCAGGAGGGATCCTTTATTGGTACGGGGTAGAAGCGCACGATAATGTAGAGCCGCTTCGTCGGTCAAGGTCAAGTTTTGGAAGTTCTTGGTCAGTGCAGTTATTTGTTTACTGTTTAATCTTAGTCTCTTTTGCCCATTGTTTACCTCCAGACTCTGGGCCATTCTCGTGATATGTTTTTTCGAGGGTAAGTTCATGGCCAGAACTAGGACATCATGATCGCTGTTTGTTGTCTCGATTATTCTCAGGTTCATGATTTTATGCCAAGAATGTCTTGATAACCATATATAATCCAAGATTTTCTTGTGATCCATGCTGTGCCAGGTGTTCTTTGATGGTAGATCACCTTCTACCTGTCCATTTGCCATGTCGCAATCGCGAGTGTCCATTTCGATTGACCATAGTGCACTTCTTGACAGGTGAGGTGACCTTTTCTTCTTGTTTTTTTTTATTCGGGTCCCATTTGAGTTGAACCAGGTTGTGTTCATATCACCACAGACAATGATGGAAATTTCGCGATCAGTTTGTTGATGTTTGTCTGAGTGCCATTACCGATGACACACATTTTTCACTAGTTATCTGAGCGGGGTTCCAGTACACGTTGATTAAAAGTATGCACTGTTTTTTAGAGGTTTTTTCAGTGTGGTATTGTAGCAACGTGCTTTGCACAAAGATGTTCGGGTTCTCAGCTTCAAGCACTTCCCAGTTGGTTCCAATTTTTATCATTGTTATGAGTCCTGTGAACGGACGACCTTGTGCATTTATTCCTGCAGGGTTTAACAAGGTCACATAGCCATCTTTCACCGGCGTGCTCCTCAGCCATGTTTCTTGGAGACAGATTGCGAAATTTGTGTCTTCCAGGATATCAGTGTTGACGAGTTGCTTTCAGCACTCTGGATTAGCTAATGATTGCTCCTTCCAGTTTTCCCTTTATCACTCAACTGTTGTAGGTTTGGTGCTGTCGTTAGAAGTTGTCTTAACTCGTCCCTGCGCTTTGTGTGGACTGACTCGTTCATGTCGTTTACGCTGTTTTTGGGTTGATTGTTGTGTTTTTCCGTCCATACTTCCGAGACCTCAAAGCCAAGCAGCAAGAGATCCTCTTTTGAAGCCAGTATGGTCTTACGTACAGCATGCGATTTTATGTGGAGATGGACTCTGTCCGCATGTGCTTCCGAAATGTATTCGACTATTTTGGACTATTAGAATGTCATGGGAGGACACCGTTCTTAGAGCCGGTAGTGAGTGTAAAAGTCGCATGACACTTCCTCTGTTTAAGTTGACATTGTTATCTTCGAATACATTTGCGATGAGGATTTTTGAGGCTAGTGGCTTGAGGTCCGCCCTCATTTTCTGTTCGACATGGCTTAGCTCCTTCTGTCTCTGAGCTGCTGTCCGTTTGGGATTCAATTTCACTTGTTTTTTTGCTTTCGAATCTGAGTCCGCCAATCGTTGGTTTTCTTTCATCCCAGTTTGTGAGGCTGTGTAACTGTCCTTTCCTTGACCTCCCCCCGAGTTTCTTGGTCCTTTCTTCACGGCACTCTCGCCATCAGAATTTGTTCCCTTCTGCATTTTTACCAGCCAGGGATTTGTTGTTTTCTTAGCGGCATTTTTGCTCTTGAGTTCCAGTGCATTAAGATGTGTTGGACTAGCCGCTCGTTCCTCTAGGCTGTGTTCATCCCCATAGTCGTCATCGTAGGTCGAGAGGTTGCATAGATCTTCAGATGATGACACAGATTGAATCGATTGTGCATCCGAATCCAATCTTTGGCGTTTTTTGGGATTTATTTTCGGTAGTTTAGACGTTGTGAGTTCAGCATTTTTCGTCGCTTCTGATTTTCTTGGTTTTGATGACTCGCCTTTTTTTTCCCTTTCAAATAGGCCAGATTTAGCAGGTGTGGTTAAGTTTCTTATACATTTCTTTGAATTGCTGGTTTGTTTGTTCGGCGCACAATGTTTCTTTTTCTCTTTTCTCTTGTTTGTAGGGCAGCAACTTGCTCCTTGCACAATCCTGCTTGGAATTCAGTCGTCGGGGGTTTTTGCAGGTCCAGTGAATATTCCGAATGACATTTTTGGTAATGAGCAATGTGCGATGGCCGGAGATTGTGGTATTTGATTCTTTTCACGGCATTCTTTATTTGCCGCTTCTTCTGGCTTGTCATTTGTAGCTGGAACGGGAGCTGCACCTTCGATGTTACTGACTTGTTTAGTCTCCGTGGGGGTGAGTGCAGTGACTCTCGACGGCAAGTGGGTTATTTGAGAGCTTGACTGGTGGAGACGTGTTTTCGTCTAGAGTCCTCGGGTATTCTCTAAACCCAACTTTTTGGTCAACATTGCTCTTGAGGCTCATCGTTTTGGGATCAGGAGGCAATTGTGCCCATTTTGTCACATTGTTATCATTGGGGCTTGATTCATGGACATTTTTCGGATTGCTCTTAGTTTTAATCACTTGGTTCATACATTCGATCATGGTTTCCATCAATTTTTTTTTTTTTCTTTTTCTAAAATGTCTTGAACTGTTATTTCGTTCAATCTGTTAAGCCACAATGTAGAGGTTTCTGCTTCCTTGTCGAGGCGTTCTTGTAGCATTATGTTCATGCTTTCCATTTTTGTTAACTTTTCGTTCAGTTGGCCCAGTATCGCCCCATTGTTTTGTACCGCTTCGTGCAGATTTTCGTAGAGCTTGGTGAACGGAATTAATGCAAGTGAAGTTGCAGATAATTTTCACTCTCCCGTTTTGAATGACTGACATTGTCCAAGATCGGGACATTATTTTGGGTTTGTATTCCTTGTGTAAAAATAGTAGTAAGAATCCTTGCCTAATCCTCTGGGTGCTCTTGTGTAAAATGTGTAAGCCCACCCAGGTCCAGTTCTTATTATGTCTGTGATATCATCCAAATCAAATTCCAGTGTCTCGTGAAATGTCATCAAAAATCTCAGCGCTCACCCCTGAAATCACAGGATCATATACATTTTAAGAAATCTTCAATCCAAACTTGCTCCTGAATTGGATTTGTCTGTAACGGAATATGGGGGATCACCATTCGCGGATCTCGGCAAAGTCAAAATGGATGCACTACTTTTCATAGCTAGCCACCCTAATTGTGTTTTGACCATCCTTTTGATACCCACTGCTGATCTTTGTACTCTTAACCCTCTGCCATAGTAACCTGAGGGACTTTATTAGATCTTCTGTGTTCCCTAGGTATAGTTTTGACCCTGTTAGTCTGATTAGTCTGTTCCAGATCTTTTCTCAGACCGTTTCTTGTTTGTTCCATCGTTTGTTTATTCATTTGTTATGCGCACCAGACTCGTAAGTAAACGGGCGCAGCAGTATAAAGATGCAAAACTTAGAAAGTTGTGAAATATACACCAGATACAGTACTTACATGTTTACAAAATATACAGAATATACACAATGTACAAAATAGGAGCAAAAGGTAAGAATGGCCTATCTAAATACAGAGATAAAATAGTAGACAATGTACAGCAGAAATGTTGCAGGAGTGATAACCATTCATATATCACTTAAGCTCACATATGGGCTGGATTCCATGGTCTTTAAATGTTACACAGTACTACAATATTAATACATGGTGATTAAGTCTCTTCAGGTGTGGGCCAAGTTCAGTCCAGAACGGGTGCTGAGAGGCTTGGGGTCAATGGCGATGTGTTTTATTACACTTTTTCTGAAATATAGTTAAGGTTAGTCCGCTCTCAAATCTTGAGGCAGTGAGTTCCAAGATGTCGCTGCCTTTACAGTGAAGCTATTACCACAGATAGTTGTGAGCTTGTATTTTGGTATGGTCAGACAGTTGTCATTCATAATTCTGGAGGGTCTGATCGAGGTTCTTCTCTGGAGTTTATTTATAAGGTAGCTGGGGGCTGCGTTATTAAGGGCTTTGTGAGTCAAGGAAAGCGTTTTTAATTGTATTTTATTGGACGTGGATAACCATTTGTGCTGGCGTCTCAGGGAGGAGATATGGGTTTTTAATTATACATAGGGCTGCTCTTAAGGCATTGTTCTGTAATGTTTGGAGCTTTTGGATGGTAGATTTATTGGCACCGCAGTATAGGGCATTACAGTAGTCCATTCTAGAGAGTATTGGGGGCTCAGGCCAAGATAAGGCAGCTGTCCTCAGAGAAGAATGGCTTACCGGCTCTGAGTAACTTGCAGGTGTAAGCCGTAGAGGAAGTCAGTGATTTGACCGGTTTCTCAAAAGACAGTGTGCAGTCCAAGTAGAATCCAAGGGTTTTTACCTCCTTTGAGACTTTGATGGTGTTCCCGTCAATATTAAATGAGAATTCTTGGCCAAGTTTTTTGATATTGGCCTGTGAGCCCAGAATTATTAATTCAGTCTAATTCGTAAAGAATATTTTTGGAGATGGGGAATTATGTTGAGCTTTTTGGCTTATCGTAGGGCTACTTTCATATTGAATGTTGATCAATTATGTTGGAGTACACATTTTTGTTTCCCCTTAACCCGGAGTCTCCGGTTCAGTATGTATGGTTTGATCCCAAGGTTGTATATCTATCGGGCAAGGCAAGTGTGTATTTATTTCTTCCTGCTCCTGAGTCTGCATTATCTTTACCAATGGTGTTTCCATCAGCAATGTGACCCATTCCTTTTTCATGGCTTGTTCTCATTCTTTTTTTAACTTTTATTTTTACTTAGTTTCAGGCAGGAGGGTGGGCGGGGGGTAGATGAAAAAGCCTATAAAAAATTAAGTGATCTGTTTCAGGTCGTTCTTGAAAGATCTTTGATTTTTCGTTTACTTTAGCCCCCCAGACAATTTTTGTCCACAGACAATTTTTGTCCACCCTTCTTTTTTTTAATTTTATTTTTTTAGAGAACTTTTTGAATATTGAAGGGGCCGCTTTTTCTATCTGTATGGTCTCTTCAATTGGCTCCTGGATCAGTGAGATTTTCCTTGAATGGTATTGGAAATACTCTACTCAAGCCATTGACGTGTCTTCAATATTCTCGCCCTCCAGTAATGGCATCTGCTCAGGCAGTTGGTGGAGGACTGTAGGAACTTCTCTGACGGAGGACAACCCTCTGCCTTTTTTGTTTATCAAGACCAGATGAACCTCCCAACCCAAAATATGGTCTTCCTTAATTGAGACCTTATTTAGGAGGGTTTTTAATTGGAATGCTTGGTCTATTGCTTTGGCGTCCAGTGTTCCAAATAAATTGGCTAATGTCATCAATGCTGTATTCATGGAAGAGAGGGTCCCCTCCATCCTTGGAGCTAGCAATGTCTTTGTACCAAATGACCTTCTGGGGATTGTGTTGACAAAGGACCCCCCCCCTTGAAGGTCCTCGCAGGGCTTCAATGAGTCCTGTGAGTGGTTTGAAGTCCTTTCATGTTGAAGATTTGGTTTGTTTTTTGTTTTTTTTCTAACAAACGTTATTCATTTACAATCATCTTCAGTTGCTGTAGTGGCCAAAGGCCTAAATAAACTTGTTACATATAATTTGCAGTAGCCACATACCATTATTCAGTCCTAAAGTAATTGATTGTGAATTTTTACAAGTTTTGGGCTAACTTAAACTACAACAATTCAACAAACTTTCCCCATGCCTCCTCCCACTCGCTCCCGGTTCACATATGGTATGGACCAATCCTTCCGCCCTCCGGTGTTTTGTTAAATTAGATTGTACATGGGTTCAAGTTTCCCTGCTCTTTGTTTGTTGGCTCTCAGTTTTGAATAGCTCAACAAGTTCGGCCTAAAATATTGTGCTTCTGTCTGACAAAGTCAAGGAAGGGGTCCCAAATTGCCTGGAATTTCAGATACTTGCCGTCCCAGGGCCCATACTTTCTCCATAGCCGTTAAGTTCCAAATGTGTATCCACCGGCATGCTGTTATAGGGCCATCTGGGTTTTTTCCAGCCTCGAGCGAGGGTCATCTTTGCTGCCATGAACAGGTGGGTAATAAGTGCTGCATTGTTGCCATTTGCCGCATAAATGTCTTCGACCACTGTTCCCAAAAGTATAACTTCAGGCATAGCTGGGAGTTGCTTCCCTGTAATTTCTTTTATATGCCCCAGGACTTCCTTCCAATACAGAACCGCCTTAGGACAGGACCACCACATGTGATATAGGTCTCCCTTGCTGACGCAGTTCCTCTAGCACGTTGGCTGTTCAGTTAGGGATCATTTTGTGCAGTCTATGCGGTGGGGGGGGGTGTCAGGTACCACCTAAAGCAAATCTTATATGCCCTCTCTCTAATGGCTGTGCATTTGGAGGATTTCTGTGCTCTTCTCCAAATTTGGGGCCTCTCCGCCTCAGTGATGGGGGCTCCCATATCCCTTGCCCAATTGTCCATATATGAGAGGATGTCTCTTGTGCTTTGTCCGATAACCTTTACAGTTTAGATATAGCCCTTGCCTCATCCCCTTCATGTAGCGTCAGTTCCAGGCCCATCGTGGTCCTGGTGGCTGCTTTCTTAACTTCCTTTTGTGTTATCCAGTGTCGGATCTGAATGTACGTATATCCATCTCTTTGCACTACGCCAAATTTCTGCTTGCATTCTTCAAATAATAATGGGTTTCCCCCCTGGAAGACGTCCTTCAAGTATGATTGTCCTTGTCCCCAGTTTTCCCAGAACCTTGTCTGCTTGCCCGGTGTAAAGTCTTGGTTATGCCCCATTGAAGTAAAAGGGGCTCTGCCCCGGGATAATGTTCTGCCTTTTCAAGGCTCTATCCCATCCTTTCAGTGAGATTTTGGTTGCCTCTAACAAATGACCCTTTGCTTCCCTGGCCCCCACCCGCAGCCCGTGTATTGTTCTCAGCGGGATTGTGGTCACCCCTTGTTCGATTACCACCCATGCCTTTGACATGTCCTCCCTCTTCTAGTTCATCATTGGTGCTATTTGTGTGGCCAGGACATATACCTCTCCACTTTAGAGACCCCAAGGCCTCCCAGGATTGGTGTTCTTGTTAGAATTTGTTTTTGTATTCTAGGTTTCCCCTTGTGCCATATAAAGGAAGTCAAGTCTCCCTATAGCACTTTGCATATCTTGGTGGGGAACCCTCTATTGGAATTGTGCTAACCACGTATAACAGTCGGGGAAGCAGGGTCATTTTGAGTGCTGCAATGCACGTGAACCAGGATAGTTCCTGGGTGTCCCGTCTATGTAGGTCCTGCCTCTGTTGTTTCACAAAGGGTGTTATGTTCGCTCCGTACAGACTTTTATAATCATTTGTTAATTGGATTCCCAGATAGTCTATTGATTCTCCTTCCCAGGTTAATGGGTATCGTGACTTTAGAACCTTAATCTCCTCCTTCTGTAATATTCAGAGCCTTAGATTTAGTGAAGTTTATGGTAAACCCTTATATCCTAGCAAAGGTCTGTAGACTATCGATATGTTGTCCGCATACAGTGCTATTTTATGTGCAATCCCTCCACATGTGACTTAAACCCCCACCACCCCCCACCCCCCACCGTACTTCAGGATCCTGCCTTAGTATTTCAGCTATAGGTTCCATTGCCATTGCGAAAATTAAGGGCGAGAGCGGGCAGCCCTGTCTTCAAGCCTTGTTGCGAGGACTTTAGGATAAAGCTTGGCGTCAGTATTCAGCAGTTATATCGGCCAGTAGCTAGTGTAGTCTGTG
Organism: Ambystoma mexicanum; assembly: GCF_040938575.1. Classification (NCBI taxonomy): domain Eukaryota; kingdom Metazoa; phylum Chordata; class Amphibia; order Caudata; family Ambystomatidae; genus Ambystoma; species Ambystoma mexicanum. The sequence continues at coordinate 982,354,414 of NC_090928.1, read as the reverse complement.
GCGTCTTTACCCGGCTTGAGTATTCGAATTGTGGTGGAATTTCCCATGTCGGGTGTGACCGTGCCATTATCCCTCATATGGTTGAATAGTTTTGTTAATGATCGCAGCAGCTGGTTATGGAACGTTTTATAGTATCCGCTTCCCAGTCCGTCTGGCCCTGGGGTTTTGTTAGGGGGTAATGCTGGTATAGCATCACTTATTTCCTGTGCAGATATGGGGGCTTGTAAAGCGTTGTCTTCCTCTATGACCTGAGGCAGGGAGATCCTCGACATATAATCTATTTGTGCCTGAGGGTGGAGATGCTCACATTTCAACAACCACTGGTGGAATCTTTCCATTATCTCTAGTTTCCCCTACTCTGTAGCACATAGCTCCCCTTTTTCATCTTAAAACTGTACAATAGAGTTACGGGAGTTTTGTTTGTGGAGTTTGGCCGCTAGAAATGTATTTGCTTTGCCACCCTGGATGTAGTATGTCTGCTTATTGTTAAGTAGTGATTGTGCCGTGCGGTTTGCTACGTGCGATTCTAGCTGGGCTCTTGCATTTCAAACCAGTCTGAGTGATTTTTGGGATTGCCTAGTTTTGTGTTTCAGCTTCATTTAATGCTGTTTCAAGTTTTTTTGAGCCCTCTTTCCTGCATATATGCCGTTGTTTGTGACATGAATTCCCCCCAGACAACTGCTTTCCCTGCATCCCAGATTACTCACCAATTTGTTTCCCCATCATCGTTTTCTTGGAAGTAATTATGTATTGCCTTCTCCATGTGCGCCCTAAGAGCCAAATCCTTCAATATAGTTTCATTCAGCTTTGGCCCATATCCATTTGTAGCAAGACTGGGGCATGATCTGACACATATTCGACTCCTATTTCAACCTTACTAATGTTGGGGAGCAGAGTGGCCGAGACCAGCACCATGTATATTCCCGAGTATCCTTTGTGGACAGCTGAATAATGGGTGAACTCCTTCTGTTGGTCGTGGAAAAACCTCCATGTTTCAATCGCCCCCAGGTCTCTGAAAAGTTTGCCCAGCGCCTGCCTGTTTCTCGCGTCTGCCGCTGTGGGTGGAAGTGTTTTATCCAAGGTGGGATCCATGACACCATTAAAGTAGGCACCAATCACCATCTGACCTTCACACCATCCCCCCAGTCTTTTTAGCATGTCCCTCAAGAATAGATCTTGCCGCTCATTCGGGGCCTATATTGCGATTAGTGTGTATATTTGAGCCTGTAGTATCGCCCCTCCCGGTTGGCCCCGATTAGTATGGATACCCCTTTGGTCTTTCTCCTGCTCGAGGCAAGGTATTGTTTGGGGAACGCTTTGTGACTCAGTCTTCCTTCATCCTCGGGGAGATGGTGCGTTTCCCGTAAGAAGGCAATTGAGGCCTGCATGTCTATTAGTCCCGTCAGAATAGACCGGCGTTTAGCTGGCGAGTTTAGGCCCTGTACATGGAGTGAGACGAAGTTCAGTTCAGCCATCTAGTTTGTGTTCATTCACATTTGGATGTGCTTTCTCCGATTGCTTCTCCTTCTCGTCACCGCCTCCACTGATCCATACCATCCCCCAAACCTGTTTAACCTTATAACATTAATTTCCCCCCAAACCCCACACCCCCCTCCCGCCCTAGTACCCTTCAGATCAAGATTCCTCAGAACCATCCCTGTGCCCCTTTTGGGCAGTTGAGTATCTACTCTAACTTGTACCCTGCCAGGACATGTCTGTCCTGAGTTGGTTCCAGAATGGGTCGTCCCTTCCCTCCGTCCAGGGCAGGTTCAATCTTCTGACATAGTTCACATATTTGATCTTTCCTCCTCCTCCCCGGGATAGAACCCAGCGCGCCTTAACTATCTTATGTCCCGGTTCCTCTAGGCGACCGATCATTTCCGTTGGGGGTGGATGACCATTCCCACTGTCTAGCGCTTCCGCCTCTGAGGCTGCGGGTAGAGTTTGTGTCTGGGTGCAGTTCTTCTTCCTTTCATTCCCTCCTTGCAGGTAGTGATGCGCTGTTTGTCCTCCCAGGTAAAATGTAAGCCAAAGGGGTATGCCCATCTGTAGGAGATCCCCTTGGCTCTTAACGCTCTCGTGACCGGCACCATAAGTCTCCTTTTTTGTAGGGTTGATAGGGCCAAGTCCTGTAACAGTTGGACTTGCGCCCCGTTGATGGTGACCGGCTGGAGGTTTCTTTCTGCGCTGAGAATTTCCTCCATCGTGTATGAAGTCATTTCCAGGAGGACATCTCTAGGTCTGGCACCTGGATCTCTTTTTTTTTTTTGGGGGGGCAACTCTGTAAACTGTCTATATGTATGTCCTCTGGGTGGGTGTCAGATATCAGGCTACTGAAGCAAGTTTCCATTGTCTCTTGCAGGTCTTCATCACCAATAGACTCGGCCAGGCCTTTGACTCTTATGTTGGATCTTCAGGATATATTTTCCAGATCCTCTGCCTGAAGTTCCAGGTTGTGGGTCACCCTAGCGATTTGTTCCAGAAGTACACTGGTCTGTTTTGAATCTTCAGAAATTTCTGAGAGCCCCGCTTCTGTCGCATCTACTCTCTCTCCTAGGTCTGTGATGTCCTTTTTGACTTCCTGCAGCGAGGAGCGCAGTTCTTCTCTTTTCCCCAGTTGATCCTGGAGGGATCCCATCATGCGGCTCTCCATTCCCTTAAGGCACTCCTGGAGTTCCTCTTTATTCAGTGCCATGCTAGTGGTTGTTTCTGCGGTTCTTCGGGAGTTGAGTTCCTCCGTTGTCGCCTCGCTCTGGGGCTCCCCCCTCTGCTGTCGTCTCCAACAGTGTTCCAGCTGTCGCTCTCCTACCTTCAGTGTGTTTTTGGCTTTTGACAGGGCGCCTTTGGACTTGGCTCCTGGCATCTGTATGTTTCCCAGAGGGGGCACCCAGCAATGCAGGCCGACTAAGTTGGGGCTTTGTTGGATTGGTGAGCTCTGTTAAATACTTTAGTGCAACCTAGGCGGTGTGATGGCACAGCACTGGCGGTTAGTCCACCGCAGTTGGTTTCCTCTGGGGCCCTCTTCTGTTTCCTCTCATCCTGTGGGTTATGCTAAAGCGTATATCTTCCAGCACACTCTCCTGGGGCTCATGTGTCTGTTCCCTGAGATTAACAGTGGGCTGATTGCGGGGGCCCCGGCTGGGTTCGTTCCGCCTTGTTGCAGGATTTATCTCCAGAGCTAGTTTGTGTTCGGGCACGCAATGGAGTGGGCTTATCTTCAGTGTGCCCCCTGGCAAGGTCCCACTGCTGTGGAGCATTGGCCCGCACTGGACCAGTGTTCCAACACGTTGTGGGCCGTAGGTAACGTTCTTTCGAGGGGATTGGGTCCTCCGACGTATTCCATATCTGACAGTAATCACCACAGCTGTGCTGCTTTCGGAAAATTTCCTGCGTTTATGACGTCGATGCGCCGTCCCCGAGGACCTCCTCCGACGGCCGACGTCACCCGTAGCCTCAGTTCTGTTTTTTCCGCGAACGTGTTCGCTTCGTGAATCTCGGTACGCCTCAACTCTTTGGAGTTTGTTGTATTCTTCTCGGTTCTTTGAACCTGTTCGGTTTTTGTGAAAACCTGGTTGTGACGATGTCTACCTCGTCTTCAACCCCGCGACCGGGCTTCAAGAAATCCGGGGACTGTGGGTCCAAGATGTCATTAACGGTCTCACACGACGCCTGACTCTGGTGCCTCGGGGAGGCCCAAGACATGGATGACTGTGTCGACTGCCAGTCGCTCACGGCCAAGGCCTTGCGGGAGCGCAAGAAGAAGTTGTCAGTAGGTAGGGTGTCTAAGCCCAGGAAGTCGAGGTCTGCGGGGCTTTCGACGGATGATTCGAGAGGCGACTCTCCGCGTCGTCGGAGGTCCGGTGGGTCTCCTTCCAGGAGTCGGTCTCGCCACTCCTCTGCCTCTTCGAGGCATTCCCGGAAGCGCCGGCATCGGTCGCCTTCCCGTCCTCTTCCGAGGACTCCGCCCGTCGGCAGGTCGCTTATCCCACCATGCAAACGACATAGGAGGAATGGGCTTCCTTCGGGAAGAAGATGTTGGCGATTCTTGAATTGCAGGGCACTGGTCCGTCCGCGCCTCCGAGTGGGGGTCGGTTGTGATCGGTCGAGAGACACCGCTCGCACGCCTTCGGGCTCGAGTGGTTGGCACGGTTCGCAGGAGAGGTCCTGCTCGGGAAGGGTAACCGTTCTCGCCATGCCCGTTCCAGGTCCCAGTCCTCGACGCGCTCGAGACCGCGTGATCCTGTGCAGTCTTCGAGGAAGACGTCGACGTCTGTGGAGACGAGGTCGACGACGACCTCTGTCTAGGCTCTGCCTCCGAGGGGGTCGTCGACGCTGTCGGCGCCTAGGTCGTCTAAGGACACGCTCGGAGCACTGGCTTAGAGGCCTGTGTTGACGCCTCCGATGCTGTCGGCGCTGCGGCTGACGTCGACGCCGATTCTCCCGGGCACAGGGGTAGCCCCTAGAAAGGCTCTGGCTAAGGTCAGGCATAGCTTTGGTCCCCAGGTGTCTTCCTCTCGCCGTCTGGAGTACATTTCAGAGGGTGATGAGGACTCTGATGAGGGCTTGGTTCCGGTTACGGTGCCGGATGTGCTTCTCTCGGGCCATACCCAATTTGATGACCTGAGGCAGTCACTGCATGATGCCAGTGGACTGGACACCTCTCCGGAGGTGGAGTTTTGTAGGCCGGAGCCTGGCACTCATGCCGATTCTTCGTACCGGCGCCTTATGTCTCGGGTCACCGAGTACTTGGGATGGTCGGCTCCCCCAGGGGAGTTTGTTCAGGGTGATCTCACGGACATCCTCGATCTTGGTCCCCCCACTGACCCGGTACTGCCGTTTCATATGGCTCTGCAGAGAAGGGTGGCGGCGGCTTGGACTGCTCCAGAGAGCCTCCCGGCAGTGGGCAAGTCTTTGTCGCGAAAATACCGTCCAGCCAATAGCGACCCCTGCTACTTGTCCAGGCACCCCACTCCGGAGAGTTGGGTGGTGCAGGCGGCTACGGCCCCGGCAAAGCAGGCGTCGTATCCTACCATCCCTCTGGATAGGGACGACAAACCTTTTGATGGCTGGGCGAAGAAAGTGTTTTCTTCCGGGGGTATGGTGCTTCAGGCGGCCAACTCCGTATGTGCCTTGTTGGTTTCACACACACTCTGTGGAACTGTGTTGCATTAGCGGCTGAACATATTCCCGAAGGGGACGAACGGGATGGTTTCCTTGCTATGGTTCAGGATGGCAAGGATGCCATGTGTGAGGCCATTCAGTCGGGTTTGGACAAGGCAGATTATGTCAGCCGGTCCATGGCGGCGAGCACCGCAATACACAGGTTTGCGTGGTTGCGGAAGCCGGGGTTCGCTCCTGATGTGCAGTCCCAGCTCCTCAACATGCCCTTTGACGGTGAACATCTTTTTGGCAGCAAGGCTGACGAGAGCCTAGAGAGGTTGCAGACCTCCAAAGCTGCAGCGAAGTCGTTGGGCGCTGCAGTTCGACAACCTCCGCCTTTTCGTCCTAGAGGACCACAATGGAGGGGAGGTTCCTTTCGCTATTACTCGTCCTTCAGTAAAGCGAGAGGAGCTGTCAGTCAAAGAGGCCACCGTAAGAGTGCCAGAGGTGGAAAACGGGGTACTCGAGGTGCCAAGGCCGCTCGGGCAGTTGCCTCTTTGCCCTCAGGCAACGCGGCAGCCGCTACCACTCAGTCATGAGACCAGGTCCCATGGTTCGCCGGTTGGACGAAGGCTGGCGCAGCATCTTGTAGAGTGGCGTGCCATTACTTCAGATGTGTGGGTTCTGGAGATCATAACCCATGGCTACTGTCTTCCCTTTCGGCAGAGGCCTCACGACAATCCACCTGGAAACCTCTCTTTGAAGAGTCTGGATCCGCTCCTTGCGCAGGAAATTCAGGCCCTGCTGGAGCAAGGCGCCATAGAACTGGTGCCTGTAGCAGAGAGGAACAAGGGATGGTATTCCCCTTATTTTTTGATTTCAAAGAAAGACGGGGGATTGAGACCCATCATGGACTTGCGCGGTTTGAACAAACTCCTCAGGAAGGACAAGTTCAAGATGGTTACTCTCTCTCAAGTCCTCCAGGCCCTTCAGCTTCAGGACTGGTTGGTGTGTCTCGACCTCAAGAACGCTTACTTCCATGTGCCGATCCATCCCAAGCACAAGAAGTACCTGATGTTCGCGGTTGGCGACTCGCACTTTCAGTTTCGGGTCCTGCCGTTCGGATTGACCTCCGCCCGAGGTTTTTCACCAAGCTCATGGTGGTGGTGGCAGCGCATCTCAGGAAAGGGGGGATTCACGTCTACCCCTACCTGGACAATTGGTTGATCAGGGGGAGCTCTCCCGAGCAAGTCCGGGATCATCTGTCCGTCACCTGCCACTCCCTTCACAAGCTGGGCTTCTCCCTCAATTTAAAGAAGTCCCATTTGATGCCAACACAGCGGCTCCAGTACATCGGAGCAGTGCTCAACACATCCCTGGGGCTGTGTTTTCCTCCCCAGGTGAGGGCTCTTCACATTCAGCAGATGGTGCACAAGTTTCAACTTGCCCAGACTCTCCCAACGTCCGAGTTCTTGAGACTGCTCGACCTCATGGCATCCTGCATTTTTCTGGTGCCAGAGGCCAGGTTGCGGATGAAATCTTTGCAATGGGCACTCAAGCTCCAGTGGTCTCAGTCCTCCGGCAGGATGTCGGACCCTGTTCAGGTGCCGCCCTTGGTCGCCCAGGACCTTCTGTGGTGGGCCGTCTAAGGCAATCTGATGAAGCGGGGCCCCATTTTGGCTGCCCTGGCCGGAGGTGACGATCGTGACAGACGCATCCCTCACGGGATGGGGAGCTCATGCCAACGAGTTGACAGTCAGCGGTCGTTGGTCTCCGTTGGAGTCCAGACTCCATATCAATCTGTTGGACCTGAGGGCCATCAAGCTAGCCCTGAAGGCTTTTCTGCCGACTGTCTGAGGAAAGACTATCCTGATTCTAACAGACAACACGGTGGCAATGCACTACCTCAGCAAAAAGGGGGGGGGCAGGGTCACTTCCTCTGTGTAGGGAGGTGATGCAGCTCGAGTTCTCATCCAGAAGGAAGTTTCGATCTCGGCTGTTCATCTGGCCGGAGACGACACCGAGACGGCGGACGCTCTGAGCAGTCGGAGCACGATCTCTCACGAGTGGGAGCTGGCTCAGGAGATTCACTTCGAGATCTTCGCCCTTTGGGGGACCCCTCAAGTGGATCTCTTCGCCTCCAGTGTCAACCGGAAGTGCGAAAGGTTCTGCTCGCAGGAATTTCCTCCAAAAGGAGCCTTAGGAGACACGTTCGTGGTGGAGTGGTCATTCCCACTGCTGTACACGTTTCCTCCAGTCCCCCTCATCCCGCAAGTACTGCGCAGGTTACGGAGTTTCGGTTCCCGGATGATCCTCATTGCTCTGGGCCCGGAGGACGTGGTACCCGGACCTTCTCGACTTGTCCATCTGCCCTCCACGTCTTCCCTACCGAGACGATCTGCTCTCATGGGAGGGGGGGGTTAGGTTCTCCATCCAGAGGTCATATCCCTCAACCTTCACGCTTGGCTTCTGAAAGGTTGAGGTATAAGGATTGGGACCTCTCTGAAGACATGTTGGAGGTGTTGCTCTCGGCCAGACAGCCGGCAACAAAGTCTCTGTACCGTTGCCATTGGCATAAATTCTGCGACTGGTGTAGAGTTAAGTATGTGGATCCTTTTGAATGTGACATTCCCATGGTTCTGTCTTTTTTGCTTTCTTTGGCCCACAGGGGCTTGCAAGTGGGGACCATTAAAGGTTACCTGGCGGCGCTGTCCATATTTAAGCGCTCGTCCGAAGAATATTCCTATTTTAAGATTCCTTTAATTTCTCAGTTTTTGAAAGGGCTCACTAATGTGTTTCCTCCGTCACCTTTTCTGGTGCCCGGTTGGGATTTGAATCTTGTTCTTAAGTTTCTTATGGGTGCTCCATTTGAGCCTTTGCATTCTTGCCCTTTGAGACTGTTAACTCTGAAAACAGTGTTTTTGGTTGCGGTTACTTCCGCTCGCTGAGTGAGTGAGTTATAGGCACTTTCAGTTAAGCCACCCTTCACTGTGTTTCACAAGGACAGGGTTGTCCTTAGAGTTCGTCCTTCTTTTCTTCCGAAGGTAGTGACGGAATTTCATTTGGCCCAGAAGGTTGTTCTTCCGGCATTCTATCCTCCTCCGCATCCTAGTAAGGAAGAGGAGAGGCTCCATAGGCTTGATCCTAGGAGAGCTTTAAGCTTTTATGTTTCACGCATGTCCCGGGTCAGAGTGGACGATCAACTCTTTATTGGTTACGCTGGAAAGCGTTTGGGGCAAGCTGTGACGAAACGGACTTTGTCTCGCTGGATTATTTTGGCCATCTCGGAGTGTTACCGCTTGGCGGGTAAGGACCCACCGGCTGGCTTGCGGGCCCATTCTACCAGGGGTATGGCTCCGTCTATTGCCCTGCAGAGGGGTGTTCCTATTCGCAACATCTGTGATGCAGCCACCTGGGCTTCAGTACATACATTTGTACGTCACTATTCCCTCGATTCCAGCCGAGCACAGGATCTGGCCTTTGGCAAGGCGGTCCTTTGCTCTGCTATTTGATTGGCTATTCTAAATCTTGATTCTAAATTCTTTCCCTCCTCCTTGCTCTGGTACTGCTTTGGGAGTCTGTCATAGATATGGAATACGTCGGAGGACCCAATCCCCTCGAAGAACAAGTTACTTTCTTACCTGGTAACGTTCTTTCGATGGGATGGTCCGACGACGTATTCCATATCGCTCCCGCCCTGCCTTCCCCGCTGCAGAATTTCTTTTGCGATTGCAGCTTACGTTCCGCAAGGCTTTGTGTCTGACTGGCAGTTGACTAGTGTCACACGTTCTGGGGGAAAAAACTACAACTGAGGCTACGGGCGTCGTGCGTCCTACTTATCACATCGGATGACGTCGGACGTCGGAGGAGGCCCTCGACGATGGCGCATCGACGTCATCGACGCAGGACGCAGACGCCGAAAAAAGTTTCCGAAGCAGCACAGCTGTGGTGATTACATGTCATAGATATGGAATACGTCGTCGGACCATCCCATCGAAAGAACGTTACCAGGTAAGAAAGTAACTTGTTCTTCTTGCCCTTTGAGACTGTTAACTCTGAAAACAGTGTTTTTGGTTGCGGTTACTTCCGCTCGCAGAGTGAGTGAGTTATAGGCACTTTCAGTTAAGCCACCCTTCACTGTGTTTCATAAGGACAGGGTTGTCCTTCGAGTTCATCCTTCCTTTCTTCCGAAGGTGGTTTCGGAATTTCATTTGAGCCAGAAGGTGGTTCTTCCGGCGTTCTTTCCTCCTCCACATCCTGGTAAGGAAGAGGAAAGGCTCCATAGGCTTGATCCTAGGAGAGCGTTGAGCTTTTATATTTCGCGCATGTCCCGGGTCAGAGTGGACGATAAACTTTTCATTGGTTACGCTGGAAAGCGTTTGGGACAAGCTGTGACGAAACAGACTTTGTCTCGTTGGATTATTTTAGCTCCCTCCGAGTGTTACCGCTTGACGGGTAAGGACCCTCCGGCTGGCTTGCGGGCCCATTCTACCAGGGGAGTGGCTGCGTCTACTGCCCTGAAGAGGGGTGTTCCTATTCATCACATCTGTGATGCAGCCACCTGGGCTTCGGTATATACTTTTGTACCTCACTACTCCCTCAATGCCATCGAGGGAGTATTGAGTAGTTGGAGTTGGTGAGTAGAGGGAGTAGTTGCCAAAGGCCAGATCCACAGAGGGCAGGATCTGGCCTTTGGCAAGACAGTCCTTTATTCTGCAATTTGATTGGGCATGCTAAATTTGTGTTCTCAATCCTTTTCCCACCTCCTTGCTTGGTACTGCTTTGGGAGTCTGTCATAGATATGGAATACGTCGGAGGACCCAATCCCCTCGAAGAACAAGTTACTCTCTTACCTGGTAACGTTATTTCGATGGGATAGTTAGACGACGTATTCCATTTCGCTCCCTCCCTACCTTCCCCGCTGCAGAATTTCTTATGCGATTGCAGCTTGCGTTCCGCAAGGCCTTGTGTGTCTAACTGGCAGAAAACTGGTGTCTCACGTTCTGGGGGAAAAACTACAACTGAGGCTATGGGCGTTGCGGGTCCTACTTATCACATCGGGTGACGGTGCATCGACATCATGGACGCAGACGCCGAAAGTTTTCCGAAGCAGCACAGCTGTGGTGATTACTGTCATAGATATGGAATATGTCGTCTGACCATCCCATCGAAAGAACGCTACCAGATAAGAGACTAACTTATTCTTCCCCCTCGTCAGTCAGCTCGTCATTTCAGCTGTTAGGTATGTCCAATCTGAGGGGACCAGCCTTGCTAGATCTCCCCTGCGTGCGGGTCCTCGGGCAATGCTTCAATCACCCAGTGTCCTGCCCAATTCGTTTTTGTTCGGATGCAGTTGCCGCCAGGACCAGTGTTTGCTGGGATTTATGGGTCCTGGGCGCCGCTCCCCGCGTAATGAGCCGGTGTAGGGCGCCAATTTAGCCTTCTGCAATGGGTAGCACCTGCGCCAGGTTACGTGTATCTGCAGGTCCCAGCCCTGTGTATCAGCTCAGGATGAGGTACTGGTGCACCGTTGTGTGGCACTTGGCTTTAGCTGATGTGGGCTATCTGGACACTCCCCTGCACCTTTCAGGCGAGTCGTCGGAGCCCGCTCCTCCCGCCTCTCTCCTGCGCACTGTCTGGAGGATAGTTGGGTTCTTTCTGTTGCCGGCTCTGATGCGGATCACTGGGCACCGATATTGGCCCGGTCTGCAGATTTTCTGGGGTCCTTTAGTTCTCTCCACCAAATTCACTTTTGAGGTCACTTGTGTCGATCGCCGTACACAGGGCCGCCGTAATGTCAGCACCCTGCTCTGCAACCCGATGGATGTGTCTGGCCGGCGAGTCCCACTCTTTCCTTTCACTCTGCAGTTCCGGGCAGTCGGACTGGTCGCCTGGAGCTTTGTCGCCCTGGGGCAGTGCGGGCCTGGATGTCTCCTCGTTCGATGCCGGGGGAGGAGGAAAGGTGGAGATTTACACCTCACACTGCTGATGTATCACCTTTTGCTGTGCCGCTTGGACGGAGCTCCGGTGCGTGCACCCTCAGGGGACGGCGGCCATTTTAGCATCCCTAGTTTGTTTTTTTGTAAAGAAACCTCTTATATCCGTGGTTGATGACTTGGAGTGCTCCCGTGGGGCCGCCAGCCTTGTCTTCCGTTTCCCTCGGAATAATGGGGAGGAGGAATTCAAGATGGAGCCCAATGTTCTAGGGGAATTGTTTTTTGACATTTCTGACGTTAGTACCTATGTGTATGCCATTTTTCAATTATGCCGGTAAATTCCAATAAGTCTTAATCTAGTCAAATCCAAATAGATTTAAGTGATAAGACTGCACTACACAATCTAAAGTCTTGAATATAACAATACACCCCTTCAAATATTCGACAACAATGGAAGAATTCCTACTTAGCCCCCAGCCCTCAACCGCTTAACAGCACTCACCGAGCCCAGGTCTTTTCAAACAATTTGGCGGGCATGGGCGTGGCCAAAGAGCACTATTTAGCATTTTCAAAGTAAATATGTCCAGTGTTCAAATGAATGATCTGCAAACAAATGAAAAAGTGAGTACATTTTCGTCCAAATAGTCCTGTTGTGTAAATGTGTCATGGTTTTAGATCGTTCCACCCTACCTCTGAGATCAATAGGAAATCAGCAGCTTGTTACATAGGTTCACCAGCATAACAGTACTCGCGTAGCACTCCAGGATGCACCGGCCTGGTCTTTGCAAACAATTTGGCCTGAGTGGGCGCATCCAAAGAACACTAGTTAGAATTTTCAAAGTATTTCCGTCCAACAGTGTCCAAATAAATTTTCTGAGATCAATAGGAAATAATCAGCAGCTTGTCAGAGAGGTTCATCAGCGTAACGGCACTCACGGAGCACTCCGTTCTATTTGTTATATTCTTTCTTATTGGATTAGCAGCATCAATGTCCTGCATGACCGCTTTCGAGTTCTTGCATAAGGTCCTCATTGCAGAGATTGATATTAAGACTTGATGAGCAGGTGTTAAAAGCAGCTGATGGGTGTCTGGCATCACCCTGTGGGCAAGAGCTACCATTTGGTTACCGGGGCTTAGTGTATTGCGTTCGTAGGGCCACAGATATGATTTTGAAGTGGGAGTATTTTACTATTGTACTCACTATTTTTTTATGCTGTTAGTAAAATGATTCATTACCACATGCCTCAACATCTTTAAAGCCGTGCTATACCTGCAGGTCGAGTAACTTATTTTATCTACTCACCGTAATGCACTTGACACATGAAGATGGTGGCACAATTTCTGCATTCAAAAGATGGCAACACATTAAAAAATATTACCAGCAATGTTAATATGCCTTTGCAATGTTCTGTTCCTCCTGGACAAGTTGCAACTCATATGTCCCGCAGAAAGCGCAAGAGCCCCCAAATGTGAGGTACCATTAGGCAGGGCTAATATAAGGGTTACAATATGTTTCGGTGACCGCCTTAGAAGTATGAATATGTATAAAAGTTAGGATTCAAGTTAGGCTAAATAGTTCCATACTGCAAGGACCATCAGCAAAGAATATGGTTAATGTGTGTTAGTACGTGTTTAAATAAAGTATCACTAAATGGTGCAGGATGTTATCAGATGTTATCAGAAAGAACATATGCTGCAAACTGAAAGAGAATTATATTGATCTGATCAACCTTGGTGCCCCTACAGTACAACTGCTCACTAATCTGTTTTACATTGCACTACATCAGTGGCAGAAGCGGTGCAGAATTGGTTACGGTTCACTGCTTATAGTCTGCTACATATATAAACTAATTAATATGGATAAGCAGGGCCATTCACGAATATATATGAACCCGGTCATCTCCATATTTTAAGGGCAACAATTTACATTTTGAAGCTCGACGGTTGGTAACTTTTTTTATTCCCTGCGGGGCTGGATGAGTCGTGACCGCATCCACCAGGAACACCACATGCATCCGTCTCCAATGCAGTTGCTGCTCCGCCCAATCCCCTCTTTTCTGATCTGTTAGGAACATTAAAAAAATAAGAGCCCAAACCTATAATCTGTCAAATTTGCATTGTCCTTAACACTTGCTCAGGAGTCTTTTATTCTTTGTGCTGCAGTATTTTGAATGGACACATGGCTTGCCCTCTGCTCTGCATCCTCGCTACACACAGTGAACCTGTAGTTGGTTGGGGATTATTGCTGAATCTCTTGAGTTTAGAGCTGAAATTGTCTCAAACTGACACATTCAGGATCTGTCAGGTGCCAGCCTCACTGACCAGGCCCCCCATCCTGAGCTATCACCTCTGTTGCCCACCATGAAATGGCCATTAAATGACCATTACCATGTGTTCATTTTTTAAATTTTATTTTTTATTGTGCAACGGTTTTACTGCAAACTTTACACAAATTAGTTAATAGCTCAATTACAATCTGAGAAGTAAAGAACATTTTTAAAATACAAAGAATTTGGTTTTTAAAACCCTTTAAGGTGCTACACTCTTGGGTTAAAGCTAATAAGATATACATAAATCAGTAGATCACCATTTTTAGATTTAGTGTGCAGTCCTGGAACAGATAGCCTTCATCTTCATCCACTATGTTGGAATGTGTACATTGGAGGTCAGATGAGTATTTTGACATACTGACGTATCGTTGTTGTGCAGCACCAGTTGTAGGCCACAATACCTTTTTGTGCTTACTACTTCCCAGTGACCACTCTTGATACCTTGGCTTGGGTCTCTGTACACATTGAACCCATAGCCACTATAGAGCCCCCCTTCCCTAGACCTACTTCACCAACAGGCTTAATCTGTAGACTGCTACAGAATGACTTCCAGTTAATTGAGATTGATATGCTGCACTGCTGCCATCTGAGCCGTCATGCAAAATGCATTTTGTGGATACATGCATTTCAGTATCAAGCGCCATAAAAATGGTATTCGATTCCTCCTAAAAAGTACTAAACTATACTTGTGGTACCGTGTTTCATCATGAGGTGTGCCTGAAAAGTGACTAGTGCGCCACTTATCTGTAGAGCACCACATAGGGAAAATATAAATTATATATGATCTGTTATTTTTCACATTTTGGAGATGTTAAAGATGTGCATTTCTGAGGCTTGTGGATTTGCTTGGAATCGAATGCTTTAAATGGGCAGACATCTAGTGGTTGGTGCAGAGTGTTACATGATTTCGAAAAGGGACCAGGACTGGTAGTTTCAGTAATTACTATACCCACTGTGATATGTACTGTGCCCACGATCCTTCATAAGTCGAGGTCCTCAGATTGATATTTTTGCTATTTTTTTTTGCCATCTATTTGGTAGCACATAGCAGAGCTTGTGCAAATAGTACTCTTGCTTGCAATCGAATGGTGTAATATTGAAACTTCTATTTAACTGTTTTCTTGACCGTCCCTGCCGATACCTCTCCACGGAGCATGACAACCGGAAGATTGATTGTACACAGCACACAGCAGCATTGGAGATCATCGTTCAACAGCCTACATCCCCAGGCTTCGTCTTCAACAGTAGGGGTAGTGGGGGGGGGACACTTTGTTTTTTCTATTTGGAGGAGAATGTCTCCATACATTGCCCCGTTAATAATTTTAATCTAGCTGTCCACCTGCTTTCGCCCTGGAAAATCCACCATTTAAATTGTCCCGTGTGTAACAAAAGGTTTATGTGGAATGACACTCCTAAGGTGTGTATTGTCTTCCTAGAGACTACTGGGAGGATAAATGCTGGTTGTGCGCCAAGATTGGCGGGCGAACGCTGAGCGGCCTTTGCAATGCAAGTTGAGGCATCAACGGACTACCCTGCCGGTGTAGAGGAATCTGTTCCATAACAGGGACAGCCCTGGCATCTGGCAACAGAAGATTACTGAGGGCCAGCCCAATTCTGACCTGCAGGCGTATTGTTTTGCTATGGAGAATTATCCTGGCAACAAGGCTAGACAACCTAAAGCCATTTCTGTGGATTCCGTAGGGATGCCTAGTAGGACTTTTTCGACTCCTTCATTGACTGTGGCTGGTATCCTCAGTGCCTAGCGGTTCTGTGGAATAAAGGACCACTGCTCCTAGTGCCTCACCCCCGATGCACGCTCAAAAGAAACATCCACGCCGACCATCTCGTCAACAAAAGATAGTACAAATATAAATAGGCCAAATCGCATGCACTGACGACAACCATTTCGACACATTTAGAAAAACAAATGTCCACACACACAAGAGCAGCTCCACTGTAACAGATACGATTAAAAAGAAAAAACAGGAGAGGCCAAAGCCCTGAGAGATTTGTGGAGTAAACTGCGATAAAAGGATCGTTATCCTCCTACAAAGGCTGAATCCAGGTGGGGGAACTCCTGGGGACTCCAGCGATACCTTCCCGAGCTCTGGGGGTGCCCGGGTCCCTGAGATATTTGACTTGGAGCTTCCACGCTCCCCCTCCTCCCTCCTGGCCTGTGCCGGGCACCTCCTCCCCGCGGATGGGCGCTGCGCCGGGATCAATCTGAGGAATCGACACCCCTCGCCTCTGCCGGCATCGCTGAAAGCTCGTGGGAGCCCCTCGGAGACCAGAGCCATCGTCCAACGAGCCCACCTTCAGCTCCTGCTGCGGCAGTTTTGGACGACAGTACGCCCCGGGCCTCCGCGGCCGGACCCCAGCCTGCCGCACACATGTCTGGGTATCTCGACCCGGGCCTTCGCAGGAGCTCGCCCGAGCCCCTTCCTCTCCTCGCCCCCCCGGCGGTGGGGAACTTCTTTGCAACAACCCCCCCCCCACTCCTGATGCGACACAACCCTCAGAGGCCTACACCTAATAGGCCCTGGCCGACGCAGGAGCGCGCCTGGGCCCCCCTGTGGAGTGCCGGGCCCATCGTGGGGTTCACCACCCTACTTATGGGCCTACTACTTGCCATCCACAGTGACTACCACCCCGGCGACCTTGGAAAGCACCCACCGGCCCCACGTCGGAGTAACCGTGAGTACTGGCTGTCTGGGGGGGGGGGTTGGGGCCCGACCCGCCCATCCTAACCACCACACCTCATCGGAGTTGGTAACGAACCGGGGGGAGACCTCAAGGAACATTGGGAAACCTCGAAGATCTAGAGGTGGAGACACCCCCATGAGTTGGAAAGAAACCCTGGCAGGATACCAATTCACTCCCCGAAAACAAGAGACGGAGATCAACTCCCCACCTACGCCAACCCCCGACATGAACACCATGCAGAACAATATCCAGACAATCCTAGACGAAATCAGGGGGATGAGAACGGACATGGGAGCCAAGCTGGCTGACCTCACCGCCAAGGTCTCCACGTTGGAGGACAGAATGGAGGGGGTAGAGAATAACCAGGCGTCCACCGTCTTCTTGGAGGCTCAGATGGAGGCAAGGTTTAAAGAGATGCAGCGACGCGAGGGGGAACTCTGCCTCAAAGTGGATGACATGGAAAATCGTGAACGGAGATGTAACCTGCGATTCTTCGGCCTGACGGGGGTGGAGGGGGAGACCCAGACCGGCCTGGAGGTCAAAGTGCAGGAGATCATTAGGATTGTCTTGGGAATTGACTCCGGTGAAACCATCCTGATTGATAGGGTTCATCGAGCTGGCGGAGGCGGTAGGGGCCCATGCTCCGTGCTTGCGAAGTTCCACTATTACAGAGACAAAGCAAAAATACTTGAAAGAGCTAGAACTCTAAGAGAGATACAATACGACAACTCCAGGGTGGCAATCTACCAGGACCTATCCGCCCTCACGCTACAAATGAGGAATAAATGCGGTCCGATCACTAGGTGGCTGCAGGAGAAGGGGGTCCGGTACCGCTGGGGACACCCATTCTACCTATCCTTTGAATGGCAAGGGGAAAACTTTCAGCTCGTTACAGAAGAGGACATCCAGAGAGGCATCGACAAACTGATCGAGGTCCGCCCAGGGCCCTCGGGGGAGAACGGCGGATCTGACAGAGGCCCGAGCCAGGCCCCACGGGGCCCTGACCTCAGCCAGGGGAAACGCAAAGTGAAGAGCACCCGGAAATTCAGAAAAACCAGGCACCCCTCGGAGGGACGTGGAGGACCCGCATGACTATCGGACAGAGGAGAAGTTAAAAGGAATGCAGTGCCGATCTGTTGTGGTTCATTCGCTCACTCGCCCTCGTGGCTGTTGGCGAATTGAGGAGAGACATTTGTTCTACTTTTGTTGATGCCAAGGCCCGCGCGATGGATCCGAATGATTAAGAGGGAAGGGGAAAAAGTTAAGAAATGTGATGTTATTGTATTGCATTTGCCCGCAGGGCCCTCATGAGCCCCTCCATGTTTGGAGGCGTGTTATGTTGTATTGTGATGTTGCCACGGTTGGCGAGGCTTATGCCGAAATTGATAGTTGAAGGTTTCGGGTCCTACCTGTCTGAAACACGGAATGGTGGTGTTTTCTGTTGTCAGAAGGTGGCCAGGTGCGTCCCCCGAGACCTTCGAAAAAGCTCCCCGATTCACACTGGAAGCTAGTTCACGGTTGGACCCAGCCCCTATGAGACACAAGACACGCAGGGGGAGTGGAGGGGGCTGTGGTGGGGGAGATGTTGTAGAAGAATTGGACCACCACTAAACCTGTAAAATGTTCCTATAGGTATAACCTGGAGGGTACGATCCACACTATTTCTCTCTCGGGGCCCGGGCAGGTGGGTCGTTGACTAAACCTGATGTATGTCGGGCGATGGAGACGGACACCTACCAAAATGGTTAAGGGAAATGGGGAACAGGGTAGGGGGCAGCAAATGGAGGAGGGCAAAGAAATAGGGAACGCCATGCCATAGTTCTGGGGTTCAAATCTACGGATGATAACGGGGGCACTCACTGAGGCTTCACAGGGCAAGTATAGCGACGACCATGGTTGAAGGTCGGATCGGTACGCTCAACGTGAAAGGTCTCAACTCGCAAAACAAGCGGTCTCTCACAAGTAACTTATTCCGCAAACAGAAATTACTGGCCCTCTTCCTACAAGAAATCCACTATAGAAGGGGGTCCGAGTCAACGATCAAAGGAAAGGAGATGGATAGAAACTTCTGGGCCTCGCACAAATCCTCAAAGAGGGAGGGAGTGGGTATCCTCTTGGGCAAATCGCTG
Organism: Ambystoma mexicanum; assembly: GCF_040938575.1. Lineage (NCBI taxonomy): Eukaryota > Metazoa > Chordata > Amphibia > Caudata > Ambystomatidae > Ambystoma > Ambystoma mexicanum. The sequence goes on along the minus strand of NC_090928.1, from coordinate 982,336,216 downwards.
CATCTTACTGATGTAGAGACGAAAAGGGGCTTTGGAGGTAGATTTCTTGCGATCAAGGGGTCAGCCCAGGGCACACGAGTCACACTAGCCACCCTGTACGCGCCCAACGCCGGCCAAGTCAAGTTTATCCACAAGGTTCTTGGGGTCATGGACGGGTGGGCCGAGGGAGCCACAATCCTGGGCGGAGACTTCAATCTCATTACAGACCCCCATCTTGACTGGTGGTCGGCCAAAGGGACGGGCCCAAAAGCCCCCCACAAAAGATAATCTCTCCCTGAGGGACCTCCTACAAGAGTACTACTGGGTTGACGTATGATGCAAATGCTGGCAAACCCCTGGGGGGGGTTACACATTCTTCTCCCCTCCCCACCAAACATATACCAGAATTGATTTGCTGCTGGTGTCGGAGGAGGGAGGGGGAGAGGTTGGAAACCCCACGGTTGAATCTGTGACCTGGTCGGATCACAAACTCCTCGTTATGGAATGGCGGCTGCAAGCCACCGTGAAATCGCGTAGGTGGCGCTGTAACAACACCCTCATGAGGGACCAGGTGTTTAGGGAATTCCTTAAGAACGAAATAGAAGCCTTCTTCTTATCAAACGACACAGGGGAAGTCCCAATAGTTAGTTTGGGAGGCAGCGAAGGCCACCTTCAGGGGTCTCCTCATCGCAGAGGGTTCGAACAAGAAGCGAGAGAGGGCCCTGATACAATCCAGAATCCGGGAAGACCTGCAGCTCACCAAGGGAAACCTAGACCGTGAAAACCTCCTGAGTGAAATGAGAGAGAAGAGACAGGCTCTGCATACAATCCTGATTGGAGAGGTAGTTAAAAAAAAAAAAATGAGATACATGAAGCAGAGATACTATGAGAGGGGCGACAGGGTTGGAACTCTTCTGGCACATAGTCTGAGGGGAAACAGGGCGGGCAGACGCATAGAAAAGGTCAAGGACGGGGCGGGTAACGCCCAGATAAAAACTGAACACATAGCCGAATCATTCGCGGCCTTCTATAAGGCCCTCTACACTAAACAAGAGGGTGAATCACTGGATGGATTTCGAAACTATCTTCAAGACTACCCACTACCCAAGCTCACAGACCTAGAGAGGGAGACACTAGACAAGGAGATAACAGAGGAGGAGGTGGAAGAGGCCATCAAAAAGCTTAAAATAGGCAAGACCCCGGGAGAAGATGGATACACAGCGGATTTCTATAAACAATTCCAGCCCGAACTAACCCAACCACTGACCAAATTATTCAACCAAATCAAAACCTTAGAAACCATTCTACCGACCTTCCTGCTTGCCATAATCACAGTTATCCCTAAGCCGGGCAGAGACCCAGCGGAGTGTGGTTCATACGGGCCCATCTCGCTTCTGAACAGATGCCAAGATCTTCACCAGGATCCTGTTGACGCGTCTAGAAAGGTGTCTCCCCCGACTGATCCATCCCGATCAGGTAGGCTTTGTAGTAAATAGACAAGGAGCAGACAGCATGCGCAAAACCCTGCACATACTGAGCTCAAATGGAGTGAAATCTGACGGTGCCCTTCTCTTGTCTCTAGACGCGGAGAAGGAGTTTGACAGGGTGAGCTGGGCCTTCATGGAGGGGGTTCTGTCGTCCTTGGGGAGGGGACCCAGGTGGCAGGGATGGATGACGGCCCTTTACTCCTGCCCGTCCGCTAAAGTGGTGGTCAATGGAGGAGAGTTGGAGTCCTTTCCTTTAGAGAGAGGCACAAGACAGGGATGCCCACTGTCTCCCCTCATATACGCCCTTGTGATGGAACCCTGGGCTATAGTAATCTGGACTAACGATCAGATCCAGGGAGTTAAAATAGGGGGGAACTGACTACAAAATAACCCTGTTTGCCGACGATGTCCTCCTGTACCTCTCTAAACCGTCCCAATCAGTACCTGAGGTGTTGAATAGTCTAGAGCGATATGGTTCCCTGGCGGGCTATAAGGTCAACGTAGATAAATCAGTGGCTTTCCCGGCAGACCAGCTCAACGAGACCGAGAGACAATACATCGATAACCTTCCGTTTTGTAAACAAACAGAGGGACTCTCACCTGGGGATCCAAATTCCATCACACCTAGAAGATCTCTTTAAGGTAAACTACCTCTCCCTATGGAGGTCGATTAAACACGACCTGGGACGCTGGTCAAAATCCAGCCTCTCATGGATGGCTCGCCTCAACTCCATCAAAATGGTAATCCTCCCCAAATTCTTATATCTGTTTCAAATGCTGCCAGCCCAGATACCGAACTCATTTCTCCTAGAGATCAAGCGTGCCCTTCTCCGCTTTCTATGGGCCGGTAAATCCCACAGGATTGCTTATGACACTCACAAGACCCAAGGATGAGGGTGGAGTTAATTTCCTGGATCTAAACACTTATTATGAGGCGTCACAATTGCGCGTCCTTGTTGATCATTTGACGACTGGCCAAAAGAAACAATGGGTAACACTGGATAACACACTCTTCTCGCCGGTCACATTGGACGAGTGGCTATGGGTCCCCAAGACATCTATTCTGAGAAGGGTTTTAAAACATCCAGTGTTGGGAGTGCTGTGGTCTATTTGGAAGGAAGGGGGCTACCTAAGATGGCTCACAACGTGGCCCTCACCTTTGAGCTGCATCTGGGCTCTGCCACTTTGGGAAGGGATCAATGAACCACTAGCCTTCCAGCAATGGTACGAGGTGGGTCTTTGTAGGGCCGGACAGCTTTGGATGGATGGATGGGGTGTTTATATCTCTAGGCGACCTGAAGGATGCCCTGGGCCTCCCTAACCTCTCCCCCTTTCGATACCTACAGCTTAAGGGTGCCCTTACCGAGAGCAGATGGGGTGACACACTTAGGTGCGACCTAACCGATTTTGAGAAATTCCTCATAACACACAAAGGTACCAAGGGGGTGATATCGCGGCTTTATAGCTTTTTGTTGTTCTCTACCCAACGGGACCCCCCATCTTCCCAAGTACAATGGGGGAAGGACTTAGGCACCCCCATAACGGAAAAAAGATGGACCAAGATTTGTAGGCAGGCACTCCGTTCCACAACTGCACCCCAATACCGCCACCAGGCCCTGAAGTTGATACACAGATGGCACTATCCCCCACAGAGGATAGCCAGAATGAGAAAAGGTTACGACCCCCACTGCTGGAAATGCCACGTTGAAAAGGGGCATTCAAGGACACTTCGTTTTGTGAAAAGGTGATTGTGAAGTGTTACCCAGCATCTCGCATTTCCAGCATCCAGAGTCGCTCAGGTCTCTTGCCGCCCGCAGCTTCGTTCCCAGGAGGGGGCCGAGCTTGGCGGTGCACACGTGTAGCATCACGTGACCAGAACTGCCTGTAAAACACACCCGTAATCACCCTCGCGGCGTTGAGCCCGGCAGGGGTAGAGGGCGTTGGCTGTTGAGCGGCTGTTCGGCGGATGGTGGCACTTAACAACTTCTGCCCCAGGTAAGGGTTGAACTTACAAGGAGGAGCTGCAGCGACTGAGAAGCCAGCGGAGTTCGGCAGTGAGTCCAGTCTGCCCAGTCCATCTCAGAGCCGATTCTCGGCCATTCTCGGCCGTTTGCTGTCTGTGCATCCGGGCAGATGGAACCGCCCCCAGGCAGCGCAGAGACTTTACTCCCGGCCGTTGGAGCACACACGCGAAATCGCGTGCGGAAGCAGAATTCCAAAACGGAGAAAGGTAAGCCAAGTGAACATTGCCTCACTAAACGTGTTTCCGCCGAAGGCTGATCCGCGTGTCACTGGCTGTACAACGCCGGGAAATCTGTCTTCGACGCCGCGTGGAGCTGAGGGGAGGGTCAGAACGGCACAAACTGTAACGTCTGACAAACAGCCACTGAAAATGTCGAACACCTCCAAACAGACCTTACCAGCGACACCGAGCATTCCGGGTTAGCCGGGGTTGAGGGTGCTGCCGTGGCTGTGGCCGCGGCGATCACCACACCCCCAGCACAAGCACCAGCCTGCAGTGGTGAAACTTCCCAATAATAGTAACATTGAATCCGATGCAGCGTCACAACCGCAGGAAAATACTCCATTACAGCACGCACTGAAGTTGGCGCCTGACTTAAGTGTTTCAAATGTTACAGAAGCAAAAACTGAGCATTTACTAAACTGCGCCCATGACCATGCTACGTGTGTGTCGACCACTCTCCCTGAAATTATCTTAATCGACTTATTGGAGCCTCCGCAAACAGCATACTTAGATGCCTCTGAGACCTTCCTGTTTGATATAACCGATGCTGATTTGTTGGCAATGCGGTCTCCGTCAGTCGGACGCATGAAATCATCTGTAATGCAAACTTGTTCCATGCAGGCTGATGTTCCACTACATAACATTGAGATGCAACATGGCCACACTAGTACATGGGAACCTCGAAAAACGGCTACACTGTCTGACATGAGCCCGGACATACACAAGGGAGTCTCCCATTTGTATGCAAAAACATCAAAATTAAAACTAACCGCAAATAAGGTTGCTGAAAGCGTAATAAATGACTCTAAAAGTCGTGCTACACCAAATGTGTTGATAACGTCTGGAAATGAAATGCCTCTGGCAATATCACAACCATTATCCAACATGACTACATCTATGCCAGTTGACATTGCTGCCCGTGAAGCACGACTAACTGCTCGGCTAAAATCTGATTTCAACCTGATGCGTGAACGCCTAAATGAAAGCTTCCTAACTAATAATGGAAACGTGCGAACTCCTGGGCGCAAGGCAAGTACTCACCACAAAGAAACAAATTACCCAACTAATCAAGTGGTAATTCCATCGAATCTTGGCACCACAGTGGGTCGTATAAATCTAGACGTGTCAAATGTCTCCCACCAAAAAAATCGAAGGAAAAAAACTGACACTGAAAATCAGGACGACTCTGAAGTCAGCCAAACTGCAACCAATCCTGCAGGAAATGGACCACTGGAACTAAATGAAAGTAAAATATCTGAAACCTCCACGAACTACAAAGGAAACATTTCCATTGCAGCAGGAATCCAGATTCACAATAATGTCTTGGCGGCTACTTCGATAGCCCTAATGCCATTTATGAAACTATATGAGACTCTAAACGATACTGTACGCGATCAAAATTCTATTTTGGTACTGTTAAACAACAAATTGTCAGCATTAGAAATACGCAACGAACATCTAAGCAATCGTTTGGATCTAGAAGCTGCATCAACTCATCAATGGCACTCTTGTCTAAATGAAATAACCCGTAGGGAGTCTCATGAAAAACTAGACCTTGCTGAAGCCCTAGTAGAATGTACTAAGTGGCTTAGGCGTAATGTTGATACTCATCCACTCAGCCATGTAATGAGTGAGCCTGTAATCGGTAGTGAGCGCTACCGTGATCAGGGTCTGATGCCCCCGCAACAAAGAAGTTGCGATTATCCACCGCTGTTATCAAAGGATACTGAGAAAAACTCTAAACAAAAGGAGACTTGCGGTGTAATAACCACCAAAATGAATGAGGCAACTACGTCATCTGAAATCGCCTTGCCTCGTGTTGCAGATCCTACCATTGAAGTAAGACCGATAGCGGATGCTTCTACCTTGATTGACAAACACAGTATTCCTACCTCAAGTACAGAGGCATCAGCGGTAGTGTGCGGAGCAGTGACAACTGAAGAGCACCCATCCTCCCTGAGTGCACTGGTGAACCATGCAGTACTAATAGAGAGAAAAATCTCTTTTGGCATATTTTCGGGAACAGCAAAAACAATTCAATCAACCAAAACTCCGGCCATATTAAAGGCAAAACAACCCAGCGCCTTGAAAAAAGCAAAGAAAGGCCCGGTACCAAAACGTCCACGAACAAATGAAGCAAAAAAGTTCATAAGAAATCTGACTCCTCCTCCACGTTTTGTGGTAACAAAAACCACAGCAGAGCCAAAAAAACTTGATTTTCAACCTACTGCTAAGGCGCAATTAGTTCACAACGGAGACAACTCTGCTATACCTACAAAACGTAGAAGAGAAGACATTAGCCCATATGTTGACCAATCTACGGTAGAGTCGATTGATCTTTGCGATTTAACGACCCACTCGATAGAAGACAAGTATGAAACAGAGGGCGCCTCTCATGGGAGAGACGTGTCGGAAAAAGAGTGTTAGGACCAAATTATCAAACAGAGATGAAAGATTCGTCAAATTGGACCGTTAGCCAATTGGCCCTGCTGAGTTACGGCCAGTGGGAGTCGAAAAAGGACGTGCCACACTCTGTATGGACAAGTCAGACACAAAAAGTAAATTCCAGAGAGTCTGACAAACCAATATTAAAACTTAATCCTAAGTACACAAAGGCGCAAACAAAAAACCTAACACAACATGGTACTCAAAGCAGAGTTGAACAACAGAAACCATTCAAGGAAAGTCTGTATAAACTAGAGCTCGAAAATATTCTTGAAGACATAAACAAAATAAATCTAAACAGATCAAATGTGATGAAATTGCTGCATAACGTACCTGCCCTGAGGAACATCCGATCCGATGATAACAGAATCGTTGAATATAAAAACGAATCAAGATCAGACTGGGTAATCTTGCACGTGCGGTCTAAAACAGTAACACAACCAATTCTTGATGCGAAAGACGACTTATTGTTCTATGGATTCAATTTAACCACTGCGACAGATTCTCAAGTCAATACTAACCAAACACTTAGAAATGGCCAATGCCAAAAGCCGAATATTACAAAAGGGGCAGATCTGAGAAACCAACTTAAACATCAATTATCACACGACACTGATGCAAGTCGACTAAGAAACAACGAATAGGATGACACAGGGTCTAGGCATACGACCCAATTGTTAACATCATGGAACACCAGAGGTTTTGTCCATCTTTTCCATGAAGGAAGCACCCATGACATCAAAAGCCTGTTTATTTGTCTCCAAGAAACTTGGCTAAGAAAGCTGCCGTCCTGTGATGGATACACAATATATCTAAATGAGGCTGGTAAAAACCTCTTGGGACGCCCTTTCTCTGGCCTACTCGCCATGATAAAAAATTTGTCGGGATGGGAAGTAATCGGAATTGAAAATCCGAACCCATTTGTACAAGCTATCACCCTTGAATTGGCTACAAGCAATCGACAGGAAAATAAACACAAACAACATTTATTGTTGGTAAACACTTATTGGAATCCTGTAATGATTTCTGATGAGGACTATTTGACGTCAATAACTACACAAATAGATAGCTGTTATGCCTCTTTTGATGCACCATTCATACTAGTTTGTGGCGATTTAAATTTTTCTTGGTTTGACAAAATAAATGAACGTAATCTGAACGATATGCGAGTGATCCCAACTGAATGCTCTGATCGCGGCACGAAATGGGCTTACGAACTAGTATCTCGTAACTGTGTATTGCTGAATGGATGCACTAGAAGGGACATCCCAGCTGCTGCAACGTGGCAGCGGGCAGATTCAACCAAAACCCTAGATTACGTCTGGGTATCTGAGAATTTGCACGCTCTAATCTCAGACCTACAAGTAAGAAAAGCATCCAATAGTGATCATAATCCACTGATCTTATCGTGGTATCTGGGTACAACAGCAATGCAACAAAGCTACACCACTCAATTAGATATTAACACCTCCCAAAACCGCCTAAGGATAAATAGTGGGCAGATTGACTCCATGACATCGGACTTCATTCAGGCATGTTCCACAAATCTATATGCAGAATACGCATCTCTCTTGAAACAATACACTAACACAAACAAGAGAACGATAAGGGATCACATCCACCCTTTTAGTCCTGAGCTAAGTGAAGCAAAGAAATTACTTGCAAGTGATGTGAAAAAACTAAAGGCTACTGGCGGAATTAATCTAACACTGCAATTAGCTGCCAGACACCAATGGTATCGAAACTGTTTGAAGTCCTTTAAAATTATTCGTAATCAAGAACAAGCGGAACTCATGTTGCGTCTCTTAATTCAAAAAGACAGCTCCAATATATGGAAGATAATAAATAGTGGCCACTTGATACAATCAAACCACCTAGCCAATGGTGTGAATGCAGCCACTTGGATAAAACACTATGACGTTGTTTTCAATAGTAGTAGCGGTGATAACACTCCAAAGCCAAAAATAGACGCGTGCAAATGGAATGTCAAGGAATCACTTGAAAATATAACACAAGCAATTCAGAAGTTAAAGTCATCACGAGCCGCTGGCCCCGATGGTGTATCAAACGTCATGCTCAAAACGAACAAAGAAAACTGGGCAAAGTTCATCAAGGTCCTATTCGATCAAATAGCCCAAACATCAAAAATCCCCGATACCTTGGCAAAAGCAATAATTGTCCCGGTGTTCAAAAAAGGAAACTAAGAAGATCCAGCAAATTATCGACCCATAGCGTTGTTAGACAATATGGGGAAGATCTTTGCTACATTCCTTCAAACGAAAATTGCTAGATGGGCCGAAACAAATGGGATCTACGACGTGAGACAAACTGGGTTCACCAAAGGGGTCGGCGTGGAACTTAATCTGCTATTACTAAACTTGGCAAAACTAGACGCTTTAAAATATAAAAAAGGTTGTTCTTAGCGTTCATTGACCTAAAACAAGCTTTTGATTACATAAACCGCAATCTTCTGTTTCAAAAACTAAAGACGTGGGGATGTCCAAATGATCTACTGGCCCCACTGATAGCATTACATGCCAAAACCAGTATTCGCGTGCGCCTAAATGCAGAAGGGGACTTAACCGACGAAATAGCAACTACAAAGGGGGTAAAGCAAGGTTGCCCTCTTGCTGCGTTGCTGTTCAAACTTTTCATTTTGGATTTGCCTGCAGCCTTTTCACTAACAAGGTGTTTTCCCCTGAAAATCAACGGCACACATGTAACGCATATAATTTATGCGGATGACATAGTGTTGCTTGACAGCACTGAAATAGGCCTACAAAGATCACTGGTAGCATTACAGTCCTACCTAATAGCAAACCACTTAATGATAAACGTGAACAAATCCCAGGTGATGGCCTTCGGAACTAACGCTAATTCAAGAAAAGCGAGGTTCAACTGGAAAATTGACAAGGAGATATTGCTAAGAACTGATGTGATTCGATACCTGGGCATCTCATTCAATATATCAATTAGAGAATGGAGTTGGACAAATGAAATCATCTCGCGTATGCGAATGTTCGCATTACAAGGGCGCAAATTACATACAATCTATGGGAATTTTTCACTTCAACCGGTGACGACTTTTTACTTGCAAAAAGCGACACCAGCTATTTGTTTCGGCAGTGAAACAGGGTGGAACATCAGCGCTTGTATCTGGGCTCAAGTAGAGGGCTGATTTTGGCGTAAAGTCCTCCAGCTGCCCTAATGTGTCTCAACGGTGGCCTTGAGACACGAATTGGGCCTAGATTCCCTGCATTCAACAGTATTGTGGAAATCTATGCTATTGCTAAGGAAAATGAGACTATTCCCACAGACAAAGGCATACTCAATCTTGGCCAGTAAGAATAATGATACACCCACCTCTCTGCTAGGCAGATGGGAAGAGAACCTATTAGGTATTCTGGAAGACATAAATATAAAAATGTCTCTGGTCCTGCAGACACCAAAGCTGGCAAAAATAAAATGTATGCAATCAAAGTGGATTAAGAATGCGGAAAGACGATCTGTGTTATCCTCTGGAATTGACCTTGGTCTGTGTGAACAAAAAAGAGGCACTTTACCGAAATATCTGGCTAAATTTCCGTCAAGCTACCACCGAAATCAATTTTTACGGTTACGCCTCAACCTGCACAATACAAAGCTGCGCATGAGGAGAATAAAAGATCCCATGATTACGGATGAAAACTGCCGCTTTTGCAAGCAGAAACCGGAATCCATTAAACATCTAATAACAGAATGTTCACAGATTAATGACCAGCGCACCCTACACCTGAAAAGTTATGCCCCTAAAAACGGCAATATGGTGGAATGGGGGTCCTATTTGATCACGGGAAGAAATGTGCAGCTAACTTGTAACGTGATAAACTTCATGGATATGCTATTGATACAACCACCATAAACCTGGTCCTTCACTCTAAGAATGCTACCACAGATGGATAGACCAGCCCACGTCTGCATAATTTTTAGTGTAATGAAATTAAATGCAACACTACAAAAATGCGAAAAGTAAAAATATGTAATGATGTGGTTTGGGGAGCGGGAACGTGATTGACAAAAAGTTTGTTTTCTTTTACAAAACTAAGTCTGTTAATAAAAATAAAAAAAATGGGGGATTATGTCCATATGTGGTGGAAGTGCCAGGTGGCACAGACCTACTGGAGTGAGGTCCTGTCATGGATAAGAGGAGTATACAGAATGGTGAGAACTCTGTCCCCCTGGATGGTGGTGTTCGGCATTGAGGTTGAGGGGGGCCCCCAAGGTGAAACACGACCACATGTTGCAGGTTATGCTAGTAGCGGCTAGATGCTACTGGGCCCAAAAAATGGAAATCACCCCGACCTCCTGGGGAGAGGGAGTGGGTAGCGAAAACACGGGCAATCTATGATATGGAGTATCTAACCCACCTGATCGATGAATCCAAATCTAACATCGAGGCCCTATGGTTGCCATCTTTTGATAAATTTGGGAAAATAGCCTGAGGCATAAGTAATCGGCTCAGACGGTCCTCTTGATGGGAACGATACTCTCGGGGCAATCCCCTTGGAGTGGGAAGAGATCGATTGTTACAGGAAATGTGACTTTTATATGTTGGACCTTGTTTTTTGAGCACCGTCTTTCTTTCGGAAGCAACCCTATGCTCGCATTGCATCTTCAGATGATGTGCTGGTCCCTGTTGTTATCGGCCATTAAACCATGGCATGGGATTGTGGGAGGGTGGGTGTGGGAGGTGGGGGTGGGGGGGAAAAGTTGTGACCTCATTTTGATATATACCAATGTTTGCATTATTTTTTTAATTATGTCATAATTGTAAAACTCCAATAAATCCACATTTTCAAAAAAAAAAGAAAAAACATATGCACAAGAACAGGGATGTGTAGAAATGGAGGTTTTTTTTTTTCTTTCTCCCCCATTCCTTCCACAAGTATGTCGAGGGAATGGAGTACCAATGAGCAAAGTGGCCGCCTTCATGGAGTACATTTTGAAAATTTGAGGGTGAGGAACCAGTGAAAATAGAACTTTACATTGATTAAGAAGACGTGGTCGAAGAAAACGCAGGCACTAACCTGGAACACCATCCTTTACCCTCACCAGACATGGATGACCCCATTTTGTTATCACCAATATATTACAATATCACTCACAATTATCTGCTTAAAAAAGCTGCTCATTATTTTAAAATTCACACTGTCTGAAGAGGACACAGATTGTGTGAATGACTTCCTGAAGGAAAAGAATCAAGTTGGCCAGTACATGTCGTTAAATGTTAAGGTGCTAGACCACACTCTTATCAACGAAGGCGAATAACCCATGAGTTGAAAAGATTCATACCAGCGCCCACCGATCCTGTTCATCAAGGGACTCCTTGGTCGTTACTACAACACGTAAGGGGCAGGGGACACTATTGGCAATATCAAACTCCTCCTCACAAAGCAAGTAAACAAATCTATTCTAGGCAAGAAGGTGGCAACGTCTAGGGCATACCAAATACGGATTCCCCTGATGGCTAGTTTCCATAGAATCCGATGGGAGAACCTGGAACAGCTTACTAATGATGTCCAAGAATCTTTGAGAACTGAAATGCTCAAAGCATTGAAGGCAAACTAACTTCCAACGTGGTTCTAAAAAACACCCTCGATGCCACGGTTACAGTTGGTAGGCCGATCCTTGACGGGACCTTAAAAGGCAGGCTTGGCTCAGACTCGAGCTTTAGAGTAGAAACTCGGGCACATTGCTAAACATACCGATTGAGAAAGAGGTACTATTTGGTAAAGCAGTCGATGAGGCACCAGACTGCAAAAAAAAAAAGTCCATGAAATGTTAAAAAATCAATTTGCAGACGGTCCTTTTCAACAAAGAGGTACTGATTTAAACCGTTTTGGTTTTTGTGGCACAAAGTATTCAAGGTCTGCCGCGCAGACAACTTATTCTTTGGGTGAGGGCTCCTCTTCATGGTTTGGTAACTAAGGGCCATTGTTTACTGCAGGCCTCTTTCCCAGGACAATTTAGAAGAGGACGAGGCAGAACCACAAGCGGTTCAGGTACATCCGCAAAACAAGAACTCTGGGTTTCTGGTCCCCTCCCATATCACCCCGGTAGGGGTGGGGGGCCATTAAAAGGGTTGGAAAAATGGCCTCTGTCCCTAAACTGAGTGGTTTCTCTACCTCAAAGAAATCTAAGGAAAGCATCAGGATGTCAAACAAATAGTCACCTGAATCTAACACTAATAACATAATCTAATGTACAAGGGTATTTGTTCCCCAAAATAAAGTGCTTATGACAGTTCTTGCCAACAGAAAAGTTCCCAATGTCTCGGGTGGTCAAAATGACAAAAGTAATGAGCATTACTCGAAGGATTAGGAGTTGGCTCCTTTCGCCTGGATTCCTTCTAGTCCTAATTTAGGAGCTAGTCTTGTTCTCCAGCATGGGGTCTGGCATGGATTCACATGCTCATGAATATTCCCCGTCATCAGGCTGGGAATCCTCGGTAAAGAAAAAAATCAGTATCAGTTTAGTTTCTGATCTGTCTTTCTTGGTAGTAACCGATCACTGGTCTCTGGGTCCTACTGTCTCCAGCCAATGACTGCCCTCTCCCTAAGCCCCACCCCTGGCAGCCATCCTCAGATTTTCACCGCACGTTCAAGTGTTGGGAGTCCTCGTGCTTAGCTCTCGAGCTTTTACTGCGTTTTTTTGCTTTTTCAAAGAGATTTATCTCATTTTTCGGTTTAATCGAGCCTCAAGTTCCACCGTTTCTACTTCCGATCAACGGGGACCCGTTTCGGATTTATCTATGCCCCTCAGTTTTCATCGAGGTAGGCTTCTTGGAGGATTCCAGAAGTTTGAGGCCTACCTCGCGGACAAGAAGAACATGGCCCAGGAGAAGGGAAGCTCGACTCCCGGCAAACTGTTTAGGATCCTCCCTGGATGCAACCTACAAAATGTGTTCGAGGACGAGCATTCGAAATGCCTTTACTGCCTTCACGAGGACAAAACACACTTGGAGAAGGACTGTGCGTTTTGCATGAACATGTCGGATCGGACTATGAGGGATCATCTGACCCGTCTCTCCAACTGGCTGGATGGCAAGAGCCCAGCAGGTGAGAAGAAGTCTGAGCGGTCTTCTTAGTCCTATGAGGGCGCACCGGCGACGGGGGCCCAACAGAAGGCAAAGCACTGCGAGTCCGCGGGCACCGGGCGTGCCGAACGGTCGGGATCCTCGGCTGCCAGGCAGGGCGCAACTTCACCGACTCCATCAACCACGAGCCAACGGCGACCTCGGGCCCAGAGTTTCCCTGCCTATGCGGAGGGAATCCTCTTTTAAGCCCATCGAGAAGACCCCCGTGAAGACCCCGGTGGAAAAAGAGGGGGGTGCGGTGGCCATTACGGACACAACCTCCGATGAGGAACTGACTGAAAATTTGGAAGAGGCCCAGTCCCACGGGAGGCATCCCGGCAAGGGGGACGAGAGCGAGGGTGACGGCGACGCGGTTCCCATGGAGGAGGAACAACCGTCGCTCCTGGCACGCCCGTCACAGCCCGAACCACAAGATAACTCGGCGGCCATTTTGATGGCAATCCAAACCTTATGCACGGAGATAAGGACGAGACTGCCCCTACCCCTCACGGACGACCCTGCTGAACCGGGTCCGTCGGGAAGCCCTCCAAACAAGAGGAGGAGAATTCCTCCTGCTCCCCCTCAGCCCTCACAGCCTTCTCAGCCCTCATGGCCTTCTCAGCACTTGCAGCCTTCGTCGCCTTCCCCGGTCCCGAGGGATGACACAGGAACAGACACGGCCACAACGGGGACGGATGACGACGACGACGACGACGGCGGTGACGACGGGACTGACCTCCCGTCTCCGATTCCACGGGCATCTCGGCTCCTTCCAAGCAATGATTGCCAGGGTGTCTGAGCTTTTTCAGCTCTGCCCCCAAGAAAAGGAAGGCTTCCTCTACCAATGGCGCGAGGCCAAGAGGAGGACGGTCCTCGCGGTGCCGTTGCCGGATGACATCTGGGACGAGGGTCTTGATCTCCTGAAGAACCCGTCCATGACGGCTGTCAAAAGGGACTGGTACAAGAAGTAGTACCGGGTCCCCGACGGCGCCCCTTTGTGTCTTAGAGCACAACCGACCCCGGACTCTGTCATTTCGGCAGCAGCGAAGAAGAAAGCGGGGGGTGGGGGCTTTGGCTTCAACTTCCCCACCGGACGGCGAGGGAAAGAAACTAGATGCCATGGGACGACGAGTCATCTCGTTGGCGACGACGATTACGGCGGCCAACGCCCTAGCGATTGTGGCCTGCTACGACGGAGTTGTGGTACAAGATCGCCCCCCTGTTGGACTTCCTCCCGGATGACAAGAGGGCAGAGGCCCTGGTGATCCTACAGGAGGGTGAGGCGGCATCTGACCATGCCATAACTGTGGCCACGGACATTGCCGACACCGGTTTCCGCCAGTTGGGCAACAGCGTTTGCCTTAGACGGTGGGGGTGGCTCAAGGCGACGGATTTCTGCCAAGACGTGCAAGCGAAGGTTTTGGACATGCCCTTCGACGGGAACAATCTGTTCGGAAAGACAGTGGATGAGTCACTGCAGGCCATCAAGACCGACACGGAGACAGCTCGGGCCTTGGGAGTTCTGCAGCAACGGCGGCCGCCCTTTCGGAACTCCGGAGGCAAGCAAAGTGCCTCCAAAGGATTTGGCGGCGGCTCCTCGACGTACCGTCAGGCGGCCCGCTCCTCGTTGCAAGAAGCTTCCAGGGGATGAGGCAAGTCAGGCGGATCTTGCCATCGTCGCCAGGGAGGCCAAGGCAGTAAGGCTGCCTCCAAGCAAGATTGAACCCGCCGGCGCTCCGGCCCCCACCGAAGCACCCCTGTGGGAGGCCGGCTGACGAGGTTGGTCAGCGTATGGGAGTTCATCTCCACCGACCGTTGGGTGCTGGATGCCCTGGCCCACGGGCACACTCTGGAATTTCTAAAGAAGTGCCCCCAAATTCCTCCCGTTGCCAGGAAGGAAAACCATGTCCAGAAAGGAAAACCATGTCCCGCAACTGCTGTTAGAGATAAGGGCGATGCTCAAGAAAGGAGCCATCGAGCTTGTCCCAAAGAGGCTCTGGGGCTCTTGAGTATACTCAAGATACTTCCTCGTCAGAAAGAAGACAGGAGGTTGGCGTCCCATCCTGGTCTGGCATTGGCTAAACAAATGCATCAAGGCACAGAAGTTCCGGATGGTCACCCTGCAGCACATGCTGGGCCAGCTGGAGGAAGGCGACTTCCTATCGTCATTGGATTTGGAGGATGCATACTTTCACATCCCCATCCTAAAAGGACACCCAATGTTTCTCAGGTTCGTAGTCCAAGGGTGGCACTACCAGTTCAAGGCCCTCCCATTCGGATTGAAGTCAGCGCCCACGGTATTCACCAAGTACCTATCTCCAGTGGCGGCGCAGCTGCGCCTGCAGGGGATCCAAGTCTACCCCTACCTGGACGATTGGCTCATCCGAGCAGGAACACGAGAGCTTGCCGTTGAACACACAGCGAAGACCGTCCGGCTGCTCACGGACCTGGGATTCTCCAACTTCCCCAAATCCCACCTGGTTCTGTCGCAGGTCGCACTGTTTCTGGGAGCCAAGCTCGACACAGCGGCGCTACTGGCCTCGCTGTCGGAGGAAAGGACGAAGGCCATCCTGGGCAAGGTGCAGCGTCTGCTGGCCACGGACGTGGCCAGAGCGAGGTCCATCAAGTCCCTTCTCGGGATGATGTCCTCTTCCATCAATCTGGTGCGCCTGTGCAGAAATCAGATGCGTCCTCTGCAGGAGTTTGACGCCCGTTGGATGCAAGCGACAGGCAGCTTCGAGGACAAGATCTCGCTCAACGAAGTATTCCGCCAAGCAATTCAATGGTGGGGCACGCGCACGCATCTCGCAGCGGGCACAGACTTTCAGATTTTCACGCGAGAGGCCTGTGGCTCCCAGAGGAGAGGCCGCTCCACATCAACATACTGGAGCTCCGAGCAGTGTTCTGGGCCCTCATGTCATTCCTCCCGTCCCTCAAGGGCAAGGTGGTGAGGATCTTCACCGACAACACCACCACGCTGTTCTACATCCGGAAGCGGGGAGGAACCAGATCCCCAGCCCTGTCCAAGGAAGCCCAGGATCCGTGGCATTGGGTCATTGCGCAGGGGATGTTTCTGGTACCTTTTCATCTAGCAGGGATAAAAAAACACCACCGCCGACTCACTCAGCAGGGAGCTGCGCTCGTGCCACGAGTGGGAACTATGCCAGGATCAAGTGGATCAACTCTTCCGGCGATGGGGCAAACTCCAAAACTACCTGTTCGTGACGGCGACAAACTCCGTGTCAGAGGTTCGCCAGCAGGTTCCCTCAGCCGAGGAGCATGGGCGATGCTTTCTCGTTCCCCTGGGACGTCCTGTTCCTGTATGCGTTCCCTCCGTTGCTGCTCGGGCTCATCAACCAACTCAAGAGGTCCCAGTGCAGGATGATCCTTGTCGCACCGGTGTGGCCGAGACAGATATGGTTCCCGGACCTTCTGGACTTGTCAGCGTCCCCACCAGTCAAACTGTCGACAGACACAGATCTCATCTCCAGAGAAGGAGGCACCATTCTTCATCACGACCCGGAGTCGCTGAACTTGCAGGCCTGGCTCCTGCAGCACTAGAGTTTGGAGGGTACAATATCCCGGCTGACTGCAGAGAGGTTTTTGCAAAGGCCAGGGCGTCCTCAACTCTAAAGTGCTATGGTCACAAGTAGAAGAGGTTATCTGTCTGGTGCCGTGCACAGAAGATCAACCCTCTACGGATTACAGCCCCTCAAGTGCTACCGTACTTACTGTCGCTGGCAAAAGCTGGACTAGCTCATGCTTCCATCAAGATGCATCTGGCAGCGATTTCCCGATACACCAGAACTGCAGGACGGTTGTCCCTGTGGTCTCATCGCCTGGTGAAGGAGTTTATGAAAGGACTGTTTCGATCGTTATCGCCGGTGAAGGCTCCAGCCGCAGCGTGGGAGCTAAATGTGGTGCTGACCAGGCTCATGGGCCCACCATTCGAGCCCTTGCATTCGGCTCCGTTGAAGTTCCTGCCGTGGAAGACAGCGTTCCTTGAGGCCATCACCTCTGCACGACGCATAGGAGAGATTCAGGCTCTATCTTGCAAGCCTCCATACTTGACTTTCCATGAGACAAGGGTAGTGCTGAGGACGCACCCCTCCTTCATGCGCAATGTGCCGTCGGACTTCCATCTCAACGAGCCCTTGGTGTTACCAGTCTTTTTCCGAGAGGACTTTGCACTCGCTGGATGTAGCTAGAGCGCTGAAGTTCTACGTGGACCGGACGAAGAGTTTTCGGAAGACATCACAGCTGTTTGTGAACTTTGGACCTGTGAACCAAGGGAAGACTCTCTAGAAGGCTTGCTTTTCCAGATGGCTCTCCGGCTGCATCATGCACTGTCATCGGTTGGCAAACCGACCGTTGCCCGGCCGTCCAAGAGCCCATTCGACCAGAGCGATTGCTGCTACAACAGCGTTCTTGTCTGGTGTGCCCCTGCTGGACATCTGCAGGGCTGCTACCTGGAGGTCGACGCACACCTTCACGAGATTCTACTGCGTCGACCGGGATTCCAGGGAGGAGTCCAGAGTCAGCCAGGCAGTGCTGCGCAACCTGTTCGCTTAAGATGAGCCTGGTGAGGAGGTAAGAGGTGCTGAATGTTGAATTTTATGTAATGCTTAATGTTGAGCCTTGCCACCTCCCGTGGTTGTGCATGTGTCTACTGCTATGTATTCTTATATTCATGAGCATGTGAATCCATGCCAGACCCCATGCTGGAGAAGGAAAAAGTTATTTACCTGTAACTGTTCTCCAGCATGGGTCTGGCATGGATTCACATGCGAACCCTCCCTCCTTCCCCTCTGCGGCTCTTCACTTGGTCATACTGCCACTTTACATGCTACCAAATCTGAGGATGGCTGTCAGGGGTGGGGTTTAGGGAGAGGGCAGTCATTGGCTGGGGACAGTATGACCCAGAGACCAGTGATTGGTTACTACTAAGAAAGACAGATCAGAAACGAAACTGATACTGATTTTTTCTTTACCAAGGATTCCCAGCCTGACGATGGGGAATATTCATGAGCATATGAATCCATTCCAGACCCATGCTGGAGAACAACAGTTACAGGTAAGTAACTTGTTCCTTCCCCTTCTTGTCAGCGGTTGCCCTGCCAGTCTGTTCTGTTCCTGGGCTCTGCTTTTGCTTTCCATCGGCTTGACAGACTTTGGGACGCCCAGAGGTTTGTTCGGGCAGCCTGTGAAGTAGCTCCTTCTCCCTGGACTACTCTGCTTCTGTTTGACTCCGTGCACAGCGTCTCTGCTGTGGTCCCCTGGTTGCTGGGCCAGCATCTCCCGGGTTTACTTGTTGGAGGATGGCTCTGAGCATTTTAATTTCCCTCTGAGATTTTGTATTTCCTTAGACCAGTCGAAAGCTGAGAGTGACTAGACCATTCACTCTGGTTCTCTGGAGTGATTTTCCTGCTCCTGGTCATCTTTACAGTACTTGTATTGGAGTTATATGGATTGCAGTTTATATTTTCAGGGCCGCTAGTCTGGTCTAACCTATTAGGTTGGTTGACCTTGCAACAAAGGACATTTGCAGTGATTGGGAACAGGGAAGGAGAGTTTGGCTTGGGGAAAGGGGGACTAACGAAGCAGAGGTATACCACGTTCTCTCGGAAGTGTTGTCTCTAATCCCATAAGGGGCTTCCTCTCCCTGAGGGGGGGGGGGACTATTGTACTGTGCACTCACTGCCCTGTCCCCATGGAAAAGGCCCTCCCTTGGTGGAGAAGGGCCTACATCCTCATTCGTCGGTCGATCACGTCAGACAAGTGAGGCAGAACAGGACCGTCCTGGCTCCATTAGAGAAGCCAAGAGAAATCCGATCAGGAAATAGAAGCTTCTCGGGTGCCAATTTCCGGCTCAGAGCAGCTTGCGTCCTGTGCTGCTATGGAAACTTCCCCTGGCGGCAGGGGCAGACACATAAAAGAAATGCCCAGAGCAGAGGTACTACAGGGTGCTCCTACATAGAAGAAACCTTCTACCGGACACAAACATACACACCCTGCCCACGTTTTGACCCATTCGTCAAAAACTTCAAAGACGGCAGCAGAACTAGTCTCCTTAGCTTGCGGCTGAGCGCCTTGTAAAACCTCTGTGCCGAGTGCTCCTCTCAATGCATGTTCCTAAGCCCAAAAATAGGCAGAGTAAAAGTGGTTTTGTGCCTAAGAGAGCATCATATCCACCAAAATATCCAACTCAGGGGCTTGACTGTTTCGCACCCCTTCAAACACCAAGGTCAGGATACACAGGGGCCAACTCACCCATAGTGGATACACTGAAAAACAAGATGGACACCGAGTAGTCAAAAAGAAGAGGTACTCTTTCCTCTCCAAAGACACACTCTCTAGTGGTGCTTGGACTAAGGATAGGTTTGAGGTCACTCTTAACAATTTGACTTTCTTAATGGAATTCCTAGAGAAACAAAGTATAAACCAATAATTCAGCAGAAGGAAGAACCTCCATCTAAAACACCTAGATTGGATCCCACAGGTTCTTATGAAGAATCCATTCTCCAGCATGGGTTCTGGCATGGATTCACATGCTCATAAATATTCCCCGTCAGGCCGGGAATCCTCGGTATAGAAAAAATCAGTATCAGTTTCGTTTCTGATCTGTCTTTCTTAGTAGTAACCAATCACTGGTCTCTGGGTAATACTGCCCCCAGCCAATGACTCCCCTCTCCCTAAGCCCTGGCAGCCATCCTCAGATTTTTACCGCATGTCCAAATGTTGGGAGTCCTCGTGCTGTAGCTCTCGAGCTTTTGCTGCGTTTTCACGCTTTTTCAGGAGATTTTTCTCATTTTTCGGTTAAAAAGAGCCTCAAGCTCCACCGTTTCTACATCCGATCAACTGGGACCCGTTTCTGAGTTTTCTACGCCCCTCAAGGGTGAAGATTTCGTCGAGTTACGCGTTTGGAAGATTCCAGAAGTTCCGAGGCTTACCCCAGACATGGCCCTGGAGAAAGGAAGCTCGACGCCTGGGAAGCTGTTCAGGACCTGCTCTGGATGCCAGCTTCAGAATGTGTTCAAGGAGGACGAGCATTCGTTATGCCTCTGTCTCCACGAGGACAAGACGCACGTGGAGAAGGACTGTGCGTTTTGTGGGAACATGGAGCGGACCACGAAAGATCGCCACCTCCGTCTCGCCAACTGGCTGGAAGGTAAGAGCCCGTCAGGCGAGAAGAAGTCCGAGCGGTCTTCTAAGTCCTGTGAGGGCGCCCCGGCGACGGGGGCCCAACAAAAGGCCAAGCACCGCGAGTCTGCGGGCACCGGGAGCGCCGAACGGTCGGGCTCCTTGGCTGCCAGGCAGGGCGCATCCTCCCCGGCGCCATCAACCACGAGCCAATGCTCTGGCTCGAGTAAGAGGAAGTCCGAGAACACGGCCAAGCTTCTGGAGAGACCCCGGTCGATCTCGAAGATTCCGGCAGAGGGGGAGCGAGGCTCGGACCCTCCCCCCAAGGTGAAGGCCCCAGGCGTGCAGAAGGTGACGATGGCCTTAATTCACCCTGCTAAGACCTCGATTGAGGATGTTGCAGCGCCCTGGCTCAGCCTGTGGAGGCTACGCCTGTGGAGGCTACGCCAGTGGAGGCGACCTCAGGATCCAGAGTCTCCCTGGCACTGCGGAGGGGGGGGGGGGGGGAGTCTTTCAGGCCCATTGAGAAGACCCCCACCAAGTCCCCGTTGGAAAAGGAGGTGGAGGGGCAGATGGCTATCGTGGATACAGACACGACCTCTGAAGAAGAGCTCATCGAAGTCGTGGAGGAGGCCCAGCCCATCGGGAGGGATCCTGACGAGGGCGACGACGAGAGCGACGGTGTCGCCGACAAGGTTCCTCAAGAGCCCTCGCGCCTGTCGTTTCCGGTGCCGCAGGACACTTCGGTGGCTGTTTTGTCAGCAATTCAGTCCTTATGCTCGGAGATAAGGACAAGGTTGCCCCTCCCCCCGACGGAGGTACCTGAGCCAGACCCGACGGGGGAACCGGAGCTGGGACCTTCGGAAAGTCCACCGCATAAGAAGAGGACGCATTCTCTGCCACCTCTCCCACCTCTGCGGCCTGCTCTGCCTTCCCCCCGGTCAACTACCCACGCGGATGATACAGGCACGGACACGGCTACGACAGGTACAGATGACGATGGAGGCGACGACGGGACGTGTCCCCTGTCGCCCCCCTGCTCGGGCGTCCCCACCCGACGAGACTGGATCCTTCCATGCCATGATTTCCAGGGCATCCGAGCTCTTCCAGCTCTGCCTCGAAGAGAAGAAAAAGGAAGGGTTCCTTTACCAACGGCGCAAGGCTAAAAGGAAGACTGTCCTCGCCGTACCACTTCTGGATGACATCTGGGATGAGGGGCTCTCCCTCCTCAAGAACCCTGCCACGGCGCCTGCAAAGAGGGACCGGTACGAGAAGAAGTACCGGGTCCCCGACGCTGCCCCCTTGTGCCTTCGGGCACAACCTACCCCGGAAGCGGTTGCAGCGGCAAAGAAGAAAGCTGGGGGGGGCATCGGCCTCGACATCAACTTCCCCGCCGGACGGCGAGGGCAGGAAGCTGGACACGATGAGACGGGTCATGTCATCTGCAGCGTCGACTATCAAGGCGGCCAACGCCCTGGCTATCGTAGCCCGCTACGATAGGGAGTTGTGCTTCAAAATCGCCCCTCTATTGGACTTCCTTCCGAACGCCAAAAGGGCTGAGGCCCTTGAAATCTTACAGGAAGGTTAAGATTGCTTTGGACCACGCCATCACGGTGGCAACAGACATCGCCGACACCGGTTTCCGTCAGTTGGGCAACAGCGTTTTCCTGAGACGACGAGGATGGCTCAAGGCGACGGATTTCCACCAGGGCGTACAAACCAAAGTTTTGGACATGCCCTTCGACGGGAACAACCTGTTTGGAAAGGTGGTTGATGAGTCCCTTCAGGCTATCAAGACAGACACAGGGACTGCCCGGGCACTGGGAGTGCTCCAACAACCTTTCGGAGCGCCGGGGGCAGACAAGGTTGCCTCCAAGGGATCCAGAAGTGGCTCCTCGAGCAGGGGCACACCAGATAGGAACGCCGTGGTAGATGCTCGACATCTGCAGGGCTGCGACGTGGAGGTCGACGCACACCTTCACGAGATTCTACTGCGTCGATCGGGACTCCAGGGAGGAGTCCAGAGACGGCCAAGCAGTGCTGCGCAACCTGCTCACTTAAGGTAAGCCTGGTGTGGAGGTAAGAGATGCTTAATGTTGAGTTTTTTTGTATTGCTTAATGTTGAGCCTGTTGCCACCTCCCGTGGTTGTGCATGTGTATACTGCTATGTATTCTTATATTCATGAGCATGTGAATCCA
The DNA here is from genome assembly GCF_040938575.1 of Ambystoma mexicanum. Taxonomy (NCBI): domain Eukaryota; kingdom Metazoa; phylum Chordata; class Amphibia; order Caudata; family Ambystomatidae; genus Ambystoma; species Ambystoma mexicanum. The sequence goes on along the minus strand of NC_090928.1, from coordinate 982,313,607 downwards.
TGCCAGACCCCATGCTGGAGAAAGAACAAGTTACTTATCTGTAACTGTTGTTCTCCAGCATGGGTCTGGCATGGATTCACATGTGAACCCTCCCGCCTACCCCTCTGCGGCTCTTCACTTGGTCATACTGCCACTTTACGTGCTACCAAATCTGAGGATGGCTTCCAGAGGCGGGGCTTAGGGAGAGGGTAGTCATTGGCTGGGGGCAGTATGGCCCAGAGACCAGTGATTGGTTACTACTAAGAAAGACAGATCAGAAACGAAACTGATACTGATTTTTTTCTATACCAAGGATTCCCGGCCTGACGACGGGGAATATTCATGAGCATGTGAATCCATGGCAGACCCATGCTGGAGAACAACAGTTACAGGTAAGTAACTTGTTCCTTATCAAACTTGATGTAAATGACGAGGGTTTTCTTTTTTTTTTTTTCATGGATTATCCTGGCACGGAGCACAAGGATTATGCAGTCGCATCTCCAGATCTCACCAATGATCCCATTTCATCCTCACCAATTGATGATCATTTGCTATATAATGACCGCCAAAAGAAGGTGGCACAATTCAACACAGGCGTCTTTAGAGGACACAGACTTTGACATTCTCAATGAAAAGAAACCCCAGTGTATCCCATTGTTTCCATCTGTTAAGTGATGGTGATTACCGTCTTTCTGCTAAAGCACACACCAGGGCTGTGAACCCATGCATAGAGAAATGCTTAAGCCTGCACCTACTGACCCACTTTTTATTAACGGTCAGTTGTAACCGGATTCTCTGGTGGTTACTACCACACTCAAAAGGGCTGGAACCACGGCTGCCACTTTGAGGCCCCGCTGGACAAGGAGAGTAAAAAGATATACGCTCTTGGGAAGAAAGTAGCAACATAGCTGCCTTTCAGATGCTTATCAGTAGCAAAACCACCCTCATGGGCAGTTCTAATTGAGCATAATGGGACCAGGTTAGTGGAGTCCATGAGCCCCTCTGGTCTGAAATGCTTAAGACCATATCTGAAGGCAAACCAACAGCTAATGCCATTATAAAAAAGTTGCGACTCTGTAGATACAGCTGGTAGGGTAGTGGCAAAGGGTCACTCACACACGTGGCTCAGCAGGAATTAAAGGAATGGTTTGGTCAAAAAATGTTATTGCCCCTATGGGTTGGCCATGTGTTTTTAAGGCTAAGTCGCTCGATTTTAGAAAAATTTCCTATGGACCTTACCCGAGTTTTCGTCTATTAAATGCACGCGAAAACAGGCACCAGGGAGCTGCCATTTTGTGATAATCCTATCATTTCCCCCATCGCCCTGGCTGACCTGCTTTTGCGGCACTAAATCATATCACCCGCCCCTGAGCCTGACATTATCAAAACATTCATATTCCCTGCCTCTCTCCGTGACATTACTGTGCTGCGTAGGCAAACACGCCCAGTCGTCTTCTACGCGACTTCACACAGAACCTGGAAACCAACACAGATCAACTCTCAACACAGCGCGCCACAATTCGGAATATGAAACTGTACTTTAAAATCAACCAGCAACACTGTAAATTTGGTTAAGTACATTTATTTGACATTAAATGTTTATAGAATATTCTGCAATTGCCATATGAACTCGGAAAGTCATTTATTTTCTTTTATCTCTATCCGCAAATCCTTAAAATGTTATCGTGAGTCACGAGCTGTTCCTTTATGGTACACAGGGTGTTGGTTTTCGTTCAAAGAGGCACTTTTGTCGCACGTTGAACCGCAAGGCTGTTCCATCAAGTAGGCACTAGGCCAGCGTAAAGGTTGATATGTTGCTTCTAGCCGCTAGTACCGCGTAAGGGCATATGGGCCCTTGGCGATCGTCCCATAAGATCAGAATGGTGCAGTTGTTTACATTAAGCTGCAGCTGGCGGCTGAAGAAACCGCCTGCTGGTGTCTGAAACTGGTGGCAGTGGCAAAAGGGGAGTATATACCTATTTTGAAAACATAAAATGTATAATTGGTCTCGCCAGCCGATCTTTATTAATATTATTCATTTTGTTTATCACGGCCGAGCTGAAACTATTTGCTTTCAAGTATAGTGCAATGGAGTATGTTCGGCTCTAAAATCAATGCGAAAACTAACTAAATAAATCGAGGTTGGTACACAATGAGAAACGACTTAGTCTACATGCGTGTGGAATGTGGACCTGCATGCCCATGTGCCCGCTACAGGGACGATCCCACAAACCTTTTCAAAGCTCTTCATTCATTCATTTATTCATGCATCCATTTATTAATTCTTCATTCCGGTATAAAAGCGTCTAAAGAGTTACTTACATTATATTTGCAATTTCCATTGTGTCTCTGCGTAATGCAGTCCGTAAATCCCACTGTGCTCTTGACAACGATTTTTTGAACTAACATGAAACTCGGTCTAGTTTAAGAATTTTCTGCCTTATCGTCTCAAACGTTATTGCACACCCCAAACCCCCCTTCAAATGAAGTTCTTTCTGCATGGTCCCTGTCTCTCAAGGTCAAAAAACAATAGAACCTTATACTGCCAGTGCGAGTTGTGGGCCTCTTCAGGGCACGAGCTGAAAATCAAAGCCGCTGACCTTCACTAGAAATTAGCATACATTCTTTCTTTGCAACATCCCGTAGTAAAGCCATCTGTGAGAACTTGAAGTTTCGAATCCATCTATGTAGTGCGCCTCAATGTGCAAATGCGAACTGGCTTCTCTCCCATCTGCAACGGCTCGCTTGGCGCGTTCTAAGGCCCCAATTTTGTCCTCGTCTGCGAGCTTTGAAGCCCCAAAGAACCATAACTATTGAGACTTTTAATTTTTTGGGGAAGGTCAGGTGAAAGTATAAAGTACCCGAGCAGTTGATTTGAAAGTGAGATTTATTGTTGGTTTGTTTTATTATTTGCATTACACAAGCCTCCCCTCGGTTAACAGTGCCCAGAATTTATAAGAGATTGCGAAAATTAGTTACATCAACAAAAATATATACATATACATACACATATAGACAAGGTCAGCAATATGAGGTGAATAGAGAGAGAATTCAAAGATGACACCCAAGTAGTTCGGCACCCAGGATGGTGAAGGTAGGGGTTAGGGTTAGCGTACTTTGTATACACACTGTACAATAAATTTTATTTACAAAAAGACAATCGTATTACAATTATTTAAACCGGGATTTGTACTTCATAACCGGCTCTCCTTTGGGTGGACATGGCACAGTGGCAATGTTGGGTGGCAATGGATCAGTGCTCTGCACAGAAACGTTCAAAATTCCATATCTGTGCTTCTCTGAAACATCAACAATAAGGCTTTTGACAAAGTCGAACTCCATTTCCTCATAGACTGGTTTGATCACCCATTGCTTACTTCTTTTTGAAAAGGCCTTAGTGTAGCGAGGCATGCTTACATTACCCTTAGTCCTAGATTGTTCATGGGCGAGATTCTCGTTATGGGCCAAGACGGCAAGTAGAGTCCTATGTCTCATGCCCTGTATGCTGTAATGCAAGCGCTTTGGCCTGTAATTTAGGCACATATTGTGGAACACCTCCAAACCTCCTGTGTGACAGTATTCTGTCAGTCCCCTCAAATCTCTTGATGGTTTTATCGAAAACAATCTTCTCAATGGCTTTGTGTGTCGGTGAAGATGATTCACCCACTTCTTCCGTGCCTCCACTGGGGATAAAGGGCCATGTTCACATTGGTGGAAATGTAGGTTTTCTGACCAGCGGTGCACGTTGGTACAGTGGTGCATCAGTGACCGCCATTTTTCAAGTAGTATTTCCACTGACCCTTCACAAGTTTTGGAGCTCCACCAAAGATGGTTGCTGATAGACTGGGACCACTCTGAAATACTTTCCAAACCTTTTTTTTTTCCCTGCGGCTGAGATTTTCTTGATTGATTGATTTAGCAAGATGCTATACGTCAAATTGATGTTTAATATGTGGGAACTGCTCTCTCATTGTCTTGGCAATTGAAACGTGTCTGTCCGTGGCTATGAGGTCGATGTGCATTCCCCTCGATTGTAGATATTCCACGGATTTTATAAATCCTAGTTTCTCCATGGCCACTGAGGATGTACATTGTGTTACCTGCACGACCACCAAACTCACAATTTTCGTACTATCCATGTCCTGAAAGTGGTAGGTGCAGTACTTGGCAGAAAATCCAGGGCTGTTGCACTGTCCATCGCCAGCTAGCCTGAATCGTTTGCCTTCGAATGTACTTGCTAGAGACAATTGTTCGATTTTCCAAGCATCACTAATGGCCGGAAACAGATAATCATGTTGGTATTTGTAGTACTGCGTTTTTGAAATGAAATGGAGTCCCACAAACTGAAAGAAAGACTCTAACTTTCTAAAACTGGAGCCACTAAAAAGCGATGCAGCTGCACACAGTAGATGGCCTGCTGGCAGTTTCCCCAGCATCGGTTGTGCAGACCATGAGAACGTATGATGTAATCTACAGGCGGCATGTATTGTGACGTTACTGCCTTGTTTTTGACGAGTCACATGAATCAATGGCTTCCCACATACTTTCCCTCTGACGGAATGCCCACATTTCAGCATACTTATAATATCCATCAAACAACTGTCGAATACTATGTATTTGCCCTCTTTCATTAGACTGTCATCCTGCGTCAAAGTTGATTCGGCCTGTGACGTTGAGGACATATCGCCACATTTGAAAGAAATATCGCTGCTATCAAGTTCTGATGCGTCGGTGAATGCTGCTTCTGGTTCATTCTGTCATTTCAACATCTGTTGATTCAACATTGATGGGAGAACACAACAATGTTGACAGCTTTTTTGGTGGCAATTTTGTGGCGGGTGTAGATTGTGTGAATTGATCTGCAACTACTTCAGAGCTATCTTCAATACTTCCAGTATCATGTTGTGGCGGTGCGGTCGTATTGTAGCAATGGTCCAATAAAACTTTGCTGGATTCTCCGGGCACATTCATTTCATGTTCTGGCCATTGGACATGAGCATCCCGAGTCTCAACACGCCGCGTCTGAATTAATAGTTCCTCCATAGTGTAAATGGTCTGGCAAGCAACATCTCTCATTCGCTTCACTGTCTGTGTATGTATAGTTCGTAGACCCACGGGTAACTAGAGGACAGATTGGAAAAGGGATGTTCAGTTTAAACACAAGATAAAGTATAGTACAATTGACTGGAAAAAAACATAAAATAGTCCCCAGCACAAAAAAATTTCTAAAGTTATGAACTGTTTGTAACTAACCTTATTTTGGTTTCTTTTCTTTACAACTTTTTTGACACGACCTTCAACGTCTGCACGCTGTTGCTCTGATACGTATCCGCATGTCTCCCCTTCCTCTTGCGCTGCAATGACTTTATTTTCTGTATCCGCATAGACCGCACGGAATGAGGCTCCATCGACTCCCTGAAACATAGTATTTTCATTACTGTGTATCAAAATATTGTTAGCGTAAAACGCATGTGAGGACGAACACACATGTACATCTCAATAGCCAAACACGATTTAAACATTGTGTGGAACAATCAAACAACAAGTATTCGAGCTCTGATTACCTAGTTCGATGGAGATGTCGGTATACATACCTCTGGCTCTACATGGACTGCCACGAATGATTGTATTGAAGAGGAGGCATCAGCAACTCCCTGAAACACAGTACTTGCGTTAGTAAGGTTTTCAATATAGTAAACATAACACACACTTGGGGTCGACGGCACAGGTATATATAAAGAGATAACCACAAATGTTGCATTATCTGAAAGAATCAAGGAATATTTAAAAATGATCAGATTTAATCGACTTATTTCTCCGATTTCTTTACATCTGCATCATCTAAATGTGATTTTTGTGAATCACGTTATATGATCACGCTCGATGGAGCTGTCAGTATCCATACCTCATGCTGCTGAAGAATATCTAGGGCTGTTGTCAATGTGGTGCGCACTTCCGAAAGCTGTTGCGCCGATTCGTATCCGCATGGTCCCGCTTCCACCGGAATTACTTGAATATCAGGCTCTGCATCAAGTGCGTGGGTTGACGATTCAACAACAGCCTGAAACATAGTATTTGCATTAGTAAGGATTACAATATTGAAAACACAACACACGCTTGGGGTTGACTGCACAGGTACATATCAACGGCTAACCACAAATGAAACATGGTGTAGAACAATCAAACGACAAGTGTTCCAGTCCTGATGATCACGGTCAGTTGAGCTGTCAGTATCCATACCTCGGGCTGCTGAAGAACATCTAGGGCTGTTGTCAATGTGGTGGACACTTCAGCATCTCCCTGAAAGACAGTACTTGCATTAGTATGGATAACACTAATTATAACTAAAAACAAACACCATGGGACGACAACTAAGGTGTATATCAATTGGAAAGCACTAACCAAACAATTGGTAAAATAATCACACGATACATACATACTATTACTTGACCTGCATAAAACAAGTCTGTAGCGGAATAGCCAAGTATGATTACCTGATACGTGCTAGAAGTGGTTGATCACTGCGAGCACGTGACGGAAGTAGAATGTTCTTGCTTCAGATTCAAGGGATAGTCAAGAAGTTGTAAAGGTAAATTATTGTTTGATAATGAAATGCCAATATTTAAAATTGCCATGTAAGGAGACAGAATACTTGAGTAATGCGCAATATAGCACAGTTCCCTGTGCCCATGTATAGATTTCGTTTGTGGGTTATGAAATCTAAAAATAATACATTGATAAATGTCATTATTCAAAAAGCTATACACTCATATCAATGTCGAAAGTATTACAAATTGGAAACAACACCTAAAATATCAATGAATCCATTTGGCTACCTACACACTACTGCAAGGCCTAAAGCTAAAAACGGACACTTGACACACCAGTGGCGGATTGTGGATGAATAGAGTGGGAATAGCGTTTGCGAGCAATTTTCGTGTCTCCTGGGCGTGGGATACCTTTTGAAGTGTACATGCTGTTTGGCACCTTGGCCGTTTGCGCCCGTCCCGTGCCCTTATGTGATGTTAAAGGACACGGGGCATCCATTTTTGTACCCCTTTCCACTCCATTTTGGTGACCAGGCCTCACTGCGATAGTACTGCGCGCAGAGCACATGGCCCACAGCCCCGTTCCCACTCTGACTGGAAAACTCCAGAGGTATTTGCAACAGCTAATAAATGTAACACATCACTCTCTGAGATCACGGTCCTGCATGTGATCCGGCTCGAACCATGCACATGGCTCGTTCATCTCCACAAACGTGTCCTTGCCCACGCACCCTCGCCAGTGGAAAGTAACTGCCATTCTGACCCTGTGTCCCTGCAAGGTATTCTCTTCATGTGCCAGACCACTGACCACGCCATGATGGCCACCTAGCAGATCCCCAACTAACATTAGACCCCTACTGCAGTATATCGTTGCCTATCAGTAACAAATGCCACATATCGGAGATTCTTGTGAGCACAGACCCACACTTCAAACACTGTATTATAGTGGTCAAGACCCTTGACCTAAGGCCTGTATAATCCAATGCTCATTGATATATGTGTGACTTTTATAGAGACATAACCGACTGAAAGACTTTGAACAAGTGTTATTTAGTGCATGCATTATTGATAATATATTTGGTTAGCTTAGATAGTGACCACCCCGCTTCACAGCGACCTGAACTTCACCCATTCCGAACACAGGTGTCTGACGTCCATCCTTGAATGGAGACACACTTGATTGATTTAAAAAATCGAAACAACCGTTGTTAAAATATATGTGGTGTTTTATTTTGTAGCTTATTTTGATGACACAAAAATACAAATGTTTACAGATTGTACAGTTCAGGTTGCAGCACAGCGAGAGAAAATCCCCTGTACTGACCGCTGTCACTCAGGAATGTTTCTCTTATGGCACGAACGGCACAGGCGGGTATCACTCTTCGAACGCGGTGTCCAAGCCTCCCGTGAAGCCACCATGTAAAGGAACGATAGGCCACCAGCCTGTACCACCTGTGAAAAGGAATGAAACAAACTGTTTTTAAATGACCAAGATAATTTTAATAAATGTTTGTTGTCAATGACAATTCTTGTAACTAATGGCATTCTGCTCGGACAAATGCTATCTAGACACTGCACACTATTGAACGATTTTAATGCGTTACAATGATATGTATATGTAATTTTGGATATAGTAGAAGACCATGAAATAGGAGTGGCATGACAAGCAGAGTATACTTACTCGTTACTCGGATTACGAGGACGAACAGTTGCGCGAAGTTCGTGCATAAGCACCATCATTATCCTCAACACGGACCGTGTGAGGCAGGCTGCCCTGCAGTCTGGCAGCTCGGTGATGCATTGCGGTCGTGGCTCGCCTTCCGAAATGTAGGCCACGCATCCCGAGTTTTCACAGCAGCAGCAGTTCTCCTCCTCGGTCGGCATTAGCTCGCACCGATTGCATGTGCACCAGGTAGAAACACCGTCCATGCGACTAGGTCCAGTGTCTTCATCCATTGATTCGTCCTGCCAACTGCTGTCCGAAGCCCCATCGTTTTCGCGTGTTTCCCTTTCCAGTAGTTCCTCCTCGGTATACTCGGGCTCGTACATGTAGGGCATTATTGTATCCATTGTGTGTTGCACAAACTAAAATAATAGATAGCGGTGGTACTGGTATCTGTCCACACGGGCTACAAGCAACAAAGGTAGCTGACCAGAGCACAGAAACGAGTCACAGAATACTCAAAGTAACACAGAGAGGAATGGAATCGAAAATCTGCTGCTGTGTGTTGTGAAACGGTCTGTTTATACTTATTGAGGAAAGAGGCGTCCTGCCATTTCCATGGCGACACGTCATTGGCTGAAGCGCAGCGAATGTTGACACGAGACGTGCTTTGGCGTTGTGAAATGGGTGGTACGCGTCTGCTGATGACAGGCTCAGGAGCGGGGGATATGATTTAGTGCCGCAAAAGCAGGTCAGCCAGGGCGATGGGGGGGAAATGATAGGATTATCACAAAATGGCAGCTCCCTGGTGCCTGTTTTCACGTGCGTTTAATGGACAAAAACTCAGGTAAGGTCCATAGGAAACTTTTCTAAAATTGAGCGACTTAGCCTTAAAAACACATGGCCGACCCGTAGGGGCAATAACACATTTTTACCGAACCATTCCTTTAAGGATTTCAACCAGAGACTCTGGCCACGCTTATGAACATTCCATAATGTCCTGTTCGGCAAAGTGGTAGATGACGCCTTTGAAACCGCAAAAAAGAACATGACATACTTCAAACACTAGGGCAGATTGTAAATAAACCTTTTCAACTAAGGGCGACATGTGGCAACCGCCGTACGTCTCGTGGTCCGGGATAGGCAAGATCATGTACCCAGTCAACCTACACATCGGGCACAGGCTTCAGCTCTTGGTACACCAATCCCAGACAATTGCCAGCGTCTTTCTTTGAAAAGACAGACAGTTCAGGTGAGGGTGTAGCAGAAGTAGAGGCCAAACCGCTAGAGGTTTCACTACCCCACCAAACAATAACACTATGCTTTTTGTCCCCTTCCGATACCACCCTGGTAGGGTTCACATAACACTATTTATCCATGTATTGGAGGGTATCTCATCAGACAAGTGGGTTCTGTCAACTGCGAATGACGCATACTGCATTGAATTTGTGGAACTACAGCACAATCATCTTCCAGTATGCAGGAAAATGTCTCTAGAGTACCAACACATCATCCAGACAGAAATAAAAGCTCTGCTGCAGAAAGGAGCCATACTGCTCTTCTCTCCAAAAGAGGTAAACCAGGTTATTTGTTCTGTGTACCTTTTGTTCCATAGAAAGACGAGACCAAACATCCAGTACTCTATTTAAGACTGGCAAACGCTTATCAAACCTCAAAAGTTCTGAATGACATAATTGCAGGGAGTAATTCCTTTACCCGAAAGGAGTCTACATGGCGACAATATATATTAAGGATAACAGCTTTCATATTTCACACATCAAAAGTGTGATCCAAACGCTACCAATTTAAATACTCAGGATTGCATCAGTCCCTCAGGTCTTTACAAAGGTACTAGCCGCTGTATTGGCACACTTGCACAGACACTGAATTCCAGTGTACCCTTATCTGGACCATTGGCAAGGAGACCCACCACAAATGTGTTGGCAAGATACGCAGAAGATAATATACCTACATCAGCTGGTGTTCTCTATTAAAAAGAAAGTCAAAGCTAGTTCCCAGTCAAGTAAAACTGTTTCCAGGGGCAATAATTAGAGCAGACGTTTAAGTCTTCCTCCCCGAGATGGTCAAAAACGTTCTGCTTCAAATTTCATGTTGGGTAGTCTGTCGTTGGAAAGGTCGTGTGCCTTCATTGAATGATGGCATCATGCATCTTCATTGTCGCACACAAGGCTACACATGCGTTCAATACAAGAATGATTGGCGAAACAATGTTTGCAGGCGCGAGGCAATTGGGACGATCTAGTGGAGGTTTCGCAAACAGTAGTGTTTCAATGGTGGTCAAAAGAATTCCCTTTGTTAACCCGCCAACACGCGTCACAAAATGTAGCGCACAGCATGTGGACACAAACAGTAGTAAAAAAGCACATCGATGTTCTTGAATTGCTACCAGTGTACAAAGCTCTACAAGCTTTTCAGAATCATCTAGTAGGGAAACATGTAGTAGTTAACAGACAGCACAACTGCTATGTGTTACATTAACAAACTGGGAGAGGACTGGTTGTGAGGCACTCCTTGGGTCTGACCACATTAGCACCGAAGATTTGGAGATGGAGCATCCAGAGGAACACAACTGCCTTGCAGATGGACTAAGCAGAAACACAGGTCAGCCCTCAGATCGCGAACAGGGCTTAAATTCAGAGATTGTAGAGAACATCCTCTCAGTGTTGATATCCAGACGAAGATCTCTTTGCAACAAGAGAACATGCACAATTCCACACTTGGGCTTCCAGATTCCTGCAGAAGGGGTTCATGGGGAATGCACTGTGGATCAGCTGGTCAGGGACATTTGCATATGCTGCCCCAGAACTCCCGTTTCCCCCCCTCCCCCCACACCCCTGATCGTCTCTCTTTAACAGAGAAATGCACAAAGATCCTAGTTGCTACAATAATGGAGTTCCCATCTTCTCAGGATGTCTGTTTGCCCACCAATTAAGCGAACGGGTCAGACAGCATTTTATAGAATTAAGGGGCACCCCTTCATCCACATTCTCAGACAACCAACTTAGCAGCTTGGCACCTGAGTTCATAGTTTGGTCATCTTAATTTACCTAGTAGATGCATGAAAATATTAAAAGAAGCTCTTAAACCAAATACTATACACTGATACTTCATCAAACAGAAATTATTAGTAGTTTGTTATGTTAAGTTGATTTATGCCACACGCCACTACCATTTGCATGGTCTCCAGGGGCTCACGTGGCTCTGCAAGGAGAAGTAGGTACGGTTGGTTAGTGAGGGAGAGGGGGATAGGATAGATATGCTCATCTGTTGATGCATTCAGAACCAGGAGCAATTGATGTGAGCTTTCTGGATCTGCTTTGTTTTGTGCACTGGGCTTGTGTTCTGTAGGGGCCATCCATTGGTTGTTATCTGATGTGGTTGTTTGCTTATGAAAATGTCAGTACTGGAACAAGCATTGAGCCATTGGCGAAAACCCCATTGAGTTGCTCATGTATCCAAAGCATAGGATGCCAAATGCATGGTTCCCTAAAAGGATCCTTTTGTATTAATGGGGAACTTGCTGACTTAGTAGGCTCTGCTACTTTAGGTTAAAAAAGTAAAGGGCATGCACCATCACCTTGTGCAGTGTTGGACAGAAATCCTATACTAGTGCTTCTCTAGTTCTAAGTCAATGTGGCCAGTGTTCTGTCAGGTTTCAATATTCAAAATTGGGAACATTTGGATCCTTGCTGAGTTTCTCCCAGAAGATGTGGCAGTGAGTTCTCCTTCTGGGTCTCGGAAGGTAGAGCGGCTGCAATACAGCAGGTACAAGTCATAAATGATCTGATGTACACTACAGCAAGGGCTATGACGGGGGCAGTTTGCCTGCACAGACATGCATTTTTGTCGGCTATGTGATTACACCAAGACATAAAACAGTGATAGATTTACCATTTGATGGTAAACTGTTTTATCCGTCAACGTCAAAAGTACTAAGAAATGCAAGGCAAGGGTTTTTGCAGCAAACTATCTCAGTAAAACAACCATACCACCTGAATTTTAGATCCTTTAACCACTTAAGCTATCTCGTCCTTCGTACAAAGTTTACAGGGCGGAGGACGAGATGGCTTGTCATCCGCCCTTCTCACCTCTGGGAGGGCGGATCAACCCCCCCCCTTACTGCTTCACTGCCCCCCCCCCCCCCCAACCCCCAGGCTACGAAGGGGAAGGCCTCCCCTTCCGTACCTGTGGGTCAGGGTGCAGCCGTGATGACGTCGGCAAACGCTTTGTGCGCCGACATGCTGAAACCAAAAGGCTTCAGCATGTAAATTTCACAGGCATGTTTTTGCATGCTGCAAGTGCATTTTCTGCCCGACCTCATTGAGTGAGGGCTCCCCTTTCCAACGAGCCCTCAAGGGTCCCTGGCATCCTCGAAACACAATGCAGTCTTCTTGTCTGGGATTTGGCCCTGTCTGCATATCTTCCATGGCTATTTCGGACGCAACAACCTTCTGGGTTTATCTACCCTTTTCTCTCGTCCCTCGGTCAGTCGTTCTGCTCCAGTGGGTTTGCCTTTGCCCTGGAAGATCTGCTCCTTTTTTCTTGTTCACCTTGATCAGTGTGTCTCTGTTCCGCCTTTTATCCGTATGGGGAGAGCTAATGGGTTTCAGATGTATGTGATTATAGTCAAGTGCTTGACTTTGCCTGACCCAATTAGTGGGTCATGTCCAATGAGGGATGTATGTCTTAGCATCTTTACTCTGTCACCCTCTTCCACGTCCCACTGTTTGTTCAGAAAGAGGGGAGGAGGGGAGTTGGTACTTTGGAGCATCCTATAAAATAGGATGGGGTACCGAAGGAATATGTTATTTGAATTTATTTGAATTTGTTAAGCGCACGTACGCCCATGGGCATCATGGCGCTGAGCGTGACCAGAAGTTAATTATTTACCAGCGTCTAGAATAGGAGTTTTTTCAGTGATCGACAGAAGGTGAGGTGGTCCATGGTCTCACGTAGGGGGAGGGGGGGAAGATCATTCCCTGCTTTAGCGGCAACCACCGACCAGGCACGCCCACCCGTCCATGACCATCTGATCTGTGGGATCATGACCAGAGAAGCGGACTGGGAGCAAAGGCAACGAGCAGGGGTGTAGTGCAAAAATTTGGCCCAGAGATATTCTGCCCACAAGGCCATAAAAAGTACGGTGCACAATACACATGGACTTAAACAAAATTCGATGGGTTCCAAAAGGGGGGCAAAGAATGGCTCTGGCGGCAGTATTCTGGAGTTGCTGGAGCCGATCGATTAAGTAACGTGGCTGTGCTAGATAAAGCGGCTTACAATAGTCCAGACCACTCAGCACAAGCGCGGCCACCACCGCGCCCTGGGGCCCTGACACTTTGCGGGAATAAAGGGGAGGACTTTCCTAAGAATGCAGAGCTTAAAGTGGCTGGTCTCACAGACCGCCGCAACCTGCTCATCCATGGAAAGGGAGGAAGAGATTTTGACCCCCAAATTCCTGACTGATGAGACCGGTATAGGTAGGGGGCCGAGGCTGCAGGGCAGCAATCCACAGTCCAAAAAAGAGGAGCAGAGGTGTTACCAACACCTCGGTCTTCCATTTAATTTCAGCCAGTTTGCCGCCATACAGGCCCCCAGATCCTCAAGACACTTCCTAAGCTAACTCGCCGTATCAGACTGAGTCAAGTCGAAACAGATCAAAATTTGCATGTCGTTGGCATAGGAATAGTAACGCAAGCCAAGGGACAAAATAAGACAGAAGAGGCCTAATATAAATGTTAAACGGAATCGGAGAGGGGGCGGATCCCTGTGGGACACCACAGGATAGTAAAACAGGACTAGAACGAAAAGAGGGGAGAGAGACCGACTGGAAACGATTGACCAGAAAGGCTATGAACCAGTCGAGCACCTGCCCGGACAAACCAGCGGTGGGCAGTCTGGAGATCAGGGTGGGATGATCAACCGTGTCGAACGACATATCTGGTAGTAAAACTGCTCCGACACACCCCTGATCCACCAGATGAGCCAGGTCATCTAGCATTGAGTTGAGGACTGATTCAGTGCCACTTCCCGGCCGAAAACCGGATTGACACGAGTCACAATACTGAAAGGATTCTATAAAAGTGGACAGCAGATGAGAGATCAAAGCTTCCAACACATTCATAAGGAACAGTAACAGTGAAATTGGTCGATAGTTAGCCAACACTTCAGGATCCAAGGAAGTCTTTTTTAATGGTGGTATCACCAGGGCGTTCTTAAGTGCAGTAGGAATCACCCCGTTAGTGAAAGATGCGTTTACTGCTACAGTAATATGAGAGATCGGGTCCCCCGAGGCTTCCTTCAGAAGAGCCAGAGGAATGGCATCCGTGGGGGAAGCTGATTTCAGACGATGAATGGCCTCAAGAATATCTAGGTCTGAGGAGGTAGGAAAAGAGGACCAAGTCCCTTAGCAAGAGGGACCCCCGCGGGGGCCCCAACAGCAGCCGGCTGCTGCACCCCGCCATTGATGTTACGAATGATTGTAATTCTTGTCACAAAAAAGAAGGAAAGTGAGTCAGATCTTGTGACGGCGGCACCTGCGCGCACACTTTCGCAGGAGTGGATAGGGATTGGACATTAGTAACTGCTTTATGAAAGGCTTTGAGAGTGCGGCGAAAAGCATATTTCGCCTCACAAGAATAGCTTACCTGTCACTTTCTCTCTGCCTGTCTACAGTGTAGCTTACCCGCTCTAAGCTCCTCAGAATACAAAGGCTCAGATGAGCGGCTTCTCTGCTTGCAAGACCGAAGAGTGGCCAGCAGATCAGCAGTGGCTGTAAAAGATGCAGCCAGTGCAGAAAGGGAGCATAAAGCTGCCTGACCACAATATGCTTGCAGAGTGGCAATTAGCTCAGGGTTGGACACCCTGTGCCAACTGCATTTCATGATGCCAGGTTTAATCAAAGGAGGGCTAGAAACCTCCTGAGGGATGAAGAACGTTACCAAACAATGGTCAGACCATACTATCCTTGGACATAAGGAGGCACAGATATGTAAGAACCAGTTGCCAACTCGCCTATTGATGAACAGCTACTTTATAATCTCTTAAAGAGCTGTTGACCACTTTAAAATTGATACACAGGAGTCCGACGAAGACGCTGACTTCGTAGACAATATATTAAAGGAGAACAAACCAATGGGCATAAGTAAAGGGGTTTCTGGGAGTCTCTCTCTACCGGCCTATATCTCGGGTTTGAGTCTCGACCAGAGCCTTTAGCTCAACTTCCTTTCACAGAAGAGAAATGTCTACTAAATATCAGTTTTTGTACTGCCCAAGGGCAGTCCAGCACTGAAATGCCAGGCAATTCTCTTATGAACAACAGTACCAACAGCAACCCCAGACAAGTGTTTCGGGCTGGTTGGGCCTCGTCAGTGAGGTGGAGCCAATAGGGCAGTACATCCCACTGTTGATGTCTAAGATATCTTCCATCTTTAACTACTCCCACCCTTAAACCTGGTTTATCCCTGCATTAAATAGAGATTTAAACCTGCCCAATCAGACCCTCTTTTCACCAAGGGTCACCTGAAACCAGAAAATATGATAGTTATAGCCACATGCAAAAGGACACACACTCCCATAGCCACCTCCTGAAGCCCCACCTGATGAGGGGAACAATTAAATTACTCTCTGGGCTAATAGCCAAGAACACCAAACTTATGGCTAGGTTCAACGGCACAGTGGGACCAGGTAGAGGAACAGGTTAATGGGGTGCCAGAACCTTCATGGTCGTACATTCATAGCTGTGA
Organism: Ambystoma mexicanum; assembly: GCF_040938575.1. NCBI lineage: Eukaryota > Metazoa > Chordata > Amphibia > Caudata > Ambystomatidae > Ambystoma > Ambystoma mexicanum. The sequence goes on along the minus strand of NC_090928.1, from coordinate 982,297,651 downwards.
AGACAAGCAGGTAGCTAATGCCATGATCAAGAACTCCCTAGATGCTGCAGGCACAGCAGGAAGGGTGATGGCCGAAGATACGTATTAAAAGCCATGCATTGCTAAAACTCAGGCTTTAAACCTGAAACACAAGCCACTCTCATAAATATGCCCATTGAGGATAAGTACTGTTTGGGAAAACTGTCAATGACGCTCACGAGACAGCAATTTGTTGCAGATTTTTAATGGTTTTGTCGGTGTGGGGTTTAGCTAATAAACCTTTTATGCAACGAGGGGCTTATAGCAATCGTCACTTTTCGTATGCAAGGTCAGCACAATCCACATATTCTCCAGGTACTACCACTTGCTCATGGTATACCAGCCAAGGGAAACCATCATCCTCCCAGTCCTCTTCAGCGATTGTTCTGAAGAGGTCATAGTCTGGGTAGAAACCAAGCCACTAGGGGCTCAGACACCCCCTCAAAGCAATGACTGCCATATACAAATTCCCTCCCATGTATCCCTGGTAGGGGGTTGAATTTCCCTCTTTGCCCACGCATGGAAGGGAATGGCAACAGATAAGTGGGCACTGTCAACCGTAACAAACGGATATTGCATAGAGTACCTAGAAACGCCACGCAATCGGCCACCAAGATCCAGCAACTTGTCCTTGGAACATCAACTAATCTTCTGTAAGGGATCAAGAGTAAGACTCAGAGGCATAGTAAGTGTTGGTTCTAGACTTTTATTGATCACAAAACAGAAATCCTGTCCATCCCTAATCCAGGGATTTCCCTAACACAACAAAACTAAACAAAGTCTGTCAGGATGTTAAACAAGAGCATCCCTACAAGGGGATTTCTGTGAGTTATGTACTTGTAGCTTTCTTTCAGAATTCCAACTATAATTTCTAAGATGCCGAAAACAAAAAGGAATTAAAGTTCCCTGTTTCTTCTGGTCTTTCTGTGTGTCCGGTACTTCTGGAAAAAAAGTTCAAAAATCTTCCACTGTTTCAAAGGGCTCTGCACTGGTCTTTCTTTGTACAATAGTTCTCTTCACAGTTTCAAAGGTGACCACTTCTTCCTTAAGTTCCTATGGTTATTTTGCTTTCACAGTTTTAAGGAAAATAACTTTTTGTTCCTTCTGTTTTTCACCATCCACTATATCCCAGGGGGAATAAGCCTTCCCTTGACTCTTTTAAACAGTTTTCTTGAATCTTCAGTGAATCTCGATTACCCTTAGGGGGGCATGGTTCTTCCCCTTTGTATTCGTTCTTACTGTCCCATGGTTTCAAATGCACTTCTTGTCTTACTCCTGGTTTACTCTCCTGCCAGGATAGAACAATTCTGTTTCTTGGGTGCAGGTCCCAGACTCGCACAGTACCTTGTTTACTATCATGCCAGGGCTTTATATCCTTTCATGGGTGCGAGTCTTGCACTGTTTGCCTGGTTCACTATCCTGCTAGGAATTTTCCGTTCTCTGCTCACTTTTTCTTTCATCCAAGAAAGAATGCTTTTGCAGTATTGTCACCGACCCTTTCTCAGCAAAGTTTTTATTGGTATCAACCTCTACTCGTATTAGGTCACTGACCCTTTCTTAACATTCCTATTTGTATCCGTTCCTCCAATTACTTTAATTGGGCTTTCTCGCTCTGTTAGTGCTATGCGACACTCTCTCTTAAGCGCTCCGTTAACCTACTTGCTCTCTCGGGGCTTAGCGGGCAGCTCTGGTGTTCCTCACGTCCTTCAGTAGTCTTCTCTTTTGGTTTGCTGAATGGGGGTGCTTCCCCTTATCTGTTTGGCTCCCGCTTTATTTACCTTTGCTTCTGGCAGCTCAAGCTGCCTACAGCAATAAAGCAGTGACCTTCTTTTGGCCAGGTCCCTCTGCATGCTGTTCTCATTTATCTCTTTACTGCCTTCCACCATGTGTTCGCCTCTGGTGTTCCAACCTGCGTCAACACAAGCTACGTTTCGTTGCAGTTTCTGCCTTTCACTTGTATTCTGTTGATCTGTGTGTTTTTAAACATCCAGGCATTGGTCAACACTTTCCATAGACTAGAATGTGACATTTGCATTCAGCTTCTGGTCATCCTCATTGTTCCATCCCTCTTCCTCGTCTCAGTAGCAGGGAGGGAGTGGGGGGAGGGGGGGTAAATAAGCTTATTGGTCAAGAAAATGTGGGAATTATTTCTGCATCACAATAAGCCATACAAACATGTTGCAAAGGTGCATGGTTGTCATTAAGAATATCTTGAGTGTTTTCTTTCCTCTCTGGAGTTTGCTCTCCCCTACGTGGGCCTCTCGTCGATAGCCACCCCCAGGGTCAGTCGGGTAGCATGTTCCTTTCCCTGGCCATGTAAGAAAAGCTTCCCTACAGAGAATCTGTGACAATGTTGCTAGATTTGTCACACCTGCAAGCAGAGGTACAAACGCAAAAGGGAGCCATAGAACTACCTCCCCACCTACCCCTGGGCCGGGTAAACAAGCTAATTTATTCTTTGTACTACCAAAGAAGGATGAAACAAGCACCCAGTGTTGGATCTAAGACAAATACGCATGTCATACCTCCAAAAGTTCAGGATGACAACTCTACAAGCGGCCATTCCTCTACTTAACAGGGGAGACTACATGGCAACACTGGATATGAAACATGCATACTTTCATATTTCAATGTTTCCAGCTCTCCGAAAATACCTAAGGTTCAAAGTAGAGTCCACACAATACCAATTCAAAGTGCTATCCTTCAGTATTGCTTTAGCCCCTCAGGTTGAACAAAAGTCGTGGCGGCTCACCGTCCCAGTCAATCCATCTCAGTGTACCAGTATTTAGACTGGCTCATAACAGAGGACACACCACAACTGTGTCGGCAGCACATGCAAAACACCATAAACATCCTGTTCGAACTGGGGTTTTCAATAGACCAGAAAAAATCAAGCCAAAGCAAACAATTTCTAGGGCACTTATTCAGACACAGGACGCCCTAATCTTCCCATAAGAGAGGGTCCACAACATGCTGCTTCAATCCCAGCTGGTCGCCAGATAACTGTCCGGACGGGGATGCGCCTTCTTGGTATGACCGTTTCTTGCGCCACACGCAATGTTTCGCATGCGTCTAATACAGGAATGGCTAGTGAAACAATGGTCTCAAGCAAATGGACAGAGTAACCATCTAGTGGTGGTTTCACAGATGGTGGCAGTACTTTAGTGGTGGACAAAGGACAACCTGCAAGCCCTTTGTCACCCCTCCAACACAAGTCACTCTGACAATAGACTCATTGCTTTCAGGTTGGGGAATCATCTCGACCAGACAGCACACGGCATGTGGACACAGCCGCTATCAAGTGGTATTGGCATATTTGGCCTAAAACAATTCACCTAATGACCAATTGGTCGAAATCTGCCCTTTGGGGCAATTTGGTAGCATGTATTGCAGAATACCAACGATGGAGAGCCGGAGGGTCCCCCGCTCCCCATGTTGGATATTTTGCATTTTGGGGTGCAGGGGTGTCCCGTGTTTTCCTGAATTCCTGAAATTGGAAGCGGGGACCAGAAAGAAGCGTATGTGCATTTAAATTGGGACCCGAGCAAATTCATTCTCGGTCAGTTTGCTGCGATTACAAATAATTCAATAAAACATATCAACTTCCTAAAGTTGCTAGCAGTGTTCAAAGCCATACAAGTTTTTTAGCACCATTTGATGGGGAAAACAGTACTAGTTCTGACCAACAGCACAACCACCATGTTTTAGATCAACAAACTGGGCAGGACAATTCACTAAGTCTATCCACACTAGCACAGAAGATTTAGGAATGGAGTCTCCAGAGGAACATTTACCTCATGTCACAATACATTCCAGTGGAACAAAACTGCCAAGCAGAGACCGACCACCTCGGAACACGAGTGTGCATTAAATGGACATTGTGAACAGCATTTTTGCAAAATGGGGTCAGCCAAACCTAGATCTGTTTGCCACGTGCGAAAACACAAAATATCACGCCTATGCCTCCGGGTTTCCCCTGAAGGGCTTCAAGGGGAATGCACTTTGGAATTCAGGGATATTTGCATATGCTTTTCTCCCAACCCCACTACTTAAAGTGATCCACAAGATGCATCAGGGACACTTAGCAATAATCCTAGTTGAACCAATGTGGGCACGACATACGTGGTTCTCACCTCCCCAAAATGTGAATTTTCCCACCACTGAAACTTCCCAGCTCTTAAAACATGTAACGGCATCAAGGGGCAACCCTCCATCCACCTTCAGACCATCAACTTAGCAGCTTGGCTCCTGAAGTCCTATATTTCGGACACCTTCACTTACCTGACAGATGCATGGACAATTTGAATGAGGCACTCAAACCTAACACTAGACCTTGCTACCAGCCTTACAGATAAGGGATGTACCGGGCACTTTTGTACCCTACAAACAGGCAAATAATCCCAAAAAATAGAAGTAGGGAGTAAAACTACCTCCAACAAAAATAGGCAGGGTTCGAAATTGCCATGAGCTACAAGCTATTTAGCTCCTGGTTATAGACAAGGGGAGCTTGGATAGCTTGACACCAACATCTACCAGGGGCTTCACTTGACTCCTCTCGGGCAAGTGGTGCCAAACAGTTACATGTTGTTAACTGTGTAGTTTTGGGAATGTGTTTACAGGCCAATAAAGACACCCCTAGGGAACAGTGAAAGCATATTGTATATTATGCAAATGGACAAGTTAAAGTTTGCATCTTGTGCTCATGTTAGATTTGCTGCACGCTACTAGCTGACTCCTGGTTCCCCAGAGGTAGCTCCTACCTAATGGGTGATGCCTGATACCCAAGAGCTGCTTTTTGCTCCTGGTCAACAAATGCCAATTTCGACCCTTGATTAGGAAATACAGTTAAAACCTTGTGCCCCTGCCTTCACCCACACCGATCAATGGATATGTTTGGACCAGTAATGCATGTATTACAACAGGAAGAAACTATTACTGCCTTATCAGAAGAAGTAAACACATCTTTTAATGTGCATGAATGCATAGGTGCCAAGAAATAATTATTACAACATTTATTTTCCAGTTAAAACATTTTTACTTGTGTACACAACACTCCCATTGAGAATTGGATTTACATTTTGACTCCCTAAAAAAATGAGTAAAATGCTCCACTTTCAAATCATACCTGGTGCACTCACTTCTACTAACAAGTGGAAGCAATTTGGTATATGGTGTAGAAGGTCAAGGGTTAATCCCATTGACTGCTCACCTTCCAACATGGTGCACAGTCTATTACACTTAATGGAATCTGGCCTAGTGTTCAATTCTCCATTTAGCGGCTCTTTCACCTTACACTACTTAACAAAGCAAGGTGTCACAGTGGAAAAGTCCAGTCATTTAATCCTTCATGGTATGGGTAAAAGGGATTTATCCCCAAATTGCAAAACCAACCCCAGGGTGAGATTTAAAGGATTCTACAATAATCATTTTGAAGTACTTTACTTAGAAGTAATTACTTTGAAATTTGACTTTGATTTTATTTATTTGAAATGTTCTTTGACGGGTCTCCCATACCCCCTTCACTCCACTACATTTGTATTTGTATTTATTTGTATGGCGCTCCAAGCCAGTAGGCATATGGGTGAATTTTTTACATAGCAAGTTACAGAGAAAAAAAGTAGCATAAGGGTAGCTACATCATTAGAGGCCAAATGTAGATGGAATTTACATTTACAGTAGCAGAAGTGTGGCTAAATCAATATCAGTCAAATACAGATAGAATTTACATAATTTACATCAATAGCAGTCAAATACAGATAGTTTAACTTCGGAAATCTCCTATTGTAAATGATGTACTTAATTCCTTAGAGAACAGTTGCTTACATTATTTGCAGATCACAGAATGGGCACGAGCTACAAATTACCGAGAAGCATACTTCCAGCATGTACTGTTAGATAGATGGCCGCATGTACTGTTAGATAGATGGTATAATTAGTGGAATATATTATACATGTATGTCCGCTTGTAATTGGTAATCTTGGGCAAGAAGCCACGTTTTAGAGTTCCTCCTGAATGGGCGCTTGTTCAGATCTTAAAGGTGCAGATAGAGTGTTCCATAATTTAGCTGCAAGGACGAGGAAGCTACTCACTCCTACGTTTTGTAGTTTGAAGCGAGGCACTTTGAGGCAGTGTGATTGCACCGAGCGGGTTGGGCGGTCTGGGGTATTACGGGCAAAGTTCTTAGTCGGGTAGCTTGGTGCCAGGTTAGCAAGACATTTGTGCGTGAGGCAAAGTGATTTGAAGGCGATCCTTTGTGTAATCGGAAGCCAGTTCATGTTACGCCTTACCTCGGATATGTGCTGAGATCTAGGGATGTTCAGTGCAGCCCTAATGGCGTTGTTTTGCAAGACTTGCAGTTTTTTTAAGTTCTGTTGACTAGTTCCAAGATATAATGCGTTGCAATAATCTAGCTTGGAAAGTACTAGAGCTCTCGCTATGGCAATGCAATTAGGTGTGGAAAGAAACGGTCTACAGGCCGTGATTAACTTGCAGGTGTATGTGGATGACGCCGATGCATTGACCTGTCTATTTAGGTTTAGAGAGAAGTCCATGTAGATGCCAAGAGTTTTTAATTCTTTAGAGACCTTGATGGAATTGCCGTCAATATTGAAAGCTTCAAATTGGTTCTAGTCTATTGAGTTTAAGCTTGGATCCTAGGAGAACTACATGACCTACCCCCTCCCACCCACTTTTTACCCTTTAACCCACAACTACATGTATTTTTTCGAAGTGATTTTGAATTACTTCGAAGTAATTACTGTTGTAGAAACAGCGGGGGACCATGTAAACATTGTATTAAGCATGCTTATGGGTCCTCCCTTCGAACCCATGCATAAAGCATCTTACCTGCAAAGCAGCCTTTCTTATAGCCATCACCTCTATAAGAAGGCTAAGTGAGCTGCAAGATTTCAGTCTCAGAACCTTTTGTCATGATACATAGACATTGTAATCTTACAAACACATTCATGGTTCACACCAAAGTTCATTTCTAAATTTCATGTCAACGAATCCTATTTAACTACCAGCATTTTTTCAAAACCCACAGAACTCTGGGGAGAAAGGCCCCCATAGACTGTTAGGAGAGCTGTTATGTACTATCTTAAGAAGACTAAACCATTATGGAAAAATGACGAATTATTTGTTTCCTTAGCTGCAGGGAGTAAAGGGGACCCTGTCTCCAAAGTAGCAATTTCTATATGCACTGTGAACTGCATACAACCAGTCTACAAATTATCCACAAAGTACTACCATTTACACCCAGAGCACACTACTCATGATACTGGTGAAACCTTCACCTTTATCGCAAATGTGCCCAAAGAGGCAATTTATAAGCGAACAACATGGAGCTCAGTTGACACGCTCACTCAACATTGCTGTGTGGATACACAGGCAAGGAACTATTCTGAAGTGGGGCAGGTGGTGTAGCGACTTCTTTTTGCCTTGGTTCCTTCTAACACCCCACTTCCTTCTGGTACTGCTCGCTAGTCTATGGAAAACATGTGATTTTGAGCTGATCCAGAAGCCTCGGAAGACAAATCACATACCTGTAATAGGCTTTCTGATGCTTGTATCTACTTGTATGCACACGTGCCCACCATTTCTCCCCTATTTGGGAATACAAGGTAAAACTACGCTGCCTTCAATTTTCCTGTTCTCGAATGCACACTTGATGCAACCTCATGTCCGAAACTAAACAATCGGAAGACCTTTACGTGTGTGTCCATGGGTACAGTGCACGTCACAGTAGGCATAGTATTACAGACCCAACTGTTATGCTCACCTGGTCTCTGCGGGGACGTTGGCGCACGGTTGGAGCTCTCCCTGGACTTGGCTCCCTTGAATCGACTCTCTCCCCAGTTGCTGCAAACTCGAAGACTCGGGATGCTGGTACTGCCCCTGAGGGAAGATGAGGCAGTGAGAGTGGCGGCGTGGTGGTGTTGTGACGGTGTCGTGACCCCTCTCAACCCCTTCATGCCAAAATGAAGTGAGCAAGAGTTGGCCCATGCAAGCTCACCTGTTTTAATGTAAGGATGAGCGCTCTATCCTGCTTTCTCTCAGCAGGGGCGCCGTGGATGGACCTAGTTGCTTCACTGGTCCTCAGCGTGGAGGTCCAGACCGGCTGCGACCTATTCCGCCTTGAAGGTAAATGTTTATGACAATGATTGTCTGTATCCTTTTGTGGTGATTTTCCCCAATGATTACTGTCCTTAATGTTATATTGTCCTTTCCTCTCTCTCTAGGTATGGAGATGGCCCACAAGTGAGTGGAGATGGTTGAGAGTCCAATCCGGGAAACCTACACGTGTTAAGTTGACTTTCCGGATGATGCGCCTAGTTCGCGAGTTGTGCTGCCCAGCGTTTAAAGTTTATGCAGTTGCTAACCTTTTGCTCTGGGTCTCCTTTGCAGGTGATGGCAGGCGGTTCTCCGGACTCCTCCTGAATGAGAAGATCCACGAGGATGCTGCGCCGAAAGATGACCCCGTGTTGATTGGGAGTTCGGAACAGGGAAGTGCAAGGCGTTGCCCGAAGTGGATTCGAGGAGACAGGTAAGAGGCGTGTGGCCGCTGCTGGGTTGGGAGTGAGTAGAAGTGCTCCAAGCGATGGCGAGGCTGATCTGAGGTAAGATGTGCGCGGTAGCAGTAGAGTCGGAAGCGGGTAGCAGAGCTTCCAGCGATGGCGTGGCTGACCTGAAGGTAAGATGCGCACGGCAGCTGCAGAGTGGGAAGTGGACAGAGGTGCTTCAGCAATGGCGTGGCTGATTGAAGTAAGATGCTGGATGGGTTCCGTAGACTGAAGATGCTCGTGCTGAACAGGTAAGGATCTGTAGACGGCGGTAAGCGTTACGCTGCACAGGCAGACTAACGCGAAGCGCCGACATGCGGGTGGGGCTGGCTTATATAGCCTGACGCCAGCCACTCCCTTCAGGCCCAGCCTTGTGGCCCCACCTTGCCACTCCCCCTCTCTTCTGCACGTACCTTCCATGCCTTTGTATGGCCACGCCTGGCCCAGATGCACGTGCCCTGAGTATACTGTGGGCAGAGCACACTTTGAAATGAGCTTGGTGCCAGAGGCACCAAGACTGGGTCAATTGGGACCCTGCAGGATATGACGTGGATGGCCCATGACTAGTGGCCATGACACCAACATGTAGACGTCCCTTTTCGATTAAGAAAATAAGTTCTGCAATACTCAGCACCAACCACTAGCTAGATGTCGGCTTATGCAAAGCATGTGAATGTAAGCATATGCAAGCATCGGAAAGATAATTATGTGTGGATGTATGTGTGTATGTCTTCCCCACATTGCAGCATCTGGAACCCAAGACTATAGGCAGCTTTCTTTCTGGGCCATCTTGCAGTAAAGAACTGATGAAATTGCAGTCAAGGATTGTGCTTGCCGCTTATAGTTGTCCTTGGGGTATGCTAAAGGTATTTATATTGTGCACCTTCACCAACAGAGTTGGCCCCCAGGCGCTCTAACGGATCTGTAAACAAGAAGGGGTGGGTGTTGCGTTAGTCTGGAGAAGAGGGAGTAGGAGAGTGAGAGAGGTGGTGTGCTGTTGGCGGCTTCAGCTCGGTATACACTGCGCTGCGCTTTGGTGTAAGTTTAGGACCGGGGCGAGACCATGTGTGCAGTTGGTGCTGTTTATGTGTTAGTTTGTTGTCGATGTGGTGTGGTGAAGCGCGTGCGGTTTGCTCTGCGAGGGTAGGTTGTATGCATTTTCAGGTGAGTTAGGTATGCAGAGATTTGAGGTGGGGTTAGTGGGATGAGAATGCTGGTTGTGGCACATGTTTGGTTTGAATTCTATCACTAATGGTGGGATTAGTTGCTACTGTACTTTCTTGACCGTGTGACTGTTGCAGGTTTTAGCGCGACACACTGCCTGTCGTATTCTAATGAACTAAGTATAATGTGATTGGTGTCTATTCTCTTCCTTCGGTATCGGAGCAGGGGTTGGGTGGCCCCTTTTCCCTATTATCTATGTGAATTGGTCTGCTAGAACTTCGGGTGTGGTACAGGCCAGGATGCTATGGATGAGTCGTCTAAGTGCTTTCGTCTTGGTCTGTCCATGTATTCAGTCTTCAGTGTCGTCCTCTTGTGGGCATCTCATGTCATATATGGTATGTCGTGGTGTGCGTTCCTTAGATTCTGTTTGCATTCAATTGCTTGTTGGGAACCAGTATCCGTATCTTCATTCATCGTTGTTTTAGCAGTGTGTGTTTTCTTATGGGTGGTCTTCTAGTTACGCAGTCAAGAGCCAGGATTTGAGCAGTTTTCTGAATAGTCAGTGGTTTTTTTGTGTTCCGTATATCTTTTGGTAAGTCATTCCAAGTTTTCGGTGCCTGGTGAGAGAAAGAGGATCCTCCAGAGTTATCTTCTGTTGTAGGGTTTCGGTTCCAGGCGGAGGTCGTTGCTTCATCTGAGCCTTCTTTTTTGGCTTATGTAGGTGTAATTTATCTCTGGAATTCTGCACTTTGGTCGTGTATTGCTCTTTGCATAATGCGCATTGATTTGAATAGTATTTGTTGTTTTATTGGTAGCCAAAGTAGTATTAAGGAGTCTGACTGCCGTTTTTGGTATGCGTTTTTGTTTTTTTGTTTTAATTTAATTTTTTTTTTTTTGTCCTTAAGGCATACCCAGGTATAGGTTATTGGCATAATCTACTCTGGGCATGACGAGAGCGATGATGCTAAGTGTTTTGTTTGGCGAATAACAGGAACGGTAGGATCCTTTTTGCTGCTCGCAGGAGAAAGGAGCATTTCTTGAGTAGAGCGTTTACTTGTGGCTCTAGAGTGAGATTGTTGTCCATCAAGACCCCCACGTTTTTTACAATCGACGATGGTACTCAGGTCGTACCAAGTTCAATTGGCCAAGGGATGTAGTTGTCTCCTGTTTTTTGTGACGATCATTAGCTCTGTTTTGCCTGGCTTAATTTTGAGGTGGTTTGAGTTCATCCAATTGTATACATCACAGAGGCAGTTCTCTAGTGTGTTTTCTTCTTAGGTGTATTTTGAAGATAATTTGTGTCTCGTCAGCGTAGTTGTAGCAGGTGAGGCCGTGTCTTTTGATGATTTTGATTAAGAGATAGATGGGTAGATGTTGAATAAAAGCGTGAAGCAACATGATCCTTCTAGTACTCCGCATGTGGAGTCTTTTGGGTTGGACTTGAAAGGTTTTATCCATTCTGTTTCCGTACTGTTTAAGGAGGATTTGATCCATAGTAGGGCGGTGTCTGTTATGCCCAGTCCTTCGTTATGAGCATGTCATGGTTGACTGTGTTGAAAGCTGCAGATAGGTCTAGAAGTATCAGGGCAGTACTGGTGTCCGAGGCTGCGTTTGCTTTTAGGTCATCCCATATTGAGAGGAGAGCTGATTCCGTTCCTCTCATTGGTCTGAAGCCAACTTGTGTCTGGTCTAGTAGGCAGTGCTCTTCTATGAATTCTTGGGTTGTTTTGTATATGTACGTTTCTAGTAGTTTGGCTATGTATGGGATTTTGGAGATGGGTCTGTAGTTGGATAGGTCCTGTACGTTTCCTGCTGTATCTTTGAGTAGTGGCCTGTAGTATGCTGATTTGAAGGATTGTGGTACTTTACCTGTTAAGATCGAAAGGTTGAGGAGATTCCTATGGTATTTCCTTGGAGTTCCTTGTTTGAGAATTGATTTGTATATGTCCGGTGGGCAGGGGTCTTTGGGAGAGCCTGATTTGTTGCTTTGACTTACCAGTACTCCACTCATATTTCAGGGAAGCTTCGTAGTTTGTTCGGATGTTCCTCATGAGAATAGGTGGGGTCTGTAGTGTGATCGCGTGGTCTGCTTTGTATGGTTTGTTGGATGGTAATGATTTTTTTTTTTATAACTGTATTTGAATTTAAACAGCGCAGCAACAACATGGCTATAAACATAGGCATTCATCAGAGAAACAAGGCAATATTGGCAACGGCAAAGGCGATGCGGGGTCGAGGGGCCATGACACAACCGCCAGACGGGTAGTTGCAGGCAATACTGGTAACGTTTTGTGTCCTCAAGTCCTGTGGAGGGTGGAGGGGAAGGGAAGAAAAGGCAGATAAGGGGGGGGGAGAGGAAAATAGGGAAGGGTGGAATTCAATGATTTTGTTTTTGAAGTTGTCTCCTAGGTCATTGCATAGTTTCATCAATGGAATTGGCGTGTTGTTGCATCCCGGTTGGTTTTTATTTCATTTATGATTTTGAAATTCGGTTATCGGAGTGTTTCCTCTTCGCTTTTTGTATTTCCCTTTTGTATGAGCGGATCTGTTGCAGGAATTTCAGTTTATTTGCAGTGTTGCTGATCCTCCATTCTAATTCTAGTTTTCGTTTTTTCCTTTTCATGGCGCTGAGTAGTGGGGTGAATCATTTTGTATTTATTATTCTTATATAGCGCTTTACTCCAAAGCGCTTTACAGTTAACAATATGAATACACAGAACTTTACAGTAGAAGCAATATACAACATATGAATCAAACAGTAAAACAGTATGTAGCCAAATTAGCCTATGAGGTAAAAAGGAATGGGAGGGGGAAGGGGAATAGAGTGAGGAAGCAAGAGGAGGGGAGGACGTAGGATTGAAAGGGGCAGGTAAAGAAGTATGAAGGGGGTACTAGAGGGAGGAGAGAGAAAGGGGAAGAATGGATAAGAGTGTCAGGGTGGGGAGTGGAGAAGGAGTGATTTCAAGGAGGCACGGAAGGAGGAACATTTTGCCATTGTTCTTTTACGTGAGGGAGTAAAAGGTTTTACTCTTGCGTCCCATCCCCCTTCCTCCATACTGTATGGGATGTCCCTTCCAAGGGATGTGAGACAGAACCTTTTTCACCAGAAAAAACCTTCGAAGGGATTGTGTCCTCTGACGTATTCCTTATCTTTGATAATTCGTCTCCAGCTTGCTGGCCTCGGAAATTTTTCTCTGTAGAGGGTGCTGTGCGTCGACGTCCGCCGAGTTGATGTCCCTCAACAGCCACCGTATCGGCGCCGACGTCACCATGCCCATAAATAGCCACGTGCGGCGTCCGTTGCTCAGTTCCGTTTTTCCGCGCTTCGTGGGGCCTCGGAATATCTTTAATCAGTTCAGTCAGATAAACCTCTTATATTTCCTCGCTAAAACCAACTCGTTCTCGATGGCTTCTTCATCCGAACCGACGACTCCGCTGTCCGGCTTCAAAAAATGTCGAGACTGCGGAAAGAAAATGACGATAACGGATCCTCACAGGATCTGTTTGTGGTGCTTGGGAGTCGAGCACCATTGTTCGGAGTGTGAGGACTGCATGTCCATGATGGCGAAAGCCTTGAAGGAGCGCAAGGGGAAGCTCGAGAGAGGTAAGTCAGTCAAAACCTCCTTGAAAGTTTCTTCAGTCGAGGCATTCGTCTCCTCGCCGTCGAAAGCATTCCTATTCTAGGTCTCGAAGTAGCTCCCACCACTCGTTGAGATCTAGACACTCAAAGAAGAGACGTCGAAGATCCCCTTCCTCGTCATCTTCTGGTTCCCCAGAAAGGGTCTCCTGCCCCACAAAACACAGCTCTCAGGCTGAGTGGGAGGAATTCAGGAAGAAAATGCTAAGCGTCTTCGAGAAAGTTGCCTTGACCCCCTCGAAGACAGCTGAGGCTGATACCCTGGGTGAAAAACCCAAAAAATTGAAACGCCGCGAGTCGTTGCACCCGGCGAAAGAGTCCACCCGAGAGCGCCACGGGCCATCGGGTAGTAAGGCACCATCTTCGACGCCATCGTTGAAGATCCCTTCGACGCATGGATCGACGCCATCAACGCCGTTGTCGAAGGGTTCTTCGACGCATCGGTCGATCGAATCGACGCCGATGAAAAAGAAAACCACGGCTACTTCACAGCCAACGGTTCTACCCAGAGCCTCCAGCACGACGCTGAGAACGTCGTCGACATCCTCGAGTAGGATCCCGATCCTCTCGAGTTCCTCGAGGCCTCTTCCAGTTTTCTCGGCGCCTTCGAAGCCTTTCACATCGGCGTCGACGACATCGACGTTTTCCTGCCCAATAATGACAAGTTTGGCTCCCTCTGCTTTAGAAATGGGTTTTACACCATTTCCGAGATCAGAGTACCCCAGATTATCTTCAATATATGAAGAAGGGGAGGAGTCTGACCAAGAAAGACCCTTCAGGCTGCAGAGGGCCACACCACCTGTTTCAGAGGATTTTACCTCTGAGGAAAGAAGGTTGAAAGAACTACAGGAATCATTACATGAGGCAAGTGGGCTGGACACTTCACCAGAAGTGGAATTTGTCAAACCAGACCCAGGGGAACATGCCGAAACACCCTATAGAACCCTGATGGCAAGAATTATTGAATTCATGGGTTGGTCTGCGCCTTCACCTTTTTTTCAACAGGATGACCTTACAGACCTACTAGACAAAGGAGGATCCTGTGGTCCCTTTCCATACAGCTTTACAAAGGAAGATTTCATCAAATTGGGAAACTCCTGAGGTTATCCCTGCAGTCAATAAGATTGTCAGCCAAGTATAGGGTAGCTGCAGCTGACCCTGAATATTCATCAAAACACCCGACTCCAGAGAGCCTGGTGGTTCAAGCGGCAACTGCATCAAGCAGCAGATCCGCTTACCCTACTGTCCCACCGGATAGAGATGACAAAAGGTATGATTCTATGGCAAAAAGTCTTTTCTGCTTGTAGTATGGAGTTGAAGTCCATCAACGCCACTTGTACGCTCGCCAGGTTCAGTCACACACTGGGAGTGTGCTTCATCAGCGGCTGACTGCATACCGGAAGGAGAGGAAAGGAAGCCTTCCTTAACATCATTAAAGATGGCAAAGATGCCATGTGCGAATCTCTTCAAACTGGCATCGATTCTGCTGACAGTATCAGCAGGGCCATGGCGGCAAGTACTACAATCCGCAGGCATGCATGGTTACGAAAGTCTGGCTTTGCTCCAGATGTACAGGCCAGACTTTTGAATATGCCCTTTGACGGCTCTTCTTTATTCGGTAAAAAGGCTGATGACAGTCTGGAAAAGTTGCAAACATCTAAAGCAGCAGCAAAATCTTTAGGAGCTGCTATCCGCCAAACTCCTTTTCGCCTCTCAGGAACCTCTGGGAGAGCAAAGTCCTTTCGCTATTCCGCATTCGGGAAAGGCAGAGGACAGCCGGCTCAAAGAGGCCAAAGGAGATCCACCCGAGGTGGACGGGTCAAAAGTACTAAGGCCGCCGCAGCAGCAGGTGCCTCTTTACCCTCGGCATCTGCATCAGCAGCCCCCAAACCACTCTGAGGTCTTTCCACACAAAACACCTGTAGGGGGCAGGTTAACTCACCATCTGACAGAATGGCAATCTATTACGTCAGATGCTTGGGCATTGGAGACAGTTGCCCAGGGTTACTGCCTACCCTTTCTACATATCCCTCAGAGTCATCCACCAGGGCACAGCTCTCTAAAAGTTCCAGATCCGCTCATCTTGCAAGAAATTGTAGACCTGCTAGAGAAAGGTGCCATAGAACCGGCATCTGTAGCGGAGAGGAACAAGGGCTGGTACTCCCTCCTATTTTCTCATACCGAAGGACGACGGAGGACTGAGACCCATCTTAGACTTACGAGAATTGAACAAGTTCCTCAGGAAGGACACGTTCAAGATGGTAACTCTCAGATCCTTCAGGCCCTCCAGATCCAGGACTGGCTGGTATCTCTGGACCTCCAGGATGCTTAGTTTCATGTGCCAATCCATCTCAAACACAGGAGATACCTGAGGTTCGCAATTGGCGGCTCTCATTATCAATTTCGAGTTCTGCCATTTGAGCTGACCTCCGCCCGAGGGTCTTCACCAAGCTAATGTCGGTAGTGGCTGCAAGTCTAAGGAGGGAAGGTATCCACATCTACCCCTACGTGGATGATTGGCTGATCAAAGCTGTATCTTCGGAACAAGCTCAGATCCAGCTAGATTATGTCTGCCACTTCCTTCACAAACTGGGCTTCTCCCTCAATTTAAAGAAGTCACAGATGATACCATCACAGAGACTCCAGTTCATCGGAGCGGTCCTGGACACTTCCCTGGGGAAAGCCTCACCACAATAGGTGAGGGGTCAAGATATTCTACAGATGGTCAACAAGTTTCAAAATGCCCAACATCTCCCAGCCTTCGACTTTTTGAGATTGCTAGGCCTCATGGCATCCTGCATCTTTTGTGCCAGAGGCTCGCCTGAGAATGAGATCTCTCCAGGGGGCACTAAGAACCCAGTGGTCACAATACTTGGGAAGAATGGGATTCCGGACAAGGTAGCCCGCGACCTTCAATGATGGGCCTAGCCAGAGAACATCTTGAAAGGAGAACTGTTTTGGCAACCATGGCCGGAGATAACAGTAGTCAGACGCCTCACTCACGGGGTGGGGAGCCCATGCCAACGACTTGACTATCAGCGGTCGTTGGTCTCCATCGGAGTCCAGACTACATATCAACCTATTAGAGCTGAGAGCAATCAGACTAGCGCTGAAAGCTTTCCTGCCATCAGTACAGAGGAGAAATGTCATAATGACGGACAACACGGTGGCCATGCGCTACCTCAACAAAAAGAGGAGGCGTAGGGTCACTGCCACTGTGCAGAGAGGCAATGCAGCTCTGGTCTTGGGCAATTCAGGAAGGAATCTCTCTATCGGCAGTCCACCTAGCCGTAGAGAAGAACTTGACAGCGGACGCTCTTAGCAGGCAGAGCACAGTCTCCCACGAGTGGGAGCTAACTAAGGAAGTCCTTCAAGAGATCATCGCCCTTTGGGGAACCCCTCGGGTGGATCTGTTCGCCACCAGCACCAACAGGAAGTGCGATCTGTTCTGTTCAAGGGAATTTCCCCCGAGAGGAGCTCTAGGGGACGCGTTCGTAGTGGACTGGAAGTTTCCACTCCTTTACATGTTTCCACCAGTCCCTGTTATTCCTCATATGATCAGGAGGTTGAGAAGATTCCAGAAAACCATGGACTGGGCCAGGAGAACGTGGCACCTGGACCGTCTGGATATGTCCATCTGCCCTCCAATCCATCTTCCACTCAAAGAGAATCTTCTCTCGCAGAAGGGAGGTCAGGTTCTCCATCCAGACATCAGAACCCTCAACCTTCACGCTTGGCTTCTGAAAGGTTGAGGTACAAGGATTGGGACCTTCCTGATGACGTCATGGAGGTGTTGCTTTCGGCCAGAAGGCCAGCAACAAAGTCTTTATACTGCTGCCGTTGGAACAAATTTTGCAGCTGGTGTAGAGAGGACAATATCGACCCTTTTTCATGTGGTACACCAACGGTGTTATTGTTTCTACTCTACTTGGCAAACTCAGGCCTTCAAGTTGGCACTGTAAAAGGCTATCTCGCGGCGCTATAAAATCTTCAAGCGCACTGCGGAGGAACCATTGTATTTCAAACTACCCTTAGTAATACAATTTCTCAAGGGATTAACTAATGTTTATCCTCCAAGACCATTCCAAGTTCCCTTATGGGACTTAAATTTAGTCTTAAATTTCCTAATGGGTACTCCCTTCGAACCACTCCACTCTTGTTCGCTGAGATTTCTCACTCTTAAAACTGTCTTATTAGTAGCACTAACATCTGCTAGGAGGGTGCGAATTACAAGCTCTATCTTGTAAACCCCCTGCCCCCCATTTAATTTTCCATAAGGACAAAGTTGTTCTACAGGTGAACCCTAATTTCCTCCCAAAGGTGGTTTCTGAATTTCACATCACTCTGAAAATTACCTTACCTTCGTTCTACCCTCCTCCCCATCCCGGGAAAGAGGAAGAAAGGCTACATAGGCTGGACCCAAGGCAAGCTCTAAGCTTTTACATCAGCAGACTGGCTAGGATTAGGCAAGCAGACCAACTGTTTGTAGGCTACTCAGGTCACAAATTGGGACTACCCATAACAAAACAGACCATTTCCAGGTGGATTGTTTTGGCCATTCTGGAATGTTACAAACTGGCAGGGAAAAAGCCACCCCAGAATCTTGGGGCTCATTCAACCAGGGGTATCGCAGCCTCTTTGCCCCTCCAAAGAGGGGCACCAGTCTGAGACATATGTGCGGCTGCCACATGGTCGTCTGCACATACATTCACAAGATTTTACAACCTGGATTCCTCCACTAGTCAAGAGACCAGATTTGGCAAAGCCGTAGTACGTTCGGTTCATTCCTAAAAGGGATACATGACATTTATTACTCCCACCTCCAATTACATGCAACTGCTATGGGAGTCTATCAAAGATAAGGAATACGTCGGAGGACACAATCCCTTTGAAGAACAAGTTACTTCTTACCTGGTAACGTTCTTTCGATGGGATGTTCCTCTGACGTATTCCTTATCGCCCCTCCCATCCATCCCCGCAGTAATACTTCCCTTGTGGTTGCAGCTTACGCTCCTTCAAGGTCAATAACCAATTCAGGCATGACTTATCTTATACTACAAAACGGAACTGAGCAACGGACGCCGCACGTGGCTATTTATGGGCATGGTGACGTCGGCGCCGATACGGTGGCTGTCGAGGGACATCAACTCGGCGGATGTCGACGCGCAGCGCCCTCTACAGAGAAAATTTCCGAGGCCAGCAAGCTGGAGACGAATTATCAAAGATAAGGAATACGTCGGAGGAACATCCCATTGAAAGAATGTTACCAGGTAAGAAGTAACCTGTTCTTCCCCTTTAAATTGAGATGCGCGCAGGAGCGCGTCCCTGGGAGCATGCGCTGCCTTGACTCTGCCCTCTGGCGCCACACCTCGGTCCCTTTTACTGCATCGATGGGAACGGGCCGAATTCACCAGCGCTCCTGGGTTTGGCTTTGGCCATGTAATTCCACGCGCAATACCTCTTATTTGTCTTTTGTCTTTTCTATCATTCAGGTACTTGGTCCTCAGGTGTCACGCTCCTCCAAGGCGCATGTCGGCTTCCACAGGGTTCAGCAGGTGTCCATCCTGCAATGGGCTCTTCCCAACTTCAGACCCCACGCCCTCTGCCTACGTTGCCTTGGCCCAGACCACAGTTGGCAATCGCATTCGGCGTGTGACTCGATGTCCTCGAAGGCACATGCACTGAGGCTGCTATAGCTACTGGCCTTCAGGTCGAGGGGTCCTCGGATCCTCCCGGACGCAGTATTGAGGGACCGGAAGGTTCTTGTACCGGGCCTACACCCGAGGGGCTATGCACTTTAACCGGCGCAATGGCCGAGGGTCTACGCCCCAACACTGACAATGCGTCCAAAGGGCAATGCGTCTGAGGGGGCGCCTAAATGCAGCTCTACTGACCCCCAGTCGAGGGTGTCTCACATACCGAGCTGAGACCCGAGGAGCAGGGTAGGCCTCATGATCTACATGCGAGAGTCTTCGAGGCTGGACCCAGCGGGCTGGGCAACATGTCGCAGGCACGTGGCAGGCAGCTCGACCAAATGGCCGCCGTGCCCGGCAAGGAGCACCCGTCAACGCCATTCCACGAATTCGGCAAAGAACGAGTGTCAAGGTGGGACTGGTCGCAACCAGGTATGTGGCCTACAGTCTACCCTTCATATGCGCAGGGCAACTTTCCCATGCGTCCATATGGACTGGGTATGCAGTGGCTCCACCAGTCTCCCGCTAACCCGTCGGTACCCCCTGCCACCTCATCGGCCAGTGAGGAGGTCCTCTTTGACAAATTCCTCAGCCTAATGAGGTCTCCTCAGATGGGGGTTATCAAGATGCAGTCCGGGAAGTCCTCCCCGCTATGCTAGCGGCACCAGATGCCTCCATTGGGCTCCCTGACCCCGGTGCAGCCGCCTCCTCTGGCACCACAGCCAACTCGGCAACCTCTCCCGCCTCCTCAGCCTCTGGCTGTGGTCTCTGCACCCCAGCCTCTGGCAACATCTACCCCCCCCCCCACCCCTCCCTCCACAAAATCCTCCAGATCCGCAGGTCACGGGTGAGGAGGCGGATCCGGACACGCCATCCTCAGCCAGGGCCTTCCATGAATGTCTTGCTAGCCTAGCAGAGTACCTAGGCCTTCCTCAGCCTGAGGTCGAACAGCCGGCAGAGGGGGTTCTGGCTGAAGTCCTCACAAGATGCTCATCTGCCAACACTGGGATTCCACTGCAAACCAATGTCGTCTCCCTGGCCAAGAAGGTTTGGCTCAAGCCCCACTCAGTCCAGCCGGTCAACCGACGCCTGGACCCCAAGTACAGGCAGATGGAGGGGGACACACTCTTGCTCTTGACCCATCCTCAGCCACATTCCTCGGTGATCGCTGCAGCATCACTTTACTCCAAGCCTGTCGTCCTCCGCCGCCTCCTCTGTGGCGCTGCTAGACAAGGAGAAGATCTTGGAGGCTTACGCCAAGAAGATCTACTCCACCGCCTCCTTGCACCTGCGTCAGGCCAACGCAGATGCCATGCTGGCTACCGCCAACCAACGGTTATGGCGGGAAATTGCAGACTTCCTCCCGGAACTCCCCTCCCAATGCCAATCAGGCTTGAAGGTGGGGCTAGCAAAGGCCAAGCTCGTGGCGCATGACCTCAGGGAATCCACAGTGGTGGTGCATATCGATACCTCGGGCCGTGCCATCAGCATTGCCACGGACATGAGGCGCACAGCCTGGCTCCGGGTGACGAAATTCAACCCGGATGTCCAGGAGCACTTTCTAGATCTACTGTTCAAAGGGGGGGGGGGTGGAGGAGGGGAACCTCTTCCATTCCTCTATGGATGAAGAGCTGGACAAAAAGAACAGCTCACAAACTGCAAAGTCCTTGTCCATTCTTACAAGAACCACACCCAAATCTTACACCCAATCTCAGCAGCGCTCAGAGAAGGGTCGTAGATATGGAGGGTGCCGCGGCTTCCAGGAATGCAGATCAAGGCAGCTGGACTGCTCGCTGTCTCAGAACCGGCGCAAACAACAAAAAAAGGGGGGTGGGGGGGGGGGGAGTAAGGGCTTTTTCCCGTCCCCCTTCTCAGCCTCTGTGGGAAAGAAGGCATGGCATTCCCCTTCGGGGAATCCATGTGATCCGACCGCGGTTGAATTTACCACGGCCGGAATGTTCGCATGAGAAAGGTGTGAACTAGCAAAAGTTTGCATCTTTCTCTTGCGAACATACATACACACCCCCACCCACACCCCCAACATAAACAAACCCCACTTACCTTCTCTTCACGCTAGGTCCCTGTGGCGCCAGTTCCCTTTCACTTCCATGATCGGGAACTGGCGCTGCAGGGTCCTTTTCTTTTTTTTATTTATTTTTTTATTTTACGGGGGCTGCAGGGGTTACCCCCGCTCACTATACTGTTAAGTATAGTGAGTAGGGGGTTGCGGGGGACACCCACGTAGCCCCCGCTTTTTTTTTTTTTTTTGTAAACTTACCTGCAATGCTAGCACCAAAAGTTCGAACTTCTGGTGCTAGCATTTGTAGAACTTTTTGTACATGCGATCATTTAGTCTTTTTGTACAAAACCCCTTCGAGTCCGTGTCTCTGGTGGGGGGGTCGGATTGCTCTCCATACACATTTCTGGCGCCAGAATTTCGCTGACCCCTGGATCCTCTCCATAGTATCCACGGGGTACCGCCTACCCATCCCAGCCTCTCCTCCCTCCTCCCCTACACTCCCATAGGTTGGGACAGCAACTCTTTTGGCGCAGATCCGGTCGCTCATAGAGAGCCAGGCAGTGGAGGAAGTTCCCACCTCCCAGCAAGGCTTTGGCTTCTACTCCTGGATTTCGCCATTCAGAAAAAGAACCAGGTGTGCCTGAGAGTTTTGCTGGACCTTTCCACCCTCAACCTCTCCTTAACCCTGCAAAAATTCAAGATGGTTATGCCAGCTTTTATAGTTGAATAATAGAGATGGGTATCCCCTGAACCGTGGACCTGGGGAACTATGTAAATAGCGAAAAAGAGAATGGGGTCACACGGATAAATACAACAATTCAAAACATTCAAAGACTCAATAGGGTGAATGGGCAATGAGGGACATGGACAGGTCAGAAGTCAAATTTACATATTTTATTCAATTAATACAAATAACACAGTAAAGATCATTTTATATCATCCACACTAACATTTTCTAAAATGCATACAAATACATAATATATATCAAAAATATACTGGAAAAGATAATATATCTATCTAAAAGACTTTCTAAACAGGCACTGCTAGCTATAGTGTATATAGCCAGTTAGTGCAACAAGAAAAAGTGTTAAGTGCCTTAGCACTTTTTTTGACAACCCCCATCATTTTGGCACCCCCATCTTTCTTTCGTACGGTTCAGGATCATGGGCTACCATTTCCAATACAAGGTCCTCCTGTTTGGCCTCATCTCGGCCCCCAGGGTCTTTACCAGACTCATGAACGTGGTAGTGGCCCTCCTCAGAGAGCAGGGCCTCCATCTACCCATACCTCGACGACTGGCTCATCAGGGCCACATCTCCGGAGGCGGTTCACCACTCCTCCCATGCCCTTATGAACACACTGCACAGCCTCGGATTCTCGCTCCACCTCAAATCACAGCTGCTCCCTACGCAAACTCTGATGTTCCTGGGACTCATTTGGGAAACGTGCTCCAAGAAGGTCTTCCCCTCAGAAGACAAGATCTCGGCCATCAAGAGGGCCACCGTCCACTTCCTCAGCAGAGAAGTGACCTCGGCTTGGTGGTATCAACGTCTCCTGCGGCTTCTCCTCCATCTTCATCATCCTCACCCGGTGCATGCATGTCAATATCAGGTGGTAGTGGTACATTTCTCCGGACGCACATGTTGTGCAGCATAGCACAGGCCATGGTGATCTTTGCCACCTTCTCAGGCCTATAAAGGAGTGCTCCACCAGACCTGCTTAGGCAGCGGAACCGCGCCTTTAACAGGCCAAAGGTCTGCTTAATCACAACACAGGTACGAGTATGAACCCGATTGTACTCCTGTTCATGGCTGTTCCGCGGGTTCCGCACAGGGGTAAGTAGCCATGGCTTCAAGGGATATCCTGCATCACCTGCAAGCGAATACAAATAGATATATCTGAGCTGCCACCTTCAGGATTCACAGGCATGGCCGCAGCTATTTGCTGTCGACATGCACATATCCCTGTACGTGTGCTCAAATATTATTTAGATGCATTATATACTGTAATATGGTGTGGTAGTTTGGATGGCGTTGTACAGATGATGCAGGGTGAATTCTTGCATGCTGATGTGGATGTACTGTGGTTGCTGGACAATGTTTTGCCTCTCATTTTTGCTGTGTATACTACACTGTGCATGGTCACACTAGCCACATTGGCACAGTTGCAATCCTGTTCAGTCATGCATTGCTTGACATACCCATGGTGGCCAGGCTGTGCGTCTTAAATGTTGTCATTGATATACGGCATTGGCCCAATGTGTGCCAGTGATGTGTAATGTTCGGGTTGGGAGGTTCAGGTCAGGAGTGTTTAGCTCTGCGTGCATTCTCCACTCACCAGACATTCCCGCCCAGGTGGAGTATGCATCCCAACACATCACAACCCCGATGCACTGCCATGGGCCAGTCAGGCAACTCACCAAGCAGCCAGGCACGTGGTCCAGCATGTCGCTCCATGTGACAAGGTAGCGTGGAGTTACGCAGCACCATGGCATCATGTCGATCCGGGATTTCGGGCGCAGCAATGTGTGAGGATCATACCATCTGCACATTGATACAGTGGTATTGCTTGCGATTCCGGTACACCGCCTGTATGGCATGGGGGACTACCAATTCTACATGGGTGCATTCGAGGGCACCAACATAATTGGGCATGCCTACCAGTGCATGGAAGCCTACTTTGGTGTCGGCTATCTCCTGGGCAGTCCGTGGTAGGGATATGTGGGTACTAGCGTACTTCAGGAGGGCATCCAGCACTTGGGTCAGCGTGCGTGAAAATAGTGGTTGTGAAATGCCATTCAGCTGGCCCACTGTGTGCTGTTAGGTGCCTCTGGCCAGGAAGTTGAGCACAGACACCACATTTAGTAGCGGGGGGATGGCAGCGCGTATTTCTATGAGGCTGGCGATGTGTATCATGTCCACTATGGTGGTCATGGTGTCCCGGTCCAACCGGTACAGGGTGTCGATCTGCTCAGGGGTTAGATTGAATAGACTGGGTCTGATGCGAGGGATTGTTGGCTGCCTACGAGGTACTACTGGCTGCACTGGTGGTAATTGCTGGCCCTGTTTCAACCTACTTCTCCTCCTGCGTCTCCTCTGTGCTGCCTGTTGCTGTGGCTGTAGTTGTAGCTGATATTGCTGTAGTTGTAGCAGTATAGGCATGTCCTCCAGCCCCATGATTGCAACAGCTAGTGGTATCATTGTAGTGTAGCAAGGGGTGTGGTGCGTGGGTGTACTCCTTTTATACTGGGACAGGCTCCATTGACTCCACCTGTGGTGTGCACCTGTGGCAGTTGCCTTGATTGCCGTTTACAGGTGGACCGCAATGCCTGTATGGCTCCAAATCGTGCAGGCCCTAATTACCGCCTTCGGGATGCTGGTAATTGCATGCCCGCGTGAGTTGTGATGTCCTATTACCGGCATCCCGGTATTTCCAACGCGAAGGGGCACGTGTACGCACGCAAGCCGGTATGAAGGGGCACAGTACGGGCGGTGGCAGTATTGGCTGGTTGTTGGGGTTGTAATGCCCCGGACCCGTTATCGATGGCGGTGTTACCATTCCGCCTTCCTTTTTTCATTACCTCCATTCTTGTAATGAGGCCCTATGAATGGAATGAGGTGGTCGCTCCAGAGTATTTGAATTGGGGGTGCCGTGGTAATGAGTTCTTTATTGGCGAAGATTGCATCAAGTGTATGCCCTGCCGAGTGTGTTGCTCCTTTGACTAGTTGTTGTAGATTTATTGTTGCTAGTTGGGCGGTTAAGGATTTTTGTATGGTTGAGGTTTTTTCATCGAACCAGATGTTGAAATCTCCGAGGATGATCAGATGCTTGTGCTTGATGGCCAGGATGGTGATTGCTTCCGTGAAGGCGTCTACGAAGGTTGCATCTTAGGTTGGTGGTCTGGATGTCAGTATGAATTTCAGGTTTGTTTTGGGGTTTACTTATAGGCGCGGTATTAAGGATTTGCATTTATTGATGTTTAAAGGATCTTCCAGTTTGATAGCCAGGTGTTCCTCGTGGATGATTTCCAGTCCTCTTCCCCCCCCCCCACCTCCAATCTTAGTTTTCCTGTTTGCTTGGATGCATTTGTAGTTTCCAGGCAGGCAGTTGAGGGTGGTCTTGTAGTTGTCATCTAGGCACGTTTCAGTTACAAATAGGATGTTGATACCTCTGCCAGATAGGAGGTTGTATATTTGAGGTGAGTGTTTGGACATTGACCTTTGCGTTTATTAAATTAGTGGATATTCTTGGTTTGGTTAATTGATTGTTCCTTGTTTTGGGTTGTAGTTCATTCGTGGTGTTTCTGTATTGATGTTGATTGGATGAAGAACAGCAACGTCTGCTTCTTCATTGAAGCGGTCCACTAGGCTGATAGCATGGCTGTTCAATCGAGGTGGTTCTCCGGTGATGACCATTGGTTGAAGATCAGCGATGGCTTCTTCCTTGAATCAGTCTATTAGGTTAATGGTTGGGTTGTTGGTTACCAGGGGTTCATCGTCTTGTTTAGTATGTTGTGGGTATCGATGGTGCCCTTCTGTTCTTGTGATGTATGGGGTGAGTGGGTTGGAGTCATCCCACTCTTATTGGGTGCTCCTGTCTCTCTTCCGCGTGTTTCGTGGGAGTTCTTGGTTTGTCTCTATCAGTGTTGAGGTATCGAGGCTCTGTGGTTGTCGCGAGGTATGGTGTAAAATATAGGGATTATACTCCTACGTCCCGTCCCCTTTCCTCCATTCTTATGGGACATCTCTCCGTCCTGTGGGATGAGACCGGAGCACTTTGTAAAATGCATCCAAATTTTTTTCAAAAATTTGTCCCTCCTCTTTCTTGCGCGGGGCCCGACACGCGGCCATAACCCCGCCCACCTTGGCTCCGCCCCGCGCATCGCCCTCAGTCCTTTTCTCCGCACGATCGGGGCCGGATGCACTTGCATCCTCGGAAGACTTTCTTCCCTGTTTTCCTCTCTGGCTCTCGCTAGCGTTCGTTACTAGTCTGTCTATGTCTTTTTAAACTAGATTTTCCAGACTGTTCATCGTGTCACTGTCGCTTTGCGAGGGCGGATCCCCATCCTCTTTGTTTAGAGTGTTTGGGTCTATTTCCAGATGGATTGCCGCCTTTTACTGTGACTCCCTTTCGGTCCGGGCACTTCAACGTCGGTTGGAGCGGTGGGAGGAGGTGTTCGGACAAACTCCTCCTTTGCATTTTCAGGCGCTCATCGACGAGAAGAAAAAACACCCGGTAATTTCTTTACTTTTCAGAGCACCCCGGCCGGGGGATACCTTTCCGGGCTCCTCTCGGTCCGGGAGGAGCGTTGATCGCTCTGTTACCGGGGTTCGCCCTGAGGTGCCTGTCGGGCCTAATAATTCTACCGGAGTACGCTCCGAGGCCCCTCCTGTGGGGGCTGTTTGTAGACCCAGTTCTACTGAGTCCTGGGGTACCGGACCTTGCTCTGAGGCTGCTCTTTCGGCTTCCCTCAAAAACAAAACCGGGGTGTGCCCCGAGGTCTTGGCTGGGCTTGAGGTTACCGAACAGATGTTCGAGGCCCGTGCCGATAAGGCTTCTACCGGGCCTAGGTTCGAGGTCCCTCGTACAGAGGCTAAGGATACCAACAGTTCTGAGGGGCCAGGCAAGGCCCTGTCGGTGAAAGTGGTTGCTCACCGTTCCCGCTCTTGTGGTGACACCAGATCTGTTGAGGGGGCAAAGAAAAAAAGTTTCTTCTTTTACCGGCAGTGCCGTGGCCCTTCCTTCGAAGGCTCAGTTGGTGGTTGGTATGTCGCAGAAACATTCCAGGACTCATAGTACCGGCTCTGCCGAGTTTCCTTACGTTAAGGCTAAAGTTAAGACCCCTGACCCATCGACGGGGACCCCTGCCTCACTTCCTCACGTGCCGCAGTTCCCCTCCGATGAGGACAAAATGGCGGCCGTTCCTGCCACGACCACGGTGGCCATTTTAGGTACTACCCCTACAACTACGCCATCGGCCCCTGGTGTAGGGTTCGGTCCTTCGGGTGAACCTAAGGTCCCTTGTGCGCATCCTTACAGGCCGGTTTATGATTGGAAAGCCTGGATGCCTCTTCGGCACAATTTTTCGTTGTCCGAGGGGGCGGCTCCCTTGATTTATGTGGATACATCGGTGGAGGGGCCGGTGTGGCACCCTTCCCCGTTACGTCCCTGGATTTGTCCACCTCATGAGGCCTCCTCAGATTCCGAAACAATCTCCTGAGGACGCCTTTTTCGGTAAATTTCAAGCGCTTAAGCGCACCAACCCCATGAGGGAGTATTTCAAAGGGCTTTTCAAGGAGATATGTCCACCTGCGCCTCCGGCTCCACCCGTTCCGCTAGTGGTCCCGCCGGCGCCTCCCTTGCCCGTGGTGCCTTCCCCTGTGTTTCTGCCTTTGCCACCATTTTCTCCAGTGGACAAGGCAGTGCCTGACACGGCTCAGCAGGATCCTGACCTGTCAGATGACCCTCAAGGCGATCAGGACAACGAGGACCTCCCCCGCTCTTTCAGAGCTTTCCATGACCGGGTGCTGGATATGAGTTTCTTAGATGTTCCGGTGGCAGAGGCACCCGCTCCGCAGGAGGGCGTGCTTTCTGGGCCGTTCACCTCGTCTCCTTTGGAGCGTACCGGCCTGTTCTTGCAGAAGGATGTTCTGGCCGAGGTCCGAAGAGTTTGGGAAAAGCCACACTCGGGACTCTTTGTCAATAAAAAGATTGACGCGAGGTACAGGCTGCATTCTTCGGAAGAAGTGGCCTTGTCATCTTGTCCGCCTCCCTCCTCCACAGTGGTGGCTGCAGCTACGTTGCAATCCAGGCCTGCAGCATCCTCCTCCGCGACGGCTACTCAGGTCTTGGGTAAGGAGGACAAGCTCCTGGACTCCCTAGGGAGGAAAATCTTTGCCAATTCGGCCTTACAGCTCAAGCAGGCCAATGCAGAATTGATTTTGGCGGGAGCTAACATGCGTATGTGGAGAGGTCTGTCGGAGTTTGAGGAGCACATTCCTGTAGAGAAGTTGGAAGATTTCAGAGGGGGCCTTTCCGATGCCAGGGTCTTTGCCCAGGATCTCCTGGAGGCTGCGGCTCATTACGTAGACACCTCGGCTCAGGGTCTGATGCTTGGGGTTGATACCTCGCGGCAAGCGTGGCTGCATGCCACTAAGTTTTCGAAGGAAGTGCAAGACAAGGTTCTGGACCTTCCATTTGATGGTAGGAGCTTTTTCACTCTTCTACTGATGTAGAGCTCACCAAAACCAAAGATAGCACTCAGACGGCTAAATCGTTCTGTTCTGGTTAAGGCTCCCTTCAAGTCTCAAAGACCGTTGTCGCAAAGTCGACCTTCCTCTGGTTTTAGGGGCTTCCTCGACCGCAAATCTCGAAGAGTGGAAACTCCTGCGGGGAATAACCACCGTAGACAACAGCGTACACGGTTTTTCTCCCACTCCTCAGCCTCCTCATCAGGTTCAGGTGGCACCGCCACCGATAAGCCTGCCAAATGAGGGTTTTCCGCGCTTGCACGAGACCCCGGTGGGAGGACGCGTTGCGTCTCATTGGGAGGCGTGGCAGACCATCACAGAAGACAGATGGGTCTTGTCAGTCGCTCGAGCGGGCTTCCGCTTACCTTTACTCCCTACCCCACCCCTCAACCCTCCTTTTCAGCTGTCGGGCTCACCCTCCCTCAAGGCCGAGGTTCAGAAACTTGGGGAGCGAGGGGAGGGTTTTTACTCCCGGCTGTTTACGGTGCCCAAACCCAACCAGGCTGGCCTGCGCACCATCCTAGACCTTTCCCAGTTCAATCTTTTCCTACCCGAAGAGAATTTCAAGATGATCACGCCCGGCCAGATTCTCTCCTCTTTGCAGATGGGCGATTGGCTCAGCGTGGTGGATCTTCGGGATGCGTACATTAATATCCTGATTTGGAATCCACACAGGAGATACCTCCGCTTCTCTTTGGGAGAGGAGCACTTCCAGTTTCGGGTGCTTCCTTTTGGCCTCAGTTCGGCGCCGGGTGTCTTCACGAAGATGTCGGTGATTGCGGCCTATCTTCGTCGCCAGGGTATCCATGTTTATCCCTCTTTGGATGACTGGCTCCTACGCAGCCCTTGTCCGTTGGCAGCAGCGGGCAACCTCCAGTCTCTCCTTTAGCTCCTGTTCCATCTTGGGCTGTCGATGAACTGGTGGAAATCCTTCATGCCGGTCTTACAGGATCGGACTTTCCTGGGTTTTCGTTGGAACGCGATCGACTGCCGAGTGTATCTGACCGGGGACAGAATGGCGGATCTGTTGGACACGTGTCAGATGTTTGCGTAGTCGGAGAGCATGTCGGCCTGGTGGTTCCAGAGGCTTCTGGGCCTCATGGCCTCGTGTGTACTGGCTCTTCCTCTTCTCAAAATGAGACGTACCCAGATGGCTCTTCGGAGTTCCTGGCGTCAGGCTGTGGACCCGGATTCCAAGCGGATAATGATTCCGGATTCCATGAGAGTGGACCTGGACTGGTGGTCATCTCTCAGCAATCTGTCAGTGGGCGCGGGGTTTCAAGACCCAGCCCCCATGGTGACGATCACGAAAGACTCCTCCCTTTTGGGGTGGGGTGCGACGTTAGATCTTCAGGTCTCGGACGTCTGGTCGCCCCAGGACAAGATCCTGCACATAAATCATTTGGTTCTTCTGGCGATCTTTCTGGCGCTCAAGGCGTTCAGACCGCTCATTGTCAACAAGGTGGTCCGCATAAGAACGGACAAAGTGGTATCAATGTATTACATAAACAAGCACGGGGGAACAAAGTCTCCCCCTCTCGTGGACCTGTCTATCCAGATTTGGCAGTGGGCCGTGCTTCATGGGGTCTGGCTGCTTGCAGGGCACATCCCGGGCCAGCTGAATGTCACTGCGTATGCCCTCAGCCGGCGGACAGTGGTCAGCTACGAGTGGGAGTTGAAGGCGGAGATACTCTCATGGATTTACTCGCGTTGGGGCACACCGGAGGTGGACCTCTTCACCACGGCGGTAAACAAGAAGCTTCCTCAGTATGCTTCCAGAGGGGGGCTGGGAGCCTCCTCTCTGGGGGACGCTCTCGAGATTCCATGGCACAACATGAGAGCTTACGCCTTCCCGCCTCTTCCCCTAGTTCATGGAGCAATTTGGAAGTTGAAGAGCTCTGTCAACTGTTCTCTTCTACTGATAGCTCTGTGGCGGCCGGCCAGGTTTTGGTTTTCAGAACTTCAACACCTGTCGGTGTGTCTGCCGATCAGGTTACCAGTAACTCCCGATCTTCTTCACCAAGGGGAACAGCAGATGTGGCATACAACACCCCACAATCGCTCAACTTGGTGGCATGGTGCCTGAGTTCACGGCTCTAGAGCGTTTGGGTTTGTCTGCGGCTAACATGCGCATTATCCAGGCAGCCAGGAAACCCTCGACCATATCCCAATACAAGAGTAAATGGCTCAGGTTCTGTCATTGGTGTTTGGAGAAAGAATTGGCCCCGAGGGTGGCAATGATTTACACGGTACTGTCCTTCGTATCCTCCCTAGCGGAGTCGGGGGTTCATGTTCTGTCTTGCAGGACTTATCTCTCAGCGGTTTCCGCTTACCTCTCTACAGACCGGTGTTCTTATTCTTTAACTAACCCGGTGGTGAAGAGACATTTTGCTGGCTTGACACGCATCTACCCTCCGGTTCGTAGTCCGCACCCGCCTTGGGACCTAAATGTAGTCCTGACGGCGCTGTGCCATAAACCCTTTGAGCCAATGGCTATGGTTGACCTCAAGTACGTGTCCTGGAAAGTGTCCTTTCTGGTCACTGTTACGTCAGCGAGGAGAGTGAGTGAGCTCCAGGCATTGTCGGTGGAGCATCCTTTCTTGGTCTTTCACAAGGACAAGGTAGTCCTTCGGACAAACCCATCTTTCCTACCAAAGGTAGTGACCGAATTCCATCTGAATCAGTCGATTTCCCTTCCGGTCTTTTTTCCGAACCCTGCCTCAGAGGTGGAAAGGGTTCTACACTGCCTGGATGTCCGAGGAGCTCTTAAGTTCTACCTGGACAGGACTTCCGAGCTTCGGAGTTCTTCCCAACATTTTGTGACCTTCGGTAACCCTCAGGGCAGGCCGGCGTCTAAGGCATCTATTTCCAGATGGATTGCCGCCTGTATCACGGAATCTTTCACCATCCAAAAGCTGAAACCTCCTAAAGGTATCCATGCACACCTGGTGCGGGGCAAGGCAGGCGCGTTTGCTTTTCAGAAGTATGTTCCCTGGGAGTCCATCGCGAAAGCGGTTACTTAGGCCTCCCCATCTGCTTTCTGTAAGCATTACTGCCTCGATATGAGCTCTAGAGCGGACGCTCAGTTTGGCCAGGCTGTGCTGAAGAACCTGTTTCACTGAGGGGTATTTCCATCCACCCATAGTTCCTGTAAGGAGTGCTTGGGAATCTCCCATAAGTATGGAAGAAAGGGGACGGGACGTAGGAGTATTACCAGGTTACTCACCGTAGTGACCACCTTACTCCTAGTCCATAGTCCCCTTTCCTCCATCCGCCCGCCCACCGTCCCCTCTAAGGTTCCTCTGTTATTGCTAATGGGTCTTTGACCCTGCGATAGAAAAGGACTGATGGGTGTGGCGGAGCCAAGGTGGGCGGGGTTTCGGCTGCGTGCCGGGCCCCGCGCAGGAAAGAGAGGAGGGACACATTTTTTAAAAGAATTTGGATGCTTTTTACCAAGTGCTCCGGTCCCGTCCCACAGGACAGAGAGATGTCCCAGAAGTATGGAGAAAAGGGGACTATGGACTAGGAGTAAAGTGGTCACTACGGTGAGTAACCTGGTAATTCTCTTACGTAGTTTGTTTTGGTGATAACGGTGTTAGGTGGGGTGTTTCCTGCCTTTGAGGCTTCTACTGGGTGGTGTTGGCTTTGTGTGTCCGTGTCCATTGTTGTGCGATCTTGCACTCTTTCCCAGCGTCCTTTACTCCTACGTCTCGTCCCTTTCCTCCATGCTTGTGGGACATTCCGTCCTTCAGGACGGGACCGGAGCACTTTTGTCAAAAAGCATAAAGAATTAAATGTTTGTTTGTTTTTACGCGGGGTACTGCACATGGCTGTAACCTCGCCCTCCTGAGCTCCGCCCCTTGCATCGCCCTTCAGTCCTTTTCTCCGCATGGTCGGGGCTGGACGCACTTGCATCGCTGGGAGTTTTTCTTTTTGGCTCCCATTGTCCTTCCTTCCTTAAGCCGGTTCCTCGGTTGCCAGTCCTCAGTCTATGCCGGAGCAGCTGGGATTCATTCCTGTTCTTTGTGCAAGCGTTGTTTCACAGGGGCGGATCCTCAACTTGTTTTGTCTGGAGTGTCTAGGTCCGGAACATAGTTGGGACTCGGGCTTTTACTGCTACTCCCTCTGCGTTCAGGCACTCCAGCGTTGTTGTGTTCAGCGCGTTCATCCACCGCATTTGCAGCATTTCATCGACAAGAAGAAGCGCCCAGTGAGTTCTTTACTTTTGTGGGCACCCCAGCCAGGGGACTCCTTCCCGGGGTCCTCTATGGCCGGGAGGGGTTCTAGTAGCTCTGTCACCAGGGATTTCCCCTGAGGTGCCTCAAGGGCCTAACATGTTTATCAGATTCCTCTGAGGGTTCTGACGGACCTGCCAGTACCGGACATGGTTCCGAGGTTCACCTTCACGGTGCTAATGTTATGGTCAGTTCAGCTGGGTGTTGGGATACCAGGGTTCGCCCTGAGGTCTCCTATTCTGGAGCTTTCGGTAACGAGTCCCGACTCGAGGCCCCCTCTTAAGGGAGCTTTACGTACCAGGTTGAAACCTGAGGTTCCTCTTGTGGAGGCTAAAGTCTGTACCAACAGATCTGAGAGGCCTTCTCAGAAGGTTTTGTCGGTGAGGTATTGCTCTCAACATACCCACGATCAGGGTCGTGGTGGTGCCGATTCTGTCGAGGGGGCAAATAAGGGGGTCACAGACCGCATTCCCCCTGGTACCGGCTCGTCCGAGATTCCTCCTTGGAGGCTAATTTTGAGACTGGTTCGAAAATGTCCACTAAACATCCTAGACCACCCTGTGTCGGCTCTGCCGAGGACCCTCTTACTTAAGTCCCCTGACTCTCCTGAGGAGACAATTGCCTCAGCTATGCATGCGACGCAGTTCTCTTCAGGTGGCAACAAAATGGCGGCCCAACCTGCATGGCCTACGGTGGCCATTTTGGATGCCTCTCTTACACCTACATTTCACAATGTCTGGTTTGGTGGCATTCCTTTCAGGGCTGAGTAGCCTTTTCCACACCACTTGTACAACAAAATCAGTTCCGCCCTTCTTTCGATTCTGGGTGCGTGGGCTCCACTGCCTCATGCGATCATGCTCCGCTCCACTGATCTATGTGGACCCGGCCGGAGGTGGACCCTCCTGGCAACCATCCTCCTTGCGTTCGTGAGGGTAGGCCCCTTATGAGCGGCTTCTTCCTCTCCCAACACCCAAGCCCTCGGCTGAGGATAAGTTTTTTGGGAAGTTCAGATGCTCATGCACTCTGACCGTATGAGGATGTATTTCAAGCGTCTATTCACTACTGTTCCACCCCTGACCCCCGCTGTTCCGATTCAGGTTCCGGTGGTGCCATTCCCTCCACTGCTTGCTTCTGGACCTCCTCCTCCACCCCCGTCTCCTCTGCCCCGTTGTCTCCTATAGAGAAGTCGCCAGAGGACTGGGGCAATATTTTAAAATTTGAGGCAGTAGGCGTGGGGGAACCAGTTTTCTGTTCCCGCCTCGTTGGATGAGCCTCAAGCGGATGAGGATAGCTGTGAGCAGCCCCACTCGGTGAGAGCATTCCATGACCGGGAGGGGCTTGTGGAGCTCTGTTACCAGGGATTCCCCTGAGGTGCCTCAAGGGCCTAATAGGCTTACTGGATTGGTCTCTGAGGGTCCTTCAGTGGACCTGCCAAAATGGACGTGGTTCCGAGGTTCACCATTTGGTTCACCATCTGTCAGTCCAAAACAAAATACTGGATCAAAAACTATGCTCGCCCTCACTTCTATAGAATGACAAGGTGCAGGGTACTTAATAAACTCAATAGTGTTCAAAGTAAAAATAGTTTGGCACTGGAGCTTTTCTATAGCTCCCTTCGCCAGGTTTAAGACACTCAGGTTCACAAAGTTCCACAGGCTTCTCAAGATTCTCTTGCTTAAAGTGCGCAGTACCTTAGCTCACAAAGTTCCTTTGGCTTATCCAGGTTCCCTTTCCCGCCCTCTGGTTCACACTTCAATGGGGTTCTCAGGCTTCCCCAGCCCAGGTTCCAAACCTCTTTTTTTCAAACACCAATGTTCAACTTGTCAAGTTCCACTTTATAAAACACAACAGTTAACTGGTATCCTTAGGGTTTCCCTTCCCCATATTCAGTGACTCCTCTTGGTTCATTCAATTTCAGCTTGTCAAACAGTTCACTTATTCAATTGGTTCTCCCCTGGTCGTGGCACAGTTGTCAGACCGCACAGTCCACCCATTACAGGTCACGCAACCAGGTGCCCTGGCTGTGCCCTCTTAGCCCAAATAAAGTTCAATTTCAACATTCACTTTCTTTATAAAGTACTGTTTCTTCATATTTTCTTTACTGGGTTTCTGTGGTTCTCCTGGGTCACTCGCCTGCCTGGAAACCTTGCCGGTATATATTTCTTTACGGTGGGATCTCTGCGGCCTTCCTGGATCACTCTCCTGCTTAGTGGTCACCCCAATGCTTTATTATTTATAGTTTTACTTGGGGATTTTCCTCACACTTCATCTGTTCACATAGCTCCCCTTTTCTCTCAATGCCTTTTTGCTCACACTTCACAACTTCACACAGCTCCACTTTTTCTGAAGTTCTTCCTTCTTGCCACGTGACCACTCCGATACAATACTTTAAAACTGAATGGACTAAAAGTTCTTCCTCTAGCACTCACAATCAGTCGCGTAGGGTTTCCCAGCCTGTCAGTCACCGGCTCCCCTTTGAAGACATTTCCTTTGATTGTGCTTGCCACACACTTTGAAAAATGCCCCTCGGGGTTCTTCCTCTACCTCTAATGCACTCCAACGCTATCACAGTGCCCCAGGAGGGTGAGCACTCCTCTTGGTGTGTGGAAGAATGGCCCCTCAGCTGGCCTCTTTCCTTTGTCTTGCCTCTTTTTCATGGAGCTCCAGCTCCTAAGTCACACCTGCGAAGACCAACAGCCTTCCTAGTCTCCAGGGTTTGGTCCCTTCCAGGCTACAGCACTGCACACAAATGCTCCCCTCAGTCTCGCCTCATTTTAGCTTCTCAGCCACATCGGCTTCTGTCACTCCCAGGACTGCTACTGCGGTTGCCACTTTCTCCCTCCTTTTTATACGCCCGTTACTGGTTAATGGGTAGCAGGTGGGCACACCTCTTAAGTTGCCTCCCAGAAGTGGCTCACAAGTGTGAACTCCCTGAGGCAGTCACCTCTGCTATTTTCAGCAGTTTGGCTCCTGGATCCGTTTGCCATAAAATCAGACAAGACGTGTTCCCTTTTTACCTCCTCAAAGGGAGAAGACTTGCAGGGGGTGCTTTTCTCATCCTAAGGTTGGGTCAGACTCTATGCCTTTCAACCCTAGCCCCCCCAACCCAAAAGTGATGCACAATGAGATAGTGACAATTGTTGAAGGATCTTAATCACCACAGACAGGTACTGGCTCTCAGAACTCCAGGCAATGGGCATGTTTCCTCATCCCTCACCACTATAGATGACCTTAGTAGGTTGTGTGGCGAATCAAGGGTATTCATCCTTTCTCCCCAAGGGGTGGTGTCATGCACACACGGTCGCTTGTAAAGTCCCGAACTCACACAAGGACACATCAGGTTGTTAGGCAGAAACCTGTGCAGTTCCCTTAGGGACCACTGCAAAAAGTTTAAGACTTCAGGTGTTGGCAGTAAACCCAATTGGTAGCAGTCTGCACCACCCAGATTTACCTGGCAGCTGTGGCTGAGCAGTCAGACTTCTCTCAAGAAGAGTTAGGCAGTATATAGAGTATACACATTAGGTACAAAAATACAGTAGTACAAGCAAACACTGGCCAGAGCGTTGGTATAAAAGTATATAATCATTTATTTAAAACCACACTTGTAAAAATACACTGTCACTAATATGTCAAGCAAGCTCAGTCACTAGAAATATATACACCTCCCCGATTAATTATTCAACAAGTCTTAGGAAAAGAACACCACTTATTATCAACACAGAGGTGAGCTCTTAACCAAGATGGCACTCCAATAATTATTTAAAAAGGGAGAGAAGAGGCAGAAATGGGAAAACACACAATACCAACACTTTAAAAGAACCACAGCAAGTCAAGAAAGGCAGGGTCTACTGTAGAGCAAAAAGTTCATAGGCCAGGCCCACTCGTGGAGAGAGCAAGGCGGAATGTGCCCAAGATCACACAGTTGAAGTACACTTTAAAAGTCTTTGCAGATAGTTCAAAAAGGAGTTGGATCACCCCTGCTGTCACTTTTTGATGGCGCAAACTCGCCTCCAGCAGCCTCTCGTGTGATCTGGGCCAGACTCATCATTTGCTGGCTATTGTTTCCGCAGTGACCACAGCACAATATTTATGCGGGGCACCGGACCGCAGCAATCTTATTCTTGCACTATTTTGAGTATTACCATGGATTATTACGGGAGTTCTGAGGTTGTCTTGCTGTGTGGCAAACGGCGCTCCCCCAAGGATGAGGACGTTTGTATGTCATCATAATTTCTCCTTATAACCATTACCCATACCAAAATTCCCCATATTTCTGCAAACACAGCACACCTACCAAATTCAATACACGCGACTACCACAACACAAACTCTAAAATCATTAAGCAAAATGCACACCACCTTCAAGAACTCGCAATCACAACATTCTCACCTGTCATTTTAGCATATGAGGCCTGTTGGCCTCATTGTGTGATAGGGACCTAGTTGGGGTGTGGGGTGGAGAGGTGAAATGACTGGGTCTGAAGTGTGGGATATTTTTACCCATGCCAATGCGCCCCACTACACCCCTTTTCCAATGGGGGAAAACAGCCAAAAATGTATGCGCTAAACTCTGTGCGTGCCAAATCTGCAAAACTGCACATGGTTCAGTAATCACAAAAGGCTGCACACCCCTACCACACACAGTCAAAGTTGGTGTCAAAACAAAACTCTCTGCAGGAAAATGCCAGGGGGTGCTGTTACCTGTCACATAAAGCAAGGCCACAGAAGTGGGCTAAAATCCGAAAATGCCTTCAAAATACAGTTTTCTCAATCAATTGCAACCTTTAAAGTGCTGTTTTGACGCTAATTTCAGTCATTTTCCAAGTGAACTATAGAAATTAAGTGTGCTGAAACCACAGATCATCCAGTGCAGTCAGAGAAAACTGGGCCTCACTGACTGACAGCAGCTTAGAAATGTATTTTATGAAACACCAGTCCAACAACAGTTTGTTTATAGTTGCACAGGAAAAATGCAGATAAAAGTGGCAACATATCAATTTCAGCTGTGCAGAGAAGACTGCAAGCATAAGTTGAATACTTACTTCCAGATTGCAGACAATTTCCAGCACTCAAAGACCGAATAATGCTGAGTTGAACGTGTGTGCTGCATAAGAAAATAAGATGCAAAAAACCCAGTTTAAATGTTTCTTTTTCCTGAAGAAATTGCAAGATTCGCCTATTTAACAGCATGTTTGTAAAGGGCTTAATTCTGTAAATGTTCAAATCCCTTGTAAACTGTGCTTATTTTTATATGTATTAAATGAAAGACCTTAAACCGAGTTGTGGTGAATTTTAAAGCAACCCAGTATTGGAGTTAAGTAAATACTTAATTCTGACCTGACAGTGACCAGCCTGGTAAAGATGACACTTCAGTTGACACTTCCTTGTTACAGGAAGCCTTAATGGTTCCCGCATATTGACAACAAAGAGCACAGCAGACTTTCGTCTCTGGCTGAGCAAAGGACAATGGCAAGCTGCGTACTGATCTCTACAGGGGGAGCTTCCCTCTCAAGGAAGGGGACACCCCTCCCTGATCAAAGGGAATGTGACAGCTGTTGTCTGTTGAAAGGAAGTTACAAAGAGAAAAAATAAAACTGCTCAGAACTTTTGATGTTTAAATCCTTATTCGTGATTAAGTTTGAAACTCTTTAACTGTGCAACTTGAAGGAGGGTAAATCTAAAAGTTGGTAGATGTTAACCTAATTTTAGGCCTTTGCTTTGAATAAATTAATGAACCCCGTACCACCTAAGGAACCAAAGTTACAGGAAAACCCTAATTGTAGCAAAACTATTAATGCTGCAAGTCTAAGATTGTATATTCATGCTCCAGTGATAATCACCTAGATATGTACTGAATTAGAAATTATTAGTCCAAACTGTGATGATTAAAATTGATAAAATTCTATAGAATGACAAAGACAGCTCTCACAGAGATGGGGATTGAATGTGAAAATAACCCATCAAATATGCAATGTATGTGTCCGATTTTATTAAGGGACACAATTTTAGAAATGTACATTTGTGTAAAAGTTAAGTTTTGGTCAAAATCAAGGTAGGAGTTCCTAAATCCCATCATAAAGATGACTGCTCTGTTCTGACTGCCAACCAGAACAAGGCAAATACTTTGTGCCACTCACAGCTGTGGGGGTGTGTTTTGAAATTCTGTCCACACCATAAACTTTGTGATGTCATTTGGTAGGATAAATATAGGAACTTCACCACACATAGACACACACTGCTTCCTGGACCATTCAGATTTCCGTGCAGCGCTTTGTTCCAGAACTCTTCACCTTGCAGCTGATTCAGTCTTCTTTGCAGAATCCAGGTCTTAGCATTGGCTGAACTCCTTTTAGCTAGGCCCAAATTCAACTATCTCAAACTTAAGATAATTTAATTCTGATCCAGTCTGGCTTGCTACCATTAAGGTTTGCCTGCTGAAACTCGCAGCCTGCTAATCTGCCGTGTCCAGTGACCAGAAGGGCCAATCCATTCCAAATCCAGTTGAGGTGCTGTCCAAATTGACCAGAACCGCCTAGCTGACTGATCCCTCCAGAAGTGCCCTGCTGCTGGTAGACCTGACCCGATCCAATGACCAGAACTCTTGACGATCCAATTTTAATTACAATGGACTGTAAGTATCAACAGGAATAACAGTGACACATAGTATTTTGTCCTTGTCTTATCCCAATCCCATCCCATCATTAACTTAAGAACCCTAATATTGTCAGAACCATTCTTGCGCTGATATTTCTCATCTGTATTATTAAACCATAACTCATTAGTGATTTTGTTTAAATAAAGTAATTCCCATACAAAACGGAAACTAGAGTATCACACGAGAAGAGTTACGGGCGGCCGTGTGGAACTGTGGAGATTCATGGGTGGCATTCTTTTTTTCATAGTCATTAGTGTAATAAAACCAATCTGTCATTTTTAAAACCGAATTTCTGTTTTCATTTTTGCGCCTATTTTTCAAAAACACCTCTTAGTAAAACTTCTATAACTTCTTCAATTTTATAGATAGAAACGTAAATTCAACTCACTTATACCCAAGACCCTTAGCTACATCACAACTAAAAACCGCATCGCAGTGTATTTGACCCGTTTTTATCAAAAATCGCATAGTGAAGTTTTGCCGCCAATTTACAGTTTTCAAATGTTTCGCACGTGTCTTTTTCTCATTCAAAGTATTT
Source organism: Ambystoma mexicanum (assembly GCF_040938575.1). Classification (NCBI taxonomy): domain Eukaryota; kingdom Metazoa; phylum Chordata; class Amphibia; order Caudata; family Ambystomatidae; genus Ambystoma; species Ambystoma mexicanum. Next base: position 982,257,880 of record NC_090928.1, on the reverse strand, counting down.
CTACACTCCCATTCCGATCTCAAGTGTGTACTGTTGTTTATCTTGTAGCTCATGTGTGTTAGGACCTGTTTCGTGTTGCTTTCATAAGAATTTCTATCAATTTAAGCATTTTTGTACCTTTTGCATTGTCACAAAGCCATTTTAACCTGTCATTAAGTGTCGACTTCCAAAAACGGTTTTCTGTTGTTTGGGGAGGGAAGATTGCATTCAAACTCTAGACATTGTCTTTCATTCCTGAATACGTGCTGCTTACTGACATTTGTGTAGGATTTCTCATTTATGCCTAAAGAACTTTGCAGGGGGAAATATTAACCTAAACGCTATCTGTTCACAAACCAAATCTGTTCTTTTTCCTGTGTTTTCTATTCTGTATTATTATAAGTGAATTCAATTGCTTTACTTATTTTTTAATTGTATTGTCACCGCTTGGTGATTGCTTCCCTATATATATATATATGTGTATATATGTATGTAGATGTAAAGCAATTGTGTGTGTGTATGTGTATGTATATATATATATATATATATATATATATATATATATATATATATATATATATATATACATACATACACACACTTATGTGTGATTTGAATATTAACTACATAAATATTTACCTTTACAAACTAGCCTGATTCCTGGTCCACTGTGACCTGGGGGATATTTTGAGACTGGTGTGATATGAGTGGTATATCATTCAGAATATTGAACTTATAGACACAAATAAATATTTCATTGTGCACTACATGCTAGGCGAGACCCGGGTGTGTGCCTGATTGAAATCCTTAACAGAAGGAAGTGATCAGTTGTATTGAATAAAGAAGCACGAACAGTTGGCCCGTGGCGGACTCATTTCCTAAAGCCCCGGCCCGTAACCCAGGCGCCGGGCTGCACAGAATTCGGTGTGAGCGGGTGCTGTGTAAGGCTGCGTGGCACTGATGGTGCCGACACTACACAGGCGACTAGCGTAGACACGCACCCACGTTTATGCAGGCAAAGCACGCATGCTATTCCAGAGGCCTTGCTTTGCCTCCTCAACACGCCCGCGGTGGTAGGTCGGATCGGCCTACAATCGGTGCCATCTACCTGGGAATACTCCCGGGCAGCAACAGTGATATCTGCGGGTGGAGTGGTCGGCATAGGTGGCTGTGATTAGCCGTTCGCGCCCGCCCCGCAGCACACTCACTTGAGGAAGCCTGAGCAGCGGACATGCCCCTCACCCCCTCCCTGGCTTTTTGATGTTCCCTGGAGCGAGGATGAGAACGTATGAGAACCCAGGCCAGCAGGGATGAGTGCGATTTGCGCTGCTGCCAGCCCTATGAATAAAGGTTTTCTTTTTTGGTTCCTTACTTAAGGCCCAACAGGCCCTGTCAGACACTGCCATTTGGGGATTCTGCAAGCAGACCACGGGAGGGCCCACAACAGGGGGTGCAGGAGCACCATAAGGGGTCAGTCCCACACACAACCTAAGGCCCCACAGCGCCACAAGACAGAGGCTGTAAAAGCATGTCAGAAGACATGCCAGCCACTGTATCTGCATGTCCCTCAGGGACATTCCACTTTGTGCAGAGTGAAACATTCCATGGCAAGTGCCAGTGGCGTTGGACTTGACGGATACCTGTAATCTGGCCCCAAGGTGGATCTGCTGGTCAATGGGATATGTGGACAATGAGAGGAAAAATAACCTGCTGATGTTGGCGGTAGGCAAAGCGGTCCATGACATATTATGAGATGGTAGGCGAAGAAAAAGCTACATTCCAATGTGCCCTGGCCACTGGACAATTTCGTCATGAGATTACACATTTGCATAAAACACTGCTTTCCCACCGTTAATGCAACGGTGAGGCACTTGGATCAGAGGTGATATCAGGATGCGAGTCACCTGCGTTTCGGAAGAAATTACTACAAAGACAAAAATCATTAGATGAAATTCTGGCAATAGCCCGGTCTGACTCCATCTCCCTACCAGTTCAAAACATGGGCAAACTGAAAATACTCTTGTTGACCAAAGACGGCAAGTCTGTACAGAAACTACTGCACATGCACGGGGAGAGTGCCAGGAAAGCAGGTCTGACTTGTTATAGGTGTGGTTATGAATACCCTCATGAAGACACGTGCCCTGCTATGGGACAGAAGTGCGAAGCTTGTGGAGGGGAGGATCATTTCTGTCTGAAGGTCTGGTTTCCTCAACTAGATGGTGCAGTTGCGTAGTGTCTTCTCCACTCTGCAAGGTGGTGGCCCCTCCATCCAAGCCTCGCCCATTGCAAATGTGCCTGCCAGATGGTGTGTGGGAAGAACCAGCAATTTACTTTTCTGGGCACATGATAGATGGCTCCTATGTGCTTGTACTAATTGAATATTCAAGATTCCCAGAGGTTCAAATCATACCCTCCACGGCCGCTACGGCAGTCACCCCGACGGTGGACAAGATCCACACAGCCTACGGCATCTCGAAGACCAAGTTGGACAACAGTCCACCGTTCACAACCCACAACTTCGTGAACTTCGCAAATTATATGGGATTCAAACATTGCAAAATAACACCCCTCTGGCCTCAAGTGAATTGTATGGCTGAGTGGTTCATGGCCAGTATTAAGAGGACGCCACAGACGTGCAAGCCATTTGAACAAGTACTATATCAATGTCTAAGAGAATGCCGACCTATCCCACACTGGTCCACAGTGGAGTGTCCAGCTGACCTCATGTTTGGCTGTCAAATAAGAACACTGCTCCCTCAAACCCCATCAGAAGGTGAAGAGCGCAACAACGATGGTGACGTGAGGGCACGGGATGCTGCTGCCAAGCAAACTATGAAGGAAGTGGCTGATTCCTGCAGAGGGACCAAAGAGTGATAGACTTCACAGACCGGGTGTGGATGAAGCAGGTGAAATGGAGGAAGGAGGACCCCATGTTTGCTCCCCGGACTCGCTGAATCTCAGATGGGCACGATGTTCACCACTATTGATGACACAGAATGACCATCACATGGAACATCTCACTTTATGAAGGCAGGGGAGGAACCCCTCAGAGAGTGACAAGGAAGAGGACGAGTCATACCCGTGAGACAGTGCGGCGTCCGAAGAGGATTGGGACAAAAAAGATGACGCAACAATCTGCCCTCAGGGATGATCCGGACGCCCAGTGCGGGTCAAGATGAAACCGTTGAGACTCCTTGAAGAAATGGACTGTGCCCCCCCCCCCGCCCACCACCCCCCCATTTAATGTTCAAGAAGGGGGGGGGGGGCGAGGTGTCATGTTAGCATATGGTGGCCTCATTGTGTGGGAGGGACCTAGTTTGGGTGTGCGTTGGAGAGAAGTGACATGGTCTGAGGGGAAAGCGATCAGTGGTATTGAATAAAGAAGCGTTAACAGTTGGTCTGTGTCGCCTCATTTCCTAAAGCCCTGACCCTAACATGGGTGGCAGGAAGCGCAGCATTCGGTGAGAGCGAATGCCGTGCAAGGCTGCCAGTCACTGACCATGCGGCACTACAACTTCCAACCCCAGGATGCAGGCACACAAACACTTTCAAACTGGAACGCCCACCAACCCATACCACCTATAAACGAGCTCAACACAGTGACCAGATTTTCTGAACTACCAACTGAACATTAAAACCACTCCTGCACCCCCACTCCTCCCACTAACACACCTACCTCTACCCCGCATTCTTTTCAGATCTGCCAATATAAATGGAAACCATAAAAATGGCAGCAGTGCACAATACAAACCACATTATCCTGCCACAAATCGCGGACAGGATCGAGATCTGATTCGAATGCATGCTTCACCCACTTTGGAAATCGCACTGTAAAAAACATGCTGGAATATTTTTTTGCATGAAAGTGCTCATGCCAAATATGGCAAAGTTTGATAGTGTTGGGACATGGCCAGATGAGTTGCATGTCCATCTTTGAACTTTAATGAATATGAACAAAACATTAGGGGAAAGCTTTTTCACTTTTTTTGTGAAGTCTAATAACCTTCACCATGCTGGTGATTTTTTTTTTTAAATGTATTATATTTTACATACTATGAGCATGCTTGGGACAAGAAGCCTAGTTGGTGAGTTAGCAGCGGACACCCCTCCACTATTTCGGTATCCTGGGCTGCTGTGGCACAATACGCCATTGCAGCCAAGGCTCTATGTTGAGGGGTCAGTATAGTTAAGTGGCGCAGTACAAAGCCTTTCCACATAACGAGCAAACACAAAAACTGGCAAAGCTTTCTATATATGTACCCACAACTGAGGTGACGGCAATGCACTCTTGACTAAGTTATATCCGACATTGAATTAGGCCTTTCGCTAATACGGATTCGGATTCTTGTGAGGCTTTGCACATGAACCCTAGTTAATCAAACGTGGGCCAGATAAATATGGTACTCATCTCCAACACATGTTTCAATGTTTTCTTAAATTTGTTTTTAGCATAAACGAAGCTGGAAAGGTAATAATCAAACATTTAAAGCATGCAATGCAGGTTGAAGCCTTATGATTTGCAAAGGTAGCGGGCGCCCCTCTCTCGATAGAACAAGGTGTGATAACCTGTTCAGTGGTTATTAACCACTTGAGAGTTCACAGGCACTGCTTTTTCTCACTGTGCCTTTCACAGATGGGAAATATCCATTTGCATATCAGTCTTTGTCCTGCCCAGGGGCAGTCCAGCACCGAAATGCAATGGCAATTCCAACCTAAACGAGAGTACCACCAGCAACCCCATACACGTGTTTCAACCTTGTTGGGGATCATCAGTGAGGTGAAGCTGATGCCTCTCTAAGCACAGTGAGAGGGAGACCACGTCTGGTTGCCCCCAGGAGACCTAGGGTTACCAATCCCAGGTTCCTTGAAATTTGGTTTGCAAAGGTAGCGGGCGCCCCTCTCTCGATAGAACAAGGCGTGATAACCTGTTCAGTGGTTATTAACCACTTGAGAGTTCGCAGCCACTGCTTTTTCTGACTGCCTTTCACAGATGGGAAATATCCATTTGCATAATAGTCTTTGTCCTGCCCAGGGGCAGTCCAGCACCAAAATGCAATGGCAATTCCAACCTGAACGAGAGTACCACCAGCCTTATGATGCATCATTGCAACACAAAGATCCTAAATCGGCACCAGTGTGCTCTATATTTCCGACCGGAGACTTGAGCAGCTTCTTTTTTGAGGTCCTAGAACTTGGGACATCTCAAGTTCTGCTAGCTTTTTTGATGTTTCTAGTTTTTTCAATAAATGTAGTGGTTTTTTACCAAACTTTCTTCATCGTTCGACTGTTGGTCGAGTATTGGCAGCAGGGATCTGTTGTTGGCGAAGATCTTATATCGTAAATCTTCTTCTCAAGGTTTTCGTAAGGCCCAGGCTTGGGTAAACTCTGCACCTTCCAACAGGTCAGTGGAGGCACTATCTTCAAGATATGCGTGAAATGTGGACCAAGAAATGTCTGTCGAGGATCGACACCACTAGTGCTTGTATTGCCTGCATCTGGACCACGATGAGGGATGTGAGATTTGATGTGCTTTTTCGGAGAAGACGGAGGACCGTTGCAGCAGGTTAGCAGCATGGCTCAAGATGGGGGGGGGGGCACCTGATATGGCCTCTGGGCACGGTCATGCCTCATCCTGGCAAATGACGCCCCTGTGGAAGTAGTGGTACCCCTCGTTGCCTCACTCCTGAAGGAGTAGAGTAAGCCCAAGGAGCCCACTGAGTGTTCCAGAGGATGCCAAGATATTCTCTGAAGGAGCCTGTGCACATCTACACAAGCCGAGACAGCAACTAGCCCAAGGACTACTACTCGGACCGTGAAAGGGGCCATGGTACTGACCATGGATGGGTCTAAGTGGGGCGAACCTGAATCGACATCTAGCCCAAGGAGATGCTTCAGCCCGGAGCTGTTGCCAGATGTTCTCTCATGTCTCAGCTAGCACACATGGACATGTCGTTGGACATCCTTACGACCTTGCACACTTTGGTATTGGAGATGCAAAAAAGGCTGCCTGCTACTCTTGTGCCTGTTCTGGCCCAGATTCCCAAAAAGCCTTCCAGGCCATAGCGTAAGTCAAAGGGCCTGTCTGGCCTGAGACGTTAGCCGACACTGCATCACCCCTTGACCCCCTGTAGTGGAGGTGCCCCCTCACACAGACACCGTTACGGATACAGACGCTACTGCAACTTATACAGATGAGTCCGATAACTATATCCCGGCTGACTGGGAGCCTCTGGGTGAGGTTGGTTCCTTTCATGACATGATCTTGAGGGCATCCGCTCTTTTCAATTTGGTACCGGTGGAGACTAAGAAAGCAGGTTTTCACTTCAAGCGCAGGGAGTCCAGAAGGAAGACGGCCATGTTGATTCCCCTGCTGGAGTCTGGGAGGAGTGTTTGGCCCTGATGAAGACGCCAAGTAACGCTGCCCCAAAGACACTGGAGATGAAGGATAGGATTCCGGACTCGGCACCCAGGTACTTGAGGTCCCAGCCTTCTCCGGACTCTGTGGCTGCTGCCACCGCCAGGAAGCATTTGTCGAACCCTTCATCTTCGGCCATGGTGCTTCCAAACCAGGAGGGGAAGAAGCTTGATGTAGTGGGAAGCGTGTAATTTACGCCACGTCCTCCACTGTCGAGGCCACTAATTCCCTGGCCATCTTAGCCCGCTACGACGGGGAACTATGTTGTAATGTCTGGCCCATTTTCATCTTCCTGCCAGAGGACGAGAAGGTTGAGGCACTGGCCCTGTTCAAGGAAGGAGACGTGGCCTTGGATCATGCCATCACAGTGGCTCTGGACATCGCGGATACTGCCAGATGGGCAACGGGTGTCCCTCATATGACGAGGCTGACAGAAGGCCACTAACTTCAGGGCAGACGTCCAGTCCAAGGTTGTTGTATGCCCTTTGATGGGGACAATCTATTTGTCAAGACTGTAGACCAGTCCCTCCAGATGATTAAGAAGGATACAGAGACAGCACGCTTGCTGGGGACATTGCTGCAGAGGAGGTTGTCTTTCTATCCTCAAGGGGGAAGTCTGGCAAATTCTCCAAGGCGTATAACTCGCCCTATTGTTAATGGACCAGGAAGCCTACAGGCAACTCGCAGGCCTACGGCAGCAGAGGTGCGTGTTGGCGTCGCCCGCGGGACAGGACGTAGACGGGAACAGGCCTTAACCAGCTGTGGATCCGGGCCCCAACTTTCGCACCCCAGTGTGAGGCCGACTAGCAAAATTTGTCAACAAGTGGAAGACCATCACCACAGACAAATGGGAGCTGGATGTTCTTCATCGGGGGCAATCCTTGGAATTCCAACACAAGTGTCTTTGCATTCTTCCTGTGGTGCGTCAAGAACTACACGTGGCCCAGCTGCTGCACCAGGTTCAGGCCATGTTAAGGAAGGGGGCGATGATCTTGCCCCCCCAGTGGCTCCAAAATGCACTCAGATAATTTCTAGTACGGGAAAAAGTCAGGAGAGTGGCGGCCAATCCTAGACTTAAGGCACCTCAAGTATTTGAAGTCCCAGAAGTTCAGGATGGTCATGGTGTAGCATGTGCTCAGCCAGCTGGAGGAGTGAGACTTCCTGGCGACCCTGCACCTGAAAGACCCCTACTTAAACGTCCTTGTTGAACCAGTTAGTGGTCCAGGGACGACACCATCCGTTCACGGCACAGCCCTTGGCCTCTAGTCAGCACCAAGGGTGTTCACGAAATGCCTGGCTCAGGTGGCGGCACATTTACGACTCAATGGCATCCACGTCTATCCTTAGCTGGACGACTGGCTTATTCGCGCCCGGTCCTTTGCGCGGGCGGTTCAGCACACGGCAGAGACCATTTGCCTTCTCATGGAGCTAGGATTCTCCAACAACTATCCGCTCCTGTGTGGAGCCATCGCAGAACACCCGGACGCCCGTCTCGGTCTCGCCATGGTCGCGTGCCTGGCTAGCCTGTCAGAGGAGAGGGTGATGGCCATTCTGGGAAAGGTACAGCACCCGTCGTCGTCTGAGTCGGGACGTTTCCAGACCCTAAAGTCTCTTTAGGGCACGGTGTTGACCTCCGTCCACCATGTCCATTCTGCTGGCTCTGGATGAGGTCTCTTTAGGAGTTCCTGGATGCATAGTGGCTGCATGTCACAGGCTTGTGGATGGAGAAAATCACCCTCAACCGGGAGTTCCGACGAGCTCTACAACGGTGGCGAGTGCGCCCACATCTGACGAGGAGGCTCCTATGCAGGTCCCACTGTACCAAGCCAGTCACCATGGATGCCTCTCTGGAAGGATGGGGGGGAGGCCCATACCGCACAGTCGCACGTCAGGCCTCTGGCTTCCGGAGGAGGAGGACCCTTGACATCAACATTCTGGAACTCCAGGTGGTGGTCTGGGCCCTAAAGTCATTCCTGACCCAACTGCGGGTGAAGGTGGTGAGGATCCTCACTGCCTTCTCCACCATGTTCTACATCTGGAGGTAGGGTGGGACACACTCCAGCACTCTCCCTGGACGTTCTGCCCCTGTGGCTATGGGCCATTCTTCAGGACATGTTCCTCATCCCGTTTCACCAAGAATACCATTGCAGACTCGCTCAGCTGGGGTCTGTTATCCTGCCATGAGTCTGAGCTCCCATTAAGTTCCAGTGACCTTTCTCTTCAGCAAGTTGGGCCAAACCCGGATCTACCTCTTTGTGATGTCAACCAAGTGCCAGAGGTTCACCAGCAGGTTCCCTCAGCCAAGGAGTCTGTGCCAGGCCTTCTTGTTCCCTTTTGGATGGACTCTTCCTATGTGCCTTCCCTCCAATCCCCCTCCTGCTACACACTCGGACAATGCCATTGCAGGATGACACTCTTCGCTTCAGCGTGGCCATGGCAAATTTGGTACCCGGACCTGCTCCGTTTCAGCGGCTCCATCTATCCGGCTGCCTCCACTTCCCGATCTTCACTCCAGAGAAGATGGAATGATACTGCACCATGACCCATCATCGCTGAGCCTCACGGACTGGCTCCTGCAGCCCTATAGTTTGGGCATTATTCCCTGGTGCTAGAATGCAAGAAGATCTTGGCCAAGGTCAGGGCTTTCGCTACATTATTGTGCTACAGCCACAAGTGGAAATACTTTTCAGTGTGGTGCAGGTTTCAGAAGATTGCGTCGCTGCAAGTCACGGCTCCACAGCCCCTTTGTATCTACTTTTCCCTGGCCGAAGCTGGCCATACACACAACTCGATTAAGATGCATTTGGTGGCTATATCCAGCTAGTCCAGAACACCCGGTAGGCCTTCCCTGTGGTTGCCCAGGCTTGTCAAGTACTTTTCCTCCAGTGAAGGCTCCGGCTCCAGCTTCAGAGCACAACGTGGTCTTGACTAAGTTAATGGGGGCCCCGTTTGAACCAATGCATCAAGCCCCTTCGAGGTTTCTCTTGTGAAGACTGCTTTCCTGGTGGTCGTCACCTCGGCAACAAGAGTCTGGGAGATTCAGGCCCTCTCTTGCAAGCAGCCGTACTTGTCTTTCCATGCTACGAGGGTGGTGCTGCGGGCCCACCCTACCTTGATGTCGAAGGTTCCTTCAGCATTCCACCTCAACAAGCCTTTGGTTCTGCCAATCTTCTTCCCAAATACTTTTACACCGGCAGAAAGGAAGCTGCATTTGATGGTCGGTGCTGGTGCCTTGAAGTTCTATGTGGCACACACACAGGACTTTTTGGAAGATATCTCCACTCTGTGAATTTCGGATCTTTGAATCATGGGAAGGACCTGTCTAAGGCTTCCATATCCAGATATCAGGCCAACAGTCCTCTTCCAAGCTGGCTGAGCCATTGCAGCTACAACAGCGTTTCTCTGGTGTTCCCCTGCTCAACATCTGCAGGGCTGCTATGTGGTGGTCCACCCCCAACTTTGCGAGATTCTACTGTGTCAACAGGGATTCCAGGAGGAGTCCTGGGTCGGCCAAGCTGTGCTATGCAACCATTTTGAGGTGAGTCTGTCTCAGTGGTAAGTGAATTGCTTCTGTTGTGCCTTGCCACCTCATGTGGTTGTGTATATGTACTGCTATGTAATCCTATTCATGAGATGAGCATGTGAATCCATGCCAGCCCCCATGCTGGAGAAGGAACAAGTTACTTACCTGTAACTCTGGTTCTCCAGCATGGGTCTGGCATGTATTTCCATGTGACCCCTTCCACCTTCCCCTCTGTGGCTCTTCTTGGTTCATACTGCCTCCAAATCTGAGGATGGCCACAACACTGCTTTTCTTTTTACTGAGGATTCCCAGCCTGACATAGAATATTCATGAGCATGTAAATCAATGCCAGACCCATGCTCGAAACAGGAGTTACAGGTAAGTAGTTGGCGCTCTGCTTAACCTTGAGGCTCCATTATGTGATTTGATTTTCTGCATACATACAGTTCAATTGGGTAGCTTTTCCTGCTGGTTAATCCTACTGAAAAGTGGTCCTTGAGCCTAATCCCCCTACAGTGAAGCTGTAAGCAGAACAGCAGGTTGCCCATAACCCACTGGCCACTCTGGGACAATAATGTGCAAACAAGGGGATTGCTTATGAGATGAATATGAGGCACACTATTGCTACAACAACTATTGTGATAGTAAATAAATACATGCATAAAGATATTAAATATTAGCAGCAAAGAAAATGTATGTACAATCGTTATCAGACAAAAAACATTATTAGGCATGGAATCCAATTTAAAAGATTAAATACTGCATGTACATATCCCTAGAACGTTGCCCAAAGATATTTTCGTAGATCTACATAGAAAGAAAAAAACATATATGAAAACCAATAATTCAGAGTTAGTTACAATATCTAATCAGAAAACACTTACCATGGGCACTCCCTTTCTGTTTACACTCCACTACAATGAAACCATTAAAACACTATTCTTCACCTTTTGGTATAGCATAGTTTTATAGAATGTGAGTTTATAGACTAACCAATTATAGCAGGTCACTGGGAAGCCCGTAGAGTTCAACGGGAAGGGTGTGTGAACACAAGACGTACCACTCAGCTAGATAAACCGCAAACTTTGTGTTTGTCTCTAGCAGCTTCCTTTAGACAGATCTTCTATGGCTTCAGACAATCTATGAATTTTAGATTTCAAATAAAATGGGTGTGTCCTTTTGAAAAGTATGTTCCTGCATTCTATGATTAAGAAAATATGCTGAATCACATCTTGTCTTGTTTCTTATTGTATTTGTTGCCATTTAGGTATGTTTTGTTTCTAAATGTAAACATGTGTGAAAGGAACTTACTGTGCTCTAAAACCACAATACATGCTCCTGTGCTATATTGATAGCTTTTGTTTTCCATCAGGGATCGTTCAGCGACATTGGGAAGACTTCTGTCACCATTACAAGGACAACACCAATAACCTTGGAGACCAATACTTGCATCAAGAACAATTTGCATCTACAGAAAAGTTTGATTTTTCAGTAATGTCCTACAATATCCTTTCCCAAGACTTGCTGGAAGATAATGCTTTTCTCTATAGACACTGCCGGCAACCAGTCCTTTTCTGGAGCTTCAGGCTACCCAACTTACTGCGCGAGTTCAGGGAGTTCAATGCTGATGTAAGTGGCACACAGTATCTATATCATAAGTATTGGAAAATACACTAGATATTTTTGAACTGCTTGAAATGGCAGTATTTGTCAGTAATGCATAATAAACTGGCTCGTATATATTGATCTGACTTCATCTGCTATTGTATCTTAGATATTTTTATTTGCGCATTTAGTGAGGGTAGTACTAGCCCAATTTACTCCCTTAAAATCGGTTTCACGCTCCTCGTAGCACAACGAGGAATAGCAGATAAGGTTGGCTCCACTTAGAGGGGGGAGGAGGAGAACCTACTTAAAGATAACTTGCGGTGTGTACAGATGTTTATGTACTCTTTTATAGAGTGCTTAACGTCCATTAGCACTCTGGGTGGGTACGCCAGTCAGTTGATTGCTCCAAACCTTGCTGAATCCAATCCTGTGTTGGGACAAGCAGCTTGCTGCTGGTACCCACGTTGCCACATTCCTTGTCTCTACTCTCTGCATCTGCACCCCCCCCCCCCAAAACTTACAACCCTCAGTCTCAACTTGCCTCACTGTGTTGCAGTAGCGCTGCAATGTGCAGCACCTCCTCTCTGGCCCTGTCCACCATCTGAAATTGAAGAGGGGCTTTGTATGAAATGGAGGAGCCCGCATTTCATTTCCATGGTGGCCATTTTAGGAGAGGATTTCTTTGTGTCTAATAACAGGTCATGCACTGGCTGCATTCCCTTATTTCACATAAATGCATTGCTCTCAGCACCCTGGTTAGAAATCTGTGGTGCTAATAGCAATAATATCATGTTCCATGGGCTTGATGTACTTGGGCCCATAGCCTTTACAGGTTAAAGAAGCCCCTTATGGTATTATTGCTTAATTCAAGCATGTTCTCTGTAGACAATAGAACTGGAATCTAGCTTCTAACCATAGTAGCTCACATTCTGCTTCTTGGTTCTTCTCACAGCTTCCTGTTTTCTAGCCAATCGGCAAGCTTGCAATGGAAGCCTGCTGCAGGTGAGTGCATAATGCCCCCAAAGCCATAGCAAGCCTGTTGGCCTAACCTGCGGCTTTTTATTTTTATTTTAAAAAGCGCATCCAGTAGTGTGTGTTCTGGGCTCCCTCTCGCCGCAAAACCTTCTGATTTCCCTCTACTCCCCCCATCTCCCCTGATTGGTGGAACACATTTTTTTTAAAAGCCAACAGAGACCTAGCTCTTGCGACATTTGCCACTGCAATTCCGGCGCTGCAGGTGAGTGCATAATGCCCCCATAGCCATAGCAAGCCTGTGGGCCGAACATGCAGCTTTTTAATTTTAAAAAGCGCATCTAGCGCTGTGTGCTCCGCCCTCCCTCTCGTGGCAAAACATCCTGATTTCCCTCAACTCCTCCCGCCTTGCATCATTCCCACCTCCTCTGATTGGTGGAAATGAACCCATTTAAAGCAATCATCCAGGGCAGCCCTTGCCCGTGCAGCCCCCACGGCTAAGGACCCCAAGGCAAAGGACAATAGCTCCTGAAGAAGCAGCTTCAGACCGTGTTTGCCAGTGTTCGCCTGAGAATCCAGTAGCCTGCCGTCAACCAGCAGTGACTGACGAGATAAGTCTGGTCTGATCGGGGAGAACAGCAATCCCTGTATTCCAAAAAGCCCTGCTTCTCTTATTACCTACACCACATAGCATACCAAAAGCCAGCTAGTAAAGAATACCCCCATCACTGCTGTGTACCAACCGTTCAGTGGTGTTATTTACTGATGTGTCCCATACTTGGGCATTCTCCCTCTATCCAGATACTTGAAATCTAGGTGTTTTGCACCTACTGTTGTGCCTCCAATTTAGGCATTCACACTCTGTCCAGTTGAAGTTTAGCAATGCGTCACACTCAGATACAATTGTGAATACTAGCATTGTGTTACATCTAGAAAGAATTGTGAAGGCTAGTATTGCGCCACAACTAGACAACTGTAATACTAGCTTGCGTCATATCTAGACAGAATTATGAAGATTAGCTTGCGTTTTTGCTAGTAGCTGTTGCTTGTGTCTAAACGTGGCAGTGCAACATTGATTTCTCGCTTGCCCTTTGGCCTGTGAATTGTGAAGATAATCTTGCATCGCATCTAGATAGAATTGTGGAGATTAGCACAAGTCGCATCTAGACAGAATTTTGGAGATTAGCATGCATCACATCCAGATAGAATTTTAGAAATTAGCATGCGCCACATCTAGATAGTGATGCTATTAACCAACCCTAATAAAAAATCTGAACCCTCTGCATGCACCTCTCATACTCAAACCAAGCATAACCATTCCTCTAAGCACAACAAAACGCACACACTTCACCGCGACAACAAAACAAACACATAGTCTCGCACAACAGTACATCACGGCGACCAACCGAAAAGCACACTTAAGCTCAGCAAACAGGGTTTACCGAACTGATGCTGCCAACAGCACATCACATTTCTCTTGCTCTTATCCCACTCAGTCCTACTAACCCACCCCACCGTCTTTCCCTTTCAGATTCGGCAGAGTGCCAGGAGACCACTCCAGTGGTTATAGTGCGCAGTATAAATATCCTTTAACATAACCTAGTAGAATCCCACATCCTCTGCGTCTTTGTTCTTCTCACAGCTTCCAGCTTTCTAGCCAATCGGCAAGCTTGGAAGGGAGGCTTTGCTGACCTGCAAAGGCTGCATTCCAAGCTCTCCTTTGTGATCTGTGAGCACTGGGCAAGGAGACCTGGAAATGGTGTGTCCCAACAAAGCCCCATCTAAGACTGCCATTTATTGTCATTGAAGCGCAAGCTCCAACAGCGTTGGAGCACTCATCATCGGGGTCTGTTATGTGGTAGGTGACCTTTGCTTCTTGATGGTCCCTCTGGCCTTCTATCTTGGGGGGCAGTCACTTGCCACCCAAGAGCCCTCTGGTGTGGGTTCAAATGCTTCCTTTCTTTGGCTTCAAAGTGCTAGTGCGGACTGAATTTCAGTCGTTTGTTAGGGCTTTGGCCAGTCATTGCAGTCCTTGCTATTGCATAACCATGCAGTACATTAACTATTAGTGACTTTTACATGAGTAGAGACTCTATACCATAAACAGCAAGCATATTTGAAATATCTGCTTGGAACTGAGTGTAATGCCGCGTTTTCAAAATGTGTTTTTACTGTGCATTGGTTTACAGTTAAAAAACGAACATTTCACAAAAATTCAGTTGACCTAGCGGATGAGGTAAAAAGTACATCATTTAAATTCATATCCAATATAAAGTGCCATAGTTTGTAGTATCCCAAAAGTGTACACAAAGTACAAAATAGCCAGTCATTTTGTTAAATATTTTTTAAGATTTTGAAATAACATGATTTGGTAATTGGAAAGGCTAGTTTTACCACAGAATTAAACAAATCTAATGTAGTACATTCGGTATATGATTATATGAATAACACACTATAACAATCAATTAATTTCATATCATTATTGAAATGAAGGAATTGAAACAGAATAAGATGGAAGCATGTAACAACACTCACGGGGAGACCTACAAGACAAACTGAACAGTCGGGAGGTAGGGGGTGAGCATATGGGATTTAAGACCAATTACTAGTTGTGAATGGGCAATCATAGAGCATGTTTTAAAATTATGAGCAAACCTTTCCTTATAACCTCTCCTAATTCACAACATTGATCATTTGTTTTAAAAACCTTAAAATCGCACTTGTTAGAGACCGAATTTCCCAAGAAGCAGCAAGCCCAAAAGGGTGCAGTTACCACAAATTCCATCATTTAATTATTTGTTTTTTTCTAAGTAAGGTAAGCTGCCGCTTGATGCTCATTACTCAAATCATAGTGATGTTTATACTTCAAAATATTTGACCATGTGCGAGATCATCCTGGTTACATTTAATGTCCTGCAAAACAGTGCAGTTGATATTCACAGCCATTCTTCGTATAAAGATCATAATAAATGGCAAATCGGGCAGTGCCAATAAGTTTCCTTCATAATGAAAGGGAATTCCATACAATTTGGCTTGCATGCGATAAAAGTCTAAGCCCATAGCGAAATATCACAGTAGGGTAGACTGTTGGGTAGATGCAGTACACTTCTCCAAAGTTTCCCCTCCAATGCGTGCATGGGTTGCCAATCAAATGCAAGTACAGCTTCCAGCCATAAGTTAACACTAAGACAAATTTGGATTGTGTTTATTAACTGGCAAAATTGAGAATCTGCCATACTTAAAATTAATCTTTCATGTTTCGTATAGAGTTTGTCACTTTTGCTTTAAGTGTAGCCATTAAGGCATCTTTATTAGTGCTGCTAAAAAGCAGGAGACCCAAATAGACAAAATGATTAGTAACTTCAAGAGATACCATATTAATCGTCCATCTCTAGGCCATTTGTTTTATGCTGTTGAGCCTCATCTTTATTCACGTTAAGATCACCATAATTATACAGGGCTCCAAATAACCTGTAGACCAATTTGTGTCTGATCTAATATCCGTGTTATCTAACCAGTGTATGGATGGTTCCCATTCCGGGAGGGCACTATAGAAAAACTCTTCAAATAGTCACCACGGTCAGATTGATATTGAATAGACAGGCAGCCATTGAGCAACCCTGACCAAGACTCCTTTGTGAGTAGATCTTTTAACCCAAGTGTATGTTCACCAGAGAACAGGTGTCTGTGTGCAAGCACAATTAACAGGCCCTGCGAAAACCCCCACTTAAACAGCTTCTCCCAGAGTCTCCCGCTATTGACCCAAATCAAAGGCAGAAGAAAAATCAATAAAGCCCAAAAAGAAAGGTGGGTTATTGGGCCCTTTTCACATACTGTGCAGTATATTCAAAATCATGCCATTCAAGATTGTACCCATATTTTTACGGAATTCCAATTAAAATGTGTCCAAATACCCTAATCAAACCACGTACGATTCAATCTCCATTAAGAGCAGAGAGGAAAATAGCTTACTCTCTACATCTAGAAGTCATGGGCCGGTATTTAATCTGGTCCAATCTGTTTCCTTTTTTCAAGATTGTTGTTTTCCTAAATTCAATTATGTTCTTGAATGTGTACTAAACGGTGGACCATAGTTTTGGCACGGGCCAGCAGCTCCTTAGTTTGGGGGTGGGTGAAGAGTTCTCACTGCCATTCTCAATGTCTCTGTTCCTGTCTCATTTATCTTTGATTTGATTGGATTTCCCCGTCAAAAACATGTTTGAGAGTACAATAGTTTTACCCCTAAAAGGAGTGGTGTATAAGATCTCACTAAAAATAGTTGCTAGTTAGAACTGTGACTATTAGCGTGCGTCACCTCTAGATATGATTGTGATTGTTAGCAATGCCACACTCAGAATTGTGAACATTAGTCTGAATCGCATCTGGACAGAAATGCGAATGTAAATGGTAACATGCCCCACACGTGTATCACTGTGTACCCTGCTTTCCTGCTTCCCATGCGGTTGCTATATATCCTTATTCCCCCCCCTTGTCGCTGTTGCCCAGCCCCATGTCTCTGTGTCCGTGTGTCGCCCTGTTTCCTGCCATCCTGTTCACGTGCCTGGTCTCGGGCGCTATAAAGATAACCATCATATCACATCTCTACGCTTACTCTCTTACTATACACCATCATTCAACTAGAACACAGCTACATCCCTGATTTATTTAGCCTGGCTGTTCCAATACGAATACGACCCCATGAACAACTCATAACCCTAATAAAACACAGCTAGCCGAGCACATTCCGGCCTAGTTGCTCACATATGCGTCATTTAGGCCTAACTCGGCCAGAGCCCAGTCTGGGTGTCCACCCACCAGACTGCACACATCCAACTGATACCTTCAGCACCACACCTATCGCTAGGATGCAGCTACCATCCGGCAATTACATCAGCTGCACACATCGGTGCACCCACGCACCCTACAAACACCTTCCCTCACTACTGACCAGAACCACGGTTTCTGAGGGCGTTCAACCTACCAGCGCTTTGAGGTCATACCAATGATATATGGAGCGCTACATATAAATGCCAAGTAACATAACATAACTATTGATAATTGGGGACAGGGTCTAATTTCTTTTGGCTGCATCCATCCAAATAAGAGCACTGTTAATGTTTCTGTTGGATTATTCTTTATTATTCCACACAACTCCATTATGGTCAGCACACACAGAGTTCAGCCAGGCCTAACCTCCCGGGCGTTCCCTGAATAAGCAGTTTGAAACACATTGTGTATAGGCGCTATATAAATAAACTATCACATTATATCAAGGAGAACTAGGCTGATAAGAGATAAACATCCCTTACCTCTGTTGGTTTAATAGTAAGTCCTATGAAACAAGTATGAGCTAATGCACATATGATCAATTGAATAGGGCTTCCTATGCCACATATGCACACTCAAATCTTATATCACATTATCCTTCTGTTTCATAAGGAATGCTGACCATGCAAGCCATTGAGTTACTCAACCTTGTATCACCAGACCACAATTCCGCAGAATCATTATCTATATCTGGGCAAGAGGAATTTAAGCCACAAGCAAGTAGAGCTAGCCCCATATCGGGTGCCAAGTCAAGCCGACTCACACGAGTAATAGGGGATTTGGTCTGACCGGACTGGTTTTATTCCAAGCAGGGCCACAGTGCATAATCTGTGGAGGATTTTCTTGATACTGGATAGTTACAAAAATGAGGAGTGCTGTAGCAGTGGTCAGCCTCAATTCTTACAAAGCGTTTGACTGTTATTGGGGTTTTCAATGCCTGTTGCTTGAGAAGATGGTACTGGGTTCGTTAAATGGGTGCATCAACTGAATGGGGGGGGGGTGTCTATTTCAAGAGCATTTAACAAGGTTGTGTGTACTGCCTGGCGAGGGGGTAGGGTATACAACAGGGGTTCCCCCGCTGTCGCCAATGATTTTTGCTCTGGTGATGGAGCTGTTGGTTGGGGTCATACGTAGGTGCCATGAAGTGATAGGGCTGCGCATGGGGGCGAGAAGGCTGCACATGGATGGGGGGGGGGGGTCGCAAACTCATTACATATCACTATATGCAGATGGTACCTTGCTATATGCACATAACCTGATAAGGAGTTTGGAACAGGTCCTTGACTCAATTAGAGAATTTGGGCATCTATCTGTCCTGGTTGTTAACCGTTAGAAGTCTGCTCTCTTTACTCTGCCTATGGGGGTGACTGGTAGTATGACGCACCTGTGTATTGCAACTCCTGATGGTGGAGTCAGATACCTTTTTAATTACTTTAGGCCATCCTATTTAAGGACCTAGTTTCTATGCTCCACTCAAAAGGACATGAATGTTTAACAACTTCGCCTATTAATCAACTTTCTCTTAAACTGCTTAATAGTAGTAGCGTATTGCATGGCATATAGGTCCCAATTCAAGTTAGGTGATCGTAATACACTGTGTAAGGGAGGCATGGTATCCCAAGTATGACACTCGCACAAGAGCTACAAGTTTCAAAACCTTTATTATATTCTTGGGGTTTGGAAGAACTCCTACTTTGCCCTATTGCTAAAATGGGAGTAGTCTCTACCATCAAATAATAAAGAAAACAATGTCCTAGTCAGTCTGTCAAATCAAAATGGCCTATACTAAGAAAACCTAATGCCTGCCCTTTTTCTTATACAAAGTGTGTAAAGGGTAATGTGTATGCAATGGAAAGTCAGTGTTCTAACATAAAGTATCAAGGTGGCTGTGCCAGCTCTACTCCCCACGTTGGATAGCACAGAGTGAGGCGGGCCCCATAGACAGGATGACACACTCTGGCTCAGGTTATCAAAAAAAGGCAGTTCAAAACGTGGGTCAAGGCCTGCTTGGCCTCCTACGTTAGTCTCTTATCTTCAATTCACCCAAAGTTCTTTCACAGTTAAACAGAAATTCAGTTCACCAAAGGTTCACGTAGGTCTCCCTCTGTCGGGCTCGGACCTCTTCAACCAAAAAGTACCTGATTAAACGTAGATCTCCCCCAGATGGGCTCAAACCTTGCAATCACAGCAGTTGCAGGGGTTCCCTTCCCCAGGCTTTATTAACATTTGTTAGGGGTTCCCTTCCCCTAACCTATTTCATGTTTCCGATCTCCCTCAGACTGGCTTGGATGTTTCAGTGGTGTCGAAGACTTTCGAATGTGCGAGACCTCCGCAGGACCACTTCAACTTTTACTTCAGCTTTCCATTGTGTTGTTTGCCCCAGTGCCTCTTGTTCTAGGTAGTTCCATAACGCAATCAGAAAAATTCAGAGATCCTTCTCTTAAGACAATCCCCTTATAGACTTCCCCTTTCAACGGGGTTAACCTTGACCATTGCACATTTTCACATTTAAACACTTTGTCGAATATAATAAGACATCAAACATTTCTAGAGTTCGCGGTTTCCTTTCTCTGGACCACTCTGCTAATCTATCACTGCCTTCACAGTTCTCTATAACTTTCAATGTCACTATCGGTTTGCTTTCTTTCACATCTCATCAGCACGCGTGCAACCTTCAATTGTAAGAGACAATGTTGCGACTTAAATCTTTCCTTGACACAAACCGGCCTTTCATGTCTTTCGTTAACTCACTGGTTGTGTGTATTCTTTCCTTGTCAATACCACAGGCTTGGCCTCACCTCCCCAACTCTGCTGTTCACCCGGGAGGGTCGCTGGCGTCCTTGAAACACAATGCATGTTGCTTCTTGTCTGGCATTTGGCTTTCTCTGCATATCCTTCAAGGTTTCCCAGAGGCAACCACCTCTTGCAGGGCTCTTCAGGATTTCCCTACCCTTTGCTCTAGTCCCTCAATCGGTTGTCCTGCTCCAGTGGGTTCACCTTCGCCCCAGAAGATCTGCTCGTTCTTAGGTCTCACCTTACTCATTGTGTCTCTACGGCCCGCCCTTTATCCATGTGGGAGGTGATAATCTGTATCAGATGTATGTGATTAAGGTCAAGTGCATGATTTTGCCTGTCCTTATTAACGCGACATGTCCAATGAGATAAGCAAGCGTTAGCCTCCTTACTCTTATTCATCTTCGGCCCATTGTTTGTGTAGAAAAGGGGGCCGGGGGAGTTGGAATACTGCTGAAATATTTAAAAATGGATGGGGTATGGGCATGGGAAAGGAAGGGATACCACGTCTCGCCGTCGGTTGTCTCACGCCCACTCCCTGAAGATCCCTCACCCAGGCGATCGTCTCGCACTGGTCCACCCCCAAGGTCTGTATCCAACGGCGATGGCCGTGCCCAGCCCACCTTAGAGAGATCCCAGAGCACTTGAAAGTGAGACACAATTACATGACACCCTTCTAATGTATAGTTTTAACACAGCCTTATGCTTGATGCATTTCACTCATGACTTTCGTCAGAAGCATTTTTCAGGCTACAATGGAAAAATATGGGATCAGCTACAATACCAAATATAGTGATCATTCATTGGCTTTTTCAGAGTTATTTAGGAATCTTTAGAACTTCTTAAGGTTCATTAATAACGCATTCATTGCAGTGGTCTTTAATAAACTATCTGTATCCTCTAAAACACAATCAACCTAAATAATGGTTCTCCCTGGTGAAACAAACACAAAGATTCAATAACAAGGTGTCTTCAGTATACCCATTTCACAAATAGGCAGAGCTATAATAATTCACAATGTGCAATTTTAGGGACGTTATTTACCAGGATGAAGAATTAATTGTCACATATTATCTGCCTGTAATGTTTCAACAGTATGAAATATATAGAATCCCCTTTACAAACCCCTACCAGTTCAGTCTGTAAACCTTACAGTAGTTCTTCGTTGTAGTGTGTGGCAAACGATGCCAGTGCTAATTCTGTTCCATTTAATGGGGTTGAGACTCACTCCTGGTTAGTTACATGATACATGTCATCACATGAATGCGCATTGATGTCATAGATATTATGTGATGTCACCCCGGTTGGTCGTGTAACCAGTCCACAATTTTTTTTTATATTTGAACTTTATTGATAGGGACTCTATCTCTGCAAGCGTGTGTGTGGATGATTGTCATAGAATTTTCCTAAAGCTCTTTCATGGCTTCTTAATCGTACTATTAGTTTTAGACAAATCCAGAGCCTTACAATGTTGTAAATTACAACAGTTTCCACATTCACGGTAGGTGCTGCTAGTGCTTACATTTCATCGTCTTGATGTAACCTCAACGTGCACCCCCATTGTGTTTTTTAAAAATGTTATCAAAGCAACTAAGTCTATTAAATAAAGAACAGAAAAAGGGACTTAAAGTGATATCTATTTTGCAGTCCAAATCAATACACAAAATACTGCTCCTCTCTGCATTTCCAGATGTCATTATGTTTAACAGATTTCAAATTCTCAAACACATCACAGATGTGTTAAATAGAGAGCAGAATAAAGGAGTTTCAACTATTTGGATTTTACACTCCTAATCAGTACTCCAAATATTGCTCATCTCACACCAATTATGGACATAGTTATGTTGATTAACAGAGATTTAAGGTTTATGACCACACATCACAAAATTATAGAAAACCTTATAATTTGTGAGAATCATTTAGCCCTTTAGTAATTAGTGTGTCCAGAAAATCAATACAAAATGCCTTGGGTTGGGATCACTTTCTCATAATTACCTCCTGATTAATGTTTGGACACTACTTCTAAAAAACACACTTGCATTTGTGACAATGTTCTCTAGATAATGTGTAGATAAAGGTGAAGGGCAATTTTTTATAATAGTTGAGCAGTGTTCATTCCATCTTGTTTTGAATTTCCTACAGGCATAAATTACCCCTTTGAAACATGGGAAAGTACCCTTTCTGAATGTCTGTAATGTAGATTGTGACTTCATGTTGGTTTGTTCGACAAGAACTAGTTCTCGCGGAAGTTTACAACTTCTCCTAAATTAAAACATAGGTCTTCAGGGAAAAGGATGGTGAAGTAATTTATCTTGGGCAATAGTTTTCCAAAGTATTTGTTTTTTTTTGTTTTTTTGGAAGCACTCTTAGACAATGTCAAATCAGGAATTTTTGCTGATTGTGGATGGTAACACAGTTTCTCTATCCTTTGACATAGTTTGGCTTGGTCATTGTAGATATTGTCATAGCCTCGTTCTGAGCTTATCCGACATAACGTCCAACTGTTTGACTAATTCATCTTCTGAAATGATACGTCTCAACCTCAAAACCGATTTTGTAGGATAAGGGTTCTTTGACCCTTTCTGGATGGAAACCTTCAGCTCTTAGATGAATGAGCATAGAGAGTCTGTCCTTAAATAGCATGGCCTAAAATCAATTTAGTTTGTCACACCAAGCTAGGGCCTGTAACCCTTTGCTCCTCACTAAATTGATGGATTTGTAGTTAAGAGTGACAATTGATGAGTAATTACTGTCTAATTTTATGGTGTGCATCTCACTGTGTATTATATTAGTGGATTTAGGTACCTTGGCATTGAAGTAAGTGTGAACTGGGATTGGGTGTATCAATGAAATGTGGAACACCGTTTGATTGGATTTGTCAGGTCTGAGTTCGGGCTGAAATTTCCTCTCCTCGCAGGGTCGAATTATGGCGCTGTCAAGATGGTTATACTTTATGGAGGTAATACTAATGCTTATTCCCAATGAGTATTTTCATCAACTGTATATGGTTTTGGGGAAGTTAATGTGGAAAGGCAGAAGCTCGAGAGTAGCTCTGGCGATGTTGCAGTTACCCTGCTGGAACAGGGGTATTGGTGTTCCAATTTTTCTTTTAACTTTGTTTTTATTAACATCTTACATATAAGGCAGGATGCCAAAGCAATCCCTGCCAGCAATACATCAAGCAAACATGAATGTCAGTGTTTTTACTTTTTATTCCCATCACGCCTCCCCCCCTCCCTCCCCACCCACCCAACTTTTCAACATATCAAGTTTTGAGGTTTTGCGGTTAAAGAAGCTGCGGAGAGAACATTCAATTACCATTTTATAAGACATACCAATTGACATAATGGGGTATGACTGATTTTTAGCAGGTTAGGAACGAAACTAAGTCCCTGGAGATGGTGTAGAGGGGCGTGATATGGACGCGTTGTAGGTTGTGCTTTACAGACGCATAGAGATGCAGTCCTTGTTGAGAAGAACTGCTGCCCATTCTTGTACAAAGTCCAACATAGTATCATTCGTTATCGCAGTAAGTTTTTCATAAGTGAAAATAGACCTAAGTTTGCAGAGCCATTCCTCTTTAGATGGGGCTAGGGCACTCTTCCACTTTTGAGCAAGTGCCAGTCTCCCCGCTCTCAACATGGCCCCCATGACTCTCGGAAATGCGTTCTGTTCCGTCTCCGGCATAGGAGTACCCAGGAGGATTTCCAGTGGAAGTAGGGACGGGCAATACCCCTCTATATTCTTAATCCAGCTGAGTTATTCCGACCAGTAAACCTGAATGACCGGACATCCCCACCACATGTGAAACCAGGTGCCTCGTTGATGACATACCCTAGGGCAAAGAGGGGATACATCCTTAAACATCTTGGACAGGTTGGCTAGGGGGCGGTGCCATGAGTGGAGTATCTTGAAGCTGTGTTCCTTGGCAGCGGTATACAGTGATCCCGTAAAAATGGATTTGAAGATTGCCCTCCATGTGTGGTGGTCCAGTGTCATGCCCAGCCTTTCTTCCCATATTCGTTTGAAGGGTTGTCTACCCTCCAGGTTTGCCGTTATCAAAGTACCATAAAACATAGATGGGGAGCCCTTCCGGGATGAGCTTTTGGCCAGGACATTTTCCAAAGGAGTGAGGGGGCATTTAAAGTGGTCGGCCCACCGAGGATGGGTCAGTATTCCCTTCAAGCGTAGATATTCAAAGATTGAGGGGGGGTTGTCACCCAATGCCTCGATCAATTGGTCGTATTCTATGAAGCCCTCCTCACGAGAGAGTTGAGAAACCCTCTCCAGGCCCATATCTGACCAAGATCGGGTATCTCGAAAGCCCCTGGTGCCCAGGTTGATTGAGGAGAGTGTGGGGGGGGGCCCAAAGTGATGTTAGAGGGGAGGGCCAGGAGGACAGATGTTTATGGTCTTTGTTAGGTTTCCAGGCTGCCCAAAGGGCCGCTAAGGTGGGGTGCGTTTTGAGGTGGGAAGGGAGAGCTTTAGGGGGGGGACCACAATAGGTCCCTGACTTTTTTTCGTTAGGTCCAATACCTTCCCAAGTCGTCCCTCATGTGCTCCAACATCACCCGGAGCTAGGCTGCTTTATAGTAAAACCTAAAATCCGGGAGGCTGAATCCACCATTAGACTTTGGAAGAGTCAGGGTAGAGACTTTGGCTCTTGTTCTTTTACCGTTGCAAATGAACTGGAGGACCTAGGGTTGCAGTACCTCAAAGAAGGCATTGGGGATCACCACGGGGAGGGCTGCAAAGAGGTAAAGAAGGCAAGGAAAGATGTTCATTTTTACCGTAACCATACGGCCAAATCAGGAGAGTGTAAGGGGTACCCAACGTTTGAGGTCGCTACTGATCTGAGCCAAGAGCCCCGGAAAATTGCATTGATAAAGTTGTGACAGATCTCTGGGAATGGTGCTGCCCAGATACCTGGTGGATACCCGCTCTATTCTTACACCCAGTATTTCGTAGTTACCCCCAATATCCTGGTCCCCTGGACCCATGGGCATAATGCTAGGCTTGGACGCGTTTACCTTGAGCCCTGAAAAGCTGCCAAAATAGCTTATAAGATCAAATAATCGGGGAAAGGGACAAAGGTTCCAAGGTGCCGTCTTTGACCACTACTCTCGCCGAGGGGCCGTTATATAATGCTGCGACCCACCCACAGAAACTATCTCCCAGACCCAATTTCCGAAGAACTTTGCCCATGTAAGGCCACTCGACACGGTCGAAGGCCTTTTCTGAGTCAAGCGAGAGAAGGTAACCCTCCACCCCCTGCCTTGATGCCTCATGCATGAGATCCAGGGTCTGTCCTATGTTGTCTGGTCCCTGGCGTCCCGGAATAAAGCCCACCTGATCACCATGCACTAGGGAAGGGAGGAGTTTCGCCAGTCTATTTGCTAAGAGTTCGGCCAAGATCTTAACGTCAGTGTTGAGGAGGGATATAGGGCGGTATGATTGGCACTGGGAGGGATACTTCCCCTCTTTAGGGAGCACTACAATCAAAGCGGACATCATCGTGGGTGGGAGGGAGCCCTGATCCAATACTGCGTTGAACATCCTGGCCATGAACGGGGCTAGCGTAGACGGTAGGTCTTGTAAAACGTGACTGTATACCCATCATCTCCCGGGACTGTACCGCTCTTCAAAGAGGATATGGTATCTATTATTTCTTGTGGGGATACGGGGAGTTCCAGTGAATCAAACTTATCGGGTAGAAGGCCCAGGATCAGGAGGGATTCTAGGAAGCTGTCAATCTCGGTTTCGTCCCCTGCATATACCGAACAATACAGACGTTCATAGTATCGCCTGAACTGTTCAGCTACCTTGCTATTGACCTCACGGTCGATTCCCCTTCCGGGATGCGAATGGAATTCACCCTCCTACTATTTCTGAGCTCGGAAAGCCTCCAAGCCAATATCTTATGCGCCTTTTCCCCCTTTTCCATATATTTCTGTTTCAGGAAAGATAGCTTCCTTTCCGTTTGTCCCACCAGGAGGTCTGCCAACTTAGAGCGCAGCCTTTGTAGTTCCTCCCATTTTCCGGCGAACATCTGCGTGTTCAATTCCCCCCCCCCCTTCCCCCGGCTGAATAGCATCTATCTTTTCCCTCAGTAGTTTCTCCTCGTGGCCCCTCTCCCTCTTCTTTTTTTCTTGATCCTATTCCAATAAGGGTGCCTCTGATGGTCCCCTTGAATGCCTCCCACACTCCCATGACACCGACCTCCCCGTTATCATTGATGGAAGTAGTCCTCTATGGCTACTAAGAGGGATTGGCGTACTTCTTTTTGTTTAGAAGGAGGTCGTTGCACCTCCACTGGGATCCAGGGGCAGGGGGAATACCCATCCTTATCTTAACCATATCGTGGTCCGTCCGGGGGACGATCTCCACTCCCGAACCCGTGACGTCTCCCTGTAACGAGGAGTTGACCAGAATGTAATCAATACGGGAGAATGCTGCATGTGGCTTTGAATAGAAGGTGAAGGTGGGATCCCGGCCCTGCTAGATTGCGTACGTGTCACTCAAGCCCAATTCCCCATTGACTGGCTGGGAAGCTTCCGCCAGTTTTTTATGGAGTCGCAAGTTAGGACAGGGATTAGCAGACTTCCTATCCCTCTCGGGGCAGAGAATCATATTAAAATCCCCACCCACCAGTAGAGTGCCCTCGGAGAAAGCCATCATTTTCTCATTCATCCCCTCCCAAAAGACATCTTGCGCCTCGTTTGGAGCATATATGCAAACCAGGGTAAACAAACGGCCCTGCACCTCCCCCTTAACCATAATATATCATCCATCCGGGTCTAACTTCTGAGTTTTGAACGTGAAATGGGCCCCGGGAGAAACCAGTAAAGCTACTCCACGCTTTTTTGCCTGGGAGGACGCTGCAAACACCTGGTCAATTGTCTTGACCCTGAGCTTTGGTTCCTTACCTCGAACCCAATGAGTTTCTTGTACAAATAGGAAATGAAGCCCGAGCCTTGTAAATTCTCTCACAACCAATGACCTTTTTGTAGGAGAGTTAAGCCCACGTGCATTTAACGACCCCACTGTCAAAAATTGGAGCGAATCATCCATTAAAGCGTTGGTAGAAACTCATGGCTCCCTTCGTGGAGCACCAAATGTCATCACTCCCTCAATGCTTCCACACCCTGCTAATGTCCTGAGACAGACCTGGGGATGCAAGGTAGTCCATCAAACTTGGCGTGTCACAACTAAAACCCCAATAAACTAACCCCCACACTTTGACCCCCCCACCCCCCTGATCGCATGGTTGGTTAGCGGCTTCATTTTGTTGACAAGCCCAGGCCACCATTGTCTCCCCCCCTCCGGGCTCTTTCTCTTCATAAACAACTCGAGCCCCCCGCCCCCATGTTCCATACAAACTAAGAACAATTACGTCACTCCCCCACTCACAGAATCGAATACAGGCTTTATCGTCGAGCACCCGGAGCCTATTCAAGTGTTCGGTTGTTCTGGGGATTCTGGTGCCACTCTCCTGAACTTCCTGTGGCCCCGGACCTTGCGCCTTTCCTTTGGAGCCTTGGTCCCCCTGGGGCCTGTTGGGGCTCGCTCACATTCTTGCTCGCCCAACTCCATATTCGGACCGTCCAAGTGTTCCCCCGACACCCTGTGGATGTCGTCCTCCGTGACAAGGGCATACTTGTAGCCCTCAAACTCAAAGGAAAGAGCGATCCTACCACCGCGTTAACAGCTTTTATAATGTCTGTTTGCGTTTCACCATCGCGCTCCGGGAAACCTGGAAAACGCAGGTTGCAGCGACGTTCCCTGTTCTCCAGATCATCTAGTTTTAGGGAGCATTTCTCTTCCCTTCTCTCGAGCTCCGCCAAGCGCATGTCGAATTGAGTCTCAAAAATGTCGTTAGAGGCCGTGTTGTTTTCCAGCGCCTGAACCCTGTCTGTTGTAACTTTCTTATCCAAGGTGTCCAGTCGTAGCGCAATATCCGCTCTGAATCCTCTGATTTCCTCCAGGAGGGCCGCCATGCCTTTGGTGACTGTGCTGGTGTCCTGTAATTCGTAATGCGTCGGGGCCGCCATCTCGGGTGTGACGGGGAGCCAGGGGGCGGGCGCCGGAATCTCTGCATGGACTCCTTCCAGTTCATAGGCACCCCCGGATCATCTCTGCTTTGTGAGGCCCGCCCCTGAGAACCCAGGCACGGTGGGCACCGCTGCTGTGAGGCTAGTCCGCTCTGAAGGGTATAAGGGCATGCCCCGTGGGTGGAGCGGGGGCCGAAAGCCCTATGAGGGTGGTGCGGATCTCCAATGTACTCTCCCTCGCAGGTGTAAATCTATCTGTTGCGGGGCCTCTACCTCGCCCTTTACCCTCCTTTTACGTGTCTGCACGCTTCCTGTGACTGTGTGCGAGCCCTTATGGTGCTCTGTCACACTACTCCTTTTGTGACTCCCCCGCGTTTGTGGGGGTCCCGGGTGTGGGCGGTGGGATTGGTTCCCGGCACTTCTCTCTCCTGCCGAGTGCTTATTAGTACGGAAACAGTCTGCAGCAGGGACGGGTTATTGGTTCGAGGGCTGAATGCCTTGTGTTTTCTCCCCAGTTCGACCGTTTGATGTGGGTCCCCTCTGGCGAGGCCCCCGTTCTCTTGCTCTACAGCTGCTTTCTCAGTCCTTTGGGAGCCTGGGGGTCCCTTATTGCCTTAAGGCGCCTCCAGGACGTCGGTGTGCGTTGGGGGCTTTTTTCCTCAGTGGCCCCCCATTGTGCCCATCTTTCCCAGCAGGGTCCTCCACTTGCTACCCCGCTTATCCCCCGTTTCGCTTCGCCCTCCGGGTGTCATCCACTCTGCACCGATATCTCCTCTCCTTTCCGACTCCGTTACCCCTCACCGCTGGGCCCAGTCTCTGTGCTTTGTATGCGGGCGGGTGAGAAGCCTTCCCTGCTATGCGTGCGCTTCTGCCTCCGGCGCCTGACATCCTTTTACTTGCCTGGTGTCCGCGCACGGCGCTGCTCTCCCCCTGCGGGGTCTCCCTCCTTCCGCTCCACTCTTTGCTCTTCAGGGCTCGGAACCGCCTTCTCCACTGGATGACTCCTCCCTCCGGGTCCCGCCACTCTTTTCTGCGGGATAGCCCCGATTGTTTATCGGTCCCACGGTTCACCTTCCGGCCTATCCGCCGGTGCCACAGGGTGCCTCAGTCTATCCATGGGCTGCTGGAGCTCCCGTTACCTTGGTTCACTGCGCCTCCCCAAGGACTGCCGGAAAGTATATACTGCTTCCCGGTCGCACTATGTAGCTGCAGCGGGCTTCGGGGGGGGGGGGCGCTCACCCACGCCATCCGGCTGAGCTCCAAGCCACACACGAGCCCTGGCTCGCAGTTGATTCGCGTGGAGCCGCGGCGCTGGGGGAGGAGGGTCCCTCTCTCCCTCCTATCTTCAAAGGTTCACAACACGACAACGGCTCCACAACGGAAGACCGGAGTTGGGGTGTTCAGGTGCTCCACACTGTCAGGTCGGGGTGGGGGTCTGCGCCTCACTCCAGGGGTCTCTGCGGGGGCTCAGGTCCCATAAACGGCGCCCTTTGGAGGAGACGAGTGGAGAGGCGTCAGCACATCTCTGCGCCCCCTGGTGGATCCTCCGTTCCAATTTTTTTCATGTACTCTCCAACATGTCTGGCATGGGTTCACATGCTCATGAATATTCCCCTTCGTCAGGCTGGGACTTTTCGATAAAAGACATTTTAAAACTGTGTTTCTCCTCTAAACCAATCACTGTCCTCTGGGTCATACTGTCCCCATCCAATGACAGTCCTCTCCCTAAGCCCCGCTTCTAGCAGCCATCTTCAGATTTTTACTGCACGCTTCAGTTTTGGGAGTCCTTGAGTTTGCTATCCGAGCTATTTAGTAAATCTTTCCAGATTGCTTTGTGGAAAAGTTCAATTTTTGTGTCCAGGAGCTCTCTTGCTCTTTTCTTCACTCTCCGGCAACGGTAATCCGTGAAGTTTCACGCCCCTCAAGGGGGAGGATCGTCGATGTTTCCAGAAGGCCACCTTGTCGGAGGAGGAGGAGGAGGAGGAGGGGAAGGACCCTCTTCAGGCCCTGCTCCAAATGCAGGCTATGGAATGTCTTTGTGGAAGACAAGCATCTGAAGTGTCTTTCTCCAGCATTGGATCTTTCATGGATTCACATGCTGTGAATATTCCTGTCGTCGAGCTGGAAAAAACCTGGTAACTTTAATATAGTAGTTTTCCTATGGGAAAAAACGTTTGACACATTGAGTGTCCCATCGTCGTCGTTATGGGTGCTTTGCGCAGCACCAATGGGGTGTCGAGTGTATTGCTCTGCCACTTCTGCTTCCCTTAGGATTTAAACCGTCTTCCAAACCGCAGGGGCATGCCTCACCCAGGACCGGCTGGTCCGAAGACAGTTTTTTTAAGTCCTTTGAAGTCGCCTCATCTTTGGGGGTCCAAGATGAGACCAAGAGCCGCAAGTCCACCGGGTTCACCGCTGCCGCGGGTCCAAGGTTGGATAGGCCACGATCAGTCACCGTCCGCATCCATAGCCAGCCGACAATCGAGCTCCTCCTCAAAGAGGAAGTCCTCCACCCCGGCTAAGTTGCGGGAGAAGTCAGACAGGCCTAGGCCGGAGGAGGAGGCTACTCAGCCCAAACAAGCTCCACAGGCTATGAGGGTGGCTCCTGCAGCGCAGAGGGTGTCCCTGCCCCTGTGGCGGGACACGACCGAAGAGGCATCAGTGAAGGATGCAAGTAGCCCTGGCAGGGTAAAGACACTGGTCCAGTTCCCGGTTCAAGGTCCTCGGGGTGGAAAAAAAAGGGGGGGCGGTCGAGGAGGCCCCAAAATAGTCCTCTAAGGTTGACGTTCAACCCATGGACAGTTCTTCACAGATGACGACTAAGCGTCCGTTCGTGCGGCCCACAAGGACTATGAGAATAATGACGGAGCAGGGACTAGCACTCTGTTGCTCCATCCTCAGCCAAGGGACATTTCCATGGACATTTTCGACTCTCCACGCCATGGTGACAGAGATTCAGCAGATGTTGCCACCCGCACCCATGGTGCTGTGGGCTCCTGATCAGCCTCCACGTAAAAAGAGAAAGCGTCTTCCGACTCCTCCGCCACCATGTCGCAACCAAACTCCCCCAGCAGACCCGGATACGGCACTGGTAGGAGACCGCCACGGGAACCGACGAAGATGCGGACTTCGTCCCGGAGGATGATGAATCGCCACATTTGGGTGTGCCTGATAGTTTCTCCACCGGACGAGGTGGGATCGTTCCACTCCATGATCTCCTGAGCCTCTGGACTGTTCCAGCTGGCACCCGAGGAGACAAAGGAGGGTTTCTTGTATCAGCTGTGAGAATCAAAGAGGAAGACTATCATGGTCAAACATTTTTTGGATGACATTTGGGAGGAGGGCCTGGCCCTGATGAAGAAACCAGGCACAGCTCCAGCAGAGCGAGACATGTTGGAGAAGTACAGGGTGGCAGATGCGGCGCCCAAGTGACTGAGGTCGCAACAGTCACCGTACTCGGTAGAGTCTGCTGTCGCAAGGAAACGTTCGGCTAACCTGGCCTCATCGTTGTCGGTCCCTCCAGACAGTGAGGGAAAGAGGATGGATGCCATGGGCAAGAAGGTAATTTACACAGCGGCATCCACAATCAAGGCGGCCAAAGCCCTGGTTATCTTGGACCGTTATGATAGGGAGCTGTGGTACAAGCTGGGTCGATCATGGATTTCCTCCCCCACGACAAGAAAACAGAGGCTCACACCCTCTTTCAGGAAGGGCAAGTGGCGCCAGACCATGCCATCTTGGTGGCAGTGTACACCGCTGATGCAGGTTTCTGGCAGATTGTGAACAGAGTCTGCCTTTGACAAGGATGGTTGAAGGCCACTAACTTTCGTCGGGATGTTCCTGCGAAAGTGCTGGACATGCCTTTCAACAGTGTGCTGAAATACAAACAATAGGGGTACCCCTAATGCTGATGTGGATCAGGGGGTATGAGATACTATTTAACGAACAAAGAGGAGATCCACAAGCAAAGCAATATTAATTTCATTGTCATTAGTTTGTGAAAAATGATGAGCTTGGAGAGAGGGTTTTGGGTCTGTGCCCAAAGGGTCACTAGCGGGAACAACAAAGTGAAAGTATACTCAGATTGAGTTGAAGTTTTAATAACTTAGATTTGAAAAAAGAAAACCATTAAACAACCATTAACATGACATTATTCAAAATCATACAGAAGATTTTGTTGAAGGTATATACAAACAAAAGATACATGTATATTTACAAAACTAAATCCTTAGAGCTGACCAATCACAGGTAAAGAAAAACAGTTACATTGAAATAATCAAAAATAATCATCTAACAGGATTTAACTCATTTACAAAAAACTGAACAATTCCTGCTTGAAGAAGAGAGAGAAAAGGAAAACAAAACAAAACACAACAAAAACAAGTCAGGATGTTACGTATGGATCCTATTAGGCTGTAGTCCTTTCAATACTGTAGACCTGTTTAATGTTTGGACAAGACTATAGATTGATTAAATGCCAACGTGTGAAGATGGAGAATCTTATAAGGAGTAATAGCCAGTGCTGCTGGGGAGGATGCTTAAAAGATATGTTCCTCCGTGGGGCTGTAGTGCACTGAAAGACATGTTTCGGCTATGCCATTCAATAATAGCATCTGGTTGTGGCCTTCCTCAGTGCAGAAAGAAAGAGAAACTGCGGTCGTCCGTGGTATGAGCAGGAGTAAGCAAGGTGTGTGACTACACAAACGTATGTACCGAGTCACATGTGGTGCTCAGACCCGGGCTGTCCCCTCCCGACCACCTCTGCATTCCAGGGAATCAAGTACCTGGATGTTGAACTGGGCGTCCATGTTGAAGCGGAGCACTGGTCCGTATGGATCGGTCAATGCGTGGAAGGGGTGGCAGGTGGTATTGCTCACTCCTCAGAAGTTAGGAAAAGCGAGGAGTCCACCCATTCATGTTGTAATATGTGAAGGAGGGCGTTGGGAATAAAGCTGAGGCTGGCAGTCCTACAGGGTCACAGGTGTATATAGCGGCGAGGGATTATTCAGGCAGCAGCGCGGTCCGAGTGTGGCTGGACATGCCTTTCCACAGTGAGAATCTGTTTGGGAAGGTGTTTGACGAGTGCTTCCAAGCCATAAAAACAGATACAAAGACTTCACATTCCCTGGGCACCCGTCAGCGGCATCGCTCGTCTTTTTACTCCTCAAGGGAAAGTCAGGTGGCCCAAAGGTTTCTCCAGATCCTACAGGCAACCTCCCTGATCCTCCACTGTGGAGGCCTACAGGGGCCGCTGCCAGGCCTATGGTAGCAGAGGCCAGCATCGCTGTCGCTCGGAGGGCAGGGCCCTCTGCGTCTAAGCAGGCCTGAACCAGCTCAAACGTTGGACCCCCACTCCTGCAACCTGGTGGGAGGCTTTTGACGAGGTTAGTCTAGTCAGCGAGTGGAAGATCACCACCGACAGATGGGTGCTGGATGTTCTCGCCCAGGTGCACACCTTGGAGTTCCAATGCAGGTACCCACGTAGTCCTCCGGTTCCCCGTCAGGAGCTTCACATCCCTCAGCTCCTGGAAGAAGTGCGGGCCATGCTACGGAAAGGGCCGATGGGGCCCATTCCCCAATGGCTCAGAGTTTATTCCAGATACTTTCTGGTAAGAAAGAAAATGGGGTTTGGATACCCATCTTGGACCTACACCAACTGAACAAGTACCTGAAGTCCCAAAAATTCAGGATGGTCACATTGAGGCACGCGCTCGCTCAACTGGTAGAAGGGGATTTCTCGACGTCTGACCAGGAGGGCGCTTATTTCCATGTCCCCATTACAAGAAATCTTGCAAGTTCCTACGGTTCGTGGTGCATGGCCAGCACTACCAGTTCAAGACCCTGCCATTCGGCTTCAAATCAGCCCCAAGGGTGTTTACAAAATGCCTGGCCCCGGTGGCGGCCCAACTGCGTCTGCAGGGCATATACTTGTACCCATTCCAGCATTGATTGCCTTATAAGTGCCTGCTCTCGGGAGCTGGCCGACGAGCACATGAAGGAGACTGTCCAAATATTGACAGAGCTGGGATTCTCTGTGAACTATCCAAAGTCCTGCTTGACGTGTTCGCAGAGCACTGTTCCTCGATGCAAGACTTTACACAGTGTCTTGTCTGGTGGTTCCCTCTGAGGAGAGACTAGCGGCCTTTCAATCAAGGGAAGGTGCAGCAACTGTCGTCGGCAAAGAGTGCCACGGTACTGGCCATCAAGTCGCTGCTGGGCATGATGTTGCCCTGCATCTACGTCGTCCGTCTCTGCAGATTTGCAGATGCAACCCCTACAGGAATTCTTGTATGCACGTTGGATACAAGTTTCCGGAAAGTTTGCGGACAAGATCCCTCTCAATGAGGAGTTCTGGAGGCTTGTAGAGTGGTGGGGTGTGTGCCCCCACATCGCCCAGGGAGTGGGTATTTCAAAACCCCACATACCAGTAGACGGTCACCACAGACGCCTCTGGAAAGGTGGGGGGCCTCATCGCCCACGGAATGGGGATTTCAAAACCCCACATACCAGTAGATGGTCACCACAGATTCCTCTCTGGAAGGGTGGGGGCCTCACACCAGAGAAGGATCTGCACATCAGCAGCCTGGAGCTACGGGCAGTGTACTCTTACGTCCCGTCCCCTTTCCTCCATACTGTCTGGGAGTCCCTTCCAAGGGATGGGTGACGGAACCTTTTTCACCAGAAAAAACCTTCTTCCCCTTTAAAGTGAGAGGTGTGCTTCGTGCGGCACAGGGTGCATACGCTGCCATGACTCCACCCTCCGGCGCCACACCTCAGTCCCCCTTTCCGCGTTGACGGGAAGTGGCCAAATTCGCCAGCGCTGCTGGGTTTGGCTTAGACCATGTAATTCCACTCAGGGATACTTCTTCTTTGTCTTTTTATCATTCAGGTACTCTGTTCTCAGGCGTCACGCTCCTCCCCGGCGCATGTCGACTTCTACAGGGTTTAGCAGGTGTCCTTCCTGCAACGGGCTCTTCCCTACTTCAGATCCCCACGGCCTCTGCCTACGTTGCCTTGGCCCAGACCAAGGTTGGCAATCTTGTTCAGCATGTGACTCGCTGTCCTCAAAAGCGCTGAAGAACAGACTAGCCAAGTAGAGGGAGCTTTTCCAGAGGTTGCCTCCAGAGGACTTCTAGAACTTCGTGAAACATCGAAACGGGTCCAAGGAAGGGCCGATATTCTCAATCGCACTCCGCAAGGGAGACTCCTTCCCAGGGACTCACCTGCGCGGGAGGGACTGCCCAGGCCCTTCTACCAGCACATGCACAGAGGCTGCTGCAGCTACTGGCCCCCGGGCCGAGGGATCTGTGGATCTTCCCGGTGCCAGTGTTGAGGGACTGAATGCTACCCAGTCAGCAGCCCCTGCCACCACTTCAGTGAGTGAGATTTTCTTCGAGAGGTTCCTCGACCTCATGAAGTCATCTCGGATGGGCGTTATCCTCAGACGCCATCAGGGAAGTCCTTCCCGCCATGCTAGCGGCACCACAGACTCTTCTGTCGGTGCCCCATTGCCCGGCCGAGCCGCTGCCTCTGACTCCCCAGCCGACTCCTCAACCTCTGGCCGCGGTCCCTGTACCCCAGCTTCTGGCGCCAACTACTACTACTACTACTCCTCCTCCACAGGATGGTTCATATCCGCAGGTTGTGGATGAAGTGGAAGATCCGGACACACCATCCTCAGCCAGGTCCTTCCACGAAAGGCTTGCTAGTCTGGCGGAGTATCTGGGCCTACCCCAACCCGAGGTCGGCAGCCGGCTGAGGGAGTTCTGGCTGAAGTCCTCACATGACGCCCCTCTGCCAAATCGGGTCTTCCTATGCAGACCGATGTAGTCTCCCTGGCCAAGAAGGGCTGGCTCAAACCCCACTCTGCCCAGCCGGTCAATGGATGCCAAATACAGGCAGATGGAGGGTGATACACTCTTGCTTTCTGCCCACACTCAGCCACACTCCTCGGTGATCGCTGCAGCATCACTATACTCCAAGCATCAGCCGTCCTCCGTCGCCTCCTGTGGTGCTGCTAGGCAAGGAGAAGATCTTGGAGGCGTCTGCCAAGATGCTCTATTCCAACGCTTCTTTACATCTGTGTCAGGCCAACGCCATGCTGGCAGCCGCAACCCAAAGATTATGGCGGGAAATTGCATAATTCCTCCCGTAACTCCACACCCAGAGTCAATCCCGCTTTAAGGCAGGGCTATCCGAGGCCAAGCTGGTGGCACATGACCTCATGGAATCCACAGTGGCCCATATTGACAACTCAGGCTGTGCCATCTGTATTGCCACGGACATGAGAAGGACAGCCTGGCTCCGGGCAACAAAATTCAACCCTGATGTCCAGGAACGCATACTAGATCTACCGTTCGAGGGGGCAGGGCGACATCTTCCACTCCCCTACAGACGAAGAGCTGGACAAGAAGAAAAAAAGCTCACAAACAGCTAAGTCTTTATCCATCCTTACAAAGACCACGGCCAAATCGTACACTCAATCTCAGCAGCACTCTGAAAGGGGTTGTACGTACGGAGGGTTCTGCGGCTTCCAGGAACGCAGATCCAGGCAGCCGGACCGCTTACCGTCTCAGAACCAGCGCAAACAAAAAGGAGGGAAGGGGGGACTGAGTAAGGTCTTTTCCCAGTCCCCCTCCTCAGCGACAGCCTCCGAGGGAAAGAAGGCATGACATGCCCCTTCGGGTCCATGTGTCTCCGTTGGAGCGCAG
This sequence comes from Ambystoma mexicanum, assembly GCF_040938575.1. NCBI lineage: Eukaryota > Metazoa > Chordata > Amphibia > Caudata > Ambystomatidae > Ambystoma > Ambystoma mexicanum. The sequence continues at coordinate 982,221,001 of NC_090928.1, read as the reverse complement.
GCTTGCTCTCCATGCACATTTCTGGCGCCAGAATTTCGCGGACTTCTCTGTAGTATCCATGGGGTAACGCCTTCCTATCCAAGCCTCTCCTCCCGCCTCCCGTCCACTCCCCCTAGTTGGGACAGCCACTCTTTTGGCGGAGATCCGGTCACTCACAGAGAGCCAGGCAGTGGAGGAAGCCCCAGCCTCCCAGCAAGGCTTTGGCTTTTACACCAGGATTTTCGCCATTCTGAAGAACCAGGCGGGCCTGAGAGTTGTGCTGGACCTTTCCACCCTCAACCTCTCCGTAGCCCTGCAAAAATTATTGATGGTTATTCCAGCTTTTATAGCGGAGACATTGGACAAGGTAGACTGGATGTGTTCCCTGGATCTGAAGGACGCGTACCTACATGTCCCGATTTGGCAGCCCCATCGTTCCTTCCTATGGTTCAGGATCATGGGCTACCATTTTCAATAAAAGGTCCTTCCTTTTGGCCTCAACTCGGCCCCCAGGGTCTTTACCAGACTCATGAATGCGGTGGCGGCCCTCCTCGGAGCGCACAACCTCCACATCTACTCATACCTCGACGACTGGCTCGTCAGAGCTACATCTCCGGAAGCTGTTCACCACTCTTCCCATGCCCTTATGAACATACTGCACGATCTGGGCTTCTCGCTCAATCTCAAGAAGTCGTAGCTGCAGCCCATGCAGAATCTAACATTCTTGGGCCTTATCTATAACACGTGCTCCGAGAAGGTCTTCCCTTTGGAGGACAAAATCTTGGTCATCAAGAGGGCCACTACCCACTTCTCAGCAGAGATGTGACCTCGGCATGGTGGGACCAACATCTCCTGGGTCTACTGGCAGCGGTCCTATTAGTCGTTCCGCACACGAGACTAAAGCGGAGGAGGAGGATTCAGCTGAACTTTGCTGCCTCATGGAACCAGGAGCGGGGCTCTCAATCTGAAACTATTAACGTTCCTCCATCTCTCCACCCGGCCCTTCCGGCCGCCCACTCCACAGACCACCATCACCACGGATTCCTTGCGCGAGGGCTCAGGAGCCACCCTGGGCGATCTCTCCGTCCACTGCACCTGGGCTCTACTGGAGCAGGAATACCACATCAGTTGGCAAGAGCTGAACGCCATCTGGCTGGCGCTCAGGGCATTCCTACCACTTCTCAGGGGCAAGGTTGTCCTCATCCAGATGGACAACTCTACCAGCATGTACTACGTCAAAAAGCAGGGAGGCACCAGATTCCCTCCTCTGTGCAGACTGGCGATCAGCATGTGGGAGTGGGCCCTGGAAAATGAAATTTGCCTCTCGGCAGTCCGCCTCCTGGGGGAATCAAACCTGGAAGCGGACAGGCTCAGCAGACTGGGAGCGGACAATTACAAGTGGCAGCTAAACAACCTTGTTATTCAGGAGGTGGGGTTTACCCCCAGGTTGATCTCTTTGCCACCCGGTGTAACAAGAAGTGTCTCCAGTTCGCATCCTAGCAAGGTCAGGGCCCCGGCTCTCTGGGCGACCCATTTCACCTCCAGTGGACCGGCATGAAAGCCTACGCCTTTCCACCTACTCCACTGATTCACAGGGTAATTTGCAAAATCAAGGAGTCTCGCCAACTCCTCATCATTCTAATAGCTCCATGGTGGCCGACCAGGCCATGGTTTTCGGAGCTCCTCAGCCTCCCGGAAGTGCCCTCGATTCACCTCCCGACAGGCCCAGCACATCTGCTGGCACAGCAGGGGGACACGTTTGTAGAGGAGGTCCCAGACATGGCCTGCACCCCTTCCCCTCATTTCGAGGTACCAGGAGCGTACTCGCCAAGGTATGTGACGTATGAAGAGCAAATGAACCTACAAAGAGCTGCAGTGGGACTCTGCCCAGTATACATCAGAAGATCCCTACCGGTTAAAGCACCCATAACCAGACAACCCTGGGCAGCACGGTACCCTATCAGACAGCCATACCAGCCGCTGATACGAAATGAGGAGTACCTACACACGGTCCACGAAGAGACCCCAAAAACCTTAATGGAAGGCCAGTGGAAATGACACAAGGGCTCGAACAGATCCGAGAATGAACAAGAGCAGCCATCAGAGATAACACGCCAGTGCGAGTAACTACGAAATTGAATGGAATGGGCACAGAGAGGAGACAATGTTACAACGTGAGGAGACAGTGCTACGAGACCAGATGGAAGCAACCGTCATGTTAAACATGTGTAAATAGGCTTGAAACGCAAGATGCTAAGAAATTGATATTGCTTGCAATGCTCAGTAGAAGATAGAGCAGCAAGCGCCAACCATATATCTACCTCAATAAGGCACATTATACAAGTGCGACTCCATTTTGTAAAAGCAGAAAGGTACCCAGGCGGCCAGAGGCCTGACTGGCCAAGTTTCGAAACCCAGCCAAAGGCAAGAAAAGGAGCGGAATCGAAACTCAACAAAGAGCGGCTCATGCCTAGGAAATCGAGGTACACCAGAGAAGGGGAGGTGAGCATCAGCTCACAAGACTCTAACTTCAGAGCATACCAGCCTGCCTCATGAAGGTCAAGATGAGGGGGCCCATGCAGGTGGCTAGGCCGACACAGAATTAAATGCACTAAAAGCTGGAAACTGAAGCAGATTCATGGTGAACTAACACATGACCAGCCAGGCGCGAAGAAGTACCATCGCCTGATGTCATCCAGGACCCGATGATGCATTAACTTTTCCCTATAAGGGACTACAGTTTCGAGGCCATCCTTAGCCAACTATCGCCCTTAAAACACTGATTAATGGAAGGGAGGCAGGGTGAAACTTGGGACACCAGGCACATGGGTGTCCATTCTGCATGCTGCTAATTAAAAGTGGAAATGTATGTCCAATCACAATGGACCAAGTTATCTGGAGTTCTATATTGTAACCAATAGGACGTCGTAGTTGTAGTGACGTCTGTCACGCGGGATGTAGAGGGATGGGCGTAGACCGCCACCCGATAAGTTATCCAATCCGCATGCCCTACTATCATATACAGATATAACACCTATACTTAAGTTACCTTTCCTAACCAATTATATTGCATTGTGATTTTTGTAAAGTTAGACGTCAGTAATGACGATTTTTGCCTATAAGAAGTGATGTCCGACTGAAGTTCGAGGAAGTCGGAGCGAGCCAGGTGATCACGCTACAGCTGATTCCTGTTTGTTTCCCTGTTTGATTTACGTGTCATTAAACGGACTTCCCTTTGCCAACCTATTGAGTACTCGTTATTGAGTCGTGTCGGAGTAAGTGAATCCTGCACACACTGTCCTCACATGGTGCAGCTATCTTGTCTTACAAGTTCTAGAGGGTGAGTGCTGACCAATGGGCCTGTCAGCGAATTCCTCTCCTCCAGAACACGTTCATACACCATGCACCAGAGAAACTAGCCCTCACAGCGTGGTACCTGTCAGGTAATGCTTCTGCACCTTAGCATCTTACAGGCCAATCTGGAGATGATACAGGGCGCCAGGAGCAAAGCTACCAGGGCCCAGTACAAAAGCAAATGGACCAGATTCTGCCACTGGGCAGACTCCAAAGGAATCGACCCTCTGGTGTGCACCCTGGACGATGTGCTCTCTTTTTCGGCGTGCCTCGCCCACTCATGCGTGCAGGTGGACACCTGCCGCACATACTGCACAGCCATTGGGGCTTACAGGAACTCAGAGGAAGGCATTTTCTCCTCCTCCAACCCTATAGTCGAGAAACATCTGACGGGACTTGCAAGGTGCTACCCGTCCGTCAAGAGACTGCACCCTGTCTGGGACCTTAACATAGGTTTGGGCGCCTTTGCGTACAAACCGTTCCTGCCAATGGCGTCCGTGGACATCAGGCTGGTCACCATCAAGACGGCCTTACTAGTTGGCCTCGCCTCTGCTTGTAGAGTCAGCAAAATCCAGGAGCTGGTTGCCTTGGAACCATATACTACCTTTCACAAGGACACAGTAGTCCTGCGGACACGCACTGCATTTCTGCCGAAGGTCACGTCTGCTTTCCACTTGAACGAGGAAATAGGCCTTCCTACGTTTTTCGCAGATTCCCAAGGACGAAGCATGAGAGTGCTGCCCTTCATGGATATCTGGCGTGCCCTGAAATTGTCCTTGGACAGGACCAAGGGCTTCTGTAAATTGGTGGCCCTGTTTGTCACTTTCGGAGGCTCAAGGCCAGGCTATCAGGCCTCTAAGGCTTCCATACCCCCCTGGATGGTCTCTGCCATCAAAGAAGCGTACGAGGGCCAGCACAAGCCGCTCCCGGCCAACATGCATGCCCACGCAGTCAGGGCCAAGGCAACGGCCATCGCATTCCAGCGCCATGTCCCTTGGCAAGTCATATGCAGGGCGGCTACTTGGGCCTCTCCCTCGGCTTTCTGCAAGCATTACTGTTTGGATGCCGGCTCTAGATCTGATGCAGCCTTTGGACAGGCGGTTCTCGGGAACCTATTTGCTTAAGGAGGGCCACCTCTCCACCCTGGGGCTACAATAATTTGTAATCGCCCATACAGCATGGAGGAAAGGGTACGGGATTTAAGAGTAATTATAAGTTACTCACCGTAGTGACTAACGTACTCTTAGTCCATAGTCCCCTTTCCTCCATACGTCCCACCAACCTCCCCCCCATAATAATACTACTGGTGTCATTAGGCAATGTTAAATCTATTGTCGACGCATCAATGGGAACTGAGGTGTGGCGCCGGAGGGCAGAGTCGGGGCAGTGCATGCTCCCTGGGCCGCACCCCACGCGCCTCTAAATTTAAAGGTGGGGGGGGAAAGGTTTTTTCTGGTGAAAAAGGTTCCGTCTCCCGACGCCCATACAGTATGGAGGAAAGGGGACTTTGGACTAAGAGTATGTTAGTCACTACCTTGAGTAACTTATCATTTCTGGGCCCTCAAGTCTTTCCTACCATCTCTGAAAGGCAAGGGAGCATCTTCGGGGACAACACCAGCACCATTTTCTACATCAGAAAGCAAGGGGGCACTTGGTCTACAGTGCTCTTCAAAGAAGGTCAGGACCTTTGGCACTGGGCCATCGAACAGAGGATGTTCCTCGTCCCGCTCCACCTGGCAGGTGTCAAGAACACCATCGCAGACTCCCTCAGCAGGGAACTCCGCTCTTGCTGCGCATGGACCGCCTGTTCGTCGAATGGTAGACTCCTGATTGATCTTTTCGCCACGGCGGCGAACACCAAATGTCAGAAGCTTGCCAGTAGGTTTCAACTGAGGTGCTTGGGTGGCCCATTGTCCTTCCTTTGGGAAGGCCTGTTTTTGTACGCCCCCCGTTTCTTCCCCCTGCTACATGTCAACACACCGTGACAGTGTTGATGCAAGATGATACTCCTCGCCCTGGCGTGGCCGAGACGGATATGGTATCCCCACCTGCTCAACCTGTCTGTGTCGACCCCAGTCAAGTTGCTGGTACTTCCGAATCTGCTCACCAGAGAGGGAGGCAAGATCCTTCATCGCGACCCAGGATCGCAGAGCCTGAAGGCATGGCTCCTGGAGCCTTACAATTTTGAGGTTATGAGCTGCCGGTGGCCAGCAAGGAAGTCCTCGCCAAGGCTAGGGCGTCGTTGTTCCTAAAGTGCAAGTGGAAGCATTTTGCCACATGGTGTCTGTCACAGAAGATTTCCCCTCTGAGGGTCAATGCTGCACAGATCCTTCCATATTTGCTGTCCTTGGCAAGAGCTAGGCTGGCTCACGCATCCATCAAGGTGCACCTGGCGGCCATCACCCATAACACCAGGTCTCCGGGAATATCCGTGCTGTGGTCCCACAGACTCGTCAAGTAGTTCCTTAAGGGTTCTGCTCTTTCCCACCGGTGAAGGCTGTCGCCCAGTAATGGGAACTCATTATAGTTCTAACCAGGCTCTTGAGAGCACCTTTCAAACCTATGCATCAAGCCGCACTCTCTCGTGGAAAACTGCTTTCCTTGTGGCCAACACCTCTGTCAGACATGTGGCTGAGATCCAGGATCTATCCTGCAAGCAACTGTATCTGACTTTACACAAATGGAGGGTGGTACTGCGTATGCACCCCTCTTCCATGCCGAAGGTTCCGTTGTAAATCCACCTCAATGAGCCTTTGGTTTTGCCTGTTACCTTCCCAATACCTTTGCTGCCAGTGGAGAGGGCCTTGCATTAGCAGGATCTTGCTCATTCTCTGAAGTTCTACGTGGCATGCACGAAGAGTTCTTGGATGACATCTCAATTGTTTGTGAACTTTGGACCTGTGAACCATGGGAAGGCCTTTTCCAAAGCTTCTATCTCCAGGTGGCTCTCTGGCTGAATCATGCACAGTCTTCGGCTGGCGAATCGGCTGCTGCCGGGCTGCCACCAGACCGATCACTGCAACAGCGTTCTTTTCTGGTGTTCCCCTGCTCGACATCTGCAGGGCTGCAACGTGGAGGTTCACACATACCTTCACGAAATTCTACTGCGTCGACAGGGATTGCAGGGAGGAGTACAGAATCCACCTAGCAGTGCTATGCACTGAGGTGGGAGAAACCCCTCTACAGTGGAGGCGGGCACATGCTCTAGGATTGGGGCCCACACCTCCAGGAGCGTCCCTCCTAAGGCCGACCCAGTGTGGCCTCACCTGCGTGGCCCTGGGGGGGGTGCAGGAGGTCCCACCTCCTGCACCTTGTATGTCCCGGTACCTCCGGTTCCTTTCTGGCCCCTCCAGTGTTGAGGCAGACTGCAAGCCAGGAACCCCCAAAACCCAGTCTGCCACCTCCGGCTCTCCCAGTCAAGCACCTCTCCTCAAAGCCTCCCCAACGGGCCGACAACTGGGAGGTGGGCACACGCCCAAGTGCTGTGGGCCCTTGCCTCCCGTGGACTACTGGCTGTGTGTAACCCGCAGCCGCTTTCAAACAAGCGGCTGCACCTTAATTATCCTGTCTTCTGGGAGCCCTGTAAGATCAAGCTGTTCCCCTTCCTGCTTCTACTGCAACCTCACGGGCTGACGTACTTGCCTCAGCTCCTCCGATCCCTTGGAGTCCCTCTGGAAGTGTGTAGTCCCGGGAGGCAGGCCACTGCCCTGTGTTCCAGCTGTTTGAAGCCCCAGGGGCACTCCCTTAGCTTGTTACAGGGGGGAGGGGAAAGGGGGAGGGTCCAACCCCCGCGATCCCCTTGCTCAGCCTCGGAGCCGGCCTCCTCGCGTCGTCCCACTCACAGGAAGCACTTTCACTTTCCAAACTCCTTCCTTTCTCAAGGTGCAGCTCTGGCTGTGTGGCCGGTTTGCGCATTTTTCACCCTAGGCACTCCTGATGGGGTCCTTTATCCTCCTGTCCGCGTTACCCTCTGGGGCGTGACATTAGTGGGCACTTTGCTTTTAACGGGGTAGGGATGATGGAGGAACACACTCGGGCAACCTGCATCCGTGCCCCCTGGAGACTGATTAACGTGGCCACCCTTTAAATGTACCATGAGTGGCTGGCAAGAGGAGGGAGTAATTTATTGGACATAGAATTGGAGGAACTACTTTGAAATTGTTTGGGAGCACTGTAAATGGCGTGTGGGCTCCTACATGCTTTGGTTGCATTAGGACTGCCTGGTCTGGCTCGGTGTATGTTTGCAGGGGTGTAACGGCCATGTAATTCATACATCTATTTAATTTGTTTTGCAACATTATCTCTGTGGTTTACTTCGCCCTGATCGTATATCCCAGAAAAGAATAGAGATGTTATAAATAAATCCGATGCAAAGTACCACTCTTCCAGGATAACCAAAAGCTCATCTAGAATTCACTGATCATGCATTTGGCAGGGTTCCAATAGATTTTAACTATAAGAAGGGCAAAGACAACAGAATCCAGCACAAATGTATTTTCTGTAGCCAAATGACCATATTGTGATGTCCCTGCACTGCTTATAATGGGCATCCTGAGGGCCAGGCCAACACGCCCCTGACCACAGGCTGAAGAGAGATCTAATACCCGTCTAAATAGACAGGTTTCATGTAGCATAATGATGGAATATTCACGCAAATTCTCTCCTTCATTCGTGCTCCGTTGTCTGTGCCCTCTTGTGGTCCATGAAACCACCATTAAGCTTTTAGCAGAAGTGTTATGCCAGGCTTGGTTTGTTGATTTTATCAAAGCCGCTGGGGAAACCTGACCATTCCGAGCTATTATCTGTAGACCTACTTATGTTAACAAACCTCCCACTCCCGTTCTCCCCTAGAATAACTGAGCCTTCCCTGCTACGAAAACTAGAGCCCCTACCAGTTGTAAAGGGGACATGTGCTACGTGGTATGTGTGGCCATCCGTATGCAGGCCTGTATTCGCACCACATGCTTATAAAAGGTTCATATTTGGCCAGCAGCATGTCTCTGATCTCTGGATGGAATCTCCAAAGCAACCACGCCCAAAGACTTTATTATTGAAAAGTTTAGGGGTCTCGTGAAACCAGCCCAACACATTTGATCTATTTAACAGTGGTCTATGATGATCTCTCAACATAAATTCCAATACCGCTTGGAGCGACTCGAGCCTTTAGAATGGGCAAACAAGTTGAAGGCTCCAGGCCCTTCAAACACGATAGAGAGCAGGGCAGAGTGGATAACCGCTAATCCCCTGAATATCTCCATTGTCCAAAATATTTTTCCACTGTGTTCTGGCACCTTGTTATTGCTTGAAATTGTTTTTTTTTCTTTTGTATGGAAACAGGACTTGAACATCTGATTAATCCTCTGCGTTGTGTACTTTGACAGGGGTTTGAATACCCATGTCTTGTATATCATGCAACTCAGTACACGATTTTAATTTTTTATAGAAATTGAGTGCTTGAGGAGTCAAATTCGAGCATAAACCAGTCAGTCGTTAAGCAGTACTTAGCAGGAAATAGCGCATGGAAGATCGGTTTCTTTTGCAGTTGTTTATCCCAAAGCAGATGTTTGCAGCTGGTGTCTCTGCCCATAATGTAATCCACACATAGCATTCCAAATGAATTCTTACAATGGGATTCCAAGTGAGCACTAAATTGCATCTTCCAGAGCAACACTTGCATCAGGTGTTCGTAGGGTAACTGAATAAGGGAGGATACATCGGGGTTACTTGCATTTTTGTTTTTTTGTGTCTGTTTTGTCAGTGGTACTAAGAATTATCTGTCAAAAATACCTATTAGTACTTCCATGGTTTAGCAACAATCTTTAAAAATCGTCTAATTAAAAAAGCCTGGATGGACCTCAATGGGGCTTTACTTTAACGGCCTGGTGATTTAAGTATATACCGAGGTTTAAAACGTGAAAGGAGTGGCACCCATATTGCTAAAATGTATTTTGCGTAAATGCTGGATTTACTCATCCATAGCAATAGTGGTGAGAAAATGTTTTCAATGTACTGTTCAATATTCTTCCTGACTGGAAGAAAAAAAACAATGAAAAACTGTTCAGGATTACTTTCCTCAGTCAGTGCTACATGTCTAATAATAGGAGAGGATGAGGATGGTGAGCTCTTAGGCAGATGCATGTCACATTATTTACCAGAACTTGCTTGGCTAGGAGTAGGTTTTTGACTAAAGATTTTAGGCAGATTCTGGGGGTATGATTGATTATTTTTGAAAGACTTTTACAACAAAACAATGCTTCTACTCTTATTTTTTCAGTTTCCATTGTGTAAAACTGAACAGGATGAGCTGAGAACAGCTTTCTCTTTGGTATACCTGAATGCATTGATGCAGCCCCAAGTTCTCCTCGTTATCCCTTGTTCTTCACTACTGCTCCCCAGATAGTATTAAAACTGCAGCTGCATTTTTATTTTTTGGATCAGGAAAATGCAACGATACAGCCTCAAAGGCAACCTTTGGCGAGTTGAAAGGATGGAATGTTTTTAGTACTTCTTATATTTGTAGGGGTAAAGGGCTGCGGAATGTGGCGTTATAACAGGCTGCCCAGTGTTAATTCAGTACTTGGTTAAAGAAGAACACCTAGTAATTCCCTGCGCCCTTTACTTTTGAGCAAAGAAAGAAATCATGTAGAAACTTCTTAGTGTTTGAAGTTTGTACTTGTGCAAGTTCAAAACAAAAAACTTGTCAATAATATGTTGCTCCACTTGTTATGAGAGAAAATAGAAATTTGCGATTTGTACAGATCCTTAACACAATTGATTACGTTTTCAAAAATGTTGCAATCTGCCTTTTTTGCCGTTAAAGTTTTAAATACATGTTACTTCACATGTATTTAGTCCTAAAGAAGAGGTTTCTTCAAAATTTGACTGATAGAAATATTTACTAGTGCCCTCGACACGTGTTTCTCCAGATGGTATGATCCGTTTCTTTTTTTGGTGAAGGAAGCTGTGAATAAATGCACCATATAAGTTGTGCTTACTTGATGGTCAGTATAAACATAAAGGAAAAAAGGATAGAGTAAACGAAGAGGTGTGATGGAAGGGGCACATTTATCTTTTCAAGTGGGTGAGTGTCTCAAGGATACACAGTTTGTACTCACATATCATGGTCAGGAGTAGTGATTTCAAAAATGGTTGTTTTCAAATGTTAACAATACTCCATTGTTTTTAACTTCTTGTCATTTAGGAAATATATTGGAAGGTATAATCAATCCTTGTTCTGTTATGATCCCTTTAGTGTTGCTCTAGTGAGGCAAAAAGGTATAACCTTTTGGTTAGATATACATGGTGCTGGTAATATCTATTTGGTATTTCTAGATGGTTACCTTAAAATCTCAAGGCTATTCACATATTACCTTTAGTAGTTACGATGTGCTGGATGGTCCAGAATTGATGAATTAGCTTCCCAAATGGCCTGATAATCGACGCTGTGTTGTGTAAGACTATTTAATGTGAATAGCTTTGAGATTTTAAAGTAACTATCTAGAAATACCAAATGGATATTACCAGCACCATGTGCTAATTCATCGGAGACTCGCACGGGAAGGAGGCTCGCTACTTTTTTTTTTTTTTTTTTACTGTAAACGCAGCAAACGCCGGCAATCTCTGCTTTTATACAGACTTTACTACAGGTCGGCGAGAGACTTTCCTACAATATTCTGAAGACGTCGAAGAGAAACTTTCTTAACAAGTAAGCAGAAGTGAAAAGACAAAGGGGAGTTTATTTTCCTCTACCGAGCCCTCCGAGGACTGCTGCTTCCAGTCTGCATTGCGGTGACTGTTGTACCTAGTTCTGCCCATTGAACCTCTCTTTGGAAGTGTGCTCGCTGTGGTCCGCGAGGAGGTCGAAGAGACTGTCCTACAAGTAAGCCGAACTTGAAATGACTGAATTTCGGCTTCGTGTGCTTTAACATTGCTTTCTACGTCTACATTTTTCGCTGGTATTCTGATATTCTGATATTCAGCATTCTGCTCATAAACAGAGCTGAAAAGAACAGGTGAGGTGACTGCAGGCTCATATTGCCCTTGAGCCTTGCGGCTATGACCACTGGACTGAATCAAAACACTTAAGATTAAAACAGTCGAGGTGACTGTTGGCACACATTGCCTCTGAGCTTTGCTGTTACTATCGTTGGTGTCACCACTGTATTTATAGCATTCTTCCTTAAAACAGCCGAGGTAACTAGGCGTTTTAGCTTTTGAACCTCGACTGTTTCTATCTCTAGTGTCTTCCAACGCCATTAAAGGAATTCACTGCGCAAGAACTGTCAACTCATCACATCAAAAACAACTTTAACTGTAATCTGTACTCTGATATTTATATTTTGTAGTGCGAAGACTGCGGGCGCTGTGTCTTTGAGTCGTACTGCTTTCCAGGACCTGACCAAGAGGACTTCTGAGCTGCAATCTGGTTATTGAATTGCACATTGGTGAAGAGCTGAACTATTTTGCGCTAAAGTGGATTCTTGACTTCTAAGTACCGCATCTCTGTAGTGCGGTGACTGTGGGTGTAGTGCCGTTGAGTCGGAATTCCGAATTGCATTCTGGTTAAGGAAGTGCACATTGGTGAAGACCTGAATTACTTATTTTGTGCTAAAGTTTATTCTTGATTTTCTCTTTTGTTTAGTTCTGTATTCTAGTAGTGTGATGACTGTGGGCGTAGTGCACTTGAATCGTACTACTTTTAAGCAATTGACTAACTGGGGTGCTCATGGTGCTCACCTCTTGGATATGTCTTATACTGGGTCTCTGATTTATAGAGTGGGGCTTTAGCACTTCATTAGTGAAGAAATTGTTTGAGTGCCTAAGTGTGGTCTGACAGCTGTATAGCATTGGCAACGGTTTATTTGTATGGCACCTTCTATGTCTCGTTTTTGTATAACTCTTGCTTTCTTTGATTACTTAGTAAGGTTATGAAGCTTCAAAAATATACTTCTAAAAAGGACGGTGCATTTTAACAAGAAGGGAAACTGTGACGGGGGGTACGGGCTTATGATATTCTGTCTGCCCCCTTGTTTTTTACCCCGTGAAGGGTACTATGAAAATGGCGCTGGAGATGCCCCTTCCCCTACGAGCGAAGGTGGATTGGGAGCCCCGGAAATAACTGTCTGTGATGAATCTATCCTTTATCCTGGGCTACTCGTTAGATGCAGTGACCTCATATCCACCGAAAATAAACAAAACACATGTAAGCTGGCTCCTATATGCTGATGATTTGGTGATCATGGACTTAACACCAGTCGGCTTGCAACAAAAATTAGACGCTATCCAAGTCTACGTAAGAGAATCGTTTGTTGATCAATACAAAGAAAAGCGAAGTCTTAATATTCAAAAATTTAAAAGGGGCAACTTCAAAGAAAGCAAAAAATCTCAAATGGTATCTGAGTGGGGCTCCAATGACGATATCACAAAATGTCAAATATTTAGGAATGGTGTTAAGTTCCTGCATTAACAACGCCCCGTGGGTGGCAGATACTAAAAGGAAATGCACTCAGTTAGCAAACCAAGCACTGCTGATGAACAAGAAATTTGGGAAATTCTCATTGGAGCCGGTGCGGTTGTTTTATCAGCAAAAAGTTGTGCCGGTGTTGATCTACGGAGCGGAAAATGCTCTGGGATGCTCTCATGAGGTGTGGTCTTCCCTGGAGAACCAATTTTGGACAAATGTGCTGGGTCTCCGTAGAGGGACGATGACCTTGTGCATTAGATAAGAGTTATCTCTTATTTCATTACAAGCAAGGATTACGTGGAACTTATCTCTATACCGAAAGACTCGAGTGCAAGAAAACATCTTGCAATTTGAATTCCTCCTAAGTGCAACGGCGCAAGGTCAGAATTTGGTGGCCTTGTGGATACACAGATGTGAAAGCTTACTGGAAGAATTTGACATTAAGAGCAATTTACTCCATGAAAATCCAATCGCTGCTAAAAACGAAAATCTGGCATTGGGACTGGGAGAGAACCTGTTCTGAAAGATCTATGGCAAAACTGATGTTGAGTGCCCCACTGGAAGTACGTCCTTTCAACACGCCCCAATGTTACATCAATTTGTTTCCAGAACCCAGTGCACGAAGACGTTTTATGCTATTCCGTCTAAATTTGTTCAAAACCAAAGAGCGTTTACAAACATGGAAATGTAACAAAAACATAAACCTCAGGTGCAGATTCTGTAGAAAGGAACCAGAGTGGCTGAAACATTTAGTGTTATTTTGTAACGATTTTCGGAACGAAAGAACTTTGTTTTTGGGACCTTGGGGTGCTATCCACCCTTCGTTGTGTGCGGAAGAATGGTGGGGTCAAATGTTTAATGGTACTGACCTAAAATTGTTAATTCCGCTGACACAATTTCTAGCAACAATTGAATATCAGTTAAACATGGTTTCTGACGCTTTGGAAATGAACAACGGGCCATTGGGCATCTAGAAGGCCGATGAAATGAAGGAAAGGGAGGTGGTGATCCTGAATGTAGTGTTGTCGGGATTGTTGATGTATGTAAACATTTTTTTTAAAGGTTTATATAAAACCGTAAAAAAACCAACAAAAAAAAGAATCTATCCTTTTGATTGAATCGGGGCAGAACAAGGGGGACGAGTACAGCATTGCAAGTACGGATGAACCTCTAAAATTCACGGTGGAAGGCGCCTCCCCCCGCGCTTGATATAGGTGCAAGTAATAGAGAAGGAAATCACAATTCCCCTATCAATAGTTCCTTACTTGCCCTTTCTCAATACCCACTGAATCATGAGGCAGAGTGGGGAAGTTTCCTCTGTACAGAAAGAAAGCAGGCCAGAGCAGTGTAATTGGGGAGAGACCCCATATGGGCAGCTAAATGCACAAATACTAGCGGAACTGCAACTCCACACACTCCTAATTGGGGATTTAAACAAGGCAGTTGGGATGAATAAATGCAATCGCACCACCCTTGAGGCTAAACCGGAGGCTAATAAAGGAACCAATACTGGAACTATACAGGAGAATGGGTACCTGTACCTTCTCAAAAAGATCTTGGGCGGTGACTTGCCACCAGGGGGCGCACGGATGATCGCCTACCCCGTGTGAGCTCCGTCGTCGATGGTCCGCGAAGTGACTTGAGCCCCCACGTCGCGACCCCTCCCCCCCCCACGGCGACAAACCCGTGAATAAGGTGTCGGAACACTTCCCCACGGAGCAGGAAAAAACCCAATCGAAATCGGGGCTGGGAAGCCCAGGAAAACCCTATCTGAAGTTTTCACCCCGTCGGAAGCTGGAAAACGAAACTAGTCGATCCGACGCAGCCGCGCTGGAAGGCGGGCCTGCCTGGAGGAGAACACTCGACTTCTGGACTCCGGGTCGACGATCCTCCCCCAGACCGCAGCCCCTAGTGTTGGAGTGCCCCCGATGACTCCCCAGCACGGACCCCCACTCCTGGCCTGTGGAACAGAAGGCCCTGCCAAGGAAGCAGGCCGCACCCCGAGTCGAGCGCGGCCTACACAGCCAGCTGAGATCAAGGCTCCTCGTAGTCCCGAAGCCCGCCACTCTGTGGATTGAACCGGACCCCCCCACCTATGAGCGCCCGGCATAGACGTACATCGCTCTAGATGGCCCCGATCCTGACCAGTCCATGTGGGGATAAAGAGGTGGCGCGGGACCCAAGGTGAAGCGCCCGACCCCCTAGATAACAAATGGCCGCCATCGTCCTACGCCTCATAGACTGGTCACCTAAACTTTCGATGGATTCACGTCAACCCACACGAGATACCGAAAATAGAAGACAGCCTTGAACCTGCAACCCTGCATGTCTTCATAGAGGGTAGGGCCCCCTACCCAGGGGCGTGTGCCTCCTCTTACCCGGGTCGTACTGTATGGACCCACTGCACAAGCTAGCCAGATTTGCCTACGATCCTCTCCCCCCGCCACGCAGGCCTGCAGCAAACATGTCCACGGACCCATCGGAGGAGAGTGCTGCCGCCACCAAAGGAGACATTACCACATTACTGAATGAGATAAAAAACATGGGAGCCAACCTAGGCGGTAAAATCGATAAAATTACCCAGAGGATGGACAGATTTGAGGAACGGTTGGAATGTGTGGAAAATAATCAAACGTCGATCGATACCCTCGAAACTCAGATGGATGTACGGATTCGTAACATTGAAAAAAGAGAGGTTGAGGCGCGGCTCAAGATGGATGACTTAGAAAATAGGGAGAGGAGGAACAATCTCTGCTTTTTCGGTATCCCAGAGCGCGAAGGAGAAACTGAAAAAGACCTCAGAGATACCATATATGATATCATAAAAATACTCACCGCTGATGAGGAAATTGATGAGCCCATGACCGAACGCATACATAGAGCTGGTGGACCGTCCGGCGGCCCGCGTTCCGTCCTAGCCAAATTCAACCGCTATCAGGACAAGACCAGGATTCTGGAGAAGGCCAGATCCGGAGGCCCACTCACAATGGGGGGCGCCCAAATCACGATCTTTCAAGATTTATCGTCACTAACATTGGCACTCAGACGCCTCTGCAGCCCCCTGACGAAATGTCTCAAGGACCAAGGTACACGATATAGGTGGGGCTACCCTTTCTCGCTCACCTTTGAGCACGGGAGCAGAAAAATCGTGCTACGCTTTGAGGACGAAATCAAAGACTGCATCGCTGACTTTCTTGTCACGGGCCCGAAGGGCAACGAAGGAGGTGACACTGAGCAGCTGGGACCACAGTGGGAGCTCCAGGGCCCCAGGCGCAAGAGGGTGAAGGGATCGAGGAAATATAGACGCGCCAACAACACGCCTGACAAGGAGCAAGGGAGTTGAAATGTGTACGACCCGGCCAAATGTAACTACCGGTGAAGAACGAGACATCGGACCCCGCAGAGTTCCGAAGAAG
The DNA here is from genome assembly GCF_040938575.1 of Ambystoma mexicanum. NCBI lineage: Eukaryota > Metazoa > Chordata > Amphibia > Caudata > Ambystomatidae > Ambystoma > Ambystoma mexicanum. The sequence continues at coordinate 982,204,789 of NC_090928.1, read as the reverse complement.
TAATATCTGTCGTTGGGGTGCCACCGCTGGCGGGGCACCCCTCTGGACTAAGCGACGATGTAAACTCTCGCGGGAGGCCCCGGGAACGCACGTAATGTGAAACTTTTATACGCTTGTTGCCATTACTGTTGAAGTTTTACAATGTTTTTGGGGGGGGATTGAAAAGGGGTCTCGCCCTTGAGTTGTGATGGTATATTTGACCGGGACCGTGAAGCAACGGTCCCCACTGATGGTCCGCCAACGGGCCGCACAATGTCATCCGGCCCGTACCGGACGCCGTCAACAGCTGCCCAGGCAGCACCCCCAGTTCCCAAGCTCAATGGAGCTCCACCAGATACGGCGGAACAGGGGGGGAGAGGTGAAGAGTCAGACACTTGGGAAATGTATGCGCATCATTGGGCGCACTCCGGAATGTCACCGTTCAGATGTCACTGAGAATCGGCAAACCTATCTGGCTGCAACAGATGCGCGATCCTCAAACCCATATCATCGATGGCTTCACTTGAGAAGTCTAAGGGCAAGGGTCTCCTGAGAGTTGGGACTGTCAATGCGAAGGGACTGAACTCTCCTACTAAGAGATCACTGGTCCACAGAGAATTCCGTAGATCTAACATAGACATTCTTCTCATCCAAGAGACGAAATTTGCAAGGGGAGAGGAGCGAAGAATCCTGGGAAGACGCAGGGGTATGGAATACTGGGGCTCCGGCCCACTCAGAAAGGCAGGTGTCGGAATCCTCATCAAGAAGGGAGTTGGGTTTGAATTGGAAAAGACTTGGTCGGATGTGAGTGGTCGAGCCCTTCTAATAGTGGGGAGAATTGCACGAGTCCAGGTCACAATTGCTACAATATACTCACCCAACAGCGGACAGGCCGCATTCCTTAGAAAAACGATCCCCAAAATTGTGCTAGAGACCGCGGGTCAGCTCATCCTAGGTGGTTACTTTAATCAATGGGTAGACCCTGCCGTGGACTGGAGACCAGGCACGCCGGGCCTGAAGACCCACCACAAAGGGAACCGTACTGAATTTGCCGTCATGATGGATCTATACGACCTACGTGACGTGTGGAGGACTCTACACCCGGACGAAAGTGGCTTCACCTTTTATTCGCATCCCCATGGCACACTCACACGGCTAGATTATATTCCTTTCTCCTGACCTTTCAGAATCCACAAGCTACTCTGGAATCGTCCCAATAACATGGTCTGCTCATGATATGGTCTTGGCGGACGTCAATTGTACCGACCTACCAGTCGCTGGGGGATCTTGGCGCTGCAATGAGTCCCTTTGGACTGATGCAGTGTTCAAAAACGAAATGGAGACCGAGATCGAAGAATATTTTAAGGTAAACAACAACGGGGAGGTCTCCAAACAAGTGATTTGGGAGGCTGGGAAGGCCACCTGGAGGGGAATACTGATGCGCGAGGGCTCCTCTAAAAAAAGGGAACGTAAGATTATAGAAAATAAACTGCGTAATGAGATACACCAGCTGGAAGTGGAAGTAAGAGATAATGCAGGGGTAGACCCCACCAAACTAGACGCAGCCCACCGTAAAAGGGAGGAACTTCGACTGTTGGAACATGGCCAGGTGGTGTGAAAACTGCAATTCCTCAAGCAAACATATTACGAGAAAGGGGACAAGGCCGGTGCACTACTAGCTGCCAGTAGGGAAGAGGGAAGAACGTAAGGTGAGAGAGATAACAGAGCCCACCACTCCCCCGGCTGGCCCCCCCGCTCAATATCCGAGTGCTTCGCCAACTTCTACCAAAACATATACACCTCTGAGCTGATTTCTACCCATTCTGACATATCCTCCTATCTGTCCTCAATCAACATGCCTACAGTAACACTCGCGGAAGCCGAGCTCCTTGATACTCCAATACTTGAGCATGAGATACGAGATGCAATCAAACGATTAACTCTAGGGAAATCCCCGGGGGAGGATGGTTTCACGGCAGGCTTTTACAAAACCTTTAGCGACCAACTCTCTCCCTTCCTCACGGAACTTTTTAATGAGATAGTGGACACTGGGGCTGCCCCGGAATCTTTCAAGAAAGCCCTCATAACAGTCATCCCTAAGGAAGGCAGAGACCCCAAATTATGCGGATCATACCGCCACATCTCCCTCCTCAACCTCGACGCCAAGATCTATGCTCGAGTGTTGGCCGCAAGACTGGAAACCTTGATGCCTAAATTGATCCACCCTGACCAGGTTGGGTTTATTCTTGGGAGACAGGGTGCTGACACCATGCGCAAAACTCTGCACCTCATTCACGCAGCACATAATCTACCAGAGGACCCGGTCCTCTTATCCATTGATGCAGAGAAGGCCTTTGACAGGGTGGAGTGGGATTTCCTGAGAGCAGTCCTCCAGAAAGTAGGGATAGGCCCCAAATTCTGCGATGGGATACGTGCAATATATACCTCCCCCAAAGCATCGATATTCGTGAACGGGGAGTATTCCAGGTGGTTTGCGCTGCAGCGAGGAACTAGACAGGGATGCCCCCTTTCCGCGATCTTGTTTGCACTATCCCTTGAACCCCTGGCCCAAAAACTTAGAGAAGATCCCCTGATAGAAGGTATACGGTTGGGAGAAACGGAATATAAAGTAGCGTTGTACGCCGATGATATCCTTCTACATGTGACCAAACCCAATGACTCTATTCCCCATGCCCTCAAACTAATAGAAGAATATGGCCAATACTCCAGCTTCAAAGTAAACAAATCAAAGTCCACTCTCTTCCCCCTCCAAGGCACCCCTGTTGAGAACAATGCCAAGTTCCTACCACTCGGGCTTAATCTGGAGCATACGAAACTGCAATACCTGGGTATTCAGATTACTAGATCCCTAAGCGATTTATATGAGGCCAACTGCCCCCTCCTCCTCCGACGATTCGAGGCAGACCTTGAGAAGTGGAGTAAATTGACGATCTCTTGGCTGGGGCGTATCAACGCCGTCAAGATGGTGTGCCTCCCCCGCTTCCTCTACCCTTTCCAGATGCTCCCAATTGAGATGCCCAAAACATTCTTCACAGAGGCCTTTAAGATCATTATGCGATTTATTTGGCTGGGGAAAAGACCAAGGATCGCATATGACACACTTCTGCTCCCCAAAGACAAAGGAGGAGTAGGCCTTCCCGATCTAACTACTTACTACAAAGCCGTCCAGTTACGTGTCTTGATTCCGCACCTTAGAGACCACAAACACCTGCAATGGGTACAGATGGACAATCATTACATGTCCCCTGCCACGGTAGCGGAATGGCTATGGTCTCCTTACCAGAGGGTCTAGAGGAGAATCAAACACCATTCCATACTGACCACCATATGGAGCATATGGCACACTGGGAAAGAGATGCGAGAAGTCGCAACCTGGCTATCCCCGCTCAGTCACTTGTGGTCTCCTGGCATAAACGACCATATTCCGAATCTAGAACGGTTTCAGTCATGGTACGAGGCGGGCTTGGAGAGGGTGGGGCAACTCCAAAGAAAGGACTCGTTCATAACGCTACCGGACCTAACCACAGCATTGGGGATAGGTAACTTATCGACATTCCACTTTCTCCAATTGAAGGGGGTCCTAACGAAACCTGAGTGGAGAGAGAAATTGAAGAGATCTTACCGCCTTCGAGAAACTACTAGACTCCAGAACGGAAATGAAAGGTCTTATATCTGTGATGTATCAGACGCTAATAGCGGCGGGGGTGGATCTACAGACCCCCTCAGAGCCAGGTTGGGAAAAGACTTTGGTGAAGAGATACTCCCCGACCAATGGGACTTAATGTGCAGAGCTGCACCCAAAGCCTCCTTGTCCAATCAATACAAGCTCCATGCCATAAAGCTCTTACATAGGTGGCATTATGATCCACTTAAACTCTCTAAAATGTTCCAGTCGTTGAGCCCGAGATGCTGGAGGAACTGTGGAGCATCTGCTGACTACTGGCACATGTGGTGGAGCTGCTCGCATATCAGTGTACTGGACTGAGGTCCTGGGATGGATTAAGGAGATGGATGGAATCCAAAGAGAGCTCGACCCACTCCTTGTGGTGTTTGGCCTTGAGAGAGACGATGAAGAGTGGCTCCGGGTGAGAGGTCTGGCCCCCCAGCTGCTGTTGGCGGCGAGAGCCCTGATAGCGATCAAATGGAAGTCTCCCCTAACCCCAGGGAAAAACGAATGGATTAAACTGGCCACAAGCATTTACGTGATGGAAACGATCACAGCCTCCCTGCACAATAAATCAGCTAAATGTGAAACCTTATGGATGGACTTTAAGAACAAACACATCACACCTATCACAGACTCCCAGTCAGAAGAACCCTCAGAAGCCTAACTTAACGATGTCATATTCTAAAGAACACTGCGAAGGATCAGAGACTCCATTCCCAGCAGCCACGGCGACGACAGATGTTGCACTATGCCAAATATGTGCTCCCAATGTTTATGTTAAATGATTATACTTACAATGTACATTATCCCAAGTGGGGGAGGGGGGTGGGAGCGGGTTGGGGTGAACAGTGTAAGAGACATACCCAGGCAAATGGAACTGTCACGAATCTAAGCAATTCTAATATTGTTTGTTACTTTGCATTGCTTCTCTGACATGTACCCCTGGACGATGTACAATTTTCTTTGAATACTGTTTGCCCTTCTTTTGTCTTCTGTTTCTGTAAAACCAATAAAGGAAAATTAAAAAAAAAAAAGATCTTGGGCACCCTCCCACCTGAAAAGAGGGAAGGGGTTCCCCCAGGTTCTGATGATGGTGGGATTGAGGGGAGTGCTACTGTACTGAAAGAAATCCTAGTTTCCTCTCCTAAAACTCAGGTGGGACCACCATAAAAAGTAAATAACATTCCAAACCGGAAGCCCAGTAAAGGGCAGAACAGAATGTCGAAGAAAAATTGCCGGAACCTAATAAGAGAATAGGTCAATGATATCGACCTGGTCACCAATCTGGATGTGTCGGGAGAGGAGGAGAGGATGTGTAATAGGGGAGGGTGGTTCTGTGGCAACTGGTACAATAACAAACCATGCCAAAAAAGGAAAACATAAAATACAAGGAGGCAGATCTAAAGTGGGCAATGATCTACTTAGTGACAGAGTAAGGTTGGCCTCCTAAACTTCTTTACAAAAAAAAAAAAAAAGTTAATGAAGCAGCGGGGAAGGAGATGGAACAACTTATAAAAATTGAAGCTATCCCTACTAACGAGTGTGCTAATGCCGTGTCTGCTAATATACAACCTGAAATTAGTCCATATGCAGATACGAGGGTTCCTGTTAATTCCGCGGGTGAAGCTGTGGGGCACGTGAATGGGGAGGACGTTACAAACTCCAATATTCCTATGTTTAAGTCTATTGTGCCCCCCATGGACTATAGGAGGCTCTCACTATTATCCAATTCAAAGATATTTGGAGCTAAATCTAGTTTACAATCTAATGGACCAGGGAGGGTCCAATGTCTCAGTGAGGAACGGGAGGTCTGGAGGGAAAAACTGGCCCCTGTGGAAGGTGGAAAGGAAGTTGAGACTAGTCCTCAATCTAATGGACCAGGTTTGGGTAAATGTCTTGGAAAGAAACAGGAATGTTGGAGGGATAAACTGGTTCAAGTGGAGGGTGGAAAGGAAGTTGTGACCATAGATAGAGGCACAGATGATGTAAAGGAACTTGAGTTCACTTCAACTGAAATAATGATTTGGAGAGTTGTGAAACAAATGCCTGAAGGGGAAAGGTATTACCTAGTGGTAATGGGGGACCATCTTGTGAAGATGTGGGTGTACCATCTAGGTTTGACCGGACTACTCCAAGAGTGTTGGAATCAATGATGGAGGATCCCGATAAGGTGCCCTCAGTAAATGTGTCTGAAAGCAATGTAAACACTGAAGCAGTCAGGGCGAAGGTAAGGTCAGAAAGATTGATATAGTGAAATCACAAGATGAGAAAGTAACTCAGAACGAATCATATGGGCAATATATAAACAAAGTTTCCTACCCAAACGATCAGTCGTGCAAATTGAAATTCAGTTGAGGCAACCACATTTTCTGGAACTTCCAAGTGTCTTAATACACTACGTGTTCCCACAAGGTGGCCCTGCCTCATTGAATAGAAGGAGCATTTTGGCACTATTTAATGAGATACCGAATCTTAGTCTCATCTCATCTGGAGACATTAAATTGATTATGTCCATCCGGAAAGATAGGACTACGTCTGAATAGTTTTTCACTCCAGAGCAATCTACGTAGCTGTATTACTGGAGGTGGAAACCTTTTATAGGTTTGGCTATGATGTCAGTAGTTGCAGAGGTATGCAAAATGTCGATGGAGGCTGTGACCTGCAAGCTTTAAAAGGTAGGGGCACGGAACAGCTCGAAAGGTTAACCATCAAGCCTCCGAAACAGAATGAGGGTGACTCAAATGATTCTAGTTTAAGATGGTTAGCTTTGACCCTACGTGATTCCATTGCACAGCTACAGGGTGTGAAACCAAATATTAAAAAATCTAGGCACCTCTACCCTAGTGTCATGGAACACGAGAGGCCATTGGTTTTTAAGAAATTCCCATGAAATCTGTACTATGCTATCCAAATGCACTATTTTTGTCTGCAGGAGACCTGGTTCATCTACATGTGTTCTAGATGGTTTTATTGTGTTTTCTGAACTCACGACACAAGGTAAACTAGGGAGGGCCTCTGGGGGTTTGGTAATTGCTGCACATGTTGAATGGGGACCCATTCTAATCAAAATCTTTAGACTGTCAAATTGGTGTCTTGCAGTACTGCTCAAGCTTACTAACTGTACGGGTCCTACTTATTTTCTGGTTGTGAACATTTACTGGAACGTAAAAAATTATCTGATTCCCTGGAATTACTTGAGGCAACCATAGAAGAAGCTTACTCACTTCAATCAGAGATGGTACTGATAGTGGCGGGTGACTTTAATGTTGAAATTCCATGTACGGGAGGGAAACGCTCTCTTGAACTGGAATATTGCTTCACGGGGGGGGGGACTACATAAATAAGACTGTGCAGGGACAACTGTGGGGCAAATCCTTTGCTGATTGGGGTTTGACCAATTCAGCAGAATTGTGGGGGGATATGGTGGATACGACCACATGGTTTAATGGCAAGTTCTCATCAAAAAGTGCTAAAATGTTTTTGTCTCTCCCCCTGTGTGGTCTGGCCAGTTCAATGAGCATTAAGAAAACAAATTGCAGTGATCATAAGATTTTGGAGGTGCAATTTAAAGGCATGGAATGTGAGGTGAAACATGGGGAATGATCTGATACATATGTGGTTAATCAATCCGGAACGCGTATTACTTGGTATAATGACAATGTAGATCGACTTAATGCTGTATTTCAATCTGATTTTGACTATACGAGTTTTGGGAAAAAAGTATCACTGTATAGTGTGGATTATATTGATCATTACGTACAAGCAACCATTAAGCAGACAATACCCGCACCTAAGATAAATGCAAGAAAGTTAAAACACCCTCATACCTATGATGCTGCAATTAGAGCATTGAAAAATAACCAACGAAGCAAACTGAGACACATGTATAGACAAAAATTACCCAACACTGAGAGGGAGGCTCTGGAGAAAAAATCTAAAACAAATGGAAGAACCAAATTAAAGCCCGTAGAGCAAAGGTGTACCAGGGGGGATAGTGAAGCTATGTTGGCAGCCTTAAGGGATCCCACTGCTAGATCATTTTGGGCCCTAATAAGCAATCGCAACATCCAACAGGCCCAAATGCAAACCTGCACAATATCAGAACAGTGTCGGGGTCATTTTGGTTTGGTTTATGTTCATTCTAAGATTCAAAATCCGCTACCAAATTTGGTTATAGACCATTCATGGGATTTCTCATTTGATAAAAATTATGTTAAGTTGCTGATAAGTAAGGCGGCATCCTCGAGGGCGGCTGGGCCCAATGGATTAGCGAACATTATCTTGAAGGGTAACACAAATGTTTGGGCAAAAATTCTATTCATCCTATATAAAGATGTAGTCAAGGTCCGAGTAATACTAACACATGGCACATTGCCTATAATAGTACCAATCTACAAAAAAAGGTGATAGGTCATCCCCGGCAAACTACAGATCTATCGTACTCTTGGATGCATATTTTTTCAGGTTTGGTACTCATATTCAAGAGTGGGCAGAGGCAAATACGATCTTATCACAACTTCAATTTGGTTTCCACAAAAAGGTTGGCACTGATGCAGGAGGCCTATTAATGAACATGCTCCAGTGGAAAACGTGGAAACAAGGTAGCGTGCCAGTCTATGTAGCATCCATAGACTTAACTATGGCTTTTGACATGGTGGATAGGAGCATCCTTTGGGGGAAATTACATCGAATGGGATTGCCTCCTTCCTTCTTGTCAATTTTGTATCATTTTACATGAAAGTTCCAAATTACAGGTACGCCTAAGTTACACGCGAATATTATCAGAGGCGATCAGTGCTACAAATGGTTTACGCCAGGGGTGTGTTTTTGCCCCTACAATATTTAATTTGTATGTATCAGATGCCGATAAGGTCTTAGACGGTTGCTTTTGTTCCACCTACAGTCGAGGGAATAAAGGTATCCTGGTCTGCCTATGCAGATGATTTTGTTATTTGATCATACCCTGCGAGCACTGCAACGTCTGCTAACCGCATTAAGAGACTACACAATTACAAATTTGCTTTTGATAAATGCAAAGAAAACTTATTTTAGGATTTCATTGCAGTGTCACAAGGGGCAAACAAGTTTGGTTTCTTAACCATGTAAAATTGTGCGTGAAATTACATCTGCGGAATTTGGGTTACCCTATTTTTGGAATCAAAAGCAAACAGAATTACAGGCAATTTTTGAATACGGAGGTGCAGGTACAAAACGGGTACAAATCATTCACCTAAAAAAATTGATAGGAAATATGGGAAATTCTCATTTATACCGACCGTGCGTTATTATAAATGTAAATTGATTCTGCAATGGTTTGGAACTGTTTCCTAGATGGACAATTGATGAATTGGACAAATATGAGGCAAAGATATTAAGATCCGTGTTTAGATGCCTACCTAACTGTGTGCCAATGGAAGCATTGCGTTACGAGCTAGGCCTGTGTTCCATCAGAAGCATGGTTATGTGGCGCCTTGTATACCTATTTTGGAAATTAATTGTGAGCTCTAAAGATACTATTTACGATCTATTGGTAAATGGGATACAAACTGGTACATGTGCCTCAGATTACTTAAATGAACTAACAAGGGAATCACTAGCGTACCTAACTTCATTTGGTGCTACGTGTGAGTTGCGTATATTCAATCCAAACAAAGCAAAAAAATATGCAGAGCAACTAGATTGGAATATCACCTGTGCCAAGGTCGCAGCAACTAAACTATACAAGCATTTGGTATCGGGTTATAAAATTGGGGGTAGCATGGAGCCATACTCGATTAAGTTTCCGGACAAAGGTTGGCGCAATTAATGTATGTGTTTTAAGTGCAATGTGTGGTTGTCCAGGGAAATAACAGACTTACGGGAAAGGGGGAATGGGACATCGACATTTTGTAGGTTCTCTGGTACCTCTGGGCTGTCTGAAACTCTACAGCACCTCCTGATTTACTGTAATGCATTACGAAGTGAATGCATACACCATTTCCTAAAATTTGTGAACGGGGATAATGTTGATTTTGAAAGATTATGGCTCGAAATGCTATACAGGAGTAATTTGTCATTGGCGCTTGCGGTAGTCAGATTCCAAAGAAAGATCTGTTTTAGTACCACGATATGAATTGTGTAAATGAACAAACTTTTTCTGGGTATACTAAGTGGCTGCTCTAGTGAGCTGTTGCTATAGTTAAAGCCACAGATAACAAATGTATTTGTAAATACAATTCTCTTTGGTATTCTTTTTTTTTTCTAAATCTGAGTATTCCTTTTTGCTACATACTAATTGTGTTTTAAATGATTTATGTATTTTAAGTTGAAATATCTGTCTGTGCTTGGATCCGCCAGGGGGCGCAGCACAAGATGGCCGCGGTATAGAGGAGCTCTGCAATAATCGGGGACAAAGACGCGGAATGAGCATGTAAAAAAGCACAATATCGCAGAAATGAAGGGAAACTGATGCGAGCACAGTAGGATCCAATAGAACGTTGCCGCAAGCACCGGAGCGACATTGAATCCAAGCCGCACCGAGTAACCCACCCGGGCTAAAGCCTGCCAAAACTCACTCCCCCAGCAGGAGTCGGAGAAGGCAGAGTAGCGTAACCAGTAGTCGGGGCAGGCAGCGCGACCTGCCCGCGGCCTCACCAGCAGACCTTTGGGTCCGAAAACTCCCTGCAGCTATCCACCACGATGCCGCTGCAGAACTCGGCTCGGAAGGCAACATAGCAGCTGAGGGGGACTCCACAGCGTGGCGGACATCACCCCCCCTGCTGCCTGGCTCCTGGAGGAGCAGTCGTGGGCAAACTCCACTGCTCGTCGTGGCTAGCTCCGGCCCCCTCCCCCTCAGCCGACACCACTGCACACCCACAGGGGCGGGAGGCCGTGGCCGGGGGGGGCGGGTGGAGGCGGACTGGGGACATAAAAAAGAGTGCTGCCTCTACTGGCGCACACACGGTTCCATGAGCTGCAGTGAGGAGTTCCGCGGATGGGCCAACGGACCGGCTGACAAGGAAGGAGGGGGGGACAGAAATCGCTGCTAAAGCCATCCCCCGGCATACACCGGAGGGCCCTGTTTCCCCCACCTCCCACATAGGCTGAACCCAGAGAAAAGGAATCCGGCTAGAATTACGAGTACCAGCAGCCAAAGTCGCACAACGCGCTGGGCATCCTAAAAAGGCTGCAGGAACCACAACTCAACTCAGACAAGGGGGGCCCCACCCCCCCCCCCACCGCAAGCAGGTGATTGCAGGCCCACCCCAGAGGCATCGGTGGGGGCCCGACCACAGCTATATCCCACAAGCAGCGCACAGCCATTCTGGGACCTGCAAAGCAAGAATTAGGGGGCCGGTCCGGGACACTTCAGACATTGGGCCCACATCTCTGCAACTAGTGGACGACCAACCTCCCGGGGAGATAATCGGTATATCCCACATCCCTGAGCAGCTAATCGGGAACAACCCCCCCCCCCCCCCCTCCAAGGACGGTGCCTCCAGGACTATAAGCTGCGCAAAGAGCAAGGGAACACCCCGGGTGAACCCACCCAATGCTCTAAAGGACCCATATATGCGGTGGGGGCTCAGTAAACCGGAAAGCCCAGAAAGGGTGGTGCACCCACAGAACACACATCCCGGGAGCTGCTGGACCACCCAAAAAACGCAGACCAGGAGGCGGCCCCGCTAAAACGAGACAGAAGGGCATGCAAAAAGGAATCCGAGCCCCATCCCCAGAAGAATATCCTGCACCCGCCACACTTAGCCAACCGAGGAGGTCGAATTGGAACAAGGCAGAGTATGGATGTACACACGCAGCTTCAAACCATCCTGGCGGAGATGCGGATTATCGGGCAGAGGACTCGGGAAACGAATGAAGCAGTATTAGGCATCAAGAGGGACCTCCAAGAGTTGCAAAGCCGCCTGGCGGCCCAGGCAGAGCGCATAACCGACAACGGATAAGCGCAGTTGAAGACAACCAGACAACGACTGAGAATGAGCTGGATGGGGTTATCAGGGAGGTCCAGAGACTAGGAGACGATTGATGACCAAGAAAATCAGTCCTGCCGGAACAATCTACGGGTGGTGGGCCTTCCCGAAAATGCAGAGTGGGCGAACCTAGAATCATTCATCCAAGACTTCTTGCGTGACGTCCTCAAAATAGAAAATCTCCAGGAGCTCACCATAGAGCGAGTGCTCCGGGCCCACATTCCAAAACCACTCCCTGGACAACGCCCGAGGACCATAACCATGCGCCTCCTAAACTTCCAACACAAAATGCTGATACTCGAGGCATACAGGGCGGTGAGCCCAGTCAACGTAGGTGCTAGCGACATCCGTATCTTTAAGTATCAAAGAAACTAAGGGAGTTTAACCCGTTATTCGAAGCATTGAAAGAACAATACATGCGCCACTACCTGAAATTCCCAGCGACGTGGTTTGTCCAACACGAAAAGCAATGGCACAGCTTCGAAGACCCAGAAGCAGCATGGCGCTTCCTACAACAGCGCGATTTAGTCTCCTCCGATTATGTGTGGCCCATCTCTGATATACAACACCAGGAGCACAAGCTCCCAGCCAAGACAAGCCCCTCTTCAGTGGGAAATGGCAAAAAAGTGTCCGAGCTGGGAGCCCAGGCGCAGAAAGCAGCAGACAGAGGTCAAATCGGCAAAAATATGAAAAAACAAAAAGTCGACAAAGATGTATTTGTATAGCTATACTCACCGGTGCCCTAGCACTCACGTCTACTTCTGGATTCAAGCAGAAGGCGCGCCTAATCCCATTTTCTCCAATTCTGACGCATCCGGACGACTGGGCTATCAATCAGATGACGCCCCCGGTTGCCGGTAACAGCAACTGGAAAAGAAGCATCAGGCGGACACAAATCGCCCAAAGGTGGGTGTGGCAATAAGGGATGGGGGAACTGGGTGGCACCGACCCCCGGCCTGATTGCCCGGGCACAAGTGCCTACTGTTGGGTAAGGGCGAGGGGTTAGTCCCCTCCCCCCCCCCAACGTTTAAGACAAACCGTTCAAGTTAAAGTTAGTTATTACAGGCTCATGTTGGAGCCTTCCTAAGGAAGGGTTGCAAGAACATGGGCGGAGGCAAAGATGTCAGAGCCCCAAGCTTGGCATTGTCACAATCCAGTGGCGGCTGCAACAAGTGAATGCTAGCAAGCTTACACATACTCATACAGTGAAAATGGCCCTCACGATTAACCTAGTAACACTCAATATTCAAGGCCTGGGCCATCCCATCAAATGCAAAAGAATGCTAAAAAGCATGCGAGACGTCCAGGGAGACATTATTATTCTTCAGGAAACACACCTAGACAACATAGAATCTGGGAAACTACAGTGGTGCTGGGTGTGGACGGCATTTCACAGCAAGGAGTATCCATTCTCATCAATAAGAGTCCCATTCCAGACATAACACACCCTCGCAGACAGAGGGTAGATATATTCTCACACAAGGTCTGATACAACACCCAATCGCACTCCTCAACGTATATGCCCCCTCCTTCTCCAACATGTTTGCGACTTGCGCACAATATTTGAGTAACATCGTACTCCTCGGTGGGGACCTGAACATGACCCTTAACCCGACGCTGAACCGACAGGACAGCACACCAGGCTGCTCTAGCACAGTAAAGAAGCGGGCAGCGCTTCAATCATTAATGCAAGACCTGCTACTCATTGACATCTGACACATAATGCACGGACAAAACCAGGATTTCACTTTTTACTCACACCCCAACGACAGCTATTCCCGACTAGATTACTGGCTGATCCCCGCCAACTATAGGTACCTAGTGGCCGACTGTGACATACTCCCGTCCACCCTCTCGGACCATGCCCCGGTTCACCTACGGATCGGCCTCCCGGGCGTAGCACGCAAATTTCCCCCCCCCCCCCCCACCTCCCTTGGAGACTAAACCTGAGGATGCTCCAATACCCCGACCTGGTAGGACCGCTATTGGAAGACTCAGAGCGATTTTGGGAGGAGAACTTAAACCAACAATATACAATATACAACCCATTGGTGCTGGGACTCGATCAAGGCCTTTATGAGGGAACAATGCATCTCAGTGGTCGCACAAACACAAAACATGGGGGGAGGAAACCGCGCGCTTGACGACCGAACTTGCAGCTATTAAGAAAGCGCATAAAAAGGCCAGGAACAAACTGCTTCTGCCACAATTGAATAGGCTACACGCTCAAATCGGCCAATTGACAGCTGACGGAGCCCACAAATCATACACAAGCTGGTCTGTTAGGAAAGATTTCTTAATTGTGGGTAATTTTCCTTCCATGTGGCAACCCCTAAACTTTTTGCTGTTGTTTTCACCATGATCTAGACTTTGCCAGAGAAGTGCAGCCTTCTGCCGCACTCCTCTGGGCTTTCGCTCCATTCGCTGTTTTCCGTAGTTTCTTTATCATGTTGCGACTTTCGTGCAACATGACACAAGAGGGCACTGTAAGCTAATTTACTGCTCTCTTGGGTCTCTAGTCTTCTACAGGCCCTAGATACTCTTTATGGATGGTAACTGATCGGTGCAAGTGAATCACGGACGGGAATGGTGGCAGCGATAATTTCTTGTGTTTTGAACTCCTTTTGGCGTTTTAAACGCATTTCTCGCGCTTAACCCAAAATGGTGGCCTGGCTCCCAAAATGGCCAGACCACGAGGCTCCTTTGTCCTGTCCGCTGACCGTCTTGCCCCCTTCACCTTCCCCAGGTCGAGCCGACCCGGGGCCTTCCTTATTTGGGCATGTACTTTCCCGCGAAACACAGATGCTTTCGTGGGCTTCTACAGGCCTTGTGAGTGCCTCCAGGATGTGGGCTGGGATGTCTGGTCTAAATACACATCCTGGGTGCCAGAGAGTCTAGTGTGGTGTGAATGCCTGGGACCACCGTGGTCCGTGATAGGTCCACGTATGGTGCGAGTGTTTGATGAGCGGATCTCCCATTGGGTCCCCTCCGTTTTGGCGCGAAGGGAACCGTGGATAAGAGGGGGCTGGAAACGCCACTACCATGTCGATCTCCTGAGTTCTCACGAACAAAGGAATACAGGAGCCAAGTATCCTGCAACCACGAGGCTGAACCGAGGAATCGCTGGTGACCCGCTGAAGGACTGCTCCTTTACACTGCTGTAGCCTTGTGAAACCCTTTCTACCTCTGATCGAACCAGAAGGCCTGTACTGGTACTTCGACCCTTGGAATAGCCGGGGACAGCTATTCTCGGCATCTTCACGATCTCCTGCACGTAAGCCTTCGGAAGTGTCACTGGGCCATCCAGCAGACTGACCAGCCTACCCAGGAGTCTTGCTCTGTAACCGCCGCCAGGTTGTGTTGTATTTCGAGTCCTTGTCACTCTCACACGATTCGTACACTTGGCATTCCCCGGTCTGAAGTGAGTAGTGTACATTTGGCTGAGATACACACGGCCGCTCCGTTGCCCTGCTGTGGTAACAAACTGTGCGGGTTCACTTCGTTTGGGACATCTTTAACTCAACTCTGCTGCTGCAGAATCTACACGACGAGACGTCCCCTGCTCCCCTGAACCTGCCAACACTGAAACTGATGCGGAGAAGCCTGGGTCTGCTTGCATCGGGGTTCCGGTGAGTAGCATAGCTAGGAACTGGTCGCCCTCCTGCAGGAGCCCATAGCTTTTCCCCGCTGTGTCAAACAGCACGCCTTTGCGTACTCGCGCTCTGCTTCTGCCCACAGTGGAGGCTGCGCTTGAGTCGCGGAACTCTGTTCTTCTTCATTTGTGCACCAAACTGAACTGCCTGATTCCCTCGAAGAGACTCCCCTTTTTGCGCGTTGGCACCAGCGTGTGCAGGTACTTTTGAGCACAAGGATCCACTCTTCGTAGGGCTTGGACTTCCTTTTAGTTAGGTGCCTCTGAAGGCGGACTGGGTCTAATCATTATTTCGCACTGCCTGTTTTCCTCCCCTTCTAGGTGGACTACACACTTCGTGCATCTAATGCTTTAGACTTGTTTGTATTTGTATATATATTGTATTGGTTTGGTATGCATTGGTTTACTAGAGTTTTATTGTGATTTCTCGCTACGTCATTGTTGCAAAGGCCTTGGAATAAATGTGTATATATTTTTAATATAACACCTGTTTGGAGTAATTTGTAAGTGTCCTTGCTTTGTGTGCTCATTGCGGGCTTTCAGTCACCCTCACCCCACTTAAGACCTAGTCTTGACCGCTGCGATCGCTACCTTGATTGGTCTGGCTTGTCCAGAGGTTACCCTGTTCCAAGTAATTAGGTTGGCCTTCTGAACTTCTGCGCCGCCAGGACAGAGTTCAGAAATCCGTCTTAACATGGTCCCAAACTTACTTTATGGAAAACGACAAACCACTTAGGCTTATGGCCCTGGCCCTGAAGCAAAGGCAGGGGGCACAAGTGATAGTCTCCATCAAAAATAAACAGGGAGAGATCCTGGCGGGGGACGACAATATTAACGCACGGTTCGCAGAATTCTATAAATAATTGTATACTGCACCAGACACCTCCACAACCCAAGAGATAGATCAATTTCTCAACTCCATACAGATCCCCAAAATCCCCCCGGAGCACATGGCTGCACTAGAGGCTCAATCACGGCAGCTGAAATTTCAAGCGCTATAATCGCACTATCTGCGGGTAAAGCGGCTGGACCCGATGGGCTTCCAATCGACTTATATAAAGCGCTAGAAGAAGTATTTAAAGAGGCAGCAGCAAGCGTGAGACTTCCCCAATCTGTGCTCGGCGCAAATACAATAGTATTCCACATGGTGGGAAGGGACCCGGAGCTGTGGGGCTCCTACAGGCCCATCTTGCCAATAAACGCTGACGCTAAAATCCTAGCTAAATGTCTCGCCAAACGCATTGAAAACATCCTACCGAGCATCATACACAAAGACCAAACCGTCTTCATCCGAAACAGGCACTCTAGTGACAACATTAGAAGGCTTCTACATATAGTAGCGGGGGATAGAACACCAGATCTCATACTAGCAATTGACGCAGAAAAGACTTTTGACAAGGTCCAATGGGAATTTATATTCAAAGTCCTTCCAAGATATGGCTTTTCCCCCATGCCTAGTCGGGTTAATTAAACTGCTCTACACAGGCCCCACAGCAGCCATAGTAACCAACGGCATCACCTCCCCAGCGTTTGAACTCCGCTCAGGCACGCGACAAGGGTGCCCTCTCGCCACTGCTGAACGCCCTTTCCATTGAACCAATAGCTATAAAGCTACGAGCAGACAAGGGATGGACCGGCATCGTACAAGGGGGGTGGGGGGGACACTGGGTGTCCCTCTACGCTGATGACGCTCCATGTCAGCAATGGCCCCACAGCTCTCCCGCACATCAGGGCACTCTTACATGAGGCAGGCCCAATGGCCGGGTACATTATAAACTGGACCAAGTCCGAGGTCATGCCACTGCGACCTGACATCCCGTGGGATCCGGGCAGAGCAGCGCCATTCCACCTCCAAACGCACCACATAAAGTATTTGGGCATTAACATCAGCGCCTCATTAGAAAACATCACCGATCTAAATTACCCCCAGAAGATAGTGAGTATATGCCGAGACTTTAAAAGATGAGACAATTTAAATCTTTCACTCACCGGGCGCATTAACGCTCTGAAGATTAACTTGTTCCCCAAGCTTACGTATGTGGCCATGATGATCCCCACCAGCCCTAGATCAGCATCCATGAAAGACCTAGATAAGGCAATATCCAAGTTCATATGGACGGGGAAGAAAGCCAGAATCCGCTATCAGTCCTGCAAGCCTCTAAGGGAACCGGAGGTCTGGCGGCACCCTCGCTCAAGGCATATCAGCAAGCGACACAGCTGTGTTGGCTCAAACGATGGTTGAATACAATCGACGATGCCAGCTGGAGAGCAATGGAAATCGCCCTAATGCAACCTCTCAACCCAATTGAGATTATGGCCACTCCCCCAAATATGCTCCCGCACAATATTAAGTAACATCCTATACTCGGGCCAACATTAGCCCAGTGGCACAAGCTCAGATCAGTGCAAGGGATTCAAACGCAGCACTTACCACCATGGGTCAGCATCAGAGTAACATTGCACTTTGGCACGAAACTCAAAATACACTGAAATCAGGACCACCTCTAGGCCCACACAAGAATCATGGACATATGCGAAGGGGGGGGAACCGCAGGTGTTCCAAGACGCGCGCAATACTAGGCCTGAACGAAGGCGACTGGTTAACTTACCATTCAATCTGTGCCGCTATACTACGACATGGGGCCAAACCACACCCGCTCATAGCTCCAGCCCCCTGTGACACCGAGATGGGGCAACACATCGGAACCTACCCACACCTCCGCACATTCTATCTAATGACTGTCCCGCAAAATCTGGATCGTATCCACACATTTGCACGCATCTGGTCAGAGGATCTAGGTACCCATATTGAAGAAGCTGCCCTCAGGGAATACTTTGCGGACATACCGCTAGTTTCGATAAACCAGAGGAATAGGGAGGTACAATACAAAATACTACAGAGACTGTATCACACCCCCACCACATTACACCGGATGGGGATAATTCACTCAAATGTTGGCGGGATTGTGACGCCACCAGCACTTTCGGACATATACTTTGGGTGCTTTAGGCTACACCAATAGGACGTCTGGTATAAATAGCCCCACCCCCGTGGCATCCCTTCAGATTTCAACGGTCTGCAAACTGTTGGGATCACCTCGTGTTTACTCTGTGTTGTACACATGCTTTTCATACTCTACCATCATGTCATCTGTGGCCCAGAAGAAATAGCTGGTTAGGCCTTGTGAAACCTGCGGCCTAAAGAATGTCTTCGAAGCGGACAGCCATACAGATTGCCTGTATTGTCTGTACCCCCACCATTCCGTGGACCCCTGTGAGATCTGTCAGTGTTTTTCTAAAAAAACACTGAAGGACCGCAACCGCCGGCTGATTTGTTGGCTGAGCGAGGGCATTGGCCCGGCTTCGGAGGTTGGTTTATCCTGGGGGGGGGCCAGTGTTTGGTTACAGCGGTGAAAGGGTCGTCTACGCACCATAGGGCGGTGTCCACTGAACCCCACACCCTCAAAGAAGCAGTGCACAGAGGTGCCGGTGTCAGAAGTGGGGAGAAGTGGGGAGAAGTAGCAAATATCTGCATCCAGGTCGTATCACTCTAAAGGGGCAATTGTGAAGGGCTTTAGCCCCACTGCTGCCAGGGGGCTGTTATACCTGAGAGGGTCAGGGGCATGGATCGTGACAGCGAGTGGCTCCTCTCTGGCCAAGTTGGTTTGACAGGACAAGGCAAAGGTGTCCAGTGGTAGGCCTGAGAGGATGGCCGCGACGGTGGATAGAGAGAGAAGTCGAAGTCAAGGGAGTCTTCCTCTTGAAAGCATTCGTCATCTAAGGACCATCATAGGTAGCCTTCCAGCAGGAACTCGTCAAAACACTGTTCTGGCTCTTCGTCCAAGAGGGCCGTTTCGCCGGGAAAAAGCCAAGCCTGTGGAGGCCGATGACAAAGGGTTTGTCGACGGAAGTTTCCTTGTAGATGGTTGTGGTGCAGTCTTCGCTTCCATCGTTGACGGTGGTGTCGTCTGCTCCATCTACAGCCGTGATTGTTAGTGGGCCGCAGCTGCTGTCGGCGGCTTAGCTGGAGACGGATGGTGCTTTGCCTGCGGGAGAGTCTGGGGCCGGGCTTTGGGCCGTTGCTCCTGGTGGACATTCTTCAACAGGACCCGGCTCCGTATTCTGTGTCCTCGGGTCTGGAGGAGGAGCAGGAGCCTGTTTTCCATCCATCGGCACTGGGTCTGCAGGAGGCAGGTCATTTTGTCGAGTGGGGTTGGGCCGCCCCGATACCTGTTGGTGAATCATCACTCCCTGCTGTCCATGCAGGTGCAGAGTACGCTCTAGTCGTCGTTGATCAATTGGATGCAAAATTTTTTCCGCCTCCGAGCCAGGTGGTTCCAGTGGTTGGTAGTTTGCCTGTTTAGGCCCCTTGAACAAATCGTCCCAGGATGTCCCCTCCGGTGTGGTTGCCGTCGCCGGTGGTGTTGGGCTGAGATGTGGCATTGGTTGGCCCCGCTCTTAAATCATCTCCCATAGCCTCAACGCAAGGAGGCTATGCTGCTGGTTCGAGAGGGGGAGGAGGCCTCCAACCACAGCATTAACATTGCAGTGGACCTAGCGGAGTCAGGCTTCAAGCAGATAAATAATGGTGGTGTGCATCAGAGGCAGGCATGGCTGCGCCCGACTGACTTTAGTTCTGAGGTCCAGCATAAGGTAGGGGACATGCCCTGTGATTGTGAGCAGCTCTTTGGAGAGAAAATTGACAAGGGGATGAAAGGAAACTCTGAGAAGGCGACGTCTCTTCCTTCCCTGCAGAGTGGCAGTTCGTTTTGCCCCTTTGACATTTCGAGGGGCCTGTGGTAATGTCAGGTTTGCAGCGTCCTGCGACAGAGGTTACGGGCGCTTCAGTTACTCTTCCCAAGGCTTCTGGCGCTCGTTCCAGTCGGGGCAGAAGAACAGGGATTATCGGGTGCAATGTAAGAAGGGTCCTGCCGCCTCTACTGCAAAAGGACGGCAGTCTAAGTGTCGGTAATGACTGCCATGTGGACAGTCAACTAGGGGCCAGAGTGTCGCGACACGTCGACGAGTGCCATTTGATTACAACAGACCGATGGGTGCTGGATAAGGTACGTCTAGGCCACTCAGAGTTTCGGCGACCCGCAACTCACTATTCCGCCTGTGCAGGTGGCACAGCTGCATCTCACAATTTTGCGGCAGGAAGTGGTACTCATGCTGGAGAAAGTGGTAATAGAATCAGTCCTGGTATCGGAGCGTGGCCAGGGGGTGTACTCCGTGTATTTTGTCATAAAAAAGCCCATTGGAAAGTGGAGGCCTATTCTGGATCTTCGGCCGTAGCAACGCCTGAAGTTCAAGATGCTCACGCTGTTAGATGTAATCCGCTCAGTGCAGATAATTCCTGGCATCGTTGGATCTGGAGGACGCCTACTTCCACATCCCGGTGTGGCCAAACCATCGCAAGTTCCTGCGCTTTATGGTCAGAGTTGATCATTACCGGTTCCGTGTCCTCCCATTTGGGCTGAAGTCGGCACCCAGGATGTTCTCAAAGTGCCTGGCTCCGGTGGCGGCCTTCCTCTGCAGGAAAGGCCATCATGTGTACCCGTACTTGGATGCTTAGTTGGTAAGGGAGCTGTTGCTGCAAAGGACGTTGGAGTCTCTCCAGGCGTCCATGTGACGGTTGCAACACCGTCAACTTTGCAAAATCCCATCTGATGCCATCCAGGGAATTGTTTTTTTTCGGTGCTCTGTTTCTCGCAGAAAAATCTGGTGAAGCCTTCGGCAGAAAGAGTGGAGAAGTTGGAGTCCAAGGCAGGCGAGTGGGGCCAAGGTACTGTGGTCTCGGTCTGGAGTTAGATGTCACTGCTCGGCTCCATGGCGTCCTGCATTCCGCTTGTCCTGAATTGCCGCCTGTTCATGTGTCCAGTCCAGGAATTCCACGCAGACCGGTGGTTGCAGTGTTAGGGGTTATGGTCGGACAAAGTGGTCATCTCCCGTGGGCTGGTGGTGGACTTGCACAGAAATTCTTGTAGAGGGCATGCCTCTGCTGGAGCCAGACATTCAGTTCACAATAGTGTCGGACGCTTCCCAGGTGGGTTGGGGGCGCACCTCGAGCAGTCACTAGTCCAGGGCCTATGGTCTCGGGAGGAGGCGTTGTTGCACATCAACGTCCTGAGTTGAGAGCAGTGCACTGGGCTCTGAAGTCTTTTCTACCTTGCATTCAAGGTGCAGTGGTTCGCGTGTTGACGGACAACCACAATGTTCTATTTGAGGAAGCAAGGCGGCACGCATTCCCGGGTCCTGTCCGAGGCTCAGGAGGTCTGGCATTGGGCCATTGCTCACAGGATTCACATTACTGCTTACCATTTGCTGGGAGTTCAGAATGTTCAGGCAGATGCTCTCAGCAGAGACACAGGTCAGTTGCACGAGTGGAAGCTGAAGAAGGGCCTTGTGTCGAGGATCTTCCACAAATGGGGGGGATCCCCCCCCCCCCCCTCGACCGGTTTGCCACGCCAGAGAACAAGCAGTGCCTGTGGTTTGCCAGCAGTGCGTCTCATCCGGAGTCAAAGGGAGATGCATCCTCGTTCCCATGGACAGGCCTATTCGCGTATGCGTTTCCTCTGTTTGTGCTGATTCGGAGAACGATCCAGTGGATGCGCAAGAACCCGTGCAAAGTGATATTGGTAGCCCCATTCTGGCCCAGGCAGATGTGATTCACAGATCTCCATCATCTCGGAGTAGAAGAACCGCTTCGTCTGGGAGCGGAGCAGGATCTGCTTTCGCATCCCAATCCTGCATCTCTCAGCTTGGCAGCGTGGCTCCTGACCACTCCAGAGTTTGGTCAGCTAGGTATCTCGCAGGAGTGTCGTCAGATCCTAGCGGTGGCAAGGGCGCCGTCCACCAATATCTCTAATATCTCTTACAATAGAAAATGGGCGCGGTTCTGTGCCTGGTGTGAAGTGCACCCGGACGTGCATCAGTTGGAAGTTTCTCTGGCCTAGATTCTCCCTTACTTGCTGCAGCTGACGCAGAGGGGTCTGGTGTTGTCACCCATTAAGGTGCATTTGGCAGACATTTCCAGGTTCACAAGACGGCACCATGCTACTCTGTTTAGTGACAGGCTGGTTAAATATTTTCTAAAAGGACTTTTTAGGACATTTTCCCCAGAGAAGAGGTTTGCTCCGGTATGGAGTCTCAATACGGTTCTCTGCTTGCATGAAACAGCCGTTGGAGCCAATGTCGACGGCGTCCTTTAAGTTCCTGTTAAGATGGATTTCTGAACTCTGATCTGGAAGAGCAGAGGTTCAGAAGGCCAGCCTAGTTTCTTGGGACAGGGTAACCTCTGGGCAAGCCAGACAAATCAGGGTAGTTATGGCAGGCGGTCAAGACTAAGTCTCAGGAGGGGTGAGGATGACTGAAGGACCTCAATGAGCACACAAAGCAAGGACACTTACAAATTACTCCAGACAGGTGTTATATCAAAAATATAGACACATTTATTACAAGGCCTTTATAACGTAGACTATAGCAGAAAAATCACAGTAACACTGAGTGAACCAACACAACACTATCAATGCAATGTATATACAAGACCAATGGGTGTCTAAAGGGTTAAATGCATGAAATATGTCGACAACCTAGAGGGGAAGGAAACTGGCAGTGCAGATAGTCTTTAGGCATTTTCGACATCGACAATACACCTAACTAAGAGGCAGTCCAAGCCCTAAGAAGAGAGGAGCCTTGTGCTCAATAGTACATGAGATGCAAGCGCATGCGGTTGTTCCAATGGGCAAAATAGGGTCTTTTCAGGGCTCTCTAGCAGCTCGGGAAGGTTGATGAGGCGATGCAGACCAAGTTCCCACTATTCAAGAAGGACCTCCTCTTGAAGGCAGAGGCAGTTCGAGAGTTTGGGGTGGAATAGCTATTTCGCAATAGCAGTGGAAAGGAGAGGGGCCACTTATGTGTACAAATGGGCCCTTGTGCTAGGGGCCAGCGGTTTGGGTATGGAATACTCACTGGTCCCTGACGCAAGAGGACCAAAACTTCGCCAGTTCAGTCCACTTCACTTGCAGGTTCGAATACGGCAAAGAGGATGTCTTGGCACCTTTCAGGTGCTGAGATACAGCGATGATTCTCAAACAGGACAGTGATGATTTCTCCGCTCCCAGTGGATGAATCAACCCAGTTTCATTGCAGCAGGCTTCAGGGGCAAGAGTCACAAATGCAGTGGACTTGCAAAAGACATAGCCGCGGCAGGGCAACACGGTAACCGAGTTCACTCCGGTCCTGGCGTTTTCGTCTCACTTCAGACTTGGGAATGCCAACTTTACTAAATTCGGTGTGAGGGTGCTGGGGACACAGAGCTAGCAGAATACCAAGTTTCGAGGGTCTCCTCAAAACGGCAGTGGTGACAGAGCAAAGCAACTGGGTAAGCTGGTCAGTCCACTGGCTGGCCCTGGGACACTTCCGAGAAAGCTTACTTGCAGGGTTTGATGAAGGTGCCGAGAATAGTTGGTCCCACTATTCCAATGGGTCAAAGCGTCTTCGCAGACCTAGGACGACAAGATGCAGGGGGGTCCCACGGGACGACAGTGGGCTCAGGGTGCCAAATCTACTAGCGGGTCACCAGCGGTTCCTTGACTTAGCTTCGTAGTTGCAGGATACTTGGATCCTATCCTTTGTTCAGTGAGAACTCAGGAGATAGACATGCTATGGGTGTTTTTGGCCTCCTCCTTATCCAAAGTTCCCTTTGTGCCAAAACAAAGAGGACCCAATGGGAAATCTGCTCACAAACACACACTCCATACGTGGACCAATCACAGACCACGGTGATCCCAGTCAATCATGGCACTTCAGACTCTCAGGCACCCAGGATGTGTATTTGCACCAAACGTTCCAGCCCACATCCTGAAGGCACACACACAAGGCATGCAGAAGCCTGCAAAAGCATTGCGTTTCGTTGGAAAGTGCATGACCAAATAAGGACCCGGGTCGACTCGACCTGGGGAAGCTGGAGGGGCAAGATGGCCAAAGGACAGGACAAAGAACCTCGTGGCATGGCCATTTTGCAGCCAGGTCACCTATTCGTGCCACCAGTCCTGTCCATGACACATCTGCACAGTTCATGAAAAGTCCAGCGAGAGTATCTGGAGCCTTTGGAAATGACTGTAGACCCAAGTGTGCTGTATGGTAAGATACATTGCACACTTGTTAGATGTTGCACAAAAGTTGCAACACGGGAAAAGGACTAAGGGAAACAGTCTTCCAGCACTGACTGTCTTAAGGGCATGTCGGTTTCCCCATAAAAAGTGAGCGAAAGCCCAGAGGAGTGCAGCTGAAGGCTGTCGTTCTCTGGAAAAGTCAGTCTATAGTGTCGAAACAGCAGCAAAAAGTTTGGGGGTTGACACATGGAGGGAAAATTACATACAATTATGAAATCTTTCATAACAGTTCCTCTTGTGAAAAGTCACATTTCTGGTTGCAATCACTTCTGCCAGAAGGGTATCGGAGCTTCAGGCGCTGCTCGTTGACCCGCCATATCTGCGATTCATGATGGACAAGGTTCTCTTGTCTACTAATCTGCACTTTATCTCGAAAGTTTCACAAACCTGCTACGATTGCCTTGCCCTCGTTCTTCGCTAATGCAACCACGCCGACGCAAAAAACCCTGCATTCCCTGGACGTCAAGAGGGCGTTGAAGTTTTATCTGGACTGTACTCCAGAAGTCAAGACAGCTGTTTGTGGCTTTTGGTCCCTCCAACAAAGGGCAGTCTATTTCCAAGCATGGACTTTCCCCATGGGTCTCCTTTACAATTTCATTTTGTCACGGAAAAGCTGGCAAGCATTTAAGGGGCAAGCCTAAGGCCCATCCTACAAGGTCCACGGCATCGTCGCCAGCGCTATGGGCTGGAATACCGCTCAGTGACATATGCCAGGCAGCTTCGTGGGCGATGTTGCATACCTTCACCAGGCATTACTGTCTGAGACAGCAACATGTGGAAGATGTGCAGGTGGGAAGGGTGGTCCTCCAACACCCGTTTCAGCAAGATAGGCCCCGCAGGGATTTTCTGTTTATTCTTTCACTTGCTGGTTTTGTTATAATGCATGTTGGATATTGTTTGTAGCCATGTCCTGGGGCATGGGGGTGGTTTGCCTGTCATGCACCTCCAGGTTTGTCATACTGCTATGTAATCTATTCACACACCGCATGTGAATCCATGAAAGATCCAATGCTGGAGAAGGGAGTAGTTTCTTAGCTGTAACTCCATTTCGAGGGGATTGGGTCCTCCGACGTATTCCATATCTATGACATGTAATCACCACAGCTGTGCTGCTTCGGAAACTTTTTTCTGCGTCGATGCGCCGTCGTCGAGGACCTCGTCCGACGTCATCCGATGTGATAAGTAGGACGCATGATGCCCATAGCCTCAGTACCGTTTTTTCCGCGAACGTGTTGCTTCGTGAATCTCGGTTAACGCCTCGACTCTTTGGAGTTCTGTTCTTCTCGGTTCTTCGAACCTGTTCGTTTTTGTGAAAATCCTTCGTGTGAAGATGTCTTCTACTTCGTCTTCAACCCCGCGTCCGGGCTTCAAGAAGTGCGGGGAGTGTGGGTCCAAGATGTTGGTGACGGACTCGCACGACGCCTGCCTCTGGTGCCTCGGGGAGGCCCACGACACGGATGACTGTATCGACTGTCAGTCGCTCACGTCCAAAGCCTTACGTGAACGTAAGAAGAAGTTGTCGGTAGGTCGGGTGTCCAAACCCCGGAAGTCGAAGTCTGCGGGGCTTTCGACGGATGAGTCGAGAGGAGACTCTCCACGTCATCGTCGGAAGTCTCGTGGGTCTCCTTCTAGGAGTCCATCTCGCCACTCCTCGGCCTCTTCGAGGCATTCTGGGAAGCGCCGACAGTGGTCATCTTCCAGGTCCTCTTCGGAGGACTCTGCCCGGCACGTCGCTTACCCCACCAGCCGTGCGACGCCGGAGGAATGGGCTTCCTTCGGGAAGAAAATGCTGGCGATTCTCGAGTCGCAGGGTACTAAGCCGTCCGCGCCCCCGAGTGGGGTCGGTCGTGAGAGGTCGAGAGACACCGCTCGCAAGAGTGGTCGGCACGAGTCACGGGAGAGGTCCCGTTCGGACAAGGGGACTCGTTCTCGACGTACCCGTTCCCGGTCCTCAACGCGTTCGAGACCGTGTGCACCTGTGATGTCTTCGAGGAAGACATCGACGTTTGAGGCGTCGACAGGCTTTCTCGAGGCTCCGGCTCCGAGGAAGTCGTCGAAGCCGTCGACGCTCAGGTCGTCGAAGGACATTCTCAGAGCTCCGGCTTCGAGGACTGTGTCGATGCTGGCGGCGCTGCATCTGTCGTCGACGCTGATTTACTTGACGCCGATGCCTGTTCTCTCGACGCCGATTCACTCGACGCCTTTCGAGGCCGGGGTGTCAGAGGCACCCCGTGGCACGGGGGAACTCCCTAGGAAGGCTCTGGTTAAGAGCAAGCACTCTCGGGTGCCTTCTTTTCGCCACCTGGAATATATTTCGGAGGTGGATGAGGATTCTGATGGCCTGGTTCCTAGTCAGGTTCCAGATGAAATTGTCTCGGGCCATAGTCAGTTTGACGATTTGAGGCAGTCACTGCATGATGCCAGTGGACTGTAGGCCTGAGCCTGGCTCTCAGGCCGATTCCTCGTACCGACGCCTTATGGCTAGGGTTTCCGAGTACTTGGGATGGTCTGCTCCCCCAGGGGAGTTTGTGCAGGATGATCTCACGGACATCCTTGATGTTGGTCCCCCAACTGACCCGTTACTGCTGTTCCATATGGCTTTACAGAGAAGGGTGGCGGTGGCTTGGACTGCTCCGCAGAGTCTCCCGGCGGTGGGCAGGTCCTTGTCGCGAAAATACCATCCAGCCAATAGCGACCCCTGCTACTTGACCAGGCACCCCACTCCGGAGAGTTTGGTGGTGCAGGCGGCCACGGCCCCGGCAAAGCAGGCGTCGTACCCTACCATCCCTCCTGATGGGGACGACAAACGTTTTGATGGCTGGGCGAAGAAAGTGTTTTCTTCTGGTGGTATGGCGCTTCAGGCGGCCAACTCCATTTGTGCCTTGTCTCATTTCACACACACTCTGTGGAACTGTGTTGCGTTAGCGGCTGAACATATTCCCGAAGGGGACGAACGGGATGGTTTCCTTGCTATGGTCCAGGATGGTAAGGATGCCATGTGTGAGTCCGTTCAGTCGGGTTTGGACTTGGCTGAATGCGTCAGCAGGTCCATGGCGGCGAGCACCGTGATACGCAGGTTTGCGTGGTTGCGGAAGTCAGGGTTTGCTCCTGATGTGCAGTCCCGGCTCCTCAACATGCCCTTTGACGGTGAACACCTTTTTGGCAGCAAGGCTGACGAGAGCCTTGAGAGGTTGCAGACCTCAAAAGCTGCAGCGAAGTCGTTGGGCGCTGCAGTTCGCCAACCTCCGCCTTTTCGTCCTAGGGGACAGCAATGGAGGGGTGGTTCCTTTCGCTATTACTCGTCCTTCAGTAAAGCGAGAGGAGCTGGCAGTCAGAGGCCAACGCAGGGGTGCCAGAAGTGGACGACAGGGTACCTGTGGTGCCAAGGCCGCTCGGGCAGTTGCCTCTTTGCCCTCAGGTAACGCCGCAGCCGCTACCACTCAATCATGAGGCCATGTCCCATGGTTCGCCGGTTGGGGGAAGGCTGGCGCAGCATCTTGTAGAGTGGCGTGCCATTACTTCAGATGTGTGGGTTCTGGAGATCATAACCCACGGCTACTGTCTTCCCTTTCGGCACAGGCCTCGCGACAATCCACCGGGGAACCTCTCTTAGCAGAGTCCGGATCCGCTCCTTGCGCAGGAAATTCAAGCCCTGCTGGAGAAAGGCGCCATAGAACTGGTGCTTGTAGCGGAGAGGAACAAGGGATGGTATTCCCCTTATTTTTTGATTTCGAAGAAAGACGGGGGATTGAGACCCATCATGGACTTGCACGGTTTGAACAAACTCCTCAGGAAGGACAAGTTCAAGATGGTTACTCTCTCTCAAGTCCTCCAAGCCCTTCAGCTTCAGGACTGGTTGGCGTCTCTCGACCACAAGGATGCTTACTTCCATGTGCCGATCCATCCCAAGCACAAGAAGTACCTGAGGTTCGCGGTTGGTGACTCGCACGTTCAGTTTCGGGTCCTGCCGTTCGGATTGACCTCCGCCCCGAGGGTTTTCACCAAGCTCATGGTGGTGGTGGCAGCGCATCTCAGGCAAGGGGGGATTCACGTCTACCCCTACCTGGACGATTGGTTGTTCAGGGGGAGCTCTCCCGAGCAAGTCCTGGATCATCTGTCCGTCACCTGCCACTCCCTTCACAGGCTGGGCTTCTCCCTCAATTTAAAGAAGTCCCATTTGACGCCAACACAGCGGCTCCAGTACATCGGAGTAGTGCTCGACACTTCCCTGGGGCAGTGTTTTCCTCCCCAGGTGAGGGCTCTTCACATTCAGCAGATGGTGCACAAGTTTCAGCATGCCCAGACGCTCCCAGCGTTCAAGTTCTTGAGGTTGCTCGGCCTCATGGCATCCTGCATTCTTCTGGTGCCAGAGGCTCGCCTGCAGATGAGATCTTTGCAGTGGGCACTCAAGATGCAATGGTCGCAGTCCTCCGGCAGGATGTCGGACCTGGTTCAGGTGCCGCCCTTGGTCGCCCGGGACCTTCTGTGGTGGGCCGTCGAAGGCAACTTGATGAAGGGGGCTCCATTTTGGCTTCCCTGGCCGGAGGTGACGATCGTGACTGATGCATCCCTCACTGGATGGGGAGCCTATGCCAACGGGCTGACAGTCAGCAGTCGTTGGTCTCCGTCGGAGTCCAGACTCCATATCAATCTGTTGGAGCTGAGGGCCGTCAGGCTAGCCCTGAAGGCTTTTCTGCCTACTGTGCGAGGAAAGAGTGTCCTGATCCTGACGGACAACACAGTGGCCATGCACTACCTCAACTAAAAGGGGGGGCAGGGTCACTTCCTCTGTGCAGGCAGGCGATGCAGCTCGAGTTCTGGGCCATCCAGCAGGAAGTTTCGATCTCGGCAGTTCATCTGGCCGGAGACGAAAACGTGACAGCGGACGCTCTGAGCAGGCAGAGCACGATCTCTCACGAGTGGGAGTTGGCTCAGGAGATTCTCCTGGAGATCTTTGCCCTTTGGGGGACCCCTCAAGTGGATCTCTTCGCCTCCAGTGTCAACCGGAAGTGCGAGAGGTTCTGCTCGCGGGAATTTCCTCCAAAAGGAGCCTTAGGAGACGCGTTCGTGGTGGAGTGGTCATTCCCGCTGCTGTACGCGTTTCCTCCAGTCCCCGTCATCCCGCAAGTGCTGCGGAGGTTACGGAAGTTCGGTTCCCGGATGATCCTCATTGCTCCGGCGTGGGCTCGGAGGACGTGGTACCCGGACCTTCTCGACTTGTCCATCTGCCCTCCACGTCGTCTTCCCTACCGAGACGATCTGCTCTCACGGGAGGGGGTTCAGGTTCTCCATCCAGAGGTCAGATCCCTCAAACTTCACGCTTGGCTTCTGAAAGGTTGAGGTATAAGGATTCGGACCTCCCTGAAGACGTGATGGAGGTGTTGCTCTCGGCCCGAAGGCCAGCAACAAAGTCTCTGTACCGTTGCCGTAAGTTCTGCGACTAGTACAGAGTTCAGAATGTGGATCCTTTTGCATGTGACATCCCCATGGTTCTGCCTTTTTAATTTCTTTGGCCCGCAGGGGCTTGCAAGTGGGTACCATTAAAGGTTACCTGGCGGCGCTGTCCATCTTTAAGCGCTCGCCTGAAGTGTTCTTACTTTAAAATCCCTTTAATTTCACAGTTTCTGAAAGGGCTCACTAATGTGTTCCCTCCGTCACCTTTCCTGGTGCACGGTTGGGATTTAAACCTTGTTCTTTAGTTTCTTATGAGTGCTCTGTTTGAGCCTTTACATTCTTGCCTTTTGAGGCTATTAACTCTGAAAACTGTGTTTTTAGTTGCGGTTACTTCCGCTCGCAGAGTGAGTGAGGTACAGGCACTTTCAGTTAAGCCACCCTTCACTGTATTTCACAAGGACAGGGTTGTCCTGAGAGTTCGTCCTTCTTTTCTTCCGAAGGTAGTGACGGAATTTCATTTGGCACAGAAGGTTGTTCTTCCGGCATTCTATCCTCCTCCGCATCCTGGTAAGTAAGAGGAGAGGCTCCATAGGCTTGATCCTAGGAGAGCTTTAAGTTTCTACATTTCACGCATGTCCCGGGTCAGAGTGGACGATCAACTCTTTATTGGTTATGCTGGAAAGCGTTTGGGACAAGCTGTGACGAAACAGACTTTTTCTCGCTGGATTATTTTGGCCATCTCGGAGTGTTACCGCTTGGCGGGTAAGGACCCACCGGCTGGCTTGCGGGCCCATTCTACCAGGGGTATGGCTGCATCTACTGCCCTGCAGAGGGGAGTTTCTATTTGCAACATCTGTGATGCAGCCACCTGGGCTTCAGTACATACATTTGTACGTCACTATTCCCTCGATTCCATCCGAGGACAGGATCTGGCCTTTGGCAAGGCGGTCCTTTGCTCTATTTGATTGGCAATTCTAAATTTTGATTCTAAATTCTTTCCCTCCTCCTTGCTCTGGTACTGCTTTGGGAGTCTGTCATAGATATGGAATCCCCTCGAAGAACAAGTTACTTTCTTACCTGGTAACGTTCTTTCGATGGGAGGTCCGACGACGTATTCCATATCGCTCCCTCCCTGCCTTCCCAGCTGCAGAATTTCTTTTGCGATTGCAGTTTACGTTGCGCAAGGCTTCGTGTCTGACTGGCAGTTGACTAATGTCACACGTTCTGGGGGAAAAAACTACAACTGAGGCTACGGGCGTCGTGCGTCCTACTTATCACATCGGATGACGTCAGACGTCGGAGGAGGTCCTCGACGACGGCGCATCGACGTCATCCACGCAGGACGCAGACGCCAAAAAAATTTCCGAAGCAGCACAGCTGTGGTGATTACATGTCATAGATATGGAATACGTCGTTGGACCATCCCATCGAAAGAACGTTACCAGGTAAGAAAGTAACTTGATCTTCTCCAGCTTTGGTATCTTTCATGGATTCACATGCGCCCAACTGCCACCCTTGCAGGCAAACCTTGGTTCGGGTTTCCTCTACTGTGGAGTTTAAACTCTGAAGGAAAGCCGCTGGGGGCGGGGGGCTATTTATACCAGACTTCCTATTGGTGCAGCCTGAAGCACCCAAAAAGAACGTCGATAGGACACTAGAGTGTCGAAGTTTTCCATAGGAAAACGGTAGGTTAAAGTTACTGAGGTTTCCCAGCCTGACGACGGGAAATATTCACAGCATGTGAATCCATGAAAGATACCAACGCTGGAGAAATGGAGTTACAGATAAGAACTACTCCCAAACGCACGCATTGCTTACCTAGAATTGTGAAAGCAGCCAAAGTAATAACATCACCACGCTTGTTACTTTGAACCCCAAAGGACCGTCCATCTTTCCCGACCGCTGCTGTTCCCCTCCTGCAAGAATCCCCTCCCTAACATCCCCCTTCGACCCAGTCTTTCACATATTTCTCCAGACAACCCGTGCGTTATACACCTGTTTTCCAGGGCCATACACATATCCACCTCCTCTGCCCACCCACCAGCCAGTCCGGGCCGTTTTTAGCATCCCCCACAGTGATGCAATGACTTTTTTTGACCTAGCCCAGTTCTCATATTTAGTGAACCATGCCACCCCTCCCATCCCCTCCACCCCCAACAGCACACATTTCAGAACTCTGGGGCCCTCGGATCCCAATACTGCTGTCATTCTGTCTATACACCTTTCCCAGAAGGGCTACACCTCTCTACACTCCCACAATATATGGAGGAACGTGCCTCCAGTTCTCCCACACGGGACACATTTGCCATTTTCTATCCTCCCCCATTTGTACAACATTGTGCAGGGGCAGTAGACCCGGTGCGCAATCTTATATTGATGAGGCACAACCTGGTGATAAGCTGATTTCCCTTGGGGTATCAATGCCTCTACCCACTCCTTGGGATTCAATGTGCCCACATTCCTCTCCCATCTGCCCGTGAGTGGGCTAACTCCTGGGACACCACTTGATACAAGGTTGAGGTGACCTTAGTCTTTATTCGTGCGGGAGTAGATTGGCTTCTAAGGGGAGCTTTGTGGTATCTCCTGCAGGTCCGTGAATTGCGATATACTGCGCATGCTGACTGAATATATCTGAAACCTTCGCAGCCCGAAGACCAAACCTCTCCTATAATGCTCCAAACGAAAGGAAGCCAGGGTGCGAATCCTGCCATTCTCCCAATTTTTCAATAACTCATCCCGAGGAGCGAGTTATTCCAAAAGGGCTGACTCAGAGTGGGACCCCCTCATCCTACATGCATGTGCGTTGCAACTCCTACCTGCTGCACATGCCTAGTCATGCGAGAACCAACCCTCTTCTCTCCCTCCCATATAGCATTTGTATCGGAGACCTCCCTGCCATCCAGCCCTGTTCCGCTATGAGGTGCGGTCGGCCTGGCTCCCTTTGCAGACAATCCTTCACCACCCCCAAATCCTCTCCCCAATAGTACCATTGCAAGCACGGCAGACCTATCCCCCTCCCACACATCGCTGCAGAGTTATGAGCGCTATGCGTGACTGTTTGACCCTCTCCCCCACAGGAGCTTTCTGAAAACCTCCTCGATCTTCCGAAAGACCAGCCCAGGAATCGGGAGTGGGGCATTTTGCAACACATGCTAGAACTTGGGCAAAAACATAATCTTAAGGAGGGAGGCCTTGCCCCGCAAGTTCAGCGGAAGGGTCTGCCAGTAGGTGGTTGTGAGCTTACACTGCTTCACTACCGGGTGCAAATTCAGTCTGATAGGTGGCTACTCGACTGAATCCCCAGATATTTAAATCTCATCGTTGATACCAGGTACGGCAGACCTGCAGAATTGCTCTAGGGATAGATGTATAGGAAACTAAACCGATTTCTGCCAGTTGACCTTGAATCCACTGAATCACTGGTATTCCTGCAGGATTCGTGTCACTGTATGGCATGTGCCGGGTGGATCGCCCATGTAAATAAACAAGTCCTCTGCATAAAGGGAGATCCATTCTTCCCATCCCAGGGCCATCAAAAACCTACCCAGTCTGGGCCGGATCTTAGCTCCACCGCTAGCGGCTCCATGGCCAGCATTTAAAGTAAAGGAGAGAAGGGACATCCCTGCCTTGTCCCGCATCCAAATGGAAAATGTTTGTGAGGAGATACCATTGACCCATCCCCCCCTCAGTGAATTCTATAACAAGAGTACACTATTTTGGTAGTTCTCCCCGAACACCATGCGCTGCATTGTGTCCCAATACACTGAGTTGAATGCCTTCTCAAAATCGATACACGGTAAGGCTAGAGGGCCCAAGATAGTGAAGGCTTGGTCCACAGCATATGCACCCCACGAATTTTCATGCTGGTAGGTTTAGCTGGTCGAAACACACACTGGTCGGGGTGAACCAGCTGTCCAATAACCCCCAGTAGGTGTTTCGTTGGGATCCTCCCTAATACTTTTGCCTCCCCATTTATGAGCGAGATTGGCTTGTAGGAGGCAGTGTTCTGGTGGGTTTACCCCGTCTAGTAAGCACTACTATACACACTACCCCTAAATCCCCTGGCAATATACCCTCCTGCTTGCTTTGCTGGACTAACCGATGCATCAGGCCCACCACCACCTCCCCTTATCTCTTCCAGGCCTCCACTGGGAAGCCGTTCGGTCACAGGGACTTCTGTACTGGAGCTGGCATATAGCCATAGCGATCTCTTCATCAGATATATCAGCCTCCAGGTCGGGTCTGTTGTGCCGTCAACTGTGGTAAGACCGCCAGATCAATCGCCCTTGGCCTATCAACCCAGGGTTGCCCCACCGGAGTGTCATATAAGGCCTTGTAGTATGCTACAAATGCCTGTGCCATCTCCACTCCATCTGTGACTGCCTCCCCGTGTCAGTCTGCAGGATCTGCATGAAGTTTCTACATGTTCACTTCTTTCCAGCCACGCAAGCATCTTTCCAGCCTTGTCCCCCACTTCATAGATCTGGCTCCTTTTGTGGTGGTGCACTGGTTTTGTGCTATCTAATACATTGTTAGCATTTCCTGTGCCGTCTGCAGGTGCAGCAGTGCTGCTCAGATTCCGAGTCGTCGTCTTCTTCCACTACCGCCATCTGCTTCATTCACCGCTAGGGTGTGTAGTCTAACCCATGCCACCACCTGAGAAATCGCTTCCCCTTGAGGACCACCTTAAAATCCTCTCAGACTATAACCAGGCAGTCTATGGAGCCCTTTTGCGTTCAAGCCTCATTAGAGAGAATTCAGGGAAACCCAAGTAATGAGTTTAGTCTCCACGTGGTTGGCAGTGATACACGCCCACTCTTTAGTTCCATGGACAGTGGCTGGTGGTCCGGAATCCCCCTAGCCGTGTACATAGCAATAGCGGATAGTAGTCTATGGCTGTCCGACTGCGGAATAAAGAAATAATCCAGCCTGGACATGGAGGAGTGAACCCGCAAGAGAAACGAAAACCCCTTTTCACCTTTGTGCAAACTCTTCCAAGCATCCATCGAACCCATGGCAGTGGCGAATGCACCCAGTTTGGCTGGCATCTCCGGGTTTCTGCTGCCCACCCGAAACCTGTCCAGCCCCATGTCCATGACCTCGTTAAAGTCTCAACCTAGCACCCACATCTGCCTGCCCCATTAGATTCTGAAGGTTGTTGAGCAGCTCCTGTTTACTGAGGAGGTGTGTACACCGCCACCATACCCCAGATGGCCACCCACAGTTCCCCCTCAGGTTAGTACCAACCTCCCTCTGGGGTCCCATCGTG
Organism: Ambystoma mexicanum; assembly: GCF_040938575.1. Lineage (NCBI taxonomy): Eukaryota > Metazoa > Chordata > Amphibia > Caudata > Ambystomatidae > Ambystoma > Ambystoma mexicanum. Next base: position 982,169,664 of record NC_090928.1, on the reverse strand, counting down.
CCTACATGAGGGAAAAGACATCCGCTTGTGCACTAGAATCATAGCACCTCGTGACCCCCCCCCCCTGGCAAAATCTGCATGATGGGCTTTCCTGTAATTTGATCACGCAAAGAACCTGCAGTGCACCCCTGCCAGATGCGTCTCAGTGATAAAGGTGAAATCTGGCTAGTGCGTATTGAGAAACTGAAGGACTAGCCTTCGCTTTATACTGGAACAAAGACCGTTAACATTTGATGTAAAAAATGTGACCCCTTTATCATGTGCCATTCTCCCTGCTAGCCATATGCCCGGCCCTGTGTTCCTGCCCCCCCCCCCCCCCCATGGTCCCTTGTGGACCCTGGTTGAAGCCTCAGTCCTTCTTGCCATTCCCCCATCCCCCTGCCGAGCAGTGTATACCAACCTTAAGCTAACTAGAACAAGCAACTTCCCCCCCAACAGCCCCCCACCCTGCACTTCACCCCACTACTGAAGCGCCTGTTGCCCCCAGTACATGCAAACCTTGCATGGGCTAACTAACTCAAACATGTGTGGAGCACTCTCTGAAACCGCAAAAGAGAACGCCCAACATGGGTGCTTGCCTAGGTGATCTGCAGTCCAAAGGCCAACTTCGTTGAAGGTCATCTGTCTCCAAGAGCGGGCCTGTCTTAAGTCTTATGCGCTATCCACCCAGAGAAAGTCATCCATCCTCTGCCTTTTCCTGGGAGTTGCCCCTTTCCTCTGAAATCTGCGAGTCCTGCAAATGAAGTGGGGCTGAGGACATTGCACCTTCCGGCAGCGATCACTGCGTCTCCTTCCGTGCCTTCTGGGCCGGTGCTGACTGGATAGTGGCACGGGACACTGCTCCCCAGCATTCTAATCAGCTCGCCTTACCGCAGAATGCGCCCAACTTGTATGCAGATGCTCCTTCTATGCCAGACACCTGGTAAGACTTTCAAAGTGTATATACCATCCTTCGCATTCTTGGCCCACTCTATTATGTACTAATGCCCGTGGCACTATTCCCCATACCCACCCGCTTCACCTGATCTACGGGACGAACCTACACTAGGACAATTATATGTACCATGCTCGGAGGCATAACTGCTAATTGTGCGCACCAAGTACGTATGTTTGCCGCTTGTATAGCATATGTGCTGTATGGCTATTACTCGACCATCAACCTGGTGCTCGTAACACGTAGCTAAAAGTTGCACGATAATTTGCTTAGCTTCGTACTTGCACAGTCTTGCCCACTCGACCGTCCCTGGTATCGTGAACCTGTAATAATTTTTGAATCTGCATCCTCTCACCAACTGTTTGTTACTTGCACCTGTAATTGCCTGCTACTATTGTCGGGTGCCCTGCACCATTTGCCTGTAATTGCCTGCTACTACTGACGTGCCCTGCACCATTTGCCTGTATTTGCCTGCTACTACTGACTGGTGCTCTGCACCATTTGCCGGTAATTGCCTGCTACTACTGTCTGGTGCCCTGCACCATTTCCCGGTAATTGCCTGCCACTATTAACCACCTGCCAGCTTATTGCATCTGTATTTGCCCACCCTGCCCAACTCAGCGGCCGGTCCCAACTGCACCCATCACTAGACATCCTAGGATACGACATGTTGCTGTGGATTCTTGCCAACATCTACCTCGCCTACCTTATTACAGGGCATCTACCCAATACTCAGTGCGCCCTCCCCTCCAGTATGACCAAGACCTCCCACCACCCTATCCCACACCCTTACACAATGCCACATAGCACAATACCACTGACCCACCTCCTTTCCCCCGCCCCTGCCCACGCATAACACCTCAACTGAACTCACTGATTTCTCCACCAATCCTTACCTTCATGACCCAGCGTTGTGGCTCAAACACTTGGCCACTAAACCCACACCTAACCAACCTTGCACACTCCTACTCAGGAATGCCAGACTTGGATCTAGATTGCCTAGTGTACCATGCGTGCCACCTTACCACCAGCACACAGTGCATCACGCAGATGTTAACCAACCACCCCGTGACTCCCTCCATTGGAAAAACTAAAGGGAGCCCTCATCAATGCCAGATCCCTCACGGCCCACTCCCTTGATATCAATGATCTCATCCCTGTCCAAAACCTAGACTTCATTGCTATCACTGAAACATGGCTGCACGCAGCCTCAGGCCCCCTTCTCGCCCTTGCTATCCCCGACGGCTACACCATCCTCAGAAATGACCGCCAGTCGAACCTATCCAAAGGGGCGGAGTTGCCTTCATACACAGGGATACTATCACAATGAGAATCATTCCCAACACCAAACTTAGTTTGTCAGAATCATTATCAGTAAAACTATCCCTCTCACTCACCAATACAGCAACATTACATCTCATATACAGACCACCAGGTCCACTCGCTTCCTTCACAGATGAGATTACCACTATCCTAACCGACAACACTAAGCCTAACTCACGGGTGATACTACTGGGTGGCATCTGACCCAAAGATCCAATGGCCGCTGAGGTATCTAGCATCCTCACTAACCTAGTTTTCCAGCAATGTATTTTTGAGCCCACCCCCAACAAGGGTAGAACGCTAGACTGGATTGCAGATCTCGATTGCAATACAGCGATAGGTTCTAATAATGATATGGTGGTCAGACCAGGCACATGCAGTATCTGTCACCTTCCAGCCACCAATCCCTTACCTAAACCTACCATAGCCCCATCCATTCCCACCAGGAACAAAAGACATTACCAGGGACAAACTTCTCCCGCTCATTTTACCCATGCTAAATATCTATGCCGCCCAGCACAATGACCCAACCGTCTTAGTAGACACCTACAACCAAACATTGCTCAAAGCCATTGACCCCTTAGCACCACTCAAAGTTCGGAAACCCAAACAACGAGCCCACCCGCAACTTAGAGTTCTGGGCAAAGAAAAGCGCGAGGCTGAAGCACTTTGGGAAAGTCTCCCTAGCGGGGCCAACAAAGACCTCCTTCTCATCACATCCCTCAATTACAAGGAAGCAATCCTGCAAGCCAAGAAAGACTTACAACCAGCGCATATCGCAAGCTGAATCAAACACGAAGGAGCTATTTAAAATTCTCAAAGAATTAGAATTTCCCGTCTTCCGCCCTGGATACCGACTGCCAAGACAGCACATGGTGCAACAACATCCAAAATGCTCTTCTTACCAAAATCACCACCCTACAAACCAAAATCAATGCCAAACAGAACTCCCTTCTGACAACCTCCCCAGCTAAATTCCCCACGTCCAATAAGGCCACTCCCTACCCATTTAGCTTCGTACCTCTCACCATCCATGAGGTCGGAAAAAATCATAAATAACCTAAAACCGACCAACTGCCAAGGTGATCCCTGCCCTGCTCCCATCATTAAAGAATCGGCACATGACCTTGCTCCTTTCATAATCACTTTCATCAATTCCTCCTTTCAATTGTTCCCAACAACCTGAAGGACGTCTGGGTTATCCCCCTATTAAAAAACCCACACTAGACCCAGAGATACCGTCCAGCTATAAACCCATCACCATGGTCCCGTTCCTTCTAAAAATTCTAGATCGAGCAGCATACCTACAGATACAAAACTATCTTGAAACCAATAATCTCCTTGGCACAAGACAATCTGGTTTTAGACCCAAGCATGGGACAGAAACTACCCTCCTAGATCTTAAAACCCAAATTGAGGACATAAAAGCCAATGGCAAATTGGCACTCCTTCTTCTGGACCTCTCGGCAGCTTTTGATCTAGTCAATCACCAAATTCTATGCCAGCATTTGAAATCAGCTGGCCACTTCTCCAATAATGCCACTAATTGGATCAGCTCTTTTCTTGACAACAGATACATGAGTTTTCTCACCTACCTCTTCTGCGGACCCTGCCCCAGTCCCATGTGGAGTCCCTCAAGGGTTCTGTGTATCTCCCACACTCCACAATGTATTCACCAAACCTCTATTTGACGTGCTTGACTATCTGGGTGTCACCTACACTAATTACGCTGATGACACCCAGATACTCATCCCTTTTACTGGTGACTACATTGTAGACTCCAAAGCACTGAATGACATCTACCAAGTAATTCAAGCTTGGATGGCCCAACATGAGCTTTGTCTCAATGAGGACAAGACAGAACTCCTCATCCTGGGCACACAACAAAGACTCAATAAGCTGAACCCTTTGTTCAGCTATTTTAACATTGATGGTAGTTACATCAAAGTTTCCAAAGACACCAAAACCTTGGGCATCTACCTGGACTCTACACTCTCCTTAAATAGACACACAAACGCTGTCGTCGCTGCCTCAGCCTACACATGCAAGCAGATCACAGCCTGCCGCCCTTTCCTTTCCACCCAAAACTGTATCACCCTTGCTAGGACATTAGTTATGTCCAAACTCGATCACTGCAACACACTTTACCAAGGCATTAACCAACGCAACCTCAAACTCCAGATCACCCAAAACAGCCCTCAACATTACTAGATCTGCACACATTTCGGAAACTAGGAAGAGTTTACATTGGCTCTCAGTCGCACAAAGGATATCTCTGAAATCCTGGTCTCTCACCTACTAATGCATAAACAACCAGGCCCCCCATCTATCTAGCCTCGCGATTCACTCAGCATGCTCCTACTCGATCACTCGGATCCGCCCATGCACACGGCCTCACGATCCCGAGATATAAGCTTCAGACAGCCGGAGGTGCTAGCTTCCCAGTTCTGGCGGCCAAACTCTAGAACACAACGCCTCTTACCATTAGAACCTTACCTTCATTCAACTTACTCAAACATAAAGCGAAGCTTTGGCTAGCTACCACATCTGACCAACTGTCTCATGCCATTTCATCGCTGCCACCTCAGTACCTGCACTACTTTGTACCACCAAATATCTGCTTCACTGTAAATGTAACCTTGTATGTATGTATGTATGTACTGTCTGAAGATATGCGCCCGGTTGCCCTCAGGCCCGGTGCGCTATACAAATAAAATAAATACAAACACTACCAATGTGGAGAAACAGTTAAATAGAAGGAGGGGTCCCAGTCACGCTGCGCCAACAAAGTTGCAAATTAGGCTGTCTCTCCATTCAACAATAAACTCAAGACTTCAATTCCTAATTTGCAACTTTCTTGGCGCAGCGTGACTGGGACCCCTCCTTCCGTTTGACTTGTAATTGCAGTACGCAGGCGGGCTCCCTCGGAGTACCAACAAGATGGCGTTGCTGCAGGGAGTCACTTTGGACTCTGCCAGGTCTTGCTTCTCCGCACCGTTTTTTACCGGGAAAGCTGCCAGCTGGCCATAATCCACTCTGTCAATTTAGTGTTGTCTTGCCCCCAATTTTAAACTCTTCAGCCAGCATATTTCTGCAGGATTTATGGCAGCCTCGCCGAGCACTGTGGGCTTGCTTCTACATTCCTCTGCTGTTCGTCCCCAAGCTGTTTTGCAGGGTTTGTGATGGCCTCCTTATGTTTGTCACTGGCAAGTCTTTTTCAAAGCCTCACTGAAGACTTAAAGTGCTTTTTTATGTTCTGACTCAAGTAGTGCATGTAACTGCCATGACAGTGGTAGTGTCAAGTGCCCCATTTTGTTCCTAGGCGAGTCCCTCACCCAAAAAGTCAGTCACAGGCTGATGGCAGCTGTGTACTTTTAATTTGCTTACTCCACAGTGTAGCTTTTTTTTTTAAGCATTAGTAGCCACTTGTCCTAAATAAGCATTATAGTGCTTTTTAAGTCCTGTGACTTGCCAGCTTTTTCTTTTTAGCAAAACACTCACTGATAATGCACACCTAGGAAGGTTGTATGTTGAATAGGGTAAATAAGAATGAGCTAACATGGGGTGCAGGGGAGAACATGTCAACCCTGGCACAAGGTGGGGCGTCAACAGCAAAGGAAAGTGTTCCAATGAATGAGGACTCTTGCGTCCCCTGTACACCACTAGACTGAGTTGCAGTCTAGATTTGTTACCATTTTTTAAATTTTTGTATTTTATATTAATGCTTTTAGTTTATATTCAAACAACAACACACTTTTGCATATAGAAAAAACACAAAATTAAAATAACATTTCCTAAAACAATTAAAAATCCCTTTCCCTACTATGTTTGAATAAAAAGGAAAAGTTTGTCAGTGTCAAAAGTTAGAGACATGTACCACTATTTATATATACTGGTAACATGGCATATTTCTACTTATGACATCTGAGTTTGCCATATGGAATCCCTTTGTTAGTAAACAATATTACATATCTACTCCATTGCCTTTTGCCATATGTGATGGGCAGCAGCATTGTATACTACAGATTCTGCCCCTTTCAGGTCCGAACAGAATTGGTCCCTGGTTAGGTTCTCCATATTCCTGATATGCCCACCATAGCCTTTGGTATAGAGGGGCTTCATAGCTGTGCAAGCAGTTGGTAGATGTCGTGTTGTTTCCACCTCTGTATCACAATGTCTACACATTATGTCGTCAACTTGGTGTTCAGTCCTGATCCACTTGTTCATATATTCTTTAGTCCCCAGTATATTCAATCTTAATTGTAATGTGAAATGCCTCCGAGATGGGTTAGACCATTTTGTTAAGTAGGTTCTAGGTTTTCTCCCTTCAAATACTTGATGAGAGTACTCTATGTATTTACTCAACTTAAACAAGTTGTCAGTGTCTTTTATCTTCTCCACTTCCCTGGATTTCTTCTTGATTAGACTCATAATCGGGTCGTTTGCATACTGATCCTACATTTAGACCCAGTGACCGTAAATAGGCTTCCGTAAAAATACTCATTATTGTTAAAATAATTGGGATGTGCGCCTTTTGTTATTTTTCCCATTAACTGAAGCAAGGTTGTGCCGGCTGGCCCGGCTAACCCTTTACTGATTTTTAGGTGTAGGAGTGATTTTCTAATGGCCCCGCTTGAATATAAGGACTCTAGGCCATACTCCAGTCTCAGGGCCCCCACTGGCACTCCCTTAGGCATGTTCATTATGGACTGAAAAATGTTACCCTCCAGTTTGGGTAACCACCCGATTTCCTTTTCTGGCAGTGTCTCAAGTGCATACAGTATCACTGGACTCGCACTAGATTTGTAGGAAGCCTTCTATGTTTCCTCCACCTTTTTTCTCCACGTAGGTTTTTATAGCTAACCACCTTCTCCATATCTTTGTTACGATGTATTCTTTGTTTTGCGATACTGATGGTGTTGCCCACATGGGAAAGCCCAGATATAGCATATCCGTTGCCCTTTCCAATTTAATACCTTCCAAATACCATTATAGTGTTTTTAACTTTCTGTTGGAGTCTTTAAGACACATTTCGCTTGTTTTATTCTTGTTTATGATCATGGGGTTCTCTTTAGCATAATATTCCAAGGCATTCAAGGAGCGCACAGGCCTATTTGTGTCTGATCCAAGATGATTATATCGTCGGCATAGGCCATTATAACCACTTTTATGCCGATTATAGTAAGTGGAAAGTTTCTTATCAGTTAGGGCTCAGTCCATGTCCGTCATGTAGAGGTTATACAGGATAGGACCCAGGGCACATCCCTGTTTCAGTCCCTCTGTAGTTGCGAAGAATTTTGTCATTAATCACTCTTGATTTAGTGGGACCACCACTGTAGTATTTTTATATAGCTACTGTATAAAATATCGTTCTCCAGCATGGGGTCTGGCATGGATTCACATGCTCATGAATATTCCCCGTCGTCAGGCCGGGAATCCTCGGTATAGAAAAAAATCAGTATCAGTTTCGTTTCTGATCTGTCTTTCTTAGTAGTAACCAATCACTGGTCTCTGGGTCATACTGCCCCCAGCCAATGACTGCCCTCTCCATAAGCCCCGCCTCTGGCAGCCGTCCTCAAATTTTTACCGCACATTCAAGTGTTGGGAGTCCTCGTGCTGTAGCTCTCGAGCTTTTGCTACGTTTTCGTGCTTTTTCAGGAGATTTTTCTCATTTTTCAGTTAAATAGAGCCTCAAGCTCCACCGTTTCTACATCCGATCAACGGGGATCCGTTTCGGAGTTTTCTACGCCCCTCAAGGGTGAAGATTTCGTTGAGTTACGCTTTTGGAGGATTCCAGAAGTTCCGAGGCCTACCCCGGACATGGCCCAGGAGAAAGGAAGCTCGACGCCCGGGAAGCTGTTCAGGACCTGCCCTGGATGCCAGCTTCAGAATGTTTTCAAGGAGGATGAGCATTCGTTATGCCTCTACTGTCTCCATGAGGACAAGACGCACATGGAGAAGGACTGTGCGTTTTGTGGGAACATGTCGGAGCGGACCATGAAGGATCGCCACCTCCGTCTCGCGAACTGGCTGGAAGGGAAGAGCCCGTCGGGCGAGAAGAAGAAAAAGAAGTCCGAGCGGTCTTCTAAGTCCTGTGAGGGCACAACGGGGGCCCAACAAAAGGCCAAGCACCGCGAGTCCGCGGGCACCGGGAGCGCCGAATGGTAGTGCTCCTTGGCTGCCAGGCAGGGCGCATCCTCCCCGGCGCCATCAACCACAAGCCAACGCTCTGGCTCGGGTAAGAGGAAGTCCGAGAACCCAGCGAAGCTTCTGGAGAGGCCCCGGTCGATCTCGAAGATTCCGGCAGAGGGGGAGCGAGGCTCGCACTCTCCCCCCCAAGGTGAAGGCCCCAGGCATACAGAAAGTGACGATGGCCTTAATTCACCCTGCTAAGACCTCAATTGAGGATGTTGCAGCGGCCCTGGCTCAGCCTGTGGAGGCTACGCCAGTGGAGGCGACCTCAGAACCCAGTCTCCCTGCCACCGCGGAGGGAGTCGTCTTTCAGGCCCATTGAGAAGACCCCCACAAAGTCCTCGTTGGAAAAGGTGGGGGAGGGGCAGGTGGCCATCGTGGATACGGACACGACCTCTGAAGAAGATCTCATCGAAGTCGTGGAAGAGGCCCAGCCCATCGGGAGGGATCCCGACGAGGGCGACGACGAGAGCCACGGTGTCGCCGACAAGGTTTCTCAAGAGCCCTCGCGCCCGTCGTTTCCGGCGCCGCAGGACACTTCGGCGGCCATTTTGTCAGCGATTCAGTCCATATGCTCGGAGATAAGGACAAGGTCGTGTCCCTCAACTACTGTTGGAAGTAAGGGCGATGCTCAAGAAGGGTGCCATCAAGCTCGTCCCAAAGAGGCTTCAGGGCTCCGGAGTTTACTCAAGGTACTTCCTCGTAAAAAAGAAGACAGGAGGATCGCGCCCCATCCTGGACCTGCGACGACTGAACAAGTACATGAAGGCACAGAAGTTCCGGATGGTCACCCTCCAACACGTGCTGGGACAGCTGGAGGAGGGCAATTTCCTGTCGTTGGTCTTGGAGGATGTGTACTTCCACATCCCCATTCTAAAAAGACTCGAAGGTTCCTCAGGTTCGTGGTCCAAGGGCGGCACTACCAGTTCAAGGCCCTCCCGTTCGGATTGAAGTCGGCACCCACGGTGTTCACCAAGTGCCTCGCACCGGTGGTGGCGCGGCTGCGCCTACAGGGGATCCACGTCTACCCCTACCTGGACGACTGGCTCATCCGGACAAGGACAAGGAAGCTCGCCGTGGAGCACACTGCGAAGACCGTCCAGCTGCTCACAGACCTGGGATTCTCCATCAACTTTCCAAAATCCCACCTGGTTCCGTCGCAAGTCGCCCTGTTTCTGGGAGCCAAGCTCGACACAGTGGCGGGGCTGGCCTCGCCGTCGGAGGAAAGGACCAGGACCATTCTGGGCAAGGTGCAGCGTCTGCTGGCCACGGACATGGCCAGGGTAAGATCTATCAAGTCCCTCCTCGGGATGATGTCCTCCTGCATTTATCTGGTGCGCCTTTGCAGGCTTCGGATGCGCCCCTTACAAGAGTTCCTTGATGCCCGCTGGGTCCAGTCGACGGGCAGCTTCGAGGAGAGGATCCCTCTCAACGAGACGTTCTGTCAGGTGATCCGGTGATGGGGTACCCGCTCTCATCTGTTGGCGGGCACAGACTTTCAGACCCCAGCTCACCAGGTGACGGTGACGACGGACGCCTCCCTGGAAGGTTGGGGAGGACACTCCGGAGATCTTCACGCGAGAGGCCTTTGGCTCCGGGAGGAGAAGTCACTCCAGGGCAAAGTGGTGAGGATCTTCACCGACAACACCACCACGATGTTCTACATCCGGAAGCAGGGCGGAACCAGATCCTCGGCCCTATCCAAGGAAGCCCAGGATCTGTGGCATTGGGCCGTCGCCCAAGGGATGTTTCTGGTGCCTTTTCATCTGGCAGGAATAAAAAACACGATCGCTGACTCACTCAGCAGAGAGCTGCGCTCGTGCCACGAGTGGGAACTACGCCAGGATCAAGTGGATCGACTTTTCCGACGATGGGGCGAACACCAAATCGATCTCTTCGCGACGGTGACGAATTCCAAGTGTCAGAGGTTCGCCAGCAGGTTCCCCCAGCCGAGGAACATGGGCGATGCTTTCTCGTTCCCCTGGGACGGCCTATTTCTTTATGCGTTCCCTCCACTGCCGTTGCTGCTCCGGCTCATCAACCAACTCAAGAGGTCCAGGTGCAGGATGATCCTCGTCGCACCGGCGTGGCCGAGACAGATCTGGTTCCTGGACCTTCTGGACTTGTCAACGTCCACACCAGTCAAGCTGCCGACGGACGCAGACCTTCTCTCCAGAGAAAGAGGCGCCATTCTTCACCACAACCCAGAGTCGCTGAACTTGCAGGCCTGGCTCCTGCAGCACTAGAGTTTGGAGGGTACGACATCCCGGCCGACTGCAGAGAGGGTCTTGCAAAGGCCAGGGCGTCCTCAACTCTCAAGTGCTACGGACATAAATGGAAGTAGTTCTCTGTCTGGTGCCGTGCACAGAAGATTAACCCTCTGCGGATTACGGCCCCCCCAAGTATTGCCGTACCTACTGTCATTGGCCAAGGCTGGACTAGCTCACGCTTCCATCAAGATACATCTGGCCGCCATCTCACGATGCACCAGAACTACGGGACAGGCGTCCTTGTGCTCTCATCGAGTGGTGAAGGAATTTATGAAAGGATTGTTCCGATCATTCCCGCCGGTGAAGGCCCGTGCCCCGACGTGGGAGCTCAACGTGGTGCTGACCAGGCTCATGGGGCCCCCATTTGAGCCTATGCATTCAGCACCATTGAAGTTTCTGTCGTGGAAGACAGCGTTCCTCGTGGCCATCACCTCCGCACGAGTGGGAGAGATCCAGGCCCTATCTTGCAAGCCTCCAGACTTGACTTTTCATGACACGAGGGTGGTGCTGAGGACGCACCCCTCCTTCATGCCCAAGGTGCCGTCGGACTTCCACCTCAGCCCTTGGTGTTGCCAGTTTTCTCTCCCGTTGCCTTTGACGCCGACCGAGGGGACTCTGCACTCACTGGACGTAGCTAGAGCGCTGAAGTTCTACGTGGACCGCACAAAGTGTTTTCGGAAGACATCACAGCTGTTTGTGAACTTTGGGACTGTGAATCAAGGGAAGGCTCTCTTGAAGACTTCCATTTCCAGATGGCTCTCCGGCTGCATCATGCACTGTCACCGGTTGGCAAACCGACCGCTGCCCGGCCGTCCGAGAGCCCATTCGACCAGAGCGATCGCTGCTACCACGGCGTTCCTGTCTGGTGTGCCCCTGCTGGACATCTGCAGGGCGGCGACGTGGAGGTCGACGCACACCTTCACAAGATTCTACTGCGTCGATCGGGACTCCAGGGGGGAGTCCAGGGTCGGCCAAGCAGTGCTGCGCAACCTGTTCGCTTAAGGTGAGCCTGTTGCCACCTCCATGGTTGTGCATGTGTGTACTGCTATGTATTCTCTTATTCATGAGCATGTGAATCCATGCCAGACCCCATGCTGGAGAAGGAACAAGTTACTTACCTGTAACTGTTGTTCTCCAGCATGGGTCTGGCATGGATTCACATGCGAACCCTCCCGCCTACCCCTCTGCGGCTCTTCACTTGGTCATGCTGCCACTGTACGCGCTACCAAATCTGAGGATGGCTGCTAGAGGCGGGGCTTAGGGAGAGGACAGTCATTGGCTGGGGTCAGTATGACCCAGAGACCAGTGATTGGTTACTACTAAGAAAGACAGATCAGAACCAAAACTGATACTGATTTTTTTCTATACCTAGGATTCCCAGCCTGACGGGGAATATTCATGAGCATGTGAATCCATGCCAGACCCATGCTGGAGAACAACAGTTACAGGTATGCAACTTGTTCCTAGCACCGGGTCAATACCCTAAACCTTCAGTTTGAACCATAGTGTATTTCTGGACACCAGGTCGAAAGCGTTAGAAAAGTCTATGTAACAGCAATATAGTATGTTATAGGGCGTATTGCTCTCAGAAATTGCAGAGTTGTGATATTGGTTGTTCCGTAACTCTTCCTGAAACCCGTTTGAAATTGGCTCAGTATATTCTTTTTTTTCTGCCCATATATTCATTCATTCGTTAAAATGCAAGTATAATTATAACCAACAATTCAAAGTAGGAAACAGTTCAAAGATAAACAAATAGTTCATTTAATAGTAGAATCCATACATTAGAGCTCTATGCGTCTAAGGATTTCCCCCTTCATCAGAGGCAGAATTATTTAATTCCAGAAAATGTCAATCTTCCTTTTCTACAAAGTAAACACAATGTATTTAAAGAATAGGTAATCCTATATCACACTTGTTACAGGACCTTCTTAATCACAAGTATCGAGGCACCAATCTCCCTTCTTTAGGAGTCTTTATTCACCTGGATTGTGGTGGTGGTCAATGCTTGCAGAGTAAAAGCGTTCCTTAGTGGGGAAAAAAAACGTTCTTCAGGTAGGTTTCTGCATTGAAATCGATGCCGCGCTAAAAGTGAGAGGTATAATCTAGCCAGATTATGGTCTGGATTCATTACTAAAAGGTAGCTGGGTATGAAGCGCTCATGCATGCCAATCAAAGTAGACAGGATCCTTACCTATAGGATGAATGGAAGGCTAAGGTCAGTCGTCTTCACGTGATGGAAAAAGTCTATCCACAGATGGTGAAATCTAAATATGCCTGATAAGAGTCTTTCTTTTTGTTTAGTGTCCTTTCTTTTATCTCGAACCTCACATCCACGTACCTGTGTGCTATTGCTGCATATGTTTCCTCCTGTAAAAGCCACCTCAGGCAAAATGGGACCTCAATGTGGTGCTCAACGCCCTTTGACAAAAGTTCCTTACTTAGGTGACCCATTTGGTCGCCATCACTTCAGCAACAATTGGCGAAGTACACACTCTGCATTGAAAAGTCCTTGCTTTCCATAAAATAAAGTGGTTCTTGGTGCACATCCTTCTTTTATTCTTAAAATCATTTTGGAGTTCCACATTAATCCATCCATTACCCTGCTGGTGTTTTTTCCGAACCCTTCTTCAGACGCAGAACCGGTCCTACACAACCTAGACGTGAGGGCTCTTGAGTTCTATCTTGAAAGGATAAATAACTTGCATCTTTCCATGTTTTTGTAACATTTGGGAATGCCACAAAAGGAACAAAGGCCTCTAAGGCTACAATTTCCTGCTGGATATTTTCTTGTATCGTGGAAGCCCACACAGTACAATGCCTGCAGGCTCCCAAGGGCATCCACGCCCATCTATTGCAGGATAAAGCTACATCTGTGGCTTTCCAAAAGTATGTTCCCTGGGAAACCACCGCCAATGTGGCCACTTGGGCCTCTCCCTCTGCGTTTTGTAAAGATTACTGTCTTGAACCCAGTTCTAGGGCTGACCCCTGTTCGTTCAGGTGGTCATCAGAAATCTCTTTAATTAGTGGATTTTAATTCATCCACCCATTATCTATTCATCAGTGCTTGGGAATCTCCGACAAGTAGAGGAAAGGTGACTGGGCATAGGAGTGAGAAAGTTACTCACTGTAGTGACCAACGTACTCCTAATTCATAGTCCCGTTTCCTTCATACAGTCACCCGCTATCCCCTCTAGGAAATAAAAGTACCTTTTAGTTGCTAATGTCTACCAACCTCGGCGATCGAATAGGACTGAAGGGTTGCGCTGAGTGGGGTTCAGGAAGGTGGGGCTAGTAGAGCTGGCCCCACGTAGTAAGAGAGAGGACAATGTTTTTGGATGCTACCAAAAAGTTCTCGGGTTCCCTTCCCAAAAGCTAGAATATTCCACAAGTATGGCGAAAAGGGGAATATGGACGATGTGTTAGTCACTACTGCATATTGTCGGTGCTAGACTGAGGAGTACATTCTTCCAGCCACGTGGTCCCCTGGAACCATCTGTTAACTACGACATAACCCACTTAAATGCACAACTTCTTGAAACAACATAACTATACTATAGGTGTATTCTTTCCACATAGCATCAGCTCATCGGTGGTGCTAGTCCATACAAGGTAATGAAATTCGTTATCAACGGATGAGGCTTCTTAATTGCGTGAAAGAAAATAAAGTGACATTGCTCTGTATGCAATTATGTGACTACTGAGCGGGCATTAATGTACACCAATAAGAACAAACTACCACACCAGTCAGAAATGTAAACATGACTTGTATAGCATTACAGCTTAGTGTCTGAGCGCGAACGATCATATGCTGCTGCTAATGTATGTAAGTAACATAAAGGCAACAGGGATTAGTGAACATTGAGTTATATACAAATTGCAAAACATGGGGGAAAAGCAAGGGCAGACTGCACAGAAACGGCATGTCGGGCGGGGCAATACAGTGCTTTCTGTGACGGCTGCTAAATGAGAATAGATGGTATTCACCTGAAATGCATTGCAATCAGCAGGTTAGTTTTAAAGAAAATATGGAATAAGTCAAAGCACCAATCTGATTAATAACCTGCAGGCGTGTCACTTAACCCTGCATGCAGAGCCCTACTTGAAAGTGACAAGCAAGCAAACCACCTATACTTTTCAGTGACACACTGTGGCCTTACACTAACCAACACCGCACCCCCTTTCCCCCCCCCCATAACAATCTCATGCAAAGCTCCAGCCTCACGATCAAAACGAACAACCAAAATGTCAAAAATTACGCCTTCTGACGTTCTTAGCCCAAAATGATTTGCATAGCATTTTTTGCTAACCAAAGATAACATTTTAAAAATAATGTAAATTGCACACCACTGAGGTAGAGTATGATATGGCATCTATAACGCGCCTAAGTGTTTCAAGGCGCGACGAGGCAAGGGAGGGGAACAAAGGGAGGACAGACAACGATCCTACTAGGCCAGGTGTCATTCAGATCGTGCAAGTGCGTGGAAAGGGGGCAGGGACAGTGCAGTACATGGGAATGGATGAAACGAATAGTAAAGGCCAGCAGGTGGCAAGTGCATGGGGGGGGCAGATATCAGGTGTCAAGGGCTGGTAAGGGGACTGTAGGGATACGGAACAGTCACAAGTGTGGGAGTTGCCTAGGAGGGCATTGCAGGTGTGTGACACTGGCTGGGGAGGAAACCTGGGCCATAGATCAGAGGGTGTCCAGGTAGCCAGTGCAGTTCAGGTAACAGCAAGGAGGTCAGCAGAGGAGAGAAGGAGAAAAGGAAAAAGCAAAGAGAAGGGTTTTGAAGTGCTTCCGGAACCGGAGATGGTTCTCCTCAAGTTAAAGGGAGGCTGGGAGGCTGTTCCAGAGGGAGGCACCAGCCGAAGAAAAAGATCTACCACCAACTCATTGCTTGGAGAAGCGGCTGACCCTAAGGGAGTTGGAGGCGCATGAGCGAAGAGCTCGAGGAGGAAGATATTTAAGAAGAGAGAGTTGAAGGTATTGAGGCCCCAGAAGGCCTTGTGGATGATGCAGAGGGTTTTGAACGTAATCCTCCCAGCCACTGGGAGCTAGTGCAGAGATTTCAGTCCTGGAGAGATCCGATCCCTGGGCTTGAGGCCAAGGACCAGTCTCGCAGTCCTGTTCTGGATGAGTTGCAGAGGGCAGAGAGTAGAAGCAGGCAGATTTAGAAAGAGGCTGTTGCAATAGTCCAGCCTAGAGAGAACCAGAGATAGAGACAGTGAGCTTCTGGGGCAAGGAGAGGAAAGGAATTAATGCCTCTGAGGAGGTACAGCTGGTAGTGTGACTTCTTGGAGACGTCGGATATGCGAGGAGAGAAAGAGAGTGTGGAGTCAAAGATGACCCCAAGGTTTTTTGCCTTGCAGGTGGGAGCAGGAAGAGGGCCAAGAGAGGCCGGCCAGAGAGTTACAGGAAAGAAGGGAGTGGGTGTGCCGATGAGGAGAATCTGTCTTACTGGTATTAAGGCAGAGGTCATTGGCAGGGCACCACTCCTGCATAGCAGACGGTCAGAGCTGAGGGTAGCAGAGGAGGAGGCCGAGGGGAGCCTGAAAATGAGCTGGGTGTCATCCACATAGCACAAAGTTGGGGCAGAGAGCGGCAATGCAGTGGGCAAGGAGTGCCAGGCATTGGTTGAACAGCCAGGGAGAGAGGTTGGACCCCTGGGGGACACCACAGGTAGAGAAAAAGATAGCAGAGAGGAAGGACCCAAGTTGGACCTGGGAGGGTCAGAGAGGAAAGAAGTCAGCCACGCCAGAGCCTGACCAGTGATACCCAGGTTATCACAGACAGTTGAGCAGGATGGCACGGTTGACGGTGTCAAAGGCAGAGAGGTCAAGCAGGATGAGGACGTAAGGGGTGTTAGATTCAAGGTTGGAGAGCAGGTCTTCATGGATTTTCAGGAGAGCAGTTTCCGTGCTTCTAGCAGCTCTGAAGCCAGACTGATGGTCATGAAGACAACCAACAGATTCAGTGTGGAGATTAAGCTGGGAGATGGCCAGTTTCTCCAGGAGCTTGCCCAGGAAGGGAGTGATGGAGATTGGGCGATAGTTAGCCGGGCAGGAGGGGTCGGCAGAGGATTTCTTAAGAAGAGGGTGCATAAGGGAGTGCTTCAGGGGGATGGGAAGACTCTGTAACGCTCACCTGATTCCCGCAGAGGCGCCGGTCTTGACTGGGTGAATACCGTATCTTCAAAGGTGATGTGTAACACACGGTTGGCTCTTTGGGCTGGACCTCTGTGCACTGTATGTCTGACTCGAAGAGTAAGATGTCTGCAGATAGAAAATATGGGATTAATGAACTGGGGTTATTGGGTGCCTCTCTCCTCTTCCCTTTCTCTTCTCCTGTAGAACCCCAATGGTTAACGCCCTCACCTTAGGTAAGTGAACGCTGAGCTCTCCATCTGCCTCGGGGCAGGGTGCCGTAACCAGTTTCTTCACTGGATAAGGGTGCAGGCCTCTTGACCTCAGAGGACTGCTGTCCGTCGTTAACTGCACGAACGGTAAGTTCTGGGCACTTCAAATGTCTTAAAAGTCTTTTGTAATGATATCTCTTGTTTTGCAGGGTTCCGGCGATGGCGGATGGCGGGCTGATGAGAGTTGAGGATCGAACCCGCGTGAGGAATAGAAGCGCCTGGAAGCACGTAAGTAAGCGCTTGTAGCCTGCTTCACGATGCGCACTAACTGTCCCTTTTATCTTGCAGGTACAAGTTCGGAGCTTTAGAGAAGATGAAGGGTGCTGGAATACCCACTGGATTCGGCGTGGGAAGGAGTAAGGGCACGTGAGTAATAAGGTTGCCCAATGTCTTTAAACGCACCTTCTTTTGTCTTTCAGATGCGGGATGCAGCGCCGAAGGCCTCCGGAGCGTGCGAAGAGCTGGTAAGCTTTTGTCTTTCAGATGCCGGAATGCAGTGCGAAGACCTCCGGAGCATGCAAAGAGTAGGTAAGCCTTTGTCTTTCAGATGCCGGAATGCAGCGCGAGGCGTTGGTGACAGCCGATGGACCAGGTAAGAGATGAGCTGCCCCTGAAGACCGTAGTGCTAACCTGTTCTTTCCAGGATGGTAAGCCTTTGTTCCCTTAGGCCCAGGATCAGAAGCAGAAGACACGATGAGCGTTCTGCTGCAGAGAATGCAGAATAACGCAAAGCAAGATTCATCCATCAGGTGTGGTTTAAATAGCCTCCTGTAGTGCTTAGGTGTCTCCTTCCACAGCCACGCCTAGGTAAGAAAAGTTCCTGCTTTCCAGAAGAGTTCCAGTGTTCTGAACCTAGGGAGTGGCTCCTGCCCCACCCAACAGGAAAAGTAGTCCCAAACAGAAGAGGATCAGGGGTTCAACTGGCAGGTAAGTAAGCAGCATGGTCTGCTGCAGGTAAGTCCACCCAAGAATTATGAGCCCGGCGCTTCCAGCGCTGGGACTGGGCATCTTTATGAGCCTGGTGCCACTGGCGCCAGGACAGGGTCCAAAAGGTCCCAATTGGGACTGGCTGGCACTCGGAACCGGGGTTATGGGTCTGCTTCCAAGGGAGTCGGGCAAGTCCTGATCTTTTGGAAGCAGAGATCATGACAGACTCCAGTGGGGAAGGAATGATTGCATAAATCAGCCAGGGTAGGAGCCAGGGAGTCAATGTGGTCCTTGATGGTTTTGAAGGAACAGGGGGTGAACCTGTTTTGACGAGACTGTTAGGCAGAATCCTGTGCAGTTCCCTTAGGGAGCACTACATAAGATTAGGACTACAGGTGAGAGCAATAAATCCCCTTTGGTATCAGTCTGTACCACAAAGATTTAGTTGAGCAGTCGGACTTATCTCAAGAGGGAGATGAGCAGTATTCAGGGTTTACACAATAGGCCTTCAGTACTATGGAACAATGAAACACTGACCAAAGCTTTGTAGTAAAAGAATATATATATATATTTCTGAGGCTTGTGGAATCTGCTTAGATCACATGCTGTGCATAGGCCGACATCTAGTGGAAGCTGCGGAGTATTACAGTTTGTTTTTCGAAAGTCGAAAATGGGCGTCGACACAGGCGTGCCAGTAATACTATCCCTAGTGTGACGTCCACTGTACCCAAGATCCCTCACGCGTGTAGGATCCTCAGATTGTTTTTTTCCGCCATACTGGTCGGAAGCATCTTGCGGAGTTCCCTGGCCTTAGCCATACTTTTGCTGTTATTATAATTTTAATTCTTATTCATTCCCTTCCCCACCCCAACGTCGACCCTCAACCTCGACGACGGCTGGAGAAGTCATCGACCGTCGACTGCTGCACGACGGATCTGGGCCTCGGTAGGCCGCTGGCCTCGGCCCGGGCCTAGTAGGCCGCTGGCCTCGGCCCTTACAAGTAGGGAGAGTGGGGGGTGGTACATACTCTTCACTCTTGATATATAGTTACATTTATATATATTCCTACACTTAGCAGCCCGCTGCCTTAAGGTGCGTATGGAGGGTACCCCTTTTCAATTCTGCCCCAAGTGCAATCGCAAATACCCTTGGGTCGACAGGCACGCCACGTGCAATCTCTGCTTGCCGAGGGATCACCCCGAAGCGAACTGCAGAGCGTGTAGTAGGTTTAAACCTAAGACACTTAAGGACCGTTCGACAAAGCGTTGGGCCCACCACGCCAGGCAGGAGGCCATGGCAGCGGAGGGCGCCTTCAGCGATGGCAGCGACGCCGTACTTTCGGACGGCGAGGGCATTACGGCGTCGAAAGACAGCCGACGAGCGCAGGTCCCCGACCTCGGAAGGTCGTCCGGCAAGGCGGCTATGGGGAAGACCCCCGGCGACGCAAGCGCTACACACCTAACACACACTAAACACACTAAGACCAACCGGACCTCGACGACGTCGACTTCCCGGAAAGAGGCACAAAAAGAACGGTCCGACTCGGTGTCCTCTGGGCGCTCTCGATCGAGATCGCCTCACGACGCAAGGCAATCATCCACTCTTGCCAAGAGTGCCTCGCTACACACACTAACGGAAGTTCGATCGTCGGGAGACGAAGACGACTTCCACCCCCAGGCCGCGCTCCAAGATACCGAGACCGCGGTTAACATCAGTGAGGCCCCACGCCCGAAGCACACAGATACCTCTCCAGACCCTCGACGCCAGGCGTCGAAAGTCTCTGGGGCCCCCAAGGGACAGGGAAAACATTTTTCCACGCACGGAGAAGGGGGGAAACAGCGGAAAGCACAGCCTTCCACCCCTGTAAAGCCTAAGCAGACAAGCAAACACAAGTCTACCCTTGAAAATAAATCACCTGCTAAAGTAATACCCTGTTCCAGGGAATGGTCCAGTGAAGACATAGACAGGGTTATGTCTAGGATGTCTTCCTTGGCTGATTTTTATGATAAGAACCCAGAACACTTTCTTTCATATAACCCTCAAGGGGCCACACCCTCAGGCTCCTCCGATCCTATCCCGCTAAGTAAAGAGCCCCGGGTCGAAAGACCTGAACCCTTCAAGGTTCAGCCTTACTCCACTCCATATTCTACTCCACTCCCCAGTTATCAGGGACAAGTTTTCCCTGAAGAGGACCAGGAGTTTGCATTTATGGAAGAACAAACCGGGACAGATTACTATGCAGAGGATGAGGACCTGGAGGAGGGAGAAGATGAGCAGGAAATTTACAGAGTAGATTCCCCAGTACAAAGCGAAGCCCCAGTTACTGACTCTCCAGTTGATAACCAGCCCCTCCTTAACGAGGTTCTCGCTCGAGCAGCGGAACACTTCCACATCGACACCCACGGTGTACAGGAGGAAAGGGACTTCGCGGAGGAGTTTGTAGGAGAGAGAAGACCGGTCGCCCAGACCATCCCTATCCTCAAATCCATCCAACGAAGAATAGATCCTTCCCTGGTGAATCCTAACCTCACCAGAGCTGTCAACCCCAGAATTGAAAAGATTTTCCGGGCAGCCCAGTCTGACCCTCTGTATATAAAGGGACATCTTAAACCAGATTCCCTAGTGGTGACCAACACTAGAAAGAGGGCTGGCACGCCCTTATCTTCATCAGAAGCTCCTCCCGACAAGGAGAGCAAAAAACTTTACGGGTTTGGCAGAAAGGTAGCCTCAACGTCCGCCTACCAAGCAAGGATTGCGAATTCCACCACCCTGTTGGCTAGTTACAATTGCCATCAATGGGAAGAAGTCGCGGCGCTCATTGCCTCTGCTCCAGAACCGTTAAAGGGCCAGCTGGCTCGGATCTCGGCAGAGGGGAGAGCCGTGTCTGGTTGCATTTTAAAAGCAACTTTCGACGCCGCTGACAACGCAGGGAGATTGATAGCAGAAGGTACTGTTATCAAGAGACATGCGTGGTTACGGCAGTCGGGATTCAAGACAGAAACCCAGGCTTCTTTAATAGACAAGCCAGTGGAACCCGACCTATTGTTTGGGAAAGCGGTCGAAGACGCACTTAAAAATGCCAAAGATGAATATGAGACTCTCAAATCCCTTGGCCAGCTTACCAACAAACCCCCTAACCAGAGGGGGAACAATAATTTTCGTCGCCCACGCGGCCAAAATTCACAAAGAGGCAACTATGCCCAGGGACAAGGTACACAATGGAATAACAACCAGCAGTCTACCCAGAGTTACGGCAGGGGTAACAAGAGAGGTCGTGGAAGAGGCAGAGGCAGCCCCAACAAGGGCGGGGGCACGCCTCCACCAAAACAGTGACGCTCAGTTCAGGGTCCCTTGCCACGCAACCCCAGTAGGGGGACGCATTTCCACCTTCACCCAGGCTTGGGAAGGGATCACCTCAGACAGATGGGTGCTGTCAACAGTATCCGCAGGATATTGTATAGAACTACTGCAGCGTCCCCGGAATCATCCTCCACGACAAAGAGTGCACTCCCTAGAGCATCAAAGGATCCTTCTCGAGGAGATCGCCATTCTGCTAGAAAAGGACGCGATAGAACTCGTCCCAGGACACCAGGTAAACAAGGGTATCTATTCAACTTACTTCCTTGTGCCAAAGAAAGATTTGACAATGCGCCCAGTATTGGACTTACGGCCTGCCAACAAATATGTCAAGCCCCAAAAATTCCGTATGACCACGCTACAAGAGGTAATCCCCCTCCTAAAAAAGGGGGATTACATGGCAACCTTGGATATGAAAGATGCTTATTTTCATATTTCCATGCTCCCAGCGCACAAAAAGTACTTGCGCTTCAAGGTGGACAGTCGCCACTACCAATTCAAGGTACTGCCCTTCGGGATAGCTTCAGCACCAAGGGTATTCACCAAGGTACTGGCGGTGGCGGCTGCACACCTACGCAGGGAAGCAATCCCGGTGTACCCTTATCTGGACGACTGGCTCATAACGGGGGAAACCCCAGGAATTTGCAGGTCAAACATTCAGAGGACTATCGACCTCCTCCACGAATTAGGCTTCTCCATCAACGAGAAAAAGTCAAGTCTGGTGCCAAGCACCTCAAAACAGTTTCTAGGAGCTATCCTAGATACTCAGAAAGGATTGACCTTCCCTTCGGAAGAGAGAATTCGGAATATACTTCTGCAAATTCCGCATTATCAGTCAGGTCAACAGATAACAGTACGCAAAGCTATGCGGTTACTGGGCATGATGGCGTCATGCATTTACCTGGTCCCCCACGCGCGTCTGCGCATGCGTCCCATGCAGGAATGGTTGGCGAAACAGTGGTCTCAGGCAAGTGGTCATTGGGACGATCTAGTGGTCGTTTCGCCAACACTCGTACAGAGCCTACACTGGTGGACAAGAGAGAATCTCGCAAAGGGGAAACCCTTTTACGATCCCGAAGTACAAGCCGTGGTGACTACAGATGCATGCCTGACTGGGTGGGGAGCTCACCATCTCCACCACACAGCTCAGGGTCTCTGGTCTCACTCAGTAGCCAAGAACCACATCAATCTGCTAGAGCTTCTGGCAGTATTCCGAGCGCTAAGGGCGTTCGAGCCCCATCTACTGAACTTGTCGGTGCAGATCAGGACGGACAGCACGACAGCCATGTTCTATCTGAACAAGCAAGGGGGGACTCGTTCGCCAAATCTGTCCAAGCTTGCCCAGAAAATATGGATATGGGCACTCAGACGGAACATCTTCCTGTCATCGCAACATGTTCCAGGGGAGCTCAATTCCCTAGCGGATGCTCTAAGCAGAAACTCCCTCCCAGAAGAACACGAATGGGTCCTTCACAGAGACGTAGTAGAAGATCTCTTCTCTCAGTGGGGTTTCCCCACTATAGACCTATTCGCCACAAGCGAAAACAAACAATGCCCAGGATTTGCATCCAGGTTCCCCCAGCCGGACTCCCAAGGGAATGCCCTGTGGATGAACTGGTCAGGGATGTTTGCGTACGCTTTTCCACCAACTCCTCTCATCAGGAAGGTGGTGTACAAGATGAACAAAGAATCTATGACGCTCATCCTAGTTGCTCCCATGTGGGCGAGACAACCATGGTTTCCACACCTACGCAGGATGGCGGTGTGCGAACCCATCAGACTCCCAGCCTGGTACAACCTACTGTCCCAGCAACAGGGTCAAACAGTGCATCAGGAACCCAACTCTATGAACCTAGCAGCATGGCTCCTGAAGTCATAGAGTTTGGACATCTCAAATTACCACAGAGGTGTATGGACATTCTAAAGGAGTCCAGGAAACCAAATACAAGGCACTGTTACTTTGATAAGTGGAAAAGATTCGTTATCTGGTGCCAGAATAAACAAATCAACCCGGTTGATTGCACTCCTTCCAACGTTGTGACATACATGCTCCACCTGCTGGATGCAGGGTTGGTTTTTAACTCGCTGAAAGTACACCTGGCAGCCCTCTCGGCTTACACCACATCCCATAACAAGGTCTCGTGGTGGAAAGTACCAGTGGTTAAAGCCTTCATGGAAGGAGTAAAGAGACTTCACCCTCCTATTTCGAACCCACCGCCAGGATGGGACCTCAACGTGGTGCTAGCTAAGCTCATGGGACCCCCATTCGAACCCATGCATAAAAGTAGTCTCAAACACCTGACTTATAAAACGGCCTTCTTAGTAGCCATTACCTCCATAAGAAGGGTCAGTGAAATTCAGGCTCTGTCAGTGCAGGATCCTTTCTTTACTATCCACAAGGACAAACTGGTTTTACGCACACACCCTAGGTTCTCACCTAAATTCATATCCAAGTTCCATGTAAACCAGTCCATCGAGCTTCCGGCTTTCTTCCAGAACCCGCAAAGCTCGGCTGAGGTGAAACTACACACCCTAGATGTGCGTAGGGCGGTCCTATACTATGTAAATAAAACCAGACCGCTAAGGAAAACAGATCAACTGTTTGTCTCCGTAGCTACAGGCAGAGAGGGGGATCGCGTCTCTAAGGGCGCTATCTCGAAGTGGATTATCAACTGTATACAGCTGTGTTACTCTCTTTCTGACAAGACTCTGCCTTTTACGCCAAGGGCCCACTCTACTAGAGGCATTGGTGCCACTCTGGCTTTCATTGCAAATGTTCCCCTCGACACCATTTGCAAAGCGGCTACTTGGAGCTCTATTCACACTTTTACTCAGCATTACTGCATTGACACTCATTCCAAGACAGATACACAAGTGGGACAAGCGGTTCTAAGACACCTGTTTGCTCATGACCCTTCTCACATCCCACCTCCTTCTTCTGGTACTGCTCGCTAATCTATGCACAGCATGTGATCTAAGCAGATTCCACAAGCCTCAGAAGGGATACATTACTCACCGTAATCGTATTTCTGATGCTTGTATCTGCTTAGATTCACATGCGACCCACCCTTCCTCCCCTCCGAGAGAAGGCGCATGATTGCTTGTAGTCTTACCTTTTCTGTCTATCTGCTTGGATTATCTGTACTCACGCTACTCCTCATGCTTCCTCATGTCAGAAAAAATACAATCTGAGGATCCTACACGCGTGAGGGATCTTGGGTACAGTGGACGTCACACTAGGGATAGTATTACTGGCACGCCTGTGTCGACGCCCATTTTCGACTTTCGAAAAACAAACTGTAATACTCCGCAGCTTCCACTAGATGTCGGCCTATGCACAGCATGTGAATCTAAGCAGATACAAGCATCAGAAATACGATTACGGTGAGTAATGTATCCCATATATATATATATATATATATATATATATATATATATATATATATATATATTTATTTTATACACTTCTAGTTAAACACTTCTATCACAGTTCTTAAAGCAAGTTAAATTCTGTCAAAGAAAGTGTACACAACTCCCAAGGTAAATTGTAGACCAGTTTGAGCAAGAGTGAAAACTGAGCAAAGTGGCACAGTGTAAACCAGACACAAATGGCACTCTAGCAATTTCTCACAAAGGAGGGAAAGCCCAAGTTGTACAGAAATCTTCTTACTCACCCTAGCAACACTTTCCATAAGTTTGTGAGCCAGATCAAGCAAGGCAGTGCATCAGTATAGAAAGTACTTAAATGAAAACTGAGCAAAATGGCATTTCACAAGGTTTAAAAGTGGGAAGGAAAGGGTGGTTATAAGAAGTAGGTGCACCAAAACATTTGTAGTTGAGAAGCAATCTAGAGAATGCAGTTCTAACAAATTTAGCCAGAGTCAGTAGGCCTTTGCTATAGTCAGTGGTACAGGGCAAGGGCCCAGGAGCAAAAGGTTCTTGTAGCTGCAGTCAAGTCTTTGATTAACGATTTTGAAAAGGTGGTTGCAGAAGGTGAAAGACCAGGTTAAAAGAGAGGGGCGGCCAACCCAACAGGCAGGTAAAGGATTTAAAACACCTTTAGCACTACCGTGCAGAAAGGGCGGCCTGGCCAAACAATGTACCTTATAAATGAAGAAGTGGCTCCTGCGGTGGCAGTTGTTCCTGGTAGTTCCTGCAGTTCGGGGGATCCAGCAGAGGAAGAGAGGCTCTCGTCGTGGAGTAAGGTTCGAGTTACTGCACTACCCAGGGATGAAACAAGCTGCGACGCTGCCCGACGAATAAAAGGTACGCTCCTTTAAATCGCGGTCCGGGTGGACTGGTGACTGGTTATCTAGTCTCCGAGTACGGGGTACAGGCGATTCGACCAAGGCAAGTCCGGGAAGGCGATTTGCAAACTGGTTGGCCCCTCCAGCTCAAGGGAAGAAGGCTCTTGCAGATGAAGATCTTCTCTCGTCGTGTGGAGAAAAGTGGTGAGACGCTGCAGCAGGGCTTCACCGGGGGTTCATTTGTTGCAGATGTCTTTGGCTTTTCTCCTCTTCGGCGGCTTAGTTCCAGTGGCGACGTCTTGCTCTTCCAGTCCTCTGGACCCTGCTTATATGCAAAAAGATTCCCATTCATACAGCCTAGCTGTCACTCACGCAGTGGAGTGGTCATCTTGGCGGGAGACCCTCCAGCTTATCAGGATAGAGTGCGACATGGGTTGCTGAGGCAACCCTGTCCAGGGGTCCTACTCCCCCTCCCACACAATGGACCCACCCCAGACTCTGTGGCGCCGAAAAGAGGGCTTCTCAGCAGAAGCCCGCCAAAAGGACGAACCAAGGATCCCCGACCTGGGTTATGAGTTTAGAGAAAGACACGCAAAAGAAGTTATATTAAAGTTCTGGCAAATAAAACCTACCGGAGTAAAGTTAATATTAAAATACACTGCCGATATGTTAGAGGCTGTCAGAAAATGTGGTAGCCCCGAACAATGGGAAAATCCAATAGGAAAATACTTGCGCTTGAATATGTACGGTAGTAACCACTGCCACCAGCCAGAAACTTTTGAGAGGGGGTCTGTATGGTACCCTCTCGAAAATTAGGGGAAAACTATTAACCCTTCCCAGTACTTCCATAGTAAGATGGGTTGTACTGATTTAGTTCACAAAAATTGACTAGTAAAGTCAATGTGGACATTACATGCCCTGGGAGACAGTAGTCAGTCCCAGGGTATAGAGTCTATGTTTGGGGGTCGCTACAACACCCTTGTGTCACTGCACGGAGGGTGCTGGGTAACACATGTGAATAAAGATGGTTCCTATGGAGGTGAGAGAAACCCCACAGACATTAAACACAAAAATAGCCTAGAACACACACAAAAAAATGCCTAGGAGTGGGAAAAAGAGTCTCACTCTTAGCAGGAGATAAAAAAAAACCCTTCAAATCCAGCAAAGCTGCTGGGGGACTCTATAGGTAAGGTAAATTAGCCATAAGATGAGAATTCTCCCTAACAGAGACTTTCATAGATCGGAATTGTCTAGAAACCTCGTCTGCGGAGAACAGGGGAAAGGCAGAGAAGGAGGGAGGAGAGGTGGCTGCAGAAGGACCAGAGGAAGAGCAGGGAGTAGAGGGAGTGCGGGAGGGGATGGAAGGAGATGGAAGGAGAGTGAGAACAGGATGTCCTGAATTTTAGAGATGAAGCCAGTGCCGTGCAGAGGGCCTGGGAAGCGACAGCAGAGGTGGAGACTGCGGCGGGATTGGCTAGTTCCTTGCAGATTTTAAAGCGTTCAGCCGAGTTGTTTGAGGCCACAGAGACGTGGGCTTGGATATGAGCTCTCTTCTTGGTTAGGGCAGAGCCGGTATTGCCTTTGGAGCAGGCGGCAGGCCAGTTCCTCAGAGGATGTACATTAAGCACGCCATTTCCTCTCGTCCACCCTACACTTGCGTTTTAGTGTGACGAGGTCCGAGTCATACCAGGAGTTACACTTGACTTTGGCCTTCATGCGGATTCTCATGACTGGGGCAAGGATATCAAGAGTGTCAGATATAGCAGAGTGGAGCGTGGAGAGGGCTTTGTCAGGGTGAGAGTCAGCAAAAGGGGCAGAGGGGGTCTAAAGCCTAGTCTGATATGCGCGTCATAGGTCGGATGACCGAGAAGGTGGGTGGCAGTGATGGAAGTGGCTTGGCCTGGGGGCTGGGGAGGGTGAGGTGGGAGGAGAGGAGAAAGTGATCACTCCAGGAGAGAGGAGTGGAGAGAAGGACAGAAAGGGGAAGGTCTAAGGAGATCAGAACATCCAGAGTGTGCCCTGCAGAGTGAGTTGGGGCAGAGGGGAGAATAGTGGGTGTGAGAGTCGCAGAGGTCATGAAAGAGTCCAAAGGGAGGACAGGAGGCATCAAGGTGGATGTTGAAGTCTCCAAGAAGGAGGAGTTGAGTAGTCGAGGCCAGGAGTGAGGAGGAGAGGTCCGCCCACTCAGAGGAAGGAGATCTGACCAGGTGGCAGATGGATAGTTGCCACAGTAAGGGAATGGCTAGGTAAGAGAGAGAGCCTGCAGATGAGGCATTCAAAAGAGGAGTAGGCCTGCATAGGAGTGACAGAGGCAGGAATCCACTCAGGGAAGATTGGAGCTACACCCCCTCCAGAGCGGTTGGACCTGGGCGCTGAGAGGATCTTGTAGCCGTTAGGTAGGAGCGTGTCAAAGCTAGTGACAGAGCTGGCCACGAACCATGTCTCGGTGAGACCGAGGACATCTAGGTCAAGTTCTTCCAGAAGGTGCCAGATGTCAGAGGGGTGTTTGACAGCAGAGCAAGAGTTAAGAGTGGCAATATGGAGAAGGTTGCCATCCTTGAAGGACTTCCGGGGAGGGGTACAGATCAGAGGTATGCCCTTTGGAGGTGTAGAGGGAGCTCGAGAGGGGGCAGATAGAGAGGGAGAAGGTAAGGTAGCCTCAGAAGAGGCAGAAGGGGGAGGCGCGGTAGCCGAGGAAGAGGAGAGGGGTCAGCAGGAGAAGAAAGGACATTGATGGGGCGCAGGAAGCGTCTATCAAAGAGGTGAAGGTTGGCCTGAGGGCCTTGACCAAGACGGTCCCATTCGAGTAAACATTAATGATGACCTTGGAGGAGTAGGAGGCCAGGAGGGCGTCCCAACGGGTGCCACCATTAATGGGAGAAGAGGAGAAAGGAGATATGAGGGGTCCATAGGTCTGGCGAAGGAACGACAGAGGATGTCGGTGAGTTTCCTTGGCGGAGGCACTGGTGTAGGTATCAGCGATAGGGAGGCCTGGGTTGGAGACCAGAATGTCCTTTTTAAACTTCTTCCTACCAGATTTATTGAGGAGGGCAGGATAGTCAATAGAGAAGCAGTTAGAAAAGACAGGGGAGACAGAGAGCACCATAGAGTAGGTGGGAGAAGAGCGAGGTGGGAGGGAGAGGGGGAGACACTAGAGAAGGACACTAGAGTAGGCGGACAAGACAGTGAGAGGCAAGCATGTTGAGCATTGGGACAAGACGACGACACTCAGGATTATAAAGCTCACAAAATGCATATTATTAAAATCGGAGAGAAAACGCACCTAAGTTTGAGAATCCCGAATGGAGGGAGAAAAGGCCTAGGTTTCACAAAAAAATACTGATATAGTGCATATTGTGAAAACGGGGGAAAACACTGACTGTAAGAGACGAAAGGTGGGAGGGGGTAGGCAGGGAAGCCTGTGTACTATCCTGGTAGACTGACTGGCGTCTCCTGCGGACACCTGCAGACACAACAGGAGCTGCAACTGTGGGAGCCGACCCTTTGCCTACGTGGGAGGGACCAGTCAGGTCCTTATACCAACACACGCACCGATGCTGTCACAGCTACCGGGCTGAGGCATCCTCGGATCCTCCCGGTGCAAGGGTTGAGGGGCCGCTAGGCTCTGTTACCGGGCTTGCGCCTGAGGGGCTCCGCCCTTGTACCGGCATCATGGCCGAGGGGCTATACCCTGTTACCGGCAGTACGTCCGAGGGGACGCCTGAACGCAGCGACCCCCGGAGTGGGGCAAGTCACGCGCCTCACACATGAGACTTGGCAGAGGCTGGCCCAGCGAGCCGAGCAACACGTCGCAGCCACGTGGTAGGCAGCTCAACAGAATGGCAGACGTGCCAGAAAAGGACACCCGTTCGACACTTCTGCAGGACTTTGGCGAAGATAGAGTATCGAACCAGGTACGTGGCCTACGGCCTACCCTTCTTATGCGCAAAGCTGTTTTCCCTTGCGTTCGTATGTACAGGGTCTGCAGCAGCCTCAGCTGCCTCTAGCTACCCCGTCGTGCCCTCCTCCTCATCGACCAGCGAGGACCGGATCTTCGAGAGGTTCCTCAGCCTCATGAAGTCTCCGCATATGGGGGCGATCATCAAGGACGCAGTCAGGGAAGTCCTTCCCGCTATGTTAGCAGCACCACAAACGCCTCTGCCGACGCCTCCGGCCTTGGCGCAGCCGCCTTCTTCCGGCTCCTCAGCCTACTCCACAGGCGGTTCCATGACAGCCGCCTCCTCTTCCTCAGCCTCCGGCCGTGGTTCCAGTGCCACAGCCTCTGGCTCCGGATACTCCTCCTCCACAGGATCCCCCAGACTCTCCGGATACTAATGAGGAGGAGGATCCTGACACTCCATCGGCCAGGGCCTTCCACGAACGTCTCTCGGGCCTGGAGGAATACCTGGGCCTCCCCCAGCCCCAGGTAGAACAGCCGGCAGAGGGCGTCCTTCCAGCCAACCAGAGATTATGGCGGGAAATTGCTGACTTCCTCCCGGAACTACCCGCCCACAGCCAATGGCGTTTTAAGGCGGGGCTAGCCGAAGCCAAGCTCGTGACTCAGGATATCATGGAGTCCACCCTGGCACACATTGATACCTCTGGACGTGCCATCTGTATTGCCACGGACATGAGAAGGATGGCCTGGCTCCGGGCAACCAAGTTCAACCCAGATGTCCAGGATTGTATTCTAGACTTGCCCTCGGAGGGCAGTGACCTCTTTCACACCAGCACAGACGAGGAGCTGCACAAAAAGAACAGCTCTCCGACAGCAAATTCTTTATCCATACTGACAATGGCCACGCCCAAAACGTACTCCCAGTCTCAGCAACGCTCGGATAAGGGTCGCTCATCTGGAGGCTTCCAGGAACAGAGGTCCAGGCAGCTGGAATGCTCGCTGACCCCAAGTCGCCACAAGCAACAAAAAGGGGCAGGGGGCAAGGTCTTCGCCCAGTCCCCCTCCTCCGCCTCTGCATCTGAGGTTAAGAAGTCATGACACACCCCTCAGGGTCTGGGGCAGGCTTGCTCTTCACGCACACTTTTGGCGACCGAACTTGCCGACCCGTGGATCCTGTCAGTAGTCTCCTCGGGGTACCGTCTACCTATTCTACCTATTCCTTCCTCTCCTCGTCTTCCGCAAGTTGGGACAGCAACTCTTTTGGTGGAGATTTGGTCGCTCATACTGAGCCAGGCCATGGAGGAAGCACCATCCTCCCAGCGAGGCTCAGGCTTTTAATCCAGAATCTTCGGCATTCAGAAAAAGAACAAGGCTGGCCTGAGAATTGTACTGGACCTTTCCACCCTCAACCTCTCCTTACCTCTTCAGAGATTCGAGATGGTGACGCCAGCTTTTATTGCGGAGACGACGTGCAGGGGAGACTGGATGTGTTCCCTGTATCTGAAGGACGCCTATCTGTCCCGATTTGGTAACCCTGTCATTCTTTCATCCGGTTCAGGATCATGGGCTGCCATTTTCAGTACAAGGTCCTCCCTTTTGGCCTCAACTCAGCCCCCAGGGTCTTTACCAGACTCATGAATGCTGTAGCAGCCCTCCTCCGGGCTCAGCGCCTCCATATATACCCGTACCTGGACGACTGGCTTAGCAGGGCTACATCTCAGCTACACAACCTAGGCTTTTCGCTCAATCTCAAGAAGTCACAGCTGCAACCCACACAGTCTTCTGGGACATGCGCTCCGAGACGGTCTTCCCCTCGGAGGGCAAGATCTTGGCCATCAGGAGGGCCACATCCCACTTCCTCAGCCGAATCGCTACTTCGGCTTGGTGGTACCAGCATCTCTTGGGTCTTTTTGCAGCGGTACTATTCGGCCGTCCCCCACACAATCCTCATGATGAGGAGGATTCCGCTCCACTTCGCAGCGTCGTGAACCCAGGAGTCGGGCTCTCAGGCCGAAATTATCAAGATCCCCATCTCTCTCCACTCGGACCTCACATGGTGGTCCAGGGACTGCATCCTGCGGACGGGCAAGCCCTTCAGGCCCCCTGCCCCACAGGTGACAATTACCACAGACTCCTCCCTAGAGGGCTGGGGAGCCATCCTGGAGGACCTCTCGGTCCACGGCACGTGGACCAGTCGAGAACAAGAATACCACATCAATTGGTTGCCATCTGGTTAACGCTCAGCCTTCCCCCCCACGTCTCAAGGCAAGGGTTGTCCTCATCCAGACAGACAACTCGACCAGTATGTACTACATCAACAAGCAAGGGGGGGGACCAGGTCCCCTTCCCTGTGCAGACTGGCGATCAACATGTGGGAATGGGCCTTGGAGAACGAGATTTTCCTCACGGCAGTCCACCTTCTTGGGGAATCCAACCTAGAAGCGGACAAGCTCAGCAGGTTGGGAGCAGACAACTACGAGTGGCAGCTGAACTACCTTGTTGCACAGATCTTCCACAGATGGGGCCTCCCCCAGGTGGATCTCTTTGCCACCAGGCACAACAAGAAGTGCTCCCAGTTTGCCTACTGGCAGGGGCAGGCCCTAGGCGACACCTTATGGATCCAGTGGAACGGCATGTCAGCATACGCCTTCCCGCCCACTCCACTGATTCACAGAGTGCTTTGCAAGTTCAAGGAGACTCACCAGCTCAACGTCTTTCTGATTGCTCTGTGCTGGCCAGGCAGGCCATGGTTCTCGGAGCTGCTCAGCCTCTGAGGTCCCTCCAATCCACCTCCCGACGGACCTAGCACATCTTCTGACACAGAAGGGGGGCATGGTCGTCCACCCCGCTCCTCAGAAGGTATCCCTTGCAGTGTGGTTCCTGACCAAGTGACACTCGGCCACCTCAACCTATCCCAAGCCAATCTGGAAATCATACAGGGGGCTCGGAGGAAGGCTACCAGAGCCCAGTATAAAAGTAAATGGACCAGGTTCTGCCACTGGGCGCACACCAAGGATATGGACCCGCTGGCTTGTTCATTGGATGACGTGCTGTCATTCTCAGCGCACCTCGCCAACTCTGGCGTGCAGGTGGACACCTGCCGCACATACCGCTCAGCCATTGGGGCCTACAGGAATTCGGAGGAAGGGTTCTTCTCCTCCAACCTGATCATCAAGAGACATTTGGCCGGACTTGCTAGACTGTACCCGCCCATCAGGAAGCCACACCCTGTGTGGGATTTGAACCTAGTCTTGGGCGCCCTCGTGCACAAGCCATTTGAGCCCATGTGTCCGCGGGCATCAGGCTGGTCACCATCAAGCTGGCCCTGCTAGTTGGCCTCAGATTGGCGCGCAGGGTCAGCGAGATTCAGGCCCTAGTCGCCTCAGAGCCGTAAACTACCTTTCATTTCAACCTAAAGTGCCATCAGCCTTTCACTTAAACAAGGAGATCGTCCTTCCTACATTCTTCGCTGACCCGAAGGACGAGCCTCGGAGTTCTGCACTGCCTAGATGTCAGGCGTGCCCTGAAATTCTACCTGGACAGGGCCATGGGCTTCCGCAAGTCAGATGCCCTATCCATCACTTTTGAAGGCGCTAGGCAAGGCCAGGCCAGGCCATCAGGCCTCCAAAGCTCCATTTCCAGCTGGATGGTCACGGCCATCAAGGAAGCGTACGAGGGCCAGCCTAGACCCCTTACGGCGAACATGCATGCCCACACGGTCAGGGCCAAGGCAACGGCCATCGCCTTTCAGCGCCATGTCCCCTGGCAGGTCACAAGCAGGGCGGCCACATAGGCCACTCCCATCGGCTTTCTGCAAGCATTACTGTTTGGATACCGGCTCCAGTTCAGATGTGGCTTTTGGACGGGCGGTTCTCCGGAACCTGTTTGCTTAAGGAGGGTCTCCTCTCTACCTTGGGGCTACATTCCGTTGTAACAGCCCATGCAGTATAGAGGAAAGGGGACGGGATGTAAGAGTAATTATAAGTTACTCAAGTAGTGACTAACTTACTTAGTCCCCTTTCCTCCATACGTCCCACCATCCTACCCCCTAATAATCTGGTGTCATTAGGCAATGGCAAATCTATTGTCGACGCGTCTTTGGGGACTGAGGTGTGGCACCGGAGGGCGGAGTCAGGGCAGCGCGTGCTCCCAGGGCCGTGTCTCTAAATATAGAGGGGAAGAAGATTTTTCTGGTGAAAAAGGTTAAGTCTCCCGTCCCTCGCAAGGACGCCCATGCAGTATGGAGGAAAGGGGAATATGGACTAAGAGTAGGTTAGTCACTACGGTGAGTAACTTTTAATATAATTACTAATGAACCATCACAATACTTGCAGCAGTGTACCAACAATGTAGTAGTGAGACGCTTAAGCTCCACAGTGATGTACTCGTGCCCTGCCCCATACTAGTTTCCCCCATCCCAGCCCATTTAACGCTTGCAGTATTAAGCTTAAAAAAAGCTGAAATGCTCAGTCGTGGCTTGTGACCTAATATGACCAAAGTAACCGAGACAGCATCACAAACTAAAGTGTTTGCCAACAAAATGTAAGGTAGTCATTTAAAGAATTCCAGCGTCCATTGTGAGGACGTCGACTTTCATAATGACAAAACCCTGGGTAAATCGCACAGAAAAGGCATACCACGCTGTTCAGGGCTTAAACGAGTACAGTCAATTTTAAAGTGAGGGGTGATATATTTTTGTAGAAAGACGTTGCATGTTAAATACACATGGATATTTGCAATACTCCTACGTCCCGTCCCCTTTCCTCCATACTTATGGGACAGTCCTCCGTCCTGTGGGACGGGACCGGAGCACATTGTAAAATGCATCACATTTTTCTTCCTCATACGCAGGGTACCGCACGCGGCCGTAACCCGCCCTTCTTAGCTCCGCCCAGCGCATCGCCCATTAGTCCTTTTCTCTGCTCGCTCGTGACTGGACGCACTTTCGAAGATTTTTTCCTTCAAGTTCCTCCTCCTCTTGTTCTGGCTTAGTGGTCGCGTGGTAGTCAGTCTATGCTGTTTCAGCTAGACTTTCCAAATTGTTCTTGTCAGTGACGCTTTGCTAGGGCCGATCCCCATCCTCTGTGGGTTAGTGTTTGAGTCCGGACCACCGGTGGGACTCGTGCTTTTATTGCTACTCCCTTTCGGTCCGGGCGCTTCAATGTCGTTTGGAGCGGTGGGAGGAGGTGTTTCAACGTACTCCCCGGCGCATTTTCAAACTTTCATCGACGAAAAAAAGAAACGCCCGGTGAGTTATTTATTTTTTTTAGGGCACCCTGGCCAGGGGACTCCTTCCGGGGTCTTCCTGGTCCGGGAGGAGCATCAAAAGCTCTATAACCGGGGCTAGCCCTGAGGTGCCTTCCAGGCCTAAAAATTCTACCTGAGTTTTCTCTGAGGGCATGCGTTAGGGGCCTATTGACACGGATTACATTCCGAGGCCCCCCCTGTGGGGGCTGTTTGTGGGCCCAGTTCTATTGAGGCATTGGGTACCGGAGCTTGCTTCAAGGTCTCCTTGGTTGGAGCTTCCCGTAAAATTACCGGGGTACCCCCTGAGACCTCGTTTGAGGATGTTGACACTGAACGGAAGTTCGAGGCCCCTCGTGAGGAGGCATTTACCGGACTCTGGTCCAAGGCCCGTTATTTAGAGGCTAAGGTGACCAACAGTCCTGAGAGGCCTGTTAAGGTCTTGTCGGTGAGGTGTGTCCCTCATCGTTCCTGCTCTTAAGGGGACCCCAGTTCTGTTGAGGGGGCACGGAGTGAGGTTTTGGACTGGTAATCCCTCTGTTTACCGGCAGTGCGGAGGTCCTTCCTTTGAAGGCTAGTTTGGCTGTTGGGATGTCACAGAAACATTCTAGGCCACACAGTACCGGCTCGGCCAAGGTTCCTTGTGTTAAGGCTAAAATGAAGACCCCCTAACCCACCTGTGGGGACCCCTGCTTCACTTCCACACGTGTTGCATTTCTCCTCAGGTGCTGACAAAATGGCGGCCGTTCCCGCCATGACCACGGTGGCCATTTTGGATACAACCCTTACAACTACGCCATCGGCCCTAGGTGTAGGGGGTGCTTTTTCATGTGAAAATCGGTATCCTTGTGCACATCTGTTTCGTCAAGTTTATGACTGGAACGCTCGGATGCCTCTACCGCACAATGTCTTGCTTCCTGCGGCATCGGTGCCCTTGATTTATGTACAAAACAGTGGGGAGGGGCCCTCTTGGCAACACTCTCCCTTACGCCCCTGGAATTACTCTGCTCATGAGAGGCCTCCTCCTGTTACACCGAAATCATCGGCGGAGGATTCCTTTTTCGGCAAGTTTCAAAAACTGATGCGTTCCGACCCCATGAAAGGAGTACTTTCGAGGCTTGTTCAGGGAGATATGCCCGTCTGCACCGACTGTCCCCGCTGCGGTGCCTGTGCCTCCGCCGGCGCCACCTTTACCGGCTGAGCCTCCCCCAACTCTTCCACCCCTGCCTCTATTGTTCCCAGTGGACAAGGCTATTGTGGCTCCGGATGTGACTCAACCTGATCCGGACCTGTCGGATGAGGTACAGGGCGATCAGGACAGCGCAGACCAGCCCCGCTCGGTCAGAGCTTTTCATGATCGGGTGCTGGACATGGTGTCTGTTAGATGTTCCAGTACCTGAGGCCCCCGCTCTGCGGGAGGGCGTGCTTTCGGAGGCGTTCACCTCATCTCCTTCGGAGCGTACAGTCTTGTTTTTGCAGAAGGACATTTTGGCAGAGGTCCGTGAAGTTTGGGAGAAGCCACACTCTATACTGTTTGTCAACAAGAAGATTAACGTGCGTTACAGGCTCCATTCTTCGGAATACGTGGCCTTCGCGTTGTGTCCGCCCCCCTCCTCCACGGTGTTGGCGGCAGCCACTTTGCAATCCAGACCTGCGTCATCCTCTTCTTCGACGGCTACACAGGTTCTGGCCAAAGAGGAGAAGTTTCTTGACTCCCTTGGGAGGAAGATTTTCGCTAACTCGGCTCTGCAGCTGTGTCAAGCCAATGCAGAACTGGTGTTAGTGGGGGCGAATATGAAAATGTAGAACGGTCTGTCGGAGTTTGAGGAGTTTATTCCTGCTGAAAAGTTGGAAGATTTCAAAGCGGTTTTGTCGGATGCCAGGGTCTTGGCACAGGATCTCCTGGAGGCTGCGGCGCACCACGTTGACACCTCGGCCCGGGGCCATATGCTTGGTGTGGATACATCTCGTCAAGCTTGGATGCACGCCACCAAGTTCTCCAAGGTGGTGCAGGATAAGGTTTTAAGGTTTTGGACCTGCCTTTCGATGGCAAGGAGCTCTTTCACTCTACAACAGACGTGGAGCTGACCAAAACTAAGAACAGCACTCAGACCTCCAAGTCCTTGTCTGTCCTAGTTAAACCTCCTTTCAGGACACAGAGATCGTTGTCAAACCCTCGACCTTCCTCTGGTTTCAGGGTTTTTTTTAGATCGGAAATCCCGCAGGGTTGACACCCCTTTGGGAAATTCCCTCCGAAGGCAGCAACGGAGTCGGTTTTTCTCCTGCTCCTTAACCTCCTCCTCAGGGTCAGGTGGTGCTGCCACCGACAAACCAACAAAATCAGGGTTTTCTGCGCTCGCACGAGACCCCGGTGGGAGGATGCATTCTGTCTCATTGGAAGGAGGTGTGGCAGACCATCACCGAGGACCGGTGGGTCTTGTCAGTCGCTCGGGCGGACTTCCGCTTACCACTTCCCCACCCATCAATCCTCCCTTCCAGCAGTCTGGGTCACCCTCCCTCAGAGCCGAGATTCAGAAGGTACTGGATCTCAGGGCGGTGGCACCCGTTCCTCTAGGGGAGCGAGGGGAGGGCTTCTATTCCCGGCTGTTTACGGTGCCCAAACTCAACCAGGCTGGCCTGCGCACCATCCTAGACCTTTCCCAGTTCAATCTCTCTACCCCAAGAGAAATTCAAGATGATCACGCCCTGTCAGATAAAGTCCTCTTTACAGAAGGGTTATTGGCTCAGCGTGGTGGACCTCCAGGATGCGTATATGCATATCCTGATCTGGAATCCGCATCGGAGATACCTATGGTTTTCTGTGGGGGAGGAGCACTTCCCGTTCCGAGTGATCCCTTTTGGCCTCAGCTCGGCACCACGTGTCTTTATGAAGATGTCAGTTATCGCAGCTTATCTTCGGCTACAGGGTATCCATGTGTATCCGTATTTGGACGATTGGCTGCTGCGCAGTCCTTGTCCGCAGAAAGCCTAGAGCAATCTTCAGTCTCTCCTCCAGCTCCTGTTTCACCTTGGGCTGTCGGTGAACTGGCAGAAATCTTCCATGATGGTCTCTCAGGACCTGACTTTCCTTGGTTTTCGTTGGAACAGACCGACTGCAGAGTTTACCTGACCGGGGACAGAATGGCGGATCTGTTGGCCACGTGTCAGATGTTTGCGCAGACGGAGAGCATGGCGGCCCGGTGGTTCGTGCGTATTGGCTCTTCCCCCTTGCTCGACTCAAGATGAGGCGGATGCAAATGGCTCTTCATTGTTCTTGGCGTCAGACTGTGGATCCGGACTCCAAGATAATATCGATTCCGGCTTTCATGAGAGTGGGCCTGGTGTGGTGTCTCTCAGCAACCTGTCGTAGGTGCGGGTTTCCAAGACCCTGCTCCGATGATGACGATCACGACGGACTCCTCCCTTCTGGGGTGGGGTGCGATGTTGGATCTTCTTCAGGTCTCCGACCTCTGGTCGCCACAAGACAAGTTCCTTCATATAAATAATTTGGAGCTTCTGCCGATTTTCCTGGTGCTCTAGGCGTTCAGGCCAGTCATTACCAACAAAGTGGTTTGTGTCCGCACGGACAATGTGGTGTCCATGTTTTACATCCACAAGCAGGAGGGGCACCAAGTCTCCTCTTGTGGATCTGGCCATTCAGATTTGGGAATGGGCAGTTCAGCATGGTGTCTGGCTGGTGGCAGTACACATCCCGGGCCAGCTGAACGTCACGGCAGATGCCCTCAGCAGACAAACAATGGTCAGCTACGAATGGGAATTGAAAGCAGAGGTCCTCTTGCAGATATTCCTGTGCTGGGGCACTCCAGAAATGGACCTCTTTGCGTCATCGGCAATCAAGAACCTTCCTCTGTATGCCTCCTGAAACTGGCTCGGAGCTTCCTCTCTCGGAGATGCTCTCGAGATTCCATGGCACAACATGAGGGCCTATGCTTTCCCGCCTCTGCCTCTGATTCATCGGACGCTTTTCAAGCTGAAGAACACAGTGAATTGTTCTCTTTTGCTCATAGCTCCATGGTGGCCAGCCAGGTTCTGGTTTTCAGAGCTTCAACATATGTTGGTGTGTTCACCGATCAGGCTTCCGCTAGTTCCCGATTTGCTTCACCAGAGAGATCGACAGCTGTGGCACCCCTCCCCACAATCGTTCAGCTTGGCAGCATGGTGCCCGAGTTCAGATCTTTAGAATATCTCAACCTGTCTGCTGACAACATGCGCATAATTCGGGCGGCCAGGAAGCCCTCGACGAGGTCGCAGTATAAGAGCAAGTGGCTTTGGTTCTGTCACTGGTGCTTAGCCAAACAGTTGGACCCCAGGGTGGCTACGATTGACACAGTGCTGTCCTTCGTCTCTCATCTTGCAGAGTCGGGCATTCATGTCCTGTTATGCAGGAATTATCTTTCGGCTGTGGCTGCCTACCTATCCACGGACCAGTGCTCTTTCTCGCTGTCAAACCCAGTGATTAAACAGCACTTTGCGGGTCTTATGCGTCTTTACCCTCCTGTTGGCAAACCGCATCCGACGTGGGATCTGAACATGGTTTTTACGGCCTTGTGCCATAAGCCTTTCAAACCAATGGCTACGGTAGATCTTGAGCACCTTTTGTGGAAGGTGGCTTTCTTGGTCGCCGTTACCTCGGCAAGGCGAGTAAGTGAGCTCCAAGCTTTGTCGGTGGAGCATCCCGTCTTAGTTGTACACATGGATAAGGTTGTCCTTAGGACAAACCCTTCTTTCCTACCAAAGGTGGTTTCCGATTTCCATCTAAATCAGTCAATCTCGCTGCCTGTCTTCTTTCCAAATCCGGCTTCGGAAGCTGAGAGGGTTTTGCATTACCTGGATGTTAGAAGAGCTCCTGAGTTCTATCTGGACAGAACTTCTGAACTTCGGAGTTCTCAGCTTTTGGTGACCTTTGGTAACCCGCAAGGCAAGCAGGCCTCCAAAGCGACTCTCCAGATGGATTGCTGCTTGTATTACGGAGTCTTACACTGTTCAGGGTCTACAGCCTCCTAAAGGGATTCATACACATCTGGTACGGGGCAATGCAGCTGCTGTTGCCTTTCAAAAGTGTGTCCCCCTGGGAGACCATTGCGAAAGCGGCTACTTGGGCCTCCCCATCGGCTTTTTGTAAACCTTACTGCTTGGACTTGAGCTCCAGATCTGATGCTCAGTTTGGGCAGGCTGTGCTGGAAAACCTTTTTCAGCAAGGGGGTTTCCATCCAACCGTAGTTCCTGTAAGGAGCGTTTGGGAATCTCCCATACGTATGGAGGAAAGGGAACGGGACGTAGGAGTATAACCAGGTTACTCACCGTAGTGACCACCATACTCCTAGTCCATAGTCCCCTTTCCTCCATACGCCCGTCCACCGTCCCCTCTAATAAGGTTCCTCTATCATTGCTTAAAGGTCTCTTACCTGGTGATAGAAAAGGACTGATGGGCGATGCACTGGGTGGAGCTAAGAAGGGCGTGGTTACGGCCATGTGCAGTACCCCGCGTAAAAAGAGGAAGGACACATTTGTGAAAAATGTGATTCTTTTTACAAAGTGCTCCGGTCCGTCCCACAGGACGGAGGAATGTCCCATAAGTATAGAGGAAAGGGGACTATGCACTAGGAGTAAGGTGGTCACTACGGTGAGTAACCTGGTTATTTAAGTGGGAAAATGTGGAACAAATACTATGGTGGGCTTAAACATTCTATGATTTGGTTTGATGGCTATACTAATACTTTTACATTTCAGATGGACATTTATTTAGTTCATAATGTAAGAATGATGTCTCAATTCAAATGCGCATATATGTAGATATGTATTTAAATGTAGGAAATGTACAAACCTTTGTCAAATAACCAGTCTAGGTGCTCGACTGCCTAGCATGCGTAGAAGGTGACATATGTTATAGAGCTCATGTTTATTTTTTTAAATAAACATTTTTTTTTATTGGTTAAAGGCAAATGTATACATATTTAAGAAATGAGTTTTAGGAAAATGTTCCAAGCGCCATTGATGCGGTTTGCTCATCGTGAGTGGGAGTATGTGTAGCTATGTATGTATGTTGAGTATGTTGCATAAGTGAATATTACGCCCATTTAATGGAGAAAAGTTGGGTGCATCTGAGTATATGTAATGGTATGGAGGTGTTTGTATTCGGCTTACGTTTTTGGGCACATTAAGATGCAATAGAATGCATGCATTTCTTGATCTTTTCACTTTGAAATAGGTCTGATCAGCCTTTTATTGTAGTATCACTCTGACGTGCTGTTCCTTTAGCAGCCACGTTTGTTTTCATGGGCGCTTTGTTTGTAGCTTTCCTTTCAGTTTCCTATTTTATTTGTGTCTCTGGGTAGTTGTGGTATTGCCATCTGTGGTGTGAAGAGTGTTTGGTAATTTGAGTGTGCGGTTGGTTTTGCAGGTGACAGGAACTTTGTGTGAAGATGGGTGTGTGTCAGGTTGTGGTTCTACTAGAGTACGGTTACAGAAAGTTAGTTGTGATTATTATTTGGATGGTTGTGATAGTGCCTCGGGCATGGCAGGCTCGAGATCCTGTGTGGCAGGCGGGGTAAACGGAGTATACATCTTGATGGTTGTGAGTGTGGAATATGTGGGCTGTGCTCATAGATGGCAGCTGTGAGACTGGGAGCGGCAGCCCTGGGTAGGTGGTTGTTTATGTGGTGGATTGGAAAGTTAGTTATGTGGATTACCCTTTTAGGGTTGCGAATGTGGGTTGTTTCCAGAGGTTGTGGAGTATGCTTGATGCAGGATCTTACCTTGTCTGGTATGGTGTGAGTCGTTGTGTGTGTGTGTGTGTGTGTTGTGTATGTGTGTGTGTTGTCCTCTTTATAAGGAAGGGGGGGTGGTGTTGGGCTTGCATTGATGTATAGAATGCAAGCCATAGAATGTTAGCTGGGCTGGAACCCTATGTTCCCTCAGGGTTCCAGGAGTGACGGTTGGGTCCCACAGGGCACCACCATCATTGTAGTACTGTACTTGATTGGTTGGAGGGAGGCTTGACTCGGCAATGCCACGTACCTGCGCTTTTCCAGCAAATCTAATGGAAGGAGCATCCGCACAGAACATGCCCTTCCTAGACAGACCTCTTACAGTATGTGCACAAGTCAGGACGACCTCACAAACTATTGTGTATGCCAATATAAAGGTTGACTGCTTGCATGTAAATAGTTCTAAAGAAATGGCACATCAGGTTCTGGATTGGTGAGGAAGATTCTTGGACTAACCTAGAACTTCCTGAAGAGAAGGTTTAGTTTCAAGAAGGGAGGCTGTTGAGATAGAGGCTGGGGTTGCCAACACTGCTGCTTGTGTCTTACCGGACTGCTGTAACCTAAATAAAAGATGTATCTGCATGGATCAGCCTAAACCCTAATCTGTGTTCATAATACAGGGCCCAGGAAATGTTCTCCTGCTCTTAGTGCGTGGCAGATCAATTTAAGTTCTGGGCTTACTGTTTCTGCATGTTCGGAAAATATATTTTTCGTTAAATCCTCTTTTGTTATAGGCTCCATTACCCAATGGTATCTAAGCACTCAAACTAAAATCATGCAGCATGTTAAAAAAATATGCATATAAAGTAAATTTCTCACATTTTCCAGAACTTGAGAAGAACTGTCTCACAGGCTTTAGCTGGTACATATATCAATGTCCATCGACTACAACCAGACTGGCACGATTAAGGCTGCATGATAGTTTCAATCTAGAAATTGTATGTCTATTGCAAAGATTAGACCACATGGAGTTGTTAGAATGGTGTCCTTTTACTTGATTATTAATGCATATGGGGCAGTTTTCATAAAGTGCTTTATGAATAGAGGAAAGTTTAAAGATCCTTTAATTTACTGGAAGTTCAGTCTCCTCAGACTTGGGAAATGTGCCAATTACTAGGACTATGGGTATTTATGTACAACGCAGTATTTAGTAAAATGTCAAGTTTTTTAATCACATGTTTAGATGCACACGCATTTGTGTTTCAGAAAGTAGCGGTCGCGGTTGTATGAGCAACATTAGATAGCTGATCTCATAGCTGTAAGCTGAGGCTCTGTAGAAAGAGCACCGTCTAATATATCTCCCATCGTTTCTTTTTGTTAAGTGGACTCTTTGGTAACTGCCAATGTTGTAGCTGGATATTTTTAAAGGGCTTTGTTCGTGTTTTGAAGGAGAATACGTTATTACTACAAAATATCGCAGAAATGTCTAATTTTTAAAGCCCCATTTCACTGCAACTGTTTGTGGGGGCATCAGTTTAGTTGATAAATGTTGAGAGGGGGGGGGCAAGCTGTGTGTGGGGGGGAATCTCGCACCACATATATATGCAGTGAAATGGTGTTAAAGGGAAAAGAAATGCGGCATTTTTGGATTTTCAGAGTGTATATTTATTTTAGACATAGATCCCAAGGGTACAATCTGGATTTTAGTTAGGATTTGAGCTTAACCAATTGTCCGTCCATTAATCTTTTGAGCTTTTTAAAAAATATATTGTATTCGCAGTATATTAGATTGCTGGTCTTTCACAAGACTGAAAACTTGAGTAAAAGAAAGCGGAAGGCGGCAGAAGTTTAGTGTAAGCAGTATAAGGGCGCGACAGGGCAGTAGACCCTGGTTATTTTCATTGAACTTTAACCAGTTATTAAAATAATATTTGTTTTTTTCAAAGATGCGCTGCCTCTTCTTTTCGGTAGATTTCAGCTTCATGGCTGACATGTTTTATGAAAGAAGGTAAGTATTTCTTTAAAGATAAATATTTGTTTCTACTGTTAAAATAAATAAATAAAAAGCGTACGCACCTGCCTATTTCAATACCTTATCGGTTACAGCTGGCAAGCTTCCTCAAGCTTCAAAGTTGTCAGGGAGTCCTTTTGAAGCTTCAGTACAGTCTACTTCGTTATCTGGTTTTGGGAGGAAGGCACTCTAAACGGCATTTGGTGGTTGCAAAGTGAGATAATGTTAACTTAGCTTTCCAGAATCTAGCAGTTGTAAATACTGTTATTTGGAGTTATAACTTGCTGAAGAAATCCAGACCTAGATTCTGATCATCCCAAAACATGGTCATAATTGATTTTCTCTTATTTAGTACATTTTCCATAGTAATCTGCTTCTGCTGGTCCCTCTTGGGTCCCTCTTGACAGTGTTTTATGACTCCTCCCCTACAATTTACCAGTTGCCAAATGGCGAATCTTCCTGCACAAAATCAAGTTTCGGGCCTTTCTTAACTTCAAGAAATATGACTAATGCCAATCTGTATTTCTAAAAACTTTCTTTATTGGTGTACTTGGCATTTTACATCCGAACATATGGCTTGATTTACAGCGGATGAGGCAAATGATCAAGGCCAGAGCCTGGGTACAGTGCATACAGGAGGGGTAGCTTGCAACAGGAAGGAAGGGTTACTGTAATGATCAGCAGTTCAGGTTAGAGTTCAGTAGAGGCTCGAGACTAGACTGACTGCGAGGTCAGCAGGAGTAGCCTGTGCAGGCAACACATATACAAGATCTAGTTTGAGTGGGCTCCATATGTCTCTTGGGCAGGATTTCCTCCAGATCATTAGCCCACAAAGCATCGCTAAGCTTGGTGAGAATCTTCACGCTCATCCATCGCAGTAAAATACGTTTAGCAAGGAGAAAGCACAGATTTACAAATTTGCTCAT
This sequence comes from Ambystoma mexicanum, assembly GCF_040938575.1. Taxonomy (NCBI): domain Eukaryota; kingdom Metazoa; phylum Chordata; class Amphibia; order Caudata; family Ambystomatidae; genus Ambystoma; species Ambystoma mexicanum. The sequence continues at coordinate 982,125,191 of NC_090928.1, read as the reverse complement.
ACAGCCCATGGTGGGCTAAAAAACATGGAATAAACAATGCATTGGTGAGGGGTTGACACGCTGACTGTCATTTTCCGATATTATCATACACCTTCCAAAAAGGTGTAAGTAATGGGCCGTCCCATATTATGTGGAAATATTTGGCGTTAGCACTGTTGCACTTCAGGCCTGCGCCCATTCCTTCCCTGGAAAACAACCATATACTGGCTGGCGTGTAATGGTATTGGTGCAGTACTTACAACTGTATACGTTGGAATCTGGAGTTGTAGGACACTTTTCGAGTCTGTGTTCACATGTCTGCCCAAAGATAGTCTGTGATGTCCTCTGCAGGTCCCTCGCCCATTTAGAGTGAGCATTGAGCAGTGGCACTATAAAGTGGCTCTGCATCCGATGTTACATGGAGGACGTTGGACCTCTGCTTTCACTCATTGTCAGATGTAGCCCAATATCATATCGCACTCTGGTTCCACGTGAAATCTTATCCCACTGCTTTTGCATGCTTTGCCCAGGCCCGCATACTGCAGTCATGAGCATTTACGGTGCATGAGTGTAGGTATGTCACTTGCCAGCATAAAGTTACCTTGCAAGTACATGGCCCCCAATATATAAATAGCTAATACCCAAAAGTGCCTAGAGCACACCTATTTCAGAAAATTGTTGATGGTTTAGGATAATTAGTGGGGTGCAGGGGAGAAAACCAACCCTGACACTGGGCTGTATCAAACAATGTGAAAACAGCAGGTGTCCACAATCTTGTGGAGCACTCCTGTCCCCAGCACACCCTGTATTTATTGTAAATACAAACTATTTCTAATGTATTAGAAAAACAATTTATCAAACAAAAATTCATCTAGGTAGTTCTTTATATAAAAAGGATGTAGAAGTATACATGTGTTCATTCACCATAATGAGTTCAAACTGTTACAATCTCCTCATAGTGTGATATTTTCAATTAGTACACCTTTGATCAATTTGATCTGATTTTTCGGGTAGACATCAGCATAATCTGGATCATCCACAATTCACACACATAACATAGCAGTTCATTAATACTAGTCATATATGTTAAGGGTATCCTTGGGTGCCTTTTAGTTGACAAGTTTCGGGGCAATAGTATCCCCTTCCTCAGAAGTAATCTACCAGCAATTTTCCTTCTCAGTATATCTACAAAGTAAAATAGATATTTTTAGTTATCATAACACTGAAACCTCTCTCTCTGTCTTGTCTTAGACATAATCCTTATAATCACCTGGATGTGTGATCTGCTTTTTTTTGTAAATCCTTATACTTTAATGGTGTGCTCCCAAATGGCCGGTCCTAAAAAACCGAGAAAACTAATGGGAGTCCAAAGAAGTTCCAGAACCCAAATTAAAAATAGGCCTAGAGAAGCCTAAAATTTCTCATCAATTCTTCAAATAAAAAAAAGTAGTCCCAATAATTAACCGATTCTTTTATAGTCGCAGTAATGTGGGGACTTGCTCACTGGAGTGGTGTTACAAGTATAGTAGATTTGCATTAGCCAGATAACCAGTAAACATATAGGCAAAGAGAAAGCCCATTTAAGTTGTACCGCACCCGAATGCCACACAAACCTGAATGTTTCCGTCTTCAGGTCTTTGAAGGACCGGCCCAGCCATAATGGGATATTATGAAAAAGGTCGAGTAGTTTAGGGAGTATTGTCATCTTAATGAGCGCTACCATACCAGCAATAGTAATGGGTAGTCTGGTCCAACTCTTAAGCTTAATCCAGCTGCGCCAAATACTTCATAATTGCAGTTATATAGCATGGCACCTTGTCTGGCTGCTAAGATCCCCAAGTAGCGGATGGTGGAGAGGAGCAATGCTAACCCCTGCAGATCAAGTGGCTCAATGGTGGCATCTGTTGGGAGGAAAAATTCAAACTTGCAATTAACTTTGAGGCCCGATATTTCCAAGAAATCTAGGATATCTTTCATGATGGGATCCATGTGGGCGTGGGGGTTCCTGATATACCGTAGTGTCCATCTGCGTAAAGGGAAATCATTTCAGGTTCCCCAGTCATTCCGATTCCCTGGTGTCTATGCGTATGAGGTCTGCTAATGGTTTGATAGTAATAGCAAATATTAGCAGCAATACGGGGAAGACTTGGCAGGTGCCTCTGGCTTTCATGAATTTTGGGTATAATGTTCCATTAGTGTTTACCCTAGCTGTTGGGGTCGCTTATAAGAGGTATAAATACGAGAGGAACCATGGGTCAAACCCGCATTTTATAATATTCTAAAATCCGAAGGAAAAGACAGAAATCATTTAAATACAGGAAAAAAACTTGTATTTATGTAATATTTCCTTCCAAAACTAAATTTCTTATACAACTCAGAAATAAGAAATATAAGAAAACGATTCAAAGATAAAACCAAAGAAATAGCAGAGCCCCACATACGACACAAAACACATTTCTAGATACCTCTGAACAGTAAATTGTTCTCTTTGAAAAACCTAGTTCGTTCTTTAACAAATAATGTACACTCTACTACCAAGTGTTTCAAGGTCTCGCAGGTGTTACTAACCCCACAGAACCTACATTCCTTGTCAAATACAGTTAACCCCTCCTGCATATTCGTGCTGTTCCAGCTTTTAACTTTCTCAAACAGGTAGTTGGTTTAACTTAAAATGCATAAAGTTCATGCGGATTACAGGACAGGGAAACTTTTGAACATATAGAGGCAGACATTCCCTAATATGTATAAACCTAGAGGACTCCACAAAACCTGTATACGCCTCAATACAGTCAACCATCTCAACCCAATCAGACCTAAACAGAGACTTTTTAATATGCCCCGGTCTGAGAATCAAATCCTCTTCAGATGCACAAATATAGACCAACACAGAGTACATCCGTTTGTTAAACTCGCTCAATGATGGTACAGATCCTGCTAACATGACAACCTTAAGATTCTCATGCAGGGAAGTTTTAGGGGGAGCAATTATTCTTCTAAAGAGAGAAAACTGTCTCCAAACATACCTAGCCTTTAATGATACCAGACACAATTCATGTCTATTGATGGCATTTGTAATAGCCATAGAGACCAAGTACAATCTTCCATAGTACTCCCTGGATAGTATTCAAAGGATCACCCATATTTTGAGAGCACAGGTCAAGTCCGTAGAGAATAATAGCCTCAAATTTGGCCAAATCGTATCGTCTAAGGGGAATGAGGGAAAATGTACATACTTTCTGCTTTAAGAATTTCATATGAGCAGTACGTTTCTTGGCTTTGTTATTCAGAATAGATTTCCAATGTTCAGTACTGACCCTACTAGGTAAACTACGGTCTTGACTTGCTCAACAGTATCGGTTCCCATAGTCCAAGCATATTGTATATCCTTTTTTCTTTTTCACAATACCAGGGCTTTTGATTTTGAGACATTAGGGAAAACATTTTCCACTGCATATTCATAGAAAAGCTGCATCTTAACTGTAAGACTTCGCAGAGTTCTGACAAACAGTATGAAGTCGTCTGCATAGGCCACCCACTCCAACCTAACACTCCTAACCTTGACGGTGCAATGGAGGGACCCTGCCACAGTCCCTCAGCATCCCACCTATAGAAGTTGAAGAGTGTAGGGGCCAGAGTACACCCTTGCATAACACCTGTAAAGGTAGGTATCTCGAGAGATATCACCATCTTCAGATAATCGTACACAGATGGAAGTTTTGGAGTGCAGCAAGGCAATCAGCTGTACCATGTTATGGGGAATGCCCAAAGAAAGCATTTTGTACCAAAGCCTAGATCTGGTCACCCCATCAAAGGCACAAGTCATGTCCAAAGATGCCAAATACACATCCCCTTTGGTTGAAGTTTCATCCATCAACAACTTGAAGGCCACTAACCTGTTCACACAAAATACAGCTGAGCGACATCTTTGGAGTCTAACTTTAAACAAGGCTATCGACCCCTTTTGTGGAGCTGTGCAGGAACCACTTATTTCTTTGTTGGAGAAATCATACTATTCATAGACCGTGTGCAAGAAGATTGCTAAGAAGCACAAGCTGGCCTCCAGGTCATTTTGATCACAGACTTTGCCAAAGCCTGCTTCGCCAAGTGAACTTCGATTAATTGTAGGGCGTTTGTGGGGACTCGCTATGTATTTTCTTGACATAATTTGAACAGAACATTGGGCCCACAGATCTTTAAGAAGGACATTTGAGTTGGGTTGCATATATCTGGAGCATGTGCAAGCTACATCATTGCCTGAGGATCTCGCATCACGTTGAGAAACCAAATCTTTGCCCCTTAACCAACCTTCATTTCTTTGTGATATGACACTCTTTAATAGTGTGTAGTTGCTTTCTAGTTAGGTCCATGCTTTTGAACTCCACACATACTGGCAAAGCTTTTATATCTCTCGACAGGATATAATATCTGTTAACGAGTGACGTGGGGGAGTGTAGCATGCCTGTGGAGTGGGGAGATCTCAATAAGGGCAACATATATGTATTCCTGGAGTCCTAGTTTGTAATAAGTGGTGGTGATAATGGAACAGTTGAAACACTAAGACCAAGCCACTGTGATTATTCCCAGGAGCTATCCATTTGCAAAATGGGGTGCCAACGAGGAACAGAAGTAGATAGAGGTACAGAGTGTTTCAACAGTGAGTGTTCAAAAAATCATTCATGGTCGACCCGTTTTTTCTTTCTTGGCAAAGCATGGAACTCCAGACCTGGGCTGAAGAAAACCTCTGCATGTAGTTAGCATGAAGAGCGTTGCCACTGAGCGGAGGTGCAATTCTTTGGAGAAGTGCTTTTATTCTGTACCTAGGGAAGTGATTATAGATCTCCACTGCCTTTATCTTTCTGCCAGTTCATGTAGAACACCCTAAAGAACAACGCTCCTTTTGCTTACATTACTCACCTGTCCTTTGCGCCCCCTTTAGTTGGTCCTTTTTGTCCTGTGCATGGACATAACTTGCTTCCTGTACGGTGGAGTTCGCAAGGTTGGGTTTGACTACGTAGTTGTCACAAGAATGCGTTATCTCCTTATGAATCTTTTTAAGTTGCTGGGCAATGGTTTTTGGTTTAGCCTTCACAGGAAGTATGTGATGCAGTTTGTGCACATGCTGTGCCTTAATTCAGTATCTAAATCATACTTTAGTGTTGTTATCCTACCACTAAAAGCCATGTTCTGTTCTAGTAACTGTTTCAGAGAATTGTCAAGTCTCAAGTACGTTTAAAACAATGACAAATTTGTTTACTGTTATCAATGCAAGAATATTTAAGATATTAACATGCTCAGTAATTTGCTATATTTGTATTATTCTTTAGGTACTTTGTTTACAAGAAGTCCAGGCAGAACATTACATAGCACAGATAAAGCCAACTTTGGAAGCCCTTGGTAAGAATGGTGTTCACTTTTAAAACTGCAGTATTTCTCTGGAGTGTCAAAGCTTCAGAAAAGAACATAATGGGAAACCCATATCAATGGAAGTAATTAAGCCAACAAATAAAGGATAAGCTCACATTCTATATAAATGTGCCAGAAGGAAAGTACGCTACAACTAAATTCAAGGTTTAAGTATCGAAAGGTAATACTCCTACGTCCCGTCCCCTTTCCTCCATACTTATGGGACATCTCTCCGTCCTGTGGGACGGGACGGGACCGGAGCACTTTGTAAAAAGCATCCAAAAAATGTTGCAAAAATGTGTCCTTCCTCTTTCTTGTGCAGGGCCCAGCACGCGGCCGTAACCCCGCTCACCTTGGCTCCGCCCCGCGCATCGCCCATCAGTCCTTTTCTCCACTTGTTCGAGACTGGACGCACTTGCATCCGCAGAAGATTTTCTTCCCTTTTTCCTCTCTGGCTCTCATAGCGATCGTGTAATAGTCTGACATTTGTTCAAACTAGATTTTCCTGATTGTTCATCATGTTGCCAACGGTTCGCGAGGGTGGATCCCCATCCTCTTTGTTTCGAGTGTTTGGGTCTGGATCACCGTTTGGACTCCTGTATTTAGTGTGATTCCCTTTCGGTCTGGACTCCGTCGGTTGGAGCGGTGGGAGGAGGTGTTCTGACGAACTCCCCCTTCGCATGTTCACGCGTTTATCGATGAAAAGAAGAAGCGCCAAGTAAGTTCTTTACTTTTCAGAGCACCCCGGCCGGGAGACACCTTTCTGGGTTTTTCCCGAGCCGGGAGGGGCGTTGATCGCTCTCTCACCGGGGATTGCCCTGAGGTGTCCGTTGGGCCTAATAATTGTACCAGAGTTTTCTCCGAGGGTCTCTGTAAGGGGCCTGTGGATACTGAAGCACGCTCCGAGGCCCCTCCTGTGGGGGCTCCTTGTAGACCCAGTTCTACTGAGTCGTGGGGTACCGGAGCTCGCTCTGAGGCCTCTCTATCGGCTTCCCTCAAAAATAAGACCGGGGTGCGCCCTGAGGCCTTGGTTGGTTTTGGTGTTACCGAACGGATGTTCGAGGCCCGCGCTAGTAAGGCTGTTACCGGACCTGGGTCCGAGGTCCCTCATACAGAGGCTAAAGCTACCAACATTTCTGAGAGGCCTGACAAGGCCTTATTGGTGAAGGTTGTTTCTCACAGCTCCCGCTCTTGCGGCGACACCAGATCTGTTGAGGGGGCAAAGAAGGAAAATTCTTCTTTTACGGGCAGTGCCGAGGTCCTTCCTGGGAAGGCTGATTTGGCGGTTGGTATGTCGCAGAAACATTCCAGGCCTCATAGTACTTGCTCTGCTGAGGTTCCTTACGTTAAGGCTAAACTTAAGACCCCCTGATCCATCGACTGGGACCCCTGCTTCACTTCCTCACGTGCTGCAGTTCCCCTCAGGTGATAACAAAATGGCGGCCGTTCCCGCCACGACCGCGGCAGCCATTTTGGCTGCTACCCCTACAACTACACCATCGGCCTCAGGTGTAGGACTTGGCTCTGGGGGTGAACCTAGAGTTCCTTGTGTGCATCCTTTTCGGCCAGTCTATGACTGGAATACTCGGATGACCTTCCGCACAATGTTTCATTGCCTGTGGGGTCGGCACCTTTGATTTTTGTGGATACTTCGGGAGATGGGCCGGTGTGGCAACCTTCCCCGTTACGTCCCTGGAATTATCCTCCTCATGAGAGGCCTCCTCCGGTTTCGAAACAGTCCTCAGAGGAAGCCTTTTTAGGCAAATTTCAGACGCTTATGCGTACCGAATCCCATGAGGGAATATTTCAAAGGGCTTTTCAGAGAAATCTGTCCACCTGCGCCTCCGGCTCCACCAGTTCCTCCGGTGGTTCCGCCGGCGCCCCCCTGACCTACGGTGCCTTCTCCTACTCTTCCGCCTTTGCCTCTATTGTCCCCCGTGGACAAGGCAGCGCCTGACATGGCTCAGCAGGATCCTGACCTGTCGGGTGACGCGCAGGGCGATCTCGACAATGAGGACCTGCCCCGTTCTATTGGAGCTTTTCATGACCGGGTACTGGACATGATGTGCTTCTTGGATGTTCTGGTGCCTGTGGCACCCGCTCTGCAGGAGGGCGTGCTTTCCGGGGCGTTCACCCTGTCTCCTTTGGAGCGTACCAGCCTGTTCTTGCAGAAGGATGTTCTGGCCGAGGTCCGCAGGGTCTGGGAAAAGCCACACTCTGGACTTTTCGTCAATAAGAAAATTGACGCGTGATAAAGGCTGCATTTTTCGGAAGAGGTGGCCCTGTCGTCTTGTCTGCCCCCCTCCTCCACAGTGGTGGCTGTGGCCACTTTACAGTCCAGGACTGCAGCATCCTCTTCCACGATGGCTACTCAGGTTCTGGGAAAGGAGGATAAACTCCTTTCCTCCCTTGGGAGGAAGATTTTGGCCAACTCGGCCTGGCAGCTCCGGCAGGCCAATGCCGAACTGGTGTTAGCGGGGGCTAATATGCGGATGTGGAAAGGTCTGTCGGAGTTTGAGGAGTTCATCCAGGTCGAAAAGCTGGAAGATCTTAAAGCAGGATTTTCCGACGCCAGGATCTCCTGGAAGCTGTGGCTCATCACGTAGACGCCTCGGCTCGGGGCCTTATGCTAGGGTTTGATACCTCACGACAGGCGTGGCTGCATGCCACCAAATTCCATTTCATGGTAAGGAGCTCTTTCATTCTACAACAGATGTAGAGCTGACCAAGACGAAGGATAGCACTCAGACAGCTAAGTCCTTGTCAGTCCTTGTTAAAACCCCTTTCCCTGTTGTCGCAAAGTCGACCCTCCTCTGGCTTTAGGGGCTTCCTAGACCGGAAATCTCGCTGAGTGGATACCCCGTCGGGGAATAACCAGCGGAGGCAACAACGGACTCCGTTTTTCTCCCGCTCCTCAGCCTCCTCCTCAGGTTCAGATGGCAACACCACCGAGAAACCTACAAAATGAGGGTTCTCTGCGCTCGCACAAGGGAGGACACATTGCGTCTCATTGGGAGGCGTGGCAGACCATTATGGAAGACAGATGGGTCTTGTCAGTCGCTCGGGCGGGCTTTCACTTAACCCCACCCCACCCTTCAACCCTCCTTTTCAGCTGTCGGGTTCGCCCTACCTCAAAGAGGAGGTTCAGAAACCTCTGGACCTCAGAGCTGTAGAACCCGTTCCTCTTGGGGAGCGAGGGGAGGGCTTCTACTCCCGGTTGTTTACGGTGCCCAAAGCCAACCAGGCTGGCCTGCGCACCATCCTAGACCTTCCCAGTTCAATATTTTCCTACCCTAAGAGAAATTCAAGATGATCACGCCCAGCCAGATACGGTCCTCCTTGCAGATGGGCGATTGGCTCAGCGTGGTGGATCTTCAGGATGCCTACATGCATATTTTGATTTGGAATCCACACAGGAGATATCTCCGTTTCTCTTTGGGAGAGGAGCACTTCCAGTTTCGAGTGCTTCCTTTTGGCCTCAGTGTTATGATAGAAGGAAGGCTTCAATCTCCCAGTCATTTATAATAAAGACCTTTATTAAAAGGTTAAGTAGATACATAGGAGGACCCCCAGCAGGAGGCTCACAACCATCCTCTTCAGCCTTGCCTCTTCAATCCCCTCCACTCTAGAACTCTATACATATAATGCATTTGTATGTTCTATGGTAACTAAAGTGACAGCATGTAAAGTGGAGTGATTGTTAAACACTTGAAAGCTGGCAGAAACACTGGCAGATAAAACATTATATTAAATACCATAAATGAAAGACAAAGAAAAATTCTAGCATGCAATTGGAGAAGAATTACAGTTGATTGAAAAGAGTCGCCCTTTCTTTATTGAAACGAGCCACCCTTTTTGTTCCAAATGCCTCCTCCCTTGACTAACACTGACGAACCCAAATCTTTCATGACCTGTTTGGGTTCAGAAAACAACGAGGCTCCTTTGCGAACCTTGGTAGGGAGTTTAACTTTAATCCAATCACCCTCTTCAATCTTGAGTTCCCTACAACAATTCCTCTGATCATACCTCTCCTTGGATCTAATTCCAGACTCAAAAATGTTCCTTTTCACACTCTCTAGATCCACACCCACCATTTTTGATTTACCCATCCACCCTGGACAAAAATGGGTATTTGGTTTTCTACCTCTCAAGATTTCGAATGGAGTGACACCTGTGACGCTGTGGGGAGTTAACCTATACTGGAAAGTTTGTTCCATCACCGTTCTTATCCAATCTCCTCCAGTAGCTACCGCTATCCTGATAGCCTCCATTAAAGTCCTATTAAACCTTTCTACACATCCATTGCTCTGAGGGTGATATAAAGAAGTATTCACTTGCTCAATTCCATGCTTATCCAAGAATTCTTTGAACTCCTTGGAAACAAGTTGAGGTCCATTTTCGGACAAACACCTCCTAGGAAACCCTTCTCTCCAGAATAGTTGTTCCGAAAATCTCATTATGCTACTGCTAGATATGTCTTTAAGTACACATACTTCTGGCCATTTCGACAATAAATCCATCACTACTAATAAGTAGCTATCCCTTCCACCACCAATGTTAAAAGGACCTAAGAGATCCAAAGCAATTTCATCCCAAGGGACACGCGGACACTCCCTCACTATCATGGGAACCTTCTGCACCTTCAACCCTTTGTTCCCCTCAACACATTCCACACAATCTTTGACTTGTTCCTCAATGTCTTTGTCGATACCAGGCCACCAAAATTCAGATCTTATCAAACCCTTCGTTCTGGCAAGGCCTAGATGCCCAACATGGGCTAACTCCAAAACAGATTTCCTCATACCAACTGGAACAACCATCTGATGACCTTTGTACAGATAGCTATCCTGAACCCATAGCTCCTCCTTTACCTTGGCGAAACCACTCATTTCACCTTTGACTCCTAATTTTACCTTCCACAACCAGTGTAAGTAATTTTTGATATACATCATCCTCAGTGCAAGACGCGTCCCACTCACTCTTCCTTAAAGTATCATGTACCTGGAATATCTCTGTACTCTCCCCTGAATTTAGAAAATCATCATCACCACTAGATAATTCTCTCTGGACAGATCTAGATAATGCATCTGCAACTACATTAACCTCCCCCTTGACATGGAGCATGGTATACTGTAAACCTTGCAATGCCGTGACTCATTTCATTATGTGCCTTGACACTCCCTCCAGACCACCTTCTGTGAAAATTCCAACCAGGGATTTATGGTCTGTGCAAATGGTGAATTTCCTCCCCCACAAAAACCTTTTAAACTTCTCAACTCCCCAAACACATGCCAGGGCCTCCTTCTCAACAACAGAGTATCTAGATTCTGGTCCCTTCAAAGACCTGGATGCAAAATCCACGGTCTGTAAACCTGTCTGATCCTCTTGCATCAGAAGAGCACCAACAACATAATCACTTGAGTCAACGAAGAGCAAAGTAGGTCTACCTTTCCTCAAATATCTTCAAAATAGGAGCATTGACAATGGCCTCTTTTATCATCAAAAATTATTTCTTACAATGGTCATTCCATTTGAAAGTTACTCCCTTGCGGGTAAGACATTTCATGTTCCATGACATTTCTGCCAAGCCTTAGACAAATTTGCCATAAAACTCAACCAGGCCCAAAAATGATAGTATGTCCCCTTTAGACTTGGGCTCCTCCATTCTTTTTATGGCCTCAATGGCTTCCTCTTTGGGCTTGACTCCCTCTCCAGTGATCTCATGGCCCAGATACACCACCTTGTTGGCTTTGAAGGTACATTTTTCCAAGGCAACCGTGAGACCTGCTTCCTTCAAAATGTCTAAAACTCTCTTCAACCGATAATCATGCTCCTTCTCGTCACTCCCACACACAAGAACATCATCCTGATAACACATCACCCCTTTCTCACCTCCAAGTAATCTGTGCATAATGCTCTGAAACACACTTGCAGCTGAGACCAATCCAAATGGCATACGAACACACCTGAATAAACCAATTGGAGTTATGAGGGCAGTAAGGTCCCTGGAATTGAGATGTAATTCAACTTGATGGTAGGCGGACTTCAGATCTAGTATAGAGAACACCTTTGAGCCAGATACTCGCACCATCAAATCATCTATTCTGGGAAGAGGAAACCTGTCTGCCACAACCATGCTGTTCAAATGCCTAAGATCAATAGAAAGCCTCAAAGACCCATTATTTTTTCTGACCACCACTATGGGACTAACCCACTCAGATGCATCTATCCTCTCAATGACCCCATCACTTTCCATTCTCTTGAGTTTCTCATCTACATCTTTCTTAAGAGCAAGAGGAATAGTTCGCAGTTTTGCAGTTTTTGGAACAGCACCTTTTTTTAGGCGAATCACATGAACAAAGCCCTTCAGACACCCCAGTTTCCCAGACGGGCTTGCTTGTACCTCTGTGGAATCTCCACCCGCCACTGACCCTCCACCCTCTCCACCCTCCACACTCGGGATGACTTGCCTCAAGCCTTATCTTCATTTCAGCCTGATCACTCCATGATAACAACTCTCCCCCTTTGTTGGTAACATACACGTAACCTTTGGCCTTCCTGTCCTTAAATTGTAGTTCAGCATCAAAGCAACCTATAATGTTTATGGGAATATCTCCATAAGCATTTGCTTTGACAGTATTCTCCCACAAAGTACAACAATCAAATTTGTCCCTCCACACTTATCAAAGTGTAATCAGCACCAATATCCATAAGCATGCATATGTATACTCCTTGAATTACAACCTCTGCATAAGGTTTTTGCTCTTTCACCCTGCCATTGATGGCATTCACTGAAAATACAACTTCCTTGCCATCCTCATAATGATTCATCTTCATAACTCGCACTTATTTCATGCACCTGGTTTGACCCAGCATTAGAGTTTCTACAACACTGGGCAATGTGCCCTCTCACACCACACTCATTGCATATGATATGAACAGCAAAACATTCCTCATCTGACGCTATATGCGACAAACTTCCACATCTAAAGCAGTGTCTCCCTGGGAGACCCCTCGAAGGCCCAGAATCCTTAGCCATCCTAAATGAACTTATGTCTCTGGGCATTCCTCTTCTGCCCTTTGAAGGAACCCATTGTCGCCACCCCCTGCCAGTTGCCGGCTTATTCTCCTCATTTCCTTTTCCATACTGAAAGGAGCGCCTTGGATTCCCTGCACTCTGTCTCTGAACCACTTTTGACACCTTTTTGCACTGTTCCTTCACTCTCGTCTAACTTGGGTTTACCATTGTTCACAGTATCTGACTGAAGAAGCTTAATGCATTTATCGGTGTGTGTTCCACCATTTTCGCTATCTCGATTGCTCGATCCAAAGTGGGGTTCCTCTCTTTCCATAGTTCTTTATTGATACGGTCATTGGAGCATTTGATCATTAGCTGGTCTCTTAAGTGCTCATCCTGACAGTGAGTAAACTTGCATTTCACCGCTAAACCTCTTAGAGCCGTGACAAAATCCTCAATACTTTCACCACTCTTCTGCTCCCTCGTTGCAAATTTATATCTTTCCAATATGATATTCCCCTCCACTCTAAAATGCCTGTCCAATTTTGCTAGTGTTTTCTCATAGGGACCAGCATCCAAAATATCAGAGGGCTCTGGCAATCTCTTCAAGACCTCTTGGCCTGCAGTTCTCAAACAGTGGAATAGCAATGCCTCCTTGCGCTCATTGGAGTAATTGGCACCAAACACTGCCAATGCATATTTGTTGAAGCCCTCTTTCCATTCCACCCATCGTACCCTGGGCTCACCTGGCACAGGAAGAAAAAACACAGGTGCAGGTACATTTGCCATGTCTCATTCTAAGCGTTGCAGGTGCAAACTGAAGTTATAAAATCTACCTGCAGTTCGGTTGTCAGTGGAATTTCACCCACTTACCATAAGTCACCTGTTTGCCAGAGACAAGTAGCAGCTCCACGCTTCACTCCCTCTCCTCAAATGTACAAGGCTGTTGCTGCCGTTCCACGAATCGTGCCGTGCTCTCCGCCGTGGCTCCAATCACCTTGGCAACGACGGTCAACAAAGATGGCCGCTGCGTCTTTGGGTTCTCTCCTCTAGTGCGTGATGACGTCACTAGGGAGACCCAGACTCACACGGGGACCGGCCGACATGGCGTACTGAGCAGTGACGCGAGGGAGCTGGCACACGCACACGGAGGGTAAGCGCTCTGCAAGCGAACACTCTGCGTGTTTACTATCAAACCAAAGTAATCCTGTTAGAGGGCCAACCGCCGCCCAGTAATCCCACTCACGCAGTCTCCGGACATGGGATAAAATAGTTTATAGTGGCGAGAACGTTGCTATAACTCCTTTCCCCAAAGTCTCCGGAACACCAAAGAAAAAAAAAACAAAACAGGGCGGGTACCTTTGTTCCGTAGTCCACACAAGCACCTGTACAGTCTGTCTTGCGAGTGTTTGACTCCTCCACAGGGTCCGTGTTCAGCTACCGCCTCATAAAGAACTGGTCCAAAACGGCACATTCCGCGGCAGACCCTTCAGTTGCGCCGGGGGTCGTCCACAGGAGTACGCTCCAAGTTGACCTCGTCGCCATTTGTTATGATAGAAGGAAGGCTTCAATCTCCCAGTCATTTATAATAAAGACCTTTATTAAAAGGTTATGTAGATACATAGGACGACCCCCAGCAGGAGGCTCACAACCGTCCTCTTCAGCCTTGCCTCTTCAATCCCCTCCACTCTAGAACTCTATACATATAATGCATTTGTATATTCTATGGTAACTAAGGTGACAGCATGCAAAGTGGAGTGATTGTTGAACACTTGAAAGCTGGCAGAAACAATGGCAGATAAAACATTATATGCACATCCTAACACTCAGCTCTGCGCCGCGTGTCTTCTCGAAGATGATGTCGGTGATTACGGCCTATCTTTGTCTGCAAGTTATCCATGTGCATCCGTATTTGGACGACTGGCTCTTATGCAGTCCTTGCCCGTTGAAATTAGCGTGCAATCTTCAGTCTGTCCTTCAGCTCCTATTCCATATTGGGCTGTCGGTGAACCGGTGGAAATCTTCCATAACGGCCTCGCAGGACTTGATTTTCCTGGGTTATCGCTGGAACATGATCGACTGCAGAGTGTACCTGACCGGGGACAGAATGGCGGATCTGTTGGCCACATGTCAGATGTTTGTGCAGTTGGAGAGAATGTCAGCCTGGTGGTTCCAGAGGCTTCTGGGGCTCATGGCCTTGTGCGTGTTGGCTCTTCCTCTTGCTCGTCTCAAGATGAGGCGGACTCAGATGGCTCTTCGGAGTTCTTGGCGTCAGGCTGTGAACCCGGATTCCAAGTTCACAATGATTCCAGCTTCCATGAGAGTGGACCTGGAGTGGTGGTCATCTCTCGGCAACCTGTCTGTGGGTGCGGGGTTCCAGGACCCAGCTCCTACAGTGATGATCACGACTAACTCCTCCCTTCTGGGGTGGGGTGCGACGTTTGATCCTCTTCAGGTCTCGGATCTCACTCGCCTCAGGACAAGCTCCTCCACATAAATCATTTAGCGCTTCTGGCGATCTTTCTAGCGCTCAGGGCGTTCAGACCGATCATAGCCAACAAGAGGGTCCGCATACGCACGGACAATGTGGTGTCGATGTATTACATCAACAAGCAAGGGGGAACCAAGTCTCCCCCTCTCGTGGACCTGTCCATCCAGATTTGGGAGTGGGCTGTGCTTCATGGCGTTTGGCTGCTTGCAGTTCACATCCTGGGCCAGCTGAATGTCACAGCGGATGCCCTCAGCCGGCGGACTGTGGTCAGCTACGAGTGGGAGTTGAAGGCGGCGGTCCTCTCATGGATTTTCTTGCGTTGGGGCACACCCGAAGTGGACCTCTTTGCTACGGCCGTAAAAAAGAAGCTTCCTCAGAATGCCTTCAGAGGGGGGCTGGGAGCCTACTCTCTGGGGGATGCTCTCGAGATTCCATGGCAAAACTTGAGAGCTTACGCCTTCCCACCTCTGCCTCTAATTAACCGAGCAATTTGGAAGCTGAAGAACTCGGTGAACTGTTCCCTTCTACTCAGAGCCCCGTGGTGGACGGCCAGGTTTTGACTCTCAGAACTTCAATACCTGTCGGTGTATCCACCGATCGGGGGTCACTGGTAACCTGATCTTCATCAGGGGGAACAGCAGATGTGGCCCCCGTCCCCACAATCGCTCAGCTTGGCGGCATGGTGCCTGAGTTCAAGTCTTTAGAACATCTTAATTTGTCTGCGGATAACATGCGTATTATCCAGGCAGCCAGGAAACCCTCGACAAGGTCCCAGTACAGAAGTAAATGGCTCAGGTTCTGTCATTGGTGTTTGGACAAGCAGTTGGACCCAAAGGGGGGGCTACCATTGACACGGTTTTGTCCTTTGTATCCTTCTTAGCAGAGTCGGGTGTCCATGTTCTGTCATGCAGAACTTACCTTTCAGCTGTTTCCGCTTACCTTTCTACGGACCAATGCTCTTACTCTCTGAATAACCCATTGGTTAAGAGGCATTTTGCAGGCTTGACACCCCTCTATCCTCCAATTCGTAGTCCGCACCCATCGTGGGATCTAAATGTAGTCCTGACAGCGTTGTCATAAGCCTTTCGAGCCAGTGGCCACGGTGGACCTCAAGTACCTGTCCTGGAAAGTGTCCTTTTTGGTCGCTGTTACGTCAGCAAGGCGGGTGAGTGAGCTCCAGGCCTTGTCGGTGAAGCATCCCTTTTTGGTCTTTCACAAGGATAAGGTAGTCCTACGGACGAATTCTGCTTTCCTGCCGAAGGTGGTATCTGAATTCCATCTGAATCAGTCGATCTCCCTGCCGGTTTTTTTTCCAAACCCTACCTCAGAGGCAGAAAGGGTTCTGCATTGTCTCGATGTCAGAAGGGCTCTTAAGTTCTATCTGGACAGAACATCCGAGTTTAGGAGTT
The DNA here is from genome assembly GCF_040938575.1 of Ambystoma mexicanum. Lineage (NCBI taxonomy): Eukaryota > Metazoa > Chordata > Amphibia > Caudata > Ambystomatidae > Ambystoma > Ambystoma mexicanum. The sequence goes on along the minus strand of NC_090928.1, from coordinate 982,108,891 downwards.
CTTCTCAACGGTTTGTGACTTTAGGTAACCCTCATGTTAAGCAGGCATCTAAGGTGACCATTTCATGGTGGATCGCCGCCTGCACCGTCTTTCACCGTCCAAGGGCTAAAGCCTCCCAAGGGTATTCATGCACACCTGGTGCGGGGCAAGGCAGCCGCGGTTGCTTTTCAGAAATGTCCCCTGGGAGTCCATCTCTAGGGCAGCTACTTTGGCCTCCCCATCTGCTTTTTGTAAGCATTATTGTCTTGACATGAGCTCAAGAGCTGATGCTCAGTTTGGTCAGGCTGTGCTGAAGAACCTGTTTCAGTAAGGGGTATTTCCATCCACCCGTAGTTCCTGTAAGGAGTGCTTGGGAATCTCCCATAAGTATGGAGGAAAGGGGACGGGACGTAGGAGTATAACCAGGTCACTCACCGTAGTGACCACGTTACTCCTAGTCCACAGTCCCTTTTCCTCCATATGCCCGCCCACCGTCCCCTCTAATAAGGTTCCTCTGTTATTGCTAATAGGTCTTAGACCTGGCGATAGAAAAGGACTGATGGGCGATACGCGGGGCGGAGCCAAGGTGGACGGGGTTACGGCCGTGTGCCGGGCCCCGCGCAAGAAAGAGGAAGGACACATTTTTTAAACATTTTTGGATGCTTTTTACAAAGTGCTCCGGTCCCGTCCCACAGAACGGAGAGATGTCCCATAAGTATGGAGCAAAGGGGACTATGGACTAGGAGTAAGGTGGTCACTATGGTGATTAACCTGGTTATTTTGGCATATGGACAACTTAAATAGCCCAGATAATCTTTGGCCCAATCCTGTGCAGGCTTGTTGATGAATCTAAATGGCTCCTAGCAGCATAAATGGCTCTGAGACTTTCATGGTATTCTCTTTAGTGGTAATCTCCCTCACTTTAAAGGGCAGCGTTTTTCTTGCTGGACAATATAATTGCTAGGGCAGTTGGGTGTGCAAAACAACTTGGAAAAAAAAACAGTTCCATAGTTGAATGTCTTTCCTCCATGTGTTAAACACCCCTATTTCAACTGTAAAATGTGGACCACTTAGCTTTCAATAGTTGTAGGATGTTTTAATCAACATTCCACCCGCCCCAAACCAGGCGCGCACAATTTTAATTTTTTAATAAAGTTCTGTTTGATTCTGGGACCCCCAATTCAACAGATTTGATTACTTGCAGACTCTCTCCTCTTTCGCGACAGGAAACGCACAGGGTTGCACAGAATTACCGTTTATTAACAAAATTGGAATGATCAAATTAATTTAAAGATTAATAAGTTTTACTTCCATGAAATTCCACTGATTAAAAAGAATCTACACCCTTCTAAAATCGGTTTTCAGTGGTACACTTCTAGAGATAGTCTTGTAACGCACGCATCACCACATATGTTTTGATTACCCTGGGACATGCACAATTGATTTAAAATGCATCAGGATCCAGGATAAGACTTCAATTTTTGTTAGGCAGGGATATTTGAATTACATTTTTTCTAACAAATTCTCTCTCCTTTTATTGGAAAAAGATATCACCCCCTTACTCAATAGGCATGTCGGAATTTCAACGGTATTGTAAAAACGTATTTTCGACAAAGTACTGGACTGTGCTTCATGTAAATTGCTTGTAAAAGTGAAAATGTATGTAGGTTAGATTCCTTTAGTGATAATTCTTTTTAATTACTGTGTAAAAGTGTATCCTTTTCACTTTCAATGGGCAACTTAAAAACTTGAAAATATTGTAGCGAGGAGTCGCTCATTCCATTTTGTCTGGAACAGCTTGGCATTAACAAAATTCTGCTTATACACCCAGGAATTACTTCAATTACATTTTTTTACTAGATATGCACACAGTGAGATGTCCATTTAACTCACTGATTCTTCTGTGCTAGACATCACTGCAGTGTCTTTCAGAGATCACACTGTTTACACACCATTCTATAAAATATATATAGAGATAGACTTATGAAAAGTTTTGCTAACTTCTCGATGCACAATCAATTCGTATAGTCCCACACCTCCGGACTGACAACCAGGCCCAGGATTGAATCTAGCAACCTTTCATAGTATTGCTCCCCTTTATATTATACTCTCATATGAATTTCTTTTGTCAGTCTTAAACAGGTGGGCACCCTGTTATGGACTGGTTCAATTCTCCCCCTCTAGGAACAAGTTGGCATCAGTCAACAAGATTGCTGCCGTCTCTTCCACTGAAGGCCTGTGTAAGGAACTCCTGATGGCAACAGTAAAGACAGACACAGGTGATCACAGTTCAAGGGTGTTTATTAAACTGAATATGCAGGTTGGATAAAAACCCCTAATCTAAAGCTAAGATGGGAGCAAGCTATGACATCAAATGAAAATGAAGGCAATCCTAGTGCCGTCTTGTCAAATAAAAAGGGCCTATTCTTAAACAAAACAAATAAAAAAGAAAAAAAAAATTGCCAATCCTTGCGACTAAATACCAAAAAGAGAGTGTGGGGTAGGGTTCACAAGAAAGAAATAATTGTGCATGAATGAGAAGTCAGGATGTGGTAGCCGGTCTCCCTGCCCCATGTTTTGAGCACGGGACAAGGTGGAGTACAGCACACTCTCATGCTTTCTCAGCACGAGATGACAATTCCGTTCTCATCTATCAGGACCGTCGGTGGTTAAGTCTCTTTTCTACAAACACTCTCTTGCCTCTGACGACCTGATTCAAAATAACAAAAGTTCCTTTGCACATGTCAGTTGGGTGATGACTTTTCACCCCTGGATCCCCCTCTTCCAGGCGCAGATCACTTTTGAACATCAGCCTCCCTTTTTCAGGTTCAAGATTGCTTTTCTTGTAATCACGAGTTTTAATGTCTTTTTAAACAGTTCACTGTGGACCTCCCTCTGCTGGGTTCACCTTTGTCAACACACTGTTCATCAGGACTTTAGACTTTGACCTTTTTCGTCGGCGTCCCTCTGTTAGGGTTACTCTTGCCAACCTTTGCTACCACGGTGGCAAGCATCTCCCCTCGGCTCCCCTCGGCTTGGTTATCAGCAGAGGAGGGCCCTGTGTACTGTTTACATCTTTTGCAACACACGCTGGCTATTTGTGGTTTTAAAATTCCTTCTGTGGAGGTTTCAGAGGCCTGACTTGGAAAGGGTAAGGTTGCTTATCTCCTTGTCACCCTCTTGGTTTGTGCCGTCTTTCTCCTCCTCTTGAACTCCCGTGCTGAGTTAGGTCTCTTGTCGTGCGGTCTGCCTTGCTCATACTGTGCTCTCCTGCTCCACCTTTTATCCCTTTGGGGAAGGGAAATAGCCAACAGGTGTGTGATTCTGGTCAATTGCCTGACCCTTGTGTTGGGACATGTCAGGTAAACCGCTCTAGTGTTCGTTGTCTTTCGCGGTATGCAAAAGTGTTCATGCAGAAGAAAGGGGGGTGGGGGAGTGTTTCTGAATATCCCACATAGTAGGATGGGGGAAAATGTTGGAAGAAGGGGGGAATACCACATCTCACCTGTCTTGTGTCCCACTTCCACTCCTTGAGGACCCGCCATCCAGGTGATCCTCCCTCACTGGTCCACCCCCAGGAACTGGACCCAATAACGATGGCTGTGTCCTGGTCACCTGGATGACAGATCCCCGGGGACTAGTCAAGGAGACAACTTCAGGTTTCTCACACCTGGGTCTTTAACTCCTACTAAACCTCACTTGCTGGGCCCTGCTAATCCAAAATGGTTCCAAAAGGAGAGCAATCTATTCCTTCTCTTTCCTGTTATCAATTCTCCTGTTTCCTCTTCATCAGTGAGTGAGCCAGTGAGTCTCTTCCCTAGTGAGTGTGTTTGAATCTTTTCTAGACAAAAAAAGCCCACCTTTTGAGTTGTATAATTTCCCCAATCTAGTTGGTCAATGTGTGTGATTGGACAGTGATCCAAAAGTGACATCACAGTAGACGTGCCCTTCTGCGGTTCTTGGGCACATTAATGAAGGGGCAGCCTGATGGGAGTAACTTCTGAACCCAGTTTCCCTTCCATTTGATGTGATTTCATCTCAGAATTCTTTCATCAAACATTGTAAGTTACTGAAATAGTAAATTCCATGCATGACCACTTTACTAATCGGTCACCAGATTTCTCTCTGTCACGAATCAAAGGACACCATTTTTATCACTATGGGACCAATGTTTAATGATTTACAGATTTTGGCTTAGAACTTACTAATACTTTTTTGTGCATATAATTTTTTCATCTCAACAGGCTCATGACTGCGGACGCTAGGACCTATGTATTCCTGGCTGGCGCACCGAAATACAAATTCACTTAGTTTGCATAATAAAAATGACCTTACACAAAACATTGTATACCACTAAATGGAGAATTTTTAAAAAGTACTTTCTAGGTGATTCCGTATAGGAATGTAGAGCGAAATAATAAACCCAATGTTGCATTTTAAAAGGCTTTTTTTCTCACTTAGACTTTACATAGTCATTTGTTTTTGCTGCCCACTACAGAACATCTGATATTTTTGCTGTTGGTCCAGAGCTGCAAGTATAGTATTTGACCTAGAGGCATGGCTGTGGTCAAGCCTCTTGTGGTTTATTCGGGGAGGGTTTATCACTCTAATTCCTAGCCTTCTTGGAACAGTTCCTGTGTCTGTCAGATTTTAAATAAACGCTTGGTTTTTCCAGGTATCTGAGAGGAACAAGGGCTGGTATTCCCCATATTTTTTGATTCCCAAGAAAGACAGAGGACTGAGACCCATCTTGGACTTACATTGCTTGAACACATTCCTCAGGAAGGACAAGCTCAAGATGGTCACTCTTTCTCAGGTCCTTCAGGCCCTTCGACTTCAGGATTGGTTGGTGTCACTGGACCTACATGATGCTCATTTTCATGTGCCGATCCATCCAAAGCTCAGAAAATACCTGAGGTTTGCGGTTGGCACTTTCAGTTTCGGGTCCTGCCATTCGGGTTGATTTGCGCCCCGAGGTTCTTCAAGTTCGTGGTGGTGGTTTCGGCGGTTTGTCTCAGAAGAGGGGGGGTGTTCACATCTACCCCTACCTGGACGACTGGCTGGTCCAAGCGCCTACTCCTGAACAAGCCTTGGATCATCTCCGCCTCACCTGCCACAAGAAGTCGCATATGACACCTTCCCAACAGCTCCAGTACATTGGGGCTGTTATTGGACACATCCTTGGAAGTGCTCGCCCCCCCCCTCCCCAAGGTGAGGGCTCATCACATTGTCCAGATTGTCAACAAATTTAAACATCGCCGGAGTCTCCCGGCTTTCGAATTCTTAAGGTTTCTCGGCCTCACGGCATCCTGCTTTTTTCTGGTGCCAGAGGCCAGACTGAGGATGAGATCCCTTCAATGGGCTCTCAAGACGCAGTGGTTGCAATTCTCAGGCAAAATGTCATATCTCCTTCAGATTCCGCTCACAGTCTCACAGGATCTTCTGTGGTGGGCCAGCGAAGGGAATCTGATGAAGGGAGAGCCTTTTTGGCAACCGTGGCCGGAGGTGACGTTGGTGTCAGATGCTTCACTCCCAGGATGGGGAGCTCAAGCCAACGTGCTGACCACCAGCGGTCGTTGGTCTGTCGGAGTCCAAACACCATATAAATCTTTTGGAGCTGATGGCCATCAGGCTAGCCCTGAAGGCTTTTCTGACGTTTGTGCGAGGGAAGAGTGTCCGGATCATGACGGACAACACAGTGGCCATGCATTACCTCAACAAAAAGGGAGGTGTAGGGTCACTCCCGCTGTGCAGAGAGGCGATGCAGCTCTGGTTCTGGGCGATACAGCAAGGAATCTCACTCTCGGCAATTAATCTGGCAGGAGAGGAGAAGGCAGCGGCAGACGCTCTGAGCAGGCAGAGCACAGTCTCCCACTAGTGGGAGTTAGCGCAGGAAGTCCTTCAGGAGATCTTCGCCCTTTGGGGAACCCCTCAAGTGGATCTTTTTGCGACCGGTGCCAATCGAAAGTGCGAGAGATGTTGCTCAAGGGAATTTCCTCTGAGAGGAGTTTTAGGGGACGCATTCGCCGTGGATTAGTCATACGCACTTCTGTACGCGTTTCCTCCGGTCCTTGTCACTCCTCAGGTTCTAAGGAGGTTGCGGAGGTTCGGGTCCCACCTGATCCAAATTGCTCTGGATTTGGCCAGGAAAGCGTAGTACCCGGACCTTCTAGAAATGTCAATCTTGTCAATGTCAAAACCACGCCGTCTTCCCCCACATAGAGGATCTTCTCTCGTGCGGGGGTGGGGGGGTGGATTGTACGGGTTCGCCATCCAGAGGTCAAGACACTCAACCTTTACGCATGGTTTCTGAAAGGTTAAGATATACGGATTGGGACCTCCCGGATGATGCAATGGAGGTGTTGCTTTCGGCCAGGCATCCGGCAACCAAATCCCTGTACTGTTTCTGTAAGTTTTGCAACTGGTGCAGAGGACACAATTTCGATCCTTTTCAGGGTTCCATTCCGATGGTTATTTCTTTATTGCTTCATTTGGCCCACAAGGGTCTTCAAGTGGGTACCATTTTAAATGTTACCTGGCAGCACCATCTATTTTCAAGCGCTCGTCTGAAGAATGTTCTTATTTTAAGATTCCTTAGATTACCCCTTTTTCAGGTGCCGGTTTGGGATCTGAATTTAGTCTTGAAATTCTTGATGAGTGCTCCGTTTGAACCTTTGCACTCTTGTCCTTTGAGACTGTTGACCTTCAAGACGGTTTTCTTAATTGCAGTTACATCTGCTCGCAGAGTGAGCGAGTTGCAGGCACTTTCATCTAAGCCACCCTTTACTGTGTTCCACAAGGATAGGATTGTACTGAACGTATGTCCTTCCTTCCTACCTAAGGTAGTGTCTGAGTTTCATTTGAGCAAGAATGTGGTACTTCCTGCTTTCTATCCTCCTCATCCTGGTAATGAAGAGGAGAGACTCCATAGGTTGGACCCTAGGAGAGCTTTGAGCTTTTATATTTTTAGGATGTCTAGGGTCAGAGTGGACGACCAACCTTTTGTGGGGTACACTGATTGGGCCAGGCTGTTATCAAACAGACCTTGTCCAGGTGGATTATACTCACCATTGCTGAATGTTACAGATTGGCTGGCAAGGACCCTCCTGAGGGTTTGCATGCTCACTCCACCAGGGGCGTGGCTACATCCACAGCCCTGCAAAGGGGAGTTCCTGTTAAGAACATTTGTGATGCTTCAATGTGGTCTTCCATCCACACCTTTGTCAAGCATTACTCCCGGGATAATTTCCATGGTCAAGATATGGCCTTTGGTAAAGCAGTGCTTTATTCTGCCATCTGTTTGGGTATATGTAAATTCCTCTCCCTCCTCCATTCAGTGATACTGCTTTGGGAGTCTGTCAAAGATGTGGAATACGTTGGAGGACACAATCCATTTTAAGAACAAGTTACTTACCAACTGGTAACCTTCTTTCGACTGGATGTTCCGCCAACGTATTCCTCATCGCCCTCCCAGTCTGCCCCTCTGAAGAATTTCCTATGATATTGCAGCTAGCGTTCCGAAAAGGCTATATGCAATCAAGAAGGCTTTGTGTGCGGTTATGTCACACTTTGTGGAGGGGAAAAACTGAACTGAGGCTACGGGTGCCGTGTGTGCTACTTACAACATCTGATGACGTCTCTCTCGACGGAGGCCTTCAAGGGACATCGACTCGATGCAGGACGCCCACTGCCGAAAAATGTCTGAAACAGCACAGCTGTGGACATTGCATGTCAAAGAGATTGAATACGTTGGAGGAACATCCAGTCGAAAGAACGTTACCAGTTGGTAAGTAACTTGTTCGTCTTTCCATTAAAGTTCAATATTGTTCCTTAAGAGCATCTCGTTCATTCAATGCAATATTCCCATTCGCCGCCTGAAATCTTCTGTATTTCCCATAAGAGCAGTCGTGAAGGTACATTCTCGAAAGCCTGCCAAAAGGAATCCAATCATTGTTCTCAAATGGGTCTCCAAACCACTGCACTAAGCCCAAAAACCAGTACGGCCAGACAACGGTCCTGCCGTCGATCAGGACCCTCTTATTAATCCAGATTGAAGTTCTAGGGGACATTGCTGGGCCCTCCTGACCTATCCTTCTCACAAGCGCATGCCAGACCCATCTCAGAAAATATGTGGCAGGCAAATGAACACTGCCCCTGACACTATCGGTTGTCAAAAGGCCTCTGGGGCCAGCAACGTGCTCATACTTGATTCCGCCCGCACCTAAACATCAGGCGATTCCTACAGAAACAGTAACAAAGGAATCGCTGAAAAAGCTAGATTGTGCAGTTCAAAGTCTGGAACTCCTAAGCTCCCACGTTCACATGGCAGCTATAACCGCCACAGTTTAAGGCACGGCTGTTTTCAATCCCATAAGAGCCTCTTGTTAGTTAAGAATTTGCAGAGTCCAACTGATGTAGGACTTTACAAGACTTATCTTGGTATTAGGTAACCCACCTTTTAATATAGGCCTGTACTACACAAGTTGGTAGTGACTGAGCAGCCAGGCTGATCTTAAGAGGGGTAATGTGAGCTGTACAATGAAATTATTAAATACAGGTATACAAGTAAACACACAATTAGTTATAGTATACATATTTATTCATATATACACAAGGATATTTAGACAATCTTTAAAAAGCAGCAATTACTAGTAACATTAATCCCAAAGTTAGGATTCAACAAGAGCAATAAGAGTAATCTTGTCATATGTTATACATATTCCAGCACATTGTGGTGTTAGTTGAGGTCAGTAATAACACATTTGTGATCACTATTGCAATATTGAGTTATAAGCAAGGAAAAGATAGTCTGATCAGAACATACTTTGTAAGTAGTAAAACAGATCCTCCCAGAGGGATGCAGGCTGTCTTTATCCCAGCAATAATAGTGTTCAAACATTAGAACCTGTTAGAGAACAAGCACTGCCAAAGCCAATAGGTTCAGAAGGGGGGCTTTAGGGAGACAGGGCAGCCAAAGACAATGGGCTAGTTCAAAGTTCTGATGCTCTCTTTGCAAATATATTTAAAATAGTAATTAGTTCAGTAGAAAATCACAGCATCTCAAGAAGAGCCACCTTGACGCCCAAGCTGGGAGGCCAGTGCAAGTGAGTTGAGGTCCACTCAAAAGGGTTTAAAATGGTACCCCCAAGCTAGGCAGCACCACAGTTGGGAAAAGGTAGATGTACTCAAGCCCCACAGTTCCAAAGAACTGAAGAACTGGTTCCAGCTGGATGCCTTCCTGTTGCAGTGTTGCAGACCCTTGTTCCTGGTCCTTGGTTGTGGTGACGAAAGGGAGGATGTCTGGCGGGCTTTTGCGGCAGCACTTGAGCCAGGGACTCTCCAGCAATGCATTCTCCTTGATTCAGCAGCCTTTTGTGGTTTTGGCGCCTTTTTTCTCAGCTCCAAAGAAGAACCAACAGCTCTGGTTCGAAGTTACTTGATACCTCGGTATTGGACTCTGGTGAGGGGACTTTTTGATTAATATTTACTGCTATTCTAGGGCCCTGTGGATGCCCAAAACGTTTTGGCCGGATTCGCACTTTTGAAGACGATGCACTCCATGGTCAGGGGTCCCCAGGCATTGGGATTCTGCAGCCTTGGAAAGTCACAGCAAGTCGGGGGTTGCACCAAAATGAAGCTTGTTTCCACACTAGATGGTCCCACCAGCCCAAGGGAAGAAGTTGTCCCAAGCAGGTCTTCCCAGTCGAAACAAACGGGGTCAGCACAGCTGCAGGGCTTCACCTGGCACTTCACGGTCCAGGAGTGTGCTGCAGTTGTCTCGTCACGTCATCTTCATCAGATGTTGTCCTCCAGTGGTCCACCTAGCCAATCAGAACTGGTTTCGCTCTGGCACACCTAGAGACAAAGGAAATGGAAGTTTCAGGACCCTTCCTCACTTCCTGCCTTTCCAGACACACTGGGGCCTGGCCGGGCTTCAGGGCTGAAACCTGCCAAAGGCAAATTCACAAAGGGCTCCAACTCGATTCAGAGTAAAAACCCAGAAGGATCCAACTGACAAGAAATGGCAAAAAAGACTGGGGCCATTTTGGGAAAATGGACACCCCTTGGGTGCTGTACTGCAGCTGAGTAATCAGCCTGCAGATACATGGCACAAGGTAGTAAAAAATGAAACCACTGTCACCAGCCATTCAAGTTAGTGTAACAGAATGTTACATGAGAAGTGGGATAAAGGAGTTACTATGTAACCCCCTCTCCTCCCAGCACTCCACATAGGGTAGTGTGTGCTGGACCCACAAAAGGAAAGGTAAGTAAGGCAGGAGTCATCTTATTATTCTTGGTTAACAATCATTCTCCCAAGAAAATGTAATTAAACATTAAATCCAAGGGACTGCCCAGTGGCACTGCACAAAAGATGCTGTGGGGTTTTTCCAGACTCCATTAAACAGTAAAACACAAAAAATCCCAGTCAGAAAAACACATGGGGGGGGGGGGGGGGTGAGAAAAAAGTCCCACTCACTCAGGAGTAAAAATTAAAAAGCCCTGAGTCCAGCAAAAGATAGGGGGGTAGGGAGGGTCTCTAAAGTTAAAGGAAATTGCCTCAAATTTACATTTCTCCCCAACAGCTCTGCAGCGGTCTTTCAATCTCCCAAAAACGTGACTACTTCACACGAAGAGGCAGCATACTCGGAACATAATTGAGGCAAGGCGCCAGTGTCCTCGTAGTAGCGTTGACTTTACCCCAAAGAGACAAGTTCAACCCAGACCACCTTGCCAGGTGCAGTTTCATGTTCAGCATCGGCTGCCTTATGTTGTCGTCCATCATAGTTTTCACCTCCTTCGTCAGCCACACTCGATGATATTGCATTGTTTCGGGGCACCAATGGAAACAGAACCTGGTGACATGCTCGTTCCTGCCTGATGAAGACACTGGTATAGCCTTAGATTTAGAGCAATTGATTTTATAGCCTGAGAAAAAAGTGAAGGCCTTCATGTGCTCCATCAAGACCGGAAAGTTAGAATCTAGATTCTTTGTCACCAGCAGCATGTCATCCGCGTTAATCCATACATTCTGTAATGCCTCCCTGAAATTGACACCTTTTTATTCGCCCATCCGACCTGATCATCGTTACTAGGCACACCATTGCCAACACAAAAAGCGAAGGTGATGGTCGACAACCTTGCCTAGCGCCCCTCATCAGTTCAAACTTTCTGGAAGACATGCCATTTGTGTTGAACGCCCCCTGTTGCATTAGTATATAGTAATAACATCATCATCTCTTTTCCAAATCCTACGCACTCCAGCAATGCAGAGAAGAAGCTCCACTCTATCTGGTTAAATGCTTTTTCAGCATAAGCAAAAGAGCAACCACGGCTGATTGTTTCTGACTTTCTTGTAACGCCAATATCAGTTTCCATAAATTGGTGGACAGACTCCTCCCTTTTCCAAACCCATACTGATACTCAACTGCAAGATGCTGCAAACCCTCCTCAATGAAAGTGCTTTTTCAAGTATCTCATTGTCCGTGTTGATCAGACTTCTAGGCCTATAGCTCGACATGGCCATAGGAGTTTTGCCTTTTGTTCAGCAGCAATTATATGGATGCATACCATGTCGACTGTGGAGGAGACCCTTTCTTTCTTGACGCTGGCAACATCTCTAACAGCAGCTCAAAAACCTTACTTGCATGACTTTGTAGCACTCTGATGGGAGACATCTAGGCCAGGACACTTCCCCCAATTCAGCCGGCCTGCCGCCCTCTTCTGTTCATCCAATGTCAGAGCTGAGTCAAGGCCGGTCCTCACCAAGTCCGGTAGACAATAAAGACCACTTGCATCAATATACTGCTTCAGGTCGTCCAAAGCAGGCTTCACCTTTGACAAATACAGAGATCCAGGAACATTCTGAAAAGCTATATTACTCCGGTCTGATTAGTCACCACCCCAGATGCACCCATGATGGTGTTGATGTTTCTGTCGCTCTCCTGGACCCTTAGACGGTAAGCCAGCAGTCTTTCACACTTTTTGCTTCCTTTGTAATAGTTGCATTTTGTCCTAAAAAGGAGCCTGTCCTCCCCCTTGGTCAACAACTTGTGCAACTCCTACTTACGTGTCGCCTTCTTCTAATCTTGTGGAGATTCCACTCCAGCTGTTGGATCACTTCCTTCATGATCCTCTTTGAATGGATTGTGTCCTCACACGTATTCCTCATCCTTGATATGATAGCCAGCTTTAGCGGCTGCTGAAAAAATTGTTCGGCAGAGGGTGCTGTGCATCGATGGTGTCGACTCGATGTCCCTCGAAGGCCTCTGTCTCGAGGATGTCATCGAAGGCATATATAGCACACACAGCACCAGTTGGCTTCAGTTCTGTTTTTTTTGTGACAGCTTTAGCTTCGAGAAATACAGAGCGCTTCTTCACTTTCGTGATGTACTAGTTATTTTGAGAAAACAAGATGTTTTCTTCATAGACACCGACAACCCAGAAGAGCGGGTTATAAAAGTGTCTGGATTGTGGGCCAAAATGTCTTTGACTGATCCCCCATCGAATCTGTTTGTGGTGCTTCGGGGCAGACCTTAACACTGCAGACTGCTCCAAGTGCCAATGTAACTGGAAAGGCCTTGAAGGAACGTAAGAGTAAGTTGACGGTAGGTTGTATCCCTAAATCTCCTACACCAACTGTGAAACCTTCGACTGAGTCGAGATCGGCGACTCTGCTCCGAGGAAGAAGGCCAAGCAGTCGAGATCGAGGAGTGGTTCCCACTACTCTTCTTTGTACTCGAAGTCTGAGAAAAGGCACCATAGGTCGCCTTTGTCGACTTCGTCTAACGCTTCCCCAGAGAGGGTATCTTTTCCAACCAAAATGTCCACTCCGAGTGGCTGGCCTTCAGAGCAGAGATGTTCAAAATAGTTGAAAAACATAAGCCTCCAAGCCATGCTCTTGCCGCACCTTCGAAAGGTGCCTGGAAGGAAAGGGCTCAACCTAAATTCCACGTGTCCTCGAGCCTGGGACGAAGACCCGATCCGCATCGAGAGCCGTTGAGGCCTCGATCCGATGAAGTCTCATCGAAGGATCAGTCAAGTCGGAAGCACAAGTCAAGGTTTTCGACACCTTCGATGCTGGCGGCGCCTTTGATGCCAGCCAAACCCTCAACTTGACGCAGAAGGCATTGGCGCCAGCTGCACCATCGATGCCGAGCGCTCCAGTAAAATCTACAGCGCCAATGAAAAAAGTTTCAACAACTCTTCCAGTGTCAAACTCATTATTTACAAAATCCATAATTCCTGAGAAAATGTATGTACCATTACCCAGAAAAGACTATTTTAAAGTCTGTCTTCCATTTATGAGGAGAATGAGCAGTCAGATTAAGAGGCTCCATTTGGCCTACAGTTTGGTGTGCCTAATGTACCCGAAAGTTTTATTGCAGAGGAGTAAAGGTTGAGAGACCTCTGATAACATACAGTCTGCAAGTGCAGTCGATACTTGCCCTGAGCTGGAGTTGGGAAGACCAGAGGCTGAGGCGCATGCATATGCGTCCTATAGGCAGCTCATGTCTAAGGTAGTGGACTACATGGGTTGGAGTAGACCACCATTCCCATTCGAAAAAGATGATCTAACGGACATCTTAGATAAGGGTCCTCAGCGGTATCCCATATTACCGTTTTCTGCAAGGCAATGTAAAAAGGGTGGTGACGAATTGGGAAAAACCGGAAACCAATCCGGCTGTAAATAAAAACTTGACCAAGAAGTACTGCCTCTCCAGTAGTGACCCCGACTACTTGTCGAAACACTCCACTCCAGAGTGGTGGTGCAGGCAGCTACTGCAATATATATAAGCAAGCTGCTTACCCTACCATCCCTCCAGATAGGGACGATAAAAGAGTAGATGGATGGTAAGGAAGGTATTTCCCGCATGGAGTATAGCCCTCAAATCTGCCAACTCCACATGTGCCCTCGCAAAGTTTACGTTCACTCTATGGGACTGCATTTCCTTGACGGCAGAGCACATTCCCGAAGGGGAAGAGATACCGGTTCTTAGCCATAGTGTTACGCTCACCTGGTATCCACAGGGACGCCACCCAGCCAGTTGGTCGTTGGTACCCTTCCCAATGATTCCCTGGTGTGGTCTTGGTGTCGATGGGATTCCGCCTGGAAATGAAGACTATATTAGGACTGGGCGACCAAGTTAAGTTTTCCCCCACCTCCTTTGCGTTTCTAGCCCCTCGAGGTTCTCTTCTCACCTGGTTGTCGGAGTTGGTGGGCTCTTCGTCCTGCTCTCTGGGCAGGGGTGTGTTGTCTTTTGTGGGCGCGGGCGGTCCAGTTACTTCACTGACTGCTGCCCTTGTAGTGTCTTTCAGGTAGGTCTTATTGCGATTGATGGCGTTGTAATTCTTGCATGCCTTTTCTCTGTTCTAAATGTCTTTTTTTATCCTCCTAGGAGGAGAACTGGATATGCTGGTTCTCACCGGGAGATGACGCGCTATAGCGCTATGATGAGGTAAGGAGGTGCTTTGCGTAGCGCAGCGATGTCTTGTCCTCACTGACCTGTGCTTTTCTCTTTTCGTAGGTCGCGGTGAGTTCCCAGCGCAGATGGAGTTCCGAAGCTATGCCGGACGAAAAGCAACGAACCAAGTAAGTCTTTAAGCGCTTTGTGGTTGTAATGTCTTCACTACCTCCTTTAATGATGTCTTTCTCCTTTTCTCAGGTCCTTCAATCCGGGCGATGAACTCCACCAACAGAGCTGCCCAGGAGCTGCGAGCATGGCAGGATGATGAATGCAGGGAAGATTCTGCTGCTAACGATGTTCTTGGTTTTTCTGCAGGTCCTGAATTCACCAGGCTCGTGAGAAAGCTGGACACTGTGAGCGTCACGTTGCTAGAAGCAAAGTAACGTGTAGTGTGTTGTCTTGTTCGGGTGTGGTTTAAATAGCCACTGTAAAGTAGTCCGGGTAAAGTAGTCCCTAGGCCACCAGACCCAAAACACTAGACCGCATAGCTATGTGGATGCCTCCATGTTGGCTGAAAGCCTAAATAAAGTAGTTCCTGAAGCATATGTCTTTCCTTACTGATGAGCCTGGCGCCGAAGGCGCCAGGACTGGCCCCAAGAGGGCCTGAGAAGTGGATGCCAGGGCTTATTAGTGATCCGAGCCCTGATTCCACCTGGCCAATGGGCTTGTCAGTGGGGTTCAGGGCTGAGGGTCGTGACACATAGTTGGAGACGGCAAAGAATTCATGGGCGAGTTTGTCCTGTCAGGTTTGGATTTTGCTGATGGCATCAGCAGAGCCATAGCTACTAGCACCATTATGTGCAGGTTTGCGTGGTTGCGGAAGTCTGGTTCTACACCGGATGTGCAAACCAGACTTCTCAACATGCCTTTTGATGGGTCTCGCCTTTTTGGCAACAAGGCTGACAGTCTTGAAGTTGCAGACCTTGAAGGCGGCAGCCTAATCCTTAGGTGCTGCTATTGGTCAACCTCTGCCTTTTTGACCTAGTGGACAACCTTGGAGGGGTCAATCGTTTTGCTAGTACTCCTCAGTTGGAAGGGCGAGAGGAATGGCCAGTCAGAGGGGCCAAAGAAGATTTCCTCGTGGTGGACAAGGAAGGGGTGCAAAGCCAGCTCAACCAGGGGCTTCTTTACCATCAGCCACTGCATCAGCCGCCTCAAAACCTCTCCGAGGTCTTACGTCACAGTTCACCAGTGGGGGGCAGACTGTCTCAGCATCTAGAAGAATGGCGAGACATTACTTCAGATGCTTGAGCCTTGGAAACCATAGCCCACAGTTACCGCCTTCCATTTATACAGAGACCTCAGAACAATCCACAGAGGAACCACCCTTTGAGGATTCCAGATCCGCTCCTTGTGCAGGAAATGTTAACCCTGACCCAGTGCCTGTAGCAGCGAGGAACAACGGTTGGTATTCCCCCAAGAAGAACGAAGGACTGAGACCCACGTTGGACTTGAGATACTTCGACAAGTTCCTCAGGAAGGACAAGTTCAAGATGATCACACTTTCTCCAAATCTTTCAGGCCCTCCAACTCCAGGATTGAATGGTGTCTTTCGACCTTCAGGATGCTTAATTATTTTCATGTGCCAATCCATCTGAAGCACAGAAAATACCTGAGGTTTGCAGTTGGCGGTTCTCATTATCAATATCGAGTTCTGCCATTTGGGCTGACCTCCGCCCAAGGGTTTTCACCAAACTGATAGAGGTAGTGGCAGCGAGTCTCAGGAGAGGGTGGATTCACGTCTACCCCTACCTGGGCAATTGGCTGATCAGGTCATGTTCTGCCGAACAAGTCCTAGATCATCTCAGTCACCTGCCACTCCCATCACAGAGTGGGCTTCTCCCTCAATTACAAGAAGTTCCATATGACACCTTCTCAGAAACTCCAATTCCTTCAGGGCTGTTGTGGATACATTCTTGGGAAAGAGCTTGACACCCGAGTTGAGGGCTGAAGACATTCTACAGATGGTAACCAAATTTCAAAGTGCCCGGCGTCTCCCAGCCTTCGACTTTTTGAGGTTGCTCGGCCTCATGGCATCCTGCATTTTTCTGGTGCCAGAGGCCCGCCCGAGGATGAGATCCCTGGGCTCTAAGAACTCAATGGTCCCAGTTATCAGGAAAGATGTCAGACCTACTTCAGGATTCAAGCAGGGTCGCAAAGGATCTTCTGTGGTGGCCCTGCAAGGACAACATTCTGAAGGGAGAACTCTTTTTGCAACCATGGCCGGAGATAACAGTAGTGACGGACGCCTCACTCACGAGGTGGGGGGAGCCCACACCAACGATCTGGCGGTCGTTGGTATCCATCAGAGTCCAAACTACATATCAATCTTTTGGAGCGGAGGGCAATCGGACTAGTGCTGAAGGCTTTTCTGCCCTCTGCACGGGGAAAGAATTTCCTGATAATGACAGACAACACAGTGGCCATGTACTACCTCAACAAGAGTGGTGGTGTAGGGTCACTACAACTGTGCAGAGAGGCAATACAGCTCTGCTTCTGGGCAATACAAGAAGGAATCTCCATTAGCAGTTCACCTAGCCAGAGAGCAGAACACGGCGGCGGATGACCTGAGCAAGCATTGCACAGTCTTCCACGAGCAGTAACTAGCTCAGGAAGTCCTTCATCCTTTAGGGAACCCCTTAAGTGGATCTGTTCATGACCGGTGTCAACCGGAAGTGCGAACTGTATTGCTCCAGGGAATTTCCCCCAAGAGGAGCTCTCTAGGAGACGCGTTTGTGGTGGATCGTGAATTGCCACTCCTGAATGCGTTTCCTCCAGTCCCAGTCATTCCTCAGGTGATCAGGAGGTTGAGAACGTTTGGGAAACGCATGATCCTAATTGCCCCGGATTGGGCCTGGAGGACGTGGTACCCGGACCTTCTGGACATGTCCATCTGTCCGCCAATAAGTCTTACACAAAGAGAGGACCTGCTAAATAATAATAATTTAATAATGATAGTAAATAATAATTTAGCATTTATAAAGCACTATGAACCCTCAGGTATCTGAGCGCTGCGATGTGTGGTGCTCATTTATCGACCTCGGAAGGATGAAAGGGCTGAGTTTGGCCCTGCCGAGATTCGAATCTGCGTCCGCATGCTCTGCACAGATGTCAAAGCAAGCGCTCTACTAGCTGTGCTATCGGACCAGCTAGGAGGGTTGGGTTCTCCATCCAGAGGTCAAGACACCCAACCTTAACGATTGGTTTCTGAAAGGTTGAGATACAAGGATTGAGACCTCCCGGATGACATAATGGAGATTTTGCTTTCGGCCAGAAGGCCAGCAACAAAGTCTTTGACCGTTGCCATTGAAATACAATCTGCAACTGGTGCAGAGAAAAGAATGTAGATCTTTTTCTATGTAAAACCCCAGTTTTTCTGCTGTATTTGGCCTATCTGGGGCTCCAGCTTAAGCGCTCGTCAAAGGAATGTTCACACTTCAAAATTCCACTGGTGACACAATTTCTAAAGGGGCTCACCAAAGTCCCCCCCCCCCCCCACACCATCTCCCTTCCAGGGTCCAATTTGTGATCTTGATCTGGTTCTAAGATGTCTAATGTGTGCACCTTTTCAACCTTCAGAATGCTACAGGTTGGCAGGGAAGGATCCTCCGGAAGGGCCCATTCCACCAAGGGCATGGCTACCTCAACAGCCCTGCCAAAGGGTGTTCCTATAAAAATTATTTGTGAAGTGGCAACGTGGTCTACTATCCACATGCTCGCAAAGCATTACTGCCTGGAATCTTCTCTCGGTCAGAATGGTAGCTTTGCTAAAGCAGTCCTGCACTCGGTTCATGAGAACAATTCAAATATAAATTCTACTCCCTCCACCTAATCAAATACTGCTTTGGGAGTCTTTCAAAGATGAGGAATACGTGGGAGGACACAATCCATTCAAAGAACAAGTTACTTAGCCCTGGCAACGTTCTTTCGACTG
Source organism: Ambystoma mexicanum (assembly GCF_040938575.1). Classification (NCBI taxonomy): domain Eukaryota; kingdom Metazoa; phylum Chordata; class Amphibia; order Caudata; family Ambystomatidae; genus Ambystoma; species Ambystoma mexicanum. The sequence continues at coordinate 982,090,513 of NC_090928.1, read as the reverse complement.
GATGTTCCTCCCACGTATTCCTCGTTGCCCTCCCAGCCTACCCCACAGTAGAATTTCCCATGCTATTATAGCTTTCGTTCCTTCAAGGCGGAGTACGGTCATTCCTGTAGTTATCCAGGTATTTCTGCTAAAGGGGAAAAAACAGAACTGAAGAAACGGGCACTGCACGTGCTATATATGCCTTCGAGGGACATCGAGTTGATGCACAGCGCCCTCTGCCGAAATTTGTTTTCCGAAGCTGGATATCATATATCAAAGATGAGGAATATGTGCGAGGAAAGTCAGTCGAAAGAACTTTACCAGGGGTAAGTAACTCGTTCATTTCAAGATCCTAAGTTCTTTTAATTTTACTTGATAATCCTTTCAGTAGCCTGCACATGTAGCACTTTAAAGCCTCCTACCCGGACTCCACGTTCACCTCTGGCGTCCTATTTGTGGTTATGAACAAGCCTGCCTCTTTCACCAGTTTGTCCAGAGTCTCACTATCTTCCATCTGCACAGTATTCATTTTGCAGTGGTTAGTTTTGGACATTTTTTTTTATGGTTAAACAAAAAATATTAACATTTAACAAATATAGTATAGTGGTTTAAAACAGAACAAAATAATTCAACCAATCGTTACACAAAATAGAAAAAATACTAAATCATTGATCCTAAAAACGGAGCTAAAAAGAATTCATTAAACACTTCAAACCATTTCATTCCTTGAATGAAGAAGGAAAAAGAAAACAAAAGGAAAAAAGATTATAAAACATATATTATGCTGAGTTACATTTCTATGCAGTATACTCAGTTAAACATTAAACAGGCAATAATGCCACAGGATACTCTTCTAATCTCACAGCTTTTAAGAAGCTGTTGATGGCAATAACCTTGGAAGTTGTGACCCGATAAATGAGATCAAGCCTGCTCTCCCTTCCTCACAATTTTTTAAGTAGTTCCACATCAAACCCTGAACTGCAGGACAAAGAATAAATAGATGTTTGAGAGTTTCACACTCTAACTTATCCTTACAGAAGAGACATACCTTTTGATTTACTTCCAGTTGGCCAAATGTAAATATTTGTTTTATCGACTACAAATTCCAATGAAAACGCAAAAAAGCAAACCTTACAAATTTAGTTGGATAAATTGCCACAAAAACCTGTAAGTTAGAAGGGAGGGGTAATCGTGAATTTTTTCAAGTCTATGAATCCAATCAAATAACAGTTTCTTGACTACCGGGGTTGTCTCTTAGCTCGACCATTGAACTGCAAACCTCCAGCAAACACTGCAGTAGTCAAATTCCTCGTTCAACCACTTACAGGTCCCTGATTCGAGGGTGATTTTCAAATCCTCAAATAGGGAACCAACAAGTGGACTAAGGACCTTTATCAAAAGAGCCAAAATCTTAAACTGTGTTCTCACGGCAAGGGAATTGATGCCCAACTCGGGAGGGGGGGGGGGTGAAGGTGAGGGGTGGTGGTAAGAGGGAGGGAGGGGAGAGAGGGGGGTTGGGGTGGGGTATATTTAATGCAGCAGATTTTAGGTGGTCACCTATGTCAGATAAAGATTAATCAGGCAGGGCGCCAAGACGCAACCATGCCTAATACCATGAAATGTGGGTATCTAACGTGAAAGGGAACCAGAATGAGTCAGCTGCCCTTGAATACTGGAATGTGAATACAAACCAATTATTAACCTCAATAGGCCCCGGGAACTCCCCACTGATACAGTTTGGACCATAAGTACTCATGATTTACAGCATCAAACTCTGCTGTTAAGTCAATAGAGGCGATAAATATTGAGTCCTACTTCCCCTCCCAGGCCAAATGCTGGACACTTTTTACTATCAGCCCATTTAATGAGGTTCCTAGATTGGCATGGAATGCAGTTTGCCATTTGTCCAATTTACCCACCTCTATAAGTCTCCAAATCGGACAGCAAGTTTTAGACAAAAACCTTGCTGTCCACATCCAGGAGGACAATTGGTATATATTTTAGGGGACAGGTTTTTCACACCCTTCTTATAAATAGCAACACTGTGTGCCATGGACTGAGAGATGGGAAACTGAACTGATAAGAGGGTCATAAACAGCCAAATTGCCCTCTAACTGTTATTTGTCAGAAAAGAGACCACCGAGTGGTTGTGGTATACCAAATGCAAGGTAACCAGTTTATTCCAATAGACTGGTGAAAAAGCAAGATAAAAGCCTAGCTCTCACTCCAACTTTTGAATAGAAAATATGGGTTTATATAATATGAATGAGTCATTCTGATGTCAGTTATAAAAACCTATTGCTCTTGGTTATTGGCTGCTTCTACTAAGCTACATATGGAACCTCTATGTGCAAAACTAAGGATTGGACAATCATTATCTAAGACCTCACCCATGGATCTTCCCCTAAAAAGTGCTACATCATCATATCTGGGAAATTAATTGGTAGGCCCTAAATTACTCCTGTAGTGGAAAAAAACATGTGCTAATTGGGTACAATGTGGTCACACTATCCATGAACTGGCTGCGTGATGACATGTTGGTACAGGTAAGTTCGAGAGACAAGCGTGTCGCCTTATTTTAATTAAATCTAATAGCCCATGTTTACCACCCATGCCATGAGTCGCTGAGGCTCAAGGCCTTGTTCGCAATCCGTGATCGCCATCCTTCTCTTGAATAATTATTGAATTATTATTTGAGTCATTCTGCTTTTACCCTGCTAAAATGGCATGGCTGTAATTAGTTGTTTTTTCTTTAGTCGCTTCTTGCTTCTTCTGTCACACCTAGCTGGGTTGCAGAAACATTAATCTGCCAACTGCTTCTGATTTCCAGGAATGTTATAACTTGAAACGGTTTGCTGTGTCCTTGTCTGACAGCTGACCACACACATCTTGTACCGCCATGTGCACTCCCTGCAAAGACTTGGCCTCTGACATTCCTTGAGATAGCTACCTTCTATCCGGCTATAGCATTTTCCCTGATTTGTTCTAGCGTGCTTAACTGGGCTTTTCTTAAAGCAGCAAGCTGAATTCTCTGCTGGTGCAATTTTAACATGGCACTTTGTTTCCTCTGCAGGACACATTTGCTCTGCATTTATTTGCTGCCTACCGAGAACCTGGTGCATGCATGGCACATAACATTTCCACCTATAGGTACGCTGCAACCTCATCCCCAACTATAGAAATACTGCCCTACTAGTGTCAGGAGTCCCTCATCCTTGGTATATTATATTTAAAAAGACGCACTAATTGTGCAAGCTAGGGCCTCCTCTGTCCCTACTTGTGTAGCGAAACGGACTATTCTTTGTGCCAGCTGCATTTCCAGCAGATTTTAAAATGCAGTTTCAAATGTGTTCTTTCTGATCTTGTAATATTGTTTTTTCTGGAGAAGGCACGGGGCACCTGCTGTATAGCCAACAATTGCCCCACTACAGAACCATGCTTGCCACACCCTCAAACAAGATTTTAAGGGTTAATGCCCATGCTTCGGGGTAGTTTTTAAACGAAGTGTCATCGTTTATTTGGGATGGACTAATCCTCTTTATTACCTCCACTATACTGTTATAATTGTAGCCTATTTGTTGGGCTCCAATCTAATGGTGGTTGCACCAAATCAACAGTAAGCCGTGTTTACAAAATTGAGAAATGCTGGACTCATTTTTGGCTACAGCATTGATTGGTTCCCCGTTTGGAGAGGATCATTGTTATTCAAGTCTCCAAAATAGCAGAGCGTTCCTATTTCTTTAGAACTGAGAATACTGCTTTGGCATCATCCTGACTCCTCTTCCCATGGCTATTTCAAGAGCAATTCCTATAAGACTGATGTGAACGTCTTATCGGATTCCTTTTTGTTTCATGTGTGAGATCGGCCCGTTGGTTGAAAGACTTTAGTACCTTCATTAAATTACACTTCTTAGCTGCTGTTTCCACATTATAGACCTGTGCGTGCCTTTTTGGATTTTTTAGTTTGAATTAACGTGAACAGGCATTGGTTACACTGTATTCGGTCACTCACTGAGGCCTTAGAATTACTGACCGAAAACAGTTTTTCCAATACCCAGAAGATGATTTAAGAACGTCCACTAAAGAATGATTTACCCTAGCTGCCAAAACAGCGTTCCAGTTTAAACGATTCCATGCTGGGTTACTACAAAACCGTTGGGCTAGAAACATCTGGACCCTCGACGGAATTACCCAGTTCAAAATTCACCATCAACATAACGTGATCACTGAATGGGGAGGGGACAACAGTAACACTCCTCGCAACAGTTTTCAAACCAGCCACCTCCCACAAAGATGTAGTCGATGGTTGAGTACACTTCACCGTTAGACCAGGTCGGACTATATGGAATGTCTCCTTGTACGGTTGCGTTCAATCGATACGAGCCCAACCCTCTCATGCATCTTAGCCAATGATGGCCTCTGCGCTGATTTATTGACCAACACTAATCATACCCTGTGACGTTGCATTGAAAATCATTGTCGATGCAGTCGGAATTAAGGTCGGCCACACAAATTATCTGGCCACCGTTTTGTTCACACCAAGCATTAATAATCTGTCAAATTAAGTGTGGAGACCAATCCCAGGATTTTCTTATACCAATAGATATTTAAATCGAAAAAGGCAAGCGATCATGTCTCCCAACATTTGCACATGAGTTGCTTGAATACCAAAGGAAAAGTCCCAACTTTTCAACACTACAAGACCACTCTCTGATCTAATCCATGATAGGGGACCACCATCCGCCCACGTCTCGCTGCTTGAAAAATTACAACATATCCGTTAAACAGCGGTTGATTTAACAACCAGGTCTCCTGAAGGCAGACCACCGTATGCAACTGCAATTCTTGGCCCACACGCGGATTAGTCAATAAGTGGGAATGGCGCTGTGTATTCCAAGAGAAGATGGAAAAGGGACTCCCTTCCGCCAATGTTTGACCCCATATCTGCTTATTGTTAACCTTGCCTCGCACTCAATAGCCAAGACCAGTCCCTACACTCTTCGGAACTCTTCATTTTGTGTTTTAAGGCCAACATTTCCTCACTAAGGTATTGGTCACACTCCCACCACTTAGCTATGGTGCCCACATACTTACTCTCCACGTTTTTGGTTAAGTCAAAGCCAGTCACCCGTAGTGAGTCTCATTCTTTTAAGACAAAATCAAAGACTAGTTTAGATTTGAGATAAACGGTATCGGGTAATATTATCCCCATATATATGGTCGCCGTAAATAATATCGCCGGGAAAAGGTCGCGGCAACCTTAATGTACAAATGTTTTATGCTTGCTTGAAGTGTCAAGCTTAGCGGACATATTTACTGATGATGTAAAGAGGATTTTCCTCCCCCACAGACATAGGCTGGACAGATCTGTGGTTTATTTGGTTCCATGCAATAATGTCGACACAAAAAAACGGCAATTTTTTGGCGCTATTTTGCATGGCGAGATTTTTGTGGCGACATTATTACATGGAACCAAATAAACCACAGATCTGTCCAGCCTATGTCTGTGGGGGAGGAAAATCCTCTTTACATCATGTGTAAATATGTCCGCTAAGCTTGACACTTCAAGCAAGCATAAAACATTTGTACATTAAGGTTGGGGATCTGTTATTGGCGATCACGCTTTCGAATAGGATTCCAAACTTAGGGTCTGAGACCAATGCATCTACTACTGAGACTTTGTCCACACGCGGATACCGGCCAATCTCCGCATGTCCATGGGTCAGTGCTCAGTCCCAACACCCCGTTGTTAGCAGCATTTCTAAACACTTGTTGGGGATGCAGTCCAGACATGTCTGTTCTGGGATTTGGGTCACTGCCCACTCCAGATTGGAGGTTCAAATACTATGACCCTTGAACTGTTTTATACCGTAGAAAGCAATTGCTCCCTCCAAGCAATTGTGGACGCTTTACTGAGTCAAACAAAGAAGTCAGTGGCTTCCCCAGTTCATTATCAAGAGTACTCCTACTTGATGTACCCATCAGGAGTGTGTTCACCGTATTAATTACTGTTCTCACCAGATCAAATGATCACCATTTCCTTGTCACTAAATGAGGGCTCTCTGATTGTTTTGGTTAGAGCTGTTTTTGCTTCAGGCTTGGAAAAAAGATTTAGCAGAAACTCTCGGGATGCCTGGGTGTTTATGTTCAAGGCAGAGCAATTGTGTTTTTTCTTCATAGGAACGTTCCGTGTAGCTGACTTCACTGAGATACGAGGCGAAGCACGTCTTGGCACCTGTCAGGATTAAACCATTATTACCCAACCCCAAAGTTGTAGAAGCCCGGGCCAGAGTAGTGGCCTCACTTCCCCATGCTGATCCTTTGGGCAATGGAGATTTATTTATAACCCTGGTGGGGTCTCCAACACCATTCTGGTGCATCAGCATCCATTCTACGTGAGAACCCACCACCACCCCCCATAGCTGAAGAGTCGTCTTCGCAAATGATGACACTTACCAAGTTGAAGTCTGAGGGCCCCGGCTCACACTGTAATTGTTGGCTCTACTATCCGAGAGCCAACCCTTGGCTCACGTGTGATGCCCCTTTAATTCCTCTCCATGGTATACCCTGTTTGTAAGTGAACTCTGTCCTTAGTATTGGCCAAGCCCTGGGAAAACAAACTCTTAAGCTTAGCATGCAATTTTACATTATCAAACTTAAGAAGGAGCGACTCCATGAGCACCAAGTTCATTTTTGGCTCTGCTTTAAGGCTCTCGTATAATGACACTAGTATGCCTAGAATCTGATTCATTTCCACCAGTGATTGTACCCATGGCAGTGCGCACTCATTACACGTTAAGAAGGGGACATCTGATTTCCTTGAGGGATGGAAACGAGGGGATGATGAGCCTATTGAAGAAAGCAACGAATCAAAGTCCGGGACATACCGCTGATCTATATCGGGCGTCGTATCTGTTAAACTTTGCTCTTCGTCTCGTGGGTATGCACAAAAAGGATGGTCCTTGGCAGCTTGTGTCACTGTAGCAGAGTTCATGGGTAGTGGGGCTATACCAATATCCTTGTCAGTTTTCCCCGTTTACCCTTCGGCAAAAAAAAGCAATTAATTCGTTTAGTGGTTTTGACCTGCAGAGGAGTCCCTGCTATATCAAGGGGTGGGGGGTGGGGGGGGGCTCAAAGTTCTCCACCCCCATTTTCTCCCATTCATCCTCTGTAAACAAATTGCTGGAACAGCACAACCTCTGGCGAAGACTGCAGGGGTACATTTATCGCTGCCAACATCTTGTCATCTGAAATGGGAGCAAAATTGAAATTGGGAGACATGGTGGCCCTTCCACTCAGTACGTCATGCATACGGCAAAGTCTGCTGTGAGAATTAGTCAATGGCGATCAAGGAAGTACTGCACACTACACACTAATACCATAAAGTATTAAGTAGGGGGCACTCGCCTCTTGTCTTGCGTGAACTACAGATGCTTCTAAACTCCAGCAGACTCCTTGGACAACACTCGCTGGTTTACCTAGACATATATGGCAAGAGGGAATCAAGCTTTCAATGTATTGCCTTTCTCCCGCAGATTCCTCACCTGATAGATATTTCCTCCAGCTTCGCTGCTTTGGAAAACTTCGCCAGAGGCGTAGTGGACCTTGACCCGGCCGCCATCCATCCGTCATGCTCAGCGGCTGGTCATTGGCTCCGGATGTGACGTCAGGTGTCATATAAATACCATGTCACTATGCCCCAACCTCGGTTCCTTTTTTCTGCACGCTAACGCACTGCTTGGGAAATGAGTTTCGACTCTCTCTGCGTTTCCGTCAGAACACGTAGTTTTTTTCAAAATCCTCAACGCAAGATGTTAGTCGCGTGGGTATCAGGTTTCAAACAGTATTCCGATTGTGGCACCAAGATGTCCATCACTGACACTCAAGAGTTGTCTCTGGTGCGTGGTCATGGGACTGACTGGTATCTGTCGTGCACCAAAATGCAACCTAAATCCTAAAAGCTGCAAAACTCGCTCTTGGTGGACCACCTTCAAAATTACTGGTGCGGTTGATGGTTCGGTCTTCAGAGGCCGAAACTGTGGGGCAAACCCCCGATAAAGAACACAGGCGGAAGAAGAAACAGTCCCACTTGAGGATCCACTGTTCCGCGTCCCAAAAGAAGAAAAGGAGTCACCACTATTGTTGGGACTCGGAGTCGACAAAGGTAAGCCGTCGGCTGAGCCTACCACCCGCCAACAGTAGGACTTCTTCAAATCCTTGATTCTTGCAATGTCAAAGCAGCATGCTTCAGCCGGCGCAGCTATACCCTCCCCCCCTCGCAGCAAGCTTCAGAGCCAAGAGCGGCGCTCGGTATACCCGACCCCTCTAGTGCCCCGGTACCGACAATGTCAGCAGCGATTTCTCTTTTAACGTCGAAAGAGATCCAATGGAAGCTGGATTTTCTCCATGCAGCCAATGATGTCGATGCTACAGCGTCTCGATCAACACCAACATCCACCAACTCTGCGCTAAGACACACCCTGGACGTAGACAGTTGTCGAGAAAACATTCACCCCGCAGCCCCGGTCCGAATCTTTCGATACCATGGCAGTTATCTTCAGTGGTTATGACGCAGATGACCAGGGGGGTGGTGACATGATTTACTTGGGTTCAAGAGGGGTCGATTATTTTGACGACCAGAATCTGCTTTTACAGCTGGCTCAAGGCCTCCAGGATGCCAGCGGTCTCGACACCTCTCCAAACCTCAAATTTCAGCAGTACCAGCCCTATCTGCATAATAGCTCTAAATTTAGGTCTCTGTTAGCAAGGGTTATTGACGCTCTGGGATTGCACTCGAGTGGTGCCTGTACAAGGTTATGACCTTACCGACATTTTAGATGAAGGCCTTACCACTGAACGTAATATGCCTTTAAACCCTGCCATGGCCTTTTTTAATTTTATTCATTTTTTTATAGCAATTCTGTGGAAAAACCCTTGCGCCATTCCTGGCTAGAGGAGACCCTTCATAACTCTACTCTCACCCTTCTCCGGAGGGGCTTGTTATGCAGGCTGCTACAGTCTTTTCTAGACCTACATCTACTACATCCACCCTGCCTCCAGACAGGGAAGCAAAAAAAGTAGATGCCTTGGTGAAGAGGACATTCACTTTAGATAGCGTAGTCCTCAAAGCTACAAACGTGGCAAGCCGTTTTGCCAAATACTCAATCGGTCTATGGACAGCAGTGTAAAATGCTGCTCAATATGTCCCAGATGGAGAAATGAGTGAGGGCTTCCTACAGCGAGTGGAGGATGGGAAAGAGGTTGCCAGGCAGTCCCTGCGAACAGGCCTGGACATCGCCGACTGTGTGGGTCGATCTATGGTGTCAGCCCTAACACTAAGACTGGACTACTTAAGAACCTCTGTTTTTTCACCTAATGTCCAAGTCAAGCTTCTGGACCTGCTCTTCGAGGTTGATCTTCTTTTCGGCCAGAAAGCCGACGATTCCTTTGAGAAATTTAAGGAATCCAAAATTGCTACCAAATCTTTAGGCCTACCTGCGCAGCCGGTCAAACCTGCACTTAGCTTCGTCTCTCGGGCACGGGGCTAAAGGAGATATGCTCCTTACGCCAGGAGATCGCAGCTCCCACTGGTCAGGCAAGGGCAGAAGTGTTTTTTCGCGCGCTGGAAGGGCAAAGGGTCTTCTAGAGGTAAACAGGCAGCGGCAGGGGCATCCCATCCTCCGATTTTCCCCTTTCACATCGGACTGGTTGGAGGACGGTGGACAGAGCATTTACTCCAATGGCAGGGAATTACTTACAATGCCTGGGCTCTACGGTTCATTAAGTGTGGTTGTCTGCCATTTGTAAGAAAACCACCGGACAGACGGCCCCCACCTCCAATCCAACCGGGACAGGAGCTCCAGGAAGAACCTAGAGCCCCGTTTCTGAAGGGTGCAGTGAAAGAGGTACCGCCCGAGCGGAGATGATCCGGTTGGTATTCTTGGTATTTCCTCGTACCAAAGAAAGGAGGAGGTCTCGTCCCATTCTGGACCCTGATGCCTTGAACAAGTTCTTGTGGAAAGACAAATTAAGGATGCTGATATTGAGAGATTCTTCACGCTCTCCACTATAGGACTGACTGGTATCGATAGACCTACAGGATGCCCCTTTCCGTGTGCTGATCCATCGAAAGCACAGGGCGTTTCTAAGGTTCACCTGTTAGGCAGAATCCTGTGCAGTGCCCTTAGGGACCACTACACACGATTAAGACTACAGGTGGCAATACAAGTTTTACCTTTGGTACAAGCCTGTACTACTACAAAGTGGTAGAACCTTGCTGCTGCACAAGCTGGGCTTCTCCCTAAACTTAAAAAGTCCCACATGACACCAGTCCGGTGCCTCCAGTTCATCGGAGCAGTTCTAGATACCCGGGTGGGGAAGGCCTTCCCTCCCAAGAAGGGAGTAGTCAGCTTGACGTAGATGGTAGACTTGTTCCGGACCCATGTCACTCTACCAGCGACTTCCTTCCTCCGTTTTCTAGGCCTCATGGCCTCCTGCATTTTTCTAGGGCCAGAGGCCAGGTTGCACATGAGATCCCTGCAATGGCTACTGAGGGATCAGTGGTCTCAGTACATCGGCTCTCCTCAGGGTGTCCGCTTCAGTGGTAAACTACCTGTCCTGGAGGGTGGACCGCAACAGTCTTTTGGTGGGGGGAACACTTCTGGCCTCCTTTGCTGCAGACCAGTCGTCCCGGATGCGTCTTTGAAGGGATAGGGAGTTCACTGGGAGGATTTGCAGGTGAACGGCCTCTGGTCAACGACGGAAGCCAGGTGGCACATTAACAGGCGGCAGTTGCGATTTATCAGGCTACCCCTGAAAGCAGGGGAAACGTATCCTTTTTCTGACAGACAACACAATGCACTATCTCAACAAGCAAGGTGATGTGCACTCATGCCCCCTCTGCACAGAGGCGATGATGCTTTGGTTCTGGTTGCTGGAGAACAGGATCTTGGTCTTGGCCATTCATCTTGCGGGCACAGAGAACAACTTGGCCGATGCGCTGAGCAGGCAGAGCACAGTCACGCATGAGTGAGAAGTGTGCCAGGAAGTCCTTGAGGAGGTCTTAGCTCTCTGAGGTAACCAAGCAGTGGATCTGTTTGCAGGAGTCCAACAGGAAATCCCTCCAATAACTGTCATTCCATGGGTTCTCCGGAGGTTGAAGAGGTCTCCTCGCCCAGTCTTGATGGCTCTGGACTGGGTGAGGAGAACGTGGCACTATAAGCTCTTGAATCTGTCCATCTGTCCACCTCGCTGGTTGCCTCGATGTCCGTATCTCCTAACCAGTCGTAAGGTTGGATACTCCATCCGACCGCGGAATCCCTCAACCTACAGGTGTGGTTCTTGAGAGGATGAGATATGATGACTGGGACCTCTGAGGAAGCACTTGAGGTGTTGCTGGTACACGCAGACCATCTACAAGATCTTGTTCGATAAGATTTGAGCCATGGTGCACGGAACGCAAGATTGACTCCATCTCTTGCCCCACCATTGCAGTGATGGAGTTCCTTCGGTCACTGGTTTCTGCAGGCCTTCAGATCACCACAGCCAAAGGATATTTGGCGGCCTTGTCTGTTTTTAAGAGATCCCTGGATCAAGGTTCTTTTTTTTAAGATCCCGGTAATGGCACAATTCCTGAAAGGCCTTATAATTTTCCGCCAACTCCCTTTGTTGTCCCGGATTGGGACCTTACTACGGTTCTGACATTTCTTTGAGCCTATACGCTCTTGTTCCTTATGGCTTCTCTTTGAAAGCAGCCTTCTTGGTGGCTATTACTTGCGGTAGGCGAGTGCATGAACTACAGGCCGTATGCTGTAAGCCACACTTTCTGCGTTTTTTTCCAGGAGAAAGTTTCACTAAGGGTAAGGCCTGGCTTCCTCCCCAAGGTTGTCTAGGATTTCACATGTTGCAGTATTTCGACCTTCCGATCTTCTATCCTCCTCGGCACCCTTCTAAGCAGGAGGAACGGTTACATCGCCTAGACCTGAAGAGGGCGTTGACTTAGATCACCAAACAGACTTTATCCCAATGGATAATTGAATTCGACAAGGGGGAGTTTCAGCAGCCACAACGTTGTAGAGGGGAGTCCCTGTTTGGGAAACTTGTCGCGCTTCAGCATGGTCATCCCTGCATACCTTTGCAAAGCACTACATTCTGGATGTGGCTCCTAGTTCTGATGTGCTTTTTGGCAGCGCAGTGGTGAAAAATTTCTTGGTATAACTTTCTTCCTGCCTCCTTCATTTACCGCTTTGGGAATCTACCAGATGAGGAATCTATGGGAGAAGGGCAATCCATTGAAGGAGAAATTACTTACCGTAATGTTCTTTCTATGGATTCTTCTCCTGCAGATTCCTCATCTCCCCTCACATCCATCCCTGCTGAAAGTCGGTGGTTGGTGTGCATCATGTTGATTTGTTGATGACCCTCTATGTCCGTTTTCTGTCTTCCTGCCACAGTTGTTTTTAAACAAACATTTTTATAATGCTACTTGTAGTGTGTGTTCAGTTGGTCCTCCTTCGGAGGTCTTTAGTTACTTTCTTTTTAAGGGCCATAGCCTGTTTGTTTTCCTATGCAACGTGGTGAGCTCCAGAAATAGGGGGACACTGAGGTATGGGGCGTAGTGGCAGAGTTGATATACGACGCCTGATGTCCCGTCCGGAGCTGACTAGCTAGTACCGAGCAAGATGGATCGGTGGCCGAGTCGAGGTCCACTGCGCCCCCTTTCGAAAATGTTTCCATAGCAATGAAGCTGGATTGGATATCTATCAGATGAGGAATCTGCAGGAGAAGAATCCATAAAACCATAGAACATTACGGTAAGTAATTTCTTCTTTTTTGGCATCACCTGTTTCCCTTTTCCTGGCTCCCATGTGGAAGCCTCTTTTCTCCTAGCTGTGCGGGTTTTCCTGCTAGTCTTTTTGTGCTTGCACTGACTCGCTTAGTCTATGCAAACTCCCTGCACTGCAAGGCTTTCCCATCACTTGGTAATCCGCAGCTCCAGCAGTGTGGGCTCCCTTCCATGAATGTACGTTCACTGGGAGGCCATCCTCCTGCACCAGAGTGCATTTGCTACCAAACCTTAGTTTAGTTAAATGCTAAAATGTTCTCCATCAGAGTCTCCCCCCTCCCCCTCAAACCTTTGCTTTCATTATCACTGTCTAGCAGCCCAATGAAAGTTAAGCCGTTTTGCACTCAGTTGGGTTAAGTAAATAGCTGTTTTTATTACCGATCTGTCTCTTCTTACTGTACTCTAGTTCCTACCCACTCCTCAACTTGGGGAACTGAGGTCGGGGCATAGTGACGTGGTATTCATACGACGCCTTATGTCACGTCTGGGGCCAACGGTTAAGACAGATCGATGATCAGCGGCCATGTCGAGGTTCTCTACGCCCCATGTCAAAAGTTTTCCAAAGCAGCGAAGCTCGAGGGAATATCTATCGGTTCAGGAATCTGCGGGAGAAGAATCCATAGAAAGAACATTACGATGGAGAACTGTAGTGGTGTAGTAGAATTGATGCAGGAATTTAAAACGTACAAAGTTTCATCTGGTATTTAATGCTATTTTCCCCACAGCAGTACCGCCATACCTCGCCCGATATATCTACACCCAATGTCACCTCCCATATTCCCCGGGACGAGTCCGCCCATCCTGTATGAGCCTCCAGTATTTTGCTAGAAGGCCTGGATACCACTTTACTGTTCTTTACTACCCCTATCATACGATCTATCTCAGATGCCTTTTTCTGGTTCCTATGGGAAATTCGGAAATCAGCCTTTCAAAGTATTCTGCAATCAGAAATATAGGAACAAATTTAAGGAAGTATCGTCCCCCTACTCTTCCCTCTTCCACTGTAAGGAACTGTCCGGTGGGGAATAAATATCCAAAGCAGGAGATGCCCAGTCGCTCCATACAACGCACATATTACAGTTACTGGCAGCACAGAATGTTGGACAGGCAATTTAGGAGAATTTCGAACTCCCTCTTTCCCCATCCCCTGAATGTTAACCACTTCCTACATGTCAACTCCACCATGTTCTTTGGCTTAGATGATCTACCAGGAGCGTTAATATAGCTGCTCTCAATAGGGACGGCACTGCAATCTCCACGTGCCTCCTTCAGTCCTATCTCCAAACCAATATATCTGGAATCCTGCCTGGATAGCCTCATAGTACGCCTCCACATCAGGCAACGCCACCCCGCCTGATTCCAGCAGCGCAACCAATTTCTACCAAGCCATGCGCACCTGCTTACCCACCCAAATAAACAGGGAAACCGCTGATTGCACCTCCCTGAAATCGGCACATTCAAGAACTGATAGAAAAACCAGGGAAGGAAGACCATTTCTACGAGAGATTGTCCCTTATAAATTAAAGGGAAGTCTTATCCATCTTTCCAAAACTGGTCTAGCGTGCTCCAATACTCTACCATGTTTACAGAAACTCAGCTGAACGGGCCACGTCAATCCTTAAGTGTCTAGTGTTCCATGTGCCATTGAAATTTAAACTAGTCTTCGTACTGCACAGTGGCATCCGTAAGTGGAAACAGCACTGACTTTGTAGTATTTATTTTCAATCCAGAAAACTCACCAAATTCCAACACATCCACCATAATGGGTGCCAGATTGTTCTTCTGGTCTTTGGCAAATATCAATATATTATCTGCATAGTGATACCACCACCACCTTTGTTAATATAACTGTATCCCTCTATGTATACAATTCTCCTCTCAACATCTCAGCAAGTAGCTCAATCACTAGGGCAAACAATATTGGCGAAAGAGGGCATCCCGGTCTTCTGCCTCTTCCCAGCGATCAGATCGAGGGAAGGTGGTCATTTACTTTCATTTTAACATTTTGGAAAGTGTACAGTAGGGATACCATGGACACACATTCTTCGCCGCAGCCCCATTTTCCTCAAAACTGCAAAAAGGAAGTGCCACTCCACGGAGTGGAACGCTTTCTCAGCATCCAATAATGCTGCCGCCACAGTCAGTTGGGCATGCTACCGATATTAAACCAAACATATGTCGCAGCCCGTATGAGGTAGACCGCCCCGGGATTAACCTAGATTGGTCTGCTCTCACACGTTTTACACATCAGGGGTGCCAGTAGGATGGCCAGTATCTTTACCAATACAGTGTCTAAATGAATTAGTCAGATTGGGTGGTATGAAGAACCATCCTCTGCTTCTTTCCCAGGCTTGAACAATACAGTGACCACTGCCTCCCTCATAGTGTCTGGCAATTGCCCCTCTTGCATCGCTTGCCGATATACTTCTAACAGATTTAGGGCCAACCTAGATGCCAAGTACTTCTAAAACTCAGCCGAGAAGCCATCTGGCCCAGGAGCCTTCCCTGAAGACAGCACCTTAATCACTTGAAGGATTTCTTGCTCTGTATTAGGGCTACTTAACCATTCTCATTCCTCCTCTCCACACCAATAAAGCACCACCCGGTCAAGGAATACATTTAATTCTGGTTGTGAAGCACATGCCTGCGATGAATAATGGCGAGAGTAAAAATCCCCAAACACCCGAACTATCTTCCGATCTGTATAATGCAGATGTCCTTGCCCATCCTTAATGGGCACGATACATGACCAAGAACTATCAACCTTAGCTGCCCTTGTGAGCAGCCTACCTGAACGGTTGGCCCTCCACATACTGTTGAGCGGCCAAGTTCCCCCACAGGAACTTCAACTCTCGCCGTCCTAAATCTCTCTTGTTCTTCCCTAGCTATTTTATGCTTACCGGGGTCACCTTCAAAGCCGGTTGCAGCCTGGAACCATTGTATATTGGCATCACTGTCTGCAAGTTCCCTCCGTATCAAAGTCTGTATCCCGGACTCTCACGGTATGCACTCCGCTGCACCACACATTTAAAGGTCTCCCAAAGTGTTGAATATGAAGTGACCTAGCCCAGATTGTCAACAAAAAAGTTATCTATAACTTGCGTGGTCCCCATTGAAAATAGTGTCAAATAAACCCTCACTTTTAAACACCCAGGTTGGTCGCGCCGTTACCCGCCCGGGGATCTCCAGTGCCAACTGCACCAACGCGCGCGTGGTCTCACAGCGCACGTGCTAGGACACATGTTATGTTACTTGGCATTTATATAGCGCTCTATATATCATAGGTATGACCTCAAAGCGCTGGTAGGATGAACGCCCTCGGGAATCGCAGTTCAGGTCAGTAGAGATGGATGATGTCATAGGGTGCATGGGTGCGCCAGTTATGTGTGCAGCTGGTGTAGATGTCGGATGGTAGATGCATCCTAGCGTTAGGTGTGGCGTTGAAGATAATAGTTAAATCTGTTTTCAATCTGTTGGTTGGACATCCAGACTGGGTTTGGCTGCGATGGACCTAAAGGACGCTTATGTGAGCAGATAGGCTGTAGTGTCATGGGAAAGCTGCGTTTTATTAGGGTGATGAGGTGTTCATGGGATAGTGTTTGTATGTGAACAGCTAGGCCGAATTAATCGGGGGTATAGCTGTGTTCTAGTTGTGCAAGTGTATAGAAGAGAGTAGGCGTAGTGATGTGATATGAGTGATGGTTCATCTTTAAAAACTCCCGAGATCAGGTACGTGAACAGGGTGGCGGGGTACACATCGACACTCAGACACAGTGGGTTGGTCTTATGGTGACAGGAGGGGGCGTACGGATATATAACAGCGTGGGGGACAAGAAAGCAGAGTACAACAGTGACACATGGGCACGGTGGGCACATACGTTTACAAGAGGGTAGGGTGATACATTGGGATACATAGCGACGTCACAGGAACATGATGGCAGGGAGCGCAGAGACACATGGACAGTGATGAGGGGCTGGGATTACAGCGATAGGATAGGACATAGGGATGTCCAACAACCGCATGGGGGATTCTGTCCGTTTCGTCCGTTTCATCCATTCGGTCCGTTTCATCCATTCGGTCCGTTTCATCCATTCGGTCCGTTTCATCCACTCGGTCCGTTTCATCCACTCGGTCCGTTTCATCCACTCGGTCCGTTTCATCCACTCGGTCCGTTTCATCCACTCGGTCCGTTTCATCCACTCGGTCCGTTTCATCCACTCGGTCCGTTTCATCCACTCGGTCCGTTTCATCCACTCGGTCCGTTTCATCCACTCGGTCCGTTTCATCCACTCGGTCCGTTTCATCCATTCGGTCCGTTTCATCCATTCGGTCCGTTTCATCCATTCGGTCCGTTTCATCCATTCGGTCCGTTTCATCCATTCGGTCCGTTTCATCCATTCCGTCAGTTTCATCCATCCCTTCGGTCCATTCCACCTACTCAATCTGTTTCATCATTCCATCTGCTTCATCCATCCATCCGTTTCATCCATTCAACATATTCCGTCTACTCCATCGGTTTCATCCATTCGTTGAGTCCATTCCTTCTACTCCATCCGTTTCGTCCATCCGTTAGATCAATTCAATCCATTCCGTCTACTCCATCTGTTCCATCCATTCCATCTACTCCATCCATCCGTTCCATCCATCGGTTTCATCCATCCCATCTACGCCATCCGTTTCATCCATCCGTTTAATCCATTCTGTCAACTCCATCCATTTCATCCACTCCGTCCATTCCATCCGTTTGATCCATTCCAACCATTCAATTTGCTCCGTCCACTCCATCCGTTCAATCTACTCCATCCATTTCATCCATCCGTTCAATCCATTCAGTCTACTCCATCCGTTCCATCCAATCCATCTAAAAATTCCGTGTACATACCTTCCAATCATTCCACATGTATCCACACCATCTGTTCGATCCATTCGTTCTACAAGTCCGGTCCGATAGTAAAGCGTGTAGAGCGCTCGCTTTGACATCTGTGCAGAGCCTGCTGACGCAGGTTTGAATCCCGGCAGGGCTAAACTCAGCCTTTCATCGTTCCGAGGTCGATAATGAGCACCACACACCGTGGGTAATAATAAGCAGCGCTCAGATACCTCGGGGTTCGTAGCGCTATATAAATGCTAAATTATTATTATTATGCGTCCAGCCATTTCATCTATTTCGTCTGTCTTTTTGATCTATTCAATCTATCCATTCCCTTCATTCTATTCCATCCATTCATTCATCATTCTATCATTCTATTCATCCATTCCATCTATCCATTGCATCCACCCATCTCTATTAATTTCATCTATTCTCTATATTTCATCTATTCCATATACATACCTACCATTAATTTCACATGCGTCCATCCGTTCTATTCATTCCATCTTTTCCATGTATTCCATCCATTTATTCCATCCGCCATTCCATCCCTCTCTTCCATCCATCCTCACCATCCATCTACTTCCTCCGTTCCATACATCCATCCTATCCTATCCTGTGGGTAGTATCAGAGGTCATTATTCAGTGTTCGTATATGGTTGTCTATAGCCAAATCAGATGGTGAAGACATGGTAGAGATTCCCATTGTGTATTTAGTCATTGGGTTGTTGAGTTCAGACAAATTCTTAAGGTTGTTGGTGTTATGGAAAGAGCCACATTTTTAGTAATTTGCGGAATGTCATATAATTTTGGGTGTGTCGGATGTGAGGTGGAAGTGAGTTCCACAGAGGCGGGGCCAATGCTGCGAAAGAGGATCCTCCGAACCTGACGGAGTTAGTGGTTGTAATCACTAGAAGGACAGCAGAGCTTGATCTTAGGGGGCGGGGTGGGACGTAAGGTTTTAACCTATCTTGCAGGTATAGAGGGCCGGTCTTGTGCACTGCACGGTGAGTGATGTACAGGGTCTTTGAAGTGACCTTTCGTCCGACTCAGAGCCAGTGGAGGGTTCTAAAAGCTTGAGGTGTGGTCTCTTGGACCCAGGGCTAGCAGCATTTTTGCAGCAGCGTTTTGCGCTCTTTGGAGTTTATTAAGGTGGTCTGTTGGGACTCCTAGGTAAAGGGAGTTGGCATAGTCCAGTCTCGACATTACAATAGACAAAACAGCGGTGAGTCTGTTCGGGAAGGAGAGGTAGGGGAAAATGCTCCTGAGAATTTTGAGATGGTAGTGACCAGATTTAGATACGTTGTTGATCTGTCGGGAGAGGGTTAGGCCAGAGTCCATAGTGCATCCAATGTTTTTTACTGTGACGGAGGGGGTGGGTGGTTGGCCCATGGAAGGGGGCCAAGGAAGTGGATGAGGTAGAAGCTCAGTGTTGCCACACACCATGATTTCGGTTTTAGTGGGGTTTAAGAGGAGGTGGTTTATAGTCCTCCAACGGTCTATCTAGGAGGCAGGCTGCGAGGTCGGGCTGAGAGTTGGAGTCTGAGTTGTGGATTTTAAGGATGATTTGGGTGTCGTCGGCGTAGTTGTAGCACAAGATATTGATCAGGCGAATGATTCTAGAGAGGGTGGACATAGAGAGGTGGAATAGGAGAGCTGATAGACATGCGCCCCTGTTGCTGTACTCCAGTATTAACTGGGCGAGCAGCCGAGACAAAGGGGAGAGGAGGGTTATTTGTTTCCTGTTGAGGAAGGAGGCGATCCATTTGAGGGCGGTTCCACTTATTCCTAGGGAGTGGAGGCAGTCAAGGAGGATTGAGTGGTTAATTGTGTTGAAGGCTGCAGACAGGTCGAGGAGAATTAGTGCAGCGCATCCTGCAGAGTCTGCAGTGATCTTAAGATCGTCCCAGATTGAGGCCAGGATGGTTTTGGTTCCATGTCTTGGTCTGAAGCCTGATTGGGCGGAGTCAAGGAGGTTGTTGGATTCGACAAAGGCGTTTAGTTGGGAGTATGCTGTTCTGTCTGAGTTTTGCAAGGAATCTAGTGTTCGAGATGGGATGGTAACTTTTGGGATCAAGCAGGTGAAGTGATGATTTTTGGAGCAGAGGCTTGACATGTGCAATTTTGAAGGCATCAGGAAAGATTCCAGAACTGAGGGAGTCATTTAGGATGGTTCTTCCATGTTCTCCTGCGCAGGTGGACGAGAATATTTCTTTGAGGACTGAGGCAGGGTAGTGGTCTAGGGGGAACCAGAAGGTTTTCTGGCAGATAGGTCAAGAAATTCTTCTCTGGAAATGGGTTTGAAAGAGTCAAAGGTGGAGGTGGCACGGGTTAGGGGGAGAGGTGGTTGTTGCGTTGGACGGTATTTGCAGTGGGGAGAGGAGGGACAGTTTAAGGGAAGTCGTTCTGTCGAGAGCAGTGATGTAGAAGTGGTGGGGGAGAGTCGCAGATCGATTGCGATGGGGTAGATTGGGAAGAGGTGCAAGCGAGTTTGACAAATTCAGATGATTCTGTGGAGTTCTTTGCTACGGTTTCCACAGTTGAGAATCCGATTGTTGTAGTGGGCTTTTTTGGCTTTCCGGATTTCTTCTTTGTAGTTGCGATAGTGTAATGCGAAGGTGGATCTGCTGAGACTGTGTTTTTCTGTTCACCATTTGCGTTCCAAGGAATTATTTAGTTTTTTGGTGTTCCTCAGTTCAGGAAAGGGAGAGGCGTGAGGGAGAGGGGTGCGAGGGGGTGAGCGGAATTAGTGAATCATTGAGCCATAAGTCGAAGGAGTCGATGGCAAAAGATCTGTTGGGGGGTAAGGGGGGTGGTAGTGTTGTGAGCAGTCTGAGAAGCAGGGCTTTGGCTAGATCAGGGATGATATTTAGTTTGTTCCAGCTTTTGCGGATAAAGGGGGATGCGGGTTGCCGGTTGGGTGCAGGGGTAGTGTAGAGGATGGAGAAAGGGACGACAAAGTTGTCGGACCAGATGAGTGGTAAGGGAGGACTAGATGTATCAGGTCATGGGAGCTGGAGATGGTATCTAGGGTGTGTCCTTTAGAATGGGTTGGGTCGTTCATGTGAAAGGAGAGGTTGAGCGCATCAAGATTGTCGACCAGTGAATGGGTCATAGAGTTGAAGGGGATGTCCAGCCAGATATTGGTCTCCTAGGAGAGTCTGGGAGGGGTGATTTACTTGAATGGTGGCTACAGAGTCAGAGGTGTTTTGTGAAATGTCTGTCGTAACCAGGAGGTCTTTAAATGATTACGAAACTGTGGGAGAAGGTCTGAGGTAGTGAGAGTTTAATAAGGAGGGATTCGCATAATGGAATGCATATCTGAGAATCGAGTGAGACGGAGAAGTGAGATTTGAAAAGGACTGCCACACTGCCTCCTCTTGATGGTCTGAGTGGGATGAGGGAATAGCCGGGGGGAATGCCTCATGTGCAACAGGGGCAAAGTTGTCCGAGAACCACGTTTCAGTGATAAAGACTAGGTCAGGTTTGTCAGAGGAGAGGAGGTCAAAGATGCTGTCTGTTTTTCGCTACAGAGTGGGCATTAAAAAGGATGCACTTGACTTCGGAGTGTGGTGTGGTTATGGAGGGTGTTGGGGTGTGAGTAAGAGGTGGGTGGGTAATTTACCCTACCAAACCGACAATCTGTTCTGATATTAAGAAATAATCCAATTGTTATGCTGATCCTCCAGATGTCATTCAACTGCCATTCCCAGCATAGCTCTTGCAATCTACAAGTTGACTTTGAAGGTGGTCTATGGATCCCCCATCCTATCCTTCTCCAGCTCCAATACTGCATTAAAATCTCCCGCCCATAGAATGTTGCCTGTGGGATTCTGATTGCTGAGTTATCCATTCTAGTGTGCCCACCTCATCTTAATTGGGACCGTAGTACTTAACATAAGGGACTGGCCATATACAACTCCCATGGCTTAGAGTTCCCTTCCCTCCTGAGCCTTAACCACTTCTGTGAAGTGAAAACCAGCTGAATTGTTTATCAATATGCAAACCCCTCTAAAATCAGAAGAAATAGCAGTGACAACCCAGCTCTGCGCAAATCTTGATTTCCCCAGGGGGGATAAAGTGCGTCTCTTGTAGAAACACCACTTCCACGTGATGCCGCCTCATGTACAACACCTTGCGAGCTTTGAATGGACCTTTGATATTCCATGTCATGCACTGTAACCCTTTAGCCATATCTTCGTAGCCCATTAATAGGCATCCCTGAGCTATTGCGTGCATCACCTTTCTGCAGTCCCATCAAATTCCCAAATCATCCTAATCTTATCCATCAGCTACCCCTTCCATGGCCATTGACTCCGGGGAGGACCAGCTTGAACACAACCAAGGGTAGCTCCCCCAATTTGCCACCATCTCCAAAACACAACCCAACTCCTACCCCCTTCCTCACCAGCAACCCCAACATGCCGGTTTCCCCTCCCCCACCGGCAAGCTTAACACAGCAGTTATACCCACTGCCCCTCAACACCAACTGTCTGCTTCCACATGGGGGGGCTGTTGGCATGCCCGACCACTGTAGCTCTCCATCTCCATCTACAGCTCTACGTCCCTCCCTCCACCTCCAGTGTACATATTACTATATCTAGCATCAACTACTGATTCCAGTATATCGTTCACAGGGATTCTCCCTCCTAAGTCATTGTTCGCTCTGCTCCTCTGGGCAGTGATTCAAGAAAGGGATTGGCCTCATCCAGGGTTTGAAAAAACACCTGCCCCTCATGTTCCACTCTGAGTTTAGTCAGGAACAACATTGCATATTTCATACTCCTGGCTGAGTCTTTTTTTTTAACATGGATGTGTGTCTACTGACTTTCCTGCACCGCATCTGAAAAGTCTGGGAAAATCCAGAAGGTATCGCCTTTGTAAAGCAACAAGCCCTCCTCCCTGACCTTCTGCAGAGCCAGGTCTCTGTCATGATAGTTCAGCAGGTGGGCTGTAATTGGTCGAAATGGGGCTCCGGAAATTGCTTTCTGTCCACTCGGTACCTGGTGTACTCTCTACTATAAAGACCGCCGAGAAGTCTAAGCGCCTCATGCAGGATAGATTCAGCCAGAGGTTCCATAGCTCGCTGGTCCACCGCCCCCGGGACACCCACTATTATTAGGTTGTTGCGCTGTGACTGTGATTTAAGATCATCCTATTGATCAGCTTACTCCTTGATAGTGATATTTTATTTGTATCACGCTCATATACAAGAATTTCAGAGCGTGACAAGGCAAGGGCGGGGAACAAGGGAGAACAAAACCAACAATCTTACTAGGCCCAGTGACATTGAGAATGTGCAAGTGCATGGGAGAGGGAATGGGGAAAGGTGCATGGAAGGTGGGAGAAGTGGAAAGTGTGGAGCAAAGGACAACAGATAAATAATAAATTAGATAAATGATAAAAGGCAACAAACAGTGGTAGTGCAGCCAGCAAGTGGCAAGTGCTGGGTTTAAGGCAGAAGAAAGGGTATGTCTGATAAGTTCTGGAAAAGGGGGAGGAGGGGAGTTATATGGTTACAGATACAGACCCCAGTGCAAGGGAGTGTCTGGTGGCAGGGTGAGCAGGTACCTGGGCCCGGAAGACGGAGGGTAGGCCAGGTGCACAGTGCTGAGAGAGAGAGGATCAGCAGGGGAGAAGATGGGCGAAGGCAGAAGCAAAGAAGTTCTTGAGGTACTTCCGGAACCGGAGATGCTTCTCCTCAAGTTTAAGAGTGGCATGGAGACTGTACCAGAGGGAGGCCCCAGCCGAAGACAGATCTACCTGTCATGCCTACCCCCGGGCATCCGGACCAAGCCCAAAAGCCCCGGGAGCAGGCATCCAGGTGCTTACTAAAAACCCAGCAGCCCCAGCTAGGGGCTGTCTGGGTACAGTCCTGGCGCCATTGGCACCAGGCTCATAGAGGAAATCAGTCCTGGCCCCATAGGCGGCAGGCTCATGTACCTCATGCAGACCATGCTGCATTGAAGTCAAACCAACGTGAGGCCTGAATGGGACTACTTTACTTCAGGGACTATTTTTTTACTCGGGTGTGGTTCTGGGGGAACTTCTTACCTGGGACTACTTTGAAGGCTATTTAAACCACGCCCGAACAGCATCACATGCTTCGGGTTATTCTGCATCCAGCAGCGTAACGCTCACCGTGCCGGCAGTCAGCATCCAGTCTTCTGCCACGCCCGCCTCGAATCCAGAGCTCCTAGAAAAAGAGGAAAGAAGAAGGAAAGGTTAGAACACAGACTTTATTTTAATTCCTTACCTGATTCCGGATCCATCACGTCTTCGAACTTGGAAAGACATTATTTCTGCACGCATCGCATCGCCAGCTGCAGCACCGCGCCATACTCACCAGTCCTCGCAGCATTTTTCGATTCGGCGCTGCCTCCATCATTTTCCTCGCCTAACTCCAGCATCTAGGGGACAAAAAAAATCTAAGGTGAGCCGAGAGAGCCAACAAATACAATCTCTTTTTACCACCATAGACTTACCTGATTTACCACCGGAGGCATTATTCTTTAACATTCCGCAACTTCTTACGCCGCACCTGTGAGGAGAGAGAAAACCACAAGTTAAATACACGCATCTTTTACCGGACAGTGTTGGGTAATACAGACTCTTACCTGAACGCCATCAGCTGCCACAAGACAATCTTCTCTTGGACCCAGCTGCAACACAAGAAGGGAATGGGACAAGAGTGAACATCGGACATATTGAACTCTTTGGACTTTATGCTTACGGGTTCTCGCCAGGAACCTCGGAGTCAGTATTCATCCGGAACTCTTCCAACGCCTTCGAACCAGTGAAGTAACTGGTATCTACGTGCCCCTGCATTCCACGCAGGATGGAGAGCTCGTCCTTCAAAAACATAAGGTGAGATTACTGAAAGGGAATATCGGAGGAGAATAGTGGGGTGCCATTACTAGAATCCACGGGTGGCTAAATCCCTTTCTACACTTGCAGGAGAATACTTCTATGGGTCAAGCAGATGAGATTAGACGGGCCAGTCCAGTCTGTCATCTCTGCACTACGCTTCACGTTGGAGGAGACCGCAGCTGTCCGGGTCCGATCGACGCCCCTGTGGGAGCCAGGCGAGCGTAACACTACCCCAGCTCGTTTCTTTGAAAAACATCTGACCCTGAGGGAGTTAGAGGAGCGGGCTCGAGAGGTGAGGTATTTACAGAGGGTTAGCTGGAGGTTTTTTGGACCAAGGACCCAGAAAGCCTTGTGTGCAATGCAGAGGGTTTTGAATTTAATCCTTGTGTCCACTGGGAGCAAATGGAGAGATTTCGGGGCTGGAAAGATACGATCCCAGGGCTTAAGGCCAACAACAAGTCTTGCAGTCCTGTACTGGATGAGTTGTAAAGGGCGTAGAGTAGAGGCAGGTAGATTTAGAAAGAGTCTGTTAGACTATTCCAACCTAGAGCGAACCAGGGAGACAGTGAGCTTCTGGGGGGAAGGAGAGGAAAGGCAGAGTACCTCTGAGAAGGTGCAGTAAGAATTTTGACATTTTAGAGACATCAGAGATGTGGGCAGATAAGGAAAGCGTGGAATCAAAGATGACCCCTGGGTTCTTAGCATCGCAGGTGAGGCTAGGAGCAGGGTCAGCAAGGCCAAGGGAGGCTGGCCAGAGAGTGAGGGGAAAAGGTGTGCCGATGAGGAGGATCTCCGTCCTGCTGACATTCGTGCATATATCGTTGGTGGCACACCAACCCTAAATGGCAGTTAGGCAATCAGAAATGAGATGGAGAGGAGGTGGCCGAGGGAAGCCTGAAAATAAGTTGTCAGCCTAGCGCTGAACATTGGAGTAGAAAATGGCAATTCAGTGGGTGAGAGTTGCCAGGTATTGGTTGAAAAGCCAGGGCGAGAGGTTAGACCCCTGGGGTACACCACAGGTAGAAAGGGAGATGGATGAAAGGAAGGACCCAAGTTGGACCTTGGAGGGTCAATCGGAGAGGAAAGAGGTCAGCCAGGCCAGATCCTGATCGGTGATACCCAGGTTGTCACAGAGATGGTTGAGCAGGATGGTATAGTTGACCGTGTCGAAGGCTGAAGAGTGATAAAGTAGGATGAGGACAGAAGGAATGTTAGTCAAGGATGGAGAACAGATCTTCACGGATGTTCAGGAGAGCAGTTTCCGTGCTTCTGGCAGCTCTAAAGCCAGACTGATGGTTATGGAGACAATCAACAGAATCAGAATGAAGGTTAAGCTGAGAGATTGCCAGCTTTTCCAGGAGTTTGCCCAGAAAAGGAGTAATTAAAATTGAGCGATAGTTCGCCGGGCAAGAAGGATCAGCAGTGGGTGTTCTTGAGAAGAGGATGCAAAAGAGTGCTTCAGAGGGCAGGGGAAGGCTCCTGAGGCAAAGGAGAGGGTGCAGAAATCGGTAAAGGCCGGAGCGAGGGTATCAATGTGGTCCTTGATGGTTTTAGATTAACAGGGATGAACCGGTTTTGACAAGGCTTTCAAAGATTGGACTTGTCTAGCGACCTTGTCAGGGGAGAAAAGAGGAAAGGATGAGAAAGAGGGTTGGGAATGGAGGGGGGCTGAAGTAGGGTCAGCGTTCACAGAAGAAGGGAAAGGGAAGGGGAGGAGAGGGTGGACAGGATGTCTTGAGTTTTTTTTAGATGAAGTGGGATGCAAGGGCATTGCAAAGAGCCTGTGAGGCGATAGGATAAGTAGTGACTGCAGCAGGGTTGCCCAGCTCCTTGAAGATTTTGGCCGAGTTGTTAGATGCTGCAGAGACACGGCCTTGGATTTGGGCTCTCTTCTCGGTGTGGACAGAGTCGGTATCGCCTTTGAAGAAAACGACAGGCCAGTTTGCCAGAGGATGAACAAGAAGCCCTCCATTTCCTCTCAGCCGCCCTACACTTAAGTTTAAGTCATAACAAGAATTGCCCTTTGCTTTGGGCTTCAGACGGATCCTCATGAACGGGTCAAGAGTAACAGAAATAGAAATGTAGAGCAGAGACAGGGCTGTGTCAGGATGTGAATCAGCCCGAGGTGGAGTGGGGAGAGAAGGTGGCAGCAAATGCCTCCAATGACACACGCTTCATGGGCCGGATGTCCAAGGAGGTAGGTGGCAGTGTTGGGGTAGGCTTGGCCTGAGGGGAAGAGGGGACGAGATGAGGAGAGGAGGGAGTGATGGGTCCAGGATAGCGGAGTGGTCAGAGGGATGGAGAGGGCGAGGTCAGGGGAGATCAAGACATCAAGTGTGTGCCCTGCAGAGTGAGTCGGGCCAGAGGGGAGTATAGAAAGCACGAGGGGTGGCAGACGTCACGTAAGAGTACAGAGGATGAACAAAGAGTCTAAATGGATATTGAGATCGCCAAGAAGGAGTTGAGTGGTTGAGGCCAGACGGGAGGAGGTCTGCCCACTCAGAGAAATGAGGTGATATGACCAGGAGTCCGGTAGATAGTAGCAACAGTAAGAGAATGGCTAGGAGAGCGAGAGAGCGCCTACAGACACGGCATTCAATAGCGGAGTAAGTCTGAGTGGGAATGATAGAGGCAGGAATGCACTCGGGAAAGATCAGGGCTATACCCCTTCCAGGCTCAGAGGGTCTAGGTGCGGGGAGGATCTTGTATCCATCAGGGAGGAGAGTGTCAAAGCTTGTGACGGAGCTGGCCATGAACCATGTCTCGGTAAGATCGAGGTCAAGTTCTTCAAGGAGGTGGCAGATGTCAGAGGAGTGTTTGACAGCAGAGCGAGAGTTGAGAGTGGCAAGATGAAGGTTGCCAGCCTTAAAGATCTTACGGTGAGGGGTACAAATCATTGGTACGGCCTGCGGAGAAGGAGCACGAGGTGGGACAGAGGAGGAAGAAAGAGAAGGCAAGGTAGCCAAGGAAGGGCGGGGCAGCAGGAGATGAAAGGAAATTGATGAGCCAAGGGAAGCACCTATTAAAGAGGAGGAGATTGGCCTAAGGACCTTGGACCATGACAGTGTCGTTAAGGTAGATATTGATGATGATTTTAGACGAGTTGAAGGAAGCCATGAGAACTTCCCAGTGGGTGCCACCATTAAGAGGAGAGGAGGGGACAGGGCACAGAAATCATGAGTCATGTGAGGAGTCCATAGATCTGACGAAGGAACGACAAAGAGGATGTCAGTGAGGGTCTGTCTGGAGGCAGTGTTTGAATAGGTGTCAGCGATAGGGAGACCAGGATATCCTTTTTGAACTTCTTTTTACCAGACTTGGTGAGAAGGAAAGGATAGTCGATGGAAAAGCAGTTGGAAAAGTTAGGAGAAACAGAAAGCGCCATGGGAGTGGTAGTGATGAGGAGTGAGAAGCAGGGGGGGAGAAGGCAGGTAGGAGTGGAACAAAGAGCAGTGAAATCACTGGGCTGGCAAGTTACAGAGAAGCAACAGTTACAAGCAAAGTGCAGAGCAGGTTAGCGAAGTACAGCAAGATTTGACTTTTAAACCAAAAAGCAAAAACAGCAAGATTTGACTTGTTCCAGTTCACGCAACTCGGTTGCAGATTCATCTTTCACCGTGAACTTGCACCTCAACCTCGTCCAATCTGTCTCTGTGCTTATCTAGACTCGCCTGCTTGTGATCCACTTGCACGTAAGGGTATCCATTTTCCCGTCCATTGATTGTATGCTAGCTTGTTGCTGGTTCAACATGGCTTTAATGTCATTGAACGCTCTGTTAGTCGAGGGAGGAAGGCTGAGGGTCCACCGCTGGAGTCTTCCATCACTTTTAACTTGGGTATAAAAATGCAGTTTTGACTGTTGCAACCCTGCTTTGTGCATTTTAGACATAGCTATGCCCTGTTGATCCCAAGGAGTACTCCTCGCCCCCCTTCTTACCGCTTCGGCTGTCTCACTGCTCTCAAAATGGCTGTTGTGTTCTCTGCGTGTTAATAACCGCGTGGACCCCGATGTTTAATAGCACGCTCAGCCTGCGCCTTTCCCCATTGAGGGGTAGGGACACCACTGAACAAAGATCACTCAAAGGCAGGGAGATAGCTACACAACTCAAGGACCATAGATCTCCAGTCCTACTTCGCATGGCCCTTGTCTCTCGCCAACAGGCTGATCATACTACCCCCAAAAGTAGATGGGATTGTCGCAGTCTACTCGCGTTGCCCACACAAAGTCCACATCTAATCTATGAGCCTGATGGTGTTTCCCCCTCTGTACTGGGTACAAGGTTAGGGCACTCCTCTTCACACTGCCACCATGCAATAGGGCCAGTAACACACCACTCCAACTGACTCACCCTGTGCTGAACCGTCTCTCTCAGAGGTGTACAGGTCTCAGATCTCACCCTTGTTTGGTTCCCAACTGCCTCTCACATGTGCTTGCACTGGGAGCCTGACCAATCCTCTTTCCCACAGGAGCTAATAGGTTGTGTTGCTATATTCCTGTATATATCTGTGATGTCCCCTTTACTACAAGTATTGCTAAGTGTGAGCTCCAAAATCTGGTGTTTAGAATATCACTTCCGGCACCATTCCTGATTTGGGTTTGTCACACACCAATGTCCGGCTCAATATGTATCACCTATTCAGGTTGTGAATCTGATCTCTTTGCTATTCCACCTGTGCCGGAGCAGGCCTCACTGTCAAAAGGGACACAAAGCTTGTAGGTGTTTGGTTATTTACCCACCCTTTAACTGCCCATGCCCATTCCCACCCAGTTCCTGCCCAAAACTCCACCTTATGGGAACTCTTTGAGCTTGCTTTAATCAAGCTTTACTATCAAACTTTGCACTTGAAGTGCCTGCCAGTGTTTTTTCAAAGCAGTGTTCTGAGAGTTGGTGACTTAATTGGAGTTAATGTGCTACCAGTATAATAAAATTTCTTAACCAGGTCTGCCTTCAGTCACTCGACTTATAAACATTATGTGTGTCCTTCCGGTTAAAAGCAACCATTGGCAAAGCCAACAGTTTTGGCTTCTGTAGAAGTATTAGAAATGTGCCAGGTACTGCTATAGATTCCCAGGTGCTCACACCATTTTTCCATCAATGGCCAGTTAATACCCTTATGGCAGTGCCTTTCCCATGCCTACACAAAAGCCCAAACGGTTGGCCTTGTGAATGCTTAAAGTGCCTCTGGAGTGTTTGGTTTGCGCTGCCCCAAGTTGCCAAGCAATCAAATGGGCTGGGGTTGAATTTGCTACCCAGTATGCCCCTTAGGTTGCATTACTTCCAGAATGCGGCAGTGTTGCCCGATTTGTATTGGGCCTCTAGCCGTCTGTGGCCTGCTGCATTGGGTGGTTCCAGAACATAGACCGAAGAGAAGACAGACCTCAAGTACCTTTTATTTTTAAGTGTGTGCTGCATGTTTGAAATGTCGTGAATGTAGTGTGTGTGAGTAGTCGTTATCCCCCTTTTATCTCCATCAAAATGTTGACAGGTGGCCACCCCTCTGTTTCCGGTCTTTGTCCCGCCCTCCATTTTTTAATATAAAGTCTGTATAAAGATGGGAGCAACAGGCGACGGTGTTGCTTGGTCGATCGCTGCGACCAAAGGGAGTTTTGAAGGCTGGGACTGAGAATCTACGGTTTTTGGGAGGGACGGAGTGATGTGGCAAATATCAAACAATTTTGACATCTTTTTAATATAAAAAAGTATTACATTTTTGATATGATTTTATATTGATGTGCATATACATTTGTATATCTGTTGATATAGAAATGTATATAAACATTATTTTTTGATATAACAGACATTTTTAAATATTAACAGACATTTTTAAATAGTTCCCCCAAAATGATAGGAAACCTTTTTTATATCAATTTTGATATAAAAATGTAAATCAATGCTATATGAACTGGCTTTGATACAGAGTATAAACAATGAAAAGCAGTTCACGTTCCATGTTAACTGTGCTTGCCAGAACCCATACAAAAGTCAAAGTATTGTTTTTATTGAATCTACAGCATCTCGGGCGCAGCTTACATGTGTCCTGCTGCTGATGTGTCCCAGAAAACAGCACTGCTGTGGGGTTTTATCTACAGCGAGCCATGTGGAATCCCAGTAATGTGGTGACTCTCAGAGCAGCATTCTAGCCACATCACCAGAAAACATATACAGGGCTTTATATTTAGCTTGCAAGAATATGGACTGTTCTGAGACAGCTCTGTAGAGGAGGTCCCAAGCACGACCCGCACCCCAACCGTCCATTTTGAAGTACCAGGAACATTCACGCCGAAATGTGACGTATGATGAGCAAATAAACCACCAGAGAGCCGCACTGGGGCTCTGTCCAGTACCTATCAAAAGAACAGCACCTGTTGAAGTACCGACACCTAAGAAAACCTGGACAGTAAGGTACCCATTGAGAAAACCATATCGACAAATGAACACAAAATGAAGAGTGTCAGAGCACAGTCCCTGAAGAAGCTAAAAAGATACGAAGGAAGACGAATGGTGACGTCACAAGAACCCGGACTGACTCACACATAGAAGATATGACGACCTGCGAATGATGAAAAGAGACTAAACGCCATGGATAAGGGACATCATGAACCTAAAAGTGAAATAACGATGTCAAATGTTAGAAGCTTATGCCATGAGCATGATGGATATTTAGTTTACACGTGTACATATGCTTGGCACCACAAGAAGTGAAGAATTGTGAAGCTTGTTTATGCTTAGTAGTAAGATAGATTGCCGCAAGCACCACCTATACGTATCTACCTCAAAAGGAGCACTTTATATAAGTATACTTCCACTGTGCACAAGAGCAGAATCAACCAAAGGTTACTAAAGGTCTCAGGAGAAGAGCCCCGCAGCAAGCAAATCGAAACTAAAGACTCAGATGCATGCAAATCGTGCCAAGAAGCCAAGTTTGTATCGGCTGAAATAGACCAACAGTGGATACAATTAATGAAGCAGAGAACAGAGTATCCTATTCCGAAAGGTCAAGATAAGTCACAGAAGGCAGATGGTTGGCAAAATTAAATCAAATACACAAATTGCATGAAGAATAAGAAGATTTCACGGTGTCTGAATCATGTGACCAGCCAAGCGAGAAGGGATGAAACTTTCACACCTAAGAGTGGCCGCGTGCCATGCACAGATATCTTAACTTTTTCAGACTGAGAAGACGTCTTGAGGCCAACCACAAAGAAATAATTGACATAGGACCACTGAGGTGATGATTGATTGTAGCAATAATTGGAGGAAGGGTGGGGGTGCAGACAAGCTCCCTGCACCTGGTCGGTTATTCTGCACGCTGCTAAACTAGTGGGGAAAGTAGGAGTGGGGTTTTTGCCAACCCAATCCTAGTGGACCAAGTAAGCTAGGGTCATATAGTTAGTAGAACCAATGAGACGACATCATTTTAGTGGCATCTACAGTAGCCATTTTGAAGGTAGGGCTTAGATGACTCACCTAACAGTGTTTGTCCAATCCACTCACTCCGTTAAAATATACAGCTATAGTACCTATATTAAAGTTACCTTCCTAGAACCAGTAGAATTGCATGCAACATTTTAAGCGTTACACGTCAGTGATGACGAGTTCTTCGTATAAAAGATGTGCTTTTTATGAAGTTCGTTGGAGTTGTTGAAGCGAGAAGGAAGATCGATCGATTGCTGATATTAATGAACTCCTGGTATTTTGTACTTGTCCTTAAAGGGACTCCCTTTGCCAAACCATTGAGTTGTCATTATTGACTTGATGCTACAGTATTAATCTGCATCCTCATCCATCTCACGGGTGCTGCTACTCATCTTAAAGTGCTATTGGGCAACCCCCAGCTTTATGGGCTGGTTGGGGTCATAGTGACAGCCCCTGTAAACCTTCCCCAGGAAAATACACACATTGTTTATCAACTAAACGTAATTGTGGGAAGGATGGCACGGGAAACAGCTACAGCCTGAGGTTAATTTTAGATGTTTTCCTGGGTCCAACACCACTCGCTAATTCTTGCTGACTATTCACAAAATAGAATGCTGTGCTTTAAGAAGCCCCATTTCTGAAAAGTAAGCAGTATTACATACATCTGTGCATTGTTAAGAAAAGTGCACAGGAAAATGTATGCGTTTTCACTTCTTAAACTGTGACCCTGACTGCAGCACGGTGACCGTCAACCCCACTGTCTGAGTGCTGGCTTGATGATCCACTGTAGGGACACTAATTGACTTGGAACAACTGATTGCATCTCTGCGGATGAACTTGCTTTCCGTCTGGATTTGATCGTGGGTCTGGGGACACTGTGAGACCCCCAGCATGCTTATAATTGGAAACTGGGACTGCTGATTATCCGAGTTGGTTTCAGCAACATAAAAAAGGTGGGCACACAAGGGTATTTTAAGATATGTGCTTTAAAGTATTTGTCTGTGTAATTTTCTAAAATATTTAAAATTTGTGTGGTGTTTTCAGAATCGTGATACTGTATTTTATATTTAGGCCCTTTTTGAGACAGGGTGATTTAAAGATGTTTCATAGCGCTTAGAATGCACTCAATGGCACTAAGCTGTGCATTATTAAACTAAGCAGCTGTGTGCTTTTTTTAATAACATGTTTGAAATGTACAGTTTGCCTAGAATGCCCTGTGGTTTTGCAGGCTAACTCAGATGTGCTGGTAGAGTGTTTTGTAAGTGTTTGGGGTTTATGGCTCAGCTACTCAAGCAAATAGTTCAGTATTAAATCTTGGAATGTATGAGGTAGAGACAGCAAAGTTGATGACCCAGTATTCAAAATCTGGAATTTCACTGAATCTGATGGTGCAGACCTTTTCATTTTCTGCAAAGAATACATTTCTAGTTAATATTTTTTTTTCTTTTTATGGGCATACCGCCACCCTTACAACCGTTCCAAACATTGTTTTTAAAAAAAAAGTCTTTGCACAAAATAAACCCAGACTGCACTTGTGGTGCATGTTGCATCATATTTGCACGCACACAATGCATTATTTTAATTTCACAGCGCCAATAAAGTTAACATTTTTTAGTGTGCAAAATATTCAGATTGTATTCAAATGTGTGCAATATGAAGATGGTATGTGCCAGATCACACCTTGGATGAAATGGTGTAGCCAAGAATTATTTTGTACAAACTGCTGGTATAAAATAATTTTTAGGGGGGGGGGGGGCAAGTACCAGGGTGCTACATCTTACTTGATATGTTAGGTAAGATGTGTAAAACCCGGCTTCTTTAGTTTTCATGACTGAACCAGTGCATGTTTTTAGATTGTGCTAGATTCATTTTGTACTTCAAAGTAGGCATTGCAATTTATTTTATTCTGCGCTCAGTGGCACAAAGCAAAACAAAATGTGTCCATCTCTGTCTGCAAGAGAAGCGCAGAGTGTTGGCCCTAATCTTTGCATCTTTTAAAGCATCAATGTTTTATACAATATTGACATGCCGCAAGACGAAGTGGATTTAAGTGTGTCAAAGGCCACACATTTGAAGTACTGTAGCCGAGATTTATTCTGCGCGGAATGCTGGAATGGTAGAATAATTATAAATTATAATTATAAGGGTGGCAAGTACCAGTGTTATGCTGGGCTTGGGGTGTTCAGTGATGATATGTTGATAGAGGACCGTTTCTGTGTAAAAGATGACCTATTCTGATTCCATATTCTTTCTATTTAGAGCTGGCATGTCTTCCCAGAACTGGATGTTGCAGCAGGCATATTGTAAACAAATTGCCTGTGGAGTCCAGCACCCAAACCCAGTTTATGTATCTTGGGTTAACCATGGATGTGGAATGTGGACCTGTGCAACCAACATTCACTGACGCCATGGAACTAGGGTTGCCCATGGATATGGCTGATGGGTTAACGCAGTCCACTAGAATGGATGTGCATAGCAACAATTTGTGGAATGTTGCTTGAAGGGGCTGTTTTTCAGGGTGCTTAAAGCCACAAAGGCATGGGGTTGCACTGACAAAGAGGAATGTCTCTTTGGGTACTTCAAGGGGTATCGACAACCAGTGTCGTGGAAGTGTCTTGAAGAGGGCAGGGTTTTCGGACTCCGTCGCTATCTGCAAGCCCAAGCTATGGAGGGGTTGGTGGCCTCCACTGATTTGCCATTGCAAGGCGGTATACAGAGGAGCAGCTACTTATACCAAGGTGCTAGGTAGCCCACCAGTCTCTGTCCGGCGAAACTGCTCGACTGGTTTGATTTCACACCTGCAGATGTCGGCACTTTGGAAAATTGTGATTCATGACCCTTTTTTATTTATATTTTTACAAAACACCATATGCAGGATCTTCTACCCCACTTAGCACCTTTGTCAGGTTCTGTCCACACTGTGAAAATACATTGGCAAGCGGCTGGGAGTTCTGGATGCTCCCGCTATTTGAGATCCCAAGCATCTGGAACGGCGGTTGTTTTGTCATTATCAGAGGACATACAGCTGGGGCGGTGCCATGGCCATCAAGGTGCCAATCATGGGTTGTTGTAGGAAGTGGCTTTGACCCCAAAGACCACCAATACAGGGTATGATGGTGGCCGCTACAGTTTTTAAGTGTGAATTAAGTACCGTGGGTTAGGGCAGTCATATGCTGGCAGTGGATGTGTGTTTTATATAGTCTTTAAAACCATGGTGTTGAAACAGGTATGCAAAAGCTGCCACAGAGCAATGCCAGAGGTTACGATTCAGTCTAAACCTTCCAGCCATCATCTTTGTTTTTGCTTTGTCACCCCGAGTGGGACGTGTATGCCCAGACTTGTGTCCCATGCCTGCTGGGCTTAGAGACCCCAGCTACTCCTCACTGATGAGGCCCAACAAGGCTGAAACATGTCTGGGGACACTCGTGCAGAAGGAATGGGACTTAGCAGTTTGGACTGGACTACCCCTTTTGGGGTGGGACCAAGCCTGATTTGCATATGGTCTTTCCCCTTCTGTGTAATGGCTTGGCAGGCGAAGCATGATGGTCTGGAGGTTTGCCCAGAGCCATGCCAGAGGTTAAATATTCAGTCTAAACCTTCCAACCATCACCTCTTTGTTTTAGACATGGCTTTATTCGCCACTTCTAGGTAAGCTAGAGAAGACAATGCATTTCATTTGTAGGTTTTCACGTGGCGCTTAATTGCCGAATATAGATGTCTGGATACAACAGTGTTTGTTTTACCAACCTCTAGAGTGTTGAAAGGCTAACCCCCTGATGTGATTTAACCTCTTCCAGGGTGTTCGAACGTAGATATATATACATATTTGGTACCCATAACGACAAATACTTGAGCACAGACTACATCTGTGTGTGTGTGTGTGTGTGTGTGTTGCAGCAAGAGTTATTTTGTCATTAAACGTCTGCCAGATTCTTAGGATCTTTTTTTTTAAAAACAATTTTTATTAACTTTTACAACAACCAATCAACACACACAAACCAGACTTGGCGGTGCATGTTATACATTTTGAATATCTCGTACCATATTAAACCATAGCCGCTGCTTACCCTTTACCCTCCCACCTTAACTTGAGCCTACTCCATTTTGCCTTCTGCCGCTATATCCTCTTGGGGTGTTCCCTCTTCTGTGCTTTGGGGGGGTATCATCCCTGCTTAGGCATACCTGGGTGGACCCAAACAATGTGGCCACTAAGTGCCTCCAGGCCGTCAATGTATCTGCCTCTTCCTCACCCCCTCTGTTAGCTGCTTCAGTCCATACCGCTGTTTCGTTTTCAGCCCATTTCTTGAGGTCATCCCACCAAACCTCTACCTTTGGTCTGTTGCATGCTTTCCAGCCCACGGCAATTCTGCGCTTGGCCAGTATGTAAGCCAGGTCTTTAAGTTTGCTCACGTGCTTTAACTTGCGTGGTCCAGGGAACCCCACCCTCCCCCCCATCATACATGCCCACACAGATTCCACATCTACTGTGATCCCCTTCTGTGTCAGGCGATGGGCCACTTCCCAGAATTTACCAATTTCCGGGCATGCCCAGAACATTTGGGTCATCTCCGCATTCACTTCTCCACATTTGGGACATGTTTGTATTCCTGCGTTTTTAAATCTGGCTATCCTCTGGGGGGTCATGTACGCTCTATGGGTTACATTTAGCTGGATTTGTTGCAACCTTGCATTTCTGGACACATTTTTATGGTACCTCTGAGCCCTCTCCCACAGCCAGTCATTCATGCATTTCCCCACTTCCTCTCCCCAATCCTGTCTCAGCTGGGTCACTTCTTTCCCCACGCTGCTCATCAGCAGTGCGTAGATCCGGGAAACCTTGTGCCCTCCCTCTGAGATGTCATAAATTGTTTCAATGACTGTATCTGGTTGGTCTTCCAGCACTATTTCAGACCATGTTTCTTTCACCCATCTCACCAGTCTGGTGTATGTAATATATTGCCCTTTTCCTCTGCCAATGCGTCAAATTCCAGTATCTTCCCATCTTGCCATATGTCTATCGTTGCAATACACACCGATTCCCAGTGCATGCGCATCGTTTTCATCAATTGCACGTCCTCTTTGGTGACTGCTACTAGTGGTACCTGCAGGGAGCACAGGGTTGGGTTCTACATGGCCTGGTAAGCCTTTCGCTACAGTTGCCATCCTAATTTCAGCATTCTCGGACAACCTTTTACCTCCGATTTAGGCAACCATATCCATTCTTTCAAGAAGAATGGAGTGCACTCTGACCTCAGCAGTCTGGACTCCGCTGTTGGCTCTTCCGATAGCCATCTGGCCACATATTGTAGCTGGCTGGCCCAGTGATAGATCTCAAAATTGGGAAGTTTTATGCCTCCTTTGTCATATGTATTCTGTAGTTTCCACAGGGCTATTCTATTCCTAGTGTTGTGCCAGATGAAGCCTCTGCATATACTTTGGAGTTTGACAAAGAATCGCATCAGCCTCGGTAATACAACCATTGTCAACAGGGCCGCTCTCCCTACCATGGCCAGAGGAAGCTTGGACCAGAATCTCATGCTGTTCTAAATATTTTCTATTGCCTTCTCTGTGATTTGTGTTAATTCTCGACTGTGTTATAGATATCTATCCCTAGGTACCTAAAGGTTTTGGTCTCCCAGGGTATTTGTAGTATGGGTAGGTGCTCCCGCGGGGTCCCTTTATATCTTCCCAGGGGGAATATGCATGATTTTTTGGGGTTGACTGCGATGCCAGAGACTGACGCAAATCGCTCCATTACTTCTAGGATATATTGCAGGTTTTCTTCTGGGTATCTTAAGTATAGCAAAATATCATCCATATACAGTGATAATAGGTGTGGCCCTCTTTTTGTGAAAATCCCCACCTCTCCTTACTGTTGTCTGAGGTATATCGCTAGGGGTTCCAATGCAAGGATATATAGCATTGGGGACCAAGGGCACCCCTGTCTGGTACCTCTGCAGAGTTGCCACCTTTCCAAAATAACCGCTCTTGTCTTAACTCTGGCTAGTGGTGAGCTATACAACAGTTTAACCCATTGGAGATACTCGGGCCCTATACCATATTCCCGTAAAGCTGCTATCAGCCACGGCCATTTAAACGAGTCGAAGGCCTTCACTGCATCCAATGAAACTATTGCGCCTCCCCTTCTCTCTGCTCCATGACCCAGTGAGGCCTCCTAAGATTGTCTGATATACACCTGTGCGGGACGTATTCAGTTTGATCAAGATGTATAAGTTTGCTTATGACCTGCCTCAATCTCCCCGCCAACACAGCTGTGAGTATTTTGCTGTCCTGTTCAGCATAGATAGCAGTCTATACGATCCGTGATCCATGCTTGGCTTATTAGGTTTAAGAATCGGGATGATTATCACTTCTCTTAGGGATTCTGGCAATATTCCCATTTCGAGAGCTTCACTTAGCATAGCCAGTAGTGAGGGAAGCACTTAAGTCTTGTTTTATAGAACTTGCTGGGGAGCCTGTCTGCCCCCGGGGCTTTGCAAGTGGGCAATTCCTCGATCACTGCTTATAGTTCCTGCAGTGTGATAGGGGCATCTAAGTTCTCTCTCTTCAGCACTCAATTTGGGTAGGCCTATATCTTCTAGTGTTTCCACTATCTTGCTGTATTTTCCTCCATCTGTATCTTCATACAATAATTTATAAAACTCGAGGAACCCTTTCTTCACTCCTTCCTGGGTGTCGAGTATCTGTCCTCCTTCCCCTTGTATTGCTCTAATCCTCTGTCTTGATGTTTCGTTTTTGTACAACCATGCTAACAACCTCCCCGGTTTGTTCCCGCCAGCGTGCTGCCTCTGTCTTTTTTATAATTTAGGTTACATAGCCTCTCCCAATGTCCTTCGCATACTTGCTGTAAATGTTTTATACCATCCTCCTTTTCTAGGGAGTCAACTCGTCTGCGCGTGAGTGTCTCAAGTTCCTCCTCTGCCTTCTGCAGCTCTTGCAATATGCCTCCTTGCAGTCCTTGGGATTTTGCTATTGCTGATCCCCTCAACACCACTTTAAATGCCTACCATAAGGTGCCGGCCGACTACGCTTCCGGCGTTGTTTTCAAAATATTCAACAATCTCCTTCCTCAGGTCCCCTCCAAATACTGTCTTTTAATGTTTCGGCTCTCAGCCGCCACATTGGAATTCTAGCTCTAGGGGCTTGGTATTGCCATGTTAAGATCAGTGGTGAGTGGTCTGAAAGGATTTTCGCTTTATATTCAGTCTGCACTATCTCTCCTATCATTTCCGGGGAGGCAAACATATAATTTAACCGTGTATACAAATTATGTGGGGCCCAGTAATGCGAGTAATGTCCATCATATGGGTGGTGTAGCTTCCACATGTATTTTAGCTTGAAGTCTCTCAACAGGGTCTGCAAGGTTCTAGCTGCAGGGGTGGGTTTGTCCAATTTACCATCTGACCTGTCCACTGTGGGATCTAGCATACAGTTGCAATCGCCTCCCCATTTGACTGCACCCCCCAGGTACAGGCTTATTTTACTGTATAGAGTTTTAAAGTAGGCCACAGTATCTTGGTTCGGGGCATATGTATTAATAATACACACTTCTGTTTTCCATTTGTCCCTGTGTCCCAACCATCCTCCCATCCGACTCTACCACGTATTGTAACAGCTGAAAGGGGTCATGCGGTGCCACCCTGTTCATTACCCCTCTAGCATAGGCAGAGTATGTTGCCCCCACGGTGGTTCCTTTCCATTTGTTTCCTATTACCTCTTGTTTTTTTTTTGTGAGATGGGTTTCTTGTAGTAGAGCAATATCTATTTTCTGCCTCTTCAGATACATCATGTAACTATCTTGAGGTCTCCCGTCATTCATCCATACCCAGTCCCGCCACTGTCCCCTTTCATCTTCTGTATCTTGTGCCATGGCACGTGGATGTAGACTCGTTCCCTAATTAAAACCACTGCACACCCTCCAACTCCCTTCCCGCCCCCCACCTTACCCGTACCCAACTGTTGCCTCAACTTCCACCCCATTTCCCAACCCCAACTGAGGCCCAGCTCCAACCCTGTATCTCAGGCTATCCTGCATCTATCCCTTTCCTGGAACCAGTACCCGGGACACAGCAGAGAGATATCACCCTACTGGTGATTCAACTATTCTAACTACTGGGGGTAGGCTGTGCCTCTTCCGTACCTCCTGAATTCCTGCTACAGTATGCTTTACACTTCCAGCCCACATCTGGCATTACTCACTTGTATATTCCAGTCCAACAAGTTCACATGTTGTGCGTGCCCAATACTTAGTAACTACATTCCAGTGACTTGCCCGTACCCCACTTTGGGTCCAAATTACTATAATAACATCTAACTAAGCAAGCAGTAGCGTAGCGTAGCGTTGGTTCACTTATCCTGTTTCCCTGGCTCAGTTCCATCTGCGTCTTCAGGGCAGTCTTGGGCATCCAACCAGCTTATTGCCTCCTCCGGTGTTTCAGGGAAGATTGCTCTGCCCTTGTGGAAGACTTTAAGCTTTGCAGGATACAAAAGCATGTATTTGAAGCCAGCTGCTCTGTCACCTTTTCACCACCACGTAGCCGAGAAGTTGCCTCTGTACCATTATGGTGTAATCCGGGTACACAGTGACTGTTGCCGATGCACGATTTATCGTTCCGCCCTTAAGGAAATATTCCAGGATTTTTCTCTATCCCTGTAGTTTAAAATGTTGGCGATGATCGCTCGGGGAGGAGCTCGGGGTTGAGGCTTCCTTGTCTGGGCCCTGTGCGGCCTTTCAACTGCAAACCCTTGGGAAAGCTTGCCGACACCTATTTCCTGGATCAGCATGTTCTCCACATAGTCAGGTCTGTGCCCCCTCTTCCCCTTCAGGTAATCAACCATGGGGATGTTGTTGCGTCTGGCTCTTCCTTCCGCCGCCTCTGCTTGGTTTTCTAAATGGTGCACCTGTTTCAGTATGTGTATTTCCTTGGCGTTGGCGGTGCTGACTTCTGTATTAGTTTTACTGTGCTTTCCAATCCGCTCGTGCATTCCGCTAGCGTCCTTACATCCTGTCGTAAGAGGTTGACATCAACGCCAAACGTGTCAATCTTGAATTCCAGCGCCACTTTCAGGTTTGCTATAGCTGTGT
Organism: Ambystoma mexicanum; assembly: GCF_040938575.1. Lineage (NCBI taxonomy): Eukaryota > Metazoa > Chordata > Amphibia > Caudata > Ambystomatidae > Ambystoma > Ambystoma mexicanum. The sequence continues at coordinate 982,049,425 of NC_090928.1, read as the reverse complement.
ACAGTCTGGTCCCCCATGAGGATTTCAGCTCTGTTATGGCATCCAGGATGAAGTGGTCATTCGATGGTGAGGCCGTTGACTCCTGTGCTGTGTCTGTGGCCAATATGGTCGAGTTCGGACACTGCAGTGGTTTGGTAAAGGTGTCTATGGTGGGCTGTTTCCCTTTAACCTTGCCGCCGTGAGCGCCATTGTTACCGGCTCGGTGCGCCGGCTTCACAAGGCCGCGCGACACGTATGCAAGTTAAAATACTAGGCCGCACACCGGCTCCCATCCAGCAAGAAGCAGATCCTCCAGTTGGTACAGTCTCACGTCTGCTTCTGTCCCTCAGTGAGCAGTTCAATCATGGGCAGGGCACTCATATCTTTTCTCTGCATGAGTGAGTATACAAGCAGTCTTGCCTGTTCAGCTCTGCTTATTTTGACCATTCACCAACATTGGTCCCAACCATAAGGGCCCTCTTGTGCACCTATTATGCCCACAGCACTTCATCTGGCTACTGGCCGGGTGGCATTTTAAGTGCACTGTCCAGATTTATGGAGCAGTCTGGCCCCACAATCATCTGACTCCGTTACGGTTTGCTGGTTTTAATTGCACACTGTGCACTTCTCTCCTCAGTCCAATTTAAGCTCAATCACAGTCCCGCACTCCGTCTTTACATGCAAACCAGTCGCTCTTTGGTCAGGACCTAATGGGGGCCTCGTCCTTTTATTGTCCAGTGCGCAGCAGAAGCGCCTAGCGCAATGCACGAGGGGACCAGCGTACCCCGCAGCCTACTCCGGCGTGCGTTTGTGCCTCATGTAAATGTACTCAAGGCTGTGATCGCGTTGGGGGCCTTTTCGTTGTCCCTGCAGGCCTCATACTGCTTTCCGATTCATCTGTTCTCGGGTGGTTCTCTCAGCTGTCCAAGCCGCAGCTGCCTCAGTTGGTTACAGGGCCTTTGCTTTATAAATTGTATCCGGCCTCTGCTTCCAGGTTCTGTCTCAGCGCTCCGCAGCTGCCTCCTGGTCTCAGATGCAGCGCGGGGCGTTCACCATACAGGGTGCTGCCACAAAGTATCCAGACTGTGCGTGCTGATTTCTTTGTCCGCCTTCAGGTCTCACTAGGCGACGTGCCTGCTTCTCAGGTTCCTCATTAATTGAGGTTGTCTGTTCCGGTGCTCCGGATGTTCAGCAGAGCCCCGGGGCTCCCAGTCCTGTTACGTCGATCCGTCTGGGCAAACCACGGAATACATCAGTCTCTTGCTTGGGCACTTTGTGGGGATCAGTCCTGGTTGCCTCTTCGGGGCAATGGCGGCCGCCCCTCACCTTTCATTCGGCCCAGTTGTCTGATCACCACGCACCGCAATATCGCTTGCATGTGTCTGATGCTATGCGTGTCTTCTCGCATCCACTCTGTGTCCCTCCAGCTCTGTCTCACATGTTGGCTGGGATTTAATCTTGCCTCTGCTCCGCCACAGTTTATTCCTTGTCTGTTTTCGTCCTTTGTCTCCAGCTGGCGGACGTCTTGCCTTTGTTACGATCTTCCACTCCGATTACTTCTATGGGGTGCAGTTGGCAGTCCGTGCATTACACCACCCCATTTTGTAGTCCCGCTGCTCTCTGTACCTTGATACGCCTGTACCTAGAATATTGCAAGTCACGGCCATCTGTAAATAGAGTATTACGCTAGGATCTTCAGAGTCACAGCCTCTCACATGGTTTTGTAGCCACGCCCCCCCTTAGGATCTTTGATGGGCATAGCTAACCAGCTTGCTTGGGGGGCAGTGATGGAGCACACCCATAAAAAATGTATTTGGTGTAAAAGCGGCAGTTAGAAAGTTGGACGTCCCCCACACCCTTGCCAGTTTGGAATATTTGGAAGGTTGCAATATGTGTCTAGATTGCAAAATGAAGGCTGTTTTAAACGGACCTGGTTTATCGGCGCATGATAAAGCTGCCTTATATATGGATATTTTGCATAAATATTTAAACCACGTCCAGTGATGCAGAGAAAACAAACTGACTTTATACATGACACCTGAAGAATCTAGCGGTGTGAAGGCACCACCAGGGCCAGATTCAGTAGTGGCAGACGTGGTAAATAATCTTAAGCAACACTATAAACCCAATGCGTAACTATTTCTGCATAAGATGGAATTTGCAAAGGATGTGGCCATCTGGACTGATGGGTGCAAGTTTATTTATAGAGGGTGGGTTGTCTGGTTTTCGAACCTGCACAATTTAGTGCGGGGTGTTACAAATCGACACCCCATGTCTAGAATAACCATCATCGGCTGGAACGAGTTTATGCAAGTGTTTGCTGATTTAAATATCCTGCCAACTGTTGTGGCTAATGTCGCCCAACAACACCTTCTGGAGCGCCTAAATACTGGTGCCTTTGTTAATCCTCGTCAACACTGCCCTCTAGATACCCCTATGAACCGCCCTAGACCCAAAGAGGTGTGGAATTGCAGCTGGTATAAGGAATCTTTACCCCTTGCCCCCACAAATTTACGCTGCCGCCAAAAGTCCATACCGCTGAAGTGTCTAGGCAGGGCCGGAGGAGCAACCCCCTATATAATTATCTGATTAATGCTCTCCCCATCATTTTTTTCTCTGTATTGACATGTTTGTGGTACAACTTTCATTCTCTCTGTATAAAAATGTCTTTTTTATTTTTGCAAATATAAAATGTTTTCAAATCGTGAAACAGACTCTTTATTATGTTGTATTATTTATTATGTACAATAACACACGATGCTTGAGGAATTTAAAAAAAGTTATTTTATTGATACATGTATCACTAGTAGGACAACCAGCATTTACATTTTTGACACACCGTGAACATTTTGTGAGATCTATACACATTAGCTAACTTCTTGTTAACTAATCTGGCCACCATTTGATCGTTTTGATTGCGATTGTTGGAAAACAAGAACAGCCGACACCGATCTCCATTCAGACATTTGACTGATGAAGAATATACAGTGCTGACTACAGGTCACGGCTTTAGAGTCTTGAACTGGCCCAGTGGTATAACGTAAAAACATTCCAAGGCTTTCACAGTCCGTTAAAACTCTGACATATATAGGGTGTTGCGGGAGGTGCGGCAAACTATCAAAAACTGTTGCCACATCCCCCTCCAACCACAAAGCTATCCAATGTGTTCCGTTACGCACCTCCGGATTGGTGTTCATCACCAGGCTAACCGGATCATTTTTGGGTAGCTGCTTGAGACACGTATCGCTGGCATGCTCACCATGAAATGTTTTCCAAGCGTGCCTATGCTTACGAAAAAATCCTATGTGTAGAGTATTCATTAAATATCAAAAAGTATGTTTCTTTGTATGTTGATCTCAAATGCTCCACACTTAATTTCAGCACAGGTTTCCTTTCCTCCGGAGGTTGAAATGACCCGCTGATGCGTTGTCGGGTCTTAGATCGAAGACCAGTAGGGTATAGCCGAGATCATACTCTTTGCGTGTGATTGAGACCGCTGCATCAGTCATGTGCTACCCCATGACAGCCACTAGGCCCATGAAGGCCCTGATTTTCGGAACTCCAAAGTTAGGAGCGCATGCTTTGGCAGGGATCAGGACACCATGCTTATGCAGCGCTGCATAGTTTGTCAGTGTTTGAAGTCAAAGGGATTTCCATTGTATGCGCTGGTCATCGATACTCTTTCAGCAATACCTGTGTTTATTTTTGGAAGCCTTCCCAGCAACAGGATGTTTTGACTGGTACCCCGACTTCCAGTAGGAATGCTGAAGACTGTAAGGGCGACTCTCTCCACAGGACGTTGGATATCTGCAGCGCCTATGCATGCGCCAGTCTAATGGTCGGAGAGACGCTTATATGTTTGACAAATAAACTGCCGATATGATGACTAGTTTGTATTGTTCAGCATCCCTGCTCATAAGTCAAGCGTCCTTGTTTCTAGATCGTTTCACTTTAAGGTCAACACTGTTGATCAATAGTTTATCCTGGAAGAAAAGGTTAGCGTGTAGATGGCCTAGTAAATCAAACACGCTACTGGTTCTGGCATGAAGGGCTCTCTTTTCAAGCCCCTTATCGTCCAGAATGGTGTCGAAAATGTCCCACATTGTCGTGCTAAGAGGCCTGCCTAGAGTGGCGTAGTCAGGGCATCGTAGCCATAACATGGCAGGCTCTCTATATAGGCCCTCTAGGTGCACATATTGTCACTCTGCATTATCATTTGATCAAACCAATGTCATGTCGACCTGGTTGAACATGGTGGCTATCGGGACGGCGATCGTGGCCACTAGTGCTGTAACCACAATGTTGGTCCCATCCATCCAGGAAAGGGGTGTCTGGCTTTCGATCTGATTTTCTTGATGTGTTAGGGGCACACAGTAGGGACGGTGACCTCTTCCGCTTCATGCTCCTACATGGTTTATAAATGAGTCCTGATCCGTCCTGGCCCTGCTTTTTCTGTTTAGCGAAGTGCACCGTAACCGCAATTGTCATCCTTTCCATGATGTCTTTTGCAATATTGGATTGGCCGTTTTCACATGCAGTTTAGTTAATTCAAAGCTGTGACGTAGGAAGGGCATTGCGTGTCTAACAAGACTTCTAAAGTTACTGCAGAGCCACACGCCATACATTACGAAGGTTCTGTTGAAATATGGCCAGTCGCTGTAACCAGCCTGTTTCATGCAATATTCCATGTAGGCCCTGGTATCTCCATAGTTCTTCACCACAGCCATTAGAATGCTGTTTTACCAGTCTTTCAGTCAGAGCAGTCTGAAGTGCAACCAGAGCCATATCTTTCTTTAGTTAAAATATACAAACTGCCCCTGGTCGTCTCTTATCTGTATGTTGATGGTGTCGAAATGGTTTTTACACACTGGGATTTAATCAGGCCTATTGTTATTGAATGTTCACAATATAGTTGTTGATCCCTTTAATCTCCATGGTTCTAAGCAGCGGGGTGTAGCTAGCCCTCACCCATTGATACTCCACGATATCGCTGTAAAGCAGTAAGCTTAAACCGCCCCCTGTTAATATCGGCGCAGGTAGTCCCACGGTTCTTTACCTCCAATGTGTTGCACACTTCCCAGTATGTTACACAGTCTTCCTGCTGTTGAAAACCTAACAGATTCGTCCGGACCCTGTAAAAAAAATTAATTTGGTGCAGCTCTAGCTGTAGCGTCATATCGCCATACTCTGGTGTGATTGATACAGCTTTGTTGATGGCTGACAAGTTCCTGTTGATTTTGATAATATCCTGGCCAGAGCCACAGAGGGTTTGTTTATTTTACGACCAACCTGGCTTCCCCTGGGGCTAAATTGTCCCACGATCGGACGTACAGAACTTCAGTGAGTGCCACCCTCCATTGCCCAGCAAATTTACGGGTTTAGCCAGCTTCACAGTAAGTTGGATAGTTTGTTCTCTGGTAATGTCTCGGCTGAAGAGTTGCTGGGAGCATAATATAGAAAGGTGCAGACTCCAATGCTGCCCTGTTACACACCAGTGGACTCTAGCTATCCGGCAGGCACCCAACTGTTGAATTTGTCAGGCCTCTCAACCATTTGATTAGATACCATTTCCTGGCTCCACAACCTTTACGATTGTGTTTTTCGATTCTATAAACTCGCTTTTGGTTCTGTATCACCTCCCTGTCGAAAAACACCTTGAACACCCTTGCCCGAATAATCAGTGTGTGTATATAGAGGCCCTTCCTTTGAGTCACTCCATCTATGATAAAAATATTTTGAGGGGATTGTGTCCTCCAACGTATTCCACATCTGACAGTAATGTGGACAGCTGTGCTGCTTCAGAAATTTTTTCGCCATCTGTGTCCTACATCGATGACGTCGATACGCTGTCCCTCGAGGGTCTCCGTCGAGAGCCGACATCACCGGACGTTATATGTAGGGCGCACGACGTCCGTATCCTCAGTTCCGTTTTTTCCGCGAACGTTTTTGCTTCGGAATCGGCACGCCTCGGTTCTTCTTCTGTTGAGTCAGTTCTAACTTGGATATATTGCGAATATGTATTAGTCGTCTTCTACCCCGAGGTCAGGCTTCAAGAAATGTTGGCACTGCGGTTCCAAAATGTCCCTGACGGACCCGCACGTCATCTGCCTCTGGTGCCTCGGTGAGAGCCATGCCACCGATGACTGCGATGAATGCCAGTCCTTGACGTCGAAGGCCTTGCGGGAGCGGAAGAAGTTGTCTGTAAGTAGGCTTTCCAAACCCCTTAAGTCGAAATCCGCTGGCCTTTTGACTGACAATTCGAGGGGCGACTCTCAGCGTCAGTCCAGGGGATGGGGGTCTCAGTCCCGGAGTGGGTCCCGCCATTCCTCTGCCTCTTCTAGGCACTCTCGGAAGAGCCTTCCCCGTCCGAGGACTCCGCCAGATGGTGGGTAGCTTGTCCCAACAAGCATTCATCGCCGGCGGAATGGGATGCATTCCGCAAGGAGATGATGGTGATTTTCGAATCGCAGGGCACCGTTCCGTCCGCCCCTTCGAGAGAAGCCAGCCGGGAACGAGCTAGGGCCACCACTCTCATGCCTTCGGTCGCATGATCATCGGGAGCCGTTGAGGTCCCAATCGGACAAGGTTGATCGCCATAGCTATGCCAGGTCCCGGTCCTCGACGTCCTCGAGACCGTCTGAGCCTGTGAGGCCTTCTAAGAAGGCATAGACGCCGTCGGCGCCATGTCAGTCGAGGGACTCTTTCGAGGCTCTGGCTCCGAGGAAGTCGTCGACGCCATCGGCACCGAGGCCGTCGAAGGACACGCTCGGGGCTCCGGCCTAGAAGCCGTTTTCGAAGACGTCGACACCGATTCCATCGGCACCCTCGATGCCTTTTGGGGAGGATTTACCGGATATGCCCCGGAGGGCCATGGAACCTCAGAGGAAGGCCCTTAGTAAATCAGTGAAGCCTGTGTTTGAGCCTTTTTCTGTACCCTCGTCCAGGGATTTGTTCCAGCCTTTGGATTACATCTCAGAGGTGGAAGAAGGGTCAGATGAGGAGGGGGTTGTGCCTTCTGAGGTTCCTGATGACCTGTTGTCTGGTCACAGCCAGATGGAAGACCTGCGTCAGTCCTTACATGACGCCAGTGGTCTAGACACCTCTCCGGAGGTTCAGTTTGGCAGGCCTGAACCGGGTACACATGCTGAGTCCTCATACAGGTGTCTCGTGTCGAGGGTTACTGAGTACTTGGGGTGGTCTGCTCCACCTGTGGATTTTCTGCAGGATGTCCTGACAGATATATTGGACCAAGGTCCACCCACTGACACAGTGCTGCCATTTCATATGGCCTTACAAAGGACAGCAGCGGCGGCTTCGACTGCTCCGGAGAGTCTCCCGGTAGTGAATAAGTCGCTACAGAAAAAATACCGTCCAGCCAGTGGCGACCCCTGCTACTTGTCTACGCACCCCACTCCGGAGAGTTTGGTGCTGCAGGCGGTTACGGCTCCAGCAAGTTAGGCTGCGTACCCTACCATCCCTCCGGATAGGGAAGACGAGCGCTTTGATGGTTGGGCGAAGAAAGTATTTTCGTCTGGGCGTATGGCTTTAAAGGCAGCCAACTCCGTTTGTGCCTTGGCAAGATGCACAATTCCACAGAGTGGAAGTGAATCTTTGGCGGCTGAACATATTCCCGAAGGGGAGGAACGGGATGGTTTTCTGGCCCTCGTGCAGGATGGCAAGGATACCCTGTGTGAAACCGTTCAGTCGGGTCTGGACATAGCAGACTGTGTCAGCTGGTCCATGGCGGCGAGCACCATGATGCGCAGGTTTGCGTAGTTGCGGAAGTCGGGGTTTGCTCCTGATGTACAGTCCTGGCTTCTCAACATGTCCTTTGATGGTTTCAATCTTTTTGGCAGCAAGGCTGACGAGAGCCTTGAGTGGTGGCAGACCTCCAAAGCTGCAGCAAAGTCATTGATCGCTGCAGTACGTCAACCTCCGCCTTTTCGTCCTAGGTGACAGCAATGGAGGGGGGGTTCCTTTCGATACTACTCTTCCTTTGGTAGATCGAGGGGAGCATCCAGTCAAAGGGGGCCCACGTAGGAGTACCAGAGGTGGAAAACAAGGTACTCGAGGTGCCAAAGCCGCTCTGGCAGTTGCCTCTTTGCCCTCAGGCAATGCCACAGCCGCTTCAGCTCAGTCATGAGGCCATGTCCCATGGTTCGCCGGTTGGGGGAAGGCTGGCGCGCATCTTGTAGAATGGCGTGCCATTACTTCAGATGTGTGGGTTCTGGAGATCATAGCCCACGGCTACGGTCTTCCTTTCTGGCAGAGGCCTCACGACAATCCACCGGGGAAGCTCTCTTTGACAAGTCCGGATCCGCTCCTTGCACAGGAAATCAAATCCCTGCTGGAGAAAGGCGCCATAGAACTGGTGTCTGTAGCCGAGAGGAACAAGGGATGGTATTCCCCATATTTTTTTATCCCGAAAAAAGACTGGGGATTGAGACCCATCATGGACTTGGTTTGAACAAACTTCTCAGGAAGGACAAGTTCAAGATGGTTACTCTCTCTCAAGTCCTCCAGGCCCTTCAACTTCAGGACTGGTTGGTGTCTCTCGACCTCAAGGTTGCTTACTTTCAGGTGCCGATCCATCCCAAGTACAGGAAGTACCTGAGGTTCGCGGTTGGCGACTTGCATTTTCAGTTTCGGATCCGTTCGGATTGACCTCCACCCCGAGGGTCTTCACCAAGATGATGGTGGTGATGGCGGCGTATCTCAGGAAAGGGGGGGATTCAAGTCTTCCTCTACCTGGACGATTGATTGATCAGGGCGAGCTTTCCCGAGCAAGTCATGGATCATCTGTCCATCACCTGCCACTTCCTTCACAAGCTGGGCTTTGCCCTCTTCTTAAAGAAGTCCCACTTGACACCTACCCAGCTGCTCAAGTACATCGGAGCAGTGCTCGACAAATCCTTGGGGCAGTGTTTGCTTCGAACTTGGCCCCTCTTGTCTTCACAAAGTTGAACGGAGTGGCAGGCCTTCGCTGCCTGGAGGTCCATCATATATGAGCTTATTTGGATGACTTGCTTGCCAGGGCGGGGGTCACCCAAAGGGGTGGTGCACTCCTGCCAGTGTGGCGGATATCTTTCATTAGCTGGGGTTTTCCCTCAACCGGAGGAAATCTGTTATGCATGTCTCAAGAGCTGGTCTTCCTAGGGGTGTGTTGGAACACTACCGTTCAGCAGGAGTTCCCAATGCCTGAAAGGCTTGTCCCCCCACAAGGCGGTGAGACAATTTCTAGCCAACTTGACCACCTCGGCATGGTGGCTCCAGCACATTCTGTGCCTGATGGCCTCCTGCATGCTCACTGTACAGCACACTCGCTACAAGATGAGGTGCCTCCACCTGGTAGCCAATTGGGATCAGGAGACGGACATTCCACAACGATGGTTTACCTGAACAAGCAGGGTGGACCCTGTTCCACTCCCCCCCCCCGATCCCCTCCCACCCCCTGCGCATCACCACCTCTGCATGGCGATGGAGGTGGTTTTGATCTGGGAATGGGCCCTGGCAGAGAGGATTTGAATTTTGCCAGTTAAACACACTCTGGGTTAAACACCTTGCTGCCCCTGTTCCAGCATCGGGGGTTTGCGGACCTGGATTTGTTTGCATCTCCCCGGAATGTCAAGTGCCCCCAATTTGCTTCATGGTCAGATCAGGGTTGGGGGTCACTGGGAGACAGCTTACAGATCTGTTGGCACGGCCGCAAGTGTTATGCGTTCGCGCCCACCCCTCTGCTCCAACAAACCCTACACAAGTTGTGGGACTCAGTGGGTTGGAGCCCCATCCTGGTTGCCTCCCACTGGCCTTCGAGACCCTGGTTTTCAGATCTGCCGCAGTTGGCCTCCCAGGGTCCCATCCATCTTCCAATACCCAGTAGGGGCTTCCTAACTCAGCAGGGCAGAGCAGTGGAACCTCCGGACCCAGCCAAACTAGCCCTGGTTCCTGATCGGCTGAGGCTTCAGCATGCCCAGTTTTCAGATGACCACTGGGACATCATTCAGCAGGCCAGGAGGCCCTTGACTTGGTCGCAGTATAAGAGCTAGGTTCTGCCATTGGGCTAGCGGCAATGGTCTGGACCTTGTCCTCTGGATGACATACTGGCCTTTTCAGCAAACCTGGCTCGTTCTGGAGTTCAGGTAGATACTTGCTGCTCGTATTTGGCGGGCATTGGACCTTCCAAGAATTCGCCTGAGCATGCGTTGTCGGCTGGCAGTCCGGTGTTTAAGGCCCACCTTAAAGTGGCTGTCTAGCCTTTTTCCTCTGGTGCATAGGGCGCATCTGGTCTGGGACCTCAATGTGGTTTTCGCACCTTTGCAATGCAAGCCTTTCGAGCCGATGGCCTCTGTGGACATCCGCTTGGTGACGCTAAAGACTGTTTTATTGGTGGCTTTCACCTCTGTGCGCAGTTAGTGAGCTGCAGGTGCTTTCTTCGTGCAAGCCCTTCACATTTCACAAAGACAAGGGCGAGTGTGCACTCGCCCAAACTTCTTGCCCAATGTGGTCTGTCCATTCCATCTGAATCAAGAGATCTGCCTGCCAGTACTCTTCCCAAACCTGCAGTCGGAGGCACAGGTGGCCCTACATTCCTTGGACCTCAAGAGTATTTTCAAGTTTTATCTCTCTAGGACAAAATCCTTCAGGAAGTCTGAGGCATGGTTAGTTTCTTTTTGCATCTCCTCCCCCCGGCTCTCAGGCTCCCAAGACTTCCATCACCCGTTGGATGCTTCAGGCCATTTCGTACACGGCCATGGGCAAACCTGTTCCTGAGGGGATTCATGCAGTCAGGGCTAAGGCCAAGGCTGTCGCATTTCAGAGACCTGCTTCTTGGGATGTCAGCAGCAAGGCAGCGTCTTGGGCCACTCTGTTGGCCTTCTGTAAGCACTACTGGCTGGACATCAACAATGTTTTTAACACCCATCGGACACATAGGTCTAAAATGCTTCATTTTTAAAAGGAGGTTATTTGCTGATGCAATAGCCCATAACGTTTTAGACACACATTGTTCAGTCCCTACATCAATCCTTGTCTGTGTCAGCAGCTGCATAAAGCGCAGCAAATCTACTAGACATTTAGGGGTCATTATTTAACTTATTCTACGTAGCGATTATCTGCATAAGTTATTTCCAAACATTCGTTAGCATCCTGCTGGGGATCAGTTTTGTTTCTGTAGCACCATCTGTCGAAGTTTTGTTTTAAGCATGCCTCAGCCACTATAGCCGTAAACCCCTGGTTGTCCAAATAGCACGGAAGCGAGTCTGTGTCCCTATCTGTCTCCATTAGCGGGATACATTCCTTACACAGACTGTATCCCCCGGGCTTTCAATTCATTTTGAACAGCAAGCACAATGAATAATAATGATTTTGGGCCTTATTATGGGTCTGGTGGTAACCCTACTGGTGCTACCGCCGGGCCCGTAATAATTTAGCGCCTCCTGATTTCCGGCGGCCTGGCAAGTCAGGTGCCGGTAAATTGTCCTACTGGACTCTATAGGAGTGGGGGACACGGAAGCATCGGCACCATTGCCAGCGGTGCCGGTGCATCCATCAAATGTTTGCCTACCGTGACCGCTGTGCCTGACCGGGTCAGACCGGTCGGGCACAGCAGCCACGGCAGGCAAACCCTTAGTTTTCCAGTCTGTAAACAAGGGTGCCAGTGAGCTTACCGGCACCCTTGTTTCCGGACCGGCAAACTTAGAAAGAGGCCCATTGTCTTTAACGCTATTGGTCTCCATTAGCGAAACAGTCCTTAAATAGGCTATTATCAGGATACACTGGGTTTTCAAGTTGGTTGAACAGCAAACACAATAAATACTGATCGTCTCTGCTACAGCTTTGCGCCCCTCACCCCCGTACAGAGCACCATGTTTTTCATCAGGTTCCCGGGGGTGCCGGATTAGTCTCTGACGTCATCACCGCCTGCAAAACCCTAGATTCACAGTGCCTGTCGGAGTTCACATTGGCCTCGGGTGGTTGCTCAAAAACCACATCATCGTCGTCGCAGAACTCTTTGGGGTTTATAGTCTGCCATTATAACCTGAGCATCTTCTGTCCCATCAAACACCCTAAGACAATCAGAAATAGGACTATTGTCATAACTCCCGGGGCTTCCAGGGGGTGTTTTCTCCTTGTTGTAATCGTAGCCGTTAATAATGGTCTTTTCGGAATAGCCCCTGTGAAGCAGAAAGGGCGCCCTTTTTTTCCCGAGCCTACCACAACAGCTATATATCCGGGTTGAAGGCCTCACCCCACACGCCATCGTAGCCTTAGCGCCATACCTTTAGATCAAAATGTATATCAAACATTCTCAGGATTCTTTATATAAAATTTATTTTAAAAATATTGGGATTTTTATCAAATGTATGCCAACTTTATTTGAAAATATAAAATGTACATAAAGTTTATATAGAAATTATTGGTGTTCAATAAATTGCTATCAAACTTTGTGGTGTCTTTTGATATAAAATGTAAATCCGCTTCCTATCACGTAGGGCGTACCCGCTATGCAACGTCATCACCGCGTCACACTGCAAAACACTAGATTCACAGTTGCCCGGTGCTCTCTTCGCTGGAGATACAAAGGGGATCTCTCTACCACTTGTATGCGCGTGCAAAATTTTGTGTAGATTTGGTGCATGTATGTAAATTGGTGTTGGTGTGCGTGTGTCTGATTGTGGTTTATGACTGCCTGGGTACATGCGCGTGATGTGAATGTAATGAATAGATTCTGTGTGCATGTGTTTGGATGGTGGGGAGGGGATGGTAAGCAGTGGATGACCGGGTTCTCCTGATTGACACCACTGCTTGAATCATGAAAGTACTTCACAGTGAGCATACTAGCAAAGTCCAGTTTGTGGCTTCATGAAAGTGATGATTTGCAGTGACCACTGCTGCCATAAAAAGAGTGTGAATGCAACTTCATGAAGTGATTGATGCTGTGACCAGACTGTCTGCCACACCTTAATGTCCCCTCCTGTGATGTCGCTGCCAAACAGCCCTTTCCCTCCCTCAGGCAGTCTCAAATGTGGCTCCCCGGGCTGGGGGGTGGAGGGGTGTTGTATGTGCTCTTGACACCTCATCAGTGCATCATTTGTGTCGTCTTTCGTCCTTCACCTATTGGCCCTTTCTCGCTTCGCTGGCCTCTCTTCGGTGCCTACTGCTAGTTTTCACTTTAGTTTCTTAAGTAAGGTGTATAGAGCCTGCCATTCCCTGAATCTCCTCTCGATCACCCACTACATACCCTCTCAACGCTCCTGAAACTCTTCTGACTTCTTCTGCACTTTTTCTCCTCAACTTCTCCTTTGGAACAGATTCCGCATTTCTCTTCAGTCTGCAGCCTTCCATTTTTGTCTTTTGATTTCCTGTAAGATAACACTTAACTGTACACTCCAAACCATAATTGCGTTGATGCATGTGCTTGAAGTGCAGTGACCAAGCATCAGTCCATTACTATGTTTTGTTTTGTAATGCTATCCGACTATTAAGTACTTTGGGCGAAAGCTCTTTATAAATCTAGTGAGATCGAATGAAGATATTTTGGGGCCTTTCTAGAATGCAAACATGTTCATGCTTACTGTACTAGTTGTCTTTGTTATTTAATTGATCACCTGAATGTTTTTTGCAGGTTATCACTGCGAGTACAAGATGCGTACTGGAAATAAATCTGATGGCTGTGCCATTTGCTTTAAAGCATCCAAATTCGACCTTGTGTCCGCAAACCCTGTGGAGTTCTACCGTAGTCATATCCCACTTTTGGACAGAGACAACGTCGGACTCGTACTGCTACTGCGGCCGAAATTGCAGCCTGACACTCCCACGATCTGTGTTGCCAACACACACCTGTTGTATAATCCAAGAAGAGGGGACATTAAACTGACCCAGCTCGCAATTCTGCTGGCAGAGATTGCAGGCGTGGCCCTCCAGGAAAACGGCCACTTCTGCCCCATTATCCTTTGCGGTGACTTCAACTCCGTACCCGGTTCTCCCTTGCACAGCTTCATTAAAGAAGGAAAGCTCAATTATGCGGGTCTTACCATCGGAAAGGTAGTGTTTCTCTATGGAAATAAAAAAATGAATCCTAGAAGTAAAGTATTTAAAAATTATCTGCATTCACTGTAAAAAAGGTAACTGTTGGAACCTACTGTCATTACTTCGTAGGAATAATTCCTACTTGGTAAAGCACCTGTCACTTGTGTAGAGTTCGTTTCTTCGAGCAAAATATGATCTTTATAGAACTACAAACATTAGTGAGATTGGTTGCACTCTTGGAAAATGATTTGTCGCCACTTGTAAAAACGGAAAATCCATTGTTACTTGCTGAAACAAGACGCTGTTGACTGGCAATATTAGGGCCTCTAGCAGGCGAAGTAAATATCAAGTTGGGGGCTTTAATTTCAAATTTCAAGGCCAAAGTCATTTCGAGAGCTGTAGGATTGGCTCACTTTAACACAATTGAATGCAAGTACCAGTCTGCAATGGTTTGTAGATGGAAAGCCCGGGTTCACTTGGAGTGGTATCCAATGTCTTAAGCTTTTGTGGCTAGCAATGCATGTGTTCCCTGAAATAGTGTCTGAAGAATGTGCCTTAGTTTCTTGGGATTTATTGTTTGGTAGCAGAGAATACCGATTACTTTTGTATTTCGTGGGTAGATTTGCCTTTACAGTTTAATTCGTGTAAAACTACACACGTGCTGCAGAGCTATAGAGAGACTTTTTAAGTAAAGCCAATCTGTTTTATTTTACACTCAAGCCACGGGTTCATGGCACTTGCTAAATATCATACCCAAGTAGCAGATGATTCTTAAGGCCATCTGTGATAATATCCTGATTGTGATAGATGGTTCAAGGATTTGTATTAACCGTACCCCGTTTTGACTTTGAGTCTGCAGAGAAATGTGTCTCTCTGATTGGCCCCTCAACATCTGTAGGCTCCCTCCACCCTAACCCAGGCTTCCCTGTCTTTCACGGTTAGTGTGTACTCTGCAGATCGGTAATCCATAGTGTCCATTCTAAACCCTCTATCACGGGAGCCCTTATCTGTTGTCTT
This sequence comes from Ambystoma mexicanum, assembly GCF_040938575.1. NCBI lineage: Eukaryota > Metazoa > Chordata > Amphibia > Caudata > Ambystomatidae > Ambystoma > Ambystoma mexicanum. Next base: position 982,034,401 of record NC_090928.1, on the reverse strand, counting down.
CCATTACTTCCTTCTCTAGTTTTCCCCACACACAGGCGATACACAATGTTCAAAATGATGGCTGTGCTAAACCTAAAAGTTGAATGAGGTTATACTTTGTGACGTAACAATTGTTTTTATTCAACCATTTGTTTTTAAAGCTGCCATAGCTGGCTAATAATTCATTGACAACCCATAATACACACAGGCTAATACAAAAAATTATCTAAAACATCGCAGTGCACATACACATATAAAATCTCATACTGCAATGTGCAAAAAGTGCTAATATCCACCACCACAGTCCTCTAATTGAGGCTAAATAGTAAAGGAGTTATTCACACGCCACTAGTAGGCATGGGTCAATAATATTGTACACCCTAAACTGCAACACCTACACATAAGTATCCTAATTGATTTGGAACAACCATAATCAATTGAAGCAACCACAGTGTCTCTTCCTATGCTTTTCCTCTCCCTGATTTTGTCTCCTTACTCTACCCCCCTTTCCCTCTTATTCCCTCCACTCCTCTGCCACCTTCTCTGTGCACCACCTACTCCCTCCGTTCTTCACTCCCTCCTCACTTTCCATCTTTCCTCTCGCCTCTTTCTTCCTCTGATCTTCTAACTCATCCCCTTTATATTTCGGTAGTAGTGATGTCTTTCAGGACCAATTCATCAAATTGTTTTTTTGGGGATTTTAAAGATTGTTGAAATTAATCTGTACATATAATTAACAAGTTGAATTGTATTTGTGCACCCCTTTTACTTTCCTTTTGTTTTCATTTTTTTTTTTTTTATTTGAAGATTTAAAGATTGAAAGTATGTCAAAATAGTAGCATGTTAAAATAACGTTTTGGTGAATTGACTCGTGAAGGTTTCTTGGGAAGTGGGCAGATCACTGCCTTTTTCCAGGAATCGGGTCCACCCTAAAATCAAGGGAAGGAGTTAAAACATTAGATGGCTCTATTAAATAGAGGGAATATCTCTTTAGCCTCCTTGGGTGAAGTGCTTCTACTGCCTTAAATTTGATTAAAGCAATTCAGGATGAGAGCAGAGTTAGAACTTTCCAAACCATTTACATCTGGAAGGGAGTTGGTAGTAAGTGAAGTGTGTATCAGATCATCACAATTTTTTTATCTGCAAAAAGCTCCTTGAGGGTATTTGGGGTGGAGTAATATCTGTTTACAAAGTATACCCGATTTGCCGTCGATCACCTGCCTATTGCCCTGAAGACGAATCTTAAGTTGTTGGGTCGTAGGACTGTTGATTTACTTTTGAGATGCAATGTTATAAAGGGTCTAGTTCTTTTGGAAATTATGTTTGCCGATCTTTTTTTATCATTGGCCTTGAAAGAGAACTTGGACTATGATTATCATAGTGCAGTCACTTAATGAGGTAATAATAATGGGCTCTGAAACTTGGAAGTAATGGAGTACATTTTTTCCTTAGCTACTTAATTTGACACCTGGTGCGTTTTTCTCCATCGTAGGTGGTCATCTCCAAACTGCGTTTTTTTTCCCCCCACGGCAGATCCTATTCCTACTAATTGGAACCCAATTTAAGTTTTTTCCCCTTCAAATCTAGGCCTTCTGATGCCAGTTGTGATCAAAGATTAACACATTTAAGTGCTCAGTTGATTTTAGGCACCTGTGTATGTTCTTTTCTCGCCTTCAATTTATGCTAATGAAATTTGCATTTTATAAAGTTCTTAAATGTAAGCGCTTTGAAAAATAAGTGTCAATACAATAAAATTCAAGTTTCAAACCATAAGACATAAATAAGCTTTGGGCAGGAGAAAAGCAGATTTAAGTCATAAACGGACTACAGATGGGGAATTAGAAGATGGAGTAAGGGAGAGCATTCCAGTGTTTCAGTCCAGAAGGGCACAAGAGCAATAGCAAGATTGGGTGCAGGGCTGTTTGGGCACGGTAAGCAAATAGCAAGTTTGTGATTGAAGAGAACTACAGTGAGTAAAATGAAATGAGCAGCAATGTGCAGGGGAAAGCTAGACCGTGGAGGGACTTGCACACCAGGCAAACAAATTGAGAGGTGGGATTCAAAGAAGAGCCTGGAGGGGATGTAAGAACATGAGGAAAGGCGAAGTGCCACGTACTGCAAAATCATAGAGTGAAGAGTGGAACGTTGATAGGCTGGGAGGCCAATGAGGAAGATTGGGGCATGATCAAATGCAGAAATGACAACTTTAGTAACGGAAGGGAAAATTGGAAATGGTCAGTGTGCATCCATTGTTAAATTTCTGAGTTGGAAAAGGATACAGAGGATTGGTGCAAAAATGAAAGGAAATCCCATATTTAGAGATGACTGATGACAGTGAGTTGGGGAGAAAACAGGAGCGGGGACCGAGAGTTTCGGGGAACACATAACGAAAGAGGACCGGGTCCCATCTCAAGAGACCAAAATACGAGCGATCTGAAAGAGAAGAGAGCAATTGTAGAATGCTCGAAATCCCCAAATGTATTTATTGGATCTTTATTATGCACCTATACACAGTGTGTTTCGAGGCACAACAAGACAAGAGGGTGGGGGGGACAGGGAGGACGACAAAAAACGATCCTACTAGGCCTTGTGATATTCAGATCATGCAAGTGCAGTAAGAGAAGTGCAAGGGGGATGGGTGGGCAGTCAGGGCGGAAGGGCCCCTGAAAGAGAGTGCCAGGAGAGACCAGATGGACAGCCAGGGAAAGCAGAGCGTGCAGGGGGAAGGAAGGTTCACAAGCTAAGTGCAATATAAGGGGATTGAAGGGCTACAATGGTGCCTGGACTTGGGGGACGGTAGTGCTGGTGCCCTGGAAAACACTGAAGGAACCAGGCAGGCGGGGACATTAGCAGGGGAGGGCAGTGGAAGAAGAGAAAAGGAAGGTCTTGAGAAACTTCTGGAACTTAAGGCGATCCGGCTCAAGTCTGAAAGGGGCGGGAGGCCATTCCAGAGCGAGGCACCTGCGGAAGAGCGAGATCTACCTTCCCACTCTCTGCTTGGAAAAGCGTCTGATCTGCAGAGTTAGAGCTAGACAACGGTAGGGCTCTAGCAGGGAGGTAGTTGGGGAGAGCGAGTTGGATGTAGCAGGATTCCGGGCCCCAGAAAGCCTTTTGGAGGATGTAGAGGGTCTTAGACGTGATCCTTGCAGCAACCGGGAGCCAGTTGAGACATTCTAGGGCTGGAGAGATGTGGTCTCTGGGCATGAGGCCAAGGCTAAGTCTTGCTGTTCTGTTCTCAATTAGTTGAGGGGAGGAGTTAGGCAGATTGAGGACGAAGCATAGAGAGGACCAGAGTTCTGGAGACATTGAGTTTCTAGGGGAAGGTGAGGAAAGGGAGAATGCCTCTAAGGAGGTGCGGCTGAAAGTGGGCCTTCTTTGTAAGGTCTGTGATGTGAGGAGAGAAGGAGAGACCGAAGTAGAATATGAACAGGTTGACTCTACAGATATTTTGGACAGGGGACTGCCTAAGGACCCAGTCCTTCCCTTCCGTACAGCAGTGAGCAATAGGGTTTGAGAGAACTGGAAAAATCCAGGTACCATCCCTGCGGTTCACGAAGAATTCACTGAAAAATACCGACCCTCGTCCATGGATCGATTCTTTCGAAACATCAGAGTCCACAAAGCCATGTTGTGCAAACAGCTACTGCTGCATCTAAGGGAGTTAGCCTATCCCATTGTCCCTCAGGACAGGGAGGATAAAGGGCTCAATTCAATGGGCAAGAAAGTACTCCTACGTCCTGTCCCCTTTCCTCCCTATTACATGGGCGTCCCTCGCTAGGGACGGGAAACTGAACCTTTTTCACCAGAAAAAAAATCTTCTTTCCCTTTTAAATTTAGAGGTGTTGCCCTGGGAGCATGTGCGCCCCTGACTCCACCCAGCGGCGCCGCTCCTCAGTCCTCTTTTTGGCATAGACTGGAGCAGACCGCTTTCGACAGCACTCCTGGGTTTGGCTTCAGCCTTGTAATTCCAGCGCTCTTCCCCCGGATACTGTCTTTAGTCTTTTGTCTTTTGGTCTTTAATCGGGTACTCAGTCCTCTGGCGCCACTCTCCTCCCCGGTTCATGTCAACGTCATCTGGCTTCAGCAGGTGTCGAGCCTTCAAGTGGCTATTCCCTACATCCGCCCCCCACGCTCTTTGCCTCCGCTGCCTTGATCACGGCTGGGAGGGTTTACCGCATGTGACGCGCTTACACTGCTCACTCTAGTCTTTGTCTGAGTCCAAACTGCATATCAACATTTTGGAGCTGAGGGCAATCAAACTAGCGCAGTTGACCTTCCTTCCCTCTGTACAAGGAAATAGTGTCCTTATAATGACGGACAACACAATGGTCATGCATTACCTCAACGGGAGGTGGTGTGGGGTCACTATCTGTGCAGAGGGGCAATGCAGCTCTGGTTTTGGGCACTGCAAGAAGGAATTTCTCTGTCTGCAGTTCATCTACTTCAAGGTTCCTATAGTAATTCAATTTCTTAAAGGATGGACCAACATCTTCCCACCGGTACCTTTTATTGTTCCGGTCTGGGATCTCAAACTAGTTGTAAGCTTCCTGATGGGTTCTCCATCATTTGAAAGATCACCATGTGATGTAATTTCCCCATTTTCCATGTTAGACCACAATAAATGTATTTTGAAAAAATCAATATATGTTTCCATTCAATATATTTGGTAACATGCCATTTGATGTCGGTTTCCAGATTGTCCAAATTCATAAAAATAGACAAACTATTCAGTGTACCTGTATTCCAAAAGGGCACTATCTGTGTCCTACGTAATATCACTGCGCTCATCCTCCATTCACTCTAGTCACTGTGGTGTATTGGAGCAATCTGTTTGGCAAATGCAAATAACCCAGATGTATTTATTGCTGCTCGTCGCATCACTGCGTGTTATTACATAACTACCTAACTCGCCTCGCACATCTCTCCCCCTGGCTTACCTTGATCACTCCATATTCCGTGATGAATCTTACCACGAAGAACTGGCGTCTATCGTAGATGCTGGTTTTCTAACTTGTTGCTTTCCGTTGCTAAGCAACCTGCGCATGTGCTGATTGTACATGGAAAGTTACTTTCACTTTTCTTCCCAATTGCAAGTACCCTGCCGTAATGCTGTTGTGCTCGTGAAACTTCAGGTGTATGTGACACGTACATTGTGTACCATGTCATTGTAAATGTTTCTATGACCACGTACTGTTACCCCACTAGTCACATGCGTGCATATTGTTTGCTATTCTGCTTGTGTATTTAAATGCACAATGGAATACATATTCCACTTAATATTTGGTAATCGTTATAACCTACTTCACACTTTTAATCAATAGAAATTAGCATACGAGTGTTCGAACACTTCTGGTGTCCTGTAAAAGTCTGCTTTACTGTGAAGGGTGTGTTGTAGCAGGAGCTCCAGCTACTGCCTTGTGTCCTGCTGGGACAGTACATGTCCTCACGGGAAGGCACCCACACAGTTTGAGTAAACAATATTCAAATCAATCTCTCTAAAAACAAAGATATTGGGATTCTTCATCTACAAGTGTATGACTTTCACAGAAAGCACACATATTTTGTCTCCTCATTGATCCCGCCTGGTTTTAACGAGTCTAATCTGTCAATCCAGTAGGTCTCTTGGTTAAGCCTTCTAGTCAGGTCTACATATTTGTCTCTCGGTCTTACCACTTCTAGGACCTGGATCCTAATCTGGTTTATGTTGTGTTTCTTCATTTCCCAATGTCTTGCCACTGTGGAGTTCTTGTTATTAGTGCGAATACACGATCTATGTTCGCTCCAACGGATCCTCCCTGACCTTGTTGATTGACTAACGTAATAAATACTGCAGGGGCATTTAATAGCATATGTTATATAGGTTGTATTGCACGTTGCGAAGCTCCTTAATCGGATCTTTTCTCCTGTCTGGGGGTTATTGGTTGTATCCCCCTTGTTGTCCTTCAAATGTGCTTGTGATAGAACATGTTCTTTCTCGAATTTATGCATGAAACAGTTTGTAAGTCGGGGCCTTTGTGGCTCCCATCGTTGTCCCAGATGTCTGGAGAAGAAAGGTATTCCTGTATTGGAAATATGAGTTTCAAACTGTTTCATGCTTAAATTCGAGAAAGAACCTGTTCTATCACAAGCACATTTGAAGGACAACATAGTATTGTCGACAAGGTATATAGATGACATATTTGGTATATGCACAGGAACATCCGAGACATTACAACAGTTCTTTATATATCTCAATACAATAGATCCACAGATGCAGTTCACCCATGAGAGTTCTACTACAAATATTCATTTTCTAGATGTGGCTATACATGTTAAAGAAGGGAGATACGAGACTAACATCTATCGTAAGGAAACAGATCGCAATAAACTCATACGTCGGCTCAGTTTCCATCAGCCAAGCCTACTTGGGAATCTACCATACAGCCAAATGATGCGAGTGAAAAGAATTGTAAATGATCCAGTGATATGCAACAAAGAGATTGTGATCATGGGCAGAAAGGTGGAAGCCAGAGGATACAAACAAGAAGAAATCACAGCAGCAAAAGATCGCTTATCACTGACAATTGGAACACAAACAAAAGAAAAAGCTCAGAAATCAAATACCCCTATGGTTTTTGTGTCATGTTATTCGTTACAAAGCAGTCGCATAAAAGCGACCCTACTGAAAAACTCGCAGATATTAAGAAATGACACGAGTGGAACATTTATTCAAAGATAATCCTATTTTTGCATAAAAGGAGCATAAGACTAGTGAAAACAAGACCACTGGCCCAACCACCCGTAACAGAGAATGGGAACTTACCCATGCCTACATTGTAGTAACTGCAACTTCATCACCAAGGGTGCTATAATCAATCACCCCCGGAGAGGAGAAAAGATCTGATTAAGGAGCTTCGCAACGTGCAATACAACCAATATAATATATGCTATCAAATGCCCCTGCAGTATTTATTATGTTGGTCAATCAACAAGGTCAGGGATGATCCGTTGGAACGAACATAGATTGTGTATTCGCACTAATAACAAGAACTCTGCAGTTGGCAAGACATTGGGAAATGAAGAAACCCAATATAAACCAGATTAGGATCCAGGTCCTAGAAGTGGTAAGACCGAGAGACAAATATGAGTACCTGACCAGAAGGCTTAACCAACAAGAGACCTACTGGATTGACAGATTCGACTCGTAAAAACCAGGCGGGATCAATGAGGAGACGAACTATGTGTGCTTTCTGTGAAAGTCATACACTTGAAGATGAAGAATCCCAATATCTTTATTTTTAGAGAGATTGATTTGAATATTGTTTGAGTAAATTGTGTGGGTGTCTTCCTGTGAGGACATGTACTGTCCCAGCAGGACCCAAGGCAGTAGCTGGAGCTCCTGCCACAACGCACCCTTCACAGTAAAGCAGACTTTTACAGGACACCAGAAGTGTTCGAACACTCGTATGCTAATTTCTATTGATTAAAAGTGTGAAGTATGTTATAGCGATTTCCTAATATTAAGTGGAAGAGGTATTCCATTGTGCATTTAAACACAGAAGCAGAATAGCGAACAATATACATGCATATGTGACTAATGGGGGAACAGTACGTGGTCATAGAAACATTTACAACGACATGGTACACAATGTACGTGTCATGTACACCTGAAGTTTCATGGGCACAACAGCGTTACGGCAGGGTACTCGCAATTGGGAAGAAAGTGAACGTAACTTTCCATGTACAACCGGCGCATGCGCAGGTTACTTAGCAACAGAAAGCAACAAGTTAGAAAACCAGCGTCTACTATAGACGCCGGTTCTTCGTGGCGAGATGCATCACGGAATATGGAATGTGGAAGGTAAGCCAGGGGGATAGATGTGCGAGGCGAGTTAGGTAGTTATGTAATAACATGCAGTGATGCGACGAGCGGCAATAAATACATCTGGGTTATTTTCATTTGCCTAACGGATTGCTCCAATACACCACAGTGACTAGAGTGAATGGAGGATGAGCTCAGTGATATCACGTAGGACACAGATAGTGCCCTTTTGGAATACAGGTACACGGAATACACACTATGAATGAAGCAAAATTCAAATTACATATGGTCATGTTACTGAATGAATGGACTCATTAGTATTTATCTTTATTTGGTTGTTTGTCTATTTTCATAAATTTGGACAATCTGGAAACCGACATCAAATGGTATGTTACCAAATATATTGAATGGAAACTTATTGATTTTTTTCAAAATACATTTATTGTGGTCTAACATGGAAAATAGGGGAATTACATCACATGGTGATCTTTCTTTTGGGATGAAAGCTATAAATTGTTGGATTGATAATGCCAAATATTTACTATTATTTGATTGATATAATGTGATAAACATGTAGTGCTTAGGAGCCCTGAAGACGGACATAGTCCGAAATGAATTGGCAAAGAAATCGGTTGGCACTATGAAACTAAGGAGCGCCTATGCCTTATAAATAAAGTGGAAGACAAGAATCTTCATGATTTTATATAAACTGTGAATTCAATTTCCTATTTGATGTGAACACTACTGAAGATATTCAGAATTTGAGCAACTCCAACCAGGAGAGCTGGGAGTGAGCACACCTAGGATCAGATTAAGTTCTGATTCTTCTTTTTTGTTTGGATCTCGTAACCTTGTGCCAAGTTCTCAAGGTGTGCCCCAATGAAGTAATATTGTACTACATTTAAAATACACAGCAGTGCCCACCCTTCATGTACAATTCGTATTATCCATCATTTGAACCATTACATTCTTGTCCACTTAGGATGTTGTCTTTAAAAATTGTTTTTTTAACAGCCATTAAGCTTCAGGCCATGTTTTTAAAACCTCCATTCAGTCTTTCATAAGGACAAGGTAGAGGGTTCGTCCCTCTTTTCTGCCAAAACTAGTGTCAATTTCATCTGACACAGATTCTTTATCAGCCTTCCATCTTCCTCATCCATCTATAGAGGAAAGATTCCACAGACTTGACCCTAGAAGAGCCTTGAGCTTTTATATCAACAGGGTTTCTAAGGCAAGAGTAGACCAACTATTTGTTGGATATGCGGGCCACAGAATGGTACAAGCAGTCACTAAACAAATGCTATCTCGGTGGATCATACTTTGTATATCAGAATGTTACAACTTGTCTTGGAAAGAGGTTCCTGAAGGTCTAAGGGCCTACTCGACCAGAGTTTTAGCCACTTCAGCCCTCCAGAGAGGAGTACCGCTACAAGACATCTACAATGCTGCCACTTGGTGTTCTGTGCATACATTTGCAAAATACTACTGTTGAGATCCCCTTTTGGCCAGAAATCCAGATTTGGAAAGGCTGTGTTACACAGCATAAACCAAAATTAAATAAAAATAAACTCTTCTATCTCACCTCTTGCAATACACTGCTAGGGGAGAATATCTAAGTTTGAGGAATGCCTGGGAAGGCACAATCCATTCGAAGTACAAATGACTTACCCCTTGTAATCTTCTTTCGACTGTATGTTCCTACCACATATTCCTCATCGCCCGCCCATCCTTCCCCTCTGTCAAGGAGTTATTTCCGTGGTTTACTCCCTCTCGGTTAACGCTCAACTATTCTCATCTTCGAGACTGCTGTGCTGGTGAGAGGAAAAACATGTTCGACGGGATTGGTTCCTCCGACTTATTCCATATCTGTGACAGGTAATCACCACAGCTGTGCTGCTTCTGAAAATTTCCTGCGTCGATTACATCAATACGCTGTCCTCGAGAGCCTCCATCAAGCCGACGTCACCGGATGTTATAAAAAGTACGCACGACGCCCGTAGCCTGAGTTCTGTTTTTTTCGCGAACGTGTTCGCTTCGGAGATCTCGGCGCGCCTCGGTTCTTCTGAGTTGTTCTATCAGTTCTTCGAACCCGTTTGTTTAGATTTCCAGTGATGTCTTAGTCTTCTTTTACCCCGCGGCTGGGTTTCAAGAAGTGTCGGGACTGTGGTTCCAAGATGTCGCTGACGGACCTGCACAACGCCTGCCTCTGGTACCTCAGTGAGGACCATGCCACGGACGATTGTGACGATTGCCAGTCGTTAACCTTGAAGGCCTTAAGGTAGCGTAAGAAGAAACTTTCTGTCGGTAAGGTGTCCAAGCCCCGCAAGTCGAAATCCACTGGGCTTTCGACCGACTATTCGAGGGGTGACTTGCCGCATTGTCGCCATATGTCCAGGGGGTCTCGGTCCCGGAGTGGTTCCCGCCATTCCTCTGCCTCTTCAAGGCACTCCCGGAAGCGCCGTCACCGGTCGCCTTCCCCGTCCTCCTCTGAGGACTCCGCCCATCGGCGGGTTGCTTGACCCAACAAGCATTCCTCTCCTGCGGAATGGGACTCATTTTGTAAGGAGATGTTGGCTATTTTTCAGTCGCAGGGCTCTGTTCCGTCCGCTGCTTTGAAAGACGCTGGCAGGGAACGTGCTAGAGCCACCATTTGCACGCCTGTGGGTTTGAGCGGTCATTGTGATCACCAGGAACCTTCGAGGTCCCAGTCGGATAAGGTGGATCACTCTAGCCATGCCCGCTCCAGGTCCCAGTCCTCGACGCCATCGAGACCGTCTGAGTCTGTGAGGTCTTAGAAGAAGACGTCGGTGTCAAGGGACTCTCTCTCGAGGCACCACCTTCCAGGACGCCATTGACGCCTTCGGCACCGAGGCAGTCGATGGACCCGCTCGGGGCACCACCCTCTAGGCCTGTGTCTAAGCCATCGGCTCGCCGCCAATTCCGTCGACGCGTTTCGAGGAGGATTTATCGGAGGTGCCCCGTAGACCGGTGGAAACTTCGAGGAAGGCTTTGGCCAATTTCAAACGCGTGCCTTTTTCTGTGCCCTCATCCAGGGATTTATTCCAGCCTCTTGATTATATTTCTGAGGTGGATGAAGGGTCTGATGAAGGTCTGGTTCCTGATGACCTATTATTGGATCATAGCCAGTTGGAAAACCTGCGTCAGTCTTTGCACGATGCCAGTGGTCTGGACACCTCCCCGGAGGTTGAGTTTGGCAGGCCAGAGCCGGGTACGCATGCTGAATCCTCGTACCGGCGCCTCATGTCGAGGGTGACTGAGTACTTGGGGTGGTCTGTGCCACCATAGGATTTTGAGTTTGGAGGTGCAGACAGCTACGGCCCCAGCAAAACAGGCATCGTACCCTACCATCCCTCCCGATAGGGACGACAAGCATTTTGATGGCTGGGCGAAGAAATTGTTTTCTTCAGGGTGTATGGCTTTACAGGCAGCCAACTCCGTGTGTACCTTAGCATGTTAAACTCATACTCTGTGGAATTCTCTTTGGCGGCTGAACATATTCCCGAAGGGGAGGAACAGGATGGCTTTCTTGCTCTTGTTCAGGATGGCAAGAATGCCATGCTGGACATGGCAGATTTTGTCGTAATGCGCAGATTTGCGTGGTTGCGGAAGTCGGGGTTTGCTCCTGATGTGCAAGCCCGTCTTCTGAATATGCCCTTTGATGGTTAACATCTTTTTGGCAGCAAGGCTGAGGAGAGAGCCTTGAGAGGTTGCATACCTCCAAAGCTGCAGCGAAGTCTTTGAGCGCTGCAGTTCGCCAACCTCCGCCTTTTCGTCCTAGGGGACAGCAATGGGGGGGAGGTTCCTTTCGTTATTACTCATCCTTTGGTAAAGCGAAAGGAGCTGCTAGTCAAAGGGGCCACCGTAGGAGTGCCAGAGGTGGAAAACAATGTACTCGAGGGGCCAAGGCCGCCCGGGCAGTTGCCTCTTTACCCTCAGGCAATGCCGCAGCCGCTTCAGCTCAGTCATGAGGCCATGTCCCATGGTTCGCCGGTTGGGGGAAGGCTGGCGCAGAGGCCTCACAACAATCTGCCAGGGAATGTCTCTTTGAAGAGTCCGGATCCGCTCCTTGCGCAGGAATTCAAATCCCTGCTGGAGAAAGGCGCCATAGAACTGGTGCCTGTAGCGGAGAGGAACAAGGGATGGTATTCCCCTTATTTTTTGATTTCGAAGAAAGACTGGGGATTGAGACCCATCATGGACTTGCGCGGTTTGAACAAGCTCCTCAGGAAGAACAAGTTCAAGATGGTTACTCTTTCTGAAGTCCTCCAGGCCCTTCAACTTCAGGACTGGTTGGTGTCTCTCGACCTCAAGGACGCTTATTTTCATGTGCTGATTCATCCCAAGCACAAGAATTACCTGAAGTTCGTGGTTGGCGACTCGCATTTTCAGTTTTGGGTCCTGCCGTTCGGATTGACCTCCGCCCTGAGGGTCTTCACCAAGCTCATGTTAGTGGTGGCAGCGTATCTCAGGAAAGGGGGGGATTCATGTGTACCCCTACCTGGATGATTGGTTTATCAGGGCACGCTCTCCCGAGCAAGTCCTGGATCATCTGTCGGTCACCTGCCACTCCGTTCACAGGCTGGGCTTCTCCCTCAACGTAAATAAGCCCCATTGGATGCCAACACAGCAGCTCCAGTACATCAGAGTAGTGCTCGACACATCTCTGGGGCTGTGTTCGCCTCCCCAGGTGAGGGCTCATCACATTCTGCAGATGGTGCACAAGTTTCATCATGCCCAGTATCTCCCGGTGTTCGAGTTCTTGAGGTTGCTCGGCCTCATGGCATCCTGCATTCTTCTGGTGCCAGAGGGAAGGCTGCGGATGAGATCTCTGCAGTGGGCTCTCAAGATGCAGTGGTCACAGTCCTCCGGCAGGATGTCGGATTCTGTTCAGGTGCCGCCCTCGGTCGCCCAGGACCTTCTGTTGTGGGCTGTCGAAGGCAATCTGATGAAGGGGGCTCCATTTTGGCTATCCTGGCCGGAGGTGACGATCGTGACGGACGCATCCCTCACGGGATGGGGAGCTCATGCCAACGAGTTGACAGCGGTCGTTGGTCTCCGTCGGAGTCCAGACTCAATATCAATCTGTTGGAGCTGATGGCTGGCAGGCTTGCCCTGAAGGCTTTTCTGCCGACTGTGAGAGGGAAGAATGTCCTGATTCTGGAGGACAACACAGTGGCCATGCACTACCTCAACAAAAAGTGGGGGGCGAGGGTCACTTCCTCTTGCAGAGAGTCGATGCACCTCTGGTTCTGGGCCATCCAGCTGGAAATTTCGATCTCGGCAGTTCATCTGGCCGGAGACGAAAACGAGACGGCGGACGCTCTGAGCAGGCAGAGCGCGATCTCTCACGAGTGGGAGCTGGCTCAGGCGATTCTCTTGGAGATCTTCGCCCTTTGGGGGACCCCACAAGTGGATCTCTTCGCCACCAGTGTCAACCGGAAGTGCGAAAGGTTCTGCTCGCAGGAATTTCCTCCAAGAGGAGCCTTAGGGGACGTGTTCGTGGTGGAGTGGTCCTTCCCACTGCTGTACGTGTTTCCTCCAGTCCCCATCATTCTGCAAGTGCTGCGGAGGTTATGGAGGTTTGGTTCCCGGATGATCCTCATTGCTCTGGCATGGCCCCGGAGAACGTAGTACCCGGACCGTCTCGACTTGTCCATCTGCCCTCCATGCCGTCTTCCCTACCGAGACGATCTGCTCTCACGGAAGAGGGGTCAGGTTCTCCATCCAGATGTCAGATCTCTAAACCTTCACGCTTGGCTTCTGAAAGGTTGAGGTATAAGGATTGGGACCTCCCTGAAGATGTGATGGAGGTGTTGCTTTCTGCCAAACGGCCTGCAACAAAGTCCCTGTACCGTTGCCGTTGGAGAAAGTTCTGCGACTGATACAGGGTTCAGAATGTGGATCCATTTTCATGTGACATTCCTGTAGTTCTGTATTTTTGCTTTCCTTAGCCCAAAAGGGCCTGCAAATGGGTACCATTAAAGGTTACCTGGCGGCGCTGTCCATATTTAAGCACTCGTCTGAGGAGTGTTCTTATTTTAAGATTCCTTTTAATTTCTCAGTTTCTGAAAGGGCTCACTAATGTGTTCCCACTGTCAAATTTCCAGGTGCCCGGTTGGGATTTGAACCTGGTTCTAAAATTTCTAATGGGTGCTCCATTTGAGCCTTTACATTCTTGTCCTTTAAGACTGAAAACTGTATTTTTAATTGCGGTTACTTCCGCTCGCAGAGTGAGTTGCAGGCACTTTCTGTTAAGCCACTCTTCAGTGTTTCATAAGGACAGGGTTGTCCTTGGAGTTCGTCCTTCCTTTCTGCCGAAAGTTGTCGGAATTTCATTTAGGCCAGAAGGTCATTCTTCCGGCTTTCTATCCTCCTCCGCATCCTGGTAAGGAAGAGGAGAGGCTCCATAGGTTGGATCCTAGGAGAGCTTTAAGTTTCTACATTTCACGCATGTCCCGTGTCAGAGTGGATGATCAGCTCTTTATAGGATACGCTGGAAGGCGTTTGGGACAAGCTGTTACTAAGCCGACTTTGTCTAGATGGATTATCTTGGCATTTTCTGAATGTTACCGCTTGGCAGGTAAGGTCCCTCCGGTAGGCTTACGGGCCCATTCTACTGGGGGTGTGGCTGCCTCTACTGCTCTGCAGAGGGGTGTTTCCATTTGTAACATTTATGAAGCAGCCACATGGGCTTCGGTCCATACTTTTGTAAGACACTACTCCCTAGATTGTATCTATGGGCAGGATCTGGCCTTTGGCAAGGCGGTCCTTTAGTCTGCAATTTAATTGGGCATTCTAAATTTCTAAATTCTTTTCCCTCCTCCATACGTTGGTACTGCTTTGGGAGTCTGTCATAGATATGGAATACGTCGGAGGAACCAATCCCCTCGAAGAACAAGTTACTTTCTTACCTGGTAACGTTCTTTCAATGGGATGTTCAGACGACGTATTTCATATCGTACCCTCCCAGCCTGCCCGACTACGGAATTTCTTATGCGATTGCAGCACGACAAAGGCTCTTGAGGGGCACGAGGTCAGTGACACATGGTGCCCTCTGCTGAGAGAAGTTTCCTAGTTGCAAGCAGGATATCTGAGTATATCAAAGATGAGGGATACGTTGGAGGAACATCCAGTTGAAAGAACATTACCCGGGGTAAGTCATTTGTTATCCTTTAATTGCCTTTGTGTTGTGGTTTTGCTGCATTGTTTTATACAAACAATGCTTTCACAATGGATTTTGAAGTACTTCACAATGGGGTTATACATTATTTAAAAAATGTAGCACTGTGACTTTACTCTTTAGATGCATTTCTTGCATTCTGTCCCCCTTCCCTCCGAACAGATGGACGTCTGTCTCACTGGGAAGGGACTGGGTCCTTTTTGCATTGTAAATCTTCCCCTTTAAATTTGATACATGCAAGGTTATGCCTGCTGTGAAACCCCAGAGGGTGTTTCACAACCTAGTCCTTGGGAGTCCCGTACTCAGGTGGCCAGGGAAAGGCCATCGCTTTTGGATCCCGACCCTGGACAAGCGAGGGAGGATCACCTGGGTAGGGGGTCCTCAGGGAGTGGAGGAGAAGCACCCAATGTTGAGACATGGTATCCCCCTTTTTCCACAACCCACCTAACCACTATCTGTTTATTTTATGGGAAACTACAATTCCCATAATTCCTCCCCACTTTGTCTTGACAGAAGTACTGTACCAAGGAAGATGAGGAATGAGGTCAGAAGGATTATCTCCTAACTTGCATTGTCCTTGTAATAATGCTAGGCAGAGTCAGGCACATATATCTAATCATGTACACCTGCCACCTCTTAAGAGTCCCAGTGAAAATAAAAGGTGGCGCGCACAGCCACACTTTGAGCAAGGCTGGTTACTAGACGTACCAGCTCTTCGGAGACAAAGGTGGACCAGGCTGAGGTAGTTGGAAGGCCAACAGGCTGATCAGCAATTGAGAGGATCGAGAGAAAGCCAGGCAAGATTTCCAAGCTTTCGGGAAGCTGTGAGTGTTCGACAAGCAGAGCTGTGAAAGTGGAGGACAAACCTTCAGGGTGCCAGGAAACGGCCCGCGACCCTCCCGGGTGAATGGCAGAGTTGGGGAGGAACAGAGGAGGCATTGGCAACTGCTTGGAGCTCTGATTGAAAAATGAAGATGGAAGAAGTCATTTAATGCAACTGGTGAGTGATCGAGGTCAATAAAAGTCTGAAATGTTATGCACTTGTGAAATATATTATGAGTGAATATCAAAGGAAAGAAAGTTGAATAAGAGAAAAGTGAAGCATTTGAAATGTGAAACATGCCAAGAGGGCAAAAGTGGAATATTGGAACTACAAATACCAAGAAGCATTGGTGGCAAAGGAAATACCAAGAAGAATTGGTTTTGAATATGAACCTTGGAAAAAAGAGACTAAGAACTAGAAGTACCAAGAGTCACGGAAGGGGGTGGGTGGGAGACCAAGGGGTATTGTTACACATTAACCTTTTGAAAAAGTCAGCCTAAAGACTGAGTATTATAAGGACCAAGAAGTATTGGTATCACAAGATGAGTATAAATTGGGAATTAAAGGATTATGAAAGAGGTCGAAGTGGTCATGAAGAGGTCTGTGTAAAATCCCTGTAGTCTCGAAAGTCTTAGACAGTGAAAGATATGAGGTAAAAAACTGTGAGGAAGGGAACCCCCACAAAGAAACGAGGCAGGCTCGAGCCCAGCACAGGGAAGCTTGTGCAGAACTGTGAGAGATTGAAAGTATATGAACTCAGTATTGATGGCTAAGTGGGTGAAGCCTAAGGAAGTTAATTGAACGATCAGAAGTTGAAAGTGATAGATTGAACTGTTGAGCTGTACCAGTAAGCCAAAGTGTGCAAGACTGATGAAACTGTGCATTCCACCTATCCTTTGTCTATTAAGAGACTCTCTAGACCCTGGGTTTGAACCTTGGGAAGGGAGTACTGAAACCATTATGACATTTCCTTTCGACACACTGTTTCCCATTTTGTATTCCCTTATCACATTTTGTTATCTTGAGAAGGAAGGCAAGATTAGATTTCATTTGTATAGGCCTTTTTGTTTTCACCACACTGACTTGGATGTATTTTTATTATTTAACAGTCGAGATTACTCCCCTTTTAGAGTGAGGGCTAGTTATGAATTCAACCATCCCAATCAAATTCATGAATAAAGGTTTTTGAAACTTGTATCCATTGTATGTGTCTCTACTACTCGATACCATGCCTTCCTCACTATGCCCACCCTGAGTGCTGGGCCCCGGTGACAACCCCCTCTCCTAGAAACCAGGGGGAGGCAGCTTATCTTGTGGCTCTGGGGCTGCGGCAGGCTGCAGCAGCTAATAAGCAAAGTTCTTATTTGGCTTCTGTAGTCTGTCCCCGCTTTCTATGATTGGCTATCTCAAACACAGAGAAATGGCTATTCCTAGAAAGTCAAACAGACTTTTGGCTTTAAGTGAGTACTGTACCTGGTGTTCTGCCGAATACTCAGTTAAAGGCGAAATTTGTTATATCCCTACTACAAGTCAGCTTCATTATCTTTGTTGCTGAACAAGGAAGATGAGCTGCTTGTTTCTTAAGCATGTAAAGTCTACCCAAATGCTTCCGTGCACTTCAGGCCGGCCAACCCAGACTATCTTGGCTGCTGGCAATCGGAAGCTGTGGAGAGAGTTTGGCAATTTCCAAGCTTCCCTTCCATTAAGGAAGCTCAAACATTCAAATCTGAGCTTACTAAATCCAAAAGTATTGCACAGGTGATAATGAAAGCGGTAGAGCCTGTTCCCCGGACCAGAGGTTTCAGGGTTTGTTCAAGACTCTCCTCTGCACCCAAGGAGAACCAGGCTGCTTTGAGGTAAATACTTTGTCTACCAAATGATGATCACTGCAGATTTTAGGAATCGTACAAAAGGACTACTGTTTATTTGTATTGGACCTTAAGGATGCATACCTGCTGGTTTCAGTTCTAAACCATTGTAATATACTACAAAAGAGCGCCCAGCCCCCAATGGGCCTGCACTCGCACAATCCAAACTAAAGCCACAGCTGTAGATTTCAAACACTGTACTCCTACTTCCGGCCCCTTTCCTCCTTCCTGCATGGGCGTCCCTTGCTAGGGACGGGAGCCGGAACCTTTTTCACCATAAAAAACCTTCCTCCGCTTTCAATTTAGAGGAGTGCAGCCATGGGAGTACTCCCCAGTTCTCTTTTCTGCCGGAAAGGGCCGATTTCACCAGCTCTCCTGGGTTTGGCTTCGGCCTTGTAATACCACGTGCTCTTCCCCGGATACTTTCTTCTGTCTTTTGTCCTCTTATCAATCCGGTACTTGGTCCTCTGGTACCATGCTCTTCCCCGGCGCATGTCGACATTAGCGGGCTTCAGCAGGTGTCCTGTCTGTGTAGGGCTCTTCCCTACGTCCTATTCCCATGCTCTTTGCCTCCACTGCCTTGGTGGTGACAACAGCTCGGTGGGTTGTGCCGCGTGTGACACGCTTACACCGCGTGCTCTGAAGAACAGGCTAGCTCGGGGGGAAGAAGCTCTTCGAGAAGTCGCCTCCAGAACTTGAAGGACTGCATCGGACATAAGTCATGGCCCAATGTAGGGCTGCTTTTTTCCATCGCACCTCACAAGGATGACTCTTTCCCAAGGAGACGCCTGAGAGGGAGGAACCTTTCAGGTTCTCGCACCAGCACTGGTAGCGAGGCTATTTCAGCTACCGGCCGCCAGACCTAGGGGTCGTTGGATCCTTCCAGAGACAATGCTGATGGACCGCAAGGTTCTTTTACTGGGTGTACACCCGAGGGGCTACGCCCTAGTACCGGCCAGCTGTCAGAGGGGGCGCCTGCAGGCAGCACTACTGACCATACTGCTGAGGACAACACGCCTACCATGCCCACCCTGAGTTGCAGGGCAAGTCTCATGCTCCACTGCCAAGAGTCCTGGAGGAGGCCGGGCCCAGTGAGCCCAGCACCACAACGTTGGCACGTGGCACGCATCTCGACAAGATGGCCGCTGCGCCAGACAATATGGCTGCTTATCCGATACCACCCCTTGGAGCGGAGCAGGTGGGAGAACGAGTTACAAGGTGGGACTGGTGTCGACCAGATACGTGGCCTACAGCTTATCCATCAGCATCGCAGGGCAGGCTTACCCTGCAGGCTAGACTGAGTACGCACCGGCCCCAGCAGCCGCCCGCTACCCAATCAACATCACCTGCCACCCCAACCCACCGGCCTGTGAGGACAGGCTCTTTAAAAAGTTCCCCTCTCATGAGATCTCAGATGGGGGCCATCCTTCAGGATGTGATCAGGGACATGGTCCCTCCGGCTCCTGCACCTGTAGTCATTCCTCATATGGCTCCACCGCCTGAGGCCCCAGTGCAGCCCCTGCTGCCCTCGCTGGCTCCTTCGATTCTGGCTCCCTTACCTCCCACACTTCAGGCAGTTCCACACCAGCCTCTGGCTCCGGGCCCCCACACCGCAGCCCTCTGCGCCCAGCACTCCTCCACCAGCTCCGGACCAGCTGGACACCTTGGTGGACACTGACGAGCAAGAGGACCCCGACGTGCCGTCGTCACCCAATGCCTTCCACGAACGGCTTGCATGTTTGGCAGAGTACTTGGGGATTCCGATGCGAAAGGACATTGTCGCCTTGGCCAAAAAGGGGTGGCTTAAGCCCCACTCGGCTCAGCCTGTCAATCTGCACCTCAACTGCAGGTATAGGCAAATAGAGGCTGATCCACTCTTGCTGTCGGCACACCCTGAACCGCCCTCTTCGGTGATCGGTGCAGCGTCCCTCTACCTAAAGCCAGTCGTCCTCGGCCACCTCGTCCTCGGCGCTGTTAGGCAAGGAGGAGAAGATCTTGGAGGCGTATGGGAAGAAGCTTTATTCCAACGCCTCTCTGCACCTTCGACACTCAAACAAGGATGCCATGCTGGCAGCCGTTAACCAGAAGCTTTGTCGGGAAATAGCCGACTATCTGCCAGAACTACTGGTGCAGAGCCAGGAATGTTACAAGATGGGACTGGCAAAGGCTAAATTAGTGGCACAAGACATCATGGAGTCCACCGTGGTGAACATTGACAACTCTGGCCCGGCCATAGGCATCGCCACGGACATGAGGGCTGCCTGCCTTCGGGCTACTAAATTCAGCCCAGAAGTCCAGTAACGCATATTGGACCTTGCATTTGAAGGTGGTGACCTTTCACTCCACCACTGACAAGGAGCTAGAAAAAAAGAAAAACTGTTCACAAACTGTCAAGTCTTTATCCTTGCGTACGCCACACCCAAAGGGCACAACCAGTTGCATCAACGTTCCAATAAGGGGCGGGTTTAGGGGCTTCCAAGAACGGATGTCTAGGCAGCCTGACAGTTCTCAGTCAGCACCATCTCAAACAACAAAGGGATGTGGGGGGCAAGGGCTTCTTTCAGTGCCCATCCTCCGCAACAGCCTCAGAGGGAAGGAAGGCATGACACGCCCCTCTGGATCCACGTGTCTCCGGTGGGGGGCAGGCTTGCCCTTCACGTACAGTTTTGGTGACAGTTGTTCGTGGACCCCTGGATCATAACCGTAGTGTCCATGGGGTACCACCTACCGATCCCTCCCTCCCCTCCCACAGATTGGGACAGCAACTCTGTTGACAGAAATTCGGTCGCTCGTCGAGAGCAAGGCAGTGGATGCAGTCCCAGCCTCCCAGCGAGGCTTGGGCTTCTACTCCAGGATTTTCGGCACACAAAAGAACCACCAGGCTCGCCTGATGGTTGTGTTGCACTTCTCCACACTCGACCTCTCCCTCCCTCTTCAAAAATTCAAGATGGTTTCACCAACACTCATAGCGGAGACACACTGCAGGGGAGACTGGATGTGCTCCCTGGATCTGAAGGACGCTTATCTGCACATCCCTGTTTGGCAGCCTCATCAATCCTTTCTGCGTTTCAGGATCATGGGCTGCCATTTCCAATACAAGGTTTTAGCCTTCGGCCACAACTCGGCTGCCAGGGTATTTACCAGACTAATGAATTCAGTGGCGGCCCTCCTTAGGACTCCGGGCCACCACGTCTACCCATACCTGGATGACTGGCTTGTCAGGGCGAGATCTCTGGAGGCGGTGCATCACACTTCCACCGCTCTTATGACCACTCTCCACGAGCTGGGGTTTTCTATCAACCTCAGAGTACCATCTGCAGCCGACTCGGAGACTGACCTTTCTGGGCCTCATATCAGACACAAGCTCCGAGAGTTTTCCCTTCGGAGGACAAGATCATGGCCATCAAGAGGGCCGTAAGTCACTTCCTCAGCCGAGAGGTGACCTTGGCCTAGTGGTACCAGCATTTACTAGGGATCATGGCAGTGGTCCTGCTGGCTGTCCCCCACACGAGACTCAAGATGAGGAGATTATAGCTGCACTTCGCAGCCTCGTGGAATCGGGAGCGGGGCTCCCAAGCGGAGCTTGTCAGCATTCCTCCCTCTGTCCACCTGGACCTCACTTGGTGGTACAGGGACTGCAACCTACGGACTGGCAGGCCCTTCCGGCAGGCACCCCCTCAGGTCACCATCACCACAGATTCCTCCCTGGAAGGCTGAGGGACTACGCTGGACAACCAGTGTCAATGGAGTCTGGTCTCTGCAGGAGCAGGAATCTCATATCAACTGGAGCTTAAGGCTATCTGGCTAGCTCTCAAGGCTTTCCTTCCGCTGATTGGGGGCAAGGTCATCCTCATCCAGACAGACAACTCCACCAGCATGTATTATGTCAACAAGCAGGGCGGCACCAGGTCCCCCGCCCCTGTGCAGCCTAGCAAGCAGCATGTGGGAATGGACCCTGGAGAACTACATCTACCTGACTGCAATCCACCTCCTGCAGGAGTCAAACCTGGAAGTGGACAGGCCCAGCAGACTGGGAGCGGACAATTATGAATGGCAATTGAACAATCAGATCCTGCTTGGGGTCTTCAACAGATGGGGGTGGGGGGGTTGAGGTGGCATCCTCAGGTGGACCCATTTGCCACCTGGTCCAATAGGAAGTGCCAGCCGTTCGCATCCTGGCAGGGGCAAGTCCCTGGCTCCCTGGGTGACGCATTCCGGATACAGTGGAATGGCTTGACAGCGTATGCATTCCCTCCCACACCCCTGATCCACAGGGTGATTTGCAAGATAAGAGAATCGTGTCGCCTCTGCATCATTCGGTTAGCTCTGTGGTGGCCGGCAAGACTGTGGTTCTAGGAGCTCCTCAGCCTCTCGACAGGCCTTGCGTTCACCTGCCGCTGGACCCAGCTCACCTCCTCTCTCAGCAGGCGGCCAGGGTCATCCACTCCACTCCGCTCCACAGAAATTGGTCCTTGCAGCGTGGCACCTGATCAGGTCGCACTGAAACATCGTAGCCGGTCTCAGGCTAACCTCGACATCATTCAGGGCGCTAGGAGCAGGGCAACTAGGAACCAGTACAAGAGTAAATGGACCAAGTTCTGTCACTGGGCAGACTCTAAGGAGATCAACCCCCTTACTTGCACATTGGACAATGTGCTCTCATTTTCGGCACACATTGCTCACTCAGGGGTGCAAATGGACACCTGCTGCACCTATTTGGCAGCCATAGGGGCCTACAGGAATTCTGAGGAGATCTTCTCCTCCAACCTGATGGCCAAGCATCATCTCGCAGGCCTCACCAGGCTATACCCGCCCATCAAGAAGCCCCACCGCGTGTGGGATCTCAATGTAGTGTTTGGCGCCCTGGCGCACAAACCTTTCGAACCAATGGCGTCCACAAACATCAGATTGGTCACAATTAAAACCACTTTGTCGGTGGATCTCACCTCTGCCCGCAGAGTCAGCAAGATCCAGGCTCGGGTGGCATCAGAACCCTATACTACTTTTCACAAGGATAAGGTGGTCCTGAGAATGCACCCCAAGTTCCTACCCAAGGTAGTCTCTGCTTTCCATCTAAACGAGGAGATGGTCTTACCTATGTTTTTTGCCGATCCTGAGGACGATGCTCAGAGGGTCTTATACAGTTTGGATATCAGACGTGCTTTGAAATTCTATCTAGACAGGACCAAGAGCTTCCGCAAGTTGGACGCACTGTCACCTTCGAGGGGTCGATGCCCGGTTATCAGGCATCCAAGACCTCTATAGCAAGATTGATTGTTTCTGCCATCAAGAGGCCTATGGGGGGCCATCACAATCCACGTCCAGCTAACCTGCACGCCCACGCTAACCGAGCCAAGGCCACGACAGTCTCATTCCAGCGGCAGGTCATCAGCAGGGCGGCCACCTAAGCCACCCTTCGGCTTTCTGTAAACACTGTTTGGACGCCGGCTCTAAATCAGACGTGGCTTTCAGACAGACGTTTCCAAGGAACTTGTTTGCTTAAGGAGGGTCTCCTCTCCACCCTGGGGCTACATTCAGTTGTGATCGCCCATACAGTTTGGAGGAGTGGGGACGGATTGTAGGAGAAATTATAAGTTACTCACCTTAGTGACTAACCTACTCCTAGTCCACAGCCCCCTTTCCTCCATACGTCCTGCCATCCTCCCCCCCCCCCTTAATAATACTGGTGTCATTAGGCAATGTTAATATTGTCGATGCGTCATTGGGAACTGAGGAGTGGCGCCGGTGGGTGTAGTCGGGGGGAGTGCATCTCCCAGGGCCGCACCTCTAAATTTATAGAGCAAGGTTTTTTCTGGTGAAAAAGTTTCCATCTCCTGTCCCTAGCGAGGGAAGCCCATGCAGTATGGAGGAAAAGGGGACTATGGACTAGGAGTACGTTAGTCACTACAGTGAGTAACTATTAATTTCCCGATGGTTGTTACTTGGTCCACAAAGTCTGCCTTCTGCAGGCACTATTCTCTATATAATAGTTTCAGAGCAGATGATGATTTTGCGCATGCAATTCTGTGGAATCTGTTTGTAAATAGTTAAGTATTGTCGTCCTCCCTGAAGTTTTCGTGCTATGAAATCTCCCATCAGTATGGCGAAAAGGGGTCAGGACATAAGTGAAAAAGTTACTCACTATAGTAACTACTGTATTCCTAGTCTCCTCCTCCCCCATAAACCCCACCCTCTGTCTCCTTCAAATTGGTTAGTAGTAGCTGATCAGTGAACAAACTGACCGGCAAAGACTGGAGGGGGAATTAGCAAGGGTGGGCCCCCTTTGCGTCCTTCAAATTTAAAAGGGAAGTTTTGCGGTGCAAAAGTCTCTGTTCCTGTCCTTGTAGCATGGACTCCCATCAGTATGGAGGACAAGAGACTATGAATTTGGAGTAAGTAGTTATGGTGAGTAGCTCTTTCTGTATAGTCTACATTTCCTGAATTGTGTAGTTGACCGAAATATTACAGGTATATGCAAACTAAAATCTGCTTTGTGTATAGGTGTCGGGACAAGAATTTTATCACAGTGGGCAAAGAACTTTATCAATCCCAATTTGGCCCGAAAGTTTGGGCATCTCACCTAGCTGTGTGTATGAGCAACCACAGGAATTGAAAACTGAAATTTCAGGTGAGTTCCAGTTTATTTTATCATGCATCTACTAAAACGATGAAAACAATATACATCTCTAATATTGGTCTGGTTTCAGTTTCATGAAGGGTGTCACTTTTTCAGAGCATTGCTTCTCTCTCCTGTGTTCTAGTAACATTCATGGTTACTAGAAATGTTACATAAAATGTTACTTGGATGTTGGGTACCTTGTGTCCAGACGTGTACTTTACTTACCAACTTGAGATCTGTCACGTTATGGTTTGCACTCAGGTTTTGGAACCAGCCCAAAATAGGCACACACCCCAATGCAAGTTTATTACTTGTGGAACGCAACAAACTTGCTCTGGAGAAGGTCAGATGGATTAACTTGGCATTTATTTATCAATGAGTAGATTTACATGGCGAAATGAGCACTATAGATTGCGCGTGAGTTGCAATTTAGAAAGGATGGGCGGAAATACAAGTTGCAACTTGAAAATTGCATTTAGCACAATCTTGCTTTCCTCTAAAGCCAAGGGACCCGAGACGCGGTTTGGCTTAAGGGCTGGCCTCTATCTCTGGTTAGCACCCTCACTCTCTGATCAGTCACCGGACTGGCCTCTCTGGTCTGGACCAAACTCCTTGTGCCTTCTTTCTCTCCCTCTGGTCAGCACTTAAGCGAGACGTAGCAAGCCAGGAACCACCGCTAGGAGTAAGTCAAACCCCAGGGCAGCTGCACTTGCTCAATACAAATCCACCAGAGAATCCCCCTGTCCCAAGTGGGCACAAACCTTTTATTAGGTGAGGCTCTGGGTGTGACGCAAAACTTCCATAATTTTCGGTGCAAAGCATGGTTAGGATGGAAAAGTACTAGGAAATAACTGCCATCTAATCCCCCACTCCCTAGCCCCCCTCTCATCTCAGATCCCAGCTGTGGCTGGCAAGTGTCTTGCTAGAATGTTATCAGAGCCCAAAGTCAGCTTGTACGCTGCTCCATTTTCCAGTTCAACTTTGTACCTGTTTACACTAAAATGGAGCATTGCTGCCTTGTGCGAGCATTGCAGTAGAAGCTAAAAGCAAGCAATGATTAATCCCTAGTGAGCACTCTGTGCAGGCCTATGTGTTCCGCTGGGTATTCTATAATTGCAAGGCTTCAGATTATAGCTCAATAAACTGGGTGCCTACACACAACCATGCCATTTTATATAAGAAGGCAAAAGGGAACTACAGGTTACGAGCATTCAGTGTGCGCCTCGACCACCATTGTGTGCCTATGCATAGTGTGGCTAGCTCTGCAGGTTGCGTGCCTGCATGTGATTTGATCATTATATATATTTTTTTGCTAGTTAGGCGCTTATACAATAAGAAAATACTGTTTCAAAGCGCCCACAGGGCAGGGAGTGAGCGAGGGTGGGAAATACATTACAACACAATATTTAAGAGCAGAGGTTGGAGAGGGACAAACCAACCATGCCTTGTGAGTATTCAGAATGTGCAAGTCCAGAAAGGTGCGGGACGAGGGGGTAGGATCCTTATTCCTAAGCTTTGGTCGCCAGAAATATGCTCTATAGACTTGGCATAATGCAGCTCCAGAACAAACTCTTTAAAATGTGCCCCCCGCCTCCACATGCACTTCCCCCATCTCCCATATAACCAGCAGCTTAACCATCGGTTCCTGTACTCTTACGTCCCGTCCCCTTTCTGCCATACTCTGGGCGTCCCTTCCAAGGGACAGGAGACAGAACTTTTTTCTCCAGAAATAACCTTCTTACCCTTTAAATTTAGAGGCGCGTGGCCCAGGGAGCATGCGCTGCCCTGACTCCGCCCTCTGGCGCCTCACCTCAGTCCCCTTTTCCGCGTTGACGGGAATGGGCCGAATTCACCAGCGCTCCTAGGTTTGGCCCTGGCCATGTAATTCCATGCGCGGATACTTTCTTTTTTGTCTTTTTATCATTCAGGTACTCGGTACTCGGGCGTCACGCTCCTCCCGCGGCATGTCAACTTCTACAGGGTTCAGCAGATGTCCATCCTGCAACGGGCTCTTCCCAACTTCAGACCCCACACCCTCTGCATACGTTGCCTTGGCCCAGTCCACGGTTGGCACTCTTATTTAGCGTGTGACTCGCTGTCCTCGAAAGCGCTGAAGAACAGACTAGCCAGGTGAAGGAAGCTCTTCCAGATGTTGCCTCCAGAGGATCTTAAGAACTTCGTGAAGCATCGAACCAGGCCCAAGGTTGGGCCTATATTCTCCATCGCACCCCGCAAGGGAGACTCCTTCCCAGGGACACTCGCGCGTGGGAGGGACTGGTCAGGTCCTTCTACCAGCACATGCACCAAGACTGCTTCAGCTAGCGGCCTTCGGGTTGAGGGATCCTCCCAGTGGCAGTATTGAGGGACCGGAAAAGTTCTTTTACTGGGTCTCCACCCGAGGGGCTCTGCACTTTTATCGGCACCATGGCCGAGGGGCTACACCCTAATACCGGCAATATATCTGAGGGGGTACCTAAACGCAGCTCTACCGGCCCCCGGGTCGAGGGTGTCACACCTACCGGGCTTAGGTCCGAGGGGCGGGGTAGGCCACTTGATCCACACGCAAGAGACTTGGAGGAGGCCGGGCCAAGCAACACCTTGCAGGCATGTGGCAGGCAGCTCGACAAAATGGTCACTGTGCCAGAAAGAGGCAACCGTCCAACGCCATTCCAGGAATTCTACGAAGAACGAGTGTCAAGGTGGGACTGGCCTCAACCAGGTATGTGGCCTACAGTCTACCCCTCATTTGCACAGGGCAGCTTCCTTTGCGTCCATAAGGACAGGGTACGCAGCGGCTCCAGTAGCTCCTCGATACCCCATCAGCACCCCCTGCCACCTCTTTGGCAAGTGAGGAGGTGCTCTTCGAGAAATTCCTTGGCTTCATGAAGTCACCTTTGATGGGGGTTATCATCAAGGACGCCATCAGGTAAGTCCTACCCGCAATGCTAGCGGCACCACAGATGCCTCTGCCGACGCCCCAGGCCCTGGCGCAGCCTCCTCCTGCGGCTCCCAAGCTGACTCCCCAGGTGGCTTCGTACCAGCCTCCGTCCACGGTCCCAGTACCCCAGCCTCCGGCACCAACTACTCCTCCACAGGCTCCCCCAGAACCACAGGATACGGAGGAGGAGAATCCTGACACACCATCCTCAGCCAGGGCATTCCACGAACGTCTGGCTAGGCTGGCAGTCTGTCCTGCCCCAGCCCGAGGTTGAGCAGCTGGCAGAGGGGGTCCTGGCTGAAGTCCTCACGTGACGCCCCTCTGCCAAAACGGGGTTTCCAATGCAAACTGATGTAGTCTTCCCGGCCAAGAAGGGTTGGCTCAAACCCCACTCGGCACAGCTGGTTAATCGACGCTTGGACGCCAAGTACAAGCAGATGGAGGGGGGAATACACTCTTGCTCTCGGCCCATCCTCAGCCGCACTCCTCAATGATTGCTGCGGCATCACTGTACTCCAAGCCTCAGTCGTCCTCAGCCACCTCCTCTGCGGCGCGGCAAGGAGATCTTGGGGGCATACAGCAAGAAACTCTATTCCAACGCATCCTTGCATCTTCGTCAGGCCAATGCAGATGCCATGCTGGCTGCCGGCAACCAAAGATTATGGTGGGAAATTGCGGACTTCTTTCCAGAGCTCCCCAGCCCGGGGCCAATCATGCTTTAAGGCAGGGCTAGCAGAGGCTAAGCTGATGGCGCATGACCTCATGGAATCCACAGTGGCCCATATTGACACCTCTGGCCGTGCCTTCTGCATTGCCACGGACATGAGAAGGGCAGCCTGGCTCCGGGCAACAAAATTCAACACGGACATCCAGGAACGCATCCTAGATCTACCATTCGAGGGGGTGGAGGGATAGGGGGATGGGACAAAGGACCAGGACCTTTTTTCCACGGATGAAGAACTGGACAAAAAGAACAGCTCACAAACGGCCAAGTCTTTATCCATCCTTACAAAGACCACGCCCAAATCATACACCCAATCTCAGCAACGCTCTGAGAGGGGTAGTTCGTACGGAGGGTTCCGGGGCTTCCAGGAACGTAGATCCAGGCAGCCGGACCGCTCGCCTTCTCAGACCCGGCATAAGCAACAAAAAGGGGGGTGGGGGGGAGAAAGGGATTTTTCCAGTCCCCCTCCTCCACAACAGCCTCCGAGGGAAAGAAGGCATGGCACGCCCCTTCGGGTCCACATGTTTCCGGTGGTGGGCAGGCTTGCTCTCCATGCACATTTCTGGCGTCAGAATTTCACGGATCCCTGGATCCTCTCTGTAGTATCCACGGGGTACTGCCTCCCTATCCCAGCTTCTCCTCCCTCCGCCCCTCCCACTGGTTGGGACAGCAACTATTTTGGCGGAGATCCAGTTGCTCGTAGACAGCCAGGCAATGGAGGAAGCCCCAGCCTCTCAGCGAGGCTTTGGCTTTTGCTGCAGGATTTTCACCATTCAGAAGAACAAGGCGGGCCTGAGAGCTGTGCTGGACCTTTCCACCCTCAACCTCTCCTTGGCCCTGCAAAAATTCAAGATGGTCACACCAGCTTTTATAGTGGAGACATTGGACAGCAGAGACTGGATGTGCTCCCTGGATCTGAAGGATGCATACCTCCCCAGGTCTCGATTTGGCAGCCCCATCATTCTTTCCTATGGTTCAGTATCATGGGCTTCCATTTTTAATATAAGGTCCTCCCTTTTTGCCTCAACTCGGCTCCCAGGGTCTTTACCAGGCTCATGAATGCTGCGGCGGCCCTCCTCAGAGAGCAGGGCCTCCACATCTACCCATACCTCGACGACTGGCTCGTCAGGGCTACATCTCCGGAAGCAGTTCTCCACTCTTCAAATGCCCTTATGAACACTCCGCACGATCTGGGCTTCTTGCTTAATCTCAAGAAGTTACAGCTGCACCCAATGCAGACTCTGACATTCTTGGTCCTCATCGGGCACACGTGCCGTGAAGGTATTTCTGTCGGAGGACAAAATCTCGGCCATCAAGAGGGCCACCGCCCACTTCCTCAGCAGAGCAGGGATCTCGGCATGGTGGTACCAGCATCTCCTGGTTCTTCTGGCAGAGGTCTTATTAGCAGTGCCGCACACAAGACTAAGGATGAGGAGGATTCAGCTGAACTTTGCGGCCTTATGGAACCAGGAGCGGGGCTCTCAATCCGAAATGATCAACGCTCCTCCATCTCTCCACCCGGACCTAACTTTGTGGTCCAGAGACTGCAACCTGCGGACAGGCAAGCCCTTCCGGCCACCCACTGCGCAGGCCACCATCAGCACGGATTCCTCGCTCGAGGGCCGGTGAACCACCCTGGACGATCACCTGGTCCACGGCACCTGGACTCGACAGGAGCAGGAATACCATCAATTGGCTAGAGTTGAATGCCATCTGGCTGGCGCTCCGGGCATTCCAACCACTTCTCAGGGGCAAGGTTGTCCTCATCCAGACGGACAACTCGACCAGCATGTACTACGTCAACAAGTAGGGAGGCACCAGATCCCCTCCTCTGTGCCGACTGGCGATCGGCATGTGGGAGTGGGCCCTGGAAAACATTTACCTCACGGCAGTCCACCTCCCGGGGGAATCCAACCTGGAAGCGGACAGGCTCAGCAGGCTGGGAGCGGACAATTACGAGTGGCAGCTAAACAATCGCGTTATTCATGAGATTATCAACAGATGGGCCACCCCCAGGTGGATCGCTTTGCCAGCTAGCACAACAAGTGCCCCCAGTTCGCATCCTGGCAAGGTGAGGGCCCAGCTCTCTGGGCAACGCGTTTCACCTCCAGTGGACGGCATTAAAGCCTACGCTTTTCCACCCACTCCCCTGATTCACAGGGTAATTTGCAAGATCAAGGAGTCTCACAAACTCCTCCTCATTCTAATAGCTCCATGGCCAGGCCATGGTTTTCGGAGCTGCTTAGTCTCTCAGAAGTGCCCCCGATTCACCTCCCGACAGGCCCAGCACATCTTCTGGCACAGCACGGGGGCAGAGTCATCCACCGAGCACCAGGGAAACTAGCCCTCACAGCATGGTACCCGAGCAGGTAACGCTCTGGCACCTTAGCCTCTCACAGTCAAATCTGGAGATCATACAAGGTGCCTGGAGCAAAGCTACCAGGGTCCAGTACAAAAGCAAATGGACCAGATTCTGCCACTGGGCAGACTCCAAGGGACGACGTGCTCTCCTTTTTGGCGCACCTGGCTCATTCAGGTGTGCAGGTGGAAACCTGCTGAACATACCTCACAGCCATTGGGGCTTACAGGAACTCGGAGGAGGGCATTTTCTCTTCCTCCAACCCTATCGTCAAACATCTGATGGGCCACGCAAGGCTCAACCCGCCCGTCAAGAGACCACACGGTGTGACCTTAACATAATCATGGGTGCCCTGGTGCACAGAGCGTTCGAGCCAATGGCGTCCGTGGACACCGGGCTGGTCACCATCAAGACGGTTTTACTAGTCGACCTTACTTGGGCTCGGAGAGTCAGCGAAATCCAGGCGCTGGTCGCCTCTGAGCCATATGCCACCTTTCACAGGGACAAGGTAGTCCTGCGGACACACCCAGCATTTCTGCCCAAGGTTCCATCGGCCTTCCACTTGAACGAGGAAATAGTCCTTCCTACGTTTTTTCCCTATCCCAAGTTCGAAGCACAGAGTGCTGCACTGCCTGGATGTCAGGCGTGCCTTGAAATTCTACTTGGACAGGACCAAGGGCTTCTGCAAATCGTACACCCTCTTCGTCACTTTCGGAGGCTCAAGAACAGGCAATGGGGCCTCGAAGGCTTCCATATCCCGCTGGATGGTCTCTGCCATCAAAGAAGCGTATGAGGGCCAGCACAAGCTGCTCCTGGCCAACATGCATGCCCACGCAGTCAGGGCCAAGGCATCGCCCATCGCATTCCAGCGCCATGTCCCTTGGCAAGTCATAAGCAGGGCGGCCACTTGGGCCTCTCCCTCGGCTTTCTGCAAGCATTACTGTTTGGATGCCGGCTCTAGATCTGATGCGGCTTTCGGATAGGCGGTTCTCAGGAACTTATTTGCTTAAGGAGGGTCTCCTCTCCACCCTGGGGCTACAATCTGTTGTAATCGCCCATGCAGTATGGAGGAAAGGGGACGGGATGTAAGAGTAATTATAAGTTACTCACCGTAGTGACTAACATACTTACTACATAGTCCCCTTTCCTCCATACATCCCACCAACACCCACCCCCAATAATACTGGTGTCATTAGGCAATGTTTAATCTGTTGTCGACATGGGGACTGAGGTGTGGCGCCGGAGGGCGGAGTCAGGGCAGCGCTTGCTCCCTGGGCTGCACCCCTCTGCGCCTCTTAATTTGAAGGGGAAGGTGGTTTTTTTCTGGTGAAACAGGTTCCGTCTCCGGTCCCTTGGAAGGAACCCTCATACAGTATGGAGGAAAGGGGATCATGGACTAAGAGCAAGTTAGTCACTACGGTGAGTAATTTATAATTTTTTCTTCCTCTTTTCGTCCGGGATCTATTCTTTGCCCTTGCTATATTTTAGATTGTGGTGCAATTTTGTATTTACTACAAGTCCCTTTCTGTATGTTTTTGTTCAGTGAGGGTGTTTTTGTATAGGGCGTTTGCCTCACATAGCTTTTTTTTAAAGCCTTTTAAAAATTATTTTTCAGATTTTAATGTCCTCTTTTTACTGCTAATGACAAATGCATATGCCGTATTCTGTGTATTGTGAGACACCTGAAGGTGTCTCACCCGCTAGTCCCCGAGGATCTGTCATCCAGGTGGCCGGGACACAGCCACTGCTATCGGATCCAGTTCCTGGTGGTGGACCAGTGCAGGAGGATCACCTGAATTGGGGGCGGGGGGATTTCGGAGGGTGGAAGTGGGACATTGAAAAGTGAGACGCGCTATCACCTTCCTTTTGACACCCTTTCCCCCTCCTACCAAGTAGGATATCTAGAAACTCAGCCCCCTCCCCTTTTTCTGACACAAACACCTCTTGGACAATTTATCGTGAGCGACAGTGAACTAACACCAGAGGCATACACCTGACATGTCCCAACACAAGGGTCAGACAATTACTGATAAATACACACACCTGACTCCCATTAAACTTCCCCACACGGATAAAAGGAGGCGCATGAAAGCACACTCTGAGCAAGGCCAAACGCACAAGGAAACCGCTTTGCAGAAACAGCAGTTTAAACCGAGGAGAAAGGTGGTGAGATCTGAGATGACGACAAGGATGGATTTACCCTTGCCTTTTTGAACCGAGAACCACAACTTTCAAGAAACCTCAAAGAAAAGAAACCCAAGACCGGGTTTTGCAGCTGGCGATTGGTGTAACATATGTCAACGGTACACAGGCCCCTCGTACTGATAGCCAGGGCGGGGAGGCGCGATTGCCACTGTGGTACCGTCCTTGACTCAATCGGCAAAACAGCCGGTGTTTGAGAAACTGATAGCAGACCGGATTGTCATGTTCAAGGTTGCTAGCAGCAACATTGTGCGAGGAAAAAGATTGAATATAATTTATAATAATTGAAGAATTGTTGAACTATGAAATCGAAAGGGGTCCTGCAGCGGGTTGCGTTTAATCCCACGCACACTCAAAAGTCTTCAATTGTTGCAAACAGAAGTTGGTCTCAGCCCGGAAGAGGGGGACTAATTGTAAAGGAAGGGTCTGATCCCAGAAGAGGGGGATCCTAGGTGAACAGTAGCACACCCGAGAACATTTTCATAGCAAATGTGAACCCCATTGAGGGATGTTTAAATGTTGAAGTTCGTCTGAGACCGACAGAGGGAGATAGCAGTGAAGGAAGGATCGGAGCCCGGCTGAGGGGGGTCCTGGGCGAAGGGGAAACCGCTTCTCAAGTTTGAGAAAGGAAATGTTTGTTTATGGAACATCAGCCTTTCTAAATTCAGGAGACTTTGCGTTAGAGACCTGGGAACAGAAGGTGTTGGGGAGAATTCTCATTCAATGGCTAATTTCTCTTGCTTAGTGAGTCTCAGCAGCTTTGCTGGATTTCTGGAGTTTATTTTCCACCTGGTAAGAGTGTACCCTTCTTTTTCCCACTCTTACTTGTATTTTGCCATGTGTGTCTTATCTGTTTTTGTGATTGTGGACTCTGGAGTACACCACTTCAGTAGCCCATTCTTTTGTGTTACACAGCACCTTCAGTGCAGTGACACAGGGTTGTCTTTTAGACTTCCCACCGACTCCATTTCTGAGGCTGACTACTGTCCCCCAGAAAAGGGTAAAGTTGCCATTATCTTTACTTAGTCATTTAACCACAGATCCAGTACACCCCATCTTACATGGAGTACTGGAAAGGGGTTAATCCTTAGTCCTTTTATCTGTACCTCCTAGAGCATTGTTTCGCTCTTTTAACAGTTAGACTTGGCTGGTGGCAGTGGTATCTACCCTAACTTTTCTACAGCGATTATACTATATCGACGTG
Organism: Ambystoma mexicanum; assembly: GCF_040938575.1. Lineage (NCBI taxonomy): Eukaryota > Metazoa > Chordata > Amphibia > Caudata > Ambystomatidae > Ambystoma > Ambystoma mexicanum. Next base: position 982,000,683 of record NC_090928.1, on the reverse strand, counting down.
GTATTGTTTTAGGCTTTTATATTAGCCTCGAACTTGAACCCGCTTGACCAAATACTTTTTCTTTTGGCTCCGGTCGAGTTTATTCGCCATTTCTTTTTGTTGAAGTCTTTGTGTTTTACTTTGCGCGGCAAACCAGGTTTGCCTTCTTTGTTCACTGTCTTTTGTTGGGCTTCTGCCAAGAAGCCCTCCTCTAGGCACCTGGATGTCTAGGTGGGCTGAATGTGAGGGAAGGGTGTAGTCTCCCCCTGCACAGGATATCCTAGGAAACCCAAGTCGCACTTTGCCATGATTGGTTGAGGTGGTTGTCCGGGCCGGACAACCCCCCTGCAGCGTGACAGCCAGGCTGTGTGAATGGGGGATTTACGAATAAAAGGCAGTTCTCTTGGGCTGGAAGTCGGAGTCGCCACTGGAACTACAAGGAACCAAAGAGAAGCGGAGAAGAAGTAGACTGCTGCAACTATCCCGTCCCGGTGATGCCCTGCTGCAGTCCTGAGCTATCTACCCTTCAACGACCAGAGAAGGTCCAATCCGGAGTCGTCTTCCCTTGAGCTTGGTGGGGATAACCAGCTGATCTTCTACAGCCAGAGGATCCTCTTCGTGGTCGAAATCGCTGTACCCTGCTGTAGTGGTCCGGATAGCCAATTGAAGAGCCTCTTCTGTTTTTAAGAAGCGCACCTTTTATTCACTGTCGCTGCTGCCGGCTTCATCCCTGTGTGGTGCAGACCCCTCCAGACGTCAACCTTCGGATCGAAGCTCCAGGAACCGAGGGTCTGCAGGAAACTACCAGGAACAACTGCCGTGGCACCAGCGTCTTCATTGAATAAGGTACCGTGTTCTGCTCGAGGAATTAGGGTGAATCCCTTTTCTTCGCCTCCAAGGCTTGCCATTGTCTTCCCTCATTCTTACAACTTTTGCTTCCTCTGTTGACAATATCTAAGTACTCCTGGCTACGCTGAATCGTGAACTATCCGACTGTGTGATACTCGACAACAGGAACCCGATTCCACTTGACACTGGCTCCGGCCTATTGACTTTCAAATTTCTGTCTGAGTGTTCTCTCGTTCTGTCTGCCTTGACAAAAGTATTCCCTATGATTTTTGCCCCCAACTCCCTCTGGGTACCTCAGGTGCTACGTGTGTTTTTGCCCAGGTAACATGTCTTACCCTGGATATGCCTTTCTTTAAGTAAGACCAAACTGTAATTACTGTCAAAAAGTGATTGCAAATGTATTCCCGTTAACGTTTTTTGTTTCGCAACAAAGGTCTGCTAAAACATAGTGTACTTACCTTGAAGTATACCGTACAAAGTGAATTGGTTAGTGATGGTGTATTTTACATGTGGTTTTTGAATTAATAGAATTGTCGTGTTTGTAACAAATGTTTTAAAATGTACTTATATTTTTTTACTTGAAACCTTGAGTCAGTGTTTGCTTGAGTCACAGTAATTGTGGTCCCTTTGTGTAATCTCTGCTACTGCTCATATACTCTTGAGATAAGCCTGCTGCTCCGCTACTGCTACCACTTTAACATAGTACAGGCTTGTAGCAAAGGTAAAACTTGTATTGCCACCTGTAGTCTTAATTACGTGTAGTGGTCCCTAAGGGCACTGCACAGGATTCTGCCTAACAGAAGGCACTGATTCTGGTGATGGGAACTTTGACCTTGTGCCGGTGAAGCCCTTGAGTGGGCTGTGCGCAAGTGTCCCACCTTTCCCGTGCTAAAAACGTGGGGAAGGGAGACCCCGGCCTACATATCCTTACGTATCATTTTGTGAATACTTTTGTTTTTGTGAACATTATCCCATACTATTTTGTTGCATAGCGGTAAGGATTGGCAATAGTTTTTTTTTTTTTTTTTAGTATAGGCCCTTTTATTTGATTCCACAAGGACAGTATTATTTGGTCCTAGCTTACTCCCATCATAGATTTAGATTATGCATTTATCTCACCCATTTTGCAGTTGAATAAACACCCTTCAACTGTGATCATTTGTGTCTCTTACTTTGATACCATGCCTTCCTTACAGTATCCAGCGCACTTGGCCCTTCTTAGCTGACTTCCCGGAGAGGGGCCTGTGTTCCATGAATGGGCAAACTACATCATGTGCAGACCTGTGCAATTACCACACAGAAGGCGCAATGGTCCCTCAGATTTCGATACCTGGGTTTGCAGGTGAAAGGAAGGGAACTAGTACTGAAGGTGATGCTGAATTTCATTTTCAACAGCTGTGCTTCTGATATAGGTAAAGCAGTTTTTGTACCACTCCTGGTTTGGGTGTTTGTCAGGCAGAAAGTCCTCATTAGTTTGAGAGTCGTTTGGCAACTTGGTGCTGGACCTTTGAACAGGTAGGTACCTGCAATGTCTAGCAGTGTGTGCCATCACCAGCCCTTTGGTACCAAAACACCCTTTTCTTCCATGAGGAGGGTAGTATGGTACTGAAGATGGTGTTCAGACTTTATTCAGCTCTTCGGTCTCCCCTGTCCTTGGCTTGATCAGGATCTGGCTATATGCCCCAGAAAATGCAAAGATGGTACTTTTTTAGGAGGCTGTGCATTGTTCCCTTCATAAACCTGCTGCTTCTATAATGGTGGCTCTGGCGTAATAACTTTGCTATTTTGGTCTGAAATCGCTGTTCCATCTGCTCATGGTTCAGGGTTATGTCATAGACGAAGGATGCCAAGCAAAGTATTAGAGCCCATTCAATTGCAACAAGGTCTGCTTGGTTTAAAAACTTTTTTTTTATTTAAAAGGTCTTTGATATCTGGGAAACCTAGGAGTGCCTTCTGACACTTCAATACTGGTGCCACAACTCTGTGCATATTGACGCACTGGATGACCCCTTTTGACTGGCTGAGTATACAGAGTATTCAGTAGTGGGATTCCTAATGAAGTGGATTCTTTTTTGGTAACTCCTTTTATCTCAGGAATTTTCGCAATATTTTCTAAAGTGTCTGCGGTCTACTCGCCTCCGCCAACAGCACTGAGTGTTTTTGATGAATATTCAGTGTCCCAAGCCTGAGTTTAATATTTATCATATGCATGACTTTTCGGCTCCAGTGTACCTATTGTTCCCAAGAGTATTCCATACTGTTTCCTGATCGTGAGCTTGTGCACTTGATCTGCTTGCCCATGGCTTTTCAGGTTCATCTTCGGCTTAGTTGTTTAAGCTATCACGCCAATGGCACCTGTCATGATTGAAACTGTTACTGCAGTACATTGCCCAGTGGCTCCTCCGAAGGGACCTGGTCTGATGGATGGCAAAGGCTCTGTAAGAATTAGGCAGTCCCTCCACACCCTTAAGATTTTGTGGTCTGTACAATTGTTTCTGCTGCAGTTTTTATATCTGAAAAGTAATGATTTTGCACCGGATTTACTTTTTAGACCTGCAATAGGGAATTTCAGTACTGTTGAGGATCGTAGATTCAAACCAATGTGTGAAGTAAACTTTTTTTTTTTAAAGCCCTGAACGTCCAGTGGTTCCACAAAATGTCCCATCCCCCCGCGCCAAGCCCTTTTTGGGTGATTTGGGTATGTCGCCAATCAATCCCCTTGTAACTCTTTTGTTACATGTCATATCTCGGCCAAATGTGACCCCTTTTCTTCTCGCGTGTAGGCGGTCTTAACGCCACCAATGAAGGAATCCTAGTCTGCTGTATAGGGCTGAGAGAAAATGACCAAAAAAGGGAGCAAAATTGTTTTTTTCTTCAGAAAATGCAATAAAATGATGTGCAAAGAATCCTGTGGGTTTTTTTCCTTGTGAGGGCTAGGAACAAATGGTTTGCTGTGCTGAATTTGCCATTTTCCAGGCTTTCAAGAACAAGTTGAGTGGAAACCAAAAAAAACTCTTTTTAGAAGACTAGCATCCATTTGCGTGGATGGAATGGAAGAGAAGGGTAGGAAAGCTGAATGGGAAGACGGAAAGGCATACATTTCTGAAAAGTAAACAAAATTCCAAGTTTAGGAAGGGGTGATTTGCGCAGGTCAGGCAGCAACTATGTAGGGAAAATTCCTGTCATTTGTGAACATTTTTTAAAAATTACAGATAAAAAAAGGTATGTGCTGGACATGGTTAGACCTGTGAGGTAATGACTTCTGTGAATATTGAGAAAAGCAATGCCCCGCTACATTCCTCCGACTCTTCCAATTAGGAAATAGCTATTTTTTCCTATTGTTTCACAAAACAAGCAGTACCACAAGCCAAAAACAGAGGCATGGTACACAGGATTTGTATCCTGACGGCCTAAACAGAAATACTTAGCTTGTGTAAATAAGGAAAACAAACATACATTTTTTGAAAGAGCACAGGCAGACCTTTTGAAGGGTAGGTGACTTGTGCAGGCTACAAAAGCGTATAGTGCCTAAAGCAGCGACCGACATATTGGTCACATTTGGGAAATTAAAGGGTTGTGTAACAAAGTGCAGCAGCAAATGTATGAAAAAGTTATAAAAACCAAGAGAAAACAACAAATGTCCTACCTTCCCACAGGTGTCCCGATGAAACGCTACCTCACATGTGGGGTGCACCTACCTGGGCGCTAACGGAAAAGGCTAAACCGCTGGTAATCCCAAGTGTTTCGGCATAGCAGATTTTGCAGGAATTTGCTCTTGTGGACAACCTACAGATTTGGGCCTGGGGTGTCGCGGCAACCAAGGAAAACCGGGAACCCCACGCATTTCCGAAAAGAAGACACCCAATGGAATAGTCGGATATATTTTTGGGTTCTACCTATCAAATTGTGATATTTTTATTATGGTGGTATTTAGTGGTAGCTTCTAGTGATAATATATTATAGTAACTTGTTGGGGTATTTTAACAATGGTGAGTCTAACTACAGAATATTGCCTAGGAACTGTTTTGACCAGGGTTACTCACCAAACCAAATACTGAACTTAGTACACCCAGGTCAACTGTTTATGCTTTCTCGTGGTATCTTATGTACGATGCCACAAATATGCCCTTTTGGCTGCGTATCAACATTTGTAAGGCATGCACTTGAAGCACTGCACGTTCATGCAGACTCTCTAGCTAAATAGCTACTTCATGTCCAGGTATCACTCATTACATGCCTGTCTTTTTCTGTATATAAAATAAAAAGACTAAATGCAGTGATATGTGATGTGGTTTTTATCATAAAGTAAAAATGCAAGTTACAAAGGATGAGAGTTTTTGCTCACGTTATGTTTACACAATGAACACATTCATTATCTTTCATTACATTCTCTGGCAAGTTTCTTCAACTGCCTTGGTACAGGGAGGGAACTTGGCAAGAGAAAAACAGCAATGGCATTCACGTAAGTGGAATTACACATTAGACAACACTGAAAATGAAGTGACCGATCTCCCTGGCTAACTGACGCAAAATCAGTCCAACAATCCCTCACTTAGACTTATATTTACCCAAATATGCTGGCGATATTTCTGGCTTGGCTTGGGAATCTGCATCAGCCTTCTTGCATTTCAGCCCCAGCCCAGATTGCTTAGATAAGGACTGATCCAAGATCAAATGGCCCCCAGCATTGGATTCTGCCTGCCTGCCAGCTTCCGTCCCCCAGCCCGAAGAAATCTCTCCCAGTGCTCGAATATGTCTCTGCCCAGCTACTTCCCCTCAAACACTTTTTATTATTTCGTCCTGCCACTCATGGAAAATCCTTCCGCTTGACTAGATCATATCACTGAAACCATGTGATTTCATTGTTCAAGAGCAAGAAGATGCATCTCCTTGAATTTCCTGCTCATACAATAGCCTTTTAGTAGAACAGAACTTTGCATTTGTTATCACCCAGCACAAACCCTGGCTGCATGTTTACTTTTTCCATTGAAAAAGACTATTGTGCATTTCCCAAATTGCCTTCAGGTTATTTCCACATATAACTAATTTGCACTAAATGTTATCAAGGGACATGTTACGGGGATTGGATTAGTATGTTAATGTATTAGTAATATATTAGTATTGGGTACAGTCCAACTCAGTCAATGGAATGTTATCCTGAAATAATATGCAATTTTAAGCATGTGCTCTGTGCGCTGTGTTCTGTGGATTTTCCATAATGCGCCTTATGCTTTGGCAACCATGTGCCTTGCACATGTCTGCATTTCTGTCTGAGACACTACAGCTACATAAGCTTAAAGCGCACTACTACACTACTGAGCTACATGCGCATGCTACAATGATACGCCCATGCAATTCAGAGCCCCTACTTCGATATAACCCGAAATCACAGCAGGAAAAAACTAAAATAAATGTTCTAAAATACATGTGTTGCTCCCCACCTAATCTCTTATCAGTCGAAAATAAATAAGACAACATCTGTATGAGAAATATTATATACATTACTAGACTTGAGCAAAATAATTGAATCAGAAGAATAAACATAATCTTTAAAAAGGAATAAAACAAGTTTTTTTTCTTTTTTCTTTTTTTTTTTAAATTTGCTGTTTTTTCTTTTTTATAATTCTTTTTTTTTAATGAGATCTTAACTTTACCTTTAACCTTTATCTCCATCTTTTTTAATTGGTGAACAAATTGTGTTTTTTTTTTTTAAACAAAACTCAAAACATGAACATTTTGAGAGAACATACATACAATACAACTGTCATTGGCTTCAGCCAATTGCAAAAAATGCAAAAAAAAACATGTATTCGCGAAGAATCGTCTTTGTAAATACCTCTTGTAATAAAATTGTTGACAGGAATAGTAAAATAGTCTATAATAGAAATAGACCTTGTATATAATAGTTTATGGTAAAAAAGAAATCGCATGCAAGAAACCGTTCTTGGTGAAACACTTCCATTCCGGGATTCCATGGGACCTCCTTCGGGGCTCATCTCCATATCTTTTGGGGTGCTCTCCTTCACCCACTTCTTCGGTCCAGGGAGCTTTCCAGGGGACTACAAACCAGCGGTATCCTCCAGGTGTGCAGCACTGACGAGGATAACCAATTATATTTCTAGAGTAAACTGAAAAGACACCTTAAGTATCAAGCACAATAAACCTTCCCTTTTTCTTTTCCACTGGTGCATCTGAAACTAAATTTGATTATGCACACACATTATAGAAATAACATACCATGCAGCCAAGACATTTCTTCCAATAAATGCACAACAAGCACATGGTATCTTTTCAGATAAGAACCCCTTGGTACTTTTGTGCACTAGCACTATTTACACCTAACTTTTTACCATGGCAAATATATATTAGACCCTGTACAAAAGTGCAGGGAAGGCGGAAGGCACTCCAGGAAGCGGTCTTGTATGCAGGAATCGCGGCAAAACACTGAGGCAGCAAACCATTAATGTAAGCCAAAAAATGTTCTTTAATAAATTAAATGTCCAGGACAGAAAAGAAAACAGCACGAAAACGACGCGTTTCGCGGTAACAAACCGCTTGCTAACTTTTTACCATGGCAAATACATATATATGGTGTGTAAACATTTTTTTTTTTTTAACTCCGTAGGTTTCAACTTGCTCCAGTCTTTTTACTTCATGTTCCGGGTGAACAGGTTTCATTTGATTAACATAGACAGACTGTTCCACTGTTAATTCCTCCGAAATTTTTTAGCAATTCTGTAGACCACAGGTGACACCTAATCTACAGTTGTATATGGCCTTTGCCATGCTGCAAGTAATTCAGAGTTTTTCTTTCCCCTTCCCAAAGTTAAACTTGTATACCTGATCTTCTCTTTCATATTCTTTTACAGATGCCTTCCCATCATATGTTTTTGCACTGCCAGCAGCCTTTTCCAAATTCCGCTATGCAAATGCATGTTGTGCTTTCTCAAGTCTTTCACATATTCATGAATTTTGGATGCATTTAAAAGTACCTGTTCATTCGTTTTATACAGTAAATGTGACAATCATTTTCCTTCCTGTCAATATTTCTTGGGGGCTGAGATTTGTTAATTTAGCCGGAGTCGATCTAATAGCCTTTAATACCAATGGAAGACGTAAATCCCAACTAGACCCTGCTTCAGCTACAAACTTTAACATGTCAACTATTGATCTGTTACACCGTTCCAGCCCCCCCACCCCCCTCCACCCCCCCCGAAGAGGAGGGCCGGTGAGCAATGTGCAACTTTCTCTTCACTTAACTGGGCCAAATTCCCTGATTTGATTCTCTTAATTTGCAGGAACTGTAGACGCTGGTGATTTGTTTCAATAATTACCTGCGCTCCTTGAATTATTGGGTGGAAATGTAACGCCTAGACTGTGGTCAGAACCGCTTTTTCACTTTCACTAAACTTGGTCTCTACCTGTGACAACGCTTCCCTAGCATATGCAATAGTTTTGTTATTCACATGTTTTTGATATAACACAGCTGACGTGCATTGATTGGCGAATACTCTTTGCTAGACAAATGGTCATATGAAATGACATCTTTCCCTCCTTTTTGCTCCAGGCATTTTGAATTTCTTGGTCTATTCGCCTGGGCTCAGAACCCATTTGGAGTGTAGCCACTGACTGCCCCTCTGACTTGGGACCACCAGTGTTCACACTGCAACCTTTTGACTGGATGTTTTCACAAGTGTCCCATGGCAGCCTGTCAACTTCTGGCACATGACACTTGTCTGTGTTTTGCATGTAGCCTGTCTTTTCTGCCCCTTGGAATATCCGTGGTTCAAAATACTCCTCATGTGACTGTCCTGCACCCTCCTTTTGAGCTACAGTTTTCTGTGTATGGAGCCCAACAGTCCCTTTCCCACTTTAATTTGTTTTTCTTTTTTTTTAAATCAGTGGGCAACTCAGAACCGTTACTCAAAGGCGATTCACAGACATCATCTTTTTAATCAGTGCAGGTGTTAGTAACTAGTCACTTACTGTATGCACACAATCACTCCTATGACATTCTGCACTTTCACTTGACTGTTGCTTTTGAACTGCACATAACTTTCCTACCTGTTCAGACAACATTTTGACTTGGGCCTCTAAGCATTGAAACTGGTCCATGTCTCTGAATTCTTTGTTGCCTGGGCCGGTAATTGTTACTCACCATGATTAGGCCTACTCTGGTACCTCTCAGGAGATTGATTTCTGTTTGTTTCACCTGTGAATTCCTGTGACACAGGAGGTGGGGAACACAGAGCGACCATCCTTTGACAATGGTCGACTGCTGGTGGTGATTGGTTATATTGGCGAGGGACATAATTCATATTATGCCTTTCATTTGTTGGGAATTGCCCCATATGCTGATTTCCATTTTCAATGAACCTATCCACATACCTTGGTCTTTCTTGGTGGCCATACACCATTGTATTCAGGTCAAATTGTTATTTAGGCCTGACATATCGTGGCGAAATCCCACTCTGGGGGGGGTTACCCAGTTAACTAGGGCTAATGTAAGACTCCCTATTGCTGGGATCAACTGAGTTTAGGATGATGTCCTCTATGGAGGCATGCCCCTTTGATTAGGTGTCATGTTGTTTCTTGCCTTAGTCTGGGCTGATTCAAGCAGCATTTTTACAGATTTTACCTCCCTAATCGCTGGCGCGGGTTCCTTAGATTTTGGTTATGTCTTCCTATCCTAAGCCGGTCAAGTGGCACAGCGAGTAGAGCGCCCGCTTTGACACCCGTGCAGAGCCTGTTAACGCAGGTTCGAATCCCGGCGGGGCCAAACTCAGCCTTTCATCCTTCCGAGGTCGATAAATGAGCACCACACACCGTGGGTAATAATAAGCAGCGCTCAGATACCTGAGGGTTTGTAGCGCTATATAAAAGCCTAATTATTATTATTATTATTATTATTATTATCCTTAGGCCCTGCCTCTTTCTGACCAAATATCAATTTTAGTGATTTTTCCCTGTCCAATTCACAAATTAACTGGGATAAACAAATTAACTGGGATAACATTTATTTTTGGAGTCCATAAAAGTATGCGGTCTTAAATGCTGCAGAGTTTGGGTTAAAGGCCACATCAAAGCATGAAAATGCTCTTTTTAAAATTTGAAGGTATTGGCGAGGGGACATATCTGAGTCATAGTATAAGCTGCTTTGCATCCTGTATAGACTGATAAGGTAGGAACTGATCTCTAACCTCTTTCTCAAAGTCCTCCCATGACACATTTTCCTGTTCATTGAGACCCTGAATGACACTGCCAGCTGCTGAATCTAATGTTGGGTGGAAGTACTGTCTATATTGTCCCCTTGGTATCTGGAGGGCTTTAAATATATAGCAAACGGTTTCTAAATGGTCTTCCATGCAACAAATGTCTCGCTTTTTGAATGGTTTAATGAAAGTCTTGATAGACTTCATGATTTTGATAGGACTACCTGGTGCATTCTCGTGTCATTTTGTCACTCATCTCTGTTCTCTTGTGGGCAGGAATGATAGTAACTATTGGCTGGTGATTCGTAGCCCGCCACTAGGCTCTAACCAGGTCTGGCCACCGGAACAGCTGTTGGTACATTGTTTCCTTGGACAGAGGTGTGGTTGATTTCAATTCCATTGAATGTAGTGCCTTGTCGCCTTTCCTGAGATTTGAGACTAAGTATTTGCTGTTCTAAGTTCTTGCACTGTCCATGGAGCTGTTCTGTCTCATTAGAGATCAGAATTCTCATCCCTGACCTTATTGTTTGTTTGCAATTCATTGATTTGTGCTAAAAAAAATGAAGTGCCAGATCCCTCGTTATGTAGCCAGTCGTCAGATAACCGCATGCAAAGTCATGCATCAATTACGGATGATGGCATCCTGCATCTTTCTGGTTCTACACGTCAGTCTGCGCATGCGCCCCATGCAGGAGTGGTTCTCAAGCCAAATGTATCAGGCAAGCGGTAAGTGGAACAATCTAGTGGTTGTCTCGACAGCCCTCTTTCAGTCTCTGCAGTGGTGGTCAAAGGGAAGTCCTTTACCACCCCTGCAGTAGGAGCCACATTATTGCCACAGATGGACGCATCCCAGTCAGATTGGGGAGCACACCTACAACAAACAGCGCACAGCATGTGGTCTCCATCAGTAGCTTCCAAACATATCAATCTGCTCACAGACAGCACCACAGCAATGTTCTATCTGAACAAACAGGGGGGGGGGGGCACTCGCTCTCAGGGGCTATCCAAACTGTCCCAGAACATTTGGAAGTGGGCACTCAAACACATGTTCCTACTATCGCAACATGTTCCAGGCGAACACAATCTTTTGGCAGACGTGTTTAGCAGAGACTTGAACCTACCGATAGAGCACGAGTGGTGCTTGCAAGAACATATTCTACTCCATGTCTTTGCAGAATGGTGTTATCCAGACATCGACATTTTTGCGACTCTGGAGAGAGCCCAATGCCCAGATTACACCACCAGGTGCCCGCATAGACGATCTATTGGAAACGGTCTCTGGATAACATGATCCTTGTCAACAAGATACCGCAGAAGATGGACCAGGAACAAGTCACGATGATCCAGGTGGCACCAATTTGGGCCCGACAGCCATGATTCTCATTTTATAAGAAGGTCAGTCTCCCCACCCTGGAAACTGCCCTGTCCATACAACATACTGTCACAAGACCTAGGGCAGAGACTGCATCCGTGCCCCCAAACGCTCAGCTTAGCAGTTTGGCTCCTGAAGTCCGAGTTTGGGCCTCTCCAGTTATCTCAAAGATGCATGGACATACTGATCGTCCCTGAACACCTAACACCAGGCATTGTTTATTGAATAAGTTAGTTTTGTCATTTGGTACAATTCTAAAAACATTAGTCCAATTTTCTCTTCACCTAACGATATAGTACTTTATTCAGCACATCTATTAGATTCAGGACTTGTTTTCAACTCTCTCAAGGTCCACTTCGGTGCCCTCTCTGCGTATACCTCATCACAAAACAAGGTTTCATGGTGGAAGATACAAGTAACTAAGGCATTTGTGAAAAGGAGTAAAATGACTTCACTCGCCCGTTTCTAACTCAACTCCCAGAAAGGACTTGAATGTTGTTCTCATGAGATTAATGGGACCTCCTTTTGAGCCAATGAATAAGGCTAGTCTTAAGACATTCACCTATATGACTGACTTTTTAGCGGCCAGTACTTCCAACTTCCATATGGAGGGTTAGTGAACTGCGGGTCCTCTCAAGTCAAGACCCACTTGTGAATATTCACAAAGACAAAGTGGTACTGCGCACACACCCAGGTTTTGCATCTAAAATCATTTCCATGTTCCACGTAAACCAATCCATTGAACTTCGTACCTTCTTTCAGAATCTAATTCTGAAAACTAAACCACTGAGCAGGACAACCCAATTCTTTGTCTCTGTGGCAGCTTGTAGAGAAGGAGACCCTGTCTTTAAATCGGCTATTTCCAAATGGATTGTTAAATGCATCATGCTGTTACTTTTCCCAAAAGAGACTTACCCATTACACCTAGTACTCGCGCTACTAGGGGCACAGGAGCTACTATAGCCTTTTATTGCAAATGTTCCTCTTGATTCTATTTGCAAAGCAGCTACCTGAAGTTCTGTTCACACCTTCACTCAACATTACTGCTCACACACTCCAAGTCTGATTCTCAGGTGGGACGAGTGGTGCTAAGATATATCTTTGCTACTGTTCCTTCACACTTCCCATCACCTTCTCCTGGCACTGCTTGCTAGTCTATGCACAGCATGCGATGCTAAGGAGTCGCAAGCATCCAAAGACCTACATTACTAACCTTAATAGTATTTCTGATGATTGGATTTGCTTTGATTTACATATGTCCCTCCTTCCCCCCCCATGGAGTAGTTGCAACTTGGACATCTTACACCTTCTGTCTTCAGTATTCACTCACGCATTTTGGAAGGCTGCTTCGCGGCGGAACAAAAACTGGTGGGACCTTGATGTGTGGAGGATTTTGGGTACACTACCCGTCCCGTTTGCCCAGGTTGACTTCCCTTTTCGATCTTCGAAAGAATGATGGAATACTCCTAGATTACCACTAGATATAGGACTGTATGCACAGCATGTGAATCTAAGCGAATACAATCATCAGAAATACGATTAAGGTGAGTAATGTATGCCTTACAAGACATGTAGGTCTAGTGGTTATATCTGCAACACAAGAGCTCCAAAGTGGACAACACCATGACTCTCGCAGCAACACTATACTGTGCAAAAGTAAAGTAGATCTTACCAAACCATCATTGGAAATAAAGTAAGCCAGCATTATATATCTTCAGTACTTCACTTCGGAAATGAATCTTTACAGCTGAGAATCAAATTTAATTTAAAATTTATAAAGTATACAGAATTGTTTGGCTCGACGTCCAAATGCACCTGCACAAAGTCAGCTTTAACCAAAAACATCTAGGATTTTCTGCTGATGGGGGGGGAAATCTGATCATCTCTAATTTTTGATACTGCCTCTGGTAGGACACAGGCTGTTATCGAAGTAGAGCGGGGATCAGCCAGGCCCGGGGCCAAGGATATCTAATTTTAAAAAGTCTCAGGGCCATGGAGCTATAATTTTAAAGGCTCAGTTTGGAGATGAAGAAAAAGCCCAGTAAATGGCATTGAAGAAATTGGAGGCAGAGGTAACAGTGGCCACAGTACACCAATTGATCACTGGATAGACTTCGCTGCTCAGGAACAAGACATGGCCCACCAGCTGGAGTTTAAAATGTTGCAACTTGAGGCTGGCAAGGCATCTGGTACCAACTCTTATAAGACTAGGAATGGCTCTGGATCCTCTCGTAGTCCTAAGGACTTTCCCTGTAAAAGATGTTTTGGTTAAATTAATTCGAAAATGATTGCAAGTTGCATTGTGTGAACAGCAGAGATAGACTATAGAGTGGTTATAATGCAATTCTGAAAAACGATATTACAGAGCAAGAGTATGAGCGAATGAATTTCTTAAATTTGGCAGACTTCCTTGCCAGTATTTAAATCTGAGTTCTCAAAAAGGCTAGTGGGATGTGGTTCGGGGAATACACCCCCTAAGCACCTCAAAGCCTGCTACGTTTACAACTGTGAGTTTCTGCTAAAACGTGGTGGAAACTCTGCCCACATGCTTCTGGTGGGTCTTCCTCAACGCTCTCATTGGAGAACCTCTGGAAAAAAACACCCAAGACCCCCAAATGCAATGTTTTGTTTACCTTGTCTGTTCAGACCAATGTCTGCCAAACCCTGAGACCACCTAAAGAGATTTCTGGCCATGGCGTCATGCGCTGTGACATTTGTATAGTGCCTACATCGACCCTCCTGCCTTTCTCTCAACTATATTGCTTGTAATCCTATTGACTGTTCCATCGTTCTCTTGCATCTGACTGGAGCTACTGTGTTAAAACAGAGGTAACATGGGGCACACTGGCGCCACTTATCTGAGTAGAGGTGCCACCACATGGAGTCCACATGCAGCTGTGCAATGCCCCCTGGGGGTCTATAAAACTTCCTGACAAGTCTGCACCTTGAGGGAAACTTCAAGAGGAGGAATCTGTTGAATGACAACTATCGGTCAGAATTGATATGAAAGGCAGTAATTAACTCCATCGGTGTTCTCGCTTTTATTGCGCATGGTACTTGATTAGTTGGTGATCATCCTGCCAGTTTTTTTCAGAGCTCTGTTAAAGGGGAAGTTCATTGAAATATGTTATTGTCTCAAAAGATGGGCCATAATACATACAAACAATATTTTTAAAGAAAGTTCCTATGTAAAATGTTGAGCAAATACGGCTCAAGGTAAAGAATTTCGAGCACTAGGAGGCATCCATTTTGTTAAATGAATGAGCCTCTTGTGCTTGTGTTAGGCTCTGCTCTCGAGACAATAATGAAGCAAAAGCCCCCTAGTGGAAGCTTTTGCTTACTGCTGCCATAGAGCAGAGCTCAACATGAAGAGAGGAGACTGCCTTGACTTTCATTTTACGTTTTCTGCACTCCCCAGAGTACAAGGAAGCACAGACGATGTCAAATGAAAGGCACAGCAGTTATAAATACTTCGCTGGTGGAGTTTTCATAATTGCTGCAACTTTCTTTTCTAGTTTCCCGAGCACAGGAAACTAAAGTTGCAGCAATTATGACTACTCTGCCGGCAAGTATTCATAATTGCCTGGAATTCTTTTTAAGTCTACCAGGCTCAGGGTAGCCCGGGAGACTTAAAAACAAAGCCTCAGCAATCATAAATACATTGCAGCTGTATTTATAATTGCTGGTACATTCTTTTCAAGTCTCCCGGGCTCCCCGCTGAGGATTGCATGTTTTTAATTATCAATGTACACCAAGCTTGTATGTTTTTCATTATGTATGTGTATACTCCAAGCTTTTTCTTCTCTAATGATCCATGGGGGTCCTAGGCCCCTGCAAGACCCCGTAATTCATGCAGCTCCTTCTCGCCCTACCTTGCATGTTGTCCCACCACCCCCGTCCTTAATCTCTCCATCAGTAGTTTGCACTGCTTGGATTCTAATTCTGCTTGATCTTCGATTAACTCTTACTTCCCTCTAGCCTTAACCTGAAATGGTCACTCATTTAATTTTACCATTAGACATGTGAATTCAAAATTTGCGTAATAAGTTTGCATCTCGTAACCTAGAATTGTATATCTTCCTGAGACTACTAGCATTGTCCATAGTTTGGACAAGCAATCTGATTTTTGGTGATTTCCAAACCCAATGGTCTGTACCATTGTTTGGGCCGACAGAAGGCAGCAAAGGATTTACCTTCTTGCGCCACATCAAACCAATACGTCTTAAACTAGGCTATGTGGAGGTGGTGGCCTCAACACCTTCCAATATCGATTATTAAATAAAAATGGGATCTCATTGGGGAAATGTCTGAGCTAGGATTTGCATCTACGTTTTAGTGCTTAATTATTGTCACTTTATTAATGTGGTGACACACTAGACTTGTTTTGACTCTGGAAAGTTTTTCAGATTTAGCAACATGAAGATTGTAAGGGCAGGCACGTGTGTTCTCAGAAATGTGCAGATTTTCAAGGAGTCATTTTGAACAGGTTCGAAATGTCCATATATTTCATGAAACTTAAGCATACAGTGCGAAAGAAATTGGTGATTTGACAATCTTTAAATGGCAGAATGGAGACCCATGCGACAGTTGCTACAGTCCACAGTTCGACTGATGAATAGTTTCCAGTAACCGAAAAGTGACAAATGCTACAAACTACTTGTATTGCAATCCGTTTCAGTTATGGCTATTAGGAAAACAAAATACGGTCTGAATAAATATGTTGTAATAGTTATGGTTCTGTATGCAGTAGATTGAACTGAAAAGCATTGAATATAAAAAGCATGCCATGACGCATGCATTTGTGATTCCTTTTGAAATGTTCTTAGAACAGCACAATATATTTTATGGACTCCACACTTATACTCTTGCATTGTTGTACCCATTCACTAGATGCTATGATGGAGGGGGATGGGTGTGTGTGTGTGTTTTATTTTTTTTTTTGTTTGTTTTTTTTTAGTTCCTGCTCTGAGATGCCACCTTCTCTTTTTAGGGATCGTATAAAATGTTAGTTATCTCCTTTGTTTCAATTCTAGGGGAGGAGGACTTTCAGAAGAAAACCTCCGAAAAGTCTGAAGATCAATTGCAACCAACACAAATGTAAGATTCTCATTGTTGCTTCAAATATACTGTACCTGTTTTATTTAGCATTACTGATATTTATTTCTATCTTTGGGATGTATAATATGTATGTTGGTAGTTTAACATTATTATTTTGAGATGTTTAAGTGTCTTCTTCATCTGTACTTATATGTACAGAGTCTCTTATAAGTGATACCATGGACTTGGGTAAAGACTGGGGTAAGTGCCCTCTTTCTGTTTTTGTTTTCGGGGGGCCTGGCTTGTGAGGGACAAATCTGTTAGAACAAAAGCAGGTGAGACACAGGATAACCCCACTCACTGTTAGGTACTGGTAGAGAACCTCAGTTGCACAGACGTATTCATTAATCTGTCTTTATATAGCAGGTAATGGTGGTAATCAGGTAAAAGATAAACACTTGGAGGTTGACCAAACATCAGTTTTGTGAGGTTAGCTCAAATCTGTGCCAACCTCACAAAACTGATGTTTGGTCAACCGTACAGTGTTTATAGGAGTTGAATACATCAAAATTGTTGTTAGATTTTGTTCTACCTGTTTTAATTTCAGTATATGAATAAACTTTTGTTTTACCAGATTACGACTATTACCTTCTATATAATGACAGATTAATACATCTGTGCAACTGAGGTTCAATACCAGTACCTAACCGTGTCAAAGAGTGGGGTAACCCTTGTCTCACCTGCTTTTGTTCTAATGGACCATGGACTGACTTCAATAATGGATTGGGGAGAAATAGGATGTGCTGCTCAGCCGCACTGCGCATGGTGCATTTTACTTTTCCAAATGTATCCTAACACCTTAACTGCACAGCAATTCTGTTCTTTTCCTAGTGAATCTTGAATGTTACTTATTTTGAGGCTTAAGCATCATTTGGCTGGAAAGTATTGCATTTGGCCAGTTATCAATACATCTAATCATGACATTGCAGTGTTTTTCTTATGCATTTGCTGAATTTCTTTCTAGAATTTACTTAAAATGGCTTGTAGCTTTTTAACCAAGGAATACATTTTTTATAATGCGTGTAATACTGGAGACCGGTCTCTAAACGTGGGGCCACGATTCAAAACCGTGTTCTTCTGCTTTGTCTTGGAAGGAAGACTAATGCGTTGCCCCTCAGCTATCCTCTTACGCCATAAACTAGACATTTTTAACCACCTTACCAACCCTGATCATACACAGCCTTTATGGTATAGACACAAACTTAAGAACACATAGGTCTCGTACCCAATATGCCACTGGATCTCCTTCCAGAAAGTTCTTATTTTAGGGCAGGGCCACCCCAGTGATGATCATGTTTGTTTGAGTTGAGTCTGTTCCAGGGGTAAGTGTACTGCTTCTGTGATTCTTATCACCTCCCGTTGTGTATATGTACTGCTGTATATTCGTATTCATGAACATGTGAATCCATGCAAGACCCCAAACTGGACAAGGAACAAGTTGCTTACCTGTAACTCTAGTTCGAGTGGATGTGTCCCCCAACGTATTCCTCATCTTGGATGTATTCCATCCAGCTTTAGCTGGTTCGGAAAAAAAATTCTGCAGAGGGCGACATACGTCAATGTCGTCGAGTCAGTGGTCCCTCGAAGGCCTCCGTCGAGGGTGACGTCATCGGGTGTATAAGTAGCACGCGCGGCGCCCGTTGGCCTCAGTTCTGTTTTTACCCTCTTGCTCTGTTGTATAGATAGTGTAAGTAGCCAGGTGTCAGCCTTCTGTGAGAATAGCAAATAATATTGAATATGTCATCGATGCCGACCACGACCCCGAGAACGGGTTTCAAAAAGTGCAAGTCGTGCAGTTCAAAAATGTCGATCACAGACCCACACCGAGAGTGTTTATGGTGCCTCGGAGAAGGCCACGAAATGGAGGCCTGTACGAAGTGTCAGGCTATGACTGGGGAAGGCCTTGCGTGAAAGGAGGGGAAAACTACAGGTTGGTTGCAAATCCGACCACAAAGCCTCTAAGAGTCAAGTCGAAATCTCCTCGACTCGAAAGGCATCGGTCCAGGTCCCGAAGCGATTCCAATCACTCGTTGTCTTTGAAAAAATCGAAGAAACGACACCACAGGTCCCCCTCCACCTCGTCCTCGGACGAATCCCCAAAAAGGATGCAATGTCCCACTAAATATTCATCCGAAGAATGGGAAGCATTCAGGGTCAAAATGATGGAGGTGTTCGAGAAAGCAAAGCCTCGGTCCGCGCCTTCCTCGGAAGCAGGCCGTGAGTATCATCGCTCCTACACTCCCGAGAGTTTGGTCATACAGGCAGCCACAGCTTCTAACAAACTGGCGTACCGTACTATCCCTCCGGACAGGGACGATAAGCGTGTGGATGGCCGGGCACGGAAGGTATTTTAAGCTGGGAGTATGGCATTAAAATCAGCCAACGCCACATGTGCCTTGGCAAAGTTTTCGTACACTCTGGAGTGCATTGCGATGGCGCCGGAGCCCATACCAGAAGGGGACTAAAGGAAAGGATTCCTAGCCATTGTTGGAGATGGAAAGGAGGCCATGGAAGAATCCCTTGAATCTGGATTGGACACTGTAGATGGTGTGATCAGGTCCATGGGCAGTAGCACGGTAATGCGCAGATTTGCATGGTTACGGAAGTCTGGTTTCGCACCAGACGTGCAAAACCGTCTCCTGAACATGTCCTTTGACGGGTCTCACATTTTTGGCAGCAAGGCTGACGAGAGCCTTGAGAGGTTGCAGACCTCAAAGGCAGCTGCCAAGTCTTTGGGAGCTGCCATCAGGCAACCTCAGCCTTTTCGTGCACCAGGTCAATCTTGGAGGGGACGATCCTATCGTTACTACTTGTATGGAAAGGCGAGAGGAATAGCCAGTCAAAGGGGCCAGAGAAAGGCCACTCGCGGTGGACGAGGAAAATGTGCAAAGCCAGCTACAGCCACTCTGCCATCAGCGGATGCAGCAACCGCCTCAAAACCACTTTGAGGACTTGCATCACAAGGCACCTGTAGGAGGAAGGCTGTCACAGCATCTGCAAGAATGGCGAGCCATTACTTCAGAAGTTTGGGCTCTAGAAATAATAGCCCAAGGTTACTGCCTTCCTTTTCTAACGCAACCTCAAAGCAATCCACCAAGGAGACACCCTTTGACGTTTTCAGACCCTCTCCTACAGCAGGAAGTTTTAACCCTGCTGGAAAAAGGTGCTATAGAACCGGTACCTGCAACGGAGAGGAACAAGGAATGGTACTCCCTGTATTTATTGATCCCTAAAAAGTACGGAGGACTGACACCCATCCAGGACTTAAGAAACTTGAACAAGTTAGTGGTGGCAGCGCACCTCCGTAGAGGGGGGATTGAAGTCTACCCCTATCTGGACGATTGGCTGACCAGAGCATGTTCTGCCGAACAGGCACTAGATCACCTGAAAGTCACCTACCACTTCCTCCACAGACTGGGCTTCTCCCTCAATTTCAAGAAGTCACAAATGACACCTCAACAGCTCCAATATATAGGAGCTGTATTAGACACATCCCTGGGAAAGAGCTCGCCACCCAGGCTGAGGGCTGAAGACCTTCTTCAGATGGTTTCCAAATTCCAAAATGCCCAAAATCTTCAGGCCTACGACTTCTTAAGGTTACCCGGCCTCATGGCATCCTGCATCTTTCTGGTGCCAGAGGCACTTCTGAGAAGAAGATCATTTCAATGGGCTCTAAAGACTCAATGATCCCAGTTCTCAGGTCGAATGACGGATCTTCTCCAGATTCCGAACCAGGTTCGTCAAGATCTTCTATGGTGGACTTGTTCAGAGAATATCCTGAAAGGGGAACTTTTTTGGCAACCATGGCCGGAGATCACAGTAGTGACGGACGCCTCACTCAAAGGGTGGGGAGCTCATGCCAAAAATCTGACAATCAGCGGTCGTTGGTCTCCATCGGAGTCCAAACTACACATCAACCTTCTGGAGCTGAGAGCAATCAGGCTAGCGCTGAAAGCTTTCCTGCCATCTGTCAGAGGAAAGAATGTCCTGATAATGACGGACAACACAGTGGCCATGCATTATCTAAACAAAAGAGGTGGTGTAGGGTCACTACCTCTGTGCAGAGAGGCAATGCAACTCTGGTATTGGGCAATTCAAGAAGGAATCTCTTTAACTGCAGTTTACCTAGAAGAGAATATGACGGCAGATGCTCTGAGCAGGCAGAGCATGGTGTCCCACGAATGGGAACTGGCTCAGGAAGCCATTCAAGAGATCTTCGCCCTTTGGGGAACCCCTCAAGTGGACCTATTTGTGAACGGAATCAGCCAGAAGTGCGAAAGGTATTGCCTAAGGGAATTTCCCCCGAGAGGAGCCCTGGGGGACGCTTTCGTGGTGGAGTGGAATTTCCCACTATTGTACACGTTCCCTCCGATTCCCGTCATTCCTCAGGTCATCCGGAGACGGACGCTTTGGGAGCCACATGATCCTAATAGCCCCGGATTGGGCCAGGAGAACGTGGTACCCCGACCTTCTAGACATTTCCATCTGTCCCCCAGTGCGTCTTCCTCGGAGAGAGAACCTTCTCTCTCAAATGGAGGGTCATGTTCTCCATCCAGAGGTCAAAATGCTCAACCTTCACGCTTTGTATCTGAAAGGCTGAGATACAAGGATTGGAACCTTCCAGATGACGTCATGGAGATGTTGCTTTCGGCAAGAAGGCCAGCAATAAAGTCTCTTTACTGTTGCCGTTGGAAAAAGTTTTACAACTGGTGCACAGAAAAGAATGTCGATCCTTTTCTATGTTCTATTCCGGAAGTACTGTCCTTCCTCCTGACCCTAGCACATAGAGGTCTGAATGTTGGAACCATTAAAGGTTATCTTGCAGCACTTTCCATCTACAAGCACTCGTCGGAAGAATGCTCCTACTTTAAAATGCCTTTTATAGTACAATTCTTAAAAGGACTCACTAATGTGTTTCCTCCTTACCCATTTCAAGTGCCAATTTGGGATCTCAATTTGGTCCTAAAATTCTTAACGTGTGCTCCTTTTGAGCCTTTGCACACTTATCCATTAAGATTACTGACATGGAAAACTGCTTTCCTAGTTGCTTTAACATCTGCAAGAAGTGAGCCAATTGCAGGCACTGTCTTCTGGGCAACCCTATACTGTGTTCCATAAAGACAGTTGTGTTGAGGGTTAAAACCTCATTTTTACCAAAAGTGGTATCTGATTTTCATTTAAGTCAGAGAATTGTCTTACCCGCATTCTATCCTCCACCTCATCCTAGTAAGGAGGAGGAAAGATTACACAGGTTGGATCCGAAAAGCGCTTTAAGCTTTTACATCTCTAGGCTTTCTAAGCTTAGAGTGGACAATCAACTGTTTATTGGCTACACATAGGAGCTTCATTTTGGTAAAGCAGTACTATACTCAGCCATCTAAGGGTATCGACAAATCTAACCCCTCCTCCAGAGGAATTGTCCATACTGCTTTGGGAGTCTATCTAAGATGAGGAATACGTTGGAGGACACAATCCACTCGAAGAACAAGTTACTTACCAACTGGTAACGTTATTTCTATTGGTTGTTCTTCCAACGTATTACTCATCGCCCTCCCATCCTACCCCTCTGTAGATTTTTCCGGGCTATTGCCACTCCAACTCCCGCAATGCAAATACCTGTCTGCCGGCACAGTCTACACAGTGAAAAATCAATTGTGAAGGGGGAAAAACAGAACTGAGGCCAACGGGCGCAGCGCATGCTACTTATACAGCCGATGCCGTCACCCTCGACGGAGACCTTCGAGGGACCATCGACTCGACGACCTAGACGCACAGCGCCCTCTGCCGAAATGTTTTTACGAAGCAGCTAAAGCTGGATGGAATACATCTAAGATGAGGAATACGTTGGAGGAACATCCAAACCCTCCCTCCTTCCCCTCTTCTTGGTTCATGTTGCCACTTTACGTGCGCTACCAAATATGAAGATGGCTGCCACGGGTGGAGTTTAGGAGGCAAGTGTCATTGGCTGGGGGCAGTATGACCCAAAGGGAACTGAGCGGTTGTAGAGGCGACAAGCAAGCATTTTTAAGTATGAAGCTTAACTGCTTTCTTTTGACCGAGGATTCATGAGCATGTGAATTTATGTAAGACACATGCTGGAGAACAAAAGTTACAGGCAAGTAACGTGTTCCAACTGCTGCATACTGATTTAGAATTGCATCTTGAGACCAATGATGTGCCCTGTGGTCATCAATGGGGGCACTTTACTCTTTTGCACACTAGGAAAAATGAAAAAACATGCTGCTGATTGGATCCCTGTCACACGCGCTCCACAAACCCAGGCCCATTACTGTGCCTCCCCACCCCCCAGCTCCCTCCTCGCGCCTTACTGCCAAATGTGTTCTGAAAAAACTGTACCACAACGTGGCTGGATTTTCATTAACCACAATGGATTTCTTTTTCTCTGCCAATTCGACTTGGACACTCAGGAGCCTAGCTCGGTGGCCTCGGAATTATTGCCTAAAACAATTTCACTGACCCTGCATTCTCCTGGGGAAACTTCAGTCTTGCAACATTTCGGCGCACTGTTTCTGCTGAAGATTAAAAAAATGACCATTGCTTTCACACAAAAGCCTGCCGCCCTTGAATATGGGCTGTCTACAAAAATGCATGCCTGCCCTGGGCCTACAAACCATGGCTTCTCCAATGTTCCCATATTGTTACTACCCCACAGCCACCTACCATAATATCCCATAAACCGCCTTGCACCCCTACGCCATATACCCGTACTACACCAGCTACCCTACCTCTAACCAGGTTGCCCCACCCTTTTCTGTTTGCCCCGTCTCTAACAGCGCTACGCCAGCACCTGTTCCTTGTCACACTAGAACTACACTACCTGCGCCTTGTATAGGAATATCATTACTCCCAATGTCACCTTTCCCGTTACTCTTGACATCTCCACGTTACTTGCGTAACTTGAACGTGTGCCCCGCCTTGGCAGCATTTACTCTGACCAAGAGGGTGCTCGCGGGGAGCCTGATCCCATTTCCGTAGTGCTCCAGTAGCAGGCTCGACCATCTCACCAGCGATCTCAGTCTTAGTCCTTCGGTTCATGAACCAGTACAGGCTCCTTCTGCACCAAGAGATGTGTCAGTGGACATTTTGACCACTCTCCATAGTAAGTATAGAAATCCAGCAGAGTGTACTGGCTATGCCCATACCCACTCCCTCAAAGATCTAATGCCTTCCCAAGGCCCGCTGACTCTCATCCAGCCCTGGCTACCGCTCTGCAATTGATGGTTGCACCTCTTCCTGTGGTGGAAGAGCCAGCTCAGACAGACACTGATACCAGTAATGTCACAGCCCATGATACACAGGAGACTGAGTTTGGTGACTGCGTTCTCGCAGATGGAGCCTCCTGACATCGAGGTGCCCTCCAGGGATTCTCTGGCAGACCAGATCTGGTTGTTTCATTCAGTGATCTCACAGGCGGTAAAGCTGCTCAAAACTTATTCCTGAGAAGAAGAAAATGGAAGGTTTAGTTTTAGAGCAGCGGGACTATTGTTTCAGTTCCACTTCTGGATGACATTTGGGAAGATGGCCTGTTGGTCATGAAAGACTCCTGGCAAGACTCTGGCAAAAAGGATCGTTCAGAGAAGAAGTACAAGGTCTAGAACACAGCCCCAAAGTGCCTCGGATCTCAACCATCACCACTTTGTGGTCTCTGCTGTGGCTATAAAAAGAGGTCCTCCAACCCATCCTTCTCTTCTATGGTTCCTCCTGACTAGAACAGTAATAAGCTGGATGCCACTGGGAAGCGCAGCATCTTGCTATGAAGGCTGCCAACGCCATTCTCTCAAGGTACGATTGATCGCTTTGATATAACTTCCTTCCAGGGGACAAGAAGGCCGAGGCCCTAGTGGTGTTCCACGAGGGAGTGGTAGCCTCTGACCATTTCGGCAGATGGGCAATGGAGTGGCCCTCCGCAGACAAGGTTGGCTCAAGGCCACCAACTTCTGCACAAATGTAAAAACAAAATTGGCAGACATGCCATTGCATGGTGCCAACCATTTTGGGAAGGCAGTGGACAGCCCCCTACAGGCCATAAGAATTGACGGAGATGGCACGTTCATTGGGCACTCCTACAGTGTAGGCCATCCTTTTGTTCCTCTAAAGGGAAGGTCTTGAGGTACTCCAAAGGGTCCACCTCACACTATCGCCAGCCCTTCCGTTCATCCACCCAGGAGACATATAGAGGACATCCTGAGAGTATGTAGGAAAGGGGACTACGGAGCAGAAGTGCAGTAGTCGCCGCAGTAGGTATATTTTACCTTAACATACATGTTTATCTGTTTTCTTGTTTTTCCTTATTCCTCACATTTAGATTAAGTTGGTTAATCTGAAACAGAGGGGCACATTTATCCGTTTAAAAAAAGTTAGGTCAACTGTTAGTGCTCTCTGAATCCTCATGTAGGCAAATATAGTCAATGATTTTAAATTTGATACCTATGAAAGAGAATTCTGTCCCACCCACGCTGTTTCTGGGCTTTTCTTGAGGCCTAAACCTGGTATTGTCTTTTTTTTTTAAATGGGGTCTTTGACGTGATGCATTTTTGCCCTTAAACATATGACTGCTATCACTCTTAAATTTCATTTTTCATAACTGCTATGGAAAAAAAAATGTTAATCTTTTTTGCTTGTCCAGAATGAATTCAAGCTTGCAGCATGGCTTCAGCTTATCTTCGGTGTACTCCCATTTCATCCCTGAAACCGGAATTCCAGAGGTAACAACCTGCCACTCCAGGACCGCTGTCACCGTGGATTACATTTTCTACTCTGCAGCAAATAACGATGTATCATTGCCGCCAGGTAAAAAATGAAAAACATGTTCTTTCCATATGGTAGATTTGTAGCTAGAAAGTTGCTAGTTCTGTTCATGTTCCAAAATGTGCATTAGACTTTAAGCCGTAAAGTGATTTTGAATGGATTGTGTCCTCCAATGTATTCCTCTTCTTAGATGTATTCCATCCAGCTTTAGCTGCTTCGGAATTTTTTTCTCGACAGAGGGCGCAATGCGTTGATGTCGTAGAGTCAAAGTCCCTCGAAGGCCTCCGTCGACGGTAACGCCATTGGGTATACATGTAGCATGCGCGGTGCCCGTTGGCCTTAGTTCTGTTTTTCCGCAGTACGTGTTGCTTTGGAGACTCGGTGAGCCTCGAGTAGTTCTGTGACGCAGTTATTGTGAAGCGATATTCGAGAATAACCTCGTAGACCCAGACTACCCCGCGTTCGGGGTTCAAAAAGTGTAAATCCTGCGGTTCAAAAATGTCCATCACGGATCCGCACCGAGAATGTCTGTGGTGCCTCGGTGAAGGCCGCGACATGGAGGCCTGTACGAAGTGTCAGGAAATGACGGGGAAGGCCTTGGGAGAGAGGAAGGGAAAACTGCAGGATTTACACAAAAACCGACTGAAAAGCCTCTAACATCGAGTCGAGGTCCTGTGAGGAGAAATCTGCAACGCGAAAGGCAAACGCATCAGTCTAGGTCCCGAAGTGGTTCACACCACTCTTTGTTTTGACAAAAAAGTCCAAAAAATGCCACCGGTCCCCTTCCACCTCGTTCTCGGACGAAAACCCCAAAAGAATGAAATGCCCCACAAAACATTCTTCCTCCGAAGAGTGGAAGCATTTAGAATTGAAATGGAGGTTTTTGAAAAGGCTAAGCCTCGGTCCGCGCCTTCCTCGGAAGCCGGACGGGAGTGTTACGGCTCCAACACTCGTGCGCCTTTGAGCCTGGTGATCGAAGGAGAAAAGATCGGGATCCCTCCAGGACCCCGAGCAAAAAAGATTGCTCGAGTCGACCTTTCGAGGTCACAGACGCGTCCGGAACCCGACACACCTCGAAGGGCGAGCCTTCGAAGAGCACCTCAATGCCCTCAAAGCCAGCTCCGTTGGCGTCGACGCCCTCGTCGACGTCGAACCTGAAGCCCTCGCCGCTGAATGTTTCAAAGGCTCCAATTCAGCCAGAAGCTGTCAAAATAGAAGCAAAAGAAAAAGCTGCAAAGGCTGTAAAGCATTCAGTCTCTACTGGTACACCTCTCCCAGAAAACAATGTAAAACCTCTTCCAAGGAAAGAATATTTTAAATCCTTAACTTCAATTTTTGAAGAACAAGAGAGGTCTGAGGAGGAAGATGTTAGAATGCCTAATTTCTGAGGAAAGCAGAATGAGAGATCTGGTGGAAACCTTGCATAATGCAAGTGACACTTCACCTGAAACAGATTTTGGCAGGCCAGAACCAGGGGAACATGTCAGTGCCTCATGCAGGCAGCTAATGACAAAGATGGTCGAATATTTAGGATGGGCTAGACCACCAACTCAGTTCATCCAGGATGATCTGACCGATATATTCGATCATGGTCCCACCGAAGATCCGATTTTACCCTTCCATGTAGCCTTACAAAATGGGGTGGCCAAAAATTGGGAGACCCCAGACTCTATTCCTCCTGTGAATAAGTCATTCACTTCAAAATACCACCCTTCCAGTAGCGACCCCGGCTATCTGTCCAAACACCCTACTCCTGAGAGTCGGGTGGTCCAGGCAGCCACAGCTTCAAATAAGGTGGCGTACCCTTCCTTCCCTCCGGATAGGGACGACAAGCGTGTGGATGGTTGGGCGCGCAAGGTATTTTCAGCTGGGAGTATGGCGTTAAAATCGGCTATTTTCGTACACTCTGTGGGAGTGCATTGCAATGGCTGTGGAGCACATACCAGAAGGGTAAGAAAGGGATGGATTCCTAGCCATTGTTAGAGATGGAAAGGAGGCCATGCAGGAATCCCTTCAGTCTGGATTGGACACTGCACATATTTGCGTGGTTGCGAAAGTCGGGTTTCGCACCAGATGTGCAAAACAATCTTTTGAACATGCCCTTTGACCGGTCTCGCCTTATTTAGCAACAAGGCTGATGAGAGCCTTGAGAGGTTGCAGACCTTTAAAGCGGCTGCCAAATCTTTAGGAGCTGCTAGTAGGCAACCTCAGCCTTTTTGTGCATCCGAACAATCTTGGAGGGGACGATCCTATTGTTATTTTTTCCTATGGAAAGGCGAGAGGAATGGCCAGTCAAAGAGGCCAGAAAAAAGCCACTCGTGGGGGACGAGGAAAACATACAAAGCCAGCCCCAGCTGCAGCCTCTTTACCATCAGTGGCAGCAGCAACCGCCACAAAACCACTTTGAGGACTTGCATCACAAGACACCTGTGGGAGCCAGGCTGTCACAGCATCTGCAAGAATGGCGAGCCGTTACTTAAGATATTTGGGCTCTAGAAATAATAGCCCATGGTTACTGTCGTCCTTTCCTAACGCAACCTCAAAGCAATCCACCAGAGAGACGCTCTTTGAAGTTTCCAGACCCGCTCCTACAGCAGGATGTCTTACCCCTGCTGGAGAAAGGTGCTATAGAACCAGTACCTGTAACGGAAAGGAACAAGGGATGGTACTCCCCATATTTTTTTATTCCAAAAAAAGACGGAGGGCTGAGACCCATCTTGGACTTAAGAGGCTTGAACAAGCTCCTCAGGAAGGACAAGTTCAAGATGGTCACTCTTTCTCAGATCCTTCAGGCCCTTCAACTTCAGGATTGGTTGGTGTCATTGGACCTCCAGGATGCTTATTTTCATGTGCCAATCCATCTCAAGCACAGAAAATACCTGAGATTCGTAGTTGACGATTCACACTATCAATTTCGTGTCCTGCCATTCAGGTTGACCTCCGCCCGAGGGTCTTCACCAATTTAATGGTAGTGGTGGCAGCGCACCTCAGAAGAGGGGGGGATTCACATCTACCCCTGCCTGGACGATTGGTTGATCAGAGCACGTTCTGCCGAACAAGCCCTGGATCATCTTAGTCACCTGCCACTTCCTCCACAGACTGGGCCTCTCCCTCAATTTCAAGAAGTCACAAATGACACCTTCCGAACAGCTCCAGTACGTAGGGGCTATATTAGACACATCCTAGGGAAAGAGCTCGCCTTCCAAGTCAAGGGCTCAAGACATTCTTCAGATGGTTTCCAAATTCCAAAATCTCCAGGCCTATGACTTCTTGAGGTTGCCTTATGGCAGCCTGCATTTCCCTAGTGCCAGAAGCACACCTGAGGATGAGATCCCTTCAATGGGCTTTAAAGACTGAATGGTCCCAGTTTTCATGTCAAATGACAGATATCCTTCAAATTCCGAACAAGGTTCGGCAGGATCTTCTGTGGTGGACCTGCACAGAGAACATCCTAAAAGGAGAACATTTTTGGCAACCATGGCCGGAGATTACAGTAGTGACGGACGCCTAACTCATGGGGTGGGGAGCTCATGCCAACGATCTGACAATCAGCGGTCGTTGGTCTCCATCGGAGTCCAAACTACACATCAACCTTTTTGAACTGAGGGCAATCAGACTAGCGCTGAAGGCTTTTCTGCCATCTGTCAGAGGAAAAAATGTCCTGATAATGACGGACAACACAGCAGCCATGCATTACCTAAACAAGAGGTGTAGGGTCACTACCTCTATGCAGAGAGGCAATGCGGCTCTGGTATTGGGCAATTCAAGAAGTCTCCTTAACTGCAATATAATCTAGCCAGAGAGGAGAATACGACAGCAGACGCTCTGAGCAGTCAGAGTACAGTGTCCCATGAGTGGGAACTGGCTCAGGAAGTCCTTCAGGAGCTCTTCACCCTTTTGTGAACCCCTCAGGCAGACTTGTTTGTGACCGGAATGAACCGGTTGTGCAAAAAGTATTGCTCATGGGAATGTCCCCTCAGAGGAGCCCTAGGGGACGCGTTTGTGGTGGAGTGGAACTTCCCACTGATTATACGCGTCCCCTCCGATTCCCATCATTCCTCAAGTCATCAGGAGATTGAGACGGTTCAGAAACCGCATGATCCTAACTGCCCCGGATTGGGCCAGGAGAACGTGGTACCCGGACCTTCTAGACATGTCCATCTGCCCTCTGTTACGTCTTCCTCAGAGAGAGGACCTTCTCTCACAAATGGGGGGGCCAGGTACTCCATCCAGAGGTCAGAACTCTCAACCTGCATGTTTAGTATCTGAAAGGCTGAGATACAAGGATTGGGACTTCCCAGATAACGACATGGAGGTGTTGCTTTCGGCAAGAAGGCCAGCAACAAAATCTCTGTGCCATTGGAAAAGGTTTTGCAACTGGTGCAGGGAAAAGAATGTTGATCCTTTTCTGTGTTTTGTCCTTACTCTTGTCCCTGGCACATAGAGGCCCCAATGTTGGGACCATTAAAGGTTATCTTGCAGCGCTTTCCATTTTCAAGCGCTCTTCGGATATCAATGTGTTCCCTCCTGCTCCTTTCCAAGTCACAGTTTGGGACCTTGATCTGGTTCTAAAGTTTTTAATGTGTGCCCCTTTTGAACACCTGCACACTTGACCATTAAGATTACTAACGTTGAAAACCGCTTTCCTGGCTGCTTTAACATCTGCACGAAGAGTGAGCGAATTGTAGGTACTGTCTTCTGGGCCACCCTATACTGTGTTCCACAGGGACAGAGTGGTATTGAGTGTTAAACCCTCATTTTTACCTTAGGTTGTGTCTATTTAAATCAGAAAATTATTCTGCCCACGTTCTATCCTCCACCTCATCCCCAGTAAGGAGGATGATAAATTGTACAGGCTGGACCCGAGAAGAGTTCTAAGCTTTTACATTTCTAGGCTTTCCAAGCTTAGAGTGGATAATCAACTTTTCATTGGCTACACCGGAAGGAAATTGGGTCAATGGGTGTCAAAACAAACCATATCACGTTGGATTGTGTTTTGCATTTCAGAATGCTACAGATTGGCAGGCAAAGATCCACCAGAAGGCTTAAGGGCCCGTTCTACCAGAGGCATAGCCTCTTCGACAGCCCTTCAAAGAGGTGTTCCCATAAAATCTATTTGCGAAGCAGCAACTTGGTCATCGCTGCGCACTTTTTCAAAATTCTATAGTCTGGATGCTTCCCAGTCTAAGAAGCTTGCTTTTGGTAAAGCAATGCTATATTCGGCTATAGAATATTAAAAATATACTCCCTCCTCCAGAGAGCTTTCTACACTGCTTTGGGAGCCTATATAAGATAAGGAATACGTTGGAGGACACAATCCATTAGAAGAACAAGTTACTAACCAACTGGTAACGTACTTTCGACTGGATGTTCCTCCAACGTATTCCTCATCGCCCTCCCATCCTAATCCTCTGTAGATTTTCTGGGTTATTGCCACTTCAACTCTCGCAAGGCTGACACCTGGCTACTTACACCATCTATACAACAGAGCAAGAGGGTAAAAACAGAACTGAGGCCAACGGGCGCCGTGTGTGCTACTTGTATACCTGATGACGTCACTCTCGACAGAGGCCTTCGAGGGACTTCGACTAGACGACATCGACGCACGGAACCCTCTGCCGAGAAAAAATGTCCGAAGCAGCTAATGTTGGATGGAATGGATCTAAGATGAGAAATACGTTGGAGGAACATCCAGTGGAAAGAACGTTAGTAACTTGTTCATTTCTGCCCATATTTGCTGCCCATTCTGTTTGGGCTACTTGCTGAATTTTCTAC
Source organism: Ambystoma mexicanum (assembly GCF_040938575.1). Taxonomy (NCBI): domain Eukaryota; kingdom Metazoa; phylum Chordata; class Amphibia; order Caudata; family Ambystomatidae; genus Ambystoma; species Ambystoma mexicanum. The sequence continues at coordinate 981,969,630 of NC_090928.1, read as the reverse complement.
GGCTTTACTCAACAGTGTTAGTATCTTTTTCTAGAGTAAACCTGCTCCCTATATTAGTAGAATGCCTCTCGTAGTCTTGTTGCCTATAGAAGGATCAAGGCTTTTAAAGTAACAAATTGTTTCTCTAGAAGGAGATTCATCTAATCATGACTTCATTGCCTGCCCCAGAAGCGGGAGCTACCTTGCTGCAGGTGCCCTTGCCCTCCTTTGCGACTGCTGGAGCAGATGTATCTTCCCCTGTAAAGACGCAGCAAATACTTTAGTTCCATCTCCATCATGAAACTCCAGGGTCTCAAACTCCTGTTTACTAACTGCATCACTGAACTTTCAACCCGAAGACTGTTCTGCCCCCCCCACCCCCTCTGGTGTGGTCCCGAAGACCAAATTCAATTTCTTATTCCTGTGGATTCTCTAGGCGCTGACCTCATCATTTGAAGCCTAAGCTAGTGGACTTTACAAGGGCCAAGCGTCTTCGGTGAAAACCAGACTCCACTCTGAAGACCCAACCCCTACTTCCAGTGCTGCTGATTTGGCAGAGGCGATTGAAGAAGTCCCTTCATTCGCCCAGAGTTCTGCTGGTCCCCTCTGCACTGGTACACTGCCACTGAAGCCTTAGTGGGTCTGGAATGTGCTCCACACCTGCCCTGGCACTGTCTCCTGGGCTCTGGCATTCATCTGTTTCCTCTGTGATTGCTCAAGGTCTTCCTCAATCTTGAACCTCATTTGGGGAATCCCCTCTCCAGATGTAAAGGTCTTCCACCCTTCCGATGTTACTGAAACATTGAGAATACAATTGTTCTTTCCACAAAGGTGAGACCTTTAACCACACCCAGCACAGCTTTTCTGCAATCCTTTGTCCCACTGACTTCCTTATGGGACTGCCTTTTCTCCTTCCTTTCTAGACTGGTCGACAATGATTTACTTCCTTTTAAAAAGTTCTCTTTTTCCTAGGAATATACATTTCCCAAACATCTAACAACTTTGCAAGAATTGAAACAATCATTGCTTACTGTATTGCATGTGAATGTAGAGCTTTTTCTTTTGCTTCAACTACATAAACATTGTTTTTCAAAATCTATACTGTGTGGACAATCGTATTGCTAATCTCCTGACAGTGAGACCTGGGTTGCTGTGCCACACTACCTCATGGAATGCCTGGTATACTTGAAGCAATCCCTGTGAATCAAATGAGGTGGATGTACCTGGGCAACCATGCCTAAGGTAAATCCTACTAAAAGTGGTTCTTGGTGGTCGGATCCTTTTTTTTTTTTATTATTATAAAAGTGAATACCAGATGTATACTAATAAGGGACCTGTATTTAAGATAAAGGAAAAAAGTGTTACCTGAGGATTAAAACTGTTAAGAAGGGAGGTGTTTGCTAGTGAGACCTTCAACAGATTGAAAGTTGAAAAATTAAGAACTGTGTAAAATAAGGGACCTCTAGTCCGCAGGCACACAGTCTGAGCTCATGGTGCATTGTCTTCAATATCCAGATGTTTTTCATGTTGAAGGAAAACTCTGAATTTGCCTCTTCACCATCTGGCCCCAAAACCCTTTATACCTTTACCAATAAAGATGTCCCGAGACTGCAGGAAATTGAGTTGAACTTGAAGACTAACAAAAGAGCCCAGCAGGAAAAGGGCAGAGTTGTGGAGTTGAAGCTAGAACTGTAGCATTACATTGTATTGTATTGTAATTGTCATTTGTACAGCACCTTTTCCCATTTGTATGGCCTTAAAGCGCTTTGTGGTGGGAACGCCCTCGGAGACCCAAGTCCAGGTATGGGAAATGTTCGAAGAGACTTTATGATGCATGTGTGCATTTGGCCAAAATGAAGACTTGGGAGGGCTGGCTAGGCTCCAGTAAATAGCCAAAGAGGTCAGGTATGTGGACGGGTTCTGAGGGTGGTCCTGACATACATGTGTACCCAGATAGACCGAATTTGTCATAGATTGTTGCTGTATTCTAATGGCAGAGGTGTTTGGGTAAGTCTGGTGGGTGTTTCAGTGCACATTTTATGTGACCCGTGCAGGCCTAGGGCACAGTGAGCGCTGCAGGTCTGCAGAGCGTGCTGCCCGATCCATGTCTACTACGTACTACGCATCGCATCTACGTATGACTACACTTCACTTAAAACCTGTTTGCTGGAGCCTCTGCGGCAAAGCCTGCGCAGGCCAAGGGCGCATTGTTGAACCTGTAACTCAAGAACCTCCACACAAGTCCACCAAGCCTCCAGGGTCACATGTTACACTTGGTCCACAGGTTAGCGATTTGGTGCATCCGCCTGCCCTGCACCAGGCCGCTCCCCCAATGCATTGCTGGGCCACCCCCGACAATCCCCTCAATTAACCCGACTCCTACAGCTCCACTGATCCTTATGAGGAACAGCTTCCTCAGATTGCTCACACGGCTCATCCTGTGCGTCCCACACTACGCTCCTCAGCCATTCTGCCCAACACAAATGTGCACGCCTGCCAGACCAACTCACAAGCCCATCAACTGCGCCTTAACGCCAGATCAGTCCTGGCCCACGCAACTGAAATCCATTACCTTATAACTTCCAACAGCCTCAACCTACTTTGTATAACTGAAACCTGGCTTCACCCTGCTGTGGGCCCAGCCCTTTCCATAGCCATTCCTCCAGGTTACGCCATCCCAAGATGTTACAGATCCTCTAAAACAGGAGACGGCGTTGCTCTAGTTTTCAAATGCACCCTCACCATCAGAACATTAATGCCACCGTTAACTACGGATCCCTACTCGCCAAGCTCCCCACGTCGCCTACCAATTCCATCACCATCCTTATCTACCGCCCTCTTTGCCCCAGCCTCGCCTTAGAGGACAACATACCACATTCTCCTCCATTAAGCCCAACTCAAAAATCGTAATCCTTGCGGACCTCAACCTAGGCCTCAACGACAACGCAGACACCCTGGCCACCATTGTAAAGATCTGAAGCAAAAATTAGATCTACAGTATTGCCCCCTTGATGGGTAGGGCATGTTACTAATTGGGGCAGGGCAGATCTTTCATGGCCATTAGAAGGCGGCTTGCTGATAGATCTGAGGGATCATTGGGTTTCAAATTAAAGTTGCCAAGTACCCAAATATTCACAAAGCAGAGTTGTAAGTCTGCCATGAGTTCGGGAAAACCATCAGAGAACTCTTGAATCTTGGGCAGGACGACGATGGACATACAAAATGTGGATAGACATGGAGGGAGTCAAAACAAAGCGTGCAAGAAGGGTTCTCCATTTAGTTATGGATAAGTGGCATTATAGTCACAGATAGTATTGCTAAAATATTTAAATCCAGCCTAACACCAGGATGACTAGCTTCCCGGTCAACATGAAGAATTTACAAATTTAAATGTAGAGTTTGATCCACTGAGGGTTCATATGAATCGCCAGGTCTGTTATTCATGAGGTCTGGCAGGTATTCAGTCAAAAGATTGTTCCAACGTGCAGAGTGCGCCACCAAAGAACAAGCATTCATTAAGAAACACTTTAAGGAAGAGGATGGAGGAGGAGCCACAGCTTTGCTGGGCTCTATCAGTAATAAAGCCCAGCAGAAATAAGGTCAAAGAGAGGCAAACTAAAGTAACCTCTCCGGTGGGAAGTGATGTTTTCTGGCCATGTGTGGGATATCACTCAGCCAGGGATTGGAGCCCTGCCGCCCTGGTGAGCCACGCATGAGCACAGAGAAACTTTACTTTAGCGCACTGCAGACCTGCTCGCTGCGCTAGAGAAAGCAGAGATAAAGAAAATACGTGCTGTGTGAGGTGCAGGAAAGTAAAGTTAAAAGGCAAAGGAAATCACAGCTCACAAACAATTTAGGTCGCTATATTTAGTGACAATATACCTACTTTACCACCTTACGCGATAAACAGGAGCTAATAAGCACACCCAAATATCTTCATTCACGAATTCTACCGGGGTATCACTTATTTTCCATGTGCATTTCTGCAAGATCTTGTTAAGTCCACCAATAGCCATTATTTTAGTTTGATACATTTACAGATCATCGATTAGTCTTACAACAATCCACAAGTGCATCAATATTGCGCTGCAGTCGGATAGGTGTTTTGTCGAATAGTATGGTGTCATCCATATAGGAGAGCAGGGCAGCATACCAATGCTAAAGCAAAGGGGGGGGGTGTGGGTGAGTTCCTACAGCTGGCAAGACCTTCGCCCATATCGGCTACATCCAGGTTATAAAGCAATGGTGGCCAGTTGGCCATGTTAAATTACGATGTGAAAATACAACTATTCAAGCTAAGCGCCTACGACAAGCTAACATACCCTGAACCTCTGATGGTTGGAACACATTGTTGATCAATCCAATCTGTATACTGGACACTATACGGTAGCATCCCTGGATGCAATCAAAACATTTGATTTTGTCTATTGGGAGTGGATTATTGCAACACTACGGGACTTTGGGTTTGGAGAGAACTTTGTTTTTTGAGTAAAATTACTTTACACCTTCCCCACAGCCAGAGTAAAATCACATAAGCACATTTCAACACATTGGAATGTACAACGCGGAACACACCAGGGGTGTCCGCTCTCGCCTATTGCTATTTCTGATGCTTGTGAATCTGCTTAGAATCGCATGCTGTGCATAGTCCGACATCTAATGGTAATCCTGTAGTATTGCATCTTGTCTTTCGAGGATCGAAAGGGGACGTCAATATGGGCGTGCTTGTAACACTATCCCTAACGTGACGTGTAGTGTACCCAAAATACCTCACGCGTCGAGGTCCCTCAAATTGTTTTTTCCGCCCAGCTAGATGGTCACCTTATGCAGAGCTCGACTATTGCTAAGTTTTATACTTCTTTGTCTACGACCTCCGGTCGTTTAATATTCATCAACCCTTCACCGACTACTTCAGAACCAATGCCGAAGAACACTGAAGACAACTGCAGATTTCGGCAGCTGGTGCTCCGGTCGACCGCGTGGCCTCAGCCCTCCGGCCAGGTCTACAGAATAGGGAGAGTGAGGCCTGGGGTTCTGTTTCTTTTCAAGAATGCATTTCCTTCTCCCCTCTTTTTCCTTCTGGTTTCGCGGTCACTATTAACCTGAGCTATGGACAGGACTCCTTTTAAATTTTGCTTGTCTTGCAACAGCAAATATCCATGGAAGGACACACACCTGAGGTGTAATAAGTGCCTACCTCTATCACAACGAGTAGTTGTGCAGGTCCTGCAACGTTTACGTCTGAAGACAATAAAAGAACACCGAGTAAAATGGTGCGAGGCCTATGCCATGCAGCAGGCCGAGAGTAGTACCCCGTCAGCGCAGTACCCTTGAGCGATGAGGATGTAAGCGACAGCCATGGCTCTGATGCGGTGGCCATTGACCTCTCTGCGGAACAGCCACGTTCCAAGATGTCCGTCCTCGACAGGCAGGCCACCACATCTGGTATGGGGAGATGCATCCCGGCAACAAGGACAAGCACACACCATGTAGAGCTAAACACAAAATCCCCAGGGCCACCTTGACGGAGTCTGGAAAGCAACATACGCCAACAGGTACGCCAAAACTTTTGACAGAACCCGCCGATACCCATCAACTGCCACCCTCCCTGCATCCATCCCTACGGCATGCGTCTGGGCATACAAGTCAGAAGGGCGTCGGCACTAAATATCATAAAAGCACTGACATGCCTCAGAAGAGCACGTCGGCGCCAAAGGTTTCAGCTGTGCTGAAAACCATGACGAAGCCGTTAGACCCTGTCAAAATCACTCCCAGATATGCCAGAGATCTGCAAGAGCCTCACAAACATTATCTCGGCGGCAAATAGGCCTAAAGACACATTGAAGGACATGGCCAGACGTCGAGAGGGTCGAGAAGAATATTTGGAGGGTTCCCAACCCTTGTCACACTGGCAGATTAATCGCCACCATCCACTAGCTGAGAAGTCTTGAACACCTAGAGACCGAAGTCCTCAAGAAGAGTCCTTTCCCCCTCCAGACCCCTCTGGTTCATCGTTATAGACCAGAGATAGGTTTGAGGGGTACATGAACAAACTTTCTAAGTTTGTGGATTTTTCTGAAAAATGTATAGCCCCTAAAAGGCCAAGAGCCGAAGATTCCTACCCTACTTTGCCCAAAGTTCAAAGAACTTCCAGTCAGTTTTCCTCATGTTTGACCTAACTGAACCAGAGGAGATCCATCAAGACCCCTATGATCAGGGAGAGAATCCCTTTGATGAGACATTCGACCAGTTTCCAGATTGGGGTGATGAACAACCGGTAGGTGAGGCACCATGGCTGTCACCATCCACTACCCCAGATCCAGACACACTGTATAGATACTCCCTCTCCCCCAAAGGCAAACCTCACCTATCGATGACCAGGTGGCATTCACTGCTATCCTTAAGAAAGCAGCTGAACATTTCCAGATTGCCACTCAAGAGGTGGTACAAGACACTGATTTTGTAGAGGATATTTTAAAAGAAAAACACCGCTCTAGTCAAGCCATACCCCCCTCTTTATTGACACCATCTGAAACAAGAGCTGTAAACTCACGGGTCGAAGCTTTTCCGCTCCTCCAACAGACCTGCTATATATCCGGGTACATGCCACTCCCTACTCCCTAGTGGTTACAGCAACTAGGAAGAGAGCAGGAGTGCCCTTGTCTACGGCTGAGGCACTGCCAGACAAGGATTGCAAGAGGTTATATGCCCTTGGGGAGCACATTACAACATCGGCAGCCTACTCCACTAGGGTAGCTAACAACACCACATTGCTTGCTAGTTACAGCGATGTCCGGTGGAATTTGCTCCAGGAGGGCCTGCAAGAAGTCCCAGAGCCAACACGATCACGCCTGCTGGCGGTGGTGTCGGAGTGGAGGCAGGTAAATCGGAACGTCCTCAAAAACACCCTGGATGCTGCAGAAACAACGGGACGGATACTGGCCCAAGGTACCTTGCTAAAAAGGCACACATGACTAAAAAACTCAGGATTTAAACCCAGGCATCCCTCATTAACAAGCAGGTAGAAAAAACAAACTTGTTTGGAAAGGTGGTGGATGAGGCTTTAGAGACAGCAAAAAAAGGAACATACAACCTTAGTCTCTAAACCAGATTACACAAAGACCCCATCAGCAGCGAGGGCTAACTCTCGCCACTCCTTTTCGGGGACAATCCTTCCCACGTTCCCTCCACTCAGTACGTAACAGGAAATACATCATTGTCCTCAGGACAAGGGGCAACTCCCACAAGCCAATATCAGCAAAGAGGGCAGCGCTGCGGCAAAGGAAGGGGTGGAAGCTCCACCCCAAGGGGCTCCCCGATCTCAAATCAAAAATGACTTGCCGGTTCGGGTCCCCTTAATGCCTACCCGGTCGGGGGACAGATAACATTCTTTCATGCATGGGAGGGGATTACCACAGACCAGTGGTTGCTTAAGACCGTCACCCACGGTTTCTGTACAGAGTTCAGCCGACCATCTCAGTACTGACCCCCAACGAACAGGCGCTTATCGCCAGAACATCTGAAGATCCTACTGCAAGAGGTCGAGATCCTGCAAGAAAATGGTGCGATCGAAGTCGTCCCCGTTCTACAGGTAAACAACAATATATATTCAGTGTACTTTCTTGTACCCAAAAAGGATCTCACCATGCGCCCTGAGCTAGACTTGCACCCAGCGAACTAATTTGTCAAAATGTTCTGAATGACAATCTTGCAAGAGGTAATCCCTCTACTAACACAGGGGAATGACATGGCCACTCTGGACATGAAAGATGCATACTTTCATGTTTCAATGCTGCCAGCGCACAGAAAATACCTAAGGTTCATGATAGAGGACAAATGCTATCAGTTCAAGGTCCTTCCCTTCGGAATTGCCTCAGCCCCAAGGGTGTTTACAAAGGTGCTGGCAGCAGTTGCGGCTCACCTGCCCAGGCAGTCCATTCCAGTCTTTGCTTACCTCGACAACTGGCTAATAACAGGGGATTCGTACGGAACATGCTCATCAAACACCCAAAAGACGGTAGATCTACTCTTCAGTCTGGGTTTCTCAATAAACGAGAAAAAGTCTAGCCTAGACCCCAGCCAGGTCAAACAATTTTTGGGGGCTCTAATTTCGGACAGAAGACGGCCTCATCTTCCCCTCTGACGAGGGTTCAAAACATGCTGTTTCAGATACCTCACTATCTAGCCAGTTGTGAGGTGCTGTACGCAGAGCTATGCGACTGTTAGGGATGATGTCCTCTGTAAAGACTGGAGGGAGGTTATCTGTGCTCCTGCTCTCTATATAGCAGAGTCGAAGCACAGAGCACCCCAGACAAGATTCTTTAGTGTTGGTAGCAATGGACGAGCAATCAAGGCTTAGCTCTCAGGGGGTGATGCGGGCTGGTTCCTAAGTAAACTCTAGTCCCCAAGCACCCACAAAGCAATGTCCACACACTGCTAGTGAAACAGTCTTTATATAAATAAGGTTCAAAGTTACATACACAATCACAATAACACACTTTGTACTCTGGCAATACTGTAATGGCAAATATATACAGGTCTATGTGGTACCACTCTTAGCATTTCAAAAGGAATTGATAGCTAATCATTCAAAAATGGCAGAGGAATCAACGGTAGACCACAGAAAGAAAGCAAGTTAAATCAGTCCAATTATGTTCAATATAGTCTTCATTCCTCGTAAAAGGTTCCACAACGCCAAAGTACCTTATTTCGTAGAGTTCTTCAATGAGTCGTCAACGGGCACTTCTTGAGTGCACTCCCTTTAAGGCAGGAGCCACGGGTCATCGAGACTCTGTGAAGAAAAGGGTGAACACTGTTGCGGCAGTAGCTTCGGTTCTTGCTGTGCTAGTTGATGATCGGTCGAAAACGTCCTTCAAGCCGGGGCGTGCAGTGTACCTCGACGACGAGAGTTTGTTGCTGCAAAGAGTCAATGAAGAACTTTGGCCCAGCAAGGGAGTCGGGTCATCAGCATCTCTGGTCTTTGGGTGGCGGTAAACCCACCGGTGGATTCTCCTCGGTCGTCGGCAGCCCTGACTTTCTCCAGCAGGACAAAGTGGTCGTCGACGCTGAGCAAGGGAGTCCTTGTTTCTAATTTTCTTAGGCAATGGAGCGTTGCGACTCCCGTCGACGAGACTTGTCATCGACGGTGATGGACTTCGTGATTCCGCAGCGGTCCCTGTCTCTGGTCAGCAGCCTTTCAAGGACCAACTTCCAGGGAGCCTTGGCGAATGTTGGCTTGTGCACGATGGTACCTCGTGGCTCGGGAAGAGGTCTCCTAGCCAGGTCCTCTCTTGGATAATTTCCTTGACAGTCACGCAGCTTTCAGATTAGCGAAGGACAACCGCAGCAGTTCTTCTTCTTCTTCCAGTGGGCTTCAAGGTTAAGCATCAAGTATCGACTTTAGCTTCTGAACGATTTCCATTAGTGAGAGGTCCCCAGATATACGGTTTCGTCTCTCATTCACTCTGCTGGGTCGCACTCAGGCAACCAATCATTCAGAAGGGTTTCTATGCAGGCAGCCAGCCAATGGGGCTCATAGTGCATTCAGGCCATTCTCCTCCCTCCAGACACTCACAACAATGAATGTGTATTGGGACAAGTACCCAGCCATTCAGCACTCCACACTGCATTCATCCCAGTTTCGGGCAGGGCTGTCTCATTCATTGTGTTACATACCAGAAACCAGACACCCATAACATGAAGTGCATATTTGGCACACACTCCATTCACCCAGGTCCCACCGCAAGGGTGTACCCACAACATATAGTCATTGAGAAGGCTCCAGCCAGTCTGGCCTGGACTTCCCCACAATACCATATATGGAACTTCCACCCAACAGCCAGTCATGGGGAAGGGACAGAGTCAGGGCTTCCCAGGACTTTGGTAAAAACAAGGTAACAGGCAATAGTAAGCAAGAGGCAACAAGGGGCATCTTGTCTCCTATCAGGAATCAACTGATTCCAGTGGCAGGGCCTGGGCATCCCAGAATGGAGGCTACTCGGAGCACTTGTCAAATTCAGCATTGAGCTGCCACCAGCCCATACACTGCTCTGTGGGCCACACACAGGTGCCCATAAACATAGATTAGGGCACAGGGTTGTACCCCCCCACCCATGGGTGCCATAAGGGTATCCCAAGGGTCTGTACACCAAACCAAAAAGAGAAAGAGCTGCACTGCCAGGAGTCCCACATGAACTCCTGGGCAGAAAACAATACAGAACACACATGAAAAAGCACTACAGAACAAGGACAGGGAGGCCCTGTCCCTCCAATGCATTTCCAGCATCACAGCCTCCTGCATTTACTTAGTCCCACACGTACATTTGAGCCAGCGCCCCATGCAAGAGTTGCTCAACAGCCAATGGTGTCAGGCCAGCGGACAATGGGACGATCTAGTGGTTGTCTCGATAGCCCTCGTTATCTCTCTGCAATGGTGAAAACCTCTTGAAGGGCAAAACCTTCACCACCCCCTCAGTAGAAGCCACTCACTACGGACGCATCCCTGACTGGGTAGGGGGCACACCTCCATCACACGGCGCACATCGTTTGGTCCCCTGCAGTAGCATCCAAACACACAAACCTTTTGGTGTTCAAATCCCTAAAGGCTTTCTAAACACAACTACAGGGGAAGACGGTACTGGTCCTCATGGACAGCACCACGGCCATGTATTACCTGAACAAACAGGGGGGCACACACTCTCCAGGGCTATCCAAACTGTCCCAGAACATTTGGAAGTGGGCTTTTAAACACGAGATGTTCCTCCTGTCTCAACACGTTCCAGGGGAACTCAATCTTCTGGCAGACATGCTCAGCAGAGACTTTCCTCTGCCCACAGAGTATGAATGGTAATTACACGAAGACATTGTCTCCAAAGTCTTCGCGGAATGCTGGAGAATGCACAATGCCCAGATTATGCCTCAAGGTACACAAGAACCGCTCCAAGGAGAACGGTCTCTGGATAACATGGTCAGGGAAATTGTTCTACGTTCCTCCCATCCCCCCCACCCCCCGACTCCCCTACTCAGCAAGGGTGCACAAGATGCACCAGGAACCAGTCATGATGATTCTGGTGGCCCTGCCAACCCTGGTTCTCCCATCTGATGGCGATGTCCATCTCTCCTCTGATGAAGCTACCTTGCCCATGCAACATGCTCTCACAAGACAGGGGGGGACGCTCCATCCATGCCCGCCAACTCTCAACTTAGTGGCCCAGACATTGCTATTCCAATAAATGGCAACTCTTCCTTATTTGGTGTCATTCTAAGGGCATCAATCCCAAAGATTGCTCACCAACACCTTCTCCTTGACTCAGGGCTGGTTTTTAATTCCCTGAAGGTACACCTAGCTGCACTTTCAGCTTATACTGCGTCCCAGAAAAAGGTGTTGGGGGGCAGGACTGGGAAGATCCCAGTCATCAAGGCATTTATGGAAGGGGTTAAAAGACTTCATCCCCCCTATCTCTAACCCAGCTCCCGGATTGTACCTAAATATGTTATTAACTAGACTAATGGGATCTCCTTTTGAACCTATGCTTAAGGCTAGCTCTCACGACCGCCTGCCCAGTGGCAGTCACCGCAATAAGAAGAGTTAGTAAACTATAGGCCCTTTCAGTTCAAGACCCATTTGTCACAATTCCCAAAGACGAGGTGGTTCTGCGCACCCACCCATGGTTTGCGCCTACATTTATTTCAGAGTTCCATGTGAAGCAGTCAATAGAACTACCCACCTTCTTCAGAACCCCGTAAAGTGGCAGGAAGAAGCCTACACATACTTAATGTGTGCAGAGCAGTCATATATTATCTGGGAAAGACTAAACCACTAAGGTAAACTAGTTTTTGATTTCAGTGGCGGCTGGTACAGAAGGGGACCCTGCCTCTAAATAGGCCATCTCAAAGTGGATTGTAAAATACATCACTCTGCTACACTCTTGCCAAGAGAGACCTGCCCTTCAAGCCTAGAGCACACTACTCTGGGCACTGGGGCTTCCATAGCGTTCATTGCAAATGTTCCTCTCAAGCCCATTTGCAAAGCAGCAACCTGGAGTTCTATACACACCTTTACAAAACACTACTGCCTAGATACTCACTCTAGTTCTGAGTCTCGGGTGGGACAAGCGGTACCGAGACATCTTTTACTACTGTTCCTTCTCACATCCCACCACCAACTCTGGGTACTGCTTGCTAGTCTATGCTCAGCATGTGATTCTAAGCAGATTCACAAGCATCAGAAGGCATGCATTACTTACCGTAATGGCATTTCTGATGATTGCATCTGCTTAGATTCACATGTGCCCACACTTCCTCCCCGCTCAGAGGAGAAGGAGCATATAAATCTTACTACTTTCTCTCCATCTGTACTCGCTCACGATAGTCGGAAGGCTCCCTCACAGCAGAAAAAACGCAACCAGAGGGACCTCGGCGCGTGAGGGATTTTGGTTACGGGGATAGTGTTACAAGCACACTCATGTCGACGTCCCCGTTCCATCCTCGAAAGATAAGATGCAATACACGGCGATTACCACTAGATGTAGGACTATATGCACAGCATGTGAATCTAAGCAGATACAATCATCAGAAATGCTATTACAGTAAGTAATGCATGTCATATACACTAGCCTTGGAACCATCAGCTGTATACTCAAGAAAAGAATACTCTGATGCCGGCATTGCAATATGGGGCACCCAGCATCTCATATACAGATGTTGTTCTACTCTACTTGTGTGAAACCCACCACATGTCTCCGGAGGATAGCTCAGTGGCAACGTGCTCGCCTTGGAAGCAAGAAGACACAGAGCAACACAGGTTCGATCCCAGGGTCCGCGCTTAGAAACCTCTGGGTATTAAGCACGTTATAAATAACCTATCATATCATATCACAACTTACCTGTAATATTGGATGTGTTGGATGATTTTGCCAGGTTATCTGGGATTTCTTTCACCAGACATAAATCCTGCCTCTTTCCCCTGGGGAGACTCCGAAGTCTGCACTGCCTGATCTAGGGCTAGCCTGGGAGACACTCCTTTTAAATACCTCAGCATTCGGATCACCCATATGCCTGAAGACACGCATGCATCCAACACACTCAAGACAGTCAACGGAATGAAGAGGTCCATGAGCATTTAGTCCAAGTTGCCACTTTCTCTTATGGGTAGGATCGCTAAAACTAAAATGATTGTTCTACCAAGGTTATTATACACCTTCACGAATGTCCATTATTGCATTGAAACCGCATTTTTCCGATCCCTGGACACCCTTATTAGGGGCCAGAGACGACCGACTGGCACTTGGGGTGTTGTGCTTGCCTTATTGGGATGGTTGAGCGCAGTTGCTCAAGCTTTATTATCTGGCTGCCCAACTAGGTTTTGTTGTGAAATGGCTATCAGATGATCCTACATCTGAATCAGAGTTACTTCGACCGTTGATGCGACCAGCATGGCTGAAGGAGCTCCTTTGGCTTATGGACAGCTGTATGAGTTCCTAACCTTTGCTTGTGAAAGTGGGTAGGCAGATATGGTCCAGGGTTTTGAGAACTTAAGATGCGGCACCCATATTCCCCTAATGTTCCAATTGCTGCGGTTGTGTGTACGAGCGAGGAAAACCTGGGTGCTGCACGGCGCTGGGAGGAATTGGGTATATCTACCTGGGGTGACTTGTATGCCAATGGTAGATTCAGAGATCTGGAGATCCTACAGCAACAAGACGTCCTCCCCAGGGGACAATTCTTGTGGTATATGAAAGTGGCGTAAGTAGCACGATCCAAATAGGCCAAGTGGCCGGTTGAGCCAGAGGTGACTAAATGACTGGCCCTGATTTACAATGTGTCTATATTGTATGAATGCCTGCTGAGTTAGACTAGTGGTAGAAACCCCAAACTGAAAGCACAGTGGGTGGCTGATATAAATTCAGGGATCACTGAACAATGGGACCCAGCGCTAAGCTTTGTGAAAAATGTCTCATAGTGCTAGGTTTAGACTGCTTCAAATCAGCATGCTCCATCACACTTACATGACCCCTAGAAGAGTGACTAAATCCAATGTTAACGCAACGCCTACTTGCCCTTGGTGTAAAGGAGACACTGCTGATCTAATACATATGTTTTGGACATGTATAAAAGCTCAGGGTTCCTGGTACCGGATTGAACAAGCTTGCGCAAGAGCTGGCATCTCCAGATACCACTGGAACCCACTTGAATGCTTGTTGGGGATTTATTCTAGTGCAAGCAAACATCAGCATGTTTTTAAATTCATGGACCTTGCCTGCATATTAGAGAAAAGACACTTGGTCATGTCCTGGAGGCTAGACATGGGTCCACAATTTGAACAATGGTATAAAGAGTTTGAAACCTGGTTGAGGCAGAACCAAAAATGTGGCTTGAGGCAACGCAAGGTCCTGACTACTTTGTAGCTACCACCTTTATTTATTTATGGGCCACTTATATAGCACCTATACACTTAACAAGCGTTTCAAAGGCTCCAACGCAGGGAGACTGAGTAGTTTAACAATTGACATTCTAATAGGCATTGGAACATTGAGAATGGGCAAGTGCTATGCATTTAGAGGTACAACATTGAACAAGGTGGAATACAAACTGTTTACAACATATGCCATAATTATTGTACATGCCTGACGGTCGTTTCAGTAATGCAAGAGCTATTCATAAAGAAAGGAGGGGGGAGGGGTAAGACGACACAGCAATAAGTGCATGAGCTATGTAGTAGGAGGGGAGGGGAGTGAGATGGGTGGCAGGGAGAGGCACAAGACACACACACACACACACAAACAAAAGTGGCTGCATATGTAAAGTTAAGAGAAATTGAAATTAAGCGAGCTGCCAACTCGCAAGTAAATCTGCAGGGCCATGATCGTAGGGTCAGTCTGCCTCCAAAGTCCAGGTGGCTTCATCATGGTATGTTGTCTGGGTGAAAAGGGGGGGAGGAGGGCAGCCGGTCCAGGCTGAGACAGGGTCTGCAGTGACACTTATGAGGGCCACCGTTCGCCTGCCGGCTACCATGGCAGCAGCCTTTGTTTACTATGGCAGACATTCATTTCAGCCTCCAAGCAGAGATCAGGACATAGACAGGCAAAGGCGGCCATGATGGAGATGGCCTCACCGTGCCTCGTGGAGGTTCAAGGCTAAGACACAATTTGACCGCTCGACCAAACGTTGGGCCCACCACGCCAGGCACCTCGAGACCATGGAAGCGGAGCGCAAGGAGGTGTCCAAAGATGCCCAAGCGCAAGTCCCCGACCTCCGAAGACTATCCTGCAGGGCAGTTATGGGGAGCACACCCGGCGACACGAGCGCTACCCACACCACTTCCACACCTAAACACTCGAAGTCCAACCGAGACTCAACGCGCGTGTCGAGTTCACGGAAAGAGGCACGCAGAGAGCGGTCCACCGAATCAGTGTCCTCTGGGCGTTCTCGGTCAAGATCGCCACACGACACCAGGCAATCGTCCACAGTTGCCAAAGCTGCCTCACTCACCAAAGTCATGGAGGTACGCTCGTCAGAAGACAAAACCGACTGCCAGCCCCAGGCTGCACACCAGGGGTCTGCTCCGGAAGACCGTTCGGCGGCTGCTTCCGAATCCTGACGTCCTCACTCAAAGGAAAGGGACACTACACCCGAATCTCCACGCCAGGTGTCGAAAAGCACTGAGAAGGTGAAAACATCAGGGAAACACTCTTCTTCTCACAGGGAAGGGGGTAAACAACAGAAGAAACCATCTCACACTTCTTCTGCACCACAGTTACATAAAGACAGTTCTAAGTCTTCAGTTAAGCATCTAGCCAAGAGCCCTGTACAAGCCCATAGGTCCAGTCAAGTTATAGAAGGGGAAAACCTCTCAAGAAAGGGTCATTCCCAGCTCCAAGAAATGGACCAGTGAGGATATAGACAGGGTTCTGACTAGAATGTCCTCCCTAGCAGACTTCTGGGTTCTTGGAGTAGAACACTTCCTCACCTATACCCCTGACGGTGCTACTCCCTCAGGATCTAGGGACCCGCAGCCCCCTGGAAGAAACCTCGGTTTGAGACTCCCAACACAAGGTCTGTCTTCAGACCCTTTTTACATCCAGCCTTACACCCAGTATAGCGAGGATCCACTACAGGAAGAGGATCCAGACTTAGTAACGTTGGACAACCAAACTGGGGTGGACTATTATGGGGACGACGAGGACCAAGATGAGGAGGAAGATGACCCAGAAGTCTACAGAATAGACTCCCCTGTAAGCAAAGAACCTCAAGTTACTGACTCTCCAGTCGACAACCAGCCCTTCCTAAATGAGGTCTCGACTAGAGCGGCAGAGCACTTCCGCATAGACACTCAGGGAGCACAGGAGGAGAGGAACTTTCCTGAGGAACTAGTGGGAGAAAAGAAACCCATTTCCCAAGCCATTCCAATTCTCAAGTCCATCCAACGGAGAATTGACCCTTCCCTTCTCACTCCTAACCTCACCAGGGCAGTAAACCCCAGAATCAAGAAATTGTTCAGGGCAGCCCAATCAGACCTGCTTTACATAAGGGGTCAACTGAAGCCTGACTCCCTGGTAGTTACTAACACCCGGAAGAGGGCGGGGACACCTCTCATCATCTGAGACCCCCCACCCCCCTGACAAGGAGAGCAAGAAAATGTACGGGTTGGGAAGGAAGGTAGCCTCCACTTCAGCTTACCAGGCAAGGATTGCCAACTCCACCACTCTGCTGGCTAGTTACAACTACCACCAGTGGGAGCAGGTAGCTGCCCTCATTGACTCCGCACCGGAACCATTAAAGGGCCAGTTGGCCCAGGTCGCGTCGGAGGGGAGAGCCGTGTCCGGTTGCATACTTAAGGCAACATTTGATGCCGCAGGTAACGCGGGCAGGTTAATAGCAGAGAGCACTGTCATTAAGAGGCATGCTTGGTTAAGACAGTCAGGGTTTAAACCCGAGACACAAGCATCCTTAATCAACATGCCAGTGGAACCTAATCTACTGTTTGGCAAAGCGGTAGAGGACGCATTAAAGACTGCCAAAGACGAGTATGATACTCTGAAATCCCTGGGACAGTTGACCAACAAGCCCCCTAATCAAAGAGGCAATGGTAATTTTCGTCGCCCACGCAGCCAAAATTCACAAAGGGGCTCCAATTCTACACAGGGGCAGTGTACATCATGGGGTAATAACCAGCAGACTACCCAAAGTTACGGCCGAGGAAACGAGAGGGGCCATGGTAAGGCCCCAGCAGAGGCGGCACGCCTCCCGCAAAACAGTGACGCTGCGCTCAAGGTCCCTTCTCACGCATCCTCAGTAGGGGGGCGCATTTCCAACTTCACCCAAGCTTGGGAAGGGATCACATCAGACAGATGGGTGCTGTCCACAGTGTCCGCAGGAAACTGCATAGAACTGCTCGAGCGTCCCCGAAACCACCCTCCACGTCAAAAGGTGCATTCCTTGGACCACCAAAAGATCCTCCTCGAGGAGATCATCAATCTTCGAGCAAAGGACACGATAGAACTCGTCCCGGGCAACCAGGTAAACAAGGGTATTTATTCAACTTACTTCCTTGTGCCAAAAAAAGATTTGACAATCCGCCCAGTATTAGACTTACGGCCTGCAAACAAGTATGTCAAGGCCCAAATGTTTTGCATGACTACTCTCCAAGAGGTAATCCCCCTCCTAAAAAAGGGGGATTACATAGCAACATTGGATATGAAAGATGCCTATTTTCATATTTCCATGTTCCCAGTACACAGAAGATTCTTGCGTTTCAAGGTGGACAGCACTACCATTTCAAGGTACTGCCCTTCGGCATAGCCTCGGCTGCAAGGGTATTCAACAAGGTACTGGCACACCTGCGCAGGGAGGCAATCCCGGTGTACCCTTACCTGGACGACTGGCACATCACGGGGGAGACCCCAGTAATTTGCAGGTCAAACATTCAAAGAACGATTGACCTCCTCTTTGAATTGGGTTTCTCCATAAACGAGAAAAAAATCAAGTCTGGTTCCAAGCACCTTCAAACAGTTTTTAGGAACTGTCTTAGACACTCGAGAGGGGTTGGCCTTTCCATCAGAGGAAAGAATTCGGAATCTACTACTGCAAATTCCTTTTTAGCATCCCGGTCGCCAGATAAGGGTGCGCAAAGCGATGCATTTGCTAGGCATGATGGCGTCATGTATTTACCTGGTCCCCCACGCGCGTCTGTGCATGCGATCCATGCAAGAATGGTTGGCGAAACAGTTGTCTCAGGCAAGTGGTCATTGGGACAATCTAGTGGTCGTTTCGCCAGCACTTGTACAAAGTCTTCACTGGTGGACAAGAGAGAACCTGTCAAAGGGGAAACCCTTTTTACAATCCAGAAGTACAGGCTGTAGTCACTACAGATGCATCCCCGTCAGGGTGGGGAGCACACCACCTCCACCACACAGCTCAGGGTCTCTGGTCTCACACAGTAGCCAAGAATGATATCAATCTGCTAGAGCTTCAGGCAGTATTCAGAGCGCTTCAGGCGTTCAAGGCCCACCTGTTGTGCCTGTCAGTGCAGATCCTGATGGACAGTACAACAGCAATGTTTTACCTAAACAAACAGGGAGGGACTCGTTCGCCAAATTGTCCAAGCTTGCCCAGAAAATTTGGAAATGGGCACTCAGACGGAACATTTACCTGTCATTTCAACATGTTCCAGGGGATCTCAATTCGCTAGCGGAAGCTTTGAGCAGAGATCCCCTCCCAAGAGAACACGAATGGTGTCTACTCAGAGAAGTCGTAGAAGACATCTTCTCACAGTGGGATTTCCCCACTACAGACCTATTCGCCACAAGCGAAAACAGGCAATGCCCAGGATTTGCTTCCAGGTTCCCCCAGCCAGACTCCCAAGGGGAACGCCCTGTGGATGAACCGGTCGGGGATATTTGCCTATGCTTTTCCACCAACCTCTCTCATGAGGAAGGTGGTCAACAAGATGCACAGGGAATCGATGATGCTCATCCTAGTTGCTCCCAAGTGGGCGAGGCCACCGTGGTTCCCACACCTACGCAGACTAGCAGTGTGAAAACCCATCAGACTCCCGTGCTGGTACAACCTACTGTACCAGCACCAAGGTCAAACGGGCATCCTCAACCCAGCTCAATGAACCTGGCAGCATGGCTCCTGAAGTCAGAGTTTGGACATCTCAACTTACCACAGAGATGTATGGACATCCTAAAGGAATCTAGGAAACCTAACACGAGGCACTGTTACTTTGATAAATGGAAAAGATTCGTTATCTGGTGCCAGAATAAGCAAATCAACCCGGTTGATTGCACTCCTTCCAATATTGTCACATACATGCTCCACCTGCTGGATGCAGGGCTGGTATTTAACTCACTCAAGGTACACCTGGCTGCGCGGTCAGCCTACACCACTTCCCACAACAAGGTTTTGTGGTGGAAAGTACCAGTGGTTAAAGCCTTCATGGAAGGGGTAAAGAGACTCCACTCTCCAATTTCAAACCCACCACCTGGTTGGGATCTTAATGTGGTGCTTGCTAATCATGGGCCCACCCTTTGAACCCATGCATAAAGCCAGTCTCAAACACCTGAACTATAAAACTGCCTTCTTAGTAGCCATTACATCCATAAGATGGGTCAGTGAAATTCAGGCTCTGTCAGTGCAGGATCCTTGTTTTACTGTTCATAAGGATAAACTGGTTCTATGAACACACCCTAGGTTCTCACCTAAGTTCATTTCTAGATTCCACGTTAACCAGCCCATCGAGCTTCCGGCCTTCTTCCAAGAACCCAAAAGCTCTGCTCTGCTGAGGTGAAACTACACACGACCAACTGTTTCTCTCCGTAGTTACAGGCAGAGAAGGAGATCGCGTCTCTAAAGGTGCCATCTCCAAATGGATAGTCAATTGTATCCAATTATGTTACTCCCTTTCTGAAAAGACTCTGCCTTTTACGCCAAGAGCCCACTCTACAAGAGGCATTGGGGCCACTCTGGCTTTCATTGCAAATTTACCCCTTGACACCATTTGCAAAGCAGCTACACGGAGCTCTATTCACACTTACTCAGCACTACTGCATTGACACTCATTCCAAGACAGATGCTCAAGTGGGACAAGCGGCTCTAAGACATCTATTTGCTCATGACCCTTCTCACATCCCACCTCCTTCTTCTAACACTGCTCGCTAATCTATGCACAGCATGTGATCTAAGCAGATTCCACAAGCCTCAGAAGGGATACATTACTCACTGTAATCGTATTTCTGATGCTTCTATCTGCTTAGATTGACATGCAACCCGCCCTTCCTCCCCTCTGAGAGAAGGCGCATGTATGCTTCTAGTCTTATCTTTCTATCTGCTTGGATAATCTGTACTCTTGCTACTCCTCATGCTACCTCATGTCAGAAAAAATACAATCTGAGGGTCTCACACGCGTGAGGGATCATGGGTACAGTGGACGTCACACTAGGGATAGTATTACTGGCACGCCCTGTGTCGATGCACATTTTCGAGTTTCGAAAAACAAACTGTAATACTCCGCAGCTTCCACTAGATGTCAGCCTATGCACAGCACAGCATGTGAATCTAAGCAGATACAAGCATCAGAAATACGATTACGGTGAGTAATGTATCCCATACAAGACACCCCCCACCACCCCCGACACAGGGTTGTGGTGACGGTAGATGCTAACCCTGCTATATGAACAACTGTGCCTAGCGCGTTTATTTTCTCCACAACCGGGAGCAAGAAAGAGAGTTGAATGCTGCAGTGTAGTTGACAAAGCTGATGTATAAGTTAGCACCTTTTAGTCGACAAACTAGATCTAATCATATATATTAATGTCCATATATGTATCGGAGTACCATGGCCCTTCCTAAAACCTGCTCATTTAATTTTTGCAAAATTCAAATGGAAAATATCTTGGAAATAGTTGGTCAAAACCAGCAGACTCTTATCTTTAGGATTTTCTCTGGATCCTTTTTTAAAAACGGGAACCAAGTTGGATTTCTTCCAACTAGTGGAATGATTCTAGATCAGACTATTTTAATGAAAACCACCTAAAGCAGTTAAACCCAACAGTAGGCGATGCCTTGAATACCACATTGTGATGCTGAAATGCATCGGAGGGACAGGGCCTCCGTATCCTTGTCCTTTACTGCTTTTTATCATGTGTTCTGTCGTGTTTTCTGCGCAGGAGTTCATGTGGGACTCCTGGCGGTGCAGCTCTTTTGGTTTGGTGAACGGACCCGTGGGTTACCGTTATGGCACCCATGGGTGGGGGGTACAACCCTGTGCCCCTAGTGTATGTTTTTGGGCACCTGTGGGCGGCCCGCAGTGCAGGATATGGGCTGGTGGCAGCTCCATGCTGAAATCCTCCATTTTGGGATACCCCGGCCCTGCCATTGGGATCAGTTGATTCCTGATGGAAAACAAAATGGCCCCTGTGGCCTCTTGCTTTCTATTACCTATTACCTTGTTTTCCAAAAGTCCTGGGAAGCCCTGACTCTGTCCCTTCCCCCTGACTGGCTGTTGGGTGGAAGTGCCATATATGGGGTTGTTGTGAAGGCCCAGACTAGCTGGAGCCTTCCCGGTGATGTATGTTGTGGGTACCTCCTGTGGGTGGGACCTGGGTGAATGGAGTGTGTGACCAATATGCACTTCTTGTTGTGGTGTCTGGTTTCTGGCATGAGCGACAAAGACTGAGACAGCCCTGCCCGAAACTGGCCTGAATGCAGTGTGTAGTGTTGAATGGCTGGGTACTTGTCCCAATCCACATTCCTTGTTGTGAGTGTCTGAGCGGGAGGAGGATGACCTGAATGCCCTGCGTGCCCGATTGACTGACTGTATGAATGCCCTTCTGGATGATTGGCTGCTGAGTGTGACCTAGCAGTGTGGATGAGAGACCGAATAGTATATCTGGGGACCTCTCACCACTGGAAATTGTTCAGAAGCTGAAGTCCACTACGACGAGTAACTGGAGTAACTGAAGCTTGACCTTGAAGCCCTGTTGGACGAGAAGAATTTCTGTTGCTCTCCTTCACAATCTGAAAGCTGCTGTGTCTCCAAAGACTGGCCCAGAGAGGACCTGGTAAGGCGACCTCTTCCCGAGCTACGAGGGACCATCGTGCACCAGCTGATCTTTGCCAAAGCTCCCTGGTAGACAGACCTACGGGCTGCCGACCCGAGACGGGGACTGCCACAGAATCCCAAAGGGAAGCACCCGGACTGTTGTCCGCCACTGTCGATGACCGCAGTCACCGACCGGAGCCGCCATGCTCCCGTTTGCCTAAGAACTTCATTTGATCATCGGACGCTCTCATCTGCATCGTCGCCCGCTTTATCCCACTGGAGAAGGCCCGACCGTCGATGCGCCGAGGAGCATCCGCCAGTGGGTTTCCCGCCACCTAACGACCACAGAGACGCCGACAACTCGATGCCCTTGCTGGGCCACAGTTCTTCATCCTCTTTGCGGTCCAGATCTATCGTCACCGAGGTGCCCCGCACGCCTCTTCCTTGAAGGACGCCAACGCTCCATCGTCGACGAGCACCGCTAGGAACGAAGATGCCACTTCACCGCCGTAGTTCAACCTGTTCTCCCTCGGACGTTCGACGACCCGTGACGACTCCCTTAAAGGGAGGGCACTCAAGAAGGGCCGTCGATTCTCCGACACCGAACGCCGAGTTCCTCGACGATCAGTGGCTCCTGCTTTAAAGGGAGTCACTCAAGAAGGATCGGTCGACGCATCTTCGGAGAACTCTACTCCACCAGGTACATTGGGGGGGTAAAACCTTAATAGGAGGAAATAAGACTATTGAACAATATATGGAATGGGCTTGTGCTATATATCTTTATTTACAGGTTGCCCAGATTGGGGGGGGGGGGGGATCTCCACACTGAACTGTGCCTAAGGGTAGGGGTCAGAATTCTGCCTATTGTTCCAACCATCTTACGTTCCTTCCTACCTCTATTGCTGGTTTCCTCGTTATTGATCTGTGTGACATTTTAACCGTACAGTTGATGCACTTTAATGAGATTTGATAACATTGGTGGTACCACTTTAGAATTGTATATATTTAGCATTGTTGATTTCCGAGTACAAAGTGCGTTATTGTGATCGTGTACATACCTTTGAATATTAATTATATAAAGACTGTGTTTTCAGTAATAGTGTGAGGACATTCCTTTGTGGGGGTTCAGGGACTACACTGTACTTAAGAACCAGCCCGCATCACCTTCTGAGGAGCTATGCCTTGATTGCTCGACTACGTTACCAATAATAGAGAATCTTGGCTGGGGTCCTCTGTGCCTCGCCTCTACCATATAGAGAGCGGAAGTACAGACACCCCCTACCAGTCTTTACACACATTAAGCAAGCCGTCCAGACGCTCTAGAACATTTTAAATGTTAAATGATTTTGAATAAGTCCTCAGCTCTACAAGTATACCACTTCCCCTTCGAGTCGGAGATATGACCAGCACTGGATTTGTTTCCATCAGATTGGGATTGAACAGTCTGTTCTTTATAATATAATTCCTTTATGATCCACCCATAATGCCTCAAAAAGGATTAATTATCAAGTTACTCCTTCCCTTCATATATTTATTAGCATATTGCCAAAATGTCTGACTATCTCTGCTTGGCAGGGTGCTAAAGATATGCCAATTTACATAATGCATGGATATTTTGTGTGATCTGAACCAATTTTTATATTTAGTACGCCCTTGCCTAATTATCTGCCTCCAGAAGGCAAATCATTAATTCATTTTTTAAAATGCCTTATTTATGCTTCTAAAGCCCTTATTCCGCCGCAATGGCTGCATTATACACAACCCCCGGTTTAATCTTAGAATGCACATATCTCTTCTGTTTTTTACTAAGCCTTGCAATCACATGTCCAGCTGCTGAAAAGATCTCATCTATTTCCTATTCATAATCATCATCACGATGTACGTTTCCACACATATTAAGTCATGAACATGTTGAATTCATCAATATTTTTCACAGATCAGCACAATATATGTCCCTGTATTTTGCATTCCATCTCCCCAGCAACTGTCGAATAGTCACATTTTTCAATGTTAACTGACATTTTAGTACTACATGATCACTAACCAGAGTCACCAGTGGGATATAACTAGAAAAGTACTTCCTTAACAGATCAATCATATGAATAGTCTGTTCTTGAATTTGATTTTCCATTATGCCAGGTAAACATAGACTTGCCATCTAAAACGGGATTTTCGGTATGTAGAATCCCTAGACCATAACCCTCCAAAAAGGTTGACCAGCATACTGCAGTGTCAGAAGAGGTCAATAGATTCACATCACTATTATCATCCACATTGAAACAACGTATATTAAAATCCCCTGCTACAATGTATTCTGATCCATGAAAATCTTGTGTCCATATAGTTGGGATATGATCAATATGCTTCAAAACAGACCTAGAACAGCTGCCACCGGGGGAATATATATATATAGTATGGAGCAGAAATTCAACAAGCACCAAAGTAGATCTTGCCCCTATTAGTAACCTCATAAGTCTCCTAGTTTTCTTGTGCATGGCAAGGCTCTGGATAATTAAAGAAACCCTATATAAATGTCAGTTGCTCAGGTCTCCTGCAGATCAAAAATATCTGCATTAGCAATAATATGAATCCCCCTTCTGTCTAGTGAGAAATTAGTGATAACCACATGTGTTCCATGAAATATATTTCAAATTAGTTATCACCACCCAAGGTCGCACCTTGATCAATTAACATTCAATTTTCTTTCTTATTTAAAACTGAAGGAAGCCAAGCCAAATTGGAATTTACTTCAGCCAACTAAAAATGCTTAAGATTGTAAGGCATCTGCATTATAGATCTACCAAAATCATTTGTAGTAATTAGCAAGTTATTCAAACCGCTCAATCCCCATACGGGATCTGCCTCAAGATCACAATCAGCTGCCACATCCAATGATATCTCAAAGCCCATTTTTAAAAATTGAGATGGCTAGGATAAAAGATTCTACTATCACGGGCGATATAAAATAAACTGCTGCAGCACTTTTACTCCCTAAAAATAGACAAATGCTCCCAACAAAAAATAGGAAACACACGTAGGACCATGCGCCCCTGCTTTCACCTACATGGCTCCATCAGTGTGGACCAGTCGTGTATGTAGTACCACAGGAAGAAACTTGTATTGCCCAATTGGAAGAAGTAAATCTGTATCTTTTGTATGTGTATGAATAACTAGGTGCAGAGGAATTATTGCAAAAACATTTGTTTGCCAGTTAAAACATATTTTTACTCAATTAATACTGCAGTTGTGAATTGGACTTCAATTATGACTCCCTAAAAAAAAAAAAAAAAAAGTTACCGTTAAATATGGAGTAAAAGACCCCCACTCGAAAATCCTACCTAGAATACATAGTGATACTATCAGCTGAAGGCAGTTCAACCAAATCAATGTCTTTAGTAGATATGGAAGTGAGTTGTGGAATGCAATGTAATAGTTGCAGGATCTGTGGTCTATTCAAAAATGAACTCTCCTCAGCAAACACTTTAGTACATGTCATCTTACTAACACTGTGTTTATTAAATGTTGCTACTTCCTTTAATGGCTCCCTCATTTGTCTATGCAGAGTTTCCAACAAACTATGTGGGACATTGTTTACCACCTGCACCGTCTTATCATCCAATTCAATATCTGCCTTGGATGAACCACTGGAAGAAATGGTGGCCTTCAATGTCACATTTGTCTGCACAGCTGTTTTACTGTGCTGCCTCGCAGTTTTATGTTGTAGCCAATTGACAATAGGGCCAGTAGTAGTTGGACCCTTAGGATTGACATTAACTGTCAGGACTAGATCAAAACCATTAACAGACTGCACACAAGCAACTTTAGCTGTTGTAGAAGCATTCATCCTTGCCTGACTTTCAATGCAACTTTCTCCTTTTAGCCTTTTTTTGGTTACTATGCCTAGCATGTCCCCTCTCAGGCCACTCAATATCTTCAGCCTGTTGAACTGAATTCATCTGTTCAAACTCTGTAATAACAAAAGAAACGCCAGAGGTCGCATCATCCTGCACAGTAGAATTCTTCAACAGTGGCACTTCCTCCAGATCATTGACAAGATGGCATCTGACATTTGTGGCACATTAATTTTGTGAGCAGAATCTTTTTTTTTTTTTCTTGGTTGTCAGAACTGCTATTACTCAAAATGACATCCACGATTTTGCTAACCACATGTACCAGATCCTTTTGTTATTGTGCCACATTGGAACAAAGCATTAAAAAGTGCTTTCACTGTTACCAGTCCTGCAACCTCAGAGCGTGAAGAGGATGAGCAGAAAGAAGAGTCCTTATCAGGAGCTTCATACGTACTTTACGCAATTTTAGCTCAATTAGAAGATCTGGATACATTTGATCTAATTATATTACTGCATACCCCTGAACTTGCAGTTAGTACATTCAAATCCTGAGAGCCTAAAGAGTTTCGCTGAAGCTAATCACATGAGTTAAGTAATTAGTTATTAATGCCAGAAAACACGGTCGAGTACGTTAGTTACTTTTATAGGGCGAGGTGATGAAGTACCCACACCCATAGGGATTGGCTATTGAGGCAGGGATATTCAAAGCACCGTCGGAGCCATTTACCTCAGTTTGGAAGAAGTGATTTTTTTCCCCCATCTGTTTTTCAATCCTTCCTGTATTGCCAGTCAGGGGATCAGCCTTGGATGCATTAGTAACTATTCACAGATTCACCTTAAGGCTGCAGAATCTGCGGTAAGCTGTTTTACTTGTGTTGCTCTTCGCAGTTCATCTTTGCAGCATATGTCAGTGAATGCCTTAATCAACATACTTCGGGAGCCGTGTCTGGGCTCCATGGAAACCAAACACAATAAAGCGCACGCAGGGTCAGCTGACTCGCGCGCCGCAGCCTGCAGACCCTCCGCTCCCGCTTTAAAGGGAGAGGAGGTCCACCGCCAGGAAAATCCGCCACTTGGCAAAGGCCCACGGAAAAGGCCTTTGCCTCTCTCTGCAGCTCCGCTGCGAGAGAAGCCACCAGGACTATGCAAGAGCAACCTGCCCTCCATAGAAGAAAGAAGCAGAGTACCTACCGCCATCATGAGCCATGCGGCCTCCGCCGCAATCAACATACTTTGGGAGCTGTGTCTGGGCTCCATGGAAACAAAGCACAACAAAGCGGAAGCAGAGTCAGCTGACCCGCTCGCCGCAGCCTGCAGCCCCTCCTCTCCCGCTTTAAAGGGAGAGGAGGTCTGCCACTTGGCAAAGCCACCACTTGGCAAAGGCCCAGGGAAAAGGCCTTTGCCTCTCTCTGCAGCTCTCCGGTCACATGGGCCATCAACCATGCCTATCATCCCTAAGGTTTACCACAAAGTCCAGCCGCGTGCCAGAGAATCCTTGCCACAGACCCGCAAATAACACTTAACTTGCTAAAGCTACAGGAGAACCCCCGTCGCCCAGTTGTGACTCTATATCCTCTACTGGCGCTCCACTACTGGCCGCCCTGTCCGACACTCGTTCGCTTGCCCATACAGTTTGAGGCTGCTCTGTGCCCATCATCTCGCCTCCGGATCTGGCGTTCACAGTAATGCGAACGCACTATGCCAATCCTGTGCCCCGACGCCTACTCGCTACGGCCAATATTATTAAACTACCTGCTATTGCTGTTATGCCCTTGCCCACGGCACTACCTGTTGATGTGATGCCCACGCCACTACCTGCTACTGCTAATGTTATGCCCTTGCCCATGGCACTACCTGTTGATGTGATGCCCACGCCACTACCTGCTACTGCAAATGTTATGCCCTTGTCACTACCTGTTGATGTTGATGTGATGCCCACTCCACGCTATTGCTAATGTTATGCCATTGCCCACAGCACTACCTGTTGCTCAAAATAACACCAGACATACTATGCCTACGCACCAAGAAGTACCTCTGCCTGGGCCCCCACTATTACCCACCTGTGCTACTAACCCTAGCACAGCAACGCCAGCACCTCATCATCCGGTCTCACCCCTCCTCCCATCTAAACCCTCAAGTGTGCACTCATCAATGCACGTTCATTACTGGCTCATGCATTGGATATTAATGACCTCATTATCAAAGTCAACCTTGACCTATTAATAATCACTGAGACTTGGCTGAAAGAAAGTTCCGGCCCTGCTCTATCTCTTGCCATCCCCACAGGTTACACAATATTTAGAAAGGACCGAACGCACACAGAGAGGTGGTGGTTTCGCCCTCATTGCAAGGGAATCCCTCTCATCAGGGAGGCTGAAGGTCCAATCAGTCACAGTTGCGACTACCTCCCTCTCAAAATTAACGCCTCTCACAACTGCACCTTCTCGATTCACATTATATATTGCCCCCCCAGGGCCCATCGCTTACTTCCAGGAAAACCTTATCCTTTCATAGTCTGACAACATCAAAAGGACCTCCCAAGTCCTGCTCTTAGGTGATTTGAACTTGGGGCTTAACGACCCCAAGGATTCCCATGCTAATGCCACCCCTCCTCCCACTCTCCTCAAGGATGAGAATTGGTGTAACAACATTCAGTCAGCTATGCTGGGCAAGCTGACTACCCTCAAAACCAAAATCTGAGGCCATCAAAAATCCCTCAGCCTTCTCGTAGCAGACTTGCATGACAACTCGCCTGCAGTCTCCAATTCTAACCCGTCCACCCCGTTTGACTTCAAATAAATGACAGAATTGGAAGCCATTTCCTTGCTCAAAACAATCAAACCTTCCAATTGTAAGGGCGATGCCTGCCCGGCACAACTCATTAAAGATTCTGCACACCACGTCGCCCCTTTCATAACTTCCTTTATCAACTCTTCATTTAAAACTGGCCTTGTCCCCAAGGACCTCAAGGAAGCCTGGGGTTGCCCGCTCCTTAAACAGTCCCTGGACCCAACTGTTCCAGGGAACTATAGGCCCATTACCACCATCCCTTTCCTCCTAAAAATCCTGGACCAAGCAGCCTACCTGCAAGTTCAGAAATTTCTCGAAGACAACCGTCTCCTAGGCCTGCAGCAATCTGGCTTCCGCCCACGACATTGCACTGAAACGGCCCTTCTAGACCTAAAGAAGCAAATGGACGATCATAGAGACTCGGGCAAACCTGTGCTCCTATTGTTCCTTGACTTATCAGCGGCCTTTGATTTGGTAGAGCATAACACCTTTTGCCGCCATCTTGCCACTGCAGCCAACTTCTCCCCCAAATCCTGTGCCTGGATCACCTCCTTTCTCCAAGAAAGGGCTATGAAAGTCTTCTGAGACTCAGCCTCTGCCACCCCCAGCATCATCAAATGAGGAGTCCTGCAAGGCTCCTGTATTGCGCCCACCCTCTACAACCTCTTCACTAGGCCTCTATTCAGCATCCTGGACTCTCTTTGCATCTCGTACACCAACTACGCGGATGACACACAGGTGCTTATTCCACTCACTGGCAATTACAAAGAGGACGTGATCAGCCTCGCGACCATATACTCCACAATCCAGTCATGGATGGCGGATAATTGTCTCTGCCTTAATAGTGAGAAAACTGAAATCCTCCTAATTGGCTCCCCCACTACTCTGGGCAATCTGGATCAGCAGTACTTGTCCTTTACTATTGACAACATCCCCATCAAGGTATCCAACAATGTTAAGACACTTGGTGTCTACCTTGACTCGGTCCTGACCATGGAAAGACAGGTGAACGCTGTGGCCTCCTCATCCGCCTACTATTCCAAAGTTCTCAATGCAGCCAGGCCTTTCTTATCCTGTCAGAACTGTCTTACTATCGCTAGGGCAATAATTGGATCAAGGTTGGATTACTGCAATGCCCTCCTCGTAGGGACCTCCTGCAAGAACCTTGCTAAACTCCAACTGGTGCAAAATAACGCCCTCAGAGCGGCCACGGGCACATCAAGGAAAGTGCACATCTCCGAGGTATGGAAACAGGCCCACTGGCTCCCAGTCAAAGAACGTATCCTCTTTAAAACACTCTTGCTTAAGCATAAATGCCTTCATGATCAAGCACCACCCTACCTTGCCCAAAGAATTATTAAGCACACCTCCACAAGGCCCCTCAGAAAGAGCTATGCCAACACTATCATCACTCCTAATTTGCTCAAAGTTTGCGCTGGGGGGTCTAGCTTTCCCACACCGGCCACTTCTCACTGAAACGGTCTTCCCTTTCACCTAAGGATGATTGAGTCCCACCAAGCTTTGCGTAAAGCCATCAAAACCAAGCTTTTTGTATAACTGTATTCCCTACTCCATTGCCATGTTATTTCTGATATATTACTGATTGCGTGCCCACTTGATTGTTTTCAAGTTCACCTACCTTTCATGTATTAAGTCACTGATTTCTATGCACTTGTACCCAAGAGACCAAGTCGGTCACCTGTAACCTAGTCAATTACACTTTCATGCAAGATTTCATGTAACAGCGCCTCGATGCCCCTGGGCTGTAAGTGCGCTATATAAATGCAAATAAATACATATTTGCTCTTATTCACCCGCGTGAAATTATTGCGTTATCGCAGACTTAAGACAATAGTCTTTACCCAATCCAACACAGTTTAAGAAGCAAGTGTATGTGCATGCTGCAGCGAGACAGCACTCGCAGTGCACTCGCTACTGCGCACAGCATTTGGCTTTTAAACACACTGCTCCGGGGCAGGGAGAACTTCACACCAATCCGTAGCAACTATAGCAATAGTCCAGAGACAAGGATAGCAAATGCTTCCAACAGTGAAATCCCACTCGCAGTGCACTGAACTAGTGCGCTCGTGTTTTGGATTTACCTATATATATATATATTACACGGCCACAACAGTGCCCGTGTAGTTATGGTTAAGGTGGTGTTTCCATAGGAAGAGCACTTTTTGGGCGGCTTATAACTTCGCTCCCCCTGGACGAATCCTCCCCAAACTTTGCAAAAAAAGTATATGGGCCACTCTGAATTTTGCAAAGTTTGGAGATGCTTGGTACAGGGGGGCAAATGTTATGGGGGGGGGGCCCAAAACGTCTTTTTTTCCCATAGACTGAATGGCGGAAAAACTTTGCGCATGGCTACAGGTGAAACCGCTGGACGGATTTTGACAAAATCTGCGGCAGGTACAGGGGCTTGGTCCAGAAAGTGTGCTTTTGTAAATTTGGTGACCAGCCGTGCAGTATTTTTCTTTATAATTATCAAAAAGTAGGCCTGAAAAAATGTGTGATATCTATGTCCGCTCCGCGGTCACACTTCACTGTCCGGTCCACGAACAAGATACCGATTGGCTAAGGGGCTGGCGTCATGACCGCGCACATGAAACATCTCTGCTCATTGGCTGCTGCGAGACGTGTTCTGCGTCAGATTGTTTGGATGCAACGGTCAACTTGGATCTGCCGAAAGCAGAGCAACAACCAGCGTACACATGCTCTATTCATGAAACTCTTTTGCTGTGTCACACAGCATTGGGAAAGGTTCAGACAGTAAGAAATGGTTGATCAATGCATTTGTTCTGGGGGGGTCGGTCTTCATGATGTAATTTCTATGGACACCTTGTATGCACAGTAAATGTGGGGTGCACTAACGATAGCACTTCAGTCCATGCAGTGGAACGGAAACGTGTAACTGTTGAAAGCACACGCGTATTGGTAGGCAACATTGAAATTGACAACATGCCGTGATTGCATTATTTTTTCCGATGGCTATTATTATATTCATTAGTATGCCGCCATGGGTGTCAAATGCTACAGTGGTTGTGGCCAGGGCCTAGAGTCTTGGATGCATGGCCGTCGGCCGAAGGCCTTACTTCCAAGAATTTAGGCCCTGGCCACAACCACCGCCGCATGTGCCACCCATGCATACACCCATAGTGTTGCGGTTTGATTGTCAAGTTGTGGGGAGTGCGTGCAGTCTTGAACAAAGTGATAAGTACTAGACGTGGAAGCCACTGCACACCCAGCCCATGTAAGATCTACAGACATACAGCTAGGAGTGAAGCCTCTGGGCAGAAGCACTGAAGGATAACACACCTATAGAATAACCCCCACTACCACACATCACTGAGGTGTTTGTGGAGAGACCCTGCACTCTTGGGTGCATGGCCTTTGGCCTTGCACCCAATAATACACTAATACTTTCTTAATGACGTATGTTCTATGGCCTCCTTGTACGCACAGAAAATGAGGGGTCCAATAAGGCCAGTTTTTCAGCCCGTGCAGTGCACGGGGGAGTTGTTAGTTGTAAGGACACGTGTGGTGTTAGGGAACATTGAAATTGACAGCATGCCGTAATTGCTATACTTTTTCCTAAGGTCATTGAATTCATCAGTACGCCGCCATGGGCCTAGAGTCTTGGATGCATGGCCGGCGGCTGAAGGCCAAAGGCCTTACTTCCAAAACTCTAGGCCCTGGCCACAACCACCGTAGCTTGTGCCACCCATGCATACACCCGACGTATTGCATTTCGATTGGCAAGTAGTGGGGAGTACGCCATGCAACCAAGAACAAAGTTATAAGTACTAGACGTGCAAGCCACTGCACACCCATCCCATGTAAGATCTATGGACATACAGCTAGGAGTGAATCCTTTGGCCAGAAGCACTGAAGGATATCACACATATAGAAAAACCGCCACTACAACAAATCACTGAGGTGTTTGTGGAGAGACCCTGCACTCTTGGGTGCATGGCCAAAGCCCATGCACCCAAGACTGAAGTCATAAACGCGAGTGTTTAAGCGCGTTATAAATACGTAACTAAGACAAAGAAAAATCACAACTAAGAAAAACTAACAATTCCTGTAACAGCGCCTCGATGCCTGCGGGCTGTGTGAGCACTTTATAAATGTAAATAAATAAATAAATAAACAGTGGAGTTACAAGTCAATATGGGTGTGGTGTAATGCGCTAGTTGTGTTGACGCCCTAGTGTCTTAGCTTCCTGGCTGCAGATGATGGTCCGAAAAGTAAATTTATAAGTAGCTAATTTACAAGGACCATGGTTTTGATATGCAGCGATGGTTGTGGATAGGAACTATACTCCTTGTACCTTGGTCGTAAGGCATAGGTGGTAGGTTACTCACCGAAGATGCAAGGGCCAGCCTACAGGCACTGCAGCATATTAGTACCATAGATTAGACTGTAGATTACCATGTGTAGAAAATGACTGCCAATACACTTATGCCTTACTTTGCTCAGAATCCACATCCATTTTTTAAGTGGCTATCGTACTTGAAGGAAGTATCACTTTTTCCATTTCAAAAAGGTGTTAGTGTTTGCATTTTTTGAAAATGTACTACATTGCATAATACAGTTAACCTTTTTTTTTTTTACCCTCCTATTTAGTTTGCAAACCAGTGTACTGTGCATTGCGCTAAGTTTCTGTGTTTGCTTTTCTAATCCTTGGGTCTGGGGAAAATAAATCCCTGTTGGGTTAAAAAAAAACTTTGTTTCCTATGGTACTAACTACTTCCTTGTTTCCTTTGAGTTTTTCCTTCATCTTTCTGATCAGTGTTATGTTTGTTGCCTTCCTGCCCATTTTGTAGGCGTATTCTACCTGTGCATTTGTTTCCAACGATTAGTGATAATTATTTATTTGTGTCATTCTTCATCCTGCTGGGTAGTTAGATACCTGTGGGCGCATTCTGTTTGTAGTCTTTCACATAATTTGTTGACAATCTTGAAGTACATATTATTTCGCAAATTTTGGCTTTAAGAACATTAAATACGCATTTGTTAGGTTAGCTGGCAATCTCTGCCTTAGTGTAATGGTGCTATCATTACATTCGAACCATCCAGAATTCGTATGCAGTGCAGTGTAGTGACCTGCATTGGTTGTAGCTCCTGCATGGTAGATTATTCCTACTGTTGTAAAGGTTTTCTTTCCAAGTGACACTTGACAGTGTGTGAATGCAGTCAGTTTGCAGTTGCAATTATAACGTAGAAGCATCTGCATTATAACGTAGAAGCATAAGTATTATGTAGGCACTATGTGATTGTATCAGTAAGGTGGAGCGATTGTCTGAATTGCAAATACTACATAATCTGCCATGGTTTGCATTTTGTACAAGTTGCTGAAATGGAATGCTCTCACAATTTGGTATGGAAACATACACAAATTGCTCATTTGGGATTTCTTCCTGTATCACTTTGCTACAGAGAGTTCATGTATGTTTCCACATGTACACAATTTGGAAGATTTCATTTACAGGTATGCTTTTGTTTTCCAATACTAATAGTATGTACATTAGAAATTCTTGTGGATCTTCTTGGGAGTTCATAGTGAATCTGACCATTCCAGCACAGTCGTCCAATTGTTGCCTTACTTCATGAACACTATGTGTTGTCAGGATTGCTTGTTGCATTTCTATGCAGCACTAACATTTGCAAACACAATTGGTCTGTACTGTGCAGGTAAATATTGTTAACAATTGGTGGCAATTGAAATAGAATATTCATTGCTACATTTGCATAGCAATTTACCCCACTTTCATTTGCAAATTTGAATGGCCAAGCAAGTTCTGTATCTGAGTGCATTTTTCGTTTTTTCTGTTGCTTCTTTGCCGACGTCCCTGGTTTACATTCCCTAATAGGTTCGTCTATGTTTGCAGCAATTGATGAAACTTTACCTTTTCTTTTCTTTGCAGAATTTGCTGTTGAATTCTGTTGCATTTCTGTTTAATTTACTTTTCTTTTACCACGTTTCACTTTATCTGGAACAGGGTATTGTTTCAGATGAGGGGTGTACAGTGAACGCTATCTATTGTATTCTAGAATGCAAGGAATATCAGCTTTGACTTTACTTGAATCAAAGTTTATTAGCAATAGACCGTCAAGAGTACATAAGCGTGATAATGCTACGTAGCTCATGCCTTCCTTAAACACTGTTTCCTATAGCTATCAGTGCTTTGTCTAGGGTAAGACCTTGGGATTTATGAATGTTAACAAGAGTTAGAGAAAATTGCTCTCTACGTACATACATGTCTTTGAAGGAATCGAGCAATTGAGCGCCCTATTCTTTTCATTTCTGAAACTTTATCAAAGCGAATATTTACAAACTGTTGCTATCACGTGGGTATGATTGAAAGCCAACAACTGTGCCCAGTGCTCCATTAAC
Source organism: Ambystoma mexicanum (assembly GCF_040938575.1). Classification (NCBI taxonomy): domain Eukaryota; kingdom Metazoa; phylum Chordata; class Amphibia; order Caudata; family Ambystomatidae; genus Ambystoma; species Ambystoma mexicanum. Next base: position 981,934,565 of record NC_090928.1, on the reverse strand, counting down.
TAGCCCTTGCTCTACGTCAAGGTTACGTTTAAGCATTACTCGACAATTTAAGGATAATTTCAATATTTTTTCCAACCCAGCTGTGTTGGAGATTGAATTTTCTAAACTATTTAGTCTTGTTGTGGCTTGCTCACACATGGGTACTGTGATACCATGTACGTCGAGTTTGTCTGTGGCACTAATTTCTATTATTGTTTGTATTTCTTTCTTTAACATTGTTTCATTGAATTTGAAACAGCTTGCAAGAGTTGGCATTAAGGCCATACAACTGACATTTTTGTGCTCTATTTGTTCCATAATATCAGTTGCACATGCATTATCGCCATAATATGGAGGAGATAACAGGGGCAAGAAGGGAGGTGTTTAATGTTGGCTCCAACGGTGGTGGAGGGAATTAGTTTACACTTTGTGGTGGGTGCGTTGCACAAGTTAACCATCCCTGCCTGTTTGAAGCAAGTACCTAGTCTGGCATTTCTCATACTTAAAGGGCATGGTTGGTTGGGCTTGGGCTGGGAGGCGTAGAGCTGAATCCATTGTAATGGAGTGATCGGGCATAGCCCCCCCCCATCAGCTAAATAGTTGTCACCACAAGCTAGTAAATAAAATAAACAAAACAAACAAGCTAGTGATTGGTTCAGAGGTGGAAGGAACCTAGTAGGTGCTATGGTACTGAAGAATGGTAAGAGAGTGGCCAGCGTTAAGGTAACTTTGCGTAAAGTTGCCATGTGTGTAGTGGGACTGTCAGTGCAAGCTGTAGTGTTGTCAGATGGCTATCAGATTGTGGTCAAGAGGTGGCATAATGCTAACCAAGTGGATATTAGGCTGTGATTTGTAGGATAACACAAGGGAGAATGCAACGGTTGAGCTGAGGCCAGAATGAGAGCGGCCAGAAGCAATCTGCCTGGTAGCAGTTGCAGAGTGAGACTAGGCAAACGTGACGTAGGGCAACCTAGCAGGTGGATAGCACTATAGTAACCGATATTGTCAATGGTAACAAATGCAAAATAGGGTAAGCATAGTAGTAACAGCTGTCAAGAGATGGCACATATATGCATAGTAGTAACAACAGTAATAGTTGCACCATGAGACTAGGCAAATTGTAGTTTCTCAATGAGCATCATATGCTCTTATCTCCCAGCAAGCAATCCAATTTTTCTACTCGCCCACCACCCAGCGAAGTTTAGTTTGCAGATTCCCGTGAGATCTTATTCTAGAGAGGGCCCGCCAGGAATAACACCTCCACCCAGCCCATAAGCTTAGTGATCACCCTATGTGTGCATACTATCTACTCAGACACAATGGTAACGTGCTTATGTCTTGGTCGCAGTACAGCATGCGGAGTGGGTCGTTGTCGACAAACCAGGATCGCTGAATGTTCATGGGGCGTGGGGGGGGGGCGAGAAGAAGAGAGCTGTTGCCACTCACTGGCTACCCACTGCTTGGAGGCCCAATGATATCACATCAGGGAGTCTGATACCACCTTTGCAGAATGAGATAAATCGGCTACAGCAATCCTGGGCTGATAGTCTTGCCATACCTATCTCCTCAACGCTTGGTCGATTGTAAGGAACGCCCTTCCATGGATATGGACAGAGTTGTTTTGCAAAATGTATAGATATCATGGCAGGGTCATTTTAAATAAGGCAGTGCGCCAGTGGAGAGAGCCAAACGAAACTTCACATGCACCAAAAACGTCCATGTAACAGACATCACATTTTGGCTAATAAATTCCTTAGGATTGTGACCTATTTGAATACCAAGATATGTAAAAGAATCAGTGGCTACTTGAAATGAGCAATCCCGTGGGACTGCTTCCGATCCACCCTGTACTGGGGATAAATTTAATTTGCTCCAGTTCACCCAAAGCCCACTATATTGCTTGTATATTATTACCTATACAACTCTGGGGATGGACCTATGTGGGTTTCCCCAAGTATCGAAGGAGATTTTCCCCCGTAGAGGCAAACCCTATACTCTCGGCAAAAGGGGCCACAGGAAGCCTTCCAGCAGGGGATCTGCAAACGCTACATGGCGTGGACAGAGCAGTGGCGAGAGGGGGCATTCCTGGCGTGTCCCTCCACTCACGTCATTGCCTAGGGCTGGTATAGAACAATTTAACCCACTGTCGAAACATCTCCCTGAAGCCCATGTTGGACATTACAGGAAGTCCCAGCAGACTATATAAAAGGCCTTCTTAAAGTCAATCGCAGAAAGGGTAAGAGCACCAGCCCAGTTCAAAGCAATGTGCAGCCAGCGGATACTCGTCTGTGTGGTTAGATCTGCAAGAAAACACTTTGATCAGGATGAACCAATTAAGGTATTACATTTAACATGTGTGTCACTAGAATTCTCCAATATTTTCACTTCAATGTTAATCTGTCGGTTATTTTTCTTAAGTATGACAATTATGTGAGCTTGTCGTAAAACAGGGGGTTAGGGGAGGGGAGGTCTCCTTAATCCCTACTCGCCAAGTATAATGAAGGCATTGGACTATTTTATTTCCCAGTCTTTTTTCATAGTGCCACTGGGAACCAGGTGCATTCTGAGGACGTGCCTGATTGAGGCAATGGCAGCCAAAAGTTCCTCTTCGGTAATGTCATATTCCAGGAATTCCCTTTGTTTAGGTGAGACTTTGGGTAAAGGGATCTCCTGGAGGAAGTTGGTATACGTTGGGCCTATTTGTCCCACAGGAACCAGATAATGGCATCCATAATAATCGACAAAGGTTTCGCAGACCTCAATATCACCAGTCGATTTCACTGCATGTACATGACCTGGACCCACTTAGCGTCTCACTAGCCAGGCTAGCATTCTTAAAGGAATGGTTCAGTCAGGAAATATTATTGTCCCTATTGGTCGGCCATGTGGTTTTAACCATAATTCGATCGATCGTACAAACATTTCCTATGCACCTTGCCCGAGTTTTCGTCTCTTGAACACAAGCAAAATCAGGCAGCAGGGCGCGGCCATTTTGTGATAATCTTATCACTTTCCGCATCGTCCTGGGTGACCTGCGTTTGCAGCACTAAATCATATCGCCCGCCCCTGATCCTGACATCACTAGACGCGTACCGCCCATTTCACAACGCCAAAGCACGTCTCGTGTCAACATTCTCTGCGCCTCAGCTACTGACGTGTCGCCATGGAAATGGCAGGAAGCCTCTTTCCTCGACAAGTATAAACCGAGCGTTTCATATCACACAAGAGCAGATTTTCTTTTCCATTCCTCTCGCTGTATTTCTTTGAGTATTCTGTATCTCGTTTCTGTGCTCTGGTCAGCTACCTACTTTGCTTGGAGCCTGTGTGAACAGATGCCAGTACCATCGCTTTAATTTATTTTTGTTTCTTTACCACACAATGGCAACAATAATGCCCTACCTGTACGAGACCAAGCATTCCGAGGAGGAATTACTGGAAGGAGCAAGCTCTGTAGACTATGGGGTTTGGACAACAGTTGGGCGGACGTTTCAACAGATGAAGAGCATGGACCTAGTCGCATGGACGGTGTTTCCACCTGGTGTACCTGCAATCAGTGCGCGCTAATGCCAACCGAGTTGGAGAACTGCTGCTGCCGAGAAAACTCTGGATGCTTGTCCTACATATCGCAAGGCGATCCACAGCCGCAATGTGTTCCCGAGCTGCCATACCTCACGGCAGTCTGTCTCACACGGTCCGTGTTGAGGATGTTGATGGTGCTTATACACTAACTTCGCGCAACAGTTTTTCCTCGTAATCCAAGCAACGAGTAAGTGTAGTCTGGTTGTGATGTCAGTTAGGCCACTACTATTTCACGGTTGTCCCATATATTCTCGTAACTTCAAGATATCATTGTCATATCCGTTTAGTCTTGCAATTCTCTATTAATAGTTGCATAGAAGTCGTTCAATATTGTGCAGTGTCTAGTTAGCATTTGTCCTGGCAAAAATGCCAATGTATACAAGAATTGTCATTGACAACTAAGGTTTAATACACTTATCCTGGTCATTTAAAAACAGATTGTATCTTTTTCTTTCATAAGTGGTACCGGCTGGTGGCCTATCGTTCGTACACATGGTGGCTTCATGGGAGGCTTGGACACCGCGTTCGATGAGTAATACTCGCCGGTATCGTTGGCGCCATTAGACAAACTTTCCCCAGCGACAGTGGTCAGTACAGGGGATTTTCCCTCGAGCTGCAATCAGACCTTTACAATCTGTAGTACTTTTTGTGCCATCAAAATAAGAAACCAAATAAAACAACATATTTTTTATCTGTGGTTGTTTCAGTTTTTAAGTGAATCAAGTGTGTCTCAATTCGGCAGTGTTCCGGTGCCTTGCCTGCACGCCTCCCGGCCCATCCATCCCACCCACCACTATCAAAGGCAGTTCGCGCCAGTGGATGTGCGCTGCCATGGGGGCCTGTCAGGGGCGCGAAGGGCCAAGGTGCCAAACAACATGCACACTTCAAAAGCTATCTTACGCTCAAGGGCCATTGTTCACATGGCCTCCTCAGACCCCGTGTCCCCAGGCAGGCTCCCCTGAAGCAGACCGTGCCCCTGCAATCCACATAAGTGTGTCTCCATCCAGCAGTGTTTCGGTGCCTTGTCTGCACGCCTCCCGGCCCATCCATCCCACCACCCACTATCAAAGGCAGTTTGCGCCAGTGGATGTGCGCTGCCATGGGGGACTGTCAGGGGTGCGAAGGGCCAGGGTGCCAAACAACATGTACACTTCAAAAGCTATCTTACGCCCAGGGGCCATTTTTCACATGGCCTCCTCAGACCCAGTGTCTCCAGGCAGGCTCCCCTGAAGCAGACCGTGCCCCTGCAATGTACATAATGCCACAACATATACACGTCATTCATTCACAAACACACCCCTTTTTGTTATTCTTTATAAACCACTGAATATTTACCATGACAACATCCTTTAGCGCTGCAAGTCAACTCGTGAACCTGCTACTGTGACAGCTTCGAGTGAACTCATCCATGTGCTACCTGTGAACATCTCCCTGTTCTGCTGCCACTAATTACTCTGCTTGCTGAATCCAGCTGTTTGTTGGTCAAGGTAAGGACATGTATCCTAATCATATCTCCTTCATTAGTGTTATGTTAATTTTTATCATTGCTATTGACTTGAGTGTCTTTTGTTATGTTATCGGTATATCAATTTTTATCATTGTCAATTGGAATCGTATTGCATCCTTCGCGGACCGTGCCTATAGTATAAGCATGTTTCATTTTCGTGCATGATAGAACATTCAAGGGACGAGTAACATGTTCTGATTTGCAACACATCAATGAATCGTTTGTGAAATTCATCCCATTATACAGCCGCACACGCTGCACTGGTTTTGCTCTGGTGCCAAAAAGAAAGCGTGCATCGAACAATGTATGGTCCAATTAATTCTTTCTCACATGCTTATGCAAAATAATTTTCTAATGTTGATCTTCATTTTTGCAGAATTTACAACAATGCCTGCATGTTCTATTTTTGGCTGCCCTTCGAAGACCCATGACAAATCCAAAGGCATTACAATGCATGTATTCCCTAAGACTGTTGATCGAATAGGAGAATGGGTCAGACGTATAGAGTGACCGATTGTGAAGGGAGCTTAGTGAAACTTACCAAACAAAGCTTAATCATGTAAAATTGTCATTAAAAACTCCTCAACAGAAAGAACTATATTACATGTCTCTGTTACAACTTTTCAAACCATGGAGAAAAGAGGAAGACATACTAGATAATTATGACTGCTATGAAGATGCTTTCAAAGCAAATCTCTCACCATTTGGCATCTCTCACCATTTCTATGATGACGACACGCAGCTCTTTCTTTCCTTCTCTTACTTCTCTCCTAACCTCCACCTTAAACTCTCTTCCTGTCTTACTGCAATTAAAAACTGGATGTCTTCTCGCTTCCTTTCCCTTAACTCCGACAAAACTAAAGTAGTTTTCTTCCCCTCCAACTCCCTTACCCCCTCCCACTCCTTTTATTCTTTTTCCCTCCTCTAACCTTACTTTCTCCCCCCACGCTCGCAACTTAGGCATTCACTTTGACTCCTCTCTCACTCACCATATCTCACTTATCTCTCACGCCTGTCGCTACCACCTCTATAATATTCGCAAGGTCTGCCCCTCTCTCACTTTCCATGCCACTAAACTTTTAATTTCCTCCCTTATCTTCTCTCGCCTACTTCACATCTTGCCCCCCTCAAATCCATCTACCATTCTGCCATCCGTACCCTCTGTCTCCTCACCTCCCGTGACGCTATCTCTGCTTCCATATCCTCCCTTGGCTGGCTTCCCTTTCACTCCCAACTTAAATTTCATTTCCTCTGCTTAGTCTTCAAAGCTCTCCATGATCTTGCTCCCCCTTATCTCTTCCCTTCTCTTTCTACACTCCCTCTCGCTCCCTTTGCTCCGCTGACCACTTCCTTCTCACTGTTCCTCCTTCGCCAGTTCGAGTTGTCGGCCACAGACCCATTTTTACTATCTGCCATTTAAACATGGCATGTTAGCACATTTTCAGGCTCAATATGGCCTCCCAATGCAATCTCTAATGGAAGATATTAACAATGCTTTGATTCCCAAAAGAGCCATTTAGGAGTTATCCTAAATTATTCTTAATTTCACATTTTGTCCTCTCCCAAGACTAAAACAGAATTGGGACTAGATGTGGGTCCAATAGAAGAGGATTGGCAAGAGGCCTTAGTGTCCTCTCTGGGAAATGGCCATCTCGCCTTACCTTAGACTGATTCAACTGAAAATCCTTCATAGAGTATATTACATGCATGATTTCATATTCATATGTGGCAGAGCTACAACAGCCGATTGCTTACAATGGCATGCTTCACATGGTACCTTTTATTACTTGCTCTGCTGCCACTGCCCTGTGGTGCTAAAGCTGCGGTGCTCTGTTTAGACTGTTGTCTGTGCTTGACCAATCAGTGCTGACACAACATTTTTTCTTGGGGGGCGGGTGGGGGCTGTGGAGGGGCACTGTATAAAGAAAACTTCTTTCAAATGCCTCAGTGAAACGCAATATTGCAATGAACTGGGGCTCCCGCGTGTATTGCTCTCCTCTGAAAAGTGCACGGAACTACCATAAATCACCAATGCAATTATAGAGCAAATACTTCAACCCATAAACACAGACACAATAACTCACAGCCACGCACTCTTTAGAAGATAATCAGCTCTTTACGGCTATTTATTCAAAGATTACAAGTACATAGAAATGACTCATAAAACTAACATGGACATAGATCACAGAAGAAGTAAAAGAAGTCAAAAGAAATACATCACTGTGAGCGTAATTCTTGCCCTCATCTCGTCCAGAAGCGGCTGCAAGACTCCGGGGGGGCAGCAAGGAAGAGAGTGCTGCAGCTCACAGGAAGGCCAGACGGAGCGTCCTTCTCTGGCTGAAGTCTCACCTGACCCCTCCGGGTTTCCGCATATATAGGAACTCCAAAAAAAAGGAGTTAATTCTCGAACCTTCTGGAATTGCACCTGCACAGTTGAGGAACAGCCGTCGGTTGCCAGCTGGGTCAATCGAGAGCTCCCACCAAGGAACGCAGGGCCTCCCTGTTCTAAAAACATGCTCCACGGAGAACAGTAGCAAGTCATAACAACGTTAGCTTTTCCCAGCAGAAATGGCCTTAACTGCATATCAAGTTTGAAAAAGCATGTTTGTGTCAGCACTGTGAATCTAACACTTCAGCAAAATGTGTGCAGCCTTTCACTGCGGAGTGAAGTAAATATCCAACATGCCTCTGAGCGCTCCCAGAATGCATCGCGCCCGCGCCATTTTGAACTAAGCAGAACATTTCCACCCTTTGGATATTTATCTTCCGTAGCCAGGTGGCACTGGAACTGGTCTCTGAAACCTACGAAATGTTAAAGCTAAATTGGGAATACATTGAAGGCAACAACAACAAGCAATTACAATGGACAGAATAACAAAAATGCAAGCAGAAATATAACGTAGTGTACCCCCAATATCCGGTATCCATGAAAATAACCAATCCCACCAGTTTCTGTTTTGATCTTGAGACACTTGAGAAATGAGATCCCTCAAACCTCTAATCTGGCTTTCAATGGATCGTGAGTGGTCACTCAAATTGAAGCAACACATACCTTCAAAGGCATTACACCCCAAATTATGTTTCAGCAATAAGTAATCAACAGCAGCTCTGTTCTGCAAAGTAGCTTTTCTAATAACTTGACTATCAAGGAGCAACTCTTCTAAAGCTTGCGAAGTATAATTAAGACCTTTAACTACCAAACACGCTAATTTCATCAAAGATTTGTAACCTCCAGCAGCTAAACCCCAATCACCTACTAATGAAAGGGTTAATGCTAAAACCTCAGCTTCTGATAGCAAATGTACATGTGAATCACAGTCAGGAGATAATCCCATAGATTCAAAGGTTGACCTTTTTCCTCGAGTTATCGCTGAGTGTAAAGGAAACATCATTAGTCCTAATCGAGTCAAAGCACATGGACCTCCAGAAACGTTAGCTGGAATATAAGTATATGTAACGTTACCACATGAAAAGAGCCATCCTGTTGGAAGTTTCACATGATACAAATGACTAGCAGTTATCACTGTATGATTGCAAGACATAGTGTTATTTACACTGGTGCATTTGCGTGACATTCGTGAACAGTCTCCTCGTGTGATTGTATTGATCAGTCAACTCTATTTGTCTGCATTTACCAATTTCTTGTGCTTTGCACGTCATAATATAACATACATCACCTTGGGTTACATTGTACGTGATCACACGTGTCAAATTTCTCCACTTCTTGTTGGTTTCTTGGCAGAAGAGGCAATACTCGTAGACTGAAAAAGATTGTCTAATGTCTGAGTCTTGAACTAAAGAATCATTATGTGTGACGCCGAAAGTGTGCTTTAAAACCAGAACAGGCGTTGGCACCGCTACTAAACATGTAGTCAATAAAGCTTCAGCATTGGGCACATCAGATAAACAAAAATGTGATATATTCAGTAATTGCTGTGCCAGATAGACCCACATATTTTCTTCTTGAGTAATCATAGGAGAGTGTTTCCTCCGTCCTACAAAGGGCTCCTGCGCAACTGGCATCAAGGTTGTTTCCACTTGCTCCTGATGTGTTTGTCGCAATTCACGGATCCATGTCTTCGGTCTAGCGGGCTTGTCGGCACTGGCATAGGGTTGCTTGGGGACATTATTCATCACTATCAGTATCCCCTTGATCACTGGCACAGATGTGACATTTTTTGCTGGTGACAGAAGACTTTCTAACCCGTCCAAATGGAGTCCATTTAGTGCCACAGTCACACCAACCAGACCCAGGATCTACGACGCAACCCAGAAAAGAGATATCAGTGTTGCACATCACTCTTAGGTAACATTTGTCTGCGGGTACATATTGCCATTTCCTTCTACCAGGCTCCATTACTAAAACCTCTTGATCTTTGCCTGATGCAATGACATCTGCTGGTACTGGTGGACCACTTGGCTGTTCCACCCACACCTTTGCACCCGGTACCATGCTGTCTGAAGAGCCAAAACCGCGATCCCCACGGGTAGTTAACACTGTAGGAGGCTCCCCTGTCTTAATCAAGGACAAGTTAATAGGAATGACTATCAATTGGGCCACTCGATCACCCTTGTGGATTGATAACAATTGATCCCCACTATTCATTAGGATGACTTTAATCTCGCCTTGGTAATCAACATCAATTGCCCCTCCCAACACTTGAACTCCCTTCAATGCTAGGCCAGATCTAGGGGCAATCCATCCCATGTGCTCTGGGGGAATCTGTACTCCAATCCCTGTTTCAATTACAACTATTCCTCTTGGATCTAATCTGATTTCTTCATTAGAATGCAAGTCTACCCCTGCTGACTCTGGAGTTGCTCGATAGGGAGCTAAAGAACCTGGTGTAATTTCCCAGTATAATAGTGTTTCTCTGACTGAATTGGGTTGAACCTGCAAAGTAGGAGCCATTAATCGCATCAAAGGAGTTTCATGTTCATACACAGGCCTATTGTTCAACACTTGCACCGCATCAAACACACGATCACGCCAGCCTGCTAAACTGCCGTCTCCAGATTTGCGCAACTGTTCTTTCAGTAACCCATTCATTCCTTCAATTAGCCCTGCTGCAGCTGAGTGGTAGGGTATATGATATACCCACTCAATGCTCTTTTCCTGACGAAATTCCTGGACTAATTTGCCTTTGAAATGTGACCCATTGTCACTTTGAATCTGTAAAGGCACTCCATTATGTAATATGATCTGATCTAACAATCTGATGGTGTTCAATTGGGTTGCACGTTTGCACGGCAAAACCATCAAATATCCTGAGTATGTATCTACAATAGTGCATGCATACTGACAACCTCTGCTGATTGGCATAGGACCGATATAATCAATCTGCCAAATTTGACCTGGTAATTTTCCTCTTCTCAATGTGCCTCGAACAATTTGAGGTATAGGTCTATGCTATTGGTGTTGGCACACTGCAAAATAATGGTTTTCACTAATTCTAAAGGAAGACTGATGCCTCGAGCTTGTGCCCACCTGATAGTAGCCTTTTCTCCAAGGTGCCCACATTTCTGATGGGCCCATTTGGCCAAACCCTCCATAACGTCTACCCGAGCCTCTGCATCCACTGAGGCAATCTTGGTGTGTTCATCTGCAACAGAATTAAACCAACGTTCTAATGAATCTGTGGCACAATGCGCGTCCACATGATATACAGTGACTTCACTTTGTAACAACATTTCTGCAATATCTAGCCACAGTTCTTTTCCTCACAACTCTTTTGAATGAATCTTCCATCCATTATTTTGCCAAGTTGGCAACCACACTGCCAATCCATTCGCCACTGACCATGAATCTGTGTACACATAACATTGACCAGGGGTCTCTTGTTTCAATGCTTGCTAAACTGCGTAAAGTTCTGCAAACTGACTGCTCTTTCCTTTCCCTGTCGTCAACATCTTTTTGGTTTTGGGATTGTACGACACTGCTTTCCAGTACCGCTCAGTTCCCACGTATCGGGCTGAACCATCCGTGAACCAAGCATGCTCTGTTTGTTCCACAGTCAAATCGCTGTAAGGTACTCCCCATTTCACAGGAAACTCAAGTTTTTCAGGCACTTCCGGTGGTATGTAATCTGAGGGCGGTATTTTGGCTACTTGCTCATGTAATTTTGCCACTCCATCCTTTCCTGATTTGGCTCTGTCTTGAATGTACCATTTCCATTTAATTATGCTGGCTTCTTGAGCATGTCCTATTCTATGCATTTTAGGAGAGCTCAGTACCCATTGCAAGATCGGTATTTCTGGCCTCATCAATACATCATGGCCCACTGTCATTTGCTCAGTATCAACAAGAGCCCAATAACATGCCAGCAATTGCTTCTCAAACGGAGTATGAGTTACCAGCATCGGGCAACTTACGACTCCAAAACCCTAATGGCACAATTTTCCTGTCTTGTTTCTGCCACACACTCCAGTTAGCATAATTGTCCTGCACGGATACATTTAATTCCACTTCGCCTTCCTTCAAGGGCCATAAATCAAGCACCTGCTGCACGGTGTCTTTCGCCATCTCAAAGGCTCTCTGCTGGTCTCCCCCCCCCCCCCCCCACTGAAACTCATATTTCTTTCGTGTCACCTTGTAGAGGGGGGCCAATATCTGCCCTTAATGCAGAATGTGCTGTCTCCAAAACCCAAACAGTCCTAGATACTGCTGAGCTTGCTTTTTGTTCGTTGGAGTGGTGAATTCAAGTATTTTCTGTCGAGCTTTTGGCACCATTTCTCGATGCCCATGATGCCTCTGAATCCCTAGAAATATCACTGTTTCAGCTGGACCTTTAAATTTACTCGGATTAATCTCCCACCCTTCCTTTTTCGATCCTTCTAGAAGGACATCTATCTGACTTTGCACGCTGTGCTCATCCTTGCCTGAATCAAAATGTCATCAATGTAATGAGAAATTTGTACGTCAGGTTTACACGGTATCTTGTTTAAGTGCTCTGCCACCAGCCGGTGACAGTTAGTCGGACTGTGCATGTACCCCATGGGTAGTCTCGTGAAAGTTTACTGACGTCCACCCCACGTAAATGCAAACTGTTCTTGACACTCTTCAGCAATTGGCACGGAGAAAAATGCATTAGCTAAATCAGTCACTGCATACCAAGTCCCCTCGAACTTTTGGACATTTTCAATCAAAGTAATAGCATCTGGGACTGCGGGCACTAAGGGTGAAGTAGGTTTATTCAGCTCCCTGTAATCCACCGTCATCCTCCACGACCCATCCCCTTTTTTAATGGGCCAGAGCAGATTGTTCCATGATGTGGTAATAGGGCGTAATACACCTGCCTCCACGTACTCTTTGATGGTGTCTGAAATGTCCTTGTGACCCCCAGGAATGCGGTAGTGTTTCATTGCTACCCGCTTTGTTGCTATTGGCACTTGCACTGGGGGCATCTTCAATTTGCCTACAGTAATGGGTGTACAAAGCAATGCACTCACCCCAAACTGGTACGTTTTACCGCCAAGTCCCAAGGTTAGCCCTTCTAAAATGTCAAAACCAATTATATTCTCGGGTATCGGGACAATCAACACTTGGTATTTCTGCCTCTTTAAATTGCCTATTTTCATCTCAACTCGCGTTTGCACTGCGGGGGTCTCCTTTCCCCCTAAACCTGTGATCGTGAACTGTTTGCCTTTAAATCGTGTCGGATTACCATGAATCAAAGAGGCCTCAGCTCCGGTGTCTATCAATGCTCGCACCCCTTGTGTATTTCCTGGCCCCCAAAAAATCTTATCAACATGTGGCCACCTATCCACTTTTATGCGGGCAGACGCTGCCGGAGCTTGGCTGTAGCCCTAGTCAAACTTCGAATGAGTGTGACTTGACTCCGCCTTTAGCATTGCACTCACCACCTTTCTCAAATCAGCATATGTCGGTTGGTACGGGGAAGATGTCCCCATAGACCCTTCATCTTGTTCTTCTGCAGGGGGAGCGGAAGGTGAAGCATCCCCCTTTGGTGTGGTAACTACTTGTTTCTTAACCTGTTTATAGCGCTCTTTTGCTGCAAGTCCTCGTTTTTTGGATAATTCATACATTACTCTGGTTTCAATGCCATCAATTTCTTCATGTGGCACACCATCTTTTAACAAAGCCAAAAGCATGTCTTTTCGGGACACTCGGGAGTCTCTGCTATCTTGCCGCCTGCCTTCAGTTCTTCTCTCACTACGCCCCTCTGTCCCGTGGCTTGTTATCACCCTTGTCCCACTCTCCCAAATCTGCAAGTTGCCGAATGGCATCTGCTACCTCATCAGTAGCCTTGCCCGTCATGCCTACGAGCAAAGTCATAATGATACTTTTGTATGCGGGTGGCACAGTTCTAATCACCATGTTACGAGTTGAAACTGAGAGCGGCACGGCTCCCATGTGATCAGGAGCATCTATGTGAATCGCCTCTTTCATAGCATTCTCTGACTTTTTGAATTGCTTCTCTCAATGTTTCTCCAGCATGGTGTCTGGCATGGATTCACATGCTCATGAATATTCCCCGTCGTCAGGCTGGGAATCCTCGGTAAGGAAAAATCGGTATCCGTTTCGTTTCTGATCTGTCTTTCGTAGTAGTAACCAATCACTGATCTCTGCGTCATACTGACCACAGCCAATGACTGCCCTCTCCCTAAGCCCCGCCTCTGGCAGCCATCTTCAGATTTTTACCGCACATTCAAGTGTTGGGATCCTCGTGCTATTGCTCTCGAGCGTTGGTGCTTTTTTCGCGCTTTTTCTTAGGAAAGTTTTCTCTTTTTCGGTCAAAAGAGCCTCAAGCTCCACCGTTTCTTTATCCGATCAACGGGGACCCGTGTCGGATCCTTCTACGCCCCTCAAGGGTGAAGATTTCGTCGAGCCACGCTTTTGGAGGACTCCAGAAGTTTCTCAGGCTCATGGCCCAGGAGAAGGGAAGCTCGACGCCCGGAAAGCTGTTCGGGGTCTGCCCTGGATGCCAGCTTCAGAATGTCTTCAAGGAGGACGAACACTCCCTTTGCCTTTACTGCCTGCATGAAGACAAGACGCACGTGGAGAAGGACTGTGCGTTTTGCGGCAGTATGTCGGAGCGGACCATGAAGGACCGCCATCAGCGTCTCGCCAACTGGCTGGAAGGAAAGAGCCCGTCAGGCGAGAAGAAGAAGAAGAAGTCCGAGCGGTCTTCTAAGACCTTTGAGGGCGCTCCGGCGACGGGGGTCCAACAGAAGGCCAAGTACCGCGAGTCCGCTGGCACGGGGAGCGCCGAACGGTCGGGCTCTACGGGCGCCAGGCAGGGCGCATCCTCCCCGGCGCCATCAACCACGAGCCAACGCTCTGGCTCGGGTAAGAGGAAGGCCGAGCACCCGGCGAAGCTCCTGGAGAGACCCCGGTCGTGCTCGAAGGCCCCATCGGAGGGGGAGCGAGGTGGTGACCCTCCCCCCAAGGAGAAGGCGGTGAGCGCACCTAAGGTGGTGAAAGCCTTGATCCATCCGGCCAAGGCCTCTATCGAGACAGTCGCTGCGGCCCTGGCTCAGCCTGTGGAGGCTACACCAGTGGTGGCGACCTCGGGGCCCAGAATCTCCCTGCCACCGCGGAGGGAGTCCTCTTTCATGCCCATCGACAGGACCCCCGTGAAACCTCCGACGGAGAAGAAAAAGGGGGGGCAGGAGGTTGTCGTGGATTCAGCCTCAACCTCTGAGGAGGAGCTGATCGAAGTCTTAGGCCACAGCTCTGGCGTGCAAGAAGACCATCCTGTCGGGAGGGACCCCGACGTGGGAGACGACGAGAACGTCGAGGGTGCCGACGGGGCTCCTGATTGCCCGTCGGAACCCCCTCAACCAGTGCCGCAAGACAACTCGGCGGCCATTTTGTTGGCTATACAGTCCTTATGCTCGGAGATAAGGACGAGACTGCCGTTACCACCAACGGAGGAACCGCTCCCGACGGGGGACCCGGAGCCAGGCCCTTCTGGGAGCCCTCCTCTTAAGAGAAGAAGGATTCATCCTCCACCTCCTTTTCAACCTTTGCGCCCTGTTCAGCCCTCCTCCCCGTCCACGACACATGGGGATGATACGGGGACTGACACGGCCGCGACGGGTACTGACGACTAGGCTTACGACGAGGATCTCCCGTCGTCACCTCCCACCCGGGCTTCCCCGCCCTACGAGATTGGATCGTTTCACGCCATGATCGCCAGGGCATCCGAGCTTTTCCAGCTCTGCCCGGAAGAGAAGAAGAAGGAAGGTTTCCTTTATCAACGGCGCGAGACCAAGATGAAGACGGTCCTCGCTGTACCTCTACTGGACGATATCTGGGATGAGGGTCTAGCCCTCCTCAAGAACCCATCCACAACGCCGGCTAGAAGGGATCGGTACGAGAAGAAGTACCGGGTCCCGGACGCGGCCCCCTTGTGCCTTCGGGCACAGCCGACCCCGGACTCGGTCGTCTCCGCGGCGGCCAGGAAGAAAGCGGGGGGGGGCGCGGCCTCTACATCAACCTCCCCGCCGGACGGCGAGGGAAAGAAATTGGACACGATGGGACGCAGAGTCATCTCATCGGCAGCAGCGACGATTAAGGCTGCCAACGCCTTGGCTATCGTAGCCCGCTATGACAGGGAGTTGTGGTACAAACTCGCCCCCCTGCTGGACTTCCTACCAGACGACAAGAGGGCGGAGGTCCTAGAGATCTTGCAGGAAGGAGAAGTGGCGTCGGACCACGCCATTACGATAGCGACGGACATCGCGGACACTGTATTTCGCCAGTTGGGCAACGGCGTGTGCCTTAGGCGGCGTGGATTGCTCAAGGCTACTGACTTCCGTCAGGACGTGCAGACCAGAGTCTTGGACATGCCCTTCGACGGGAGCAACCTGTTTGGGAAAACAGTGGACGATTCCCTACAGGCCATCAAGGCGGACACGGAGACGGCCTGGGCTCTTGGTGTTCTCCAGCAACGACGGCCGCCCTTTCGGAGCGGTGGAGGCAAACAGGGTGCCTCCAAAGGCTCCAGCGGCGGATTTTCCACCTATCGTCAAGCGGCCCGTTTGTCGTCACAGGAAGCCTACAGGGGACGAGGCAAGTCGGGCAGACCCCGCCGTCGTCGCCAAGGAGGACAAGGCGGCAAAGCCTCGTCGAAGCAGGACTTAACCGGCCGTGGGGTCGGGCCCCCACCGAAGCACCCCGGTGGGAGGCCGGCTGGCGAGCTTCGTCAGCGTGTGGGAGTCCATCTCTACCGACCGTTGGGTGCTGGACGCCCTGGCTCAGGGTCACGCGCTCGAGTTTCTAAAGAGGGCCCGCGCATCCCCCCTGTGGGCAGGAAGGAACATCACGTCCCTCAACTTCTCTTGGAGGTAAGGGCGATGCTCAGGAAGGGCGCCATCGAGCTCGTCCCAAAGAGGCTTCGGGGCTCCGGAGTTTACTCAAGATACTTCCTCGTGAAGAAGACGGGAGGATGGCGTCCCATCCTGGACCTACGACGACTGAACAAATTCATCAAAGCACAGAAGTTCAGGATGGTCACCCTCCAACACGTCCTGGGTCAACTGGTGGAGGGCGATTTCCTGTCGTCGTTGGATTTGGAGGATGCCTACTTCCATATCCCCATCCTAGAGGGACACCGAAAGTTTCTCAGATTCGTGGTCCAAGGGCGTCACTACCAGTTCAGAGCACTTCCCTTCGGATTGAGGTCGGCACCCAGGGTGTTCACCAAGTGCCTCGCACCTGTGGCGGCGCGGCTGTGCCTAGAGTGGATCCACGTCTACCCCTACCTGGACGACTGGCTCATCCGGGCGAAGACGAAGGAGCTCGCCGTGGAGCACACGGCAAGGACCGTCCAACTACTCACGGACCTGGGATTCTCCATAAACTACGCCAAGTCCCACCTGGTGCCCGCGCAAGACGCGCTGTTTCTGGGAGCGAAGCTCGACACAGTGTTGCTTCTGGCCTCTCCGTTGGAGGAAAGGACGAAGGCCATCTTGGGCAAGGTGCAGCGGATGCTGGTTGCGGACGCGGCCAGGGTGAGGTCCATCAAGTCCCTCCTCGGAATGATGTGTTCTTGCATTTATCTCATCCGCCTGTGCAGGCTCCGGATGCGCCCGTTGCAGGAGTTCCTGGACGCGCGCTGGATCCAGACGGGCAGCTTCGAGGAGAGGATCACACTCGACGAGAGTTTCCGACGAGCGATCCGGTGGTGGGGCACCCACGCGCATCTGACGGCGGGCATGGACTTCCAGACCCCCGGCCACCAGGAGACAGTGACCACGGATGCCTCCCTGGAAGGGTGGGGAGCGCACACCGAAAATCTGCACGCGAGAGGCCTTTGGCTTCCGACGGAGAAGTCCCTCCATATCCACGTCCTGGAGCTCCGTGCAGTGTTTTGAGCCCTCAGGTCCTTTCTTCCGTCCCTCAAGGGCAAGGTGGTGAGGATCTTCACCGACAACACCACCACCATGTTCTACATCAGGAAGCAGGGCGGTACCAGATCCCCAGCCCTGTCCAAGGAGGCGCAGGATCTGTGGCATTGGGCCGTCGCCATGGGCTGTTTCTGGTGCCGTTTCACCTGGCAGGGATAAAAAACACCATCGCCGACTCGCTCAGCAGAGAGCTGCGCTCGTTCCACGAGTGGGAACTACGGCAGGATCTAGTGGACCGCCTCTTCCGACGGTGGGGCACACCCCAGATCGATCTGTTCGCGACGGCGACGAACTCCAAGTGCCGGAGGTTCGCCAGCAGGTTTCCCCAGCCGAGGAGCATGGGCGATGCTTTCTCGTTCCCCTGGGAGGGCCTGTTTCTATACGCGTTCCCTCCATTGCCGCTGCTGATCCGGCTCATCAACCAGCTCAAGAGGTCACGGTGCAGGATGATCCTCGTCGCACCTGCGTGGCCGAGGCAGATATGGTTCCCGGACCTTCTGGACTTGTCAGCGTCCCCGTCAATCAAGCTGCCAGTGGACGCGGATCTTCTCTCCAGGGAAGGAGGCGCCATCCTCCATCACGACCCGAAGTCGCTGAACTTGCAGGCCTGGCTCCTGCAGCGTTAGAGTTTGGAGGCTACGACATACCGGCCGACTGCAGAGAGGTTCTTGCAAAGGCCAGGGCGTCCTCAACTCTTAAATGCTACGGACACAAATGGAAGAGGTTCTCTGTCTGGTGCCACGCACAGAAGATTAACCCTCTACGGATTACGGCTCTCCAGGTACTGCCGTACCTGCTGACGCTGGGCAAGGCTGGACTGGCGCACGCATCCATCAAGATTCATCTTGCTGCGATCTCCCGATACACCAAAACCACGGGGCGGACGTCTTTGTGGACTCGTCTGGTGAAAGAATTCATGAAGGGACTGTTCAGATCGTTCCCGCCGGTGAAGGCTCCGGCCCCGGCGTGGGAGGTCAAAGTGGTGCTGACCAAGCTCATGGGACCTCGGTTCGAGCCTCTGCACTCGGCTCCGTTGAAGTTCTTGTCGTGGAAAACAGCGTTTCTTGTGGCCATCACCTCCGCACGACGGGTGGGAGAGATCCAGGCCCTTTCCTGCAAGCCCCCGTACTTGACTTTTCACGACACGAGGGTAGTGCTCAGGACGGACCCCTCCTTCATGCCCAAGGTGCCGTCGGACTTCCACCTCAACGAACCCTTGGTGTTGCCTGTTTTCTTCCCGTCGCCGGCTGAAAGGACTTTGCACTGGCTGGATGTGGCTAGAGCGCTGAAGTTCTACGTGGACCGTGTTTTCGGAAGACGTCACAACTCTTTGTGAACTTTGGACCTGTCAATCAGGGGAAGGCTCTCTGGAAGGCTTCCATTTCCAGATGGCTCTCCGGCTATATCATGTACTGTCATCGGTTGGCAAACCGACCGCTGCCTGGCCGTCTGAGAGCCCATTCCACCAGAGCGATCGCAGCTACCACGGCGTTCCTATCTGGTGTGCCCTTGCTGGACATCTGCAGGGCTGCTACGTGGAGGTCGACGCACAACTTCACGAAATTCTACTGCGTCGATCGGGATTCCAGGGAGGAGTCCAGGGTCGGCCAAGCAGTGCTGCGCAACCTGTTCGCCTAAGGTGAGCCTGGTGAGGAGGTAAGAATTGCTTAATGTTGAGTTTTGGATATAATGCTTAATGTTGAGCCTTTGCCACCTCCCGTGGTTGTGCATGTGTGTACTGCTATGTATTCTTTTATTCATGAGCATGTGAATCCATGCCAGACCCCATGCTGGAGAAGGAACAAGTTACTTACCTGTAACTGTTGTTCTCCAGCCTGGGTCTGGCATGGATTCACATGCGAACCCTCCCGCCTACCCCTCTGCGGCTTTTCACTTGGTCATACTGCCACTTCACGTGCTATCAAATCTGAAGATGGCTGCCAGAGGCGGGGCTTACGGAGAGGGCAGTCATTGGCTGTGGTCAGTATGACGCAGAGATCAGTGATTGGTTACTACTACGAAAGACAGATCAGAAACTAAACTGATACTGATTTTTCCTTACCGAGGATTCCCAGCCTGACGACGGGGAATATTCATGAGCATGTGAATCCATGCCAGACCCATGCTGGAGAACAACAGTTACAGGTAAGTAACTTGTTCCATACCACGTTTCTTCACTAGGCCAGTCTGTGGTAATGGTGTATTTACGGTTACATGCTTGGGCTATCAGGTGCAACAAAGACACCTGTGTATCTTGACCATTTGCATCGGGGAGCGGTCCTGCTCTTAAGACCTCCTGTACATTGGTTTCAATTGAAAGGGGTAAAAAACGCGATGAATCAGTAGAATCTACCAACAACCCTGCAGCACCCCCATATAGCAATCTCACCATCCATGTCAGTAAAGCTTCCCCTGATTTTTGCCTCAAACGGGTAATCATTTCCCCAACATCCTGTTGTGTGTAATCGTCCAGCGTGGTTAAATCCACCATACCATCACCAGGATTCTGCGGGTGTGGTCCGGCTCGCCGCCTTCTAACAGGCTTCGCCGCCACTGTTTTCTGTTTTTACCTCTGGTTTGGGGTCAGACTCTACTGCAGAACTACTTTCTAGACTGGTTGAATCATAAATATCCCCATTCCATTTGTCTGGATCCCAGTCGGCGCCAGCTGTAGCGATTACAGTTGCCACCTTTCTTTTGTTGACCCCTCCCAGTCTTTTCCTATATTTATAACAAGCTACTCTGACTGCTGCCCTCTCGGCCACCGGCTGATATGTCGGCCTTATCTTTAAACAGTTTCATTTGAATCTGCTGCATTAACGCAGTCTGCCGTTCTGCAGCTAGCTCTCTCTCTAATCTCAAAACCTCATTTTTCATATCCAATTGACTCTGATGTATTTTCCTATAAGCATGCAAAAGAACCCAACCTCGCCTACCTAATGCCTTACATTCTTTACCACGTTCTACTGAAACTTGTTGCAAGCATGCAATTACATCAGCCGGATCGGCATCCCCCAATCCTTGATCCCAAGTCTCACTTAGCCCGGCACCACAAGCCCATGCCTGAGCCAACTTATCATATGGACTCTTAGTCCAGCCTGGAATGACAACATCAGAGCATTCACCGCCAGCGGTAACACTCTTTCCTGAACAAACTATTAATTACTGCAAAATGGTACAAAACCTCTTTATATCTAAGTTTGTTTTCTTTTCTCTGCAATCACTCCCACAAGCATGCACATACCATCAAGGGAACAAAAAACAGCTTAACACAGTTCAACACTCACTGCCAACTTACTTTCGCTTGCAAGATAACCGAAGCCTATCTACGTTCAAACAGATGCTGGAATATTTGGAACACTTCATCAAAGAATAACCCTGCTCACAGCACCATAATGTATTGCTCTCCTCTGAAAAGTGCACGGAACTACCATAAATCACCGATGCAATTATAGAGCAAATACTTCAACCCATAAACGGACACAATAACTCACAGCCACGCACTCTTTAGAAGATAATCAGCTCTTTACGGATATTTATTCAAAGATTACAAGTACATGACTCATAAAACTAACATGGACATAGATCACAGAAGAAGTAAAAGAAGTCAAAAGAAATACATCACCGTGAGAGTAATTCTTGTCCTCATCTCTTCCTGAAGCGGCTGGAAGACTCTGGGGGGCAGCCATGAAGAGAGTGCTACAGCTCACAGGAAGGCCAGACGGAGCGTCGTTCTCTGGCTGAAGTCTCACCGGACCCCTCCGGGTTTCCGCATATATAGGAACTTCAAAATAGAAAGGAGTTAATTCTCAAACATTCTGGAATTGCACCTGCGCAGTTGAGGAACAGCCGTCGGTTGCCAGCTGGGTCAATCGAGAGCTCCCCCCAAGGAACGCAGGACCTCCCTGTTCTAAAAACATGCTCCACGGAGAACATTAGCAAGTCATAACAACGTTAGCTTTTCCCAGAAGAAATGGCCTTGACTGCATACCAAGTTTGAAAAGGCATTTTTGTCTCAGCACTGTGAATCTAACACTTCAGCAAAATGTGTGCAGCCTTTCACTGCGGAGTGAAGTAAATATCCAACATGGATCCGAGCGCTCCCAGAATGCATCGCGCCCGCGCCATTTTGAACTAAGCATAAATTAAGCAGAACACCGCTCCCCTCCTACCTCCAACTTTCCAAATGGGAGTGAGATGCTGACAACTGAGTTCTTGTTTTGCCTCAATGCCACAGATTCGTCAATTATCCACTTGCGAGCTGTTAAAGGTACATAAGAGGACTATCACCCCTGGACACAAACCCGGGCATGTGGGTAACTGATTTTGCGTGTTAAGTATGGAACATTTCAAACAAATAATGGGGGCAACTACAAGTTTAATATTGCCGGCGTGATACCACCAAACGGATTTACCATTACTGGCACTTGTTCTGCTGTAATTACCAGCAGATTCAGAGTGCCAGTAAGGTAAGTAGTTTCCCATTCCACAGAGTCCCATGGAGGGGATTGACGGAATTACTGGTGCCAGTAATTCCGGCTTTCTTTTGCTGGTGGGGGCAAGGTTTACTTCCAGCTCTTACCTGGAGGTAAATCTGTGACCCCACCAGCAAACTTGTGCTTTGCCAGTGTGATAAAAGTGGCGGTATTACCACCACTTGCACCAGCACTTTAACTACACTGCCAAAACTGTAATGAGGGCCAATGTGCCTGATGGATAAAATACATATTCATCACAAAAAAAGCCAATTGTAACTTATTTAATTGTGAACAGTTGGGCGTTCCTGGTAATTATTTGACCATTATGCATCTGTCATGCTATTAACACCCCTATTGCAGTGGTTGCTGCACAGATAAAGCACTTGAGCTAGCCAGTGCTGGTTCTTCTGACATGTGCGTCAGCTTCTATAGTTGCAGAGATTGAGTACTGATGAGTTAAGCTGGCACAGTATGTGTGCGCACCATTTACTGCAGATTACGGCAGCAGTCACATTGGTTTTACCGGGGAGTCCTACATTTTGGGCCTCATGATAGTCTCCTTCACCACCTCACTAGCTCAGTGTGCCTTGCACACCCACATGGTCCAAGCAGTGTGTGGGCAGCAGGAGGCTGCTATTGCTTCTTATTTTAACAGAGGTAGTTTGGTCTTTGTGAGACCTACTTAATCTGCAGCCTCAATATTCATCTTGGTGGCCTCCTAGCATGTTCCCTGTGCAATGTAGACTGTGAGGTTTCACTGGGATAGACAAAACACAGAAAGCATATTCTCTGCCAAATTCCAGCCTTTCAGCCCATTTCAATGATGCCTCCACAACAAGTAATCGGTCATGGTCTGCCAATTTCATTGCTCTGCTTAGCCTGCCATTGGCAATTTGTTGAACCTCATCCTTGGTCTCGACACCGGCCCAAAGCAACTGGCAAGCAATATTTCAGGGAGCTGGAAGAAACATGTTACTTGTGAGCTGCACATTGGCAATCACTGCTCCAGGTACTCTGCAACAACTTTGTCTCTTTCTGTTCCTAAATTCTCAACACTGCTTCTCGCGACCTGGCTACCGTCCGGCTTACTGCTCCCAATCATACAGGGGACCTTTGTATGCCTCAGGTGATCAAAAAAAGGCTCTATCACAATCCTTCTGAGGTGCCCGCAGTTCAGAAGAATCTCATCAACCCAAGAGCCAGTCTAGCAAACAGGCATAACTTCTGTCAGATGCTGCCCTCCCGTTTCAGCATCCCAGTGGGAGGACACATGTCCACTTTCCTACATCGATAATCGGACAAATTGGTGCTTTCAATAGTGACTCATGGCCACACCCTACATTTTGTCAAATGGCCACTATTAATTCTTCCTGTGGGTCGACCTTGGAAACCTCCCCGTGCAGACGGCGATGAAGGCACTGCTGTCCAAAAAACGCCACAGAGCGAATTCCGTGTTCTCTGAACAGTCAAGGTTCTACTCTTGCTATTTCCCAGTCCGACACGTCTGGAGGATCGAGGCCATACTCAAATCGTCATGCCAGAGGCCTCTGGTCAGCACAAGAAGAGCACAAGAAGATGTTGCATATAAATGTGTTAGAACTCGGAGCTGTAGTATTTTGGGCCCTCAAGTTCTTCCTGCCCTGTCTGCAGGGAAAGGTAGTGCAATATTTTATAGGCAAAACTATCACAATGTTCTGCATGAGTGAGCAAGGGGGTACCATATCTCGCGTCCTATCCATCGAAGCAAAAGCCCACTGGAAATGGGCCCTAACCCATGCAATCTTGGTCTCATTTTCACCTTCCCGGCATACACAACTTAGTGGCAAAGTCCCCCAGCAGAGAACTCTGCAAATGGTAGCTTCTGCCAACCCAAGTGGACCTCTTCTTATAAATATGGTGGAAGCCAAACGTAGACCTGTTTGCCACAACGGACAAGTCTGAATTGTATGCTTAATCAAGGCAGTTGAGGGTACGGTTTCATGAAAAGGCAGGTTCCTCTATGCCTTCCCACCAATCCCACGCATTCGGAGAGTCCTCCACGCTGTCAAACGTCAGCCGTGCAGGCTTATCCTTGTGGAACCGGCATGGTTGACAGTAGTGGTTCTCGAAGCGCATGTCTCTCTCCACTGTTTCACCAATCACCATCCTGCCTCCACACATCCTATTCTCCTGCGAATGGGGCAAGGTTCCCCACCATGACTCTTGGCTCAACCTTAAGGCCTGGCTTCAGCAACCCTTCAGCAACCCTTTGGACCGGAGTGCTTGGGCCTTTGTGTGGTTCCGATTGGCTGGGGCTATGTTATTGAGGCCTATGAGATAGCTGACTGACTTGGCCGTCCCTCACTCCAAGACCCTCTCCTAAGGCGCCTGTTAGCTACAGGTACACTATGGTCCCTGCCTCTATCCCGAGGTGCTCTGCTGCAGGCCACTTCCACCCCATCGAAGCTGCATGGAGCAGGTGCCCCCTGCGTATATCCCATCTCCATCAGGATTCCTGACTTGCCATTACATCAGATGCAAGGTAAGCCATGGAGCTTACAGAATAGTAATATTGCGCTCGTGCGCATCTTTAACAAAAAACCTTCGAAATGCAATGATTTTATCATGTGCGGAAGCAGCTGACTCCGTTGTCTTATCATGAAAAACACATCTTTTGACTTTTGCGGGCCGTATTGGTTTTCTACAATGCACTTTGATGATGCATTTGGCCTTTCCAAGATGGCCGACCCCGCGTGCACCAGAGTGCCTTCGTGTTTGGTGTGTTGGTCCCGATTGGCTGGGGTTTTGTCACTGTGGCTTATGGGAAAGCTGACTGGCTTGGCCGTCCCTCCCTCCAAGGCCCACTCCTAAGACCCCTGTCAGCTACAGGTACGCTATGGTCGCCTGTGTGTTCTGAGAGCCCCCCACCACCCATATGGTTGCCTGTGTGTTGTGTGAGCCTCTCCCCCCCCCCATGGTCGCCTGTGTTGTGTGAGCCCCCCCCCCCATGGTCGCCTGTGTTGTGTGAGCCCCCCCCCCCATGGTCGCCTGTGTTGTGTGAGCCCCCCCAATGGTCGCCTCTGTTGTGAGCCCCCCACCCCGCCTATGGTCACCTGTGCGTTGTGTAAGCCCCTCATGGTTGCCCCCCCCCCCATGTTTCTGCCACCACCTAAATTGACATTATGCATTTGTGTGCTGCTGCCGCCCGCTACATGGGGTTGGGCAGCATGCTTC
Organism: Ambystoma mexicanum; assembly: GCF_040938575.1. Taxonomy (NCBI): domain Eukaryota; kingdom Metazoa; phylum Chordata; class Amphibia; order Caudata; family Ambystomatidae; genus Ambystoma; species Ambystoma mexicanum. The sequence continues at coordinate 981,909,434 of NC_090928.1, read as the reverse complement.
TGCCACCTGATTTTGACTTTATCCATGTGTATACTGCTGCCACCCTGCAACATGGGGTTAGGCAAACATGTATGTATGTCTGTTTTTTGCTAGCACTTATGTAACCAAGTAAGCTTTCTGTAACAGCACCGCGATGCCTTAGGGCTGTTGGGTGATTTATAAATTCAAATAAATAAATAAAAATAAATATCCTGGTCAGGGCTAGCGCCCCCCTCCACCAACTCCTGTTAGGGCAAGACATGGTAAAGGTTTACCCTTTGGTTTTAACAGCACTGGAGTTAATGCCCTTAATTGTCTGCCACAGCAAATTCGACCATACTTGCCCGCCTTGGGTAACCGTACATATGGCTGGTATTTCTCAATACACGTGTACATTTTTGGCACCCTCTCTGTGGTAACAGATTTAAGTAATTTTGGAAGGGACTCTTTAGTGCTTTGCCCCTTGTATGCAAGCCAACCCTTCTTATGAACTGAACTTTGTTCTCAACAGGCTGATGTGGCCTCCTTTTGAACCTGTAGATAAGGCCAGTGTCATTTTATGGCAGAGGCAAAGGCCACCAAAAAACGCTGCTTTCCGGGAGACAGTCCGTGAGATTAAAGCCTAGTTTCTTTCAGCCGCAATAACTTGCATTCCACAAGGACAAGGTTCTACTTGGAACCAGTCCAAGGTTTATGTCTAATGTGCCATCCTTGTTTCCCCTCAACCAAGCCCTTGGTTCTACCAGTTTTCTTCAGCATGGAGACTCCTCCTGCAGAACAATCACTTCACTCCTTGCACGTGATGAGCACTAAAATACTACATTGATCATTCCAAGTGCTTTTGTGAATCCTCTGCTGTTTTTTGCCTTTGGACCTGCTGCAACTAGAGCCTGTCCAAGGATTCTGTCTCCAGGTGGCTGTCAGCTTGTTGATGGCAGAAAGCCAAGCAAGCCAACAGGATGCTACAAGGTCGACCCAAAGCACATTCCATGAGACATCTATTCTGCAAACACTCTTTTGGGAGGGGTGCTGCTTGTGGACGTTTGTAGGGCGGCTATGTGGAGGTCCCTGCATACCTACACTAGTTTGTATTCATCAATAAGAAATGTGCCATGTAGTCCAGTGTTGGCCATGCAGTCCTTCGATGCCTGTTCTCCTGAGGTGAGCCACATTCCTCCTCCCTGTGTGTATGTAGATGCGTTGGGAGTGGCTTCTTCAATTCATGCTCTTTCCTCTTGTGTTGCTAGAGGTTGGCTACTTCCAGTGGATCTCATTTGGTGTCCCCTTTTGGATCCAAGTACTTTTTATCTATGCACCCCAACTTCTCCAGCCTTTGGTGAATCAGGTAAATGAAAAATAAACTGAGTAAAAACACATACAGATAAAGAAACAAAGTACAAAAATATGATACATTAGTACCCCATACACTTGCTAAAACAACATAACACTAGTCGATGCAAGGGTGGAATTCCCTCCTTCAGAAATAGATGGAATTAAAACACCCAGGGTAAGAGAATGTATTCTGATTCAGTAAATAACAACATGTCCTTGAACTGGCAATTAAGTCCCGATTGTCAGATGAATTTGGAATAATTCTTTGTGTACTAATCAGACTAATGTTCTATGCAAATGGGTGGGTTAAATAACGTATTGCTCTGCGATATTGCTCTTTGCACACCCAATGGTCATTCAGTCTGTTATCACCATTCTGCAATCGGCGCCCTCTTGACCCGCCAACTTGATTCATCTTATTGCACTATGTCCAATCTTTCCTGACAACCAGACAAGGACTTTCTTCTGCAAATCCTTCCATGGGTCTATTCTTTTCAACTTGGGCGCATACGTTATTATGATGGATCTTCTAGGAGGGCCATTATTTTGAATTTTTCCCTAATGGCATACTTCCTTTGCATCGCCTAATTTCTCTCCAGGCATGTAGATGGAATATAAATGAGGATTGTTGCCCTTAGCCAGTTAGCAGTTCAACTGTTTTTTCAACAGGACGTTTGTGTGCCACTTCATGAGTAGACCTTAAAATTGTCTTGGCTTTGTGCCTAGATTGGGGATCCATATTGATAGCCTGGACCGATGGCAAATTTAGTGGGAAGTTGAAACTGATGTATAAGACTTTTGGCTTTAATTCATATAAATTCACTTGTATCTCAACATTATTTTCTTCCAAAAGATTGAAGAAAGGTGCAGTAAAAATGTTGCAGAGGGAGATGAACAGAGGCCCCCTGTGGCACACCATGTGCCAGGCGGGCCGGTTGAGCTTCTGCGTCCTTACTGCATAGTCTGCACCATCGATTGCTCAGGAAAGAGCTAATCCAGAGACTAGCACTTTCTGAAAAGCCTACTACTTCTTTTAACCTGGTGACCAACGGCATGTGGTCCACCAGAACAAAAGCCGCAGACAAATCTAGCAGCATGAGCATTGTGGCTTGCCCTTTGTCCATAAACTGTAGCAATTTAGATTTCAGGTCGAGCAAAGCAGTTTGTGCTGTGTCCCTACCGGAAAACCGACTGCCACTTTTTTAAGTTTACATTTGCATTCAGATGTGCCAAGATTTGTATATATGCAACACGGTCCCCAGTTTTCAACAAAAACAGTGTATTGGTAATAGGACGTTAATTTGTTGTCGTTTCTGTACACAAGCCTCGCTATTTTAACAAAGGAGTAATCCAGGCATTCTTTAGGCTTGTTGGGACATCATTTTCTTCAAAAGAGCCCTTAACAAACTTACAAAGAATGCCAATCCACGCTGGAGAGCATGTTTTAAATCTAAGATGGGTGCAAGCGCTGACCATCAAATGAAAATGAAAGCAGTCCTAGTGGCTTTGTCAAATAAAAAGGGCCTATACTAAGAAACCTATTGCCATGCCTTACAACTAATACAAAAAACGGTGTGGGATAGTTTTCAAGAGAAGAAATAAGTGTTCACAAATATGTCCGTATGCAGTAGCTTGGGTCTCTCTTCCCCACTTTTTGAGCATGGGGTAAGGTGGGATCCAGGCGCACAGCACACTCTCGAGCTTCCCCAGCACGCAACGACAGTTTCGCTTGCAGCTATCAGGGTCGTTGACGGCCAGGTCTCGTTGCTCTTGAAAGTCTCTTGCCTTCGAGGGCCTGATGGATTCAAATAACAAAACAAAAGTTCCATCAATAAAATTAGTTTGTTTCCCGGAATTACTTAGGGTGAGGATTCTTCACCCCATTCGTCCCCCTCTTCCGGGTGCTGACCCCTCTATACTTTCAGCCTCCCTCCACCGGGTTCACTATGGCCTTTCCTTCATTCAAAAATCTTAATGTCTTTTTAAACAGTTGTAGTGGACATCCCTCTGCCTGTTTTTTCTTTGTCAACACACCGTTTCTTGGGACTTTAGACTTTGCCCTTTCTTCATCAGCATCCCTCTTCCGGGTTCACTCTTGCCAACTTCACATTTGCTTTCAATGTTTGCAGGATTTACTGCCCTTGCTTTCTCACGAGGCGGGATTCACTTCCATTCCTTTCTCTACAGTTCTTAGGTCAAAGGCTATCGACTGTACAGGGATTTCGCTTGACCTCCTGTATGACTGCTTTGACCTATCTGGGAGGCTCTCCTACGGCCTTCTGGTATCTGTAGTTCCACTCAGATGGGGGATCGCCCAGAGTTTCTCGGAGCAGCACCCACGTGGAGACGGTCCCCTTCTGCAAGTGGTCTCCCTTTTACAATTTTACAGTTTTTTAAAACTTATCTCACTTTCCCACTTTCATTCACCACAGCACGGTTCTAATCCGCTCTCCCTTCAACTCACCGGCTGTGATGAACCGCTTGGCTTTCCTTCTAACTGGAGTCAAGACTGGTACCGCGGTAGCAGTAGTCTCCCTCGCTCCGGCTTATCAGCATTGATACGCTGCGTGTACCGTTGACATCTGCCGCAACATACTTGGGCTATTGTCCTTGGTCTTACGATTCCTTCTGCAGAAGTTTTGCAGGGTTTTGTCAAAAAGAGCTCGTTCGTGTCTCTCCCAGTCAGCCTCTCGATGTTTGCCGCATTTATCCTCCTCTTGAAATGCTGCGTCTGGATAACTGTCTCGTTGTGCGGTCAGCCTTGCTTGTACCTTTTTATCCATGTGGGGAAGGCAAAGGGCCCTCAGGCGTGTGTGATACTGGTCAATTGCCTGACTTTGCCTGACCCTTGTATTGGGACATGTCAGGTAAACAGCTCTGGTGTTAGTCCGTTGTCTTTCATGTTGTGCGAAAGTGTTTGTGTTGGGGAAGAAGGGGGGGTGGCAGTGTTTTTGAATGCCCTACAGAAGAGGATGGGCAAAAGGTGTTGACGGAAGAGGGATACTGTGTCTCACCCATCGGTGTCCCACTTCCAGAGGACCCCCCGTCCAGGTGATCCTCCCTCACTGGTCCACCCTCCAGGAACTGGATCCAATAGCGATGGCCGTGACCTGGCCAAATGGATGACAGATCCCAGGGGACTAGCTAGGGAGACGCCTTTAGGTTTCTCGCACAGGGCAAACATCCCCTTTGCAACTAGTTGGTTTAAGATTGTTGATAATGAAAGCAAGTTCTAATCCTGATATAGGTTGAAAATAGAACTGATTAGCGATCGTCTTGGGTGTACATGCTGATACGTCTAGACTACCTGCTGCCAGACTGCTAACCTTCTTGCTCATCTCAATGTTCTATTTTATCCAATTAAGCATTTTAAGCATAGCTTCCTGAATGGATGAACACCAGGCAGCGTCTTTAATAATATCTGATTTGTTTGGGCATTGATTTTAAATCTTTCAATATCTTAGTTCCATGTGTATAAACACTTAATTTTTATGGTCTTAAGTTTTGTAAGTCTGGAGTGAACCAGGAATTATCCTGTCTCTCCACTGCCTGCTTAGTTCTCAGAGGAGCAATAGTATTAGTGGCCTCTTGCAGTTTGATGAATGACACACACAATATCATCAGCCAGTACAAGATCATTGACCTACTCCACCAAAGGCATGGCCATGGTTCCACTGCTTCTACAGTGAGTTTCTTCATATTTCTGGAGATTATTGTGGATTCCTTTTTTTTACATTTTCACCTTTTTAGAGTCTTTTCACAGATTATTGTGAAATGTATAAGGAAATGGTCTAACCATGGACAAGGAGATAGTATCTCATCAGTTGTTTCAGTATTGCGCATAGCAACCCAATCTAGAGTGTTCCCTTTAATGTGCGTGGGTGTTTTGATCAGTTGCTCAAAACCCAGGTTCCCCAGTGAGTCTTCAAGGGACCTAGTGTGAGGGTTGTTCTTATACCCCAACCAAAGGTTAAGGTCACCTAGGACCATTGCCTTGATATCAGGTTTAAGAGTAGGACGCAGTTAATTAGATATTTATGTGGAAAACTCATTCCAACCCAAAGGTCATTTCAGTTAGGCCACACAGTTAATCAAAGAAAAGGAATGTATACTGAAAAAACTTAGTTATTTAAAGTATATCTCACCAATGGGTCACCCCTGTAGTTTCAGCTCCTAGAAAGGGGGCCTACTCGAAACAAGGGGAAGGCACACTGAATCTAGAAAGAATGGGACACCCAATCCACACATGTTCTCGGTCAGGAGAATTGATGCAAACTTCCATCGAAAGAGACCACTAGAATCATGTTTTTGTTAGAAAAAATATTTCATAATTCTTATTCTCTGTACATGTTTGACAACTCAAATACAGGACAGTATGATATATTTTATTTGTATCGCACACGTACACAAGTGTTTCACAGTACACAGTATAAACCAACATTTCAGTCCTTGTTCCATATTGCCCACTATGGTTGATTTAAAAAATGAGAACGGGGGTATAGATACATTTCTATACAGGAAACCAATAAAGACTTTGTTGAACCCCCCAAAAGTTTGAAAGCGATTCTACTATATGGGCAGTTTTTATGTATGAAGAGAAACTGCTCCACTACTGAAGAATTGATCAAACATGCAGACTCTTCTAGATTTCATGCACTTTAAGTTATTTAAACCTGAAATAGTGTTTATTTATAAGTACATTCGGTACATGTAGAACATGATGGAACCATGTTAAGTGTTCAATTAAGACATAATCCAACCCTACCACTAATATGTAAATCGTTTATCTTGTGAATGGTACGATACGCATAGGCTAAAAGGTGAAGGCAGGGCGGGGGGGGGGGGGTAATCTTTCACAATGAAGATTTACATTTGCAAGTCATTATCCCAAGATGCCACATCATGTTTCAGGTCTTTTTAAGTATTTACTGTATAGTGTGCATTTGTATCAATTATGTTACTAAGTTTTAGTGGGTTAGGAATGTTGATTGATATTTTATTTCTATCTTGCTCGTACACAAGTGTTTCAGAGCGCGACAAGGCAAGGGAGGGGAAGAGAACAAAACAGCGATCTTACTAGGCCCAGTGACATTGAGAACGCGTAAGTGCATCGGAGAGGGGGGAGGGGAAAAGTGCATGGAAGGGGGAGAGGTGGAAAGTGCGAAGCAGAGGAGAAACAGATAAATAACAATAAATAAATAATAAAGGCAACAAACAGTGGTAATGCAGCCAGCAATCTGCAAGTGTTAGGTTTAAGGCAGCAGACAGGGTAGGTCTGATAAGTGCAGGAAGAAAAAGGGGGGGCTGTATGGGTACAGATACAGACCCCAGTGCAAGGGGTGGCCCGGAGACAGTGCGGGAGGGTGGCAGGATGAGCAGGTACCTGGGCCCAAAAGAGAGAGGGCGGCCAGGTGCACGGTGCCAAGAGAGAACAGATCAGCAGGGGAGAGGGGGAGCGAAGGCTGAAGAAAAGAGGAAGGTCTTGAGGTGCTTCCGGAACCGGAGATGGTTCTCCAAGTTTTAGAGTGGCAGGGAGGCTGTTCCAGAGGGAGGCCCCAGCCAAAGACAGAGATCTACCCCCAGCTCGTTTCTTAGAAAAACGACTGACCCTGAGTGAGTTGGAGGTAGAGGAGCGAAGAGCCCGAGAGGGGAGGTATTTGCAGAGGGATAGCTGAAGGTATTTTGGACCCAGGCCCCAGAAAGCCTTGTGGACAATGCAGAGGGTTTTGAATTTAATCCTTGCATCCACTGGGAGCCAGTGAAGAGAATTCCGAGCTGGAGAGATACGAACCCAGGGCTTGAGGCCAAGGACAAGTCTTGCAGTCCTGTTCTGGATTAGTTGCAGAGGGCGGAGAGTAGAGGCAGGTAGATTTAGAAAGAGGCTGTTACAATAGTCCAAGCTAGAGAGAACCAGAGCTCGATATACCATGAACTTCTGGGGGAAGGAGAGGAAAGGCAGAGTACCTCTGAGGAGGTGCAGTCGGAAATTTGACTTTTTAGAGACCTCAGAGTTGTGGGCGGAGAAGGAAAGGGTGGAGACAAAGATAACCCCGAGGTTCTTAGCCTCGCAGGTGGGGGTAGGATGAGGGCCAGGGGAGGCCGGCCAGAGAGTGAGGGGAAAGGATGGTGAAGGTGTGCCGATGAGTAGGATCTCCGTCTTGCTGGCATTCAGATAAAGATCATTGGCGGTACACCAATCATGAATGGCTGTTAGGCAATCAGATGAGAGAGGGAGAGGAGGTGGCAGAGGGCAGCTTGAAAATGAGTTGTGTCGTCAGCATAGCACTGGAAATTTGAGCAGAAAATGGCATTGCAGTGGGCGAGAGTTGCCAGGTATTGGTTGAAAATTGGGTGATTGTTTAATAACCAGACCTAGAGGGTGCCACAAAGGGGAGATTAAATTAGACTCCCAGTACTAGGCACATGAAGCCATTCCTCTCCTGGAAAAAACAATGATGGAAAAACATCCATATGTGAAACACAGTAAACAGCGTTTCTCCAGCATTGGATCTTTCATAGATTCACATTCTGTGAATATTGCCCGTCAGTCTGGGAGTCCTTGGTTAACCCTTTTTCCATAGTAATAAAAAGGAAAAGGTAGGTGCCTATTACCCTCCTTATGGGTGTTTTTGGTCCCCACCAATGTAGCCCCTGCCCTGCAGCCTCTCTTCAGATTCTAACTGCATGTCATGCTGGAAGGGGTCCTCGTGATTTTCTCCTCAAGATCTTCATAACCATTGGATTAGCATTTCTTTCTTCAAAGGAACAACTACCTCTCACAACAGATACGTTCTGGTGGATGCTAAGGGATGGAAGGAAAGAAGTCCCTGTTCAGGCCCTGCTCCACTTGTGGCCTAAAGAACATTTGTGTGCGTGAAAGACCTGTTGATTGCATCTATTGTCGGTACCCACATCACTCCACAAGGAGTGCAACATTTGTCTGGCATTCAGCACCAAGACGCTGAAAGACAGACGTGGACGCCTCCTATGCTGGTTGAGGGGAATAGTCCCCCATTGGAAGCAGTCAGCAAGAGGTCTGGCTGTGCCCAGACACCCAGATAAAAAGGTTGCCTGAACCAAAAATGGCAAGATGTTAGGAATGGCTGACCAAAAGACCTAGACTGAAGGCGAGAACAGGCCTTGGTGTGCTGTCTACCAGCCAAACCACAAAAAGCCAGTGTCCGTCGCCGTCTGGAACGACTGCGGGAGCATGAACCCCACTGGTAAAGGAAACAGTCGCAACCCTTGCCCCCGACTCAGTTCGATGAAGCTAAAAGCTAACAGTCGTCTGCCCCCATGCTCGTCGCTGTGCTTGTCGACTGGACAGTCAACGGGAAAGTTAAAGCACTCAACGAAAGACAAGGCCTCTTCGACGGAGAAGACTTAAGATTGAGAAAGTGATCACTCAAAGTGGCGACTTTGAGAACAAACCTTGTATCATACAAGATATATAAGTAAATCACCTGCAAATACACATTCTGGAGGATTGCTCAAATAGATTGCCAAACTGTCATTTTTAGAGCACATGATTCAAATCACCGGATACTATATTCATGGAGAGAGTGTGGTGTAGATCAGAGGTAGTCGGGGAGTTTGGAGGAGGGAGACCTGCATTTAGTAACAGTTTTAGCAGATGGAGAGAGTGAGGAAGAAACAGGAGTGAAGATTTAGGCAAAGACAATTGAGTGATCGGAGGGAGAAGGTGTGGTTGGAATATTGGAGGCAGAGAGTTGAGAGGAAAGGAGAATAAGGTCAGGGGGGTTTCTATTTGAATGAGTGTGAAGAGAGTGGGTGGAAGAGTCGTGGTTAAGCAGAAGTGAGTCAGTGGAGGTTGAAGTCACCGATAACAAAGAGGTGGTTATTGGGAGGGAGACGGTCAGTTGGTTGAGAGATGGGGCGAAGAATTGACCTGCCGGACCAGGTACTCGGTAGAGCGATATGTATGCCATGGGGGGCAATGATTGTGGTGATAGTGCATTTGAAGAATAATGGAGAATTAGTAGCAGATAGGGGTGGGGGGGGATAGGAGATGGGAAGATTGGAGGCTGAAAACAGTCCTACACCACCCCTGCCAGTGGGGCGGGGAGAGTGACTGAAGGTGTGAGAAGAGGTTGTGTAATGGGAGATGGGGTTGAAGTAGGTTTTGTGAATAGAAAGCCTAGTGTAGCAAGAAGAGAGGTGGCTTGAGGGGGTGAGATCAGTATGGGCAGAGAGTTGTTGGTTCTGAGCAGAGGAGAGTGAAGAGAGACATAAAGGAAAGGAATAGATGGCATGAGAAGAAACAATGGTGGAGCTGCGAACAAGCAATAAAGAGTACTTGCAGACAAGTAGCAGCAAAGCAAAGGCTCGTAGGCTAAGAGGCAAAGAGGCTGGTCAACAGCTGTTGCAGTGGTGACGGTCAAGCATATGATCTAGTTGTGAAAAGTAGGTCATAATTTGGGGTATTTATGAGAGCCCTGAATCCGTTCAATTGAAAGTTGCCCTGTTGTGGCTACTTGGCAAGTCTTTATTTTTTTTTGTTTTGTAGTGCACTTTTGCTAGAATCATTCAGCTTTTGGAGGATGTGAAAGTGGGGTTTTTGGGAGAGGATGGGAGGAGGTGAGAAGTAATGGAGAGGTAAGTTGGTGGACGACTTTGGTTGATGGCCTTAGTAGATGACAGCAGTTTTGATGGAGAGACGTTAGATACTCTGGAAAAGGGATTAGTTAAATCGGTGTGACGGGTGCAGAAAAATGTGCAGTGATGGTGTCTGTTGAAGGCTGCATCAGTGACATTGTTAAACTAGACGAGAAGCTGCGATTGGTGGCGGCATCCCATTTTTGAAGGGGGGAGGAAAAGTTCAGTATGAATTTCACATGATCGGACGTGCAATGTTGGTAGTGGGGCAAAAGCGGACTGAAAATATTGCAGAAGAAAAACTGGTCTGGTCAGATGAGGGGTTGGTTGGACTGTGGAAGTGGACTTTTTCGGTGCAAATGGTATTCATTTTGTTTCCAATCCTTCCTTTGTCCCTGCATAGGAAAGTGAGCTTCAGATTCAAATAGGCCCGTTTTTCCAATGTAGTAATTAGCATCTCGGCCAAGCCCCTTTTACCGATGTGCTGAATGGCCTCTTGTAAAGGGCCATAGTGCATATTTTTCCCTTTTTAAAGTCAGTCTAGTGAGTAAAACATGATCTGCTCAGCAGTCTTCACACTAATCTGAGTAAATGTGCTTGAAACCTGGTTTGACTTTGTGGATCTTTTAAATGTTTGTTCATTCGCCATAAGTTTTCACCTGGGGGAAAAGGGTTCTTAGTATAAATCCTTTACGGGCAAATGGAAAACCTGTGTTTAGTACATGTTTTCCTTTTTAATACAGGGCAAGATTTCGCTATAGTATTTTTAAAATGGCTTGTGTGGGGCTCTTTAGGGTAGCCTTGCTCTTTTGTGTTCAGGCGATGAGGTGGACTGGGCTACAGCTAGGCACCAGTGATACTAGGAAACTTTCCTATGCTCTCCTGGTGTTAGAACGTGGCTGAGTAGACATGGGCAACCCTTAGCCGGGGACAATGAGGTGGTTAAGATTCTGCATAAAACACCTAGAGCATTATAAGGCTATGTCCATACAAAATGTTGTTGAAATAGTACTTTCTCTTGTGGCGGTAAAACTCTTTTCGAATCTGTTCAGTGCTTTCAGGGCATGCACCTACCAGTTAAGGTCACCAGCAATGGCCTAACCCCTGCGGTTACCCTGGTTACAAAATCCAGTGTTGTGTATCGAGGTTCCTTTGGATTCAAATCTGCTCAACCAGATGTTGGTCTGTCCTAGGGAATGAATGTAACATCAGGGTCTGGCTTCAGATGGGCCGAGCGTGGTATGGTAATGATGCTGCAGTACCTCTATTGTTAACAATAAGCCCAATGTTAAGATTGGGCCTGAATTGTGTCAGCCTGGTAGTCTCAGTAGACAACCTGCCGGACCCAAATGCTGGCTGCCAAAGTCTTATAAAATGGAAAAGTTAAACCGTGGTATTACTGGTCTCAGGGTTCTTTAGCAGTAGTTGCGGCTTGCTGGCAGCACCGTAACAGTTTGACCGAAAACCCACTGTATATTGTCCTAAACAAGTGGAAAGGTAAACTTTTCAAGCCAGGGTACTGTGCAACTGTGATGTGTGTAATGGTTAGTTTGGGCCATGCTGTCCGTGCCAAGCTTTAACGGGTCGGGTTAGAAATGGATTCCTCTGCGTCCAAACAACTCTTGTAGAATTCCTGAAGGGCGAATGGTCTTTGCCAGGCTTTTAGTAATACATAGTTAATTGGTGTGCTGCAGAAGAGCTGAATAAACGTGAGAAAACAGAACCTGCCAAGTGTGGTTAACGGGTTTAGGGGTGGTTTCCCGTGCTTGGCACACAGTAAACCAAAGGGAGATATGTCCACCTTACAAGCAGAAATAATTCACCTGAACATTTTGGGATAAATAAAATACTTAAGACACACAAATTGTTACATTTCACTTTTTGGCTTAATCAGCCTTAAAAAATGTCATGTAGAGCAAAAAGTGTCAGCTGTCTGAGCATTTAACTGAAACATATGACAGAACACATTTTTTGATTCAAAAGTATTCTGCTTTCTAACTTTGTATGAAAGTGCTAGTGGGGTATCACTCTCCATGAGGCATTCATATTACGTTGGCCATGCGCCCCATCTTTTACAAGTGCCCAGGATTTTCCAGTTCTCGTGCTTCTTGTCGGATCCTGATTAAGGGATTAGAAGCATAGCTGTTTCTGTGAACAATGGATCCTTGAACCTTTTCCACCAGTCCTCCCGTCCCCGCAGCTTTGCCTACCCGGTTACAGGGAGTGGGCACTGAGTTAGTTCTCCCCTAGTCTCAGGACAAATTCAGTATCTGTGGGCACTAGCAGAGCTTCAATTAGGCAGGTAACTCATTCACTGGTTTTCCTAAGATTCAATCTTTCCCTGGCAAATACACCAAGTGGATTCCGCTCTGGAATCCCCAACATTAATTTAACCTTACAGATATTGTCTTGATTTCCCTTCTTTAACCATCCTGAGGTACACAGAAGGCATGACAGTATATTGCCTTCTCTGTTTCCTTTCACACAGAGAGCAAGGTTTACCTGAAGACCTCACATAGAATTTAAAATACAGTGGTGCATTCTATGTCATCCCTTCGGACACAGAATCCACCAACCAGTGGTACTGCTCTGAAGAAGCAGTGTGTCATTGGGAAGCCCAAGCCTGTGAGGCAAAGGGTCGATCAGGGGGTATTTCACAGTTGAGCTCCGAATAAAACTATGGACATGGACCTTTCAAGATGTTGGTGAACTAGTCTGGTGAGATTGAGTGAGATTGAGTGTGGAGTTTAGCTGCCAAGGTATGTTGGTATTCTCTTTGAGACTGCTTTGTAGGGAGTGCATGCAGTTTTGAATGTGATCCTTGCTCTGAGTTGTTGAGCCATTGAAGCTTACACCGTGTTGGAGGGATATGGTCAAATTTGGAGCAACTGTATAGACTGGCTGCAGCGTGGTGTGCTGCTTTTAAGGGGGCCAGGTGTGGGGCTGTAAGCCCAGTAAAAAGAGCATTTCCCCCATCAATGTGAGATAACCAGGGCTTGGACCACTGTACAGAATTCATTTTGGGGGTTGGGAGGGCGAAATTAAGAGTTTGGTTTTGTGGAGTGTTGCTTCATAGCCATGCAGTTTGTACCTTTTTGGCTATGTGCTTTTAGAAGGAAAGGCTGCTGTCATCCATGAAGCTCAGGAATTTGACTGAGTTTTACAGTTATGGTGGGCGGAGGGAATCCTTGCAGGCACATTTCATCCAGCCATTGTTGCATGTGTTTTTTCATGGGGGGAAGGGGGTTCTGATGAGGACAAATGTGGTCTTGGTTGGGTTGAGTTTAAGGTAAACCATCCATGTTTGGATATTGGCCAGGCATTTGCGGAGGCAAGCATTGTACTGGGGGCCACTGACCTTTTAAGGTATAACTGAGTGTCATCAGCCCGCTGATAAATGACTATGCCAAGATCATTTAGAAGAGATCCAAATGGAAGGCTGATGAGTCTTTAGTTGTCTGGGCCCTCTGGGTCAAAGTTGGAATTTTTGAGAAGGGGTCATATGAGACCGGTCTTCAACATCTGGGAATGCACCTTCAATGAGGGAGGCGTTCGCAATACTGAGTAGTACATTAATTGCTCAGAGTTATTTAATGAGGGAGGTTGGGAGGAAGCCTCCCGTGTAAGTAGTGGGTTTGAGTGAAGCAAGTGTGTCATAGGGATCCTTGGGGGAGAGTAGGGTGAAGTCGGTCCGGGGGGATTGATGGGACTTTGTCAAGTTTTGAGGCATCACTGTAACCTCCGATTTGATTAATTTTGTTGAAGGTAGTGTTTATTCCATTTCTCTTGTGAAGCCGGCACCTTGAGGACAGGTATGGGCTTGGCGCAGTGCTTGACTACTTCGAATAAGTATTTGCTCCTGTTAGAGGCTGCCTCAATGGTGGAAGTGTAGTAAGCGGATTGGCTTCAGAGATCGTGTGTGTGTTGGGTATGCAGTGATTTGAGGTATGAGATCTTGGAGGCTTCGGTCCTTGTGCCACCGCTTTCCAAGGGATCTGATGGTGCATTCGTTTTTTGCAAGCTTGGGTTTACCAAAATGCAGAAGCTTTGACTTTGGTGCGACTAAACTTTAGAGTTGCGTGGGCATCCACGAGTTCTTTGGCAAGGTGGTTTAACGTATTCAGAAAGGGCTCGGCATTCTCTGTGGTCTGGAGCGTTGATGAACATTGCCTCTAGTGTGTCCAGCAGGAAATTCTTGAAGGGTCGGCGCCCATTAGCAGGGCTTTTGGCCTGACCTTTGTGGGGCAGCCTTGCATATATCATATGGGGAGGAGGGATTGTGGCATGGTCAGTCCAGTCTAGGAGGGAAGGGTGATTGAGCATGAGGATCGGGCAGGAGGTGAATACTAGGTTGAGCATGTGACCATTGACATGCGTGGTGGGAGAGAACGATCTGTTCAAGGTCCATATACTTGGCCAGAGAAAATAGGGAGTGAAATGGGTTTTTCGATGGTTTGGACCTAGGAATGCTGAAATCTCAGGAGTATATTGGAGTAGAAAACGGTTGCACAGGATAGAAAGTTAGAAAGGTAATCTATGAAGTTACCACTCCCTGTTGGTGGACTGTAAATAGGGTGGAATGTAACTCAGTCGTTTGAGATGGGGAACCGGCATGACCGGGATTCAAAGGAGCTGTGTTGGGGCTGCAATTACTATGCAGGGCCAGTCAAGCTTATGGACGACTGACACCCCACCTCTTCCTGTGCGGTCAGTATGTTGGATACTGTCGCTTTGTGGGTAGCAGGTCATTAAAGATGTAGGGGGAGGAGGGTGTAAAGCATGTTTCAGTAATGAAAAGGGCATCAAGATATTGTTGGTTGAGGTCTGCGATATCTGCAGTGCCTGCAACCACTGAGAGAGTGTTAACCATCATAGCTGGGTAAGCTTGAATAGAAGGTGCATCTTGTAGGAGGTGTACAGGGGATATTGATGAGGTTTGCCAGAGTAGAGGTCCAGGGCTGCTTTGGGCATTTGGCGGTGCAATCCCTAGAGAGGATGGGAATGGGTTGCAGTGAAATTAACTGGTCTAGCACAAAGTAACTGGCCCTTACCAGGACCAAACAGGCGTTTCCCTATTATTCGACTGCACTGTTATGTAACGGTTAACAAGGCAAGGGAAAGGAAGAGGCACGCATAGGCGGGCAGGTGAGGGTGTAGGTCACGTGACCTAGAGCCACTTGCACCCGCACACCAAGATAGTTGTTGTATGGTTGGTGAAGCTAGATTATGTAGGATCTACAGAGTTTATCCTTTAGCCAGACTATTCCTAATTTTCTTCTTGTGAGATGGGTATAATGACCCCTTGCTCCAAGGAAAGAAATCTGTTCCGGTTTCAAATATGCCATTCACCAGCCTTGGTAATATTTATAATGTTGATTCTAGTGCCTGTCGGGATCAGGTAAGGTCTGCCGTCCCCTGGCCACATGAGAGCTACCTTGGGGGAACAACATAATCAGATTCACCACAATGTGCATGTTAAGGGAATTGAACTCCTCCAGCATTGGATCTTTCATGGATTCACATGCTGTGAATATTCCCCATCGTCAGGCTGGGAACCTCGGTCATTTTAACTTAGCGTTTTCCTATGGAAAACGTTGACACTTCAGTGTCCTATCAACATCCCTTTTTTGGGTGCTTTAGCCACCACCAATAGGAACGTAGAGTATAAATAGCCCCGCCCCTGCGGCTTCCCTTCAGATTTCAACCGTCTCCAAAGTGTTGGGATCACCTCGTGCTTGTTGTGGTTTCTGCACATGTTTGTGCGTTGGTTTTTTGCGATTACTTCAGGACTGAAGAAGGCTATGATCCGGCCCTGTGCGACTTGTGGGCTGAAGGTGTATGAGGAGGACGGGCATATGGACTGCCTTTATTGCCTTTACCCCCATCACTCAGCCGATTCTTGCGAGATCTGTAAAGGGTTTTCACAGAAGACGCTTAAGGACCGCAATCAGCGGTTGGTGTGTTGGCTGAATGAGGGTACCTACCCTTCCTCAGAGGTGGGGTCGGTTCGTAGCCTGGCGTCTGAAAGGCCTGTTCAAGCGGCGGTTCGTCGGCGTCGGCTGAGCCTCCGGCTAAGAAGTCTCGGCCTGCCCCTGGGGTGGAGGTCGGGAATAGTGGTCGCTCCTCTTCGAGTAAACACTTGTCGAAGTGGGCATCTTCGTCCAAGCATGGTCAGACCAGTCCCGAGGGTCTGGATGTAGGCCCGGGAAGTCATCGTCACAGGTGAAGGCCAAGAAGGACTCGTCGAAACATTCCTCTTCAGGGGACCATCACAGGTCATCCTCTAGCAGGGCGTTGTCTAAACACTGGTTCAGTGGGGCCAGGCAGGCAGGATCGCCTGGAAAATCTACACCGCAGGTTGCGGTTCCAACTAGGTCATAGTCGACGGGAGTCCCCTCGTCGACGTTTTCTCTGCCAGCTCTGATGCTGTCAATGGTTGTGTCTTTGGCTTCGGCGACAACCGGGGATAAAGGCCTGATGTCCTCGTCGAGGATGGATACAGACAGCTTGCTGCCGACGGGTGAGGCGTGGCAGTCTTCTGCTTTTGTCTCGCTTCTGCCTGACACTATTCTACATCAAGAGACTGCTTTTTCAGAGTCATCGGAGGTCGAAGATGAACAGGAGGCCCAGTGTTGGGTCTGTCGGCCCTGGGCCTGCAGTGTGTTGGTCCATCGACATCGATGGGGGTGGGGGCTGGTCCGTCCAGTTACCCGCTGGTGAATCCGCAGGTGATGTTGTCGCTCCAGGTCCTGTCAACGCTGCAATCCTTGTTAGGCCAGCTGGATTCCAGGTTGCCTCCTCTGAATGTGGCTCTGGTGGGGCCTATCGTCGACGCTGCAGGTGTTCCTCCATGTTAGCTGGATGCGGCTGAGTTGCCGGCACCTCTGCCGGTGAGTGAAGATCGTCCGTGTACCCATCCTGAAGAGGGTGAGCTGCTGGACTCTGAGTCGGACAGTGTGCCTAGGGAGACCATGTCTACTGGCTCGCCGTCGAGGGATCAGGGGTGGGAGTCGGACGTTGAGGTGGAACTGCCTCGTAGTCCGGCACAACCGTCTCCGCCCGATGATGGTGGGGCGTTCCATGCCATGATGGCGAAGGCATGTGTGGAATTTGGGTTGGCTCCTGAGGAGGAGCGGAAGGAGTGCTTCCTGTTTGACCACATGGGCAAAAGACAGAAAGCTGTGTTTGCCGTGTCTATCCTGGACACAATGCGACATCCCTTCTTGGAAACGGCTGTCAAAGGGAGGCTGGAGAAGAAGTTTAAGGCCCAGGACTCTACACCGAAGTGCTTAGTGTTGCAGCCCACGCCTGAGTCGGTGGTGGCGGGCGGCAGCAGCTAGCCGCAAAGCCAGGAACCAGCACAAATGTATTACCCCTACCGATAGTGGCACCAGGAAACAGGATGCCTTCGGGAAAAAGGTTTTGACTGTTGGGGCGACGACGGTGAAAGCGGCCAATTCATTGGCGATCATGGCTCGCTATGATCGTGAGATTTGGCATCGGCTGGCATCTCTATTGGAACATCTACCTGAGGAACACCGTAAAGCTGCCATGTTGTTGGTATGCGAAGGGGAGGAGGCGTCCAATCATAGTATTAACATTGCCGTAGACTTACCGGAATCTGTTTTTAAACAGATTAACAACAGTGTTGTGCTACGTCGACAAGCCTGGCTTAAGAGCAGACTTTCGCCCAGAGGTGCATTGAAAGGTTCTGGACATGCCCTTTGAGGGGGTGCAGTTGTTTGGTGAGAAAATTCATGAGGCCCTCAAGGGTATGAAGGAGGACTCTGAGACCGCTAAATCGTTAGGAGCTTTGCAGAGTGGGCGCTCTTTTCGCCCCTTTTGTCCCTTCCGTGGGGCGTCGGCAAATGCCTGGTTTACTTCCTCCGGAGACCGGGGTTACGGTCGATCTGGTGACTCCTCCCAGGGATATAGGAGGTCGACACAGAAGAGTCTGGACTTTCAGGCCTCCAGGAAAAGAGGTGGGCAGGTCTCTTCCTCCAAGGGAAAACAAGCTAAGCCATAGCAATGACCGTCATTGGGGAAATCTGCTGGGGGACAGGGTAGCAATGCACGTGGACGAGTGATGCACGATTGCGTCAGACCGGTTGGGTGTTGGACACAGTGCGTTTGGGCCACTCGCTGGAGTTCAAGTGTTCCCTTGTTCCCATTCCTTCAGTGTATACCGTGCAACTTCACCTTCACATCCTACGGCAGGAGGTTGTACTTATGCTATAGAAAGGGGCTATAGAACTGATTCCGGTGCCCGAGAAAGGCCAAGGGTTTATTCCGTTACTTTGTGGTGAAGAAACACAACGGCAAGTGGCGACCCATTCTGGATCTTCGGGCGTTGAACAAGACTCTGCAACGCCTGAAGTTCAAGATGCTCACGCTTCAGGAAGTCATTCGGTCTGTACAGTCGGGTGAGTTTCTGTCCTAGTTGGATTTACAGGACTCATATTTCCACATTCCTATGCGTCGACGGCACCGCAAGTTTCTGCGGTTTGTCGTAGAAGATCATTACCAGTTTCAAGTGCTCCCGTTTGGTCTAAAATTGTCCCCCAGGACGTTTACAAAATGTTGGCGGCGTGGCTCCGACGGAAAGGTCATCACGTCTACCCATACCTGGACGACTGGCTGGTACATGGTTCGTGGCTGAGGGAGGCGCAGAAAGTCTCGGCGCTACCATGCAGCTGTTGCAACGGCTAGGCTTTGCCCCGAACTTCGAGAAGTCCTTTCTGTTGCCTTCCAAGGACTTAGTGTTTCTGGGGGCAGAGTTTCAGACTCGGCTAGGTCTTGTGAGGCCCTCGGGCAAGAGGGTTCTGAAGCTCCGACAAAAAGCGGCAGAGTGGAAGATTTGTACAAATTTGTCGGTCCGGACTTACATGTCACTGCTGGGGGCCATGGCGTCCTGCATTCCGCTGGTGAAAAACGGTCTCTTCATGAGGCCGGTGCAGGAGTTCCTCGCCGACTGGTGGGCTCAGAGTCACGGATCGTGGTCCGACAAGGTGGTGATCGATGGCGGCTTGGTGTAAGCTCTTCGATGGTGGCAGTGCTCGGGCAATCTGGTTCGGGGCATGCCGTTGCTGGAACCGGAGTTCCAAGTTACAATTGTGGCAGATGCCTCTCAGACAGGGTGGGGGGCGCATCTCGAGGGCTCGCAGGTCCATGGCCTGTGGTCTCGGGTGGAGTCGCGGTTCCACATCATTGGGCCCTGAAATCGTTTCTGCCGTGCATACGCGGTTCACTGGTGAGAGTGTTGACGGACAATACCACCACAATGTTTTATCTCAGGAAACAAGGGGGCACTCACTCCAGGGTGCTGTCAAAAGAAGCACAAGAACTTTGGCATTGGGCTCTGTTGCACAACATCAGCATTGTGACGTTTCTTCTGCCGGGAGTGTTGAATGTGCAGGCACACGCGCTCAGCAGGGAGGTAGGCCAGCTCCACCAATGGCAGCTGAAGGAGCAACAGGTGTCCATGATCTTCCGGAAATGGGGCCGTCCTCCGTTGGATCTCTTCGCAAGGAGGGAGAACAAGCAATGCAAGGAGTCTGCCAGCAGGTGGGCTCATCCCGAGTTTCTAGGGGATGCGTTCTCGTTCCCGTGGACAGATCGTTCGCTTATGCATTTCCCCCGTTTCTGCTCTTTCGATGGACCCTCCAGTGGATTCGGAGATACCCATGCTGTGTGATTCTGGTGGCTCCGTTCTGGGCCAGGCAGCCGTGGTTCTTAGATCTCCTTCATCTGTCCGTGGTGGAACAGATTCGGTTGGAAGTGATGCCGGACCTTCTGTCTCAGGACAAGGGCGCTGTCTGGTACCACGATCTGGGGTCTCAGCCTGACGGCTTGGCTCGTGACTTCTCAGAGTTTGGCCTGCTAAAGCTTTCTGGTGACTGTCGGCGCATTTTGGAGGTGGCAAGAGCTCCGTCCACGAATGTCTCCTATGCTTTTAAATGGAAAAGGTTTTGTGTGTGGTGTAAGGGCCAGCCTGGGGTGGACCCTTTGAACATTTCACCAGAGCAAGTTCTGCCCTACTTGTTGTAGTTGGCAGAAAAGGGTTTGGCGTTCTCCATAAAGGTACACTTGGCAGCAATTTCTAGTTTCACTCGGAAGCGACATGCAGCGCTGCTGTTTAGTGATCGTCTCATCAAGCATTTCCTCAAGGAGTTGTTTCGAACTTTTGCTCCAGTCAAGAGGTTTCCGCCGGTGTGGAGCCTTAATGTGGTTCCCAGGTCTGATGAGACCGTTGTTTGAACCAATGTCGTCTACGCCTTTGCAGTTTTTGCCTTGGAAGGTGGCTTTTCTGGTGGCCATAACTCCGGCCAGAAGGATGTCTGAGTTGCAAGCTTTGGTTGTGGACCCTCCGTACTTGAGGTTCAACGACGAGGTGGTGGTGGCTTTATCCCGAAAGTGCCAACATTTCATAAACTCTCTTCTGTTGTGTTGCCCTCTTTCTTTGCTTCAGCTTTCACGCCTGCAGAGCAGGCTTTGCATTCGCTGGATGTGAAGGGGGCGTTGAAATTTTATTTGAATCGTACTCAGGAGTTCAGGCTTTCTAAACAGCTGTTTGTGGCTTATGGACTGACCGTCAAGGTCCAACCAAGGACTTTCTCGTTGGGTGTCATCTGCTATCTCATTCTGCCACACTAAAGCTGGAAAGCCGTTGGAGAGGAATCCGAGGGCACACTCAACGAGGGCTACGGCTTTGTCGGCGGCATTATGGTCGGGGATTCCGCTGGTGGACATTTGCCAGGCGGCCTCCTGGCCGGTGCCGCACACCTTTACTCGACATTACTGTCAGGAGCAGCAGCATGGTGAGGATGTGCAGGTGGGACGGGCGGTCCTGCAACGCCTGTTTCAATGAGGTAAACACTGCAGCTTTGCGGTATTTGTTTGAACTTGATCACTGGATGGGTGGAGTGTCAAAGAAATGTGCTCTTCCCCGTGCTGTATCCATAGCGAGCAAATGGGATTCTTCATGCCCGGAGTAGGCATTTCACCGGGTCATAGGATTGTCGTTGCACCTGGACCCCAGCTGCAAAGTGCAGATAAATGTGGATATTGCTGGCCTCCATAATGTAGTGTTCCATGCTCCCTTGACAATTTCAAGATGTGGTCCCTCTCTCTATAATTCGACAGTTTAGCAATAATAGCGTGTGGGGGGGCTCCCGGCTTCGGGAGCGGGGGGCAAGAAAACGATGGGCATGTTCCACCAAGAACTGTGCAGAGAACTGTACCGGTCCAGTTTTTTCAACCGCTCATCAACAAACGTTCCATGGGCCTTTTCACAGCTGTTTAAGGCACCCGCACAATCTGCGCATATTTTGACGGGAGTGCAACTCAAGATCATCACATTTCACCCGGATGGCATTCAGCTCTTTCTTCAGCCCTGAGATAGCACGGTCATGCTGCTCGACCTTAACCTCTACTCCCCCAGCCCTAGTCTCGACCTCTGTGATGCAGCTGCTTTCTTTGTCTAGCTTGGAACGTTGAGAGCTGATATTTGCCACTATGTCATGCATCTTTACATTTACGGATACAAAGCCATTTTGCATGGCTTTCATCAGTGAGTCAGTACGTGCGGCTAATCTGTCGGGCTTGGATCGCCATTATTCTTGGGCTCTTCAAGCCTAGGGGTCTCCACAGGAGTGTTCGCAAAGGTATCCATTGGCCCCCGCTTTTTCCCCGCTCCTTTTGTCATGCTGCCCACTGGTTGCCAGATTTTCCCACAGGCAGTAGTTTCCACCCTGCCAAGAAGGCCCCTTGTTCCAAATGTTGCAGCCTATTCTTAATCCCCCCAATTGGACACCAGCACCGCACCTGTTTAGTGGAAATACAGAGTGTGGGCCAATGAAAGTGTCGCTCTGCAGGGCCTCCTCCACTCTTCTACACCTTCAGGCACGCACTCAGCGGGCAGAATACTCAGCAGGCAGAATGCTTTTTTGCTTCAGGGCACACAGCTCGCTGAGATCCTTGCAATATCGTACTACAGCTGGCCTCACTCAACACTGCACTGCGCCCCTTTGCTCAATGATCATGTCAACTCTACCCTCTGGTTCACTGCAGGCGCTCATTCAGGGCATTTCTTTATACTTGTGCACTTCGCGCCAGGCGGCTCACCTGGTGCCCATTGCTACGCATCTCATCCCCCGGGCCCTCACCTGCTGCCTGCAGTGTTTGCCCTGATGCTTTCAAGTGCGCCCCCTCAGTGGACCAGTACTGTGTGGTAATCGGGCCTGGGGCTCAGTCTGAGCTAGGCTCTGCAGCAACCAATGATCCGCTCTGCAGCAACCAATGATCCGCTCTGCAGCACTGCAGGACTTTAGGTCCACTGCCGCAGTGGGAAAGCTCTGTTCAGCAGCTAGTGATCCTGTCAATTGAACTTGCATGCGAATGTCAGTGCAGTCTACTGGATGTTGCGGCCCCTCCCCATTCTGGGCACCCGCTGCCGCGGACTTCATTTACAGCGTCCACAGTGCTTAGGAATGTCTGCTTCGGGCTCTGCCGTGTTTCCTCACTGCGGTCAACCACAGGAGCTCTAACGGCTTTCCCCCCACATCGGATCCACACAGGATTTGATAGCTGTGCTCACAGCACCGTCTGCCATCGCTGCACACCATTTTGCTTTACGAATCTGGTATGGGACAGGATATTTTGCAGTGCAGGATTTTGCTGGGGACGGAGCTCACGCCAAGTCTGCCATTTCCTTAGCTGCTCAGCACCCCCATCTGCCCCTCGGCTGGCTTTAGATGCAGGGGTGGAAATATGTAAGATCCAATCACATGACTGCAGGAGAAGCATGTTGATGGTTAGGCGTATGTGCCCCCATAAGCCTGGAAGTGTTTGTGTGGGGGAGCCATGCAGGGTGGTGTGACTTGTGACAGTAATGGCAGTGTCATAATGATGAGGCCAGGTCAAACACGAGGTAGGGTGGAAAAACTTTAGCCACAAACTTTATTATATCATGAGCTGTGGTGGAAAGAAAACCAACCAAACATAATGAAAATATCACACAAATATTTTGGGGAACAAGGGATCAGGTGAGCGGGGGCCCTACCACCACATAGGGCCAACTTGAGGCTGATCCGTACCGCCCTTTATGAAAAAGCTTGTGACGTTTGGTGTACCCAGCTTGTGAGCTGTCTGTTGTCTCCTTTTTGATTTTGCAGCTTACTTTCCTCTTCGTACATTTTGTCTTTTCCATGTCTGTGGAAGAGGTATGTGCGCTTTGGTGCATGTGCATACATGCTTATCCCTCTGGTGTCCCACTTGTGATGTGGCCCCCTGAGGGGTTTTTAGCAATATTTTTACCACTGAAGTGAATTCTGGGACATTGTATTGCCTTCACTAGTCTTCAGTTTGGGTCCAGTGCCCTTCCCTTGGTCTATTTGTGGTGAGGCGCTGTTACTTTTCCGACTCAGAGGTGGGTTCTTGAGCTGAGGTGAGTTCTTGTGTTTCCACCTGCTGCCAACGTGATTCCTCAGCGGTAGGTTCTTGTGTTTCCACTTGCAGCCAACTTGATCTGGGTTTGGGGCTTGCGCCCTTCCATGCTAGCAGGGTGACTTCTTACCGTTCTCTTGGCTCATGATCCACTTTTGTTTGAAAACCCCTCTGCGTTATTTTTGTATTTGATACTCCTCAGCGGTGGGTTCTTTGAGCCACTGTGTGTGTTTAATATATTTTACCATTTTTTTAAGGCGTTTTAGCCTTTGTCTGTACCACTTTGGTGTTAAAATTGGCATTTCTTCTCTCATGATCCACTTGTGTTTTGAGCCCCCATGCGCTTTTATTGGATTATTCTTCAACGGGGTGGGTTCTTAGAACCTTACTAGGATTTTTCCCTGCTCATGATCCACGTGTTATGAAACCCCCGAAGCGCTTTTATTGGATTGTTTTTCCTCGGGGGTGGGTTCTTTGAGCCTAATTTGATTTTTTTTTTTCTGCTCATTATCCACTTATGTTTGAAACCTCCTAAACGTTGCTATTGCGTTGTTTCTCCACGGGGTGGGCTATTTGATAATTTAAATTTTTTATTTTCACAGTAAGCAAACATAAATAAATGAACAGCTGTCCATGAAATTCACACATCAACCTAGTGAAAGCAAAGTAATCAATTCGCCATAAACAATCCAAACATATAAACATCAAAAATAGAACAAGAAGGAAGAAAGGAAAAAAAGAAAAAGAAAAGGAAGAAAGAGAATAAGAGCGTAGGAGTAGAAGACATAAACCAAAAATTTCAATGCAAAATACTATACCTCAGACAAAAGGGCATTACAAAAACCATCACACAAACTATAGGTATTATACAGATTATGAGTGTTCAAGGGTAAGTACATAATACCCCAGATCAAAGATCAGGTTTATCCATATGCATCAAGAAAGCAGCTCCAAATGTCCCAAAATTTTTCAATGTCACCAGTGAGTTTGTAAATGGCTTTTTCATATGTTGAAACAGTAAGTAGCTATTTGATCTTGTGTTTTAATAATTGAATTCTTCACTTAGCTCATGATTCACTTGTGTTTGAAAACCCCCTATGCATTGGTCTTGCTTTGTTTCTCCTCGGGGGTGGGTTCTATGAACCTGTCTTCTAACAATTGAATTCTCTTTCCCTCAAACGTATTTATCTCCATTCATGACCTTTGAATTTGTTCATTATTAACATTTGGCCATTTTTTAAGTGTGTTCTGCTTATGTCAATACTTCAAGTGTGGCAACCCGCCTCTGTGTTTTGGTTTTTATATTCCTGAACCATGCGGCATTTCCTTGGCTTCAGTTTTCCTCAACTTTACCTATAGTTTGGCCACCCGCCCCTTTGGTCTGGATATTTACCTGACTCCATTGGGGCAAAATACTACTCTTTGGCTTCCTACCACTTTTGCTTCAATTTAGTCAACCTCCCCATGTGGTTTGGTTATTTACTTATGACCCTAGAGGCCTATTATACTTACTTTCTGTGAAGTTGCCAACTGCGGCGTTACTGCTAGTTGATACTTACCCCTTACATTAGAACAGTATGGCCTGTGGTAACTTGTTTCTTCGAGCATTCTTGTGCACTAATTCCTTTGATTGTTGCCAGCTCTTAAACCGATATTGGTGCCTGTCCTGTTGTCGCACTATTCACAAGAAGGTAGTGTCTACCAATGGGTAGTAGGGAGTTTTCTTTTTCCTTGCTTTCGCAGGGGGGGCGGCTGAGTCAGTGCTCCTGTCATGTTGCTGGGCCGGGGAAAAGAAGAAAGGGGACTGCCTGCCCTCCTCCAGATGTATGCCAAAATTGGCCTGGGGGGCAGGCATCCCCCTTTCCCTTTGAAGCATTAACTGGCCCTGTCTCCCATCCGCCCTAATGGGAGCGGGGCTCAGGGGCAGGAACTGCCTCATCACCTACCCCTGCCACCTCCCTTCCGTGGCGGGCGCCTGGCTGCTTGGGTCCACATTGTAGTGGGGACCAGGCCGCCTGCCCTGGCACCCACATGCTAATGGGGCAAGCACCTACAAGGTACTGCACCGACCGGACCCACAACAACCCCACCTCCCTGCGGGAGGGCCCATGTTTACTAGATGCTCAAGGCAACTGGAAAGTCAGGGTCGAGCTTCGTCTAGGAAATGCAATTGTGCAGTGGGAGATGATGATCTATGGGATTTTTAATCTGTAAGAAATATTGTTATACGGAAGAAGGGGCTGAAACCCCATTTTGGCTAAAATAGGAACCGGTCAAGAAGCATTGCACTTAAAAATGAATTGTAGTATTGAGGGCTTCATTTTTTATTTCATTATGTTAGGGAAGCATTCCTTCTTTGGGAATTTCTAGCTAGAAGTTGACCCTTGTAAAATTAGTGTTTATCGACGGGATTGATAGTTTGATACATTTTATAAGTATTGTATGTGGTTTAATGGAGAAATCGGAACTAATAAAGATACTACTTGTTGCTTTGTTGCATTTCCATAAAACTGCAGTCTTGAATAAAATCATGCCTTTCTTTTCCAACTACATGTTGATTCCTTGAACAATGCAAGCATTTTTCTTTGGATTTCTGTCAGTTCTATTCTGTTTGTTGACTGTCAGCGAAAAACTTGTGGTGTTTTCCTCCTGGGCTTCTAACCACTTTTTTTTTTCTTTTTTAAAAGCAATCTTGTAGGCTAGCCCTATTAATACTTTTTTGTCAAAGCTCTTCAGTTAAGGTTGTTTTTTTCTGACCAATCCCTCTTGTCTTTGCTATAACTTTGTTTTACTTCCTTGCTTTGTAGGAACTACAGTGCAGCGCAGAGGACTGAAACTTCTTGGTCGACTGTCTCTACTAACGGCGCACGATCTGTGGACTGTTAATGGCCTACCCAATGAAACCATTTCCTCAGATCACTTATCATTAGTTGCCAGGTTCAGGCTTGAACTTTGACATGGGCCTGAAAGAATGAACTACTTCAAATTCGAATCTGTTCCGCCTCTGGTACCAAAACTGCAAAGCCGCTCATAATAAACAGTTGGAATATTCAGGAGTTTCTAGTTTACATTTGTGGAAACCAGAATTTTTAAGAGATTTTATTTTTTTGTAAATTAAAGACTGCTTACGAAGGCTGTTGTCAAATAAATTGAACATGGTTATTGAATCTATTTCTGATAAACGACTGTGCCATATAGAGAAATAGTTTTTCTTTTTCCACCCAAGATACTGTAAATATTTTGTGCAAAGAATTATTTTGGAGAAAAAAGAAAACACTTTAATTGTGCAGTGAGTTTTTTTTATGTTTGTAGCTAATTTTATGATAAGATTTGTCTCCTTTTTATAGTGTGCTTACCTCCAATATTTGGTTTGTAAATGTTACTAAAGTAAACTACTCTTTTCATTCTGTATGTCTTTCTGTGTCGCTTGTGCTAAAACTCACTGTTCAGTGTAACTGTTTTATTTGAGTGTAATTTTACTAATTCGTTTTAGTTTTGTTCTGCATATTGTTGCTTCATATGCATCTCTATGGCATTACATCCAAAATTAAACTTGATTTACAACAGTGTCCAAAACTGTACAATTAAACGCCTTTTGTTGAGCATGCCTGATCCTGGTAATAGTGATTTTGCAATTTGAATCCGCTGTAAACGTGATGTTACATGTTACCCTTCCATCTGGTAGTGGTTGGATCTACAATTCTGTTTTTCTCAAGAGTAAAAAAAATAACGTGGGAGCAGGCTGCAGGACCGTCTGTAATGACATGCCACGGTTTTATGAAAAACCCTTTTGGATCAAGCCTATCATTTGAACCAAGTTTTTTTCAGCAGACAATCGACAGTTGATTATTAGAGAATGTATATTTGTAGATTTGGCTAGTTTAAATGTTATGCTGCCAAACGGGGATCTGGAAGTTGCTCGATTAAGACTGTACTCTTGTGGATTGACTTGAATAACATTTGCCTTCTTCAAGATCTCAATCCTCACTTTATTGGCATACCCTGTACCCCAAGGATAACCATCCCCTGGATCCTGAGGCTAAAGTATTTATTTTGCAGCTGTAAAGTAGACTGGACACTTGTGACACAGGCAAGTCACAGTTTACCACACACCTGTTTCTGCATGCACCAGTGCTGTACCCCCAGTTCCTTTATTTCTCTTGGACTGGACAGATGCTTCTTTCAGAGCCCCCAATAGACTTTTAAGCATCTCTATTTGATGGCGCTCTGGGGATGGGGGAGGGAGGGGACTTTTCCTCTTGTCCACCAGCTTCCTTGCTGTTTTCTGGCTTTAATTCCTAATCCGTTCAGCTGAAAATGTTTGTGCTTTTTGGAAAGTTCTGTAGCCAGACCCACACAATTTCCCTTCTGTGCCTGACATCTCTGCACCACTTAATGGTCTGCATGAGTCTAAAGCCAGACAAACCCTGAGGCTGGATCTTGATACCTTACCTATGTGAAGAGATGGACACTTTTTATTAAACTGGTGATGCTGAACGTGGCAACCAAAATATGGAAGTGTTTCCTGGCCTGCTCGGAACCTAGAAGTTAAAACGCAAGCAAAGGCAACCAAGGATGGAGCTGGTCTTACTGTTCAGCCACCTGCCCAATTATATATGTTGGCTATTGCTTTCCACAACTAAAAGGGCCTTGCTGGCCTTTACTATTGTGCCCTTTTGGGCAAGCATATGAAAAACATTAAAATAAATCTGCACTAACGTAATGGTAATGCCTTGTTAGTCATGATTAACAAAAGGGCCTTGTGGCTTTGACAGCTTGCCATCTTTAGAGGCAGAAGGCACTCAGCCAAGTATGATGTGATAAAACCGATTTCTATCAGTTTGATACAACCTCAACCATGTGGAAATAGTCTGCAGGCCATGGGCACAGAGTGGAAGGGTCGATGTCGAGATGAGGCAGTTTATGTAAGAGATTAATTGTTATTTTTGTATTTCAAATTAGTTGCAGCTTGCTAGTTTTACTTTGTGTAGAAACAATGGGCCTCTCTGGCTCTATTTTTCTAGTGGTTCCACTTCTTTCTGGTTCCGGTGTGTAGGGTCTGGGCAGCAAGGCTTTCCTGGGAGAATGCAGATCTCACTGATTGGCTGCGCCATGAGGTTCGCTGTTGCCACAGGCCTGAGAAGGGAATAGTGTTCTTGGATATCGGGCAGAGCTTTTCTGTCAGAACTGGTGTTGCAAGAGTTCAGAGACAAGCTGAGCCTCCTCCAAATTCCTCTTGAGGTGGGTATGGTCATCGGTACTTTGGGACCCTTCCTGAGATTTTACAAGGATCGAAAACCTCTGTTTATATGAATGATTGGAGACTGAGGGGTTAAATCCCCTCCAATCAGAGCATTGAATTCTTTCAATGTTTTGCCAGGCGTCCAATCATGTTGAGCTTGTCATATTTAACTTGTAGGCTGCTTCTTGGGCTTTCTTTCAGGTGTGCATTTAGGCACAAACTGTGAAGGTATCCCTTTCTGGCATGCGTAGCTTGTCTGAGGCAGAAAGCAGCCATGAGCTCATGGTAGCATCCATTCCTTGCTGCATCACTGTTTTATGTTCCCCTCCTCTGCAGAAGTCTCCATCTAGTGATTGTTTTGTGATATTATGACTTGTTTTGTGAGTGTTTCAAATGTATATTGACAATATGTAAGTAATGATGCCTTTGACATTCATGTACCTTGGTCGCCATGTTCAGATTATTTATTTCCTGCACCAGGTTGGATTACTTGACACAAAGGGGTCCAGGCATAGCAATTCAACCTCATCTGTGAGTGCTGATGCTGGACTTTGAAAGGAGAGGACTACAGACCGATTCTTCTGAGCATGTATTTACACTGGGCCAGGTTGTATAAGAACAAGTTTGTAAATTGTGGCTTAATAATTTATTTAATGTCTTACAGTTTAGTTAATAAACTTTACACATACAAAGTAATAATTAGACAAAGATTAATTCTAAAATCAAACTAATATGACATAAGATAATAACACCAAAAAGAGCCTCTAGTACATAGGTCATCATGGGTATGAACACTTGCGATAGAGTTGGTGTAAGAAGATTTTGCTCAAGTCTGGGGGGGGCAGGGAGGCAGTTCCAGAGGGAGGAACCAGCTGAGGAAATGGATCTACCTCCCATACTCTGCTTGCAGAAACATTTGACCTGAAGAGAATTGGAGCCAGAGAACCGAAGGACTCAGGCAGGGAGGTATTTAGGCAGAGAACGCTGGATGTAGAGGTCCCTGGCCCCCAGACAGCCTTGTGGGTGATGCAAAGTGTCTTGAGTTTGATCCTTGCGGTCACTGGGAGCCAGTGGAGAAATTTTAGGGCTGGAGAAATGCAGTCCCTGTGCTTGAGGCCAAGGGCCAAAGATCAGTCTTGGAGTCCTATTCTGGATTAGTCGAAGGGGTGAAGGGAGGGAAGAGGCAAATTGAGGATGAGGCTGTTGGAGTAGTCCAGTCTAGAGAGAACCAAGGCTCTGGAGACATTGAGCTTCTTGGGGAAGGTGAGGAAAGGTAGAATGCCCTTGAGGAGGTGCAGCTGAAAGGTGGACTTCTTGGTAAGGTCTGTGATCTATGGAGCGAAAGAAAGGAGTCAAAGATATTGGGGAGCCACCAGGGGGTGCGGAGATGTGCTGAAGCACCTTCGTCTGTCTCCTCCACAGGGCAGAATAATAGGGATCTGAACCCCCCAGGAGAGAGGTGCCGACCCCCCCAGGAGTTGAACAGACCCCCCGGGTTCTGATGGTGCGCAGATCCGACGGTCGGGGGGGGCCCCGCGAAGCGCAGGTCTCGAGAGCGCCTATGGGAAGGGACTGTGTTGGCCTCCGTCCCCGCTTGTGACTCCACGGCACATGGACTGAGTCCGGGGCGGGGGAGGGGCCCTCTGCCTTTGCCCTGCAGTTGCTGTCGGGCCTGTCGTCGGGGGCTGGCCGATCTTGTGCTGTCAATCCCTAGTGGTAACTTGCTCTTCTCCTTGCTGGGTCTGGAGGCACTGGGCCGAAGGGAGTGGAGTGGCCACAGTGAGGCCCGGGAGCTGCTTCCCTACGCGGCGTGGGACATCGGAGGTGAGAGCCGGGAGGAGACACGCAGACACGGCTCCAACGCCCAGGGCAACACCGAAAAGCAGCGCTGCTGCCTAGCCCATCCGCCGCAGCTGAGGTCTGGTGAGGGACGGGGGCGGGCTGGGGATCCACTCAGCTGCCTGCCGACTGCGCATCGAAGCGGCTGGTGAAGCCTTTGCCAAGAGGGGGACGGCCCCTGCAGCTGCGGGCCAGGATGCCCTACTTGACCTGGAACTGGGCCTTGGAGCTTCGCCCAGCATTGTGTTTGCCCTGGGAGAGGCCCCCTCCGATCCTGCAGCTAGGGATTCTTGCCGCCTCCTCCTGCTCTTATAAGTGTCTGGAGGGTAATCTGGGTGCGTGCTGAAGCCCCCCCACCCCCCACAGTGGAAAGATGGGATGGGGAAAGGTGTTCAGTGTGGAGGATGGACCCTGAGATCAGTTTTGGCATGCCTGCGAGTGGATGCTCCTCCTTTTTGGCTTCTGGTCGCCTCAACTCTACTACCTGTACTCTGGTCTCTGGGGTGGGTCTGCCCTTCTTGCTCTCCCACTCGGGTGATTTTAAGTGCCCTGGCATAACCTGGGGGGTTGGAAGTGGTTCCACAGGTTCTTGATTCCCTTGTTCTTTGCTGGTTGCTTTAACTGCAGTCTCGCCCAGGCTCGCTGGATGCCCTCCTGCCTTCAGTAGCTCCCTGTACTACCCCCAGAGACGCCGGGGCACAACATTGCCTCTATCCATCTACCAGCCTGTTCTCTGGTCCTGGGCCGCGGGGGCGGGGGGGTTCATGAAATGGGCTGAATCCCTACAGAAGTTTTGCACACGCCATCTGGCCCTAAGCCGTCTTATAATACGGCGGCCACCGCACAACCGGAGCCATTGGACGCTAATGCAGTCGCCAAGGGTATTGACAGCTTTGCTTGAAGAAATCCGCGGTTTCAGGGCAGATATTGGTAAGAGGCTAGACACTTTGGACAAAAAAGTCAATTCCCTGGACGACAGGTTTCAGGCTCTGGAGACTAATTCAACTTCAATTGACCTGCTTGAGACCCAGTTTGACATGCGTCTTGCAGAGCTTGAAAGGAGGGAAGAGAAGTGTACCCTGAAACTCGATGACTTGGAAAATAGAGAGCGCCGCTGTAACCTGCGATTTCTGGGTTTCCCCGAACGGGAAGGGGAGACTCCGTCGGATGTCGCCTCTGCTGTCAAGGCTGTGATCAGGTTACTTTTTGACGAGGCCAACACCAATGAACCTACGATTGACAGAGCGCACAGAGCGGGGGCGTCTGGGAGGGGCCCTAGATCTGTTTTGGTGAGGTTTCATTACTTCTGAGAACACCAAGATTCTGAGCTTGGCGCGGAGAAAAGGGCCGGTTAGTTGGAAAAATGCACAAATTTCAATTTACCATGATCTGTCGGCTCTCACCCTGGCAAGACGCAGCTTATGTGCCCCCTTGACAAAGTTCCTTCAGTGTAAGGGAGTTCAATACAGATGGGGCTACCCCTTTTCACTGTCTTTTGAGCTGGAGGGATATAAGTATGCCTTGGTCACAGAGGATGACATTAATAGTCTCCCGAGAGCTCCTGGGTGACCTTGGGTCTGGTTCCGCTGAAGTAAGGCGGGGGAGGAGCGGTCTGGGCCTCAGGGGCCCGGTGTTGCCATGGAAAGATGTAAAGTTCGAGGCCGCAGAAAGTTTAGAAGAGTTGCTCCGGCCTCCCCGAGTCCCTCCAACCCTGGCTGATGTGTTGAAGACTGGGTGGGAGGACACCAGCCCATTCTTGGTGAATTGTAGTTCTGAGGGGGACTGTTGTATCTGTTGTATTTGTTCTCCAGCATGGGGTCTGGCATGGATTCACATGCTCATGAATATTCCCCGTCAGGCCGGGAATCCTCAGTATAGAAAAAATCAGTATCAGTTTCGTTTCTGATCTGTCTTTCTTAGTAGTAACCAATCACTGGTCTCTGGGTCATACTGCCCCCAGCCAATGACTGCCCTCTCCCTAAGCCCGCCTCTGGCAGCCATCCTCAGATTTTTACCGCACGTTCAAGTGTTGGGAATCCTCGTGCTGTGGCTCTTGAGCTTTGGCTGCGTTTTCGGCTTTTTCAGGAGATTTTTTCTCTTTTTCGGTTAAAAAGAGCCTCAAGCTCCACCGTTTCTACATACGATCAATGGGGACCCGTTTCGGAGTTTTCTACGCCCCTCAAGGGTGAAGATTTTGTCGAGTTACGCTTTTGGAGGATTCCAGAAGTTCCGAGGCCTACCCCGGACGTGGCCCAGGAGAAAGGAAGCTCGACGCCCGGGAAGCTGTTCAGGACCTGCCCTGGATGCCAGCTTCAGAATGTGTTCAAGGAGGACGAGCATTCGTTATGCCTCTGTCTCCATGAGGACAAGGCGCACGTGGAGAAGGACTGTGCGTTTTGTGGGAATATGTCGGAGCGAACCATTAAGGATCGCCACCTCCACCTGGCCAACTGGCTGGAAGGTAGGAGCCCGTCAGGCGAGAAGAAGTAGCAGTCTGAGCAGTCTTCTAAGTCCTGTGAGGGTGCCCCGGCGACGGGAGCCCAACAAAAGGCCAAGCACCATGAGTCTGCGGCCACCGGGAGCGCCGAACGGTCGGGCTCCTTGGCTGCCAGGCAGGGCGCATTCTCCCCGGCGCCATCAACCACGAGCCAACGCTCTGGCTCGGGTAAGAGGAAGTCCGAGAACCCGGCGAAGATTCTGGAGAGGCCCTGGTCGATCTCGAAGATTCCGGCAGAGGGGGAGCGAGGCTCGGACCCTGCCCCCAAGGTTAAGGCCCCAGGCGTACAGAAGGTGACGATGGCCTTAATTCACCCTGCTAAGACCTCGATTGAGGATGTCGCAGCGGCCCTGGCTCAGCCTGTGGAGGCTACGATAGTGGAGGCGACCTCGGGATCCGCAGTCTCCCTGCCACCGCAGAGGGAGTCATCTTTCAGGCCCATCGAGAAGACCCCCACAAAGTCCCCGCTGGAAAAGGAGGGGGAGGGGCAGGTGGCCATCGTGGATACGGACACGACCTCTGAAGAGCTCATCGAAGTCGTGGAGGAGGCCCAGCCCATCGGGAGGGATCCCGACGAGGGCGACGACGAGAGCGACGGTGTCGCCGACGAGGTTCCTCAAGAGCCCTCGCGCCCGTCGTTTCAGGTGCCGCAGGATACTTCGGCAGCCATTTTGTCAGCAATTCAGTCCTTGTGCTCGGAAATGAGGACAAGGTTGCCCCTCCCCCCCGACTGAGGTACCTGAGCCAGACCCGACGGGGGAACCGGAGCCGGGACCTTTTGGAAAGTCCACCTCATAAGAAGAGGACGCATCCTCCGCCACCTCTCCCACCTCTGCGGCCCACAAACGGCTACGACAGGTACAGATGACGACGGGACGTGTCCCCCATCGCCCCCTGCTCGGGCGTCCCCGCCCGACGAGATTGGATCCTTCCATGCCATGATTTCCAGGGCATCCGAGCTCTTCCAGCTCTGCCCCGAAGAGAAGAAAAAGGAAGTGTTCCTTTGCCAACGGCGCGAGGCTAAAAGGAAGACGGTCCTCGCCGTACCGCTTCTGGATGACATCTGGGATGCGGGGCTCTCCCTCCTCAAGAACCCTGCTACGGCGCCTGCAAAGAGGGACTGGTACGAGAAGTAAGGGTTCCCCGACGCTGCCCCCCTTGTGCCTTCTGGCACAACCTACTTCGGATTCGGTCATCTCGGCAGCGGCAAAGAAGAAAGCTGGGGGGCATCGGCCTCGTAATCAGCTTCCCCGCCGGGCGGCGAGGGCAGGAAGCTGGACACGATGGGACGACGGGTCATCTCATCCGCATTGACGACTATCAAGGCGGTCAACGCCCTGGCTATCGTAGCCCGCTACGACAGGGAGTTGTGGTTCAAAATCGCCCCACTATTGGACTTCCTGCCGGACGCCAAAAGGGCTGAGGCCCTTGAAATCTTGGAAGGTGAGATTGCTTCGGACCATGCCATCACAGTGGTAACGGACATCGCCGACACCGGTTTCCGTCAGTTGGGCAAC
Organism: Ambystoma mexicanum; assembly: GCF_040938575.1. Taxonomy (NCBI): domain Eukaryota; kingdom Metazoa; phylum Chordata; class Amphibia; order Caudata; family Ambystomatidae; genus Ambystoma; species Ambystoma mexicanum. Next base: position 981,874,969 of record NC_090928.1, on the reverse strand, counting down.
GGCGTTTGCCCGAGACGTCGAGGATGGCTCAAGGCGACGGATTTCCGCCAGGATGTACAAACCAAAGTTTTGGACATGCCTTTCGACGGGAACAACCCGTTTGGAAAGGCGGTTGATGAGTCCCTTCAGGCTATCAAGACAGACACGGAGACTGCCCGGGCACTGGGAGTGCTCCAACAACGACGGCTGTCCTTTCGGAGCACCGGAGGCTGACGAGGTGCCTCCAAGGGATCCGGCAGTGGCTCCGCAACGTACCGCCAAGTGGCAAAACTTCGTCTCAGGAGGCCTACAGAGGACGCGGCAAGTCAGGTGGTGCCCATCGTCGTCGACAGGGAGGTCAAGGAGGCAAGGCGGCCTCCAAACAGGATTGAACCGACTGTGGGGTAGGGCCCCCGCCGAAGCACCCCAGTGGGAGGCCGGCTGGTGAGGTTCGTCAGCGTGTGGGAGTCAATCTCCACCGACCGTTGGGTGCTGGACGCCCTAGCCCAAGGGAACGCCCTCGAGTTCCAGAAGAAGTGCCCTCGCGTTCCACCCGTGGCCAGGAAGGAAAATCATGTCCCTCAACTACTGTTGGAAGTAAGGGCGATGCTCAAGAAAGGTGCCATCGAGCTCGTCCCAAAGAGGCTTCGGGGCTCCGGAGTTTACTCAAGGTACTTCCTCATAAAGAAGACAGGAGGATGGCATCCCATCCTAGACCTGCGACGACTGAACAAGTACATCAAGGCTCAGAAGTTCTGGATGGTCACCCTCCAGCACGTGCTGGGACAGCTGGAGGAGGGCGATTTCCTGTCGTCGTTGGACTTGGAGGATGCGTACTTCCACATCCCCATTCTAAAAAGACACCGAAAGTTCCTCAGGTTAGTGGTCCAAGGGCGGCACTACCAGTTGAAGGCCCTCCTGTTCGGATTGAAGTCGGCACCCAGGGTGTTCACAAGAGCCTCGCACCGGTGGCGGCGCGGCTGCGCCTGCAGGGGATCCACATCTACCCCTACCTGGACGACTGGCTCATCCGGGCAAAGACAATGGAGCTTGCCGTGGAGCACACTGCGAAGACCGTCCAGCTGCTCACGGACCTGGGGTTCTCCATCAACTTTCCAAAATCCCACATGGTCCCGTCGCGAGTCGCCCTGTTTCTGGGAGCCAAGCTCGATACAGTGGCGCGGCTGGACTCGCCGTCTGAGGAAAGGACCATGACCATCCTGGTCAAGGTGCAGCGTCTGCTGGCCGCGGACATGGCCAGGGTAAGATCTATCAAGTCCCTCCTCGGGATGATGTCCTCCTGCATTTATCTGGTGCGCCTTTGCAGGCTTCGGATTCGGCCCTTACAAAAATTCCTCGACGCCCGCTGGGTCCAGTCGACAAGCAGCAATCACACTCAACGAGACGTTCCGTCAGGCGATCCGGTGGTGGGGTACCCGCTCATCTGTCGGCGGGCACAGACTTTCCGACCCCAGCTCACCAGGTGACAGTGACGACGGATGCCTCCCTGGAAGGTTGGGGAGGGCACTCTGGAGATCTTCACGCGAGAGGCCTTTGGCTCCCGGAGAAGTCACTCCACGTCAACATCTTGGAGCTCCGCGCAGTGTTTTGGGCCCTCAGGTCTTTCCTTCCGTCTCTCAAGGGCAAGGTGGTGAGGATCTTCACCAACAACACCACCACGATGTTCTACATCCGAAAGCAGGGCGGAACCAGATCTGCTGCCTTATCCAAGGAAGCCCAGGATCTGTGGCATTGGGCCGTCCCCAAAGGGATGTTTCTGGTGCCTTTTCATCTGGCAGGTATAAAAAAACACCATTGCCGACTCACTCAGCAGGGAGCTGGGCTCGTGCCATGAGTGGGAACTACGCCAGGATCAAGTGGATCGACTCTTCCGTCGATGGGGCGAACCCCAGATCGATCTCTTCGCGACAGCGAAAAACTCCAAGTGCCGGAGGTTCGCCAGCAGGTTCCCCCAGCCGAGGAGCATGGCGATGCTTTCTCATTCCCCTGGGACGGCCTATTTCTTTATACGTTCCCTCCGTTGCCGTTGCTGCTCCGGCTCATCAACCAGCTCAAGAGGTCCCGGTGCAGAGGATGATCCTCGTCGCACCGGCGTGGCCGAGACAGATCTGGTTCCCGGACCTTCTGGACTTGTCAGCGTCCACACCAGTCAAGCTGCCGACGGACGCAGATCTTCTCTCCAGAGAAGGAGGCGCCATTCTTCATCACAACCCAGAGTCGCTGAACTTGCAGGCCTGGCTCCTGCAGCACTAGAGTTTGGCAGGTACGACATCCCAGCTGACTGCAGAGAGGTTCTTGCAAAGGCCAGGACATTCTCAAGTGCTACGGACATAAATGGAAGAGGTTCTGTCTGGTGTCGTGCACAGAAGGTTAACCCTCTGCGGATTACGGCCCCTCAAGTACTGCCGTACCTACTGTCATTGGCCATGGCTGGACTAGCTAACGCTTCCATCAAAATACATCTGGCCGCCATCTCACGATACACAAGGACTACGGGACGGGTGTCCTTGTGGTCTCATCGGCTGGTGAAGGAATTCATGAAAGGATTGTTCCGATCATTCCCGCCGGTGAAGGCCCCGGCCCCGGTGTGGGAGCTCAACGTGGTGCTGACCAGGCTCATGGGAGCCCCATTTGAGCCTATGCATTCGGCATTGTTGAAGTTTCTGTCGTGGAAGACCGCTTTTCTCGTGGCCATCACCTCCGCAACACGAGTGGGAGAGATCCAAGCCCTATCTTGCAAGCCCACCATACTTGACTTTTCACGACACAAGGGTGGTGCTGAGGATGCACCCCTCCTTCATGCCCAAGGTGCCGTCTGACTTCCACCTCAGCGAACCCTTGGTGTTGCCAGTTTTCTTTTCGTCGCCGGCTGAGAGGACTCTGCACTCGCTGGACGTAGCTAGAGCGTTGAAGTTCTACGTGGACCGCACAAAGAGTTTTTGGAAGACATCACAGCTGTTTGTAAACTTTGGACCTGTGAATCCAGGGAAGGCTCTCCCGAAGGCTTCCATTTCCAAATGGCTCTCCGGCTGCATCATGCACTGTCACCGGTTGGCAAACCGACCGCTGCCCGGCCGTCCGAGAGCCCACTCGACCAGAGCGATCACTGCTACCATGGCGTTCCTTTTTTGGTGTGCCCCTGCTCGACATCTGCAGGGCTGCGACGTGGAGGTCGATGCACACCTTCACGAGATTCTACTGCGTCGATCAGGACTCCAGGGAGGAGTCCAGGGTCGGCCAAGCAGTGCTGCACAACCTGTTCGCTTAAGGTGAGCCTGGTGAGGAGGTAAGAGATGCTTAATGTTGAGTGTTTTGGTATTGCTTAATGTTGAACCTGTTGCCACCTCCCGTGGTTGTGCATGTGTATACTGCTGTGTATTCTTATATTCATGAGCATGTGAATCCACGCCAGACCCCATGCTGGAGAAGGAACAAGTTACTTACCTGTAACTGTTGTTCTCCAGCATGGGTCTGGCATGGATTCACATGCGAACCCTCCCGCCTACCCCTCTGCGGCTCTTCACTTGGTCATACTGCCACTTTACGTGCTACCAAATCTGAGGATGGCTTCCAGAGGCGGGGCTTGGGGAGAGGGCAGTCATTGGCTGGGGGCAGTATGACCCAGAGACCAGTGATTGGTTACTACTAAGAAAGACAGATCAGAAACGAAACTGATACTGATTTTTTTCTATACCAAGGATTCCCGGCCTGACGACGGGGAATATTCATGAGCATGTGAATCCATGCCAGACCCATGCTGGAGAACAACAGTTACAGGTAAGTAACTTGTTCCATCTTTCCTTTCGGAAGAAACTGGTTAATGTAATGGTGTTTCTATTTTGCCTTTCAGTCTTTTGTCCCATTCTCGGCTGCGGCCGGTCTGGGCTCCAGGGGTCTACAACGTTACTGGCATTGAGCTACGGGGGGGGCACATGGGGGCTCGATCTTTGAAGATGAAGTTGTATCCATATGCCCAAGTGGGGAGGAAGTAACTGGTGGCCTGGCTTTAGGGCAGTTTTGATGTTGCTGGACGTCCAGGCGCTCGGGGTTGGGGAGGTGATGAGGAGGGGGGGGGGGGATGAATGGTTTTGTTCTGGTTTGTATTTACGAAGTGGGGATTTTTGTTACCAAACGCATGTTGGGGACTTGAAGTTCTATTCTGTTGGGCTCACTATTGTTTACAATTTTTGGTAAGGAGACAGAGTTCTTTGAAAAGCATTGAATGTGGGAATCTGTTAGAAAAGCGGGCCCGGGGGACAGATTCAGGGCACGTCGCCACTGTCAAAGGGCCCTGCTGTGATCTTAGCTCACTTAATGGCTGACTCTCTCTTTTCGCTGACTTTGGGTCCGCTGAATGTTCGGGGGCTGAATACCCCGAGTAAGAGATCACTGGTGATGAAGGAATTCAATAGATTAAAATTACATTTTTTATTTCTGCAGGAAACTCATTGGGCAAGAGGGAGGGAGATGGCCCTTAGATCTAGGTCGATTCAAGAAATATTTCAGGCCTCTGTCCTGACCAAGAGAAGAGGGGTGGCGATTTTGGTCTCCCCCAGAGCCCATTTCAGTGCGAAAGCGCACCGAGCGGATCCAAATGGCCGATTTGTGATGGTGAAGGGAGAGCTTGGAGGGAGCCTAGTGTATATCTGTCCCTAATGAGACCCAAGAACACTTTTGGGATGAGACTAAAACAAAGATTATGGGTTTTGCGGAGGGGCTTCTCCGGGTGGGGGGAGATTTTAATAAGGCTCTTCACCCTGAATGGGATAGAAAGTCTCTTCGCTCGTGTACAGACCTACAGGTCCAGAAGAGAATGGCTGCATAATTTCTGGCAACTAATGAGACATTGGGATTAGTTGATTCTCATCCGATTAGTCACGACCAGAATCCTTTTTTCACCTTTTTTTTCCCAATCCGCACTCATCCTTTTCAACGGTTGATTGTTTTACTTGACAGGGCCTTGCAGGAGTGTATCACGGGGTTCGGGGTGGAGCTGGTCCCATGGTCCGACCACGACCTGGTCCAGGTTCAAGTGGCTATCTCTCCGGGGTACCCTATGCCCTGAAGGTGGACGTGTAACGACCTCTTGCTGAAAGATAAGGAGACCTTCCAGTCCCTCTTTGCGAATATCAAGGAGTTCTTCGAACTTAATGACAATGGGGAGGTTGGGGGAGCGGGAGTATGGGAAGCCTTTAAGGCTACAATTCGAGGTGTCCTGATTGGGCTGGGCGCGGCAAGGAAGAGGCTCAGAACTGGGGAGGAGAAATCTCTGAGAGGGAAAATAAAGGATAGAACCAGGGGGTAAGCTCTGATCCCAAATGCTTCCTGGTAAATGGGCTGAACTTCAACAGCTTAAGGCAAAACTAGCCACCCTTACGGTTGGGCAAACTGGGAGGAAATTGTCTCTCAAACAAAAATGCAATGAGAAGGCGTTTAAAATATTGGCCTGGAGATTACGTAAACTCGGAAGGAGTAGGAGGGTAGACGCACTGCGTCTGCCGGGGGGCGGATAATGCCTTGATGACATGGGGATATCTGAACAATTCTGAGCTTTCTATGAGCGCCTCTATGCATCGGAGTGCACGGAGGAGGGTCCAGAGGCCGATCAGTTCCTTGATTCTCTTCCGATAGCTCACCGCCCTTTAGAAAAAGCAGATCCTTTAGAGAGGCCCATTGCGCCCAAAGAGGTGTTAGACGCTATTGGCTCTAAGAGGGGGGGGGACCACCCCTGGCGACGATGGCTTTACTGTTTTCTTTTACAAGTCATTTGGTTATGCTCTGGCCCCTTTCCTATCCAAATTGTTTAACGAGGTTCTTGTCTCAGGGAAACTCCCCCATTCTATGCTTTCGGCCCGTATAGTGGTTATTCCTAAAGAGGGGAAATACCTGTTGAATTGCCAGTCCTATCGTCCCATTTCTTTATTAAATACCGATGTAAAAATTCTTGCAAAACTTCTTGCAAATAGGTTGGCCCAGCATCTCCCCTCACTTGTTCATGGAGACCAAGTAGGGTTTATCCCTGGGAGGCAGGGCTCCGACAATATTAGGAAAACCCTTGATTTGATGCATGCAGTGGGTAGTAACAATGTGCAGGCCTAAATGTTGTCGTTGGATTCTGAAAAGGCCTTCGACCGTGTGAAATGGTCCTATATAGGGAAAGTCCTGAGAAAGATGGGTTTAGGGGTAAGATTTTGTGGGTGGATCTCCGCTCTATATAATGGCCCATCTGCCAGGGTATCTGTCAACGAAGCGGTCTCAGCCCTGTTTGCCCTCTCCCGTGGGACCCGACAGGATTGTCCCTTGCCCCCCCCTCCTGTACGCTCTCGCCCTGGAGCCCTTAGCTATAAAACACCACCAGATCACCGGGATTAGCTGTGGGGATTTAGACTTTAAGCTATCTTTATTCGTGGACGACATCCTGGTCTATATGACCAATGTAGACCAATCTCTCCCAACTCTTTTGAATCTTCTTCATTCGTTTGGGACTTTTTCGGGTCTAAAAATGTATTCAGCAAAATCATCTCTCATTCCGATGGGGCTGCTTGATGGATCCATTGAAGGGAAGGATCAGGTGGGAGGTATTAGAGTCGAATGCACGGCTACGCCATACCTGAGAGGGGGGGTGGGGGAACCCTGCTTTCGAGAGATTTGGGAAGCCTCTTTGAGCTTAATTTTCCTCCGGTTCTCTCCAAGATACGTTGGACTCCTCCGACGCTCTCATGGTTTGGGCGCATGGTATCCCTAAAGATGAATATTTTACCCCGCCTCCTGTCCCTTTTTCCAGATCTTCCTACTGCAATTCCAGATTCGTTCTTCAAAGCCCTGCAATCCATGGCGTTGCACTTTATTTGGAACGGGAAGAAGCCAAGAGTCACATTTACCACCTTAACCCTGCCGAAGTCCCACGGAGGCTTTGGGCACCTGGACTTCCGTTTATACTACAAGGCTGCGCAGCTAAGGGTCATGTTGGAGAACATGAGGGACGAAATGAGGACCTACTGGTCATAAATCGAAGATACCCATCCTAGGAAAGTAAGAGACTTGTTGTGGGCCCCGGCGGGGGACCTCCTGAAGGGGGTTAGAACCCATCCGACATATCAGTCCTGTGGTCCCTATGGAGGCAAGATAGGTCCAGTGCAACCCTTTCTTAATGGCCATCTCCTCTGTCTTCTTTGAGGCCACCCTTTGGATTTGGGGAAGAGGGGTTTTAGAGACACCTAGAAGTGGTATGATATGGGTCTAGAACGGGTTGCGCAGTTATTCCAGAGTGGTGCATTTGAGTACCCCACTTTGGCGAATCTCATGGGAGACCACCCGATCTCAATTTTTGACTTTCTCCATGTGAAAGGGCTCCTGACTGCCCCAAGTGGGGGGCGGCTTTGGTGCGCCCCCTCAAACCTCTGGAAAGTTGGTTGGTGGAGGCTACCACGAGGAGATGTTCCCTTTCAAAGATGTATAACATTTTAATGTCAGCCCACCAGCTTGAGGGTAAACGGGGTTTTAGGAGGTACTGGGAGGAAAAGTGGGGTGAACCGTTGGAGGACGATGTCTGGTCTAAGCTCTGTGGGGGGGCTTCTGTCTGGTTCCCTTTATACAGCGGCTATGGAGCACAACTTTAAGATCCTCCACACATGGCACCTTCCCCCAGAGAAGTTGTCCAAAATATTTAGTGGTACTTCCCCCACCCCCTCTGCCACAGGGAGTGTGGCCAGAGGGGGTCTTGGTACCACCTGTGGTGGGAGTGCCCCCTTGTGCAAGTTTTCTGGTCGGAGCTCTTGAGTTGGATTAAGGATATAGTGGGCCTCACGATCCCTCTGTACTCCATTGACCTCCTCTTTGGGTTCCCTTCCTCAGCATCGGAGTCGAATGCCTACCCGAAAGTGGTCCAGGCTATGTTGAGGGCGGGGAGGCTGGCCCTGGCCCAGAAGTGGCAGAGCTAAGGGGTTCTTTCCAGAGCGGACTGGCTGCCTAAACTTTGTCATTTTCACTTATGAGAAGTTAACAGCTTTGGTACACGATACGATGAGTACCTTCCTGCAGGACTGAACAGTGGTGCTCCTGCACGAGGACTGTGGCTCAATGACTCTGAAGCCTCCGCCCTAGACGCTCTCTGGCATGCAAATCTTTGGTCCTAACTGCCAGTGGTGTAAGATCAGTAGTGAACCCAAGATGTCAGCCTAATTATTGTGTACAGTTCAATGGTTCCCATATTTGTTCTTTTTTTTTTCTTTTCTTTCTTGTCTCCATAATGTCTGTCTGAGCCCGGTTAAGTATGAGCGGGGGGGGGTGGGGAGGGTGAAGGGTTCGTTCTCTGTGGGGGGGGGGTTACTTCTCTTTTTTTCCGTGTGTTAAAGTACTATGGTTAATGGTCTCTGCCTGTTAAATAAAATGTTCAATAAAAATTAAGTGGAAAAAAAAAAGATGATCCCATGGTTTTTTGCCTCGCAAGTGGGTGAGGGGAGAGGACCCAAGGAGTCTGGCCAGAGAGGGGGGATGCAAGCAGCAGACCTCCCAATGAGAAGGATCCCTGTATTACTGGCATTAAGGCAGAGATCACTGGTAGAGCACCATGCCTGAATAGCAGTCAGGCTGTCGGGTATGAGGGAGGAGGTAGAGGATGGTAGCTTGAAAGAATGTTTTGTGTCATATGCATAACACTGGAAATAGTATTGTTCCTTTATAACACAATTAATGCCAGTGTTGTGGTTTCTAAGGGCGGGACCAGGATTCCAAACTGTGCACCGCTGCATTGTCTTGCTTCCAAGGCAAACACGTTGCCCCTGGACTATCCTTCCTCACCATGAGCGGAGAAGGCGGGCAAGAGGGGCAAGGTAGATGTTGAAGAGTCATGGCGATAGGATAGAGCCCTGAAGGACACCAAAGGTAGAGAGTGAGGTGGAGGAGAGAAAAGGACCAATTTTCACTTGGGATGGTCTGTTTGAAAGGAAGGAGGTAATCCACGCGAGTGCCCGGTCCATGATGTCAAGGGTATCATGGGGACTGTTTGATCATGGAGTGGTTGACTATGTCGTAGGCAGAAGAAAGTTTGTGGAGGATCAGAACAAAGGCAGTGTCTGAGTCCAGATTAAAAAGTAGGTCTTCACGGTGTTCAGGAGAGCAGTTTCTGTGCTCTAGATGCCCCGAAACTGGACTGGTGGTCATGGAGGCAGCCAGCCAGATGCAGGTTAGCTAGAACAGAGTCAGACGACGAGTCAAACGAAGGTGGCGGAGGAGGGATGAAGGAAGAGGCAAATGCAACGACTGACACGTTTCATCAGTTGAATGATGGAGGAGACTGGCAATGTGGGCTGAGGAGAGAGTGGTCAGGTCAGAGGAGGTAGTAAGAGGGTTGTCGACATAATGGCATCCAAGGTATGTCCGGAAGAGGGGTTTGTGCCAGAGGGAAGGATAGTGAGGGAAAGTGTTTCAGAGGTCGCACAAGAGAGCCAGTAGCCACACCTGTAGAGTCGAGATGGTTGTTGAAGTCCCCAGGGAAGATATGTTTGGGGGAGGAGGCAAGAAGATAGGACAGGTCAGCCCTTTCTGAGAGGAAGTGGGAGGTTGGTCTGTGGGGGCTGTAGATGGTTGTGAGAGTAAGAGAGAAGGTAGGCGAGACAGAAAGCCTGCAGACTAGGCTTTCAAAGGATGCGTAGGTCTGAATGGGGATGATGGAGGTAGGAACCCACGCAGGGGAGATGGGAGCCACTCCTCCACCAGCCCCGGAGGGCCTGCGATTGGACAGGATCTTGTAGTCCTCAGGGAGAAGACTGTCAAAAGCAGTGACGGAGCTGGCTTTGAACCACGGCTCGGTGAGTGCAAGGATGTCACCGTCTTCAAGGAGGTGACAGATGTCAGGAGTGTTTGATAGCAGAGCGAATATTGACGCTAGCTAAGTGAAGCTGGTTTCCCTCTTTAAAAGATTTGTGAGGGGGGGCACAGGAGTGCGGTGCCACCACTGGGGGGACAATAGTGATGGTGGTGTGGCAGTAGGGGAGGGGGTTGAAGAGGGATGGAAGACACTCCTGTCAAGGAGTAGGTTGGGCTGAGAGGCCTGGGCCATGATAGTGCCGTTGTGATAGACATTAATTGTACATTTGGAAGATGTGAAGTGAGCCAAGAGCACTTCTCATCTGGTGCCACCAGTGAAGGTTGAGGAGGAGAAAAGGGAAGAGGACAAACCATACGTGGAGTCCATAAATCAGAAGAAGGAACAGCAAAGAGGATGTAGGTGATGGTCTTTCTGGAGGAAGCATTGATGTAGGTGTCTGCATTGGGCAGACCAGGGTTGGAACTCAGAAGTGTCTTTTTAACTTTCTTCCTTCCAGATTTCGGAATTTGTTGAGCGGGCTTGTCTTGTTAATCGACGCTCTGTTGTATTCTATTTGTCTGGTTTTTGCAGGAAAGCTCTGAGAGTATTCGATAATGCATATCCAAGTCCAGGTGAAAATGCACTATCACAGGAAATGTGCTGCCATGTTTAGTAAACACTTGACATCGGGACTTGCAATCAGAATTTTCTGAAACGCATCTCCCTGAGGTGTCCATCTTTAAAACTTTGACTGCTGATTTTGGCACTAAACACCCAGTTGTAAACTTGGACTTGGAGATTCGGCATATAACTGTCTGCTCTGGATCTGGACTTGTAGCCTGGTCGCCCATGCCATTAATGACAGCGGATTTCTTATCTCCACCTGAAGCCTTCCGCCAGGCGGATCCACTTACTGAATATGGAAGAAATGGAATGTCCCATCTTTGTTTTTACCCCTGCAGTACTATCGGGTGATACTCCTAAGATTCCTTGCATAAACCCCTCTCCTGAGCTGGGAGTGGAGGCTTCACAACCAACGTTTATAAAGACTGCCCTTCTTAATATTCGGTCCTTGTCTAGACATGCCGCGGATGTATATCGTGCATTACTGAGACGTGGTTGTTGGACTCGCATGGGCCAGAGATGGAACAAGCAACTCCCCCCGGACTGTCTTTTTCTGCAAGAACCATATAGAGGGTGAGGGTGTTGCCATTATTTGTATGAGAGATTTGGGAATGCATGAGGCTGGAATTCAGTGCGAGGGATGTGAAATCTTACATAGAAAACTAACCACTAGTCCTAATCACAGCACATACATTATTCTGATATGCAGGCCTCCAACTGAGATGCTGTGTTTTAATGAATGTATTGCCCAGTTATTAACTGCAATGCAGTTTTTTTGGGGTGATTGCTCCTCTCACACTGCACCAATTAGTTGTGGGGTTCTGCAGGGGAGGTGTTTGCCCCCGCTTCTTTTTAACATCTAGATTAAGGCCCTATGTGTGGCGCTTGAGAATCTCGGGATTTTCTTTGCAAATTATGCCAATGATTTCCAGATTATTTTGAGCCTTAGCAGAGATCATGAAATTGACTAGAAAAATCAAAACGTCTACCAGTTCATCAAAGATTGGATTACTACAAACTGGTTATGCCTGAACGCAGCTAAAACTGAAATAATGGTGTATGGATCAAAACAAGCAAGAGAGACTGCGATCCGCCTATAACAGTTTGAGTATAGACTGAGGCTCCATCCCTGTAGTCAGCAAAGTTAAAACCCTCCGGTTTTACATGGAAGCATCGCTAAATGTTGATGCCCATGTGAGCTATGTAGTCAAATCTGTCCTATTATTACTCAGGCCAACTGGGAGAAGTTAGTTTGTGCTATTGTCTTGCCCAGACTGGATTACTGTAATTCCTTGCTTGGCGGTGCCAGCAAGGAATGTCTGGGAAAGCTACAAAAGATAAAAAATGATGCTGTAAGAGTAGTTAAGAACATTGCGTGTAGAGAACCAGTCTCAGCGGCCCGCAGGGAACTCCACTGGCTCCCGGTGGTAACGAGGGTCCAATTCAAGTTGCTTATGCTGGGCCATAAATGCTTACTTGGTAGTGCACCAATGTATCTGCAGGAGAAATTATTGGTCCACAGGCCTGTTTTCCCACTATGGTCTATGCACACTAATGGCCTTTTGACCCTACGCTTTAAGCGAAGTAGGGGAAATGGTTGTTCTTTTCCAGTGCTGATAGCTCAAGCGTGGAATAAGCTCCCGGAGTGTCTGCGAATGGAGAAAAAAAAATCTCATCTTTAGGAAAGGGCTGAAAACTTTGTTGTTTGCGCCAAAGCCCATTGGTTTGCCGAAGGGAGGCCTTTGTCTTCCTCAGTCATCCTTCTGTGGACTTCTGTTTGTGACTGTTTTATGTGGCGCCTGGATGCCAATGGGCTTTGGCGCAATAGAAATAGAAATTTGTGAGAGGGAGGATATGTGATGGAGAAGCAGTTAGAATAGATAGCAGAGATGGAGAGCACCATGGGGGCAGACGCAAAAAAAAGGGGTGAATTGGAGGATTGCGGGGAAGAGGGTCATAAGCACTATGCAGCAATAAAATCCCACAAGGCGGCCAGCAAACGCAAACAATGTACAGATCGTTAACAAGTTGGAAAGCACAACTAAATTAGCTAAAAGCTGTGTAAAATGGTGGATACACAGTTGGAAGCACACCTGAGAAATGGAAAAGAGTTTTAAATTATTCATTTTATTTTTTCAAAGCAGGAGATTTAGAAAGCATTAGAGGGCAATCAGCATGAGGCGCAACACGATGCATGTTTCCGTTGGTTCAGAGATTAGCGGTTATAGATTAGGCAAGTAGGAAAAGGAGCAGGGAACAATTGGAGCAGTCCGTGTCAGAGGAAGGTGGGTGGACCAGACCAGTGTGATCCATATTGCTTACCAGAGCAATTGAAGCCAAGATTTTGTTTGTGTTCAGAAGGTGCAGTGGACCAAGTCAGTGCGAATCATTTGGGAGTGTTGCCGAGAAGCAAAGGGACAGGAGTAGCGTCAGGGAGAGGTTCTCCGGACAGGGCCAAACAGGGACCTTGGCGAGGGCCTTTGTCAGGGGGCTGTCTCAGCCTGCCGGCTCATCTGATTGGGTTGGATGCAGCCTTCAGCCAATCAATTCAGAGAACAGAACTCCAGTGCCTTTGATTGTGGCAGCGGCCATATTTGAAAAACCTATACCTTTTACTTAAAAGGACTGGGAAGAGCATGACGGCAATGCTGAGCACTAAAGCCACAGAAACAGAGATGCGCTCTCGTTGGTTGAATCAGATTGGTGGTGCAACATTTTAAAACTGCACAGCGAGGAAGATGTAGATCCACTACCACTGACGCGTGTCGTGAAGGGAAGAAGACACTAGCTGCAGTGGGGGAGGATGAGAGCTCCAATCGGTGTCGCCACGAGAGCCTTGGAGATGAGCTGCATGGAGGCCGGCAGCAGGACAAGCTTTGGAGAGAAGGCAGAGGCATAGCGGGTACCAGAGAGCGGACATGTTGCCAGCTGGAGGAGGCAACCCGTTGGAGAAACTGCAGAGAACACCAAAGCAGCCATGAGAGACCGGTGAGCCCAGAGAGGGGAATTAGGAAGCTTTGCAGCACACACCGTTAAATAAGAGGCAGTAATAATGATGGAGCGAACCTGAGCAAGGAAGCTGAAGTGCAGAATACATTAATAATTGAAGCAGATGAATGTGGGTCAAAGGTCCAGTGCCTGAATGGCTCAAACTGTTACATGTGGAGAAAGTACTGGCAGGAAAGTATACCTGTTAACCTGATGGTGAGTCTGGGACCCACACCCAAATATAAGTGAACACTGAAAAAGTCCTAGCAGGAGAGTATACCATGTGAATTATTGCAACCCACACCCAATGCTTTGAAATCCAGGGGAAGGGAATCATACCCCCTGGGCTGGAAAGTCGCATATTCTGTAAAAGGGCAGGCACGGGTAGAGCCATACCCTGTTAAGCACTGTGGACTGTAAGGTGTTTGAGGAACTCGAAGTGAAGCCCTTCCAGAGGATTGTGAAACTTTGATCTTTCATTTCTCTTTGCACTTTTTGTTGAAACTGTTGAAAAATCTAGAAATGGCCAGTTAAGAGACTTTATTCCTTTTCAATTTACTTTGAGTTTAGCATGTAAGGGTCCGGTTAGGATTTTAGACACAGGACAGGGAACTCTTTACTTTTGGACATTCTGACATTGACATCCTTAGTTTCATTGAGGCAGGGAAACTCCTCATAATAATAGGGCCAGATAGGCCTTTCTCCAACCCTCTTTTTGCTTTAATAAAAGTCTTTAACTATCAGCACAATACCTCTGTTTCAGTAGATTGCTTTTCTCCCGCAGATTCCTCATCTTGATCGATATCCCTTGACCAGCTCTGCTGCTCAGAATTATTTTCTACAGGGGGCATAGTGGACCTTGACTCAGCCTTCGATCCATCTTGTGCAGTGGTCGATTGTCTGCTCCGGAAGTGACGTAAGGCGCCATACATATACCATATCACTATGGCCCATGCCGCAGTTCCTTTTTTTTTCTCCACGAGCTGCATCGGGACCCTACTTGAGTTTCACTCGACGTTTTCACTAACCTTTTATTTTTCACTTTACCTTGACAATGTCTTCACACCGGATCTCTGGTTTCAAGCTGTGCTCTGATTGTGAGGCCAAAATGTCAGTGAAGGACCCACACGACATCTGTTAATGGTGGTTTGGTTCCACTCATGAGACAGAGGCTTGTGCGCCAAAATGCAACCCATGTCCCTGCGAGACAGACCCGGTAGGCTGGCCTTGGGCCGACCACGCTGGAGACTTCGACACTGGTCTCTCGTCTGAGGCTGAGGAGCCCACTGGTCACGACGAAAGCCGGCACCACAAGAAAACCAGAGGTCCCACTCCAGAAGTCATTCCTCATCCTCACGGAAGAAGAAGCGACTCTCCTATCTGCGGGAATCGGATTCTTCCTTGGAGCGAGGTAAGCCCTCTAAAGGACCGACCACTCGCAAAGAGTGGTATTTGTTCAAACAAGAAATACTTGACCTGTTTCAACAACAGGCGGCTGTCCGCACGGCTCCCACCCCGGACCAGCCTCAGCATCAAAAGCAGGACTTGGTACGCTGACCCCACGCTTGCCTTGAAGTCAAAGCCTTCGGCGCCAACTGAGCTCTGTGCCCCACGAGGCATGTAATTCGCCCCTGAGCTATCGGCACTGGTACCCAATCCATCGGCCTCTAGGGCTCCGCTACAAGCGATTAAGCCCTCTGCATTGGCATCCAGAGCTACGGAGTCGAAGGATAAGCCCTCGACCAGTGACGTTGGCGCCTTTCAATCGCGGTCAACATTTTTCAACTCGATGCAGTAGATTTCATCGCCTATCAGGCTGAGGAGTGCAAAGAGGTTGATCCCGTCTTCATGGGTTCAGGCAGTGTCGACTAATTTGGGGACCAAGACAATTTAATGGCACTTGCTCGGGCCTTCAAGATGCCAGTGGGATGGGCACCTCTCCAGACCTTGAGATGCAACAAAAACAACCCTACACTTGCTTTCATTTCAAGTTTAGGACATAGTAGAGAAAGTGGTTGACACACTGCCTCAAGTCGTCGGCCATTCCCCTTTAAGGATGTGTTCTTACAGATATCCTGGATGAGGGCCTGGCTATTGAGCACAACATGCCCTTTAATCAGGCCATAGCTGACCCTTTGACTTCCATCTGGTGAAACCCTTGCGAGTACCAATGTCACGGGGAAGTACAGGCTGGCAAGAGGGGACCCTTCCATCCTCTTCATACACCCTTCCCTGGAAGGGCTGGTAGTTCAGGGTGCCACTATATCATCCAGGCCCGCAGCATCCATGTCAAATCTCCCTACAGACAGGGAAGGGAAAAGGATAGACACTTTGGCCAAGAAGGTTTTTACCTCCAGCATCAATGTAGCTTGTGGTTTCGCTAAGTTCTCAGACGTTTTGTGGAAGGCTTTTGAGCATGAGGCAGAATACATCACGTACGGTCACATGCGGGACGGATCTATACAGCTGGTGGAGGATGGGGTTGGGAACTGCCAAGCAATCCTTGCAAACAGGCCTGGATATTGCGGACTGTGTTGGCTGCTCCATGGGGTCGGCAATAGTTATGAGAAGGCAGGCCTATTTGAAAACTTCTGGTTTCTCTCCCAATGTTCAAAATTGCCTTCTAGACATGCCTTTTGAGGGCGAGATGCTCTTCGGACAGAGGGCGAATGGCTCTTTGGATAAATTAAATTTGCTGCTAAGTTGCTGGTTCAGGCTGTGCAGCCGGCTAAGCCTGCTTTCAGCTTTGCTTCTAGAGGCCGCGGCTATAGGCGTTATGTGCCTTATGGCAGGAAAGCGTGCCTCCACAAGCCGGGTAGGGGCAGAGGTGTTTCACGCGTCCTAGAAGGGACAGAGGAGCTTCTAAGTGCAAACAGACAGCAGCTGCAGCGATGGGAAAGCCTCTTTGATTTTCCCCTCCCACAACGTACCGGTTGGTGGACATTTGGCAGGGCATTGCTCCCAGTGGTAGGAGATAAACTCTGATGCCTGGGCCCTGCAGTTCATTCTTTGGGGCTATTGTCTGCCCTTTTTAAGAAAACCTCCAGACAGACCCCCATCTTCACTGATCCAACTGGGACAGGAGCTCCAGGAAGAACTGAGAGCCCTGTTGTCGAAGGGCGTCGTGGAAGAGGTGCCTCTCAGAGAGGGTTGGGCTGTTATTCCCAGTATTTGCTGGTACCCACAAAAGGAGGACTCTGTCCCATTCTGGACCTCAGGGCTCTAAATAAGTTCCTGAGAAAAGACAAATTCAGGATGGTGACATTTAGAAAAATTCTCTACGCTCTCGAGCTTCAGGACTGGTTGGTGTGCATAGACCTTGCAGGATGCCTACTTCCATGTGCACATATATCAGAAGCACAGGAAATACCTGTGGTTCCTCATTGGGAACACACACTATCAGTTCAAAGTGCTGCCCTTTGGTTGACCTCTGCTCTGAGGGTCTTTACTAAGCTCATGGCAGTAGTCAATGCTCACCTCAAGAGAACCGGAGTCCATGTATTCCTGTGCTTGGACGACTGGCTGATCCAGGGGAAGTCGGTGGGACGGGTTTTGACTCATCTGGAAGACACCTGTCTGCTACTGCACAGTTTGAGCTTCTCCCTGAACTTCAGTCCCACATGACACCAGTCCAAAGGCTCCAGTTCATCTGGGCAGTACTAGACACTCGGGCAGGGAATTTCTTCCCACCTAAGGAGAAAGCCCACAACATATGGTCCAGTTGTTCCAGAACCATGCCACCTTACCAGCAGCTTCTTTTCTCCACCTTTTGGGCCTCATGGCTGTGATGCTGGAAATGCATCAGAGGGACAGGGCCTCGGAATCCTTGTCCTTTATTGGTTTTTATCATGTGTTCTGTCTTGTTTTCCACCCAAGAGTTCATGTGGGACTCTTGGCGGTGCGGCTCTTCCTGTATTTGGTTTGGTGAACAGACCCTTGGGATACCCTTATTGCACCCATGGGTAGTAGTATGACCCTGTACTCCTAGTGTATGTTTTTGGGCACCTGTGAGTGGCCCACAGAGCAGGGTACGGGCTAGTGGCAGCTCTGTGCTGAATTGACGGGTGCCCTGTGCATCCTCCATTTTAGGATGCCCAGGCCCTGTCACTGGAAACAGTGAATTCCTGATGGAGACAAGATGGGGCCCTGTGGCCGCTTGCTTTTCTCGCCTGTTACCTTACTTTTCCTGAAGTCCTGGGAAGCCCTGACTGTCCCTTCCCCCTGACTGGCTGTTGGGTGGAAGTTCCATATATGGTGGTGTGGGGAAATCCAGGACAGACTGGCTGGAGCCTTACCAATGACTGTATGTTGTGGGTACGCCTGTGGGGTGGGACCTCGGTGAATGGAGTGTGGGACGAATGCACATTCTGTGTTATGGGTGTTTAGTATCTGGTGGTTGACACAATGACTGAGACAGCCCTGCCCGAAACTGGTATGAATGCAGTAGGTAGTGCTGAATGGCAGAGTGCTTGTCTGAATCCACATTCTGTGTTGCAAGTGTCTGGATGGAGAAGAATGGCCTGAATGCACTGTGCGCCTGATTGGCTGCCTGACTCCCTGAATGCTGGGTCACACTCGGGCAACTAATCACTCAGAAGGGCAGAGTGAATGGGAGGTAAACAGTATATCTGGGGGCCTCTCACTGCTAGAAATCGTTCAGAAGCTGAAGTTGATACTTGATTCTTACTCTCAAAACCAAGCCAGAAGAAGGTGAACCGCTTTTCCCTTAGTTGCAATCTGAAAGCTGCTGTGCCTTCAAGAATTGATACAAGAGAAGACCTGGCTAGGAGATCTCTTCCCAAGCTGAGGGACCTTCGTGCACCAGCTGATCTTTGCTAAGGCTCCCTGTTAGACAGACCTACGAAAGGCTGGCATCTGGAGAAGGGGACCGCCGAGGAGAACGAAGAGAAGCACCAGACGGCTGTCCACCGTCAATGACTGCTGTCGCCGACCGGAGCCACAGTGCTCCCTTTGCCTAAGAACATTTGATCCAAGGACTCCCTTGTTCATCCTCTTTGACCGCTTTCGTCCTGCCGGAGAAAGTCAAGGTTGCTGACAACTGAGGAGAATCCGCCGTTGGGTTTCCTGCCACCCGAAGACCTCAGAGACGGCGACAAAGCTACTGAAGCCAGCTGTGGTCATGTCCTGTTTGCCGACACCAGACGCTGATGACCAGATGCCCTTGCTGGGCCAAAGTTCTTCACTGACTCTTTGCGGCAACAAACCATCGTCGTTGAGGTGCACCGCATGCCTCCCTTGTTGAGGACATTTTTGACCGATCGTCAATGAGCACCGCAAAGACCGAAGCTGCTGCCTCAACTACCACGTTCAGCTTTCCTTCCTCTAGGAAGTTCGACGACCCGTGGCTCCTGCCTGAAAGGGAGTGCACTCAAGAAGGGCCTGTCGATTCCCAGACGAAGAACTCTCCAACACAAGGTACATTTGGGTTGCAGAACTATAGAAGAAAAGACTTAAATAGACAATATATGGACTGGGCTTGTAGTGCATCTTCATTTACAGGTTGCACAGGCGGGGGGGGTCCTCATACAGAAGTGTGCATAGTGGTAGGGGCCCAGTATTCTGCCAATTGTCTAACCAATTTGTCTTCCTCCTAATTGTATGGTTGATATCATTGTACTGTGTTGATTCGTATGCTATTTTAACTAAGTACAGTTGATGCATTTTAATGGAATCAGAGTAATAGTGGTATGTGATAAATCTTCTGTATTAAACGGACCTGCTGGAATATCGGAGACTGGCTCTGTCAATGCTAGTTTAATCCGCTCCCTGAAGGGTTAAATTTCAACTTTCAGCTGAAGGTTGTATGGACAGCTCTGGGAACCAATCATTGTCCTCCATGTCACTGAATACACTTTTTTGTTTTCCTATGGTTGCTAGGAGACCGAGGGGCTGGAGCAGGCTGGTGACAGTTACGAATGGGCATATTAAGAAGTCTGTCAGAGAAGAAGCTGGAAAACAAAATATAAAGTTAACACAGGGCGCCGTTGCGCTTTTTACTACAAGTTAAACATTTTAAGTAAGCGATCGATAGTCGCTAAATTGTGGACTTTATAATTCCAAGTTATGTATTCAAGCGGAAGTTGTTAGTATATGACAACGAAGGAGGAGCCGTTAGATTTTGTCCTCGGCTGAAAGACGGAGAGAGAAATGGCTGACTGGACTGCCGCCGACGGACTCCGAGCTACACGAGCTGTCGCTGAAGGTGAGGGGGCCGAGACGCTGAAGCGAAGCCACTGACATTGGCTCTGCGATCAAAGAGAGGCAGAGCTACGCTACAGTTGATTTTGTTGACAACGAACGGCCGTCAGCTGTAAGGGAGGGAGAAGAGCCAGGGTTTCGTCAATGCGCAGAAGCGAGCGGATGCAGATGATTAGAACAGACCTGATTCCGGATTAACTGGAACCTGAAACTGACAGCGAGCAGAAGGTACGTGTACCGAAAAGGAGGAAGATAGGATGAATGTACAGAATGATCGAGGAAGTATAAAGTGAATTTCCAGGGCAGTGTGAACGAAAGAAAGCACAGAAGACTGGAGCTGGAGCTTAAAGAGACAGTCAGTTAGTGGAAAACAAATAGGAAAGTTGAGAGTACGCACTGAAAGAGTTTGACTATGAACAGAGAAACTTATATAGGACCTTAAGGAAAGCAAAACCAGGATTCAAAAGACAGTTTTTTTTTTTAAAGTTTGTAAAGTTCAAGAGAAGATTTCAGTAAGAAAGGAAACGAACTCTGAGAAATATATGTTAAAGAAAGTAAAGAGCAAGGAAAGAAAGTTTAACGGAACAGAGACTATTACGAGAGACTTTAACAGGAAAAGAACTGAATAAAGACTTACCCGAAAGAGACAGTCCGGTGTGTGAAACGGTTACTGGCAATTCAGCTGAAGAAAACGTATCCTTTTGCCTAAAAGAGAGAAAGAAAATTAGAGTTTTAATAAAAGTTGTTTCTGAAACAGATATAACACCTACTTACAGGCTCAGTGTGATTATTTATTTTAAACCAATAAAGACTTCCCGTCGTTACATGGTACCACCTAGAACCATATATATTTACCATTTTAGAATTGTTGGAGCACAAAGTGTATTATCATTGTGTATATAACCTTGAACCATATTTATATAAAGACTTTTTTTTTTTTTTAATAAAACAAATGATTTTTACAAAACTTTTTCTTTTGTCAATGTGTCGTGTTATCTTCTAGGTTTTAAAATTTAAAAGTTTTTGTTCGAATTCACTAGAATCTTCAGCCAACTAGTGGCCCTTTAAATTTGCCGTCTTATGCTGAATTGGTTTCTAGTTTACTCAAAGCATACTGAAGTATTTTGGTAGTCGCGGTTAACCAGGTTGATCTATCTCCACTAATCATCCTTGACCACCAGCATAGTTCAGATTCAAGCAATAGATCAGATGTAAAATGTTGCATGTAGCTAGACCTAACTTTCCCAATTTCTGTGCAGTTGAGGAGAAGATGCCTTACTGTTTCCTTTTCGCTTGGCTTTTTACAAAGTCTACAGTCGCTGGTAACTGATAAGCCTCTGATAAATGTAATCTCATTTGTTGGAAGCAGATTTAACCTGGCTCTTAGAAGGCAGTTTCTCGGTTGCCTGTTCGGGAATTGTTTTACGTAACCCTGGAGTTCATTCAATTTTTTTATATTTGGAGGCAGATTAAGCGTTAATTTGATTTCTGAGGCTTTGTCCAACGTCTGGATCCAGTCGAGATCTTTCAGTTTTCTTAGAATCCTCGATGGGTTTGACAGCAATTCCTCTTCGTCACTCTCGATTGATTTAAGTAGTGTCAGCGTCTTTTCTTTCCAAAACTGTAGCGATTTATTGGTGCCCATGTCCAGTTCCATCTTTATTAGTTTAAACAAGGTAGGACTCGTTGGTAGCAGACATTTTCTGTACAGTTTTAGAGAGCTACAGTTTACTGACCCTAACAGGGACAGCAAACTCAGCTCCCTACGGAATGAGGCAACGGGCGTAGAGGAGGGCAATCCCAGGACGGTTCTCCAGTGGTAGGCTTCAAGTTTATGCCAGATAGTGGTAGGAAGTTGTAACATAGCCTCCACTCCGTATGTTACAGAAGGCACTACTTTGGATTTATAAAAGTTCAAAGCTGGAATCATAGAGAATCATCCAAATTTTCTATCGATTGCTTTGCCTTTTGTAGCTAGTTTCCTCATTTTTGAATGAAGCGCTTCCTGCGTGGCTAGATCTTTTTTTGTACTGTCCAGTATCACGCCTAGATATTTGAAGCTCTGGACTTTTTCAATCGGGGATGAGCGGTAGTACCATTTGTTGTTATCTGATTTCTTCACTGTTCTTTCAAAAACAAGGATTTTTGTCTTTTCCTTGTTTACTTCCAGATTATTTGCTGTCACATAGGAGTCGAGGTTATCCAACTGGCGTTGCAAGCCCACTGGAGTCTGATCTATCAGGATTAAATCGTCCGCATATAGGAGTCTACTTATTTTTTTGCGCCCCCAATTTTGGTGGAAAAGATCTCACCGAAGATTCTGTTAGCTGATAATCTCCAATATATGCCAGGAAAATTGAAGGCGCCAAGGGGCATCCTTGTTTAACTCCCCTGCTTGTCGCGATAGCTGTAGAGAGGGATTCTTTACAATTTCATTGAATTCTGACCGTGGTGTTCGTATGGAGGGCTTTAATGGGGTCCAAGATTTCTTTTGCACATGCCCACGCTTTGAGTTTTTTCCATAAAAGTAATCTATCGACTCTGTCAAAAGCTTGAGTAAAATCGATAAACGCCAGATATAGCCCAGGACCTCCTTCCATCGTTCTACTTTTGAGAAGGCTCAGCGACAAGATGTTGACTGTGGCTCCCGTGTTCTTCTTAAACCCAGATTGAAAGTGGTCATTACACAGAGCCTCGTTGGCCCAAGTTTGAAATTGTTTCAGAAGTAGAGAACCGTAAACCTTTCCAATTGGGTTCAATAAGGCTATTGGCCGATAGTTTACGGGATTGTTCGGGTCTCCTTTTTTGTAGATGGGCACTATGATAGCCGACGTCCACGAAACGGGTATCGTTCTGGAATCCGAGCAGCTTGCAAAGACTTCACTGAGAAATGTTGTCCAAGCAGCCGGGTGAGCTTTCAGGTCAATGTTGGTAATGCCCTCCAGACCCGGAGCTCTCGAATTTTTTAACGACATTATTAGCTTGAGAATTTCATCTTTATCATCCAATCTGTCCCACATGCTAACACTTTCCACAGAGTTGGTTGGTTGTCTATCAAGAGGAGATTTGAAGGTTTTTTCTATATGTTTTCTCCATGCGCTTTCTCCTATTGTATTTTGGATACTTCTGGAAGACGTCGATGATGTAGCGTTTAGCAGAGACCAGAATTCTTTTGAGTTCTTTGAACAGATAGATTTGATAATTGCCTCAGCGTCTTGTTGATGCATGTTCAGTCGGTGAGTTTGCAGCCATGAACGGTAAGCGATTTTTTTGCATCACGCTTTAGATTTTCAGCATTGGCGGAAGTTTGTTTTGATGCATTTCTCACGGTTTTCCGATAGAATCGTCGTTTTTCGACTACCTGGATATTGTAAGTATGGTTTTTTAACTTTGGTGATGAATATATCTTAGTACAGGGTTTCTTGTACAATGTAAGTAAAGGTCCATAGTCTGTCTTATTGGACTGGTTTTCGAGTTCGAGAATTTTGTAATTATCCGTCAGCTCCTTGATGTTTTCTGCTGAGAGACGGAGTCTGTTTCCTTGCCTATTAGCTTCCAATTGAAAATCCAAGATCTCCACAGGATCGGTCAAGGTTTTCCAAGTGACTGCCAACAAGTTATGATCGCTGGATTTTGTTTTAATTACCTCGAAGGTTGAAATCGGGTCCAAAATGGCTCTCGAGGTAAATATATGATCAATAGTTGATTCCATCATTCCATTTGACCATGTTGCGATGCGATCCGAATTAGGGAAGACCAGCTCGAGATTGTGTAATTCTCTAGAGTTCATTAAATTCTGCCATAACCTTCCTCTCTGATCCACTGGCGTACGGATTCTTTTAGGTTTTTGCGAGGGAGTAGTTGAATTTAAATCTACGCAGATTAACAGGTAGGATATTTGATAAGTAGCCAGAATTTCATCAATGGCCACTTCCATTTCCTTCATGTAAGTTCCAGCTTCTGTTTTGGCCGGATTCCAGTAGGTGTTTATGATTGCCACCGGCGATGTTTGCATTTCATCGTCAGTGGCTTGCTTATGTGTCCATGTTAGGAGCACAGTTAGTAAAGACTGGTTTGCCGTTAGTATTTTTTTCAGCTTTAATCCATGGCCTATACGAATTGCCGTCAATAGACCAGATGATGGACGGCCTTTAGTTATTTCATAACCGTCTAATCTCGGTGGTTTGGTAAGCCAAGTTTCCTGTAGACACAGGATGTCAAAATCACCCAAATTTACGTCTCCTGAAACAGTTAGGTGGTGTAAGCCTCTGGTGTTCCATGAGCCAAGTCTTAAGTTAATTGCAGTAGGTGATCGCCGCTCCTCGCTGACCTCTGGGGGGGGGGGGGCGGCCTGTGTTGCTATGAGGATTTTTTTTGCTATAAGGGCTTTTGGCAGCCAGGCCCAAAGACTCGAAACAGACGTTGGTTTTGGATTTAGCTTTTCGTCCCGGGAAACATGTTGCACTTCTTGTCTAATAGTTTTCCCCAAGCCAGAAGGAAATGGCACGGTTTCGGTCGATTGTTGCGTAGTTGCCTTATTTGTTTTTAAACAAGACTTTTCACTTTTTATCATGGGACTCTTTGAGGTTGTTGGTGGTTCCCGCTGTCTATGCCGTGGGAACTCTGAGGTTTGCCGTTCCACGTTCTCTGATTTGGACAAATTTCTGCTTTCTTTCGGGATGGTAAGATCGTATCCGAGTCGGAGCAACTCGTCTGCTTCTTTAATCAAAAGATTTTTTATCGTTTCCGATGAAATGTAGAGGTAAGTTTCTGCTCTGCCATTTTTATGGCTAGGGTCCACAATCTTCAGGTCGTCAGTTGTTATTATTCTCAAGCTGCGAACATAGTGGAGCAGAGTTAGCACTGATCTCCTATTCAGAATTATTTCATCAAAGTTTCCTTTAATTTGTTCCAGCTTTAATTGCCATCGCCATTCCGTTTTTAGTTTTTGGTCTTTATGATATTTTTCCGTCTGCGAGTGGTATCGATGGTCTGGAGCATGGGACTTTTGCATATGTGAATTAGATGGCGAATTTCTTGTCTTTTTTCGTTGCTTCGATGAATGTCTAGGCGATTCAGTACTGTGATTTGACCATCAAGCTTTCTTCGTTGGACTTTCCAGCATAGGCAATCGTTGTCTTTTTTCTGGGAATTGTTGGACATTGCAAGGCTTTTTCTTCTTTCTTACTCCCTCTTTTTCAGCTGCCTCTATTCTTATAGTTTTTTTACGGCGTTCTTCAAGCGTCAAGAAAACTCCAGGGCTTTGGACCCTGTTGCTGTTGAGAGAAGTCATTCTTGGGCTGTCCGGGGAAACTCCAAAAGTCACTTTTTGAACTGGTGAAAGATAAGGCTCGCCTAGAGGGGCTAGCCGTCCAGGATTTTCTAAGTGTTGAGAAAAGTTCATTAGGCTTTCGTTTCCCATAAATTCATCCACTGACTTTGGTGAGTGTGTAGCTGGATCTTGGGCTTTACCTGAGAGCTGGTTGGGAGAATTGCTTTCCTGCGGTCCCAATCTTAGTGGCTGAGGATCAGACAGTTTCTTCTTTGAGCTCGTTGTAGGAACTTGAGGCTTTTTTGTTCCGGGAGATTTCCTCTCTGTTAGTGGTACTTTTGCTAGGTCAGGAGTCTTTTTTTTGTAAAGATCTTAAATGGCTGATCCGTAGTGTCAGATTGTGGAATGTTTTTTTCGTCTATATTTAGAAGAACTTCCGTGCTTCTACAGTTTTCTGCTGCTGTTACACATTTTTTCACTGTTAGTGGAGTCTTTGTCTTACAAGATAAAGTTCGATGACTTGAGGTAGTTAGATCAATTTGTGGCATTAGTTCATGGGTCTTGTCGTTTGCTAGTTTGTCTGCCGGACAACCATCATTCAATAGAAGTGGTAGCACAGCTGGAGACTGAGTTGGTAATTTGCAGTGAAGATTTTCTTCAAGCTGTTTTTGCCGGTCAGTCTGGGCCATTACATATCCTTCCAAATACGTCAATTTTGTGAGTATCGTGGCCTGAAGTGACGTGTGGTCCTTTAAGGTATCATTCATGGACTCGTAGAGTTTTATGAAAGGAGCTAATGCAATTGTGATGGCTGACATGATGGTAATAATGTCAGGCTTTTTCGTCGGGGTCTCCTTCGCTGAGGGTAAGCCCTGGGCGGATGTCTTCCTTGGTGTAAGAAAGAGAGGGTTTGTCGTACTCTATGGTTTTTGTTGCAGAGTGTTCAAAGAATTATCTAGTGAGAGGCCTCTATGTAGGGGTCGCTGATGCATGCCAACCGGTCCATCTTCCAGGCCTTCACATCTTATTTGCCCTGGGCGACATATGATTGGGACCATTATGGGTGTGGAGTCAAGTATGGGAGAGTACCCGGTAGTCTCTCTTGCAATTGCTCCAGCCGTCCCCTTTTCCAGCGGGTTTAATGGAGCCGATTTCCTACTGGTTGGTCTAGTAGGTAAGGAGTTGTTGGATGCTTGCCCAGCTATTGAACTGGGATCAATGATTTTAAGAGCAGGCCCTGGAGGCTCTTTCGTTATCGCTGAGGAGGAGACATCCTCGTCAGTTTGTCTCCGGTCTCTGTCGCATTTAGAGCTAGTTGCTAATGTTTTGAGCTCTTTTTGGGATTCACAAACTTGTTCCATGTTTTGCGTTTTCTGGGCCGCTAAGGGCGATATTTCACTTTCCTGCTCTTGTATGGGCGGGACTATATTCCTTCTGCCCTGCAATTTCTTCGTGCTCGAGGAGATCTGTTGCTCCTTTGCCCCCAAGTTGATTGACTCTTTTAGCAAAGATTCCGGGGCTAGCGAGCATTGAGAAGTTGATGGCAGATCAAATGCCGCTTGTCGTTCCAACCGCCTATGCTTTGATAAGGGCGGATAGTCTTTGATGGCTTCCAATATTTCCAAATCAGTTATTTCAGCGTTAGGAGAGAAGCGGCCGATACTAATGCCTTTGAAAAAGCTCATTAAGGACGGCTGAGAAGGGGGTTTTTCGTTCTCTTTCCCCTTTTTCATGTTCAAAGCTTCAATCTCTCTGCCAGTACTTTCTTTGGGGATCTGATTTTTCAATGGTCGTCCCTTCCTTATGAGGTGTTTCTTTCCTCGAAAAATGTTTATTCTGCTCTGTGGTGCAGGGACGGGCGTCCTTGGTCTTTTCTTTGCGTTACATGGGGCCGCCAAGTCAGTTTCAGTTGGGGTTACTGATCTCGGAAGCCCAGCGTCCATGCTGACTCCTTGGCCCGCCTCTCTCGACTGGCGCGACTCCTCCCCGCCCCGGGCAGGACCGGGCACACCCCTGGCGGCTCCGGATATGTGCCTGCACGGCAACCAGGGGGGACGGGTCCACCACTACCCGCCCCTCTCCCGCTTCCACCGCATCGCTCTCCGGCAGCTGTCCCCCGCCATCCCCCGCGACGGCGGCCGGCGTCGTGTGCACAGCGCTTCCTGAGATCTTCAATGGACCAGGGTTTCCGCCAGTCGAACCGGGAACCATACCACCAGACGACGCCAACCCGGTCTTCCCTCCGGGAGTTATCAGGTAAGCGGGTCAAAGGGTGGGAGTTTCCCGAGTTCGTCATGGTTGTTGTTGGCGTTTCCATGTTTGAAATGCATGTATTCGTCGTTGTTCTTAAAGGAGATTCGAAACTCTTCCTTAACTCGTTTTTCGGCAACGGCCGAGGTCAAGACAGTTGCCGGTGGAGAATTGAGGTGAATTTCGGTTAAAATGTCATTTGGGGATTTAAGCATATCATGCTTAGTGGGTCTTCCTCGTTTCCCTTTTGGGCTTTTCACGCCTACATTTCTTTTGGTGTTTGGCAAATCCAAAGGCAGCGATTCGTCAGAGTCCCAGTTGGGACGTGTACTGCGCAGCCTGCGCTTTTCCTCAATTGGGGGGGGAGTTAGCGGCGAACGCAACTCCCGCAGCCACGACAGTCATAACTACAGGACTGCCACTCGCCGCCACTCCGCGTCCCGCGGAGGTTCTTGTAGGTAGATTGGTGAAAAGCTCCTCCTCCAACAATGAGAGGCAGGGAGGACAGACTCTGCGTTCTGAGAAACCTGCAGGACTGCCACTCGCCGCCACTCCACCTGCAGGACTGTTTTAACGAATACAGGGTATGGCCATTCCTTTGTGGGTGCTTGGAGACTACACTGTAGTTAAGAACCAGCCTGCATCACCTCCTGCGAAGCTAGGCCTTGATTGCTCGTCCATTGCTACCAACAATAAAGAATATTGGCTGGGGTCCTCTCCTCTACCATATAGAGAGCAGGAGTACAGACATCCCCCTCTGGTCTTTTACAATGGCCTCCTGAATGTTCCTGGTGCCAGAGGCCAGACTGCTGATATCCCTTCAGTGGCTCCTATGAGACCAGTGGTCTCAGTATCTGGGAGCTTTCTCGGATCCTCTCGGGGTGTCCTGCCAGGTAGTTTGTGAACTCGGCTAGTGGGACACACTTAGGAATCTCATGGAGGTCCTTGCCCGCAGACCCGAGTGGTCACGTATGCGTCCTTGAAGGGTTGGGCTGCTAACTACGAGGATTTGCAGGTGAGTGGCCTCTGGTTTGCGTTGCAAGTCAAGTGGTATATCAACAGGATGGAGATGAGAGCCATCAGGCTAGCCCTGAAGACATTCGCCCCAACGCTCAAGGGGAAGCATGTCCTGATTCTGACACAGAACACATTGGCTGTGCATTACCTAAACAAGCAAGGTGGAGTGCATTCCCGTCCCCTCTGCACAGAAGCGATGCAGCTGTGTTTCTAGTTGCTAGAGAGTCCAATCTCGATCCTGCAATTCATCAGGCGGAGACAGAAAACAGTTTAGCGGATTCTCTGAGCTGGCATGACAGTGTCTCGCATGGGTGGGAAGTTTGCCACAAAGGCAACAAGAAGAGCAAACAGTTTTGCGCAAGGGAATTTCCAGCTAACTCTGCACTGGATGATGTGTTTCTGGTGGATTGGACAGTCCCTCTCCATTATGCATTCCCTCTGATCCTAGTCATTCTGTGGATTCTGAGGCGCTTGAAGAGGTTTCGAGCAACCATGAGCTTGATCACCCCGTATTGGGCGAGGAGGACGTGGTACTTCGACCTCTTGGGTCTGTCCACCTCACTGTTTGTCTCAGTGACCGGATTCCCTCAACCCACATGCGTGGCTCTTGAGCAGATGAGGTAAGATTGGGATCTCTCTGAGAAAGTTATTGAGGGGATGCTGACTGTACGCAGACTGTCTACAAGATGTCTGTATGCGTGCAGGTGGAGAAGAGATGTGGTGTAGGTAGCGCGAGGTTGACCCCATCTCTTACCCCACCAAAACGGTCATGGAGTTCCTTCTGTCGTTAGCCTCTGCAAGCCTTCATGTTGCATCAGTCAAGGAGTTTTTTGCGGCCCTTTCTGTGTTTAAAAGGTCCTTGGATCAAGGTTCCTTTTTCACCGTAGTGGTCATGGCCCAATTCCTGAAGGGCCTGCTCAACAAATTCCTGCCAACTCCCTTTGTTCCAGATTGGGACCTTAAGCTGGTTCTCACCTTTCTTATATCGGCTCTGTTTGAGCCCATTCATTCTTGTTGTTTTTAGTTGTTGTTCCTTAAGACCGCCTTTTTGATTACCATTGCATCGTCTGGGAGGGTTAGCGAGCTGCAGGCTTTATGATCAAGCCCTCTTTTTGCATTTCTTCAGAGAGGTCGTCTGTATTACAGTCAGACCAGGGTTTCTTCCGAAACGTTGTTTCGGAATTTCACATTTCACAATCTATTGACTTGCTGGTGTTCTACCCTCCTCTTCCTCACTCTTCTGAGGAAGAGTACTTTCACCATCTTGCTCCTAAAAGAGCCTTTAGCTTTTATGTTCAGTTCAGGAAGGTGGACCAGTTGTTCTTCGCCCGTTCTATTTCCCACAAAGGTCTTGCGATTACTAAACAAACCATCTCACGCTAGATCATTTTATGCATCTCTTAGTGCTATCAGTCGGCGGGAAAATAATTCCCTCCGGGTATAAGGGCACATTCCACCAGGGAAGTCTCTACTTCCACAGCCCTTCAAACGACGGTCCCTGTTCGGGACATTTGCTGTGCTGCAACGTGGTCTTTAGATACTTTTACAAAGCATTATGTTTTGGCAGAACCGTTATGCAGAACCTGCTTGTGTAATCCTTTCTGCCCACTTCCTTTAGCTTCTTGCTTGGGGAGTCTATCGAGATGAGGAATCTGTGGGAGAAAAGCAATACATTGAAGGTGATATTATCTTACTGTAATGTTTTTTTTTTGCATGCATTCTTCTCCCGCAGATTCCTCATCACCCCTCCCAGCTGTCCCCGCTCAGAAAGTATTGTGGCTCTTCGCTTCTGATTTCATTAAGTGCATTGGTGATGGCTTTGGGGGTGCTCATCTCAGTTACTTAAATCAAAAACAAACCAAAAAGTGTTCTAATTGGAAGGTTTTTAACCTGTTGAGAGAGCTATTCCATAGTTGCTAACTTAAGGCGGGTTAGTCTCCTTCCATTTTCCTATGCACCATTTGAGCCTGGGGCGCGCGGGGGGGGGGGGGTGAAAGTTGGAGGAACTGAGGTATGGGGTGTAGTGATGTGGTATATGTATGGCACCTTATGTCGCTTCTGGAGCAACGATCAACCATCGCGCCAGACAAATCGACGCTCAATAGGCAGATCAAGGTCCACTATGCCAACTGTGGAAAATATTTCAGAGCAGCAGAGCTGGACAAGGGATATCTATCAAGATGAGGAATCTGCGGGAGAAGAATCCACTGAATGAACATTACAGTAAGGTAATTGCACTGTTTGAGTCTTACTCCTGATTACTTACAATCAAAATGGGGTGATACCTAAATGCTAGAGAAGGATAAAACATCTAGGTGAAGGTCATCAACTCCACCCATGGTTCCTCCCACTAAGAGACTGAGTATATCAGTCAAAGTATCCTACTAATATAAACATTCTTTTGAAAAAAAACAAAAACAAGTGTTTCTTCATGGAAGAGTGTGCCCAACCGCATACATCAGAGTATGAAGTCCTAGCAAACCGATCTTGAACTCCTCGAGATAAATGCCTTTGGGGAGGACACACTTTTGTGGGAGATGCAATTTTGATGCCAGCTGCTAGTACATAACCAAGGCCCACAAACCAATTATAACATTCAGTTTCACAACAGGATCTTGAGGTCCAAGAGGACACATGTTGATTACACAAGCTGATTATTCTAACTAACGATGAGGAGGAATTGTCAATGTTTACAACAGGCCAGTAGGACCCAGGAAATGTTAGTGAAACTCTCTGCCTGGGAAAAAGAGTAATAACACAAGGCTGACCCCTCTAGTAGGGGGAGATATAAACCTACAGATCAAACTAAATAGAATTGGAAGGAATCTGGAAAGATTGGGAAATGGCATTGCTTAGCATTAGAAACAGCCCGATTATTCTATGACCTGAACCGAAGGGCTGGTAATGGCTGCTGTGGCAAGGATCCACCTGCAAAAACTATTGTAGATGGCTGTAATGGCCAATCAATCATTGATTATATTTTTATAACATGCAAAGATTGGGACAAGGTACAAGATTTCGAGGTATTGGAAAGATCTGGCAGTGACCACAGGTCACTTTGTTTACGGATACACAAGAAAAAAAAAACAAAGGTGGGTAAAGATTGGACATCGTTACACTCGCAGGAAATAGTTATTACTGGGCACGAGCGTAAAGTTGCAAAATGGCCAAGGGTAAGGGAAACCATGTCAAAATCAAGTTTGTATGGTGCCATTTTGGGCAATCCTGGGATCATATGTAGTACTGACAGTCGTGATGGCAAAGTTTTGCTCGAAGTTGATGCACTTGGAGGAAATCTCATGCCCCAAATCACTCCCCAATAGGTGCCAAATTCAGAGGCAAGCTCTAGATAAAGGGGGTTGGTGTGATGATTGCCAAAGAGCAAAAAAGAAGATAATAGAAAGTGTTAAAAAGGGTGCTAAATTGGTTAAAAGTAACATAAAACTATACAAAAAAGAATATAAAAATATAGTTGCCCAGAAAATTAGATTATGAATCAATGGAATGTGCTCCTTGTAGCAAATGAAGAGCGACAATGTCCTGTTATGGAAGGTGGTAAGTGAGAAGGCCCTGAGGGGTAACCAAGACCTCAATTGCTGTATTCCTGCAGAGGCATGGCGGTCTCATTTCAGTGGTTTATATAGCAAACGGGAATAGGAGTGTATCATGTCACCAAATATGAGGATCTAGAACCATGTGGGATGATGGATTTTACCGTTGGTGTGAGGGACATAGTGATGGCATTTCAATTTCATAAAGTGGGCAAGGCAGTAGGACCAGATTTTGTCCCAATTGATTTCTGTTTGGATTTAATCCTGATCTGGGCGCCAGTCCTGTGTAAAATGTTCAATGCCATTATCAGATTATTAAAGGTGCCCCCATCTTGGCAAGAAGCAGTGATCATCCCCATATACACGAAAGGAGGAAGAGATTTGCTGGCTAACTACCACCTGATTCCCTTATTGGATAGTTCAGGAAAAATATTCGGGAAGGTCCTACAGGAGTGGGCAGACTCAAACCATATAATTACCAACCTACAGGCAGGGTTCCAGGCAAACAGTGACTGCAGATCAGTGTTTTAGTCTGTTCCTTTTAATTCAAATGTATACAGTGTTATTGACAGTTCAACTTTATGCAGTATTCCTAGATTTAAGGACTGTGTTTGATGGTGTCTCAAGAAAGATGCTGCTCTAAATTTTACACTCAAGGAAAGTCCCTGCACATCTGATCACTCTAATACAACAGCTCTATTCTGAGAACCGTGCAGCAGTCCGATTTGGACTCTGAGGTGTACTAACTGCCCACTTTTCCTGTAGAGAAAGGTGTAAAGCAGGGGTGTGTTCTTGCCCCGCTTCTGTTCTGTGTATATACAATAGGTAATTGATGGACTGTCCCAAGATGGGCACAGAAAAATATCCAACTCTTTTTTACGCTGATGATGCAGTGATATTGGCGACCCGAAGTGGACGCCAAGTGAAGCTGTTTGGCTATCCTGAATGCTCCTCGCCTGGTCCAACTCCCTCTCCGCCGAATGCTAAAGGCTGCTAGTCAGCAAGAGGAAGTTCGTGAAGGCCTTTTGTGGCGAAACTACTTGGACTGCCTGGGTTGACTTTGAAGTAATTTTTTTTCTATCTGCACTTATTCGCCGATCAGGCGGACTCTTTGTTGGACTCTTTGCAGTATTAGCTGTCTTAAGTGCATAATCATCAAACTTACCCATCTTTACATTTGTTTTTTTCTCTGTTTCCTAGTTCGCAGCATTTTTTCTTGTGAGCCCCGCCCCTTTTTCCCGGCTTGCCCGGCTACTTTTGCTTGTGTGCCGGCGCACCCTTGCGCGCACCCGAGGTGGAGGCCAAGTGAAGCTGTTTGGCTGTTCGGGTGTGCGGCGGATGCGCGGGCCTCCGGAGCGGGCACCTCGAGGAAATCCTTCGAGGTAAGATAGTAGTGAGGCATAGGCTCTTGTATCAACACGAGTCACAGTAGAGAAGTGCCATTCAATCCCGTAAAACGGTCTAATTATTTAAGTACTACGTGCTGGACTTGCACTCCTTTATAAAATGTACGCAATATGCGCAATGTTTTCTTGTCGTCAAGAATAAAACGTTAGTTAGGAGTGACTCTAGATTGTGAGCCTTCGGACAGTTTCCAGGGTAGTAGGAACCACCAATTTTTCTATTGGAATTGGCAAGGATCCGAAAGTCAGATAAATACTTTGCAGTAGCTGTCTACCACATCTGGTCAACTTTCGACAGCACAGTATCAAATTTACCCATTAAAGGGTTCTCCTCGCACACCACGGTTTAGGAGGTGTCTCCTGTCCTTTAATCTAACAAACAGCGCTCCTTTCGTACCTGCTATGTAAAATATCGGAAAAATCTGGTTCTTATATTACCCTTTCCAATGTCTCGTCAGCCCCACTCATATTTACGCCAGTAAAAACATGAAGAATGGCAATGGGACCACCAGGGGGCGCGGAGCATGTAGGATGCGTAAGCATCGTGCTCCTGAAAGCACCGCAGGGCCTAGTGGACTTCCCTAGTCCCCGGCCTGGAGTATGAGACTGAGCCGGAGAAGACCTGTCCCCTGATCAGTTGGTCCCACCCTGAGAGTACCGGGGACCCGCCGCAGCGTGGCCCGGGGTCCTGACTATAGAGGTGTCCTGAGAAGTGCACACGAGCCGTGAGGAGGCCCTTGGAGCCGGGTGCCCCCCCCTGTTGCGGAAGCATATCTCACAGAGGTGTGCTGGGGGACACACTGCACCGAGGGGGGCTCGGAGTGGGGCTCATACGAATGCGGCCCCCACGGACACATATGAGAGCCGAGGGCCGAAGAGGACACGGCCCGGGCTTCCCGCCCTGTATTAGTGCATCGGAACGGGGGCAGCACAGAGGAGCGCCCTCCAGCACCCTGGGGCCCAGAGCTCGCTCCCGGCCCACACCCAGCACACAGACAACGCCTGGACGGAAGCATCGGCCACGTGGACGCCATGGAAGCGCCTCGACCTACCCGGCGGGGACCAGCACAGTGACGGGGAGCAGTTGGAGGTGAGGAGAGCGTGGGGGGAAGGGACAAATTAGTGGACGAGCCATCTAGGGGAAACCTCTCCCCAGGGCCTTCTCCTTGGTTGTACACAGGAACGCCACCTGGTTGGGGCGCGACGAAGGGAGGTCGGTGCTGCCTGAAATCAACGGATCCAACTAGGACCGGTACCTCGGAGACTCTACTTAGACCAGCAGGCCCCAGCTAGGGAACAGCACCACTCACAGAGCCACGTGCCCACATCGCCCGAGTTCCCAGTGGTCCGGCCACTGAGAGGGCCTTGGACCATCGACCCTGACACCGTCACTCGTAAGGGGTATAGCAGCACCACCCTGAGGTGCACCAGAAGTCTTGGACCCTGGAGCGACCCCCAGTACCCGGGGCGATCTCATCCCTCCAGCGCTTCCGCCGGCCCCTCACGGTCACGAGTACGGTCCCCAGGAACGCCATAACCACCATGCCAGCGGGGGGTGAACCCCCTCCCGCTGCACTTACTAAAGAGGATCTCAAGGACATTCTCCTAGAGATTAAGGCGAATCGCACAGACATTCAAGCCTCCATAGTGGATCTCAAGGGGAGGGTGGAGACCCTGGAGGATAAAATGGAAGGGATGGAAAATAATCACCTCCAGGCAGACCTGCTCGACATGAAATATGAGGCTAACGGACTTGGAAATGAGAGAGGAGGACATAATTTTGAAGATGGACGATCTGGAAAACGGAGAGCGCCGAAACAACCTGCACATTATGGGTGTGACTGAAGAGAGGGGGGGGAAACTGCGGCTGGTGTGGGGTGGAAGGTCCAGGGCCTGATAAACCAGCTTTTAACACTGGAGACGGCAAGGAGGTCCAGCTGGAAAGAGCGCATCGAGGTGGAGGGGGTGCGGGCGGTGGCCCGAGGTCCATCGTGGTGCGGTTCCTCCACTATAGAGAGAAAATGGAGGTCCTGGAGAAGGCAAAAAGACTGGGGAGCTTTACCTTTGAAGGCGATACAATTAAGATATTCCAGGACCTATCATCCCTTATGCTCACCCGCAAAAGAGAATGTCGTCCACTCACCCAGTGGCTCACAAGCCAAGATATCAGATAGAGATGGTCCTTCCCCTTCGCCCTTTCCTTTGAACGGGCTGGGGTAGACTATAGAGTGATTAGTGGCAAAGAAGCCTCACAAGTATTACAAGTGCTTAAGGGGGACGCCCCAGAAGGGGGAAATTTGAGGGAGACTCAAGAACCAGCCGACACCGTGAGAGAACCGGCGGGTCCCTGGTCCACGAAGAAGAAGACAAAGGGCAGGAGAAAATTCAGAAAACCTAACACTCCGACATTCGAGGTTGAAGGGGACTAGGAGTGTAAAGATAGTTTAACGAGAAGATTAAGTCTGGCTCGTAGGCGACCCCGGCTGAGGACACAGAGTTTACCAAGAGAACTGCGGTGCAGGAACATGCACATACCCTGGTGGCTTGCCCGTTGGCAGGCGTCTTGGACAAAGGAGGGCAGAGGGAGGGGGGAGGGGTCGGAATTGACGGTAAGGGGCTCGGGGCACGATATCCACCACACTTCAAATGGGCACTGGGCAGCTCCGACATGATCGGGAGGATAAGATACTTAAGAAGGGAAAGCCATGGCAGTCAATGAAAAAAGGGGCCGGGTCGAGTCACTCAGGGCGGGTTCACTCAACGTCAAGGGGCTCAACTCACCGACAAAGCGCTCCTTTCTCGGGAGGGAAATGAAAAATGGGAAGGTGGATATTTTGTTTGTCCAAGAAACCAGAACAGTGAGGGGGGAGGAGAGGGCCATCCCAGGATCTCACGTTGGCCAGACCTTTTGGGCATCGGGTCACGTAAAGAAAGGCGGAGTGGGCATCCTACTCCAAAGGAACCAGAAATTGACAGAGGTGTCCCGGTGGCAGAGGGAGGATGGTAGATCCCTGGTAGTGTCCGGCAATCTAAATAATTCCATAGTCAGCCTAGCAGTGATATACTGCCCTAACGTGGGTCAGAGAGAATTTGCTCAAGTGGCCTTGGGGGAGGTGATGGCTAAAGCGGAAGGGCTCCTGCTCCCGGGTGGGGATTTTAATATGTGGGCAGATCGAGAGTTGGACCACAGTGGGAGTTCGGCCACATCAGGTAATAGAGGAGCTGAACTTCGTGGTGGGCTGCGGGAATTAATGTGGGAACAGGGATTGGTGGACATATGGAGGGAGCTGCACCCTAGACGAAGGGGATACACCTTCTACTCCGCAGTCCATGGTACCAGGACCAGGATAGATTACCTTTTCATGGGGAGTCAGCATATGAGCAGAATAGAGGCCTGTGACATCCGCCCGGTAAGCTGGTCAGACCACGACATGGTCTGGTCGGATGTCAGTATAGCGGAGCTGAAACCCAGGGAGTCTCTCTGGAGGTGCAACGATTTCCTGCTGAGGTACGCGGTCTTTAAGGAAGAAATGACCGTTGTAATAAAAAAAATTCTTTGAACTAAATGACACGGGAGAGGTGAGCCGGGAGACGGTGTGGGAGGCGGCTAAGGCGACTTGGAGGGGAAGGTTGATCAGCGAAGGGGCATCCAAAAAAAGAATTAGGACCCTCAGGTTGAGATCTGAAATAATCCTACTAGAAAGCTCGGAGGGGAAGGTGGAGACGGAGAAAGAGAGGGACCTGGGCATAGCGAGGGAGAAGAGACTAGAATTGAGAGAAATGGAGATGGGGAAAATTGTAGCGGTGCTTCAACATCTACATCAGAAATACTATGAGAAAGGGGACAAGGCCGATGCTATGTTGGCAGCAAAATTGCGAGGCCAAAGAGCAGATAGATGGGTGGCAAGAGTGGTTAGCGCTGAAGAAGGGGAAAGATCTAATCCGGAGGGATCGTCGAGAGTTTTGCTTCTTTCTATGAGAAGCTCTATGGGAGGGAAGGGGAGATAGAGAAGGAAGCGAGTGAGGCATATCTCAAGGGGGTCACCCTCCCTGTCCTTGGTCCCTTAGAAGCATCGGCCCTAGATGCCCCCATAACTGAGGAGGAGGTGCTTAGAGCCATATCGGGATTGAAACTAGGCAGGGCCCCGGGGGAGGACGGGTTCACAGTAAATTTCTACAAGGCCTTCTTGGGCCAACTAGCGGGGTTCCTGGCGGACCTTTTCTCGAATATTATGAGAACGGGGAGGGCTCCCCCTTCCTTTGGCAAAGCTCTGATCACGGTGATTCCGAAGGAGGGGAAAGACCCAGTGGACTGCCGCTCCTATAGACCCATCTCTCTCCTGAATGTAGATGCTAAACTATTTACCAGGATTATCGCCTCGAGACTGGACAGCTACATGCCGAGGCTAATTCACTCATATCAGGTGGGTTTTATATGGGGAAGGCAAGGTGCAGATACACTGCGCAAGACGTTGCACCTGATGAGAGACAGCACCGAAGGGTGGGAACCCCGTCCTGGTGTCCATTGATGCCGAGAAGGCGTTTGATCGGGTTGACTGGGGGTTCCTTCAGGGTGTACTCGAGAAGCTGGGATTCGCTATGGGGATTAAACAAGCCATCAAGGCCCTATATGTGTCACCAACTGCCAGAGTTAGTTAACGGGCGTTTGTCACAAGTCTTTCATCTCCAGAGAGGTACGAGGCAGGGTTGCCCCCTTTCCCCTCTCCTCTTCGCCATGACAATGGAGATTTTGGCGGAGTACCTCAGGGGCGCATCAATGGTGAGAGGAATTGAGGTGGGCGAACGTACCTTTAAATTAGGCCTCTATCTCCGGATTCAAGGTAAACCTAGGGAAGTCAATGATCTTTCCCTTCGCACCCGATGCGGATAGAGATCTGGCGGAACTCGTCCCACTGGGCCTCCGAATTTGTACGGAGGAGATAAAATATTTGGGGATCAACATAGTCAGGCCAGGCAAACTACCCCCCGCTCTTTGATAAACTATTCAGGGACATGGGGGCTTGGGGGAAGGGGCAGATCTCCTGGGTGGGAAGAATAAACGCCATAAAAATGAATCTGCACCCCAGGGTGCTGTACGTCTTTCAGATGCTCCCCTTGGATGCTCCTGAACCATACCTCAGAGAAGCCAAGAGGCGTATAGTGAAGTTTATATGGCAGGGCCAGAGACATAGAATTGGATACGAGACTCTCACCCTCCCCAAGGATAGAGGAGGGGTCGCCCTGCTGGACCTGAATGCCTACCATAGAGCAGCCCAACTTAGGTCCCTGGCTCCCTACCTTAGAGAGGACCCCAATAATCAATGGGTATACATTGAACATTTCTATCTACGCCCAGTTACCGTGTGTGAATGGCTATGGGTCCCACTGACGAAGCTCCCCAAAAGAATCAGGGACCACCCAATACTGGGTACAATGTGGAAAGCACTAGCGGGGAAAGGCTCTAGTGAGAAAGTCACCACATGGCCCTCTCCCCTGAGCCATATCTGGTCTACACCAGTCCTGGAAGAAATCCCAGGCCACGAACACTACCAGTCATGGTTCGACGTAGGCCAATTGGTAAGAGAGGACACTTTCATAAGCATGCAGGAGCTCGAGGTGGCACTGGGAATCGGCAGGCTCTCCCCGCTCCTATACCTGCACCTCAAGGGCATCCTAATGAAGCCGAAACTAAAATCTTGCATACAAAGAGGGCTTACTTCGGTTGAGAAAACTCTAGACTCCCACACTGAAATGAAAGGTCTCATCTCCCTCCTGTACGGAGCACTGTTAACCTCCCGCGAGGGAACGACTAAGAGCCTCAGAGGGAAATGGGAAAGGGACTTGGGTTGTGCCATTGGGGATGGGCTCTGGGGGAGACTATGTAGCAGGGCATTTAAGACTTCTATCTCATGTCAGTACAAGTCCCACGCCATCAAGCTACTCCATAGGTGGCAGTACGACCCGATCTCCCTCTCTAGGATGTTCCCAGATACTGTCCCATTGTGCTGGCACGGATGTGGGGAAAGAGCCAACTACTGGCATATGTGGTGGTCCTGCAAGAAAGTGCAAGTCTATTGGTCAGAAGTGCTCAGCTGGCTTGAGGAGGCGGGAGAGGAGGTTACCCATTAGACCCATTTTCATTAATATTTGGTCTCTGCCACAGGGACGACCACTGGGAGAAACTTACGGACCTGACACACTTCCTGCTATTGGCAGCCAGAGCTGCACGGGCCAGGACTTGGAAGAGAGCATCTCTCCCCTCGAAGAGGGAATGGGTTATTGTGGCCAAGGACATTTATTTTATGGAGAGACTAACAGCAGCAATACACGGCTCCAGCACGCAGGTTGAGACCAATTGGCTGCAATTCATGGAAGCGTTCTCCAACGTTGAGGACGACACAGGAGTTTAACAGAGGCACTCCACCCGGCCCGAAAACTGGTCAAGGCATAAGACTCTTTGTACTTTTCCAAGTAAAGTTCACTAATGTTTATCCCTTGTATGACCGGTTGGAGCTGCCCGAAAAGGATAATCATGGAGATGTGGATCGTGTGCCCTATCATTAGGTGTCTTGTGCGGGAGGGGGGAGGGAGGGTGTATACAGCAGAGTATTATGGGTCTCTAATGGAAGTTGGCATGGGCCGGTGCCCCAATGTCATTGTTTGTATTAATGCTTTGTTGCCATAAAAAAAACAATAAAATTGAATTTAAAAAAAAAAAGAATGGCCATGAACATGCCACTACCGCCATCTCCCCTAGAGCTGAGTGACTCTATGCTACTAGACTCCGAAGCAATTGCCCACTCGTCCCTACTTTTTGCAAGAGGCCTTACGCAGGTATCACAAGAGGAAGCAGTGGATCCTCTCCTATCAGATGCAGTGCCAAGGGAGGAGGCGGTGATAGTTCCAGAATCCTCCTTCCTGGACACTCCACTGGATTTTTTCTCGGCAGATGAAGATCTGAGATCTAACTCAGCATTTGCAGGAATAGATTAACCCTTTTAATGATCCGCTCTCAGGCCAAACATCGGAGACGGGGGGGCTCCTTCGGGACATATTACAAGAACTAAAAATTAATTCTACTGGCTTTATGGAACTATGTATACTGACGGGAAGACAGATCTCTCAGACTAACAACATTATAGAAGCACTGGAACTCCTCCTTACAAAAATTGTAACCAAAATGATGGCCCTTGGATTACTCCCTAGTAAAGAAGAGAATGGCAAATCTGCCTCAAAAGCCGAGACTACAACCTCAGTGAGTTTGCATGCTTTAAATCCCTCTGATGCGACATCTCGCCCCACGAATAAAAATCTGATAGAGAATGAAGAGGGGAATGGGCCCAAAAATCTAATTAATAAACATACAAATTACCAAAATAACAGAAAAACAGGAAGAAGGGAAATTCGTCCTCCTTCAATAAAAGAAGCAAAACTGTTAAAAACACCTGGAGAAACTTTATTAGAGATGAAAAGCCACAATCATCTGAACAAGATGTTGAAATAATTGAGTTACCTGAGACTCCAAGCAATCCACAGGAGGGAGAGTATAGTCTCCCAACGAATTCTTTGACTGATGAAATGTCACATAAGGGCAATACTCCTCCCTCAAACCTGGGTACTAATAAGATTGCATTAGCTGAAAAAGTCAAAATACCTGCTATCAAAGATCCGAAAGAAACATATGATCTTTTTATAAAATCAAAAATACAAAAGCAAGGCCCTACTGCCTTATTGAACCCGTTCGCAAATGAGTTTCAAACAAATACAGCCCCACAGGTTTCTCAGTTACAAAATATAAGCGAACAAGCAACGACTGGTTCTTCTAAACAAGTAAATTGTGTAGAGGGCTCGCCCAGGAGGAATGATCTCACAAATAGGTCCATTGGTAAACCCCCCATGAGTGAAACTTAGGTAAAGTTCTTAATTAATGCCGCAGTAGAAGAGGCATTGAAGCCCAGACCATCTCACGAGACTCTAGTCTCGAATCCACCCCTCAAATCTGATAATCCCTGGGTAATGGAGCCTCAAATAAATCTAGGGCCCCAGGCTCCGCATGTACAAAATATGAACCAACCATCCGGGATGGGGACCCCAAATAAAGAAGAAGAGTTGGTGGGCCTCTCCAAGAAGAAGGAATCAGTAAACAGATTCACCAACAATACCCCACTGACTGAAACTGAGGTAAAATTATTAATCAATGCTGCAGTAGAAGATGCACTGATGGCTAGAACTTCCTTTGAGTTACTGGCCTCTATCCCCCTGTCGGAACTGACAAACCAATGCCTCCTCTAAATCAGCAAGAGATTCGGGAAATTGTCCACGACCCCATGACGTTGGACGCTCCCTTACCCACACTAGCCGTACCGGACACATCGCCCTCTTATATAGCACCCCCTAACACTATTCGAGTTATGCCCCCCAGAAGGCCGAGGGAGGCAGTGGAGGCAAGGGTTCCTAAACATTACATGGATACTGAACTTAAATATATACCTTGGAGAATGCCATGTTTTTTAGATTCCCCAAGTATCTTAATCTATCCATTATTCGACTGTGGCTATCAACCTTCTATGAATAGAAATAGAACTCTGCAACTTCTTAACGATATTCCTAATTTAGCAAATCTGACCTCTGCAGACATTAAAAGGATGGACTTTATTCATCCTTATTGCTATGACCATGTAAGAATAGTATTTTACTCTAAATTGGTTTATCGGAATGTCCTTTTGGAACTGGATCAGTTCAACAAGAGGGGATTGAATATTCTCAATTTTGGAGACGGCATCCAACAATCAGAAACTCCTAAGCCAACACATTTTTTAAGATCGGGAGGCCTGGGTGAACAAGAGCAAAAAAAAGACAGAGAGTCTCCAGGAACATGACTCAAGCTGGAGATGGCTTGCCTCGAGCCTGCGAGACTCAATTGCCCGATTGCAAAACCCAAAACATTAGACTCAGACGTAAGTAATAATATCTCCATCTTATCCTGGAACTCAAGAGGGAACTCTCATCTATATTCCTGTGTGGAATTATGCCAGTACTTAAGAACAAAAAACATTCTATGCATACAGGAAACATGGATGACCTCTCCTGCCCAGATAGATGGATTTGAATGCTAGCATCTTCTAGCCTCCCAGGGTAGAAAAGGTCAACCCAAGGGGGGACTCTTATTGGCAAAAAAGCTGGATACTGGTATCAACATAGTTGAAACCTTCACAATTCCCCCCACGGTATTGGGTGCGCTCCTAAAGCTTGAACATTTTAATTACCTACTAATCTGGAATATATACTGGTCACCCGGATTAAACCTATATGAAACTACCACCAAAATGGAAGTAATAGTGGAGAAATTCCT
Organism: Ambystoma mexicanum; assembly: GCF_040938575.1. Lineage (NCBI taxonomy): Eukaryota > Metazoa > Chordata > Amphibia > Caudata > Ambystomatidae > Ambystoma > Ambystoma mexicanum. The sequence goes on along the minus strand of NC_090928.1, from coordinate 981,832,485 downwards.
TTGTATTTATCCTGGACTGCAAATTCTTATAATGGGGGACTTGAACACAAACTTGTTGATGCAGACGAAGGAAATAGTTGCCACTTTGAATATAGTCCACCTGAACATAATGGGGGAACCCGGGGAAACAATCGACTTACAACTGAAAAGCTCAACATACAAAAAGTGAGACCGACTGGGCTGGTCTGTGTTATTTAAAACCTGGGGCCTGAAATCTGCACATGAAATTTTGAATTCGGAAAATCCATATATAACGTGGGCATCAGGTACTAAGTCATCAGCTATTGATTATATTAATGTCTCCACAGATATTTTTAATTTGATTGAAAGTTTTAGACTATCAGAAAAGTGACCATAAAATGCTCGAATTGAACCTCCATATTTCGGCCAGAAATTCAAAACCTTTGCTGATGCCTCTTGACCTGATTGTAAACAATGGGAATAATAGGATTATCTGGCACCCCAGTAACGTTTTGGCATGTAATGATTTATTTTGCAAAGAACACACAGATTCCACTTATGAGGAAAAAAAGTTAGGTTATGGCCGTTTTTTGTGGCAACATTATTGCATGGAACATGCGGGGGACACCCCCGCAACCCCCTATGTTTATTTTAATTTTTTTTAATTTTTTTTTTTTGCCCCTGTCCGCATATATGGTCACCCATATAATATCGCCACGACCTTTTCCCGGCGATATTATTTACGGCAACCATATATATGGGGATAATATTACCTGATACCATTTTGCACCATATATAAAACACTTATCGAAAATTCTACAAAAAAACAAGGAACTATCCAACTAAACACCATCTATATAAATATGACCCCACAGTGTACATAGCGAAAATTTTACTACGCCGTACATTAAGACAAGTACGTCTATTAAATATATGTGAGGATCTTAAAAGAAAGGGGGTCAAAGGCATGAAGCAAGTATATAAGAATTGGATTAAAAATCACAAACGCAAGCTACTGCAAGAAGATAATGAGGAAATGCTGTCATCACTGAAAAATAACTCCATCAGACATTTTTGGCAGCTCATAAATAAAACCTCTAAATCTGTTAGAGTTCACAATCTTAATCCCATTGGTGAGCTAACATGGAAAAAACATTATGAGAATTTGTATACAAACAGAGAGGATGTAGAATATGCTCCATCAAATTATGTGGACATACAATGGCCGGGCAACTTTTCAATTATTATGATTAGAGAGAGGATAATAAAATCTAGCCCATCTCGAGCGGCGGGACCTAATGGGCTATCGAATATTCTCTTTAAGGGAAATCCAGATAAATGGTCGAGAGCTCTATTCCTCCTTTTTGAAGATATAGGCCGGACAAGATGTATTCCCCCTTCTTGGAACATGAGCTATATTATCCCTGTCTATAAAAAGGGAGATAGATCCATGCCATCCAATTACCGGCCAATAGCCCTCTAAGATTCCGATTCAAAAATATACGCAAGCCTTCTTTTACAAAGAATAGAAGCTTGGGCAACAACAGAAAAGATCTATTCATCTGCCCAATTTGGCTTTAGAAAGGGAATTGGAACATTGGCTGGAGGGCTGATAATCTCATTATTACAAGAATTGGGATGGCAGAAAGGGGCGAGTCTGGTATATCTGGCGAGCATGGATCTTTCTCTTGCGTTTGACTTGGTAAGCCGTGTAATACTATGGAGGAAATTGGCCCGGATGGCGTTGCCCGTGACCTATTAGACATCTTTATTCATCTTCATGAAGGGTCAACAATACAGATCAGACTAAATAATGAAGGCCATCTTTCTACACCAATCAAGACCTCAAATGGCCTTCGTCAAGGGTGCATCTTTGCTCCGACCCTATATAATTTATACACCTCTGACATAGGATAGTCACTAGGGCCTGCTTCCTTAATACAACCTATGCTGGAAGGTAAGAAAATGTGCTGGTGTTCCTATGCGGATGATTTTCTGTTATCCGACAGGTCCCCGATAGGACTCCAGCACTTATTATCTGCATTCGCAAAATATATGACAATCAATGGCCTAGTCGTGAGTCCTTTAAAATCTCTCATCTTATGTTTAACTGGAAAAAGAAGACCTCTTCTGAAAAACTGGTGTATGGGCAAACATAAACTGCCTATTAAAAGCTCAATGATTTATTTGGGCTTTTTTGTGAATGCAAATGCAAATAATACGTCAGTTCTTACCCATTTCTTATCTAAGGTTAAAGTGTGTATCACACAGCTGCGGGTCGTTGACCAAAAATTCGGAAGCTTTTCATATAATCCTTGCTTGAGATTCTATAAGCTCAAAGTAACCCCTAAAATTCTCTATGGCAGTGAAATTCCATTTACAATGGGCAGATTAGACGTGAACACATTAGAGGCGACTATTCTAAGGAAAATTATCACCTGTCTCCCTAACTGCGTACCAATAGTAGCAATTCGCTATGAATTCGGCTTACAGTCATTTAAGAGTATAGTACAATGGAAATGTTTATTGTTGTTTCGCAATCTTTTAACGCAAACTGAAAACAATCTGTATCATGATTTGTCTGACAAGCTGAAACAGGGCATTCCTAAATCGGTACTTTTGACTAAACTTATGGAATTGTGTATAATCCTGTTAAGCCGCGTTGGAGCCCAAATAATAACGCTTTTAGTCAACCCTAAAAAAGTGAAACAACTTTTCCAAAATGCTGATGGGCGCTAACTATTAACAAACTATCTTCATATAGACTGTACGCCCACATGATATCTTATTATAAATATATGGGAACTATGGAACCTTACTCATATATCTTTCCAAATAGAGGCTGTAGAAATATCTACATGAGATTTAGATTCAACGTTTTGCTCACCAGGGAAATAATTACAGCAAGAACAAAACCTGTATGTCCTATGATATGGGGTAGGCACTGTAATGAACACGATGTAAAAGAAACACTCAGACATCTGCAATTGGAATGCCCTACTCTGTTAGCAAAAATATTATTTTATTTCTCAGGCTTTGTATCAGATGTAACAAATGTGGACATAAATCAAGTCTGGAAACATATGTTATTCAATAAGAAAGTTCCCCTACAGTTAGCAATTGTAAGATTTCTTAAATTAGAGTGTGGTTATTTGGGAGGTCTCTTTTAACTTCTGAAGAAGTAAACTCTATAGTATTGTGCTAAAATCGTAGATTTACTGTATTGCTAATAATTATGTCTAAAACTTTAGATAAATTGTATTCGTTGTTTTTAGCTTCTTTTTAGTTGTATTATTCTTCTTAATTGTGATTTTGTAAAGCTTTTGTTTAAAACCGTATACAAATAAAGTCAAAAACAAAATATTGGCAACTTCACTGCAAGGCATGAAGACCACCCTGAACATCTTATGTTACAGAAATTGGTAGCGTGCACGTGCACCAGCAGGTATCTTGGTGCGAGGAGGACACAGTAGAGTAAAAGGAAACTAGATCACCCTGAACATCTTATGTTACAGAAATTGGTAGCGTGCACGTTCACCAGCAGGTATCTTGGTGCGAGGAGGACACAGTAAAGCAAAAGGAAACTAAAAGAGTAAAGTCTTAAGAGTGTCTGAATTCAAGATGATTCTCAGTGCGCCTAAGCACAAGAGGCAGTTCGTTCCACAATTTGCCTGCTGAAACTGAGATGCCACGGCCACCTATTCTAGAGCGGCAGAATTTAGGTATGACTACAAGATGAGCATTGCTGTAACACTGAGTCTGATCGGGAATATATTGAGGAAACTTGCCCTATAATTGCTCGGGGCCTAGACGATAATAGGCACAGTGGACTAGGCAAAGGGATTTGAGTTGGGGAGCCAATGTAGGGCCCTAAGAACTGGACTGCTATGGACACAATAAGGAGCTGTAGTGGCAGCCATATTCTGTAAGAGCTGAGGCCGATGGATCAAACCCAGAGGTTCGGCCAGGTAGAGGGCATTGCAGTAGTCAATCCGACTATTTATGAGAGAAGCCACCACCAAGTGGAATAAATGACTTGGGAGAAAGGGTAGTAGCGAAGCGGTCTCAAGAAAAAGTGGCCCGTCTTGCATACTGCACTAACCTGTGGGGCCATTGACAATGAGGATGAAAGAACACCTCCCAAAGTCTTGACCACTGTCACTGGATTAGGGGAGTCGCCAAGTGAGGAGGGCCAAAATGAAGGGGACCAAGAAAGAGTCGGAAGGGGAACCCACCACCAGAATTTCTTTTGTCCCCATTGAGTTTCAGCCAGTTCTGATCCATCCAACTCTTCACGTCCGCCAGGCAAGAGCACAGACGCGAGGACACCTTGACCTGGCCAAAATCTAACCAGAACAGGATCTGGGTGGTGTGTTATCAGCGTATGATTAACACCTGAACCTGTGCGAGCGGATGAGATCCAACAATGGCCGAACATAGATGTTAAACAAATTTGGGGACAGAGCTGAGCCTTGAGAATCATCACAGGACAGTGGGTAAAAAGAGTGGATAGGGGGAAGAAACATATTGGCCCCTATCTGTCGGGAAAGATGAGAACCAGGCCAGTACAGGACTGGAGAGGCCCGGCGCAGCCATGTGTAATAGAGTGGATTGATCGATGGTATCAAATGATATCAAGCCTCCTACCCCACCACGATCCACCAGCATGGCTAGATCGTCAAGCATGGACACCAGGACACGGTCAGAAGCCCGACTGGAAGGGATCAAAGAAAGACAATATTTCCAGAAAACACGTAAGAGGTGATACCAAAGAGTGTAAGAGAAAATGCGAAGAACTCCAGATGGAAGTACACATATGGAAGACGAACGTAATTGTTTTCAGACCAAAACGTACAAAACACTACTCCCTAATATTGGAAATGAATGGTGTAAAACTCATGCAAGTAGGGTTCTTTGATTATTTAGAAGTCCAGTTCCAGGAAAATAGGGAGTGGTCAGCGCAGATACAGAATTTCAGTACAAACCTTCGTAAACACAGTGGGGCAACCAATAAATATGGGAGCAGTGCAGTTACTCCTGTGCTGGAATTATATACAAAACAGACCTTGCCAGAATCAATATATGGGGCGGAAATTTGGGGTTGCAGAGATCGGTCATTGGACAGGGTGGAATTTAATTTTTTTAAACAATTGGTGCTGCTACCTCAGAGTGTTCCATCAGCACTCGTACGCTTGGAATTGAATGTCCTGCAAGTGGGTGATTGCATAAGATTGAAACCAGTATTGTACTGGGTGAGACTGGGGCGCACAGAGGGAATAAAGACACAGAAATGACTTAGGTCATCTTTGTCTCTGGTGGGAGGTAAAAGCCTTGGGTGGTTGAAACATGTAAAAGATACTCTGAAAGCTCTAGGGGAATTGAAGCATGAGAGAGCCTCCCCTGCACCCCAACTCCCGACTGTGAATGGGTTAATCTGCACCAGAATAATAAAGGCTGCAGATGTAAGATCAAGAGATCACCTCACTGAAGCAGCAAATAGGTTAAAATTTGGCCCGGATTATTTATTGCACAAGGCAGGAACAGGATTTGAATGCTATTCAGATCAAATGAATCCCCCATTTGAAAGAGCAATGTATGTCTGATTCCGGTTAGAAATATTGCCCTTTACAAAAACACGGCAAATAGATGTGAGTGGTGACTGTCCGCTATGTGGGGTGAAAGAAGAAAAGCAACCCGTTTCCTCCTGATTTGCGCAATGCATAACAAACATGGATGTTTTTATCTGTGCCCAATTTTATATAGATTAAAAAGCTTGAGAAATAGAGACCAACTGTTTTATGATGATTCTGAACCCCAATAGTCTGCATGAGTAGCATAATGTATGATGGAAACTGAGGCTGAGAGGTTGCTCCCCTCAATCAGCATGTAGAAAATATGTTATATAACTTTACATAACTTTATAATTTTTCATTCCCTTTTTAAGATGTTTTAAAATGATATGCGATTAATGGGATTTCTTTTTAGTTTTAAAGTACTAATCTGTACAAAACTATTTCATTTGAATTGTTTTTTTACTTGATGGTTTTAAAGCCGAATAAAAGTCAAAGATTATAAGTTGTAATGGCACCTTTTAAACCAGCCACTTTTTCAGAGTCCCATGAAATGGTTTCTGATAATATGGTAACCATGACTTTTCATAAAGTGTCAGACCTACAGGTTGAAATCTATAGCCAGTGACCAAAGAAAGCCACCTCCCTAGGCAGTTTTTGTAGGACCCTCTGAGGGTTCTACAACCACTGAATGTAGCTGGGGCGGCTATCACAACTGCCAAGAAAGGCAGGCCAACCCTCTCTTAAAGGTAAGTAATGTGGACAGAGCAACTCAGGTAGAGGTAGCAGCCTGACACAATGGTACAATGAATCCACACTTATCTCTAGAAAATACACCACACTGATTTACTAAAATTATATTAATTTATTATGAAACACCTGAAGATCTCTATCGGGTTAAATAAGTACCCTGTGTAAATCATGCACTATAAAAACAGTAAATGCGTCATAGGACTCTCTTTACCATAATGCTTTGGTAGGTACCAAACATAAAATAACAGTGAGTTGTAAGAGCAAGAGAACCACATAACCTAACGAGTCTGTACAACCCATTTCCTGTCCCTTCCCGCATATGGATATGCACATTTTAGTAGTGTTCTAAATGCATGCATATGGTAGGCCCTAGGCCAGGGGTCAGGTCCTAACTCATCTAGGCAAGAAGTGGGCAGAAAAGGGAAAACGGAAGCAGACATGTTCACCTTCAAGTAAAATAATCTCAAAATCCCTAATGCCCACATTAACAATCCATGTTAATTCTGACCCTCTAGAGCATAGTACTGAAAAATAATACAAATGCATACAAGAAAATTAAAAATAGTGATAGAGAGTAGGAAACATATTAGAACTGCAGCCAAATGTATCCAAGAATTCAGTATACATTTTAGAAACAGTTACACTTGCAATGCACTTCAGGGAAAATATTTACATAGTCACCAAAATGTGCCAGAGTATAATTATACGCAATGAGCGATGTGCAGAGCATGGCTGTAACACGTTAAATATCAGTGGTAAGTCCTAACATTCCAGTTCTTGTCTAGCTCTCAATGAGCCCCTTGTGGATACATGAAAAATGTCTTTAGGCAGGTAAGTGCTCCCAGAATCACTTTAGGAGAGTTCTAGGACAGGTAGAAAGTTTTAGAGGCAATAATGAGACAGTCAATGGGCCATTTGCTTGGATGAAAGTAAGTCTGTTTTACCCCCACAAGAGTGGATTCTGTGTCAAACAACCCCAGATAGGATCAAATGACACCCTAATCAAGAGATTCAATGGTTTGGCGAAGAACTAGAACCTCCGTAGAAAAATGCAGCAGAGGAGAGGAACTGCCAATGTAAGGTAATGGGAAATGTGGTTGAGACTTTCCTCCAAAGGATATCAATCCTGGACCAGAAGGCCCCTGAGGGTGAGTATCAGCCACCTGGTCTTTTGCTCTCTTTTTCATACCAGCTGCAGCATTATACAGTGAAGTCTGTCCTGAGCGTGTTATAAATACCCACAATCAAATCATCAGGAATAATTTGATTGAACCCACAAAAATGAAATTGCTGCTACATTTTTTTATATAAATTGAATATACATTTGATATAAAATGGATAAGAACCCCTATTATGTGTAATTGAACCCCTATCATTTTTATGTACATTTTATATGAATTCTTTTTTTTATAAATTGTATTGGATATAAATAGGTTTCTGATGCTTGTGAATCTGTTTTTAGAATCACATGATTTTTATATAGTCTGACATCTAGTGGTAATATTCTGTGACTGTAACAATATCCCTACCGTGACGTGTAGTATATCCAAAATCCTTCACGTTTCGAGGTCCCACCAGATTGTTTTTTTTTCCGCCTGTCTAGTCAGTCTTTTAATACAGAGCTCGTTCCAAGGTATATATTGCTATTTGCTTTGTGCATTATCGCCAGATATCTTCAGCTGTCTCGACGACTACTCAACGGCTGATCTGGCTTTGCCAACTCTACATCTCTGGCGACTCGATGGCTGCTTTCTTCTTGTCCTTGGCCCTCAGGCCCGGCCTCACAGTAGGGAGAGTGGGGACACGTTTCTACTGACTTTCTCTTGAGACTGTCTTTTCTTTGCCCCACCTTTTTCTTTTTCCTTCCTTCTGGCTCTTTTTTATCACCATTATGGAGTGAACACCTTTTATCGGTGCCTCTCTCATGACCACAACGAGCAGTATTGCAAGGCCTGTAAACTTTTTCAGCCCAAAACCGTAAGAGATAGGCGCACCAAGCGGTGGGTGCGCATAGTATTGCATCTTTCTTTTGAAGATCCAAAAGGGTCGTCGACCTGAGCGTGACTGTAACACTATCCCTACCGTGACGTGTAGTGTACCCAAAATCCTTCATATGTTGAAGTCCCACCAGATAGGTTTTTTTTTATCATTGCTGCAATCCGTGTCTCCCTCATGACCACGATGAGCGGTATTGCAAGGCATGTAAACTTTTTCAGCCAAAACCCTAAAAGATAGGCGCATCAAGCGGTGGGCAGCTTAGGCCATGCAGGATGAGAGTCACTCTCCCCCAGCATTGTCGCTTCAAACGAGGAGTCGATTGGCAGCCACGGCTCCGATTCGGAAGCCGTAGATGCAATTGTGGAGTCTGTTGATTCCTGCGGGTCCATCCCCAGCCCCAATAAGCATGTTACTGGCAGTGCAATAGGGACTCAACACCCCGGTGACAAGGATACGCAAGCAACTGCTAAACCTAAGCATACAACCCCCAATCCTCACTCGATGGACTTGTTGAGGAAGCCATTGATGCCCATCGAAAACTTTGACTAGGCACAACGAAACTCATCCGTTCGGAGCCCGCTGGGCTCCTGCCGTCGCGGCCTGCTTAAGGCCTTAAGACTTCAACCTTACTGGACGCTTCACATAACTCTTTGGCCTTCAGTGTGATTGTGTCAAAAGATATGCCAAAACAGGGCACCCCTTCCAAAACGCTTCCCAAGCTTTGGGAAAAGCTTTCTAAGACCCATTCTCACAGCTCTTGTCTTACAAAAGGCCTCCCCTTTTCTGGAAGGGTTTTCTCTATCCTCTCCCTCTTTGTCTCAGTCCCCCCAACAGGATCCTGTTCCAGCTGCTTCATCCACCCACCTGCCAATGAATTCCCTTCCTCTGTGTGGACTAGGGAGAGATTTGAGGCCTGTATGGAGAGGATGTCTGAATGTATTAACTTTTCAGACACATTTGATGATATGATTAAGAGACATAAGCCTGTGGACACCTGCCCTATACATTCCAAGTCACCACTCTCCAGGTGCACAGTTTGTATCCCTGTCTCAACAATGACTACACACCACTCCTGTGGATATCTTCCAGGAGGACCAGGATGAACCTGATGATGACGCCATCTGTTATGTCTCAGATCCGGATCAGGTCTCACAGGACCCCATCTCTCAAGACCCAGTGAGTCCCCCAGCAGCTTTGCTGGATTTTTGGGGTTTGTTTTTTTCCCCTGCTAAGAGTGAGACTCTTTTACTCCCACTCTTAGACATGATTTGAGGTATGTCCTTGACTTGTTATGTGCTTATGGGCTATGGGGTTCCTTTTGACTCCATAGGGTATCATCTGTTTTTCTGTATGTGTGGTACACAGCACCCTCAGTGCAGTACCACAGGGTGTTACAGTGACCCCCAAACATAGACTACATAGCCTGGGACTGACCACTGTCTCCCGGGGCATGTAAAGTCACCATTGGCTTTACTAGTCCAAAATTGTGAACAGAACCAGTACAAACCATCATATGGTGGAAGTACTGGCAAGGGGTAATTCGATTGTCCCTGGGTCTGTCCCGTCCCCCCTCGTCGAGTTTATGGCTGGTGGCAGTGGTTACCACGCAAAATATTCCTCCGGAATATTCCCTCTGGGATTTTCCCATTAATTTTAAACGCACCACTCTTTGGTGCAATGTTAAAGATACCGCTGGTTTATTTATTTAATATTAAATCACCGGTTGGGTCTTTTGCCAGAACTCAATTCTAAAATGGCGTTTGTGCCCGTCTCTGTAACTCTGACCAAGGTCGAGCCCTTTGTGCCACTATTTTGGCAGGCTTCTCCACAGAAGCCCTCCAAATGGTGCCACTTTGCCTGGGTTCCACAGGAAGGGTGGAGGAGGGAATTGGCACCCTGGACTGCGTTGCCTTAGCAACCCAAGTCGCACTCTACTCTGATTGGCCCATTGGTGAGCCGCCCGGCTCACCACTTAGCATGTGTGATTGACAGCTAGGCTGATGAATAGGGGGTTTTTCTGCATAAAAGCAGGGCCTTTGGGACTGGAACTTCAGAAGTCACCATAGGACCTAAGACTCCGAAGAGGGAAGAAGCTGAGCCACCTGCAACCGACGACACCACCGGTGAAGCCGGTGTCTGCAACAAACTCACCACTTTTCCAACGACAAGAGGAGAGTCTTCTCCTTTTGAGCTGGTAGGACCAACCAGTTTGGCCTTTTTCGCTTCCAAAGACGTCGCTTGGTCGAATCGCCCGTGCCAAGCACCCCGGCGGCCGGATAGCCAAGCTCACCACTTTTGACCGCGAATAAAAGGACCGCATCTTTTAATTGGGAACTCCGCGGCTGGTTTCATCCCTGTGCAGTGCAACGACTCCATGTTTCCTCCTCGACGAGATCTTCTCTTCCCCTGGTCGAAACCACGAACCTCAACCACTGCCAGGAACAATTACCCCCGCTGGAGCTTCCTTTCTCTTTAAGGTACTGTGTCCTGCCTGACCTCCCTTTCTACAGATTGCTAAAGGTGACCCTTAAATCCTTGTGAGCTCCATGCCTTCTAACTATATCTTTTGACTTACCCTAACCTCTTTTGAACACTCTGCAAAGACTTTCAGTGCACTTTAAACTGTGTGATCCTGGGCATATTTCGCTTTGCTCCATTTAAAGTGGGCCTGGCCTATGAACTTTGGCTCTACAGTATAACCTGCCTTTCTCCCCTGGCTCTGAACTCTTAGTAAGTGTTGGGAACGGTTTTATTTTTATGCTCTGCCTTTTCTCTACCTTTTTAACCTAAACTATTGGAGTGCCATCTAGGTGAAGTGCTCACTTCTGTCTTAAAAAACAGTTGTGCTTTAACCCTGACTTGTCTGATAGTTATCAAGGGAGGTGTGTATACTTACCTGACTGTGTTTTAGATTACTTTTCATTGAGAGTGCTAGTGTATTGCCTAAAGTGTGTTTTAAATAAATAACTATATACTTTTTATACAAAGCTCTGGTCAGTGTTTTTTTGCTCTACTGTGTTTTGACCATATTGTGTATACTCTGCATACTGCCCTACTCTTCTTGAGAGAAGTCTGACTGCTCAGCCACAGCTACCAGGTAAATCTGGGTGGTGCGGTCTGCTACCAATTGGGTTTACTGCTGCTCCTGTAGTCTTAATCTTTTTGCAGTGTTCCCCAAGGGAACTGCACAGGATTCTGCCTAACACTGGTGTACAGCGGTGTGATTTGTATTGAGTATACATTTTAGAGTGTCTAAAATACCTTAGTGCAACTAACCACAAAGCTTAGCACTGTAAAAGTTAATTTTTAACAAGTCAAACTATGGAAAGTTACTGCCAGGAGTCCCTTTCTGCAAAAACTGCTGATTGTTTAAGAGTTCTTTGTAGACATAAGGATCTTCCTGTTAAAGGCAAGAACATGGAACTAATAGAAAGATTGTTAGAAAACCAAAGTCTGGGTAGTGGTTCAGAGGAACCTACCTCCCCAGCAAATGTAGACAACAGTGATGAAGGTAATATGGATCAAAGTATTGATAATATTGTTGTAGATTCAGAAGAGGAAAGTGAGGCTAATGTAACTGTCCCCACTGCCCCTCTGCCTGCTCTAGCACCTCAAGCTATGTCTACTGGACCTGTGTCAGGTCCCACATTAAGTCCTGAATTCATTGAACTAGAAAAAATGAGGCTTGAATTAGTGTTCAAAAGAATTAGTGCCCAATCTGAACAAAAGCACCAAGAACTAAGGCTCATCTCTAGCTTGTGCTCAAGCACGAGCTAGAGATGAAGAAATTGTCTGTTGAAAATACTTCTCTCCCTGGATCCTCTAGGAGTTCCAGTCCCAAAAGACCCCAGATTCCTAAAGAGATTGTGGGTATGTATGAACCTAAGTTGGATGTGTTGGATTGGTTGGCTCTGTTTGAGTATAATCATGGGCTCCAGAACATCACAGGGAATCAGTTGCTTCCTTGGTTGTTCTCTAGGCTCCCCCCTGTTGCATCTGATGTGGTAATGGAGTTGGGGGAGGTGGATAGGATGGATTATGAATGTGTGAAGCTAGCTTTAATAGCTAGATTTGGGAAGACCCCTTCCCGGTACCTTAAGAGGTTTAGGACCCTCAAAAAGCATGATGGTACCCCTTGGGCTACCTGGGTGAGTGAAAGTTTGAAAAACTTAGAGGGATGGATTAAGGGTTACAGAGTGAACACTTATGAGGGAATGAGAAATCTTGTTATGTTGGAGTCAATTTATGATGCCTGCTCTCCTGAGCTCAGACAGAACTTGGCTGATTCAAAGGAATTCGATTCTAAGAAGCTTGCTAAGGCTGCTGACCTGTGGGTTGCCAACAGGGCTACTCACAAGGATTCTGGGGCAACTCAGAAAAAGGATGAGGGGAAACAGCCAAAAAAGGACTCCAAAGAGAATTCAAATAATTCCAATTCCAAAGAGGGCCTCAAACCAAACTCCAAGGGTAAGCCACAAGGGAAACCAAATCAGGCTAGTGTACCTTCTGGTCCCAGACCAGAAGGAGTTCAGAGCAAGCCTCCATTCCAGAACGAATTTGGAAAATGCTATGTTTGTGGCTCTACTGACCATGTGAAAGGAGATCCCAGATGTAAGGGTAAACCTTCAGGGGTCCAGCTTGTCTCCCTAGCCTTCGCTCCAGAGGAGGAAGTACCAATGACAAGTGGAAACTTTCTACTACTGGCTGATGATCCCATTGGAGTCTCAGCCAGTGTTTTAGTGTCCCTGAGGTTGTGGGAACAACAGAATTTAGATGTCTATAATTGTAACCCAGATAATACTGAAGAGTATTATAAGGACAGTGTCCAGGTGAATGGTCAGGAGACTCCTGCCATTAGGGACACTGGGGCCAGCATAACTGTGGTGGATGAATCTTTTTTCAAGGCAGAGGAGGTTGCTAGGGCACCCAAATGCCTCACCAGGTTAGCTGGAGGGCCTGTGCAGATGTGTCCCCAGTTATCAGCTCTCATCCAGTGCAATGATATGACTGTGAAGATACCTGTCAGTGTACAATGTGAGGTAACAGGAACAGTCCTTTTGGGAAATGACCTGAAAGCTCTTGGAGTTGTGTCACATACCCCCAGACCTCCTAAAAGGTTACAGGAACTAACCAGACCTGCAAGGGCGAAAACCTTGAGAGGTTCTCCCCAGGAGATGATGGAAAAAGAAATCACTCCTACTCCACTGGAGCTACTTACTGCAATCTCTAAGCAACCAGAGGCAAAGGGGTAACCCAGGACTTCTAAGAAGAAACCATCAGCAAGCACTCCAGTGCTTCCAACAAGGACTTCCCCAAGGTTGTCCAAAGTTACACCTGTAACTCCACCTCCAGCTGAGGCTGAGAGGGAGGTACAACCCTGTGTGGTTGAACTAGACTCTGAAGAAGAGCTAGTAGGAGGCCAAGAACTTATTGGAGATCTGACACTGCTGACCATCCTGAGCTGCAGTCTTTACTGGCAGAAGGTGGACCCAGCAGATCAGCTTTCTGTAAGGCCCAAAGAGAATGTCCAACTCTGGAAGGTCTACGCCACCAGGCAGCTTCTCAGGCTGATGGGCAAGAGCCTGGGAAGTATAGGTTGCACTGGGAAGATGGCCTCTTCTACAGTGAACCGACTGAGTCTGCACCTGGAGACTACAAACGACTTGTAGTCCCTCAAGAAAACAGGCTTCAGTTCTTGCAGCTAGCCCTTGAGATTCCTTTGGCTGGTCACTTGAGTTTCAAGAAGACCAAGGAAAGGCTCTCACTCTACTTTTATTGGGCACAGATGGGGGCTGAGGTAGATAAGTTCTGCAAGAGCTGTCACACCTGCCAAACTTCTGGCAAGAGTGGTTCCAAGAATGTGGCACCTTTAGTGCCTCTCCCAGTGGTGGGAGTCCCATTTGAGAGGGTAGGGATTGACATTGTTGGTCCCCCTGATCCTCCAACCTCCTCAGGCAACAGGTTTATCCTTGTTGTAGTAGACCATGCTACTAGATACCCTGAGGCAATTCCTATGAGGACTGTTACAGCTCAGGCTGTGGCTAAGGCCCTCCTTGGTATTGGGATTTCCTAAGGAGGTAATCTCTGACAGGGGGTCACATTTTATGTCCCACATCATGAAAGCCATGTGGAAAAACTGTGGAGTTACCTACAAGTTCTCTACCGCCTACAACCCACAGACAAATGAGTTGGTTGAAAGGTTTAATAGAACAATGAAGAGCATGATAGGTGCTTTAGAAGAACCCTTTAGAAGAAAGTGGGACCTTCTACTGCCATGCCTTCTCTTTGCTTATAGAGAAGTCCCTCAGGAGGGAGTAGGCTATAGTCCCTTTGAACTTCTCTATGGCCATCCAGTCAGAGGTCCATTGGCCCTGATTAAGGAGGGGTTGGAGAGTGCTCCTTCCCCCAAGCCAGTCAGAGTGACTGACTACGTGATAGGACTCCGGAGGAGAATATCACAGATGATGGCTCAAGCTAGTGATAACTTGAAGGCTGGTCAAGCTTGTCAAGCATTGGCATGATCAAAAAGCTAACATGGTTGAGTTCGCTCAAGACCAGCTAGTTCTTGTTATGATCCCAACAAGGCAGAGGGCCTTGCAAGATGAATGGATGGGACCCTTCAAGATTGTGGGAATACTAGGAAAGGTCAACTATCTGGTGGACTTGGGCAATCCCAAGGAGGCTCCCAGAGTCTTCCACACCAACAGACTAAAGGCTTTTGGCTCGAGGCCTGAAGTAGGAGCTTTGCTTCTAGCTTCAGCAGCAGAGGAAGAAGAGAGTGAACCTCTCCCTGATCTCTTCAGAGGCTTACCTTTGGATGAAAAGATTGAAGGAGTTAATCTCTCTTCAAATCTGACACCTGAGCAACAGGAGGAGTGCAAATCCATGTTAAATCAGTTTGCATCCCTGTTCTCACTTTCACCAGGCTTGACCCCTTGGGTACAGCATGATATACTCACTGGTGACTGTCTGCCAGTAAAAAGCAGAGGATACAGAATGTCAGAGAATGTAAGAACCCACATCAAGGGAGAGGTCAGCAAGATGCTTGACATCGGGGTAATAGAGCCCTCTACTAGTCCATGGTCTAGCCCAGTTGTGTTAGTACCAAAGGCAGGATCCAAAGAACTGAGAATCTGCGTGGACTATAGAGCTCTTAATGCAGACATCAAGACTGATGCCCATCCTTTGTCAAGGACAGATGAGTTGGTGGATAAACTTGAAGCAGCCAAGTTCCTCAGCACATTTGATCTGACGTCAGGCTATTGGCAAATAGCCCTGACAGACCATGCCAAGGAGAAAACGGCATTTTCTACCCCAGTTGGCTTATACCAATTTAAGGTTATGCCTTTTGGACTGAAGAATGCACCTGCTACCTTCCAAAGGATGGTAAATCAGGTTCTGACTGGGATGGAGGACTTCTGCATGGCATACTTGGATGACATTGCAGTGTTCAGCCACTCCTGGGAAGAGCATGTTGACCACTTAGGACAGGTTTTGCAGGCTCTGGAACAGGCCCATCTGACCATAAAGGCAAGTAAATGCCAGATTGGGCAGAGAAAAGTGGTCTACCTTGGACATGAGGTAGGAGGTGGTGAAATAAGGCCTTTGCCCAGTAAGATTGAAGCTGTGCAACATTGGACAACACCTACTACTCAGACCCAGGTGAGAGCCTTCCTAGGCCTCACTGGGTACTACAGGAATTTCATAGAGAACTATGGGACCATAGCTTCTACACTGAATGTGATCTCCTCTCCTAAGTTCCCTAAAAAGGTCAAATGGAATGAGGAGTGCAATCAGGCCTTTGAAAACCTGAATAAAGCCCTTTGTCAAGCTCCAGTACTCAGAGCTCCTGACTATCACCAAACTTTCATAGTACAAACTGATGCTTCTAATGCAGGTATAGGTGCAGTCCTTAGCCAACTGGATGAGAAAGGTAGGGAACACCCCATTTGCTTCATCAGTAGAAAACTGAAGGATCCTGAAACAAGGTGGGCAACCATTGAAAGGGAGTGTTTTGCTATTGTGTGGGCTCTGAAGAAGTTTAGGCCATACTTGTATGGTTCTACTTTTATTATTCAGACTGACCACCAACCCTTGAGATGGTTAATGCAAATGAAAGGGGAAAACCCAAAACTATTGAGATGGTCAATCTGCCTTCAAGGGTTTGATTTCACCATTGAGCACAGGTCAGGGTGTCACCACCAAAATGCTGATGGTCTCTCTAGGACATGGGTGCACAACATACGGCCCGTGGGCCAGTTGCGGCCCGCCATGCCCTTTTGACCGGCCCGCGAGGCACAAAGACTTTCCTAATGGAGGGCGGCCCGCGGCCGCCCTCCATTAGGAAAGTCTTTGTTGTCTTCCGGGCCGGTGAAAACACTGGCCCTCATTGGCTCAGCACACACACGCATCACGTCGCTCCTTCGAGCCACGTAATTCGTGTGTGCTGCACCAATGGAGGGCCAGCACTACGGCTGGCGTGGTCCATAAGGCTTGATGCCGGAAGGCATTTCAGCCTTGGACCACGCCAGCCGCAGTACGATTCCAGCGACTTCCAGCTTACCTGCCTGCCTGCCTTCCAGCACGTCTCCGGTAAGTGGTCTGTTTGTGTTTGTGTGTCGGGTTTGTTTTGCTTTATGTTTGTGTGTATGAATGTTTGTGTTTGAATGTATTTTGTGTATATGTTGAGATGCGGGGGTGGGAGGGTGTGTCGGATGTGTATGAATGTTTGTGTTTGAATGTATTTGAGTGTATGTTGAGATGCGGGGGTGGGGGGGTGTGTCGGATGTGTATGAATGTTTGTGTTTGAATGTATTTTGTGTATATGTTGAGGTGAGGGGGTGTGTCGGATGTGTATGAATGTTTGTGTTTGAATGTATTTTGAGTGTATGTTGAGATGCGGGGGTGGGGGTGTGTGTCGGATGTGTATGAATGTTTGTGTTTGAATGTATTTTGTGTATATGTTGAGATGCGGGGGTGAGGGGGTGTGTCGGATGTGTATGAATGTTTGTGTTTGAATGTATTTTGTGTATATGTTGAGATGCGGGGGTGAGGGGGTGTGTCGGATGTGTATGAATGTTTGTGTTTGAATGTATTTTGAGTGTATGTTGAGATGCGGGGGTGGGGGGGTGTGTCGGATGTGTATGAATGTTTGTGTTTGAATGTATTTTGAGTGTATGTTGAGATGCGGGGTGGGGGGTGTGTCAGATGTGTATGAATGTTTGTGTTTGAATGTATTTTGAGTATGTTGAGATGCGGGGGTGGGGGGGTGTGTCGGATGTGTATGAATGTTTGTATTTGAATGTATTTTGAGTGTATGTTGAGATGCGGGGGTGGGGGTGTGTCGGATGTGTATGAATGTTTGTGTTTGAATGTATTTTGTGTGTGTGTTGAGATGCGGGGGTGGGGGGGTGTGTCGGATGTGTATGAATGTTTGTATTTGAATGTATTTTGTGTGTATGTTGAGATGTGGGGGGGTGTGAATGTTTGTATTTGAATGTATTTTGTGTGTATGTTGAGATGCGGGGGTCGGGGGGTGTCGGATGTGTATGAATGTTTTGATTTGAATGTTTTTTGTGTGCTCAGTTGGGGGGTGGGGGTTCGGGTCTGTATGGGTGCTTGTTTGAGAGTTTGCTGATTTGGGGGGGTGGGGGGTTCGGGTCTGTATGGGTGCATGTTTGTGTGTGTGTGCTGAGTTGGGGGGGTGGGGGGTTCGGGTTTGTATGGGTGCATGCTTGAGTGTGTGTGTGCTGAGTTGGGGGTGGGGGTTTGGAGTTGGGGGGTGGGGGGTTCGGGTCTGTATGGGTGCATGTTTGTGTGTGTGCTGAGTTGGGGGGTGGGGGTTCGGGTCTGTATGGGTGCATGTTTGTGTGTGTGTGCTGAGTTGGGGGGGTGGGGGGTTCGGGTCTGTATGGGTGCATGCTTGAGTGTGTGTGTGTGCTGAGTTGGGGGTGGGGGGTTGGGGTCTGTATGGGTGCATGTTTGTGTGTGTGCTGAGTTGGGGGGTGGGGGTTCGGGTCTGTATGGGTGCTTGTTTGAGATTTAGCTGATTTGGGGTGGTGTGGGGTTTGGGTCTGTATGGGTGCATGTTTGTGTGTGTGCTGAGTTGGGGGTGGGGGGTTCTGGTCTGTATGAGTGCATGCTTGAGTGTGTGTGTGTGTTGATTTGGGGGGTGTTGGGTTAGGGTCTGTATGGGTGCATGTTTGTGTGTGTGTTGATTTGGGTTGGTGGGGGGTTCAGGTCTGTATGGGTGCATGCTTGAGTGTGTGTGTGTGCTGAGTTGGGGTGGGGGGTTCGGGTCTGTATGGGTGCATGTTTGTGTGTGTGTTGATTTGGGGGGTGGGGGGTTCGGGTCTGTATGGGTGCATGTTTGTGTGTGTGTTGATTTGGGGTGTGGGGGGTTCAGGTCTGTATGGGTGCATGCTTGAGTGTGTTTGGGGCATAGTGTTTGGTTGGGGGTGAGGGGGCCATGGGGCATAGTGTTTGGTTAGGGGTTAGGGGGGTGAGGGGGCCATGGGGCATAGTGTTTGGTTGGGGGTGAGGGGGCTATGGGGCATAGTGTTTGGTTGGGGGTGAGGGTGTCATGGGCCATAGTGTTTGCTTGGGGGGTGAGGGACAGGGGGCATAGTGTTTGCTTGGGGGGTGAGGGACAGGGGGCATAGTGTTTGGTTGGGGGTGAGGGGGCCATGGGGCATAGAGTTTGGTTGGGGGTGAGGGGGCCATGGGGCATAGTGTTTGGTTGGGGGTGAGGGGGCCATGGGGCATAGTGTTTGGTTGGGGGTGAGGGACAGGGGGCATAGTGTTTGCTTGGGGGGTGAGGGACAGGGGGCATAGTGGTTGGTTGGGGGTTAAGGGGCCATGGGGCATAGTGTTTGGTTGGGGGTGAGGAGGCCATGGGGCATAGTGTTTGGTTGGGGATGGGAGCCATGGGGCATAGTGTTTGGTTGGGGGTGAGGGGACCATGGGGCATAGTGTTTGGTTGGGGATGGGAGCCATGGGGCATAGTGTTGCACTCCAAGAGTGAACTCAATAATAAAGCTAAAACAGGCACAGTTAGGAGATGTACATCCTTTGCTTTTTTGAGGAAACCTGACTCAACGAAGGTCATACTCCTCTTGGGTAACCCAAACAGCAAACTATAGCAGTCCAAAATAACGGAATGTCCACTCAAGGCTCAATAAAATATATATAATTTAATTAAACAGACGATATACAATAACTAAATCGAAATAAATGATAGCAATGGAAAATGTGTAGTACAAAATGTAAGTTTGAAATGCAATAAAAATCGTTACCCCTCAAAAACATATCTTTTTCCATGTGTTTAATACAAATTGGGGGTTGAAAAAGCCTCCCGACATGTCCCGCCTACCGCCCCGCCCACTTTTACTTTTCGGCCCACTATAGCCCTCATGTAAGGTACTTTCGGCCCTCTGTCAAAATCAGTTGTGCACCCCTGCTCTAGGATGTTTATAACCGACTAAAGGTATGAGATTCATCCAGGAGTGGATTCAATCCTCCTGTCCCTTAGTCTGGGGGGGCGAGTGTTTGGGAGAATTCTCTGATAAGGCTAATTTCCCAAACCTAGTGAGTCCCCCAGCAGCTTTGCTGGATTTTTGGGGTTTGTTTTTTTCTCCTGCTAAGAGTCAGACTCTTTTACTCCCACTCTTAGACATGATTTGAGGTATGCCCTTGACTTGTTGTGTGCTTATGGGCTATGGGGTTCCTTCTTACTCCATAGGATATCATCTGTTTTTCTGTATGTGTGGTACACAGCACCCTCAGTGCAGTATCACAGGGGTGTCACAGTGACCCCCAAACATAGACTCCATACCCTAGGACTGACTACTGTCTCCCAGGGCATGTAAAGTCACCATTGGCTTTACTAGTCCGAAATTGTGAACAGAACCAGTACAAACCATCATATTGTGGAAGTACTGGTAAGGGGTCTGTTTTCGAGGGGGCACTGTCCCGTCCCCCCTTGTCGAGTTTCTGGCTGGTGGCAGTGGTTACCACACAAAATATTCCTCCGGAATATTCCCTACGGGATTTTCCCATTGATTTTAAACGCACCACTTTTTGGTGCAATGTTAAAGATACCGCCGGTTTATTTATTTAATATTAAATCACCGGTTGGGTCTTTTTTTGCCAGAACTCAATTCTAAAATGGAGTTTGTGTCCGTCTCTGTAACTCTGACCAAGGTCGAGGCCTTTGTTCCACTATTTTGGCGCACTTCTCCACGGAAGCCCTCCAAATGGTGCCACTCTGACTGGGTTCCACGGGCGGGGTGGGGGGGGAATTGGCACCCTGGACTGCGTTGCCTTAGCAACCCAAGTCGCACTCTACTCTGATTGGCCCAGTGATGAGCCGCCCGGCTCACCACTTAGCATGTGTGATTGACAGCTAGGCTGATGAATGGGGGGTTTTCTGTATAAAAGCAGGGCCTTTGGGACTGGAACTTCAGAAGTCGCCACAGGACATAAGAATCCAAAGAGGGAAGAAGCTGAGCCACCTGCAACTGATGACACCACAGGTGAAGCCCTGCTGCAACGAACTCACCACTTTTCCAACGACAGGAGAAGATCTTCTGCTGGAGAGTCTTCTCCCTTTGAGCTGGTAGGACCAAACAGTTCACCCTTTTTCGCTTCCAAAGACGTCACTTGGTCAAATCGCCCGTGCCAAGCACCCCGGCGGCCGGATAGCCAAGCTCACCACTTTTGACCGCGAATAAAAGGACGGCACCTTTTAATCGAGAACTCCGTGGCTGGTTTCATCCCTGTGCAGTGCAACAACTCCACGTTTCCTCCTCGACGAGATCTTCTCTTCCCCTGGTCGGAACCACGAACCTCAACCACTGCCAGGAACAATTACCCCCGCTGGAGCTTCCTTTCTCTTTAAGGTACTGTGTCCTGCCTGACCTCCCTTTCTATAAATTGCTAAAGGTGACCCTTAAATCCTTGGCTTCTAAACTGGGTTGGATCCAGGCCTTCTAACTATATCTTTTGACTTACCCTAACCTCTTTTGAACACTCTGCAAAGACTTTCAGTGCACTTTAAACCATGTAATCCTGGGCACATTTCGCTTTGCTCCATTTAAAGTGGGCCTGGCCTATGAACTTTGGCTCTACAGTGTATAACCTGTTTGCTCTGAACTCTTAATAAGTGTTGGGAACTGTTTTATTTTATGCTCTGCCTTTTCTCTCCCTTTTTAACCTAAACTATTGGAGTGCCATATAGGTAAAGCGCTCTCTTCTGTCTTAACAAATAGTTGTGCTTTAACCCTGACTTGTCTGATAGTTATCAAGGGAGGTGTGTATACTTACCTGATTGTGTTTTAGATTACTTTTCATTGAGAGTGCTAGTGTATTGCCTAAAGTGTGTTTTATATAAATAACTATATACTTTTTATACAAAGCTCTGGTCAGTGTTTGTTTGCTGTACTGTGTTTTGACCCTATTGTGTAAACTCTGCATACTGCCCTACTGTTCTTGAGAGAAGTCTGACTGCTCAGCCACAGCCACAGCTACCAGGTAAATCTGGGTGGTGCAGACTGCTACCAATTGGGTTTACTGCTGCTCCTGTAGTCTTAATCTTTTTGCAGTGTTCCCCAAGAGAACTGCACAGGATTCTGCCTAACAGTCCCTGCTGATGACCAAGCTACTTAGCCCATTACCCCGGAACATGAACCTGACCCGGACCATGTTTTATTGGATACTCCTACCATCGTTCAGCCTCGGGACTCGTTGCCTATTGACGATCAGATGTTATTCAACTACCTCTTCAAGATGGCTGCTGACCATTTCAAGATCGTAAACCAGGATGCCATACACGACACAGATTTTGTTGAGGATATCCTCAAAGAAAAAGTCCCCATCACTCTGGCAATTTCTCTTCTGAATTCAGTAAAGAAGCGCCTTGCTCCCTCCTTACTGACACCCTCGCTCACTCGGGCTATCAACCCCACATTTGTGAAGATGTTCCGACCAGCGACCTCAGATGCCTTGTATATCAGAAGACATGCTGTTCCGGACTCCCTGGTTGTAGCAACCACCAGAAAATGGGAAGGTGTTCCACTGTCCTCATCCGACTCCAGACAAGGATTTTAAGAAGCTTTAAGCTCTTGGCAAACGGACCACCACCTTGACAGCATTCATCACTCGAATCGCTAATACCACGCTCCTGGCAAGCTATAGCGATGTCCAATGGGGACTTGTGTAAGAAGGTCTATAAAACGTCACAGAGCCTATGGATACACAAATGTTAGCGGTGATGGCTGAAAAGCATCCAGTGATGCACATTCTTAAGAATACCCTGGATTCAGCTGAGACGGCAGGACGTGTTCTCACACAAGGGACCCTGTCAAGGCACCAAGCATGGCTCAAAAACTCGTGTTTCAAACCATAAAGACAGGCTTCTTCTCATAAACAACACTGCAGTAGATTCTGGCCTCTTTGGTAAAGCGGTCGATGAGGCCCTTGAGACTGCCAAAAAAGAGGATACACTGAAGTTGTTGAACCAGATCTTAGCCAAGCCCTTTTTCCAAGGGAGTGCCTTTAACAGCTGCTAGTCCTTTCGTGGGAAATCCTTTTCCTGCTCCTCCCAGGGGAATTACGGATCAGGAGGGACTCCTTGGTATTCTAGACAGGGCACTCTCAGCAGTTTCCGAACCCCTCAACAGTAGGGATTTCAGCACAGAGAGGGTAGGGGGATAAACTGGAGCCAGAGTCTCCTTAACCCCTGCCAACTAATGACTCAGCGGCACTTGGCAAAGTACCCCAGCCCAGACATCTTTTTGGACATTCCTCCCATTGTTCAACCCAGGCACTCATCCCCTTTTGATGACCAGATGCTTTTCAACAACTTCGCAAAAAGGCAGCTGACCCTTTTAAGATCAGCACCCAGGAAGCCGTCCCTGACTCAGACTTTGTGGGGGATATTCTTAAGGAAAAAAAAGGTCCTGGTCAGCCAGGCTATTCCACTTTTAAATTCAATGATGAAACGCCTGGCTCCCTCCTTGCTGACACCATCACTCACGTGGGAAGTCAACCCCTGAGTTGAAAAGATGTTCCGCCCAGCACCCTCAGACCCTGTGCATATCAGATGCCACGCGGTCCTGGCTCCCTGGTCGTTACTACTACCAGTAAAAGGGCAGTAGTACCGTTATCCTCGTCAGTCTCCTCCAGACAAGGATTGCAAAAAGATGTTTGCTCTCTGCAAATGTGTTACCACCTCTGCTGTGATTTGCACCTGGATTGCCAATAACACCATGCTCCTTGCAAGCTATGGTGATGTACAATGGGGACTCTTACAGAAAGGCCTCCAGAACATCCAAGAGCTGGTCCGCACCAAACTCCTAGCTGTATTTACTGAATGTCGCCAAGTAACACAGAATATCCTAAAAAACACTTTGGATTCGGCTGAAACAGTGGGACACATCCTCGCACATGGGACTCTCCTAAAGTGCCACGCCTAGCTGAAAGATTCAGGGTTTAAGCCAGAGACTCAGGCTTCCCTCATCAATAAACTGATACAAGATTCTGCTCTTTTTGGTAAGGTAGTCGATGAGACCCTAGACACCACTATAAAAAGAGCACGAAACTCTAAAATTCCTTAACCAGATCTTGGCCAAACCGTTTGTCCAGCAGGGGACATTCAATACCCGCCTGTCCTTTCATGGGCAGTCCTTCTCCTGTTCCTGCCAGGGGCAGTACGGGTCGGGAGGAGCCCTTTTGTTCTCCTGTCAAAGTACTTTCAGCTGATTCCAGTCCCCTCAACAGCAGAGATTTCGACGTGGGAAGGGTAGAGGAAGAAACTCGGCACCCAGAGGCTCCCCTACCCCCATCAGCAGGGGGAGTGATTAACATCTTTTACCCACGCATGGGAAGGCTTCACCTCTGATCAGTGGGTACACAAAACTGCCACAATACTATCACCCAAGAGCAGATGGCTGTTGCCGGAACATCTACAAATCCTGTTAGAAGTTCAGATCCTACTGCAAAAGGGAGCAAAGGTTGTCCCACATCTTCAAGTAAAACAGGGTATTTATTCAATATAATTGCTTGTACCCCAAAAGGATCTAACCATGCATCCTGTAAACAAGTATGTCAAACCTCAGAAGTTCAGGATGACAACTCTACAGAGGTAATCCCACGGCTACAGCAGGGGGATTACATGGCCACCTTGGATATGAAAGATGCATCTTTTCATATTTCAGTGTTGCCAGCGCACAGAAAGTACCTCAGGTTTGAGATGGAGGACACTCACTATCAGTTAAAGGTACTCCTGTTCAGCATTGCCTCCGCTCCAAGGGTATTTACATAGGTACTAGCAGTGGCAGCAACTCACCTCCACAGGCAGTCCATTCCCTTATCTTGATGACTGGTTCATAACTGGAGAATCGTACAGAACGTGTCCGGAGAACACTCAAAAGACAGATTATCTCCTTTTGAGCCTGGGATTCTCAATCAACGAGAAAGTCGAGTCTGGTTTACAGCCAAGCCGAGTCAAACAGTTTGTACTAATTCGGACAGAAAACAGTCTAGTCTTCACCTCCGATAAGCGGTTTCAAAACCTGTTCTAGATCCCTCAGTATGTAGCCAGTTGCCGGATAATTGTATGGAAAGCCATGCGGTTACTGGGGATGATAGCATCCTGCATCTTCCTGGTTCCACACACCCATTCTCGAGCCAATGGTGTCAGGCAAGGGGACAGTGGGACAATCTAGTGGTTGTCTCCACAGCCCTCGTTCAGTGTCTGCAGTGGTGGTCAAAGGAGAACCTTCTGAAGGGAAAATCCTTCACCACCATGCAGTAGAAGCCCCTCCCACCATGGATCCATCTGGCAGGGTGGGGAGCACACCCCCTACAACAGACTGTGCACAGCATGTGATCTCCTTCAGTAACTTCTAAACATATCAATCTGTTGGAACTACTTGCAGTGTTCAAGCCCTAAAAGCCTTCCAAACGCACATACAGGGATAGACAGTGCTTGTCCTTACAGACAGCACCACGTCCATGTACTATCTGAACAAACAGAGGCCACTCGCTCTCCAGGGCTATCCAAACTGTGTCCGAAGCATTTGGAAATGGGCACTCAAACATGACATGTTCCTACTATCACCACATGTTCCAGGGGAGCACAATAGTCTTGTGGGATGTATTGACCCACTTCTGCTCTGCTATGCTGCATTACTCTGTTATGAGGGTGTCAGAAACAGCAAAATGGCCGCAAAACCCTTGTGCACGCCAAAACCCGTGGGAATCGTGCTTTTCATTGCACAAAAAGATGGCTGCCCAATCTGCCACGCATGTTGTCAGTGGTGTAACAGAGCTCTCACTACTGAAATGTGTCACTGGGCCCCTCAACAATTGAAAGTGGAGTGCAGAAGTAAAAAACAGTGCTTTGCTACATGAAACTCCAAATCTTGCTTTAAATCACCTTTTCTTTGCTGCTGAAACTTCAGAATGCCGGTACAGAACACCTTTCAAATATTCAAAATTCTAGCTGGGTGCTACAATTCACTTAATTTAAGAAATCATTGTGAACTTACAATGTCCTGAAAAGCTGAGAGCATAAAGAGATTTCCACAGCAAAAGTGGCCTGCCTGTGGAGCTGTCAAAAATCTCTCTGCAGCAGAGGGCTGCTGTGATGACAGCTGTCAGGGCCCTGCCTGATTAAACTTTAACATGTATAAACTTAAACTCATATGTTTGCAATCTAAGAGGCCTGTTACTGATAGTAACCCATATTGTAATTGTTTTGCTCCCATGGGTTTAAAATCTTGAATGAGAATTCTAGCTGTTATTTGATACCAAAAGTTTGTGTGTGCTAAGGAAAAGTCAACAGAGTTAACAATTAAATGAAACCTGGCTGAAGCTGCCAAACTGAAATAGCAGGTTTTTTCTCACAGAAAGAAGGTCTTTACCCACAGCAGGAAATCACACAGAGGCGTTAATTACAGGGTAGGAAAGAACCTAGTCTACAGAGGCAAAAGGAACAATGATAAGCTGCAGCTTAGGAAATTCAAAGTCTGAGGACAGTCGTAAATGGCCTCTGCAAGGAACAAACATGGGGGATGGCTCCTGGGCTTCCAGGGAGAGACCAAGGGGTGGAGCCAAGCAACCACTTATTGCTTAACATGGACAAAGAACACAGTTTAAAACGACTGATAACTTACTATCCAAAATTGGGAAAAATATAAAAATAACAGTTGTCAATATAAGTTCTGGCTGCATGGGTGAAGAGGCGCCAGAGCTGTGAGACATGTTCTGGACAGCAATGGCAAGAAATGTGATTTTACGCAAAATGTATTTCTGCTACAATTGTGAAACTTTATGCACTCATTCCCATGTTAAACACGCACACTTGCAGAAATTTGCTTACAAATTGGACATTGTGTTCATGGTGAAAAGGGCAAAATTCTGTGAAAAGCAGAGATAAGATCCCACAGCTACGGGGTTTTGAGGAATAGCTGCTATGTAAAATATGCAATCTGTATACGTGATTTTTAGAGAGGTTGCACATGTGGAAATATGTATTTTGCCCAAAAGTAGATTTTGTGTTCCAGGGGCTAGGAGTGGATTCTCAGCCTCATAAAATCACACTATAAAGATGACACTCTGTTTCTCTCCTCCTATCAAGGCAGAGAGTAGACTCTGACCCAATCACCGTTCAAAGGAGCAAGCTTAGGCTAAACCGGTCCACACACCCCCTTTATGATGTAATTTCAGGGCATAAATAGAGACAGCTCACCACACATAAAGGCAGACAGATTCACTCACTATCCTGATGCTGGCGGAGCACTCTGCTGCTGAACTCTATATCTTCCTTGCTCCAGACACTTGGCAAAGCAAAAGGCCTATTGCATAGCTGAACCATTTTCAGCTAGGCCTCAAATATTAGACCAGAACCCCACAAGCCTAAGGGGAAGCATCATAATACAGCTGAGCTGTGCTGTTACTGCTTGCCTGCTGAAAATAAATAGCCTCAGAACCAAGAAGGGCAGATCCGATCCAGTTCTGTGCCGTGCGGTGACCAAAGCACCTTGCTGACCCAGTCCAGTCCTGTGCCGTGCTGTGACCAGAACGCCTTGCTGATCCTGCCCAGTCTGATGTGCCCAGCCATCTTTCCTAAACCAGATCCAATCCCCTGACCAGAATTGACGGTCCCATTTAAAAAACGTATCCAGTGAGTATAAATAGGAAGAATTGTGTCACTAGCATATGTACTGTGCATAGTCTTATCCTATCTTAGACCCATCATATCTTATATTCAGAACCTGTATTATTAGGAGTATCTTTGAATTGTCTGAACCTTCTCTCCAACCCATTCTATCTTCCCTCCTGTACCAGTATTGTTAGAACTATCTTTGCACTGATCTTTTTCTCATCTGAAGAAGGCGAGTTTCCTTAGCAGGCAGTCACCCTGATCAAGTGACTATCTTCCTGTGTGGTATTCGTTTTGTTCATAGTCATCCTCTGGTGTAAGCAACCCATTTGTCATTTTAAAAGTGCATGCCTGTTTACCATTCTTGCATCTATCTCGATAAACAACCTCTACTAAAACGTCTGTAACTCCCTCAGCTACAAGCAGGAGTTGAAATTTCTATAATAAAAACTAACATCCACAGCTTTCCATCGCACCTAAAACCGCATTCCAAATTAATGCAATTCTCCCGTTATTGTGAATATCGCGCAGTGAAAAGTTTGCTGCACATTTTCATTTTGGGAAAATTTTACACATGTAAAACAGCTTTTATTTGCTTCTGACTTGAATTTTAAGATTTCAAATGTTTTCTTTGTATTAAATCATTGCTTGTGTTTGTGTGCAACTATTCAAAGCGGCTCCCACAAGAAGTTATAACAATTTCAGTAATTTAGACCATATTTGGTCTTTTTGCCCCGTCCATTCTAAAGATAATTTTAAAAGTCATTCTGAAAGCTTGACAGTCAATTCCGTTTTCTCTTGTGTTTGAAAGGGGGAAAGTGGGATTGATATTCTATTTGATTTCTGCCATTCCTGAATACCTGCTCTCTCCTATCTCTTTACATTACCTATTGGGGGTTGAGGGGTGTGCAGGAGGAACCTCTAACCACAGTGCTATCTGATCTGAACCAAAACAAAAGTATTATTTTCTGTGCTGAATTGTTTTGCTCACTACTTACTCCTGGTGCATTAAAGAGATTATTCAGTGTGACATCACCCCATTGGTGATTGTTGTGTACCTATTAAGACATATTGTGATAACATTTTAAATACATAAATAAATATTACCTTTGCAAACCAGCCTGATTCCTGGTTCAGTGTGACCGGGGTGTTCCAGGAGAAGGGTGTGATATGAGTGGTATATCGTTCAGAATAAAGAACTTTTAGACAACAATAAATAAGGATTTCAGTTGTGCACTACATGCCAGGCATTGACTTGCATGTAGTGCACTCTATACTCTATACGGATTGAAATCGCTTACAGCTTGGGGGCTCGTCTGGGATCCTGAATTAGACATACCACTTGTGACAGTCTAACACAGCGTGCTACCTGACGGGGTACATACACCTTGTTGGGCTACCATTCTGTGCTACACTGTAAAAACAACCTTCAAAAGAAATACTCAAAGGAGTTGGGCCAGTTTTGCAAAAATAAAGTAACCCTGAGATAAGTCAGAAGGAAATTAATATTTCCGGAATGGCGACCCCAATGGAAATCAATATTGCAAGGGAACGCCTACTGCACAAATTGTTTGTCAGGGGTGAATGGGTAGAGCAGGATGAGAATGTCTGGCTGTAGGAAATCAAACAACAAGTCACCAGCACAGAATTAGATAAATGGCAGGACCAGGGTCCATTACACCAGGCACTTAGTAAATTGTATATGACCCCACAGGTAAAAGAAGAGCAATGTAAAATTGCCAAAATAGCGGCTTACCTGTACTTCCACATTGGAGCAATACAGGAAAAATATGCCGAAAGCCTAGATCTGGCAAAGAGGCAAGTACAATCCCTAGAGAGAACCCAAACTGATCTGGACTCTGCAGAGCAAAGGCTACAAAAGAGCCAAGAATCAGAGAGAGAAACCAGACCGTACCTGACAAAAGTAAAAGAAGAGCTGGATATCCTGCAGCAAGAGAAGGCAGAGCAAGATACCAAATTACTGATACTGCAAAAAGAGTGTCAAGAAAGGTTGGATTCTCTACAAGAGAGCCAACAAAAGCTGGAGCAGCAATTAAATTATAATAGAGCCTGCACATGGGAGATAATTTCCCTAGAAAGTTAGATTGATGAACTAAAGGAGGAAAATAATAAATTAATAGTGAAGGATCTCCACACTCAAACAAATTTTGATGAGGAGCGTCAGAAATTATATGCCATTAGAAAACAAAGGGACGACCTGGCTGCACAGAGTGGCACTCTAACTCAGGAAAGGGATGCCTTAGGCCAGAAAGTCAGCCATTTAAAAACCAAGTTAGAAGAAAATCACCTGGCCCTTCAGGGACTGGGTGAACTCAAAATAGACTATGAAAAGCTGTTAGAGAATACCAGGAGGGCGGAAGATGCTCTGGCAAAGAATAATCAGGTCAGTAAGGATCAAACTCAGGAGGTGAGTCTCCTGCAGCAAAAATTGGCCCAATACTGCCAATGCAGGCAGAAAGCACAGAGAGACAATGAGGCTCTCTGTGAAAAGAATGCCAGGCTCCATAGACAGATAGCCATGCAGGAACAACTCATAGAGACCAGTAAGGCCTTAATAGAGGAATAAAAGGGTCAGATTCTTGCATGTCAGCAGGAAGTAGGGGCTGAAAGCGATGAGGTCAGATGGGAGAGGGAAACCCCTGAGCATAACCTCAGGAACCCTGGCATCAGGGACGTTAATCCCTTCAATTCCATGGACTCTGCCACCCCCATGTCCACTGGCTCATATGAACCAAGGGCCACGGGGATGGTAGACTTCAACAATGGGAAATATGGGGCTAATAGGTCAGCGCCTCCCAGAAATGGATAGGCGGGCGTCTATGTACAGGTTCCCAAGTGCTAGGGCCATCTTCTCTGATCAGGGAGACTCCAGTGAGGGGAGAATCCGAGAACTGGAGCCTCAGAAATATCACATACCTAGGGATCAGTCAGTGAAATTTGGTGGGGAATTCCATGAGACTAGGCCCACTAAGAGCATATTAAAAACCTCTTCCCAGCTAGGACAGTGGGGGCAGAGGGGGTACTCAACCAATCCTGGGAGCAAGGAAGAGTCAGAAGACTCTTCTGAGCGCCACAGGTCCCTAGAGACTAGGCCCCCACATTCTGCCAGCCATTCCCAAGCTTGCAAAATCCGGGAGAGTCTAGAAGATCAGATCGCCACCTCTGGTAGCAGTGCCTCTGAGTCAGAGGATGAGTGGACCAGAGTGACCAGAACTAAAAAGGCTAACAAAGTTAAGGGAGCTTTACTTAAGGATCCCCTGAAGCAAACAAAAGCTATTAGGAGCGTCATCACGCCCTACCACAAAAAATGCCAAATATTCGGTTTGGGAGCACCTTGAATTGTTTGAGCAGATGATGGAGACTTTCCACCTGAAGGACAGCCAAAGCTGTATTCAGTATGTAAAGTGGACATTTTCACCTGAGTACTTCAGCTTCTTTGCGGGGCTGGAGGATCAGAACCATTCCAGAGGGTCCACCTATAGGGCGGCCATCCTGAAACATTTTTTTTTTCATAGGAACCCTCAAGAGGCCTGCAAGGCAGCCTACAACCTACAATGTGGGGAAGACCAGGCCCCACGAGAATTTGTCCAGAAATAGAAATGCGCCTTTGCGCAGACCCCAAGAAGGGTGCGCACTGACAGCAAGGAATTTGTGAACACCTTCTTTCATGCTCTCCCTAAATACATTATGACCCAGCTAGTGAGGGACTTTCATGCGAAAAGATCACTAGACTGGGTCATTGAACAAGCAACGTGCATCTATGAAGTGCAGAAGCCACTAGAAAGTAAAAATATTAGCAAAAGCCCCAAACCAACCAACACCCCTGCTGCTGCTAGGGTGGCGGAGGTGAAGGTTGCCCCCATTTTAAATCTGGAGATGGGGGGGGCCTAAAAACCTACCCGCGCAGAATCCGACCAACCCCAAACCCAGAAGGCCCTCGGGCCAATCCCAAACAGGGAATCGGGGAGGTGTAACCCCACAAATGTTACCCCTAATTTCCCTGACTACATCAGCCCACACTACAAGGGCAACAGACCAGTCCTGGGCTATGTGTGGACTCCCCCAGCCCAAGGGGGGGGGTCCAACCAGACAGCTGGAAACCCAGGAAACTTCCCTCCTCACTTTCCCCAGGAGGGCAGTAATCCCCCAAATTCCAGACCAAATTTCTTTTCCCGTTACCCGCCAAACTTCAACCCCCGAAACAACCCTTCTTTCTTTCCCCACGTTCCTGAGCCCAGACAGCCCAATCTGGGAGGGGAGGCCAAGGGTGGAGGGGTACCCAAACTATCCCAACCAGGGGTATTATGCAAGAAGGCATAGTTAGCCTTCCCGGGATCAACCCAGGGTAGACCAGAGGACCCCGTACTAGCCAGAGCGGGTGTCCCAACTGGAGAGCCAGGTCCAGAACATGGCACAGGATCTGGGTCGCATGCTGAGGGCTCAACAGAACCCTCAGATGAGCATGGTGGCTCAGAACTCCTCAAATCCAGGGTCTGGTGCTCCAGAACAATGACGGGGGAAGAACCCTGACAACCCACCAGTTCGCAGGGAGGAGGCACAAGGGGAAGGATGGTGTAAAGCCTTAGAGGAAGCTTCTAATCTCCTTGTTCAAACCCATCCTGGGGACTGCCTCCAAAAAGGGGGAGGGGGGCAGCCCAGAATCAGAACCAGGGGAGTCCAAAACTTCCCCCATATCTAGCTGTCACCTTTTTCTTACAGGTTCCCAAGATCCCAAACAGAATCCTGGCCAAATCACCCCTCTGTCAGTATCCGAAGCAAGGAAATTAACCCACCAATTGGCCAAACATGTGCATTATCTTTGCCCCCTTGAGGAAAAGGAGGGAAGATTTTATGCCCCGGTCCAAATACAGGGGCAATGTACAATTTTGGCACTGGTGGACACTGGATCCCAAGCCACCCTTCTGTCAAAAAGGGCCTTTGATCAGCTGAATTCAGGAAGGGGGGAGAAATACCAAATTCCTCTCACCCCTCTTCCTGGATATCTTCAGAACTTCAATGGGAAGGAAATTCCTGTCGAGGGGACTGCGGATTTAGACATTAAAATTGGGCGACACAAGGTGAAGCACCCAGTCATAATTGTGGCTCCAGGGGGCACACCATGTTTACTAGGGAATGACATCCTGCGTAGATTGTCTCCCCTCATAGATTGTGTAAACAAGGTCTTCTGGACTCAGACTAACCGACCAATAAAATTGAAACAGAGTGTCAACCATGTTAGTTTAAATGGCACATGCCACATGGTTGAACAAAAACCTGACCAAATTGAATTCCACTTCCAGAATAACCAAATCCCAGACATGACAGTAATTGCAGTAGGACAACAAACTGGTGATGGGGAGTCATCTCTACTTCTGAAAATCAACCTTCCTTCCAGTCTAAGGTGGCATTCCACACTGGAAAGAAACACTGAAATTCTATACAAATTCACAATCAGAAAATCCCATTCCTATAGTCCAAAATGATGAGAAATCAGCTCAAAGCTTGGCTGATATTCAGAAAATTGGAGAGCAGTTGTTCATCCCTATTCAGTTAAATGAAGGGAAGAACTCTGTTCTCGCCCGAGTGTGTGTGAACAACGGTAAGAGCTTCATCAGCGAGGCCATGTTCTGCAAACTCCCAAAAGATCCAGCCATTCCCACATTTAAACTGTTAGACAAATGGGAAATGGACCTGGAAACACCCAATTCCAAACATCTCCTGCCTAGCAGGTGTATGCTCAAAATTTCCATAGGCAACAAGAGCATAGACTATAATTGTTGGGTTGTGCGAGGTGTCCCTGCTGCATTTTATTTAGGCAGTGACATTCTGAATCGCTTTGCCATTAGTTTGGACCTAATAAACTTCAAAGCCTCGTCCCGATTAGCAGGTAATCCCATGGACCTTGATGACCCAGAGAAAGCATTTCGGTCAGCTCACCTGCTGTTGTTTATACAGTTGAAATTCAGATTGGAGAGGAAGTCACCATCCAAGAACAGACCCGACAATTCTCACTGGAAGTAAAAATTAAAAGAGGACAGAAACTGAAAAGTCCTGACGCCTATGTTCATCTCAATGCTCATTTCCAACAGCAAGGGTTGGGGGTAAACCCAACACCACTATTCAACATAGAACACAACACCATTACAATAGAGGTGGATAACAGCAACATAAAGAGTATCACTCTGGGCGCCGGCTCAATTATTGGAATGGCGGTTGATGACCGACATTTTTCCATAGATTTAGGTAATGAACTGCTAGGACCAATCCCCAAGGACCGTTTTGACAGTGATAGCGACGATGGCACAACACCAGACAGGATCTTCACCTGGCATGGGGGGTATTTCATGGTGTACTCTTCATGCCCTTATGGTAAGGACGATGTGACCTGTGACTTCAGGAGGGCTAAGGTGATCTTTCAAGTCCACAAGGACTGCCTTCCGCACCTGAAGCCATTAGTCCAAATCAGCACTTTAACCAGGGACTTCTCCACCCAGCTGGAGGAGGCCACTGAGAAAGCCAAACCAGAAGTCTTTAAAGGCTTCAGGCAGATGGTTGAAGAGAGAGTCAACCTAGCTGATGCCTGTGAGACTCTGAAGCAAAAGCAAAAATTGAAACAAGTTTTCTTAGATTTTCAAGGTCTCTTTGCGGTGGACTCATATGACTGCGGTCGTCGCACCGACATCCACACAACAACAATTCCCACGGACCCTAGCATGACTCCAGTGTTTGTGAAGCAATATTGCTTGCCTCTCGAATCAATGGAGTCCCTTACGGAAATAATTAAGAACCTTGAGACTCGTGGGATAATTCGTCCAGTCCACAGCACCGTCAATAATCCGGTGCTGGGGATTTTGAAACCAAACGGCCAGTGGAGACTCTGTGCTCACCTAAGGGAGGTCAACAAATGGGTCCACACTTCCTGATGGCCTCTTCCCTACATTGACTAAGGGCTGGCCCAGATCCAGGGGTCGAAGGTATTCACTGCCATCGACCTGAACAATGGGTACTGTACTGTACCTGTCAGTAGGGAGGACCAATACAAGCTGGCCTTTACCTTCGGTGGGCAGCAGTACACTTGGACCCGGACTCCCTTCGGATACATCAACTCCAGGAATTAATTTAACATCTTTCTACATAAGGCCATGCTCGATCTGTGTAAAAGGGGTAACTTGGTCTATGTAAACGATGTTCTAGTCAAAAGCTCAACTGTGGAGCAACACATAGCGGAGATCCGTTATGTTCTGACACAGTTGATGGCTACCGGAACAAAACTCTCTTTTCAAAAGGCACAGTGGTGCAGATCCCATGTCAATTTCTTGGGGCAGGAGATAACTCCTCAGGGTCTCTGTCCCCAGGAAAAGAAAGTAGAAGACCTCCAGAAAATAAAAGACCCCACAACTCTGCGGGAACTAAAGAGCCTCCTTGGACTAACTAATTACAGCAGAAAGTTCATTGAGGACTACACAGAGATCACAAGACCCCTGATACATCTTTTTTAAGGGGGTGGGGAGTCGAGTGGGGTGCAGAACAAGCTGAGGCAGTAAGACAACTCAAAAGAAGCCTCTCGCAAGCGCCTTGCCTAGCTTACCATGTCAAAAACAAGGAGTTCTTCTTGGAGGCAGGGTTCTCAAATAAATGCTTGACTGTAGTATTATATCAAAAGCATGACAAGGTCAATAAAGTAATCTCCAATGCGAGTAAAACTTTATCCTCTGTGGAGGAAAAATTCAACGATTGTGGGAAGGCACTCCTGGCAACGGTGTGGGCATTGAAGAATTACCACCCATTTATCCAGGGGCAACACATCATAGTGGAGACTCCACACCAACCTTTGCAATATCTTCAAAGTGACAGAATTCAGGCTGGAAATGTGAGTAATTCCCAAATTACTTCCTGGATTGTGTCAATGCAAGGCTTTCCTGTTGAGGTCAGATATAGCCAAAACAAGAAGAGTCCCCTCGGGCAAGGTCTGGCTGACTTGCATGATTGTGCCAGAGAAAACTGTCTTGAGGACCAAAGTCTTAAAATCAAGCACAACATGGAGGCCTACCTTAATTCCCCACACAAAGTCTATGAAGAAGACCAGTGTGAGGGAATGCCCACTGTCTATGTGGATGGGTGTTCCTACCATGTTGACAACAACGGGGAAAAGGAACTTGTGGCTGGCGTAGGGAATGCATGGGTGAATGATGCTGCAGAACCCTCCGCTGGGTGCAAAATTGGTCCCCGAAGTAGTCAAGTGGCAGAGTTGATGGCTGTGCATCAAGCCATCCTCACTGCTGTCCAACACCAACTCCACAAACTGGTCATAATCACTGATTCAGTTTATGTACAGAACGGGTTCGGGGAGCACCTGGTTAACTGGAAAACCAGGGGCATGCTTTCTGCTAATAAACCTTTGAAAAACTGAAAATGTATACAAAATATTGATGATCTAGTCACCTCGAATGGGATGACCATCTACTGGAAAAAGATCAAGGGTCATTCTAAAGTAGAGGGACCAGACAAAACTGGAAATTACCTAGCTGATCGGCTGGCCAAAACCAGAACCATCCAATGGGATCTACTTGAGATCGAGCCCCTGTTGGGGGAAATCCAGGACACTGCTATCACTAGGTCCCAGACAAATGCTCACAATGAACTCTCAACTGCACAATGGAGTATGGAGACCCCTGATGCTGATTTGATTACGGCTCAAAAAGGGGATCCAATAATTGATAAGTTTTATCAACACATTGAGGACCCTGAGAACTTTCCCCTTACGGATACCGATTACATTGGGAAAGAGGACCTCAGAGTGTTGATGAAATGTCCAAAAATGTTCTGAATCCAAGACTGTTTGTTGGTGAGGAGATCCATATCTGGCTATGACCAGTGGGTAGTCCCTACCTCATTCCGAAGTCTGATGCTAAATCACGCCCATGATGTGGCCACAGCCGGTCATCGGGGGTTTCATACGACATTAGAAATCTTGCGAGAGGTTGCATACTGGCCACATATGGGGCAGGACCTCCACCAATACTTGAAGGGGTGTCTTGTGTGTGCACAATTTCAGCCAACATCACTAACACACCGTGCTCCCTTCCAAAAGAGGGGGATGACACTGCCTTGGTCAGATTTACAAGTCGATTTTATCGAGCCCGTGATTCGCTCCTCTAGGGGGAACAAGTACATGTTGACCATAACATTCTTGTTCACTAAATGGGTGTAATGTCTCCCGGCCCCAAATTGCAAGGCAGAAACAGCAGCTTCCCTGATGATCAATCACATCTTCTCGTATTTTGGACTACCCCCAAAGGATTGCGTCAGACCGAGGTAGTCACTTCACTAGCGAAGTGATGACAAAGATGTGGGAGATACTTGGGGTCAAAAAGAAACTACACATTGCCTACCAGCCATACTCTAGTGGTAGGCCGGAGATTGACCCTGGGCCTTTTGGAAAAGGAAGGGGTCATTGAGCTCCAATACTGGACAGCATGTCAACCGGTGGGTATATTTTTAAAGCAAATGTTTGTATTTTGTAGGGGTGTGAGAACTAGCCCAGCATTGGAAACATTTGTTTCTGTCTATGGCCTCTAACTAATAAAAGACAGCAATATGAGAGCCAAGCTGTAGCAAACACTGTCAATATTTATTATGTTTTCTGCTCAAACCAAATTGAAAACTCTGGGAATTGTGATAATAGCATGTGCAAGTAATGTATTTCGCTAATAGAGACACATCAGTTGTGACCTGCGTTAATATCCTTGCTGTTCAGTGCTTGATATGAAGAGTCCTTTATAACGCGACTGTACACAAGTGTTTCTAGGCACAACAAGAAAAGGGAGGGAAACAGAGGGAGGACAAAGCGAACAAATCATGCAACTGTGGTAATGCAAAGTGCAGGTGGGACAGAGAAGGGGGAGTGACAGGTAGAGGGATGGGGATGTGCAATCAGGGCTGCATGCTCTGAGTAAGGGCAGCAAGAGCGGCACAGCTCTGGATAAGGGCATGGAGGCAGGG
This sequence comes from Ambystoma mexicanum, assembly GCF_040938575.1. Taxonomy (NCBI): domain Eukaryota; kingdom Metazoa; phylum Chordata; class Amphibia; order Caudata; family Ambystomatidae; genus Ambystoma; species Ambystoma mexicanum. The sequence goes on along the minus strand of NC_090928.1, from coordinate 981,795,015 downwards.
GACTGAAGAGTTACAGTTTCAGCCCCTAAGTGCGTGATATGCCCGGAGGCAGTGCAGGGATGGCTGGTTGTGGGGGAGCCTGGTACCCAGTGAGACTCTGAGGGTAGCTAGGCCACCAGTCAGCAACAGAAGACAGTAGGTCAGCAGGGGAGAGGGAGAGAGAAGGCAGAGGGCGAAAAGGAAGGTCTTAAACTGCTTGCAGAGTTTCAGGCTCAATTTTGAGAGGTGCAGGGAGGCACCTGCGGAGGAGAGAGATCTACCCCTGCCCCCTAACTCTCTGCCTGGAGAAGCGACTGACCCTCAGAGAGTTAGAGGTAGCTGAACAAAGGGATCGAGTAGGAAGGTATTTTGGAAGAGAGGGTTTGATGTAGTGCGGGCCCCCGGTCCCAGAAAGCCTTGTGAATGATGCAGAGGGTCTTGAACTTGATCCTTGCAGCCAAAGGGAGCCAGTGGAGAGAATTCAGGGCTTGAGAGATACAGTCGCTGGGCTTGAGGCCAAGGACACGTCTCGCAGTCCTGTTCTGGATTAGTTGTAGAGGGCGGAGAGTAGAGGAGGGCAGATTGAGAAAGGGGCTGTTGCAATAGTCAAGCCAAGAGATAACCAGGGCTCTGGAGACCGTGAGCTTCTGGGGGAAAAGTGAGAAAAGGAAGAATACCTCTGAGGAGGTACAGCTGATAGTGGGCCTTCTTGGCAAGTTCAGTTATGTGAGGAGAGAAGGAGAGAATGGAGTCGAAGATGACACCAAGGTTTTTTGCCTCACAGGAAGGCAGGGAAGAGAGCCCAAGAAGGGTGGCCAGAGTGAGTGAGGGAAAGTGGGAGCATGGGTCCAAATGAGAAGGAGCGCAGCCTTACTGGCATTGAGGCCAAGATCGTTGTAGGCGCACCAATCATGAATCACGGATAGACAGGAATGAGAGGAGAGGAGGCTGAGGGGAACCTGAAAGAGAGTGGAGTGTCATGGAGTTTTATCCGCATAACACTGAAAGTTAGAGAAGGTAGATATAAGGTGGGCAAAAGGGGCCAAGTAGACATTGAAGAGCCAGGGTGAGAGGTTAGAGCCCTAGGGAATACCAAATTTGGAGAGAGAGTTGGTGGAGAGAAAGGTCCCCAGCTGTACCTGGGAGGGTAGGCCAGGAGGAAGGAGGACAAGCACTCCAGGGCCTGATCCGTGATGCCCAGTTTCACACGGAGTCGATTGATCAGAATGGCATGATTGACTGTGTTGAAAGCAGAGGAAAGGTCAAAGAGGATTGGGACAGAAGGAAGGCTTGAATTGAGATTAGTGAGCAGATTTCACAGTTGTTCAGGAGATCAATTTCTGTGCCTCTGGCTGCTCTGAAGCCAGACTGATGGTCATGGAGACAACCAACAAATTCAATGTGGAAAGTAAGCTAGGATATGGCCAGCTTTTCCAGGAGTTTGCCCAGGAAAGGAATGATAGAGATCAGGCAATGGTTTGCCGGATAGGTAGAATCAGCAGAGGGCTTTCTTTTTTTTCAAATTTCAGTTTTTTTAGTTTTCAAAAGGTAGTAGTTTGATAATCATATACAAGCACTTTCCACCAACAAGACAGCGAAGGATTATTGCAAAAAACAGCAACCATGTATAGAACGTATAAAGTCTTTGCGGAACACACACATTTCCAATAACAATATAGAAACCAATTGCTTACACCCCGCCACCCCCCCAATTCTCATGACGCCGACTGACGGGCTAGAAGACACCAGATGTTACCTTAGAACCATTTTCATCTACACAACATGGGACACATGAGCACAAAATGTTCTGTGAAATCTACATAGCAGACAACATGAACCATCGCATAGATTATCTATGGGTATAGTAACGCTCTGCACACATTCTGTTTATGTGACATACTTAGCACGAAATTCAGACCATGCATTCTCAACTGTGGTGCGGTCCCCCTGCAGGGCCGCAGTCAGATTGTCCATTCTGTATATGTTCAGTGCGACCCCCAACCACTCTGTTTTTCTAGGGAGCTTGGGTCTCTTCCAAGCCATAATGAGACAGGCTCTCGCGGCCATGAGAAGGCCTTGTATCATTTTGGGTGCTTTCAAGGTCGTGTCGTCCGTTTCAACCAGGCCGAACAGAATCAGGAGTGGTTGTTTCTCCCATACATCTTCGTCCAATTCATTGATCCAGCTGAGAACTTCTGACCAATAAGCTTGGACCACCTCACATCCCCACCACATATGCCAATAGTCTGCTCGCTTCCCACAGCCCCTCCAGCATTGTGGGCTTACCCCTTGGTACATTTTGGCCAGACGTGTCGGATAATACTGCCATCTATACATCGACTTGACGGCATGCAATTTGTATTGGCAGGATATAGATGATTTTGCTGTTCGTCTACAAATTTGTAACCATAAGTTTTGTGAAATCTGCCTGCCCATATCTGATTCCCATCTGTTCTTGAGTGTGAGGGATGGTGTAATATCGACCTTGATCAGCGCCAAGTACATTGCACTAATTAAACCTCTAGAGGTCGTACAGGTGTTGAGAATTCTCTCAAACGGGGTGAGGTCTCTTTGTAGCTGATCTTTCCATATCGCCCTCGTCATCACCCCCTTGAGTCTAAGGTAGAGGAAAACTGAAAGCGAGCCTATGCCAAATGCCTCCTGAAGCTCCTGAATAGTAATGAAGGTGTCATTCCTCCAGAGTTGACCAGCCCTTTCCAGTCCCGCGTCATACCAGGTGTCATGGCTCCCTGGGTCCGGGATTGCATCCCAGATCCCTGGCGACCAGAGGTGTCCCAACGGAGAGGGCCAGGTTGTAACTCCCCCCATTTTCTTGCCTGGCTTCCATATTGCCCATATCGTTCCAATAATGGGGTGATTTTTAACACTATTGCGTAGCTGGGAACCCGGAACCCACAGCCATTCACCCAGAATGAAAGGGCGGAGATGGTAATTGTCCAAGGCTATCCATTGCAGCTCTGACTGCTGCCTGACATGCGGGACAAGCACACGCAGTTGGGCTGCCCTATAGTATGTTTCTAAGTCCGGGAGGCCCACCCCTGCATTGTCTTTTCGAAGCTGGAGCAAAGATCTGGGGACTCTTGGCTTTTGATTTTGCTACAGGAAGGTTAAGAGGGACTTTCTAGTATCCGTTAAGTATTCCTGGGGCATTTTGATGGGGAGCATTTGGAACAGATAAAGTATTTTGGGAAGAATCACCATTTTAATTGCGTTTAGACGGCCCAGCCAGGAGATGGTAACTCTGGACCACCTTCGGATGTCGTTTTGAAGGACAAGTGACAGAGGGGGGAAGTTAGCCTCATATAGGGAATCCAAGTCGTGTGTAACATTGATACCTAGATATCGGAATGTGGAGAAGCTGACTTATCACCTAGAGGGGCAAAGCGCTCTGACTCAGAGTCTCTATTTTTATCAATTGGGAGGAGGATTGACTGTCCAGTATTAATTTTCAGGCCGGCCAGTTCGCCATATTCCTCGATTATATCGATTGCAGCTGGGACAGAATTCAGGGGATCAGTAAGGTGTAGTAATATGTCGTCAGCGTAGAGGCCTAGTTTATACTCGCGATCACCCACTATGATTCCCTTAACCTTACCATCATTCCTTAACCTCTGCGCCAGTGGCTCAAGGGACAATACAAATAGTATTGCCGACAGTGGGAAGCCTTGTCTTGTTCCCCTTTCCAAGGGAAACTAGCGCAAATAGCCCCCGTTCACTGCTACTGACGTTGTGGGGGATGTATACAGTGCTTTGATGGTGCGGCGAAGCTTCGGCCCGAGCCCGTTCCAGACCAAAACCCTTTCTAAAAAGTCCCATGACACCCTATCAAAGGCCTTCTCGGCGTCCAGTGACAGAAGAGACGGATCCCCACCCATTCCCTGTGCTTCATGAATTAGGTGAAGTGTTTTCCCCATGGTATCCGCTCCCTGTCTCCCAATAACGAAGCCAACTTGATCTGAGTGTATTAGCCGAGGTAAGTGTGATTCAAGCCGGGCCGCAATGACTGTAGCATATACCTTAGCATCAATATTGAGAAGTGAGACGGAGCGATAGGAGCTACAATATTTGGGGTCCCTACCCTCCTTTGGAATGACAGCAAGCAGGGCCTGAGAGAAGGACGGGGGGCTTGGCCTGTATTGAAGATGTGATTGAACAAGGATGCAAGAAAGGGGGCAATGAGTGCGGAGAATGTCTTATAAAACCCAGGCGTGAAATCATCATCCCCAGGGGCCTTTCCCATCTTCAGGCGTTTTATGGTGTCCGAGACTTCCTCCTCTGTGACTGGTGTGTCTAAGGATTCGACTTCCACGGATGTGAGCGTGGGGATCTGCACTTCTCCGAGGTATGTGTCGATACTCTCGGGAGGAGGGGGAGGGTCACATGTATATAAGTCTTCATAAAAGAAAGCAAATGCTTCTTGTATGCCTTCGGGGATGTTGCTGTGGTGTCTCTGAGGGTGCCGTCAGTCCTCTCGATGAGATCGACCCACCTCTCTGCCTTCTGTGTACGGAGACGAGCCGCCAGGAGGGCGTCTGCTTTGTCGCCTTTTTCATTATATTTTTGTTTGAGGTATTGTAGGGTTTGAGCTGTCTTGCCCACGATAAGTATTTTCAGCTTCTCCCTGAGCTTCTTAGCTTCGGCAAGATGCTTGGGTCTCTCACATGGGGAGGACTGTGCTAACTATTGGGCTGTGGAGAGCTTCTCCCTAATGTTCTTTTCTATCAGTGCACATTCTCTTTTTTTTCGGGCCCCTTCCCTAATGAGCACCCCCCTCCAAGTGGCCTTGGCTGCTTCCTATACGGACGTCTTCCCAACCTCTCCCGTGTCATTTGTGGCAAAGAATTGATCAATCTCAGTTTCAAGAGTTTCTTTGAAAACCGAGTCTGCCCATAAGGAGTCATTACATCTCCAGTTAGTATTCCGAGGGGCGAGATCGTTCCAGCATACGTTGACCGTAACCATGTCGTGGTCCGACCATGCCGTGGGGTGTATATTTGCGGCGCAAAGTATTCGCAGGAGGCCGCGGAGAGGAAAATATAATCAATGCGTGTGAGTGTGTCATGAGGGAGGGAGTGAAGGTTGAAGCCCCTATCCGCTGGATGCAAATGGCGCCAGCTGTCAGTGAGGCCATATGGGTCCAGGGTTAATTTGATTTCAGCCTCATCTTGGGAGGTGGGTGGATCGTGTGCGTCGGACCTAGTCTGTCTATCCACAGAGCTGTCCATCCATGTATTACAGTCTCCACATAGCACTATGTATTCCTTGGTCATGCTAAAAACCTATTCGGTGATTTTGTGGAGGAACCTATTCTGCCCTTGGTTAGGTGCGTAGAGCGTGGCTAGGGTGACAATTGCACCTCGAATGTTTCCCACAACCACGAGCGCCCTTCCTTCCTTGTCTGACCAAGTCTCAAGGGTCGACATCCTAAGGCCCCTGCGAATTAAAATCCCCACTCCTGCTTTTTTTGAAATTCCAGAACTCCAGTAGGAAGGCCCCACTTCATGCGCTGGAATCACCCTCTCCTCCCCCCTTTGGTATCGTGTCTCCTGCAGAAAAAGGACATCTACGTTTTACCTCCTGAATTCTCTGGCCACCATGGATCGTTTCGTGGGGGAATTTAATCCCTTCACATTAAGTGTGCATATTCGTAGTGTGTCTTTAGAGAGTGTAGGCGCCATCTTGCGCGTCATGTGAGTACTTAAGCAACCATGTCATCTGCATCATGGTCCGTGTCGTGCTCGGTAATGCATTGCATGGCTCATTACTCATGCGTCTAGTCTCCGCGAGTCCTGAAGAGGCCAAGGAGAGACCCTTACAATTCGCGCCCTGACCCTTCATGGTCTCACTTTGTGTACTTCCGCCGCCCATGTCCGTCTTCTCATGGATCGTGTGTCTTCTTCCCAGCTCACCCTTTCCTCCCTCCCCTCCCCCCCAACATTCAGCGTCCGACCTGTCCAGGTTGACATCACCCGGTCGGCCTCAGACCACCAATGGAAACCACGAAACAAGCGGTCCTATCCTAACGTAAACATATTTAACATTGAGCCCCCAACCGTGCAATCTAAACACCGCAAAAGCAACATACAAGTGCCAATTCTGACCCCCTTCTTAGGCATCGTTCCAGTGTCCATTTTACCCCACATTTCCACCCAGGCACCCTAAACATGCAGGCCCCCGTTTGTCAAACGCGTAACAGAAATTAAACAGTCAGATCTAAAGTCTGACCCTGGGGTCGGGTGCACCGCTGGCGCATGCTGCACGTGAGCTCCCCGCACCAACATACCGAAAAGCCTCCGCTTTTTCGCGGGCAGCGTCCGAGCGCTCAGCTTCAACCATACCAATCACCCCATTGTACCTTTGCCACGTGCTGCTTAACGTGACAGCCTGGAATCCGGGTCAGTGTTCCATGTCTTGTGAATTGTTCGTTCTCCGGAATTTTCTGGATCCCTGAATCCTCTTGCACCGCGGGCCCTTAATACGCCCCTCACCCTCACCTCCTTTCGATTCAGCAAGGGAGGGCTCTTTTCCCTGGGGATCCAACAGGTCTGCTACACAGTCCGCAATGTCCTTTTCCGAAACTAATTTCGTTGTCGAGGCCTCCCAGTCAAAGGTGAGTGAGAACGGATAACCCCACCGGTACCTGATACCTTTGTCCTTCAGCATCCGTGTAATTGGGGAGCATTTCTTCCTCATTGCCAATGTGAGCAATGATAGATCTTGGTAGATGGAGATGTTCGCTTCGCCCAGTGAAATCTGTGGTGCGTGTCTGGCCTTTTCTAGGATCCTAGCTCTGTCCGCGTAATTGTGAAAACGAGCCAGTATTGATCTCCGGCCTCCTGGTCTGCCTCCAGCCCTATGGATGCGGTCAATTTTCGGTTCATCCACTAATTCATCCCTAAATAAGAGCTTAAGAATGTTGTGTAGGGTCTGTTTTAGGTCAAGATCGGTTTCGCCTTCCTTTTCGGGCACGCCGGACACACAAATGTTGTTACGGCGCTCCCTATTTTCGAGATCATCAATCTTTAGGCATATTTGTTCTTCCCTGTGTTCTATTTCTGCGATGCGATGATCCATTTGAGCCTCCAACGTGTTCAGAGAGGTTTGGTTGTGCTCGACTTGTTCCAGCCTGTCGTCCATTTTGTCCATTCTTTGTGTGATTTTGTCAATTTTGCTGCCTACATCTGCTCTCATGCTTCTCATCTCGAAAAAAGCAGGTCAGCAACATCTGCCTTAGTGGCAGCGGCGTCAGATCCTACAGTCGACATCTTGGACTCGGCGGGTGGCCTCAGGGAATCGTGGGTTGGTGTAAACCCATATTTCGCCAATTTGCCCTTATGGTCCATGGGAGGTGGGACCCCAATGGTGAGGTGCGTGGGTCACAGCCATACACAGAGAGCCCCTCCAGAATGGTCTATTGAGAGGTATACGCTTGTGAATGCAGACTTCGTCCTCCAGTGGCTAAGCGTGATGGGGGGATGATATTAAAAGCTCCGAAAACAGCTAGCCCCTCTTATGTAACAAATTGCCCTTCAGATCGTCTTGCTTTATCCAACTGGGGAGCTCTCCATGGTGTAGGACAGCACGAGTCTCCGGGGCAGTACCCAAGAAAGAGAGATTTCAGTTTGAGCAGGTTCAGGAGTATGCGTGGGTTCCGAGGAGGGCACACGCCCTGACTGTCAGGGGCCCAACCCTCTCTCGTGACCTGTTCAAAATCTTCTAGCGCCCTTGATAGGACCCGAGGCGCATCGGCTTGCTTATTCTCTCCGGGGTCCAGGTGCCCTGCGCAGCCCCCCAGCCAAGTTGCAACTCGGGAGAGGGACCGCCACCGTCCTTGTTCTTAGTGCAGGAGGAGAGTCCACTCGTGAAGGGCCGGGACAGATTCGAGCGGATGGAGCTGGTCGTCTCCCTCTAGTGTGACCTGGGTGCACACTCTTACATGAAGCGACAGCGGTGAACGCGTAAACTGGGCCCGCTCCTCGGCAGTCCTCCCACGGGCGCACCCGGTGCCAAGTCGGGCTCCCTCCGGGTCCCCGGCACACGGGGGTAAGAGGGTGCTTACCCGTGCGCCTGTACTTGCCAGTGGGCCCAGGGAGCGGTGTGCGTTGCTGAATTCTCCCTGGTTCCGCGCATATCACGGCTCTGCAGACTCTGGAGGGCGCGGCAGGATCTCGCAGGCCTGCCCTTCCTTCGCGCGCCCAATCTTGCAAAGGGGGTTTCTCCATGTTTCAGTCCGGGTTTTCTCCCAGTATGTCCTGAACACTTCCAACGCCTATTTCCGTCGAAGTTGTGGCCCGGGGGGGTCTCGTGGTGGGGGCTCAATCCACTTTTCGGGACCCTTGCGCGGAGCCTACACAGAAAGTATTCCCATCCGTGCGCCCCCTGGTGGCCGATCGTCCGCAGAGGGCTTCTTAAGGAGGGGTGCACAAGGGAGTGCTTGAGGAGAGAGAAGGAAAAGTTCCAGTGGCAAAGGAGTGATTGCAGAATTCAACCAAGGCTGGAGTGAGGGTGTCAATGTCGTCCTTGATGGTTCTGGAAGAGCAGGGGAGCACCTGTTTGGATAACACTTTAATAGATGAGACTTGTCTAGAAACCTTGTCAGGTGTAGTCGGAGAGAAGGAGAAGAAGGGAGTAGGAGAGGAAGAGGTGGGCAGAGGAGGCCGCAGGAGGCCGCGAGAGGTAGAGGGAGAGTAAGAGGAGAGGGAGAACAGGATGTCTTGAGTTTTAGTGGTGAAGTAAGAAGCATTTCAGGGTGGCGAGGTCAGAGTCATACCAAGAGTTGCACTTGGAGGTAGGCTTCAGACGGATTCTCATGTCGGGGACAAGGACATGCAGAGTGTTGGAGATAGAAAGATGCAGGTTAGAGAGGGCTGTGTCAGGGTGTCAGTCAGCCGCAGGAGTAGGGGGAGCAGAGAAAGTCACGGCAAAGGCATCCACTGACACATGCTTCATAGGCCGAATGCCCGAGAAGGTAGTTGGCAGTGCTGGGGTGGGCTTAGCCTGGGGGACAGAGAGCGTCAGGTGAGAGGAGAGCAGAAAGTGAATGGTCCATTAGAGAGCAGTGGTGAGAGGGGGATGCCTGAGATGAGAACATCCAAGGTATGCCCTGCAGAGGTTGTCAGACCAAAGGGTGTAATGGCACGAGATAGTGTTGTTGAGGTTGCCCCAAGTAGGGATTCGAAGCATCCAGGTGGATTTTGAGGCCTCTGAGGATAAGTTGAGAGGTAGAGGCAAGGAGAGAAGAGGCAAGGTCAGCCAACTGTGAGAGAAAGAGGGAGACTTGGCCAGGTGGCCTGTAGATGGAGGCCACAGTCAGAGAGAGGCCAGGAGAGATAGAGAGCCTGCAGACCAGGCATCCAAAGGAGGAGTAGGCCTGCATAGGAATGACAGAAGCAGGGGCCCACTCCAGAAAGATCAGAGCTACTCAACCTCTGGGACGATTGGTTCTGGATTCAGAGACGATCTTGTAGCCATCAGTGAGGAGAGTGTCATAGCTCGTGACATAACTGACCATGAACATGTCTCTGTGAGAGCGAGGACACGCAGGTCCAATTCTTCAAGGATGTGGCAGATGTCAGAGGAGTGTTTGACAGCAGAGCGAGAGCTGAGAGTAGCGACGTGGAGCAGGTTGCCACATTTGAAAGACTTCTGTGGGGTGGTACATGCTTGAGGTACTCCCTGCGGAAATGGTAGAGGGGCCTGAGAGTGGACAGAGGTGGTAGAGGGAGGTGGCAAGGTAGCCAGTGAGGAGGAGGAGGGTTCCAGAGAAGCGGCAGAAGAAGGTGGTGTTGGTGGTGGAGCCAGGGAGGTGCTGGTAGGAGTAGCAGGAGTAGAGAGGAAGTTGATAAGACACAGGAGACACTTATCGAAAAGGAAGAGATTGGGCTGAGGGCCCTGGACCAAGACAGTGCCATTCAGATAGACATTGAGGAATGGAAGGGGGCCAAGAGGACCTCCCACCGAGTGCCACCATTAATGGGAGAGGAGGAAAAAGGAGAGAGAACAGAGACTATATGAGGGGTAAGTAGGTGTGGAGCAGAAACGACAATGAGGATGTCTCTAAGTGTCTGTCTGGAGGAAGCGCTGATGTAGGTATCAGCGATAGGAAGGACTGGGTTGGAGGCCACGATATCCGTCTTGTACTTTTTCCTTCCAGACGTAGTGAGAGGGATAGGATAGGAGATAGAGTAGCAGTTAGAATAGATGGGAGAAATTGGGAGCACCATAGAGGGATTGAGAAGAGAGGAGAGGATCACAGCCCAGTGCTCTTATGTTGGATGCACAGAAGCAGGGGGAGGGGAGGGTCAGACAGTAGGGGACACAACAAGAAGAAGCAAGGCAGGTGGCACACTACAGGGGAACAAGTGACCAGCAGTACCCACACCTACGTTCACATTTCCCAGTGAGCACAAGTACAGCACAGAAATGGGGACGTGCAGATGTAAAGCACCTAAGTTTGAGTTTCCCAGTGAGCACAATGCTGCACAAGATGCACAAATGTAAAGCACCTAAGTTAGAGTTTCCCAGTGAGCACAATGCAGCACAGAGATGGGGGTGCGCCAATGTAAAGCACCACATTCTAATATCGCAGTGAGCACAAATACTGCACAGGCATGGACCACAATACAGAGTGATGATTACTTACCCATGGGAGCGGGGAGCCACTGCAACAAGAGGCAATCGGATAATTGCAGGTGGCGCGGTCCGGGCCAGACAGGGTGGGTTGCTTGCCTTAGGGCAAGGCCGTTGAGAAGGGAGCCAGCATTCGCTTGCCGTATTCCGGGCCAATGGGGCTAAAAGCTGCCTGTCAGGCTGCTTCAAAGAAGCAAGTGGAAGCCTCAGTCGTAGCCAAAGAACCCGGCAGCCATGTTGGGAGGCCCAGGTTTGCAGCAACTGTGGTCCTCGTGGTCCCAAGAGGACTTCCAGGCAGGTGGTGTCTGCTTCAGGTAAAGGGAGAAATGTGGTGAAAACGTATTTAAAACAACATTTCCACAGATGGTGCACCAGGCATAAAATTAACAATCCGCAGCAGGATGCTCATGAGTGTTTGGAAATATCCTACACACATAAATGGCTAAATGAAATATGCTGCAGGTTGAGCCCTAAACGTCTTGTAAAAACGCTGCACCTAAAACAGCTGTTAACACAGCTAAGGGTTGGGAAAGGGTGGAACAATGTGTGTCTTAAACGTGGGCTATACAAGTGGCGGATAAACTCCTCTTGAAAATGAAGCTGTTTAGATGGGGTTGGACGATGTGTGTTAGAAGCATAATTGAAAAAACGGTTTGCAAATGGGGGGGATAAAGTGCATCTAAGCCTGTACAGCAGAGCAATGTGCCTGGTTCCCCGTAAACTGATGTATGAAGATTGTGAATGTAGGTAATGTACATGTATTTGTTTATTTGCAGGAAATAAAAAATGTACACCTGTTGCAATGCCGACAATTTAATGTGAAACTTGCCAGTGGATGTGTATAGCAATTACTGTTGGCTTTACTTAAAGAGCAGCTAGGCAGTATATCCCTAAGGATGTTGAGTTATCTGGAATCACTACCACAAGTATACAGCTGTGAATGTACACCTGTTGCAATGGTGGCAATTTAATGTGAAACTTGCCAGTGGATGTGTACAGTAATTACTGTTGGCTTTACTTAAAGAGCAGCTAGGCAGTATATCCCTAAGGATGTTGTGTTATCTGGAAACACTGCCACAAGTATATAGCTGTGAATGTAACAATGTTCTTTGGATTGCGTACATATGCTCCAACAAATGGGCAAAGGACCCCTACTGGAAAAATGGATACAATGGGGGTTTTGACGATGTATGGCTCCCTGTGGGACCTTTGAGATTGAAAGTCGACATGCAGCAGCATTTCCTATGCACTAAAGGACATTGGCTGATGGGAAACAATTTTGTGACAGCCACTGCTATCCTGTGAATGCTTGCTTTTTGGCGCGGTGAAAGGGAGTGTATCAAGTAATTGCGTATACTACAGAACTTGCAGACCGAAGGATAACTGTACAGCATCTGATAACCCAAAATATTCAGTGTAAATAAAATATGAACACCTAATCTGATGGTATAGACAATTATTAGGGAAACCAATTGTCTTAAGCGCTGAGGTGAAGGAGTGATAGAAAATTACTAGATTTAGCCGATGCGTGTTGTGCAGAGATGTCTTTATGGGAGGGAAAAAGGGGCACTTGCCCCGGGCCGCCACCTTGGAGGGTGCCCCAAGAAGGAGTCTTATTTAAAAAATAAGCCAGCTTCCCTAAGTCAACAAAACTAAGTATCACACATCAGGATTTTCTATGGTGTGCTGCTAAGGCTATACCTATTTTCTGTCTGTTGTTGACAAGTACATTTTGTTCTGATCTTTTATCCTGTAATGCTATGTTCACTGTGGTATACATAGTTTGCGTGGCACAACACCTGTAGCATTCTCACCTTTCTGTGGGGATTATATTGATCATGTGCAATAGCCAAAGTTGAAATACATATTGATACATTTGAGTGTCCCGATGGTTCAGCGGATAGCTCAGTGTGTTAAGCACTCATTGTAGAGATATGCGTTCACATGTAAGATTACAATACCAAATTTCAGCAAGGCCAACTCAGCGTTTCCAACCTATGAAGTTGTTAAGCCTGTAAGTATATGTACTTTGTTCTATAGCACTCCAGGTGTTATCATCACCAATGTACCTGCACTAGATAGCGCTTGCTATAGAAACTAACATAGCATCACTATGGTGATGGTCTAGAAATTGGTTTGTTTAGAAGAGGAGTTGTAAAACCTAAGCAGGCACCTCCAATGATGACAAAGTGTTAGAGGTGTTTATGTATCCAAATTCCAGACTGTGGAACCAAAGCGCTCATGCTTGTATCCTGGCTTTGCCAGCAGATGATACAGTGATCTTGGACAAATATTATATCACTGAAAATACTGTACTGCCTTCCATGAAAAGGTTTTCTTCTCACATACTGGTGGCATTGTTTGGCCAATTACCTGATTTTTCCTATCATGTAGGCCATTTGAGTGAAAGGAGTTCTAGACAGAAGAGAGCAGACCAGATATTGCAGGCTTCTTACCAGCATATTTTAACGTCTGCTTATGTGACAACAAAACGGTTTGCTTTTTTGTACAATTCAAAGTTTTTTCTGCACGTTTTTAAATACCATTTCACAAGCCTGTGTTTGGGGTGTATTTAAAGCTTTACAATACAAAAGGGAAATCTATCTGAAATCGTTTAAGATCACATCCATTAGTATGCTGGTATTTATATACTTTCCTTGATGATGGAGACAATGAAGCTAGAATCATTCCCATTTTGCATAATATGTTTCAATAATGTTTTGTTTTTTAAAATGTTTATATTGGGTTATCAGATTTTCATATTTTCCAAGTCAGTTCGGTAAAATAGGATTATCTTAGTTCAAGGTAAAAACTAGAAAATAAATTGGTAAAGAGCAGAAATTGTGCTGAATCCCATCTTCACCTCTTAATCAATGTATGGTCCTGGCTATCTCATTTAATCTTGTATTTCCTCACCTGTCAAAATTGCAAGTCCCTAAACCTTTCAAAATTATCAGCCCTTCAGAGTGATTTCGTTCTCAGGGCATGATGTTTAAAAATACCCATTCATGGTTTCACTTGCAATATATAGTGTTGCTTCCTATATAATGATAGTGTGCATTGATATATTAGACACCACAGCCACCTGTTTCTTTGCTCTCAAATGGCAACACTGCTTGAAAACCATGTCCCACTTCTAATCTCAGTCTGTCTGGATACAGACACCTTCCTGGTATCTTCAAATCGTCAACCACTCTCTATGCTTCCCATTGGTCGTATGTATCCATGCTGAGCACTTTTGCTGTCTCAGAGGCAGCTAATCTGAATCGTTTGACTATTCTGTATTCTGTGTACCTTTGTCATAAAATCTGTGTCCTGCAATTATACTATGTCCAGTATACCTTCCACGTGGCTGCTATTGATGAAATGTTTGCTGTACCTATGTTTGAACACAAGTACCCTCGCGTAGACTGCTAATGTTGCCCTTGAAATGCTACTTGTTAATCACTCTGATTACAACAAGAATGAAGAGGGTAAGGTTTCTGAAAGGGAGTTTACCAGGCTTATTTTGATCTCTGCGAGGCAGCACATGGAGCTATGGGTTGTTATCGTGAAACAGGGTGCAGCGCACTAGATATTCTATATCCCTTAATTCCTTTGGTCTGTTGGAGGGGGGGCCCCAGAGGTGCCCGTGCCCCGGCCCCCCAAAGTGCTTAAGATGGCCCTGGTGTTGTGGTGTTCAAAAGGACCCTCACTGGCGTGATCAAAGAGCATGAATTTAATGTATTCTTATGATCCTCTGCGTTTCTTCTAGCTATGCCAAAGGTTGTTTCCAACTGTATGTGCATTAATAGCAATATTGTTAGCAGTCTGTAATGCAGACTTTCGCAGTAATGAAGAACCACTACACGAAGTGAATAAATGCAAGCAAACATGCAATCGACAATTACAACAAATGTAGCACGATTTGCAACTATGATATGGCTAGACTACATACTAAACATACATGCTATCAACAAATATTAGGAATGTTGTCTAAATTTAAACAAAACTTGCCATGAATAGCCTACTTACATGATAAATGCCTTATAATGAAGATAAGCTCATGAAAGGGATTATTTGTTGTGCAAACTGGCCAGGTCCCAATGTAATATATCCACTTATAATCAGAATTGCACTTTATCTCCAGACAAAACGTTAAACTATGGGACACAAGCACCAGCACTGTGTGATGCACTACTCAAAAGCTATTATTGAGCCTTAGTAAATGAAGAAAACACATCATCCCTTTAGACCGGTGATCAGAGCATACACCTTTAAACCAAGATAACTTCCCAATATCTGCAACACATTGATCTATTAGACCGGTCAGAGTCAGGCACTTCTGCAAATAGTAACATTAATATTGGATGCCATTTGACTAATCCGAATTTTTACGTAGCACTTTAAATTTAGCAAACTTTGTTACTATGATATGTCTAAACTACGCACTATACTGATTTAGGCATTTATTAGGCATTCTGTCTAAATTGAAGCACAATTTGCCATGACCTTTCTATACACATGGAAAATACCTTTTAATCCAAACAAGCTCATGTTAAACCCATGTTTGTGTTACTAAATGGCAAGGCCAGGCACTAATGTAATACAGGCACTTGAAATCATAATTGCACTCAGTTTCCATACACTACGTTAACACTATGGGATACACAAGCACCATCATTCATGAATGTGATTCTCGATTCATAAATTATCATTGAGCCTTAAAAATACAAGCAAACACCTCAGCCTTCTTAGACTGGTGACTTGAGCATAAACATTTAAATGAAGGCAACATCTTAATTACAATTGACGTGTTACACATGAGACCCGGGCAATTTTGCAACTTCTAACAATACTAGCACATGTCTTCTGACTAACCCGTATTTCTATTCAGCACGTTAAATTCTCTGTGCTGGGATACACATATTTCCAACACAACGGGCTTACCACTGTATTCACTGAGGGTCACCGAACGCTGCCGGGTGCACCACACAGGGCACCCTGATTTTTCTATTAAGAGGTAAGCGTGGACACCTTTCATTCCATGACTGCTTCATTCCTTAACTGACTCAAGATTCCCCATTTCAAACCGCACCTTTCAACCCTCGCTTTTACAAATACTAAAAACGTGCTACAGTCATTGGAAAACGAATACATCCTGAACACCACTTTAAATTTGTATTCTGCAAAATGCTTAGTTAGGTGAGTTACTCACTTCTCAACTATGAGCACCCACCTTGGGCTATATTACACGCAGTGTCTCACCAAACACCTTTCTTTCTCTTACAGCAGTAAACAGGTTATGCCACAAACTAACGTCCAAACGGAGCTAATTTAGGACAGCTCAAACATACCCAACGCTTTAACAAGCTACCAATTAGGGGAGCGTGTTAAACCACTAAGCACTATACCAGCCACACCGAATTTAAGGATGCATGCTAATAAGGATTATATATATTGCTTCAAGGTGGTGAGGAGTTTTAGTGTCGGGACAGCCGGTCCCCTGCGCACCTCCTGTTGGTGTTTGCAGTTTTGCCTGCAGCCTGCAACATGGCTTGTCTGGGCACCAACTCTTTTGTTCCCGGGTGATTTTATGCTTGGCGGGGTGCCAAACCCTTGTTAGATGTGGGTGCTGGCTGGATTTGATAGTCAATTTTGCACGTTTTTGCCGATTGTGACAGTCTAGTAATAGTCGGCTTTTTGTTCACCACTTTTGGCACCCAATGCCAATTGGCTATGTTGTATTTAAACACCAATAAATTACCATGCTTATGATCCAATGACTGGACTATTACTAGACTGTCACAATCGGCAAAAACGTGCAAAATTGGACTATCAAATCCAACCAGCGCCCACATCTAACAAGGGTTTGTCACCCCACCAAGCATTATATATATATTGGGCCTCATTACAACCCAGGCGTTAAGGGTTTAACGGCGCCGACTTAACGCCTGATTACCATTTTAACGCCTGCTTTTAGCAGGCATTAAAATGCAAGGCGCTAACCCGCCTTGGTGCTAATTACGGCACCGTAATTTACGGTGCCGTAATTAGCGCCTTCCCCACTCCCATTATGCCCTATGGGGCAAAAATGGGAATGGGAATGGGGAAGGGTAAATGGGGAATGGGGATTTACCGCCCCACTCACCTTGGAATGGGGCGGTAAATCCGCCATCCACCATGGTGTAAACAGAGTTTACACCATGGTGGTAAAGTAGGGAATTTACCGCCTGGGTTGTAATGAGGCCCATTGTTTTAGCGACCGCCAGTCTACCACCACCAAATTAGAACACCATTTTTAATCTGGAGCACACTATACACTCTGTTTACAGGCACAACACTGATTATCTAACATTTAGACGTAATAGGTCAGACTGCAAGCTAGGACCATCTTTGAACCAATTGACAATCTTAATGGAGACCTATTTATCAAAATGTCTCACACACACCATGACCGACCCAAAAGGCCACCATGAATCGGATAGGCACTTATTTTATGATTTAGCCAGAAGGGCACTGGTTATTCAGAGGCCTTATGTGTGTTCTTCACCAATGAGATCATTAGACATGTCTGAACAATTATGTATACCACTGCAATCTTACTAACTCCATTTTGTTTTTCTCAATTTTTCTTCCCTTCCTTCCCCCTTTATGATTTTTTTTTCTTTACTCAAATGACTTTCCTTTACATTTTATTGTCATATACTGTACCTTGATACGATCACTATTGCTTGTAACTTGCAATGAACTGCGCATTTACTAATGCTGTAAATGTTATGCCTTGAAAAGGACCTTATGGTCGAAACACATGTTGGCTTAGTCATGACGCTCCATGTTTCTTTGGAGCACTGGAAAATTGTAATGTCACTTGAATATGACATTCTGAAAAAGAAGATTGGGCTCAGCGCAGTATGAATGGTGTTCACACAAACCTTGCACAAATCTGATGGTGTGAATGTTAATAAAAATCTGTTTATAAAACCAGTTGTGTCTTTATGCCCAGCGGTTATGGGGTGAACATGTCCTGCATAAAGCTGTCTAAAATATGTTATGGTGAAGAGGGTGTTGGTACTTATGAAGGGGTTGAAAGGTTGTATTGTAAAGTGAGAAACGATGGTGAGAATGTGTCAATGAGAGCTGTGAAGGCGTGGCTTTCGGATCACAAGGCCTATGCACTGCAGAAGCCGACCCAAAAACATTTTAAATGACGAATGACTGTGATTTCTGATATCGATCAACAATGGCAATCGGATATGGATTTGAGCCAGTTCTAGGGAGAGAATGATGGCTTCCGCTATATTCTAGCTGTAATCGATGTCCTTTCTAAATATGCCTCTTTTGATGCTTTAAAAGACAAGCAGGGTCCAAGTGTAGCAATGGCTATTAAACACATATTTAACAAAGGATGAGTTCCCCCTAAACTGCAGACAGATGCTGGTACAGAGTTTCTAAATAAACATCTACAGACCCCTCTAAAACAACACACGTTGCACCATTTTATAACACTCTGAAGTTAAAACTTCTATTGTAGAATGTTTATATGAACTTTTAAAACCTGGATCTGACGTTTCTTCATAGCTAAAAACACCCATAGATATGTGGACACGTTACCCAAATTTAGAAATGTGTGCAACACACATTATTTATCTATAATCCCATAGCTGTAACACCCCAGAATTCTTTGGAGGTCTGTAAAAACCTGTATGCCAAAATACTTTTTGAAAAGGAGATGTGAAAGCCCCTTGGAAAGGGGGATCACGTGCAGATCTTGAAACACAAGGCCGTCTTTACAAAGGGGTATGAGCGGAACAACAGCAATGAGATCTTGATCATAGACGTAGTGACTTTTTCCGGTAACATCTTTATATACACAGACTAATCGATTACCTGGGAGAAACTGTATGAGGTGTTTTCTGTGTGGAAGAAATTCAGAAAATCAGAAAAGCCCCACATAGAATCTATAGAATTGAAAAAGGCATACCAAGTAAAGGATGATTTATTTATTTTATTGATTTATATACAGGAGGAACTGCTCTTTTAATCACAAAGAACGTACAATAGATAAGAAATTAGATTTAACAGGAAGCAGTGAGCTTCTTACAATGGGGTGAGTTTGAGGGACATTCTGTTCAGGTTGTGGAGGGGAGTAAATGGAACAGTCACTGGGGACAATCAATAAGTGACATATGTAGATTAAGGACAACCAACATTGGATATTTTAAGTGCAGGTATGTGTTATGGCCAGCTGTGCTCGGAACATGACCATGATGAGTGAAGTGCCAGAATGGAGGCAGAGGAAGTGAGAGACAGAGGCAGGTTAGAGGCGAGGGAAAAATGTTAGTTAGCAGGCAGATGAGAGGTACGTAAAGAGGGTTACTCCGAGGTGACGAGGCATGCTTTTAGTTTGGTGAGGACTATTTCTCAGATGTCCCGGGGAAGAGAAGTCCATGCAAGTGGAGCACGAAAATAGAAAGGGACGAAGCACAAGGAAGGCACGGGGCCACAAGGGTAGTTGAGGAGGCAGAGCAGATATTACGAGAAGGCTTATAGAGTTGCATAGAGGAGGATAAATAATGAAGTGTATTACTGTGGATAGATTTGTGAAGCAGGAGAAGACATATCAATCTGGCCCTGTTTTGCATCACCAGCCATACAGTCTGGTGACGGTACGAGGAAGTAGGTGTGTGGTGAGGGAGTTCAAAGAAAGTCCTGGTAGCAAAGTTAATTATCCTGTCAAGAGGAAAGAAATAAAAACCTAGTAAAATGGCTGGGGTGGCCTGTGAAATTCAACAGTTGGGTGGACACTGGTTCCCTAAAGGCCACAGGTGTATAGCTGAAACATTATGGAGTCTACACCATTTTACATTATGCTCTCCATAAACCCCACCGGATATATCTTCCCAGAGAACAAAATATCCAACTTCACCATGAAGCTGGACAAAGGCACACATTTGGAAGGACAGTGGACTGTGGTGCTCACAGAAATTCAGTATTTCCAAATCGTAGGTTACCTTTAGACAGTGGGGATGCCACATTTATCATAAAGCGAATGAACCCTCCGAGGCTCTCACCGGGGTGGTTCACCGAGGGGCGCTACCTAGTTATGCTTTTGTTGATGATTGACAGGGTCCTGTATATCAACTATGTCAGAGTATGTTGATACAGTGTTGTTTCTAGACTCTCAACAGCGGACAGTTTTTCTTCAGGGACTGGACGCGTCTGTCAGGTTTTCAACAATGGGGAGACTGCGTGACATATTTAGAACCGTGCAACACGCTGGAAGTGAAGAACCGTAGGACATTACCCGAGCTCACACTAACTGGGTTTTTACAGCTTACTGCTTTACAGCAATATAGTGGAGTATCAAAGGCTGGGGGATAGCTAAGCACCATTACTTAGAACCATGGAGATTAAAAGAAACCTCAATATTCATAACATTCAATACAGAAAACCATATTATGTCCCTGTGTATAAAAAAACATTTCAACACCATCAACAAACAGACGAGACTGTTAAGGACAGTTTGTATAATTTGAATACGGAAAAATCTGGCTGCGGCTGCACTTCAGCTTCTCCGGCTGAAAGACTAATAAAACTGTGGGAGCCCTATAATGTATGGTGTTGCTGTTTGTGGTAACTTTAGACGTATCCTCAGACGTGCAATGCCCTTCCAATGATGCGGCTTCGAATTAGCTAAACCGCTCATAAAAGCAGCAGCCACCAATATTGCAAAAAACTTCATGGGGAGGGTGACAAATAGAGAAATGAGGGACATGGCGGATCAGGCTTGATTTATAAACCTTATATGAATGTTAAGAGGAAGAGGTCAACATCCCATCTACGTGGACCACCGAAACCTGTTAAGAAAATACGCTTGAGGGCCCAGTGCAGACATCAGACTAAGAAGAAGCAGCATGATAGCCCTAAAAGACACAAGTGCAGCAATATCTTATAAAGAACAATGCCCTTCTTACACAGGTCCTCCGGGGAGCATGTGAAATCAGAGCTTGATCTCATTCAGTGTACCGCTAACCCAAACTAGCATCGAGAACAGATTTTTCATGGAGGTGTCACCTCTGGTGGCGCTATCGCTGCTAGCCCCCATATAATTCTTTGTATCAGGATCGACCGACACATCGCTGCATCAAACTTGTAAAATAACAAATGCTGATGGCACCAACATCCCAGCTGGTGCACGAGTGGCTAAGGTTGCATACACCATAGCCACAATCTTCAACCAGATGAATGTAACTCTGGCCGATCAAATGATAAAACAGAGTGATAATATGTATGCATACTGGGCCTATATAGAGAGCATATAAAATTATGGCCCAATGCCTTGGAAAACCAGCTCTCGGCTGGTCTCTTTTACCGAGACACTGCAGGGCAGTTCAACACCACTGTTTTGGATGGTGAAAACACAGGCTTTGTGAAGACAGCCTGCTACCCCAGCCACAGTAGGACATTAGATTTGCTGGGATATTGTCATGACTACACGCTAGGTTCTATTTCTGGTCCAGGGAAAAGACCTCTAGGGGAGGGGGTATTTCTTAATGGAGATTGGTTATTGCCCTAGTTATACTGACACAGTTATTTCCCATTGATAATAGAGACTTCAGGTTCCAGGTACTAACCCTGCTGGTCTAGTCGTTTTCCTAGTTAGCCTATATTAGCCCCGCCTTTCTGGAGGCTCGCGCTTTGCGTCGTAGATTCCTGTCAGACTAACGCTTACCGCGATTCCTCAGTAAAGAACAGCTGTTCCCTGTCATAGTTATTTCCTCAGTTGCCCGTTATTTTCATTATTATTATTTTCCCCGTTACTGCCCCTGTCCGTAGTTCTGTTCATTTCCCTTGTCCCCTTTATTATTTTGAGCGTGTCATTTTATTCAGACGGTGCCTCCTCAGAGCGTGAGAAGAGTTCCCATTACACGCAAGTACCGCCTTAACGTTGCACAGAATTTCGTTATCCATTGTTAGTTCTTAGGTTTTAACCTTTACTTTCTTGCTACCTAGGATTTAATTTTCCTGACTGTTGTTTTTGAACTGGGTTGGTTCCCTCTTGAAGCTCGTCTATCCGTATTTAGGGAGAGTTATCTCTATTGGCTCTCCAAGGATTTACATACAATAGGTTGCCATTACCCACCTTCCCACAAACTTCCATATTAACCATTCAGTCCCTCAATAATAGGTTTCCGTTTCCTTACACAATCATTTTCATCACCCTCTGTTCCAGTATCTTCAGAACTTGAGCCCCTCTAAGAACAGGATGGATAGGTCTCTAAATTAAGATCAAAGGTGAGCCATTATTTGTGAGAAGACCTATTCCCAGTGTTAATTGATTAACCAAGGAAGGCATTACTAAGAAGGGAAAAATATTTGTATTTTCTTTACAGAATCCATTTGCCACTACAGAAAAGGAGAGTAGAAAATACTAGGAGCTGCCAGAGCGCCCCCGCAGAGTTCAGGTAAGCGTTACAGAACGCGAAGCCCCTGAAATTTAAAACATACTCTGCCTGGGCGTTATGGAGACCCCTGAAGTGGATCAGTTGGCCCAATTATTAGGAGAGTTAAGAGCAGAAGTCCATGCGGCCCGCTCTGAGACTAGTGCACTGCGGAGAGAGTTAATAGTTAACAGAGATCGTACTAATGAATTAGCGCGCCAGCTTTTGCAAGCCCAAGCTGGTCAAATTCCCCTGCCTGCCGCCAGTACTTCAGTCCCAATTCCAGTAATGCCTCCTACCCCAGTTCAAGTAATCGTTCCTGGCAATATTCCATTAGTGCCTCCCGAACGTTTCTTAGGGGATCCTAAAAAGTTTGCTGTTTTTCTTAACCAATGCCGTCTCCATTTTCTCTGTCGCCCATGGGTATTTCCCACTGATCAGGCCAAGGTGATGTCATGATTCCTGCCCCTCATGTCCCCAGCCCTCCAAGATGTCAGGCTGGAGCCAGGCCACGATCACCTACATGGCCCTCAAGGGCCTCTCCATCCCTCCAAAGACCCACTTGTGGCACCAGACTCACTCACTCCCATAGGATAACATTGGGAATTGGACTTGTAGTGCATTGATGGGGACAAGATGGATGCCCCCACATATTTCGGTTTCCAGAACTGCATGTGCGGTCTAGTCTTTTGGGTGCGGTTCAGCCCAGAGACACCTGGGATACCCAGAGACTATTTAAGCCACACCCAGGCTGAGAAACATGCTTTCCGTTTTCTGCACCTGCAGCGTGACACTCGCCGTATTCGGACCGGTCTCCAGTAGGCATGCATCTTTCTTCTGCGCTCAGCTCCTGCAAGAACAAGAACACCGTTAGGAACAGCCTTACCTTGCGGCGCTTCTGCCCATCATTCATTGCTCCTTCTGTTCTGCGGGCATCTTCGGCGGTGTCATTTCCATCCCGGCACGCCGCTTCCTAAGGAAAAGGGAAAGAACAGAAAAAAGGCATTAGTAAGCAATCTGCAAATCTTCGCTTATTTTTCAATACTGTACGAGCTTCAAACGCTTACCTGAATCCCAGCCCTTCTGGGGGAACTCTGTCTCCGGAACATCTTATCCTTCTGCAAGAGGGAAAAGACACTCCAGGTTAGTGTGGAAACATCTAGAGGCGCCGCATACCGCGCTTACCCATCGCATTTGTTCTTCATAACTGGCATCCACGCTAAAAACTTTGCGGTACCTAAAAGACACAGAAAAAGAACTCAGTTCAATGCAAATATGAAAGTGGTGCATCGCGCATCGCACTCTCACTCACCTTCAGTGCTACTCATCTCAGCAGCACGCCGCCATCCCCGGACGCCGGCCATCATCTAGGGAAGGAAAGGAACGAAGTTAGAGAACTCTTCAAAAGACTCATTATACTTACCTGTCGGACTCTTGCCAGTGAAGTATCTAGGCAGCAACGAGCCTGCATCAATCAACGCGCCCCTGCGCTGAAAGCAGGACGGAGAGCACACTATCCAAGAAAACAAGGTGAGCTGTGGATCAAAGGGAGGGGTTGGACCCCGGGGAAGAAGGGGTTTAAGCACACAGAGACAATAGGGAGTTAAACTCTACCAATCCTGTGTTTCAGGCCCAGTCTCCAGTCGAATAGCCTCCAGGGAAGGGTTCGATGTCGTAAGAGGTCAGAACAGGCTGAGTGACGTCCCTGTGGATACCAGGTGAGCGTTACAGAACCTGGGCGTCATGGAAACGTCAGAAACTAACCAGATAGCCCACATATTGGGGCAGCTACGTTCCGAAGTACATGCAGCCAGGCAGGAGACCAACACCCTGAGGAGAGAGCTGATAGTAGCCAAAGAACGCACTGATGATTTAAGCCGGCAACTTCTGCAGTCACAAGCAGGGCATGCACCATTGCCGGGAAGCGTACCCTCGATGCTAGCACCATCAGCCAATCCCGTTCAGATAACCCTTCCTGGGGCTGTTCCCTTGGCCCCGCCCGAACGATATACGGGGGATCCCAAGAGGTTTGCAACGTTCATGAACCAGTGCCGTCTGCACTTCCTTTGTAGGCCAGGGGCCTTTCCGAATGACCAATCACGGGTCGCTTTTGTGCTATCCTACCTGATTGGTAGTGCCACGGACAGGTCTGTACCCTTTGTGGCCCAAGACGATCCTTTGCTGCATGACTTCAGGGGCTTTCAGCAGGAGATGGAAAAGCTGTTCGCCCGTCGTACTTATGGGCAGGCATTAGACAACGAACTTCTGTCCCTACGCCAAGGGAATCAAGACCTATTAACATACATAGCCACGTTCAATAGACTCATAGTTGAAGCAGAATGGCCAGTGGAGAAGAGAACCAAGTTATTTCATTGGGGGCTGCAGGGGGAGCTCAAGGATGTTCTCGTACAAGTAGTGAACCCCCCGAAAGACTGCTCAGAGTTCATTGACATTGTTGTTCAACTGGATCATAGGTTGCAGGACCGAAGAGCAGATCGAACCAGACCGGACCCTCGCCCAACGTATGTGCGTTCAAAGGACAATACTGCCCGAACAACGGAAGGTTCAGGAAAACCAATGCAAATCGGGGGGGGTCAGATCCCCCTTGACTAAAGCGCAAAGGGATAAAAGGAGACACCAGCAGTTATGTCTGTACTGTGGAAGGTCAGGTCATTTCCTTAAAGAGTGCCCTGTGAAGCCACCGAGGAGGACGGTAGGGGCCACGGACAAGGAAGATACCATCAAGGAATCGGAAAACTCCCCAGCCCGGCAAGTGTAGGTGTCCACTTGTCGAGCGAAGAAAGTGAACTACAGACCTCCCATTTTGCACTATATGTGGTCTTGATCAATAACCAACAACCATCTCGGATGCACGCAGTAAGAGCGTACATAGACAGTGGAGCCGTTGGGAATTACATCGACCAGGATCTTGTGGCAAAGATGGGGCTTCCGTTATACCCTAAATCAGCCACCGACACTGTTACCACTGTCGACGGCACAGAAATAGCTTCTGGTCCAGTATCCCAATGCACTGCAGCTTTAACCCTTCTGTGCCAGGATGGACACCAAGAATCTATCATTTTCCTCCTCATTAAGGCACCACAGTTCCGGTTGATTTTGGGAATGCCATGGTTGTAGCTCACAATCCTCGAATCGATTGGCGAGAAAAAGAATTGGCCTTTCCTGAGACTTGCGCCCACACATGTTATCGCCAAGAGAAACAACCAATAGACACCAGAACCTCCACGCTTGGGACTGTGGCAATCGGCACCCTGCCAAGTGAATACCAGGACTTTCAAGATGTCTTTCAGAAATAACAGGCTAATACCCTGCCACCGCATAGACCATACGATTGCCAAATCGACTTGATACCCGGCGCACAAATCCCTTGTGGGCGAATTTACGCACTCACGGAACCAGAAAACCAGCACCTGAAGGCCTATTTTGACCAATGCCTGGCCAACGTGTTCATCCATACCTCGAAGTCTCCAGCAGCCAGTCCTCTATTCTTCGTACCGAAAAAGGAGGGGGACATGAGAACGTGCATCGACTATCACGCAGTGAACCAGATTACCGTAAAAAATCGCTACCCCCCTGCCACTGATCCCTGAATTGCTTGATCAGGTCAAAGATGCCCAAATCTACAGAAAACTAGACCTGAGGGTGGCATATCACCTTGTTCGCGTAAAACAGGGGGACGAATGGAAAACCGCTTTTCGCACCAAATACGGCTTGTTCGAATATCAAGTAATGCCCTTTGGCCTTTGCAACGTGTCTGCTGCATTGCAATACTTCATGAACGATGTCCTACGGGAATTGATTGATGTCTGTGCTCTAGTGTGCATCGACAATATCCTAGTATATTCCGCATCAAAGCAGGACCACGTTAAACACGTCTGATCCGTATTGGAGAAACTCTGTCAACACCAGCTCTACGCCAAGCTCGAAAAGTGCTCATTCCATGTCTCCGAGGAGGAATTCCTGGGCTTTATTCTCAGCCCGAATGGAATCCGAATGGATGTACACAAGGTGGTTGCTATCCTGAACTGGCCATCCCCAAATTCGTTCAAGGGGGTTCAAAGTATGCTGGGTTTTGCAAACTTCTACCGCCGGTTCATCCCAGGATTTTTGCAAATCGTGCATCCCATCACGTCATTACTAAGGAAAAGCAACAAAAAGTTCCAGTGGACAACAGAAGCCGAGGAGGCTTTCCAGGAACTCAAAGCAAGATTCACATCTGCCCCAATCTTACGCCACCCTCGCCCTGATCTCCCATACCTGGTGGAAACGGACACCTCAAGCATGGCTATGGGAGCCGTCCTCTCACAAAAGGACCCCAAAATGGGCCAGTTACACCCTGTTGCCTTCTGGTTGCGTAAATTCACACACCCTGAACTCAATTACGCTATCACAGACAAAGAACTCCGGCCCATTAAGTCAGCCTTTAAGGCATGGCGGCACTACATCTTGGGTGCCAGACACACAATCACCTTAATAACTGACCGCCGGGACCTCCAGTACCTAAAAACGGCAAAGGCCCTATCCTCACGACAACTACGTTGGGCTCTTTTATTTGCTGAATTTGACTACGTGATTACATTTCGACCAGGTGTGAAAAAGGGAAGGCCGATGCCCTTTCCCATATGGGGGTGGAAGAGCAAGGGTATCAGACCCCTGACCCAATAGCAATCATCCCGAGTGACAAGCTCCCAGGAATCACACCAACCATAACTCAGAAAGAATTACATGAAGAAATCCAAAACCTGATGAGTCCGGAGCAATTACAAGCATGGAGTGCACAAGGAGAACATTACATGATAAAAGATCAGTTGCCCTACTTCAGGAATCGTTTAGTCTTACCAAACCAAGAACTACGAGAACAAGTCATGTCCGGTTATCATGATTCCTTGATCGAGGGCCACCCCGGAATCGCTAAAACCCTAGCCAAGGTAAAACGAAAGTATTGGTGGCCCATGTGACGTAAAGACATTATCCAATTCATCCTATCTTGTGGAGTGTGTGCTCAAAACAAGTCATCCAAGCAGAAACCAGCTGGGCTATTACAACCATTGGAAATCCCACCAGCACCCTGGCACACGTTGTCCCTCGATCTTATTACTGATTTACCACCCAGTCAAGGTTTTAACACTATTCTTGTGGTCGTGGACCTATTTTAAAAAATGGCACATTCCATTCCTCTTAAGGGGCTCCCAAATGCTTCCACTCTGGCACAGGTATTTCTTGAAGGCATCGGATGGCTCCATGGGTTTTCTTCAGTTTTGGTCTCAGACCGAGGCACTCAATTCGTATCTAACTTCTGGAGAAAATGCCGCTCTATGGCCCAGATCGACAGCTGGCTATCCACCAGTCACCATCCCCAAACGGATGGTCAAACTGAGAGGACAAATCAGACGCTCGAGCAGTATCTGCGTTGCATGTTATATCAAGCTGAAGAAAGCTGGTTCGACCTATTATGGACAGCTGAATATGCTTATAATAATTCCCTACACACCAGCACTGGGCAGACAACCTTTTATACCATGTATGGCAGGTACCCACGTACTTCTGAGTTGGACGTTCCTACAACCCTGGAAATGCCAGAGGTCAAAACCTTGCACACGACCATTTCTCAAACCTTTAAAAGGGCAGCTGAACACCTACTTCAAGCTAAGAATCGCCAAAAGAAGTTTGCGGATCAACACCGAGCAAAGGCCGCCAACTACCAAGTGGGAGACGTCTGGCTGGCGTCAAAACACGTGTCCATTAAAGGAGCCCGAACTTTCCGTCCAAGGTACCTGGGTCCATTCACTGTCACCTCCGTAATAAATCCTGTGGCGGTCAGACTAGCTTTGCCGTCAAACATGCAGATTCATCCTGTGTTCCACGTGTCTCTCCTTAAACCTGTTCAACCTGGGACCCGGATAGCAACGCCACCTCAGCCAGTAGTAGTCGCCGGGGAGCCAGAATTCGAAGTCAAGGACATCCTAGATTCAAAGTACGTCAGATCCAAATTATACTACTTAGTAGACTGGAAGGGGTATGGTCCACAAGACAGGACATGGGAGCCTTGTGAGTAAATCCATGCACCTCGCTTGCTTAGACGATTTCATCAAAACCATCCAACCAAACCAGGACCAGACAGAAGAGCCACCTTGAGAAAGTCCTTGGGGGGGAGTGCTGTCATGATTCCTGCCACTCCTGTCCCCAGCCCTCCAAGATGTCAGGCTGGAGCCAGGCCACGATCACCTACATGGCCCTCAAGGGCCTCTCCATCCCTCCGAAGACCCACTTGGAGTCAGACTTGGCGCTTGTGGCACCAGACTGACTCATTCCAATAGGATAACATTGGGAATTGGACTTGTAGTGCATTGATGGGGACAAGATGGATGCCCCCACATATTTCGGTTCCCAGAACTGCATGTGCGGTCTAATCTTTTGGGTGTGGTTCAGCCCAGAGACACCTGGGATACCCAGAGACTATTTAAGCCACACCCAGGCTGAGAAACATGCTTTACATTTTCTGCACCTGCAGCGTGACACTCACGTGTTCAGATCGGTCTCCAGTAGGCCTGCATCTTTCTTCTGCGCTCAGCTCCTGCAAGAACAAGAACACTGTTAGGAACAGCCTTACCTTGCGGCGCTTCTACCCATCATTCATCGCACCTTCTGTTCTGCGGGCATCTTCGGCGGTGTCATTCCTATCCCGGCACGCCGCTTCCTAAGGAAAAGGGAAAAGAACAGAAAAAAGGCATTAGTAAGCAATCTGCAAATCTTCGCTTATTTTTAAATACTGTACGAGCTTTAAACGCTTACCTGAATCCCAGCCGCTCTGGGGGAACTCTGTCTCCAGAACTTCTCATCCATCTGCAAGAGGGAAAAGACACTCCAGGTTAGCGTGGAAACATCTAGAGGCGCCGCATACCGTGCTTACCCACCGCATTTGTTCTTCATAACCGGCATCCACGCTGAAAACATCGCAGCACCTAAAAGACAAAGAAAAAGAACTCAGTTCAATGCAAATTCTAAAGGAGTGCATCGCGCATCGCGCTCTCACTCACCTTCAACGCTACTCATCTCAGCAGCACGCCGCCATCCCCGGCAGCCGGCCATCATCTAAGGAAGGAAAGGAACGAAGTTAGAGAACTGTTCAAAAGACTCATTATACTTACCTGTCGGACTCTTGCCAGTGAAGTAACTAGGCAGCAACGAGCCCGCATCAATCAACGCACCCCTGCGCTGAAAGCAGGATGGAGAGCACACTATCCAAGAAAACAAGGTGAGCTGTCGATCAAAGGGAAGGGTTGGACCCCGGGGATGAAGGGGTTCAAGCACACGGAGACAATAGGGAGTTAAACTCTACCAATCCTGTGTTTCAGGCCCAGTCTCCAGTCGAATAACCTCCAGGGAAGGGTTTGAGGTCGTAAGAGGTCAGAACAGGCTGAGTGACGTCCCCGTGGATACCAGGTGAGCGTTACAGGTGGCCTTTATACTATCCTATCTGGGGGGTCATGCTGCAGATTGGTCAATTCCGTTAGTTAATAGGGATGATCCGATTTTAAGGAACCTGTCAGAATTTCAGAAGGAGATGGAAATACTTTTTGCACGGCATACCCAGGGTCAGGCGCTAGATAATGAGTTACTTTCGCTCCGACAGGGCAACCAGGAATTGTTGGCATATGTAGCCACCTTTAGTAGGCTGGTGGCAGAAACTAATTGGCCCACTGAGAAAAGAACCACCTTATTTCAAAGAGGATTATGCAGCAAATTAAAAGATGTGCTGGCTCAGGTAGTAAATCCTCCGGCGGGTATTGCAGAATTTATTGATTTAACTGTGCAACTTGATCAGCGTTTACAGGACAGAAGAGTGGATCGCTCCCGTCCAGAGAACAGAACATATTTTGTTTGCCCTAAAGAAAATCAGTTGAGAGCTGGGTCAGAGATTCACGCTGAACCTATGCAACTATGAGTGGTGAGAGGACACATCTCCCAGGCTGAAAGGGGCAAGAGACGCCAACAGCAACTGTGTCTTTATTGTGGTAAGGCTGGTTATTTTCTCAAGGACTGTCCTGTTAAGCCCTCGTGGAAACCCATTGGAGGTGTCAAGCAGGAAAAGAAGGACCAGAATTCGGAAAACTCCAGCGCCCGACAAGTGTAGAGGTCAGCTTGTCGAGCATGGAAAAATGTTTGGTGACCTCACACTTTGTCGTTCCCATTATTCTATCCAGTCAAGAACAGCCCACTAGATTGCATGCTTTACAAGCGTACATCGATTGTGGTGCTGTTGGTAACCACATGGATTTAAATCTGGCAACTAAAATAGGATTTCCTCTTGTGGACAAGTATGAAGCTGAAAATGTATGAGCGGTTGATGGTACTCCCTAAATTTGTGGTCCTTACACACAACGCACGGCTAGTCTTACCATGCTTTGCCAGGAGAAAAACAGAGAGAGGATTACGTTTGACCTAATTTGTGCTCCCCAATTTCAGATTATCCTTGGCATGCCCTGGCTAGAAAGACATAACCCAATTATAGATTGGCGAACTTGATCGTTGACTTTTGCTGTGGATTGTAAGGACTCTTGCTGTCTAATTAACTACCCAGAGAAACTCTGGCAAACTAAGAAGATCACTGACTTGACCCTTGGGTTAATTGGTTCACTACCTCAGGAGTATAGGGAATTTAAAGATGTCTTCGAAGAAAAATTGGCTGAAGTGCTCCCTCCACATCGACCCTATGATTGCCAGATGGATCTTCTTCCAGGAGGGCAAATTCCTTGTAGCCGAATATATTCATTGACGGAGAATGAAGACTCGCATTTCAAGAAATATCTAGACCAATATTTAGCCAACGGTTTCATTCGGCCCTCCAAATCTCCTGCTGCTTCTCCTCTCTTTTTTGTACCCAAAAAGGAAGGAGATCTCAGAACCTGTATTGATTACCGTGCCCTAAATCAGATCACTGTCAAGAATCGATACCCCATTCCTCTCATTTCCAATTTATTGGATCAAATTAAAGGAGCTTGGGTTTTTACCAAACTGGATCTTAGAGGGGCCTACCACCTAATCAGAATAAAGGAAGGCGGCGAATGGAAGACCGCTTTTCGCACAAGATATGGTCTTTTTGAATACCAAGTAATGCCCTTTGGGCTGTGCAATGCACCGGCAGCCTTTCAATGCTTTATGAATGATGTCCTGAGAGATCTACTAGATGTCTGTGCAGTAGTTTACATTGATGACATATACATTTTTTCAACTACCCCCTCGGAACATGCGAGGCACGTTACAGCTGTCCTAAAGAAATTGCGTGAAAACTCTGGAAAAGTGTTCATTTCATGTTTATGAAGTCAAGTTTTTGGGGTTTGTGTTGTCTTCTCAAGGAGCCAAGATGGATATTCGAAAGGTGGATGCCATACTCTCTTGGCCGGCTCCCATATCTGTGAAAGGAGTCCAAAGTTTCTTGGGTTTTTCAAATTTCTATCAACGTTTTGTGGAATATTCTTCACAGTTGGTACATCCCATCACGTCACTGCTTAGGATGAACAAGAGATTTGAATGGTCCAAGGAGGCTGATGTTGCATTTCAGAGTTTAAAATCCAAGTTCACCGAAGCTCCCGTCTTGCAACACCCTCAACCCGATTTGCCTTTCATTGTGGAAACTGATGCCTCCAGTGTGGCAATGGGTGCTTTTTTATCAAAACACAATCCAAAGGCTCACGTTTTGCACCCGGTTGAGTTCTGGTCAAAGAAATTTTCAACCGCAAAACGCAATTACACAATTACAGACAAGGAGTTATTGGCAATTAAGAGCGCATTGAAAGAATGGAGACACTATTTATTAGGTGCTCAACACACAGTTACTATTCTAACGGACCATCAAAACCTGCAGTATCTCTGCTCCATAAAAGCACAGTCTGCTCGGCAACTACGATGGGCACTATTCTTCGCTGAGTACGACTTCATCATTACCTTTCGGCCTGGAGTGTGCTATGGAAAGGCGGATGCTTTGTCTCGTATCGGCAAGGGAGAGGAAGCCTTTGTTCCTCAAATTCCAACTAATATCATTGCCGGAGAAAAGGTTTTGGTGTTAATGAATGTCTCGGATCCCTTCCTTGAAGATCTACAGAAGGAAGTAAAGAGACATTTGATGCCGGAAGAACTGCAAACTTGGGTTAATCGAGGGAATCAATTTAACCTTCAGGAGGAACTGCCTTATTATCAAGATTGCCTGTATCTACCTACTGAAGATCTGAGAAATCTAGTAATTTCCAACTACCATGGCTCTTTGATTGAAGGTCACCCAGGGGTGACCAAGACCTTGGAAAAGATCAAAAGATACTACTGGTGGCCTACCTGGTGCAAGGATGTGATTCCCTTTATTCAGACCTGTGGAAATTGTGCACAAAATAAGAACTCAAAGAAAAGACCGGCCGGTCTTCTTCAACCCTTGGATGTGCCGCCGAGTCCTTGGTAAACCTTGTCCATGGATTTCATTACTGATCTTCCTCCATGTAAGGGTTATGACACCATATTGGTGGTGGTTGATTTGTTTTCTAAAATGGCGCATTTTATAGCATTACAAGGACTCCCAACAGCTTCAAGTTTAGCAAGAGTCTTTTTGGAAAACATTGTTAAACTACATGGTTTCCCCTCCATTGTAATTTATGACAGAGGTAGTCAATTTGTTTCAAGATTTTGGAGGAAGTGCTGCGCCGTGGCCAAGATTGATGTCCGGTTGTCCACGAGTCACCATCCACAGACCGATGGTCAAACTGAGCGCACTAATCAGAACTTGGAGCAGTATTTACATTTTATGCTTCATCAGACAGATGATTCCTGGTTGGACATTTTGTGGGTGGCAGAATACGCTTATAACAATTCGACTCATTCCTCCACTGGTCTTACTCCATTCTTCACCTTACATGGTCGACATCCTCTGGAGCCTTTAGAGATGCCTGCTGTGAAGACTCTCCATGACCCCATCTTAACTGCTACCCTTAAGGCTCAAACTAACTTGTCAGCAGCCAAAGAATGTCAAAAGAAGTTTGCTGATCGCCATCAAAGTGATGCTCCCAAGTTTCAAGTGGGAGACTCTGTCTGGTTATCCTCCCGAAATCTGGTTTTAAAAGGTTCCAAGAAGTTTCTTCCTAGGTATCTGGGTCCATTCTCCATAGAAGCAGTCATCAACCCAATGACGATGAAATTGACCCTTCCTTGGAAGATGCGGATTCACCCAGTCTTTCACGTGTCCTTACTAAAACCATTTAACCCGGATACTCGTTTACTACCGACTCCAACTCCAGTTGAAATTGAAGACAATCAACCAGAATTCGAAGTAAAAGACATTTTGGATTCCAAAGTAGTGCGGCACAAAACATTTTATCTGGTAGACTGGAAAGGTTATGGTCCGCTAGATAGGTCTTGGGAACCCATTGAAAACATCCATGCCCTAGACTGTTAAAGAAGTTTCACTGAAACCACCCTCACAAACCGGGAAGAGAGTCCATGGGGGGGGGGGTGTACTGTCATGACCACAGGCTAAGTTCTGTTTCTGGTCCAGGGAAAAGACCTCGAGGGGAGGGGGTATTTCGGTATTTCTTAATGGAGATTGGTTATTGCCCTAGTTATACTGACACAGTAATTTCCCATTGATAATAGAGACTTTGGGTTCCATTAATGGCCGCCTGTTTGTGCTTCTCAGGTACTAAGCCTGCTGGTCTAGTCGTTTTCCTAGTTAGCCTATATTAGCCCCACCTGTCTGGAGGCTCGCGCTTCGCGTCGAAGACTCTTGTCAGACTAACGCTTACCGCGATTCCTTAGTAAAGAACAGCTGTTCCCTGTCATAGTTATTTCCTCAGTTCCCCGTTATTTTCACTATTATTATTTTCCCTGTTACTGCCCCTGTCTGTGGTTCTGTTCATTTCCCTTGTCCCCTTTATTATTTTGAGCGTGTCATTTTATTCAGACAGTGCTTCCTCAGAGCATGAGAAGAGTTCCCATTACACGCAAGTACCGCCTTGGGTTTTGAGCGTTTCTTTGCTTAACGTTTGTTGCCTGCAGGGTTTATTCTTTAGTAACAAACCGCTTATCAGTTCTGAAGTGATTTTCAATACGGAGTTGGGTTGCGTGCACCGCTGGTGCTTCGTGCTCCAGTAATGTTGTATTGACACTGCCTTTTGTTTTGAATCAGTTCTGAGGAGATTGCCATAGGTTGTTTTTAGTATGCACTGTCTGCGTTACGCACCTCATTAACGTTGCACAGAATTTCGTTATCCATTGTTAGTTCTTAGGTTTTAACCTTTCCTTTCTTGCTACCTAGGATTTCATTTTCCTGACTGTTGTTTTTGAACTAGGTTGGTTCCCTCTTGAAGCTCGCCTATCCATATTTAGGGAGAGTTATCTCTATTGCCTATCCAAGGATTTACATACAATAGGTTGCCATTACCCACCTTCCCACAAACTTCCATATTAACCCTTCAGTCCCTCAATAATAGGTTTCCATTTCCTTACACAATCATTTTCATCACCCTCTGTTCCAGTATCTTCAGGACTTGCGCCACTGTAAGAACAGGATGGATAGCTCTCTAAATTAAGATCAAAGGTGAGCCTTTATTTGTGAGAAGAGCTATTCCCAGTGTTAATTGATTAACCAAGGAAGGCATTACTGAGAAGGGAAAAATATTTGTATTTTCTTTACAGAATCAATTTGCCACTACAGAAAAGAAGAGTAGAAAATACTAGGAGCTGCTAGAGCGCCCCCGCAGAGTTCAGGTCTATGGCCCCAAAATTGTCACAGATTATCTCGGGGTGTCCTAGTGGATATGGTTTCTCATTGTTCACAGTTGGGTATAGACTGGTAAAATCTAAATAGTGCATCTGCTAACCCTCTGCAATGCAATGGTGTAACTTGAAAGCATTTGTACAATGCTTCTCTGGGTTGTATGATGTCAGGCCGTTTTTTCTCTTTAAGAAAACAACCCACTTTTGGATTGTTTCGCACCATTGTGCACCGCTCATGTTCCCAGATACTGACATTGCTTACACCTTACTGACTAGGAGTGTCTGCTTCAACAGGGTGCATCTATACAACTGCTCGTAAGTAGTCCCTGTCAAAGTATTGAAACCCTCGGCTGGATAACATTTTGGACACCTGTGATAAGAACAACCGTTGAACTCATAGGTGTTACGCTCACCTGGTATCCACAGGGACGCCACCCAGCCAGGTTACTCACTGGTCTGCTTCACAGCTTTGCCCTGATGTGGTCTGCGGGGAGGGTTCTTGTGGTAGAATTAGGCATGCTCTCCGTCCTACCTTCTTTGAAGGGGCGCGTTGTCTTTCATGGGTGAGTGCGGTCCAGTTACTTCACTGACGCCGGCCCGTTAGATATTGTTCAGGTAGGTCTTATTGCTGTTCTTTAGTTTTGTTGCTATCCTGCATGCCTTTCTTTGTTTAAAATGTCTCTTTTTTCTCCCTTAGGTATGCAGAGCTTCAGCGCGGCGAACTGGCTTGGTTGAGCCCCGCTGGTAAATGATGGCACATTAAGAGCGCTATGATGCGGTAAGCAAGCGCTATGCGCAGCGCTGCAAAGCCTTGCCTTTGCTAACGTGTGTTTTCCTTCCTTGTAGGTCCCAGTGTTCTTCAGCGCGAGTGGAATGTCCAGAGTGGTGCCAGCCGAGAGGCGACAAGCCAGGTAAGCCTTTTGAGCAGTTCGTAATTTGTAAATGTCTCCACAGCTTTCTTTAATGTTGCCTCTATCTTCCTCTTTCAGGGTGTTCTGTCCGTGAGGCGGCAGATTCGAGGAAGCTGTTCTCAGTAGCTGCGAGTGTTTAAAGATGAAGACTGCAGGTAAGATGCTGCTGCTAATGATGTTCCTTTTGTCTCCTTGCAGGTTCTGCTTCTCCGAGGTTCGAGGGAATAGCTGGACACAATGAGCGTCACGTTGAAAGCTGCAAAGTAACACGAAGCATGTTCTGCAGTCAGAGTGTGGTTTATATAGCCCAGGTAAAGTAGGACCAGGGAAAGTAGTTCCAGGCCTGCCACACCCAAAACACTAGACCGCATAGCTTGGTTCTTAGGGAACCAAGCTATGTGGATGCCTCCATGTTGGCTGACAATACAATAAAGTAGTTTCCAAGCACATTATTGTTCATGGTGTATGAGCCTGGTGCCACAGGCACTAGGACGGGCCCCATTAGGGCTTTTTAAGAGGATGCCAGGCTCTAGAGGCCCGAGTCCTGACTCCACCTGGCCAATGGGTTTGCCAGAGGGGGGTTTGGGCGAGGGTCATGACAGCACTCCCCCCAAGTGCCCCTCCCATGGTGTTCCTTCTGTCTGGCCCAGGTTTGGTTGGGAGGTTCCGATGGAATTTCCTGATTAGACGTGGTGCGTGGATATTCTCACTGGGCTCCCAGGATCTATCTTGTGGTCCAAATCCTTTCCAATCGACGAGATGATATAGCTTGGTCCTAGAGTCTTTAGAGTCCAAGATATCTTTGACTTCGAATTCTGGTTCTCCGTCAACAAGTATGGGCTTAGGTGGTATCCCAATCCGTGTGCTGGGTTGCATTGGTTTCAGGAGGGACACATGGAATACCGGGTGGATGTGTAGATGAGGTGGTAAATCCAGTTTCACGGCTTCTGGGTTGATAATTGCCTTAATAGTATAGGGTCGTAAGAATCTGGGATGAAAGGTCCGGGTTCCCTCGATAGGTACAAATTTAGCAGCTAACCAAACTTTGTCTCCTACTTGATAATCAGGGGCCTTTTTCCGGTGTTGGTAGGCACATCTCTTTTGTTTTTCTTTGGCATGAATAAGGTGTTCCTTTGCCCTTTTGAAAGCCTGAGTAATGGTTGTGTGTAGAGTCTTTACTGCTGGCATTTCCAAGCTGGCTGGAAGGTCTAGTTCAGAGGTACGTGGATGTCTGCCATGAAGGGTATAGAAGGGCGTTTGTCCCATGCTTGAATGCAAAGAATTGTTATATGCATATTCGGCTATCCATAGTAGGTCTTTCCAATTCCTTTGTTCGTGGTGCAGCATGCACCGTAAATATTGCTCGAGTGTCTGATTGTTTCTCTCGGTTTGGCCGTCCGTTTGGGGATGGTGACTGGTAGATAGCTGAATGTCGATCTGCGCCATTGCACAGCATTTTTTCCAGGAGTTTGAAACAAACTGGCTGCCTCGATCAGAGACCAGAACCGAAGGGAAGCCATGTAGCTTAACCACGCCCTCCAGGAACACTTTTGTTAAAGTGGCTGCCTCTGGGAGGCCTTTGAGAGGAATAAAATGGGCCATCTTCGAGAATAGGTCCACAACTACAAGGATGGTGTTGAACCCTTGGCTTGGAGGTAGATCAGTGATGAAGTTAAGGGAAAGAGTGTGCCATGGAACTGGAGGAATGTCCAATGGTTGTAGGAGACCAGATGGTTTTTGTTTCTGTGATTTATTTTGTGCGCAGACACCGCAGGACTGAATATACTGAATGATGTCCTTACGCCACCAAAGGTTCTCTTTCACCTTAGCTAGGGTTTTGGCGATCCCAAGATGCCCTTCGATCAGTGAATCGTGATAGTTTGAAATAATATGGTGTTGTAATTCCTTCTTGGGTACATATAGGCGATCCCTAAAAAAGGGTAGGTGGTCCTTGATGGTATATTGTTCTCCTAGAGTTTGCCATGCGAGGTAGGCATCAGGATTCATTGTCCGTTGGATTTATTTTCGTAGTTCTGCTTGTGTTAAGGCTGTCGTGATACCCAAGAGTTTGTCTTCAGGTATAATAGGTACTGGGTTTGGAGTTGTATATACTATTTCATCTATGCCCATGCGAGATAAGGCATCCGCCTTTCCGTTTCTGACTCCCGGTCAAAATGTGATTACATAATCATATTCAGTGAAGAAAAGGGCCCACTGTAATTGGCGCGAGGACTGGGCCTTGGCTGTTTTGAGATATTGCAGGTTTCGGTGGTCTGTGATGACTGTAATGGTGTGTCTGGCCCCCAGAAGGTAGTGCATCCAGGCTTTAAAGGCGGATTTGATAGCCAGGAGTTTCTTGTCCGTGATGGCATAATTAATCTCTGGAGGTGAGAACTTTTTCGACCAGAAGGCCACAGGATGCAGCTGGCCAGTTTCCGGGTCTCTCTGTGAAAGGACAGCCCCCATTGCGAGACTGGACGCATCAGTTTCAACGACATAAGGGAGGTCTGGACGAGGATGTTGCAGGATTGGAATGGAGGTAAACCTTCGTTTAAGTTCCTGAAAGGCTTCTTCTGCTTCTTCGCTCCAAGCAAACTTTTTATTGTTTTTTCGTAATAGTACTGTGATTGGGTGCACAACCTGAGAGAAGTCTGGGATGAACCGGCGGTAGAAGTTTGCAAAGCCAAGCATGCTTTGTACCCCTTTCAGAGACGTTGGTGAAGGCCATTTCAGAATGGCATCTACCTTGTGCACGTTCATTCTGATGCCTCCTGGAGTAAGGATAAAACCAAGAAATTCTACTTCGGTGATGTGAAAAAAGCATTTTTCAAGCTTTGCAAACAAGCGATGTTGACGGAGCTTGGTGAGGACTGAACGAACGTGCCTGACATGATCTTGTTCCGAAGCTGAGTATACTAAGATGTCGTCTATGTATACTAAGGCGCACACATCAATTAACTGGACGTCATTCATGAAATATTGGAATGCCGCAGGAGCGTTGCATAACCCGAAGGGCATGACTTGATATTCAAACAAGCCATACTTAGTACGGAAGGCGGTTTTCCATTCATCTCCTTTTCTGACTCAGACCAGGTGGTACGCTCCTCGAAGGTCCAATTTGGTATAAATCTGGGCATCTTTAACTTGGTCTAGCATCACAGGGATAAGTGGCAAGGGGTAGCGGTTCTTCACGGTGATCTGGTTCAATGCGTGGTAGTCAATACAGGATCTCAAGTCTCCTTCCTTTTTCGGCACGAAGAACAAAGGACTGGCTGCGGGGGACTTCGAAGGACGGATAAATCCGTTTGCAAGGTACTGGTCTAAATAGGATTTCAAATGAAGGTTTTCTGGTTCTGTGAGAGCGTAGATCCTGCCGCAAGGGATTTGTGCACCAGGAACAAGGTCGATCTCACAGTCATAGAGCCTGTGCGGCGGCAATGCATTGGCTTGGTCCTTTCGGAAAACATCCTGGAAATCATGGTATTCACTTGGCAAGGTATTAGTTTCTCCCAGGGTTGATACTATCGCTCCGGGAGTCATGGGGATACAGACGTCGGGTTTCTCCTCTTGGTAATAGCAGGCAGGGGAGCAGTCACCGGGGGAAGGTTAAATTTCGTGCCCGCCAGTCTATCAAAGGGTTGTGAGCAACCAACCATGGCATCCCTAGTATTAGCCTGAACTGAGGTGCCTTGATGAGATCGAATGAAATAGACTCCCGATGTCCGTCCTGGCACTGCAAGTTTACCCTGGCTGTGCACTGGGTTACTGGTCCAGAAGCGATTTCTGTCCCATCCACGGTGGTTACCATGTCCATAGTTGGCTTAGAACACAAAGGAAGCCCCATCTCTGCTGCCAGTTCTTGATCAATATAATTTCCAACTGCTCCGCTATCGATGTATGCTTCAACGGTATGCATTCTTGACGACTGTTGGTGGTTAATTAAGATCACTGGTACTGCAGAGTGCGAGGTCAGCAACTCTTTCTTCTCACTCGACAAACTGACCTCTACGTTTGTCGAGCTTGGTAGTTTCCCGATTCCTTAGCTTCATCCTTCTCTGTGGCCCAGACCGTTCTTCTTGGGGGTTTTACTGGACAGTCCTTCAGGAAATGTCCTGGTTTCCCACAATACAAACAAAGCTGTTGTTGTCTTCTTTTGTCCCGCTCTTGTTTTGTTAATGGAGGCTGTATCCCTCCAATCTGCATGGGTTCTACAGCATTTTCCGGTACACGGGGTGTGTTTTCCCTTGGTCGAACATACACGGTCCGAGGGTCCGTCTTAGATCGGTCTGCCATTCGGTCCAGCAACCGGTGGTCTAGCTGCACGACCAGATTTATGAATTCTGCACAGTCTCTGGGTGGATCAACCACCTGGGCTAAGACGTCCTTTAATTCGCCTCGTAAGCCTCGACGGAATAACGTGGTTCTTTTGTTTTCTGGCCACCTAGCTTCGGCAACCAGTCTGTTGAAGGGAGCAATGTACGTTAACAAGTCCTGATTCCCCTGTCAGAGGAAAAAGAGTTCATTGTCTACTGCTTGTTCCTGGGTATGGCGAGCAAAACGTTTTTCCATTTCTCTCTGGAACCCCCCAAAGTCATGTAATAGAGGATCGTCATGGGTTACCAATGGCACCGACCAATCTGCTGCACTACCACTCAGGTATGATAAGACAAAAGCTATCCGAGCTTGGTCGTTTGGAAATGCTCCAGGCCTACAAAGAAAATGAAGGTGGCACTGATTGATGAATGCTGCATACTTCCTGGGTCACCTGAGAACCTTTCTGGTGGTGCCAGGAGCACTGTTCCAGGTAACGTGATATGTACCGCAGTGGGTGGTATGGCAGGCTTTTGCATTGTTGGATTTCTTCCAGGTAGATGTGTCTGTCCCGCCTTTAATTGCAAGGATTGCCTGCTAATCTCTTCAGTGCGTTCTTTGGTCACTATTAGGTCTCTCCGGAGGGCATTAGTTTCTTGTCGGGCAGAATGAACCTCAGCACAAAGCTCTCCTAGTAATTGGGCCAATAGGTCCATTTCTGATGTCGCGTTTATATAGCTATGTTACTTTAACAAACATATAATTTACTATGAAAATGTACATCTTCCATACATACAAATTGGTCTGATTGTAACAGTTGACTTTTCCACTTACAGTGGAGCCCAGATATAAAACCCATCCCTGTATTTGAACAGCTATATTGGTAAGAGACCTACAGTCACTTGACCATATAATATTTTTCAATATTTTTCATTAAATTCATGGATAATACGTTAACAATAAAATCCTCAAATTAAATTTTTTTTGTGTCTTGGCACATCTCGCAGGGATTTCAAGGTACTTTATAACATTTTTTATCACATATTGTTTGAAATGTAAACTAGAGAAATACATGTATGACCAGTTTTGGGGTTTTTACTTAATTAGTATCTCTTTATGTTTCTTTCCTTCTTTCCCTTTCATTTCCATTGCACCAACATCACTTTGGAAACTCTCAACAATAGTTGTTCAACCTAATATTCTTTTATGCAATTGGGTACATGGTGCAATGATTTATGATTCGGTTCTGTATATTTTTTTCCTTTAACTTATGACTTCTACATGATGTTTTCAAAACCACCACTGTGCCCTGTGTGGGCTTCTGTTTTCTGGACATTTGGAATTAATTTCTAATTGTTTTCTCGAAAATATGTATGCATAAATACTATGCAGCCTCCGATGAAGAGCATTGCAGCTTGAAACACGTGTCAGGCTGTCTGAACATTAATTAAAATCAAGCTGAACTTGCATTTAAAATTGTGTTTCTGTGCGCAGACCGGAAGCAAACCACCCTCTCTTCACAGTTTCCTCTCTTAGGCAGACTGTCTACAACTTGCTTCCATCTGCAGCCTAACAACTAACTAATTTACAGTCAGGACGCTAATTCTGAACTAGTCCCCCTCTGCCAAACACTTTTTACTCTCTTTAAATCACCCTTTCCCCAATTGTCGCAGTCTAAAGTAGCCATCATACTTTTTGGCATTCTGAGATAGAAATGTGTAGCCTGTGATTTTAGTTGTTACAACGGTAATAACAAAATTGCTCACACACAAATCACCCTAAAACTTCCAACAATTATTGCCTGTTCAATTTCGGGCATAAATATAGTTATGCTGGTGTTATATTCTCCTGCCGGCCCCCATCTCTTACACATATAATCCTCTCTTTTCTTTTGAGGTCTACCGGGTGTCATAAAAAACTGGTGCTCAGCCATGATGACAACGGGCTCCTTACATACCCAACAAATTAACTCATTACACTTATGACTCTCAGGGGTAAATTTCCTGTGAGTGGGGTAGTCAAAATGTGGCTCACACATGACACCCATCATGGCCGCCTTTTGAATGTGCATGTTCAGACAAGCACGCAACCTTGCAACGGTGTGTGACACTTGTCTCTTAAACGCAAGCGACAATGATACTGACAGCTGGGGTTATTTTTCTTGTTGAAAATATGGTGACAATACTTAGAGATTTTTAGCCTCCAGGAAGTTTTGTAGATGGGTTATACCTTAGAAATGGTCATTGTGGTGCAAAACATACAAAATGTTTCAGGCTGTTTTATCCATTTGCGGGAATTATCACTAGACACTTTTTGAAGTACAGTATTTTTATGGGTCTTTTGAAATACCCCTCAAGGAGAGGCGCCTGTCCAACCCCTACAGGGGTGTCTGTCAGAATACCCAGATCTTCATGGGCTTTCAATGCTTTGTTACCTATATCAGCATCTGT
The DNA here is from genome assembly GCF_040938575.1 of Ambystoma mexicanum. Lineage (NCBI taxonomy): Eukaryota > Metazoa > Chordata > Amphibia > Caudata > Ambystomatidae > Ambystoma > Ambystoma mexicanum. The sequence continues at coordinate 981,752,514 of NC_090928.1, read as the reverse complement.
ACAGCTCTGCAGTTCGATTAAACCTATGAGACTAGATGACAGACACATAGTCAATGGCTTGTGATTGAAATTTAATAACATCTGCTTTTAGATTTTATAATATGGCTGTGTATGACTTTGTTCAGAGGCTTGTAAACACCTCCGGAGCAGAGTCTGACAACTAGCACCACGATTCTTAAGGGTGCAAACACATAAAATTCATTGTAATGCCTGATGGGTGCAAATGTTTTATATGCTCGTTGATATGTCTGCACCCTTTCTAGGTACACCGGCACTGCGGGCTGCAAGGTTTGTTATTGTCGTCATGTTAGGCCGATCACATATGCATATAATCAACCTAGCGTTTTTGAAGATTCTAAACAACTGGTGTTGCTGTGCTCTGGATCTACACCATTTTAAAGATCATTTGTGCCTTTACGGTCCCTCTGAAGTGGGTATTCACCCCGCTCTGTAGATACATCCCGACTGTAAGAGTGGCTATGTTTTCAACTTCACACGTTGGACCATTCCTGTTACAGCAAGGGCTGGTTAAAGGATATTGTGATTTAGCAGTTTGCTGTCTATTTTGTAAGGGGGAGTTTGGTTTTAGGGTGTGCTCTACTTACTAGCTATGAGTCTTTGCAGTCGTTACCCTTTGTTATAATATGCAATCATTGTAATATTTCTTGGGTGGGTATGGGTGGGGTGGTGACTGTACTAGGACCAGCTTTCGCTACATCATGATTTACAATGGGTGTTGGAGGGATAGAAGCGTTTTAGGCTTTTCAGACTGACAGGAGCCCTTTCCCGCTGGTATGTTATGTTTCACATCTTGAGCATCATCTAATACACTAACGGGTTAGTCAGGTTGACTCCCCATGATTATCCCACAAAACCCTGCCGCTAATGCTCTAGCACCATCAGTCAAATCTTTAATGTAGAAATGACCAGTTCCACATATTTAAAAAACCCCTGATAACAGTTTTCCCCAGTTTACTTTTATAATAGGGCTTCAAAGTTGTCACCACTGCTAACATTTTTCTTCATGGATTTGTTTTAAAGTGGGAGTGCCTACATGTTTTTTCACTGTTCTTGTGTGCTGAAGTTTTAGGTTTGTGTACTCTTTGACCTCCACTGGGGCCCATGCATATAACGGATGTATAGGTGCATACATCTGTGGTATCATCTATAGTAATGATACTAGCGTTTGGGTTGCTTTGAATATTAGTGGAGTCCTTTGGAGTGTCAACATCCTGGGCAATGCATGCATTTGTGTTGTTTACTATACTGACAGCCTGCCATCTTGAACGTCAACTAGGGAAACCTGGGGGTTATCACACACATTTGGAATAACATGACATTTCTTTTCTCTTAAAACATTTTGATCATTATGTGTGCATGGACATGGGCCATTGATAAATGTTTCAGGGGTATATTACCAATATTATATGCATGTTACAAAACTCCTGAGTGGACAGATTAATAACTGGTTCTGACTCATCGACCTCAGCGCACTCAGGGCCGCGTCTATGTAATCAAGCTGTACAGTCTCATGAACAGCCTTTGCATAGGCCCCCACAAATCCATCCTCACCCGGATGCTTTCATACTGAGGGGTGGGTTCACACTACAGAATAGACCCTATTTCTATTGGTGAAGGATCACCCTGGGATGTGTTGGCATTGTCAGATGGGTTCAGTGGAACATTACCAACAGTATCTATAATCTGGTCTTCACAGCTAGCCATAATATTTTCAACTAATACCTGTTGCATTTTCTCCATCTTTCGACTCCACACTCTCCTTCTCTCCTTCTCTCCTCACATTTCTGGCAGCTCTAAGAAGTCAAACTACCAACTGCACCTCCTCAGAGGTATTCTTCCTTTCCTCTCCTTCCCCTAGAAGCTCACTGTCTCTAGAGTTCTGGTTCTCTCTAGGCTTGACTACTGTAACAGCCTCTGTTTTAAAATGTGCCCGCCTCTACTCTCCGTCCTCTGCAACTCATCCAGAACAGGATTGCAAGACTTTTCCTTGGCCTCAAGCCCAGGGATCGAATCTCTCCAGCACTGAAATCAATCCATTGGCTCCCAATGGCTGAAAGGATCAAGTTCAAGACCCTTTGCATTGTCTACAGGGCCTTCTGGGGCGTGGGACCCAAATATCTCAAGCTTTCTCTTCGGAAGTATCTTCCTACTGGAGCTCTTCGCTCCTCCACCTCCAACTCCCTGAGGGTCAGTCGCTTTTACAACCAACGAGTTGGGGGAAGATGTCTCTCTTTGGCTGGTGCCTCCCTGTGGAACAGCCTCCCTGCTTCTCTGAAACTTGAGCAGAACCATCTTTGGGTTCCTGAAGCAGCTCAAGACTTTCCTCTTTGCTTCTGTCTTCTCTCTTCCTCTTCCCTGCTGATCTCCTGTCTGATACTGTACTGGTCACCTGGCTACCCTCTGAACCACAGGCTCAGGTCCCTGCCCTCCCAGTTGCACATCTGCACTGCCTCCTGGCAACCCTGCACCTGGGGCTGTATCTGCAACCCTACAGCTCCCCTACCTGCACTCATCTAACACTTGTTGTCTACACTTAACTCCTGCACTGCCACCTGGTGGCCGCACTTCTTTTTTTGTTGTTTTGATCCTATGTCTTGCACTTGCTCACCTTTCACTTCCCCTGGCACGTTTCCCCTTCCCCAGGCAGCCCCCTGCACTTGCATGATCTCAATGTCACTTGGCCTTGTAAGATCGTTGTTTTATCCCCCCTTTATTACCCTCCCCTGCCTCATCGTGCCTTGAAACACTTGTGCAGCGCGTTATAAATGTCTTATCATATCATATACCTGCGCACCACAGTTTGTGCTTCAACTCCAGTCTCGCCTGTGGTTGTTAAATGCTTTTAAAGTAGCGCTTCAACCCCAGACCAGCCGGTGGTATGTAAGAAAGTGCAGGTACTGGAGGCGGCCCCATTCCACTAATTCAACAGAGGGTACACATTCAAAAGTGCTGAACTAGATATCCCAGCCCCTTTGATCAGTAGCAATTACCCGGGAGATGGATTGGGATGCAGATTTTTATTCATACATCAATAAACAAAACATTCACCAAACAACTCAGGTAGTTGGCAAAAGACAGAGGGCCTCATTACATGGAATGCAGCAAACCATGGTGCTACTAGCACCATGGTTGCTGCCGGTACCATACCGGTACCACCATGGAGAAAAGAGGATTTACCACCCTATTCCAAGGTTGGCGGGGCGGTAATTCCCCCTTTCTCCATGGCCCTTCCCCATTCCCATTTTTGCCCCATAGGGCTCAATGGGAATGGGGAAGGGGCTAATTACGGTACCACAAATTGCGGTACCGTAATTAGCACCAAGGTCCCTTTGCAGGTCCCAACTTTAACGGCTGGTCTACAGCAGCCGTTAAGGTCGGGTCCCGCAAAGGGACCTCATAGTAAGATGGTAAGGGTTTACCGGTACCAGTGCCCCTACCAGTACCGGTAAACCCTTACCACCTACCGTGTAATGAGGCCCAGACTGTTTTAATATCAATTATCTAAAACAGGGAGCATAATGAACATCAACGAACTCGCTCGATCCTCTTACTCAAACATTCTTAGTAAAAACTGAGATCTTATACGCAAAACTTGCCATCAATGACGTTATCCTATATTTTACTGACGTAATCCTACATGGCAAACTACAAAAACCTATGAGTATGAGTGATTGGCTCTGAGCGAATGTCTAAGAATACGATCCATACTAGTCTAGAAAAGTGAAAGAAAGGGATTGGTTACTTAACATCAGGTGGGGCAACTAAGCCATCCCCTAAAAATGACCACTATGAACGTCACTAAATAAACAACGTCCCATTGGTTTACACAACTATAGGACCCCTAAATATGCAGTCCTCTACAATTGGTTGGCACTCTAACCTCCATCAGTACTTTTCCATCTACGTCAAGCAGCATGCAGGCTGTCCATCCAGGTGCTGGTGAGCTCGCTTTAACCATTGCTTCCCACCAATTAGCATATCAATCCATCATCACCTCAGTGGTCTACTGTCAATCAGACTTTGAAGCTCAGCCTTGAGAGTGTGCTTAGCTCTGAGAAATTCAGGGAGTGAAAGCACGCTCTTCCCTCGTGCATAGGTGTGACCATCTCCTTTGTCCAACTTCATCCTTCCATGTGACAAGAGACCATGAAATCGAGCCTTTTGGTGCATTTAATACTATTTTTTAATAGACCTCTGATGTCTTCCTTGTTATGTTCATGCCTTCTGAACAGGAGTTCTGTTCTTTCACACGATTTGTATCCAATGTCAGTTTACTCCAGTTGGATAAGACCGTGGCTTCTTGGCTCATCCAGCCTTGTCTGCTGAGATTCACTTTGTACTTCAATTTGCTTTTTAACTGCGACACACTAGAAATGAGGCCTTCTTGCTACTGTCCAGCACTGCTATAATGCGTAGTGAAAACATCCATCCTTTACTTGTCCATAGTTATATATGTATATATTGGCGCTTGCTGTAATCTATTCACTATAAAGCTAGCCACAAGATTACTTTGTCTGCTTGCGTTTCTTTTGCATCTGTACACATGTAAAATGACTTAACGCTTGAGCACTTACTGAGATTCTGCAAAGGTACCTGGGACATTAGGGTTGAACACCTGGGTAACTTAGTTGGGTCACTTGATTGGTTGTCATCAAGTGCCTTTTGGGAAAGAATGATCGTCGGCCATGTGACCAAACTGACATTAAATGTAATAGGAGTACTGCAATACACAGGTTTCATTCCAAAAAAATACTGGTAAATCAATTGTTGTTGTGGGTAGGAGATGTGTTTGTACGTTCATTTTATTTCTGACTGTTATTGTTCAATTACCTTTCTTTTATTCTATTTTTATCATGTGAGAATTGTATGAATTTGTATAAATTGGTTGTAATGAACTTGAGCAAATTTTACTAAGAAGTATGTGTAAAAAACCTAAATGTGGTTATATCACAATAAAAAAAATAATGAAAAAAAATAAATGACTTAATGTCTTCATCTGTGTCTGTGGCATAAGTTTCTTGACCTTCATCCCAAGATGTTACTAATCCTTGGTACTTTCTTGATGACTTATAGAATATCTTAATTCTCTGGGCTCTGCATCTCTTCTATGTATGTCAGCTCATCTCTGTGTGACGCATACTGGCGATGGTTGGTAACGTTACCATTCTTCCTTGCCGTTTATTGCTCTGCTTCTTCAGGAATCTTATTTAAACAACCATCATATCTCCTTGTATGTAGATATGGTTTCCTCAATGGGAACCTTGCCCCAATGGTTCACTTTGGCCTTTGTCATTCCAACTGCTCTGTGTATGTCACATACTCTGGTTTCCAACATGCAGGTAAAATGGGTGGAATGGTTGAGGTGGGGGTACTTGGCTCCTCCTCTACACTCCCCCCTCTGGGCAATTTCGTCCTCTCTGGAGCATGGATACTGGCCTTCACAAAGTCTCTGATTTCTTCATCTGTTAAGTCTCTGGCTTTCCATCCTGATTCGACATTGATCATGATCTTCATCCCTATGGCTTTCTTTGCTGTCTTCTTGCATTGTGAGATTATTATCTTGATCACCAGAATCCAAGCAACACCAACATGATCAGGTCTCCAAGGAATTTAAACATGTCTGCCATCCCTTGTGGAATCCAAGAAAATAGTGATCCAAACCATCTATCATCAGCAATGCCTTCAACTTCATCTATCATCTGACCCTGGAGCTTCGTCAGCATGTCTAAGGCCTCTGTCAAGGTTCCATTTTCGTCATCATGAGAAGGTATAAATGTGCAACATGATTCTCCAATTTTTGCACAAACACCTCCATCCATTGCTGTAATCATATCCAAGACATATCTGTTCTGGAGAGTCATCAGTCGTATGGCTCTCATCTCTTCTCTGATTGCATTGAATCCCTTGATAGTCATGTTAATCGTCTGTAGCAATTCCCATCTGGTTATCTGCAGCCACTTGGTATTTGCTCCAACCTGGATTCTTGGCATGAAAGTTAAGGTGAACACTGATGAGATCTGGCTGAACAGCCTGTGCTCATATGGAATAGAGTCAAAAGCTTCTATTGACTTAAAATAGTTCTCCCTCTTCATCAGCTCCACAGATCTCCTCTTCCTCAGTTGAACATCTACTTTTGGAAAACTGTCAAGATTCAGATCACTTTTTGGAATCACTACTGCTGGAACATGGACATTTACTAATGAGCATCGTCCTCCCCAATACTTGGGTAGCTACATGTATGCCCTGGATCCACAAGCCCAATAGTGATCCACGATTACTGCTGTTCTGTGTATCATTCCTGGTACATCAAAGATTCGACCACAGTTCTGAGTCCCTCCAACTTTTCTTGTGCCACTATTTCTGAAGCACAGCTTTGAACTTTCCAAGGGCACTATCTGCAAGAGTCCTCCTCTATCTTTGACCCAAGTCAATAGCTTAGCAAGTCTTGGCCATAATGGCTTGCAGCCATTCTTTACAATGTCAATGGCAGGCTTGTAACAACCAATAACCACCCAGGCTCTGGAGATTACCACTTCTTCTTCCCATCCGTCTGGTGCTAACACTGATGCCCAGATCTGCATCTGCCCTCTGTTCTTCCATCTTCGAATATCTTCTGCAGATTTTCCTGGCCTCTCCAGTTTTCTGTTTGCCGCCCATCTGATTCCAGCTCCTTTCACTCCAGGCTTCTCGTATCTGATCACATCATTCTTAGTATGGGCTCTGTTTCTTGCCTTTGTTTCCTGGATATAGTCATCTTCATCTGTAGCTGTCCATTCAGTTGCCCATTTGAGGTAGGCATCCAGACCCATGAACTGGCCTCTGGTTTTACAAAGTGATATGTACGAAAAACAATGAGCTGTCTGGACATCTATTTCGATAGCTATGAAGATCTTGGATTTTCCCATACAGTAAGGCAGGAGTGCACACACAAAGCATTCCTCGTTTGAGGTCCTTCTTCCCATTTCTTTCATATACTAATACCATATGTTATTTACCAAGTGAGCTGTACTGTCCAGGTGATCATTCAGTTTGAAAGCATCTTCTTGGGTGCCTCTTTGAGTTCTGATTCTCTTCATTTGACCTTCTATGATCATATCATGAGGTGTGCCAGCGTAAATCCTTCTGAATGGATAAATCATAGGTACATCAAGCAGTGGACTCGGTACACCTACATGTACTGCCTGAGTAGGAGAAAGTTTCATCCTCTGAACATATCATTTGGGCATGAAAATGTCTTGCAAAATCTCCATGTGTGACTGTCTTTTAGGAATCATCCTTGGGTCATTTATAACAGGGCCAGGTGTATTTGCATGCATTTAATCCAACAAAAAGGAGAGATAAAGGGGTATACATCACCAGCATACCCGCAAAATAAAGGGGTTAACCCTTAACACTTTGAAACACAAAGCTAGTGATTATAGTTGCTACCTTCTCTAGGTGCGTCCTATTCCGGTACCATATTGACTCTTGGTAATGAGGAAAACCATAACTTGGACACAGATTTATAAAAAAATACACATATTTTATTTTTCAAATACATACAAATGTTAAGAACACCATCCAGTGTATTATTAAAGTGCCTATTCAGTCTCCTACAGTAAAAGTCAAGAAGACACAATCACAGTGATATATGCATGAGTTTATCCCCTTCAATCGGTAAGTGGGTTAGTTCTCTTTCTTATCCGTTAAAGTGCATTGTGCTGTGCGGATTTTCACACTGGGCCATACCTCACTAAGCACATCTCACTCAGTCTCGTTCCACTCACTCTAATTTTCATTCACTATCACAATCTCATTCCACAACCACAACTTGTGCCCGACATGTTTCTTTCCGATTTAAGTGTCTTGTAACCAATACTCAGAAATTCTTCAGTGGCTTGTGTATGGGGTTAGTACAACATGCATCACATATCAGTAAACGTAAAAACCTAAAACCAAAGATTCTCTACTAAAAAACATTTCCTTTACAGAAAGTCTTGTCGGAATTCTAATTGTGTTTTCACTCCATAGGTTTGTAGTGTCAATTCCGTCAGTCTACCCGGAAGAGAATCTCCACCTATCAAGGAGCAGTAAACAAACTGCTAGTCAATAACAGGAATCTCGGCTCAAAGTCTACTCAAAATCCATTTACAGTAAGGAATACATCTACGCATCATGAACAGGCCCTACAGTATCAATTCTTAAGTTTTACCAACCCATCTCCAAACTATTCTGATGTCTCCCAAAAAGAAGGATCACCCTCTATTCTCATCATTCCCAGCCGGTCATGTAAACATGCTGGTATATTCCACTCACCATTCTTTGTGATGTGTGTTAGATGCCTTGTATCTTTAAGGTCTTGGTGCTGTGTTGAGACAATCGGGAAGAGGAGTAGCCGTCTCACATCTGTCGGGAGTACAATCTTTGCTAGTTGAAAAGGGAAAAGGGGAAAGAAGGACCCATTAGGTACCTATTCATACGAACTTGTGTGGTTTTAATTAAACTGGCCTGGTATTTGCATACATTACCTGTATAGGCTCACCGTCGAACAACCTCTTTTCCTGCCGGTCTTCCCATCTCCTGTCTTTTATGTCCAAGGAGAGTCTCTAAGACACTTCTTGCATGTGACTGATTATTAAAGGCATGGTCTAGTAAAACATTTTATTTAAAAAATAGATAGGCAACATAAAAAAAAATACTAGCATTCTCTTTTTTAAAACTTCCTATGTCACATTTTGAGCTATTCAAGCTCAAAATTCGCAAAAGCAAGCACATGGGCGCATCCATTTTGTGAAATGGAGGCCCTCCTGTGCTGGCTTTTGCTTTTGCGGCACTAATGAAGGAAAAGCCAGCCAGCTGTAGTAAACAAAAGCTACCGCTGGGTGGCTTTCCCTTCATTAGTGCTGTACGCGGAGGACGGGGACCGGAGACCATAGCAGGAAAGCTGCAGCTGAATCTCGGTAAGTGCTATTTATTTTTTTTTTTAAATAAGCACTAGCTGCAGTTTTTTTTCTAAGTTTTCCAGGCTGGAGTAGCCCGGAAAACTTAGAAATAAAACCACAGCTTTAAAAACGTTGTATTTATGTTTGCGGTCGCTTTTGAAGCTCGGAGGAGCCTGAGAAACTCAGAAAGAAAAACCGCAGCATTTTCCAAAACAACCGCGTTGTTTCTGCCTGAATCTGCTTTCCCATTTGGGGCTCTCGGGCTCCCCAAGGGGAGCCGGAGAGCCCCAAATGGGAAAGCAGATTCAGGCAGAAACAACGCGGCATTGCGGAAAACAACCGCGTTGTTTCTGCCTGAATCTGCTTTCCCATTTGGGGCTCTCGGGCTCCCCACGGGGAGCCCGAGAGCCCCAAATGGGAAATCAGCTGTAGGTAGAAACACTACGCGGCATGTAAACATAACCGCGTTGTGTTTGTGCCTGCTGTGGCTTTCACTTTGGGTCTCCGGTGCTCCGCTGGGAGCACCGGAGACCCAAAGTGGTAGCCACAGCAGGCAGAAACACAACGCGGTTGTGTTGGAAAATGCTGCGTTTTTTCTTTCTGATTTTCTCAGGCTCCTCCGAGCAGGAGGAGCCTGAGAAACTTGGAAAGAAAAACTGCAGCGTTTTCCAACACAATAACGTTGTATTTATGTTTGCGGTCGCTTCAAAAGCGACCGCAAACATAAATACAATGTTTTTAAAGCTGCGGTTTTATTTCTAAGTTTTCCGGGCTCCTCCAGCCCGGAAAACTTAGAAAAAAAAACGCAGCTAGTGCTTATTTTTTAAAAAAAAATAAATAGCACTTACTGAGATTCAGCTGCAGCTTTTCTGCTCTGGTCTCCGGTCCCCGTCCTCCGCGTACAGCACTAATGAAGGGAAAGCCACCCAGCGGTAGCTTTTGCTTACTACAGCTGGCTGGCTTTTCCTTCATTAGTGCCGCAAAACCAAAAGCCAGCACAGGAGGGCATCCATTTCACAAAATGGATGCGCCATGTGCTTGCTTTTGCGAATTTTGAGCTTGAATAGCTCAAAATTTTACATAGGAAGTTTAAAAAAAAGAATGCTAGTATTTTTTTTTTATGTTGCCTATCTATTTTTTAAATAACATTTTTTACTAGACCATGCCTTTAACGACATTTATCTCAGGCTCAGGCAATTTGTCATCTTTCTTTGGAACAGGAAGGAATACATAGGGTCTTGGCTGCCTAGTAGTTGCCACACTTGTACCTTCCTTCTGCTCAGGAAGATTCACAGGAGTCTTAGCTCCATGTACATTTATGCGATATGATGTATGTACTGTGAGTGAAAGCAGTATAATTATGAACAAGATACAAGCATAAATGATGCATACAGCAACAACTTCTATCACATCGTGGACTTCTCCCTGCATCTGGCATAACAATGTTACTATTAACACTTCCCATCTTTATTGCCTAAGGAAGGAAAAAGTAACTTTAATACATCAGCATTGTATACTGCTTCTTGAAGCTGCTATCTTGACTCTTTCTGTATCAGCTGTCTGTTTACTGGAAACCAAATAACATACTCTCGATGTATCCCTGGAATCAGTTTTTGACCAGTCAAATGTGGATGCCTCTCCAGCAAGAAGAAAAACGACTTCAGTAAGCCTAGACCAGTTCAACAACATACACCAGTTCCCAGTCGATTTTTCGAATCTTTCTCAGACCAGATGGCATGATGAATTTCTTTCAGCATGAAACAAAAGTTCTGTCTGACCAGCAACTTCTTGATCTGTCCCTCAAAGGAAAAGTTTCACTCTGACCTCAGAGTTCTCTCGGAATAGGTATTCACTTGTAATATGATACTCGTTTAGTGCTGCATTGTTTCTCTGATCCCTTAGGAATGTGCGTACATCAGTGTGTCTTCCAACAAGATTACGGATACTCTTCAATCAGACGATAGAAAACAACACTGACGAGTCTGTGAGTGGCATCAGCTGATAGGGGCATTTGTCCTTTCCTCACTATACCCTGGCAACTGCTAAACCTGCTCGATGATTGCTGTGAGCAACGTCCTCATGATCGGACCATTCTTAGGATCTTGCAAAAAAACAAAAAACACTAGTAGTTCTCCCCACAATTGCCGGATATGATGCAATATAAAGAGAAAAACTTTGAATATGATCCGTGAAACATTGTCATTGGGAATCACCATGGGCAAATCCAAACAGGAACTCAGTGAGAATTTAATCAGGGTACTGCACCCTCTTCCAATTGTCAAAAATGAACTCAGAATTTGGCATCTTTCTCTTCATATCAAGGCTTAAGCATGCCTCAGTCCCAAGTTAACAAGCTCCTGTGGCTTTAAGAACAAAAGATCTTCCCTTAACCCTGAAATGACTGCACAGAGTGTTCGAATATCTTCCCTTAACTCTTTCAGAAGTAGCTAAAAGAGTGTCCCGAACCAAGCCACAATCCATTGAAATCTTTTCTTTTACTCAACAGCCTCTGCGTCCTTGACCCTCATCATAGATCTTGTCTGCATTTGCTGAGGTTCTTCCCTGATACTTGCTTCTGAAGGGGTTGGGGGCAGAGGGGTTTCTCCAGTATAAACTTTTACATCACCTAGGAAAGTCCAAGCACGTCTGCCGCTGTCACAACTCATGGCTGTCCATCTTGCACCCGTCTCCTCAATCCCACACACACACATAGCTCTAGAGCTCCCTGAGGGACATGTGCTCTCCTAAAAGGCCACTGGGTTAGGGGACAGAGAAAGGTTGGTTGGGCCCAAGCTTAGCGCGGCTTGCGCCATGTACATTATTCTTCGGATGAATAGGAATCCAAACACTTCCTGTTTCCCCCAACATGGAGGAGAATTAGTCTAGACAGAACAGAAGACTGCAATCCTGCCTTTAGGGGTGTGGTTCGGTGTGGCTGCTATATAAGCCACACCCAGGCATGCAGCCCTTGCTTTGCATTGCTCTGCTCAAGGCAGCGTGACGCTCACCTGCACAGCTCCTGTGTGCTCTGAAGATACTTACCCAAGGACTCCTCATTTGCTCCGTTCCAGTCCACCGTCTCAAACCATACCGCGGTCTCTGGAATACTTATGCGGCTTCCTCCAGACTCTCTCCAGCTCCTGTTATCACAGCTCCGGTCGGCTCCTGCCACAGCTGGCGGTCCACTCAGCTCCATCCACGCGACTTCGGCAATCACCTGTAAAAGAAAACAACAGTAAGCAAAAGCCAGGCAATAAAGTATTGCGCACATTCAAAAGCACCGCGCGAATACAGGAAATATTACCCGGCTCTTGTCACAGCTGTGGATCCGCTCTGCTCCATCAATGCGACTTCGGCAGTCACCTGTAACGAAAAGAACAGTAAGCAAAAGCCAGGCCATAACAAGCATCGCACGCATACAGAAAGGCAACACGCACATATAGAAAGCATTACCTGACTCCTGTCCAGCTGCAAACTCGTTCTACTCCATCACAGTGGCTCCGGCAGGCATCTATAACATAAAGAATGGAATGCATTAGCAAGACAGTAAGCACATGAAGACAGAAAGCGCAGAGAAGAAAGAACAAGTGCTGAAGAAGTGACACAAGAGATAAAATGTTAGAAAGCAGCACATAGAGACAAGGTACAAGAAGAAGAAAAAAGCCTGACAGACAGCAAGGACACTCACTGAGGAATCATTCGCAGTGATATTCAAAACTCACTTGATAAGGAAAGTTCATCCGGCGCTGCAGCAGGACTGGGCTTGGAAACACAAATCAGTGACGTAACTGGTTCCCACCTTGAACAGACTTGTGCCCCTGCTGGAGTTAAAGCAGGACGGAGAGCCATCCTTTCACATAAACCTGGTGAGTAAAAACCCACAGTTATTCTGGTAACACTAGGGGCGACATCAGGGGGGATAGAGATAGTCCGTACACATCAGAATTATAACCTTGTCCCTGTACCCTCATTCATAGGAACAGCCCCAGAGAATACAGGCTCCAGAGGGTCCAGACTTATCCCATTGCAGTGAAGGGGCTCTGGGTGCTCCTGCAGAGCTAAGGTGAGCGTAACAGCCTTGCACTCTGACTGCAGACGGTGTGACGTCTTCCACAATGAAAGGGCCGTTAAATCTGGGCTCGTGCCACTTCCTTGTGAAGTTACAGATTAGGACTGCATCTCCAGGGAATAATTTGGGAAGACAAAGTTCTTGAACGCCATTTGTTGAAGCATCTCCTTATGTGTTCTGTACTGCCCCACACCCTTTTTGCCTTAGCTGACCTGAAATGACAGAGATACTTGAAGTCATACACATAAGGTACTCACGTAGCTTTATTCCTAACAATTCTGCTGTTGGCTGAGTATCACTTCTAACTCTGTATGGAGGCATGAGGGGTGTCCTCATCCGTCTCCCTGTCACTATCTCATGGGGGGGTGAGATGGTGATCCGAAACTGGTTGGTTCCTCAATGCATATAATGCCAGTGGTAGGCAATGCAACCACCCTTTCTTCAAGGTAAGCTTCAACTTGGCTATCCTTTCCTTAAGCAAGCCGTTGAGCCGTTCACAGATTCTATTTCCTTGTGGATGATAGGCCGAAGAGAACTTGTGCTTTATACCAAGCAACAAGCTGATCTGCTCAAATGTTTGATTCACAAAATGTGGTCCATTGTCTGATCTCATTACTTCACACACCCCCCATCTAGGATAAACTTCCCGCACTAAAAATGTAGCTGCACAGGTAGAGTCTGGGTGTGTACACAGACCAGCCTCGATCCATCGTGAAAAGGGACAAAACACTACAATCATGTATCTATATTCATCACATACTTGCAGCATGTCGACATAGTCAATATGCAAATGCTGAAAGGGTCCAGTAGGTCTCGGAATAACTCCCCTAACTGTGTGCAGTGTATGCCCAGCTGTGAATTTTTGACACATGATGCAGTTCACTACATAGAACACAACATGCTCTAACAAATTTGGTATGAACCAATCCTCTGCAATAGTTGCAACGAGGTTCTTTCTAGTTGCGTGCGCAGGGTAGTGTAGATGTTCCAGCGCCACCCTTAATAAGACTCCAGGCATCACCGGTTTACCAGTGCTGTCTTGTCGCCACAGTGCTTCAGAGGGGTTTAAAGAACACCCTCTTCGCGCCCACAAATCCTTCTCATCTTGAGGTGCTTCCCCCTGAACTTCCATTAATTGTGTCTTTGACAAATCACTATATCTTTCAGACACGCTCATCATTACAACCATTTTCTCATTTACATCAGGCATATCGAATGTCATTACATATTCTGTGCATGCAGCGAGTTTAGCTTCATCGTCTGCTGCTTGGTTTCCATGTGAGATAAAATCTGCCCTTTTATTATGTTCTGCGCATTTAATGACTGCAATGGCTACTGGGAGATGCAGTGCCTTAATAAGCCTGTCCAATAAGGCGGCGTGCCATCTGCTCAGAGGTAGCCCCTCCTTTTCCAATGTGCTAACCCTGCATGCACCGTTGACAATACATAGGGGGAGTCACTGTGCACTGTTACTTCCTGGTCTGGATGATTCTTGAGCGCAACAATTAGCGCCACTAACTCTGCAGCCTGTGCTGAATAATGAGATGGTAATCGAGCACTTACCATCATCTGAAACTCCCCATTGGCCGTGTGCTTTACCACAGCGACACCTGTGTATCTCTGTCCATCATTCTGATCGATTCTTGAAGAACCGTCAATAAAAACAATTTCTCCACCTGTCAAGACATTTTCTTTTATCCTAGTGATTTCGTCATAGAACTCTTCATAGTTCAAACAGTCATGCGCATGCTCGTCCTCTGTCAGTGGTTCAGCTACAAACATGGCAGGATTCACTATTCTGCATCGAACTATTTTGATTGCCAGATTTGATATGACTACCTTGTAGGGATATCACAATATTGATTTTTTGACGGTATGATAACCTTCATTTGAAATGCCGGTATACCGCGGTTATTGCAGTATAGTGCGCACGTGTGTTTATAAGCATGGTGGACACCAACAGTTTTGCAAGGAATTTGGTAATCAAACAGGAGAATAATTAGCAAAGAATCCTACCGTGTGAAGACCACAGCAATATCGTGTCTGCCAGAGTATAGTGGTACAGCCCCCCACAAGCTGCAAAAGGGACTAACAAATTACATAGTATGGGCAAAGAGAGGGAGCTTTACCTGATAAGAGAATCACATTTTCGAGTTTTCCCTGTCATCAGGGGAAAGGCACCAGGGACTAAGTCCCAGGCACCAGCAAACACAACAGGAAATCCTGCATGGCACTAGTACCCGAGGGTGCAAAGTACTGCCTAGCACCAGCAACTGCATTCTGCCATTAGAGACCGAGGAGCAGTGCCTGGCCACACACTGGACGACAACACTTTTTGTCACACAACATAATTGAAATTAGAACGTACTATTTATTGCACAGGCTTGTTACTGCCTTGCAAAGCCACACACGACAATCACTTAACCACCAAAAGTGACCATGATGCTCATTCAAAAACAAATCACTTATATTAATACAGGTCTCTAAACGAAAACCATTCCCAAGAGACAAGTAAGGGAGGATGGATCAGTGGTCGAAGTGTGCGAAAAAAAGTAGTGGAGCTATGCTTCCTGCTGACTTGAACCATGCTCCCCCAAACCCCATCGTCCCACTCCCTCCCACACACAATTCAAAACCCCAAACAAGACACCTGCTGTTTAAGGGAATGTTGAGTGCAGTGCATTCATGCATTGAGGTGAAAATTTCAACTTCTACCTACACATTTATTTTAAGATGAAACCATTCCGGATTGATTTCTTTTTAAAATAAAAGCATGGGAAAAATAAAACGTTTAAAATAAAGTATAGGAGCACCGCTCCCGCCCACCACAGCAACACAACTGAATTGAAACACGGGTTTTCAAGGAATGGAAAAAAAAACACATATAAACTGAGCTTTTAACTTTTGTATTTCATGACCGTAGTATTAGCAATGGCAACGCAAAGATCTCTGTTCATATGCCATGTGGGACCCAATGGTAATGAAATACAAAAATAAAAATTAACATTTGTGTGTTTGCTGACAGATTGCCATAGAACTTGGCCAGGCCCAGGGATGAAACGACTGGTTAATTATAAGGCAGGCTTACCTTTAAGTGTGAGGTGCCCTGGGGTGTGCTGAAATCGCACACTAGCAGCAGAATCTTAAGAGGTTCTGTGTCACTCTGCAGACTTCACTGAAGCTCAGACACACAAAGTGAGTGCTTTATTCCAACACGACCTGCGCACTTAGTAGTCGCATGCATTTAATGTAGAAAAGCACAGGCACAGCTGAGACATCACGACCCTTACCCGGGTCAGACAGCAGACGAGACTTTCTAATAGTTCCTATACTTTTATTTAAAAAAGAAACCATTCCGGAGCGGTTTCTTTACAAAATAAAAGTATAGGAACAGCGAAATGTTTAAAATAAAGTATAGGAGCACCGCTCCCGCCCAGCACAGCCACACAACTGAATTAAAACATGGGTTTTCAAGTAATGGAGAAAAAAAACACATGTCAACTGAGCTTTTAACTTTTGCATTTCATGACCGTAGTATTGGCATTGGCAATGCAAAGATCTCTGTTCATATGCCATGTGGGACCCAACGGTAATGAAATGCAAAAATAAAAATTAACATTTGTGCGTTTGCTGACAGATTGCCATAGAACTTGGCCAGGCCCAGGGATGAAACGACTGTTTAATTATAAGGCTGGCTTACCTTTAAGTGTGAGTTGCCTTGGGGTGTGCTGAAATCGCACACTAGCAGCAGAATCTTAAGAGGTTCTGTGTCACTCTGCAGACTTCAGGGAAACTCAGGCACATAAAGTGAGTGCTTTACGCCAACACGACCTGCGCACTAGTGGTCGCATGCATTTAATGTAGAAAAGCACAGGCACAGCTGAGACATCACGACCCTTACCCGGGTCAGACAGCAGACGCAGACTTTCTAATAGTTCCTATACTTTTATTTAAAAAAGAAACCATTCCGGAGCAGTTTCTTTATAAAGTAAAAGTATAGGAACAGTGAAATGCAAAAAAGAAAAGCATGGGAGCACTGCTCCTGCACACTTCGACCACTGCATGTGGTACACACAACAGGTCTCAGAACCTGACAGACTGTCAGTCACCCCAACTATTGGGAACATTGGTGAATGTATGAACCCTAAAGTAGGAAGTCCACCCTCGTACCACTTAATTGCAACTCAATAGGCACATCTCCTTTAGCTCAGTTTGGGACACTATCACACACACCCCTTCTCGTGCTTCCAACTGCAATGCCATTCTTTTTTCTCTCGCAGCACTAGTAGAACCCTCCTCTATTTACGACCTGCTCATTAAACAACATGTCCTTCATTATCAGTCTATGGAGCGTGCAGCTCAGGGGACAGTTTGTTACGAGCTGGTGCTGACAACTTAGTGTGACAGCCAAATTTCCTTGCGTGATGCACCCAAATCGGTTCAATTGTTTAAAAATATAGAATTTCAAATAATAGTAGATAGATAATAACAACACATTTAGGTAGCAATCACACGTATTAAGGGGGCATTAATCATACAGCACTAGATTTGAACAAAGGGGGAGAAGCAGGACAGAGGGAAAGAAGGCCATGAGAAGGGAGGGAAGAAAAAGAGGATAGCGGTCCTGGTTTGGGGGCTGCTTACCTTCCTGGAACCTTGGAAATCCGTGGCACAGCACGTAGAGTTTGGAAGTGTGACAGCAGGGTATGCAGCCCAAACAGTGACACGTGCACGATTCAGGAATGTTCCAGCCTGGGCCTGGGCCCGGGCAAACTCCACCTCCTTCACTCCCAGGCTGCTAAGGCCAGCCCAGCCCAGCCTGAGCCTGGGCAAACTCCACCTCCTTCACTCCCAGGCTGCTAAGGCCAGCCCAGCCTGGGCCTGGGCAAACTCCACCTCCTCCCACTCCCATGCTTGCTGAAGCCAGCCCAGCCCAGCTTGGGCCCGGGCAAACTCCACCTCCTCCAGGGAGTCCAGGCTCCCTGAAGCCAGCCCAGCCTGGGCCCGGGCAAACTCCACCTCCTCCAGTCCCCCAGGTTCAGTGAACAACACAGGCAGCCCAGCCCTATTTGCAATGCATTAATTGAAGTGCACTGCAGTACACGTGGAAAACAAAACCAGGCTTGCTGAAGCCAGCCTGGGCCCAGGCAAACTCCACCACCTCCAGTCCCCCAGGTTCAGTGAACAACACAGCCAGCCCAGCCCTATTTGCAATGCATTAATTGAAGTGCACTGCAGTACACTTGAAAAACAAAAAACAGGCTTGCTGAAGCCAGCCCAGACTGGGCCCAGGCAAACTCCACCTCCTCCAGTCCCCCATGTTCAGTGAACAACACAGCCAGCCCAGCCCTATTTGCAATGCATTAATTGAAGTGCACTGCAGTACACGTGGAAAACAAAACCAGGCTTGCTGAAGCCAGCCTGGGCCCAAGCAAACTCCACCACCTCCATTCCCCCAGGTTCAGTGAACAACACAGCCAGCCCAGCCCTATTTGCAATGCATTAATTGAAGTGCACTGCAGTACACTTGAAAAACAAAAAACAGGCTTGCTGAAGCCAGCCCAGACTGGGCCCAGGCAAACTCCACCTCCTCCAGTCCCCCATGTTCAGTGAACAACACAGCCAGCCCAGTCCCATCTGCAATGCATTCATTGAAGTGCACTGCAGTACACGTGGAAAACAAAAACAGGCTTGCTGAAGCCAGCCCAGCCCAGCCTGGGCCCGGGCAAACTCCACCTCCTCCAGTCCCCCAGGGTCAGTGAACAACACACAGCCAGCCCAGCCCTATTTGCAATGCATTAATTGAAGTGTATTCACTCGGTTTACCGTTACAAACACAGTAACGGTTATTGAAGCAAAATGAAATTGACAACGGTGTTTATACCGGTATACCGGTTTACTGTTACAACCCTACTACCTTGTAGGCAGAAGCCCTTTGAGAAGTCAACGGGACTTTCGGTTTCTCTAGAATGGCAAATAGTGCATGCTCAACAAATAACGTCATAGAGCACCCATCACTATGCTTGCAGCTTTCTCTATAGTGAACGCGGCGGCTGCCAAAGATTGCTTACACAGAAAGTGACCCCTCATTACTAGGTCTAAAATTCCACTATAATATGCAAGGGGTTTGTACGCCAATGTGATTCTCGGTGTAAGAACTGCTGTCATAACAGTGCCATCTGTATGCAAGAACAAAAAGAATTCTCCAGCATAATTAGGAATCCCTAAAACTGGAGCTGTGCAAATTGCTATTTTCAACTCCTCAAACCCTTCTTCCATTTCCTCAGTCCACACGCTTTTTTCCTGCGTTGCCTGTGCTTTCTTTAAAGCCTGGAATAAAGGCCTTTGGTCTCAGATAGTTACACAATCCCAAAAATCTCTGCATGTATTTTATCGTGTGTGGCTTTGTGGTTTTCAAAATAGCCTCAGCTCTCTCAGGAGTGACCTTCTTTCCTTCATGTGAAATCAATTGGCCTATGTATAACACTTCCTGTTGACAATACTAATATCAAAAGGGCACCTGGCTTGGCCCTGATTTACCCAGGTGGGTATATACTTATAAACTTACACAATAATCAGGGTGAGAGATCACACACACTTTCATAACTGTACTCCTATGGAGCGAAAACAATCTTTAGGTTTTTTAAGGGTCAAAGGGGTTTTCGACCCCAAGATTTTTAATACACATTTGTTTGTCATAGTAAAAAAACAACCAAGGACACTTGTCAATTTACAATTTTGTACACAATACACACGAGTACAGCCCAGTCAAATAGACTGGATATTAGTGGACATAGAACATGTTTTTCATTTTGATTGACGGAATTCATTTTTCATATAACATGTGAGCATGAGAAAAGAAAATTACCCTGCAGCGCCGGGTCCCGATCACAGAAGTTAAAGGGAACCGGTGCTGCAGGGACACAGCGCAAAGGATGGAAAGGTGAGTCGGGTGGTGGGGGTATGTTGGGGGTATGGTTGGGAGTGTGTTGTGAGTGTGTTGTGGGTGTGTTGTAAGTGTGGGTGGGGATGTATGTATGGATGGTTTTCTATTGAATGCTCGCATGGGAAATGTAGGAACATTTGTAGTGCGTACATTTCCCATGCAAACATTTCTGTCGCTGACTTTTACGTGATGGAAATATCACGCAGATCCCTTGAAATGTTACAATTTCTCGACCTTGACACTACCTCCAACTAATCAGATGCCTAAGACGAGCTCCACCACACTGCTCCTCTGCAATTGATTAAAATCCTGGGAAGCTTAGTCATTCTAATTCTCACCTTCAGACCGCAACATTTGACTTGAAGATCCTTGCTTGACAGGCCCCTGTTGCACTTTGGAGCTCTTGAGTGAATGCCCCCTTAGCTTTCAAGTGCTCTTAGCCTATTGAATTGAATTGATATTTTATTTCTTTTGTGCTCATACACAAGTGTTTCAGTGCACAAAAGTTATTGTTCTATGTCACACAGTGCTCTGTGGAACCCCTTTAAAAATAAATTGTGAAGAATCTCTAAATGGCTAATATTAAATACCTCTTGGAAAGTCTTGTTAAAATTGAAACACTAGAAAGAATTGTGCCTCATTCACCAAAGTGTGGGTCGCCGAACACCTGTCCAACCCATCAGACCGGCCGACGCACAGCTCAGTGAACAAACAAGCTGCTGATTTCCCTCAGGGTCCTCCCTTTCTTTCAAAGAAGATCATGGATGGTCTCAAGGCAGGTTCAAGAAAACTGAAGTACAGCACTTTTACCGAAGGTGAACAAGTGTTTGAGGTGTAGTGCAAGGTGGCGTTAGGAAGGTCAGGAAGCAGGAGATGAGAGAAGGCATGTGGTGAGTGTATAGGTGATTAGTGAGGGGAACCAGGAGGGAGCGGTGATGGGGAGTGAGTGGGGTGTGTATAGGGTAGCAAAAGGGAAGGGTATGAAGCAGAGCCCTCATTAAGGAGTCAGCAAGAAAGATTAAGGAGGCACCAAGGAAAGCCACATAGGTAAATCTGAATAAATGAATAAATGAAATGCGGGCAAGAGATTCTGGATGGGTAGGATTCGATTCGATGGATGGGGATCAGGAGGCAGTATATTGGAGGGTAGTGGTTTGTGGTAGCCACAAAGATCCATTAGAAGAGCACCAATGTGGAAAGAAATAGTGGGCATTATTACTAATCTTTCTAGCCAATATAGTGTTGCATTTTTGTATTCTAGATGGCAGTTCAACATGTATCATCCCTTCATTGTTATGCACTGTGGAGTTCAAAAGGAACAAGCATTCAGTCATACAACTTGGCACCCAGAGAAATTTCAATCAGATCTCGTGCAATGTTCTTTTGGTCTATTGTCACCCATCTTACATGGGTCAAGTAGGCTTATGCTGCTGTTCATGTCTGCTTGTAATCATGCCCATATTTACTGTCCAAATACATTGAAAGCTCACTGAAACATTTTCCAGGACATCATGGCCTCTTGAACAAAGCGTTTCACTGCTAAAGATCTATATAGTATTGAAAATACAGACTTCAGGAGATGGGATGCAGAGGGACAGATTCATGATGAGGGGGCCCTTTGGGACATTCAGCATTAGATTCTTCTTCACAAGTTTTGGTATGAAGGTAAAAGTTGATATTTGTATATAACACCCATGACTATGTGGTTACCACAGCTGTGGCATTCCCCACATGGGAAATGCTGCAGTTGGCCCCACAAAGCAAATTGGGGCATGTTATGTAAGATGTTTTAATCGGGTGACATCTAGTTCGGTGGAATTTTTCACCCACCCCAACTGTCATGATCACTGCTTCCAAGGAGCTAGGACCAGCCCAACGTCCTTGGAAGCAGGCCCCTAACCTTCATCCTAGGCACCAGCCGGTCCCCACTGGGACCTTTTGGACCTTGTCCTGGCGCCGGTGGCACCAGGCTCATCAAAGTCACTGGTCCCGGCACTGGAAGCGCCGGGCTCATAATTTGTATGAAGATGCTTGGGTGGACTTACCTGCAGCAGACCATGCTGCTTACTTATCAGCCACATAGGAATCCTCTGTGAGCCGGGACTACTTTCTTACCTGGGTGGGGAAAGCTCCACTCCCTGGATACAACACTGGAACTCTTCTGGAACAGGAACTCTTTTCTTACCTAGGCGAGGCCGTGGAAGAAGACGCCTCATCACTCCAAGGCTATTTAAACCACACCCGATTGATGAAACGTGCTTCGCGTTATTCTGCATCTGCAGCAGAACGCTCACCGTGTCTGTTCCAGTTTTCTTCTTTCCGATCCTGAACCTGCAAGAACAAACGCTTACCATTCCTGTATCCAGCCTTCAGTAGCACCTGCAAAGACAAGAAACAACAGGTTAGCACGGCAAACTTCACGCGCAGCGCTTTCCTCACCTGATCCATTGGCAGCTACCATCTCTTCACGCTGCTCCTCCGCCTGTGAAGACAAAAGCATAGTTATTCCTGTGTGGAATTACTTACCGGCACTCCGGGAATTCCGGTTTTCTTCAACGCTGCAATCCTGCACCTGAAAGACAAAAGAAGAGACATTAGACAGGTATTTTACTTACGCGCCATCGCGCCCGCCACAGTAGGGTGCCTGCAAACACTCCGGCGTTTCCAGCGTCTCTTCAACACCCGAACTCACAACTGCAAGGGAAAAGAGACAGTTAGAGAGCTTTTGAAAAGCAGGCAACCAGCATTTACTTACGCATTTCCAAGCGCGTCATTCCAAGACTCTGGCTCGAACTTCGGCTTTCTTCACTCCATCTTCTACCACAAGAGCCCTGCAAGACAAATAGAAAAAGCATTATACAAAGCCCTGTTCCACATTAACGTGCCCACGCACCTGAAGACTGTAAGGTGTCCGGAAACTCACCGTTCGTGCAGTTAACGACGGTAGCAATCCTCTGATGTCAAGAGGCCTAGGTTTCACCCAGTGAAGGAACTGGCAACGGCACCCTGCACTAGACGCAGATGGAGAGTCCAGCATTCACCTATCTAAGGTGAGCACGTTGACCTTGGGGCTCCACGGAAAAGCGAGGAAGGGAAAGGGAGAGAGATATCCGACAACCCCAGATCATTAACCCCATATTCTTTCACCTGCAGATATCTCACTCTTCGAGTTAGACACACAGTGCGAAGAGGCTCAGCCCCGGAAGCCAATCGAGTCCTGCACTTCACTTTTCGAGTCACAGACACCATTCTGCCAAGACCGGCGCCTCCGTGGGAATCAGGTGAGCGTTACAGAACGCGAAGCCCACCGCAAAACTCCTACCCAGGCGCAATGGAAACCTCGGATACTGATCAATTGGCCCAGTTGCTTGGGGAACTAAGAGCAGAAGTACATGCAGCTCGTCAGGAAACAAACGCTCTAAGAAGAGAGCTGATAATATCCAAGGAGCGAACAGAGGACCTCGCTAGGCAATTGCTACAAACGCAGGCAGGACAAACACCTTTGCCCACTCCAGGAGGAAATTATCCTTCAGCATCTTCCTCAAATCCAGTGCAAATCAATCTACCCGGTAATGTGCTCTTGGCTCCGCCCGAACGCTTTTCTGGTGACCCAAAGAGATTTGCAGTGTTCATTAACCAGTGCCGCCTACACTTCTTATGTAGACCAGCTGCCTTCCCAACAGATCAGGCCAAGGTGGCTTTTGTGCTTTCTTATCTCAGTGGCAGTGCCGCAGATTGGTCGATCCCTTTAGTCACTCAGGATGATCCGGTTCTTCATGATTTCCAGGCCTTCCAGTCCAGCATGGAGAAACTGTTCGCAAGACATGCACAAGGGCTGGCCTTGGACAATGAACTCCTTTCGTTACGACAGGGTAATCAAGACCTCTTGACTTACATTGCCTCATTCAACAGACTTATAGTGGAAACTCAATGGCCTGAGGATAAATGAATAACGCTTTTCTACAGAGGCCTGCGTGGAGAGCTCAAGGATGTGTTAGCTCAAGTTGTGAATCCTCCACAAGAATGCTCAGACTATATTGACTTAGTTGTTCAATTGGACCACAGATTACAGAACAGAAAGGCTGATCGTTCCAAATTTGATACCCAAGTGTTTTCTAAACCGCAGACCTCCACTAGGGGAGCTGACACCGTGGAACCCATGCAAATAGGGGGCATGAAAGGACTTTTAACCCAAAAAGAGCGAGAAAGGAGAAGACAGCTGCAATTATGCCTCTATTGCGGAAACTCGGGGCACTTTCTTCAAGACTGTCCAGTGAAACCAGCTAAGAAGGCTGTAGGAGCCGCAGATGCCTGTACCACAAATTCTGAGCAGGGAAACGACCTAGCCCGACAAGTGTAGAGGTCCTCTTGCCGAGCGTTAAAATCTGTTCCATGACCTCGCATTTCGTGGTGCCTATGGTCCTCATTAGCCCTGAACGTCCGGATCGTTTGCATGCAATTGAAGCTTACATCGACAGCGGAGCAATCGGTAATTATGTGGACCGTGAAATGGTATCAAGGATGAATCTACCTCTTGTCCCTAAGGCAGTAAAAGACGTCATTACTACAGTGGATGGCACGGAGATAGCCTCCGGACCAGTAACTCACGCCACCCAAGAAGTGACGTTAGTGAGCCAAGAGGGACACCGGGAGAAAATCGTGTTCGATGTGATCAAGGCCCCTCAGTTCCAGATCATTCTGGGAATTCCTTGGTTAGAGAAGCACAATCCTCAGATCGATTGGCGAGCAAAGACAGTTCAGTTTCCAGAATGTATCTCCACTTGTTATCCTCGGCCTGATGTTTCACTGGCGGCAATCTCTTCTGAGGTTCCCAAACTACCTCCCGAATACCAGCAATTCCAAGACGTCTTTCGGAAGGACCAAGCTAACACCCTGCCTCCTCATAGGTCTTACGACTGTCAAATAGATCTGATACCCGGAACAACTCCTCCTTGCAGTAGGATTTATGCCCTCACCGAGCCAGAGAATCTTTACCTCAGACAATATCTGGACCAATACCTAGCTAACGGATTTATCCGTCCTTCAAAATCTCCAGCTTCCTCGGCTTTGTTCTTCGTTCCGAAAAAGGAAGGAGACCTTAGGACTTGTATAGATTACCGCGCCCTGAATCAAATCACTGTTAAAAACAGATACCCGTTACCTTTGATCCCTGAACTCCTGGACCAAGTCAAAGACGCATGTATATATACAAAGTTGGATCTCAGAGAAGCCTACCACTTGGTACGAATAAGAGGGCAATGAATGGAAGACGGCCTTCCGCACCATGTATGGGCTGTTTGAATATCAAGTTATGCCCTTTGGACTATGCAACGCTCCTGCCGCCTTCCAGTATTTTATGAATGATGTCCTTAGAGAACTCATAGATGTGTGTGTTGTTGTCTACATTGATGACATTCTCGTCTATTCATCATCTGAAGAGGAACATCAGAAACACGTTAAAGAGGTCCTCGAGAGATTACGTCAACATAACCTTTTTGCTAAGCTTGAAAAATGCGTTTTCAACGTAACTGAAGTTGAGTTCCTGGGATTCATATTGTCACCAAACGGAGTCCATATGGATTCAAAGAAAGTCGATGCAATCATCAAGTGGCCTTCACCAACCTCTGTAAAAGGAGTTCAAAGCATGTTAGGCTTCGCTAACTTTTACCGCAGGTTCATTCCTGAATTCTCTCGAATAGTCCAGCCCATCACCACTCTATTAAAGAAAAACAAACGTTTTGAGTGGTCTACTGAGGCGGAACAAGCTTTTCAGGACTTAAAAGCTAAATTCATCTCTGCACCTGTTCTAAAACACCCTCGCCCAGAACTCCCCTACATCGTAGAAACAGATGCTTCTAGTCTTGCTATGGGGGCAGTTTTATCACAAAGAGATCCGGTCACACACCAATTACATCCTGTAGCCTTTTGGTCCCGCAAATTCTCGGCTCCCGAGATCAACTATTCAATTACAGACAAGGAACTTTTAGCTATCAGATCAGCCTTTAAAGCCTGGCGGCATTATCTTTTGGGAGCCAGACACACAGTCACCGTAATGACAGATCACTGCAACCTACAATATCTGAAGACGGCCAAAGCTCAGTCTTCCAGGCAGCTCCGCTGGGCTCTGTTTTTGGCTGAGTTTGACTTTATAATTACTTATCGACCAGGCAGTAAAAACGGAAAAGCAGATGCCCTCTCCCGGATGGGAATAGATAAACACTTGACCAATCCTGAACCAATACCCATAATCCCAGAACAAAGGATTTTGGGCTTGGTCAGCGCTCAATCCTTTGAAGACATCGAGACTACAGTCAAATCACTCCTAACTCCGGCGGAATTACAGGACTGGCAATTCAAGGGGAAGGATTTCTCAGTGGACCAGGACCTACCATATTTCCGAGGACGATTGTACTTGCCCTGTGAGAAAATACAAAAACAGGTAATCTCCTGTTATCACAACTCATTAATGGAGGGTCACCCTGGCATTACCAAAACCATGGAAAAGGTCAAAAGACATTTCTGGTGGCCATCATGGAAGAAGGATATTAGAGACTTTGTAATCTCCTGCGGTGTGTGTGCTCAGAATAAAAGTCAGAAGGAGAAACCAGCCGGCCTCTTACACCCACTGGACATCCCTCCCTGTCCATGGCATACCCTGTCCATGGATTTCATCACGGACTTACCTCCATGCTCAGGGTATAATACCATTTTAGTAGTCGTGGATCTATTCTCCAAGATGGCTCACTTAATTCCCCTGAAGGGCCTACCTTCAGCTTCAGTATTAGCCCGAGAATTCTTAGAAAACATCGTTCGGTTACACGGTTTTCCCTCGGTTTTGGTCTCCGATAGGGGAAGTCAATTCATCTCCCACTTTTGGCGAAGTTGCTGTCGCTTAGCCCAAATTGATGTGAGACTTTCAACCAGTCACCATCCCCAAACTGACGGACAAACCGAGAGGACAAATCAAACTCTGGAGCAATATTTACGTTGCATGCTCCAACAAACTGAAAACCCTTGGAAGGATATCCTTTGGATCGCTGAATACGCTTATAACAATTCGACCCATTCTGGAACCGGGAAGACTCCCTTCTTCCTATTATACGGAAACCATCCTAGGACCTTTAACCTGGATCGTCCCCAAGAATTCGAAACACCTGCTGTGGATCACTTGCACTCGGTGATCACTCGTACTTTTAAAGAAGCCACTGCCCATCTGCAAAGAGCTAAAGCTCTATACAAGAAAGGAGCGGATCAACATCGTAAAGAGGCCCCTCACTACGCAGTGGGAGATCAGGTCTGGTTATCCACTAAGCACCTGCCTCTAAAAGGACCCCGCACCTTCATCCCGAGATACTTAGGACCCTTTCTCATCTCTGCCATAATTAATCCGGTGGCTGTCAAATTGGAATTGCCTTCGCATATGAAAATACATCCAGTATTCCATATCTCCTTACTAAAACCAGTACAACCAGAAACCCGATTGACCGAACTCCCAGAACCTGTTCTAGTGGATGGAGAACTTGAGTTCGAAGTAAAGAACATCCTAGACTCCAAAATCTCCAAATCTAAATTATATTACCTGGTTGATTGGAAAGGATATGGCCCCCAGGAAAGGTCTTGGGAACCCTCAGAACATGTCCACGCACCTCGTCTGGTCAAGAAATTCCATCTGAATCACCCCGACAAGCCAAAACCCCCGGAGAAGACACGCTTAGGAGGGGCCTTGAGGGGGGGTGCTGTCATGATCACTGCTTCCAAGGAGCTAGGACCAGCCCAACGTCCTTGGAAGCAGGCCCCTAACCTTCATCCTAGGTACCAGCCGGTCCCCACTGGGACCTTTTGGACCTTGTCCTGGCGCCGGTGGCACCAGGCTCATCAAAGTCACTGGTCCCGGCACTGGAAGCGCCGGGCTCATAATTTGTATGAAGATGCTTGGGTGGACTTACCTGCAGCAGACCATGCTGCTTACTTATCAACCACATAGGAATCCTCTGTGAGCCGGGACTACTTTCTTACCTGGGTAGGGCAAGCTCCACTCCCTGGATACAACACTGGAACTCTTCTGGAACAGGAACTCTTTTCTTACCTAGGCGAGGCCGTGGAAGAAGATGCCTCATCACTCCAAGGCTATTTAAACCACACCCGATTGATGTAACGTGCTTCGCGTTATTCTGCATCTGCAGCAGAACGCTCACCGTGTCTGTTCCAGTTTTCTTCTTTCCGATCCTGAACCTGCAAGAACAAACGCTTACCATTCCTGTATCCAGCCTTCAGTAGCACCTGCAAAGACAAGAAGCAACAGGTTAGCACGGCAACCTTCACGCGCAGCGCTTTCCTCACCTGATCCATCGGCAGCTACCATCTCTTCACGCTGCTCCTCCGCCTGTGAAGACAAAAGCATAGTTATTCCTGTGTGGAATTACTTACCGGCACTCCGGGAATTCCGGTTTTCTTCAACGCTGCAATCCTGCATCTGAAAGACAAAAGAAGAGACATTAGACAGGTATTTTACTTACGCGCCATCGCGCCCGCCACAATAGGGCGCCTGCAAACACTCCGGCGTTTCCAGCGTCTCTTCAACACCCGAACTACAACTGCAAGGGAAAAGAGACAGTTAGAGAGCTTTTGAAAAGCAGGCAACCGGCCTTTACTTACGCATTTCCAAGCGCGTCATTCCAAGACTCTGGCTCGAACTTCGGCTTTCTTCACTCCATCTTCTACCTCAAGAGCCCTGCAAGACAAATAGAAAAAGCATTATACAGAGCCCTGTTCCACATTAACGTGCCCACGCACCTAAAGACTGTAAGGACTTAAAAGGTGTCCGGAAACTCACCGTTCGTGCAGTTAACGACGGTAGCAATCCTCTGATGTCAAGAGGCCTAGGTTTCACCCAGTGAAGGAACTGGCAACGGCACCCTGCACCAGACGCAGATGGAGAGTCCAGCATTCACCTACCTAAGGTGAGCACGTTGACCTTGGGGCTCCACGGAAAAGTGAGGAAGGGAAAGGGAGAGAGATACCCGACAACCCCAGATCATTAACCCCATATTCTTTCACCTGCAGATATCTCACTCTTCGAGTTAGACACACAGTGCGAAGAGGCTCAGCCCCGGAAGCCAATTGAGTCCTGCACTTCACTTTTCGAGTCACAGACACCATCCTGCCAAGACCGGTGCCTCCGTGGGAATCAGGTGAGCGTTACACCAACTCTGGCATGCACAATGTTTTATTTATTTAACAAAGTTCTTTTCATAAACCTGTGATATGCCACTTTGACAGTATTGATTCCCTATATCAGCCATCCCCTTTTGGGACAAAGAATGCGCATTGCTGCACAAAAAGTCTATTTATTAAAACCTAGAAATGATCAAACCAATTCAAAATATAAATAAATGTGCACATTTACATAATTTTCAATGGAATTCCAATGCCAATGGTTACTATAATGAAGAATGAGCAATATGCTGGTATATATCAAAGCTGCATTTAACTTAAATGTAGACTTTTTAAAGCACACACATCACCATAAGTACATTTGGTTTGCCCTGAGTACACATCCACCAGGCATTGAAAAGTTAAGAGGGTTCAGGACAAAGCTTTCATTTTATACACCATTAAATCAGAGCACCACTGCCTATCAAAATCTATTGTTCATTTATGGAAAAAGAACACCTCCCCCTTACTCAATCGACACATCAGTATCTAAAAAATTCTAGAAAACTCAATATAAAGACACCTAAGTCGCACTCCTGGATGTGCTTGACATTTATGCGTGTAAATTGCTTGCAAAAAGAAAGATTAATATTTTATTTGTATGTTTGCTAGATTCCCTTCAAGGGTGTTTGTATTACTATGTGAAGAGTGTAAATTTGTCATTTTACAATGAGTAATTTATAATGGGGAAAACAGATGCAGTTAACCCACTCCCTTTTTCCACTAAGTGTGGTTTACAGTTAGTAACAAGCCCCCGCTCAGTGATATAACCAGGGAACAACTTCAATTACATTATTTTACTAGGCATGTGCAAAGGGAGATATTATCTGGCTCCTATTCTGTAGTTGGCTATTAGACAGAAAAGAAGTCATGGATCTCCAAATCTACACAGCATTTGAGTCTATTTTATCAAATCCAGAGTTTCCAGAAGCACTTACACTTATGTACTATTTACTAATTTCTCAAGATCTACAGTCAATTTATGTAACCACACCCCGCTACTTTCACAAATAGAAGTGCTGGGATTTGATCTATTCCCCTTTAGAGTATACCTCCCCATACAACTATATTTCCCCATGACATTATACTTAGCCAAAATAAATTCCTATGTGACGGGTGGGCCCACTCTTAAGGACTGGTTCAATTCTCCCCCTGTGGCAACAGGTGGGCATTAGTCAGCAAGGGTGTCTTTGGCGTCCTTCCACAGCCTGGTTTCTCACCTTCTGCTTTGGGCCGTTCTGCTTCCTTTTCCAATAAGGAAGGCCTGGCATTACATTCTATAGAAGCCTCTTTCACAGTGGTCTGCTAGCAATCCAATATGGGTCCAAAGGACAGCACGCTATTCTATTCTCCCTCCTTTTGTTGTGAATTCTTGTTTCTATCTCCTTCTTTGTCAGTCTCTCATTCAGTCCACCTGTTATTGTGTGTCCATTTCAGTCTCCAGGTTTTGGCTGTCATAGATGGGAAACCACTCCCTCTAGAGGCATGTATCTTTTTTTACTGGTCGATTTTGTGACAAATATATGTGGGGGGACCCCCAGCAACTCCCCCCTAACATCTCTACATTAGTTACACACCTAAACCCAGGCCCCATGTATATTTGGGGCAGAATCCGTTGTAAAGAATTAAATGAATTCTTCTTTGACTAAATCTTCTGCAGCCAAACCCCCCTATGTACACTAAACCATCCCCTTTGTATTCATTGGCGTATTAATGAAGAGGGCACTCTAATCCAACGCACAGCCAGGATTATTTAACAAGTGGGGTCTGAAGCTAATGTAGTTTGGCCCACGGCAGTGACATTAAAATCTGTAAATGCTGAGTGGGCATTTACATGTATGGGGTGGGCCATGCCGGCTCAGCCCCTACCCTGTCTACACTTCTGTGTCTTCTAGGAGTAACCTGGAAATCTTGTTCCCCTCCCATTTGATGTTATGTCATCTTGGAGATTTCTACATTAAACAATTGTGATTTTCTAAAACATTATGTTCCTCACATTGTTTTAGTTATTAATTAATTTGTCAGATTACTGTCACTCAGAAGAGGAAAAGTAAACATATGTCACACACACACATCATACGTGATAACAAGATGAAATTCTTCACTTGACTCACCTACACACGCAACAATCCTATTCCCATCTCAGAATAACAGAGTAGCCGGCATTGATGGTAGGATTTATGAATCATTAACATGCAACATTTCTGCACAATAATATCTGATTTTCAAAAATGAAATACATTTTATAATAATCATTGTACACTCTGCTGATACTTTTATAAGAAACATTCAGAGTGAAAAACCTAAGTTTCCTTTATATTCCCTTCAAAAGATATTCCATAAAATGTGAGCCCATAGGTACAATTTAAAGTTAAATTTTTTTAATCTTCTCATTTAACAAAATGTTAAATGGCATCCTCCTTTCCTGGCCCGGCAGTGACCATATGGTATCAGTCCCTTTAAAGATCAGAACTCGCCCATTTATTACCCCTCAGAGGGGTTGTCGACTCCAAGGGGGTTCAGTTTTAGAAGGCTCTTTGAAATTAGGATGCTTAGGGCCATTTGTTGACAGTTTCCTGCCCTTTAAGTAATTATACAATCTGGCTTCTACTGATGCCAGAGTCCACGTTTCTGCAGGTGTGAATTGCAATCCCTCTACAGAAAACGTGCTTGATGAGAATGCCCGATAAGTTGGGGAAAGACCATGGTTGGCCCTGTTCTCAGAATACAGGCATTTTTGGAAAGCCCAATGACAAATGGGGCTCAGACCTTACAGCACACAGTTCAAATAGGTCCTCCTCTGTCGGGCTAAGACCTCTCACATCACAGTTCAACACAAACATGCAATGGGGCTCCCTTCCCCAAGCTTATTGTACTTCAGGTCTCCCTTAATCGGGCGCAGACCCCTTTCAGATGTCGAAGACTTTCGAATGTTTCTGGCTCTCTTTACAGACCACTGCAGGACCATTTCGATTCAAAGTTCACGTTTTCTGACGCTTTATTCACTTTTGCTGTTTGTTCACTTTTTAGCTTCAAACAATGTAGCTTTCACAGAGACTTTCGAATGGACTACTTCCTTTTTCCAGACCACTCCATTACTTAGTATCGCTGATCTCACAGCTGCCCTTTACTTTAAAGTTAATTTACAGGTCTGCCTTTCTTCGCATCTCATCCACATGCCTGCAGCCTTGACTTGCGATATAATGTTGCTACTTCATAACACCCCCCCGTCTCTCAGGTTGCTTGCCAACTCACCGACTCAGTGCGCTTCTTTCTTGTTTTGCTATTGCCAATTCATGAGTGAAGGTTAGTACCACAGGCTTAGCCTCGCCACCCCAACTTTGCCGTTGATCCGGGAGAGTCGCTGGTGCCCTTGAAACACAATGCAATGTTCACTTGTGGAGTCTGGCCTTCTCCACGTGTCTTTTGCGGTCTGTCGGAAGCAACGACCTCCAGTAGGGAACCCTTGGGGTTTTTCAGCCTGCTGTTCTTGTTCCTTGGTCTGTTGCTCTGTTCCAGTAGGTGTGCCTTCATCCCAGAAGTTCTGTTCGTACTCATGTTCCACCTTGCTCACAGTGTGTCTTTAGGTGTTGCCTTTTATTTGTATGGGAGCTAACTCGTATCAGATGTGTGCACTTAGTGTAAAGTGCCTGACTTTGCCTGACCCGATTAACAAGACATGTCAAGTACGATGTGAGAGAGTTAGTCTGGTTACTCTGTCACCCTCTTGCTCTGCCCAGTGTTTGTGTACAAAGGGGATGGGGGGGGGCTGATACTTTGGAAAATCCTACAAAATAGGATGGGGTAGATGAACAAAAAAGGGAGAATAATGTGTTTAACCATTGGCTGTCTCACCCAGGTGATCCTCCCACACTGGTCCACCCCCAGGGTCTGGATCCAAAGGCAATGGCTGAGCCCCGGCCATCTGAGAGAGAAATCCCTGGGGACTAGTGGGTGAGAAACCTTATGGTTTCTCACAGAAAGCCATCCCACAATGCTGTTGCAGGGGAAATTGCCATTTTACTTTCTTGCACATGTTGCTGTTTCATTCACAAATGTAACATTTAAAGTCATTTTTGGTTTCCTACTTTCTACACTAACTGACACTTTAAACAGGTAATATTATAACATTTATTTTTGCAGTCAAGCTCCTGTCAAAGTTTTACACTTCAAATCTCAGTATGTTTCTTTCTCAAAATCTGATTCTCAATCCTGTAAAGAAGAAAACCGATCCAGTGCAGGCTCAAATTTGGTTTTTACTTTTTTTCTAACTTGCAGTGTTTATTTTTCATCCCAGATTTGACTGTTCACTTAATAAAGATTGCTGTATACTTCATGTAACTGAACACATTTATTTTGGGCCTTGTCTTTTATTGTGGACGAATACACGAATATACTTTTGTACTAGCAGGGTTCCTGACATCTCCTTGCATCTTTCTTCCATATGCTGTGTGCAGGATGCAGGTCATATAGTTTTACCTTGCATCCTTTCCTTTTGTATAGATGTCTGTACAAATCCCTACCCATTGCTCTGGCTCTTTACGGCAGCAAAAGTGGGAAGGACAAGGGAACTTTTCATCTGCCCTCTTTCTGGATGCATATGAATAAGCCTTTTTTCCACAGTCTCTTCTTCCTTTTCAATAAATGATGGGGGGGGGTGTTCTCTTTTTATGGGTCTTCTCCCGTCTCTAGATTTTACTTTGTAGGATCCTTCCCCATCCCTCTGGCCATAGAAATAATTATCTGGTTATTTCACTAGTGAGAGGGGTTGAAATGCTTATTTTTTAAAAAAACTTTATTTATTCAACTTGACAACCCATTGAGGAGACAACCAAAGCAAGACACAGAACTGATCAGAAAAGGTACATCACGGCATCAGCCTGCAATACATACAAAGCAGATTCCACAATACAATGCAACATTATTACATGAAACCTTTAGAGCGGATACTGAAGGGAGGGTTACGCCCAGGATTTGAGAGGGAGGTAAATCCGCAAAGAGCTACCGAGAAGATTGGGAAGGAGGGGGGGTTCCTGAGTCTGAGCTGGAGGACAGAGCGGACATGTATTTGCGAAACCGTCTCCAGATATTCCTAGGTCTGGAGTGAGGGTGTTGCATAGCCCCCCACGCCTCCTCCGTGTCGTGTGCCCAGGTGACTGCCCGGAGCCATTGGGAGCGTGTGGGCACGTTGGGGCAAAGCCAGCGCAACAAAATACAGCGCACTGCCAGCAACATACAGAGTCCAGCCAATTTCCTGGCATCACGTTTCAGACCGGGTAGCTCATGGAAGAGGCAACGCATGGGAGATGGATCTATGGAACAGTCTAGTATGTCTGACATAGAAGAGCATATGTCCTGCCAGTATTGTGCAAGGTGTGGGCAGTGCCAGATCATATGAGCATAAGTAGCCTGGTCGCTTTCACATCTGGGGCAGTGAGGTGAATACTCTTGGAACATGTAGTGTAATTTAGCTGGTGTGTGGTGATACCTGTGCAGTATCTTGAACTGTACTAATTTAAACCTGGAATTGTAGGACACCTCCTGGGTACGCGAACACATTCGGGCCCAGCGCTCATCAGTGATCTCGACTCCGACGTCTTCCTCCCATTTGAGTTTTAGCTTGACAAAAGAGGGGGCGGTTCTATTCTGCAGCATGTTATAAAGTCTAGATACTTTCCCTCTGAAGGCATCGGAAGAGCACAGTTCAGTTATTATGGGGTCATCCGGAGGGATTGCAGGAAACTCGGGATATTTAGCTTTGAGAACCCTCCGGAGCGAGGAATATTGCAGCCACGCTAATGGCTTACGTCTAAGGGGTGGAGGAAGGTCCGACCACTCCAGGAAGTTGTCCCGGTCAAATACATCACGCAGGGTCAGGAAGCCGGCTTCCGACCAGCGGGAGACTATAGTTTGAGGAATATATGGGATATCCGGAAAAATATTCCAGAGCGGGAGGTCACCATGGAACGGGTTAGGTGTTGCAACCATTACCCATAATTTTGTGAGTGCAAGTGACGTGCTAACCACCGGGTCCGGTGAGTCAGAATCAGATGGAACGGGCTTAAGAATTAGGGAACCAATCGTGCGTTCGCCAACCTTTAGTTTTTCAAGACGGACATGAGGTGGGAGGATCCCTGTGCTGAACCAGTAGGAGGCGAATTGGGGTTGAGCAACTACCCAGTATCTGAGGAAGTCGGGGGCGCCGAACCCACCTAATTCTTTGAGAGTGGTGAGTGTAGTCAGTTTGAGCCGGACTGCACCAGAGTGCAGAGAAGGGTATTGGTAATGCTGCGTAGTCTCTTGAAGAAGCTGTCGCCCGGACATAATGCAATGTTTGTAAAGCTGTATAGGAGTTGGGGCAGCACAACCATTTTAAGGATACCGATTCTGCCAGCTAAGGAAATGGGGAGTCTAGTCCAACCTGCAGTTTTGATCGTTAGGTTTGCTAAGTAATTCTGGTAATTATCGGTGCGCAACTTCTCTACGTGCCGGGAGAGCGCCACTCCCAGATAGGTGAAGGTGGACTGAGACCACGTGAACCCCTGAAGGTCGGTGGGTGGTTGTTTGTTGTCCGTGAGTGGAAACAAGGTCGATTTAGAGTAGTTTACTTTGAGTCCGGATATCTGACCGAATCGGGTCACGTCATGTAGGATTGGAGCTAGGTTGGCTTCTGGGGAGCGGATGTAGAGCAGAGCATCATCAGCGTATAAGGAAACGATATCAGCTAGCCCCGCTGTGCGTAAGCCCCTGTGAGAATGTGATTGGAGCATCATGTCAGCAAAGGGTTCAATTGCTATAGCGAAAATTAATGGGGAAAAGGGACATCCCTGTCGCGTCCCCCTGGCTATCTGGAAGAGGGTGGACACCTATCCTCGGTGCAGACCCTGGCTACTGGGTTGGTGTAAAGGAGTCGGACCCAGGATTGAAAGTTGGAGCCAAACCTACATTTTACCATGACTCTCCACAAGTACTCCCAAGACACAGAGTCAAATGCTTTCTGCATGTCCAGGGTGGCTGCTACCGCCTGTGTGTTTGGATTAATTCTACTGATCACATTGAAGAGCCTCCTAAGATTTAGGGATGTGGATCTACCTTGGACAAAACCTGACTGGTCGGGATGTATGATGTGAGGCATGAGTGGAGCTAGGCGGTTAGCCAGTAGCTTCGCAAATATTTTAACATCACATTTTATTAGCGAAAGGGGGCGATATGAGCCACACTGGGTGGGGGGTTTGCCAGGTTTGAGGAATACTGTTATCATGGCCTCACGGAGAGAGGGAGGAAGTGTGCCTACTTCGCAGGCCTCTTCCCATAATGCTAGTAAATGTGGGGCCAGGATAGATTTATAACGTTTGTAAAAGTCCATAGGGAGACCGTCAGGACCAGGGGCCTTGCCCGCAGCGAGTGCATCGATGGCTTTGGTCAGCTCTTCGACGGTGAAAGGTCTATCTAGGGAAGCAGAGGCGTCAAAGGATAGGGCCGTAAGAGCGAGTTCCTCTAGGTAGGCGTCGATTTCTGAGATATGAGGCTCATCAGCTTTAGAGTACAGAGATGTGTAAAATGCGAGGAACTCTGTGTTGATGAGGATGAGGTAGCTAGAGTACCATTGGCCCTTTCAATTGCCGGGATGTTGGGAGCACCAAACTCATGTCGAATTAGCCTGGCCAGTACTCGGCCCGGCCGTTCGCCTTCCCCATACCGTCTAACTGCTTGGGGATTGTCAAGGAACTTAACTTCCCGCTCTGCAAGGCTGCGGAACCTATCCAGCTCCTGACCCAATGCTGCAAGCTCCGTGGAAGAGTGGTTCAGAGAATATTGGGATTCCAGGTCGGCCAGGGACGATTCACAGGCAGCGATATCCTCTCGAATATGTGTTAGAATGCCACAACCTTTAGATATGGCTATACCCTGATGTATGCTTTGAATGACTCCCATAGGGTGGCTAGTGAGGGTACTGAATCTGTGTTGACCTAAAAAAACTCCTCAATGGAGGACTCGAGTTCAGAAGCGAAGGTATGGTCCAGGAGGGCATAGGGCCTCATTTTCCATTGTCTCGCTTTTTCAGAGTCATGTCCCCAAATTAGAGAGACTACCACCGGGGAATGATCGGACAGCGTTCTGGGGAGGATTGTCAGGTGGGACAGGCACCTTATTAGTATGTCGGACACTAGCCAAGCCATCTATCTATTCTTGAATGTGAATCATGTACCGATGAGTAATAGGTGTACGTGCGGGAGTTTGGGTACATCAAGCGCCAAGCGTCGACCACAGCCAGTCGGGGTAAAGTTGTGAGGATCGTGTAGGCTGCCCTTGAAAGCTGGTGAGGTCTGGAGCCCGACCTATCTAGGATAACATGTAAAATCGTGTTAAAGTCTCCACCCCATATGATCGGGGTCTGGGGGTAACTTTCAAGAATCGAGGCCAGTTGCAGGTAAAATTCAGGGTCGTCTATGTTAGGCCCATATATATTCAAAATGGCTACCTCTTGATTTTGTAATTTACCAACAATGAGTACATATCTCCCAAGGGGGTCAACATGAGAATGGGAGCAACTGAATTTAAGGTTCCTATGGATTAGGGTGAGGGTACCTCTGCTTTGAGTAGAGTAATTTGTGTAGTACCTCTGGGGTCCCCATTGTTTAGCGAATCTCTCGCATTGTTCGGAGCGAGCGTGGGTTTCTTGCAAGCATAGGACTTGGATACCATGACGCTCAGTGTAGAGTTGTATTTGTCGCATCTTTCTGCAGTTGCCTAGACCCCTAACATTTCAGCTCATGAAGGTTATGGTGTTATCCGCCATCTGCGTGGAGTGGTAGTCTGAAGTTTGTACTGGGGGTTTGTGTTGGTCCACGCCTTCTCGGCTTAGGCCCATGCGTTACCCCATCTGGGGTCCTGTGTAGTATTAGTATGTCACGTGTGCCCTCTCTGGTGGTTGCCAAGATTTTTCCAACAGAACTCCCAATCCCCCCGACCCCTGCCCACATCCCTCCCCCAACTTGAGGAATGAAACCCAATACCCAACAAATCATCAACAAACAATTCGGCATCAGCGCCTGGGGTGCTGTTAGCAGTCCTAATCGCGGCGCGACGGACTGCAATAGGGTGAGGATAGTACACAATACAGTAGGAGTAACAAGTGCGTTTAGCTTAGGTTACATGAATGGAGGATTTATGGTAAAGACAGGTGGGTCCCCGCAACATGTTTATGCATTACCATTGATTCCAGCCATGACACATCATGCTTGTGACATTTCACTGAGCCCGGCTCCCCTCCAGGGGGGCCAGCCCACTGCAAGCCCAAGAGTGACCGTAGGGTATCAATAATAGTCAAACAAAGTGAGATTCTTCTCCTAGGGAAGGTCAAAGCACGGAGGGTCAATCCAACAGGAATAATCAGAAGTACATTCAGAGTAGGAGTGCGTGGTCCAGAACCTCCATGAGTGAGCTTAAATGCGGCCCATCACGGCCCCAACTCAACAAATAGGTACCATAACATGTTGGGCCTGTGGCAGCAGTGGATTAGCCAGGGAAGTGCTCATCGAGGAACCTAGAGGTCTCCTCCGGGATCGTAAAAAAGAAAGTTTTGTTAGAGTGTTCAATGCGTAATTTTGCAGGAAACACCATGGAGTAACTGACTCCTAAGTCTCAAAGTCTCTTTTTTACGGCTATAAACGATTGGCGCTCCCGTTGCACCGCCACTGAGTAGTCCCGGTAGAGGTGGATCCTATTTGCACCAAGGAGAAGTTCTCCCTTGATCCTGGCCGCTCGTAGGAGGGCATCGCGGTCCCGGAAATTCAGAATCCTGGCTATTATGGGTCGCAGTGGTGCGCCAGGTCTGGGTTTTGCGGCCCAGGAGCAGTGTGCTCTCTCAATGGTGAATTGCGAGGAGAGTTTAGGGGCATCAAGGAGTGTCATTAGGATGCGTTCCACATAGTCCTCCATGGGCTCTGAGATATTGTCCTCGGGTATTCCAATAATGCGCAAATTGTTCCATCTCGAGCAGGATTCGAGGTTGTCATTTTTCTTCTCCACCGCTGCCACCCGGTTGGTGAGCATGGAGACTGCAGCGCGTAGAGAGCCCAGGTCGTCTTCGGCAACTCCCAATCTGGTTTCGTCCTCAGCGACTCTTCCATCAATTTTTTCGATATGGGTTTTAATGGAGGAGATGGTCCCATTCATGTCATCTAGTTTTGTATGGAGTGTAGTGAAGCCATCCCGAATATATTCTCGCATCTTCTGCGAGTCGTCTGAAGCCGATGGGGCAGAGGTAATAGGTTGCCCCTCGGGGTCCTCTGGGACAGGCTTGGATGGCGTTTTAGTGAACATGTTTAACGAGCCTTGCTTTTTCCCAGCATCAGCACCCTTGGTCATGTTGAGGGTCGGGTTCAGGGTCCGGAATCCCGGACGAAAATAGGCACTCGGAGGTAGTGAGAATCCCACAATAGCTTTTCGGCCCTGTGGGTCAGGGTCAGTGTCCAGTTTGCAGCAAGGTGCGCTTTGAGCTTTTCCTGTTAAGCTTAGTATGTGTCCCTGAATGTGCAGGACTCAGACACGTGGGAGGGCGAGACCTAAGGCAGAGTCGATGGGGGATGAAGGCACTGATGGTCCAGTATAGCCAGGTCAGCTCAGTGTAAGGCGGGCGCTGGAGCCCAAGGGGGCGTGTGGTGAGTGACAGAGTCACCGCAGCGTTGGTGCATAAGGTGCAGGCACAGTGGCCATGGATTAGAGTGGGTAGAGAGCGCTCTATCAGGGATGCCCCGGTTGGTCCTTCAGTGTGACGTTGGTATGTTGGGTATGAAGAGGTGGGGGGGAGTGGAGACCCCCACAGTGTCTGAGGTGATAAGGGCTTCAGGCCGCGAGTCGCTCCCTCAGGGGCGGTCGAGTTGTGGGTGGCTTAAGTAGCTGCGGTGGGAGAGCTGAATTCCGCCGCAGATCCGTACACTGTCGGGGGAGGAGAGGGCCCCAGGCCAGTCCACGGCCGCAGGAGTAGGATCCCTGCTTTCGAGCCCGCTCCACGCCACCCGCCCTCCTTACCTTGATGTCGGACCGTGGCCCGAGCGCCGCAGGAGGGGGGGGCGGGGGAGACAGGCCGCACTGTAGGTGGGGGGCAGCCACGGCGGCTCCGGCAGTTCGCAGCTCCGACTCCGAATGGGAGGGGGAGCACAGGTCTCAGGCTCTGGGCACCAGCCTGCGATGGTACAGTGAAGTCGCAGGTCCACCAGGAGATTCGTTGGGCTGCGCGGCTGTTCAGCGCGGGAAGCGTGCTCCGATGCCCCTCCCCCACCCAGGCCGCCTGCGCCGGGGGCTCGGGTGGCTTCACTGGTCCGAGCTCCACGGAGCTCTGTCCCCCGGGGCGAAAACAGCCGTCAGCCGTGCCTCGTAGTCGGTGGTGATAGCAAGGTTCACAGGGGGTCTCCAGAACCCAAATTTGGCTCGAGTGTAGAATAAAGTTCAATCTTGCAGCCACGGCAACAATGGATGTTCCAAATGTATTTTACAAGGTTATATCAAAGGATATGGGCCCTCGTAGTCCGGAGCTACACACTCAGGCGGCCATCTTGCTTCGGCGCAACAGCGCCCCCCTCTGAAATGCTTATTTAGTAACACAAAGACACAGATTGTAGGAAAAATGGACATCCTATTATAAGATTTTTATTCTCCGACATACATTCTTCAATTTGTATAACACTGACAATTTTATTCAGTAATTCTTCGATTGTGTGCTAATTGTGTTACCATTAATTCCCCTTTTTACTCCTTTACTTGTTCGGTTCTCCAGTTTCATTCTCCAGAACTTCAACCCATACTTCGGATGGGCCCTCTGTCATGACCCCAGCAGAGTACAGTGCACACTCTCACACAACAGTAGGGGAAGGCATAGCAACACGGGCAAGGTGTGGACAAGAAAGGTCGCTGGATGGCGTGCGCATCTATTGGCAATGACTGGCAGCCTCCACCAAGATGGCCGCCAGGTTGGGTCTCAGTATGTAACTCAAGGTGGCCTCCAGGCAGCCCATGCTTCAAGTGTCCCTGGTGGTCTAGTTTTACAGGGTGCAGCCCAGGACTATAAAACCACACCCTGGGCCACACCCTGTGCTTAGTGTTTTTCCTGGTGACTTGGGAAGCAGTGTAAAGCTTTCCGCTCTGTCTGATTTCACGAGCAAGAGGATTCCTGCATTCCATTTGCTCGTC
Organism: Ambystoma mexicanum; assembly: GCF_040938575.1. Classification (NCBI taxonomy): domain Eukaryota; kingdom Metazoa; phylum Chordata; class Amphibia; order Caudata; family Ambystomatidae; genus Ambystoma; species Ambystoma mexicanum. The sequence continues at coordinate 981,711,152 of NC_090928.1, read as the reverse complement.
AGACTCCTCGCTCTGCCTGATTTCTACATTCGAGAGGATTCCTGTATTCCAGCTACACGTCAGACCTCTCGCCAACTCGCATACTTACCTGGACTTGACTTTAGAATGGGGCTCTCCGCTGATCCTGCACCGCAGCGTCGCTCCACTCCTGGAACAGAGAAAACCCACAGTAATGAAACATTCAGACTTGAAATCATGCGCGCTCACAGTGTGCTTACCTGTGGATGTGCCGCAATCCTCCTGCTAGCACTCCGGTTACCCTCGCTCCAGTGATCCTCAGAGCATCAAGCTGCCATTAAGACATGGAACCACAGCACCTGCAGAGAAATAACAAATAGACGAAGAACGTTACTATTGTAAATAACGGGCGGCGCAGAGCATCATCCATAGGATTTCTGAATGCTGCTGAGCACAGAAAAGGGCATTCACAGTACATAAAGACATTTACCAGTACAGAGCATCACATGCGTCACAGCTGGACTGGACCACAAATCCAGTGACGAAACTGGAACAGATTCTCACCGGCACCTTGAGTGCGCCACTTCAATACAGAAGGTGGCCCAGTCTCCTTGCAGCCAGCAGACCTTGGGGTGCAGAAGGGAGGTGGGGGGAGAACGGGGAGACAGGGAGACAGACACTAATGCCCCTCAATTTTTGTCCATAGGTTTGCATACAAACTATCCCACAACCATCCCCAGCAGTACTGAGGAGCCTTACCAAACCACTCCTACTCTACACCGTACTCTGGGCTATAAGGTCACACAGTGGAACAGTGTGGAGGGACTGGCTTGGACTATACATCCCACCTCAGAGGGTCACACTTCTGACAACTGAAGACCAAGTGCTCCTGCAGGGCAGCAGAGGTAAGCGTTACAGAACGGTAACACCACATGCATAAGCCTAACCTGAGCGTCATGGAGTCTGAGGTGAACCAGTTAGCCACCTTATTAGGGGACATGCTGCCTGCTCTGAAATCAATGCTATGAGGAAGGAGTTAGTGGTGAATCGGGAAAGGACTGAGGAGTTAGTGAAATGTTTAACTAGGACCCAAGTGGGTCAGGTTCCCTTACCAGGTCCATCAGACGACGCTGCAGCAGCGCCTGCATACATACAAGTTACCACCCCTGTCGCTGTGCCCCTAGCTCCTCCAGAACGGTTCTTGGGGACCCACAAAAGTTAGCAATTTTTATGAATTATTGCTGGCTTCATTTTTTGTGTTGGCCAGGAACATTCCTGACAGACCAAGCCAAGGTTGCCTTTGTTTTATCGCATATGGGAGGGCATGCTGCCAGTTGGTTGGTGCCGCTGGTTAATCTGGATGATCTGATTCTGTATAATTTTCCAGGCTTTCAGCAAGAATTAGACAAACTCTTTGCTCGCAGAATGCAAGAGCAGACCTTGGATTTGGAGTGTTGGCCTTACGGCAGGGTTCCCAAGACCTCCTAGTGTACATCACCACCTTTAACCGGCTGGTGGCCGAAACCAACTGGCCAGAGGAAAGAAGAACTACCATTTTTTGTTGAGGCCTCTGCAAAAAACTTAAAGACGCCATGGCGCAAGTAGTCTATCCACCGGGCGCTGCTGAGTACATAGATTTAGTAGTTCAACTGGAACACCGAAAGAAGGACAGAACGGTCCCGTTCTGAGGGACGCCCCTTGTGTGTGTGCCCACGGGAAAATCCATCCCGCCCTCCGGAGAACCCGTCAGAACCTATGCAATTGGGTAGTGCCAGAGGACCTCTGACCATGGAAGAAAGGGAGAGGCACAGGCAACAACAACTCTGTATTGTGGCAAACCAAGACATTTCAGGAGGGATTGTCCAAGTAAAGAAGCCATTGGGAGCAATCAATGCCGGGACTGTAGAAACAATGAAGCCCTCAGGAAACTTCAGTGCTTGGCAAGAGTAGAGATCGGCTTGTCGAGGAAGGAGACGGCATGAACGGTCTCACATCTCACAACACCGGTAATTCTCCTCTGCCATGAGCAACCACAGCGGATGCATGCGCTTGAGGCATATGTTGACAGTGGAGCAGTAGGAAACTACATGAACTTCACTTTAGCCCAGCGGATAGACATTCCCATGCAGCAGAGGGAAAAGGTTGATAATATAGTCTCAGTTGATGGAATACAACTGTCATCTGGACCAGTGATAAACAAAAGTGGACCTCTAGGATAGGGAATGGCACAACTTCATACATTTATCATTTTAATTATATCAATAAATGTCAATAATTGAATTCAAATTCTTTTTATTTTTCCATATAAAAATATAAAATGTGAATTCTTAAAACATATACCCAATCGTTTTCAAATTCAACTTCTGGTTGACAGATACATCCATGTAACTGACTGTACACTCATAGAACCATCAGAATATTTGATGGAGGACAATTCACAGTTTACTAAGGATAATAAGGATATAGTGCTGACCAATTGGTCAAACAGATAGGTGCGATTTGTATGTCTTTTCGGAAAGTAATAGTGAATGAATGGTAGGAGCGAATCAGTGTGAGTTGAATTTGAAAGAGATTGTGTATATGTTTTAAGAATTCACATTTTATATTTGTATATGAAAAATAAAAAGAATTTGAATTCAATGATTGACTTTTATTGATATAATTAAAAAGATAAATGTATGAAGTTGTGCCATTCCCTATCCTAGAGGTCCACTTTTGTTTATTCTGAGTATATTGAGCCTGGAGGACCAAGGATTTATACCAGGTACCCCTTTATTTAAAAGTATATCTGGACCAGTGACCCAGTGTACGAGGGAGGTTGTGTTGTTGTATCATGATGGCCACCGGGAACGCAGAGTATTTGATTTGATCAATGCACCCCAGTTCCAGCTCATCTTAGGCATGCCCTGGATGGAGTGCCACAATCTGATCAGAAACTGGTGCCACAATCTGATCAGAAACTGGTGGACACATACAATGGTCTTCTCCGCCGAATGTTTGCAGACCTGTTATCCAACCACGCCCATTGTTGCTCACTCATTGATTACAATGACACAAAACAAGGACCGCAAAGTTGGGATCGTGTTAGACCTTGACTGTCGTGCAGATATGTGAGACCTCCATCCCCAACTGTCACACAGGGAGATATAAATCTACTCCCTGTATAACCCTTGAGGCCACAGGTGGAGAAGTCCGACGCCGCCGAGTGCTGGAAACCCCAAGGAAGCTGAAAAGAAACGTAGGTTAAATACCAGGCAAGCAGGAATAACTTGTGCAAAGGTAGGTAAAACAAGAGACCTTACCAAGTGTTGTCAGAAGAACTGAGGGAAACCTAGGGGTGTGGAAGGGTTCCAGGACTCACGCGGACAGGTTCAAGATGCCACGGAAGCAGCAGGAAAGCCAACTGCAGATCCAAGAGACCCCGCCTGGGCTTGTTCCCGGAGCGGGTTCCTTAGTACTTGGCAAGAGCACGTGATAGCAGGAGAGTCCGTAGAATTCCGAGTCAGTAGGACGAAGGCCAGGGGCAATCCAAAAGCAAGTCCATAAAACGGTCCGAGGTCGGCAGGCAAAGTAACAATTTCGAAGTTCCAATTCAAAGCCAAGGGTAATCCAAACACAATCCGTGAGACGAAGCCGGGTACAGGTTCCAAGAGCAAATACAGGAAGCACAAGAGCCAAACAGAATTTCCAAATGAAAAACAGCTGTGAAGCGCGGTACGAAAGCGAATTACGGCTTTTGTACTGAACGCTTCCTGGCCACGTGACGTGAGAACGCGTCACGTAACCGAGACTCTGGGTCACGTGAATGGATGGAAACGGCAACGCGATGAGGATGCGTTCCTCGAAGCGTGCTGCTTCCTAGTCTCCAGGGCAACTGCCAATGAAGAAAAGGTCGTAGGCGTGAATGCAAACCTTGGGCCGTTGTTGCGCCCGTCCGCGGGCCAAACCGGATTGCCAACGTGAGCCCCGGAAACCGTGAGAGTTGCGTGAAGTGAGTTGTGGGGGTTGTGGGGGCAGTCGGGCTGAAGGGAACCTGGGTTCACTAGTGGAATGAGCAGGGGGTATGACAGAGCCCCCCACCAAAGGCCCACGACCACTTGGGCAGGAAGGATGTTCCCGATGGAACCGGGCCACCAAAGGGGGGGCTTGGACGTCTGCAGCAGAAACCCAGGACCTCTCTTCAGGATCATAACCCTTCCAGTCCACTAAATACTGCAAGCCACCCTTAAGGAGACGGGAACCCAGGATATCAGAAACCTCAAAAACATCAGGGGAACCTAGGGATACCGGGGCAGGAGAGGAACGAAGACGGGATGTGTCCGGGCAAGGCTTGAGCAGGGATGTGTGAAAGACGGGATGTATGCGCCAAGAGGACGGGAGCACCAAACGGTAAATCACTGGATTGATGACCCGGGAAACCACGTAGGGACCAACGAAACGTGGCAGCAGCTTCCGACAACCCGCCAAGCGAAGGTGTCGGTTGGACAACCATACCAGGGACCCCACAGAATATACCGAGGCTGGGTCGCGTTTAGCGTCTGCCCGGGACTTCATTGATGCCTGCGCCTCTTTGAGGTGAGTGATGGTTTGCGCAGGAACAGAGGACATATCCCGAATGCAGGCACATTCTTGCTGAAAGCCTGGACCGCCGAAGAGATATCGGGGACGGGATAAACACGTGGATTCTGGCCATACAAAGCATAAAAAGGTGAGGAACCGGTGGAAGAATGGACAGCATTGTTGTAGGCAAACTCTGCAAACCGGAGGGCCTGCAACCAGTTTGTTTGTGGTTGCAGAGTCGAACAACGCAGGTACTGTTCCATTGACTGGTTCGTCGTTTCGGTCTGACCATCTGTTTCTGGGTGGTAGGCAGAGGAGTAGCGTGTGTCAATACCGAGAAGGCCGGTCAGGGCACGCCAAAAACGGGACGTAAACTGAGAACCCCTATCTGAAATGAGTACCGACGGCAGGCCAAAAAACCCCAAAAACGGACTCAAAAAACAGGTTCGCCAATTTGGGGGCTGATGGAATGCCCTGGCAGGGAAGAAAACGGGGCATTTTTGTGAAGGTATCAACCACCACCCAGATAGGGTCGAATCCCCGGACCCTAGGAAGGTCGGTCACAAAATCAATGGTCAGAGTGTGCCAAGGTCTCAGTGGAATGGGTAGCGGTCGTAGGAGGCCCACCGGTCGGCTGCTGCGGTGTTTACACTGGGCACAAACTGAGCATGTCTGTACGTACTGTACAACGTCCTGCTTCATGGAGGGCCACCAGCACCAGCGTGTCAAGAGGTCCAGAGTACGGTCCTGACCCGGGTGGCCGTTGACAGGGGAGTCGTGGGACCACTCCAGGGCTATATTTCTGGTTTCGCTGGTGGGTAGGACTAGACGGTTTTGTACATAAGGTAATCCATCATAGTATACAGGGTCCCATTCTGATGCCTGATCGGGGTGCTGCAGTGCCCAAGAACGGATCGTGTCAAGTAGCGCCAGTGGGGGTGTACAGGTACAGATAACGTTTCCTTGGTGTAGGAGAGTCCCGAGAAAGACAGGTAGTGCAACCCCCCCCCCAGGAGAACGAGATAGCGCGTCAGCCTTGCCGTGAGCCATGCCAGAGCGATGCCTGATTTGGAAATCGAAGGCCGCAAAAAAGTGATGCCACCTAACCTGTCTGCTATTCACACACTTAAGGGAGGCTAGGTCCTGCAGATTCCGATGGTCAGTAAACACAGTGGTCTTATGCTTCGCCCCCAAGAGGTGGTGTCGCCAAACCCGAAAGGCGTCCATAACCGCCAGGAGCTCCTTCTCGGTGACGGTGTAATGGGCCTCCGTGGAGCTAAACTTACGGGAGTGGTAGGCCACGGGATGCAAGCGACCAGTGGAGGCACAGGTTTGTGACAGAACCGCCCCTAGAGCAAATGAGGAGGCATCTGCCTCGACAATGAATGGACGTTCGGAATCGGGATATTGCAATACGGGAGCGGTAGTAAAGGCTGTTTTTAGATCCTCAAAGGCCTTCTGGTGTACCTCTGTCCAGACGAAAGGGGTGTGAGGGCTCGTAAGAGATGTAAGCGGTGACACTATGGAAGAGAACCCAGAGATAAAGCGGTGATAGAAGTTAGAGAAACCCAAGAAAGATTGTAGGGCCCTTAGGGTCTTCGGAGTTGGCCATTCTAAGACCACTCGTACCTTGGAATAATTCATCGCCAGGCCACCAGGTATGATGTTGAACCCTAGGAATTTGATGTTATCTACATGAAACTGGCATTTCTCGGGTTTAGCGAATAAGGAGTGTTTCCTCAAGCGAGAGAGCACTTCTCGGACGTGTTGTACCTGTTCTTCCAGACTACGCGAAAAGATGAGAATATCATCTAAATACACTACCACGAACACGTCCAGTATATCACAAAAAACGTCATTCATGAAATGCTGGAACGTGGCCGGGGCATTGCAGAGCCCGAAAGGCATGACGGTGTATTCGTAAAGACCATACCGTGTACAGAAGGCAGTTTTCCACTCGTCCCCTTTGCGCATTCGGACGAGGTTATACGCCCCCCGTAGATCCAGCTTGGAGAAAACGGAAGCATTGGTTAGGCGTTCCAGTAAGGGAGAGATAAGCGGTATGGGATACTGATTCTTAACCGTAATGGCATTTAGACGTCGGTAGTCCACACAGGGACGAAGACCACCCTCCTTTTTCGGAACGAAGAAGATTGGGCTGGCAGCTGATGATTTGGAGGGTCTAATATGGCCCAAACGTAGGGATTTCGTAATATAGTCCTTAAGGGCTTGATCCTCGGATGGCGACAGAGAATAGATACGAGCCACAGGTACTGGGATCCCAGGGGTTAGATCAATGGGACAATCATAGGGCCGATGCGGGGGAAGTACCTCGGAAGAACCCTGGTCAAAGACTTCAGCATAATCATGGGATACCGCAGGGACATTAGCGGCAACCATGCCCACTATATGTGGAGGCTGAAGGTCATCTGACACTCTGAGATGGGCGATAGCCCCCGACACTGACGCAGGTGTTCCTTCCTCTCTGACCATTGGGAGGCAGAAGTTCTGGCATAGCTCCGACTCGAAGTGCACCTGACCCGTTCCCCAATTGATATGAGGGTTATGGTCCCGTAACCAGGGTATCCCTAGTATCAGCCCGAACTGGGGCATGGCGATCAAATCGAAATGAATGGTTTCACTGTGCACGGACTGGATTGTTAACATGAGTGGTGCTGTTTGTTGTTTGATGGGACTGGAGGTCAATGCAGTTCCATCGACTGCTTGTACAGGTTCTGGTCGTATTTTGTTAACTAAAGGCAGGTTCAGTGTTCGGGCTAGGGTGATATCGATATAATTCCCCGTGGCTCCTGAATCGATAATGATAGTGACTGGATGGATGGTGCCAGGGGTAGGCTGAAGGGTGGCCTGTACCTGAATGGGCCTAACACGGCCAAATGCAGGAACAGGGTCTGGGGTCTGACAGAGAGTGCTCGATCCAGGCCCCGATTCTAGGGTTGAGCTGTGCGAAAAACCTGAGTCCTTGGTTTAGGTCGACGGGGACATTCTTTAACGAAGTGACCGTTCAAGCCACAATAGAAACAGGCATTATCTGTTTTCCTCCTCTCTCTTTCCCTTGAAGTAATAGGGGACCTAACCCCTCCGATCTGCATGGGTTCCCCGGAGGCATCAGAAGAGGACGCGGGTGTGGGTGTACCTGAGGGGAAGGGAGACCCGGCCTGGGCCCTCCGTTCAGAACGTCGGGCGTCTACTTGGAGAGCCAAATCAACAAGATCAGGAAATTGGGTAGGCAAGGATGGGACCACTGAGAGGGCGTCTTTCATCGGATTACTTAAACCCCGGTAGAAGACCACTGATTTCTTATTTTCTGGCCATGATGTTTCCACCACTAGTTGATTAAATCGAGTAATGTATTCGATAAGGGGCCCTCTACCTTGAGTGAGTTCTAATAGTTCTAAGTCATGAGACTGCGCTTTGTGTCTGGTATCGAACACACGTGACATTTCAGTTATCAAGAGATCGAAATCATAGAGGGCGGGGTGGTCGGTTTCCAACAGAGGGTTAGCCCATGTAGCAGCTATGCCGGACAAGTGTGAAAGGATAAATGCCGCCTTTGTAGTGGGATCGGGGACAGCAAGGGGTCTACATAGGAAGTGCAACTTACATTGATTAAGGAACGTTCGGAACTTCCCAGGGTCTCCCTGGAACCTTTCGGGGGCTGCCAGGGGAAAGAGGGAAGGTAGCACTACAGGAACAGGATTCGGGATGTTTGGGTTCGGGACTATGGGCAGTGGGGGTGGTGGGGCAGCGTCCCCGTACTCCGGATCAGAGGGCAGGGGATGCTGGACACTTTGTAATAGATCAAGACGTTGGTGGATTGCTGTATTAGCAGCAACCATGTCTGCCCGAAGCACAGTGATTGCCTGGATTACAGCAGCCATGGGGTCCTCCGCGGCGCCCTCCATATCCGGCACGACAATGGCTTCACAGTTTGTTAGACCTTGACTGTCGTGCAGATATGTGAGACCTTCGTCCCCAACTGTCACACAGGGAGATATAAATCTACTCCCTGTATAACCCTTGAGGCCACAGGTGGAGAAGTCCGACGCCGCCGAGTGCTGGAAACCCCAAGGAAGCTGAAAAGAAACGTAGGTTAAATACCAGGCAAGCAGGAATAACTCGTGCAAAGGTAGGTAAAACAAGAGACCTTACCAAGTGTTGTCAGAAGAACTGAGGGAAACCTAGGGGTGTGGAAGGGTTCCAGGACTCACATGGACAGGTTCAAGATGCCACGGAAGCAGCAGGAAAGCCAACTGCAGATCCAAGAGACCCCGCCTGGGCTCGTTCCTGGAGCGGGTTCCTTAGTACTTGGCAAGAGCACGTGATAGCAGGAGAGTCCGTAGAATTCCGAGTCAGTAGGACGAAGGCCAGGGGCAATCCAAAAGCAAGTCCATAAAACGGCCTGAGGTCGACAGGCAAAGTAACAATTTCGAAGTTCCAATTCAAAGCCAAGGGTAATCCAAACACAATCCGTGATGCGAAGCTGGGTACAGGTTCCAAGAGCAAATACAGGAAGCACAAGAGCCAAACAGAGTTTCCGAAAGAAAAACAGCTGTGAAGCGCGGTACGAAAGTGAATTACGGCCTTTGTACTGAAAGCTTCCTGGTCACGTCACGTGAGAACGCGTCACGTGACCGAGACTCTGGGTCACGTGAATGGATGGAAATGGCAACGCGACAAGGATGCGTTCCTCGAAGCGTGCTGCTTCCTAGTCTCCAGGGCAACTGCCAATGAAGAAAAGGTCGTAGGCGTGAATGCAAACCTTGGGCCGTTGTTGCGCCCGTCCGCGGGCCAAACCGGATTGCCAACGTGAGCCCCGGAAACCGTGAGAGTTGCGTGAAGTGAGTTGTGGGGGCAGTCGGGCTGAAGGGAACCTGGGTTCACTAGTGGAATGAGCAGAGGGTAGGACAGATCGGCATCACCGCACAGTTACCCTTTGACCTTGAAGCATACCAAGATGTTTTCCAGAAGGAGCAGGTCAATATCTTGCCACCACACAGACCCTATGACTGTCAAATAGACTTGATTCTGAGGTCCCAGGTACCATGCAGCTGTATTTACGCACTCACAGAGAAGGAGAACCAACACCTCCGCAGTTACCTTTACCAGTACCTGGCAAATGGGTTTATACGACCATCTAAGTTGCCTGCCCCCTCGCCCCTTTTCTTAGTCCCGAAGAAGGAGGGAGACATCAGGACCTGTATAGACTACAGAGGGCTCAGTCTCAATGAGATCACAATCAAGAACCGGTACCCACTGCCATTAATCCCAGTACTTCTAGATCAAGTGAAAAGCACCAACATGTATACCAAGCTAGACCTTAGGGGAGCGTACCACTTAGTGCCCATAAAAGCCAGAAATTAGTGGAAGACGGCCTTCCGTATGAACTTTGGGCTGTTCAAGTACACCGTCATGCCCTTTGGCCTATGTAACGCGCTGGTAGCCTTTTAATTTTTCATGAACGATGTCCTGAGGGAGCTCTTGATGTGTGTGCCATGGTATACATAGACAATATATTCATCTATTCTACGACACTGGAAGAACATGTGCAGCACGTGAAGGCAGTTTTGGAAAAGCTGTAACAATATTGGTTGTATGCTAAACTGGAAAAGTGCGCCTTTCATGTAACCAAAGTAGAGTTCTTAGGTTTCTTCTTAACTCTGCAAGGAATTCTAATGGACAACCGTAAGGTAGGAGAAATTCTCCAGTGGCCTTCACCCACCTCTGTTAAAGCAGTCCGTTGCTTCCTGGGGTTCGGCAATTTTTATAGGCGATTTATTTGCAATTTCTCTAACATAGTGCATCCAATCACTTCACTGCTACATAAAACATGAACTTCACATGGACCACCGAGGGCGAACAAGCATTTACTCAGCTCAAACATCAGTTTACCACTGCGCCAGTACTTCGGAACCCAGACCCTGAACTTCCATTGTTGGTGGAGACCGATCTGTCTATTGTCGCGATGGGCGCCCCTGCAGTCTCAACGAGACCAGGAACTAACCAACTACACCTGTGGCGTTCTGGTCCAAGAAGTTTACACCGGCCGAGTTGAATTATGCTGTCAGGGATGAGGAACTACTTGCCATCAAGGCAGCCTTTAAGGAGTGGCAGCATCACCTTTTTGGAGCACGCCATCTCATCACGGTGCTTACAGATCACCTTAATCTACAATATCTGCGAACAGCCAAAGCACAGTCTCCTCGCCGGTTAAGGTGGGCTCAGTTTTTTTTACAGAATATGACTTCACTGGGACATACCTTCCGGAGTACGAAACGGGAAAGCTGACGGTCTCTCTCGTAAAGGCTGGGATGCTGAAGGGGAAGACGCTTATGCGACCCCCGCACCGGTTGCAATAATTCCAGAAGACAAATTGTTGGGAGCTACAAGCACTAGTCCATCTCCTTTAGTCTCGCTGCAGGATGAGATCAGACGATATATGAAAACCAAACAACTACGAACTTGGGTCTCTCAGGATCCTGAATGGATTGAAGACAATGGACTCCCTTATTTCCAGAAGCACTTGTATTTACCAAGTTCCACTATGCAAAACAAGGTCCTCCATGCTTATCACAATACTCTCACAGCGGGCCATCCATGTATCACAAAAACCATAGCAAAGATCCGAGAGTATTTTTGGTGGCCTACATGGCGAAAAGATGTCATACAGTATGGAAAACCTGCAATATCTGTGCAAGAAACAAGATGTTGAAAATCAAGCCGCACGGTCTACTTCATCCATTACCCATACCGCCTGCCCCTTGGCATACAATATCTTTGGATTTCATCACAGAATTCCCTCCATGTAATGGTTGCAACACCATCCTAGTCGTCGTTGACCTCATGACCAAGATTGCGCATTTCATCACCCTGAAGGGGTTGCCAAATGCAGAGGCTCTGGCGCAAGTGTTCCTAGCAAATATATTCAGGGTGCATGATTTCCCATCCGTGGTCATATCCGATCGAGGAAACCAATTTGTTTCCAGGTTTTGGAAGAGTTGCTGTGCCAATGCACAAATTGAGATCCGCTTATCAACTAGTCATCACCCACAGACCGATGGCCAAACAGAGAGGACCAATCAAACCCTTGAACAATGCCTACGCTGTACTCAAACAAACAAAAGTTGGGTTGACCTTCTTTGGGCAGCAGAATATGCGTATAACAATACTATCCATAGCTCCAATGGCTTTTCACCCTTCCTTTTCCTGCAGGGGAGGCATCCCCGTACCACTGCTTTTGATCCACCTACACCGTTGGAAATGTCCGCTATTACCTCACTGCACACGAGCATCAGAGAAACCATGAATAAGGCCACCAAATGATACAAAAGCAGCTCACAAACACTTCACAGATGAACGGAGGCACCCACATACCATATAGGGGATAGCGTATAGTTAGCGACAAAACATGTCCAGTTGAAAGGTCCAAAGAGGTTCCATCCTAAATATGTTGGCCCATGCCCCATTATTGCCATCATCAACCCTGTGCAGTTAAGCTAGATTTACCTTCCACTTTACATCCAGTCTTTCAAGTATCATTACTAAAGCCTGTTCAACCTGGGACTTGGGATTCCACAACTCGACCCCGCGAGTGGAAACTGTCATGATTCCTGCCCCTCATGTCCCGAGCCCTCCAAGATGTCAGGTTGGAGCCAGGCCACGGTAACCTACATGGCCCTCAAGGGCCTCTCCATCCCTCCAAAGACCCACTTGGAGTCAGAGTTGGCGCTTGTGGCACCAGGCTCACTCACTCCCATAGGATAACATTGGGGATTGCACTTGTAGTGCATTGATGGGGACAAGATGGATGTCCCCACATATTTTCGTTCCCAGAACTGCATGTGCAGTCTAGTCCTTTGGGTGTGGTTCAGCCCAGAGACACCTGGGATACCCAGAGACTATTTAAGCCATTCCCAGGCTGAGAAACATGCTTTGTGTTTTCTGCACCTGCAGCGTGACACTCACCGTGTTCGGATCGGTCTCCAGTAGGCCTGCATCTTTCTTCTGCGCTCAGCTCCTGCAAGAACAAGAAGACCGTTTGGAACAGCCTTACCTTGTGGTGCTCCTGCCCATCATTCATCGATCCTTCTGTTCTGCAGGCATCTTCGGCTGTGTCATTCCCATCCCGGCACACCGCTTCCTAAGGAAAAGGGAAAAGAACAGAAAAAAGGCATTAGTGAGCATTCAGCAAATCTTCGCTTCATTTTAAAGACTGTACGAGCTTCAAACGCTTACCTGAATCCCAGCCGCTCCGGGTAAATCTGTCTCTGGAACTTCTCATCCATCTGCAAGAGGGAAAAGACACTCCAGACGCGCCGCATACCGCGCTTACTCACCGCATTTCTTCTTCATAACCGGCACCTACGCTGAAACCGTTGCTGCACCTAAAAGAAACAGAAAAATAACTCAGTTCAATAGAAATACGAAAGGTTCGCATTGCGCATCGCGCTCTCACTCACCTTCAGCGCTACTCATCTCAGCAGCACGTTGCCATCCCTGGATGCCGGCCATCTAAGGAAGGAAAGGAACGAGGTTAGAGAACTGTTCAAAAGACTCATTATACTTGCCTGTCGGACTGTTGCCAGAGAAGTAACTAGGCAGCAACGAGCCTGCATCAATCAACGTGTCCCTGTGCTGAAAGCAGGATGGAGAGCACACTTTTCAAGAAATCAAGGTGTGCTGTGGATCAAAGGGAAGGGTTGGACCCCAGGGAAGAAGGGTTTCAAGCGCACAGAGACAATAGGGAGTTAAACTCTACCAGTCCTGTGTTTCAGGTCAAGTCTCCAGTTGAGTAGACTCCAGGGAAGGTCGTAAGAGGTCAGAACAGGCTGAGTGACGACCCTGTGGATACCAGGTGAGAACCAAGGTAGATGCTATCCTGAACTGGCCATCCCCAAATTCATTCAAGGGGGTTCAAAGTATGCTGGGTTTTGCAAACTTCTACCACCGGTTCATCCCAGGGTTTTCGCAAATCGTGCATCCCATCACGTCATTGCTAAGGAAAAGCAACAAAAGTTCCAGTGGACAACAGAAGCCGAGGAAGCTTTCCAGGAACTTAAAGGAAGATTCACAACTGCCCCAATCTTACACCACCCTCGCCCTGATCTCCCATACAAGGTGGAAACGGACGCCTCAAGCATGGCTATGAGAGCCGTCCTCTCACAAAAGGACCCCGAAACGGGCCAGTTACACCCTGTTGCCTTCTGGTCGCATAAATTCACACCCCCTGAACTGAATTACGCTATCACAGACAAAGAACTCCTGGCCATTAAGTCAGCCTTTAAGGCATGGCGGCACTACCTCTTGGGCGCCAGACACACAATCACTGCAATAACCGACCACCGGAAACCTCCAGTACCTAAAAATGTCAAAGGCCCAATCCTCAAGACAACTACGTTGGGCTCTTTTTTTTGCTGAATATGACTACGTGATTACATTTCGACCAGGGGTGAAAAACGGGAAGGCCGATGCCCTTTCCCCTATGGGGGTGGAAGAGCAAAGGTATCAGACCCCTGACCCAATAACAATCATCCCGAGTGACAAGCTCCTAGGAATCACAGCAACCATAACTCTGAAAGAATTACATGAAGAAATCCAAAACCTGATGAGTCCGGAGCAATGACAAGCGTTGAGTGCACAAGGAGAACATTACATGATAAAAGATCAGTTGCCCTACTTCAGGAATCGTTTATTCTTACCAAACCAAGAAATACGAGAACAAGTCATATCTGGTTATCATGATTCCTTGATCGAGGGCCACCCCGGAATCGCTAACACCCTAACCAGGGTAAAGCAAAATTATTGGTGGCCCACGTGGCGTAAAGACATTATCCAATTCATCCTATCTTGTGGAGTGTGTGCTCAAAACAAGTCATCCAAGCAGAAACCGGCTGGGCTATTACAACCATTGGAAATCCCACCAGCACCATGGCACACGTTGTCCCTCGATTTTATTACTGACTTACCATCCAGTCAAGGGTTTAACACTATTCTTGTGGTCGTGGACCTATTTTCAAAAGTGGCACATTTCGTTCCTCTTAAGGGGCTCCCAAATGCTTCCACTCTGGCAAAGGTATTTCTTGAAGGCATTGTACGGCTCCATGGGTTTCCTTCAGTTTTGGTCTCAGACCGAGGTATTTATTTATTTATTTATTTATTCACAGGTGTTAAGCGCACAGCAGACCGAAGACATTGTGGCGCTAGTTAGAGTGTTGCTTATACTTAGTTGCATACAGTTGGTGTCCATACGGTTACATTGTACGAGATATACTTTTTTACAAATATTCAAGGGAAGCAGGAGCACATGAGAACGGGGTTAGTTGAATAGGGCAGTTTTCGAGCTTTTTTCGGAAGGACAAGAGAGATGTGTCAGTTCTGAGGTCAGTAGGTAGGGAATTTCAGAGTTTGGGTGTGAGGAAGGGGAAGCCTATGCCTCCTGCTTTGGTTCTGTTGATGCGGGGTATTACTAGTTGATTCGTGTATTGTGCTCTTCTTGGTCTCGTGGACTGAGATCTACCTATTGTGTCAGATAAATAAGGGGGAGCTGTGAGGTTGATGCATTTGTGGGTGGTTGTGAGCATTTTGAAGGAGATACGGTCTTTGACTGGGAGCCAGTGAGCTGCCTTTCTGGCTTGTGTGATGTGTTCTCTTTTTGGTATGCTGAGGGCTGCTCTGAGAGCATTGTTTTGGGTTGTTTGGAGCCTAGATAAGTTTTTTTTGGAGGTGCCGGGTAGGAGCGCATTACAATAGTCTAGTTTGGCTCCTATAGTTGCTCGGGCGATGGAAAGGCAGTTATCCTTGGTTAGAAATGGTTTTGTTGCATTAATGAGTTTGGTACTCAGTGCTGAAGCTGAGTCTATAGCGCTAACTTGTTTGTCCATGGATAGCATGGCATCTATGTGAACCCCTAGGGTTTTGACTGAAGATAGGACTGGATTGATACAATTGTCTATGTTGAAATTAATGTATAGCGGATTGAGGTTGGAGAGGGTGGATTTCTGTCCTAGAATGAGGATTTCGGTCTTGTCCCCATTCAAGCAGAGGCCGTTGGTAGCCATCCAAGCTTGTATGGTAGAGTAGATTTGCTGTAGGGTAGCCGCGTCTTGGTGGTAATTTCCTGTCAGTGGGAGAAGAACCTGGGTGTCGTCGGCATAGTTTGTGTAGGTGATCCCCAGTGTGACTAGTTTATCAAATAGTGGCTTGGTAAAAAGATTATAAAGCGTAGGGGCAGTGCAGGAGCCTTGTGGTACACCACAGTGGATGATGGAGGGTGCTGCATGTGCTGTGTTAGAGAATACTTTCATAGCTCTTCCCTCTAAGAATGATGTTACCCAGGATGCTGCGTCATTTGAGAAGTGTGCAGCGTGTGTCAGGTGACTGGTAAGAGTAGTGTGGTCTACTAGATCAAACGCGGCTGAGAGGTTAAGGAGAAGGAGGAGGGCGGGCTTGCCTTTATCTAGGATGTTGGTAATTTCGTTTTTTAAGTCTAGAAGGGCGGTTTCAGTTCCGTGTCCCTTGCGTAATCCCGATTGTCTTTTTCCTAGAATTGCATTGGATTCAAAGTATAGTTGAATCTGTTTGTGGGCGGCCTTGTCAAGTAGTTTCAGGAGGAATGGGACTGTGGTTATGGGTCGGTAGTTGTTGGGGTTAGTAGGGTCTAATGTCGTTTTTTTTAAGAGGGGGCGTACCCAGGCCTCTTTAAGGCTGGCTGGGACTATGCCCGTTTTGAAGGATGTATTGATGAAGGCAGTGAGAAGGGGGGCGAGTGGTTCTGCGCAGACTTTGATGATTTTAGGGGGGCATAAATCGCCCTTGCATTGTGAAGGTTTGAGGTGTCTGAGGATGTCAGTGACCTCAGCTTCGGAGATTTTGGTAAATGCAAATTTGGGCACGTTTCTTGCTTTTACATTGGGTTTTATCTGTGCATGTGCATTTGCTTTGGTAGGGTATTGAAGTGGTGGGATATTTTGTTTTGGAGGAGGTTTATTTTTGTAAGCATGGCTGTTTGAATGCCTGTACACCATGCCTCGTCTTTGACGATCTCATCAGGGCAAGTGGGTGGAACGGTTAGTTCTTTGAATATATTGAAAAGTTCTTTGGAGCGGGAGTTAGCATTGGAGATGCGGTGATTGTAGGCTTCAGATTTAGCAAGGAAGATTGCGTCTTTGTATTTTTTTGCTATGGATGTGAAGTTAGCTTTTGTGGTATTGCAGGGGTTAAGCTGCCAATTTTTGAGTCTGGAGTTCCTCTGTGAACCAGGAATTGGAGTGGAAGTATTTTTTTTCTTTTTTGTTAACCAATGGGGCAACGATGTTGACAGCCCATGTGATGGTTTCTTTGAATATTTCTGCGAGGATGTTCGGGTCAGCGGAGAACGGAGGCGCTAGGCATGGCAGATTGAGGAGTGCACTGATGTTGTCTGCGGTAAGTTTTTTGGCACTTCTGGCTTGGGTCGCCGGTGCTTTAGTAGGCACTTTAGCGCTTAGTGGGACAGGGATGTCAAACAGGAGAAGGTTGTGGTCTGCCCATGGGAGGCTAGTGTTGGAGGGGATGTCTGTGTTACAGTTGTGGTCTATAATCCAATCTAGGGTGCGTCCTTTAGCATGAGTAGGCGAGGTGATCTTTTGAGAGAAGCCTAAGTTTTGGAGTTCTTTGGCTGGGGAGATAGCAGTTTTGTCCTTAGGGTCATTGAATCCTAGGTTAAGGTCACCTATAAGAAGTGATTTAGTAGATTTTTTAAGGTTGTTTCCTAAGAGGTGATTGACTTGATCTATGAAGTTGGTGGTTGGGCCGGGGGGACGGTATATGGTATGAATATTTATTGTGCTATTTGGAGAGAGTGCTAATTTGACTGATAGGATATCAATATTTTCTTCCTCTTGGTGGGGTACGGTTCTGATAGAGAGTGTTTCTTTGTTAATAATGGCTACCCCCCCTCCTGTTCTGGCTATCCTATCCTGTCTGAGGATGGCATACCCTTGTGGTAGGGCTAGTGAAATAGCTGGGCCGGAAGCTTCGTTAAGCCAGGTCTCTGTGATTGCAAGAAAGTCTAGATTTTGGGTAGTTATTAGATCATTTATTTCTAATGCGTGGGCATTGAGTGATCGTACATTGATTAAGGCTTATTTGTATAGCGTTGGGCTAGAGATTTTTGTAGGTATGGTGTGTGAGTCTGCCTTAGGTGCAATGGTACATTGTGAGTGGGAGTTACCGCTAGGTATAGTGAGCGTGGAGGTATTATCACGTTGGTGGGGTGTATGCACTTTAGAAGTGCGTGAGCTGAGTCTACAGTTTCTGTGTGGTATGTGCGTGGGGATAGCATGGTAGTGGGCAGGGAGGGTGCGGGCTCTGAGTCTGTGGTTAAGGTTAGGTATCATCAGAGCTGTGTTGTCTGGAGTGTGTGAAGGCATGGGCAGGAGTTCCTTGGTGTGTCCTCGATGACTCGAGGTGATTTGATAGTGGTGGAGGTGCTTTGATGTAGAGGGGTGAGGTGTGGTCATAAAGGTGAGTAGCTTGCAGACTATGCAGATGAGAACGGGCAGAGAGTACATATTGTGTGTGAGTTAGTTTTGCTCAAATGCTAGGGGCATGCATTACTGTTGAGCGTGAAAAAGATTGCACAATATTGGCCTGGATGGCAGAAAGCACTATACACTATAAATTGGAAGGCGGGTGGTTAGCATATACTGTCTATGTGGATGTCACTGGTGAGCTGTGAGCAGTAGTCAGGAAGTCTAAATACAACTATGATAGGGCAGGGCGGACATGGCACTAAATCACTATTAGTCTCCCAATGGGCAGAATGCAGTGTTCTACTAATGACAGTGGCAGCCTGCCTAGATTTGAATTCCACAAAAAGGAGCAAAATGCAATGTTCAGGCAGTAAATAATAACAGTGGCAGCCTGCCTAGATTTGAATGTCACAAAAAGGAGCAAAATGCAATGTTCAGGCAGTAAATAATAACAGTGCCAACCTGCCTAGATTCAAATTTCACAAAAAGGTGCAAAATGCAATGTTCAGGCAGTAAATAATAACAGTGGCTACCTGCCTAGATTCGAATATCACAGAAAGGAGCACAATGCAATGTTCAGGCAGTAAATAATAACAGTGGCAACCAGCCTAGATCCGAATATCACACAAAGGGTTTACTGAAGCGTGCTGGGTAAGGCAAGGCAGTGGGCAGCATACGCTAGTGTCAATGGACAGGGCTGATGGGAGCAGCCAGGCTATAAATAAATAATGGTGCAGGCATTGTTACAACATTGAATTGAAGTATGGTTTGAAGGAGGTGTGCAGCTGAGAGCAGTGTGAGAGCATGTCTAGCTACGAGTACAATTGTCACAAGATGGTTGGCCTGGTACCCAATTTGTATCTAACTTCTGGAGAAAATGCTGCTCTATGGCCAGATCGACATCCGGTCACCATCTCCAAACGGATGGTCAAACTGAGAGGACAAATCAGACGCTCGAGCAGTATCTGCGTTGCATGTTACACCAAGCTGAAGGAAGCTGGTTCGACCTATTATGGATAGCTGAATATGTTTATAATAGTTCCCTACACACCAGCACTGGGCAGACACCCTTTTATACCATGTATGGCAGGCACCCACGTACTTCTGAGTTGGACGTTCCTACAACCCTGGAAATGCCAGCAGTTAAAACTTTGCACACAACCATTTCTCAAACCTTTAAAAAGGCAGCTGAACACCTACTTCAAGCTAAGAATCACCAAAAGAAGTTTGCTGATCAACACTGAGCAAAGGCCCCCAACTACCAAGTGGGAGACAAAGTCTGGCTGGCGTCTAAACACGTGTCCATTAAAGGAACCCGAACTTTCCATCCAAGATACCTGGGTCCATTCGCCATCACCTCCGTGATAAATCCTGTGGCGGTCAGACTAGCTTTGCCGTCAAACATGCAGATTCATCCTGTGTTCCACGTGTCTCTCCTTAAACCTGTTCAACCTGGGACCCGGGTAGCAACGCCACCGCAGCCAGTAGTAGTCGCCAGGGAGCCAGAATTCAAAGTCAAGGACATCCTGGATTCAAAGTACGTCAGATCCAAATTATACTACCTAGTAGACTGGAAGGGGTATGGTCCACAAGACAGGACATGGGAGCCTTGTGAGTAAACCCATGCACCTTGCTTGCTTAGACGATTTCATCAAAACCATCCAAACAAACCAGGACCAGAAAGAAGAGCCACCTTGAGAGGGGCATTGGGGGGGGAGTGCTGTCATGATTCCTGCCCCTCATGTCCCCAGCCCTCCGGGATGTCAGGCTGGTGCCAGGCCATGGTCACCTACACGGCCCTCAAGGGCCTCTCCATCCCTCCAAAGACCCACTTGGAGTCAGACTTGGCGCTTGTGGCACTAGACTCACTCACTCACTCCAATAGGATAACATTGGGGATTGGACTTGTAGTGCATTGATGGGGACAAGATGGATGCCCCCAAAATTTCGGTTCCCAGAACTGCATGTGCAGTCTAGTCTTTTGGGTGTGGTTCAGCCCAGAGACACCTGGGATACCCAGAGACTATTTAAGCCACGCCCAGGCTGAGAAACATGCTTTGTGTTTTCTGCACCTGAAGCGTGACACTCACCGTGTTCGGATCGGTCTCCAGTAGGCCTGCATCTTTCTTCTGCGCTCAGCTCCTGCAAGAACAAGAAGACCGTTAGGAGCAGCCTTACCTTGTGGCGCTCCTGCCCATCATTCATCGCTCCTTCTGTTCTGCAGGCATCTTCGGCGGTGTCATTCCCATCCCGGCACACCGCTTCCTAAGGAAAAGGGAAAAGAACAGAAAAAAGGTATTGCTAAGCAAATCTCCGCTTATTTTTTAAAGACTGTACGAGCTTCAAACGCTTACCTGAATCCCAGCCGCTCTGGGGGAACTTCGTCTCTGGAACTTCTCATCCATCTGCAAGAGGGAAAAGACACTCCAGGTTGGCGTAGAAACATCTAGAAACGCTGCATACCGCGCTTACTCACCGCATTTCTTCTTCATAACTGGCATCCACGCTGAAAACGTCACGGCACCTAAAAGACACAGAAAAAGAACTCAGTTCAATACAAATGCGAAAGGGTTGCATCGCGCTCTCACTCACCTTCAGCGCTACTCATCTCAGCAGCATGTCGCCATCCCCGGACGCCGGCCATCATCTAAGGAAGGAAAGGAACAAAGTTAGCGAACTGTTCAAAAGACTCATTATACTTACCTGTCAGACTCTTGCCAGTGAAGTAACTAGGCAGCAACAAGCCCGCATTAATCAACGCGCCCCTGCACTGAAATCAGGACGGAGAGCACACTTTCCAAAAAAACAAGGCGAGCTGTGGATCAAAGGGAAGGGTTGGACCCCGGGGAAGAAGGGGTTCAAGCACACAGGGACAATAGGGAGTTAAATTCTACCAATCCTGTGTTTCAGGCCCAGTCTCCATTCGTGTAGACTCCAGGGAAGGGTTTCAGGTCGTAAGTGGTCAGAACAGGCTGAGTGACGTCCCCGTGGATACCAGGTGAGCGTTAAAGAAACGCAAGGAGAAGAAGTCGAATAGGAGGTCCGAGATATCTTAGAATCTAAAATCGTACGAAAGAAACGCGATTACGTCATTGATTGGAAGAGGTACAGTGTATTAGATAGGACTTGGGAACCACTGGCTAACATATACCCACCACGCCTATTGGCTCGCTACCACCATAATCATGCGGGGCAAGGTATAGCTCTCCTTGGTGGGACTTTGGAGGTGAGTGCTGTCATGACCCCCAGCAGAGTACAATGCACACTCTCACATGACAGTGGGGGAAGGCATAGCAACACAGGCAAGGTGTGGACATGAAAGGTCGCTGGCTGGCATCAGCACCTATTGGCAAGGACTGGCAGCTTCCACCAAGATGGCTGCCAGGTTGGGGCTCAGTATGTAACTCAAGATGGCCCCCAGGCAGCCCATGCTTCAAGTGTCCTTGGTGGTCTAGTGTTACAGGGTACAGCACAGGACTATAAAACCACGCCCTGGACCACACCCTGTGCTTAGCATTTTTCCTGCTGACTTGGGAAGCAGTGTAATGGTTTCCGCTCTGTCTGATTTCACGTGCAAGAGGATTCCTGCATTCCAGTTACTGGCCGGACTCCTCTCTCTGCGTGCTTTCTATCTACGTTCAAGAGGATTCCTGCATTCCAGTTGCCTGTCGGACCTCCCGCCAACTTGCATACTTACCTGGACTTGACTTTAGAATGGGGCGTTCCGCTGATCCTGCAACACAGCGTCGCTCCACTCCTGGAACAGAGAAAACACACAGTAAGGAAGCATTCAGACTTGAAATCACGCATGCTCACAGTCTGCTTACCTGTGGATGTGCCGCAATCCTCCTGCTAGTGCTCCACTGACCAGCACTCCAGTGATCCTCAGCGCATCAGCTGCCATTAATACACAGCACCACAGCACCTGCAGAGAAATAACAAAGAGACAAAGAACGTTACTATTGTACATAACGCGCGCCATGCAGCGTCATCCATAGGATTTGGGAATGCTGCTGCAGCGCAGAAAAGGACATTCACAGCTCATAAAGACACTTACCAGTATAGAGCAACATGTGCCTCACAGCTGGACTGGACCACAAAACGCCAGTGACGAAACTTTACCAGAAGCTCACCGGCACCTTGGGTGCGTGACTTCAATACAGAAGGTGGGCCAATCTCCTTGCCAGCCAGCAGACCTTGGGGTGCAGAAGGGAGGTGGGGGGAGAACAGGGAGACGGACACTAATGCCCTGTAATTGTGTGTCCATAGGTTTGCATCCAGACTATCCCACAACCATCCCCAGCAGTATTGAGGAGCCTTACCAAATCACTCCTACCTGCACCGTACACTGGGCTATAAGGCCACTCGACAGAACAGCGAGGATGGAGAGGCTTGGACTATGCATCCCATCTAAAAGGGTCACGCTTTCGACAGATGAAGACCAGGCGCTCCTGCAGGGCACCAGAGCTAAGTGTTACACCATCCATCATGCTCACAGTTGGTCGAAGGAGACATCAGATCCCCTTTTGGCATTCTGACCTAATGGGAGACTGAAGAGATCCTATCAATTTTCTCAAAATCACCTTGTTAAGATGGTAAAAACTTCTCCTCCTTGGCTTGAAAATTATAGAAAGAAACTGGTCACTTACATCATACTACCTTTCTGTTGTTTTTAAGATGTAATATGTCTTCATCCCTTCAGCAGATTTCTCCAGATTGAGTTGAGGATATGCAAAAACATTCTACAGGTGTCTTCTGAGATTCTTAATATATTCATGAGTAGTTGAGGCATTCATCAACGTCTACTCCTGAGTTCGGTAAAGAAGGTGTTGAGGATTTGTTTTTCATCATTTCATTAGTTCAAATGGACGACATGTATGGAATTTGGAAAGGGACTAAAACTTCAGCAGGTCTTTGAACACCTTAATGGTTGCCATGAACATATAAAATTTACCCTAGAAATTTAAAGATCCAGGATACCCATCTGATATTATTGAGGAAGCAATCTCCAGAACAGAGCTGCACAGGAGGGAAGATCTTCTAACACCAAGTCCTAAAAAAGAAAGCATAAGGATGATTTACACTTTACGTTTCTCTGCTCAAAGCTATCAGGTGAGTCGAGTCATAAAAAGAAATTGAAACCTCATAAGATTAGACCCCACACTACATCGCCTCTTTCTGGAACCAGCTATGATGGCATACGATAGGGGAAGAAACTTGAAGGATACATTTATTACGGCTGAAAAAACAAAAAAACAACTCAGAGAGTACTACAAAAATCTAAGACAGGCACATTCCTGTGTCTGAATTGCAAACACTGTTCTAGTATTATTAAAGGTGATCATGTTAGACATCCGAACACAGGCTAAAAGATCAAACTACATGATTTTGCAACATGTGATAGCAAAAATGCCATTTATGCATGAAGATGGCCCTGTTGAAAGTACTATGTAGGTCAAACCATTTGCAAAGCAAAGGAGAGATGGACTGAACATAAATCCAATATTAGAATGGGTAATACCAAATCACCAGTGTACAGACGGTTTCAGGAAAATCATCACATGAAAGCACAAATGAGATGCGTGATCTTAGAAACAGTACATTCACTTCCTAGAGGGGGTGACTTAAAGAAAGAATTAGCACAGCGTGAACTGCACTGGATTTACCACCTTGATGCCATAGCCCCTCTAGGAATTAATGTAGAATTCTACTTGGGACCATATCCATAAGCAGACTGATACACTCACTACAGAGACTGTGCATATTAAATTGTGGTTGAACTGCATTCATGATTTGTTGTATGTTGGAAGTAACAGGGTCTCTAATAATGAGTTATTGCATTAGTTAATTTACATCATAAATGAATCTCAGGGGCAATGTGCTAGCCTTGGAAGCAAGACGACATGCAACACCACAAGTTCAATCCCCGGGTCCGCACTTAGAAACCTCTGGGCATTAAGCGCGTTATAAATAACCTATCATATGATGACTATATAGATTCACAGGATAAATTAAAGATCTACAAGATTAGTTAATTAAATAATCTTAGGATAAGATATACATTGTTTCTCTCTATGCACAAGTACAGGGATGGATGCAATTAATCTTTCTCAATATTCAAGAATGTACGCAGTTGTGAGGGATGAATCCTTGCATAGACTGTTGATGTATCTCGATCATCTATAGTGGATAGATGTACTTTGAGTAACCTCCCCCTTAATAGATACTTTATTTGATGTTTCAACATAAGTAGATTGTATACCCCTTTGTGGGGTGGGTTAGTATGTAAAATAGGATAACATGTACAGATACATCACGCATTGGTCACTACTGAAAAATAAACGTATGACTTATGATCTTTAGGTCTTTTTGCGACTAGGGGGTATGTCTATTTGGGTCATCACCAGGCTATTACACAACTTTTAGCTGGCAGGATAAGAAACACCATAGTATAAGTATAAGAAACATCTTGGCGTCAAATAGAACGGGAGGTTCTTTTTACAATAGTGATAAAAGCCAGAGCCATTAACTGGACACTGTTTCAAATGAGTGAATAGGATTACAGACACTAAAAGACAACACAGAACGGCACGTTCTGTTTACACAAGTGGTGTCATCACTGTTTCAACACGATGACGTGATGACATGATGACACCCGCTATGGACGCTGCTAAAGGACGTCCATTTTGAAATCAGCATTTGCTGCAACACAAACAATACTTTTTGTCTAGCAAGCTTGGTAGCTTTTGGACCTGAGAGCATTGCCCAAGTGTTCATCACTGTTATCTAGCACAATATGCCATATTCTTTATTGTTTTTCTGTTTTATTAGGGGTAGAATACCAGGTACTATCCTGATACATGCACTGAACCTTGAACCAATTGACTTCTCTGAAAGGGTGAGTGTTCAATTTTTTCTAGCTTTCCTCACTGACCCCTATATGCATGAGAAGACTATTCTTCTTGTTACCTATCCTTACAAAGACTTTGCATCTTTGTACTTCATAGACCATGTACTGATGTTACGCTCACCTGGTCTCTGCTGAGGCGTTGGGGCATGGTTTCAGCACTCCCGGGGGTGAGGCCGTTCGGCTCCGACTTCGCCCTCTACGCTTATGTGGTGACTGGTGGTAATAGGTGATGCTGCGCTGGACTGCTCCTGCATGGAGAATAGGGGGTGTGAGTATGCCAGTGTGTGCGCCTGATCCCCTTCTAGACCCCTTCTCCCAAACTGTGGTACCTTGTGGTAACTGTGGGATGCGCTGTCCATGGAAAGCTCACCTGTTGATTAGTTTTGGCGAACACTCTATCCTGCTGATTCTGGCAGGGGCGCTTGTATGATCTGGACCGAGTTCCTTCACTGGTCCCTTGCACATGGTAGTCCAGTTCTGCTGCGACTAAGCCACTATACTTCAGGTAAGTGTTCCTGTTTGCCTTTGTCTTTCCTCATCTGTTTTGGTTGTATTGTAAAGTGTGTGTCTTTTATTGCTGTCCGTTCCACTTTTGATGTTTGCTCTTTTGCTTTCTTCCCTTGCAGGTGGTGTTGCTGGCCCGGCAGAAGCTGCAGAGCTCTAGGCGGCAGCCGGAGGGAATGAGGAACGAAGCTGCAGCGGTACAGTAGCTGATAAGTTAACTAGGGGGCACGCGGGGTTCAAATGCGGCACGGGCCGAGGACAGATGTTCTAACCTTGTCTTTCTCCTTCTTCACAGGGTCCCTGTTCGTGGATGAGGAGTGCAGTGCTGCGGCGTCGGGATCAATATCACTGGTTGTCAGGAGATGAGTCTGCAGATGAAGCATCGGTTTCCTGGAGGTGAGCATGCAGAAGAACGCCTGGTTTCAAAGGTAAGTAAACTGGTCCAAGCGGCAGTGAGCGTCACGTTGTACGCGAGTGCACAGTAACGCGAAGCACCGGCCTTAAGGATGGAGCAGCTTATATAGCTGAGCTTCTGAAGCCACGCCCACCAGGGTCAGCCTGCCTGCCACAAATGATGAGTCAGCACATGAAGACCAGGCCTAGTGAGCCACACCCGATGAGTCAGCACATGAGGATGTTCTCTGGAATAAAGGCTTTCAGCTCCTGGAAAGTTCTTGTAAAATAAAAGTACTCCTGCATTGAAATAAAGTGTTCCTGTTCACATCTCTATATGAGCCTGGCGCCAAAGGCTCCATGACTGAGTCCAGCCAGGGCCCCTGTGTTTATGGGTCCCAAAGGGACATAAGTGAGTCAAGTGACCCATTGCCCCCATCACTAGATGGTGTGATTTTTGTGCTCTGGGGCCTGTGACCATGACAACTGATCCCATGTCTTGGCGTCGATTTCCACAATTATCACTACTTGACATTGATAACAGACCGGAGGAGCAGTGTGTACTGCTCCTTAAGTCATAACATTTTCTGTTAGAGGATTGCTAAGCATATTACAGGACATACAGGTCAAATTGAGATAGTTCAATCACTTCCGATTTTCTATGAATCTATTTGTTAGGTGCAAGATATGAGCACAATGAAAATTGTGCGGAAAGGAACACAAATATCTGATTAGGGGGAATAGAGGGATTAAAGCTTACGAGTTGCTTTGAGATAAGTAGAGGTGAGATTTAAGCTCTTTCTTTTCCTTCACGTGGGAGCTTGATACTATTATCAATGGTCTGCTTTTTAAAAGACTTAAACATTTGCTGATTTTTGTCACTAAGGACGGAATGCCACGAATTGGTTGTTCACAGCTTTCCAAATCCCACTCTTATGGACAATGTGCTATTAGTACCATAGAGATTATATGGTAGATGTTGTAAAATTACTTAGAGTGAATACATATGTTTACAACTAGTACATTTAAGGAATCTACAAAATATTTCTCTCTAATTGTTTATAGAAATGTCAACTGCTCAAAGCCCCTAATGAAGAGATTCATTCTCGAAACGTGTTGTCATTTAATTAAAAATGTATTTTAAAAAAAAATTATTGATGGAAGTGAGTTATGTTTGAATCTATGAGGGATCAACCCATAACGCAAAGTGGTTCCTGAAATATACATGTTAGCTCATTTAAACCCTTAGGTTTAAAAATCATCTGTGAAGGATACAAATTAAATGTCTTGCTATTTTGGCCTGTGATAGTGTGCAGGGGATGGGAGTTCCCTACTTTTGGGAACCGTTTCTTCTTTATCAGTTCAAATGGGGACATCTTGGTGGCAGAAGAAGGTGTACATCTAAGGTTCATCGGGACAAGCAGCAATTGGATGTCCCAACTATGTCTGGAATAAACCTCAAATGTCTTCAGGATACTCACAATTGTTGTGTTGTATCATTCCAGACCTTCGCTTGATGCTGGACAGTAAGTGAGGTGGAGTTTTTGTTTTGCTCTTAAGATTTTCCACATCTTAGTAGTCACCTCTGTGTTAGAATGACTACCTCTGTCGGACTCAATCCTTTGAGGAAGGCTGAAGCGAGAAAAGATGTGGTTGATCATCATATTGGTGGCTGTCTGTCTTAGAATTTGGGGCTGGAAGGTACTCAATCCACTTTGTGAAGAGCCATGCCACTGTAGATCTGTAGTTGTTTCCTCTGTAAGAATGAGTTACTGGTCCAATGAAGTCTAGTTTCAAATCAGACCATGTTAAACATTATTCCCCTGTTCTGTTAGAGGAGCTCTGAGCACGTGAGAATTGAGCACGTATGGGACATCCTTTTGAATGTGTATTGTGATCCTGGACCGTGTGCGGCCAGTAAGCGACTTGGTGCAGTATCTCTAGAGTCTTTTGAAATACCATGTGACCGGTGGTAGCCGGTTCATTGGCATGGTTAAACAGCAGACTTTGGAATGAGGTAGGTACCACCTGCTGGTCATACCCAGGTTGGGGTTTCATTATCAATCAACCATCTGTCTTGAATCTTAAACATTATATAAAATTTCATCAGAACTTGGAGGTGGTCTTTTCATTGATCATCTGATTCTGTCAAAGGAAAACTGATTGGGTCATCTAAATAATGATAGAATTTCCCAATGATGAGATTCTCCTTCGAGCAGTGATCAAGTCTGCATCAGGAGCATTTCCTCTTCACGGAGCTGCTGAAAGTTCAGGATTAGTGATATTTTGTGATCTGGTCACTGCCGTGAGCAAGATTTCTCCCAAGTGCTTTTCCATAACTATGAGGTCACCCTGTAGGGCTCCTGTTTTGGCCCAGTTATCCACCAAAACATTTCCAGTTTTATCTGGAGCCTCTATCTTGCAAAGAAGTTTGATCTTTTTCCAATAGATGGTCATTTCATTTGACGTCACCAGAACTCAATAGTCTGGATCAATCTATAATGTTTTAAAGGTGAATTGTTTGCACAAAGCATGACTCTGTTTTCCAATCAATCAGGTGTTCCACAAACCTATTTCACACATAATTAGAATCTGTGATAATCACCGGTTATGTGAGTTTTTGGTTTACAGTAGTGAGGACAGCTTAATGAATTGACATCAGCTCTGCCACCTGACTATTTCGGGCACCTATTTTGTATCAAGCGAGGGTTCGGGAAGATCATTCACCCACATGTTCCCAGTGCCAACAAACAATTATTTCTCGCCATCTCTATTGGTATGGTAGCGACATCCATCCACATGAACTGTGGGTATCCCCTGGCAAATGTTTTCTTCATATAACATGTGTGGGGGTGCCAGGTATGCCTCCATATTATCAGTAGTTATTATTCTTTTGTCCTTGTGACAGCGTTCTTCAGCACAGTCATGTAAGTCTGCTAATCCTTGAGCTAAAGGGCTCTTCTTATTTTGGCCATACCAGACTTCTACAGGAAAGCTCTGCTTCGACCAAATCCAAGTCATAATTTTTGAATTAGCGATACTCCCTGCCTGTATTCTATCACTTTGTATATATTGTAATGGTTGGTGGGAGGTCTCTACTATGATTTGCTCCCCCTGGATAAAGAGGCAGTACATTTTTAATGCTCATAACATTGCCAGGAGTGCTTTGGATTTTTCTTCGATGGAGGATAATGTATTTCTTAAATAGGAGATTATCTTGTTCACTTTGTCATATTCTGGTATAGCACTGCCATCAAGGAGGTGCCTGAGTAATCAGTCTCTAAGAAAAACTCCTTGATGGGATAAACCAAACAAGGAGCTTTGAACAGGCTTCTCTACAATTGCTTTAATGCCTCGGATTGTGCATCAGACCGGCCTTTAATAGGTGTACCAAAGGTCGAGTGATTTCTGCATAATCCTCAATACATTTTCTACTATTATTAGTCAGTCCAAGGAGGCTTTGCAACTCATGTAGAGTTGTGGGGTTCTTTCATTTAGGTAGTGCCTCAAACTTATTTTTCTGGGGCTTGATACTCTTTGCAGTGATTTCTTGTTCCCCAAAGTTTACTTTGGCATTGCACCATTCCGCTTTCTGGAATGACAATTTCAGCTCAGGCTTTTGCAACAGGGGAAGAACATATTGATTCTCTGTCTGATGTTCTTCCAAATTTGAGCTTTTGATCAACAGATCATCCACAGAAGCCAGGTTTTCCCTTTTCCCCAGATGAGGCATGGCCTTCTGAAGGTGAAAGTTGAACTCCTTTCCTGAATTGATGTATCCGAAGGGCATACAGTTCCAAGTACAATGTTGCCCCCTGAAGGTGAAGGTAAGCTTATAGCCTATTCACGGATACTGTCCAATAACTGTTTGTCAGGTCAAGGGCTGAACAAACCTGTGATACCTGATCTGGACCAGTCATTTGTAAATTTAGAGAAGAGGTCACCTTGACATGTGTATCCGCTCATTCAAATCCCTCAGGTCGACATCAAATCTCCATTGTCTATTTGGTTTTAATATCCTCAGTACTGCATTGTTAAAGGTACTGTAGATAGGACGAATGGCACCACAGGATTCCAGATTTGTGATAATCTCTAAGTGATTCCATGGACGCAAGAGGCAACCAGTATTGTCTTACAAACACGCAAGCCATTTCAGGTTCTGTAGGTTTTGTTGTTGAATGAATAGTCAACTGAGAATATACTTTGGAAATCCTGGAATACCTGTCTTAGTTGTTGTCGTTGTTCACTGATTAACAAGCAATCGCCAGAGTGATCTGTTCTTTGACCATATGCCGGAAACCCGGAAATATATCTGTTTTTGATGTTTCATAAGTACCCTGCAGTTGTGTGGTGAGATTTCCTTTGATGGAATTTACCTGGACAAGGGGTTCATTTGATTCAATATAGTTATTATTAACTCTAAATACTACCTCGTTTTCCAGTGTCACAGGTAACCTCATCAGCACTGTAAGGCCATGAAGAATGCACCAAACACTGTCCACCTCTTGGGTATTAATCTTTTTTGCTCGGCTACTGTCAGTCTTAGTATAACAATCTGCAGTGATTGGACCTACAATTTATTTTTCTAAAACAATACAATAGTATTGGGAGTAGACTGCCATTCCAATAGAGTTGTCTTTGTTCACAGTAATGCTTTGAGGATTGCTGTTACCCACCAATATTCAAATGGTAACGTCATTAAGATTGACTAG
Organism: Ambystoma mexicanum; assembly: GCF_040938575.1. Taxonomy (NCBI): domain Eukaryota; kingdom Metazoa; phylum Chordata; class Amphibia; order Caudata; family Ambystomatidae; genus Ambystoma; species Ambystoma mexicanum. The sequence continues at coordinate 981,680,583 of NC_090928.1, read as the reverse complement.
TGGCGCTTGATGTCGGGGCAATCCTTGTTGATGAAGGGTATGAATCAAATGTGTAAATGCTTCCTGAGGTCCCAGACCCAGCTCCACCTAGCCTAAGAGGCCCCCCCAGCAGCCAGCAGACCCTGCAGCAGATATCGATTCAGGAGCACAGCTGCACTCAAAGATGGCGGACCGCACCACCGGTCCTACAGCATTGACTACCAGCATCCAGCGTCATTGCCGGATGTGCCGTACACCATGTAACCTGATTGGCCACCTACATGTTTTGTCCTACCTTACAGAAGCCGGCAGGTGAAGCCGGCCTGCGGCAAAGCCACGGACAAAGGCACTGTCCATCTGTGTGTCTGCACCTGTCCGCACAGGGCAAGCTGCCTGCTGCTAACCCGACTCTCTCCTTTGGCTGGCCCTTTGCTTCCTGTCATCACTATTCTCTGGAGCCATCCTTATAACAGCTGGATCAATCTGTCCTGCTCCTGCTGGCCATCGGTTCTAGTATGCCTCCCACTGCACTATTTTGGTAAGCTCTGTCACCGCCCGTGGCCCATTGTTCCTGCATCAATCAAATGACTTGTCTCCCTCGCTCCTTCTATTCCCCTGTTCTCATTCCTCTCCCGTCAATGGCTACCTCTATCCACCTTGCTTCTGCCTAGTATTGCCTCTGTCCATACTCTGCTTCACTCCCTCCTTCATAACCCTGGACCTTACTTCCAGTGACCACCTCCTTCATTCTGGTCGCATCCTATGAGTGCTGCCCCCCCAGAAATGGCCGCACATCTCACAACTTAACACTTTGTTCCTAATCCTCACATTTATTTTGCTTTCTGCTGCTGTTTGCCTTCATCTACAAACACCTCAACTGTATCGTTCTCTGCTGCACCCTAGTACTACTCCTTACCTGCACATTTATCTGTGTTATTCTTACCCTGCCTCCTCACGCTACCACTCCTGCTTGCCTTGATGAACCGAGATAGCCCTGGCACGACAGGTTCTTAACAGACTTTGCATTTACCAATATTTTGTCACTCTTGTATCTGCATGCCTGATGTAGCCACCCGTACCATGAGGGGGCGGCTTTTCTAGACTTGCATTTACTTTTTTTACCTATGTATCTGTTTGCATGATGACCTGCTTATTTGATGTAGCCCCCTTACCATGTGTTAGGCTTTCCCAAATTGTACCCCACTAAAATTGTTGTTCTTCACTTCTGCCTTGCACTGTGTTTGAACCTGTCCACTGAACTTAATGTACCCTTCTCCTCCCTCCTGCCTTAGCATTACTCCTACCTCCCCATTCTGCACTTCCCCTCCTCCCCTCATTTCTGTTACTGCACTTGCATGCCCCGAATTGTCTCACAACCTAGTGGGGACGTTATTTTTTGTCTTCTTCCCTGTTCTTCCCAACCTACACTCCCCGTCCACTCCTCTCCCCTCATTTCTGTTACTGCACTTGCATGCCCCGAATTGTCTCACAACCTAGTGGGAACGTTATTTTTTGTCTTCTTCCCTGTTCTTCCCCGACCTACACTCCCCGTACACTCCTCTCCCCTCATTTCTGATACTGCGCTTAAACGCTCTGAATTGTCTCCTGATATAGTAGGAACGTTATTGTTGTATTTCTTCCCTGTTCATTCCCTTCCTCCCTGTGCCCTCCTCCCCCTCTCCCCTGCATTCCTGTTACTGCACGTGCACGCTCTGAATTGTCTCTTGACCTAGTAGGAACATTATTGTTGTCCTTAGTCCCTGTTCCTCCCCCTTTCCTCCTCCCCTCTCCGCTGCATTCCCGTTACTGCACTTGGACAATCAGAAATGTCTCAAGACCTAGTAGGAACGTTATTATTTTGTTTTCCCTGTGCCTCCCCCTCCCTTGTCTTGATGCACCTTGAAACACCATTTTTCTGTATAGGCGCATTATAAACACCCAATAAATAGAAAATAAATTAAAAACATTTAATTCATCAGGGGTTGTCCTCTTTATTTTGATGGGTACTGTAAATTGTCGCACCTGTCCTGGGATAATCACCTTCTTTTGCTTGGACTTCAACAGCATAAGGCATCAGTTGAGCTGACAGAAATGCGTTCTCAACATTGGCAAAGTCCATCTGGTTACCCCCCAGTCCTGACCAAACTTTATTATTAATAAATTCAAATTAATTGCAAATCGATGGAGGATGTCACTACCCAGATAAGTGACATCTCTAAGGATCCACAAATTATGGTCAATAGTTTTAACATCAATTGAAATGTTTTACATACACCTGCTAGGTAGTACATGTTTGAAATGTTGGTTTTGCAGACCAACTTTCCATTTGTTTGTCAAATTAAAAGAGGGAATAGTCTGATCTTTTTGGAGTCACGAAACAGGGCTTTTTGTAGGAAGTTTTTTCCATTGTTTAGACAGACTCTGGAGAACACCGGATATTTCCCTTCATTTACATGAAAAGGGGAAGAATGTGCGTTTATCCTTTTTCTGAATGTCAGTCAAATTGTGAATATGTTTTGCTGGCCTCTTCTCAGGAGAACGTTGGATTTCTTCGGGGTCCTCCTCAGTATAGAACGTCAAAGTATCCCCTCACTGCTCTGTTTTCCTACTGAGATAATGGTGATCTCGGGAACCCGATTGTTCTGAAAATGATATTCAATCTGGTTGGGGTATCATTCAATCAAGTGGGAAGTGCCATTCAGGCTTACATAATTGGCCCTCCTCTTCTGCTTGATGGAATGGTTTGTTTGGGTCCAGAGAACCTTGTTCATGAAATCAATCATAGGGGAGATCCTCCAAAGGAAATTGTTCCCCAGTAAACAGGATGTGCTCTTTGGAGCCCTGATGACAGGGATGTTGCCAGGACTGGAAAAGAAACAGGGCTTCACTAATGTCGGAACTCGGGGCTAGCTAGCCTTTTGGTTGTGGCCCCTGAGCTTCTATCCGGGGCTACAACCAAAAAATCTGGGGCTGTAGCACCCTCTGCCTCCTGCCCCCAGCAACGCCTCTGCATAAAGATAACTGCATATTTCAAACAGTGTCACTCAATTTTGATCTACAAATAGGTGTGTTCTGGTCGTTGTCATGTGAGCACATGTATGGCATGCTGTGGCCCTCACTGAGATTGGAGTTGATTAATAGGGTGGTGGAGTCCTCTGTTATGTTGTGCTGAGGCCTTTGTTGAAATTCTTGTTGTATACAAGCGTTGGAGAATAAGTTGTATAGGGGACACGTGTGAGACTGTGCTGGGCATCTTGAAAACTGTGAGGCAGCTGTGTGTGATATGTTAAAGAGTGATGTGTTGCACACAATATTCAGTGTGGATTTTGAGACAGTCTGACTTCATGGTGTGTTGGAAGAAGATTATAATTGTGGGAAAGTGATTGGTAATTGATATCATGTTTTTCACTCTAGTGTGAGATTGTGAGTTAGATGCTGATCCTGTGGTTGAGGTCTGCAGGCTGTACAAGAAGGGGTAATCTCTCTGAAGTTTGAACCATGAGTTGAGTGGACAAATTAGACTTTTCTGGAAGAACTACATGCATCCCTGATATTTACCTGGTGTATAATGTTCGGTGTCTAGCTGTGTCGAGTTTCAGGCTTGCTGCCGTGCTTGTTCTCCAGTTTGCACCCACTTCCACCTGGTGATTGCCAGCTGGCCTATTGCGTAGCGCAAAATCATGAAAATCCCACAGATCAGCTTCCTTCCCTTACCGCTCAGAGTGAGCCGCCCTAGATGTATGCATACTTAATCATTTGCATCCTTTAACCCAAACAAAGGGCACTTTACCATGTAGTTGTCGAAAAAATACACATATTTTAATATTTATCACAACATGTCATCAATCCAAATATACAATATTAAAACAACTCATCAATTTGTTCCAAACACATACTCAACCACATATCTTTGTGTGCACATATTTCTTCATTTCCACTGAAAGCATAGAAATGTACGCTTGGAAAAACTTTTCTATGCCTTTCTATGGTGTATTCTCCTCTTGGAGCCACCACTCGTATTCATGCCCTTCCCAATTCATACGGGCAAAGACGGACTGTGCCAACACTTTAACAAAAATGTGTTTCTAGAACCAACATAGAATTGTATCTTTAAGAATAGGCAAGGCAAATAATCCCTATTGCATATCCTGTTGGTGCTGTCTTCAGGGCACTCGGGCTTAGTTCATGTTCTGGTTTTCACACACTTAATAGTATGCCACAATTTGCAATTTTTCTACAAAACAAGCAGACATATAAATTGAAAAACATGTTTTTTTAACTTTTTGTGCAAAAAAAGGTACTACAAAACATCTATAATAACTACATCTCTATTACCGATATAGGCAGCAGGGATATATTAATTCTTTAGTGGTCTAATTATTGTCCACTTTCACACTTTCCCATAGCATTAGAAACGGTTTACTCTCTTCATCTCAAGTGTTTACAATTACACATTCTCCCTTCGGAGGCTCCATTTCGTTAGTCTGACGGTCTCCTAACATGAAAGACTCGTCGCTCTATTTTTTCACAAAAGGGACACTATTGATGTCATCTTTAATCTACATTAATCAAGTACCCCTCTATGCTTACTTGTCAACCATTTATGAGCCGAATTACCTAAGTGCTCACCTCTCGCTGAATCTTCAATCATTTTACACTTATTGAAGTAACTCGCATTTGCGCCATGCGGGCAGAATCGCCTCCTGATTGTATTCTTTGTATCGCAGGCAGAGGCAAAACTGTCTCCCTGCCAATGTAGGGCCTTAATCTGTAACACAAATAAAGGCCTATGTTGTTTTTCAATGTATTAACAATGATCGCCTCAAAATTCGATTGTATTTAAATGAGACTTACCAATGGTGTTTCTCCCCTGCCTTGAAATTTCCTTTGTTTATATAAAGGGAGCGTCGTTTTACGCCCCGTTAGTATGGCTGCTCTAAGTGTAATCTAAATTGCAAGAAGTAACAACAAAGGGAGCAGGATTAGATCTCCTTTTCAAATGCCTCATTACTAGATGTATGCATAGTGCCTCTGTCTTACCTCGTGTACTTGTCTAAAACCTTTCGTCCCGCTCGCGATGAACCACTGCTTCTCATCAGTGCAGCGAGCCTACTGTCGGGTTAGTCCGTCTTAAATAGCAGGTGTAATGATATCACGTGATATGCGCACGTACTCACGTAACGTAATATCATGTGACTCGCAGCCATCTTGTTGTGGGTATATCGTTCCTACAGAGTGTTTCTGCCGTACTATTACAACACGGATGTTTACTTTCATCCGTTATGCATTTAATAGCTCAAAGAGAAAATGCATATCTCCCGGCAATACCTCAATGTTACTGTCAGGTGATGCGTCGCATGCTCACGTGCCGAACTGACACGTGACCCGCGGCCATCTTACTATGGGCATACCGTCCAATGGTGTATTATTGCAGTGCTATAGAAAACCTAACTGCTGTGTATACTGTTCACTCATTTCCACAATTCATCCCTGAGAGAGTATTTCTGCCTTTCTTCACAGAGTTCTTATGTTTGTGATAGTACTGGCAGCCCCTATGTCTTGTTTACTTTTTATGATGAATAAAAAGGGACCACTCAATGGAAATATTTAATCGATTTTTTACGGTATCTAGGGAGTATATCCATTTCTGTTCTGCTTGTTTTAGTTTCAAATCTCTGTTACCACCTCTAGGTTGAGCAAGTATCACCTCTATGATGAACCAATGAATATCCTGCACTCCATGGTGGGCACTTTTAAAGTGTGCCATTAAAGGTTTCTCGGGTACCTGATTTTTTACACAGAATCTGTGTTCACAGATTCTCTGGCGGATAGGTCTCTTAGTTTTGCCAATATATAACAAACCACATGGGCATTTGATGCCGTAGACTACCCACTTTGAGTTACAATTCGTAAAATGCTTCAGCTCCCATTTTCTCCCTTTTAGGTCTACATATTTCATGTTAGATGTTAATTTGCAGACCGAGCCTTTGCCGCATGTGAAATGGCCGACCACCGGGGGTAAATTCCACAATGTCAATTGACCGGAAGCCTATCCTCAGTGGGAGTTCTATATGTATGTACGAGCTTGTCTCTCAAGTTCGGCATGCGTCGAAACGCAAAACGTGGTTTGCTAATTGAGAAATCTTCGGTGTTAATGATGTTCCAATTCTTCAATATACATCTCCGCAAATCATTACTTATCGGACAAAATGTAGAAACACCAGTGATCTTTTCCTCTGTGACTCGTGGTTGTGGTGTTAGGCAATTATGTCTTGGAGTGTTTTTAGCTCTTTTCATGGATCTGCGTACTATAAATGGTGGATAACCTCTTGCCTTCAGTCTAGTTGTTAAATCTTTACTATTGGTCTCAAAATCTTCTTTATGGGTACAGTTCCTTCTTACACGTAGGAACTGTCCAAATGGCAAGTTTTGCAGCAGAGATTGAGGGTGCAAGCTTTCAAACAGTAACAAGGTATTTTTATCTGTGGCTTTCCTAAACAAAGTAGTACCCAGTTTATTGTCTGCATCTTTGAATATTTCAAGATCCAGAAAAGGGATCTTTTTCTGATTGAAACTCATGGTGAAGTTGATACATTCCTCTTGATCGTTGACCCAAATAACAAATGAGTCAAGTTCTGTTTCAGTTCCTCCCCACACCATAAAAACATCATCGATGTAACGCACCCAGATCTTCATACGATGCTTAAAAGGGTTGTGATTTGCATAGACAGAGCGTGTTTCCAGGTCATCCATGAAAATATTTGCAAGGTCTGGTGCGAAACTGGAACCCATGCATGTCCCATGTTGTTGCAAATAGAACGTGTCTTCTTCAATGAAGAAATTGTTAGTGAGAGCGAGTCTAATGCACTCCTGAATAAATGCTGTTGGTACCGTCTTATCCATCCTTTTCTCTAAGTACTGACCCATAATTCTGACGCGCTGCATGTTTGGTTCTTCAAGCTTAGGCACTTGGCAGAAGTTGTAGGAGGCTACAAGATGCATGCGTGTCTGTGTGTATGTGTATATATATATATATATATATATATATATATATATATATATATATATATATATATATATATTTTACAGGGCCTGCGGTAGCAGCCCTGTAGTTATGGTTAAGTTGCTCAACCCAAGGGAAGAGCACTTTTTGGGCAGCTTATAACTTTGCCCCGCCTGGACGAATCCTCACCAAACTTTGCAGAAGATGCGTGTGGCCCTTTCAAATCGGCCCTGTAAAGATTGCAGAGGTTTGGTCAAGGAGGGGCAAAGTTATAGGGGGATCCCCAAAGGAGTGGTTTTTCCCATAGAAATAATGAAAAAAACATTTTGCTCATGCCTACAGCCCAAACCGCTGGACGGATTTTCACCAAATTAGCAACAGGAGCTGCGGCTTGGTCCCGAAAGTGTGCTTTTGTAAATGTGGTCTGAATCCATCCAGGCCTAAAAGTAGGAAAAAAGAAATGGTGATATCTGGGTTTGGTCTGCAGACTCACTTCCCTATTCGGTCCGCAGACAGGCCTCCGATTGGTCCAGGGGGTGACGTGGGGTCCATGGACATTGGGCACGCCTGCTGACTGGATGGTAAAGAGCATGAGATGCATCATATTTTGGGATGCGGCTGCCATGTTGGATCCGCGGACAAGCCGGAGCCGACCGTGGACAGACGATGTAGGAAAAGTCTGGAAAACACATTTTGAGTCATTTGGTGGTGGAAAGAGGGGCTGGAAAGGGTGGGGGCAGTGGAATAAAGATGATATGAGGCTTTTTTTTGCAGGTTGAAAAAGGCTGGGCAGGTGTCGTAGCTGTCCGCAGAGATCACAGTGGTTCGCGAACAGCACCGTGAATGGGCAGCTTGGGAAAGACATTTGGGGTTATTTGGTGGCTGGAAGAGGACGTAGAAATGGTATGGAAGTGGAATGAAAGTAATGTGGAGCTGTTTTTATGGGTGAAAAAAGGGTTTGGATATGCAGCCCGAGTCCGCAACCCATTTTGGTCCCTGCGAACGTGCCTTTGATTGCAGGGGGGTCAGGGCGAGTTTTATTAGTTGACGGTGTATGGTACATACTTGTCATATAGTTAATTGTGTTGTGGTCCGTGACCAGAAACTGGGGGCCATGGCCACAGAATATGTGCACTGGGCACAACCACCACAGTCGTAATGTGTACAGTAATTACAGGTAATGTAGTAGGAGTATGGCCAGAGTCACTATAGTAGCAAAATGTGTACAGTAATTGTAGGTAATGTAGTGGGAGTACAAAGTGTTTGTAATTTGAACAAATTATGTAATTGAACTGTGTATGGTTCTTATGATTGAGGTACAATTGAGGATAGTGATTACAGAATATGTAGTTGATTATAATTGCTGTGGTTACTTGGTGTTGTAGCGTTATGAAGCTGCAATCTCTGCTTTCTTTTCTGTGGAGAAACAAAACAGTGCAATTGGTTAAGCATGATAGTTGAAACGCTGTAGTGGTATACAGTTTTCAATATACATTTTCTTTTTTTAGGCCCTCATAAACAGTACATTTTAAGTACTATGTTTGGTACAACATTAGCGTATGACAAACTGCTGTTGTTTTGACATTACATAATCATTGGGTCATTGGGAAAAGAAATCCATACTGGATTAAAAAAAACTGATTACAGTTATGTGAGTGTAAGTGTGATAGTATGTTTGTTTGAAGTATGCTGTAATTAAGGGAATGATAGAATACGCCAACAGGTATCTAACTATTTCAAACTGCATTAGAGGTTAGAAGATGTTTTTTCATGTAAGAATTGAGATGGCGCATTTGAAGTGCTTTGCAATGAAGAGTGTTTTTGAAGTAGTTAGATAGCTGTTGACGTATTCTAACTAGATTGACTTTCAAAAGTGCTATTGTAGGATTATGGATGTAGTTAGATACCTGCTGACATATTCTAACTGTTATTTGTACTATAGTTTAGTGACTAAATTTGGGTTGAAGGAATATTAAGTAGACATTTGTTAAATTTGCAGCTAACCTATGTTATGAAGTAACAGAGGTATCGTTACATTCAAACCAACCACTTTTTTTTTACATATGCAGTGTAGTGCCCTGAAGTGGTTGTGGCACCAGCATGGTATATTATACCTACTGTTGAGAAGGTTTTCTTTCCAAGGGATAATTGGCTGTGTGTTAAGCCTGTAAGCTTACAGTTATTTCTGGTACCATCTGCATTGTACCTTAGTACCATTAGTATGGCATATTGTCTATGTGAGTTTATTTGTATGGTGGAACGATTGTCTGAATTGCAAAAAGGGCATACTATGCCATGATTTGCATTCTGCAGAAGCTGGTGAAAGGGAATGGATTCACAATTTGGTATGGATACATATACAAATTGTTCATTAGGTATGTGGTCTTGTGAAACATGGTTGCAGAGAGTGCATGTATGTTTCCACGTTTATGAAATTTGTAAGATTTCATTTATAGGGATGTTTTTGGTTTCAAGTACTTGTACCAAGTACCTTAGGAATTCTTGTGGATCTTCCTGTGTGTTTATGGTACATTTTACCATTCCTGCACAGTAGTCCTATTCTTGCCTTACCTAAGACACTGTGTTGTCAGGATTAATTTTTCCATTTTTGTGTAGGACTTGCACTTGCAAACACAAATGGTCCGAGCTGTTTAAGTAAATGTTATGAACAATTGGTAGCAATTGAAAGAGAAGATTCATTCTCACATTGGCATAACAATTTACTGCAGTTGAGTTAATGAATTTAAATGGACCAGAGAGTTCTGTTTATGGATCGTTTGTTGGGCTTGCATATGTTTTTGGAGGAGAGAGGTTTGTGTGTTTCTTTTGGGATGGATGTGTAGTTGATTTTGTACTAGACAGTTTTGTAGTTGTATTGTTTACTGCAGGAGTTGGTCATTGTTTTCTTAGTGGCATTGCTGCAAAATCTGCTATAGCTTCTGTTTCTATTGTTTGTCTTTTGAAAGGTTTATTTTTATTAGGTACATGGTACATATCGAGATTGAGGAGGGTGTATGGTGCACATAGCCTGTTGTATTACAGGATGCAAGGAATGTCAGCATTGACTTTGTTTGCATCAAAGTTAACTAGGAATAAACCATTGAGTGTACGTAGACATGAAAGTGCTATGTAACTCATACCTTCTTTAAATACTGTGCTGCCAATGTCAATCAATGCTTGATCTAGGGTTAGACCTTGTGATTTGTGAATCGTGACAGCATATGCAAGAGACAGAGAAAATTGCTCTCTGCATACGCACACATCTTTGAAAAGACGGAATCGTCCTACTGGCCGGCCAAATTTATTAACATACGCAAGTTTGTCAAAGTGGATATTGACAAACTGAATGTTGTCATGCAGATATGTTTGAAAGTCAACAACTGTACCAATTGCTCCATTGACTAAGCCTTGTTTTATGTCAAGTTTATGTTTCGTAATTATTCTGCAGTTGAGACACAAAGTCAATATTTTTTCAAATCCGGCTGTGTTGGAGATACATTTTTCTAAGCTATTTAGTCGTGCTGTTGCTTGTTGACACATAGGAAGTGTCATGCCATGCACTTCTAGTTTGTCTGTGGAGCCGACATGCAGTGTGGGTTGCATTTCTTTTTTCAACATTGTCTTGTTGAATTGAACACAGCTTGCGAGGGTTGGCATTAAGGATATACATTTTAGATTTTGGTAAGTTAATTGTTCCATGACAGGAGCAGATGTGCTTCACCCAAATAGCTCATGGATTAGTCTACTATTTAAGATGGATTTTGCATCTTTAGTAAGCAGCCCAGTTCTAATGCTTTTTAAAATGTTAGCATATGTAAGACTGGCACATGCTTTGAGTTAGTTCTCTGTAGTGAAAATGTTGCCAGAGATTTACAGTTCCAATGCTGCCGAGAGTATTGCAGCATTCTTTGTGTCCTAATGTTTTTAAAATAGGTTGCCCTTCAATTGGTGTGAACTGTAGGAGGTCTCAGAATAACATGTTTTCCACCAAAGAGTTCTTCGTAGTTGGTTTTTAGGACTTCTTGCATTCTGAGATGAATTAAAGCCAACATGAGGTTAGCTTGGACACCATGCTTACTTCATCTATCGCTTTTATTTGTTTAAAAATTTTGCGTACCTTAGTAGCAGCTGCTGCTGACAATTTGTAGTATTCTAATTTGTTTTGGTGTTCTACAGGGAGGAGTAGTAGTCGGTGTAAAGTTACACCACCTATGTTGTAGACAGCTAAACCGGTGGGGGTTGTGACTACAGCCAAAAGGTTGTTGTTTGTTAAGTGTTGTAGAAATGTGCTGATTATTTTAATTAAGAATGTTTTGCCAGAACCAGCTTCACCACTTACATACAGGAGCATGTCATGATGCCTACCTCCAAGGAGCCAGACCAGGCCCAGCTACCCCAGAGGCAGACATCATGTCCCCGAGGGAAGTCTCAGCAGCCCCAAGTAGGGGCCCTTTGGACTCAGTCCTGGCGCCTTTGGCGCCAGGCTCATATTGGACAACAGTCCTGGCGCCATAGGCGCCAGGCTTATAAAAGATGACTTTGTGTTTAAAGGTGCTTGGTGTAAACTTACCTGATGCAGACCATGCTGCAACATCCGGGCCATCTAGAGGCCTGAATGGGACTACTTTACCTTTGGGGACTACTTAACCACACGGGTGTGGCCGGAGGAAGAATACATTCCTGAGAGGATGGATACATATCTGGAACTACTTTGAAGGCTATTTAAGCCACGCCCAAGCAGCAACTCACGCTTCGCGTTGTTCTGCATCTAGCAGCTGGACGCTCACCGTGTCTGCTCCTGCATCCTGACTTCTGCTACGCCCGCCAGCATCCTGGAACACCTGCAAAGGGAGCAGAGAATAGGAGAAAGAAGAGTCCTTACCTGCTAAATCCGCATTCCGGAGACATTTCGCTGACGATCCTGAAAAGGAAGACATTTATTTTAAAAGCACATCGCATCGATCGCTGCAGCGCCGCATTCCACTCACCTTCACTAGGCGCCTCCATGTTCATCAGCGACCACCTGGATCCGCAACCACATTTCAGCGCCTAGGGAGAAAAAGACAAGAACAAAGGTGAGCTAGGGAAGAGAATAAGAAAACCTTAATTATCCATCATAAGACTTATCTGTTGGGTCATTCCCACTTCATTTCGGGTCGGTGCCGCATCCTGGCATTTCCGCACCCCGGCCCCTAAGGGGAAAAAGAGACATCAGCGTTAGTGAGCGAATGCTAAGACATTACCTGAACGCTCATTAAAGACTTACCTGATATCTACTGGAACTGCACCTTTCACTTCGGGTCGGTGCCATATCTCCGGCATTTCCGAACCCCGGCCCCTATGGGGAAAAAAGACACAAGCATTAGTGCATTAATACAGGGACACTAAAGGAACCTCTCATCAAACAACTCACCTGAGTTTCCTTTGTCGGTTCCATTGCTCATCTCGGAATCTTTGTTCTGCACCTGAAATAGAGACAACGGACAATTATTATTTCGGGCTCATACTTCTCACAATACTTTACCGGGAAGGTCAAGCAAACTTGAACTCTCTACAATCCATGACCCAGTGAAGTAACTGGATTACAACGCACCCCTGCATCAGAAGCAGGATGGAGAGCTCGTCCTTTCAGATCCTAAGGTGAGACTTCACGGGGCATCGCAGAAGGGTTTCGTGGAGGGTGAGAAGGGAGTGGGAGGCTTACACATTATCCCGCAGATTATTGATACTCCCTTTTCACACACAGAAGGATATTTCTGCGAGTCAAACAAGCCAGATTTGAAGGTCCGGTCCTGTCCATCTTCCGAGTCCTGCGCTTCACCATAGAAGAGGCAACACACTCCAAACCAGGCCTGCGCCTCCGTGGGAGTCAGGTGAGCGTAACAGAACGCGAAGACTACCTACAATTTCCCACCCGGGCGCTATGGAAACTTCTGAGACAGACCAGCTGGCCCAGCTTTTGGGGAAATTACGGGCAGAAGTACACTCCGCCCGCCAGGAGATTAACGCTCTCAAAAGAGATCTGATCCTATCTAAGGAAAGAACTGATGACCTGGCCAAACGGTTGTTGCAGGGTCAGGCAGGACAAACTCCTTTACCTAGTTCCGGGGGTAATCCCACTTCTATGATTTCGAATAACCCGGTACAAATCAATCTACCTGGAAACATGCCTTTGGCCCCGCCTGAACGTTTTGCTAGGGACCCCAAGAAATATGCCGTTTTTATGAACCAATGTCGCTTACACTTCCTATGCACACCTGGGGCCTTCCCTAATGACCAGACCAAGGTAGCTTTTGTATTATCTTATCTCAGCGGCAGTGCTGCTGATTGGTCAGTTCCTTTGGTAAATCAAGATGACCCAATTCTCCAGGATTTTCAAGGCTTCCAGGCAAGCATGGAAAGATTATTTGCTCGACACTCTCAGGGACAGGCCCTAGACAACGAACTGCTATCCTTACGACAAGGTAACCAGGATCTCTTATCTTACATCGCCACCTTTAATAGGTTGGTTGTGGAAACTGGGTGGCCAAAGAATAAAAGGATCACATTATTTCATCGAGGTCTGCGCGGAGAACTTAAAGACGTGCTAGCCCAAATAGTAAATCCACCCCAAGTCTGCGCGGAGTACATAGACTTTGTGGTCCAACTTGATCACAGACTTCAGAATAGAAAAGCAGATCGATCCAAGTTTGAAACCAGAGTGTTGATCAAAACTCACGCTAACCCCAAGAGTACCGACGTTTCAGAGCCTATGCAAATCGGTGGAGTTAAAGGGCCGTTAACGCAGAAGGAACGGGAGAGAAGGCGGCAAAAGCAATTATGTCTCTATTGCGGAGCTTCTGGTCACTTTCTACGAGATTGTCCGGTAAAACCACCTAAGAAGGTGGTTGGAGCCACTGACAGCAATTTAACAGAACCTGATTCGGGAAACGACCAAGCCCGACAAGCATAGAGGTCCGCTTGCCGAGCTTGAAAACAAACTCTTTGACCTCGCATTTCATCATGCCAATGGTCCTCGTGGATCCGAAACAGCCTCGGCGGTTGCATGCTATAAAGGCATACATCGACAGTGGAGCTATTGGAAACTATGTAGATCGTGAATTGGCCTCCAGGATTAATCTCCCTCTCCGTCCGAAAACTAACAAGGATGTCATTACTACAGTTGATGGAACCGAAATAGCCTCAGGGCCGGTAACTCATTCTACTACAGAAGTGACACTAGTGGGTCAGGATGGACATCGGGAAGCTATTGTGTTTGACGTAATCAAGGCCCCACAGTTTCAAGTAATTCTAGGAATTCCTTGGCTAGAAACAAATAATCCTCGAATAAACTGGCGAGCAAAGAGAATAACCTTTCCTGATTGTGAACAAACTTGTTATCCAAGAAATCCAAATATGGGCCTGGCCTCAGTAACTTCCGCCACTATACAACTACGGGCTGAGTACCAAGAATTCCAAGACGTTTTCCAAAAAGAACAGGGCAACACGTTACCTTCCCACCGGTCGTACGATTGTCAAATCGATCTGGTACCCAATGCTCAAACGCCTTGCAGTAGGATTTATGCTCTTACTGAACCTGAGAACCTTCATTTGCGTCAGTATTTAGATCAGTACCTTGCCAATGGTTTTATTCGCCCGTCAAAGTCTCCTGTTTCCTCAGCTCTGTTCTTCGTACCGAAAAAAGAAGGCGACCTTAGAACACGTATTGACTACCGCGCCCTAAATCAAATAACGATTAAGAATCGTTATCCTCTGCCTCTGATCCCTGAACTTCTCGACCAGGTAAAAGATGCTTGTATGTACACCAAGTTAGATCTCCGGGGAGCTTATCACCTGGTGCGTATAAAAGAAGGCGACGAATGGAAGACTGCATTCCGCACCAAATATGGGCTCTTTGAATATCAGGTGATGCCCTTCGGATTGTGCAACGCACCTGCCGCCTTTCAATACTTTATGAATGATGTTCTTCGGGAACTTATCGATGTTTGTGTCATCGTATATATCGACGACATCCTGGTGTACTCCTCTTCGGAATCCGATCACAGAAAACATGTCAGGGCAGTTCTTGAAAAATTGCGCCAGCACAAACTTTTTGCAAAACTTGAAAAATGCGTTTTTCATACCACAGAAGTCGAGTTTCTCGGATTCATCCCGACACCTAAAGGAGTCCGAATAGACTCGCAAAAGGTGGACGCCATCCTCAAATGACCATCTCCTAGCTCTGTGAAGGGGGTTCAGAGCATGCTTGGTTTTGCCAATTTTTATCGAAGATTCATCCCGGAATTTTCTCGAGTGGTCCAACCCATCACAGCTCTCTTACGGAAGAATAAACGCTTCGAATGGACTCAAGAGGCAGAACAGGCCTTTCAAGAACTAAAGTCTAAATTCACCTCCGCACCTGTGTTGAAGCATCCATGCCCAGATCTCCCTTACATTGTTGAAACCGACGCATCCAGCTTAGCCATGGGAGCTGTCCTGTCTCAAATGGATCCAATAACTAACCAACTACACCCTGTAGCCTTTTGGTTCAGAAAATTCTTGGCTCCTGAAATTAATTACGCCATCACCGACAAGGAGTTACTAGCTATTAAGTCCGCCTTCAAAGCTTGGCGTCATTACCTCCTCGGCGCAAGATACACTATCACGGTGATTACAGATCACAGAAATTTGCAATATTTAAAGACGGCCAAAGCCCAATCATCACGTCAACTCCGATGGGCTTTATTCTTTGCGGAATTTGATTTTGTAATCACATATCGCCCTGGTTGCAAGAATGGCAAAGCGGACGCTTTATCCCAGATTGGGATGGAAGAAACAAATTCGAGCTTAGAACCTCTACCGATTATACCTGAACAGAGAATTTTGGGTTTGACCTCTTTACAAACTATTGAGGACGTTCAAACTCGAGTTAAACAACTATTAGACTCCACAGCCTTACAAGAATGGAGCCAAAAGGGGTCACACTTTTCCGTTAATAACGATTTACCGTACTTCCAGGGGCGATTATTTCTGCCTAACAAAGAACTGCAAGAACTCGTTATTGCCATTATAATGATACATTAATGGAAGGACATCCTGGTATCGCTAAAACTGAGGAAAAGATCAAACGACAATTCTGGTGGCCATCCAGGAGAAAAGACAAACATTTTTTGTGATGTCTAGCGGAGTTTGTGCCCAAAATAAAGGTCAAAAGAAAAGAACATGCCGGTCTTCTACAACCTTTGGATATTCCACCGGCACCTTGGCACACCTTGTCGATGGACTTTATTACCGACCTGCCTCCTTGCTATGGATACAACACTATCTTGGTGATTGTGGATCTCTTCTCCAAAATGGCCCATTTTATTCCTTTAAAAGGGTTACCCTCAGCCTCCATCTTGGCCAAGGAATTTCTGGAGAACATAGTTCGTATGCATGGTTTTCCATCCATATTAGTCTCAGATCGAGGAAGCCAGTTTATTTCCCATTTTTGGAGGAAATGTTGTCAACTGGCGCAAATTGATGTACGATTATCCACCAGTCACCATCCCCAAACCGATGGCCAAACCGAGAGAACTAACCAAACCCTTGAACAATTTCTTTGGTGTATGTTGCACCAATCTGAAAGCAATTGGAAAGACATTCTTTGGATCGCAGAATATGCATATAACAATTCTGTACATTCTGGAACAGGCCAAACCCCTTTTTACACCTTGTATGGTCATCATCCTCAAACCTCAGACTTGGACCCTCCTCAAAACCTCGAAATGCCTGCGGTAGATCATTTGCATTCCACGATAACCCGAGCTTTCAAAGAAGCTACGACTCATCTTGAGCAAGCCAAGAGAAAGTACAAAGAAAATGCTGATTTACATCGAAGTGAAGCACCTGCATACCAAATAGGGGACCAGGTGTGGCTAGCAACTAGACATTTACCTCTCAAAGGATCACGGACTTTCAACCCCAGATACATAGGACCCTATCTCATCAAAGCTATAATCAACCCGCTGGCCTTTAAACTCGATCTACCAGCGAACATTCAAATTCATCCCGTTTTTCACGCCTCACTGTTGAAATCGGTGCAACCAGGAACCAGACTGATCAAACCACCAGAACCAATTCAGATTGATGGGGAATTAGAATTTGAAGTTAAAGACATATTGGATTCCAAAGTGTTAAAGTCAAAACTCTTCTATCTAGTTGATTGGAAGGGGTATGGACCTCAGGAGAGATCTTGGGAACCAAGCGACCATGTACACGCGCCGCGATTAATAGAAAAATTCCACCGAAAATTCCGAAACAAGCCAAAACCCCCGGAGAGAACAACCTTGGGAGGGGCCTTGGGAGGGGGTACTGTCATGATGCCTACCTCCAAGGAGCCAGACCAGGCCCAGCTACCCCAGAGGCAGACATCATGTCCCCAAGGGAAGTCTCAGCAGCCCCAAGTAGGGGCCCTTTGGCGCCAGGCTCATATTGGACAACAGTCCTGGCGCCGTAGACGCCAAGCTCATAAAAAATGACTTTGTGTTTAAAGGTGCTTGGTGTAAACTTACCTGATGCAGACCATGCTGCAACATCCGGGCCATCTAGAGGCCTGAATGGGACTACTTTACCTTTGGGGACTACTTAACCACACGGGTGTGGCCGGAGGAAGAATACATACCTGAGAGGAAGGATACATACCTGGAACTACTTTGAAGTCTATTTAAGCCACGCCCAAGCAGCAACTCACGCTTCGCGTTGTTCTGCATCTAGCAGCTGGACGCTCACCGTGTCTGCTCCTGCATCCTGACTTCTGCCACGCCCGCCAGCATCCTGGAACACCTGCAAAGGGAGAAGAGAAGAGAATAGGAGAAAGAAGAGTCCTTACCTGCTAAATCCGCATTCCGGAGACATTTCGCCGACGATCCGGAAAAGGAAGACATTCATTTTAAAAGCACATCGCATCGATCGCTGCAGCGCCGCATTCCACTCACCTTTACTAGGCGCCTCCATGTTCATCAGCGACCATCTGTATCTGCAACCACATTTCAGCGCCTAGGGAGAAAAAGACAAGAACAAAGGTGAGCTAGGGAAGAGAATAAGAAAACCTTAATTAGTCATCATAAGACTTACCTGTTGGGTCATTCCCACTTCATTTCGGGTCGGTGCCGCATCCTGGGATTTCCGGACCTCGGCCCCTAAGGGGAAAAAGAGACATCAGCGTTAGTGAGCGAATGCTAAGACATTACCTGAACGCTCATTAAAGACTTACCTGATATCTACTGGAACTGCACCTTTCACTTCGGGTCGGTGCCATATCTCCGGCATTTCCGAACCCCGGCCCCTATGGGGAAAAAAGACACAAGCATTAGTGCATTAATACAGGGACACTAAAGGAACCTCTCATCAAACAACTCACCTGAGTTTCCTTCGTCGGTTCCATTGCTCATCTCGGAATCTTTGTTCTGCACCTGAAATAGAGACAACGGACAATTATTATTTCGGGCTCATACTTCTCACAATACTTTACCGGGAAGGTCAAGCAAACTTGAACTCTCTACAATCCATGATCCAGTGAAGTAACTAGATTACAACGCGCCCCTGCATCAGAAGCAGGATGGAGAGCTTGTCCTTTCAGATCCTAAGGTGAGACTTCACGGGGCATCGCAGAAGGGTTTCGTGGAGGGTGAGAAGGGAGTGGGAGGCTTACACATTATCCCGCAGATTATTGATACTCCCTTTTCACACACAGAAGGATATTTCTGCGAGTCAGAAAAGCCAGATTTGAAGGTCCGGTCCTGTCCATCTTCCGAGTCCTGCGCTTCACCATAGAAGAGGCAACAGCACTCCAAACCAGGCCTGTGCCTCCGTGGGAGTCAGGTGAGCGTAACAGAACGCAAAGACTACCTACAATTTCACACCCGGGCGCTATGGAAACTTCTCAGACAGACCAGCTGGCCCAGCTTTTGGGGGAATTACGGGCAGAAGTACACTCCGCCCGCCAGGAGACTAACGCTCTCAAAAGAGAACTGATCCTATCTAAGGAAAGAACTGATGACCTGGCCAAACGGTTGTAGCAGGGTCAGGCAGGACAAACTCCTTTACCTAGTTCCGAGGGTAATCCCACTTCTATGATTTCGAATAACCCGGTACAAATCAATCTACCTGGAAACATGCCTTTGCCCCCGCCTGAATGTGTTGCTGGGGACCCCAAGAAATATGCCATTTTTATGAACCAATGTCGCTTACACTTCCTGTGCAGACCTGGGGCCTTCCCTAATGACCAGACCAAGGTAGCCTTTGTATTATCTTATCTCAGCGGCAGTGCTGCCGATTGGTCAGTTCCTTTGGTAAATCAAGATGACCCAATTCTCCAGGATTTTCAAGGCTTCCAGGCAAGCATGGAAAGATTATTTGCTGGACACTCTCAGGGACAGGCCCTAGACAACGAACTGCTATCCTTACGACAAGGTAACCAGGATCTCTTATCTTACATCGCCACCTTTGATAGGTTGGTTGTGGAAACTGGGTGGCCAGAGAATGAAAGGATCACATTATTTCATCGAGGTCTGCGCGGAGAACTTAAAGACGTGCTAGCCCAAATAGTAAATCCACCCCAAGTCTACGCGGAGTACATAGACTTTGTGGTCCAACTTGATCACAGACTTCAGAATAGAAAAGCAGATCGATCCAAGTTTGAAACCAGAGTGTTGATCAAAACTCACGCTAACCCCAAGAGTACCGGCGTTTCAGAACCTATGCAAATCGGTGGAGTTAAAGGACTTAACGCAGAAGGAACGGGAGAGAAGGCGGCAAAAGCAATTATGTCTCTATTGCGGAGCTTCTGGTCACTTTCTACGAGATTGTCCGGTAAAACCACCTAAGAAGGTGTAAGTATATGGGCGTCCAGACGCCGACGCTTGTGAAGGAGACCACCTCTTGTGAGGGGGATTGACCCCATGAAATTCACCACCCTATTTGAACAAGTGAACTATATCTCTGACTAATTAGCCCTGATTGAAAAAGGCGAGTGATTCGCCGAAACACGTGTCTCTATAGGGCAACTGTCTGTTAAATATACTTCATGAAAATCCAACAGCCTTCTGTACTACCTTTATTTTGTGGCGCTTGACCTTAAGTGGAGCAGGGTTCTTTCTGAGCCCCATATACTTACTTATACTTACCGGAGTAGGGGGTCTACCACTTCGTCACTCCACTGCTCAGCTACCACCCTTGCTTATCTAGCGCAGGACACTGATGGTTGATATTTCAAAACACCCCCCACTGCTGTACCACCTAAGAAGGTGGTTGGAGCCACTGACAACAATTTAACAGAACCTGATTCGGGAAACGACCAAGCCCGACAAGCATAGAGGTCCGCTTGCCGAGCTTGAAACAAACTCTTTGACCTCGCATTTCATCATGCCAATGGTCCTCGTGGATCCGAAACAGCCTTGGCGGTTGCATGCTATAAAGGCATATATCGACAGTGGAGCTATTGGAAACTATGTAGATCGTGAATTGGCCTCCAGGATTAATCTCCCTCTCCGTCCGAAAACTAACAAGGATGTCATTACTACAGTTGATGGAACCGAAATAGCCTCAGGGCCGGTAACTCATTCCACTACAGAAGTGACAGTAGTGGGTCAGGATGGACATCGGGAAGCTATTGTGTTTGACGTAATCAAGGCCCCACAGTTTCAAGTAATTCTAGGAATTCCTTGGCTAGAAACACATAATCCTCGAATAGACTGGCGAGCAAAGAGAATAACCTTTCCTGATTGTGAACAAACTTGTTATCCAAGAAATCCAAATATGGGCCTGGCCTCAGTAACTTCCGCCACTATACAACTACGGGCTGAGTACCAAGAATTCCAAGACGTTTTCCAAAAAGAACAGGCCAACACGTTACCTCCCCACCGGTCGTACGATTGTCAAATCGATCTGGTACCCAATGCTCAACCGCCTTGCAGTAGGATTTATGCTCTTACTGAACCTGAGAACCTTCATTTGCGTCAGTATTTAGATCAGTACCTTGCCAATGGTTTTATTCGCCCATCAAAGTCTCCTGTTTCCTCAGCTCTGTTCTTCGTACCGAAAAAAGAAGGCGACCTTAGAACATGTATTGACTACCGCGCCCTAAATCAAATAACGATTAAGAATCGTTATCCTCTGCCTCTGATCTCTGAACTTCTCGACCAGGTAAAAGATGCTTGTATGTACACCAAGTTGGATCTCCGGGGAGCTTATCACCTGGTGCGTATAAAAGAAGGCGACAAATGGAAGACTGCATTCCGCACCAAATATGGGCTCTTTGAATATCAGGTGATGCCCTTCGGATTGTGCAACGCACCTGCCGCCTTTCAATACTTTATGAATGATGTTCTTCGGGAACTTATCGATGTTTGTGTCATCGTATATATCGACGACATCCTGGTGTACTCCTCTTCGGAATCCGATCACAGAAAACATGTCAGGGCAGTTCTTGAAAAATTGCGCCAGCACAAACTGTTTGCAAAACTCGAAAAATGCATTTTTCATACCACAGAAGTCGAGTTTCTCGGATTCATCCCGACACCTAAAGGAGTCCGAATAGACTCGCGAAAGGTGGACGCCATCCTCAAATGGCCATCTCCTAGCTCTGTGAAGGGGGTTCAGAGCATGCTTGGTTTTGCCAATTTTTATCGAAGATTCATCCCGGAATTTTCTCGAGTGGTCCAACCCATCACAGCTCTCTTACGGAAGAATAAACGCTTCGAATGGACTCAAGAGGCAGAACAGGCCTTTGAAGACCTAAAGTCTAAATTCACCTCCGCACTTGTGTTGAAGCATCCACGCCCAGATTTCCCTTACATTGTTGAAACCGACGCATCCAGCTTAGCCATGGGAGCTGTCCTGTCTCAAAGGGATCCAATAACTAACCAACTACACCCTGTAGCCTTTTGGTCCAGAAAATTCTCGGCTCCTGAAATTAATTACGCAATCACCGACAAGGAGTTACTAGCTATTAAATCCGCCTTCAAAGCTTGGCGTCATTACCTCCTCTGCGCAAGACACACCATCACGGTGATTACAGATCACAGAAATTTGCAATATTTAAAGACGGCCAAAGCCCAATCATCACGTCAACTCCGATGGGCTTTATTCTTTGCGGAATTTGATTTTGTAATCACATATCGCCCTGGTTGCAAGAATGGCAAAGCGGACGCTTTATCCCGGATTGGGATGGAAGAAACAAATTCGAGCTTAGAACCTGTACCCATTATACCTAAACAGAAAATGTTGGGTTTGACCTCTTTACAAACTATTGAGGGCGTTCAAACTCGAGTTAAACAACTATTAGACTCCACAGCCTTACAAGAATGGAGCCAAAAGGGGTCACACCTTTCCGTTAATAACAATTTACTGTACTTCTAGGGGCGATTATTTGTGCCTAACAAAGAACTGCAAGAACTCGTTATTGCCCATTATCATGATACATTAATGGAAGGACATCCTGGTATCGCTAAAACTGAGGAAAAGATCAAACGACAATTCTGGTGGCCATCCTGGAGAAAAGACATAAAATCTTTTGTGATGTCTTGCGGAGTTTGTGCCCAAAATAAATGTCAAAAGAAAAGACCAGCCGGTCTTCTACAACCTTTGGATATTCCACCGGCACCTTGGCACACCTTGTCGATGGACTTTATTACCGACCTGCCTCCTTGCTATGGATACAACACTATCTTGGTGATTGTGGATCTCTTCTCCAAAATGGCCCATTTTATCCCTTTAAAAGGGTTACCCTCAGCCTTCATCTTGGCCAAGGAATTTGTGGAGAACATAGTTCGTATGCATGGTTTTCCATCCATATTAGTCTCAGATCGAGGAAGCCAGTTTATTTCCCATTTTTGGAGGAAATGTTGTCAACTGGCGCAAATTGATGTACGATTATCCACCAGTCACCATCCCCAAACCGATGGCCAAACCGAGAGAACTAACCAAACCCTTGAACAATATCTTTGGTGTATGTTGCACCAATCTGAAAGCAATTGGAAAGACATTCTTTGGATCGCAGAATATGCATATAACAATTCTGTACATTCTGGAACAGGACAAACCCCTTTTTACACCTTGTATGGTCATCATCCTCAAACCTCAGACTTGGACCCTCCTCAAAACCTCGAAATGCCTGCGGTAGATCATTTGCATTCCACGATAACCCGAGCTTTCAAAGAAGCTACGACTCATCTTGAGCAAGCCAAGAGAAAGTACAAAGAAAATGCTGATTTACATCGAAGTGAAGCACCTGCATACCAAATAGGGGACCAGGTGTGGCTAGCAACTAGACATTTACCTCTCAAAGGATCACGGACTTTCAACCCCAGATACATAGGACCCTATCTCATCAAAGCTATAATCAACCCGCTGGCCTTTAAACTCGATCTACCAGCGAACATTCAAATTCATCCCGTTTTTCACGCCTCACTGTTGAAATCGGTGCAACCAGGAACCAGACTGATCAAACCACCAGAACCAATTCAGATTGATGGGGAATTAGAATTTGAAGTTAAAGACATATTGGATTCCAAAGTGTTAAAGTCAAAACTCTTCTATCTAGTTGATTGGAAGGGGTATGGACCTCAGGAGAGATCTTGGGAACCAAGCGACCATGTACACGCGCCGCGATTAATAGAAAAATTCCACCGAAAATTCCGAAACAAGCCAAAACCCCCGGAGAGAACAACCTTGGGAGGGGCCTTGGGAGGGGGTACTGTCATGATGCCTACCTCCAAGGAGCCAGACCAGGCCCAGCTACCCCAGAGGCAGACATCATGTCCCCAAGGGAAGTCTCAGCAGCCCCAAGTAGGGGCCCTTTGGCGCCAGGCTCATATTGGACAACAGTCCTGGCGCCGTAGACGCCAAGCTCATAAAAAATGACTTTGTGTTTAAAGGTGCTTGGTGTAAACTTACCTGATGCAGACCATGCTGCAACATCCGGGCCATCTAGAGGCCTGAATGGGACTACTTTACCTTTGGGGACTACTTAACCACACGGGTGTGGCCGGAGGAAGAATACATACCTGAGAGGAAGGATACATACCTGGAACTACTTTGAAGTCTATTTAAGCCACGCCCAAGCAGCAACTCACGCTTCGCGTTGTTCTGCATCTAGCAGCTGGACGCTCACCGTGTCTGCTCCTGCATCCTGACTTCTGCCACGCCCGCCAGCATCCTGGAACACCTGCAAAGGGAGAAGAGAAGAGAATAGGAGAAAGAAGAGTCCTTACCTGCTAAATCCGCATTCCGGAGACATTTCGCCGACGATCCGGAAAAGGAAGACATTCATTTTAAAAGCACATCGCATCGATCGCTGCAGCGCCGCATTCCACTCACCTTTACTAGGCGCCTCCATGTTCATCAGCGACCATCTGTATCTGCAACCACATTTCAGCGCCTAGGGAGAAAAAGACAAGAACAAAGGTGAGCTAGGGAAGAGAATAAGAAAACCTTAATTAGTCATCATAAGACTTACCTGTTGGGTCATTCCCACTTCATTTCGGGTCGGTGCCGCATCCTGGGATTTCCGGACCTCGGCCCCTAAGGGGAAAAAGAGACATCAGCGTTAGTGAGCGAATGCTAAGACATTACCTGAACGCTCATTAAAGACTTACCTGATATCTACTGGAACTGCACCTTTCACTTCGGGTCGGTGCCATATCTCCGGCATTTCCGAACCCCGGCCCCTATGGGGAAAAAAGACACAAGCATTAGTGCATTAATACAGGGACACTAAAGGAACCTCTCATCAAACAACTCACCTGAGTTTCCTTCGTCGGTTCCATTGCTCATCTCGGAATCTTTGTTCTGCACCTGAAATAGAGACAACGGACAATTATTATTTCGGGCTCATACTTCTCACAATACTTTACCGGGAAGGTCAAGCAAACTTGAACTCTCTACAATCCATGATCCAGTGAAGTAACTAGATTACAACGCGCCCCTGCATCAGAAGCAGGATGGAGAGCTTGTCCTTTCAGATCCTAAGGTGAGACTTCACGGGGCATCGCAGAAGGGTTTCGTGGAGGGTGAGAAGGGAGTGGGAGGCTTACACATTATCCCGCAGATTATTGATACTCCCTTTTCACACACAGAAGGATATTTCTGCGAGTCAGAAAAGCCAGATTTGAAGGTCCGGTCCTGTCCATCTTCCGAGTCCTGCGCTTCACCATAGAAGAGGCAACAGCACTCCAAACCAGGCCTGTGCCTCCGTGGGAGTCAGGTGAGCGTAACAGAACGCAAAGACTACCTACAATTTCACACCCGGGCGCTATGGAAACTTCTCAGACAGACCAGCTGGCCCAGCTTTTGGGGGAATTACGGGCAGAAGTACACTCCGCCCGCCAGGAGACTAACGCTCTCAAAAGAGAACTGATCCTATCTAAGGAAAGAACTGATGACCTGGCCAAACGGTTGTAGCAGGGTCAGGCAGGACAAACTCCTTTACCTAGTTCCGAGGGTAATCCCACTTCTATGATTTCGAATAACCCGGTACAAATCAATCTACCTGGAAACATGCCTTTGCCCCCGCCTGAATGTGTTGCTGGGGACCCCAAGAAATATGCCATTTTTATGAACCAATGTCGCTTACACTTCCTGTGCAGACCTGGGGCCTTCCCTAATGACCAGACCAAGGTAGCCTTTGTATTATCTTATCTCAGCGGCAGTGCTGCCGATTGGTCAGTTCCTTTGGTAAATCAAGATGACCCAATTCTCCAGGATTTTCAAGGCTTCCAGGCAAGCATGGAAAGATTATTTGCTGGACACTCTCAGGGACAGGCCCTAGACAACGAACTGCTATCCTTACGACAAGGTAACCAGGATCTCTTATCTTACATCGCCACCTTTGATAGGTTGGTTGTGGAAACTGGGTGGCCAGAGAATGAAAGGATCACATTATTTCATCGAGGTCTGCGCGGAGAACTTAAAGACGTGCTAGCCCAAATAGTAAATCCACCCCAAGTCTACGCGGAGTACATAGACTTTGTGGTCCAACTTGATCACAGACTTCAGAATAGAAAAGCAGATCGATCCAAGTTTGAAACCAGAGTGTTGATCAAAACTCACGCTAACCCCAAGAGTACCGGCGTTTCAGAACCTATGCAAATCGGTGGAGTTAAAGGACTTAACGCAGAAGGAACGGGAGAGAAGGCGGCAAAAGCAATTATGTCTCTATTGCGGAGCTTCTGGTCACTTTCTACGAGATTGTCCGGTAAAACCACCTAAGAAGGTGTAAGTATATGGGCGTCCAGACGCCGACGCTTGTGAAGGAGACCACCTCTTGTGAGGGGGATTGACCCCATGAAATTCACCACCCTATTTGAACAAGTGAACTATATCTCTGACTAATTAGCCCTGATTGAAAAAGGCGAGTGATTCGCCGAAACACGTGTCTCTATAGGGCAACTGTCTGTTAAATATACTTCATGAAAATCCAACAGCCTTCTGTACTACCTTTATTTTGTGGCGCTTGACCTTAAGTGGAGCAGGGTTCTTTCTGAGCCCCATATACTTACTTATACTTACCGGAGTAGGGGGTCTACCACTTCGTCACTCCACTGCTCAGCTACCACCCTTGCTTATCTAGCGCAGGACACTGATGGTTGATATTTCAAAACACCCCCCACTGCTGTACCACCTAAGAAGGTGGTTGGAGCCACTGACAACAATTTAACAGAACCTGATTCGGGAAACGACCAAGCCCGACAAGCATAGAGGTCCGCTTGCCGAGCTTGAAACAAACTCTTTGACCTCGCATTTCATCATGCCAATGGTCCTCGTGGATCCGAAACAGCCTTGGCGGTTGCATGCTATAAAGGCATATATCGACAGTGGAGCTATTGGAAACTATGTAGATCGTGAATTGGCCTCCAGGATTAATCTCCCTCTCCGTCCGAAAACTAACAAGGATGTCATTACTACAGTTGATGGAACCGAAATAGCCTCAGGGCCGGTAACTCATTCCACTACAGAAGTGACAGTAGTGGGTCAGGATGGACATCGGGAAGCTATTGTGTTTGACGTAATCAAGGCCCCACAGTTTCAAGTAATTCTAGGAATTCCTTGGCTAGAAACACATAATCCTCGAATAGACTGGCGAGCAAAGAGAATAACCTTTCCTGATTGTGAACAAACTTGTTATCCAAGAAATCCAAATATGGGCCTGGCCTCAGTAACTTCCGCCACTATACAACTACGGGCTGAGTACCAAGAATTCCAAGACGTTTTCCAAAAAGAACAGGCCAACACGTTACCTCCCCACCGGTCGTACGATTGTCAAATCGATCTGGTACCCAATGCTCAACCGCCTTGCAGTAGGATTTATGCTCTTACTGAACCTGAGAACCTTCATTTGCGTCAGTATTTAGATCAGTACCTTGCCAATGGTTTTATTCGCCCATCAAAGTCTCCTGTTTCCTCAGCTCTGTTCTTCGTACCGAAAAAAGAAGGCGACCTTAGAACATGTATTGACTACCGCGCCCTAAATCAAATAACGATTAAGAATCGTTATCCTCTGCCTCTGATCTCTGAACTTCTCGACCAGGTAAAAGATGCTTGTATGTACACCAAGTTGGATCTCCGGGGAGCTTATCACCTGGTGCGTATAAAAGAAGGCGACAAATGGAAGACTGCATTCCGCACCAAATATGGGCTCTTTGAATATCAGGTGATGCCCTTCGGATTGTGCAACGCACCTGCCGCCTTTCAATACTTTATGAATGATGTTCTTCGGGAACTTATCGATGTTTGTGTCATCGTATATATCGACGACATCCTGGTGTACTCCTCTTCGGAATCCGATCACAGAAAACATGTCAGGGCAGTTCTTGAAAAATTGCGCCAGCACAAACTGTTTGCAAAACTCGAAAAATGCATTTTTCATACCACAGAAGTCGAGTTTCTCGGATTCATCCCGACACCTAAAGGAGTCCGAATAGACTCGCGAAAGGTGGACGCCATCCTCAAATGGCCATCTCCTAGCTCTGTGAAGGGGGTTCAGAGCATGCTTGGTTTTGCCAATTTTTATCGAAGATTCATCCCGGAATTTTCTCGAGTGGTCCAACCCATCACAGCTCTCTTACGGAAGAATAAACGCTTCGAATGGACTCAAGAGGCAGAACAGGCCTTTGAAGACCTAAAGTCTAAATTCACCTCCGCACTTGTGTTGAAGCATCCACGCCCAGATTTCCCTTACATTGTTGAAACCGACGCATCCAGCTTAGCCATGGGAGCTGTCCTGTCTCAAAGGGATCCAATAACTAACCAACTACACCCTGTAGCCTTTTGGTCCAGAAAATTCTCGGCTCCTGAAATTAATTACGCAATCACCGACAAGGAGTTACTAGCTATTAAATCCGCCTTCAAAGCTTGGCGTCATTACCTCCTCTGCGCAAGACACACCATCACGGTGATTACAGATCACAGAAATTTGCAATATTTAAAGACGGCCAAAGCCCAATCATCACGTCAACTCCGATGGGCTTTATTCTTTGCGGAATTTGATTTTGTAATCACATATCGCCCTGGTTGCAAGAATGGCAAAGCGGACGCTTTATCCCGGATTGGGATGGAAGAAACAAATTCGAGCTTAGAACCTGTACCCATTATACCTAAACAGAAAATGTTGGGTTTGACCTCTTTACAAACTATTGAGGGCGTTCAAACTCGAGTTAAACAACTATTAGACTCCACAGCCTTACAAGAATGGAGCCAAAAGGGGTCACACCTTTCCGTTAATAACAATTTACTGTACTTCTAGGGGCGATTATTTGTGCCTAACAAAGAACTGCAAGAACTCGTTATTGCCCATTATCATGATACATTAATGGAAGGACATCCTGGTATCGCTAAAACTGAGGAAAAGATCAAACGACAATTCTGGTGGCCATCCTGGAGAAAAGACATAAAATCTTTTGTGATGTCTTGCGGAGTTTGTGCCCAAAATAAATGTCAAAAGAAAAGACCAGCCGGTCTTCTACAACCTTTGGATATTCCACCGGCACCTTGGCACACCTTGTCGATGGACTTTATTACCGACCTGCCTCCTTGCTATGGATACAACACTATCTTGGTGATTGTGGATCTCTTCTCCAAAATGGCCCATTTTATCCCTTTAAAAGGGTTACCCTCAGCCTTCATCTTGGCCAAGGAATTTGTGGAGAACATAGTTCGTATGCATGGTTTTCCATCCATATTAGTCTCAGATCGAGGAAGCCAGTTTATTTCCCATTTTTGGAGGAAATGTTGTCAACTGGCGCAAATTGATGTACGATTATCCACCAGTCACCATCCCCAAACCGATGGCCAAACCGAGAGAACTAACCAAACCCTTGAACAATATCTTTGGTGTATGTTGCACCAATCTGAAAGCAATCGGAAAGACATTCTTTGGATCGCAGAATATGCATATAACAATTCTGTACATTCTGGAACAGGACAAACCCCTTTTTACACCTTGTATGGTCATCATCCTCGAACCTCAGACCTGGACCCTCCTCAAAACCTGGAAATGCCTGCAGTAGATCATTTGCATTCTACGATAACCCAAGCTTTCAAAGAAGCTACGACTCATCTTCAGCAAGCCAAGAGAAAGTACAAAGAAAATGCTGATTTAAATCGAAGTGAAGCACCTGCGTTCCAAATAGGGGACCAGGTGTGGCTAGCAACTAGACATTTGCCTCTCAAAGGATCACAGACTTTCAACCCCAGATACATAGGACCCTATCCCATCAAAGCTATAATCAACCCGCTGGCCTTTAAACTCGATCTACCAGCGAACATGCAAATTCATCCCGTTTTTCACGCCTCACTGTTGAAACCGGTGCAACCAGGAACCAGACTGATCAAACCACCAGAACCAATTCAGATTGATGGGGAATTAGAATTTGAAGTTAAAGACATATTGGATTCCAAAGTGTTAAAGTCAAAACTCTTCTATCTAGTTGATTGGAAGGGGTATGGACCTCAGGAGAGATCTTGGGAACCAAGCAACCATGTACATGCGCCGCGATTAATACAAAAATTCCACCGAAAATTCCCAAACAAGCCAAAACTCCCGGAGAGAACAACCTTGGGAGGGGGTACTGTCATGATGCCTACCTCCAAGGAGCCAGACCAGGCCCAGCTACCCCAGAGGCAGACATCATGTCCCCAAGGGAAGTCTCAGCAGCCCCAAGTAGGGGCCCTTTGGACTCAGTCCTGGCGCCTTTGGCGCCAGGCTCATATTGGACAACAGTCCTGGCGCCATAGGCGCCAGGCTCATAAAAGATGACTTTGTGTTTAAAGGTGCTTGGTGTAAACTTACCTGATGCAGACCATGCTGCAACATCCGGGCCATCTAGAGGCCTGAATGGGACTACTTTACCTTTGGGGACTACTTAACCACACGGGTGTGGCCGGAGGAAGAATACATACCTGAGAGGAAGGATACATACCTGGAACTACTTTGAAGGCTATTTAAGCCACGCCCAAGCAGCAACTCACGCTTTGCGTTGTTCTGCATCTAGCAGCTGGACGCTCACCGTGTCTGCTCCTGCATCCTGACTTCTGCCACGCCCGCCAGCATCCTGGAACACCTGCAAAGGGAGAAGAGAAGAGAATAGGAGAAAGAAGAGTCCTTACCTGCTAAATCCGCATTCCGCAGACATTTCGCCGACGATCCTGAAAAGGAAGACATTCATTTTAAAAGCACTTTGCATCGATCGCTGCAGCGCCGCATTCCACTCACCTTTACTAGGCGCCTCCATGTTCATCAGCGACCATCTGGATCCGCAACCACATTTCAGCGCCTAGGGAGAAAAATACAACGCGCCCCTGCATCAGAAGCAGGATGGAGAGCTCGTCCTTTCAGATCCTAAGATGAGACGGGGCATCACAGAGGGGTTTCGTGGAGGGTGAGAAGGGAGTGGGGGGCTTACACATTATCCCGCAGATTATTGATACTCCCTTTTCACACACAGAAGGATATTTCTATGAGTCAGACAAGCCAGATTTGAAGGTCCAGTCCTGTCCATCTTCCGAGTCCTGCGCTTCACCATAGAAGAGGCAATAGCACTCCAAACCAGGCCTGCGCCTCCGTGGGAGTCAGGTGAGCGTAACAAGCATAGGTTTATAATTTTTACATTGATTGATTGGTTTTATTGACATTGGATATTATCCCATCTCATTCAGGAAACTAAATTAGGCTTATGAAAGGTAATTATACAGAGCAATAATGTAAATATTTGATGTAATGATGAAATTATGAAAGGAAATGAGATGTAATGGTTATTGGATGAAATGTTGTCGAAATGCTGTAGAAAGGTTTTATTTGCTTTTATTTGACTTCATAAGTTGAGATAAGAAATTGCCACAAGAAATGTAACTTGATTTGATATGAAGTTTTTAATATTGTAAAAGTGATTGAAAATTTTAAATTGATTTGATGTGATATGAAATTTTAGTGTTGTATAAGTGGTTAAGGTTTTAATTAACCAATTACACTATAAATAAATATCAATTTCTAGAGGGACTTCTAGAAAAATGGTGAGTTTTTCATCATTTAGCTGTGATTCCAGAACTGACAAGTCTTCTTCAGATTGTTTATATTGATACATGGTATTGTCTACCTCAGTCATGGCTATTTCGGCTTCATTTTGAATGGGTGGTTCTCCAAGTGGGTCTTGGCTTCCTCTAAGGGAAGGCTGGCTTCCCTAACGAGTTTCTTTGTGCAGTTGAGCTTCAATTTCTTCCTCTTGTTGGCGTTCATTGTCCAACATTTGTTTGTATTGTTTGTAATAGTCATTTGTGCACTGCTTTGCTTTTCTTTAACTGCAGCTTTAAATGAGTAATAGTCCCTTAATAATTATTTTTCTTTTCTCCAAGCTTTAAAAAGTTGGAGTAGGGCCATGGAACACAGTTCTCTATGTTGTGGAGTTTTAAATGATAAATTTACATGATTAATTAGACTGGGTTTGGTTAGTTTCACGAGGCTTCCTTCACAAGTTGAAACTGAATATTTGCAAGTTTTCTCATTTGGTTTGGCATTGTTTTTGTAGGTGTAGTTTTGGGCAACATCGTACAGACACATGTTTTCCAAAGCAGTACTTCTGTTTCTGGAGTATGTATCAAGTACATGTTTTTGGTATCATTTGTGGCTATGTTATCTATATATATATTTTTTTTTAACATATTTTTTTATTGTTTTCAAAATACAACTCAGAGAGCATGAGCCTCTCCCAACTTCCCCTTACCTTCCCACCTCCCCGCCCGGAAGATTTCCAAATGTCTCTGTTGCACGTGTGATTGTCTATGATGAGAATATGTCCGGAATTCTTATATTGTGTGGGCACCATTGCTCCATATAGTCTGATTGTAGGTAGTTCAGGATCTCTCCCCATTCCTTTGTGAACAATTCTTTTGTTCCTTGTATTGTGTGTGTGAGCTTTTCCATGGTTAGTTGTGCCCATACTTTCTGGAGCCAAGTATAGATCAGTGGGGGTTCTTGTTTTTTCCAGTTTTGGGCTATTGACGACCAGGCTGCTATGAGAAGCCCCATGAAGCCTCTCCATTGTGGTTTCCGGAGTTTCCTTGCTGCCTGGTCTTTTGTTCTGCATAGCCATACTTTCTCATCTAGTTGATTGGCCTTAGGGAATATCTTGATAATTTCCTTCTTTATTTCCGACCAGAAAAGCCTTGATCCCCCCGGAGTCCCACCAGATGTGTCTCCACGTGCCCACCTCTGAGCAGCCTCTCCAACATGTGTTCGGAGTTTGGGGGTACATTGCGTGTAGCCTGTCCGGTGTAAGGTGCCATTGGGTCACCACTTTTAGCCACATTTCCCTTTTTTGGACTGATCGTGTCATTTTTGGAATGGTGCTCCATAGATCTTCCCACTGCTTTTTGTGGATTTCCTCCCCCAATGTCTTCGTCCACTTGACCATGTATGCCCATTTGAGTTCTTCCTCCTGGGAGTTGATGTAATAGTAGAGCGAGGAGACCAGTTTCCTTGATCCGGGGTTGGTTATTAGGAATTTCTGAAATGGTTTGAGTTCTCGTGTGGCTGCTGCTTGGATGTCCGGGGTTGCCAGCCAGTGCCGTAGCTGTTCATATTTATATCTGTCTGCGTCTGTTAAGCTCAATAATGATTTACAATCTTTGAACGGTCTTATTTCTTCATTTTGGTACATTTCGCCTATTTTTGTTAATCCTGCCGCCTCCAATTTCTCATAGGCGCCCTGCTCCATTCCCGGTGGGAACTGGGGGTTCTGGCATATGGGCGTGAAAGGGCCCTCCACTGTAGTCATGATGCCTCTCCTTGTTTGTTCGTCCCATGCCTCTAGGGTGGTTTTCATGATCTCGCTAATTCGGAGATTGGGGTGTCTATGTTGTTTGGCTAGCCAAAGCGTACCCTCTAAGGGGGGATCTAGCCACCGCCCGGTCCTGTGACACCCATACTGTTTGTTGATTATCCCCCAGCCATTCTCTCAGAATCCAGAGTTGTGCTGCCTGATAATATTTGCGAAAGTGTGGCAGGGACATTCCCCCTTTCTTTGTTGGAGCTGTAAGGGTCACTCTGGTTATCCTTGTTTTTTTTCCATATATAGGATGAGGTTGCTTTGGAGAGTGCTTTAAAGAATGTATTAGGCATTTTGATCGGGAGAGCCTGGAAGTAATAGAGCATTTTAGGAAGTACATTCATCTTTACTGCTTGTATTCTACCCCACCATGACACTATCAGGGAGTTCCAGCGCTCTAGGTCCCTCTTAACCCGTTCTAACAGGTGGGGGTAGTTCCCATTGTAAAGTGTTTCTATCTTGTGTGTCAGGGTAATTGTTATGTTCACCTGGTTTCCACGGGGGCGTCGACCGGAACTGCGCTGCTGTTATTTCCACCAGCGTGACCTGTAGCCCCGAGATGACTGACTGGAC
This sequence comes from Ambystoma mexicanum, assembly GCF_040938575.1. Taxonomy (NCBI): domain Eukaryota; kingdom Metazoa; phylum Chordata; class Amphibia; order Caudata; family Ambystomatidae; genus Ambystoma; species Ambystoma mexicanum. Next base: position 981,646,692 of record NC_090928.1, on the reverse strand, counting down.
TGGCCCGCTCAGCCTGGTTTGTCTGGCTCGCAAGAATATTCTTCTGCAAAGGAGAAGAGGAATTAACCATCCGTGGAATTGAGTGTCAACCCACCTTCCCCACTCCCGTTGTCTTCCCACTGATCACTCTTGATGTCCCCTCCTTAGTCTCACCTGATGGTTTGGAAGGATGAGCTCTCCATCCTGCGTCGGCCGCAGGGGCGCGTTGATGACCAGTTACTTCACTGGCGTAGAGGGATTGGTGAGTTCCAGTATTGACTCTAAAGTCCAATTATTCATAAGAGTTCAAATGTCTGCTCTTCACTCTGTCCGATTCCTTGCAGGTTGCCAATTAATCCACTCGAAGATTTCCAAATGGCACTTGGTAAGATTCAGGTAAGTCTACTGTGTTTTTCCCCTTAGGGGCCGGGGTACGGCGATGAAGCAGAGTTGCCTGCACCGACACGAAATTAGGTGAATACCTCCCGTGGTAATCAGGTAAGTCCTTGGGGGTAGCTTGTATGGCCTTAGAGAGAGTCCCCTTGCTCACCTTGCTGTCTTTGTCTCCTTAAGTGTCGGAGGGCGGCCGCGAGATGGAGAGAGCGTGATGGAATGCTGAAGTACCACCAAGCAGGTGAGTTCAGCGCGGCGCCATAGAAATGCAAAGCGATGCTTCAAAGACTTCTGTCTTTCAATTCCGTGGCGAAATGGATCAGGATTCAGGTAAGGATTAAAGTTAAAACTCCTGTTCTAACCTTTATCCTTTTGTCTTCTTGTTTCAGGAGTCCCAGGACTGAAGCGGGCGTGGCTGAAGACTGGAGCTGCTGCAAACACGGTGAGCGTTACGCTGCAGCAAGCAGAATAACGCAAAGCACGTGTGGCTGTCCGGGTGTGGTTTAAATAGCCTTGGAAGAAGATCCAGGTAAGTATTCTTCCACAGCCCCACCCAAGTAACAAAATAGTCCCTTCAGTAAAATAGTCCCTCCTAAGCCTCATTTGGCTTGAGTCTTCATGCAGCATAGTCTGCCTCAGGTGAGTATGCAGCATGGTCTGTTTCAGGTAAGTTATCAATAATGAGCCTGGCGCCCATGGCGCCAGGACTGACTTTATCTTTATGAGCCTGGCGCCATGACTGTACCCAAACAGTCCCTAACTGGGGCTTTTGGGCATGCTCCAAGTGGCATGATGCCTGCTTCCGGGGCTGCTGGGCCTGGTCTGGTCTTCCGGGGGCAGGCATCATGACAGCACTCCCCCTCAAGGCCCCTCCTAAAGTCGTTCTCCCCCTTGGCCGTGGTTTGTCTGGAAATTCCCGATGGAACCTCTTCACTAAACGAGGTGCATGCACGTGGTCACTAGGTTCCCAAGACCTTTCCTGTGGGCCATAACCTTTCCAGTCAATTAGGTAAAAGAGTTTTTATCTCACTCTTTTTGAGTCCAAAATATTCTTGACTTCGAACTCCCCGTCTATGAGGATAGGTTCAGGTGGAGTGGTTAGCCTTGTTCCTGGTTGCACTGGCTTTAAAAGAGACACGTGGAAAACGGGATGGATTCACATATGAGCAGGTAGGTCCAACTTGACGGCCACTGGGTTAATAAATGCCTTGACAGAAAAAGGTCCCAAATACCTGGGGTTAAAGGTCCGAGTCCCCTTGAGTGGTAAGGGCTTAGTGGCTAACCATACTTGGTCCCCTATTTGGTATTGAGGAGCTTCACTTCTGTGCTGATCCGCATCCCTTTTGTATTTTTCCTTAGCCTTTTGCAAATGGATGGTTGCTTCTTTAAAGGCTTGTGTAATAACAGCGTGGAGATGGTCCACTGCGGGCATCTCTAAATGCTGGGGAGAGTCCAAATCCGAGGTTCGAGGATGGTGCCCATAATTGGTAAAAAAAGGACTTTGTCCAGTTCCTGAGTGTACAGAATTATTGTACGCATACTCTGCGATCCACAGAATGTCTTTCCAATTCCCCTCAGACTGATGTAGCATACAACAGAGGTACTGTTCAAGGGTCTGGTTGGTCCTCTCCATTTGACCGTCGGTCTGAGGGTGGTGACTGGTCAAAAGCCTAACATCAATTTGTGCCAGTTGGCAGCATTTCCTCCAAAAATGTGAAATGAATTGACTGCCCCGATCTGAAATTAACACTGAAGGAAAGCCATGCAGGCGGACAACATTTTCAAGGAATTCCTTGGCCAGGATTGAAGCTGAAGGTATCCCTTTTAAAGGAATGAAGTGGGCCATTTTAGAAAAAAGATCTACAATAACTAGAATGGTATTGTAACCTTGGTACGGGGGTAAATCCGTGATGAAGTCTAATGACAAGGTATGCCAAGGGGTAGGTGGTATGTCTAATGATTGCAATAATCCAGCAGGTTTTTTCTTTTGCCCTTTATTTTGTGCGCAAATGCCACAAGACATGACAAATGACTTGACATCCTTTCGCCAGGTAGGCCACCAAAATTGCTTCCTAATTTTAGCTTTGGTTTTTGCAATACCCGCATGCCCTTCTATTAAGGTGTCATGGTAATGGGAAATGACAAGTTCCTGTAGTTCCTTTTGCGGTAAAAATAGCCGACCTTGGTAATAAGGTAAATCATTGATGACAGAGTACTCTGGACCTTTCTTTGCCCAGTCCTGTAGGGCAACGGAATCAAAGAGTTGGTGGATCTTGTTTTGAATGTTCTCCAGTGTCTGTATGGAAGTCAGGCCAAGGATTCTCTGTTCCGGAATTATGGGGACGGGTTCTAAAGTTATTTCTGCTTCTCCCATTCCAATCCGGGACAAGGCGTCTGCTTTACCATTCTTACAACCTGGTCGATAGGTTATTACAAAATCAAACTCGGCGAAGAACAATGCCCAACGGAGTTGGCGCGAAGATTGTGCTTTAGCTGTCTTTAGGTATTGTAAGTTGCGGTGATCGGTGATGACCATGATAGTATGTCTGGCATCCAGTAGATAGTGCCGCCAAGCCTTGAAGGCGGACTTGATGGCCAGCAGCTCCTTTTTTTTTTTAATAATTCTGTTTATTACGTTTTAATAACACAATAACAAAACAAACATGAATCAAAGGCATACATCTGACCATGGTAGTAAGGCAATTTCAAAAAGCAAAAGGAGCTCTGTAGGGACGAGAGCCATCAGACGTTTGTGAGATGAGGCAGATAACCAATTTTAACAGCAGTACAGTTCTACTTTCATCGGCGCATCTCAGTTAGCGTCAAGCCATTTACTCCATATTTTTTCGAATTTGCGGGGGCAACCCCGTGCATAATAAATCCGGCGCTCCGAGGCCGCGCATCTGTCCAACTCATTACTCCAGCGGTTCAAAGATAGAGGGTCGGCAGAGCCCCAGTTAGTCGCGATTAATCTTTTGCCTGCCCCGAATGCGGCCAGCAGCTCCTTGTCGGTTATGGTATAGTTTAATTCGGGGGCTAAAAATGTTCTTGACCAGAACGCCACTGGGTGAAGCTGGTTAGTTTCAGGATCCTTTTGGGAAAGGACTGCTCCCATGGCTGAACTGGATGCATCTGTTTCCACTATGTAGGGAAGCTCGGGGCGCGGGTGTCTTAATATAGGAGCAGATGTGAATTTAGCTTTTAATTCTTGGAAGGCGTTCTCGGCTTCCTCTGTCCACACAAAGCGTTTGTTTTTTCACAATAGTGTTGTGATGGGATGTACAATGTGCGAGAAGTCCGGGATAAACCTGCGGTAGAAATTGGCAAAGCCAAGCATGCTTTGAACTCCTTTGATTGAACTTGGCGAAGGCCAATTAAGAATGGCATCCACTTTTCGTGTATCCATCCGGATTCCTCTCGGGGTCAGAATAAATCCAAGGAATTCCACTTTTGTAGTGTGGAAGATGCATTTTTCCAGTTTAGCATATCATTTATGCTGGCGTAACTTCTCTAGGACTGCTCTGACGTGTTTTACATGCTCAGATTCTGATAAAGAGTATACTAAGATGTCGTCGATGTAAACGACCACACAAACGTCGATAAGCTCTCGGAGGACATCGTTCATGAAGAACTGGAAGGCTGCTGGTGCATTGCATAGTCTGAAGGGCATCACCTGGTACTCAAATAGTCCGTACTTGCGAAAAGCAGTCTTCCATTCGTCACCCTCTTTGACACGTACCAGATGATATGCCCCCGAAGGTCTAGTTTTGTGTATATACATGCGTCCTTCACCTGGTCTAGTAGTTCTGGGATCAAAGGCAGTGGGTATCGATTCTTGATGGTTATCTGATTCAGTGCGCGGTAGTCTATACATGTTCTAAGGTCGCCTTCCTTTTTCGGTACGAAGAACAAAGCTGAAGATGCAAGGGATTTGGACGGGCGAATGAAGCCATTAGCAAGGTACTGGTCTAGGTACTGGCGCAAATGGAGATTTTTGGGTTCCGTAAGGGCATAGATTCTGCTGCAAGGTGGTTGTGCTCCAGGTACAAGATCTATTTTACAATCATACGATCTGTGAGGTGGCAAGGTGTTTGCCTGTTCCTTTTGGAAGACATCCTGAAAGTCTTGGTATTCAACAGGTAATTGCATGGCTACTGGAATTACTGGGGCCAGGACTGAGTTTTGAGTTTTCCTTGGGTAGCAGGTGTGAGCACATTCTGGGAAGGTTAGTCTCTTCTCTCGCCAATCAATACAGGGATTATGTTTTTCCAACCAAGGTATCCCCAGTATCAGCTGAAACTGTGGGGCCTTGATTAAGTCAAACATCATAGCCTCTCGATGCCCATCTTGACTCAGCAATGTCATCTCTGCAGTGGAATGAGTTACGGGTCCAGAGGCAATTTCCGTTCCATCTACAGTGGTGACAACATCGGCCATGGTCTTGCGGGTGAGAGATAGATTCATCCTGGTAACCAATTCCCAGTCCAAGTAATTTCCTATGGCTCCACTGTCTACGTACGCCTTTACCGCGTGCATGCGTGATGGCTGCTCTGGATCTACAAGGACCATGGGTATGGTGAAATGCGAGGTCAGAGTGTCCTTCTTTAAGCTCGGCAAGCGGACCTCTACGCTTGCCGGGCGTGGTCGTTTCTCGAGTCAGATTTCACATGGTTTTCGTCTGCTGCTCCTATAACTTTCTTGGGTGGTTTTACAGGGCAGTTCCGAAGAAAATGACCAGCAGTTCCGCAATATAAACATAATTGCAGTTGCTGTCTTCTATCTCTCTCCTTTTGGGTTAGGGGTCCTTCAAACCCCCCGATTTGCATTGGTTCTGAGACATCTACTCCCTTGGAGCTTACGTGGGTTTTAACCAACACACTGTTCTCAAACTTGGTTCGGTCAGCCTTCCTGGTTTGAAATCTGTGATCGAGCTGGACCACTAGATCTATATATTCAGCACAGTCTTCAGGCGGGTTCACGATTTGGGCCAAAACATCTTTGAGTTCTCCTCGAAGTCCTCGATGGAATAATGTGATTCGCTTGGCTTCAGGCCATTCGGTTTCCACTACTAATTTATTGAAAGTTGCAATGTAAGATAAAAGATCCTGGTTACCTTGACGTAGGGATAAAAGTTCGTTGTCCAAAGCCTGTCCTCGGGAGTGTCGGGCGAATAGTCTTTCCATGCTTGTTCGAAAACCCAGGAAATCTCGAAGAATCGGGTCATCCTGGTTAACTAGTGGAATGGACCAATCCGCCGCACTGCCGCTGAGATATGACAGTACAAAGGCTACCTTGGCCTGATCGTTTGGGAAAGCTCCAGGTCTACATAAAAAGTGCAAGCGGCATTGATTCATGAATGTTGCAAACCCTTTTGGGTCTCCGGCAAAGCGTTCAGGCGGAGCCAAAGGAACGGCCCCAGGTAAATTTATCTGCACCGGGTTACTCGATGGTACAGGAGCTGGACTTGCCCCAAGTCCTGGTAGAGGTGTTTGTCCAGCCTGGCTCTGTAATAGTTGTCTGGCTAACTCATCAGTTTGTTCTTTTGACACTATCAGTTCCCTCCTGAGGGCATTGGTTTCTTGGCGGGCGGAATGCACTTTGGCCCTTAATTCCCCTAATAATGGGGCCAACTGATCAGTTTCCGAGGTCTCCATGACGCCCAGGTGGGTATTTGTGGGTAGTCTTTGCGTTCTGTTACGCTCACCTGGTTCCCACGGGGGCGTCGACCGGAACTGGGCCGCCGTTATTTCCACCAGCGTGACGTGTAGCGCCGAGATGACTGACTCGACTGGCCCGCTCAGCCTAGTTTGTCTGGCTCGCAAGAATATTCTTCTGCAAAGGAGAAGAGATGAGGTGATACCCCCGTGGTAAATCAGGTAAGTTTTGTGGGGGGGGGGGGGTGACTGGTATTGTCCTTGCTTTCTCCCCTTAGGGGCCGGGGTACAGCGGTGAAGCAGAGTTGACTGCGCCGACCCGAAATGAGGTGAATACCTCCCGTGGTAATCAGGTAAGTCCTTGGGGGTAGCTTGTATGGCCTTAGAGAGAGTCCCCTTGCTCACCTTGCTGTCTTTGTCTCCTTAGGTGTCAGAGGGGGGCCGTGAGATGGAGAGGGCGAGATGGAATGCTGAAGTACCACCAAGCAGGTGAGTTCAGCGCGGCGCCGTAGAAATGAGAAGCGATGCTTCAAAGACTTCTGTCTTTCAATTCCGTGGCGAAATGGATCAGGATTCAGGTAAGGATTAAAGTTAAAACTCCTGTTCTTACCTTTATCCTTTTGTCTTCTTGTTTCAGGAGTCCCAGGACTGAAACGGGCGTGGCTGAAGACTGGAGCTGCTGAAAACACGGTGAGCGTTACACTGCAGCAAGCAGAATAGCGCGAAGCACGTGTGGCTGTTCGGGCGTGGTTTAAATAGCCTTGGAAGAAGATCCAGGTAAGTATTCTTCCACAGCCCCACCCAAGTAACAAAATAGTCCCTTCAGTAAAATAGTCCCTCCTAAGCCTCATTTGGCTTGAGTCTTCATGCAGCATGGTCTGCCTCAGGTGAGTATGCAGCATGGTCTGCTTCAGGTAAGTTATCAATAATGAGCCTGGCGCCCATGGCGCCAGAACTGACTTTATCTTTATGAGCCTGGCGCCATAGGCGCCAGGACTGTACCCAAACAGCCCCTAACTGGGGCTTTTGGGCATGCTCCAAGTGGCATGATGCCTGCTTCCGGGGCTGCTGGGCCTCGTCTGGTCTTCCGGGGGCAGGCATCATGACAGTAATCCCCAGGTATTTAATCCCCTTTTCAGCTATAGCCAAGTCTAGTGTTGCTGCTATTCTTTACATTTCCGGCCTGCCCCCTGTAAAGAGTAACAGTTCTGATTTCTTCTTGTTTATTTTGAGGCCCGAAAGTGCCCCAAAGGTTTCGAGTTCTCTAATAGCGTGTGGTAAGGCCGTCCCTGGGTTCGTTAGGGCTAGGAGCATATCATCTGCGTATGCAATTACCTTATGATGTATACCTCCCATTTCTATCCCCGTTATATCGCCGGATTCCCTTATTCTAGTCAGGAGAGGTTCCAGGAAGATGGCGTATAAGAGGGGGGACAAGGGGCATCCTTGTTTGGTACCCCGTGTTATATCTATTTCGTCAGTGACCATCCCGTTTATAGCTATCCTGATTGTGGGGGAGGTGTAGTTAGCTTTCACCATTTTTATAAACTGGTCCCCAAATCCCATATGTTTTAAGGTTTTGAACAATATTGCCCACTCCACCCTATCGAAAGCCTTTTCGGCGTCCAGTGAGAGCAGGACTGCCGGTGTGTGGGTAATCTCAGTTTTCTCCACTAGATGTATTATTCTTCTCAGGTTATCGTGTGTCGTCCTCCCTGGGATAAATCCTGATTGGTCTGGAGTTATTAGGGACGGGAGGAGTGGGGATAGTCTGTTTGCCAGGATTTTGGTGTATATTTTGGCGTCTAGATTGATTAGCACAATGGGGTGATATGAGGAGGGGAGAGAGGGGTCTTTTCCTGATTTGTGGAACACCAGGACCTTTGCTTCATTCATAGTGTGTGTCACATTGCCGGTTTCTTTGAAGGAGTTTAGGAGTCTAGTCAAGACCGGGATAAGTATATCTGCGTATTTTTTGTAAAAGGGTTCAGTAAAGCAATCCGGGCCTGGTGCCTTGTCGTTTGGGAGTGCCGTTATTGCCTTTTTTACTTCCTCTTCCGTGATCAGGTTCTCTAGTGCCTCTCTGTCAGCCTCTGAGATTGTCGTAATGGGGAGGGATTTCAGATATGTGTCTTGTTCGGTTTCATTTGGGTGCTCTGTGGTATATAATGTTCGGTAGAATTCGCTAAAGACTTTGCATATGTTCTCGGTTTGTGTATGAAGTTCCCCCTGCGAGTCCCGAATGTTCATTATGTTCGTATTCTTTTGTTTTTCTCGCAGCTGTCTTGCTAAGAGTCTGTCTGCCTTATTGGCTTTTATGTATAGGCGTTGTTTCAGGAATTGGAGGGATCTCTCTGCCACTTTAGAGCGGAGCATGTTTTCTCCTTTCCCGCTCCTTTTGTGTTAGAGGACCTTTCAGGCCCCCTATTTGCATGGGTTCCCCGGAGTCTACTCCTTTGGAAGGAGTTGGCGGTTTGGAAAATACTCAAGCATCAAACTTGGAACGATCGGCCTTCCTGTTCTGCAGTCTGTGATCTATTTGAACGACTAAGTCTATATAGTCCGAACAATCTTGTGGGGGATTCACTACTTGGGCTAACACATCTTTGAGCTCTCCACGTAGACCTCTATAAAACAGCGTAATCCTTTTGTCCTCAGGCCATTGAGTTTCCACTATCAGTCTGTTGAAAGACGCAATATAAGCCAAAAGGTCTTGATTACCTTGTTGCAACGAAAGAAGCTCATTGTCCAAGGCCTGCCTCTGTGAATGTCTTGCGAACAGATTTTCCATACTGAGCTGAAAAGCTTGAAAATCATGGAGGACCGGATCATCTTGATTTACTAGAGGGATCGACCAGTCTGCCGCATTGCCACTAAGGTACGAAAGCACGAAAGCTACTTTAGCTTGATCAGTTGGAAAGGCTGCTGGCCGGCATAAGAAATGCAACCGGCACTGATTGATAAATACTGCAAACCTCTTTGGGTCACCAGAAAATCGTTCGGGCGGAGCCAGAGGTACATTCCCAGGTAGGTTGATCTGCACTGGATTCATAGAGGATGTAGAAGGAAGATTCCCCCCAGATGCAGGTAACGGGGTCTGTCCGGCTTGTGACTGTAGCAATTGTCTAGCGAGATCATCTGTTCGCTCCTTGGAAATAATCAGTTCCCTTCTTAGAGCGTTCATTTCCTGACGGGCTGCATGCACTTCTGCCCTTAGTTCCCCAAGTAACTGGGCTAGTTGGTCGGTATCCGAGGTTTCCATAGCGCCTGGACGGGAGTTTTGTGGTAGGCTTTGCGTTCTGTAACGCTCACCTGATTCCCGTAGAGGCGCCGGTCTTGACTGGGCGTATACCGTATCTTCAAAGGTGATGTGTAACACACGGCTGGCTCTTTGGGCTGGACCTCTGTGCCCTGTATGTCTGACTCAAAGGGTAAGATGTCTGCAGATAGAAAATATGGGATTAATGAACTGGGTTATTGAATGTCTCTCTCTTCTTCCCTTTCTCTTCCCCTGTAGAACCCCGAAGGTTAACGCTCTCACCTTAGGTAAGTGAACGCCGTGCTCTCCATCTGCCTCGGGGCAGGGTGCTGTAACCAGTTTCTTCACTGGATAAGGGGAGCAGGCCTCTTGACTTCAGAGGACTGCTGTCCATCGTTTACTGCACGAACGGTAAGTTTCGAGTAATTCTCATGTCTTTAAAGTCTTTAGTAATTATGTCTCTTGTTTTGCAGGGTTCCGGCGATGGTGGATGACGGGCTGAAGTGAGTTGAAGATGGAGCCCGTGTGATGAATAGAAGCACCTGGAAGCACGTAAGTAAGCGCTTGTTGCCGGCTTCACGATGCGCTCTAACTGTCTTTTTATTTTGCAGGTACAAGTTCGGAGCGGCTGCAGGGTGCCGGAATACCCACTGGGTTAGATGTGGAAAGGAGTAATGGCACGTGAGTATTAAAGTTCCCCAATGTCTTTAAACGCACCTTGTTTTGTCTTTCAGATGCGGGATGCAGCGCCGAAGGCCTCCGGAGCATGCGAAGAGTTGGTAAGCTTTTGTCTTTCAGATGCCGGAATGCAGTGTGAAGACCTCCGGAGCGCACGAAGAGTAGGTAAGCCTTTGAATTTCAGATGTCGGAATGCAGCGCGAGGCGTTGGTGACAGCCGATGGACCAGGTAAGTGAAGAGCTGTCACTGAAGACCGTAATGCTAACCTGTTCTTTCTTGTCTTTATAGGTGTTGCTGAAGACTGGATTCAGGACGGTAAGCCTTTTTCCTTAGGCCCAGGATCAGATGCAGAAGACACGATGAGCGTTCTGCTGCAGAGGATGCAGAATAACGCAAAGCAAGATTCATCCATCGGGTGTGGTTTAAATAGCCTCCTGTAGTGCTTAGGTGTCTCCTTCCACAGCCACGCCTAGGTGAGAAAAGAGTTCCCGCTTTCCAGAAGAGTTCCAGTGTTCTGAACCTAGGGAGTGTCTCCTGCCCCACCCACCAGGAAAAGTAGTTCCAAACAGAAGAGGATCAGAGGCTCAACTGGCAGGCAAGTAAGCAGCATGGTCTGCTGCAGGTAAGTCCACCCAAGCATTATGAGCCCGGCGCTTCCAGCGCTGGGACTGGGCATATTTATGAGCCTGGTGCCACTGGCGCCAGGACTGGGTCCAAAAGGTCCCAATTGGGACTGGTTGGCACTCGGAACCTGGGTTATGGATCTGCTTCCAAGGGAGTTGGGAAAACCCTGACCTTTTGGAAGCAGAGATCATGACATAATGTTGTATGTATTTTTAGGGGATTTGCTTTTTACGCTGGGTCTAACAGAAGACATCAAGCTATTTACTTGTCATTTTTTGCACACTGGTCTAGGGAAGCCGAAGCGACATTTGGTATAATATTTACCTTTGTTTTTATATCTACGTCAGCAGTATTTGCCTCATTTATGTTTCTGTAAGCATAATACTTGTGTATGTAGGTCACAATCTGTGGCTTCTGTAGGGATGTCGCAGGTGATGTATTTTTAAATAAACTGTAAAACAGTGGTGTCACAATAATGTCCAAATTTTGGAGCATCTTTTATCCACAAAAGCATGTGGATGTGTGGTGCTCCTCTGGATTGATATTCTTTTCTCCAAAAAGAAGTGTTGCACTTCTCAGAGCAGAGGGGTAGTATTATTGTAGATAAAATGAAGCATGGCTATGAAGCGATGGTGAAAGTACCTTGATACATTTACAGGGTCAAGAGAACAGAGTTCTTCTGGTGTTGTCATGTCTATTCCATCTTTATTTTGGTTTGCAATGCGTAAGAAGTCGTACAAGTCACCCCATGCGTATTCTGCACAACTTAAAGTAATAAACCATAATAATAATAATAATAATTAGGCTTTTATATAGCGCTACAAACCCTCAGGTATCTGAGCGCTGCTTATTATTACCCACGGTGTGTGGTGCTCATTTATCGACCTCGGAAGGATGAAAGGCTGAGTTTGGCCCCGCCGGGATTCGAACCTGCGTTAACAGGCTCTGCACGGGTGTCAAAGCGGGCGCTCTACTCGCTGTGCCACTTGACCGGCTAATGTGGGTGGACCTAGGTTCCTTAGCATGCAACTTACATCAGTGTGACGTCAGAACCAGTATTCTTTTGTACCACGCATGTTTGCCAAGAGATTTGTGTTACTTGACTGTAAAACTTCATCTTTGTCTTTTATTGTTTGAAGCAGTTGGGTAGCGGATTTGTTTAAAAACTTAGACACTGTTTTTAATGTGCGTGCAACTTCATAACAGAGTCGGTAGTTCACTTTCGAAGAGGAGGTGGAAAATGTATTCAAGATTTTGCCTGCATCTGGAGTCTTCAGAATACATGCATAAAGAGTGATATTCTGATGCACTAATTAGTGTGGACCTTTCATCATATCTTCCTCTTTTTCCTGTAGGAAAGAGTAGAGGAAAAGAACGTGCTTCTATACTTTTTTCCCATATGCTCATTGGGGAATCCTTTGGCTTGATGCATTTGATATGTTTCTAATGTATCATCAGTTGTGTCTTTGGAGTGCAGTGGGTGAATGGTGTACTGGTCTAAAATGTGTGCTGCTGTAACAGGATCTACACATTCAAATTGGCCAGTTTCGTGAATAATGTGGGTGGTTTCTCTTAGGTTTTCCTGTATGTTTATATCTTTGTAGTATTCGTTGTTTTCTTTTAGATATTGTAGGGCTTGTCTAACCTTGTTTAAGTTGACTAGTTGTTGCCAAATTTGTTGGTCTTTTGTTGGCACACCATTAACTAGTACAATCGAAGATTGATTTATTGGCCGTTTTAGTCCTAGAGTTTGTGAACATAGTTGGAAAAAGGAAGACTGTTTTAATATCAATTATCTAAAACAGGGAGCATAACAAACATGAACGTAATCACTTGATCCTTTTACTCAAACATTCTTAGTAAAAACTGAGATTTTATACACAAAACTCGTCATCAATGACGTTGACCTGCGTCACTACCAACGTCACCCTACGTGGCAAACTACAAAAACCTATGAGTGCGGGTGATTGGCTCTGAGTGAACATCTAAGTACACAATGCATACTAGTCTAAAAAAGTGAAAGAAAGTGATTGGTTACTTATCAGGTGGGGCAACTAAGCCCTCCCCTAAAAATGACCACTATGAACCATCTACGTCTAGCAGCATGCAGGCTGGCCATCCAGGTGCTGGTGAGCTCACCTTAACTATTGCTTCCCACCAATTATCATATCAATCCATCATCACCGGAGTGGTCTACTGTCAATTAGGCTTTGAAGCTCGGCTTTGAGAGTGTTCTTAGCTCTGAGAAATTCAGGGAGTGAAAGCACAGTCTGCCCCCGTGCATAGATGTGACCATCTTGTTCGCCCAACTTCATCCTTCCATGTGACTAGAGACCATGCAATCGAGCCTTTAGTCCATTTAATACTATTTTTTTTGGTCTTTTAAAAAAAAACGTAATTTTACTTACACAGACATAACATCATAACTTGACAGTATAATATCAGCGTCATCATTGTTGCTTCGATACATTATTACAGTGCTTCAGAGTCCACATCTCCTACACATTTATCAGACAAATATTGTTTGCATGTGCTCCATATGTCTCTGTGGCGACTGTGCCAGGGAAGTAAGTCGGCGTACACTTCTTCACAGTCATTAGCCCATGTCATGTCTCTCTCCCAATCATTTACCAAGGGTGGTTCTGAACATTACCAACGCATCAATATTGCCCGCTTAGCTTGTATCAAACTGAGATTGACCAACTTGCGCCAAGTGGGGTTAATTTTACTCACTATGCTCAACATGCATATACCTGCATCCCACACAATGGGTTGATCTGCCATTTCATCAAGTGCTTTGCATACATCTGCCCAGTATTTAGACAGATGCGTGCATGACCACAACATGTGGAGCATACAAGCTTCCTCCCGCATGTGGGGCCTTTCCCGTCAGCAGTGGGGTATATGGTCTTGATCCTGGCTGGGTTGTAGTAGGCCCTGTGCAAGACCTTGTAGTATATTAGCCGATTGCGTGATTTATATGAGACATGTATAGTCAGTGCACAATGTTTCGCCCACTGCTGGTCGGTGATAGTGTAGCCTAGGTCAATTTCCTACCTCCCTTTATCATCTAGGGGTAATACCTCTTTGGTAGATTGCACAATTTTATATAATGTGGAAATGGACGTCTCGGTTACGTTGGCGGTGAACATGTATTCCCATCCCAGATGTATCTGTGGTTCAGTAGGGAATATGGCCCATACTTCTGCCATGGCCGAGCGCAGCCTTAGGTATTGTAGCTTCTGTAGTGGGTTTGCCCCTATGGTCTTATTAATGTCCTCCCAACTGATGAACATTTTATTTTCGAATAGATCTCCAAACCGGAGTATTCCCTTGTCCCTCCCTTATCTTGCGTGGGGGGGGGGGGAGGTAGTGAGCTTCCCATAGCGGCATGTTTGGGTGATATAAGACCTCCTGCCTGGGGTGACCAGTCATTCTGATCCATGCTGAGCATGTTACCAATATCGGGTTAATAGTGTCATTTCTGACCTTGGCTTCCACCACTCTGTGTAGAAGCTTCAACGGGCCCAGTGTGTGCATTTCAATTGCAGCATGTGGTGCCTGGGGGTTTCCTTCTATCCAGTATGTGGTGTAATATGCCTGTGCTGCGAGATAATTGAATTCAAAATCAGGGGCAGAAAGGCCGCCCTGAGGGTACGTTTGGGTAAGTCTTCGCCAGCTCACTCTGGGTTGCCCATTCCAGACAAATGCTGTGTCTGCCCCTTGGATTCTGGTAAAGACTGTTCTGCCCGGCCATACTGGGACACTGGGACACTGGTGAACAGATAAAACAGTTTGGGCAAGATGATCATTTTGATCAGGGCTAGCCTTCCCATGAGCGAGTTTGGTAGCGACCACCACCTTTCCAGTTTGGCACATAGCGGGTCTGTAATTGTTGCATAGTTTAGAGAACTGATGTTTTGTGTATTGCACGCCATTTCAACGCCCAGGTATTTCACCCGTGTGGGGGCTCATATGAGCCCATGTAGCTCTCTGGGTTTATGAGTGGCTTCTGTGAGTGCAAAGATCTCAGATTTAGTAGACTTCAGCTTCAGCTCGGAATATTCCCCGAATTCTCGGACTAATTTTAACACTCTGCCAAGAGTGGTCACATGGTTTTTTAAATACAACATTATGTCATCTGTGTATAGCGTAATGGTCTCTATCCTACCGGCTACCGAAATACCCATCTTGCTGCTCCGAGCTCTCAAGAGATCCGCAAGTGGCTCTATAACCAGCGCAAGCAGTAAAGGGGACAGCGGGCAGCCCTGTCTGGTACCACCAGCTAGCTCCAAAATTGTTGATAGGATCCCATTCACACAGATTCTGGCGAAAGGTTTTGTGTACAATATCCACACCCATCTCACAAAATGAAACCCGAACCCGTAGTTATTGAGTACTCTGAATATCAAAGGCCAGTAGACTGTGTCAAAGGCCTTTTGAATATCTAGTGCCAGTGCCACCCCCTGAGAGTCTTGAGGTATCGATGCAAGAATGTTATAACAGCGGCAGATATCAGTTGCTGTGGACCTGCCTAGTACAAAGCCAGCCTGGTCCTCATGGACCATATGCGGCATTAGAGGGTTCAGCCGCGTGCCCAATATCTTAGCGAATATCTTCGCATCTGTGTTTATTAGTGAGAGAGGCCTGTAGGAGCCACATACTTTGGGACGCTTCCCGCAAGGTGATGATTGCTTCTCTTGTTGTCTCGGGTAACTCACCAGTTTCCAAAGCCTCGGACCAGACAGCCAGGAGTCGGGCACTAGGATTGTAGCAAATTCTTTATAAAATTCAGCCCCCAGTCCGTCAGACCCTGGTGCATTCCCGTTTGGTAGGGATTTGATAGCTTCGGCTATCTTTAACTGGGTCAGTTGATTTTCTAGTGCCTCCCTCATCTCTGGTGACAGTAATAATAATAATAATATTATTAATATCGGTATTTATATAGCGCTACGAACCCTCAGGTATCTGAGCACTGCTTATTATTACCCACTGTGTGCGGTGCTCATTTATCGAACTCGGAAGGATGAAAGGCTGAGTTTAGCCCCGCCAGGATTCGAAACTGCGTTAGCAGGCTCTGCACAGATGTCAAAGCGAGCGCTCTACTCGCTGTGCCACTTGACAGTAGTGTGGTGGGTATCCCGGCTAAGTATCTATCTATTTCTTCTTCCGTGGCAACGCTCTGGGGAGAGTAAAAGCTAGGGTAAAAGTCATAAAAGACCTTCCTTTTTCCTTACTGATCAGTGACTACCGCTCCATATGGGCGTGTTATACGTGGGGTGTTGGAGTTGCCAAATTCCCCTCTCACCATCCTAGCTAGGAGTCTACCAAGGCGGTCTTGCTCTCTGTATCGTCTAGTGGCCGTGGGCCGGTCAAAATAGTGGATTTCCCATTTAGCTGCCCCTGTACACTTCTCCAATTGAGTTTTAATATTTAGTTAAGCCCGGGCTGTTGGGTTTATGGTGTATTGTTCTTGCAGTTGGGCTATGTTCCCCTCAAGCCTTCCGAGCTCTCTGAAAATGTCTTTAAGCACTCCCAGCTCCATCGACATGGTGATTCGCATTATATATACCTTGAAAGCCTGCCATAGAGTCACTTGGCTCTCCACCCTGCCCTCATTTTATTCAAAGTATTTGTCAATATACTGGGTCAAGTTAGTCTTATACACGTGATCTAATAGAGCCACGGCCTTGAATCTCCAAGGGGGTCTTTGTGGGGAGATTATGGGAATATGTAGGGTCAGCACCACCGGAGAATGGTCCGAAAGTGTTCTAGGTAATATCGTCACCTCGGATAACCCACTCCAGGACTTTTTGAGATGCCAGACAAATATCAATCCTCGAGTGCATGCTGTGCACTGATGAGTAAAAGATGTACGCTCGCTTCTCTCCGAGTAGGAATCGCCAGACATCACGCATGTCAGGTCCGCGTGTGCATGTGTATTGTGCGTGCAGCTTGGGTGAGTGTTCTGGGGCTGTTGGATGTGCAGTCTAATTGAGTATTTAGTATCATATTGAAATCCCCACCCATGATTATGTGAGCAGTTGGATATTTGGCACACTTTTGAAAGATCTTGGTGTAGTAGTCAGGCTCGTCAGTATTTGGGCCATAGAGATTGACAAGGAGTACCACCATCTCAGACAGTTTCCCGTGCACTATCACGTATCTCCCCTCCGGATCACACTCTGCCGCTAAGTGCGTTTATGGTAATGTCTTATGTATTAACGTGAGTGCCCCCCGTGCTCTGCTCGAGTAGGAAATGTAGAAGCGGTTACTGTCCCAGCCGGGTGCTATCTTGTCTGCCTGGTGTCCCAGTAATTGTGTCTCCTCGAGAAATGCGATCTGTGCACCAGATCTGTTAATATACGCCATTATTTTCTGTGCTTTCACTGGCATCCTGAGCCCCCTTATGTTCCAACTTATCAATTTAAATCCCCTTGGACCTTCCTCAGCCATACCCCACGCTGTTTTTAGTAGGGACCATAATGATCAAGTGTCCTGTGTTATTTCCATGTGACCATCTTGTGTATGTCTGTGCATTTTTAACTTCAACTCACCACACATTCTTGCTTCCCCCATCCCCTCCTTCATAGTTCCCCGAACTTCAACTATTTATTTACCACCCTCCCAAACCCTTTTCCACCGCATTAGGGTGTGCTTCTGTGGCTGCCGAGGCCTAGGAGAATAACATGACTACCCATAAATTGGCCACACGTATGTTTCCAGTACACATAATGAACAGTGGCATTTAGTATTGTGGCAGTCCGTTGCAAGCAACAATATATATGAGTAAGATACGGATCATGTGCATCTGCTACTGTAACCTTATGTCCAATGTTCTTAAATGTAGTATTGAATCAGTTGTTCGTCTCGTCTGGGCTGTGGTGAGGCACCGTTGTTCCCTTCGGTAGTGCTGGTTGTCTGTTTGGTTGGCATCGGGATACTAGCTTCAACGAAGGAGGCGGCTTCCTCAGGAAAAGTAAAGAAATATGTCTTGTTATTATGCTGTAGGCAGAGCCTGGTGGAGTATAGCATTGCATAGGGCACTCCTCTTTCGCATAGCATCTTCTTAACGCCCGTGAATGAGCATCGCTCCTTTTGTACTGCCAATGTATAATCTGGGAAGATCCCGGTGATGCTGGAGCCCAGTTTCAGTTCTTGCACGTCTCTCGCTGCTCGAAGCACCAAATCTCTGTCCCTATAGTTCATCAGCCTAGCTATAATAGGTCTAGGGTAGGCACCCGGTTTGGGGCGGGGTGCAAGAAATCTGTGCGCTCTTTCGATGACAAACATTGAGGACCAGACACGGTCGCCTAGCAAGTCCCTGAGCAATTCCTCCACTGCTATTTCCAACAGGCCTTTCAGCGCATCTTCGGGCATGCCCACTATGCGCACATTATTGCGTCTGGATTTGGCTTCCAAATCCTCGCACTTGAGCTTCACTGTTCCCAGGTCTTTGGCCATTTCTGTCACGGTGCTCTGTAGTGCCTCAAGCACATCTTCTGTGTTGCTGATCCGGGTCTCCGCCTCTGTGATACGGTTTGTGGCTTTCTCAAGCTGGTTTCTAACTGTGGTCACGTTTGTATTGATGTCATCTAGTCTATCATTCAAGGCCGCAAAGCCTTGTTGCATCAAGGTAAAGACTGCCTGAGGGTCCATAGTGGCAGAGGTAGCCCCGGATGCATTGTGCCTGGCTGATCCGAGGCCAAAGTTACTCCCGTTACTCCCGTCGCTTGCTTTGGGTGTTGGTGCTGCATACCTCTCAATGGTGCCTTTCCCTTTTTTGGTCGCTGGCCCCCGCTGGCCCCTTGGGCATTGTATAGTTTCTCAGCACACTGCAGGGCCTGGGCGGTGTGCTCAGTGGAATTGTGAGGTTATGTAACCGTGTTCTCAACATCTCAGCCGCCTAACTGTAGCTTAGAAATGAGTCCAGTTTCAATGGCGGTTCTGGGCTGTGGCCCTTGTCTTGGGGCTGCAGGGCTGATATATTGACGTGGTTTGTTATGTATAATATGTCTCTTGTGCCAGGTATGAAGCATCCGCGTTCTGTCTTGAGAATGTAACTACCACCTCCTGTGATTGGGGTTTGCCGTGACTTTCTGTAAACTTTTCACTATGGGTGCGGCCCTTTTTGGAGCGCAGGGCATATCTTCCTTGGGGACAAGTAGCCACACCTCAGCATTGTAACTTTCCTGGCTATGGTGCCTGTATTGTGCCTGCCTGGAGTTTGACAGTCTCTGAGGTCTGTAGTACTTAGTGTGCCCAAGTCGAGGGGCCTTGTGGTTCTGGCCACTCAGATTTCTCTCTGCTCCTAATGATTCCGCCTGCGCCGGTTAGAGTGTATTGGGGCTAAATCCGGATTCAATGATCACCCCCGGTCCTTCACGTTGTTGCCTGCAATATGGGGGCGTACAGTGTAAATCTGTTACTGGCGCTGCTTGCCCCGAATATGCACTTCCGTCTCTGGGTAGTGCCGCATGCACGCGGCATGATGTGTCGGTTCAGGTTGGGCAGACCACAGTATGTGGAGGGCAGCCGTGGTTGGTGGTGTGACCCCCCCCAGGGCCTGCGTTCGGGGAACCTGGTATAGACTACTTCAAGTGATATGGCACTGGATTGTAGCGGGTAGGGGGGACATCCGGTCACACTTGCCGTGTTATGTTGGGCGCCCTATCCTCGTCATGTTGCAAGGTGTATTGGGGCTTTGCTGGCCTGGTTTGCGTAGCCGAGGTGTTACTTTGCTTTCACAAGTCTTCACAGTCCCTTGAGAGACCGGTTGCTCAGCCCCGTGGGATAACGAAGTGGGCAACAGCTGGTTGGGAGGCCGCAGTTCGTATGAAATGGGGAGGGCTGTCTAATCGCCACAGGCCATCGTCGTAGCGTTGCTGATCCGTATCTGTTCCCACGTTGGGTTGTATGAGCAGTGGGTCTCAAGTCTCCCACGCCGTCCGCACTCTGGGACCAGTCAATGCGATGTGCGTGTGGGGTCGCGTGGTATGGTTAGCGGGAAGGGGCAGCCTCACCTTCAGCCGGATTGTTGTTGTAGGGTTGCACACATGGTCACAAGGGTTTCCTTCCAAGCAGGTGCAGGCACTCGAGAGCCCGCATGCTCTTCCGGGCGGTATGTGTCCCTGGTGCTGGCGGTTTCTTGCTGCTGCGCCCTCAGACTCCTCGCTCACTCGCTGGTAGAGTTGGGGCAAGCGCCGGGTAAAACCTCCCACTTTGATGCAGTGAGCTGCACTGCTTCCAGACTCAAGTGGCATTCCGGGTACCGCAGGAAGCCTCTCGGGGCCGCACCAAACACACAGCATTTTATTGGAACCGAAGCACCAAATCACTCCAAACTTGGTGGGTAGGTGGACGACTGTATTGCATACCACATTACCTAAAATTAGCTGATTCTTGCCTCCGGACCTCAGCGCGCCTGCAGAGCTCACACAAGATGCTCCATCTGTCAGTTCTTGCCTCCGGACCTCGGCGCGCCTGCAGAGCTCACACAAGATGCTCCATCTGGCAGCATGCTGAACAGCACCCCTTAATACTATTTTTTAATAGACCTCTGACATCTTCCTTGTTATGTTCATGCCTTCTGAACAGGAGTTCTGTCCTTTAACACAATTTGTATCCAATGTCAGTTTACTCCAGTTTGATAAGACCATGGCTTCTTGGCTCATCAAGCCTTGTCTGCTGAGATTCACTAATTCAATTTGCTTTTTTAACTGCAACACACTAGAAATTAGGCTTTCTCTCTACTGTCCCGCACTGCCATAATGCGTAATGGAAACATCCATCCTATACGCGCATGCGTGTGTGTGTGTGTGTGTGTATGTATATATATATATATATATATAAATTATATATATATATATATATAATACATTACTCACCATAATCGTATTTCTGATGCTTGTATCTGCTTAGATTCACATGCTGTGCATAGGCCGACATCTAGTGGAAGCTGCAGAGTATTACAGTTTGTTTTTCGAAACTCGAAAATGGCCATCGACACAGGGCATGCCAGTAATACTATCCCTAGTGTGACGTCCACTGTACCCATGATCCCTCACGCGTCTAGGACCCTCAGATTGTATTTTTTCTGACATGAGGTAGCATGAGGAGTAGCGCGAGTACAGATAATCCAAGCAGATAGATAGATAAGACTACAAGCATCCATGCGCCTTCTCTCAGAGGGGAGGAAGGGTGGGTCGCATGTGAATCTAAGCATGTGAATCTAAGCAGATACAAGCATCAGAAATACGATTACGGTGAGTAATGTATGTCTTCTGAGGCTTGTTGAATCTGCTTAGATCACATGCTGTGCAAAGATTAGCGTGCAGTTTTAGAAGGAGGTCGGATGTGAGAAGTGTCATGAGCAAATAAATGTCTTAAAACCGCTTGTCCCACTTGAGTATCTGTCTTGGACTGGGTGTCAATGCAGTAGTGCTGAGTAAAAGTGTGAATAGAGCTCCAAGTAGCTGCTTTGCAAATGGTGTCAAGGGGTACATTTGCAATGAAAGCCAGAGTGGCCCCAATGCCTCTAGTAGAGTGGGCTCTTGGCGTTAGAGGCAGAGTTTTTTCAGAAAGAGAGTAACACAGCTGGATACAGTTAACAATCCACTTAGAGATGGCACCTTTAGAGACGCAATCTCCCCCTCTGCCTGTAGCTACGGAGACAAACAGCTGATCTGTTTTCCTTAGCGGTCTGGTCTTGTTTACATAGTAGAGGACCGCCCTACGCACATCTAGGGTGTGTAGTTTCACCTCAGCCGAGCTTTGTGGGTCTTGGAAGAAAGCCGGAAGCTCGATGGACTGGTTCACGTGGAATTTAGAAATAATCTTAGGTGAGAACCTAGGGTGTGTACGTAAAACCAGTTTAT
The DNA here is from genome assembly GCF_040938575.1 of Ambystoma mexicanum. NCBI lineage: Eukaryota > Metazoa > Chordata > Amphibia > Caudata > Ambystomatidae > Ambystoma > Ambystoma mexicanum. The sequence continues at coordinate 981,625,227 of NC_090928.1, read as the reverse complement.
CTTTATGAACTGTAAAGAATGGATCCTGCACTGACAGAGCCTGAATTTCACTGACCCTTCTTATAGATGTTATTGCTACTAAGAAGGTTGTCTTATAAATCAGGTGTTTGAGACTGCTTTTATGCATGGGTTCGAATGGGGGGCCCATGAGTTTAGATAGCACCACGTTCAGGTCACATCCTGGTGGTGGGTTTGAAATAGGAGGGTGAAGTCTCTTTACTCCTTCCATGAAAGCTTTAACCACTGGTATCTTCCACCACAACACCTTGTTGTGGGATGTGGTGTATGCTGACAGCGCTGCCAGGTGTACCTTCAGTGAGTTAAATACCAGTCCTGCATCCAGCAGGTGGAGCATGTAAGTGACAACAGTGAAAGGAGTGCAATCAACTGGGTTGCCTTGCTTATTCTGGCACCAGATAACAAATCGTTTCCATTTGTCAAAGTAGCAGTGCCTCATGTTTGGCTTTAGGATGTCCATACACCTCTGAGGTAATTTGAGATGTCCGAACTCTATGACCTCACTGGCTGGGAACCTGGATGCAAATCCTGGGCACTGTTCCCACCCTGTCAGCCATGCATTGGTTGTGACTACCGCCTGTATCTCAGGATCGTAAAGGGGTTTCCCCTTGGACAGATTTTCTCTTGTCCACCAGTGAAGGCTTAGTACCAGTGTTGGCGAAACGACCACTAGATCGTCCCACTGACCACTTGCCTGAGACCACTGTTTCGCCATCCATTCTTGCATGGGACGCATGCGCAGGCGCGCGTGGGGGGACCAGGTAAATACAGGACGCCATCATATCCAACAAACGCATTGCTTTGCGTACCGTTATCTGGCGCCCGGCCTGTTATTGTGGAATTTACAGCAGTATATTCCGAATTCTTTCCTCTGATGGAATGGTCAACCCCTCTTGCGTGTCTAGGATAGCTCCTAGGAACTGTTTGGAGGTGCTTGGCACCAGCCTTGACTTCTCGTTTATTGAGAAGCCTAATTCGAAGAGGAGGTCAATCGTCCTTTGAATGTTTGTTCTGCAAATTACTGTGGTCTCCCCTGTGATGAGCCAGTCGTCCAGGTAAGGGTACACCGGGATTGCCTCCCTGCGTAGGTGTGCTGCCAGCACCGCCAGTACCTTGGTGAATACCCTGGAGCCGAGGCTATCCCGAAGGACAGTACCTTGAACTGGTAGTGCCGACTGTCCACCTTTACGCGCAAGTACTTTCTGTGCGCTAGGAACATGGAAATATGAAAATAGGCATCTTTCATGTCCAATGTTGCCATGTAATCCCCCTTTTGTAGGGGGGGGATTACCTCTTGGAGAGTAGTCATGCGAAATTTTTGGGGCTTGACATACTTGTTTGCAGGCCGAAAGTCCAATACTGGGCACATTGTCAAATCTTTTTTTGGCACAAGGAAGTAAGTTGAATGAATACCCTTGTTTACCTGGTGTCCCGGGACGAGTTCTATCGCCTCCTTTGCTAGAAGATTGACGATCTCCTCGAGGAGGATCTTCTGGTGGTCCAAAGAATGTATTTTCTGTTGAGGAGGGTGGTTTTGGGGGCGCTCTAACAGTTCTATGCAGTATTCTGCAGACACTATGGACAGCACCCATCTGTTGAAGTGATCCCTTCCCAAGCTTGGGTGAAGTTGGAAATGCGTCCCCCTACTGGGGATGTGTGGAAGGGACCATGAACGGAACGTCACCGTTTAGGTGGAGGCGTGCCGCTGCCTCTACTGGAACTGCCATGACCCTTACCACGCCCTCTTATTACCCCCTGCCATAACCCTGGGTAGACTGCTGGCTGTTGTTGTTCCATTGTGTACCCTGCCCCTGGGAATAGTTAGACCCTCTCTGGGAATTTTGTCCACGTGGGCGATGAAAATTGCCATTCCCTTTCTGGTTTGGGGGTTTATTGGTTAGCTGGCCTAGGGATTTGAGTGTCTCATACTCGTCCTTAGCATTTTTCAGTGCGTCCTCGACCGCCTTTCCAAACAATAGATCCAGCTCCACCGGTTGTCTATCAATGAAGCCTGGGTTTCGGCTTTGAACCCAGACTGTCGCAACCAAGCATGCCTTTTGATAACAGGACTTTCTGCTATCAATCTGCCGGAGTATCCGCGGCATCAAAGGTTGCCTTGAATATGCAACCGGACACAGCTCTTCCTTCTGCCGAAACTCCTGGTAGGCGGAAGTGGAGGCTACTTTCCTGCCCAAGCCATGCATCTTCTTGCTCTCCTTGTCGGGAGGAGCTTCCGACGATGACAAGGGTGTTCTCGCCCTCTTACGGGTGTTTGTAACTACCAGGGAGTCCGGTTTCAGATGCCCTCTTATGTATAGTGGGTCTGTTTGGGGCCCTGAAAAGCTTCTCAACTCTGGGGATTACCGCCCTAGTGAGATAAGTATTAACAAGGGAAGGGTCTATCCTCCTTTGTATTGACTTAAGGATAGGGATGGCCTGGGCAACAGGTCTCCTTTCTCCCAATAACTCCTCGGCAAAGTCCCTCTCTTCCTGAGCACCCTGGGTGTCAATGTGGAAGTGTTCTGCCGCTCTGGACAGCGCTTCATTCAAGAGAGGCTGGTTATCGACAGGGGAGTCGGTAACCGGGGGTTCTTTATCTACCGGGGAATCTAGCCTGTAGGTTTCTGGGTTGTCCTCCTCCTCCTCCTCTTGGTCCTCGTCATCCCCATAGTAGCCCGTCCCAGTTTGTTCTTCCAACATGCCCAAATCTGGATCCTCATAAAGGGATGGATCTCCCCGATATTGAGAATAGGGCTGTATACTAAAGGAGTCTGAAGTAGGAGCTTCAACCTGGGACTTCTTACTTGGGGGTACAGGATCCTTAGAGCCTGAGGGAGTTGACCCGTCAGGGGTAAAAGAGAGAAAGTGTTCAGGGTTTTTGGCGTAGAAATCTGCCAATGATGACATCCTTGACATGACTCTGTCTATGTCATCAGTAGAGCATTCTCTTGAACTGGGAATGATTCTTTCTTGAAGGCCTTTCCCGGTTTTATCTAGACTAGACCTACTGGTTTGAACAGGGGTCTTTGGGATAACAGAAGACTGAGACTTGTCCATCTGTTTAAGAGGGATAGAATGTTTTTGAGGTGTGGAAGGAGGCTGGCACTGCTTCCTCTGTTGTTTGTCCCCTTCCCCGTGTGTGGAAGAGTGTTTACCATGTTTTTTTGCCCCTCCGGAGCCTTTCGACGCCTGGCGCCGAGGTTCGGGGGTAGTGTCCCTATATCTGGATAGTGGAGGTTGGGACTCGGGAGCAGCCGTTGCGCGGCCTGTTGACACCGACTCATGGAGTGCGGACTGGGGATAGAGGTTGGTGTCATCTTATGACGATCAAACCTCCGTTACCTTGGGGAGCGAGGCACTTCTGGCAACAGTGGATGGTTGCCTGGAGTCATGCGGCGATCTAGATCGAGAACGCCCAGAGGACACAGATTCGGACCGTTCTCTATGTGCCTCTTTCCGAGTACTCGACGTGCGCGTCGAGTCTCGGTTGGACTTCATGTGTTTTGTGGAAGTGCTGTGGGTAGCGCTTGTGTCGCCGGGGGTCTTCCCCATAGCCACCCTGCCGGACGACCTTCCGAGGTCGGGGACTTCCACTTGGCTGTCAGTTGAGGCCATGTTGCCCTCGCCGTCTGAAAGCACGTGTCGCTGCCATCGCTGAAGGCGCCCTCCGCTGCCATGGCCTCTTGACGCTGGCGTGGTGGGCCCAACGCTTAATCCAACAGTCCTTGAGTGTTTTCGGTTTGAACCTACTACACGCTCTGCAGTTAGCCTCGGGGTGGTGCCTCGGTAAGCAGAGATTGCACGTGGTGTGCCTGTCAACCCAAGGGTACTTGCGGTTGCACTTGGGGCAAAATTGGAAAGGGGTACCCTCCATATGCACCTTGTGGCAGCAGGCCTGTAAGTGTAGGAATATATAAGAATGTACCTATATACCAAAAGAGTGTAGAGTATGTCCACCCCCCACTCTCCATATCCTTGATACGTTATTGATGCCTTATAGACTATCTGCATTCTCTAGTCTCTCCATCTCTTCTAGGTACGTCAGTTCAGCTCTGTGTGACGTTTACTTGGCGATGGTTGGTGACATTACCATTCTTCCTTGCCGTTTATTTGCTCTGCTTCTTCAGGAATCTTATTTAAACAACCATCATATCTCCTTGTGTTCAGATATGGTTTCCTCAATGGGAACCTTGCCCCAATGGTTCCCTTTGGCCTTTGTTGTTGCAACTGCCCTGTGTATGACACATGCTCTGGTTTCCAACATACAGGTAAAAGGGGCAGAACAGTTGAGGTGGGGGTAATTAGCTCCTCCTGTACAGTATCTCAGCTGCTAGTTGTGGATGAGTGTGCATGAATCCCTGGGGTGGGGGAAATGTAGCTCTGCACCTAAATGATGTGGTTTGTTTTTGACCATAAGGGGGCGGGGGGCATTTTCAGTTAAGTACACTGAGGCCAAAGCTTTCGGAAGCACAACGTATTTACTGCATTGCATCAGGTCTGGTGCTACCACTAGGCAGGTTTAGGCGCTTGCCTATAATGTGAAAATGTTAGAGCGGCAAATGCCGCCAAAGGCAGTAACCTCTTATACATTTTTTGTATATATTATTCTCTCTCACGTCGTGAGGTGGGACGGGACTCGGGCTTGCGTGCTGTGCTGTGCTGTGTGCAAGGCCTCAGTACGCACCTGCACATTAGCACCGCACATGCCCTCATAACTGGGGCTCATGCAAATGTTCTCTTCTTGAAGGCGGCTCAGGAACGGGTGGTGATGGTAGAGCTACCCCCTTCGTGGCCAAAAGCCTTAGGGGGCTGACACCTTCCTATGATGCCTTGATGACGAGGGGAGGTGTGATTTATGGAAAGAATTCACATACCTTTCTAGCACCCCTCAGATAGGTACCATCTGGTCAGGGGGGTGGGGAACAACAGGCTCTGTGCACGGTTCATGTACTGTGGACATAGGGGGACCTTCAAACTTTGGCAAAGGAGTTTCCCAATATAAGGGAGGAACCTTAACAGTTTGTGGAGGAGCTGCAGACAGTAATAGTTTTATAATCAGTCAGGAGTGGATATGAATTGGTTAATGAGATTAGTGATGCCACCAGCAGTGAGCCAGCTATCAGTAGAAAGGCTATAGTGGAAGTGGAAGCCCTGGTGCAAGCGAGGGAAAAAATTGTCACTGCAGTGGTAGAGGTGTGCCCTAGAAAGACTGATTGGACAAAAATATCGAATTGTAAACAGAATAAGGGCAAACTCCTACTGATTATTTAGACAGACTCAAGGTGGTATTCACACAGCATTCTGGTATTACAAAGCCGCAGGAGACCGCTCAGGAGGCTATAACGAATTTGTTGAATGTTTACTATAGCAGGTAAAAGCACAGCTCAAGAATGTCTGCATAGGCTGGCAGACCAAGTCGTTAGCGGAACTGGTGGCGGTGGTGAATCATTGCGTTGCTTGCAAGAGGAAAAGGAGACTTTTGAAAACAATCTTGTCACTATAAATGCAGAGAGAGCATGGGCAGCTTTGGGGGGGGGGAGCACAGTATCAGGGAAACCAGGCACAAAGGGGGTGGTGTGGGGACAGGAGGACGAGGAAGCGGCACAGGCCGGGGGGGGGGGGTGCCAGGATATCAAACCAACAGTGGGGATATGCGGGACACCTACAACAGCAAGGACAGGGGGTGCAGCAGCAAACCTGGGGAGTACAGGGATGTTGGGGTAACCAACAGGCCTCTGAAGCCAGGGGTCCAAACTCTTTGGTTTGTAATCTTTGCAAACAGGAAGGTTAATGGAGAAAGGAGTGCCCATTTAGGCCACAGAGATTACCACTCCATGGCAATATTCCAAATAACATGCCCCATGCCGCAGCAAGGAGGACAGGTTACAAGGCAGTCATGGCCAGCTGGACCAATACCTAATTATTCCTGTTTATCAGGATGGTCCCGATGTTCACTGCAGTGTGTAAGGGATACCAATACCATGTTTGATGGATACAGGAGCAAATAGATCAGCTTTACAAATGAATACATTTACCCATGTCCCAATATCTGGTCCCTTACCCTTTGACTGTTACTCTGGGACCCATAACAGAGCAACATGCATTCCTTTTGAGCCCATCATCTGTAAAACTTTTAGGGGAGAGATATTTTGTGTAAAATGAGGTGCACTGGTTATTGCACGCCAGGTGGGGGTGTTTGAGTGGGCCGGGTGTTTGAATGTGCCCTCAGATAATGCAATAGTTGTAATGGCTGCATTAGGGCCAGAGACTGGAGAGAGTGTAGTGGAGAAAGGAGAGCAGTGGTCAGAGGATTTACAGGAACAAATTGATTCCATACCAAAGTGTCTATGGGCCATCCATGATCATGAAGTGGGTTATATCTATACAGCTGAGCCAGTCAAAATAAAAGTAGGTCAGTTCAAGTGATTACCCCATACACCACAGTACCCTTCAAAACCAGAGGCAGAAGCAGGTATCGCTTGAGTCATTGAATCTTTGCTGAGTCAGGGAATTATTGTACCGACCAGTAATGTGTGTGATACACCAATATTTTCAGTGAAATGCCTGGGAAGGAAGTTTACCAATTTGTACAGGATCTAAGAGCTATCAATGCTGTGGGGATACCTTCTTTCCCTGTGTGGCCAAATACAGCTATCATGTTGTCCTATATACGGCCAGAGGCTACCCAATTTACTGTGATTGATTTATGTTCAGCATTCTTTTCTGTCCCTATACATAAGGGCAGTCAAGAACTGTTCACATTTTCACATAGGGGGCTCCAGTACATGTGGACCCGTTTGCCCCAGGGGTATACAGAGTCCCCAACCCTCTGCTCACAACAATTATAGAAAGATTTGGAAGACATAAAATTACTAGGAAAATCAGTGTTGGTACAATATGTTGATGATTTATTGATAGCCTCGCCCTCATTTGAGGTGTAAAAGGAAGATATAGGAGTTCTACTGACCACTCTGGCAGAGAGCGGGCATAAAGCTTCAAAGAAGAAGCTTTAGTTTTGTGCCCCTAAGGTACATTACTTGGTACATGATATCATGAAAGGATGTCGGCTGATATGCAGTTCTCGAAAGGAGGTGGTCTGTAATATACCAAAGCCTCAGACCATAACTCAAATGTGAGCATTTATCAGTGCTGTTGGCTATTGCCCGCAATGGATGCCAGGGATTTGCAGAAGTAATTAAACCACTCCAGAACTATACTGGACTAAACACGATTGAACCGTTGCAATTGACACCTGAAACTGAAGAGGCTTTTGTTAAGATCAAATGGTTACTGGCTGAATCCCCTGTATTGGGCCTGCCGGATTATGAAAAAGGATTTAATTTGTATTGTCAGGAGAAGAATTGGTTAGCTTTAGCAGTTCTCACCCAGAAGCATGGAATCCATCATAGACCCATAGCGTATTATAGTAAGGAATTGGACCCAGTTGCGTCAGGCATGCCACCTTGTTTACGATCAGTGGCTACTGCCGCCCTGGTGGTGAAGCAAAGTGAAAACATAATCCTGGGATCATTTTTGGAGGCGACGGTGCCACACGCAGTGGCGTCATTGTTGTTGAAGACAAAGACTCAGCACAGGTCTGTATCGAGAGTAAGTAAATATTAAATGCTCTTACTGAATTCGTCTAATCACTCTGCCGAGATGTTCAGTTCTAAATCCGGCATTGTTACCTACTGACCTGGCGGGAGAGCCACATGATGCCACACCACATGACTGTGTGACAGTGACTGATTGTCTGGTGATGCCACTTACAGGTATTTCTGATGTACTGTTGACCAATCCGGACCGCAAATACTTTGTGGACAGTTCGAGTTTCAAGAATCAGGAGGTGGAATGTGATTTTGGGATATGCCCTATGTACTCTCAAAGATGGTACGATGTCCTTTCATCACCTGCCTGTTCATCCCCAGGCTTTTTAACGTGCACATTCCATCGAATGTGCTCATCGAATTTTTTAGGGGGGTGGGAAAGGGCAGATAAGGGTTTGGGCCGGTGGGCAATAGCAAAAAAAATAAGTGTGGGAGGGGGTATGGGGGTAAAACCCCCCCAAAAAAAACACATTAGCACATTCGATGGAATGTGCACGTTAAAAAGCCTGGGGATGAACAGGCAGGCGATGAAATGACATGGAACCCTCAAGGATGTGGTGGAGAGTGGTAAATTACCTCAAGTTACATCAGTTCAAGTAGCTTTAGAGTTAGTGGGCCTCACAGAAGCCTGCCGGCTGGTGGATCAACAATGAGTTAACATCAACACAGATTCGAGATATGCATTTGGCATCGTCCATGACTTTGGTCAACTTTGGAACCAGAGGGGTTTCATGACGTCAACTGGCACACCTATTAAAAACAGTCAGTATGTAGCCTTTCTAAATGCCAGAATACTACCAGAGCCGGTTGCCATTATAAAATGTGGTGCTCTTTAGGCATTGGATTACCCCGTCAATATGGGGAATGATAGTACCGCCAAATTGACGGCTGTTTCAGATGATAGTGAGGTGATTTGTATTGCCAGTTCAGACGGTGCAGGAAGACGCACCATATAAAACTTTGGAAGAAATTGCACAAATGTAGGAGAATGCACCACATAGTGAAAAGGCCAATTGGATTAAGAAATGTTTGATGGCTGCATGAAGACTCTCTGTGGAGTAATGAGCTGGGTCGGTTAGTGGCTCCAACAATCTTGGTATCCATTTGATCAGGATATATCACGGGTCGACGCATATAGGTAGGGATGGAATGACTATGTTAGTGACACTAACTTTGTATGCACCAGAATTCAGTACGATGTCCGAAGATTATGGTCAGCATATAAAACTTTGGAAGAAATTGCACAAATGTAGGCGAATGCACCACATAGTGAAAAGGCCAATTGGATTAAGAAATGTTTGATGGCTGCATGAAGACTCTCTGTGGAGTAATGAGCTGGGTCGGTTAGTGGCTCCAACAATCTTGGTATCCATTTGATCAGGATATATCACGGGTCGACGCATATAGGTAGGGATGGAATGACTATGTTAGTGACACAAACTTTGTATGCACCAGAATTCAGTACGATGTCCGAAGATTATGGTCAGCGATGGATAATCTGTTTGCAGATTAATGTAGGGCAAAGTGTGCCAGTCAGGCAAGGGACACAACCTTACCCTTATGGTCCATTTGTGGGAATGCAGATCAATTTTCTACAATTACCTAAGAGCAACCATTGGCACCAACTGCTAGTACTAGTGGGTGTGTTTTCTGGGTGGAAGCCTACCCATGTAGAAAATCAGATGCAGTGACAGTCGCAAAAATACTGATTGAGGAATTTGTGCCTCGATTTGGAATTCCAGTGTGTATTAACAGTGATCAGGGAAAACACTTTGTGAATAACATCAAAACCTTGTTATCCATATTGATAATTCAACATAATTTGCATTGTCCCCACCATCCCCCCAGTCAGCTGTGGCAGTGATGAGAGAATGCGGTTCTAAAGAATAAATTGGCTAAACTGTGTCAAGAAATTGGGATGAAGTGTCCAGAAGCCCTCCCACTGGTCTTGTTTAGTGTGAGAAGTATTTCTGCTATGGAAACTGGTTTGAGTCCATATGAAATTCTTTATGGAAAACCTATGATATTGCCCGTTGACCCACCGGTGAAAGATATGCCCAATGATTTGAAATTGTCTAAAGTCTTGACATATTCCAATAATCGATCATCAATGTCTTCTGTCAATCTTATTCACAATCAGGTCCAAGCTTCTCTGCCACAGGAACCAGACTCTCCAGGTCATTTTCCACAGCCTAGCAACAGGGCACTGATAAAGGTTCACCAGAGAAAGACTGCATTTGCCCCACGATGGAAGGGGCCCTTTATCACGCTTGTCTTCTGCAGTAAAGGTTCAGGGGCACCCAACATGGGTTAAAGCGAGTCACAGCAAAAGGGCAGTGTAGGTCCTATTGTTCTGCTGATTTGCTCATTTGTGCTCGCTTAAGATAATACAGTTAAAGAGGAATCTGATTCTATTGTGCACACCATATTAGCTATGAAGAACTCGAATGACATACTAACTACCAGTGATGTTAAGGCCTGGCTGTGGTATAACAAACGATGGACAGTACATTGACCAGGGAGAACCTGTGAATTAAATGGAGCATGGGAGTGTGGGGGCAGATCTCGGGTTCAGATTTATACCACGGGCAGCTGAATGCCCAGTGCGGATAGTACCATCTCACTGTGAGGCTCTACCCAAGTGGATAAAAGATTATCTGAAGGCATTGAACTCAGAATTAGAAGAGCCCACAGAGAGACCCTATCCTTACAGCTAGAAAATGGAGTGTAACCACTAATATTCCTACTGCCCTTTGTCTTCGGTGGGCATCTGTTTAAATTGCTGCATTTCAGTTTGTTTAATATTGTGTCCTCTGTGCTGCAAGCTGCCTCTGCGCCCTGTTTCCTAATTTCCTGCCTTGAACCTGCTGGCTCCCTCCCATTCCCCAATTGGCCAGTTCTGTTGCCAGCTCGAACGCGGGCCTAGAGCTAGTGTTAGTCGTCGAACCTCGCCATTTTTGGTCACTGGCATGAGGTGAGGCAGCTGCCCTTGGTCTCCATTCGGCATCTGTATTGTATTTGCTATTTATATAGCGCTCTTTCCTCATTTGTGTGGCCGCAATGCGCTTTGTGTTTACTATTGTGTCCCTCACTCGCTGAGCACTGTAGGCTGCCTCTGTACCCAGTTTCCTGGCCTTACTCCGACCCCATTCCCCAAATCAGATTGGCCCATAGCTCTTTATTACACAACCCTTCAGGGCAGCCCACTGCCTGGGCAGCCCCTTCGGCTAAGGGCCCCAAGGTCCTGGAGAAACAGATCCAGTCGTGTCTGCCCGTGTTCGCCTGCAGCCGTCAACCGGCAGCAACTGACAAGGTAAGAGTGGTCTGGGTGGGGGATACAGCAATTACTGTATTCGGGAAAGCCCTACCACCTATCCCAGCTTTATAACGTAGTTTACCAAGGTTTGCAAGCTAGTAATAGTCCCATCACTGCTGCACTCCAACCGCTAAGTTCAGTTTAATCAACTCTTGGGTCCCCATTTTAAGAACTCTTCTCAAATCTAGGTTTTTCTGAATTTACTGTTGTGCCCCCATTTAAGAAATGTCTCCCTCTACCACACTCTCTCAAATCTAGTTACTTCTGAATTTACTGTCCATTAGAATCCATCACAAGGCCCCAACCTTAGCTCATAGGTGCGTCCATGGGAAAGCCCCGGAATACCTCAAGACGAAACTGGTTGCCTATGTGCCTAGTCGTGCCTTCAGATTCGAAGCTCAGGGCCAACTCGTAATCACCAGATTTAGGAAAACAAACAGACTAGGCAAAGCTTTTCACATTAAGGTCACAACTTTATGGAACAAGCTTTCACTTCCAATAAGAGTCCTCATACAGTATTTTCCCAAAAAAACTCAAGAACCACCGGTTTAGATAATATCCCGGAATCAAATCAAGACCATGCTTGGATTTCCTGTGATTTGTGTTGTCCTATAGCTTGTATGTTTAATGTCTTGCGTGTATATGTGGCGGCCCGATGCCTGCGCGCTCTGGCACAGTAGAAATAAATAAAATAAATACTGTTGTGCCCCCATTTTAGGCTTATCTACCTCTATCCAGGCATCCCACATCTCGGTGCTACTGCATTGACTGTTGTGCCCCCATTTCAATCGTTTCTCCCTCTATCAATGCATATCACATATAGCTGTTACTGCATTTACCGTTGCACCCCCATTCCAGTTATTTCTCCCTCTATACGGCAGAGGTAGTATAGCTCAGTGGCAACACGCTAGTCTTGGAAGGAAAACAGCGCAGAGCAACACTGGTTCAAATCCCGGGTCCACGCTTAGGAACCCCTTCGGTATTAAGCCCAATATAAAAAAATATATATATATTATACAGGTATCCCAAATCTAGGTGTTACTGCATTTACTGGTGTGCCCCCATTTAAGATTTTTTTCCAGGTATCCCAAATTTAGACGATTCCACATTTACTGCTGTGCCGACAATTTGATGTGCCTCCCCCTATTAAGATGTCTCAAATCTAGGTTTTTCTGGACTTCCCGCTCATACCCAACCCAGCTGCACCATCCATACATGTGTGATCTCCCAATTAGGGATGAATCCTATTCACAAGATAGACACCATTCCACACACTGCCCAAATCAGAGCTGTACGCTGGCGCGCAAGTATGCTTAATGATACCCACCATACCCTAACCCAACCCTCTCCAACGCACAGCCCATCCTCCCAACCCTCCACCTCATCCTGCAGCCACCTCACCCTCCAAAACCCCAAGTCATACTACCCTCTACCACCCTTGCTTAACCTCCCCTTTCCTCCCTTGCTCCAACCTCCATGTAGATCTCGCTCAGCAGAATGGGGAGCAAGAGTTGAAATGTGTACTCAGAATTTACCATCACCAGAGATAGAGATAGAAGAGCTTCTTACGTACACTTTGGTGTATAATCAACGGTTATGGTACAGTTCAGGGTCAAATCCAGAGAGAGTTGGTTATAGGTATATGGTGTTGAATGCAATGGTAGCTACTGTACTCTTGACCATAACTCTGGCTGCATTTCAGTACCACTATTGTACCTGGGGGCCCAGAACCCTGTTGGCACAGCAGCAGAAAGAAGTACTGGAAAGCAGAAAGGGGGAAGTATTAGATAAGGTGCGGCTGATTCGAAAAGGCAAATGGGCTCATTGCAGGAGCAGAGTTGACGGGAATGGATGTGTGAATTGGGGAATAACATGCAATTGGCACTCTCAGTCAGATTACCAAAAGTGCCCTACATAAACTGATGGAAGGTGTGATGGAAGCTGGAAGAGAGCTGGAATGGGAAATGGCACATGAGGAAGGATTATCTGAATGCCCAGCTGATGTCGATTCAAGATGATGTGCAACATAATAGTGGGCCCAGATTGTTGAAGAATGACTCTGGAATACCAGAACGACTGTGGCAATGGAGACATTTCTGGAAACCTAGTCACTGCCACTGCAAAGATAAAGAATGTGTATTCACCACACATGGGTTGGTTGGGCAATGGGTGCTGGCAAGCAGAATACTGCCTGGACCACAGGCAGGGTGTAATTGGGTAACCCATCACCAAGTATGGGAAATTAAGTTGCCCAAAAATGCCTCTAGTTACCTGATCTCTGCCCCAGGAACGGCTCCAGACCAATTGTTTATTCTTGGGTCCAATTGAGAACTATGGCCTTTACAGTCCCCCTCAGTTGAAGTGTCTGAGTAAACAAGGTGATGGACAAATAATATTGGTTTGAAACAGAGTGTGTTGCAAAGGTGAAGGGGGTTGGATATAGTTTGTCAAAAAAGAGGCTATTCCAAGGTAAGGACCAGCGTGTAGAATTGGTTGCATCACCAGTGTCAGATGTACATTTTACTATTCACACACGTACTAAGCAATTTACAGTTTTCTGGCCGACGACTGAGAAAAGGATGGTGAAGGTATATGTTGAATTCTTGAAGGCATGGCCTAAACTGGTACCCTATAGATTTCATGATCTAGAAAAGGTGGAAGTGGTAAAACACAGAACCGATGTGGCTAAACGTTTGCAGGTTTTAGAGACTGTTTATAATCAGGAGAAGTAGGCATCTGATGTAGCACACCGAACACTTAAGATATGCAGTGCAGGAGATGTTTTATGTGTAGTAAATTGGGAAATGACTGAGCAACCTTACATTATTACCACCACAGTATGTCTCATAGTATTCGATGCACACCTTAGTCTCAGCCCAGTGTGCAGCGCGCAACTGAAATGCTTATGTTTATTTTAGATTCAATATTGAGATGATACACCACTCATATCACACCCCCTTTTCAAATACCCCGGGTCACAAAGGACCATGAACCAGGCTGGTTGGAAAATGTTATATTTATTTATTTGAAAATTAAAAGAAAATCACACACTTTTTAATATGGGGCAGCAATCACCAATGGGGTGATAAGAACAATAGGAATGTAAGCAATGCACTGAGTTAACCTTCTATTGACACATCTACAAAACACCAGGGAACAGGAGCACTTTTAGTTTTTAGGTAAGATAGCACTCGAGTTAGAATTTCCCCCTGCAATGTTCCCTCAACCCACAAATAATCAATTCTAAATGGATAGACAAACAGCAGGTAATCAGGAATGACAAGTAGAAAACAGAATTGCAATCGGACCTTCCCTCCCCAAACAAGAGAGAAAAATAGATTTTAAACCCTGGCAATGCTAAAAATGACACTCGGAAATGGATCAATAAATTAATGAATGTGTGTAAAAACCTTGAAACAAATATCATTCCTCACTACAGCAACCATGTAAAAGTGCAAACAATCACAAGCAATGTATAACCAAGAGCATACAGTTTGAAAATGAGTGGCAGTTTTTAAACGGGTTTGCAGCAAATGATACGTTGGAAAACTTGCAAACTTTTGCAATTCCTGCCTGAAATTACCAAAACGGTTTTTAATAAAAACTGGTGAAATATTGCAATGCAGTATTTTTTCTTGGGGCATAGCTATAGATCATAGGTACAAGGTGGAAGTGAAATTAGGTCTCTGGCTGGAAAATTGATTGTTATGCAAGATCTCGTGAGGGTTTTTTTTATGAAAATAAAGCAGTGAAAAACTGCTTTAAAATAGATTGCAACTTTTACTTAAACTGTATTTGGTGACTGAGAAAAGAGAATGCCACCAGTGAATCTCCACAGTTACACGGCCGTTGTAACCCTTCACATGGTGTACCCCGTTTCCTTTTTGGTAAAATAATTTTATCAAAATCGCTAATGCTTTAGGATCTATGCGAAACAAAAATGAAGAGAAACTCGGCACCGACATAGGAATCAAAGGCAGGGTTTCCAGAATGATTATGACAATATTACAAGTTATCAGGATGAAGATAGGATGACTTAGAGAGGGGAGCTAAGGATAAAGCAAGGCAAGGTATACTATGGTTTTCTATGGTTCCTATTGATACTTACAGTCCACTTTTTAGTTTTTGGACAGTCAGCGCTCTGGTCACCACACAGATCTGGTCTAACAAATGACAACCGGACAAAATCAGTGGGACAGGATCAGCTGGGCAGGGGCTGGTTACCGAGTAGCACTTCTGGACTGGCAATTCTTTTCACTGGATAATATAGGTCATCATGGTAGCAGGATGGCAGCAGCATGCAGTGAGTGGCAGCAAGACAAACTGGATCAGGATGTCAAAAGTACCACAGTTTTCTCCTGGTTAATGGGAGATTAGTGGGTTTTTGTTTATATTAGAGGCCTTGCTGGAGCAGGATCAGCAATGCTAGGCTTTGTAGTTGGGATCTGGAGCCTGGATAGATGGAACAGGAACAGGACGCCGGTGCAGGAAAAGTCTGTTTCTAGGGTCTTGTCAGGGACCCTTATTTATAGTGCAACATGACATCATCAAGGTAGAGGCTGGGCAGGGTTAACTATGCACACCCCTAAACTACTTGGATTGGGCAGGAGTGCTAGTCTCCACCTTGCTCTCAACTGGTTGGATTTCCAAAGGAAAGAAGTCCAGAAACTCCCACATTTACTTTATGGAAAATCCAATTTTGCCAAAAACATACATTTCTACAATTGCAATATCTTGGCAAATTATACACACAGGTTACATGATATGTGCAGCACAGATCAGTCCAATCCTCAGGTCTGTGCGACCTTGTTTCGCCTTTCAGATACATTTTGGTAATTTTAAACATGAAAGATTCAGCCTTAAATTCCACAATTTTATACACAGATGCAAATTATCCCCAGGGATGTATGTACAAAATGTTATGTTTGCAGCATTAATATTTTCCTTGGAATCTGTCATATTTTGTAACTTCTGTTCCCCATGCAGCAATGAGTTCTACCAAGTTTTAAAAGAAAGCCCATAAAATTAGATTTGAAATTGCGAACCTTTTACATTTTTACTGCAGAGATGAAAAAGTCTTTAAAGTTTCTTTATAAAATAGTCTTTGTAACCAAAAAGCAGTCCATTGTTAATTTAAAAAAAAAAAGGTTTGATTTCCCCTTACACTTGACAGGTTAGTGTCGTAGGACGTCTATTGTCCCAGCCTGGAGCACAGACGAATGTCTGACGAGCGTTTGAACTTTCTTTGTCCTAGCCCATTCGAAGTTTGTCAAGCTGGCAATTTTCACTTATTTGTCCTGGATTTATGGCGTGTCTCCCTTCCTGGGGGGGAAGTTTCATGACTGGCAACTGGAATGACTTTTTTCTGAGAGCTTGCAAATCCAGCCCATGTGTTTTAAACTCTTTAATTTCTTATTTTGGGTCCAGAATTAAAACAAACCTGTGAACGAAGATAGCCTATGTGTGTATTATCACCACTAACACAATCCCTTGACATTGCTAAGTAAGCAGGCTTTCATAAAAATGTATTTTAAACAGGCCATTTCTTTCCTGCAGTCAGCAAAGCCCATTTTTGCACGTGTTAAAACTGCTAGCATTTCTTTCTTTAACTTCGGTTTTGCAGCTCCCTCAGCTGCTCACACCGCCTTTGCAGCTGTAGTAATTTCCTTGAAGCAGGAGTTTTATCTAAAGCATAGATACATTTGCCACTGACCTGGCTCAGAGAGTTCAAGTCTCTTTGAACTGCTGAGCCTGGATACATTTGGAAAGAAATAAACGTGTGTTCCTGTGCGAGTGAAAATGAAGTTGCTTATTGATTTCTCCCAGAGCTGGTTTGACTGGGCATGTCACTCACGAATTATGCCTGGTTTTGGTGAAGCACAGTGAAATATCCTGGGCATAACGGGGCCTTTTTCCTCACAGTGGTTTCAGAATGAACAGATGGAATTGGCATAAAAGCAGCATTTTTAAAGGGTGAAAATGTTTCATTTTGAAGAGGATTTCGGCTTTAACAGCAATGGCAGGCTTTCCTTTTCGCTTGATTCCATTTATAATATTTCAGAACACTGGCATATTTTTTCAGGGTGTCCCCTTGTTCCATTTTGCCTGATGTGTGCTAGGCAGGATGGTGCAGCCATTTTTTTTGTTGCGGCCAAAACACAGTTTGGAGGTCCTGGTGCGCACAGGAGCCAGCGCAGCCAGGTTGCCGTTTCTTGCACAAATGCAGCTTAGTGATGTGGGGCAATGCCGTTGAGTGGGTCAATATATCCCACAGTATTCTCTCTCCAGTTGGCAGGGGTGGAGTGGTGTTGCATGAAATGATGCCGCCGTCCCATAGCCATGATAAATAACAGACCCTCCAGCTTGCCTCCTCTCTGCCATCCCCAGACTAAGCCCGTCTTTCACTCTGCTAGCGAAACAGCAGAAAAACTGATGTTACAGAAAGAACTGTTGGAAACTCATTATGGGAATTGTACTTCTTGAAAGTAATTTGAGTAGTGGTAGATGGTTTACCTGCACAATAGAAAAGCAGGATCCGACCATATAATGGAACTAGATAGGCCCTGTGCAAATGGAAAACCGGTGAATTGGGAAATAGTCTATGGAATAATTGTAGTTCGAATAATTGCACAGTACACGCAAAGGGGGGGTCTACGAACGGCTTAGGATCACAGCAGGATGTCAGAGTATGATTTGTGTGGTATTATTTGTCTTGATGGCTTGTAGTGACAAGAATTATAAAGACAGTGAATGGGTATGTGGGAGGAGTCTGGCAAATATTTGAGTACCAAAGCATCATTTGTTCTTGGATAAGCCAGAGTGTTTATTTTTATTTTAGTTCAAGTGGACATCTGTTAGGGAAACCCCACTTGTTGGCTTTGGTAATACTTGTCCCAGCCTCGGTAGCTGTAGGATTGCAGAATCAGCACTTTAGGAGCTCTTTGGGTTACTGGATAAAGGCCACCCAAGCCTCCCTCTTGGATCCAGCTAGTTTGGACTGGACAGGACAATGGGACCTTATTCATGGCTGCAAATACGTCAGGAGGTGGCCCATCAGCTGAGGAGGTGGACCCCCGGATATCGTCAGACCAGAGCAACTGCCCTGGAAGGGAATGTTCAAGTGGGAAGGAGGATTCAGGTGGAAACTAAGGACAGACCATGACTTGGGACAACAGGTTTTTTTTTTTGTTTAATGTGTCATAGGGGGTGGGACAGGTCGAACGGATGGGACACTAAATGGCTGGGGCCAGACCATGAGTGTTTGCAAGGGGAAGGCGAGTTAGAGGCAGGTTGGAATAGATTGGGTGCAGGGGCGGATTGGGCACTGTCTGTTTATTTAGTTTGCAAACTTTGTTAGAATAAAGGTCCATTCTCCACCAGAGGATTGAGTCTCTTATTTTGCTTTGAGTTGATCGTAGGTATGGTGAGCCAAGCAATATTTTCAAAGAAGCTCCCCTAATTACGTCCAAGCAACAAAGAAACATAGCATGGTCTCTTACAAGGAGTACATTTCTATTAAATTAAGAAAAGAAAGAAGACTTGAAACTTACCCAAACAATGTCAGAAGATTTAAAACATGCCGAAACATCTGCACTAGATATGTCATAACCCCACAGATCTGAACTTTACAGATACAAGGGTCCTACAACGTCAGATAATTCAATGCTTTATACCACATTCGATCCATGAAATGCCTGCAAAGAAAGTATGTATGTGAAACCTGCAAGGAGCTGCATCTCGAACCACAAAACAAACAAGTTGGTTGACAGTTCACACAGAAGACGCACATTGCAGAATCTATCAGTGATGGTTTTATAAAGTGACCTCTTGAATAACACATACAAAAACAACAATGGAGCTTAAGAACAGAGGTCTGAACATAGAGGTTTTATGACACCATGGTAAACTTTGAGCCCATGTCCAGTAATTCAAGCACAACAGTCAGAAGACAACCTTCCAGTACCATCCCTCACCAACACCTGTTGGACGCTGCTGTCCAGGACCCCCAATAGGTGTGGAAACCTTGACACAGACAACAGAAATGTTGGTCATCTAAGCTCAGATGACTGACACCCATTACAGAGCATGAGAGACACCGGGAAAACAGCAGACATTGCACCCTTCAAAAATGAGTAACATATTGCAGGCCAGGAAACCAATGAGAAGCTCCAGGCAGGTAACATTGGAGACTGCACAGTTTAAATCAAAAGAGCATATTTTGTAGTGTAACAATGTATAACAGACAGAAAAGCTTAGCAGCTGTATTGGAATCCGCATACAGTCCTCACACCACACAGACTGCAAAATACACTTTTAGACTTTGAAAAATAAATCACTGACTGAATTCCAGATATTTTAAAATAACTATTTAAGAGAAAAGTTTAAAAATACAGTCGGTACTTTCAGGCAATGAATGGGGCCCCTTTTAATACGGTCTGTGCCCAGCTTTGAAACCAGATTACATTGGTCATTTAAATAAGATAGCAATTCCAGAAATGCGTTACATGCATACTGTTTGAGCCAATGAAGTTTAAAATGCCCTTTTTTTCTTGGCTTTGAGAATGAACTGTCCTGTGGGTTTTTCTTTACCAATCATTTCACTTTGCATGGCGTGCTGAAGAGGTCAATGGGACTTTGAAAGCTAATGCATGGTCCCATCTCTGCACAATAGTAGTTCAGTTATTCCTATACAAGTTTGTACAACATTTCTTCCCAAGAGATTTAAATGGATGCAGTAAAGGTCAGGGTCAAACAGGATGCAATAAATGCACTCGTCCAAAAAGGAGTGCTTTTCCTCCTACTGTTCACCTCCTTACCACAAGCATTGTGCTGGCAAAATGATGATGAAAGATGGCACCCAGGTAACAACTGGTTGAAACCCAAAGGCCTTCCTGGATTACACCATTTCAAGATGGCGGCATTTTTCTTCCCAGCTATGTCACCCATAACATCTATGAAAGCTGGATCAGAAGGATGCATGCCTCTCTTCCAGTAGCTGAAGAACATATCAATGGCTTTTCTCCTGTGGGAAGATCTTTCAGAAATCACTGTTCTTCCATTGGCACCTGGGTGGTTCACAAACATGTCAGCAGTGGGTGGCGGAGTATGAGAAGCAGCAGGTTGGTCATATATGTAGACTATGTTGAGAAAGGCTAACACAGATATCAGTAGATGTGACAGTGGTTGTTTGCTTCTGAAGACATCGGGCATCATCAACAAAACCAAGACTATTTTGAAACTAGTGTAACGCTGGGTTTTTAGCAATCATGAATATTGAAATGAGTGGTACCTCAAAGATTAATGCAGACTGGAACAAAACGAAAAAGTTTGCAAACTTTGTTAGAATAAAGGTCCATTCTCCACCAGAGGATTGAGTCTCTTATTTTGCTTTATATAGGTATAGGTTGTCTGCAATAGTTTGCCTTCTTAAGGATGCAGTGCTGAGGCCTTTGAAGAACAGTTCCATGTACAGGAGGCTAATCAAAATGAATCCATAAGCTAGGGGAGCGGTAACTTGGTTGCTTCAAAGGTGCATGACACTTGCCATTTTTTATACAAATTGAAACAACCAGCATCCAACACAAGATGCCTAGCATGTAAAGCCTCACACACAAGTATCCTACTGGAGGAGGGGTGGTGGAAGCTCAGTCCAAAACAGAGGTTTTCACATCAATGTTTTATATCACTCACAGCTTCTTCAGAATTCAGGGTCTGATGGAGAAAAAAGTCCCCAATTGTACTCGTGATGGTCAACATAAGCGGTGCAAAGCATGCATCTAGGTCCAGGAGAATTCAAAGGCATTGATATGGTCTCAGCTTGTCAGTTCAGGAACCATTTTGCATTTGACACCACATTGTTTTTAAGTAGCACATTGCAGACAAGCCCAGAGTGGGGACAGGGAATTCAATGCTCCACCAGAAACTTCAGGGACAGCCCCCAGTGTCCACTAGTACACAATACATGCTGGTTCCTTGCATGATGGACCTCTTCACAGACAGGATGAATGTCCAGTTTGTACATTCTTCAGCTCAAGACTGACATATTTTGCTTGGCTACTGAACTGATAACTTTCTCCAGGAAAGGCATCAGGGTCCAGTTTATGCCTTAACCCTTTATTGCTAGAAATGTCTGAACTTTGCTGTAAGCAGCTCGGCAGGCATAAATGGTGTTGGTGGTGCCAGTGTGGCTGAATCAGGCACAGTTGCCTTTTCCTTTAAGGTGGTTCACATTTCATTCCCTCCTTCGCAGGACTCTCTGAATCACCCCCAACCCCATCTATTGTGGTTGCAAAGGGTGCTGCCTCTTGCTCCATGATCAATTTTAGATGAACTGAGCAGCAGCCTCAAGTTGCAGCTTGTATTGGAAATGCTTTTGCACCAGGCGTTCGTTCTGTGTATCGTGCAGACTGGTCCATGTACTCTGTCTTGCGCAGTAGATGGGTTTGGATTAGTTTCAAGGCTCTTTAAAATATATTGATGAATTCCTGCTTCATATTTCGAGGAAACTATTGTTACTGTAGTATTGAAGCAGTATACAATATCAGTGAGTTTTTGTCCAGCCTCTGCCCCGGGTGTGGGTCAACATCTAGTGATCATCTCAAGGCCCTTCAAATGGGCAGTTTCTAGCTATCAAGTGTGCCTTAGTATGGCACAGGGCTTTGGTGTTCCAGGTCTTGCTACCTATAAAGGTCTTGCCCGAGAGGCTTGCAGTTCTGATGATGCAGATTTCCGCCCCAAATGACTTCTAAAAGGTCAGCATTGGGCAGCAGTTGCTTAAATTTTTCAGATGGACATTGCAACCACATTCAGGATCTCGTGATGTGGGTATAGGAGGAACACCTGGGAGACGACTGCAGTGTTCAAACTTTTAGGGTCAGATTCTGTAAAAATCACTTGGGTCAAGACTATGGTCCAGTTACCATGGTGCCCTTGGCAAGGTGGATTAGGAACATTTTCGAAGATGTACGTGTGAACATTACCCTATTTGTAGCAATGGGTGGTGTCACCTAGCACACCTAATATAGGCGGGCGTCTCCTGTATACAAAAAAAAAATCTAATTTTTCATGTACCAATATAACTCTGCTCAAATATTCAAATTGAGCATATAATTGGCAATCTGGAGTCAGGAGTCTAAATCCTGGCAGAGCAATTCATTCTTTCATCCTTTGAGGTCGATAGACAAACATTAAATCAGGTCATGTTAGCAACAAATACAGTACTTAGAAGCAAGAGGAATCTTGATTGAACAGCTTTATAAAAAATGGTCATTGTTAAGCAAAGACTAGTGGCCTAGAAGCTTCTCAGGATATTTATGGTAGTGACGTTCCATCAGTTGTTTATAAAAAGTTTAGAGATGGGGTGGGGTGAGGGGAGGAGGAAACAACACCGATAAAAGGTTTTTTCTAC
Organism: Ambystoma mexicanum; assembly: GCF_040938575.1. Taxonomy (NCBI): domain Eukaryota; kingdom Metazoa; phylum Chordata; class Amphibia; order Caudata; family Ambystomatidae; genus Ambystoma; species Ambystoma mexicanum. Next base: position 981,602,879 of record NC_090928.1, on the reverse strand, counting down.
AACGCTTCCAACAATTTGCATTAACTCCACATAAAGACATAGGCAGGAGGTTATGGAAAGTACAAACAGTAGACCAGTCTAAATAAGGGGTAATACCGGTAAAAACTACACATACGCAATGATTATCATACTGTGCAAATGTCAAGTACACTTTTTTTTGAAATGATCCTCAGGTAACTTCCAACCTACTCCTCCCCCCAGGGAGGGTGCGCAACACCCGCGCATACTGCAGTAAACATTTCCAGAAACCCCTCAGTGGATGGTGCAGTAACATGCTTCCATTGCCTTTGGACCCACCTGAATTAGAATATAATGTTAATTCCAAAACAAGTTATTTCAATTAAGGTAAGTTAGAATCCAACACCAAAGTAAGTCATCCAGTTACAGGTGCCATCAGATCCTGGGAAGAGGGGTTGGAAGTGGTGGGAGGATAGAGTTGGGGGGTGAAGTCTCAGAGGAGTAATTGAGGGCCCCTATACTTTGGGGCACGATTGCCAATAAAGCAAAGCTTAACAAACCCCACTCCCCTGCACTGCTTCAAAACTGGATTCAGTTCTCCATTTAAAGGCTACAACTACATCTACCACAGCACTCACCTTAATGTTTTAACATAAATACACATCTTCTTGCAGCCTCGACTACTCTATTATTATTTGAAAATGTATTAAAGTGCAAACTAAGGCCCAAAGGCGTCTAAGGCTCTTCTCGTTCATGTACCATCCCATGTCCTTCCCTTTCCCCCATAGTCTTGAACCCCATCTTTGTACAGTAGCAGACACTCGATCTTCCTTTAAATCCGGTTCAAATATAATTTTCTTCCTAAATTCTAGGAGTACACAGAGCTCTCCTTTTACAGTTAGAAAATGTCCACCAATATTCGAATTGTGTTTCAATATGATTTTGTATATTTGCACCATACTATGAAAACGCTAAATAAACGTATACAAGCTGTCCAGTACCCGACAACTTAGGGGCATCACCTTTAAGGTGACATGTAATGTAAAGTGCTCTTGCATAGCGCCCTTCTGCCAATAATGCCCTTGCTGCGTATGGCTCTGTAAGAAAGGAGGGTGTGTTAGTCAAACATCGGGAAATCAGATGAGGAAACCTGTGATGTTGATGGATGCAGGTCCTAAGTAACCATTACCTGTGTGCAGATAAAGAAAATCTCCATGTTGGTGTGTTCGTTGGGAAGGACCGGGTAGGTTAGGCGTATGGGCAGCAGTCCGATTGTGATGTGCAAAAATGTACAGAATGCTTGCACTTCATAATCCGAGGGCAGCCCATAAGGGTAACCTGCTTGGTTCGTACCAACTACAAACAGAAATCAAGTCTCCTGTGGAAGGTCACTTTCTAATCTCTTGAGGGCAGCGTTAAAGGAATCACTGGACAATTCAAGCCCCCCTAATCAAAAAAAATAAAATAATCAGAAAAGCCAACAGGATGGCAGTGACAAACAGGTAACGCAGGCTGTGCTTAGCTCAACGAAGGAGTTCACAGCCATGTGTATGGTAACTAAACACGTGAGGATAGGGTATGCATAATTATTGACCAGCAAGCTGGGTTTAGGGAAAATAGGGGTACAATAGATCAATGCTTTCGGTTTCATGCCAATTCAAAAATATACAGTTCTCAAATAAATGTACCTTTACATAGGATTTTTAGATTGGAGGACTGCTTTTGACTATCTCCAGAGCGCTCCTCTGGCAGATACTTTTAACTCGCAGGGCCCCCATCAATTTGACTTCCATTACTAGACAGCTATACGCTGCAAACAAAGATAGTGTATGCTTTGGTCTGGGAGGTGAGCGGACAACCATTTGACGTAAATAGGGGTGTTGGCCCCTCTGCTTTTTAATATGTTTTACTGAGAGAGTGCCAAGACAACCCCATTATGGGGACTGAGAAATACCCCACATTATTTTCCGCAGATGATGCAGTTCTGAGATCCACTCCACCACGAGGTTTAAAAAAATCTTTCTCTGCTTTTCTAAATAAATGTGATGAGCTGCAATTGAAGCCAAATATTGATAAATCCAAGGTAATGGCATTTAAACCCCAATTCTCAAAACACAAACCCTTAAGGTTAGAAGAGAAAGGCCTGCTGTGTGAACAAGTCAACCATTTTGATTACCTAGGGTGTGTATTCCAGGAGTCTGGTAGTTGGGTAGCTCAACTCAACAAATCTATGATTACTCTGGAGAAAGTAAGCCGGGAGCTATTGGGCCTCATCACGACCCTGGCAAAAGGGGGTTAACTGTGCCGGTAGAGCTGCCGTCCCTGTTAACCCCCTACTGCCTCATTACGAGGTCTCCTCGCAGGACCAGCTAAGGATGCCTGCTAAAACAAGCAGGCCAGGATGCAAACAACCGGCCTGTCATTAACGGGCCCGTTGTTTGCATCCTCCCCATTCCCATTGAGCCCTATGAGGGCTGATGTACCGGGTCCGGGTTCCCTGAATGGGGAAATATCGGGCCCTCCAAGATCAGAATGGCCCGGTATTTCCCCATTCAGGGAACCCGGACCCAGTCCCGGTATGGGGGTAGCCATGCCCAAATAGCGGCATGGCTACCTCCATTGTCGTAATGAGGCCCATTGTCCTTTCATAAGAAACATGGAAGTGGAGTTGTTTCCGCAGCCTTGGATGGATACAAGCAAGCCCCATCTGCAGCATCATATGGTGCAGAATTATGGGTTACAGTGATGTTACAAAGCTGATTAACTGTAAACAAATTCTTTAAAAAATTGTTGCTCCCTTTTCCTGTCCCTTCGGCTTTCATTTATCTAGAGCTAGATAGTATCCTGGTTGCTGCTCAGGTTACTGCTAAACCAATCCTATTTTGGGCCAGATTGTGTAACCTATTGGGATGCTCTGCTCCACCTTAGGGCTTTGACAGGTGGTTCAAGTTTAAAATGGGTTTCGCATGTCAAGGCCACCGTTATAGGCATGGAAGCGACCAAATTCTGGGATAATCCCTTTATTTTGACCTCATCTAGGATTACGAATCTGAAAGATAATGTTAAATTGAGAGTCTCTGAATTATTCATAGTTGAAGCCACTAACCTGAAGCTAGGCCCAGACTTCCTAAAGTTTAGGATCCTACCAGGTTATAAATCCTATCTGAACGTAATCTCTCCTCTTTAAGACGAAGCTCTCTATTTGCGATTCAGATTTGGTACAATTCCTGTGGCTTCCTTTACCCAAAACTGGAGGTTGTTTAATACGAGCTTGTGCCCACTACGCAGGACTAACAAGGAGACCGTCTTGCATTTCATGTTGATTTGTACTAGGACCATGCATTTAAGAAGAATGCATTTGAAACACATTTTAAGGGGGACTGGGATTAGTTACCTTATCATTTCTTTGAAATTCCTGTGTGAATGCCTAGATCTGCACATTTTATGCAACTGCCCTTTATATTCATAGGTCATGGCTGTTAAGAACCAAGACCCTGAAACAGGCTAGCCCCAACTCTGAAGACTGCTGACGCGATGGCAAGGCTGCCAGTTCTCTCCTCACCTCAACTTTATTCTGCAGTTCCAATGCTACGTTCATAAAATCAAACTTATTTATTTAGCCATTACCAACCCCCATCAAAAGGTGGTGGCAGTTGCCACATGTTAACAGGAGACTTGTAAGCAGAACCTAAAAGCCTTCTCAGTTTAGCATGATCAAAAAGTTAAGCAAATTTAGCATCCATGGACTATTTCTAGATTTCAAATTTGACTGAAGTACACTAGGCGTTTCCATTTTATTACTGCAAATTCTTTGTGACCTGCATTTCTCACCAAGTAGACCTCAGACGTCTGATGTATGTGCAGTGGTTTTGTGCAAGGCTCTTTGGTGATACAAGGGTAGAGCTCTGGGAGAAACTATCGGAGATACTGGACCCTACCCCATTCCCCCCACACACCTGTATCAGTCGGCCCCACTGAACACAGCACCTGTGACCAGAGTAAGTTTGAGCGGTTTAAAGCAGCTTTGGGCCTGCAAACATGCTAAGGAAGGTTAAGTGAGGACCTACATTTTCATTTCCTGCAGCCCTGCCTAAACCAAAAAGGGCCTCTTTCAAATAGGCCTTTGCTCTTCGCTCAGGGTAATTAGTGGAATCCTCACTAAGCCCACTCGCTCATCTGCTAATTCATGAATCCTTGTTGCACCCAGTTTACAAAGTATCTTTGCCACTGTCAAAACTGTCTCACTTCCAAAGTGAAAACCGAAAAGGACAGCAATCTGCAGAGGCCTGTAAGGGGCCTACTTGGGCTTTTTTGCACCTTGCTTTGATTAAAAAGATTGGCTATGCTTTGTGTGTCTGGTAATGCCTTTCCAATTCCATTCCTAGCCCAAAGAAGACCAGCCACTAGTACCAGAGGGTTTTTGCAGTTTCTCTCCCCACAGTCTCTTAATTGTCTTCTAAAACGGAATGTCGCACTAGTTAAGGCGTCCTGCGACCGTGTGCACACTACACACTCGCTGTCCTGCAAGGAACAGCTACTGGAGTACACTTGAGAAGATGGTACGACATGCAAGCCATGCCCTAGGCACACGCCGTGAGGATAGCTCAGGTGCAACGTGCATGTTTGTTTTCGAAACAAGACTGCACTGAGCAGTACAGGTTCTATACCCAGTCCCGTGCCGAAGAGGCTGGAGTCTGGCATAAAGCGCGATAAGAAATCAACTAATTTTTTAAAAAATTATAACAGTGTTGCAGCCTTATGCTCACCTGCGCAGCTCCAACTGGCCCTACCTCACTACAACTTTTCTTTTTAAAGCAAAAATACACTGCATGGGTTACACGCAGAGGACCCATATGTATTGTTGGGGGTGGGTGGACAGCTAGTTTCCCAGCCGACATGGCCAATGATTGTTACACTACGAAACCCCCACCACCCTCCGCCCCCGTGGAGCACTGTGCCTTGTGCTAGCTGCCCGAGTGTTCTGGTGCTGCACTTTACCTCTGAAGTCAAGGCTTTGCTCTGGTCCATGGCTAACTCCGGAGAGATCTGAAGGCTCTCCTAACTGGAGATTTGAAAGCAATATTTATGTGGTTACACAAAGCTGAGATTCCAGTATATTCTGAAATTCTGGCATTAGATCAATATGGCGTTTTGTTTCATCGTACATGGTCGACTCTTTTTATGCACCAACATGCACTTAATTGAGACTGAATTATCGGGGGCGTGGCTAGGCGCCGTGGATGATGGCCACCTGAGACAGCTGCTCCGCCCCACCTAATTATCTACAGATTTTTTTGGCACTTACCTGCTTCTATCTTCGGTGTGGCCTCGCCTCTGCGTGGTAGCTGGTTGCAGGCATCCTCGCACTGAAGCTCTGCTGTCCTTGCTCGCATTCCTTGATATACGCGTACGGCCTCACATCATAAGCGTCTGCTGCTTCCGACAATGGCCGCCTAGCATGAGGAAACAGCCAGTGTTAGGAATGCAACGCGCAGGTTCTGGCCTGGTCGCCCTTCATCCATGATACAGCACCACCATATGCAGGCTCACTGAACTTCACAATCTGTATCTGCTGACAGAACCCAAGCTAATTTTATCTTTCATTTAATTCTACATCTGGGGGGATACCTCTGATGTTTGGCTGCATTCCCCACAACGTTTGGTGCTGCTTTTTACTACACATCCTCCCACCTGCCTAAGGAAAGAAAATAAACTGACCAAGAAAAGGAAGGTGTAGGGATGTAGTACGTAGGGAAGAATTAAAGGAGTACATTACTTAGGAAAAAGAGAGAGCGAGAAAGAGAAAGAAGACAATATAAAGGGGATAACAAAGACTATATAATAATGAGAAAGCAATCAACTACACCTATATTCTGAAGTACTTTGAGCCTGGAGGTGCAGCTTCTCCTTTGTTTTTTGGACCGCTTCAGATTCTTTGGGGTTTACCTATTATTACTGTGCAATATTCCCTGCTGTCTTCCGCATTACTGTGTGTGCAAACCTCTTTTTGAATTACTGTACTGGCTTCGCCACAGTCTGTCATTTTCTGAATTTATCCTCTTCAATCTTGCTGACCCCCATCTGGTGCCTTGGATTACTATGGCCACTGCTAAGAATAATACCAAAACGCTGACTATCAATAAGGAATATAACCCTTCTTCAACCAACCTGAAAAGGCCTAAAAGTGACTCAACTCCTCCGCTCGCTGTTGCGGATCCGACCATTGGGACTATTTTGCAAGAAATCAGAGCACTGAAGCCCTTCATTGAAACCACTTATCAGAAACTTCAGCAACTGGATGACAGGTGGAAGGGCTTTGAAAATAGAATGGATGAAATGGAAAGAAGGGTTGTTTGTGTAGAAGATGTCTCTCCAGGGGTTGCGCTACTAGAATAAACAGTCAAAGACTGTTCAGAAACACAATGAGGAGTTGGAAAACAGGAGTAGGCGAAATAACCTGCGCATTTCTGGCCTGTCTCTAACTCTGAACTGGTGGTTTGGGGGCAGTTTTGTCGTCCTTCTCCTGCGGTGGGTCGTCTTTTGCCCATTGATGGCTCGGGAGGTGTCTCCCTCCCCCCCCCCCCCATTTCTCAGTCTATCTTATTGTTCTTATGTCATCTGCGTTGATTAATTTTCTTTTTCCTGGATCAGAGTTTTTTTTCTCACTGTGTCTCCAAATATGTCATCCATGTTCAGACTTCCCTTTCCTATCTCCTCATCCTTGTGTGTTTTCCGTTTATGTTTGGTCCCTGTCGTGGTCCGTCCTGCTCCTGTCTTTACTTCATCGATTCATGTTGGTCAGGCATTGCACATATTATTCTGGTATGCTCTTTTTCTGTGCTTTTTACAGGTCCATATCCTGTCTTATATTTGCTCAATTGTAGTTATGGTATTTAAATGCGTAACTTGGAACATTAAGGGATTCATCAAATCAATTGAGTGCCACAAAATTATATCCCATCTCAACAAATGTAAGCCATCAGTGGCTTGTATACAAGAAACTCACCTATCCAGTGTTGAAGTGACGAAATTCAAATCCTTTTGGGTCAAATTTGTCATTGCAAGTCCTGCTGTGGTTAAGAACAATGGAGTTAAAATACTTCTCAACAAAAAATTGTCATTCAAGATTTTAGGCCAAGATGCGGACACTAATGGCCGTTGGGTATGGGTCAAACTTTGATTGGGTCGGATCATATTTTCATTGTAAACGTCTATGGTCCAACCCTACCTGACCCAGGTTTTTGGGTTTCCATGAAACAAATGATCCCCACCAACGGTCTCAATCTTATCATGTGCAGAGATGTTAAACAGGTTCTCAACCTTTTTTAGATAGGAAATCTAAATGCGTGTTCAAAAGCTCCAAGACACATAAAACATTTGCGAGTTCTCTCTGAAACCGGCCTAGTAGATTCATGGAGACTTTCTCATCCAACGCAATTAGAATACAGCTTTCACAGGACACTCTCACACCTAAAGTACATTTTTTCCTCTAAATCTCTCACTGGTAATATCATAGACTCTACTATTTCTAATATTTCTGATCATGCCCCAGTATGCACCTCCTTTACTTTTGAGGACATTAGAAAGCCGTCATTCAGATAGAGGTTCAATAACGTTTTGCTGCAAGATCAGCAATTTATCCAATCCATTCAATCTTTTCAACAACAATTCTTTGCTGAAAACCTGGATTGTGACACTTCAGTGGTCACTAATTGGGATGCTGTTAAGGCTGCGATTAGGGGCCATATTATTGCTTATTCAAGCAGAAAAAGGAAACTGCATTAAAAACATCTCGATCTGTATCTCCCATTTTCTAATGCTGAAAAACAGTTCTACCGAGCCTCCACTAAACAAACCTCTGTTCCATGATGGCCTTATGTTTCCAAATTAATAATGAGCTCACTGAATTAGCTGCTGGGACAATTAAAATAGAAAAACAAGGATTTACCAGACTTCCAACAGAGCTGGGAAGTCTCTTGCCTCTTAAGACTAAGAAGGAAAATAAACATCTCACACATTAAAGACAAATCTGGCACCTCCCTTAATCATCCTAATATTTTTAATTGTTTTAAACAATTCTATTCTGATTTATACACTCCTGAAACCAGAGTCTCCTCTGTGAACGTTAAATCCTTTCTCAGTAGTATCTTTAGACATTTCCATCCCCAGATTGATCTCACTCATTTAGATGGCGATATTTTATTTCCTGAAATCACTTGTGCCATTAAGGGGCTGGGTAAGGAAAGGCCCCCAGTCAAGATGGTTTTTCTATTGAATTATTTGATAGTTTTATCCATTTCCTAACCCATAGACTTAAATAGTTATACTCCTACTTTCTCTCCCAGAAATCCTCTTCTGGCTCCTTTTCCGAGGCTTTACTTATCCTATTTCCCAACACTGATAAAGATCCCCCTCTTCCCAGCAATTATAGACCAATATACCTCAATAATGTTGAAAGTATGAGCTTTGCTAACATTCTCGCTAAAGGAATCAAATCTTCTCGACCTGCTCTGATGAAACCCGATCAAGTTGGCTATGTTAAATGTCGGAAAATCTCTGCAAATGCTAGATTACTGCTTGACGTTGTTCATGTAGTTTCTTAGGATAAGAAAGATAAACAGGGCGATGATGCAGTTGCCCTTGATGCAGAGAAAGCCTTCAATCGGGTCAACTGGGACTTTATGTTTCAATCTCTGTTGGCATGGTTGGGGCGAGAATTTCATTTCCCTTATTACATTTTTTTACTCTTGTCCCAAATCGTCTATTAGTATTAACGCCAAACCTCACCCTTCTCTCTACACAGTAGGAACTAGACAGGGCTGTCCCCTCTCTCCTATTCTTTACATTCTCTCTCTCTAGAACCTTTATTAGAACTCATCAGATCTGACAAACATTCCTGGAATCTCCTGTGGGAAATCCAATATGAAATTAGTTGCGTATGCTGATATTCTTATCCCAAACTTCATCTCCCTCATCTGCTGAACAGACTTCACCAGTTTTCCTTAGTCTCTGGCTAGAAGCTGAACAAAGATAAATCTGAGATGTTCCCCCTCAACTCCTTTTGTATCAAACATGACTTAGACTGCTAGGGTTAAAATGGTGTAAGGATTCAATTAAATAGCTTGGTCTTCGTTTTGCCTCCTCAGTGTGCGATACAGTCAAACTCAATATGCAAATATTGCTCGACAGACTTAAGGAACTAACTTCAATGTGGTCTCCCCTCTACCTTTCCTGGTGGGGTCGGCTGACAGCATTAAAATGCTACCCCCCACCCCCATTTGTTCTATATTATTTGCAATTGCTCCGGATCCCTTTATCTCCCTCATTCTTCAGGTTAATTAACTCAATTCTTCTCAGTTTCTTATGTGGTTCAGGAAAATTTAAGAGGATTGCAGTTGCCAAGCTAAAAGCCCCATATGACATGGGACGGGGAGGAGGTTAGATTTCCGGACTTTAAACTGTATCATTCAGCGTTTCTTCTTAAATAATCCCGAGTTAGAAAAACACTTTGCACATCCCTGTGATATTGCTGACCTTACCTATGTTTTAGTCCCTCCTCAGTGGCCTTGTCAGACCCCATTAAGGCCTCTGCCTCTGCTCTAAGATTGTTTCTCTTTCCCCACACTAAGACCCCTTCCAAGAACGCCTCTCCATTTCTCTGGCACAATAAACATATTACTATTAACAGAGTTTTGTATCGAAAATCCTGGTTGAACAGAGGCATCCAATTTATTCAGCAAATTGTCAATGGTTCCTCCATTCTCGCCTTACAACAACTGAAAATTCTCTTTTCCATCCCTATTTCAGATTTCAACTTTTATAATAATTTGCTCAATGCGTGCTTAGATGCACTCCATCATCTCTCTAACATCATCCTATTGTCGGATGCCTCCCATATTTCTACTGCCGACCATGGTTTCCGATATCAAGGCTTCCACATTTTATAATGTATTGACCTTGGCTGTGTCCTCGATGATCATACTTGGTCTCTTCTGTATACTAGGATCAGGGGCATCTCTGCTTCTGCCAACATAACACAAAATCTGTACTTCTTCATTCACAGAGCATGTATTACCCCCTTGAAATTATCCAAATCCATAGAAGGTGCAGATGATAAATGTTGGTCGTCTGGCGGTGCCCCTGCCTCCTACAAACATATGCTTTTTGATTGTCCATACGTATTTAAGTCCTCGCAGGAGGTCTGGAAATTTCTTAAACTTATCCTTAATGTTAATATTCCACTAACTTTTTTGAATGTATTCTTGTGTAGCCTGGCTGTCAACGACATTGACTTACTCCTGCCAAGCTATACGACCTGTGCATTGCTCTTGCCCTTGCCCTTCAGCTCATCACTACCAACTGATAAGATTCACACAATATTTCCACTAAAGGTTGGTGAAACATGTCATGTGCAAAGAATTGAACTATGTATTGCTACATGCCATGATACTATACCCAGGTATAATGCCAACTGGGCTCATTTTTTCATTATCTAGACTGCTTCAATACATCACATGGTTCCTGGGATTTTGAAACTTGATCTATTTTTAGATTTTATTATTTTTATTTATTTATCTGCTATAGTGCATTGCCTGATCCCTTTTATTTGATCATCAGATTCCGCCTATGTTTTGAATCAGACAGTCCAAGGATTATATTGTTGTACGTCCCTTCCCCTCCCTCCTTTCCTCTTATCTCTTGTTTGTCTGTTCCCCCTGTTCGTCCCCCTGTTAGTCCTCTACTGATAAATTTGTTTCGCTTGCAGATTGTAGTGTACAAGAATTCCATCACTAATTAGTGCTCTAGTATCACTCATTTGGCTGTTAATTTCTTTGACTGTTTTACCTTGGACTATATTTTGATCATTAGTATCCTTCACGAATATCTATATTGTTATTACTATTTATTGTTCTTAACCTCTTATAATCTCAAAGATTATTAAACTAAAAAAGACTGAATTATCAACAGTTCCACAAATTAATGCACTCGCTACGTGAAGTAAAAATCCTCTGGCTACCACTGCCCTTACAATCGCAGTCTTCTCCTGCATTTCTTTCCCCAGCATTTAAGCTGGACATTCCATTAATGATACCAGCCTAATGGGCTGCCCCCACCATCCTCCAGTTATGCAAAAAACGAAAACGTGGCTCTTTCAATACCTGCTGAACAAATACAAATCCCTCTCTCCCTGCACCAACAGTACTGCTTTACTGTACAAAATGCCAAGCCCAATGCTGGCACAATCCCGTTGTAAAGCCTTTGCTGCTCTTGAGCTAGGTTCGCGTTATAAATGATAAAATAAAAAATACTAAATTGAGCAAACCCTTCAAGCGTGTGTGAGGTGGTTTCTACCATGCCGCAGGTCTTACAAAATAATACTATTAGACAAAACGTACTCGCACCCAGTGATAAGATCTTATGTCGGCCGTGTAGTGTTTATGTGGCAATCAGGTCCTCAGCTCAATAGCGATGTGTTTTTTGAATTTCTGCTTACTCAGCTCACTAGTGACTAAACTGAACATTGCAGCGTGACTGAATATAATGTACTGGACGTGATTATTACCAACGTCCAGCTGATCACGCTTTTATTTTCTAGTTTTTTTTATACATCTGTGCATGATTCTGTGTTTGATCTCTTCTCACTGCACTAGCGCAATGTGCAAATATCCATGTGCAATGTCTCTCTTCCACTTTCCTCATTTGTACAACTTCCCTTCTAACTTTTTTCTCATAAACTGCGTAACAGTCATAACACTTGTGCAACTGTTAACAATGCAGCCCCGATAACGCTGGTTAATGTGAAACAGATCTATTATGCATGAATAAACACTAAATTGGCCAACCAATCTAATCCCAGAATGAACATACTGCTGGTCTCAAAACTTTTGTTTTGTGTGAAAAGGAGGCGCTATCAAATTTTAACAAACATGTGAGTGAAACCCTTTTCTAAGGACACCCGCTTAATGGGTTCTAGCAATGACCTATAAAGACAGCTCAAATTGTCAAACCTGCTCTCTCACACAAACGCACTGTAAACCATGTGCCATTGAAATGCGCACATTACTAGAAACATTGGCTGTACACACAACAGCTTCACCTTGAATGAACTGTATACAAGATTTTGTATTTCTTTTGGAAAAAAGACATTTTAATAAAACTTTCATGCTGCATAAAAACATACGATTGATGCCAGTGGCAAAAAAAGACAAAAACATGCACGGTTACAGGAATAGTTATTTACAAGTTTGGTTTTGGACTATAAAAGTATTCACTGAATCACAGTTTAAGGATAATAATGCACTTACGAGAGTAAATCAGAAGGTAACAAACAAGGTTGATTGTACGTCATAACAAACAAATGTACAAAATTGTCACATAAGCTGGTACAGCTTATAAACACTTGGGCGCAAGTCACACGTGTACAGATAAAGCTACAGTGCAGATCTGGGCAGTGAGTGGCACGATAGCCACCAAGTGCCAAGAAATCAACTTTAATAGTAGAAACAATATGTAAAACAGTCAGGAATCAGGACCATGAAAGTTGCTATATTGGGGCGCAGGGCATCCATTTTGTTACAACAAAGGTTCAAACGTGTGTTTGCATTAATAGCCAAGATCATCATCAATCACATGAGTACAAACCAATTATCCAATGTGGGTCGAACATCTTAAAGCCATCAAAGGAGTTTGGGCTGTTAGGAGATGGGATTTTAAGAAGGTAACATCAAATTGCTATTAGTCTACAGCATGGAAGGAAGTGCTACTGTCAGGCATTTTGAAAAGGACAATACTATGCAAAAATTTTTACGTATTTAAAAGTAAAAAGTGACCTCTGAACAATCACTTGGTAGTATTCGTTATTATGGACCAACTGAATGCAAAAATGGAACGGAAGTACCTGGGTTAGAGTTCACCTATAAGGCAACTATGAAGGTAGGAGACCATGTTCATACGTGTTCTTCCACATTAGGCAAATAATTACAGCACGTTCATTGATTGGGGTTTGGACACAACAGAGTTGGTCTCGTCTCGATTAGCAGAGGGAGTACAATGTTGACATCTTGAACTAAAAGCAGGTAACCAACATTTTCCATACCATAGGAAACATTTTGGAATGCCGAGATCCCAAAGGGTAGAAGGAGCGAGGAAAAAAAAATAAAAGAAAAGAGAAAAGAAAAGAAAAACAAAAAAAGGTGGACCTTGTCAGGCCATTTCTTTAGTTAGCATTTGTGAGAGACAGAAGCAAAACAAATGTATACTTAAACATTTTTCAAAAACTGCTTCAGTTGTGTCCGCTAGAAAATCTGCTTATGTGTACTAGCAAAGGGATAAGTTCAGAAAAGAAAATGTTAAAAACAACCAAAATAAAACCTACCAAATGGCTACTGAAGAAGGAAAGCAAAAGCCCTCCAAGAAAATAGGCATGTTGTAAAACAAGGAAACCACAGAACATGTGGTAGTCCAGTACAACCATCACAAACACTGATTTAGTTCAATAAAATGCACCGATTCCAGAACTAAAGTCTACCATCACAAGATATAATATATTAAGGTTCAAGAAGCATTTGAAAAAACATTTGACCCTTCCTGAAAACAATATTGCATGCCTGTCAAACCAGAGCTTACCATACTACTTCGATGAGACCAAAGAGCCAGAAAACAAGGTCCAAGAACTTGATAGTTTCAGTGTGGACCTTCAACCCACCAAGCAAAGTGCTTTTGAACCTTATGAGGGGCTTGGATTGTTCTTTAGTAATAAGACCAGGTGAGGTAGCATAAGGAGATAATAATAATTTAACCTCCACCCACGCTCCCTTGGCTTTCAAGGAAACAGGAGTCCTTGTGGGCGACCAGTCCCTGTGAAAGAACCATGCTTTTTCTAGTGCAGGGGTAGTGAGCCAGTCACCCTCCAGATGCTCTGGTCTACAGCCATATGGCCCTTGACAGAATAGTTAGTGGTGGGAGGTTGTGGGCGTGTAAGTCCCAACATCTAGATGGTGATAGGCTGGGAACCCCTGTTCTAGTAGAAACGTATCTTTGTGAACCCCACTGAATGTGACATCCCACATTAACACAGCAGCCAAAAAAAGAGCAAGAACAGTCATTTAGCAAATGATTAGGATAAAATGATTATGGACCTTTTAAAAAAACTTTTGAACATAAAGTCTAAAGTCTAACGGCATACACCCCATGATCAGCCGCGAAGGGTGCACATGAATTGTGCTTTTTGTAGCATGTCCATGTGCTTCCCATGTGTTTGTTCCACATTCTCTTGGAAGCATGCGCCTAGGAGTGGTGTCATTTTAAGGGGTCCCCAAAGTCATTCTATGAGGATACTTGCTACAGACGTCCAGTCTACTGGGTACATTCAGTGTATAGGAGGCAGCAGAGCCTCAGTGGTGTTGTTGATCTTGCTGGAGGGCGGACATGTTGAAGCATAAAGAGGCAATTAAGTCTGTAGACAAGTCGGATATGACGAGCAGCCATTTTGCAATCTTCATGTTCCCAGGTTCCATATAAGCACCATTCTTGATTTTAGGCCCAATTGTTCCAGTAGAAAGCCACCCATCGAACAAGCCCAATACAGGCATGCAACCGGACAACTGGGACAAATCCATGAATCCAGTAAACAGATTCAGAAAGTGAAGAGGTGACTTTCATGGTAACAAAGGTCCATGCTTTGGGACCCATTGGACAACACTTCTGTGAATCGATTAAAAAAAAGCAATTACATTTATTTTATAAAAACAATGTCCAACTGATAAGAAGTTTGAGGTTTCAAAAGCAAGCAAATTGCAGGTCTCTGAGAGACTTGGTGCTTTTGCATAATATGTTTGACCTCTCTGAGGCATACAGGGCCCTTGTGTTTTACCTTAAAGCTGCTCATAGGTTTGCAGGACCAATTACAATAACACTGTTTTGTAGCAAATGTCTAACAAGGTAAATACTGACGTCAGTTGTAAAATGCAGAGACAATGATAAAACGGTTACGTTAAAAATACTGAATTTTTGCATATCGCTAAGAATACTGAGGTATTGGTGACCATTTTCAAAATGTCTATCTAATTCTGCTGGATTTGTTTTATTGCTCAATTAAAACTTCCTTTGAAAAACGACTAGACCACAGCAACTTTTCCGCCAAAGGCAATGCGCTGTAGTTGGCCTTCCGCTTCTTTCAGCCAATGCCAAAGATCCTTCGATAACACACCAATTCCTTCTTGGTTCCTAAGAAATAAAATCCCACCAAGTTATTTCACAAGGTCAACGAGTTCGGTCAAACAATTAAGGTTCGTTGTAAAAAGTTACAAATCTTAAAATGAAATTGTCACAATTCCGTTTTTAAAAAAAATTGGATTGCAGGGTAAAGTGCAAAGAGAAGCACCACAAGCCCAGTCCGTCTCTTTCCTGGATCCGGCTTTTCAAATACGGATCTGGTAGCCCACGTCGCTCAAGGTGCTCAGCTCAGCGGGCTTCTTGTCTATTGCAGCAGGCCTGAAAAACAAAGAGCAGGTGGTGAGGGTTTGATTTTTTCAGGAGTTTTACAAGCACTTTGATTAGCACAAGCATACAAATTTGCTCAAATATTGACGCCATACCAAGTTACTCAAACAGTCTTGAACACGCCCTCGCTTATGTGGCAGTATTTATGGAATCAAGGGTTCTACAATGGTCACGTTGAAATATATTACACAGCTGTCTGGTGTGGGCATAATTCCTGTGTATGTGTTTATCGGTCCAGCCATGGTGTCATGAACGCTCCCAGTGCCATGCCCAAAAAGGTCGAATTTCAAGATTACAGCTTTTTGGTCTGCACGGTCTGGCCAACATCCCCCTTTCATATCAAGCGCCACGGAAATCATGCAAGGCTCAACGCCTTTGTGTTGATGCTTTTAATTCATTTTTAAATAGTGAAAGGCTTGCTCTGAGACAGCTTGTTATGTAGTACAATTGACTACCAATTAGCCTACATTTGCTGGACATTAGCCTTGCATATGCACTCAAACTGGTGGTTTAATTGAGCACCAGCACCCAGGATCCGTCGACACCAGCACCCAGGACCTGCTGACACAAACTGTGTTCACTGATAGGGAGGCACTGTTCTAACCCCAAAGAAATTAAACTGAATGAGAACACCATGCTCTCTGTTACAGAATACATGTTCTAGATTCTTATTCTCAAAAAAACTAATAACACAACATTGGTACCTATTAACTAGGACCAAATTACTGACGAGCCCTATTTGTGCTCTCAAAAGGTACATACGCAGAGATGAGCTTAAGTCCATCTACTAAGCCTATTGTGGTCATTTTACCTTGGACACACGACTAGGGATGGGCCACCATCCACCTGGACATTGTGGAGCATGTTTTTCAAATAGTAAACAAACTATTTGAACATGATGGTACCTTTAAATGCAGCTAATGAAACACTGGCTGACAAACGTCATTCAATGAGCTTGCTCCAAAATTTAAGCAGGGATTCTACTATTACTGCTTCTCAGGACTGCCCACATAAAACCGCCCTTGGTTGCATGTTTTCCAGATAACTGTACAGGACAGACAACTGAGATGGCGCACAAACGATCTAGTGAACACGAATTTAAATATTCCATCTACCAGCGATAGACAATATCAGTTAGGCCAACATGGTATATTCTCACTGCAAGGCCGTGAATCCAATGGCACATCCTGAGTGGGCGTTTATTTCAGCTCAATGATGTATCACCAGTGGCAACCCACTGTTAGAGATGTGTACAAGCCAATGCCAACAATGCAGGGTTGTTGTACGTGTTTAACGAACAGGGGAGTTAACGTGCATGCACACTCCAAGTGAGACCATAAGTAAAATGTATATGTAAACATGCAAAAACCGTTAGCGAGAAAAAGATGTAGAGCAGACGTGTACGTCACTGATAGACTCCGCCCCCTCAACGCCTTCATACTGGATGAAAGACAGAAAAACTGTGCATGACACCAGGCATCATTCCAATACCGCATTCAGTGTATGTGAGATGTTATGCACTCAGACAACCGTACCGAATGTAACATCGCACTGAGGTGGTAACAGGAGCTTTGCAGACACCACTTAATATTGAAGATCTGTGAAGAAAACCTGACGGGTGCAAAGTGATATCATAAGAAGATTATACAATGATGCACTGAAACAATATAAGAATACTTAAAGAATGAAGATATAAACTGAAGAAGCAAAGTAACACAAGTACGAAGAAATCATATATACACAAAGATGATAAGTAACCAGATGTGTAATAAATGTATATACACAGAAACACAAGGTAGAGGAGTCCTATAGAAGCTTGCTGCAGTAGAAAACATAACACAGGTGAAGCGGCCATGTTGAAAAGATGGAAGTCAGCGACTCTCAATGATAGTAAGCAAAGATCTCGAAGAAGAGAGACCAGGGCTGCAGCGCCCACAGAAGATGGAAATAGAAATGTGTGCACAAACAAAGGATAGCTGTTGGCCAAAGATCAAGGATGCCAGAGCAAGAAGTAACTGGAGGGTACAAAGGGAGTCAATTAGGATAAGCAATGCACGTAGGACATATTTCTCTAAGATTAAGTAAATGAGGGAACATTTGCAAATACCAATTATTGACACCTGAAGATACAGAAAAGCATATGTGAGACGGAGCAACCAAGTCTCTAGAGGCCGACTAGGGCAATGACACTTGAACACAATTAAATCAAATAGCACTAACCAGAAACTGAAATGAACAAAATAGTCGTCTCTTTACAAATGGTGTAAGACTGCAAACCAAGGTCTATTTATAAAGTCTTGGCCGAAGAGAACAATGTACGTTAACTCCCCTTAACGTTCCAGAGATGAGAACATCCAGATCAAGTACAAAGGAGAAGCCTTGGCTGAGGAGAGATGGTAGACTATTTGGGCAGTAATCGGACGTTCTCTGCACCAGAGTTTAGTCTTGCTTTGCTTACGTGCTGATAGTGAGCGGAGTGTCCAAGGTTGGGTGAGGATTCAAACCTATCATGGAGGGCCCATGCAATGATGAGCAAACAATGTTGCAGGGGCCAATTTGCTACTGTTATGCTGCTATAATCTGTATTATATGTAGTTCGAGGGAAGTTTGAGGCTTGCCTTCCAGATGAGGGGCAGGCAATACATTTACTAACTCTTATACAGTGCAAAAGTAGATATGTTTCCCTAACCAATCCCTTCGTCCGATAGGTTTTTATTATTTGCCACGTAGGATGACTTCATAGCGGACACACATTGAGGTATAAAGCCTTTGTGTACTTTAAATGTAACCGTGAGTGTGTGGACTACAAGTCGCTGTTTGCCCGATTGCCCTATTTTATTGAATTGATAATAAAGTAGTACTTTGTCATATTCTTTGAGTCTGTTCCGTTATTTGGGTCCAATATTGTTTATTATGGTAATGTCATTCTGCGCATACACGCCAAAAAAGTGCTACTGCACATTTGGTAGAGGTGCAGATGCTTCTAATCCAGACCCTCGGATTCTCTACGTCTTCCACCATTAGCCGGAAGACTGCAGAGTTTCCTGCAGAGAGCCGCGCTAGAACATGTGTGATCTGAGATGATTGGCAGGTGCCCCTTTGAAGAAATTCCTGTCCAGTCCGCGCCGGCACCCCGTGGACTGAATACGAACTGGTCAATTGGGGAAGAGTCGAGTGGCCTAACAGATTTAAGTAGAAACAACGAAAGTGGCAAATAAAAGGGCAGGGGCTATATACGTATATATATAGTGGGATAGCGTAACAGGATTTGTTGGGTAAAAGGAGACATCTTGATACCAGTGTCCAAGGAGGGAGAAGGGACCACACTAAAAACTCTATAGCAGAGTATTATTTAAGGGATTCCTGTGGCTATAGCCAAAGAAAGGTGTGCAACACTCCAAAATGGAGTGAAATAGAGATGGCATGCGTCTATCAGGAAGATAGGAAAAGACTATTGCAGAAAAAGTGTGCACATGTGTTTTTGGGGGGTGGTGGGGTTTGAAACAATATTAGTGTAAACAATATTTTACGTGTTTTGCATTAGTGATGATAAAATAGGTTGAAAGCTTAAACATTATAAGAACGATAGCAATACAATGCGACAAATTATTGGCCCTAGAAAAGCAAACGATAGATGCCAATCAACCTAGGAGAGATAACATTTGAGAAACAAAATTAAGATTCTTAAATTATCAAAAACAACAAGACCAAACAAATTGATAAAACCTATGAAAAAGGTTGAACATAGATCTTGTATAGACTTGGAAACTGAAGAAATTGGTTTGTTGGTGATGGGAGGAGATTGATGGTGCAGGCCAAAGCAATTGTTAAAACCTGCCAAGTATTGACAGTTAAAAATGACTTGTCATTATGGGGAACTCTCCCATTCTACATATATGCAAGACATTACCAAGATATACACCCACGGTCAGGCAGTACCACGCTGAGTGAGTAAAAGGCACAACTAATAAAATACTTATGCCATGGTCTCAAGAAGGATCATTATCAAAAGGCAGTGC
Source organism: Ambystoma mexicanum (assembly GCF_040938575.1). NCBI lineage: Eukaryota > Metazoa > Chordata > Amphibia > Caudata > Ambystomatidae > Ambystoma > Ambystoma mexicanum. The sequence continues at coordinate 981,583,401 of NC_090928.1, read as the reverse complement.
TACATGACGACATACTTGCATGCTACATACATGGGGAAGAAGCTACAGAAAATGCTAGCTGTTTTAGAACTATGCAAGGTGTACCAGAGTGAGAGATAAAACCAACCAGAGAAGGAGTGGATGCTTCATCATATCAGCCTCATGTCGGTAAAAATACCATAAAAGCACATACAATGCATACAATCAAGCTTAAAATATTACAATTCATATACAATACTGAGATTTCGTGCAAAACAGCATAAAAAACAAATACAATACTTTATAAGTTGTGCAAGTTAACAGCATAGGACAAAGTTAAACTAATCAGTCTACAATGCTTCCTATAGTTAAAATACTTTGTAGGCAAAATACTTATAATGAACAGCAGTACTTTCTCACGTTTCAGGCCCTCCTTAAATATGTAAGAAAACCCCAAGCAACAATACACGGGTCAGCCTGAAGTAAAAAGGTAAGGGCGGGACAGCATTGTCTAAATCATGCTTGTGACAATAGGGGGTTAATTGTCCTCTTCCTAATTTCCATAGAACAGGGACAGAATATAACAAAATGCAAAAGGTCCTCAGTTGCATCTTCACAGTACGGTCAAACTGGATTCTGCGCATAACCCTGCCAATTCCTTGTATTGGCACGCAGCAGCAATACATCAAAAGGAACAAGTTACTTACCTGTAACTGTTGTTCTCCAGCATGGGTCTGGCATGGATTCACATGCTCATGAATATTCCCAGTCGTCAGGCTGGGAAACCTCAGTAAAGAAAAAATCAGTATCAGTTTCGTTTCTGATCTGTCTTTCTTAGTAGTAACCAATCACTGATCTCTGGGTCATACTGCCCTCAGCCAATAACTGCCCTCTCCCTAAGCCCCTCCCCTGGCAGCCATCCTTTGGTAGCACATAAAGTGGCAGTATGACCAAGTGAAGAGCCGCAGAGGGGAAGGAGGGAGGGTTCGCATGTGAATCCATGCCAGACCCATACTGGAGAACAACAGTTACAGGTAAGTAACTTGTTCCTTCTCCAGCATGGGGTCTGGCATGGATTCACATGCACAACCACGGGAGGTGGCAACCGGCTCAACATTAAGCAATACAACAACTCAACATTAAGCATCTCTTACCTCCTCACCAGGCTCACCTTAAGCGAACAGGTTGCGCAGCACTGTTTGGCCGACCCTGGAATCCTCCCTGGAGTCCCGATCGACGCAGTAGAATCTTGTGAAGGTGTGCGTCGACCTCCACATAGCAGCCCTGCAGATGTCCAGCAGGGCGCACCAGACAGGAACGCCGTGGTAGCAGCAATCGCTCTGGTCGAATGAGCTCTCGGACGGCCGGGCAGCGGTCAGTTTGCCAACCGGTGACAGTGCATGATGCAGCCGGAGAGCCATCTGGAAATGGAAGCCTTCGAGAGAGCATTCCCTTGATTCACAGGTCCAAAGTTCACAAACAGCTGTTATGTCTTCCGAAAACTTTGTGCGTTCCACGTAGAACTTCAGCGCTCTAGCCACATCCAGTGAGTGCAAAGTCCTCTCGGCCGGAGACGAAGGCAACGGGAAGAAAACAGGTAGCACCAAGGGCTCGTTGAGGTGGAAGTCCGACTGCACCTTGGGCATAAAGGAGGGGTGCGTCCTCAGCACCACCCTCGTGTCGTGAAAAGTCAAGTATGGAGGCTTGCAAGATAGGGCCTGGATCTCTCCCACTCGCCGTGCGGAGGTGATGGCCACGAGAAATGCTGTCTTCCACAACAGGAACTTCAATGGCGCCAAATGCATAGGCTTGAATGGGGCCCCCATGAGCCTGGTCAGCACCACGTTGAGCTCCCACACCGGGGCAGGGGCCTTCACTGGCGGGAACTATCGGAATAGTCCCTTCATAAATTCCTTCACCAGGCGATGAGACCACAAGGACGCCCGTCCTGTAGTTCTGGTGTATCGGGAGATGGCTGCCAGATGTATCTTGATGGAGGCGTGAGCCAGTCCAGCTTTGGCCAGCGACAGTAGGTACGGCAATTCTTGAGGGGCAGTAATCCGCAGAGGGTTAATCTTCTGTGCACGGCACCAGACAGAGAACCTCTTCCACTTATGTCCATAGCATTTGAGAGTTGAGGACGCCCTGGCTTTTGCAAGAACCTCTCTGCAGTCACCCGGGATATCGTATCCTCCAAACTCGTGCTGCAGGAGCCAAGCCTGCAAGTTCAGTGACTCCGGGTCGTGATGAAGAATGGCGCCTCCTTCTCTGGAGAGAAGATCCGCGTCCGTCGCCAGCTTGACTGGTGGGGATGCTGACAAGTCCAGAAGGTCCAGGAACCAGATCTGTCTCGGCCACGCCGGTGCGACGAGGATCATCCTGCACCTGGACCTCTTGAGCTGGTTGATGAGACGGGAACAGGCTGTCCCAATGGAATGAGAAAGCATTGCCCATGCTCCTCAGCTGTGTGAACCTGCTGGCGAACCTCTGGCACTTGGAGTTCATCACCGCCGCGAACAGGTCGATCTGTGGTTTGCCCCATCGTTGAAAGAGCTGATCCACCTGGTCCTGGCATAGTTCCCACTCGTGGCACGAGCGCAGCTCCCTGCTGAGTGAGTCGGCGATGGTGTTTTTTATTCCTGCCAGGTGGAAGGGAACCAGAAACATCCCCAGGGCGACGGCCCAGTGCCACAGATCCTGGGCCTCCTTGGATAGGGCTGGGGATCTGGTGCCTCCCTGCTTCCGGATGTAGAACATTGTGGTGGTGTTGTCGGTGAAGATCCTCACCACTTTGTCCTTGAGGGACGGAAGGAACGATTTGAGCGCCCAGAATACGGCTTGTAGCTCCAGGATGTTGATGTGGAAAGACCTCTCGTCCGGGAGCCAGAGGCCTCTTGCATGGAGATCTCCAGTGTGGGCCCCCCATCCCTCCAGGGAAGCGTCCGTCGTCACCGTCTCCTGATACGCCGGGGTCTGAAAGTCTGTGCCTGCCGTGAGGTGCGCATGGGTACCCCACCATAGAATCACCCGACGGAACGCCTCGTCGAGCGGGATCCTGTCTTCGAAGCTGTCTGCCGCTTGAATCCAGCGGGCGTCGAGGAACTCTTGTAGCGGACGCATCCGAAGTCTGCAAAGGGGCACAAGGTAGATGCATGAGGACATCATCCTGAGGAGGGACTTGATGGACCATCCTGGCCACATCCGGCGCTGCACCTTGCCCAAAATGGCCTTAGTCCTTTCTTCCGACGGAGATGCCAATCGCTTCACTGTATCGAGCTTCGCTCCCAGAAACAGTGCCACCTGCGACAGAACCAGGTGGGATTTGGGGTAGTTGATGGAGAATCCCAGTTCCGTGAGCAGGCGGACGGTCCTCGCTGTGTGTTCGACACGAGTTCTCTTGCCCTTGCAGGGATTAGCCAGTCGTCCAGGTAGGGGTAGAGTGGATCCCTTGCAGGCGCAGCCGCGCTGCCACTGGTGCGAGGCACTTGGTGAACACCCTGGGGGCCGACTTTAATCCGAACGGCAGGGCTCTAAATTGGTAGCGACGCCCCTGGACTACGAATCTGAGGAACTTTGTGTCCTTTTAGAATGGGGATGTGGAAGTAAGCATCCTCCAGGTCCAACGACGATAGGAAGTCGCCCTCCTCCAGCTGTCCCAGCACGTGCTGGAGGGTGACCATCCTGAATTTCTGTGCCTTGATGTACTTGTTTAACCGACGCAGGTCCAGGATGGGGCGCCAACCGCCCGTCTTCTTTCAGACGAGGAAGTACCTTGAGTATACTCCGGAGCCCCGGAGCCTCTTGGGGACGAGCTCAATGGCACCCTTCTTGAGCATCGCCCTTACCTCCAACAGCAGTTGAGGGACGTGATTCTCCTTCCTGGCCACGGGAGGAAAGCGAGGACACTTCTTTTGAAATTCTAGCGAGTGTCTGCGGGCCAGAGTGTACAGCACCCAATGGTCGGTGGAGATGGACTCCCACACGCTGACGAACTTCATCAGCCGGCCTCCCACCGGGGTGCTTCGGTGGGGGTCCGACACTACGGCCGGTTAAGTCCTGCTTGGAAGAGGCCTTGACGCCTTGGCCTCCTTGACGACGGCGGCAAGACCCTCCTTGCTTGTCGCGACCTCTGTAGGCCTCCTGGGATGAGGAGCGGGCCGCCTGGCGGTACGTAGAAGAGCCACTGCTGGATCCCTTGGAGGCTCCCCGTCTGCCTCCGGAGCTCAGAAAGGGCCGTCATTGCTGAAGGACTCCTAGGGCTCGGGCTGTCTCTGTGTCAGTCTTGATGGCCTGGAGGGACTCATCCACCGTCTTCCCAAACAGGTTGTTGCCGTCGAACGGCATATCCAACACTCTGGTCTGGACGTCCTGGCGAAAGTCCGTCGCCTTGAGCCATCCTCGTCGAAGGCAAACCCCATTGCCCAGCTGGCGAAATCCGGTATTGGCAATGTCCGTTGCCACCGTTATGGCGTGATCAGACGCCACCTAACCTTCCTGCAGAATCTGTAGGGCCTCCGCCCTCTTGTCGTCCGGTAGGAAGTCTAGCAGGGGAGCCATCTTGAACCAAAGCTCCCTGTCGTAACGGGCCACAATCGCTAAGGCATTGGCCGCCTTAATTGTCGTCGCTGCTGACGAGATGACTCGTCGTCCCATAGAGTCCAAATTCTTGCCCTCGCTGTCTGGCGGGGAAGTGGAAGTTGAAGCCGCCACGCCTGCTGCCTTCTTCTTAGCTGCTGCCGAGACGACCGAGTCCGGCGTGGGCTGGGCCCTGAGGCACAAGGGGGCAGCATCGGGGACTCGGTACTTCTTCTCGCACCTGTCCCTCTTGGCGGGAGTCGTGGATGGGTTCTTGATGACAGCAAGCCCTTCGTCCCAGATGTCGTTGAGTAAAGGCACCGCGATGACAGTCTTCCTCTTGGCCTCTCGTCGTTGGTACAGAAACCCCTCCTTTTTCTGTTCATCAGGGCATCCGAGCTCTTCCAGCTCTGCCCTGAAGATCATGGAGTGGAAACAGCCAACGGAAACAGTGGAGACGCCCGCGGGGGCGGGGGGTGACGACGGGATGTCCGCTGAGTCATCGCCGCCGTCATAGTCTGTCCCCGTCGCTGTATCCGTCGCTGTATCCTCTAGGGTCCGGCGAGGGGGATGAGGGGTTCACCGGTCTCTCAGGCACGAAGGGCGGAGCGGGGTGGACTCTCCTCCGCTTGTTCGGAGGGCTTCCCGACAGGCCTGGTAATCTCGTCCTTATCACGGTACATAAGGATTGGATTGCCAACAAAATGGCCGCCGAGCTATCCTGGGGCTCGGGCAATGGCTGCGACGGACGGGATGGCCGCTCCACTGGGCCCTGTTCATCGTCGCCGTCTTCGATCACGTCAGCGGGAACCGTGCCCTGGGATCGAACCTTCTCGAACCTCTCATTGAGGCCTATGAACCTCTCGTTGAGGCCTATGGACCTTTCGTTGAGGCCCTTTTCGGTTTCCATCAGTTCCTCCTCAGAAGCTGATTCTGAGTCTGTAATGGCCACCACCCCCCCCTCTTTTTCAGCCGAGGGCTTCGCAGGGGTCTTAGCGATGGGCTGGAAAGAAGATTCCCTCCGCGGTGGCAGGGATACTCTGGGCCCAGAGGCCGTTTCCACTGGCGTAGTCTCAGCCGGTTCCGCCAGGGTCGCAGCGACCACTTCGGTAGAGGCCTTAGCCGGGTGGATCAAAGCCCTCACCACCTTAGGTGCGTCCTGGGCCTTTGCCTTGGTGGGAGGATCAGCGCCTCGCTCCCCCTTCGAGATCGACCGGGTCCGCTCCAGCGGCCTAGCCGGGTTCTCAGACTTCCTCTTCCCCGAACCAGAGCGCTGGCTCGTGGTCGAACGTGCCGGGGAAGTAGCGCCCTGCCTGGCAACCGAAGAGCCCAACCTTTCGGTGTTCCCGGTGCCCGCAGAAACTCGCAGTGCTTGGCCTTCTGTTGGGCCCCCGTCGCCGGGGCGCCCTCACAGGACTTAGAAGCCCGCTCAGACTTCTTCGCCTTCTCACCTGCTGTGCCCTTCTCCAGCCAGGTGGCGAGGCGGGAACGATGATCTGGTTTGGTCCGTTCCGAAAGGTTCTTGCAGAACGCACAGTCTTTCTCCACGTGCGTCTTGTCCTCATGAAGGCAGTAGAGACATCGCAAATGCTCGTCCTCCTTGAAAACATTATATAATCTGCATCCAGGGCAGTTCCTGAACAGCTTGGATCCGGGCATCGAGCTTCCCTTGTCCTGGGCCATGTCGGTTGAGGTAGGCCGCAGATCTTCCGGAATCCTCCAAGAAGTGTAAACTCGACGAAAACTTCACCCTTGAGGGGCGTAGAAGAATTCTGAAACGGGTTCCCGTCATCGGAAGTAGAAACGGTGGAGCTTGAGGCTTGACTAAACCGAAAAAATGAGAAAATCTCCTGAAAAAGCGTGAAAAACGCAGTAAAAAAACTCGAGAGCTAAACACGAGGACTCCCAACACTTGAGCGTGCGGTAAAAATCTGAGGATGGCTGCCGGAGGCGGGGCTTAGGGAGAGGGCAGTCATTGGCTGGGGGCAGTATGACCCAGAGATCAGCGATTGGTTACTACCAAGAAAGACAGATCAGAAACGAAACGGATAATGATTTTTTCTTTACCGAGGATTCCCAGTCTGACGCCGGGGAATATTCATGAGCATGTGAATCCATGCCAGACCCCATGCTGGAGAAATGGTGTGTTGCCAATCGGTGGGATATCTGCCCCTGAATCAACTTTATAAAAGCTGTTGATATATAATTTAAATAAAACAGGAACAAAAACACAGTCATGGCGAACTTCTAATACAACCTTAAAATATCTGGTATACTGTCCCCGTTCACGAAAGCACAGACATGCACCATTACCCTCATGAATCAACGATAACATCCTCAGTAGTTCAAACAACTCGGAGTCCAGCACCTGCCATAATTTCCTTCTATTAACTTTGTCAAAGGCGGTTCTTGAATGCCCGGTAAATCAATTCCCTCTGACAAATATGGAGTACGCCCCAACCAAATACAAGTTAAGTGCCTGTTCTTGGGTCTCCATACCAGGCCTAAAGCCATATTGAAGAACTAAGGACGGTGTGAGTAGATCTCCATACCTCAACATGCTTCAATAGCGACCAAAAATCTTAAAAGTAGTATTGTATAAAGATATTGGTCTGTAGGCTGAGGGACTCCTGCAATCACCTTTTAAAAAAAATGGGATATCATTCCAAGATGGCCGCCGTGGCAGGGAGTCACGGCTGAGTCTCGCTCCTGCCAGGCCGCACAGAAGCACCTCACTTAGCACCGATCCGAGGATAAAAAGCACCCCCAGATGCGGCTGACCACCCCCCAGGATACACCAAGGAGGCGGGGGTGAGAATCGCCGCAGGGGAGACCGCGAATAGAGGCTGCACCACATCGCGGAGCCACCCCTCCCCCACCGAGCATGCAGCGCGCCTTGAGCGTACAGCGAGAGGGAGAGGCCGGGACAGGGACCTGTCTGCGGACTGCAGGCGGAATACTCAGGCACCCAGGCACAACGACACTCGCCCGCCGGGAAGGGGATCCGGCGGTAAAGAAAAGAAACCCGCCCGAAGTGAAGGAACCGTGGGCAACCAGGCCTGGCCCGCCCCTCCAGGCAAGCGCACTCTGCGCCGGAGAAGTACCAACGACAGGAGCGGAGGATCAGGAGGCCATACCCCGACTACGCAGGGCCCCGTAGCCGCGGAACAACACGCGTAGCGACGGACCGGGTAACACAACAGGAGAGGGGGCCCTCCCCCCACCCGCACAGAGGCACCGCCACAAGGCCAGATATTCAGCGGTTAGGGGGCATATCCCCATATACCACAGCCGTTGGCTGATCGACAGGGAAGCCACAGGCATAAGGTCAAGGACTCTTCCCATATTCCCCAAGACAGCGGTGGGGGCGACGTGGCAGGCGGTCCGGCGGTACCCGGAGGCTGAAAGGCGAATAACGAAGAAGGCAATTTACCCAGGCACACTTTCAACCGAGCACACCCCGCCACTTCAGGAAGACAACGCAGGAGCACCCAAGGCAAAATCAAGCTGCCTAGGAGCAATTAATCCCAGCGAGCACCTCACATAGCAAGGGCAATGTCCAAAGCAAAGGGGAAAGGGCGCGCAACGCAACTAAACCAGCAGTCATCTAAACAAGACCCCAGCATAATCCAAATGTGGGCATCAGATACCCCCATAGCCACCAGAGGAAGACCGCAGGAAGACCCACCGGTGGACTACAACCCCCCCTTAAGCAGCCAACCCCCATCAAGGGACGATATGCACGCCTGGTTCGTAGAGCTGCAAGACAAACTCATGTCGACGGTATTAGACCAGTTTGCCACGATGAGAGCCGACATGAAACAGGCGGTTCAAGACCTAAGACAAGATGTAGCCAAACTGGAAGAAAGGATGGACACGTTAGAGAAAATTGTGCAAAACGTTGATGAAGAATCACAGCAAATTAGCGAAGCCCAGGAACACCTTGTGCGAATAACCCACAACTTAGAAATCCAATGCCAGGACCTAGAAAACAGATCACGCAGGTCGAACATTCGTATAAAAAACATGCCCAAGTCCGTCCTGGACAAAGATCTTAAGAATGCGGTACAGGAAGTGTTCAGGGACTTAATCGAAGCACAAGAAGCGGACAACATAGGCATCGACAGGACACACAGAGTAGGCCCGAAAAGAACTGGCGCCCCTGGGGAAAGACCTAGAGACGTACTGGCAGCTCTCACATCGTACCCGCAGAAGGAACTTATACTGAGGAGAGCGAGGCAGGTAGACCACATTAGGATGAATGGGGCAGGCATACAGCATTACCAAGACCTGGCATCGGTGACGCTACTAAAAAGAAGGGAAATGGCACCACTAATAAAAACTGATCGCAAAAGAAATAAGGTACAAATGGACATTCCCTTTTGGCCTGCTATTCGAGTGGGAAGGGAAACAAAGGAGAGTGACATCTTGGGAAGAAGGGCTCCTCATCATGGGCATTCGTACAGAGGAGGGAAGTGACAGGAGCATCAAAGCTAAAAGGGAACTGCAAATGAGGCCGAGAGGTTGGGAGGTGGTTCGGCAAAAAAGGAAACCAAATGGGAGGGGGAATCCCAAACCGGCAACAGCGGAAGAGAAGAACACCCATACAGGACGATGACAGGGGACTTCCCCAGACTTCGGAACTGGTAGTGGCACTCTACAAAGGAGCTCGGAACATGTAATTCCCAGTGGCCCGGCTGGGGATCAGGTACGAACATGCAGAAGGTCTGAGGAATATGCGGGGTTTAGGACTCCCCGCAAAAGTTAACCCGAGTTCAGAGAGGGCAGGGAGCGATAGGCGCAACGCCCTAGCATCCTTAGGTACCCGGGCCCTCCTCAGGATCAAAGTTGGTTGTTTGTTTATTATGGGGGGGGAGTTAGGGGGGGGGGGGGACGGAAGGGGGGCCTGCTCCGGAAGACAACCGTGATCACAACACTCGGGCTCACATGATACCTGATCTAGGTCAACCGCAATGGGGAAAATCAGAATATTTTCGTTAAACGTTAGGGGCCTGAACTCCCCTGTGAAGAGGAAGAAAGTAGAGAATTTGCTTAAGAGGGAGAAAGCAGACATAGTACTCCTCCAGGAAACACATAAGAGCACTAGACAGAGGGAAGGTCTCACTCAGAGGGTACAATGTACTGGCACAATCGAACGCCACTGAAAAGAGAGCGGGGGTTCTAATTGCCATGCGGGGGGGGAAGAGACGCAACACTAATAGATAAGCAGACAGACAGGGAGGGGAGGTTGGTGCTCGCCAATATACGGCTAGAGGGCCTTAAACTCACCCTGGCATCGATATACGCGCCAAACACGGGCCAAGACGGATTCTTGCGAGATGCGATGGGAAAATTGGAGGGGTTTGCGAAAGGAGAGATCATACTGGGGGGCGACCTCAACATGGCATGGCAGCCGCAATTAGATAGAAGCTCAGGGGGACCACTAAACCAAGGGGCCTCATCCAGGCATCTCAAACAAAAAATGGATCAAATGGCGTTGTGTGACGGTTGGAGGGAACTGAAGGGTCAAAACAAAGGCTACACATACTATTCACATGTCCATAATACGATGTCCCGAATAGACTACATCTGGGTGTCGGTGGGAATGTTAGGCATGGTGCAGGAGATGGAACTAGGCCCTATTGCAATCTCGGACCATGCCCCACTCTGGCTGGACTACAGACTACAGAGAAGGGGGGGGGGCTTTGGCGTTGGAGACTCCCACAGGATCTCCTACTGGACCCGGTGACTAGAGAAGCAATTAGAGACAAGATTGCAGAATACTTCGAGCAAAATGACACAGGGAAGGTCCCATTGAGTACGGTGTGGGAGGCGTTCAAAGCAGTTACCCGGAGTCATATGATAGCTCTGAAAGCCACCAAAGACAAGCAAAGGTACGGATGGGAAAGAGAACTAGAAAATAAACTCACTGATATACGAGAGGAACTACTAATACACCCTACCAAAAGCCTTAAGAAAGCACTGAGACACACAAGGGCAACTGGAAATGCTCCGCAATAAAAAGGCAGAGACATCCCTCCTCTACCTTAAGCAGAGATACTTTATCAAAGCAAACAAGGCAGATAAACTCCTAGCGAGACTACTCTCCGCAAAACATAAATCATTAACAATACTAAACATTAAAGACGCACAAGGCGAACCCCGAACACGCACTAAGGACATAGGGGAGGTTTTCAAGACATTCTACCAAAAACTATACACGACCGAGCGCCAAGACGAGGGCAACCAAAACAAATTCCTGCAGTCCCTCCCCATTCCTAAGATTACGGAAGAACAGAAAAAAAGCTTTAGAAACTCAAATCACGGAAGATGAGGTGAAGAAGGCAATAGCAGGACTCCTGCATAACAAGGCACCAGGCCCAGACGGCTTCACAGCCCCCTTCTATAAAAAATATGCAGATATCCTCGCCCCATTCCTAACAAAACTACTAAACACCTTCAAAGACAGCGGAAATGTAACCCCATCCATGAATGAGGCTAAGGTCCTGGTGTTCCAGAAACCAGATAAAGATCCATCCCTCCCGGGTTCTTACCGCCCAATAGCACTGATTAATCTAGACTCCAAAATTTACACAAAGATCTTAGCAGCCAGGATCTCACCGCTTCTACCCTCCCTAATAAACCCAGACCAATCAGGATTTATCCCAGGTAGGCAAACTCACGACAACATAAGAAGATTGACACACTTAATAGAAAAAATAGGCATTACACACACGCCAGCCATACTACTCTCACTAGATGCCGAAAAAGCTTTTGACAGGGTGGAATGGTCCATGCTCTTCAAAACGCTAGAGCATATGGGGTTTGGAGAACAGTACATTAAAATGGTCAAAGCCAACTATAACTCCCCATCAATAAGGATAGCGGTCAACGGAGAAATCTCAGACAGGGTGGAGATTACCAGGGGGACAAAACAAGGATGCCCATTATCTCCCCTCCTATATGCGATATTCCTAGAACCAATACTAATCAAGATTAGGGAAACCACCCAAGTAAAGGGGATAGAGATGGCAGGCAGACAGCATAAGGTAATAGCGTATGCAGACGACATGCTTCTAGCCTTCGAGGATCCTGAGAAGTCTTTACCACACACATTACAGGAATTGGAGACGTTTAGGGAGATATCAGGCCTAAAAATCAATAGGAGCAAATCCGAAATACTACTATTGGCAGGGGACAAAGAGGCACAGGGAAGGGTGGCGGGCGCATTAGGCCTAAAGCATGCAACAGATGGAATCAGATACCTGGGCATTACACTCACGCATAGGGTGGACTTACTGTAAAAAAGGCAATTACCCCTCTCTTCTGGCCAGAGTGAAAAAGGATATGGAGCGATGGTGCCCGCTAAGAATCTCATGGTGGGGTAGAATCCAGTCGGTGAAAATGAATATTCTACCTAAGCTACTGTACCACTTCCACGCCCTCCCGATAACAATTCCAAACTCATTCTTCAAAGCACTGTCAAAGACAATTTCATCATATGTCTGGAATAAGAAGCCCCCAAGAGTCGCAAGACACATGTCAAAGAGGGGGGAATGTCACTACCACACTTCAGGAAATACTACCAAGCAGCGCAACTGTGGGTCCTGAAGGAATGGCTGGGGGATGACCAACAATCGATCTGGGTAACTCAAGATAGGGCAGTCACCAGAACCCCGTTGGAAGAGATTCTCTGGAAGCTAAAACAACATAGACATCCGAACCTCCGAATTAGTGAAATCATGAAAACTACACTGAGCGCATGGGATGAACAGGCACGGAAGGGCTCCATGACTACTGTGACAGCTCCAGTCACGCCCATATGCAGGAACCCACAATTCCCACCAGGACAAGAACCTGGGGCCTATGAAAAATGGGAAAAGGCAGGCTGTAGGAAAATAGGAGAAATGTTCCTCGACAAAGAAATACGATCCTTTGCAGACTGAAAAGATGTGGAACTTGACAAAGGCGGATAGCTACAAGTACGACCAACTCAAACACTGGCTGGCAACGCCGGAGATTACCCAGGCAGCCACAAGGGAGTTAAACCCTTTCAAAAAATACATCATATCCAACTCAGGAACTAAGAAACTAATCTCCACACTATATTACTTCATCAATGCCCAGGACGAAGGAATAAAATGGACTTATATGAAAAGATGGGAAAGAACACTAGGGGAAGAAATCCCTATTCAACAGTGGCAGAAGCTGTGGACAGGCATTCCCAAACTAACACAAGCGGTGCAGACCAGGGAAATGTGGACAAATATAGTCACGCAATGGCATTACATCCGGAAAGGCTTAATACTATGTACCCGGGAACGTCTGACCGCTGTTGGAGAGGCTGCCCAGAAGCTGGCACGTGGAGGCATATCTGGTGGGACTGTCAAGGGGTCAAAGGATTCTGGTCGGAATTGATAACAGAAATGGGAAAAATGTTCCCAGAGGCGGATCAACTGGGGGAGAAAGTGTGGCTATGCGGCCTGACAGGGCATCAGTCCAAGAAGTACAGTAAGGCACAATGGAGAAGCTTCATGACCCTCCTCATAGCGGCCTGGGCCACCATCGCACAAAACTGGAAAAAAAAAGATCCACCACTAATATACACCTGGTTGCAAAAGGTCTGGTTGCAAATGGCAATGGAAAAGATCACACTCCACCTGCAGGGCTCGAATGGGTCCTTCGTGAAGGAGTGGGGGGGGGGGAGAGGGGAGTTCTGGAGTACCTTCAGTCGGACTATATGGCACAATGGTGCCCGCACAACATCAGAATCACAGGCATATTTACCTCTTAGACAATCCTGAGAAAAGTTGGAGCATGGAACAAGCCTTCCGGATGGGGGAGAGGGGGGGGATCCAAGGGGATGTTACTTTGTTATATTGATTGTTTTTTGCTACGCTGTAAGACAATAAAAAACATGTTTTAAAAAAAAAATGGGATATATGATAGCCCTTTTCTAGGATTGTGGAAAGGTCCCTGTTTGAATGTTATCCGATCCCTGCATCGACAAGCAAAGCATTGACAGACATACCATCTAAAAAAACGCATAAAAAAACAACAAAAAAAAAATGTTTAAAAAAAACAGCATCGAATGCTTTTTTTTTTTAGATGGTAAAGGGTTTAGTTTAATAAAAATGGGGTTTAAAAAAAACAAAAAAAAAGGGTTGCTGCGGGGAACCCCCATTAAAAAAAGGAAAAACAAAATGCATTAGATGCTTTTTTTTAGATGGTATGGCATTAGATGCTTTGGCTGTCGATGGAATGACTATAAACCGTTTGAATGAATGAGTTGAAGCAAATGGTCAACAACGGGGCCCATAAATCTACCTCTCAGCTATATCAGTCCACCAGCACTGCATCCGGGCCTGCTGCTCGATTTGGCACTTAATGACAAACTGCCGCCTTCACCTAACCTATTGACAGCTGGATCGGAGAGCCACATTCTCCCGTCATGCCCTCAATATCGAGGACCTCATAAAAGGGATGAGAAATGGTCAACCCATTCTCTAGCCTCCACATTATTTTCCCTGGATGTCTGTGCTCTCCTATATGCTGGGCCGCCTGCCACAAATTCCCATAATTGCTTTGAATTCCTAGAATAAACTGCGTTTAAAAGGTCTTCCCACCCCAGATTGTCCAGCAACCTTTTTCTAGTTTGCACAACTGATTTATATTCAACCCTTGCTCTAACAACATCTCGCCTAGATCTAGCTGGGTCCTTTTGCACCCCCAGCAAGCAAATGTTTGTCCTCCTGCAGGACTTGTCCAAACAAACCGAGTTCCCTATTTTTCTTGACCTTGAAGTTGCGCTGAAAAACGTTGGTCAGAGACACCATCAGTTCCGTGAACACATATGGAACACAATCTGGGGATGTATTTAAATCAAGACTCAATGGAACAAGATGTACATTTAATGACGCCACTTTTTGCTGAAAGATCATAGGTTCACGTTTTGGCCATTGCAACCTGCGTTTGCAATGAGGATTTCCTTCACATACATCAAATGGGGGGATTAAAATTGGGGTCAACTGGAGACATTTCCACTTAAGGGTTAGCCCTAGTTGAAAATGGTCACTAAAGATTTCTCATACCACCTTAAAATCTAATATCAACTTCCAATGACGTGCATGAAAAAAAAAAAAAAAATCAATAGTAGATGACCCATGTATGTTTTTAAATTTCAAAGCCCCGGGTGTATCAGATTTAATACAGCCGTTAATGAATGGACCTCCCAGTCCCAACAGCCACATGCCCAACTGTAAACCCTTGGGACATGTCCCGCTGTTCAACAACTGCGATTCAATAAGCATTATCCTTGCTGGCGTCATATAGATCTGCCAGTACGCCTTCATCCAGTTTGACATTGAAGTCACTCCCCCCAGCACCGTGTGACAATCAAGGCAGTCCAAAATGGTATCTCTACTAGGTCGTTGTGTCCCGAGCCTGTTGGTATCCGCAATATGGGGGCTATTATAAAAGTAGATGATTAGTATTTTATCTCCCTGATCAGGAATCAAGGTCACATGTCTGTAATCAGAGTTAGTTGCCATTTCTTTAATTCGATAATTCAGAGAAGACCTTATCAATGTTGCCAAACGTACAAAGCTACAACCCCTTTTCGTTTTAGAAGCTTTTACCAAAAAGGAAACCAACCCATCTAATAACAAATCCTCCAAAGCCCATGTTTGTTGTAGCAAAATAACATGTTTCAGATAGGCCACTGTGTCCGGGTCTTTAAATTTGGATCCAGCACTGGCTATGTTCCAACTAAAAATAGTTTAGTGTGCTCTGCCGGCTTTCTTATAGCTTGCACCCCGTTCATGCGATTCAATACCTGACCTTCCCAGGTTATATTAATTGGTAACCGCAGAGGTCTGTCGCCCTACAAGTTTACAATGGGAGTAGGTTTCATTTTATACAGAGCATCAGGGCTAGACTTTTTACAGCACATCCTTGATATTACATGGTCATTGAGAGTAGACTCCTTACAAACATGGATATTAGCTCTAGGGGAACAGTGACCGTGCATATTCCATAACATAACCAGGAGTGATTTATTTGGGAGGTTCCCAATTCAGTCCATATGATCAATTGCCCTCATCCATGAGCCAACAACTCTTTTGCTCATGGTTTAAGACAGTTTGCAACACCATCCGATTCCGACACAATCAGCATAAAGAGGAGGATGTAACGCCCTCAGCTCCTCTTTCTTCTCCTAAAAACGATAGAAGACAAACAGGGAATCTATGCTCTAAAGGAATTAAAAGCAGCGTTGGGGTATGTTAATCCAACATTCGCAACTCCCGCTTATAATAGTGAAGACGGTATAGAAGAAATTAAGTATAAAGAAAGTAAATATATGTCCACACGAGAACAAGCGTGATGAGAGAAAGGACAAGATAGAAATAGAAGAGGAAGCCAGAAGATAACAAAGAAAGACAATGCAAGTGGAGTGACAATAGTACAAAATGAGTGGATGGGAGGACAGATACTGCTTAAATAAGACGGAAATGTTATTGATGATGTGAGAGGCAAGGGAAAAAGCGAAAAAAAGGAAAAGGACAGAGAGCAGACAAGGAAGAGAAGGAAAGGAAAAACGCAGGAGGTATGAAGAAAAAAAGAATAGAAGAAATGCAAAGAAATAGAAGCCCAAAGAAGAACGTAGGTTGCAAAGAAGGCAGAGGAAGAAGAGAACAGGGAAATGAGAAGGGAAGAAGAAATGAGAAAGTAGGGGACAAAGATGATGAAATAGAGCACATTGTTAATAGGAGTACGATACCTATTGAAGCACTAGAGCGATGGGAGGAAGAGGGGATCCAAACCGCCCCGCAGGGAGCTGCAAGGGATACCGAGAATGCAGACATGCGCTGACTAGCATGAGGCAGAAGGCATAGTGAAAAGGATTAGGGATCTATACAGACAAATGAGAGAGAAGGGCTGTTATGAGGCTATGGGGAGCATCGCAGGATCCCCACCAAAAGAAACAGGAAATAGATCAGATAAAACATTGGACAGGCATAGAGCGATGTCCCTAAGTAGACTAGATCTCGATGAGGAAAGGGATGACAGCCATACTAGTTGGGGTAGAATGATGTCAGGCAAAGAAAGAGGGGAATGAGAAAGCGCGAAGAGAAGGTGAATGCAGTTTTGATAGATCCACACATGGAGAGAGGGGTGAAAGGGTCAGATTTAGAAGATCCAACAGAAAAAACACCTGAACAGACACCATCTTCTGAATGACCACCAGCACGGTCACGTAGCACATGGGCCAACTTCTGTCAGTAGGTTAAGGCCACTGCCAGGAAAAAAAAGATGAATGGGCGTTACTAACCCCACCTGGAAAACGCAAAGTGTAGGGGGATAGGATTTCAGACCAGGATTTACACAATTCCCATCATTATAGAAAGGGGTAGGACGACCACAATATATTTTGTGGCCACAAATGGACAAAGAAAATTTGAAATGTAAATTACCTAGTTTGACTGCAGGTTCAGGAAAATGGATTCAGGAGTTGGAGACAATGACAGCGGGAATGATGTTAGCAGCGGGTGACATAAAAGGCCTACTGGCAGCAATCCTAGTGAAGAGAGTTGATTACATGTGGAGATTAATGGGGTATGCAAGTAACTGCACAGAACATGGCAGATGATGGTGCGCCGTTTAATGATTGCAGGGCAGACATATGGACGGCACTTGGAGTACAGTATCATGACAGATCGGGCATGGGTGAGATTATGACTAGGAAAAATGGGGGGATCCCGTTGCTTTTATTCAGGAGATTCAAGAACATTGGCATCTCGAGACGAGAGCACCGTGGGATAAAACAGTGGCATTATTTTATCATATTTTATGTCAAGGACTGCCCGAGCCAGTGCAACGGCAGATGAAGAAACAGGTAGGGATGGATGCAAAGCCATGGCCAAACATACAGTTGACTATTGTACATCATTGTTGATTGAGGAAGCAAAGTTAGTGCAGAAAAACAAACATATCAAAGTTCGCCATAGAAGGAGTAGCATTGATGAGTGGTGAAGGGATGACCACACACGAAGCACAGTCAGAACAGCAAAACAAGGTAGTACACCCAATGGATCAGAGTGGGTACAAGCTTTGGCTAAAAGGTAGAGGGAATGCACCTAGAAGACTAAGAGGATTTCAAAACACTCAAGGAGAGGAGGGTTTAATGGGGGCCAGCCACAACTATGCTGGAATTGTGGGAGAAAAGGAAATGTATCCCGAACACGCAGAAGTAGAGGAGGAGGCATGTAACAGAACTGGCAAGCTTCATGAGGGGGGCTACTCTCCACAGTACAATACAGAATCACAAGAATATCATGCCTAAGATTACACGCAGTCTCAGACAAGCACGTCACAAATACAGCAAGCACAGTAGATCCCACAGCAAAAGCATTCACCACAACAGCAACCACAGCAAGCACTCATGACGACACAAGCACAGCAACCACAGTACACACTGGTGCAACAAGCAACGGTGTAACAATGGGAAAACAAACAGGAGCACCACAGGCGTCCATGCCCAGGAACAGTGTGAGTTTATGGGTACAGGGATGAATTTACACCCACAACAGGAAGGCTCACAGAGCGACGATGTGTTCAGTACCATCTGTGACACCTGATCCACAAGAGGAACCAAGGGTCAGGGCAACGCTAGGAGGCAATACATTTTCGTTCCTTGTGGACACGGGAGCAACTCATTCCTGTGTTCGAGAGGGGAAAATACCCAATGTCTGGGATCACCATGAATGCACAGGGATTCTCTGGGGCCACAAGTTTGGTTCCTTTAACTGACGAATTACCACTTTCTATAGGTGAACATGACGTTTCAATGCCACTATTGTACTCTCGGCAGACATCAGTTAACATATTAGGATGTGACTTGATGACAAAATTAAACCCAATGATAATCTTTACTGACAATCAGATACTGTGTTGGACTCCAGGGATACATTATATGAATGTGAGAATCATACTGGCCTTTACAGGCCAAATATAATTACGAGGGGTCCGCTAGAACCAGAAATATGTTTGTATGGAGTAAATATTTTGTTCACATGGCTCCCTGGACTGATGGGGAAAATATTGAGAATACCCGATAAATGTGTATTTCGATCAGCGGTACCAATGGATGAGGAAGGGCAAGTCATTCCCATAGAGTTAGAAGCAGTAGCAGTAAATCGAAAAAGGGTAGTTGTTCATGGGACAGATGAGGGAAAAGCGTGGAGAACAGCGATAGCCCTTAAGGAAGGATACAGGCTGACACATTTGAGAGACAAAGACTTGTTTAGAGATGAATATTCAGATGATGAATTTGTATTTTGTTAGGAGTCTTACTTATTGGATCAAAATTGAGAATAGATAAATATCAGAAAATGGCATTGGTAAAAAAAGAAAATTTCCCTTTTCCAGGAAGTCTTAGACCAGGTGTCAAGCATTTTATGGACCAACAGTCCATATGACGTGGGTCTACTGAGTGAACAGGAGCCGTTAAAATCAAGCTTAAACCAGGGGCAATTCTGCCACATGCAAAACAATATCCTATGTGCAGAGATAAAGCAGGGAACATTAGTGTCATCACAGTCCCCATGTAACAAGGCTGTGTACCCAGTGAAGAAATAAACTGGGGGCAGGTGGTCATGATGTAGTCAGGATCTACGCCCCTTAAATAATATTGTTGAAGCAGAGTTTCCTTTGTTCCCAAACCCTGATTCAACATTATGCAACATTCCAGCTAAAGCCAAATATTTCACTGATAGATTTTAAAAAATGCTTTTTCAATTTCCCTTCATGAAGGCTCACAGGTTTTGACTTCCATTTTGTATAGAAATTAGCGCCTAACACACAAGAAACTGCCTAAGGGGTACTGTGGGTCCCCATCATTCTTTAATAGGGTCCTTAAGATGGAGTTGGGCAATGTACAACTCAAGAACACGATCATTCAGTACATACATGACATTTTAGTGTGCAGTGAGACAGAGGAAAGGTGCAGGGAGGACTCAGTTCGACGTATGACAATACTAGCAGAGAAAGGATACAAAGTAGACAAAGAAGACATACAGTACATAGTACAGCTCATCTCTCAAGAGGGGAGAAAAGTGACACCCGAGAGAACAGAAGCAATCATGAAAACCTGAGATAGTAAGAGAACGGCAACAATTTCTAGGCCTATGTCATTATTGTAGGGCCTAGGTTTTTGACTAAAGCACATATATTCAACCACTTTTAAAAGGACTCAAGGAAGCACAGATAGGCAAATGTAAGGTAACATGGGTAGATGGCATGAAGGATTTAAAGAATTAAAATAGGTGATTTGCACAGTCCCCATATTAGGAATAAAAGACCATGGGCCTCATCACGAGTTAGGCGGTATTATTGCCGGGGCCAATAGCGTTACCGCCAAACCCCCCGGCACCATTAGCGCTGTATCACGGGTTTGGCGGAACAGAAATTCCCCATTGGGCCTATTCAGGAATTCCCCATTCCACATTGGGCCCAATGGGGAATTTGCGGCGCAACTACCGTCTGCGGTATTACCGCACGGTAATTGTGCCTTAAATCAGCCAATTTGCAGCAGATTTACCCCCAGCACAGAGCTGGAGGTAAATCCTGCCAAACCCGTGATTTGGTGGACCCTTAAATGTGGCAGTTACCGCCGCATTTAAGGGTTACTGCCAAACTCGTGATGACCCTGTATAATGTAGAGTTTTATTTATTCTTGCATTCAAATGGAGAAGTAAGGACAGCAGTACTTACACAGAAGACATTAGGACATGGACTCAAACCACTAGCCTATTATAGTGGGACTCTAGACCCATTAATTAAAGGACACTATCCTCCAAACAAGCTTTAGCAGCTGCCTTCACAATTATAAAAGCTACCAGTATTACAATGGGATGGCTCAAGAACATTATTTGTTGAGCACTCCGTATTTGCCATTCTGGAGAAACCCAAAAGTACATTGGATACGAAGTGATTATTTCGAATTCAGCAGTCAAAATTGTTGTAGAACAGTGAATCTAGCCACATTTATAGAAGAACCAGTAGAAAAGGAGGACAATGTACAAGACTGCACAACGTATACTGAGTTCTATGATGTTATTCCCCATGTTGGATAAAAAACTCAGGGTGTGGGGGTTCTCTTAATTGATTCTTCGAAAATGTATGAAATGACTGGCAAAGGCATAGTGGGACGGCAGTAGTAAAGTTAAAAAATGAATTGCGAATTTGTGGTAGTGACGAGTGGGAGATTGCCTTCACATTGTTCAGCACAGGCTGCAGAATTAGTGGCACTTATCACCGCGCTTCAGATAATTGAAGATGAGAAAGACAGTGTATTCTGCCTATGTGATGACAAGCGTACACGAAAGGGCAAAATTAGGGGTTTCCTCTGTGCAGACGGCAGTGCAAAATGTGTCTCTTTTGGGCAAGCTTATTAAAGTACTAAAGCTCCCATTGGCCATCGATGTGGTGAAATACGCTGCCCATAATAAAGGGGCAGACCTAATTTCTGACTTATAAATTCTAAAGAGGATATTTAGGATACAACTAACCCAAACAAAAGGGTAAAAGTGGACATCAGAAGTGGGCATTAAGGACACAATTACAATTGAAATTTCTAAGGACATAATTAAATCCTAAAGAGAGTATTTAGGATATAATCAATTTAGACCAAAGTGGAAATTAACTGCAAGACATTTTATTGCAGTGAATAATAATATGAATGTTCAATAAAAAGGCGCCATACCAAACAATACAGTATTGTTGTATTATTTTAATTTCTGACTGAAACGAAGCTGCAGACGTAGAGGCGAAAAAGCAGCATATTTTCCAAATATTTCTGATTTTGAATTAGAGGATGTTGAGCAAGGATCAGAGCGATGCATGGAGGATTTAAGATGTCATCCATCATACAGTTAATTGAGTTGCAAGGTTGAGCCCCACAGGAAGAGCAAGATCTTGGGAGAAGACGGGGGTGCTCTTTATCCCCCACTGAGGCTATATAGAGACAAGATCGCACTGGAAAGCCAGTTATGCCTCTAGCATTATTGAAGGTGGCGCTGGAGCAGCTTCCCTACCCTACCCTACGCACACCACCAGAGTCTCTTGCTGCAACAATCGCAGAAGACTGGTCCACACCAAATGTATTAGAACATGTGTCACAGTTAATTGTAAATTGCATTGTGTGCCAGAAATTCACAGCAGGGCACACCTTGCGAACAGTGAGTAGCAATCACTAAACCCAATGGCCCGTTTCAGCATCTGCATATAGATTATGTGGATATGTTACAAGTATGCAACGGCTATAGGTACATGCTAGCAGTAGTATGTCCCTTTTCCAGGTGGATCGAGGCAGGTCCATGCATGCACCCCAGTGCCACATGCGCTGCTACGTTTCTCGTGTGTGAGGTGTTTCCTAGATGGGGTGTGCGCAAATTCCTGTAACTGCCCGCACTTTGTAAACAAATTGTTTGAAGAGATAGTTCTTCTATTAGGTATAGCCTATACCCATCACCTGTGAGGTGCCACAGGCCTCCTGTGTCTCCCCTACATTGTACAATATATTTACTAAGCCCCTCTTCGATGATTTGGATCATCTCGGTATCACCTACACCAACTATGCGGATGATACCCAGATCCTCCTCCCTTTTTCTGGAGATTATGAAAAGGATTTGGCCTTGGTGAATAGAGTGTACATCATCATTCAGGCATGGATGGCTAAACACGGACTATGCCCGAATGATGATACTTCTCATCCTAGGCACTACCACTAGCCTAAAGAAACTAGGACCTGCCTACTGCTCCTTCGTGATTGATGGCAACAACATCAAAGTGGGACAAGAGGTCAAAACATTAGGCTTCTAAATGGATTCCAAGTTCTCCTTCAATAGACAGGTGAGCTCCCTAGCTTCCTCCACAGCATACAAGTGCAAATTGATCCACGCAGCCAAACCATTCCTGTCCGACATTAGTTGCCTCACCATCGCTAGAGTCCTTATACTGTCCCGCCTAGACTATTGCAATGCCCTCTATGTGGGATCCTCTAAAGCCACCACTAGCAAACTACAAACTCTTAAGAATAATGCTCTTAGAGCAGCTCTGGCCATTTCTAGAAGAGAGCATATTACATCTTACAGCCAACAACACAACTGGCTGTCCATCAAAAACAAAATTCTCTTGAAAACGGCGTCACTCACTCAAATCCCTTAACTACGCAGCCCCGATCTATTTGATTGACAGATTTTACAGACAGTCCATTAGACCTACAAGAACAGCCTACAAGGATTGCCTCTCTGTCCCTAACTTCAAACGCTCTACTATTGGTGGCAACAGCTTCCCCGTAAAAGAAGCCAAATTGTGGAACTCCTTGCCGCCTACTCTCAGAATGGACCTGCCCTATCAAAATTTCCACTCCAAGGTAGTTCTATGGCTGGAAAACTCAGCCCATGAACTCATTCAGGTGCCAAGTCTCTCCCACTCGTGCCACATACACACATTGTAACCACGTGTGCCTACTTGTACTAATATATATATATATATATATATATATATATATATATATATATATATATATATATATATATATATATATATATATATATATATATATATATATATATTCTTGTGCATCCTCACTGTGTTTGTACATATCATGATTGTTGTAATATATTATATTATGTTTGTTGTAACTAAGCTTCGCAATTTCATGTAAAAGCTGTGCCCGGACACCTGAGGGTAGGTCGTGCGCATTACAAATAAACAAACAATATACGTTTTCCTCTGCCCATCAACCACAGGTGAATGGTGTCTGTGAGGTGTTAAATAGGCTTCTTAAAGAAAGAATAGCTAAAATAAAGATCACTCTGAAGAAGGGATGGCTACATTGCCTACCACTTGGTCTATTTGCCCTGATAAATCTGCCTGACTCAGATCACCACAACTCCTCATGAGTTGGTGACTGGACGCCGCATGAGTACCCCTTGCTCCGCCCACTCAAGTAAAAACAGAAGTCTACAGTCTAGCAGTAGCAAACACATTAGGTGATGAGATGCGTGATTATTTAACTAGTATGACTGCTAGTGTTGCTTTTATTTCTCAACAGATCAAGGGGAAGGTTGAAGATGACAACCAAGCAACTGATTTTATAGACTCACTTAAGCGCCTAGTTTGTACCCAGGGGACCAAGTACTGATTAAGAGTTTTGTCCGCACTTGTAACAAGTCCTGTTTTAAGGGACCACACCTAGTAGAGGAGGTCATCCCCACTGCTGTAAAATTACAAGGGAGAAGAGTCTGGCTACATTTGAATGATGTGAAGCTCTACAAAGGAGAGACCCTAACCACTCCAGCACCCGGAGACAGTGAAGCAAGAGAAGAAGAAGTTCCACGCATCTGACATAATCAGCTACCAAGGACAAGGATGAAGAATCGATGGATTAAAACTGACTCTGGAACAAACTGACATTTCCTAAGTTTAATAGGGAATGAATTGACTTGCTGCAGTTCCAGAACTTTCTCAGTTGAACTAAAACTAGATTGAATATGGAAAAACATGACCCAAAAATTGCACAAACACATTCTGTTGCCCCACACGTTGCACATATTTTTGCATGCTGTTTTTGTTTACATACTCCCAGCTCTGGTGCAACGAAATGTGGATTGTGTTGTATTTTTTGGAAATCCTAAGAACTGTCCTATCATTCATAGAGTTAATACTGCCAAAATAATCCAGTTCCTGTTGCAGCACAGACCAGGGAAATGTGTATTAAGATAATCACACAGTGGCACTACACACCAGAGAGGCTCAACAACATGTATCCACAAATGCCAAACAGCTGCTGGAGAGGCTGCACGGACTCAGGCACATGGAGACACATCTGGTGGGACCGCCGAGGAGTCAAAGGCTTCTGGACCGAAGTGATCTCGGAAATGAAAAAGATATTCCCAGAGGCGGACCAACTAGAGGAGAAAGTGTGGCTCTGTGGACTGAAAGGGCAGCTTCCCAAAAAATACAGCAGGGCGCAATGGAGAAGTTTCATGGGCCTGGTTATAGCGGCTTGGGCCACAATAGCGCAGAACTGGAAGAAACAAGATCCACCGCTGATATACACATGGCTACAAAAGGTCTGGTTGCAAATGACCATGGAAAATATCACGCATAGGCTTCAAGGAACACAAGACTCCTTCATGAAGGAATGGGGGGGGGGAGAGTAGTAGAGTACCTACAATCAGACTATATGGAGCAATGGTGCCCACATAACATCAGAATTACGGACATATTTGCCTCATAATCGACCCCGAGAACAATAGAACTCTGAAGCTCTTCCGGATTGGGGTGGGCAGGGGAGGGGGGCGTTCGGGGGGGGAACTGTTGATTACATGTAACCGGTAAAATGTGAAAATAATAAAAATATTTTTAAAAAATAAAAATAAAAAATACAAATTTGAAAAGTAACTAAAGGTGAACACAGTAAATTAAAAATGGCATTTTCCATTATATAAAACACACCAACAAGACCAGCTACTCCAAAAGAGATAATGTGGCATTTTATTACTATGGCAATACTTGTTACCACCACATTTGGCCTTATGGGTTATTTTCTTATGCTCTTCACATTTCGTCAGATATTGTTTTATAGTTGAAATACAGTATCTGATAATGACAGCGCTTTCTATCCCTGACAAGGGCGCAAGTGATATTTTTTCAGACATTTCAGAACAAATTGCCCAATCTAAATGAGATATTGGGGAAGACAATGCAGGTATAAATTCATATCTTGATAATTCCGCCCATTTAAAGAACATGTGGTATCAGCTCATGAAGGAGTTGAGGAGGAGAAGATCAGATGAAAGCTGCTATGTATGTTCTCTCATCCCTTATGGCATGAGAACAGCCAGAACATTAATGAAATACCCATAACAAGGCATACGGTAGTTTTACAAAATGATTAGCAGAAATTGCTAAATAAAATAAAAATGGTTAGCAATCCAACCTAAATGATTAGCAATTTGTATATGTTTATTTTTAAATGTATGAGTAGTTAATTGCAACAAGGCAATTATCTAAATAAGGCGCAGTTGCGGCTAACAATGAAATGTTTCACAGCAGTAATCTCCGGGCCTTGTTAACCGTGCAGTGCAGGCACCATCCATTTATCACGTTGACATTAAAACAACATTTAGAAGGCCTCGTGCTTGCAGGCTATCAGTGTAGGGACAACTGCAAGCAAAAGGCTGGGAATTATATCTCCAGACAATCATCAAGCGGGAGAAATATGATTCCCAGACACTTGATAGCACACAGCCTGTAGGCATATACCTAATAAATGCTTGATGAAACGCGGGCGGCAGCAAATCCCTGCAGTCCAGCGTTGGCATCAGGGCCTTTCAACCTTTTCAGTTGAAAGGGGCCCAAGCCTCAGGGGGTCCCCCAGCAGCTGCCCCCATGTTGGCAGTCAGGAATCTTATGACACAGCAACAATCTTCTTATATTCCATTCTTTAAATGTGCACTTGCAGTGCACACATAACAAGCTGCATTAACTGGAGTCCTTCTGGCCATCCCCTTCCTTGAGCCTCTGTGGTATCTCCTTGTTGCCTTTAGTCTGGTGGCTCTACAAAAGCCCCTTGCTACTAAAGAAGGATTTCAGTGGAAGTTTAGTGTTTCAGTTCCCTTCCGTTTGGCAGTCTTGTGACCATCTGCAGCTATTAAGCCCCTGGCTCTATTTTATTGTCTTCATTAAAATGTATGCACAGGTACCTCCGACTTTCTCAGCTCCAAGCAAAGGGCCCCAACCCCCAGAAAACATTGAAATGGGCCCACTGAGCCCTGCCTCTTCTTCAGTCGGCCCTGCTGCAATCTAGCGCATCAAAGACATTTAGAAGGCCTCATGCCAGAAGATTCTTTAATCAATGCCGGGCTGACCATTAGCAAATGGCTGGTGTTAGGGAGAATTCTCAGAAACATGCTAATTCCTCTCTACCTTAGAGACCCCCAGCAACTTTGCTGGATTTTAGGACTTTTATTTTTTAACCTGGAGAGAGCGAGACCCTTTTTTACTCTCTTGTGTATTTTAATGTGATTTTGAACACTGTTTCTTTTGGTTGTTGAGTCTGAGAAACTCCATAGGCATAATCTTTTACATTGTGTCACACAGCACCTTCAGTGCAGTGGCACAGGGAAGTCAAGTCTTTCAGATTTCCCAAAGGTTTAAGTACTTTCTCTTGGATAAGCTACTGTTTCCAAGAGCACTAAAGTGAAATTGACTTTATTTACATTTGTAACTTTCTAGACCCAGAACACACCATCTTACAATAGGGTGCTGGAGGGGTTACTTAGTATCCCCTTGGTCTAGCTTTTCATGTAACAATTTTATGTTACCCTTTCCTTGTTGAATGGCTGGTGGCAGTGGTTTACTTTTAACTACTGTGGTGTGCTTATACCGCGGGCTGTGTCCGCAGCTGCAGTAAAGCAGCCAAGGGTGCCATTTTTGTCAAAATGGCCCTGGTCTTCTTTATCACCATTTCTTTGTGGAAAGGTCCTTCTTGAGATTTACTCTGCGCGCCAAACCAGGTTTGGTCCCTTTGTTCATTTGGTCTTTGGCAGGATTCACAAGTGAAGCCTGCCTCTGGCTCCAGGGTGTCTGGCAGGAGCAGGAAGCAAGGGAGGTGCCCAAAACTCCCTGTGCTTAATCTCCTAGGAGACAGGAATGCACTCTTAGGTGATTGGCCGGCTGGCTGTCTGTCCGGAAAGGACAGCCACCTTGCTGGGTGACTGACAGCTAGGCTGGAATGAATGGGAGAAACCTGCATAAAGGGCGAGGCTTTTTGGCTTGGAAGACAGTCGACCACTGGACGAAGGAATCCGACAAAGAACTTGGAAGAGACGCCTGCTGCAACTCCTGGACTGTTGGTTTGCCCTGTGAAGCCCTACTACTGTGCTGAAGCTCCAAATTTGTATCGACAGAGAAGCCTGTAAGGACGACTTCTCCCTTTGAGTTGGTGGGACCAATCAACTCTAAAGTAAGCCACCTGGACATCCTCTCGAAGCTGGATGAATTTCCACTGCAGTCGCTGCTAGAACTGAATAGCCAGGGAGAGGAACACCAGATCGTGTGCGTTGCTTTTAGGCTGGCCAAGAGCTCCAGGTAGACCCTCTGGATTCCCAGGAAGCAGTACTGACCGAGCCTGAGCCACCTCAGAGTGCTGGACCTCAGATGCAAGGAAAGCCCATCTCGACAGCCAGAACTGTGGTGTTGCTATTTGCGGTAGACGCGAGGAGCTAAAACACCGAAGTGCCACTTGTTTGAAGATTGCCGGTTGCAGTCGGTGACTGTCCCATTGCAGTGCAGGAGTCCCCAGAAGTCCTCTCTCTTGTCCCCATGATTGAGGCACATGAACACCAGGATCTGCAGAGCTGCACAGGAAAAGAAGTCATCTGCTGCACTGTTCTTCAACCTAAAGGTACTGTACAGTCTAAGAGAACTTACCTCTTGTTGTGCTACCTTGCTTGATCTCAGTTGAGACTTGTCTCGGTTGCTCTGGTAGAGTTGCTTGCATGATCTACTACTCACAGGCCCAACAGCTTGTGACCCTACATTTGATTCTACTTTTGCTACAAAGATTTCTAAAACATTGTGCAAGAGTTTTACTTACCTGCAAGAAGTGCTTCAGTTCACCTTGACTTTTGCTAACTTAACATTGGCTGGCCTGGCTTCCTGAATGACTCCTCTCCTCTGCCGATGCGTTTTGCCTTCCTTCCAGGAAAGGGTTAACCGACTGTTTTTTACTTACCTGGTTAAGAATAATTGTGTGAATGCTTGTCTTATTCTGAAACCTCTTTTCTTTGGAACTCCTCTCAAGTATATTCTAAATGCAACAGTGATATATTAATGTCCACAACACCCTAGCTATTGAAGTCACCTGAGGGTGTAGGTAGTGTATGTGAGCAATCCCAAATGGGTATTTGTTGATTTAGAAAACTAAGTGTGTATTTGGTGGAGTGTATTTGTGTGTTGCTTTATATTGCTCTCTTCTGAAGAAGGAAGGCTTATTCAAACTGACTGTTAAATTAATAATTGTTTAATCAAGAAACCTTGTGTGTATGAGTTTATTTGGATACTTGTCACTGTCAATCTCCAACTCCCCTACAACTCACATTGACCCCTCTTGAGATAAGCCTGGCTACTCGACCACGCTGCCAACCTGTGTAGTACAGACTTCTACCAAAGGTTGGGTTCCTATTGCCAGGAGGTCAGGGTTGTTGTAGTGCACACAAAGAGTAGTGCACACAATCTTGCCTAACAGCTGGGAATAATATATCTCCCACTAAGCATTAGGTGGGAGAAATATTTCCAGACACTTGACAGCACGTTCTGCGATTGTCCCGAATCCCACGTGTTTTCATGCTCTTCTCCGGGTCTCCAGGGAAAAGCATAAAGCCTCTGGGATTGTCAGGGCTAGTAATAAAAGCGGTGCCTTTCGACCCTCAGCAGTGATCAGAGGATGCCTGTAAGGGAACGGGTGAACAAGGCTGCTCAGTCAGCAAAGCCCACAGGGCCCCCTACCGAAGCATTTAAAGAACTAACACCCCTTTGTTATTAGCCAGTGATCAGAGCGGAGCAGGTATTGGCTATGTTGAACCGGAAAAAAAACCAAATAAAGGTCCTGCTAAATTATGTTATCTTGCATTTGTATAGCGCCTCCTGCCAAAGTTCTAATGACATTATTTTTTGTTATGTGGCTCTAAGTACTGAGAGATCTATTGCACCTTAAGTTTATTTTCATAAGCATTTGCCCCCTTTTTCAACATAGGGCGAGGTGAGGACAGAATTTATAGTAATTAGGAGGTGCTGCGAAGCACGGACCACAGAACTCTCAAGGTTTTAGATTTTCAAATGTAGGTAGGTCTACCTGCATACTACCTTGTAAATGTTCTTTGAAGTACGGTGCAGCAGCAAATCACTGCAGCCGTGTGCTTCAAAGAACATTTAAGAAAGCAATATGCCTGCAGGCTGTTTTATCAGTGCTAGGGGAGTATGAGCCATGCACTAATAACAGCCTGCAAGCACAATGCTTTCTAAATGGTCTACCATTTTTTAAACATTTTTTATTTATAGGTC
Source organism: Ambystoma mexicanum (assembly GCF_040938575.1). Classification (NCBI taxonomy): domain Eukaryota; kingdom Metazoa; phylum Chordata; class Amphibia; order Caudata; family Ambystomatidae; genus Ambystoma; species Ambystoma mexicanum. Next base: position 981,553,734 of record NC_090928.1, on the reverse strand, counting down.
ATTTATAATGTGCCTATACAGCCAAATGGTTCTTCGAGGCGCATCAAGACAAAGGGTGTGGGGAGGGGACAGGGAAGAAAACCAATTTAAAAATGATCCTACAAGGCCTTGGGACATTCATAACGTGCAGGTTCTGTAACATGAAAGCAGGGGAGAGGTGGGGGAAAAGGGGAGTAAGGGAGTGCAAACGAAGGGTGGAACAGGGGTGAAGAACTAACAAAACAAAAGAGAACGATCCTACTCAGCCATGAGGCCACTCGGATCGTGGAAGTGCTGAAGGATAAGAAGGGGAGAGGGGGGGGGGAAAGGGGCTGTGCAGGTCAGGGAGGAAGGAGCAATGCTACAGAGGGAGGAAGGAGCAATGCTACAGAGTGAGGAATGAATTCCAGCACCTCTCAACATTACTGCTATATAGCTAATGAGACAGGTCCAGCTGTGCTTTTAAGTGCAGCCCCATATATCTCACAGTACCCATATTTGGAAGCTCTAATTCTTAGTGAAAAGAAGCAATTTCCCAAGTCTATGCATGCCAGAGTTCACACTGGTCCAGTATTTTAATACAAATGCCAGAATTGTAACTTTGAAGTGGGAGAGCAACGGGCTGTACTTTCCTGGAAGGAAGCAGGCGATACCAGCACTTTGGTCACTTTCCAAGTCAGAGCATTGGTCAAGTCCCTCCCCAGAAGACGAGGCGACCACTGAACCTGTACTATGCACACAACTCACACAGGCCAGCCTGCCACTCCAGTTAATTCTGGAGGACACTCTACGGGGTCTGTGGTCAGAAGGGAGCACAGCCTTAGGGCACAAATCACTCCAGCACAGGTGACCACTGGGGGGGTGGGTTAATGGAGGAGGGAAACCAGGCCCTACCTGCAGCCAGTTTGCCACCTACCTCCATTACGCCAGCAGGGTTCACATGCCTGCCCCGGTGCTGCCTGAACTTCTGAGCCGCCGAGGGGCCTGAGCTGCCAGAAATGGGGCCGGGCTACTGTTGGACAACATTAAGAAGGCCATATGCCTGCTCTCACAGCTGTCTGCACTGATAAAACAGCCTGCAGGCACAAGTACCAGCACCTACTAAAATTAAATTAGCAAGTACTTACCAGCAGCAACCACAATGGCTGAGAAACTGTCTCGAGCTGCCTCTTGCCCGCCTGGGTCTCAGCGCATGGCCTGCTCTGCGCATGTGTTTTAGACGCGCCCGGGCTGAGCACAAAAAATTGCATACAATGTTGTTTTAGCCCAGCCCAGGAGCCGCTGCCTCGCCTCTGCGCTCTGCACCCCAAGCACAGGCCAGGCTAACTAAACCTTTAATCCTCATTGTAGAAATCATGTTGCATTTAGTGCAACATGATTATTAAAATAAAAAGCAAATCAGCAGTATTATATAGCAAACTGTTTTGCGATATCGCTTATTTTATGCCTTGCCATGCATGATGCAAAGTGTCTCAGCCATCTAGCAGCGTGCACAAGAGCTCAGTTCGAAAGAAGATGGGCAACCCCATGATGGCGATCAAAGAAATCATTTCCATATGAAGATGTTTACATAAAAACGCAAAAGATGGAAAAAGATCCTGGATGAACAAGCAAAATGCTCATGTACTCCTGTGGTGGTATAACTGGAGAAGTAATGAGAATTGTTGAACAAAAGAGACTGACTTGTGCAGACACATGGGAAACATCAGGATTGCCAGGATGCTGGGAGAGACCTCAGCTATTGGTGTATGGACGAGTTGCCACCAGTACAGAATGGTAAGAGGAATTCTAGCATGCAGTGTACATTTATTGATGACATCACCAGTACAACTAGTGCAAATAGTGAATGATAAATGCCTAAAGTCGTGGGCCAAGTACTCAGAATTACTGACACGGGTTGAAAATTAAGTAGGACCAGTATCCATACTACCAATGAAGAATGCCACTTTGGGTTTCAGGAACAGAGGCCTGGTCCTAGTTGGAGAATAAAGGATGTAAGCAACTAATTGATGTACCAGGAATGAAGGAACTGCCATGCTGATAGATCATTATGGGACTTGTGGATCTAAAGTTTATATGCAGTTGCCCCTAAATTGGGGAGGAACGCGTTCTTTGGTGATCAAACATGTTCCAACATTGGGGATTCCTCAAAGTGATCTCCATATTGACAGATTTCAAAAAATGGATGCACACCAGAGAAAGAGGAGCTCGCTCAGCCTCACAAAGGGGAGCCTCAAAAAAGGGGACAACTATTTTTCAGCAAAATCAGTAAATGCATATTATGATATTCCAGAGGGGCATAAATTACAGCAATGGAAGGAGGCGTGTGCGCCAAGATCGGGCCTTGCGCTGTACATTCATAACTGCCCATGATGGAGGAAATGGAACCCTGACAGAAGCCATAAATATGCGGTCAGCCCTGCATGCTAAAATGGTGGAAGAAGTAGACGAGACCCGAGGAGGAAGATTGGTTTTCATCCCCGTTTTTATGGGTTCCAACCTGGTTGGCAAATGCCTTCAAACTCCAAGAAAGCAATTGTGATGAAGCTAATGATCGATGTGAATGCGGTGACACAAATGCACACACAGACCGAAGCAGAAGGTACTCTGGCACCCCCATGAACAAAGTTCTGTTAACGTAAGGATCATAAGAGCTATGTAGGGCATTGGGTGTTTTGTCAACCAAATTGAGAGTGCTGCCATACGACCTGGAGTGTGGATGAACACAAAGAATGCCGGTGACCTGAGGGGGGTGGCTAAGATATGGATCCTAAAGAAATAATTCAGTGGAAGAAAAATTGAGAGTTGAGGAAGAGGTGGTGGTTGAGGACTCAGAGGGGTGGAATGTAGGAGCAGACGTGTACGTCACTGATAGACTCTGTCCCCTCACTTCCATCATACTGGATGCAAGACAGGAAGACACTGTGCAAGACATGAAGTATCATTCCAAACCACATGGAGTGTATGAGAGACATTATGCACTCAGACAACCATACCGAATGTACCCCCTCACTGATGTGGTAGCAGGATATTTGCAGACATCACTGAATATTGAAGAGCTGAAAAGAAAACCTGACTGGTGCAAAGTGATGACATAAGAAGATACAATGGCGCACTGAAACTATATAACAAACCTTAAAGAATGAAGATAAGTAACCAGATGAGAAGTAAATGTATATACGCAGAAATGCAAGGTGGATGAGTCATATAGAAGCTTGCTGCAGTAGAAAACATAACGCAGGTAGAGCGACCATGTTGAAAGGATGGACATCGGCTCTCAATGATGGTAAGCAAAGAGCTTGGAGGAGAGAGACCAAGGATGCAGAGCTGACAGAAGCTGGAAATACAATTTGTGCATGAACAAAGGATAGCTGTTGGCCAAAGATCAAGGATGCCTCAGCAAGAAGTAACTGGAGGGTACAAAGGGAGTTAACAAGGATAAGCAATGTACGTAGGACATACCTCTTAAGATTAAGTAAATGAGTGAACATTTGCAAATGCCAAGTATTTACACCTGGAGATACAGGAAAGCATATGTGAGACGGAGCAACAAAGTCTTTTCACAGACTGGAGAACAAGGCCGATTCATGAAGCCCTGGCCGAAGAGAACGATGTACCTTAACATTCCAAAGACGAGAACATCCAGCAAGGTCAAGTACAAAGGAGAAGCCTTGGCTGATGAGATGGTAGACTAATTGGGCAGGTGAGTAGTAGTCTGATGTTCTATGCACCCAACTTTCATTTTTCTTACGTGCTACTAGCGAGCCGAGTGTCCAAGGTTGGGTGAAGATGCCAACCTATCATGAGTGCCCATTCAATGATGAGCATACAATGTTGCAGGGGCCAATCTGCTACTGTTATGCGGCTATAATCTGGACTATACTAGTTAGAGGGAAGTTCGAGGCTTGCCTTCCAGATGAGAGGCAGCCAATGAAGTTACTAACACAGACTTCAAAGGAGATATGTTCCCCTAACCAATCCCTCGGTCTGATAGGTTTGATTATTTGCCACATAAAACGAGCTGACGTACATCGAGGTATAAAGTCTTTGGGTACCTGAAATGTAACCATGAGTGTGTGGACTACAATTAGTTGTTTGCTAGATTGCTCTACCGTATTGAATTGATAAAGTAGTATTTAACTAGACAGACTCAAAGAACATGGCAATTTGGATCCAAGATGCTTTATTATGGTAATCCCATTCTGTACATGGACACGCCCAAAAAGTGCTACTCAACAATGACATTTGCAGCCCACCACATTTTTGTATGAACAGATATCACCTAGTCGATCAATATTTTTTGTTTCGTTTCAACTGGATACATAGATGGATTGTTGAAATGAATTTAACAAAAACAGCACTGATCATGGTCTACTTTAGTTACAGAACGCCAGTCGGGGGATCAATAAGTGAAATGATTACTTGCCTGCAAGTATCCTTCTTCCACAACTTCCGGTATCTTACAATTGTTTAAAATTAATTTCATTTTGCAATGCCCGATTTGATGGAAACAATGGATTAAATGTATTGCTTTCTGTTCTATTGAGACTGGTTCCATCATGTTGGAAAGTGCTTGCGATTCATAGGGTTGATTCGACTGACCTAGACTATTCTTGAAAACATTTTGGCATGTACTCATTTTATATGTAATCATAAATATAAAAATACAATCAGTAGAATGACTACATTTTATAATTGTCTAGAGGCACCATTTAGAAGATGGACTGTTATTTATATTTTGAACCCAAAGGAGGCTTGATTGCACCGATTAGCCAACATAGCCGAAACTCGAGTGGAACAGGATTGAGAATCTTGATGCATCTTCGATGAAATGACCAGTTGATTTTGGATTTAACAGATTTTTGAAATATCCTTTTTTTGTTTTTCGTTCATTTCTATGTTCAGGTCAGTATGATATTTTTGTAAATCTATTTTTTTTATTTTCACATCTGTATAAGAATTGTAGATAATGTTTTCCTGTCAATGTGTTGATTTGTAATGGATTATATTCAAGAGGAGATGTATAGTTTGTAGATCTTTGGTCCCTTGTCTTAAATTACTCCAGAAAACTTTGGAAGAACTATTGCTATGTTCGTCTTGTGTCAGCATCCACCCCTCCTCCCCATTGTGGGCAAACAGTGGTTGTGGATCCCTCAGTCTTTTGCTACATTACACCACCTTCCCACCTGCGCATGCTATACACCACTTGTGCTGAATTAATGTTCCACTTTTTTTTTACTACAAACTTGCAAATGGCAAGTATGACTAAGGAATAAAGTAAAGAGGGCAGTGCGGGTTGAAAGGGGGGTGCAGCAAACATTCATAGAACCCTGCTCGTTGCTGCAGTATAGTTAAATGTACATCGAACTTTGCATACGAAACTGCATAAAGGTTTTCCTCCAACTTCCCCATATCATGCAACTGACCTACAATAATCCAAACATCCATGCCAAATTTGACAAAGTTTAATCGCCTAAAATGATGATTGAAAAATAGGCTTTTTGCATAGGGATTTTCTTAAAGTCTGAAAAGTGCACCGTCAGCCCATGATGGCAAAATGGTCTGCTTCGATTGGATGCACAGCTCGGCCTCAGGCTGAAGTAGTTCCTGCATTAAGAATTTCGGTGATTGGATCAGCCATACTGCAGATCGCAACATTAACGGCAAAAATAATATCAATATTTTCATAAATGTGTTTGTAGTGGTACAGCGGCCAGAACAGAATGGAACTTGTATCTCATCCTCCAACACACCTCTTTAGTCATTAAACAATGTACTGAGACACAAATATTCTGCAAAATGTACAAGATTATCTGCCACACCCAACGCTCAGTGCGACCACCATCCATCCATCCATCCATCCATCCAAAACACGCTTGCACATGCGTGTGTAATAGGGTCAGAGGGACAAGAAACAACGTTCTGCAAAATGAACCATTTCCATGCAATGCACAAGAGGATCTGCCACACCCAACACACAGAGCAGCTACCTTACATGCGCCAAGGCGCAAGTCCCAAACCAGAAACATATATACCGCAAAAACATGTATGATTTCACAAAGTAGTACGCCAACGCAAGATGCTCTTCCAATGTGCAGCACAACCCTGTACACATGTAGAAGAGTCGGGGGCAAAATAAAATAAACAAAAGGGCACAACACAAAACGAAAAGAATTTCTGACATATACACTATTCTGTAAAACACAATATTATCTGCTGCACCCAACATGCATTAGAGCTGCCTTACACGTGCAGAAGGATTGGAGGGCAAAAACGAAACTAATATTTTGCAACAATAAAAGTGTCCACGAAACGCACAAGACGATTGTCTGGATCCTACACAGTGTAGGGCCCACTGCACTTAATTTAGTTTTAGGCCTGGAACCCTATTGTTTAAGAATAAACTGCAAAACAGTAGGCTTAGCGGGACAAAACGACATGAGTGTGCAGTGAAATGAAACATATGCAAAAACACACAAGATGAGTGGCACACCCAACACACAGCAAGGTCGCTCTACATGCGCTGTACGATCGGAAAAGTGTAGCATGAAATGAAATGTATACCACAAAACATAAAAGATGATTGCAACGTACCGTGCACATTTCTTTCAACTAAATTCCAGCCATGCAATACTCCAAGCACACCATTTCGTGCTCGCCAAGAGTCAAATGTCGCTAGCCAGCGCCAGATGCACATTTTGCACCTGGTCTAACCCACATGTGTCAAACTAGCGGAAGGGGGGGGGGGGGGGGAGTCAATTTGGAGTCAAAAGCACCTCTCGCAGGCCACACCAATGCATCTATGAAAATTAAAAGTGAAATACATGGTGGCGGCTGGGGGATTTTTAAAGCAGTTACTACAAGTGAATAGTGCAAGTGATGAAGCACAATGAACAGGCTGAAAGCCTTCCAGAAGGATTTCACTGCAGAGAATTCTTGAAAATATTGAGAACGTTAATAAGACATCAGAACAATTAATGCACAGGACACATCTATATTTGTGCCATATCGCTGCAGAGCACCTGAAAGCCTGCACTACACTCCTGAAAGAACAAGCCGATACTTGCACAATGATTATACATTCATCTTTGCTTCAGATGCCGAACACGTTTCAGGTGAGGCCTCCATGTAGTGGTACGTTCCTGGCAATAGTGGTGCCTGACAGGACACTTACGTATCCTGTTGCACTCCTATTAATACATTTTTGATTTTGTTTAGTGCAGACCTAGCTCGAGAGCAGTGGAACGCTGTTAAGAGTGTGCATAGCCAGCGTTTGGGAGGACATTTTAAACAGTAGTGCAGCACTGTGAGAGTTGTGGTCTGTGCATCCTTTGAGATTAGTCCTTGGTCATGTGTTGAAAATGCCACGTTTTGAGAGATTTGCTAAACTGGAGAATTGTAGGGGTATTCCGAGCCAATACTGGGTTAGAGTTCCAGAGGGTGGATGTGTGACAACAGAAGGATTGTTTGAGGGACAGCCTAGCGGACAAGTTGTGATTATAACTGGTTTGTTTATTTACTGCACAAGGAGTGTATGTCCCCAGATATACGGAACATAGCCGCCAGGCACGCTGGGAAAAATCGTGACTGCTTTGCAGAGGGTCCATGCAGTCTTGAACAGTATCCCGACTTGGAGAGGAATTCAATGTGGTTGGTGTAGAATGGGGGCGATTCAGGCGAATTTCCAAGATCCCGTAATGCGACTTGCTGAGGTGTGGTGGACTGGTTCCAGCAGAGCCAAATGAGCGGCTGGAAGCCCCAACAGGAGAGCATTTCCCACCATTGATGTGCAAGAGCAGAATAACTGCGGTCTTGCTTTTATAAACTGTGCCAAATTCTTACCGGGTGGGTACAAATGCATACCATTTGGGTTTTGTTTTAAAGAAGCTAGTAATTAGCAAGAAGATGACTGTTTATTTCCATGTATTTTTTGACTGGTTACGTTGTCACTAGTCGGTGCATTAATCACCTTGCTTTACTATCCTGTCTTTTTAGCATGTTTTGCTTTCATGCGCCCGGTTGCCCTCTGGCCTGGTGCGCTATACAAATAAATAAAACACTAAAAAAATACTAAAATTCATTAAACTGTTTCATACAGCAGCAGCACTAGACTCCGCTCGAAGAGCAATAAATACATTATGTCAACTCATCTGCTTTGGGTTACCTTCTGAACCCTTTTTCCACCCACATCCCCCATCCCCACCAGTTAAGTATTTGCATTAGATTACAGACATCTTGCGCATATTACAATGTTAAACCTTTCACAGCAGATTTAGCGACTTTAGTTTTTGCTGGCATGTACGTTCTTTGTCACCTTTAGCAACACAATCAAGACAAGGAGACCAAATCAAGGGGGAAGAGTAAAGGTCATCTCCTCCATGGCTAAGGTCCACGTGTTATGCGACCATAGCATTCTTGCAGGTGGCTTAGACTATCCCCATAGGGTTACACTACACCCCTTGCAGAAGTGACTGATTTATCAGCTTAATGTGCCTAAAGGGCCTGTCTCTCAGGTCTGCTGCAACTCCTTGCATTGTGGGACCGAAAAGAACACCCCCCCCCCCTCCTATTGCCTTCATTTCAATCAGAAGCCCTGAAAATTAGAACAAAACCCCAAACATAAAGTGGAGAAGAAATACAAATGTCATTACACTCCCTCCGGCATCTGTGCACTGGACTCAACTTGTACAACTTATCGGGCGTGTAATAACCTGTAGTTCTAGTGTTTGAGGACTGAAAGCAAACCTCGATACGTTCTCACATCTCCCTTCAGGTGTCTTCATCAATCGGTCTATTGACATCAACCTCCCACTGCTTTCTGTAGGACTCTGCCTACTATATGATGTAAATAGGATTGAATACTGCTCCAATTCACCACTGTAGTATTCGTGCGCTTAGGCTTGTCCACGGAGTGGTGCAATGTTCCACCGTAAAGGATATCCAGACCATAGAAACCATAGGAAAAAGGAGAAGGAGTGATGGGGGCTGGAGGGATCCCTGATCAGGAGCTTCTAAATGTTCAATTTCATTCACTTGGTGGATATCTCAAGAGTCGACCACCCCCAGGGCTGATAGCAGGCAGCAGTGTTGAATGCCTGAGCTCAATGTACATCCTATCCCCTTCTGTGAGAATAGTCTACCTTACACTTAAATACTTCCATAAGGGATCCCTATGTTTTGAGTATCTGCCTTGTGACCACCTGTCAAACCTCTTGATTCAGCACAGGTGTAAAGCAAGGGGTTTCCTAAAATGTGTGTATTTGGAGAAAGAACATTATGTCATGTTGCTTATTTGCTTCTTCCCTTCTCCCCTTCTTCAGTGGGCTAGCTCAAAGGTCGCAACCCATCAAGCCATGTTTTTCCTGGATGTGTTGTCCCGTTATTGCCTACTTCATGTATACCTAGTGTCCTCAACTGTTAGCCTGTGTATGTTCTTCCAGTACTCACCTGTGTTTGGGCATCCCAGTCCTAACTCACTGTTAGGGAGAATTCTCTGTTTAGGCTGAATTCCCTAACCTAGTGAGTCCCCCAGCAGCTTTGCTGGAGTTCTGGAGTTTGTTTTTTTCTCCTGCTCTTGGACATGATTTATGATGTTCCTTTGACTGTTAATGTGTTGTATGGGCTATGGGGTCCTTTACTCCATGGGGTCTCATGTGTTTTTACTATGTGTGTTACACAGCACCCTCCGTGCAGGGACACAGGGGTGTCAGTGACACCCCACCATAGACTCCATACCCTGGGACTGACTACTGTCTCCCAGGGCATGTAAAGTCACCATTGGCTTTACTAGTCCCAAATTATGAACAGAAACCAGTACAAACCATCATTGTCACAATTCGATTGCCCCGGGGTCTGTTAGACGAGGGGGCACGTCTCCGTCCCCCCTGATCGAGTTTTGGCTGGTGGCAGTGGATACTATTTATATTCGACCGCGAATATATCCCTATGGGATTTTCCATTGTTCGAGGATACCAACTTTAATTATTTAATTCTCATAGCCTCGAACATACCGGCGGTTTATTTATTTAATATTAATTCGCTGGTTGGTATTTTTTGCCAGGACTCGATTCTAAAATGGCGTTTGTGTTCTCTTCTGTGACTCCAACCCAAGTCAAGCCCTTTGTTCCACTTTTTGGCGGGCTTCTCCACAGAAGCCTGCAAAAGTGGTGCCACTCTGGGTACCACAGGGGGCGTGGGAGGGGGTTTAGGCACCCTGGACTGAGTTACCTTGGTAACTCAAGTCGCACTTGTGTGATTGGCCCAAGTGGTGAGCCGGCCGGCTCACCACTTAGCATGTTTGATTGACAGCTAGGCTGAGTGAATGGGGGTGTGCTGCATAAAAGCAGGGCTTTGGGGACTGGAACTTCAGAAGTCGCCACAGGACCTGAGAATCCGACGAGGGAGAAGCTGAGCCGACCTGCTACGACACCACCGATGCAGCCCTGCTGAACAGACTCACCACTTCCCGACGACAGAGAAGATCTCCCGGCTGGAGAGTCTTCTTCCCCTGACTGGTGGGCACAACCAGTTTACCTTCTTTTCCTCACATCCCAGGACATCTGGTGGTCGAATTGCCCGTGCCAAGCACCCCAGCAACCGGATAGCCACTTACCACTGGACCGCGAATAAAAGGACCGCTCCTTTTAACTGAGAACTCCGCGGCTGGTTTCTTCCCTGGCAGTGCAACGGACTCCTATCTCCTCCCCGATGAGATCCTCTCTTCCTCCAGACGAAGCACCGACTTGCATCTGCTGCCAGGAACAACTGCCCCCGCTGGAGTATTCTCACCCCTTTAAGGTACCGTGTCCGCCAGGCCTCCCTTTCTAAAGATTGCTACAAGGTAATAATAATCCCTTAAACTTCTGGACTGGGCTGGCCGCCTTGACCATCTAACTGATCCCTTTCTTTTGGTCCAACTCTTTTTGAACCTTTGAGACTTTTGTGAACTTTTCAACCGTGTGACCTTGGACACATTTCGTTCTGATCGTCTTAAAGTGGATCCGGCTTTCTGAACTCTAACTTCACAGTTTGACTCTGCCTTCCTCTCTTGCTGTGTTCTTGTGAAAGTGTTGGGATCGGTTTCAATTTATACTCTGACTTTCTCTCCCTTTTAAACTGAATTATTAGAGTGCCATCTGCGTTAAGCGCTCACCGCTGTCTGAAAATAAGTGGGGCTTTACTTAAGACTTAATATTCTTTTAAGGGACTGTATCTTTTAGTGACCGTGTTTTTGAACTGTTTAAAATTAGTGCCTGTGTGTTTTTATTAGATGTGGTTTTAAATAAATAATTCTATCTCTTTTACACCAAGCTCTGGTCAGTGTTTGCTTGTTCTACTGTGTTCTTTTGACCTATTGTGAATACTCTGTATACTGCCTAACTCTTCTTGAGGGAAGTCTGACTGCTCAGCCACAGCTACCAAGTGAATCTGTGTGGTACAGACTGCTACCAAGTGGGTTTACTGCCAAACACCTGTAGTCTTAAATCTTTTGCAGTGTCCCAGATGGAACTGCACAGGTTTCTGCCTAACACTCGCACCTTAGGTTTGTATAGGATCATCTTCATCCTCATCCTCAGGTTTCTCCCATTCTGGACAAGAGCGAGTATAGGGTCTCCACATCATAGAAATAAGGATTTCTGGATTCAAATCGGAAAGACATGGAAGAAATTAAAGGAGAAAGCAATAGGTTCATTTTATCACCACAATTTGGCCCATCCAATACATCTACAGATGCTTTCAAAGGAAATTTCAGCATAACGAGTGGTTAAGCAGGGCTGACCTTTGGCACTGGCCCTGTTTGTGGCCTACTTAGGAGACTATAAAGATTCTGAAACTATCGTGCGCTCCTTTCCCCCCCAAAAATAGCTACAGAGCAATCTTACGACATGCAGATTGTGCAAAAACCAGGACAAGCAGGTAACTGTCCACCAATTGGTCCTTGACTGTACAACCCTGAGCTTAGAACCCACGGCGTTCCTGGCCCCACTTTGGGCTAACTCAGTCTTGGTGGAAAAAGAAACGTGGTGGTTTCGTCTGATTTCAGGGGAAAAATCCAAATGGTCAGTAGCAACAGCAAAACTTCTGGAAGCAGCTTTCAAAAAGATCAACTCTCTTCAAAATCTAGCAACCAGCGACTTGCTCTAGACTCTCCCGCCAAGAAACTAAGGAAAACGTTAGCCTTTCGGGCTCACCAACCTACTGAAGAATCACTGAAATACAGGACTTATACAGAGTACTGACTGTCTAATTTTAGTAAGCGCTCGTGGCTTCCTCTTGTAAAAGCCATTTTCTTTTCAATATATACAAGTAAATTAAAATAAAAATAAAAAAATAAGAAATTCTAACTAGCTGTGTTATGGATAGGTTTGCCCATTTGCATGAAGGGCAAACCTGAAGAAGAAGAATAGCACAGACAACCACTGTCTGTGCTATGCCTTATGATCAATAGCAGACCACATTGAGACTGTGTTGAGCCTTATGGTCTATAGCAGACCACATTGTGTTATGCCTTTTGGTCGCCTATTAGACCACATTTACCATTGTGTTGTGCCTCTTGGTCGCCTATTAGACCACATTTACTGTCTGTGCTATGCCTTACGATCAATAGAAGACCACTCTTATACTGTGCCGTGCCTTATGGCCGCCCCTGACCACAGTTGATTTTGTGTTGTGCCTCATGGTCAATAGCAGACCACATTGAGACTGTATTGTGCCTTATGGTCAATAGCAGACCACATTGTGTTGTGCCTTTTGGTCGCCTATTAGACCACATTTACTGTCTGTGCTATGCCTTACGATCAATAGAAGACCACTCTTATACTGTGCCGTGCCTTATGGCCGCCCCTGACCACAGTTGATTTTGTGTTGTGCCTCATGGTCAATAGCAGACCACATTGAGACTGTATTGTGCCTTATGGTCAATAGCAGACCACATTGTGTTGTGCCTTTTGGTCGCCTATTAGGCCACATTTACCATTGTGTTGTGCCTTTTTGGTCGCCTATTTGACCACATTTACCAGTGTGCTGTGCCTCCTGGTCGACCTCATTTACAGTTGTTGTGCCTTGGTCACTCGGCCGCCCACAGACTACGTTATCTGTTTTGCTGCCCTGCATAGCTACTCCTCAATTAAATTCAATCAATTTATGCTGTGCCTCTGTTCGCTAATAGACCACCCCCGTCACCTTGTGTACCAGTATCACCTTAAACATCATGTATTGGTACCTATCAACACTCATACACCTACTGTACACTTACAGTAGTTATTGGTCCAGCCAGCCTGACCTACACTCTAAACATTACACACCCACTAGATTAGGCATGGCACTCACCACCTCCTCCCTGAGGCTTAGCACCATGACACCCGCAAATCTATACTTGGATGATCCAGCACTCTGGATACGACACTTTGCCTCCAAACCAACACCCAACCAACCCTGTACTATCACCATCAGAAATTCTAGACTGAACTCCAGAACTAGACCACCCACCCACCCAGGCTCGTACCATTCTAGCTCACTGAAGAGAAATACCAGTCTGAACATCCGAACCTGTCCACCTACCTCCCAGTACTCTCACCACCCTAGTATCTTAAGCAGGAACTCCAGACTAAGAGCCCGTACCATAAAACACTCGCATCTTGCCCATAACTATGCTGCTCCCCCCTTTGACATCAACAATCTAGCCCATAATCCACCGCCAACATTTGAAAAAAATTTCAAAAAAGACAAACTCATCAAAGCAGCACTAGTGAATGCCAGGTCTCTTCCTGCCCATGCTCTCGACATTGCTGACTTTATAACCTATGAAAACCTTGATGTCCTCGCAGTCACTGAAACCTGGCTCAATGCCGCATCCGGCCCATCTCTTGCCCTCGCAATACCTAATGATTATGCCATCATAAGATCTGACAGAAACACCACTCAAACAAAGGGAGGCGGACTTGCCTTCATATACAGAAATACCTTTGACATCAAAATCATCCAAGATGCGCAAATCCCGTCTGCCGAATCCTTGTCAATTAAGCTACCCCTCTCACCCAACCACACGGCCACCGTGCACCTCATTTATCGACCACCAGGACCCATCGCATCTTTCACAGAGGACATTGCATCACTTATATCCATAAACACCAAACCTAACTCGCAAACCATCCTACTTGGGGACTTTAACCTCGGTCTCAATGATCCCAAAGACACCAATGCCCTTGACTTAGCCAATTCATTATCTGATTTGGGTCACACGCACATCATCCACGAATCTACCCATATTAAAGGTAGAACTCTAGACTGGCTCTCACACAGCAACTGCTCTATTGACCTCCTATCCAATGACCCATGCATCTGGTCAGACCACCACAAACTAACCTTTGCTATCAAAGCTAACACTACTCACTCAGCGCCCACCATCGCCCCTGCCATCTGCACGAGAAACAAGAAAGACATTACTCCCGACAAACTCCTACCTATTCTACTCCCCATATTGAATAATATTGATTCAGATGCAGACCCTACAGCTCTAGTGGACACCTACAACCAGGCTATACTTAAAGCTCTGGATTCCATTGCCCCGCTAAAACTGCGGAAACCGAAACCACAGCGTCACCTTAACACATGGTTCACGCCTCAGTTAAGAGAACTACGTAAAGCCAAAAGAACCGCTGAGGCACTTTGGAAAAAACATCCCACAGCACCGAACAAATCTGAACTAACCCTAGTATCCTCTAGCTACAAAGAAGCCATCCTCCTAGCCAAAAAAGACTCCTATAACAAAAGGATTACACAAGCGTAATCCAATACTAAAGAACTCTTCAAAATACTCAAAGAATTAGAATCCCCTATTGCCCCGACTGACAAAGGTATTACTGACGCATTATGGTGCAGCAACATCCAGAAAGCCTTATTAGATAAAATAGCTTGTCTACCATCCAAAATGAACGCAAAAAAATCTGTGCTATCTGCAGACCCTAACCACAAACAACTGCCTAACATACCTCCAACCCTCCAAACGACTTGTAAACCTTTCAGCTTCTCACCCCTTTCAACGTGGGAAGTAGAAAACATCATCAGGAAACTGAAACCTTCAAACTGCCAAGGCGATGCCTGCCCTGCCCCGATTGTTAAAGCAGCTGCACACGATCTTGCGCCATTCATTACCAATCTCATCAATGCCTCTTTCAAATCTGGAATAGTTCCTGACAATCTTAAAGACGCTTGGGTCATTCCACTCCTCAAAAAACCTACGCTTGACCCAGCTAACCCGTCTAATTACAGACCAATAACGACGGTACCTTTCTTATTAAAAATACTGGACAGAGCAGCCTACCTACAAATACAGGCTTATCTAGAAGCCAACAACCTCTTAGGGCTCAGGAAATCAGGCTTCCGACCAAGACACGGTACGGAAACTGCACTTATTGACCTTACCACCCAGATCCAAACCTTGAAAGACCATGGCAAACTTGCACTCCTTTTATTGCTTGACCTGTCAGCAGCGTTTGATTTGGTTAATCATCAAACACTCTGCCAACACCTGAAATCTGCAGCCCACTTCTCAGATGCAGCCACGGCATGGATCAGTTCCTTCCTGGCGAACAGAACCATGAGGGTCTTCTCTCCCACAGATTCCGCCGAGCCGGCCCCAGTACCTTGTGGTATCCCACAAGGCTCATGCGTGTCCCCGACACTTTATAATATATTCACGAAACCCCTCTTCGATATCCTTGACTATCTGGGTGTCACCTATACCAATTACGCGGACGACACCCAGATACTCTTTCCTATCACGGGTGACTACGAAATAGACAGTACGACCCTCAATGAAATCTACTCAGTTATACAAGCATGGATGGCACACCATGGCTTGTGTCTCAATGACGATAAAACCAAGCTGATTATCTTGGGCACTCATGCCAAACTTAAAAATCTCAATCCCTCATTCAAAGCATTTACCATTGATGGCAATCTCATCTCAGTCTCTAATAACACTAAAACCCTTGGTATTTACATTGATGCTACCTTATCCCTCTCTAAACAAACCAACGCAGTAGTGTCATCAGCTGCTTACACTTGCAAGCTTATCACTGCATGCAGACCATTCATCTCCGCACCCAACTGTATCACTCTAGCGAGAGCTCTAGTCCTTTCCAAAATAGACTACTGTAACGCCCTTTACTTGGGCACCAGCCATAAAAATATTAATAAACTACAAGTAGTCCAAAACAATGCTATCAGAGCTGCCTTGAACATCCCCAAAAAAGCACATATATCTGAGACCAGACGTAACCTACGCTGGCTCCCTGTCAAGCACAGAATATCCCTGAAAACGCTTGCCCTCACTCACAAAGTCAGGGCTAACCTTGCTCCAGCATACCTCACTAACCACTTCACACCACACTCCGCCTTGAGACCTCTTAGAGCAGCCCAAACTAACACCTTGACCATACCGAGATTTAAACTCCTCAACTCGGGTGGAGCTAGCTTCCCGGTACAAGCATCCAAACTATGGAACACCATCCCCCCACATCTACGCGCAGAACCGTCATTCAACCGGTTCAAATATAGCACGAAATGTTGGCTCCATAACACGGACTCCTGACAGTTTAACCTCCGCGCATGCACTTGTTTATTATGCCAGCTCCTACCTGTAACTTCTTTGGAACCTGGCCGACTGTACTGTTTTGATTGCATACTGTATTGTTTTGATTGCATACCCTTGTAACTGTATCCTTCCTGTAACTGTAACGTAACTCTGTTTAACCCTGTAACCAGCTCTACCTTACACGCCCATATGCCCCAGGGCCTGGCTGCGCTTTATAAATAAACTAAATACAAATACAAGACATGCTCTGCATTTCATCCATTGCACCTTGTGTCAGAAAAAGGTTAGGCCTTCTGATTTGGAACAATTTACCTTGAGGCCCAAAGCCCTGCAGACCTTCACTAATTCTTGTATTTCTGGGACTGTCATATGATGGTCGGGAAGCAGCAGCATCAGGTAATCCGTAAAACAACAAATTTCTGCCCTCTGCCGTTCTGATTGTTTCCCCCACAGATTCCTCATCTATGATATCTCCTAGTGCAGCTGTTCTTCAGAAACAATTCTGCTGCTAGGGGGCACAGCGCAGCTCTGCCCGACGCACCAGACAGGATGTCGGGGCCAGTTTATATTGAGGCACTGCACCTCCCAAGCACGCATATGTGGAGGGACCACAGAGCCAACGTGTTCTAGCTACCCGCCAAGTGGGGCAGATTAGGAGGACGATGAGGAATCCGTAGATGGATCATTCACCAGAAAGAGTATTACGTAGAGGAAAGTGATTTGTTCTTCCAACGGATTCCTTCCTCACACGGATTTCCCATCTTTGATAGACTGCCACAGCAGCATACTGATCTGAAGGCGGGAGGAGAGCCAGAACACCACCTATATCAGAAAACTCTGAAGTACCACTATCAAAAACAACCATCCTGTACTCACTGAGAATCAAGGCAGTAATGCTTTGCAAACGTATGCAGAGATGCCAAAGTAGCCAGCTGGCAAAATGTCCAGAAAAGGGACTCCAGTTGCAGAGCAGAGGTTGCAGCTAGTGCTCTGGTGGAATGAGTTCAGAAACCCTCGGGCAGATACACACCATCCAGATCGTAGCATTCTGAGATGCAGGAGAGGATCCACATTGACTGGCTCAGTTTGGTCACAGTTCTGCCAGTGGGCACCAGCATAACCAACAAAAAGGTAGTCATCTTTCTAAAAGACATTAATATCCGAGGGCCTGCCTTGGGTCCAGCCGATGGAATTGTTCCTCTGCCTTAGAAGGATGAGGTGGAGGAAAACAGACAGGTATACTGATCTTTTGATCTAGATGAAAAATAAGCCAGGCGCACACTTACAATATAGTGCAGAAATAATGTCAACCAGGGAAACTTACTTAAGGATGAAGGAGCTTAAAGAACAAAAATAGAGGGGCTCAAACTAATACCCATAAGAAACATTACACTAAATTCAAGTCCCAAGCAGGAACAACAAACTGTCCGGGCCAGAAAAAAGCAGAAAGTCCAGAACAGAGGATATGGAACAGGTGAAAGGGTCTTGGATCCCTCTCCCAGCACCAAGCCAAAAACGTAAACCATCTGCAGGCATACATGCATTTGGTGGTGGGCCTCCTTGTAGAAAGGAGCACGTCCAGAACCTCCTCCAACAAATCCCACTCCTTATACCGCAACATTTTAGCAGCCAGGCATGAAGATTTAGGCGGATGATGTTCGGATGGAGGACTCATCCTTTCGATTGGGAGAAAAGATCCATTCCCCGTGAAGGTGCTAGTGAAGGAAGATAGGCATGTCCAGCAACTCTGGGCACCGCATTCTTCAGACCCAGTCTAGATCAATCAAAATCATTGTAGACACACAGGCACAGCCTCTTAAGAATGAGCGGAATGACTGGTTTTGGCAGGAATGCAGAGCAGGTCGAAATCTAACTTTACTAACAGCGTCCCCCAGAAATCCCAGTCATGGAAATTCCCTGGAGCTGAATCACCTGCCCTTCCTGTTCACAGAAGCAAAGCGGTCCATCTGAGGAGTTCTCCCTACGAGAAAACAGCTCCTACAGAACTTCCTGAAGGAGCTCCCACTAAAGGGAGGCTGAAGTGTACAGAGTAGATGAGCTGCCATCAGGGACACGTTCTCCAGAGCCCATAACCACAGTCCGATTTCTTCTCTGCATACAGAGAAGAAGCCCACACCACCCAGTTTGTTGAGGTATATGGGCACTGTGTTCTCCGCCAGGACGAGTACAGTTTTAATGCACACTGAAGAGAGGCGACCAGGACGGCATTATCACGCTCAACTCCGGCAAATTGATGTGTTCCTGGCATTTTGACAGACCACAGGTCACTCAACGTCAGGTATTGTAGGCGAGTGTCCCAACCTTTCAGGGACGTGTCAGTGACTAGAGCCAGTTGGGGCCAGGGCTGTCAAAACAATTCCTCTTTCAATAGGTTGTCTCTCTGGGACGATGATTCCAGATCTCTGGACACTTCACTTGACTTGTGAGCCCTTGAAAACAGACCAGTTACAGCCGAGAAGCCACTGCAGTAATCTCATGTTTAGCTGGGCCGCAGGCACTGCAAGAATGCAGGAGGCCAGAAGACCAAGCAAGGATAAAAGGGCAGAAGCTGGGCCTTTCACCTGTGATTGGAGGGCATGGACTATCCTGGAGATGTTCGCCACTCAATCCTCGCCACCCTACCCCAATGAGTGTTCAAGACTGCATTGATGAAACAGATTGACTGGGATGGCGAAACTTGAGACTTCTTGAAGTTCAGGGAGAGGCCCAAGCTATGCAACAGCTGCACATTCAGTTCACATGTGCCAGTGCCTGGCCTGGGAAGCAAGCTCGGATGAACCAGATAAGACATTAATGCCTTTCTTTCTGAGGTGAGCAACAACCCCTGCCAGCAGCTTTGTGATAACCTTGGGTGCTAAAGATGAACCGACTGGCAGCACCTTGAATTGGAAGTGACAATTCTCCACTGCAAATCCCGGGCCTTTCCTGTGCTTTCAGTGGATTGGCACATGGAAGTAGGCATCCTGAAGATCTAGTGAGACAAGGAAGTCCTGCAGGTCGTGGGATTGAAGGATCTGAGCTAGAGTAACCATCTTCAACCTTTCCTTGCACAGGTACAGGTTCAGAAGCCGCAGATCTAGAATGGGACGCAAGCACCAGTCTTTCTTCTGCACCAGCAAATAGGTTAAGCACTAACCATTACCTCGTTTGGAGCAGGGCACCAGATCTATGGCACACTGTGCAAAAGATTTTATCGACTTCCTCCAACAGGAGGGGGGGGGGCAGAGTCAAGTTCATTTATTGGGGAATGGTTTGTGGGAAGACAGTATCCCTGGTGAATGACCTGTAAGGCCCGGGCATCTGATGAGGCAAGGTTCCATGCCTCACCAAACTGGGAAATCCAGCCTCCCACAGGGAAAGAGTGGTGGAAGTCAGTTTCACATGTGCTCTGCACTGGGGCTGAGGAGGGCACAGTATAAGCAGACTCTTGGAGTACCTCTGCCTCGACTCTTAGTTAGCCATAGGTAGCTTGTCCTTTACCCGTTTGGGCATATGAGGTGATGGGGTTAAAACGCCTAATCCTGCCAGTCGGGGCCGCAAGCTGTTGATGCTGAACCGCAAGGTCTAGAGATTTGGCAGTCGCTTTGAAAAACTCCAATGTGTAGAGCAATTTGTCAGCTTTAGACCCAAACAAATTGCCATCAAACGGCATGTCAAGGGGTTTAACCTGGACACTTGGGGTAAAACTAGGAGGTTCTCAACCAGGAGTACCTCCTCAACACAAATTACTGTGGCCATCGTTCGAGTCACGCAGTCACATGTATTCACGGCCTGACTGAAACCTTTGTTGGGATGCATCCTTGCCATCTTTAACTAGGGCTTCAAAGCCCCACCCTCATACCTCCTACAAGAAAGTGCTCTGCAGCCGGCGAGATGGCAGACAAAAGGAAGAATGAAAATTTGGCTACGATGCAGGTGGCGTTGATGGCCCTCAGACAGACTACCTGAGCTGAGAACTTCCCCAGGGTTCAAGCCTCTTACTCGTCCTTTCTGCAGGTAGTCAAGGGAAAGATGTAGTCAGGTCCACATTGTGGGTCTGGACCACCAGACTCTCAGGGGAGGCATGCAAAGACCAGGAAGACAGGTCGCCAGGTGCCACCCTGCGTTTCTTGACCAAATCCTGGTCCAGAGTCATTTCAGAGGCCAGTTTTGACCACAATTCGAGGAACAGTGCCTCGACTGCTAGATGAAGGGTAGGACAGTCACCATATGCAGACTTTCATCAAGAATATCTGTCAGTTCATATTGCACCGTGGGTCTAGAAGGGCCCGACAACCCTAGGGTGTAACTCACTATGGCAATCATAATTTGCAAAGAAGCCTGATGTTTGCCTGTTGTAGGTGCAGGGAGCACGCCAAATGCGGCAGCAGTATCCAGACATCTTTCCTCTTGCATATCAGCAGCAGGATACTGCAATTCTCCCTCTTCCCCATAGAATTTCTCTGGGAAGTTCAGCTCGAAGAGGACTGGATCCTCCTCCTCATTGCAAATGCCTTCAATCCGACACAAACGTGCCCTTCGGGAGTGGGGCCTGCTCCCGCTGTAGTGAGGTGAGGAGCTGAAAGACTGATGTTGGCAGATTGAGCGGTGCAGCATAACGATGGGTACTTGCCCATAGAAGCCATGGCTGAGCCCAAAGGTGTACTGCCGTGGCTTTTTGTCGGAGCATGGTAGGCCACAATGGTGCCGTCAGGAGAGAGGTCAAAGGTGGTGGGGGAATAGGATAAGAATGTAAGCATCTTGAGCCAAAACGCCAATTGGTTGGTGCCTGTTCCTCAGATTAGTCCATATAGCGATTAATTCTCTTTTTCAAGGAGGCATAAGAATGGCGTTTCAATGACCCGCTGGGTGAATAAGACCTCTGGCAGTTTGTGTTTGTCCTTACAGACCGAGGATTGTTCTTTGATTCAGCACTCTGCACCTGGCGATACCGAACGGGTAAGTGTTTCATTGCCTGCTCTTGAAGCAGTGTTGGGTACACGGACGGACATGACCCGCAATCCTACATGTCATGATCCTCCCCTAGACCGTATAGGCAAATCCTGTAAAGGTCGGAGAAGGACATGTGATGGCCACAGTCTATGCAGGGTTTGGAATCAGAGGCCTTCATTGGATTCTGTATGGCATGAAATATGAAAGGTAAATACTTCTAACAAGCAGTGTTCTTGAAGTTGGCAGAGTGCAGAAAAAAGGAACTAAGGTCACGGGCGCATCACCCCAATATATACTGGCCAAACCTTTATCTACAATGTTCGAAACCTTAGTGTTGGGCACAGTGTTCCTATTTCTGATGCATATTACCTGGCCAGAATTGTGGCAGGGGTAGGTTTATCTAATCCAGTGGTCGAAGTGAATAGGAGCAGTGCTCCTCTACTATTTTTAATTAAGTTTTACTGTTCCTATACTTTTATTAAAAAAAGAAACCGTTCTGGGATGGTTTCGTTTTAAAATAAAAGTGAAGGAAGAAGTTGAAACTTGCTCGGTGCACGACACTGAACATTCCTTTAAACAGCAAGTGCATGCGTTTGGGGCTTTGTATTGTGTGTGGGAGTGGGTGTGGTGATAGGGTGTGTGGGGAGTGGGAGCCGGCCAGCAGGGAACATAGTTCCACTACTACTACTTTTCGTACACTTCGACCACTGATCTAATCCATTTTTGGGTACCCTGGTTTCGTATCCAGGTTAATTAGGGCTATTGGGCAATGCTTTCATTGCTTTGAAGATTTGCAAAATAGCCACCTCCTCCATGGAGGGGCTTTTCTTCCACTTCATGGAATTCATTAAAAAGGTAAAGCGTGTGTCAAAATGAATGCAGCGGACTAGCCATCCGGTCCTTGGCTTAAATGGTTAGATTATCGGCAACACTCCTGCACTATTGGTTCCTTGAATTGGTCTTGTCAAGTTGTGCAGGGGCATATCTTGTAGGTACTCTGTCGGCGCCCTCGTCGATCTGGTCCACTGTGTAAAGTGACGAGTAAAATGCGCCCCCTTTTTTTTTAGCTCATCAATCTGCCCGAATGAGATTCTGAACGGTGGCCTTGCTCTGTTTAGCTTCCAATTGTCTTGCCATTGCTGAATCTGTGTGTGCAAGTACAGCAGACCAGACTGGTGGGGCGGGACTGGCTGTTAGAGCACCCTTAATTTATTTAAAGGCATTCTCCTCCAGAGCAGTGCATTTATATTTTTTATAATTCTAATTGTTTTTTTAGAAGTACTTAATACCGAAGCGCAGACCCGGGATTCGAACCCGTGTTGCTCTGCATGGTCTTGTTAAGACTAGCGCGTTGCTACTGAGATATACATTCCCACACAGAGTGTTTTTTCATGACTTTACGAAACCGTTCCGAAAGCGTATCTAACTTCTTAAAAATCGGGCCAAAATAGGCAACCATCCTATTTCAAAACTCTCAGTTATGCACGACAAAGGCATTTTGCTGAAAACTATACCTGCAAACTTCTGGCATGTCCTACTGAGCTGGAAGAGAAAGACCCGCACCGCTGGAGGCTGACTATGCACATTTCTTTTGAGAGAACTATTGAGCAGCTACGCGCACTGCGATTACGACTGTCAAGTACAGGTGCACGATGTCCAATGAGGATGGCCGTCTTAGTCAAAATGCACCGGAACAGGTCTCTGCATCAATGCACCGAAAATAAAAAAGAGCACCATTTAAAGAACTATGAAAATTGTGTTTTTTCTTGCCTTGTTGCACTAATTAACTAACTACACCCATTATGCAGTAGTATTAACTACACCCCAGGTCTCCCCAGGGCTGGTGAAGGTTATCGACTTACATGGTCGTCAGTTTGTTCCCGATTGTAAATCAGGTTTTCTAGAGGAGACATGCTTACTTTTGATTAAGTTATGAATCGTAGTGGTGCCCACCCTTTCCTTCCATTTGATGTCCTACTGAGATGCCATTTGTGTGCAGTGGTGTGCCCTCTGGTGAAATACCCTACCTCGTGATGCCCTTGCAGCAGGCCAGAGGGCCAGATTCATACCAGGTGGTGGGAGGCTGCTCGGTGGAGGCACCTAAAGTCCTGGCATTTGTCTTTAGAAGGAGGCCTCCTACTAAGTCGTGGGCAGCGGTCCCGTTCTTGGGCGAGAAATCTTGTGTAACAGGAGAGGGCAGAGGGAGTCTAGGGGAGTAAAGTATCCCATCCCATACACTGGAAGGCAAAGAAGGGGACCTAACCCCGCCCCACCCCTCTAAAGGTGAAGGACGTGCTGGGTCAAAGACACTGTAAACAAACCACCAACACGGACCTCCGGGGAGATGAGGGGTCGCGGGAAGGCCCCATTTGGCTGGGCA
The DNA here is from genome assembly GCF_040938575.1 of Ambystoma mexicanum. NCBI lineage: Eukaryota > Metazoa > Chordata > Amphibia > Caudata > Ambystomatidae > Ambystoma > Ambystoma mexicanum. Next base: position 981,529,825 of record NC_090928.1, on the reverse strand, counting down.
TAGGGCACAAGACTCATGCTTTGACTTTTAAGCATGTGGGATCGGCAATCTGAATGATTTCGGGTACACTGGAAACTATGCAAGCCTGACCTGGAGAAGGGGGTGTTGGATGTGAAAGCACTGGCCGAAGGGGAGACCAGAGCTAATCCACATCTATAGGTGCCCTTCAGCAATCTAGCTCTGCCTTACAGCAGGGGTCAGCAATCCAGATCTCCAGATGAGTTGGACTACTACTTCCATGATTCCTCACCATTGACCGTGCTGGCAGGGGCTATGGGACTAGGTTTCAAGTGGAAATACAGTCAATTGTAAAATTGCTCAGAGCTCCTAAAGCCACATTTTTTTTTAAAGTTCTTTAGCAAACCTCTTAAAAATACGACGATGCTTAAAAAAGTTTTTCTGTGGTGAAAATTAGATTTAAAAAAAAATGTAATTCATAATTATCATGGATAATGTTCAGTTTGTGTTAGTTATTAAACATACCACATGATATTTCTTACTTGTAAACTATGAAGACCCATGCTGGAGAACAGTTACAGGTAAGTAACTTGTTCCTTCTCCAGCATGGGGTCTGCGATGGATTCACATGCTCACGAATTTAAGAATACATATCAGTACACACATGCACAACCACGGGAGGTGGCAAGGCTCAACATTATGCATTTCATCAACTCAACATTAAGCATCTCTTACCTCCTCAACAGGCCCACCTTCAGGCGAACAGGTTGCGCAGTACTGCCTGGCTGACTCTGGACTCCTCCCTGGAATCCCGGTCGACGCAGTACAATCTCGTGAAGGTGTGTGTCGACCTCCACATAGCAGCTCTGCAGATGTCCAGCAGGGGCACACCAGATAGGAACGCCGTGGTAGCAGTGATCACTCTGGTCGAATGGGCTCTCGACGGCCGGGCAACGGTCGGTTTGCCAACCGGTGGCAGTGCAGGATGCAGCCGGAGAGCCATCTGGAAATGGAAGCCTTCGAGAGGGCCTTCCCTTGGTTCACAGGTCCAAAGTTCACAAACCGCTGTGATGTCTTCCGAAAACTCTTTGTGCGGTCCACGTAGAACTTCAGCGCTCTAGCTACATCCAGCGAGTGCAAAGTCCTCTCGGCCGGCGACAAAGGCGACGGAAGAAGAAAACCGGTAACACCAAGGGCTCGTTGAGATGGAAGTCAGATGGCACCTTGGGCATGGAGGGGTGCGTCCTCAGCACCACCCTCATCTCATGGAAAGTCAGGTATGGTGGTGTGCAGGAGAGGGCTTGGATCTCTCTCACTCGTCATGAGGAGGTGATGGCCACGAGAAACGCAGTCTTCCATGAGAGGAACTTCAACGGTGCCGAATGCAGAGGCTCGAATGGCGGCCCCATGAGCCTGCTCAGCACCACGTTGAGCTCCCACGCCGGGGCTGGAGCCTTCAACGGCGGGAATGATCGGAACAATCCTTTCATAAACTCCTTCACCAGACGATGGGACAACAGAGATGATCGTCCTGGAGTTCTGGTGTAGCAGGAGATTACCGCTAGATGTATCTTGATGGAGGCGTGGGCTAGCTCCGCCTTGGCCAGCGACAGTAGGTATGGCAGCACCTGGGGGGGGCCGTAATCCGCAGAGGGTTAATCTTCTGTGCACGGCACCAGACAGAACCTCTTCCACTTATGTCCATAGCACGAGAGTCGAGGACGCCCTGGCCTTTGCAATCCACTGGGATATCGTACCCTCCAAACTCTAGTGCTGCCGGAGCCAGGCCTGCAAGTTCAGCGATCCCGGGTCGTGGTGGACGATGGCACCTCCTTCTCTGGCGAGGAGATCCGCGTCTGTCGGCAGTTTGACCAGGGGGGGGGGGGGGAACCACCGACATGTCCAGAAGGTCCTGGAACCAGATCGGTCTTGGCCACGCCGGTGCAATGAGGATCATCCTGCACCGGGACCGTTTGAGTTGGTTGATGAGTCGCAACGGCAACGGTGGGAATGCATACAGGAACAGGTCATACCAGGGGAATGAGAAGGCATCGCCCATGCTCACCGGCTGGGGAAACCTGCTAGCGAACCTCCGAAACTTGGTGTTCGTCGCCGTCGCAATTAGATCGATCTGGGGATTGCCCCATCGTTGGAACAGCAGATCCACTTGATTCTGTCGTAGTTCCCACTCGTGGCATGAGTGCAGCTCCCTGCCGAGTGAGTCGGCGATGGTGTTCTTTATTCCTGCCAGGTGGAAGGGTACCAGAAACATCCCTTGGGCGACAGCCCAATGCCACAGATCCTGGGCCTCCTTGGATAGGGCTGGGGATCTGGTGCCTCCCTGCTTCCGTATGTAGAACATCGTGGTGGTGTTATCGGTGAAGATCCTCACCACCTTGCCCTTGAGGGACGGAAGGAACGACCCGAGGGCCCAGATACAGCTCGGAGCTACAGGATGTTGATGTGAAGCGACTTCTCCTCTGGGAGCCAAAGGCCTCTTGTGTGGAGATCTCTGGTGTGCACTCCCCATCCCACCAGGGAGGCATCCGTCGTCACCGTCTCCTGGTGTACGGGGGTCTGGAAGTCCATCCCCGCCGCGAGATCCGGTGGTGGGGCACCTGTGCGCATCGCTTGGCGGAAGGCCTCGTTGAGTGAGATCCTGTCTTCGAAGCTGCCCGCCGCTTGCATCCAACGGGCGTCGAGGAATTCTTGCAGTGGACGCATCCGCAGACTGCACAGGCGCACGAGGTAGATGCACGAGGACATCATGCAGAGAAGGGACTTGATGGACCTCACCCTGGCCACCTCCATGGCAGACAGTCGTTGCACCTTGCCTAGGATGGCCTTCGTCCTTTCCTCCGACCGAGAGGCCAATAGCGCCACTGTGTAGAACCTGGCTCCCAGAAACAGTGTGACTTGTGACAGGACCAGGTGGGATTTCGCGTAGTTGATGGAAAATCCCAGATCCGTGAGCAGCTGGACGGTCTTCGCTGTGTGTCCGACGGCGAGTTCTCTTGTCCTTGCTCGAATGAGCCAATCGTCCAGGTAGGGGTAGACGTGGAACCCCTGCAGGCGCAGCCGTGCCGCTACTGGTGCTAGGCACTTGGTGAATACCCTGGGCGCCGACTTCAATCCGAAGGAGAGGGCCTAGAACTGGTAGTGCCGTCCTCGGGCTATGAATCTGAGGACCTTTCGATGTCTTCTTAGAATGGGGATGTGGAAGTAAGCATCCTCCAAGTCCAGCAATGATAGAAGTCGCCCTCCTCCAGCTGTCCCAGCACGTGCTGGAGTGACCATCCGTAACTTTTGGGACTTGATGTACTTGTTTAAGCGATGAAGGTCCAGGATGGGTCGCCAGCCACCTGTCTTCTTCCTTACGAGGAAGTAACGCGAGTACACTCTGGAGCCCAGGAGCTTCTTTGGGACGAGCTCGATGGCTCCTTTCTTCAGCATCGCCCTTACTTCCAGCAGCAGTTGAGCGACGTGGTTTTCCTTCCTGGCCATGGGAGGAATGCGGGGGTACTTTTTTAGAAACTCGAGAGTGCCCGCGGACCAGGGTATCCAGCACCCATCGGTCGGTGGAGATGGACTCCCACACGCTGACGAACTTTGCCAGCTGGCCTCCCACCGGGGTGCTCAGGTGGGGGCCCGACACTACGGCCGGTTCAGTCCTGCTTGGCAGTGGCCTTGCCGCCTTGGCCTCCTCAACAACAATGAGATCCTCCTGACTTGCTGTGTCCTCTGTAGGCCTCCTGCGACGAGGAGCAGGCCGCCTGGCGGTAAGTTGAGGAGCTGCTGCCGAATCCTTTGGAGGCACCTTGCTTGCCTCTGGAGTTCTGAAAGGGCGACCGTTGTTGCAAAACTCCCTGTCGGCCTTGATGGCCAGAAGTGACTCGTCCATTGTCTTGCCAAACAGGTTGTTTCTGTCGAAAGACAAGTCCAAAACTCTGGTTTGCACGTCCTGGTGGAAATCGGTTGGCTTGAGCCACCCACACCGGCGAAGGCAAACACCATTGCCCATCTGGCAGTGTCAGCAATGTCCGTGGCTACCGTTATGGCGTGGTCCGACACCACCTGGCCTTCCTGCAGTAGCTTCACGGCCTCAGCCCTCTTGTCGTCCGGGAGGAAATCCAGCAGAGTAGCGATCTTAAACCACAGCTCCCTGTCGTAGCGGGCCACAATCGCGAGGGCGTTGGCCGCTTTAATCGTTGTTGCCGCCAACGAGATGACCCGTCATCCCATGGCATCCAATTTCTTCCCTTCGCCGTCCGGCGGGGAGGTCGAAGTTGAAGCCGTCGCCCCCACCGCTTTATTCTTGGTCGCCGCCCTAAGGCACATGGGGGCAGAATCCAGGACCCGGTACTTTTTCTCGTACCGGTCTCTCTTGGCAGAGGTCGTGGATGGGTTCTTCAGGAGCTCCAGCCCCTCGTCCCAGATGTCGTCAAGCAACGGGACCGAGAGGACCGTCTTCCTCTTGGCCTCACGCCGTTGATAGAGGAAACCTTACTTCTTCTGTTCCACCGGGCAGAGCTTAAAGAGCTCGGATGCCCTGGCGATCATGGCGTGGAAGGAGTCAATTTCATCGGGCGGAGAAGCCAGGGGGTGGTGATGGAAGGCCCATCCCGTCATCACCACTGTCGTCATCCGTCCCCGTCGTAGCTGTCTCTGTTCCTGTGTCATCCCTGGGATCTGGGGAAGGAGGTGAAGACCTTGCGGGCCGCGCATGCTGAAAGGGAGGTGGGGGATGAGTTCTCCTCTGCTTGCTTGGAGAGCCTCGACGGTCCAGGCTCTGCTGGGTCGTCTGTTGGGGGTAAGGGCAATCTTGTCTTTACCTCTGTGCACAAGACCTGGATAGCCATCAAGATTGCTCCTGAGCTGTGCTGTGGCCCAGGCATCGGCTGAGAAGGTTGGGGAGTGGAATCCTCTGCCTCAACAGGAACCTCGTCGACGTCACTGTCGCTTTCTTCGTCCGCCTTGTCAGGATCCCTCTCGTGGGACCGGACTTCCTCGGACCTCTTGTCCGGGATCTTCATGATTTCAGCCAGCTCCTCTTCAGAGGTGTCCGTGATGGACACCGACCCCCCCCTCTTTTCCCACTGGGGTTTTCAAGGGGGTCTTATCGATGGGCTGAAAAGAGGATTCCCTCCGCGGTGGCAGGGAATCTCTGGGCCCGAGGTCGCCAGGGCCGCCACAACTCCCTCGATGGAGGCCTTAGCCAGGTGAATCAAAGCCTTGACGACTTTGGACGCGCCTGAGGCCTTCACCTTGGGTGGAGGGTCGCCGCCTCGCTCCCACTCAGCTTTCTTGGGATCGACCGGGGCTTCTCCCGAAGCTTACCCAGGTTCTCCGACTTCCTTTTCCCCCCAGAGCCAGAGCGTTGGCTCATGGTTGATGGCGTCGGTGAAAGTGCGCCCTGCCTGGCAGCCGAGGAGCCTGACCGTTCGGCGCTCCCGGTGCCCACAGAGCTTTGCCTTTTGTTGGGCCCCTGTCGCCGGAGCGCCCTCAAAGGTCTTAGAAGACCGCTCGGACCTCTTTTCACCTGCTGCTGGGCTCTTCCCCTCCAGCCAGTTGGTGAGGCGGATCCGCCGATCCTTCATGGTCCATTCCGACATGTTCTTGCAAAACTTCTCCATGTGCGTTTTGTCTTCGTGAAGGTAGTAGAGGCATCTAGAATGCTCGTCCTCCTTGAAGACATTCTGTAATCTGCATCCAGGGCAGCTCCTGAACAGCTTGGATCCAGGCGTCGTGCTGCCTTTTTCCTGGGCCATGTCCACGTGGGATAGGCCTCAAAGAATCTTCTGGAATCCTCCAAGAAGCAGCACTCGACGAAACTTTGTCCTTGAGGGGCGTAGAAAAATTCCGAAACGGGTCCCTGATAATCGGAAGTAGAAACGGTGGGGCTTGAGGCTAGATTGACCGAAAAAATGAGATTAAATTCTTTGAAAAAAATCACAAAACGCAGTAAAAGCTCGAGCGCTATAGCACGAGGACTCAATACTTGTGTGCTGTAAAAATCTGAAGATGGCTGCCAGAGAAGGGGCTTAGGTAGAGGGCAGTCATTGGCTGGGGGCAGTATGACCCAGAGAACAGTGATTGGTTGCTAGTAGAAAGACAGTTCAGAAACGAAATTGAAAGTGATTTTTTTCTTTACCGAGGATTCCCAGCCTGACAGGGAATATTCATGAGCATGTGAATCCATGCCAGACCCCATGCTGGAGAACAGAATGCTCACTGATGTTTCTGGAAGCAATTTGTGGCCGGATTGCTAGAGCTGAAAAAACTTTGTTTAGGCCACAACGCGGTGCGTGTTTAAACCACAGGATGGCGATGCAAGACCACTTTGAAAGCAAATGAACCGACAACGCGGGGCAGAACGATTTGGCGCGGCCCGATTCGGCGCAACCACTTTGCCGCGGGAGAAATTTGGGCGCACCCAGTTCGGTGCTGGAAAATTTCGATGCAGGGATTTTTTGGCGCAAGGGATGCTGCCCGATTGCAGGGAACAAAAAGTCAATGGAATTATATATATAAAGACATAACGTGATAGATATATATTTATATATATACACACAATTTTTTTCTCAAAAACACAGTCTTATCGGAATGCGCACAAGCTACATATTTCACCACCAGAAAGCAATATCGCAAAAAAAATGAAAATGACATTACAATCAATGCGATTGATTTTGATTGTTAATGATTTTAATGATTTTTAATGACAGTTTCCTCAACAGTATTATTAGAATATATCATCTCATTTGTTGTCATCCATCGGTGTATCTACTTGTAGAGCCAAAGCTCATCTGCAAGTAACCATTTGCATTTGGCGTGAGGGCATTTAGACGTGGCTGCAATGTCAGCCACGTCCAAACGTCCCCCGCGCCAAATCGATGGCGCCAGAAAGGCTGCCGCGCCCAAATGGCCGCGCCAAACTGGCCGCCACACTGAAGCGATTGCGCCAAAGGGGTGTACTGACGTTAGTTTACGGGAACACCCTCTTCGCATCCCATTTTCAACTTGGAAAATAAATAATGTAAAACGCTGCACCAACCACTAGATGGTGCTCTATACGCTTGCCTGGATGAGAATGAAGCCTTGGACGAACAGAACATTTTTATTGCATTTGGGATTACGTCGCCCATCTAGTGTTGGATTACAGGAAGCACAACGACAGCGCGGATTACATAGCCAAAGGCAGACTCGGCCAGCATGTGCTGTTCCAGCTAATGAATAGACATAAGCGAGAGACACAAAGTGAACCTGCAGAGGGGGCTGACCGGAGTCACAGGTGTATTAGAAGTTTCCGCTCAGTGGCTCTCACTGTGGGGCTTCAGGCAAGTTACTGCACCCTAATTATGACCCTCCAACACTAAAATCGCAAATTCATTCACATTTTTACATTTCACCATCACTATTTTAAAAAAGTAATTTTAAAAAAAGTAATACATTATGATCCAGACATTTCGAGCTAAAGGAATTGGGGCAAGGGTAGCTATGGGAAAACATGCATTAATTCCTATACCTAGACCACTGTCGGAGACGTCAGTTCACCAGAATGGTGTAGTTAAAGAGACAAACGCCCAATGGCATTGCAGCAAGTGATGTCACATGACCTTTTACATTGTAGTCACTTCCTGTAGTGTCATCCGGGTCAAACAAATATATACTAGAGCAAGCAAAAGACTAAATTGTCAAACATTTTTACCAGGTGCTGCTTAATATCCCATTGGTGGGGTAATTATATGAGAAGGGTATACCCAGTAGAAAAAGTGCCCATTATTTATGTGTGGCCAATCACTGCCATCCTATGCCAGTTACAGCTTCATGTATCGGGCTTAGTCGTAGGTTTATAACAGATCCACATTCCAAGATCCTGTGTGTAGATGCTGCAATTTTATACCCGATAATAGCCTCACATCTTGGTTATAGTAATCATATTTAGGGTGCTGCCTCACACAGCCAGGGGCTTCCATAGCATGCCAGGTGGAGCCTAAAATGCCTGGTACTGCCATGTTGTGCTTTATACGCCTTGTATATTCACAGTAAAGTAAGCCTGTACAGTCCAGGGTGCTTATGCCCTCATATGCCAAATGCATTCTCCAATTCCTAAGAAATGCTGCATAATCCCGGGCAACAGCACAGATGCCAAAAAAAGTTACTGTGTGTCATGTGCTGCCTCACTAGTCCAATGTCTGCCATTATATTCCAAGCACGTCGAGCGTGCTAGTAATGCCACCGAGTGGCAGTACCTCACGCACAGCAGGGACCACATAGTCTGTCCATCTAATTTCATTAAATCATTATCCATCGAAATTCATTCATTAAAATGCTTTTCCATGGAATTAATTTCGATGGATTTCCAACATACCTTTGAAATATATGTATAGATGTTTGGGTTGGAAATTCAATGGGTTGAGGAAAGGGTTAATTTTTTTAAATGGGGTTGGGTGTGGGGGGGACCCCCATGTGCTGAAATACATTGCAACTGTATTGAATAGATTGCAGCACTGGACAGCTCCCTGTAACGTTCGAGCGTATGTATGTATGTTTCGACTTTCCATGCAAAATATGTAAAGTGTTTATATAACGAAACCCTATTCGATGAAAGGATTTCGATGCATAAACACTTTGTGCTTTATGTATGGCAACTCGAAACATCTTTCAATGAAAGAGATTCATGGAACAAACACTCAATGGAAAAACTTCGATGGAAAGACTAGTAACCTGACCATATAAAGTGGGAAATCTCCCATGTCCAATTACTGCCATCATATACCAAGCACAGCGTCTAGAAATGGCCCAAATGGCCACCTACTGGCAATTAATGGATAGTATGCATAGCAAAGTCAGTTTAAAAGTAAGGCGCTGCTTTCTCAGCGATGGCTTCCGACCTGTCCACACCCATCAGTCAACGTACCCACACATGCCAGTACCGGCACAGTGCCAATGTAACCCATATTCGGGGTAGTTGGCGCGGTGTTGAGGCTGGATACGTCTCCCTTTCCTTCGTATACTGTTATGAAGTGCTTCCATCTACTGATTAAAAGGCAAGAGACCCTGAGGCGCCATCATGGGAATGCGCGGAGCAACGCCTGCGCACATGCCTCCACAGCAACCACGGGAAGTGTGTATGGCTGTCCAAAACATTACTTCAGAAACAATCAGCTGATGCTGGTAACATATTTACAGCAGTTAGAATCCGTATCATAACAGTAATAGCCTCTTTAGGGAAAATACCCAGGGCGGATGTGCCCAGCTTCCCCACAATTCAAAATGAGGTTGGTAGAATGACCGTTAGTAGAACAGTCACCTGCCCAAAGGCGGTCGCATGCAACCTCGTCTGAGAGGAAACTTGACCCACCTCCCCATATCTACAATACTCCTGGCACGTGTTGGGCTACTCATGTTTTGAGTCCAACTGAGTGGCTACCTATTGGGCAACCCCTTTTTTGAAGTTTCCTTTGGCCAAAAGGAATTGGTTTCTGTCCTCACCTGGTGGCATCACGTCTCCTTAAAGACGTATGTATTCCCTTCATTTTTGCCGTCTGGGTTGCACCCCTCCTTCTCTTCACCTCACTATCCACACGCTCTCCTTTTCAAACTACTTGGAGAAGGCAAAGCAACACTCGTGGTTAGAAGGCGTTTTATATTTACCCCCTCCCCCGCCCCATCCAATACTGGATGGCGGGACCCAGTCCGTAGGGCAAGTAGAACCTGCCAAACCAGCCATCCCCAACAGAGCGGCTCCTTTCCAAGTACCACCAAACAAACCACAAACTATCCTGCACACCAAACTGAGCCCAACCCTCATCCCTTTAAATACTCAGACCACCCCATGCGTTTAGCCCAGCACCATAAGACCACCACAACGCACCTGCTTATTCTTAGACTTATGACACATTTCTCAACCATCACCAGACCGCCCCATGATCTACATGTGTGTGCAGATAAAGCCAAAGCATAGTGGACATGAACAACAGCGTTGCTGATCCTCTGTATGGGGTGAAGGAAACCAGGCGTGGTTGCGCGACCAGCCCGGCAGTCAGGTGACTATACAGGCACCTGCATCTCAACACCCTGTCCACAACTGTCTCTCTGCGTCTCATACTTAAGAAGGCAAGAGGCAGAAGGCAAGTACCCTTACAGCGCCTGTATAAAATGGGACTGCAAGTTAAATCAAATTACGACATGGATGACCAGGTCTGCACACACACCACAACATTAAATTACATCAGGTCATGGGATGGTGAAAGCATGGCCAAGCAGCGGTTGCTACTGTTTCTGTCCCAGTGGCTTTGTTGACACTGGTCCCAGACTTGGGACCTCGCCTACCTCCCAGGTTCAGGTGAACAGCAGGTAGGGAGCAGAGAGTGTAGTAAGGTTGGTTCATAGGCAGTGCAATCTCAAGGGATCCCGTGGCACAGATAACTGGGGCCCCCTCCACCAAGCAAAGACATTAAGGGATCCAAGGATCTGGTCGGTCCCTCCCACCCACAGTCTCCTCAAACAACCTGTACCTTGATATATTCCTCTGATGGGTAATTAAAATAAGCAGAGGAACTTCTGGAAGTCTCCAGATCCTTCCACCTGGCTGCAATCAGAACAAGCAAGTAGCATTTCAAGGCAACATTAGCAGCCCACAATGAGGGCTACTTGTGTCCTAACATCGCACCAGGATTCATCGCCCACTTTTTTAGTAGAGGTTTTTGCTGAAAAATGTTGGCCGAACAATACTCCGTAAAAATATGGGGGTGGGGGGATAAGGGAATTTAAGTGGTGGTGGGAAGTTAAGGGATACATACAAGCAAAGGGGTGGTTTGGGGATCCCCCAAATAAAATGCATTACAAAAAAAAGAAAAAAAAATGGATGAGTTTTTTTTCCAGCCACAAAATTGCAGCAAAAAACTCTACAGAACATAATTGGGATGAATGAACAGAGAACCAGCAAGGCACACTAACAGTAGTAGTCACAACCCATTTAAACAGGCATTAGTATAGAAGCAGGACACAGATCAGAGGACATCTGGCAAAAAGCACATACGCCACGAATGTCTCAGGAGGATAGCTCAGGGGCAACGTGCTCGCCTTGGAAGCAAGACGACACTGAGCAACACTGATTTGATCCCCCCCCGGGTCCGCGCTTAGAAACCTCTGGGTATTAAGCGCGTCATAAATAACCATATCATGCATCATATAATACAGATTTCAGATTTGCAGCGTCACAGAACCTACAGCCGCAGCGGCGTGTATAGAGGTGAAGGAAGGGTTGAGGGGAGCATACAAATTAGAAATAACTAGGAAGGTGCATCCAGTATATACTGCGTTCAGAATACGGCTATGGCTTTCGAGTGGGGTTGCTATCAGTGAGACAAGAAAGAAACGAATGAGGAACGCAGCATACGAACTGGCACCTAGATGAAGAGCAACAATGTAGCAAGTTAAAGCAGGAGAGAAACGTGTGCACTCTGGGGACTAAATAACTCAAGGACGGAATTTTTACGGTAGGCCCCATAAATTTAAATGTGCTACCCAGGCTCACAAAGATCTAGCCTGCTGGGACTAGAGACCCAACCTTCTCCTCACTGATGAGGCCCGACAAGGCTGAAACATGCCTGGGGATGCTTGTGGCCTCCTGCAGAAGGGATGTGACCTAGCTGTTCGGGCTGGCCTGCCCCTTTGGGGTGGGACCAAGCCTGATTTGCATATGGTCTTTCCCCTTCTGTAATGGCTTGGCAGGCGAAGAACGATGGTCTGGAGGGTTGCCCAGAGCAATGCCAGAGGTGAAGATTCATTCTAAACCTTCCAGCCATCACCACTTCTTGCTTTGTCACAGAGATTGGCTGCATGGTGAAGCTTGCAGTGGAGCCCAGGCTGCAATTTTAGCACTTGACTACATGGTTTTCTCGTTTGTCGTACCACAAGGTGCCGTTATTTTTGAAGGTTTGCCTACCGTGAAGTCAAATACCATGTTTTGTAGACCAGACTTAGAAAGAATACAATTTCCATGATAATAAATAAGGTTTTTTTAGAGAAACCGGTAATGCAAATAAAGGGATTGCCACTGTTTTCTCCATCGTATATGGAAGTCCATCAGTGCAAAAATAAGCACATCTTTCTTTAGCTTGGTTTTATTTTTAAACACAGACAGGCACAAACTACCTGAATGTGAACAACATTTGACATTCTAGGAAAACAGCTAACTTTTTGCGGCAAATAAGCTTGCCAGAAGGCTATTCGGTTGGCTCCCTTCCAATTAAAGTGGCATTCATAATAATGAGGGGGCGGGGGTGGGCTAAAGAATGCCAACAGAATCCAATAAAGCAAGCCTTAACTGAAGAGAGCCTAGTCCTATGCAGGTAGCTAGGATCTGTGCAGAAGCACCATGCAAAAGCTGGGATCTGACCTTCAGCACGTTGGCTCTTTCCCATTTGCCTGCATTATGCTGATGCTATGTCGTACCTAGCGCTTTTTCTCGCAGCAGCTATGCCGCACAGGTAGCGGCATCCGCCCATCAAATCTTCTACCAAACACAGGATTTGGTACTGTGGTAATTCCCATCAACACAGATGTCTACAGTAAGTACTTAACGCACTGAGCTATCATGGTGGCACTCAAACGTGTCAACATAGGTTTCAACTTTGGTTATTGCAGATGATCAAAATGTTCCCCAATGAAAGTTGTCAACTCTAGAGAAGTTGCCTACATTGAACGCAGAGAGGATTAATCGACCCCATTGGAACTTCGTGGTCAATAACGTGCAGGCAGATGGGAACAGAGCTGCAGCAGCAGTAGGCAGCGCTTATCCGGACAGGTGTTAGTCAGGTCTTGTAGAAAATACGCAGCTACTTCTTGATCAGGCAGCCAGGCAGGGTCCCTCCCAGGGTCGGGCATAGCGCAGGTGTCCCGTTTGCCCTTCCATAAAGACGGGTCTATGACGACAGGGCGCGGCAAGCCCCGGCTTTGATGGAAGGGATGGCGACCATGGAACAGAAAAAAGCAAAACAATTGACAAGCAGCCGAGGGACAAGCATTCACCACGGACCCAGGGCCGGTGGAAGTGGTCTCAAAATGTCCCCAGCACCTCAGGCCCCCCATTATCTTAAGCCAGGAAACCTTGCTTACATTCACCGGCAACGCAAATGTGCCGATACGGTATAGTGTGAGGTTTCCAGAATCAAAAGGGAAGGTAAACAACTACTACGTGTTTTGGGGCACAAGCAGTGTCACACTGTCTGTGGTGCACGTTTTTTTTTAATGTATTTATTTGAACAACAAGGATGTCAATTTCGATCATAAACGACTTACAATAAATAGCACATTGCCAGAAGTTGGAGGCATTCCAATGAAGGCTGCCTGTACAACAGCACAAAGATGAGAAGAAGTGGTGAGCCAGTTTATAAAAGGTGTGAACAAAGTGGGGCAAATACCAGGGACAAAACAAACAGAACACAAATATAAACAAGCGACTTAGGTAAGGGTGCGCGTTTCTGAGCACGCCGTTTATATAGACATGGTATGAATTCTTGGAAAAGCGATCCAACTCAAGGTTCCCTTCATTCCTACACTACATGACTCCTTGGTTTTAAGAACGTGGCTTCCTTAGGGAATAGGTGCATTGCCCAAAGCCTCTAGGCAGGCCTGGGTTCTGGGGCAACATCCCAGATAAAGCAAAGCCGATTATCCAGGCACAGCTTTAGGGTCCCGTGCACAGCAGAACCAAGACAAGGAACCAGTACGCTACCGAACCCCTCATTCGCCATTTAAGAAATACCAAGTTTGTCAGTCACATGCCTCTTTCCCTTTTACCCCCCCCCCCCCCCAAGGTGCGAGGGCCCATTTCAACTGAAATGGCTGAAAGGCCCAGACGCCGATTCTGCCAATAGCATAAAAGAACGAGGAGTAATGATCCCAGAGAAGAGAATTACACGCGTGATGGCTCCGTTCAGCAGGGTGGCTGCACGGCAGGCACCCCTGATCGACAAGAAGCACCCCACTGGAGAATCTCGCCAACTGCAGGAGACCAGGATGGCCCGGCAGAGCTACCTTTGGGAACCCGCATGGATGATGTCACGCCATAAGACAAGTAGTGGGTAGTCAGATTGATGCTCTCTCTCTCATCATGCTAAGGAGGGGAGGGGGCACATTGTGTAAATGTGATGGGGACACAAGGGTGGGCTATGTGCGGGGTTTAAAGCACAAACCCGGCAGAGGCGCGATGGAGCACTGTCATTTATAATGCAGGGATACAAATAAAGATTGGATAAGCAGGAGCCAAGAGCATCTCCTGGGTATCCAGCATCAATGACTAGGCGCTACTACTGGGGAACAAAGCGCTAGTACATGGAGTTCCTAAAATGTATCTCAAGATGGAAAGATATCATTTAGTCCGTTACTTAGGACCCCTTATGTTTTAAATGTTATACAGATGTGTCTGAAACGTTATTTATAGATTGTCCCAAATGCCTAGAGTTTAATCACATGATCGGCATCAGTCGGCCTGGGACGCAACTGTAGCTCCTGGTAGCCAGGCTCTTCTGGTCCCTGTCCAGGAGCTAAATATTTTATTTTATTTATTTGCATTTTTAAAGAGCTCACACAGCCCGCAGGCATCGAGGCGCTGTTACTGGAATGGTTTTGTTTTTCAGTAGCGTAATTGTTTTTTTTTGGTCTTAGTTGGGCATTTATTATGCGCTTAAATACCGAGAGGTTTCTAAGCGCAGACACGGAATCGAACCCGTGTTGCTTGGTTTCGTCTTGCTTTCAAGGCGAACACGCTGCCGCTGAGCTATCCTCCTGGGACGTAGCTTCCTGCTACCCTCCACTTCGAACCGTGCAATGTAGTGTGTAGAATAAGGGATCCCGAAACACTCCTGGGCCGCCGTGACACCCAGAAACATTTTACACAAACTTATAAATATTTGATGAGCAATATGGCACCAGAAAGGACTGTCTCTCTAGGAGAGATGGCTCTTAAACTGGGACATTCACAAGGTGAATGCAGGACACGGCCACCCGAGGGGCCACAAGGAATTCGTGTTGCGTCCATTGTCCGAGACCTGCCCGAGAAGGATATCGAATAGCACCTGACCAACACCATGTCACAAGACTTGTGAGCGTGAGCGATCCGTGAAGTATCCATCATTTAAAGCTTGCATAACCTGGAGATCACAACCAACTGGACGGGCTGTGCGGGTTCATCAAGTAGACGCTTGGACACATTTTATAAGCAATTGCTGGGACCACGTGAAAATACAGTCAAGAGCCCCTGTTTTTAAATGGCGGGAGGGGGTTGCCCTGCCTCACCCATCCATTCATTCATCCAAGCCTATACCTATTCATGCCACCTCCTTTTTTGGTCCTTTATTTCCCATGGTATTCCATTCCTCTGCCTCCCTACCACTCCCTGCCAACGTTGTGAAATGCATCAAAAAGAAATGCCAGTGTCTCGCTGTAAACAAGTTACACTGCTGGAGGCGGGAAACGGTCATGTGACCGTCTATCAAACACAATGGAGCTCATTGTACACACTATCCTGATTTGAAGGCAGGGGCCTTGTGGTAGGTTTGCATTCAGGCATAGCCAGGTCCCCGCCGCCATCATTTGCATGGCGGAGTGCAAAGGTGCAGGGCACATGGCAGGCAGCATTTACAATCGATCCCTATGGAGCCCACTTGCTCTATATACTGGCTCCATAGGGATCCCAAGCATTTGCACCGGCATGAAAATGCATGTCGGTGCAACTGCTGGGGCATTTGTATGGCGGAGAGGAAGGAAGGTGGCAGAAATGCAAGTCAAGTCCTACTCTTTTAGTGGGGCGAAAGGGGGGGCGTGTCGTGAATACACAAGGCTTTTACGTCTTCCACACACTTAGGTCCAACGAGAACCACGAGATTGTATTGGAGTACAGAGTAACACACCTACAGCAGACCATTAGTAAAGGCCGCACACAGTATCACAAACACTGGCAAGTCAAAGAAACCTATCCACCAGAGTCTGCAAACCAACAATGGCTACACTTGCATCAGCAAAACATTTCGTGTCTGTCAAGAGAAGTACTGGCTGAGAATTTGCCAATGACCTGCAAAGTGCTACGCGAAAATGCACACTGCGCTCAAAGTGCGTGAAAGAGGAACTACACAGGAAACCACACTACGCTAGCAGAGTAAAGCCAGCAAAAGCAACATGTGAACATCTCAAATGAGATCTGCAGAAGCCCTCATTGTGTGAATGACTATGAAAACTATCGAGGTGATCCATGCATTAGCAATGCACACAGGAATGGAAGGCATGCCAGAATGCACAGCCCTTCAGAATGGTGCTCTGTGGTGGGACGCACAGTCTAACCCAGGGGGTGGGATATACAGATGCTTTAGATTCACTAGGGAGATTGTGCATGAGCCGACACAAATAGATGCCATGAGGCATGGCAGAGGGGAGCCATGCCATACCCACGCGTGTGCAGGGATACTGCAGAGATAATGCTGGAACAAACGCCACTAACTCTACGACTAGAAGAGAACTACCGGAGTTTCAGGGAATAGTTGAAAACCAACCTCTTCCAATGATAACCTCATTATCTTTCTGCAGACTGCCCTCTACAGCACATATTATGCGCACTGAATTACCCCGGACACTCCCGTGCCCTGATGCCTGCACGCTATCGGCGCATTATAAACAAACACATAACTGGCTTTGGGAGCCAATAGTCCACCAGTAACTGCAGTAATTGCAAGAGGTGCGTTAACGTGCAGTTGTACGCCATGCCTCAGAATGATGCAACGGCATCCAGGTGAAGTGCAGCGTGTCAAGGACGAATATTATGCCATTGCTCGTTTCCTCAATGTCCAAAGACCCCTAGATGCAACCCATCCTGCTGTGTTCACTTTCTACCATAAAACTCACAGGACGGGCCTCAATTCGCTGAATGCATGTCAAGACAATCACGTGACCCATACATGTTCTGACTACCAAATATGTGCTTCGATGAAGGAGAGGTAGGTAGAGACTTGGCAAGGGTAGGGCACACTGGCAACAGTGCTCACGTGTTGCTGCAACCCACAGATCCCTCCAAAATCGCACAATAATGTGTCAGTGCAGTCTGCTGGTGGCTACAAACCGCATATTCAGCCCTGAGAGCCAGGCAGCACAGTTACAAGGCTGCACGCCCCAAGGGAGCCAGGCAGCACGGTTACAACCATTGCTTTAAATGGGCAGGAACTTGTCAGACCCGAGTACCTGAATTTCTTTTATTTAAAAGACATGGTACTGGCACTTCTCAGCAGGAAGCCGATACTTTTAATGGAGAGCTACCTGCACTTCGAGAGAGCCAGGCAGCACGGTTACAAGGAAGCACGCCCAGAGAGGGCCAGGCAGCACGGTTACAATGAAGCACGCCCAGAGAGGGCCAGGTAGCACAGTTACAACGAAGCACGCCCAGAGAGGGCCAGGCAGCACGGTTACAAGGAAGCGCGCCCAGAGAGGGCCAGGCAGCACGGTTACAATGAAGCACGCCCAGAAAGAGCCAGGCAGCAAGGTTACAATGAAGCACGCCCAGAAAGAGCCAGGCAGCAAGGTTACAATGAAGCACGCCCAGAAAGAGCCAGGCAGCAAGGTTACAATGAAGCACGCCCAGAAAGAGCCAGGCAGCAAGGTTACAATGAAGCACGCCCAGAAAGAGCCAGGCAGCAAGGTTACAATGAAGCACGCCCAGAAAGAGCCAGGCAGCAAGGTTACAATGAAGCACGCCCAGAAAGAGCCAGGCAGCAAGGTTACAATGAAGCACGCCCAGAGAGGGCCAGGCAGCAAGGTTACAACGATGCACATCCTAGGACCAGGTATTTTGTGGCTCGCTTATTTGTCAGTCACCCACATGTGTAGGGATCCACTAATCTGGGGGCACTCTGCTGTGTCAATCACTGTGAGGACCCCAGTTTATAGCAACACGTGCTACAATTAGGGTGTCCAGACGTCCCGGTTTTGCCGGGACAGTCCCAGATTTAGGCCTTCTGCCCCCCCCAGCCCCCTTCACCCTCTTCACCCCCTCACCCCAAGGGTGTTTTTAATTTAAAAACCCTGTCCCGGTTTTATGGAGAGGGAGGGTCTGTGTCCTGGTTTTTGATAAAAGGTGCCCACTAACAGTTCCAGCACGAAATTATTGAATATTGTAGCGGGCAACAATTATAAATCATGCAAACATCGGAATACTTAACGTATTTTACGTTGTGTCCCTTTTGTTGCAGGTCACCCCTGTTGGGAGACATGGTATCTCCCAGTGTTGTTGTCCTGGTCACATGGGAGAACCATGTGACCAAGTTAATAAAGAGAACAAGCAGCTTCCGGCTGGTCAGTCGATGCGAACCGGACTCGTGTCATTCCTTGAGGCACCCAGCTGGTGCAGCACCGCGTGCAGTAGGCCCACGGATGGGGCCCTGCACAGGGACGGCGCCCCTGCTGGGCGACGGCGCCCTCCACCTGGTCTAGCCATGTGACCATGGCTGAGTGAGGCTGCCGTGAGCTGGATGACCCCAGTCACGTGGTCTGCTCCGGTGCCGGCAGGGTGATCCCTGCTCCTTTGTTCGCTGCATGAGTGCAGCACTGTTGGTCCGTGTCGGGTGCTCCCGACACATACAGAGGCCCGTCCGGTGATCCGGGGCGGGCCCCACCACACCTGACATCCCAGGGTGGGCTTGAGCCACCACAAGCATTACCAAATTGTACCACAAAGACTGGTCACAGAACTCAATTAATATGAAAACTTGTAATATTAATCAGAGCAAAGGCCCCTTTGTTAAAGTCATGAAAACTGCAGAGTTTATATGCAGGATGGCAGTTCAGTCCTGGAAAGATTGCGTGCACACGGGGAAAAGGAGTGAGGCTGGAGGGTCTGCAATGCTAGTCCTGCGTTTGTTTCCATACCGGTTTTTTATATTGACAATTTTTATTTATTTGCATTTGTATAGCGCACCTGCACCTCGGGGGCATCGAGGCGCCGTTACAAGAATTTGTAGGAATTTTGATTCAAAGGTTAGACAGGTGACCAGAGGTCTCTTGGTTACACAAACACAGCTATAGTTTCATACAGATGCATGATCGGAATCTTACTGTTACAGTTTGATAGCATTTTCATTTCAAACAAAAAGCTTAGTTTTAATAGCTTTGCAGAATACTTGGTGGGACTCGATCATTCTTAAGTGAGAGGAAAGTGCGTTCCAGCGGGTGGCGGCCAGAGTGGGAAAACTGGAGCCCCCGGCGTGCACTTTGCGCATTTGTGGCGTGACAATCATGTTGGAGTAGCACTTCCTTAAGGGTCTTGTGGCAGTGTGCTTGGGGATTCTTTGGGTAAGGTAAGGAGAGCAGGTTCATGGAGACATTTGTGGGTAAGGGCAAGGGTTTTGAAGACAATTCCCTCTTTGACCGGGAGCCAGTGGGCCCGTCTTCTCACTTCGGAAATGTGGTCTTTTCTAGAGGTCCCTGTGGCCGCCCTTAGTGCGTTCTTTTGGACTAACTTACAATCTGCTCACTCTAGTTAGAATGCAGAGCCAGATGTATGGCACTGTCTGATGGCAACTCAATGAGGAGCCGCCATCACCACACATGGACAGGTCAACTAAGGGAGAGGAGGGGATACAAGCATTTGAGGTGCGCCACATGCCAAGGAAAGCGTACACCAAGTATTCATCCATTACTGAGCTTGTACAGCCCATTTCTTCACAGGTGCCAGGAAGTGATGAAAAATAAACAAAAAAACACAATTGCAGCCTGACTGGTAACCAACGATTACAATCGCTGAGAGTACACAAACACTTCTGTAACATTTCAACTGGGCCAATAGACTTGGCCAACCAGTTAGGCAGGTACTGCTGCCTTGTCTTGCATAGGATGGGACTGAACACACATGCCTGACCGTCTCTGCCTTGCAGCAATGATCTACTAGAAGGGGCTAGGAATACTAGCTTACCACTGGACGCCAGACAAACCACAGTTGGGTGTGGACTTGCACCATGCATAGCGCCGCTTGTAGATCTAGAGATGATAGGTTTTTTATAACGCGCTTAATACCCAGAGGATTCGAAGCGCGGACCCGGGGATCGAACCTGTGTGGCTCTGTGTCGTCTTGCTTCCAAGTCCAGCACGTTGCCGCTGAGCTGCCTCCCTCACATGGTCAGTGCAACGGCTGATCATGCACTCGCACAGGGACAATCGCTGCTGAGAACGACGAAGGTGGCTTTACTACCACAATTCAGTGCGAGACTGACTGCCACCATCCGTCTGCCTTCCTCACCATGGCTACTGTCATTGATCAATGTGCTACGGTGCGTCCTTCACACCAGCATATGTTATGTGGCTCGGCTAGGCAAGCAACTTCACAATCCAGCGTGGAGACTAATGTCAGGGTTGGCACCCCTCTTCCTTCATTAGCAAGGCGGAATCCCCTCTTTCTACAAATACACCCTCTGCAAGGAGTAATGTTGCCAGCATGGTGATCCTACTGTTCCTTGAGGGTAGACTTGGATGTAGGGGTGACCCTGTAGGGCTCCAGCAACATCACCTGTGTGTTCATTGGTGCAGCAGCCTTCTCTGCTAGGACTTATGTAAACACACAATTCAAAGTGGGCTCTTGTGCCCTGGCGTGTGGGACAGGTCTTCACGCAGTCCATTACATAACAGGCAGGACTCCCATCCGCCTCCCGCCCCACAAAGAGCACATATGCAACACAGTGGCAGACAACTTTGCAAGGTATTCCAAAATACAGTTGGCACACGTGCTTAATCCATTTCTAAAAGCTATGCCACAGGCAGATGTAACTCATCCTTCAGTTACCCAATGATGGCGTGTGGCGACAAGTGGCGGGACAGTATCTGTGGGAGCTACTGGCAATAAGCAGGAAGCTAATCTTGAGTACAGGTTACTCCCCTAACATTGCAGCATGCGTAAGCGCCCCAGAAAGCGTGTCTGCATTGCTTCGCTGGCACAACGTTGGAACATGTCTAGGGTACTTTTCACATAGCGTCATTGCACTGTCCTGTCTTTTACAGCACACTCACTGCATTCCCTGGCTGATGAGCCAGTGCCAAACTCACGCACAAGCATCTGGAGTAGCCATGATCATGGACCACGCCGTGAGCCTGGCTGCAGTGAGGAGTCCGTTGGATATGTTCTCTTGTTCCTCAGGCCTCGCCCACATTTGCTGCCTTTCCTTTCTTGTAGGTCGTTCCACATTGTACCCGTATTTACGCAGGTCCTCCACTACACGATGTTACTCTACCATTTCCTTTTATGGGAACCTCTTCTTCATAATCTGCAATTCCTCCAATGAGAAACTGGGCTAGAGACCGGTGCAAGCGCTGTGGTGTGGTGTGCATCCTGGATGCACCATAGGGGTTCGATGTCCACAGCTGGCTTGTAGTTGCATGCTCTCCTCTCTCTTGCATGCTCTCCTCTCTCTGCACCTTTATTGAAGTACTTGGGAGCTCTGTAAGGTCATCGCAATGTTTGTGCAACTTGCAAATAGTGGCTTTGCTGTGGTAGACATGGAGGCTTGTGTGCTATGGGTTTGTGCATGCTTTGCCAGCTACCACTTTGCAACCGACAGCCTTCATACAGCTGCAGCATAATGCATCACCTCCATTAAACTAAGGATATCGCAAACTGAACTAAACTTCCAGTAAACAAATTCAACCTGGACCTGACACTTCTCAAGGAGCATATGAAACAACGTTGTTGGAAGACCACAGAACACTCACTTAACATACTTCACAACGCTCCATGGCGGTCTATGAAGTTAAAAAAGGGTAGCCAGCAGGAGTGGGATACGTGGGTTGGAGGGCAACACCACTATGGCCAATTGACCGCATTAAATCTGCTTTAGGCCGCTGTCCTGCATAGAATGAAAAGCTTCAGAGTGGTGATCTCCATGGTAGTAAACCAGTGTTTTGAGAATGGAGATTATAGCTTTGTGCCTGTATGGAACTTCAGCAAGTTGCCCTAGGCTTAGGGAAGAGTGAAAGACATTTCAGTGCAGAGCTTCCATCCCAAAGCCTTTATCTGCGTGGAGGGGTGGTGTGGGGGGGAGGGAAGAGAAGTGCGAGTTGGATAAAGACCTTGTGAATCGGATGTGAGATTTTAAAGGGTGATCTTTGGTTGCAAGCCAGCATAAATATCAGCACTGGCATTACTTGGCCATGACATTTGAGGCAATGACGAAGTCTGGAAACAATGTTGTACTTTTTGCAATTTCAGGAGGGAGTTGTGTGGGAACAAGGGGTACAAACCATTGCAATAGTTTAGCTGGAATGATTCCACCATGAACACCAACACAATCCTCTGGTGGGATTTGCAAGGGGGAGGGTCAGGTGGGTGCTTGTTATCCAGCACCGGTGATATCATGTTTTAATGATAAGAGTTTTTGGTGCAAGAGTAAGGTTGTGATGATTCCGAGGTAGTATGCATTCCGGATTGTGTTGGATTTTGTTACTTGAGAGTCCAGCCAATTAAAGAGAAAAGGAGCAGGGTAACATGCAGAATTCACATGACTGCTTATCACGTAGTAGCCAGCCAAGGAACCACATTACAGTGAACAAATCAGACACCAAACCTTAAAAGAGCGGTTTAAAGTTTGATGCGATTGCCAAGGCAGACGCCTCAACGAGCCTCTCCACTGATCAAAAATAAAGTAAGGACGTCTTCTAGGAAGTAAAAAAAGGAGAATCAAAAGTTCACACTACCCCACTTGTAGGCAAATTACTTTTCCGAAGCATTGGCGACTAAAGAAAGAGAAGATACCCATAGTTCTTCAGCCAGCAAGGTCAATCAAATAATCAAACCTGGCAGTCACAAGTTGCTCAACAACCTTTATCAAAAGCTCGCCCAAGAACATAGCACAAGAAATTGCAAAACTTCTAAACACTTCAATCCAATAAAGCAAATAATATGAGAAAATAAAATAGCTGATCCACAAAGAAGTGATCCGACTATTGTCCCATTTCCAACTTCCCTTTCACAAGAAAATACTGAAAAGGAACATTGTTTGCAGGCACCCCTCTTCTGTTCAACCCCTCCAATGCCTACTAGCAAGTCGACCAAAGAATCCTCATTGACCATCAAGCAACACAGCCTGGGTGTTGCCAGCAGCCCTAAAAGGTACATGGTCTTATCTGATCGGTGGCAGCAGATGCGGATTGACAGTTATCTATGGTGCACCCCAAGGAACAATATTATCAGAGCTCCTGTTAAACAAAACACATAACTCACTCACGCACGCCCCATCATCTGCCCTTGTCTTACCCCTTTTACCTCCTTTCCTCTTGAAGCACTACAGTGACTGCTTTTGTGGCTATATAGAGGATCATATTTTGTGGATTATCTTAGGAACCATATTTGAAGCACAAAAGCGCCTCAAATATGCTCAAAAAGCTTTTGAGAAGACCGGTCTGATGAGACCACTATGATAAAAAAAGTCAACAGTGAGAACTAAAAGGTACAAGCTGAAAATGTTTATGATGGCGTCCCAGAAAATGTCAAAGTGGAGATTCAGGGAGATGGTAGCTTATTGAATTGGATATCTGCATAGAAAATCTTGTTTCAATAACTTATATTTTTTGAATAATTCTGCCATTCGAACCTGCAACATCATGCCGACGCCAGACACATGAGTTTGGCATGGCCAGACAAATTTAGATATATATAGATTTTATGATATTTGTAAATTGAAAAGAAAATGCCATGTTGTAGATTTCAGCTGCTTCTGTAAAATTGTTCAGAAGGATAATTCAAGGGGGTGGAATACAACTCCCAAGAATGGTGCTTAGTAACTAAAATGAGGCAATCTGAGAAAAGAGGAGGACAGTAGATGTACAATCCAGATCATGAGCCAATAAACTGGCACCTGATAATTTAGATATTTTGTGGATTTTAAAAGGGGGCGCACAATGGAAAAAGTGAGGGCCGTCTGAAATCTTCAGAGTAGAAACTGCTGGAAATCCTGCTGGAGAACCAACATTGCATGGAAGGTGGAGGAAACCAGAGAGAGAGGGGCAGGGATCCATACAAGGAGAGGCAAATAGAGGGATGCTGGAGGTTATCAATGACTGATGTTGGAGTCTGACAAGGTACCTATCCTTTACTGTAAGATGAACCCTGGCGGTGATGTCCTTTCTGGAGCACAAAACCCAGTGCTGTTCAATGTAAGTAAACTTGTCTAACAGAACCAAGTATTTTTGGGATCGGTTTGAGTGAATACCTTCCCCTTATTTAGTGATGAGGGCACAGAAGCAGATTGCTAGGATTTTCTTACCAAATAAATTAATGAATTCCCCTATAGCCAAATGACAAAGGGTGATTTTGTTGAAGTTCGAAATCAACAACAATGCTTCAAGTGTGAATACAAATATAGTCTGTTAAAGTGATTGGGTACTCCAGTTTTCTTTTTTCCCCCCAAACCCCCCCCAAAAAAAATAATGAAAAATAATAAATCGCTAAAATGGAGGGGGTGCATACAAAAACGAAATTGCCTACTGCTCCCCATTACCCATACACTGCCTTAATGTAGAGGGGTCTCCATAGTAAACTGAATTGCTGGATTTGTGCTGGGGCAGAAAAGTGTCTTGAAAAATGAAATCGAGTGAAGTGCCCGATTTAATAGCACACACTATACAGAGTGGGAAAGGGACTCCTGGTAGAAAAGAGATTCTTCATTGCACAGTGGTGAAGGAAAAAGGGTTCCATATATATATATATATATATATATATATATATATATATGTTTTGTTCTTAAACGTTTATTATGCTTAAACACTGCTAGCATTGCCAAGTGTGCAAGGAGATCAAAAAGAATGTTGCATGTGTGAAATTTCTTTTACCAATAAAAAAGTGTTGTATGTTACTTAAATCAAACTCAATAAAAAGTATATTGCCAAGATTATGATCCGGGCATGTTTCAAGTGGCTTCTTAATTCTTTACATTAAGTGTATTGTGAGGGACCCCATCGTTTGAAGCACATATTTGACCCGTGTTTTTTACATTTCTTTTTTTTTTTACATGAGACGATTGAAAATACACATGCAGGGTTTTGAATATTTGTGAATTCTATTATCAAAAAGTGAATAGTGTTGAATTTATTTGTACTGAAGCTTTGTGTTGTACCATACATAGAGTAAGGTGGCATGTCGAGTGTTTGTACAAATATAAATGTTGCTATTTCTTGATAAATATATATTCTTTCTACACCCAGGCCGGATTATTCGCTTAGCTATTGCGGGTGGACAGAAGTGGTGTTATATGGTTCACAGACAGGGCTATATTGAATTATATAGAATGTTATAGAAGTGTGGTGCTTTATTTGGTGGGGAGGGAACAAACTCTGCAATTAAGGGTTGCCATATAAATATACCCTACACGTTATTCATTCACACATTAAGAGGTTAGCCCAGCCTGCAAATGCAGTTTCCAAGTCAATTGTCAGAATACCACAGATAATTTCATTTTGTGATGAACAACTCCAGATCCAAGATTGAGATCATGATGCTCAGAGACTCAACTAGCAATTGTTTACCATTTGAAAAGGCCTATGTTCCTTGGATCAACCCCAGCCCAACATCCATATGGATGCCCCCTGAAGCACACAGGTCCACCAGTTTACAAACTAATGTTATTGTGACAGTACATACATCAGGGGGATCAGGGGTACTTTCCTTAGTAGTAACCATTGGAGCACAGGTGCTTTACCAACTAGTCCACTACTTTGCCGACATGTGCGCCCCAAGGAAAAAACATTGAAAAGCATAAACTAAATGAGGCTTCCAGATTATGCCTAGCCCATAGCCAGTCTGCGCTAAAAATGCCCCTTGTGGAACAAAGGGTCACATTTAATGTACACCATAGTCAAGGGCTACTAGAGCACTCTGCTGAAATCACCCTGCAAGCTTGGTACCGCAATACAGCAACTAGCAGCATTAAATCCAGAAATACCATCATACTGTGCCACCACAAATTCAGGTGGCTGAAACAGAGGTAAAACCATTAGAGTCCATGATACTTGATCACCCAACACCTGGATTGCAAAGGAGATCCGCCTCTATTCAGCATGCCATCAAGAAGAACCTAAATTCGTCCACACTGCCACTCACTGCAGACCCATATACCAAATAAGTACTTCTGAAGGAACCAAACTCAAAAGGACTACAGTGTTCCACGGTCAAAGACATGTCCAGTTAAAAGACCAGCAACAAAAGCCATATCCATCCGTAATCTGAACAGATTAGACAAACTGAACCCACTTAAAGTAAGCCCCACTTTGGTGGGACTAAGCGTCCTATATCGATTGTCCTCCACCATGAACCCAACACCAAAATGTTAACTGGCCCCTTTCAGGATGCAAGGCCAAAATGAAAATAGACAGTGCCAAGCACTGGAACAAGAGTGCCCAGTACTTAACTGGAATACCACCAGAAAAAAACTCAACAAAAACAATGCAGTGCTTACTTTGCTGAAAAATCTCTGTAAAATTATGAATCTGAAAAATGTCATAGAACAGCAAGAACAATATACCTTTCTATATGGTGATTGAACACATGTCAAGCATTGACTCGTTTGTCTGGTGAATTTATGGTTCCATGTAAGGTCTGCAGGTGGACTACTTGGTGTTCCCTTTCCTGTTAACGCGCAGCTCCTACACATCGCGTCAGTGACTCCCTTCTCCCCCAAACTACAAACATTCTGATTACATAAAGTATCAGCACAGTTTCCAACAGTTCGATTGGGTGTCTCAGCTGTATGAACAAGGTTTCCCCTCAAAGAATTCAGCAGTTTGGCAAAGTATTGCTCTGTCAACCTGAAATAGAAAGGAACTACAAAAATGAAAACCCCCTGGTTAGGGAGGGAGGGAGTGGGGCAGCTTGAGGACATTTGCTAGTTAGGAATATTGCAATGAGTCGGGTGATACTTATGCAAAATATCACAACTGAAAGTTTGAGTATATGTCTAATGCTTCGATACGCCGAGACACTTCCATATGCATCGATTCGCAACATGCCCATTCCATGCAGGAAACAATTACCCAGTCATTTGTAACTATTCAGTGGCATTGGAAGTGTACCTATAAGACAAAGTTATTGCCATGGTAATTGAAGAATGGAAATCGAGGATTTACAGCTTGTGTGTGTGCTGTACGTATATTTTGCTACCCCCAGTGAACGTCCATAGTTATGCTAGTACCTATATTCATTCCCACCCATTACCTCCCCCTTCGGCTCACCACACAAAATATTGTGATCTCTGACTTCGCTCTGTCCAGCAGTAACAGACTTGGTTCTGTGAGGTAAATTATAAGTTACTTACCGTAGTGACCAACGTACTCTTAGTCCCCTTTCCGCCATACTGCATGGGCGTCCCTTCCAAGGGATGGGATACGGAACGTTCTACACCAGAAAAAACCTTCCCCTTTAAATTTAGAGGCATGCAGGGGTGCGGCCCTGGGAGCATGCGCTGCCCTGACTCTGCCCTCCGGCGCCACACCTCAGTCCCCATAGACACGTCGACAATCGATTAATATTGCCCAATTACACCAGTTTTATTGACGGGGGGGCTGGTGGGACATATGGAGGAAAGGGGACTAAGAGTATGTTAGTCACTACAGTGAGTAACTTCTAATTACTCTTACGTCCCGTCCCCTTTCCTCCATACTGCATGGGCGATTACAACCGAGTGTAACCCCAGGGTGGAGAGGAGACTCTCCTTAAGCAAACAGGTTTCTAAGAACAGCCTGTCCGAAAGCCGCGTCTGATCTAGAACTGGCATCCAAACAGTAGTGCTTGCAGAAAGCCGAAGGGGTGGCCCATGTGGCTGCTTTGCTTATGACTTGCCAGGGGACCTTCCGCTGGAAAGCGATGGCCATTGCCTTGGCTCTGACGGCGTGGGCGTGCATGTTGGCCGGAAGTGGCTTGTGCTCTCCCTCGTAAGCTTCCTATATGGCCGAGAACCTCCACCGAGCTATGGAGGCCTTATAGGCCCAGTACCTCGGCCTTGATCCACCAAAGGTGACAAAAAGTGCGTCTGACTTGCGTAAGCCCTTGGTCCTGTCCAAAGTAGAATTTCAGGGCACACCTGACATCAAGGCACTGCAGAACTCTGTGCCTCGTCTTTGGGCTCAGCAAAAAACATAGGTAGCACTATTTCTTTGTTCAGATGGAATGCGGAAGGCACCTTTGGCAAGAAAGCTGGGTGTGGCCGCAGGACTACTTTATCCTTGTGAAACGTAGTATATGGCTTAGAGGCGACCTGTGCCTGGATTTCGCTGATTCTGCCAGCTGAGGTGAGGCCGACTAGCAAGGCAGTCTGAATGGTGACCAGCCTGATGTCCACAGATGCCATTGGTTTGTTCGCCAGGACCCCCAGAACTATGTTGAGGTGCCACACGGGGTGGCCTCTTGATGGGTGGGTAGAGTCTGGCGTGTCCCGTCAAAGGTTTCCGGACAATCGGGTTGGAAGAGGAAAAAACGCTGAGTTTCTGTAAACCCAAATGGCTGCCAAATAAGTGCGGCAAGTGTCCACCTGTACGCCTGAGTGGGCGAGGTGCACCGAGAAGGAGTGCATGTCGTCCAAGGTACATGCAAGGGGGTACCAGACCCTTAGAGTCTGGTCCATTTGCTCCTATACTGGGCCCTGGTAGACTTGCTCCTGGCGCCCTGTATGATTTCTAGGTTAGCCTGGGAAAGGCTGAGGTGACCTAGCGTGACCTGTTAAGGAACCACGCTGTGAGGGCTAGTTTCTATGGCATGGGGTGGATGACCCTGCCCCCCTGCTGCGCCAGAGGATGTGCTGGGCCCGTCAGGAGGCGAATGGGCAGCCTCTCCGAGAGGCTGAACAGCTCCGACAACCATGGCCTGGCCGGCCACCACAGTGCTATTAGAATGTTGCGGAAGTGGCGAGATTACTTGATCTTGCACATCAGTGGTGTGGGCGGGAAGGCGTATGCAGTCATTCCGTCCCACTGAATCTGGAATGCATCACCGAGGGAGCCCGGGCCCTGACCAGGAAGAGAACAGTTGACACTTCCTGTTGTCCCAGGAGGCAAATAGGTCCACCTGGGGGTGTCCCCATTTGTAGAAGATTTCCTGCAGTACTAAGTCGTTCAACTGCCACTCATAGTTGTCCGCACCCAATCTGCTGAGCCTGTCTGCCTCCAGGATGGATTCACCTGGCAGATGGACAGCCATGAGGTAGATGTTGTTCTCCAGGGCCCATTCCCACATGCTGCTGCGAGCCTGCACAGTGTAAGGGGGGGGGGGGGATCTGGTACCTCCCTGCTTGTTGACGTAGAACATGTTGGTGGAGTCGTCTGTCTGAATGAGGACAACCTTGCCCTCGATATGATATGGCATTTATAACGCGCCTATACACATGTGTTTCAAGGCGCAAACCGGAAGGAAGGCTCTGAGCGCCAGCCAGATCGCCTTCAGTTACACCCAAATGATGTGGTACTCTTGCTCCTGCCGGGTCCAGGTTTCATGGACGCAGTGATTGTCCAGGTGATGGTGACCTGCGGGGTAGGTTGCCGGAGAGGCTTGCCCAGCCGAAGGTTGCAGTCCCTGGACCATGTGAGGTCCGGGTGAAGTGATGGAGGAATGTTGATCATCTGACAGAGCCTCGCTCCTGATTCAAAGAGCCTGTGAAGTGCAGCTGTATTCTCCTCATCCTGAGTCTCGTATGGGGGACGGCTAAGAGGATTGCTGCCATGAGCCCCAGTAGGTGTTGGTACTACCAGGCCGAGGTCACTTCTCTGCTGAGGAAGTGCGCGTGGCCCTCTTGAGGGCCGTGATCTTGTCCTCTGCGGGAAAAACTCTCTCGGAGCACGTGTCCCAAATGACACCCAAGGTGGTTAGTCTCTGCATGGGCTGCAGCTGTAACTTCTTGAGGTTGAATGAAAAACCCAGCTCGTGGAGTTCACTGCTTCCGGAGATGTCGCCCTGACGAGCCAGTAGTCTAGGTACGGGTAGATGTGGTGACCCTGTGACCTGAGGAGGGACGCCATTGTGTTCATCACCCTGGTAAAGACCCCGCGGGCCGAGTTGAGGCCGGAAGGAAGCACCTTGTATTCAAAATGGTAGCTCATGATCCTGAATAGTAGAATAGAACGATGAGGCTGCCAGATCGGGACGTGTAGGTACGCGTCCTTCAGATTCAGTGAGCACATCCAGTCTCTGCTATCAAAGCTGGTGTAACCATCTTGAATTTTTGTAGCGGTAGGGAGAAGTTGAGGGTGGAAAGGGTCAGCACAACTCGGGCCAGCCCGGTTCTTTTTCTGAATGGCGAAAATCCTGGAGTAAAAGCCCAAGCCTCGCTTGGAAGGCTGGGACTTCCTCCACTGCTTGACTCTCGATGAGCGACTGGATCTTCGCCAAAAGAGTTGCTGTCCCAACCTGTGGGAGTGGAGGAGGGAGGAGAGGCTGGGATAGGGAGGCAGTACCCCGTGAAGACTACAAAGGATCCAGGGGTCCACGAAATTCTGGCACCTGAACACATGGACCTGGAGTGGCATGTCATACCGTCTTTTCCTCTGAGGCTGTTGCGGAGGAGGGGGACTGGAAAAAGCCCTTACCCGTACCCTTTGCTGTTTGCGCCGATGTTGAGTCGGCGAATGGACAGGCTGCCTGGACCTCCGCTCTTGGAAGCCGCGGAACCCTCTGTATGTACACCCCTTGTCTGAGCGCCGCTGTGACAGGGTGTATGTTGTGGGCATGGGCTTTGTCATGATGGATAAAGACTTGGCCGGTTGTGAGCCGTTTTTCTTTTTGTCCAGCTCCTCGTCTGTTGTGGAGTGGTAGAGGTCACACCCTTCGAACGGAAGATCTAAGATACGTTCCTGGACATCCGGGTTGAATTTTGGAGCACAGAGCAAGGCTGTTCTCATGTCCGTAGCAATGCAGATGGCACATCCAGAGGGGTCAATGTGGGCCACGGTGGACTCCATGATGTCCTGCGCCACCATCTTGGCCTCTGCCAATTCCACCTTGAATCTTGATTGGCTCTGTGCCGGAAGCTCTGGCGGAAATCTGCAATTTCCCGCCAGAGCCTCTGGTTAACGGCTGCCAGCATGGCATCTGCGCTGGCTTGACGAAGGTGCAAGGGCGTGTTGGAATACAGCTTCTTCCTGTACGCCTCCAAGATCTTCTTGTCTAGCAGCGCCACAGAGGAAGAGGCCGAGGACGACTGAGGCTTGGAGTATAGTGATGCCGCAGCGATCACCGAAGAGTCCGGCTGAGGGTGGGCCGATAGCAAGAGTGTATCCCCCTCCATCTACCTGTACTTGGCGTCAAGGCGTTGATTGACCGGCTGCACCGAGTGGGGCTTGAGCCAGCCCTTTTTGGCCAAGGAAACTCTGTCCTGCTGCATCGGGATCCCCCGTTCTCGCTGCGGGACGTAGCGTAATGACTTTGGCGAGGACCCAGTCTGATGGTTGCTCGACCAATTATTAATTTACTTTAGCGCATTTTATTAAGGAAGATTTGCTCTATTTTTTGTTTGTGGAATGTGACTCTAGCTAGATGGTATTCTTTTATAGAAGTGTGTAAAGCAAGTCCTCTCTTAGTCACAAAGCTGCACGCACGTATGCCTGCCAGGAGTTAGACTCAGAGGCCTAATATTAATGAACTCCACCAAAAAGATCAATCAGCTGCGGGTGTGTAGTTCACGAGAGAACAAAAGGGGCTGTCTGCTGCAGTATGTAAATGGCGGTATGTAAACGGGCATTCCTTTTACAGATTAAACATCCAATAAATTAACATTTTCATAGAAACAGAAGGCCTGTGGCTCAGGCAGCACACAAAGCCCCAACCCATGCATGTAGATGACACTCCAGCGTTCATTAGTGTTGTTCCTGCTGCCCTTACCAACACAACCAGGAGGAGGCTGCCAACAAACATCACTTTCTTGTAATGACAGTAAAATTGGGCCTAATGAAATCACATAAAACGGCCAACAATAAATCCCTCACTCCGAAGGCCTTGGCACAGAAGTCCCAACTTGTTCCGCCAAAAAGAAAGATCTAAGAATTAAGCCACAATATCTGCACTGTGGGGGTTGCTAATAATGCTGGTTTATGTTCAGAGATTCACCTGAATAGTGTTTATAGACTTTAAATCACTAACAGCAGTTTGGAGGTTTGCTAAATAAATTAGAAGGTTGCTTACAGCTGCTGGAAATAAATCCCTTTCCCGTTCTCCTACCCTTTGGAAGAGGCTGTTTGTTTCCTTCTCTGCAGGAAGTGGGTGCGCAAATGGTACCCAAGTTACATAAACAAAGCTGAACCCAAGACATTATACTTTTGTAAACGTGATTTTTTCACTACTCCGAGAATTCAGGGTGAAAGCTTTTTCACCAATGGATTTCAATACCGAAGGGGTCACATTTGAAGTGGACACTAGCGCATTGTGAGAAATCGCGGGCTCGCAGCTACCCATTCTCTTGTGGCTGATTGAGGCCGATGCAGTATTTTATCAGCATTGAAAAGGTACAGTAAGGATACAGAGTACTTACCAATTATAATGGTTAACTGCGTTATGCCAATCTTGGCACTGTGGCAGCTGGCCCGGCACAAGGTGGCTTCTAGGCTCTGGGGTTGGGCTCCTCCTGGCTGGGCACCTTCCTACATCCTGCCTTGATCCAGATTCATCCTCCGGCAACTGACACAGGCACACAGCAGGGCAAACTGCCCAGTCAATCAACCCCTTGTGTCAGTGCAACGCATGCACTGAAGGAGGGCACGTGCAGTGGGGCCAGGCCTGGGAACAGGCTGGTGCCACCCGGGGAAGTGAATGCAACAAATGTTGCTATTTGCTGCACTGAGGCTGCATATAACGATACAAATCAACGTGGTGGCCGGTGCCTGGCTTTGCAGTAGAGCACGAAATTGGAATGTAAAGAGATTAGTCACACTGGATCTGGTGCATTATTAGTAAAAACACATATGTACACAACACAAGTGACAAACAGTATTAATATATAAGGAATCTGGGACTGCTGGTACAGCACCCCATAGAGGTGGACACATCAGGCTAGACCGGCCCTGTGAGGCGGGCTAGGGGAGGATAAATGAGCAATTAATCTGGAGGTATAAAGCAAAAAATAAAATTGGGGAAGAGAATGGTAACAGATTATGAAACAAAAGAACATTGTTAGAAGAGCTACGCCCTTCTACACCCATGTACCGCCTAACCAGTTCCCCAGGGAACATGATAAACAGAAAAAATAAACTACCCAGTAAAAAAAATATAAAAAGGCTATTACGTTTTGGGGTCCACATATCACCCGGTACTGAATCTTCTTAATCACATGATACCATTTATACATATTAGTGTAGCTATTTATGAAGTGAATTGGGAGTTCAGGAGCTAGCCTTCCTGATGGCTTAGCAGGCCTGTGTTAATACAGCATGGACACAAAGTATTATGATCAGCTCCGTCCAAAACAAACCATCAGCTCATAGTAATGTATCAATTTCTAGAGCCATACATAGATCTCAGGGGATCTGAATAGTCCAGATGGTTGTGAACAAATTAAAAGCCCACCTGAAATCTGGAGGGCTTGTGCAAATAGGTTTTTTTGACAGCTGACAATACGCAAACAGCTGAAGGCATGAATGCCAACACATAGATGGCAGTCTTGCAATACCAGTAGCAACAATGCCCCTAAAAGAAGCACATGTGCCAATCAAACCAACGTGGTTGAATGGTGAAAATATCCCTAGACAAAATAGGAGGGAATGACGCTGGGGGACTGGAGAAGTACTGAGTACTATAATTGTGTAGACACTCAATGAGGCTAGAGATTTACGCTGAGCACACAAGACGTGACCACGCAGCTGTGGGCTCATATGCTTAAAATAAAAGCTTTGACGCAAAGTCTTCTCGTCTGCTGCATCATTTAGTGAAGTATATTTAGAACATTAAGGCATTATCTTATTTTTGGCAGAAGTCTGTACGCTCACAGCTCAGACATTACTTCACGTTAGAAAATCAACACAGAGCCCGGTTACTAGGATCGACAACTTACACCACTGTATTTTGAGGTACACATACCCATAAGGGAGCATAAGTAGGAGGCAGACACACGGGTGGCATGCTTTTGGCTACAGACTTTGTAATAAGAAAATTAAAGAGCAAACCCTATCTGACCCCAGTTCTAAGAGGAGTTTCCCTGCCTCAACTAAATACTAAGGCGTCCGTCAGGATGTCTGTCTAAAGCACCTCCTGTGTCCAAACCTATCTGACCCTTACACTATAAACTAAATTAAGGCAAAAGGGTTGTCTTCTTGATCCAGAAGATTGGCTATCTTCCTCTGGATGACAGGTCAAATTTCACTTCTGGGTGATTCAAATGAAATGATCTTCTAGGATACAAATCAAAGTATCAAATTGGTACCTTGCATTTGGGCTCCAGCAAGGCACATAGAAAGAACGTCTTGCATCTTCACAGTGTTCCGTTTCTCAGTGATTTTCCCACTGCCAGGACCTTTCTTTTCCTTGTCTTTGTAGGGTAACTCACAATGCCAAGAGAATGACTTCCTCCTCTTGGCTTCTTTCACAATATTTGTCGAGACTAGGTGGAATGCCTCCCTTCCCCATGCCTTTCTCATGCTCTTTAGACAAGAGAATTGCTCTTCTCTTGGCTCCCTTTGCAATGTTCATCAGCATTCACAGTCAGCGTTCACAATCCACCTGGTTCACCATCCTGCCAGGTACTGTGACTATGATAACCACAAGACTATGGTTTTTAGCAGCAGATTGCTATTGGATGTAGATCCCCAGCCCCTCTTGGTTCTTCACTGCTCCCAATACTTCTACCCGGTTCACTATCCTGCCAGACATTCTTGGTCGGGTTCCAAAAGCCTTCGCATTGATTTCTTCTCTTGGTATTTGTGTCTTTCGCTTGGGTTCCAGCTGTACTTGGGCAGACCAGGTTCAGCAATCCACAAAGTACTGCGACTATGATTACGCCTGGGGAAGCTGCTCGTTATTGTGTATGGGTCTCTCACCGACCCACTTAATATGGCTTCTCAACTATTCATGGGACTCAGCAACCACCCAGATACCAGTGTGAGGCTTGCTGGTGATTGAGACGGTTGCAGGCTTCCTTTTCTACTTTTCCATTTCATCCAGTGAAGATCCTCTTTCTGCGACATCTCCACAGCATTCATCGTTCTGCGGGTTGCAGTCTCTAGGGCTTCACATACCAGCACTCTTACTCAGCTGGGCATCCACCTTCTCTCTGGCTCGGCTGCTCCATGCTTGGTGTACCCTTCCGTGACACCTTCACCTTCTGGTAAGAGTCCTGGTTTCTGTTCTCTGGCCCAGTCTCACTATTCAGCTGCCTCGGAGTCCTCTTGGTCAGCGTTGCCCGTACTGCATCAAACCCTTGCAAACTCTCTGCCTCTTGCAGAAGAGTCCTTCCAGCACAGTCTCCTCTCAGTAGTCTACCCAGTTCGAAATTGCTGGGCACTCCAGGCTATGCCTCCGTTCTCTTCCTGTTTGGTTGTCCCTCTTCTAGTTTATATTGGCCAAGGCCAATAGGAACCCGGTAAACACTAGACTACTCAATGTTTCCAGGAGCGCTCTCCTCACTTCCTCCTCGTCCCAGTACTTTAGTATTGCCCATAGGGGAGGCCTGATTCTTCTTATTCTCAGTGTTTTCCCATTTCTGTGGACTCACAGAAAGATATGGAGGAGAATGTTAAAGGTATAGTGAAGGGGGCGAAGGAGCAGTGTGTATGCTGGATGGATACTGCGTTCTCCCTAGATAGTCGTCACTTGCCTCATAGGGGGGTCTCCCTACCCATGAGATCCTCCCACTGAGTACCACCCCCACTATCAGGTATAGACCTCCCCTACCTGGCCCCATGGGAAGGGTCCTCCTCTCCACATGGAAGCAGTGACGACATCATGGGAGTTATCACAAACCCTACAGTTTAATATAGAAATATAAACTGATGGAAGGCAGAATAGGATCCACTGGCCTGACTCTGCTTGGTCTCAAAGTATTACTACCTCGTCATTTGAGTATCTGCAGCTTGTAACCAACTCCTCCACAGGGAGATGATACAACTCTGCTATGTGAACAAATATTTACTAATTTAATTGCTGAATATATGACCTGAACCCGAGATCTTGGGGCTCACTGAACAAAAATGTTCCATCTTGCTCTATTGCTTTCCTAAAGGACTTGGTACATCCCTAGTGCCCCCCCCCCACCACACCTCGTGAGTAAAATCTATTAATTGCCTGTAAAAAGGATTTGATCGTTTTCTTTATTCAAATCACCATTATGACAGATACAGCTTATTTCCACAATAAGCAGTGTGTGGACATCCTTTAAATGAAAGGAGCACTTATCCTGTGTTCCGGTCACCACACCATCCCCCTTCAAAGAGACACTTGCATTCCCAGAATAACTTGGGAAAACGGCCTCTTGTCCCTGAGTGACCCATGTAAGAAATTCAATCAAGTAAAATGTACACTTTTAACGTAACACAACTGCACCCACAGGTAAGTAACCGAGCAAAAAGCCAGGATTGTCAAGTAGGTGATTTTCTTTAAATTATTTATAGTGCGCACATCGTCGCGGAACCAGGTAGAATGAACTGCACTCTAGGCGCAATTGAAACAAGATGGGCAAAGCGAAATAAGCTGGAGAAGGCCCTATTTAGGAAGTTTCCCATTTTTTCCTGAACACACAAGGAAGCCATTGACCACATTTCCAAGGGCAGCGGACTCCAGAGTCTAGGGCCTGCTTGCACATATATGCAAGACAGACATTGAGGAGAACATGCTAATGGACCGGGAGCCAGTGGAGATCTAGGCCAAAGGAAGAAATCGAACAACTTTTGGGAAGTCTAAAATGAAGTATAGCAGAGGCATTCTGAAGAACGAGCAGCTTCTGTAAACGCTCATCTGAAATGCGGATATACCAAGTGTTGGCGTAGTCCAATGGTGGGTGTACTACCCACGCGCAATCCTCCCAAGGAATGAACCAGGATTCAACCTGTAGTGTGCAGCGACTCAAATGAGCGCAAGATGCAAACTTAAAGTTGTCCGTTTGCATATTAATAGGCTTTAAATGTCCCTTAGGGGTGTCCTTTATTCTCCTGTAAAAACATTCTCAAAACTACACAGTTAATATCATATAGCTACGTGTGTTTCTCATGTATATGTTTTTATTGGCATTTTAATTTTCCAACATCATGCAGTACAACAAAAATAGAGAACAAAAAGAACCTCCACCAATCTCCTCCCCACTCCATCCAGTTGTACGCACTATGTGGGTGTTGGAAGATATATATGCTTTCTTGGCAAAAAGGATCCCCACAGCACATTTAGTAGATCGTGCGTTACATCCCAGCAGGTCACCGCATCAGAGTCGCCAAGCCGGTCGCGGGCTCCCCAAACACACAGTTTGCCCTATGGCAATAATCTATCCGCACACTTCAGTGGCGCTTCCCGCTGTTCCTATATTATACAGATATTCATGGACTGGAGGCCGTCGAGACACTAGCAATATAGTCCTCTTCCCTTTCACTCGAGTGTGCCAGGTTTCTCGGCCACATCCTCCCTGTAGAGGCCGCCCGTCGGTGTCGTATGCATTTTTTAGAAATCAGGAATGCCAAGTTAAGCAGACTACGATTCTCTAATGTGGCTTTGCCCATGTGCCCCCACCACAATAGGTATTTGGCGGGCGTCAGTTACTGTCGGGGGCACACCCATCTTTTTGAATAGAGCATTTGCTACATCAGTCCAGAAGTCTAGTATACGGGGCAATTCCAGAACATGAGTATGAAATTCACCAGCGTCCCTCCGCATTTACGGCACGCATCTGTGGCAGTGAGAGAGAACCTGGCAATCTTGGTGGGTGTGTAGTGTAATCCAATAAGGATCATGAATTGAATTTGTCGATATAGTGAGCGTTATGGACACCGGTTTGGTCAGGAGGCAATACTTCAACCATTTCCCATCTGGTATCGCGTATCCAAGGTCCTCCTGCCGCCACCCACAGACGTTGAAGAGGTCTGTAAGGCCCTGTTGCGCTTTGTCATACAGCGTTAACACCAACCTCTGACCCATATCCGTTTGCATAATTGTGCCTACAATTGTGTGTTTCAAGCTCGTCCGGAAAAGACAGCCACGCTCGCCTGAAGGCAGTGGACATACGGATTACTGTAATCGCACAACCAGGTTATTCCCCAATGTAGCCATAAAGTCAGGTAGTGTGACAAACGTTGCCTCTGGAAACATATCCATGGTAAATGCTGCATCTGGGTCCCATCTAGCTTGCATACTCCTGTCCTGGGTGGGCATTATGTTCGGGAATCCAGGACAAGGGTAAGAAGAATACCAGTATGCTGCAAACTGGGCTTCGGCTGCCAGATAGTATAGCTCGAAGTCTGGGGCTGCCAGCCCTCCCTGTGCATATGGTCTGACCACGCCCTCCAATGCCATCCTAACCGCTCCAGACCCACCACAAGAATTTAGTAGCGATCGATCAAACGGTTTCAAAGAAAGCACTACCTGACCAAAGCAGTTTACTAGTGAAGTAAGTTTGGCAGGACTATAATTTTCAGCAGCGATAGTCGGCCATACAAAGATCAGGAGTCTGGACCAGAAGCCACCAGGTTATGTGCAAACAATGATCTAGAGGACCATGAAACTCGTGTCCGTGTCTGGGGCCCACATGAACTTCATTAGATCCGCAGGTGGTCTTGTGCAGTCCATCAGCGGAAATGGTTTGGACTTTGTGCAGTTAATGGCTATGTGCGTTTGACACCACTTGCCCGAAAGGAGTCAAGGGTAGTTCCTGGTAGCTGTTGATGTCAAGCTAACTAGGCTCTCCTTGGCTATAACCAGGAGCTAAATAGCTCCCAGCTCCTGGCAATTTCGAACCCTGTGGAAGAGTACAGGGAGCATCAGAGTATGACAGGTTCAACGAAGGATGCAGACCCTTGGATTAAACAACCACAGGGTTGTTTTAAATTCAAAAATGTCTTACCCTTAGTTCTGGCAACTGTAGTCCTTCCAGGAAGGAAGAACCCCCCAACCCCCTAGACAAAATAAAGCAACATCCATATTCCACTCTCTTAGGAAAGAAAATCTAGCCGTTGGACTCGCACAGGGGCGTAAGGACACCCCGGGGGTACAGCATGCAGTAACCCCACCATAACCATTCACAAAGGCTGCCACCAACCAGTGTAGACAAGAGCCAGTTGTGCAAGGAGACTTGCACAGCGAAATTAGGTGCTTTTGGCAGAACCTACCTTTAGAGGCTTGGGGCCTCCGGGGTGCTTTCAGGATTCCATACCCTCGTTAGGACGACTAAGAGGAACAAATCAAGGTTGGCAAACCAATCAGGAAAAAGCCAAACAAACACAGGAACCAGACCTTCAGCCTTCCCACCCCGACTTAAGCATAGTTTAGGATATTGAACCTAACAGCATGACAATGTAAATTCTTTCAATATATCTATGTATAGGGACCAGGAAGTGCAAATCTAACGGCGAATGCAAATATTCAAATGTGAAATAAAATCAGCAGGTCATAGCCACAGGCTACTAGGGCAGTGTTAATCTGAAGCCAGTCCTTTGGCCCGTCGACCCCAAAATTTAGTAGTAAAAACTTTCACAATTATACGGTTCACAAAGTCACGCAGTAATGATGGGGAGACAATGTTAGGAAAGGAACTGGCAACATTGAGCTAGCCGCCAGCAAGTATCAATGCCAACACAATGGGCACACGTTTATAATACAAGTCATAGAAAAAACAGTTTCCGGCGAGGGCCAGTGGGAGCAAAAAGCCCAAGGTTTGCACATTTATCACAGGTATCAAACAAGTTAACCCAAAACAGTGTATGGCCTGATCTTTAGGTGTTGTGCTGCAATAGACTCAGACATTGGTTCCTTGCACATGGGTAGTCCCGTTCAAGAACTAGTTCCCAACGCCTGCCACCGTGGACACCACAAACACCAAGCTTTTGGCTGGGGGGGGGGGGGGTAAAGCACATTGCATCGGATTCACAGAAACAGTGAAACAAACCATTTGTGACCAGTTACAGAAAACATCTGCCCATCTGCAACAAAGGGCAGAAAGGCTGTTACCACCCCTTTTCTCCTTTCCATGCTATTTTAACCCCCTTTAGAACGGTTAGATTTGATGATTTGCTATTCATTGTAGTGCAAATTGTGCTTGCGAATCACCATGTGTGAGCAATTTGCACGTGGTTGCAGTTTCAAAATGCACCTACCACACTTGCACGTGCAAACAGATTCCTTTGTGAAAATGCCCTTTCAGGCCTGGGCTCTAAACTGTCTGTTCGCCTATACTCCCACTGTATACTCCTTGCCTGATGCAACCACTGTATGTAACTTATACAACTGCGCCCGGATAACTTTGGGTTTGGAATAAACAAACCCCACCACCCCCTAAAAAAACAATGCGTTCTGGGAGTCTTAGGATTGCATTGGTTTGTAAAAGGAATACCAGGACTGGAGCATTGTGTCCCTGGTGACACGAGTCTTGGAGCCATTGATCTGTGTTCAGATTACAGAGCGGCTAACCTTTGCCCCTTCCACTGCCAAATCAACACAAAAGAAAGTGTCTAAATACTCACGATTTGTCTCTTCTGCAAGCCCGCCGTTGAGGACTAGCTTGCCTGCGACGAGGGGACAGCGACTTTCCTCTTCTCTCTTTGATCGGAGACTGGGCACTTGAGGACTTAAGGATCTGGAAAAAGGACATTAGAGAAAAAGGAGTTACAAAAGCTCGTCACTTGTGGCAACTACTTAAATCGAGATCACAAATTCAAAGGGTTATTAGAGCAATAATCAGGTGTTAATGTCCCTCTCGAAACCAGAGATTCTGCTGCTTTGAGGGAACATGTGTTACTATTAACTAAATGAATGATGCTCATTCTTTCGTCTTCTATGGGATAGGGTGGTCCCACGCAGCGTCAAACAGGTCACCCAAAGGTTGCATACATTTCTGCAGTGGCAAAACAAAAGCGGTGATGGTTGGAAGGTTTAGAAAAAATCTTAACCTCTGGCATTGCTCTGGGAAACCCTCCAGGCCATCGTTCGTCGCCTGCCAAGCCATTACAAAAGGGGAAAGACCATATGCAAATCAGGCTTGGTCCCACTGATGAGGCCCAACAAGGCGGAAACATGTTTGGGGATGCTTGTGGTCTCGTGCAGAAGGGATGTGACCTAGCAGTTCGGGCTGGACTGCCCCTTTTGGGCTAGGACCAAGCCTGATTTGCATATATAGTCTTTCCCCTTCTGTAATGGCTTGGCAGGCAAAGAACGATGGTCTGGAGTGTTGCTAAGAGCAATGCCAGAGGTTAAGATTCATTCTAAACCTTCCAGCCACCACCTCTTTGTTTTCACATTTCTGCAGTGGCCACTAAGCCATCTGAAAAACGTGTCCTTGTTAAACCCTACCCGGATACAATTGAGTTTTATGTATCCACCCCCCATAACCACAAATGCCCAGGTGAAGCAGTAGTGCACTGAGTGGCGAGGGGAGTGATGTGGGAACCACTGACCAGTTCAAAGAAACGCAAAGGAGTGGAGGAGCCCCTCACATACCCTGTTCTATGGCATTTCTTCACAGAGGAGAAAACCATTTGCATAACAGTCTCATCCCACGCACAAAGGCAGTCCAGCACCGAAATGCAAGGCAATTCTCCTCTAAACAAGAGCACCATCAGCAACATCAGACACGTGTTTCAGCCTTGTTGGGCCTCCTAAGTGAGGTGGAACTGCGCCTCCCTATGGCACAGTCCACGTCTGGATTACCCTTGATTACTTAGGGTGAAACCCTACGTTTTTGGGGTGGGACCAAGTCTCATTTGCATATGGTCTTTCCCCTTCTGTAATGGCTTGGCAGGCGTAGAACAATGGTCTGGAGGGTTGCTCAAGGCAATGCCCGAGGTTAAGATTAATTCTAAACCTTCCAGCCATCACCTCTTGATTTCCTGTGTTCAGATGAGGATGGCCCTCTGCTTACAGGACACCAAGGAGTGAAAGGAGTGTATTGGATAGGGGGGGTGGTGGTCCAGATTCTAGGTGTTCACCGTCAGACATGGATGTCAGTGAACTTCCAGGACAGGCAGGGCCACTCTAAGCCTTTAAGATTTGACTGTCAGGGTGGAAGATAAGCGGGCATAAAGAGGCATTTATCAGGAACTCCGCATCGATTCACAACTTCCAGTTATTGACCCGATCCTAATAGTTCTCTATGAAACTGGACCAACGGGCCAGAGAACATGCATTTAAATGGTGTGCTGTTATTTTTACTAGCAGTGCAACTCAATCCAACGAGGAAGTAGAA
This sequence comes from Ambystoma mexicanum, assembly GCF_040938575.1. Classification (NCBI taxonomy): domain Eukaryota; kingdom Metazoa; phylum Chordata; class Amphibia; order Caudata; family Ambystomatidae; genus Ambystoma; species Ambystoma mexicanum. Next base: position 981,487,505 of record NC_090928.1, on the reverse strand, counting down.
AAGCAGCACATGCCACCTGTATGCCCAGTGAGAAGGGCAGAGGGCTCAAGTAGGCAAAAAAAGGGAAGACAACAGTGGAAACTGAGTGGAGCCAGGTTTTGGCAATAGAAAGAAATCCTGATGAAGAAAGACAAGGAAAGCAGAAACGTATATGCTGGAAATCCGGACTGGAAAAGGAGGTGCCGCATTGGGAGATTAGGAGAAAGGTGACTTGACCGGGGTTATGCAGATTCAAAGCCATAATCTTAACCGAATTATACAGCTAGCAACCAGGACTAGTGCCAAGTGAAAAGGCATGCACGTGGTGCAAGTAAAAGAAGCTGGTAAAAAGGAGGTGGATGTCAAGAAAGGATGAATGCGATGAGCAACAGGAAGAAGCTAACAGCTTCCGGTCACGTTACACCAGCATAGATCAATAGAAGATTTGGTAGGAAGGCTCCACTGCTGCAGAGCTATGCAATAAGTGCCTCACAATACAAGTCATCACTGCAGTGGATGCACCGGAGCTAGAAATGGAAGGCCACGTGATGCACAATGGGTTCATCCAGCCTTCAAGGTCGATCCAAAGAGGAGAAGAGCTGGGCTAGAAACGCACAGTGCTCCGAGGTCACAGTGGCAGCAAACACCATCTGAAAAATATGTTGCTTCAATTCGAATCCATAAAAGCTTATGGGACAAATCGGGCAACGCATCGTGGAGGGAGCGAAAAATGGGTTCATTGAAGACTCTGGAACCAACGGAAACTGAGCCTACAATAAAATGTACACAAATGCAAACTACTGGGCAGTCTACCTAAGCCAAGAAGAATAGACACTGGCGCTTAATGTCACAGTGGGTTGGACAAATCAAAAGCGTTGGATGGAAATAATTTAATCAGTGGTTTCAACAAATAAAAATTCCTCTGGACAGAATTTAACCCGGTTTTAGCTCTTCTGAAATTACAGACGATGTCAACCAGATGCAAATCAGTCTTCACTCCACCTTAAAGGAAGCAGGTCGACTAGCACTGCCAGGCTAAGACCCATGCGCACAGGCAGCCCAGTGTAGTTTTCAACTTTATCCGGGTTTAATTAGTAAGATGCATCAGGCAGGCAGACATCTGGGTAAATATGTTGAACTTAAAGGGGCTTACCGCGGAACCCCAAAAGGTCTACTGGGAATCTCAGTGCGTGCTATTTCATTGCATTGTATTTTGGGTTGTTGGAGCCATTAGGAGGAGTTAACCAACCATATGCAAATCCATTTTGACATCCTTTCTTTTGCTGAAAGTTACAATAAAGAACAATTCACTAGAATGTGACACAGCAGACTACACCTGGTCTTGGAAGCACTGAGGATTGAGAGGTAAGAGTGAGCACAGGCTGGACTAAAGGCCTGTGTAAGATCTAGTTCCCCAGTGCAGCATCTGACGGCAAAGCTGAAGGTTCCCCAAGGATACAGGACAGAGAAGGGAAACTAGTAGATGGGGCATTGGGACAACTATGGAGTTTGAACAGTAGTGCAGGCGGTCTGATTAAAGCCAGCTGAAATCATTCGACGGAAAGTCCTTTAGCCTTGCCAAGCACTATGTCACAGTAATAAACTAACTGGCGACAGGTTCCAATTCCGCATAATCCTGCCCCCCTTCTGAAGTTTGACATCTCTATATGTGGTGAATAAAGGTTGTGTGGGTCTAATGTTACAGCAGTCAAACTTTATTAGGTGTAATACCAGCTATACAAGAACAGTATACATTCTAAAGTCAATCTTAAAAAGGCCCTGAAATAGGTAGTTAGGAAAGGCATACTATGGGGCTGCTGGAGATCATGAGAAGATTGTGGACAGGTAGGTTTGCCGGGATAACGGCTTTCTTAAACCTTGGCCAACAGTCAAGAGAAACGAAGGAAGGCAAGGACTTCAATACCAACAGTGCATGCTGTGTTAGATCGCGTTTTAGGGTGACCAATCTCAGTTTAATCCGTACAATATTCAACAGGGGGGACAGATTTCAACAGTGAATGTTCAGTGACAAATTAAGGGAATTCATCCCTTCTCCCAAGGGGAAATCTCCCCCTTTGAGGCTAGGGAGGTGAGCCTGCTCTGCAAAATGCTTCCTAGGGGTCTGGGCAAGTGGGACCTCATTGGGAGAGACACCCCTTAGGGGACAAGGACTCCTGTTACATTGAGGAACTCCCCAAACCATTCCCTGTGATGGCATACATGGGACGATCCGATTTGCAAGTACGACCACATTCAGACCACTCGCTGAAAACGAGAATAAAGTATGTCATTTTTATCAAGAGAAGTTCTGTCCGTTTAAGAGGAAGCCTCCAATGGCCTGCAATACAGAGGTTGAAGAGATGACATGTCGAATGAAGGAAAGACGCATACACCAGCAGTGGAAGCCCCTTGTAAGTGGAACACCTCACTGAGGCAGAGCAGCAGAGTCCGTAAAGTTCAGGACCACTCTGCACTTGATAAACGGATGCTGGAAAGCAAGCCTGTGTAGGGCGAGAGAGGACGAGCTGCAGCAACCAGTCCAGGTAGCAAAAGGAATCCCTGTACGTCAGGCAGAATGAGAAGAGGATGTGGTGATAGCGAGCCGACAAAGTGAAAGGAAAAGAACATTCTCGAGAGAACGCAGGCACCCAGAGATGTTCCCCAGTAGGGATAGTGGTAACAGCGAGAACAGGAAGACCGGGAGGCCACAGGGAACCCACTATTAATTTTTAAAAAACTCAACCCGGTGAAATTGACAAAAACCCCGAATATACAATTGAGAAACGCAGCCAGTGAAATGTACGAAAATCCCAATATAAATCTACTGAACCTGAAAAAGAACAATCCGAGAAGGAGAATCCCGAACACACCAGGGCACAAGTACATTAAAACTGGGATAAAACCACTATGGGAAGGGAAAATACAATCAAGTGAAGGCAAAAGAAGCCTATGAGATAAAAAGGTACACGAGATACCACAGCTGAGAAGGGGGAATGTTAGCCATCCTGCAAAGATACTTCACCTAAGAGTATAACTTACAAGAATACCCAAGGTCTAATAGACTGGATCAAAGGACCAAACACAAGTTCATGAAAGGACTTGTGGAGGACATTCCAAAAAGATATGGAAACCGCCAAAACACTAGCGAGTTAAATGAGTTCATAGAGCAGGTGACTAGAGACTATGTGAATACTGGATATTAAGGGTAACACTATGGAGACCAGTGTACCATCAGGAGAGGAAAGTAATTCTCCTGACCTTCATTTGTTAGATTAGTTGGGCAGTTGACTTAATTTGGACATTTCCTCAGGACTGATGAACACCTTAGTTATTCATATAGGTAGGGAACACCCCATAGTGCAAGTGAAAGATAGGCCTTATTCCTATTATTTAATAAACACATATTGGAAATGTCAGTGTGTGTCCTAACCACCGGTTCTAAAGTGTTCTCGTTATAGAACATATATTTCTTTGAAATATTCTTTTAACTCCACCTCCCTTCTCCCAATCAAAAAAGCAATGAAATGTGCACCCACAACACTCCAATATTACCAGGCATGCTGCCCAAGCTTCCAATGAAAAGGGTAGAAGATTCAACTGAACTGCCGCAAGGGTCAAGGAATGTAGAAACGAGACTCACCAGCGTAGGTACATTTGGCATTTAGTCAAATATTGAACGTCTTCCCCAACAGAAGGGTCAGAGTACAGTCTATAGAGTGTTCACATAACTAGCACCCACCTTCATTCTCATATCCCGGGCATGCTTCTCCAGTTCCTTCTTGATATCGGGCCGAATCATCTTCCCCACATTGAGGACCAGATGTCGCCACTCGATGGGCTGGAAGCTGAGTGGATCATGCGGGACGTACAGTCCAATTTTCACCTTTTTGACAGAGTGCAAGTATTTCTTATAAGAGTCTTCAAACTCAAAGATGAGGTCAGTAAGTGTCCGGAAGGTCAAAGGTTTGTCCATCAGGTCGGACCGCCTGCTCATCCCGAGCGTGCCATATCGTCCATTACAGTAAATCCCAAGCACCACATGATGAAAATAGTTTCCCGAGAATTGGGTTTTAAAGCTGATGGGAAATCGCTCCACCGCAGGCTGCCCATTAGTTAAGTATCTGGCTGTTGTGTCAAGGTACCAAGGTCTTATTTGGAAAACAGACCCAAAAAGGCATCAATGGACAGAAGCGATTTTTAAATTTTGCAGTTGAAATTCAATACAAATCAGTAAACCTACGTGATCTATACACACTTTTTATGTTTGACTTTTGTGGATGTAGGTTTGATCAGGGAGCACTTTATAAATGTGTTTATTAAAATAATTGTAAATGTTTACAAATTCCCCAAAAACCAGAACATTTAACACCACAACTTAATTTCCCCGTATTAAAAATAAATTAAAAAAATAAATTAATTAAAAAAAAGTTTTTCGCTACATGGTTCAAGATTTTACAGGCCATAACCTTTATAATGAAATGGACCAGCTGCCTTCCCCATTCAACTTCAGCTGTGGGTGTAGCCTACAGGGATACCTTTTGGAAATTCAGACCAAGCATACTGTACCTTGGCACTTAAGGTCTTAACACAACACGCTGCAACCACTTCCTTGCCTGTGCACCAACCCTCCACACCATGCGACTATTCAGCAGCCTAATTGGTCTCTGCATATAACACGCACTGATAAAGCCAGTAGGTCTAGGTTTGTTTTTCAAATGAAAAGGCCTGAAGACATTAGATAACTGGCCCAAAAAAGACCAATAAACAGGAGAAATTAAACATCTACTGACAGAAATACCATTAAGTCAACAACTGGAAAGGGTCTAAAGAAAAGAGCTGAGCAAGCCATAGGAGCAATTTAAGGGCTGAGAGAAACTGTCACACATAAGAAGAGGACATGGTTAAGTGGCAGGTGCGAATGTTAAGGGCCACTATGCTTCATTTATTTTCAAATTTGTTTATTGGCAGTTATTATTTAGTACATTTACAGGACACCAAGCGTGTCCGTGTTTCGAGGATAATGAGCATTTTAGAATAAACCATTTAACAAATTAACATTACAACATTAACTTTCTCCTAATGTTTCCCTGTTGAGGTGATGTCGCTTGGTGGAGCAGGGGGAGGGGGGGTCCATGCCTGTGAGAGCCCAGTGAGGTGGCAGCATAATGGTCATAGGTCTTGCCAACTCAGTTCATAGTTCTGTTTTCGGTGGATTCATACCAGTTCATGGGGGCTTGTCATCTGAGGGGTAAAACAGGGAGTCTGAGTTCTTTCCAGGCCTCAAGGGTCACACTAGAGTCATCTGTGGATCTGGCTACACTGTCCTCCCAAGCCGTTGTTTCTGCTCGTACCCAGCGTTTCAGCTCAGAGTGCCAGCTTTTCTGTTGGGGCCCAGTCGTTTTCTTCCAAGACATCGCCATGGTCCTTTTTGCCAGTAGACACATAATGTCCATTAGTCTGGTGAGGTGCTTGAGTTTGGCCGGTCTAGTGTATGTGCCCAATAGGCATTCCTCCGGGGTCCATTTGTATCTAGTCACCCCCAGATTGTCGCTTGTCTGCGGTTTGGCGGTCCACAGGGATTGTGTCCTAATGCACTTCCAGAACACGTGGATCAAGTCCGCATTGCTCTGTCCACACTATGTGCAATTAGAGGGCGACATATTATTGATTTTTGCCAGCCTGGATGGGGTTAAGTATGTTCGGTGTAGCAGGTTGAATTGTATTTGTCTGAATCTGTGGTTCCTGGAGACAGACTTGGGAAATGTCAAGGCCCTTTCCCATTCTCCATCTGACAGTTCCCGGCCCATGTCCGCTTCCCATTTGCCTCTCAAAACGGCACTCCGTGGGTCGGGGACGTCGCTTAGGTGGCCGTAGATCTGGGACACCGGCTTCCGGCTTCCAGCCTTCGCCCAGAGCATAAAGTAGCGTAATCAGGGGGTTTGGGTCCGGTTCTTCCGGCCATGACGTCCATTTGGTTCTTGCTGTGGTTCTCATCTTCTGATACCACAGGAACTGGCCCGTATGGACTCCATCTACTTCCTGAAGTGTTTCGAAGTCTTTAAAAGCCCCATCCACAAACAGGTCCCCCCATGAGTATATCCCATTCCTTTCCCAGTGTCTGAGGTGGTGCAAGTCTGCGACAGAGCCACATCGGTCCGAGAGCAGTGGTATGTCCGGGAAGTAGTGGCGGTTAGTGCAGGTAAGGGTTACTGTCCTGCGCCATACTTTTTGTCCCAGTATGGCTAAGAAAGGGGCATTTCGCATCAGGTGGGAGGGGGCCCAGATAAGTTCTTTCATATGCAACGGGGATACTAGGGTCTGCAGCAGGGGGGTCTCGGATGTGGCTTTATCTGCTAGCCATTTGGTGACAAAGCTAAGCTGTGCTGCCAGGTAGTACTTTTCAAAGTTCGGGAGTTGGATCCCCCCTTGGGTGTACGGTAGCATCAGGGTGGAAAGTGCTATTTTGCGTGTCCCTGACCCCCACAAGACGTCCCGGGTTATCCTTTCTAGCAAGCGGGAAAAAGGCGCATTAATGTAAAAATGTATATTCTGGAACCCGTACAAGAATCTGGGAAGGGCAATCATTTTAATTATGGCAGCTCTTCCCATCATGGATAGGGGGAGTTTCACCCAGAATTGCATAGATTTTCTCAGGGCTGGGATCACAGTGTTCGTATTGTGCTCATGCATTAATGTATGGGTATGCATTATGTGTATACCTAAATACTTGAATGAGGTCAGCTCCCAGTGTATTCCTACCACAGGAAGCTCTGCTATGTCCTTCCCCCTGAGGCCTGCCAGGGGGAACAGGCAGGACTTCGCCCTACTAAATTGTATACCAGAAAAGGAACAAGTTACTTACCTGTAACTGTTGTTCTCCAGCATGGGTCTGGCATGGATTCACATGCTCATGAATATTCCCCGTCGTCAGGCTGGGAATCCTCGGTAAAGAAAAAACCAGTATCAGTTTCGTTTCTGATCTGTCTTTCGTAGTAATAACCAATCACTGGTCTCTGCGCCATACTGACCACAGCCAATGACTGCCCTCTACCTAAGCACCGCCTCTGGCAGCCATCTTCAGATTTGGAAGCACGTGAAGTGGCAGTATGACCAAGTGAAGAGCCGCAGAGGGGTAGGCGGGAGGGTTCGCATGTGAATCCATGCCAGACCCATGCTGGAGAACAACAGTTACAGGTAAGTAACTTGTTCCTTCTCCAGCATGGGGTCTGGCATGGATTCACATGCTCATGAATAAAGAATACATAGCAGTACACACATGCACAACCACGGGAGGTGGCAAAGGCTCAACATTAAGCATCACATCAACTCAACATTAAGCATCTTACCTCCTCACCAGGCTCACCTCAGGCGAACAGGTTGCGCAGCACTGCTTGGCCGACCCTGGACTCCTCCCTGGAATCCCGGTCGACGCAGTAGAATTTCGTGAAGGTGTGCGTCGACCTCCACGTAGCAGCCCTGCATATGTCCAGCAGGGGCACACCAGATAGGAACGCCGTGGTAGCTGCGATCGCTCTGGTGGAATGGGCTCTCGGACGGCCAGGCAGCGGTCGGTTTGCCAACCGGTGACAGCACATGATACAGCCGGAGAGCCATCTGGAGATGGAAGCCTTCGAGAGAGCCTTCCCCTGATTGACAGGTCCAAAGTTCACAAAGAGTTGTGACGTCTTCCGAAAACCCTTCGTGCGGTCCACGTAGAACTTCAGCGCTCTAGCTACATCCAGCGAGTGCAAAGTCCTCTCAGCTGGCGACGAAGGCGACGGGAAGAACACAGGTAACACCAAGGGTTCGTTGAGATGGAAGTCCGACGGTACCTTGGGCATGAAGGAGGGGTGCGTCCTGAGCACTACCCTCGTGTCGTGGAAAGTCAAGTACGGGGCCTTGCAGGAAAGGGCCTGGATCTCTCCCACTCGTCGTGCGGAGGTGATGGCCACAAGAAAAGCTGTTTTCCACGATAGAAACTTCAACGGGGCCGAGTGCAGAGGCTCGAACGGAGGTCCCATGAGCTTGGTCAGCACCACGTTGAGCTCCCATGCCGGGGCCGGAGCCTTCACCGGCGGGAACGATCTGAACAGTCCCTTCATGAACTCTTTCACCAGACGATGAGACCACAAGGACGTCCGGCCCGTGGTTCTGGTGTATCGGGAGATCGCAGCAAGATGAATCTTGATGGACGCATGTGCCAGACCAGCTTTGGCCAGCGTCAGCAGGTACGGCAGTACTTGGGGAGCCGTAATCCGTAGAGGGTTAATCTTCTGTGCGTGGCACCAGACAGAGAACCTCTTCCATTTGTGTCCGTAGCATTTAAGAGTCGAGGACGCCCTGGCCTTTGCAAGAACCTCTCTGCAATCGGCCGGTATGTCGTATCCTCCAAACTCTAGTGCTGCAGGAGCCAGGCCTGCAAGTTCAGCGACTTCGGGTCGTGGTGGAGGATGGCGCCTCCTTCCCTGGAGAGTAGATCCGCGTCCGCCGGCAGCTTGATCGGCGGGGACGCTGACAAGTCCAGAAGGTCCGGGAACCATATCTGCCTCGGCCACGCAGGTGCGACGAGGATCATCCTGCACCGTGACCTCTTGAGCTGGTTGATGAGCCGGATTAGCAGAGGCAAGGGAGGGAACGCGTAGAGGAACAGGCCCTCCCAGGGGAACGAGAAAGCATCGCCCATGCTCCTCGTCTGGGGAAACCTGCTGGCGAACCTCCGGCACTTGGTGTTCGTCGCCGTCGCGAACAGGTCGATCTGGGGTGTGCCCCACCGTCGGAAGAGGCGATCCACCAGATCCTGCCGTAGTTCCCACTCGTGGCACGAGCGCAGCTCCCTGCTGAGTGAGTCGGCGATGGTGTTTTTTATCCCTGCCAGATGAAACGGCACCAGAAAAATCCCTTGGGCGACGGCCCAATGCCACAGGTCCTGCGCCTCCTTGGACAGCGCTGGGGACCTGGTTCCGCCCTGTTTCCTGATGTAAAACATGGTGGTGGTGTTGTCGGTGAAGATCCTCACCACCTTGCCCTTGAGGGACGGAAGGAAGGACCTGAGGGCCCAAAACACTGCACGGAGCTCCAGGACGTTGATATGTAGGGACTTCTCCGTCGGGCGCCAGAGTCCCCTTGCGTGCAGATTTTCGGTGTGCGCTCCCCACCCTTCCAGGGAGGCATCCGTGGTCACAGTCTCCTGGTGGGCTGGGGTCTGGAAGTCCATGCCCGCCGTCAGATGCGCGCGGGTGCCCCACCACCGTATCGCTCGTCGGAAACTCTCGTCGAGCTTGATCCTTTCCTCGAAGCTGCCCGTCGTCTGGATCCAGCGCGCATCCAGGAATTCTTGCAACGGGCGCATCCGGAGCCTGCACATGGGAATGAGGTAGATGCAGGAAGACATCATCCCGAGGAGGGACTTGATGGACCTCACTTTGGCCGCGTCGGCCACCAACATCCGTTGCACCTTGCCCAAGATGGTCCTGGTCCTCTCCTCCGACGGGGAGGCCAGAAGGGACACTGTGTCGAGCCTCGCTCCCAGAAACAGTGCGACTTGCGCGGGCACCAGGTGGGATTTGGCGTAGTTCACGGAGAATCCCAGGTCCGTGAGGAGTTGGACGGTCCTTGCCGTGTGGACCACGGCGAGCTCCCTCGTCTTGGCGCGGATGAGCCAGTCGTCCAGGTAGGGGTAGACGTGGATCCCCTCGCGGCGCAGCTGCGCCGCCACCGGTGCAAGGCACTTGGTGAATACCCTGGGTGCCGACCGTAGTCCGAAGGGAAGGGCTTTGAACTGGTAATGACGCCCTTGGACCACGAATCTGAGGAATTTGCGGTGCCCCTTTAGGATGGGAATGTGGAAGTAGGCATCCTCCAAATCCAACGACGATAGGAAGTCTCCTTCCTCCAGCTGACCCAGGACGTGCTGGAGGGTGACCATCCGGAACTTCTGCGCCTTGATGAACTTGTTCAGATGTCGCAGGTCCAGGATGGGGCGCTATCCTCCCGTCTTCTTCTTCACGAGGAAGTATCTCGAGTAGACTCCGGAGCCCCGAAGCCTCTTTGGGACGAGTTCGATGGCGCCCTTTCTGAGCATCGCCTTTACCTCCAGGAGAAGTTGAGGGACGTTAAGTTCTTTCCTGGCCACGGGGGGGACGCGCGGGCACCTTCTTTGAAACTCGAGCGCGTGGCCCCGGGCCAGGGCGTCCAGCACCCAACGGTCGGTGGAGATGGACTCCCACACGCTGACGAAGCCCGCCAGCCGGCCTCCCACCGGGGTGCTTCGGTGGGGGCCCGACCCCACGGCCGGTTCAATCCTGCTTGGAAGCGGCCTTGCCGCCTTGACCTCCTTGGCGACGACGGCGGGGTCCGCTAGACTTGCCTCGTCCTCTGTAGGCCTCTTGCGACGACGAGCGGGCCGCTTGACGGTAGGAAGCGAAACCGCCGCCGGAACCTTTGGAGGCGCCCTTGCCTCCGCCGCTCCGAAAGGGCGTCCGTCGTTGCAGGACTCCAAGGGCCCGGGCCGTCTCAGTATCCGCCTTGATGGCCTGAAGGGAATCGTCCACTGTCTTCCCAAACAGGTTGTTCCCGTCGAAGGGCATGTCCAGGACTCTGGTCTGGACGTCCTGCCGGAAGTCCGTAGCTTTGAGCCATCCACGACGTCGAAGGCAAACACCGTTGCCCAGCTGGCGGAATCCAGTGTCGGCGATGTCCGTCGCCACGGTGATGGCGTGGTCCGAGGCCACCTCACCTTCCTGCAGGATCTCAAGGGCCTCCGCCCTCTTGTCGTCCGGCAGAAAATCCAGCAGGGGAGCCATCTTGTACCAGAGCTCCCTGTCGTAGCGGGCCACGATAGCCAAGGCGTTGGCCGCTTTAATCGTCGTCGCTGCCGACGAGATGACTCTACGCCCCATAGTATCCAATTTCTTTCCCTCGCCGTCCGGCGGGGAAGTCGATGTGGAGGCCGCACCCCCCCCACTTTCTTCCTGGCTGCCGCGGAGACGACGGAGTCCGGGGTAGGCTGCGCCCGGAGGCATAGGGGGGCCGTGTCCGGGACCCGGTACTTTTTCTCGTACCGGTCTCTTCTAGCTGGCGTCGTGGAAGGGTTCTTGAGGAGGGAAAGGCCCTCATCCCAAATGTCGTCCAACAGAGGCACTGCGAGGACCGTCTTCCTCTTGGCCTCGCGCCGCTGATAAAGGAAGCCTTCCTTTTTCTTCTCCTCAGGGCAGAGTTGGAAAAGCTCGGAAGCCCTGGAGATCATGAAGTGGAAAGATCCGATCTCGTCGGGCGGAGAGGCCCTGGTGGGAGGCGACGACGGAAAATCCTCGTCGTATGCCTCGTCGTCCGTACCCGTCGCTGCCGTGTCAGTCCCTGTATCATCCCCTCGGGTGGACGGGGAGGAGGGCTGGAAGGGGCGCGACGGTTGAAAAGGAGGTGGTGGATGGATCCTTCTTTTCTTGGTAGGGGGAACACCAGAAGGTCCCGGTTCTGGATCCCCCGACGGGAGAGGTTCCTCCGTCGGTAACGGTAGCCTCGTCCTTATCTCGGAGCATAAGGACTGTATGGCCAACAAAATGGCCGCCGAGTTGTCTTGCGGCGCTGGCAGAGGGGAATCCGACGGGCGAGCAGGGGCCCCGACGGTATCCTCGACGATGTCGTCGTAGTCACCTGCGTCGGGGTCCATTCCGACGGGCTGGCCTTCTTCCACGCCTAGGCCGTGGCTTAAGACCTCGATCAGCTCCTCTTCTGAGGTTGAGACCGACTCTACGACGACGCCCTGCCCCCCCTTCTTCCCCACGGAGGGTTTCACGGGGGTCCTATCGATGGGCACAAAGGAAGACTCCCTCCGAGGAGGCAGGGAGATTCTGGGCCCTGAGGTCGCCACCACTGGTGCAGCCACCACAGGCTGAGCCAGGGCCGCCGCGACCGTTTCGATAGAGGGCTTGGTCGGATGGATCAAGGCCTTCACCACCTTAGGTGCGCTCACCGCCTTATCCTTGAGGGAGGGGGCACTGCCACGCTCCTCCTCTGCCTTAGAGCTCGACCGGGGCCTCTCCAGGAGCTTCGCCGGGTGCTCGGCCTTCCTCTTACCCGACCCAGAGCGTTGGCTCGTGGTTGATGGTGCCGGGGAGGGTGCGCCCTGCCTGGCGCCCGTAGAGCCCGACCGTTCGGCGCTCCCGGTGCCAGCAGACTCGCGGTGCTTGGCCTTATGTTGGGCCCCCGTCGCCGGGGCGCCCTCAAAGGTCTTAGAAGACCGCTCGGATTTCTTCTTCTTCTCGCCAGACGGGCTCTTACCCTCCAGCCAGTTGGCGAGACGTTGATGGCGGTCCTTCATGGTCCGTTCCGACATGTTGCCGCAAAACGCACAGTCCTTCTCCACGTGCGTCTTGTCCTCATGAAGGCAGTAAAGGCAGAAAGAGTATTCGTCCTCCTTGAAGACGTTCTGCAGCTGGCATCCAGGGCAGACCCTGAACAGCTTTCCGGGCGTCGGGCTTCCCTTCTCCTGGGCCATCTCCGAGACAGGGCCTGAGAAGCTTCTGGAGTCCTCCGAAGTGTAGCTCGACGAAATCTTCACCCTTGAGGGGCACAGATGAATCCGACACGGGTCCCCGTTGATCGGATGTAGGATCGGTGGAGCTTGAGGCTCTTTTGACCGAAAGAATCGAAGTTTTTTGTAAAAAGCGCGAAAAAATAGCACTAACGCTCGAGAGCAATAGCACGAGGATCCCAACACATGAACGTGCGGTAAAAATCTGAAGATGGCTGCCAGAGGCGGTGCTTAGGTAGAGGGCAGTCATTGGCTGTGGTCAGTATGACGCAGAGACCAGTGATTGGTTATTACTACGAAAGACAGATCAGAAACGAAACTGATACTGGTTTTTTCTTTACCGAGGATTCCCAGCCTGACGACGGGGAATATTCATGAGCATGTGAATCCATGCCAGACCCCATGCTGGAGAACCTTGCAAAGTTGTCCAAGACGTCTAACATCGTGGGCACGTTGTTTTGTGGGTCTCTGACGTACAGAAGTACGTCGTCTGCGTAAAGAGACATATGGTCAATACCCCCCAGCCGTATCCCAGCATCAAAGAATGGTCTTCGGAAGTATATAGCAATGGGTTCCAGTCCTAGTATGTAAAGCATGGGGGAGAGCGGGCATCCCTGCCTACTGCCCCTGCGTATGTCCCAGGCCTCTGATATGTATTTCCCCGTTTTTACTCTGGCCGTAGGTTTGGTATAAAGTATCTTGATCCATCTAATGAACCCTGGGCCAAAGCCGAAGCCCACAAGAACCTCCACTAGCCACTCCCAAAATATAGAATCGAACGCCTTAATGGCATCAAGGGACAGCAACGCATATGTCTCCGTATTAGCCTCCGTCTGAGCAATAACCTGTTGTTCTCTACGTAAGTTCATGGTCGTGTTCCGACTTGGTATGAAGCCACACTGATCCTCGTGCACCACGTCCCCTATGATTTTGGCCAGTCTAACTGCTAATACCGTGGTCAATATTTTCACATCGTAGTTAAGCGTGGCTATTGGGCGGTAGGAGTCACATTTGTCAGCGGGCTTATTAGGCTTGATGATTGGAATTAACAAGGTTTCCCTCATACTGTCAGGAAGTATCCCTCTCTCATATGCCTCCTGAAAGACCTCATGTAACAAGGGTGTTAGGGAGTTCTCAGATGCCTTATAAAACTCAGTGGGCAGTCCGTCACTCCCGGGGGTCCTAGCGGTGGCCAGTGACTTGATTGCCTCGGTTATATCCTCCGCTGTGATATCTGCGTCAAGAGCTTCAGCCTGTTCAGGGGTCAATTTGGGGAGCCCTATTTCCTCCAGGGTGTCTATGATTTGCTCTCGGGGAACCTGATCCCTGTAAGAGTAAAGGTGTTCGTAGAAGCCCTTAAAAGTGTTGTTTATATCTTGCTGTGTCTGTACTACCCTACCTTCTTCAGTCTGTAACATGGTGATCGTATGTTTGGGGTGTTCTTTCCTACATAACCAGGCCAGCATTCTGCTAGGTCTATCGGTTTCTCTGTGCGTTCTGTTTGTTTTGGTGGCATAATCAAATTTGGCTAGTCTTTCCCATGCCAGGGCACATTTAGCTCCAAGTTCCTTAAGGTTATCTTCTCTTTGGTGAGTATTCACCGGGGTAGATTCGAGTTGCTCAACCTGTCGTTCCCACTGATCCAATTCACCCCTCAATTGTTTCCTGATGCCCCCTGCTTTCGCGATGATTTCTCCCCTTGCCACTACTTTAAGAGCTTCCCACATCGGGCTCAGGTGGGTGACGCTCCCCGTGTTCCTCTCAATAAAACTACCTATAAATTCATGCAGTTCTTCCCTGAACACCGGGTCACTTAGGGCGTCTATCAGCATTCTCCACATAGGGATAGGGGGTCTGGGGCCAGTTTGATTCCTTTCTATTAAAAGCGGCGAGTGGTCTGAAATGGTCCTTCCCAAATATTGCGCTTCTTCTATTTGTGACAGGTGTTCTTTGCCTATGAAGATGTAGTCTATCCTCGTGTGAAGATCATGAGGGGAGGAGAAGTAGAGGTACCCCCGAGAGTCAGGATGACGCGCTAACCGAATGTCGGCTAGGTTCAATCTATCTGATAAGGATAAGGCTGTGGTTGCCGCTGAGGGTCCTTTCGGGTGGGTCTGGGACCTATCAAGGCTCACATCATGGACACAATTAAAGTCTCCCCCCCCAGAAAAAAATGCCATGTCTGTAAGGTGCGATCTTCGCATACATGGAGTTCAAGTGTGCTGGAATGTTAGTATTGGGGAGGTAAGAGTTCACTATGCATATTTCATCCTGTTCCAAGCGGCCCCACAGAATTACAAACCTGCCCTCTGGGTCTATCTCAGACCAGATTAAGTGGAAAGGGAGTTGGGGATGGATCCAAGTGTACACACCTCTTGCATATTTGGAGTAGGTAGTGCCCACGCCCTGTCCCCCCCAATGTTCTCCCAGTCTAGCCAGGGAGTCCGCCGTACAGTGTGTCTCCTGCAGCAGCGCTATTTGCACTCTTTTCCTGTTCAAGTAAGACTTGATTCAGTTTCGGCGTAAGTAGGTTCCCAGGCCCCTCACATTCCAAGTCATTATCTTTATTATAGCATTAGATGCCATGTCGGATCAATCGAATTGTCTCTGAATCAGTCCAGCACCCACCAGTGTCTTCTGCGGTGTCCCCTGGTTCATGCCATCTCCCCTCCCGTCCCGTCCCGTCCACTTTCTCCAGCGTCGCTCGTTTCACTCGTAGTAGATTCAGTAACTTGAGTAACTCCCATTTCCTTGAATGGGGAAAAACAAACAAAACAAGATGAACAGTCCCTAGCAGTTGCTCCCAACTTGCAACGCTCAGGGGGTCCCGAGCCTTTCAGGCCACTCCTGGCCTTCCGGATCAGGTTGTGTGTGGGCAGGCTGCTCACAGTTTCCAGTGGGGTGGGTTGCCTAACTTCGCTCGTTTGGTCCTTTGAGCTCTCGTCCGGTATAGCTTACTTTACTGAAGGCTTGCATTGGATAGTGCTTGGTTGGGGTCAGTCATTATGTGGGAAGTACCCGTTTCCTTCTCTTTCTGGCAGGTTCCTATTCAGCCCCGGTCCGACTTTGATAGTCCAGTTCCATCATCTGCCAGGTTGTTATGTTCAAGCCACATGTTGGCCGCGGCTGGAGTCTCTAGAAATATCGCTTTTCCATTATAGAGAACCTTGAGGCGTGAAGGGTAGAGCAGCATGTATTTCAAATTAAGATTCCTTAGCCGGGCTTTTATTGGGATAAAGGAGTTCCTTGCACGTTGCACTGCTGGGGTATAGTCGGGGTATATAACTATTGTTGAATCTTTCCTCTTCAGAGAAGGAGGGGAGATGGAGTATCTTAATATGGTTTCTTGATCTCGGAAGTTTAAGATCTTAGCTATAATTGGGCGCGGATGGGATCCGGGCGGAGGACGTTTCTGAAGGGATTTATGGGCACTTTCCACGGAGAACCCTTGGGAGAGGTTACCCGGTCCAATTTCCTGTAGAAACAGTGTTTTGATGAAGTCTGTCGGGTCCGGGCCCTCCAAATCTTCAGGGACACCTAGTACGCAGATATTGTTTCGGCAGGCTCACCCTTCGGCCTCCTCAGAGCGGGCCTCCAGCCTAACCACTTTCTGTTCCAGATTCTGGACCGTCCTCTTCAGGTCTCGGGTGTCCTCTACGTTTTCCTGGAGGGTAGTCTCTGCCACCGTGACCCTTTCCGTTAGGTTGCGGGCGTCCTGACGCATCAGCTGAATGTCCGATTTCACCTCTTCCAGTCTTCCTTCGAGTGATGTACGGAGGGCAGCTATTGCTTGTAGGACTTGCGCATGTTTGAGGTCCTCTCCTTGTTGGGGCAATTCATCGACAGGTTCTGGGTCTTGTTGTGACTTTCTCTGGGGTCTAACTGTCGTGAAGGAATCCATTGTGACCAGTTTCAGCTTGCCCTTGGGGGAGACATCCCTTGTTTTTGGGGCTACGGGTTCGTTTCTGCGCAGTGTGCAGGTTGGCCTAGCGGCCACTTTTTCTCGGCTAGTGTGTTTTAGATATCGAGTAGCCCTTGGCAGCTCTGTGTCTGGCGGCCCAGTTGCAGTTTTGCGAACACCCCTCTCTCGCTCCCGGGGCAGTTGGGTGGGGTGCTGTCGCTGTTGTTCAGACTGTCGATCCGACCAGGCGTAGGCCCTTGCTGCCTGCTAGTTTCTGGGTCTCAACCCCGCCTTTACCACTGTGTCTAGCAAGGAGCTTCCCGAGGGCCGGTCTGCAGACTCTCGGCCAGTGAGTTTAGTTCTGGGAGTTTCGAAGATTCAGATCCAAGATGGTGTTCTCTCCGAAGCTTATTTGGGATTCGAAGGGGTGGCAGGGGTCCCCCACCTATGTTGTCAGAGGACTGCCTGCGGGGTTCGGCGTTCCCGGCCCTCTGTAGGATTAGTTCCCGGGGGCTTATTTTCTGCTCCTTTTCCAGGAGCTTCGATGGAGGAATCGTGGGCGGCAGCCTAGCACGGACTCCCGCTCACGGGTCTATCGGGCAGGCTCCGCTCCCTCCTCCTCACCCGCTGCGCCAGCCACACTCGTCCCCGGCCTGTTCCAGCTCCGCGGGGCAAATTTCTCCGCTTCTGCCTCAGTCCTTCCGGCGGGGAACACCGATGCCGCTGGAGGCCCGAGGCCACGGTCAGCTCCACCTCCGGCAACCGCAATCGCTCCGTAGGCCCAGGGGGTGCAATCCCGGACCTCGCCGCTCCTCCACGCAGTCACCAGGGTTGAGGCGGATCAGTTAGCCCCAGCAGCCTCGGTGCTGGCGTACGTCTCGCCCTGCAGTACGTCGCACTTGGTCGCAGCTCTAGTCTTGGCGCGCAACGGACGCCGCCATCTTGCGGGCCCCAGGGGCTCGAGTTTGGGCTTCACATTTACTGGCTTTGCTTCTCCGATTCGGGCCGGGAGTCAGGGCGAGTGTTGGGAAGTGGTTCCCCTTCCGTTCCGTCTGGTCCGTCCCTGGATTACCGACCCATTACAGCGATATTCTTGTCATATGGAAGGATCACGGACGGAGCTCCGCAGGAGCTTGTCTTCACAGCATGCGCGCAGGCCACGCCCCCCCACTATGCTTCATTACAACCATGAATGGGCAACTCTGACCAGAATGGATGCTTTCCCATCATCACTAAGGTACATCTGAGTGGTCATGTTCTTCTTAGAGATTGGCAGATCTTGTGAGGATATAACATACACATATACTCATTACTGTCCCAGCAAACATATTTATGTTGGATCTCTGTGGCACCACATAGAGGTATACCCACCACCACAGTCCATTAATCTATCCACAACCAACTCAAAATCACATTACAAAGTGCAGAGAAATGCATGGAAATCTTATCTGAAAGAGGACCAGAGAAAAGCACAGTCCAGGGACAGCAAAGAGTATATGTGTATGAGATTATATATTTCTGCACCAAGGTGACACATGCATTGCTTTGGAGTGCCACACTGCAGGCTATCCCCCACCCCCTTTACCCAATGTGGGTCTGGGTGCGAGGGGGTTCCCTGCAAACCTGATACAGCTACCAGAAGTCCTTGCAGCAGAACTGATTGATAACACCTGCACTGGCTGTGAGCTGCAATCAAAGATTGCCTCCCTGACGATGTGAAGAGCACAGAAACCGGTAGGAGGAGAACCTCCGTCGCCGAGTAGGTTTACTATGCAGGGAACCCAAGTGCGCACCCATTTCCTGCAATGATGTATGACATGCATTACTCACCACCGTAATAACATTTCTGATTGTATCTGGTTAGATTCACATGCTGTGCATGTAGGCCACCATCTAGTGGTAATCGCGGAGTATTGCATCTTTCTTTCGAGGGTCGAAAGGGGATGTCGACATGGGTGTGACTAACACCATCCCTAACATGACATGTAGTGTACCAAAAATACCTCATGCGTTGAGGTCCCTCTGATTGTGTATTGCTGTGAGGGAGCCTTATGGCTAGCGTGAGTACAGAGAAAGAGAGAAGGTGTAAAATGTCCATGTTCCTTCTACTCCATGGGGAGAGGCATGGTGGGCACATGTGAATCCAAGTCTATACAATCATCAGAAATGCTATTACGGTGAGTAATGCATGTCTTCTTATGCTTGTTAATCTGCTTAGAATCACATGCTGTGCATAGACTAGCAAGCAGTACCCAGAGATGGAGGTTGGGTGTGTGAAGGACATTAGCAAAAAGATGTCTTAACACCGCTTGTCCCACCTGAGAATCAGACCTAAAATGTGTATCCAGGCAATAGTGCTGTGTAAGGGTGTGTACAGAACTCCAGGTTGCTGCTTTACAAATGGATTTAAGAGGAAGATTTGCAATGAAAGCTATGGTTGCCCCTGTGCCCCGAGCAGAGTGTGCTCTAGGCGTGAAGGGAAGGTCTCTCTTGGCAAGAGAGAAGCACAGTGTGATGTAGTTCACTATCCAGTTTGAAATAGCTGATTTAGAGAGACAGGGTCCCCTTCTCTACCAGCTGCCACTGAAATGTAAAACTGGTTTGTCTTTCTTAGTGGTTTTGTCTTTCCCAGTTCACAGATCACCGCTCTCCTCACATCCAGTGTGTGGAGGCTTCTTTCTGCCATATTAGTGGGGTTCTGGAAAAAAGCGGGCAGTTCTATAGACTGGTTGACATGGAACTTTGAAATAAATGTAGGTGCAAATCACAGGTGAGTGCGCAGGACCACCATATTCTTGTAAATTGCGACAGATGGGTCTTCAACTGAAAGGGCTGCTTGCAGTTCACGAACTCTCCTGATTGATGAGATTGCCACCAAGAAGGCGGTCTTGTAGGTGAGTGCTTTAAGGCTAGCCTTATGCGTAGGAGGGTGGATTCTCTTTACCCCCTCCATAAAAGCCTTGATTACTGGAATTTTCCACCACAAGACCTTCTTCTGCGACGTGGTGTATGCTGAATGTGCAGCTAAGTGGACCTCTAGGGATGAAAGTCAGCTGCAAGAAAATATGTGTAGGTGTGCATTTAATCAGGTTGATGCCATTGGCATTGCACCAGATAACAAAACACTTCCATTTATTGGAATAGTAATGTCTTGTGTTGTGTTTCTGTGCTTCCCTGAGTATGTCCATACATCTTTGAGGGAGTAGGAGGTGCCCGAACTATGACCTCGGGAGCCAAGCCGCCAAGTTGAGAGTTTGCAGGCATGGATGAAGTGTTTCCCCCTTGTCCATTTGTCCGGCAACAGCATGTTGTATGGGCATGGCAGCTTCCTGGGAGGGGAGAAGACTGACAATGCCATGAGATGGGAGAATCAAGGTTGGCAGGCCCACCAGAATCATTCTCACTCGTTCCTGGTGAATCTTGTGCACTAAACCATTGAGCAAGTGCACTAAACCATTGAGCAAGGGAGTCGGGGACGTGGGGGAGGGTAGCGTAGAAAAATTTCCCTGACCATGTTATCCAGTGACCGTTCCCTTTGGAGCGGTTCTGTGGGTTCCTGGAGCAAAATCTGGGCATTGGGTGTTCTCCAGAGTTGCGAACAATTCGATCTGTGGGAAACCCCAGTCTTCATGTAAACACCACTCATACTCTACCAGTAGCGAAAAGACTCTGCTGAGTCCATCCACTAGGAGATTGAGTTCCCCTGCAACATGTGACAGGAGTAACATCTTGTGTTCGAGAGCCCATTTCCATATGTTCAGAGACAGTTTGGATAGCCCTGGAGAGTGAGTGCCCCCTTGCTTGTTTAGGTAATAGATGGCCATAGTACTGTCGGTAAGGACCAGGACGGTCTTCCCCTGGAGGTGTGTGTGGAATGCCTTCAGGGCCTTGAGCACTGCTAACAGTACCAACAGGTTTATGTGGTTGGTTGCTACTGCTGGGGACCACATACCGTGCACCGTCTGATGAAGGAGGTAAGCCCCCCCCCCCCCTGAGATGCGTCTGTGGTAAGAGTGGCTTCTACTGCGGGGGTTTTCCCCTGCAGAAGGTTTTCACTTGACCACCACGGCAGAGACTGAACGAGGGCTGCCAAGACAACCACTGGATCATCCCATTGCCAGCTGGGCTGACACCATTGGCTTGAGAGACACTCTTGCATGGGGCGCATGCGCAGATGTGCATGTGGAACTAGATGAATGCAGGAGGCCATCATCCCTAACAGTCACATAGCTTTGCGTACGGTCACCTTGCGATTGGCTACATAGTGAGTGAATTGGAACAGCATATTTTGAACCCTCTCGGAGGGAAAAACAAGACCATCTTTGGTCTGAATTAGAGCTGGGGTCTAAGCTGGACTTTTTTTGGTTGATGGAGAACCCTAGACTGAAGAGATCTACCGTCTTTTGGGCATTTGTTAGGCATGTTCCATATGAATCCTGTGTTATTCGCCAGTCGTTGAGGTATGGGATGGACTGCCTGCGCAGGTTAGCAGCTACTACCGCCAGTACATTTGTGAACACCCATGGGGCTGATGCGATGCCGAAGGGAAGGACCTTGAACGGATAGTGCTTGTTCTGCATCATGAACCTTAGAGGCATTTTCTGTGCGCTGGCAACATTGAAATATGAAAGTATGCATCTTTCATATCCTTTGTTGCCATGTAATCCCCCTGCACCAGCAGTAGGATTACTTCCTGCAATGTTGTCATTCTGAACTTGTGTCTTTGACATACTTGTTCGCTGGGCGCATTTCTAACAGGGTGCATTGTGAGATCCTTTGTGGGTAAAAGTACACTGAATAAATACCCTTGTTTACCTTATGGATGGGGACGACTTCTATGGCGCCCTTTTCCTGAAGTATCTGCACCTCTTCCAGCAGGATTTACAGGTGTGCTGGTGATCGCCATCTGCTCTTTGGAGGATGGTGTCGAGGTGGCCGGTGGAACTCCATACAATAACCATGGATGACGGTCTTCAGCACCCACTGGTCTGATGTGACCCCTTCCCAAGCGTGGATGAATGATGTTAATCGTCCCCCGACCGGGGAGGCATGGGAGGATACCCGGACCGGTGAGCCATTTTGATACGGAGGCAGGGGAGCCTCTTGGGGTGGAGTTTATGCCTCTATCCTTGCCTCTCCGCTGCCCCTCTGTTGGTATTGGCTGCTGCCAGCTGCACCTTGTCCGGAGGACCATGCGGTACCTCCTGCGCCATACTGTCTGTGGGGAGATCGGGAGAAACACTGGCCCCGAAAGGAATGGCAAGAGTTTGCACCTCCCTGCTGTTGAAAGGGTCTGGCTGTGATTTAGGAGAGATTTGAGTGTCTCATGCTCTTTCTTCACCATTTCCAAGGCGTCATCCACAGCCTTGCCAAACAAGTTCGACTCTTCCACTGGTTTGTTCATCAAGGAGGACTGGGTCTCCGGCTTAAAACCTAAATTTGTCAGCCAGGCATTACTTTTTAGAAGAGTAATATTGTTTGAAATACGAGTAGAATATGCAGCCGACGTGGTGATGCGCTTTCCAAGGGTATAGAGTTTCTTGCAGTCCTGGTCAGGGGGAACTCTGCAGTAGACCGTGGTACTGTAGCACTCTTCCTCAGTTGTAACAACCAGGGGGCCCGGTGTGGCATGCCCCCGGATGTACATTGGGTCAGATGGAGAGGGGCGAAAAAGTTGCTCAACCCGAGGGTTGACAGCCCTTGTAAGGGAGGGGGGGACAGCAAGGAAGGTGTAAGGCGCTTCTTAATGGAATCCAGCAGGGGAATGGCCTGACTTGAGGAAGGTTTTTCCTTTAGAATATCCTCAACAGGAATCAGTGTCCTAAACAGATTTTCTGAGTGGCAATTTGGAAGTGGTCTGCAGCCCTCTTTAGGATGGCATTGAAAGCCATTTGTTTGTCAATGGGTTAAGCCTGCCTTTGTTGCTGAGAAGAGGGTGGGTCCAGACAAGTGACGTCTGGGCCAGGAGTTGTAGTGGGTGAGAGCCAAGGTGCTTCACCTGCTGGCTGATCTTGTTCCCAATCTGGACATAGGTCAGTTGTGTCCTGCCCAAAAGTATTGTCCCCATGACCATAGGGATCCTCGTATGTCTCCTCTGGCTTAGAAAACTCACGTTTCTTCTTGGTGAGTTTGTGTTGGAAGCTTCTGCAGCTTTGGTAAAACGGGGCAGGAGTACTCCTCCCAATGTCTCTTGGGAGTGATGAACCATTCAGAAAAGTCTATAAAGTGACATTTTGTCCATGCAATTTTCAAACCTCTCTCCGGTCCATAGGAATGAAGCAGAGGTGTCTGGAGGAGGGAGGGGACTTGTCAGATAAAGCCTTAGAGAGGGGCTGGGGGATTTCAGAGTACTCCTCGCGATGAGAGGGGGTGCTCTTAGGTCATTCCACCGTCAAAACAGTACCCGTGAGACTCATGTATTTTCGGTGGTGGTATTAGGGATTTCAACCTGGCTTTAGGTGTCGTAACAGTTACTGGCTCAGCTGAAACCCCTGGAGATGACGCGCTCTTAAGACTGCATGTCAGCACTCGTGTGTTTTTTAGATGAGATGACTGGAATGCCCGGACGCATGCCGAGAAGACGGATGCAGGGAGGGCTCTGGACATGAGGTTCGGCAGACACTGGCGAAGTCTTCGGCGGGCCTGTTGGCGTCTGTTTCTTCTTCGACGTATCCGTCGAGGAAACTTGGGGAGTCCTCGTCATTCAAGGCGAAGGCGCCAATTTTGGGGGGGGGGGAACACTTCGGCCTGCATTGCGTAGGCCACTGACCGCTTAGTCGGCCTATCTTTTAACATCTTTGGACGGAGTTTGCAGGATTTACAGGATCACTCATCATAGTGACAAGGTAAGCACCTATTGCACTTGCGATGGATGTTCTTACAAGGGTATTTTATGTTGCAAGACAGACAAAACTTCAATGAGTCCTCTCCATAGCAGAGGTGAAAAGCAGCAGCCAGACCAGAAAAGGACTCAACCCAGGGCCCCACTCTCCCTACTGTAATGGCCTGGCCTGAGGGCCAAGGCCACGCAGTCGACAGATGCACTAGTTGCTGAAACAGCAGTTGGATGTAATCGGCATAGGGTTCCAGGAAGTAGTCGTTGAAGACTAGAAAGACTGAATAACCAGCAGTCGTGGGACAACTAATAATTATTTTGCAATATTTACTCTGATGAGCTCTGCATAAGGCGACCAACTAGTTGGGCGGAAAAAACGAATCTGAGGGACCTTGATGTATGAGGGAATTTGGGTGCACTACACATCACGTTAGGGATAGTGTTACAGTCATGCCCATCTCGGCGTCCCCTTTCGATCCTCGAAAGAAAGATGCATACTCCGCGATTACCACTAGATGTCGGACTATATGCACAGCATGTGATTCTAATGCATTACTCACCATGATCGTATTTCTGATGCTTTTATCTGTTTAGATTCACATACTATGCATAGGCCGGCATCTATTGGTAGTCGGAGTATTACATTATTTGTTTTCGAAACTTGAAAATGGACATCGATTGGGTGCATCAGTAATACTATCTCGAGTGTGCCATCCACTGAACCAATGGTCCTTCACGCGTAGAGGTCCCGCAGAAGTTTCTGACATAAGGTAGAAAGAAATGTAGCACGAGTACAGATGTAATAAAGCAGATAAGAGGCGATAAAGCTAGAAAGACGTGTGCACCTACTACTCAAAGAGGGGAGGAAGGGTGGGTGCATATGAATCTAAGTAGATACAAGCATCAGAAACAGGATTACAGTGAGTAATATATCCCTTCTGAGGCTTGTGGATCTGCTTAGATCACATGCTATGCAAAGATTAGCGAGCAGTATCTGGAGGAGGTGGGTTGTCAGAAGGTATGGCAGCAAATAGATGTTTAGCACCGCTAATCCCACCTGTGAATCTGCTTTAGAATGTGCGTCAATACAGTAATGCTGAGTAAAGGTATGCATGGAACTCCAAGTAGCTGCTTTGCAAATGGCGTCTAAAGGGTCATTTTCAATAAATGCCAAAGTACCTGCTGTCCCTCTGCTAGGCTGAGCTCTTGGTGTGAAAGGCAGGGTTTTCTTTGATGGAGAATAGCAGAGCTCTGTGCATTTAACTTTCCATTTTGGAGATGTTTGAAATGTGATCACCCTCCCTGCCAGATGCTATGGAGACAAACAGTTGATCTGTTTTTTTTAGTGGTTTCGTTTTATTTACATATTACAAAACTCCCCCCCCCCCCCCCCCTTACATCCATTGTATAGGAGGCTTCCCTCAGCTGAATTGGATGGATTTTGAAAAAAGCGGGTAGATCAATGGACTGGTTAACATGGAACTTTGATATGAATTTAGGTGAAAACCTAGGATGTGTTCCAAGTACCACCATGTCCTTGTGGATAACAAAGAAAGGGTCTTACACTGACAATGCTTGTAGCTCACTAACCGGTCTTATTGAGGTGATGGCTATTTGGAAAGCTGTCTTGTAGGTTAGGTGTTAGAGGCTGGATTTGTGTGGACCCAGGAGTTTCGAGAGTACAACATTAAGATCCCAACCTGGTGGCGGGTTGGAAAGGGGAGGGTAAAGCCTCTTTACTCCCTCCATGAAAGCCTCAACAGGAACTTTCCACCAGGATACCTTGTTTTGCGAAGTGGTGTATGCAGACAGAGCCGCTACGTGAACCTTGGAGTTAATTACTAGGCCAGAGTCTATCAAGTAGAGGATGTAGTGACAAATGTTTGAAGGGGTACATTCAATTGGATTTAAAACTTTTGATAAGCACCATATCACAAATACTTTCCACTTGTTGAAGTAGCAGTGCCTGGTGATGGGTTTGTATGCCTCCTTGAGGATATCCATACACCTTTCAGGTATTTTTTTTTTAACTTCATTATTTTTTCCAAACAAAGAAATACATTTCCCAACTCCCACAACAACCCACCCTCCCTGAAGGCAGCTGCATTATGCCCTTGGTCCATCACTCCCGTGGATCGCTTGCCCGTACATATAGAACGCACATTACACTCCCCAACTCCCCCCCCCCCCTCCCTAACCCTCCCCTGAGAGAAGTCTGACATAATCCCTGGTCCATTACCTCCATGGACCGGTCGCCAATGATCATTGCAAGTCCAATAAACGCAAACGTTGCGGGTGCCAAAAGTCGTCCCAAAGGAAGTCCAGGGTCTCCTCCCAGTCCCTTGCAAAGGATTGGATATCATTATCCATGGCATATGTTGCCCACTCAAGTGCCACAATTTCCCAAAGTTTCCGCAGCAAGTCCTGCAACAAGGGAACCTCCTTACTCGTCCACATCTGCGCTATAACAGTCATAGCCGCAAGTATGAGAATCGCTCTTGCCTTCCCCCCGAGATCTAGGTTGCCCTACGAGGTGTCCCGTCTAATTCCCAGAATAACCTCCTCAGGGGATCTGGTATTTCCCTTTCCATATGCCTGCTCCTGTGCCTTCTCAACTTCCTGCCAAAAAGACCCAATTTTTGGGAAGGACCACCAAATGTGCTGCGCCGTACCCTCCATCCCGCATTCCCGCCAACAACTACCAGAGGCGGTGGGGTACATCTCCCGGAGGCGGATAGGTGTGTAATGCCACCCGAACAGGATCTTATACCACATTTCCTGTAGTGCGGGCACTTTGACCAACCTAGGGATTCTCCTCCACAACCTCTCCCACTCTTCCCCCCCTCAATTGCCCTTCCCAGGACCTGTTCCCACCTCCGCATATACGGCCATTGTCCCCTGTGACATGCCTCGTCCAAGATTTTATATAGGTTAGATATTAGGTCCTTAGATCTGTCATTTGTTGATAAGAATCTCTCAAACTGCGTCATTTCCCTTATTGCTGCCTGCTTGTTTCCAGGGCTCAGAACCCAATGCCGAATCTGCGCATATCGAAGTCTTTCCTCCTCTTTAATCCCGTTCTCCCTCTTAAACTCCTCAAATGAAACAATTCTCTCCCCCCTAAACATGTCGCCCAGACACCTATTACCCCCCTCTTGCCATTCCTTGAATGCTCCCATCTCCAGCCAGGGGTGAAATCTCCATTGCGAAACAGCGATGTGAAGGGAGAAGGGAAAGTCGTGATTCATTTTGTTCTCACCAACTTGTCCCAATTCTCCGCCATCAGTTTTGTAATGGTGCTCTCGTACACATGTTTAGGCATAAGGTGCCTTGGAAGCCATAGAACCTCCGCAAGGCTACTATGTACTACAGCCCTATCCATTGCTACCCATCTTTTGTCCTGCGTAACCTCCCCCTCCCGGAGTCATTCCCCGATTACTCGCAATTGGGTGGCCTCATAATATTGTTGGAAATTCGGCAAGGCGAGGCCCCCCCACCCCCCCCCATCTCCTCTGGGAGCCATCAGCAGTTGGTTACTGACACGCGCTTTTTTCCCTTCCCACAGAAATTCACTAGTTAAAGATCCCAGCTCCTTAAAAAAGCCTGCAGAGACAGCCTGAGGTATTGCCTGAAAAAGATATAACAAACGGGGGAGTGTTACCATTTTGACCGCGGCCATCCTGCCCAGCCACGAAATCCTCAGGCCCCTCCATCTACGGTAGTCCCGTTTGATGTCCTTTAGCAACGGTGGATAGTTCGCCTGATACCACCCTTAAAGGGTTGGGGTAATTTTCACCCCTAAATATTTGATTCCTCCTGGGCTCCACAGAAATGGAGTAGCCGCCCTCACTAACTCTCGGTCCCCTGCCCTTAAGGTTGGATTCAGGAGTTCTGATTTACTTATATTTATCTTGAGACAAGAGGCTTTCCCAAATTACTCCAGAATGTTCCAGCTTGCAGGGATGGATTCCATTGGCGCCGTCAACGACAATAACATGCCACCCGCGAACGCTGCTACTTTATGTTCCACCCCTCCGAATGGAATGCCCTTTATTCCCTCCATCTCCCTCACGGCCTGCAGGAGAGGCTCCAAGTAGATTGCATAAAGCATAGGTGACAGGGGACAGCGCTGCTTAGTCCCCTACTAAGTTTAAAGGACCTAGATATGACCCCATTAACAGCTATCTTCATGGTAGGTTTCTGGTAGTTGGCCTGAACTAGTCGCAGAAACCCCCCGCCTATTCCCATCCTCTGCATAACCCTAAATAGAAAGGACCACTCCACGCGGTCAAACGCTTTTTCTGCGTCTAAAGATAGGAGGACCGCGGGAGTGTCCGTTCTATGGGCCTTTTCCACCAAGTGGGCCACCCTTCTGATATTATCCGCCGTCTGTCGGCCTCTTATAAAACCTGCCTGGTCTGGGAAGACAGCCCTCTAGCCTATTTGCTAAGACTTTTGTACAAATCTTGGCGTCAATATTACTTAGCGCTATGGGCCTATAGACGTTTTTTCTTCAGGGTCCTTGTTCGGCTTCAAAATAAGGGTCAGCCTGGCCTCCTCCATGGAGTGAGTGATCTTCCCCATTAACCTAAAGGAGTTAAAGAGGTAAGTCAGGTGAAGAACTAACTGAGATGCAAAAGTTTTGTAAAAAGCAGCAGTATAGCCATCTGGGCCGGGGCCTTATTCAGGGGTAAGTCCCTTATCACCCTCCTCACTTCCTCCTCTGATCTCCTTGTCGAGCAATTCCGATGCCTCCTCCCCAATTTTCCCCAATTCCACCCTATCTAAAAACTCTACTTGCCTCCATTGCTGGGGGTGTTGTGAAGCATAAAGCGATTCATAAAACTCAACTAGCGCTTCCGGTATGTCCCCTGCTCTTGTCACCCTTTCTCCCGAGCCCGATTTTAGGGCCGTGATCGCGTTCCTAGCTGTCACTCCCCTTAGCAGACGGGCGAGGAGGGAATCTGCTTTATTCACTTTCGCGTAAAACTTTTGGCGAACACCAAGTAGAGCCCCTTCGGCCTTTTTGGTTCAGAGGAGCTCCAGCTGACCCAATGCCCTACGTTACTCCCTCATGGAAGCGCTAGTCGGGGTCGCCCCTGCCTTGCACCTCGCTGTCTCAACCTCCTCTTCCAGTTGCTTCTCCAATGCCCTCATATGCTTCTCCCTACATTTCTCTGCTGCTATTAGCACCCCCCTCAGCATAGCCTTAAAGGCGTCCCACCTTGTCTCCTCCCTGGTTTCCCCCCCTAACGATCTCAAAGAAATTTCTGATCTTTTCTTCCATCTCTTGCCTAATTACCGGGTCTCCGAGAAGATATCCCGGGTATTTCCACGTCCACACCCCCCTTTCCCGATGTCCCAGGTCCATCCTCATGGAGACCACTTTTTGGTCAGCGATACCAATGGGGCCCGTCACTACCTCCCGGATCCGACCCACCAGACCCGACGTTACCCAAATGTAATCGATTCTAGATTGGGAACCGTGAACCCCAGACAGAAAAGTAAAGCCCTCTTCACCCCCTTTCAATTCTCGCCACATGTCTCTCAGCCCTGCACCGTGCACTCTTTCTTTAAGGTCTGCCGACATCACCGCTCCACCTCCTCCCACGGGGCGTCCTGACCTAACAGTTTTCCTTTCCCAGGCTTTGTTGAGGTCCCCCCAATCAAGATTATCGGCCCCAGGCCTTTTCTTCCAACCTTCCCAGGACCCGCTTCAAAAACTGCTCTTGGCCTGAGTTTGGGGCGTACACCACCGCCAAGGTATATGGACTATCATGGTACTTCCCTTTAACTATGATGTACCTACCCTCCCTATCCCATAGATTTTCCATGACCCTGAAGTCCACTGAGTTTCTAATAGCCAGAGCCACCCCCCGGATCTACCCTCCCCCGACGCGTGTAGGATCTGGTCAAACCCCCCGTAACTTCAGACGCCCCTGGTCTCTTTGTCTAAGGTGTGTTTCCTGCAGACCCAGGATGCCAGGGTTCTCCTTCCTGATGAATTGCTTTAACTTAAGACCCCCTTACATTATGTGTTATCCACTTGAAAGTTAGTTGACCTGTCCATCTTCCCTGGATATCTAGGACCCCCCCATATCTTCTTCTGAGGGGGAGTCCGAATGGCGAAACCTCCTAGACCCTCCTTCTGCTACCTTATGTATTCCTCACCATTAAGGAGAACTCCCTTATCCTGGCCCACATGAGGCACCTCTGTTGCCCTCTCCCCTCCCCCTCCCTCCCTCCCTCTAACCCCATCCCCCCCAATCTCCTTCCCCCCCATCCAGAAGGGCCTACCCTTGACACTCCCCTCACTCCCCTCAGCCACCCTTTGATTCGCAGATGGTGCCCCCCCCGCCAAATACTCCCTATAGTGGCCCACCACCCTTATAGCACGTGATGATTTAAGGCTCCTCCTGTGTGTCCCGCTCCTCCCCCTGGGGCTTGTCTTATTCTTTCCCTTAGATGACATACCACTCAGCTTCGCGCCCCTTCCCTTTTCTCCTACTGTTGTCCAGGACCATGGTTTTGGCTCTGATCTTGTCTTCAGGGTTTGCTTTCCAGAGCCGCTGAGAGCGTCGTCCAAGTCCAGCTGCAGAATACTCGCCCCTTCCTGCAGTGTGGTTACCCGTCTCGACGCCCACTCCCACTCGAACAGCAAACCAAACAGGGAAGCCCACCGGTACTTAATCCCCCTGTCATTGAGTGCTTTGAGCATCGGACCCATTTGACGCCGCTTTGTCAGAGTACTGCTTGCTAGGTCCTGAAATAGAGCGATGCGATGCTCATTAAACATTATTGGTTCTTGTTTTCTTGCTTCCCTGAGAACCGCCTCCTTTTGAGCATACCTGGTGAACGCTGCCAGAACAACCCTAGGTCTCGACTCTGACCCCTTGCCCCCCCCCCCTGCCCACTCTATGAATGCGATCGAGCTCTATCTGTTCAGGGGGCGAGACTCCCGGAATCTCAGCAAAGATGGATTGAGCCACCCCTTTTAGGTCTTTGTCCTGGATGGTTTCTGGCAGCATTTTAACCCTCATGTTGATCCTGCGGTACCTGTTCTCCAGGTCTTCCATTTGGATCTCCAAGTTTTGTGTGGCCATATTGAGCCGATCGATCGCTTCACTATTGGCTGTCACCTCTTTATCCAAATCCTGCATGCCCCTTTCCAGGAGGTCAGTCCGCTCCCCCTGCTGTCTCAACTTGCTTTATTTCCCCCAATGCCGAGGTGAGGTCTGCCCGCATTAGTTGAAATTGTTCCTGGAATGTCTTAGGGTAGTTTGCAGGGTGAGCATCTCCCCCTTGAAATCTTGCCTTAGCATCGTAATCGGGCTCTCCCCTTCGAGTGATGAATCACCTCCTAAGCCCTGCTTCGTAGTTTTAGCCAACTCCCTCATCTCCTGTATTGGCCAAATAGTTGGAAGGGTGCCCGGGCGGTCCCCCAGAGTCTGTGGTGCTCTGCCGCCCTTTCCCTTATTTTTGGACGACATGTCAGCGTACCTTTTGTCCGTGTGCTCCACCCACTCCATCGTTGGCGATTCGCCGCCCCCCCGGGCACACCGCCACCCGAGGGTCTTCCAAGAAATCTCCCCCCGACCGCGACCTTCCCAGTGTCCTCTCCGGATAGTCAATACCTTCCTCGCCACCTGCTCCGCCGTGCACTCCCCTGAATATTTCTAGCCGTTGGAGGGTATGCTCTGCCCCCGCTCTCTTCAACAGGGTGTCACGTATGAAAAAGTAGGCCCCCGTACTGTGTTGTGCCTCCTTATGTATGCCTTAGACACTGAGAAATACTGCAGTCCGCCAATTATAAGCTTAATATAAATGCGGCGCAGGCAACACCCTTCCCCGGGCCTCCTGGCCTCCTCCTCCACCTACCCCTGGGCGCCAGATGGATCCAATGGTATTCAGCTGCTCCTCTCATTCAGCAGCAGCGTCAGTATGGGGTCTCACCATCCACCGGAGTCACCGCTAGCCCTCTGCCCCCTCCTTCTCTGGGGTCGGGCCGGCTCAATGCCAGCTCCGCCTGCGCCGATGCATCCTCTCCCCCTTCCTCCTCTGAGGTGGCCTCCGGCACCCGCTTCTGCGGGCGCCCGCCTCCGCTCCACCTCGGTCCTGGG
Source organism: Ambystoma mexicanum (assembly GCF_040938575.1). NCBI lineage: Eukaryota > Metazoa > Chordata > Amphibia > Caudata > Ambystomatidae > Ambystoma > Ambystoma mexicanum. The sequence continues at coordinate 981,456,138 of NC_090928.1, read as the reverse complement.
GGGTGGGCAGTCCCTACTCCTCGTATGGAGACCCTACTCCTCGTATGGAGACGGGGTCGACACCGCCCGCCTCCTCCTTAGCACAGAGCAGGCCTCTGTAGACACTGGGCACACGGCACCCCAGGCGATCACCGCCCGTGTTGCTCTCCGCCCGCCGGGAGGACCCGCAGCCCGCGAGCTGCCACCACACGCCCTTTGCACACCCCGCCGGGAGCCTCAATGCTGCTCCTCCTCCTCAGCGGGTCTATCAGCACCACCGGCGGCCATCCATCGCTGCCCTCCTCTCCTCAGGCCCCTTCACCTTCAGCTCAGGGGAGATACAGAGCACTGCTCTGCAGGGTCGCGGCGGCCCTCTTCACCCCCAGCCGCCAACACTGTTGCTCCGTCACTGCAGTCGCCAAGCCGCGATCTATGCAGCAGAGAGTGCCAGGTGCGCAACTGCTTCCCCCAAGGTGCCTGCCTCGCAGATTCCTTCCTAGTTGCCGGGTGGTGGGCCTTTCCCAGCCTCAGGGTACGGGAGAGCTCCGCCGACACGTCTACCCCCTGCAGGCGGCCATCTTGGAATCTTTCAGGTAAGTGTCAAAACTCTAGGACTTCAGGAGCCAAGCTGACCAGTTCATAGGCTGAGGATGTGGATGGAGTGTTGTCCATCTGTGCTGGGATAGCATGTTGTAGGGGCACAGGAGTTTGATCTGTTTACACATCGTCAATTTGAGCAGATGTGGAATCCATGGTTGTCTTGCCCACACAGGGGCCATCAGGATTAGCGTGGCTTGTTTCTGGGCATCTTGTGCACTATCCTGCTGAGGAGTGGACCCAGAGGGTTAGAAGGGGGGGGAGTCGGGGGAGGGCATAAGCACATTTCCCTGACCAGTTCATCCACAGTGAGTTCCCCTTGGACACTGGTTGGGGAAAACTGGATGCAAAGACTGGGCATTGTGCATTTAGGTTTGTGGCAAACAAGTCTAAAGGAGGATAATCCCCACAGGGAGAAAGCCTTATCTAGAATTTCTTTGCCGAGATGCTACTTGTGCTCCTTTGGTAGAGGATTTCTACTCCGTGTCTGCTAGAGCAGCGCGTTCCCCTGGAACGTGTTGAGACTAGGAACATGTTCCGCTTGAGTGCCCACTTCTACGTTTTCTGGGATAGCCTGGACAGACTTCGATAGTGTGTGCCTCCCTGCTTGTTTATGTAAAACATGGTAGTGGTGCGGTCTGTGAGGACTTGCACTAGCTGACCTGCTAGATGCAGCTGAAAAGCTTGTAGGGCTTGGAGTAATGCTAGTAGCTCCGAAAGGTTGATGTGGTTTTGGGTTGTGATCTGTGTCCTCAGGCCATGCGCTGTGTGGCGAGGGGTAATGGGCTTCACATCTGGGGAGTGAGGCCTCTGTTTTAAGTACTGCTTGAACTGGTAGACTGTGAAAAAGTTTTCCCTTTCTTGGGCCACCAGCAAAGTGCTTGTACTAGTGTTAGCGAAACAACCGTTAGATCAAACTGACCACTTGCCTGAGACCATTGTTTCGTTAGCCACTCCTGCATTGGGCGAATGTGCAGCCGTGCGTGTGGATCTAGATAAATGCATGAAGCCATCATCCCATTCAGGCACATTGCATTGCTTACAGTTATTTGGTGACCAGCGAGATATTGAGGTATCGGCAGCAGCATGTTTTGAAATCTTTCATTTTAAGGAAAGACTATCCCTTATCGTCTTTATGATAGCTCCCAGGAACTGCTTGGTTTAGCTTGGAATGAGGCTTGATTTTTTTTTCTCATTGATTGAAACCCCAAATTGGTTAATTGTTCTCTGGGTATTCTGCTTGCAAATTTGAGGGGATTCCCATATCAGCCAGTCACCCAGATAAGGGTACACTAGGATAGATTCTCTGCGCAAGTGCCCCACCACTACCCCCAATACCTTGGTGAATACCCTTGGAGCTGAGGCTATGCCAAAGGGGAGCACCTTGAACTGGTAGTGTTGATTTGCTATTTTGAAGCACAGGAATTTTCTTTCATATCCAATGTTGACATGCAGTCCCCTTGTTTTTAGTAGGGGGATTACTTCCTGTAGCGTTGTCATGTGGAACTTTTGTGGCTTGACGTGTGTTTGCAGGTCTTTCTTTAGCACAAGGAAGTATGTTATATAGATACCCTTGTTTACCCGGTTTGCCGGGATGGTTTCTATAGCGTCCTTTTCCAGCAGTGCTTTGACCTCTTCTAGCAGAATGCATTGTTCTTCCTGCATTGTTTTCCTTTCTTTGCAAGAGGTTGGATGGTCTTAGTATAAATTCTATACAGTAGCCCCCACCAAGGTGGATAGGATCAACTTGTCTGAAGTGATCTCCCCCCCCCTCCCATGCGTGCATAAATTGTGAAATGCGACCTCCTACTAACAGACGGGGACCTGGAGCAGGGCATCATTGTTTTGGGGGGTTGCGCCTCTGGCTGCGGAGGCCCTGCCTCTACACCTAGACCATCTGTGGCCCCTTCTTATTGTTGAGAGGACTGCCCTTGCTTGGAACCCCAAGATGACGTTTGTCCACCTTGACTATAGCTAAAGGAGAGTTGAGAATTTTGTCCTCGAAACCGCTGTGTGTTTAAGGTGTCTCTTTGAACAGAGCTTGTTCGTTAGTTGTCGAAGGGACTTTAAGGTATCGTACTCTTCTTTACCACTTTTAAGTGCGTCCTAGACCGCTTTCCCAAATAAGGCATTCAGTTTAATTGGCATATTGAGTAGGGTGGCTTGAGTTTCCAGCTTAAAGCCAGATTGTCTTAACCAGGCATGGCGTTTAATAAGAGTGCCCTCTGCTATTATACAGCCTACATTATCTGCGGCGTCCAGCTTATTTTTCAGGATGCAGTTGAACACCTGCTTAGCCTCAGCCACTGTGTTCAAGAGCTGTGATTTCAATGGCTCTGTAACGGTTTGAATTTGTTGGAACATTTCGTCCCATTTATGGTAGTTTTAACTAGCCAAGAGTGGTGTTATTTGTGATTATTGCTTGGTATGCAGCCAAGGAAGTCACTTTTCTGCCCAGTGCATACATCTTTACTTTCTTGTGGTGGTTACACGAGTGAGTCAGGCTTTAATTGACCCATGATGCACAAGGGGTGCGAAAGGGCTGGCCTGAACATTCTCAATACAGGGGTTAACTGCCCTCGAAATGTTGGGGGTGAGTAGGGAAGGCTGAATGAGTCTCTAAAAGGACTGCAGGAGCGGTCTGAATTGTGCAGCAGACTTTGTATCCCGAAGGATGTCCTCTACAAAGTATTGATCTGCCTGGGCCTCTTGTGTATCCATTTAATATGTTCGGCAGCTTTTAGGAGGAGCTCATTGTACTGTAGCCGATTATCCACAGGCGAGTCAAGCACAGGTTGGTCCGGAGATTGTATTATGTAGACGTCAGTCGTCGTAATACTGGTCTGGATCATATTGGTTCCAATGTGAACCAGGATCTTATGAGCCCGAAGTATCAATACAGTTAAGATCCTGAAAAGTGTCCTGCGAGGTGCTGGGCTGGAAGGTGTCTAATCGTGTTTTTTTGGCAGCAGGTTGATCTTTAGCTGCCTCCCCTTGTTTGGGCCCCTTAAGGCTGGAGGTTACATTCTTCTCTGGGGTCTATTGGGTGAAGCTAGGGAAACCTGAGAGAAAAGGGTTAGGGATACTCTCGGATATAGAGGGTTGTTTACGTTGCATGGCCCAGGAAAGGGAAAGGAGGGGAAGGGGGCAAGGGAAAGGGAGCAAGGAGGAGAAGGGCGGAAGGGGGAAAGGGAGAAGGGAAAGAATTTCTTGTCAGTGTATGAAATCCCAAGACCCCCTCCCCACAAACATTACATTTGACTCTCAGAAGATTAAATCAAACATCTGGAAAATAACTACACCTCGGAGTCAGGTGACAAAATCCTCCTCAATATCAATAAATCATTGCTAAACAAATGTAGATGGTTTATTACATTTTAATTCAAGTACTTTACAGAACAAATCTAATGGGAAAACACAGCGGTTGCTGCCCACGTAAAAGGTAGATCATCATTTCATCGACAGTCATTTTTACGTATTTTAAACATGTACAAAATTACAAAAAAAAGGTTATCAACATTTTTTGGGGAGGTGGGAAAGGGCAGATAGGGGTCGGGAATAGGTAAAAAAAAAATAGGTGGTGGAGGGGGATTGGGGCCCCTCCTAAAAACGAAATTTGATGACCTTTTTGTAATTTTGGACTGGTTTAAAAGGCAGTCGTTAAATGACTGAGGTGAAAGAACATAGAACCACGTAAACTGTTCTTCTGTCACCTGCTCTTAGGGAAAGCCTCGCCTGAACGCAGTTTCACACTGTCAATACTGGCACACCAGCCTGCTGGGGTCTGAGGGCCCACTGGCCCTGTGTTGCAGGTGTTCTGTTCGAACCACCTCACTAGTAATTCACAAGGGGTATCACTAAATGAACAATGCAAATTATTATCTGATAAGTTATCATTCCAAGGTGGACAGTCTGGTACACCCCTACTATACTCTCTGAAAATACCACTATGAGAGCGGTACAGGGGACAATTAGCAACAATCTGCTTTGCATTAAATCACAGAGCATTTTGGATTTCAACAATGATCAGAGATCTCCATATTTCATAAACAAGTCTGTGCTAAAAGGGTTGTATGTGTGAATCAGTACATTCATAACATACACATGGCTTGGTGCTCACATCACTGTTCACAACACTCACTCCAATATTAAGATGTTTGTAACCATGAACCATACATACTCATTCGGACATCTTCATTTTTAGGATGCAAAGATAAAATGGCTGCAACATCAGCCACTCAAATGGGGTATAAGATTTATGCTACTTACCTTTAACTATTGTTCTCCAGCACGTGTCTGCATGGATTCACATGCTTATGAATATTCCCCATGGTCAGGCAGGGAATCCACGGTAAAAGAAAAAACTGTTTCACTTACAAACTGTATTCCTCCTTTAAACCAATCACTGTCCTCTGGGTCATACTGCCCCCATCCAATGACAGTCCTCTCCCTAAGCCCCTCCTCTGGCAGCCATCTTCAGATTTGGTAAGCACGTAAAGTGGCAGTATGACCAAGAGCCGCCGCCGCAGAGGGGAAGGAGGGAGAGTTTGCAAGTGAATCCATGCCAGGCCCATGCTGGAGAACAATAGTTACAGGTAAGAAACTTAATGCCAGACCCCATGCTGGAGAAGGTTTATTTCACATGCTCATGAATAACGAATACATATCAGTACAACATTACACAACCACGGGAGGTGGCAAGGTTCAACAGAAGCAATTACACTTACCCCTGGAACAGACTCGCCTCAAGCAAACAGGTTACACAGCACTGCTTGGCCGACTCTGGACTTGTCTCTGGAATCCCTACTGACGCAGTAGAATTTCATGGTGTGCGTGGACCTCCATATAGCAGCCCTGCAGCTGTCGAGCAGGGGCACACCAGACACGAACGCCGTCATCGGAGCAATCGCTTTGGTGCAGTGGGTTCTCGGACATCCGGGCAGCTGTCGGTTAGCCAACCGATGACAGTGTGTGATGCAGCCGGTGAACCATCTGGAAATGGGAGCCTTGGACAAGGCCTTCACATGGTTCACAGGACCAAAGTTCACGAACAGCTGTGAAGTCTTCCAAAAACTTTGTGCGTGCCACATTGAACCTCAGGGTATAAGCAACGTCCAGCGAGTTCAAGGCCCTTTCCGCCGGAGACGAAGGTTTTGGGAAAAAAACAGAACACCAAAGGCTCATGTAGGAGGGGTGCATATGCAGCACCACCCTCGATTCGTGGAAAGTCAGATAAGGCTGCTTGCAGTATAGGGCCTGGATCTCACGTACCCTCCTGGCAGAGGTGATGGCAACAAGGAAAGCAGTTTTCCACTAGAGAAACTGGGCCTGATGCAGAGGCTCAAAAGGGGTCCCTGCCCCATGAGCCTCGTCAGAACCACATTGAGTTCCCATGCCGGGGCCAGAGCCTTATCTGAAAAGTCCTTTGAGAAACTCGTTGACGAGTTGGTGGGACCAAAGTGAAGATCTTCCTGGTGACCTCGTTTAGCGAGAGACAGCCACCAGATGTACCTTGGAGGCGTGGGCCAGTCCAGCCTTGGCCAAGGATACCAAGTACAGCAGGATATGTGGGGCCGTGACCCCTTAAAGGGGTAATCTTCTGTGACCAGCACCACATAGCAAACCGCTTCCACTTGTGACCGTAGCACTTCAATTTCAACGACGCCCTGGCATTAGTGAGGAACTCCCCCTGCAGTCCGCTGGCAACTCCTATCCTCCAAATTCTAGGGCTGCAGGGACCAAGCTCTCAGGTTCAGCTATCCAGGATTGTGCCTCCTTCTCTGGTGAGAAGATCCAGAAACACCGGCAACTTAACCAGAGCCGACGCCGACAAGCTGAGAAGGTCGGGTAACAAATCTGCCTCGGCCAAGCCGGCTTGATGAGTATCATCCTGCATTGACACTGTCCGAGTGTGTTGATGAATCATTGCAGGAGGGGGAGCAGAGGAACATAGAGAAACAGCCCTTCCCAGGCGAAGGAAAACACGTCTCCAAGGCTCCTCGTCTTGTGGAATCTGCTGGCAATCTTCTGTCATTTAGAGTGTGCCGCCGTCGCAAACAGATCTATTTGGGGCCTGCCCCACTTGACAAAGATGCAGTCCACCTGCTCCTGCCAAAGTTCCCACTCGTGGCAGGAACACAATTCCCTGATTGGGGCGGGGGTTGGGGATGGGTGGAGTCTGCAATGGTGTTCTTGACTCCAGCTAGGTGAAGGACGAGGAACATCCTTGTCCGATGGCCCAGTGCCACAAGACATGTGCTTACTTTGAGAACGCTGGGAGGGTCGAGTGCCCCCTGTTTCCCGATGTAGAACGTGGCATTTTCAGTGAAGATCTTCACTACCTTGCCCTTCAGAGACAGAAGAAATGACGAGAGCCCAGAAAACCGCCCGTAGATCCAGGATGCGGATATGGAGATCCTTCTCCTCCGGCCGCCACAGGCCTCTGGCGTGCAGACGTCGGGTGTGGGCTTCCCAGCCTTCCAGGGAAGCATCTGTCATGACCATCTCCTTGTATGGAGGGCTCTGAAATCCTGTTTGCTGGGTGATGTTGGAGCAGACGCCCCACCATCCAATCGTCCGAAAGAACTCCTCGTTGTCGAGAGGGATATTGTCCGTGAAGCTTCCGGACACCTGTAACCACAGAGCGTCCAGGAACTCCTGAAGGTCACATTTGCAGTTTGCAGAGCTGGATGAGGTAGATGCAGGATGACCTACATCATACTTGATGGACCGCACCGTGGCTAAGTCGACAGTCACTGTACCTTCCTTTGAATGGCTGCTACCTTCTCCTCCGAGGGGGACAGCAGGCAGGACACCATATGGAGTTTGGTGCCTAGGAACAGCATGTTCTGCGATGGTTTTAAGCAGGACTTCATATAGTTGGAGAATCCCAGATCTTGTCTGTCAGAATCCATTGGCTCTGGACCTTGACTACGTAGTGTAGCTGACAAATTCTTCCTGGTAATGTACCCCTTTGAGTGAGAACAAACAATAGTACACCCAAAGGGATCCATTAACTGGAAGATGGAACACCAGACGATGACCACGGGCTGCAGAGGATCGAGAGAACAGGGTCAGTGCACGTGGTAACACAGGCAACAATTTGTGGAGCAATGTCAAAAGGGAACGAACCTTGCAGCAACTCCAAAATGGAACATGCAAATTATAACCGCTGGCTTCTGACAACCCAAATATGGAACGTGAAAAGAATAAGGTCTTCTTCTACCAGATCTATGGCAGCCCTAGGACAAACGAGGTAAGTTCAGTATAAAGAACTAGGTAACTAGAGAGTCATAGGGCCTCATTACACGGTAGGCGGTAAACCATGGCGCCATTAGCGCCATGGTTCATGCCGGTAATTTACTGGTACCGCCTTGGAGGAACGGGGAATTACCGCCCTATTCCAAGGTTGGCGGGGCGGTAATTCCTCCTTCCTCCATTGCCCTTCCCCATTCCCATTTTTGCCCCATAGGGCATAATGGGAATGGGGAAGGCGCTAATTACGGTACCGCTCTCTGGTCCCTTTGCGGGTTGGATTTTAACGCCTGCAAAAAGCAGGTGTTAAATTCCCCAACCCGCAAAGGGACCTCGTAGTAAGGCGGTAAGGATTTACCGGTGGCGGTAAGGATTTACCGGTACCGGTAAAATACCGGTACCGGTAAAATACCGGTACCGGTAAACCCTTACCGCCTACCGTGTAATGAGGCCCATAGACAAGGAAAAAGAAAAGCACAAGGAACCAGGCTTACCGTGGTTTCGAAAGTGGAATGGCAGGAGTCTGGATTGCTACAGCGAACTCGTGCAAACTACAAAATAATCTACAGAGGATAAATCCTATACTGCCGACACGAGGACGCCTAGTACTAAAGGTGGCCCAGTCTCTAGTTCCCCACGGGTCACCTCAATCCTACGGCACGCGGACACCTAGAATCCCCAAGCCAGATGCACAACAGAAGTCTCTAGTCCATGCGTGTAAAGGAGCTGGATTCGCAGGTGGAAAACCACAAGACAAAAACAAACAAAATGTGGTCGAAAACTTGAAGGACAGAACGTCAAAGAGGTCAGGCGCAGTTCATTCCTATACCACAAATCCAAACAAGGCAGAATCGAGAGGCAGACGGAGGTTGGGAGTGGAAGCAACGTCAGTAATTAGAAATCAGTCAGCAAGAGGGTTAAAGCAGGATCAATCCAGGAACAAAGCAGGGATCCAAAAACCAGACTTCAAAGTAACACGAAGCAACAAATAGCCATAGTGCAAATCAGAAGCACTGCGGCAAAACAGCTTGGCGTTTAATTGCCTGTAATCACATGACCCTGTCAAGTCACATCAAGTGACGTGTTGAGTGGAGAGGTCGCCAGCATCTCCATGGCAACCTCCAACGCTCCAACATTCGGGAGCGTCCTGTAATCAATACCCGATGCGTGGCATAGGTATGGTGATGTTGGGAGTAAAGAACTGAGTGATGTTTTTTCCCAGAACGTGAAACGCCTCTCCTCTTCATCCTTGATCCGGAATTGTTATTACAGACACTGTGTGCGATCATGGGTCAGATCACGGTTCGACACTGTCGGACAGGCAGAGACGACAGTCCAGCTAACTCCTGCGAGCGGACCCAAATGAGCCAGTTGTCGAGGTACGGCTATGCCCCATAGACGTAGATGGGCAGCCACCAGCACCAGGAATTTTGTGAACACTCTGGGGGCCGACTTCAATCCGAAAAGGTAGAGCCTTGAACTGGTAGTGCTGTCCCTGCACTACAAAACACAGAAACCTCTGATGATTCTTGTGAATGGGGATGTGGAAAACTGCGTTCTTCAGGTCTAGCAATGTCAAGAAGTCGCATTTCTTCAGCTGGCCGAACACATGTTGCAACGGGACCATACTGAACTTTTGGGGATTCAGGTATTCATTGAGAAGTTGCAGATCAAGCCCCTGGTTTTCTTTCTGACCAGAAAGTATCTGGAATAGACTCCAGAGCCCCAGAGCCGCCCGGGAACTAGCTCTATTGCACCTTTTCACGGCATGGCCCGCACCTCTTACAGGAGCTGAGGGATCGTCTCCACCATGTAGTTTGGAAATTCCAGGCTAATCATCTTGTGCAGCAGTCCCTTGTGCTAGACTCAGTCAAATGCTTTGGCGATATCCAAGAAGACGATTCACGTGGACTCCTTGATGTTTTATCAGTGGCTGATGATGGCCACCACTCAGCAGCTGATGGGTGGTTGCATGCTTCTTTCAAAATATAAACTGTTCCTTTGCTGGGAGCGAGGAGGACCTTCTCCGATAATCCAGAGAGCAGGCTGATGAGGCGGTAGTTCACAGGATCACTCAGTGGTTTGCCGGCCTTTGGGAAAACAATGACCCCTGCTTCCATCCAGGATGTCGGGAAGTGCTGGAGCCTCATGCATGCATTGAAGATCTCTGAGGTGTTCCACTGATGCCGGCGGGAGGTTCTCGATTGCCAGGTTGGTTATTCTATTGCTCCCTGGTGCCTTGCCGTTCGCCAGCTTCTCGGCAAGTCCTGCTACCTCAGGGCTTGTGCACTGCTCGATATCTTCTGCTCCCATCTCGTTTCTGTCTTCTGCGAGATGCTTCTCAACTTCTTCCTCCACTCTGTCCGAGAGCCTACTTGCCTTGTTCGGGGTGAACGAAGCCTCCACTGTCTCGGCGAGGACCCCTGCTTTTTGCTTGTTGCTGCATGCAAGGTGGGTTCATCCCTGGATTGGTGGGCTTGGCTTCTCCTTCCCAGTCAGGCGACGAGCCATTCTCCATACCGAGTTGTCTGCCTCCTTGCTGTTTGGGGAGTCATGCAGGACCTTTATTCTTTTAATGACATTGTGTCACGTGTCTTTATACACGTGACCACACAAGCGTTAGGAAGGACCCAGACATTACATCCCATGCCAAGGGCAAATTTTAAAAAACGACATCGTGCAAAGCACTTTTATATTCTTTTTTTTTCTCCACTGAGCATAGCGCACACACACAATGCAGTTTATTAGTCCGAGAAAGATATGATGTGTCCTTTTACTGATTCCGAATTAAGCCTACCAGCAGTCTACAGGATCACAGGTTTGGACTGGCACTTCACTGTGCTCACTTTAAGTGCGCCATCGGTATGCAGGAACACAGTTTCACGAAAGTACATCACACGCCCTTGGATCCAGAACAACTGAGCGATAGCGCTTCTCTATTCTATAGCCGAGGAGTGGATCCTGTTGGTTTAGAGCACAGATTGTCCATCGTTAAGAGAGAGACAGGTGTGCCGTTGCCTTCAAATGGTGGTAAGAAGCTTGCTGGGCCTGGACTTCCATCAGCTCCCGCGTAGACAGCCTTTGGTGCGATTCGTGCAGGCATACTCCACACTGGGCGGCACTGGATCACTTATCAGTCGGCGGTGTCGGTAGGAAGCAAGACACAGATGGCAGGGTGGCAGCGCCACGCTCCATTTATATTCCCCGTGCGGGGACGGATTTATCCCAATGCTGCCACTCACACCCCTTGGTTGACTGTCAGACTGGATCGGACGCATGAGTTGGGAGTTCCGCATGGCGGCCGCTCCCAGCTGTGCGTTCCGGCATGGCCAGGCTGCACGTGAGTCTTACACCCTTGTTGCCATGGTTATGGGGCTCTGGATCAGGGGGGCCCCCCTCCTACATCCCCGGTCTGGATGGACACAGGAGTCAGTGTTTTAGGTGTTCATCTGCCACACGGGAAGCTGTGCGGCCCCATTTAATGACGCATCTTGTTATACGCGACACGGCACGAGCCTTGGGAGGGACCCAGACATTCAAAGCACCGACAAACACTCCAGGTCAGCCCTCATTTGCTGCAGGTCGGTGCCCTTGGTCTGAACAGTTTATTGCCACCGACAAGTAGGAAGAGCACATCAGGAACACCATAAATTTGGGATTAGAAGACCGCTAAAGAGGCAATCATTTAGCCCATTCAGCACCACAGAGCCTATGCCAGTGGACACTGCAGGCAAGATTCCCATCCATTCCGACGCCGGCATTCAGCAGAAGGCACTGGCGCCAAGGGATCCAAGAGCCCCTAACAAAAAGCAAGCCAGGGGACAAGTCGAGCAAAAATAAAAACGATAAAAATGCAACACCGACGTATGGAGATAACCTTCAAACCTGAGGCGTCGCTAGCGGACGCTGAGAGTCCTATAGCCCCGGGTCTTTTGGTTGTAGCCCCGGATAGAAGCTCAGGGGCTACAACCAAAAGACTATAGCTGTGCCCGAGTCACGCCAGTCCCGACATTAGCCTAGCCTCTGATCTTTTCCAGACCTAGCAACACCCAAGGCTTCAAACCCACACGGAAGGCCAAGGCTGTAAAGGCACACCGAGCATGCCTTCAAACCCTTTGGAATGACATGGTTCCACTTTACAACAAATACAATTATTCAGAGCAATACTCAAGGAAGCGCGCAGTTCAGGATGCATCTGGGCAAGACTATTATACCATGCAGATAGGAACAATCGGGTGCCGTCCGATCATCTCGTGGCCGCGAAACAAATGGGACAGCGCCCCTTATGGCATATTCTGGGTCATACCAGGCTACGTTTAGTAACCAATCTTTAAACTGGTAAAATAGCTCAGCAGGTTAGGCGCTTGTTGCTGTGATCAGCGTTTGAGCTGCTGGTTCAAATCCCAGCAAGGTCGATTCAGCCTTTCATCCTTCCGAGCTCCATAAAGTACCAATTTCAATTGAGGGGGTAATAATAAGTCATGTATGTAAATATGCGCTCTGTAAAGAGCTTTGATTAAAAGCACTCTATAAAAAAAACCTTTGGGGGTGCCTTTTATTCAATGTTTAGCAACAAGCAACTTGGCAATTAAATCAAGCCATTCCTATAGGTCTTCATTATATCTTTATACTACATCCCAATAAACAAATGTACAGAAAAAGGACCAAGAACATTTTTGTTGGGGCAAAATTCAAATCCCTTTCCCAGAGGGACATTTGTATTGTATTGGTGTGTGTATACATAGGCTTAAGGCTGGAATCTAGAAGAACATAGGATACAGAAAGTTAAAGAAAATTCCCTGGCATCTTAAAGGAGCCTATAGTGATCCCCTTCCTGCGCTACACCAAACTCATAATTCAATTAATCGGGATCTGATGGCTCGTGACCATGTAAGGGCACCACACCAATGCACTAGTCAAGGCGAGCGAGATCTGGCACCAATCTCCGGGCTCTAGGAAAACATGCCGAGCTAATCTTGTGAACACGGAAGTAAGGCATAATCCCTACTGGCATCAATCCTTTGGGGGTCTGAGGGATGTGGAATTCACCTTGATTACGGCCCAAGATCACTTGTCCAAGTTCAACCATGGTGGAGTCACGATATCGCTTTTCTGGTTGATGGTGAACCATAGAGAGATGTGGCAGGGTGTTGAGAGATGTGGCAGGGTGTTGGACGAATAAGTATCAATGAGTAGAAATGTAGTGCAAGGCTCCACTTGGAGCCTCACATCAGCTGTGTTGTGATTATGCAATGCCCTTGCATTTTAGGTTAGTGGCTTATGTGGCTGGGTCAGGGACAATCTCAGTCAGAGGCCGTCGCAACCCCTCAACCCCGCCCGCACCCACCCAGCTCAACCTCCGGTAGGCAGCAGATAGGGGCATTTTCAGAGCCTGGCCTACCAGAGAGGTGTGGAGGGGCCCCAAGTCCCCGTGGTGTGAAAGAATTAGTAATATTGTCTCATTCACAATGCCTACATTCCACTTGTATGGACAGGTTTCTTTTGCCCCTGTTACAGAACTACATCTCCCAGAATCCCATGAGTTGCAGCAAGAAAGAAGTGGAAAGAAATCACAAGACCAAACAAGCGGCAACGGAACACTAAAGAATGAGACCCCCATCATGGCACCAACAAGTATGAAGTGGGTAAGGCAACCTTACCTTGCACATGAAGAAAATGCAGTGAAAGCAAACAGTTGGTCGTGACCACAATGAACGACACTGGACACCAAAAAGAGGGCAGGGCTTAATATGAATTTGAAAGACTCCGACATACAAACCCTACCCAATTGGGAAAGAGAAGGCAATTGGCCCAAGCAGGTAGATGACCCACGAGACTAATGGGACCGGGAGGGGGGGGGCTTAAAAGGGGAGGGGGATAACAGGACAAGGGAGGTTGGCCTATAATGGTTGAAAGCTTTGTGTGAGGACAAGAGTGGAGCTGGTAGACCAAATGTCCAGACCGTGGTATGCAGTAATAAAATTGCGGCAAACGTACCGTTTGACCTGGTAAAGGTGTACTCCATTATACCATTTAAGGGGAGCGGAGGTTGCGGGCGGTGTCCTCCGCTACCCTTAAATGGTATAATGGGTCTGGGGGTGTCCCCCGCATCCTTTACATGAATTGCGGCGGCAAAAGCACAACCTTTTTGCCGCAATTTCTTGTGTAAACGGCCATTTTTGCCACAATTTTAACACATGGAACCCAGACAGTGGCTAGTGGGAAGAAGTGCAGAGGAAACTGTGGCAGCATTAGAAGAGAGAGCAGGTAAGGTATTGCGTGAGACAGTGGTACCAAGGGTGATAGTATATTGTGGAGTCAGTGTGGTAGTGACTAGTAGAGAACGAGAGTCCGAGTGCCAGTAGATGGGAGTAGAGAACATGAGGCGAGTAGAAATTGTGTAGGTGGGAGAACAAGAACACGTGTGACAAGAGGGTGATGTGATGGAAGAATGAAGGTAGAGGAAGTGGTGAGGAGAGTAGGAGGAAGGTAGGAGAGGAGACCGGGAGCAAGATGGCGTGAGAATATCAGGAGACAGAGGGAGACCAGATCAGATCAGGATACAGGAGTAGAGAGGTAAAGAAGATAGATGAAGTTTGAAGTTTAGTTTATTTGTAAAGTGCAAATCAGGCCCTGGGGCAACCGGGCGCATAATCTTGAATACAGGTTACAATAACAGTAAATACATAATACATTTACACAAATATACATAATATACAGAAAAATACCAATTTACAAGTTATAATACAAGTACATTATGGAGAAAACATACACAACCTATATTGCACATGGAAGGCAGGACTAAGGTGAGGCGCCTCATAAATCATGAGAGAACAGCCAAGATTTGGCGTTCTTGAATGTTTCGAACGAGGGTTCAGTTCTGATGGAAGTCGGCAGGGTGTTCCAGAGTTTGGAAGCTAGTACAGGGAAGCTCACACCACCCGCTTTTTGGAGTTTAAATCTAGGCAAGGTTAGGCTGTGAGTTTGGGCTGATCTGGTGGGTTGAGAGGAAGTGTGGAGTGTAAGGCGAGAGGAGAGGTAGGGAGGGGCATTTTTGTTCAGGCATTTTTGGGTCAAGGCTAGAGTTTTCAGGGCAATTCTTTGTTTTACCAGGAGCCAACGTATGTCAGATCTGAAAGTGGAGATATGGGATAGTCTTGGGATGTGTAAGGCTGCCCTTATGGCATTGTTTTGTATAGTTTGCTATTAATTGAGGTAGGACTGACTAGTCCCTAAGTAGAGGGCACTGCAGTAGTCAATTTTGGCTATAATGAGTGTTCTCGCGAGGGTGATGCAGTTAAGGGAGTTTAGAAAGGGTCTGCAGGCGGTGATGAGTTTGCAAGTATAAGCTGATGCCGACCTTCCTGCATTTGTTTGTCTGTTCAAGGAGAGCGTAGAGTCCAGATAGACGCCTAACGTTTTAGTGTCTTTAGAGACCTTGATATCGTTGCTGTCTATGGTGAAGGACTTGTAGGCTTGGTCTAATTTGTTAAGACTTTGGCTTGATCCTAATAGTAAAAGCTCAGTCTTTTCATTGTTAAGGCAAAGTTCCTGATGTGAGGGAAGAGTCAGAAAGGAGGGATGAGTGTGGAGATGGAGGGATGGAGTAGTATGAGAAAGGTGAGCGATTGAAGGAGAGAGAGACGTGGAGAGACATAGGAGAAGATAATAAAACCCAACAGAATGAGAAACCGCTTAAAAGGTTCAGGAGGGCGCGAGATCGAGAAGACCCTTGGAGCGATTCCAGAAGTAGGTACTAGTAGTACATCTTGGCACCATATTCGTGGTTAGGCATGACTGGCCTGGGGTGGAGGATTCCCATGTGGAGGTTGAGCGAGCAAAAGCTTCGATGTAGTCCTTCAGTTCTTGACCCCCAGATGGGCAACAGTGTTTGGCCAGTCATTTCAGGGGTTTGCAATAAAAACTCAGCTTTCTCTTTGCCAGGGGAGTTGCTAGGTCTGGAAAAGACCCAGGGCTACGCTGATGTCGGAACTGCTGGGACTGGGGGCTAGCTAGTCTTTTGGCTGTAGCTCCTGAGATTGTACCTGGGGCTACAACCAAAAGATCAGGGGTTATAGCCCCCTTAGCCCCCCCTAGCAACGCCCCTGCTCTTTGCACTGCCTTCATACAGAGTTCCAAAGAGAGGAGGGGACATGTTTTTAGTAGCAGCTCGTGCATTGTTTCCCTATGCACAGAAACCTAGGCAACAGGAGACCACTCAATCGAAAAGACCCTTGGATCAGTGCATGAGAGTGAATAGCACTGCTGCCCCCACATAGTGGGTGCTGTCAGATAAAAAGGGCAAAGAGAAGGGCAAAAAGGGTAAGCCCTTTTCTGAGAGGCTACCTGACTCTTAGGGGCTTCTACCTGGCGTTTGGGGGCTACAGTTTCTCATCCTGCCAAATTGAGGTGCAAGGTCAGTTTTAGGGCCAGGAAAGTAAAGAAGGCATAGCGGCTTCATCAGCAGGGAGCAGTGTCAGAATACTTCTGCATACTCCTGCTCAGGTATGGGGGAAAGCTGCCATGGTGGACTAGAGCGACATAACCCAAATCCAAGCAGGGGCTGGAGCAATGAGGCATTAACTCTGCAGATGCCTAGAGAAGTTCTAATCTAGCCCTTCAGAGAAAGGACAATTCTGGACCAGGGTCTACATCCGCGGCCAAACTAACGTCAATAAACGATTTAAAGACATGAAGAATTGGAGGCACGTTCTACCATTAAAAGAGGTTCTGCAGAGCACAACAGGTGTCAGCAGTCACAGCCAACAGGGGGTACCAAAGAGTCAACCACCCCCCTTTCATTGTAGGTCCAGCCCTTGCACAGTAATCCAGAGCGGCGTTCCATGCAGTGGGCGATGCCTCGACAGTTCCAGGGACTTTTTAACGCTTGAATCCCACCATCAATTAGCCACATGTAGACCGCTTCTCACTCAATCTCGCTTCTGGATTTTTCCCTTTTTGACTATACACTAGAGGCGACCCTCAGAATGCATACTTAGTATGCCACCCCCCAGACATACCAAAGGACATCTGGACCGACCCGGCACAGCGTGGGCCAATGTTGTTGGTACAGTAAACGCATTGTGCCACATAGAACTCGTTGTGCAGTGGAAGGACGTGGGGGACTGGGGGGGGGGGGATTCTTTTCATGCTGAAAGAAGGCATTCAGGGGACAACACCAAGAACTGCAGGCACAGATTACCATGAAAGCACCCAGAGAGGGAACTGCAAAAACGCCACTGGATGTGGGAGGCATGATTTGATGCAGCTGCTGTCGAGGGGTTGCCCGTTTTGAAGAAGCACCCTTCAGAATGCCCTCCAGAACACCACACTAGCCATGCAAACATTACAATTCTTTTTGCGGGTTTGGATGGGCTGCTCCACTAAATATACTGCGGGGCACAGTTGTGTAAAGCAAACTCCCCTGGAAACACCGATTTGTAGAATTCCTTAAATAATGGGTCGATTGACATACAGCATGTTGACCAGTGGGACTAAATCGAGCACCATCTTTTCAGAAGGGATGTAGGAAGCCCAGAGTTGGGGCACAGACACTGGGAGGAGAGGAAATATGGTGCCAGAGTTGCTACCTTGGAAACTCTATAAACCTCTAAGCGTCCAATCAACCGACTGCTATGCAGAGGAGCTCATTCTGCTGATGCTTACAGCCAATCCTGGTATCTTTAGGAGCGCCCGGCCTCTGCAATTTGCACGATTTGCAACATAGGAGAAGCACAAAGTTCACGTCTCAGCAGCAGGGGGTATGCGGTTACCAGTGTGGAGGTTTAGGAGGTAGCGGCCAAGCTTTCCAGACTATTCTCTAAAGCAGGAAAACTTCTCCAGGTAAGGCCAAGGACACTGCTATCTATTGGACACAGATATGTAGAACTGGGGTTTACGAGTGCAGAGGTAGGTTTTGCTTTCAGGTTTCGGTCTCCGCTTGCAGACACATGGTGCTGGACTTCAGAAGGCTTCCTAATGATGAAGGAGCTCTGCTTCGGCAACCATGAAGCAGATCCTCAATGATGCAGCTGTAATGAGGGGCAGTCTTGGTAACCTTGCCAGGGTCTGCAGGCAGCGGTGAACGGGGACCAAGGATTTCAGCTGCAGCAAAACCCCTGCCAACTGAGGGAGAAGCAAAGCCGCAATGTCTGTCCCTTGAGGTTACGCAAGTGGAACAGCAGGGTGGGGGAAGTATGGTGTGCCAGGAAAGAGGAGTCCATCCTCTGACTATGTGGACCAGCTACAGGCCCACTGATGCCACAAGCTTCAGGGGAACATCAACGAGAAGCAGGACTATGCCCGAGTTCTGCCCACAGGTTAGGTGCAGCGAAAGATCTTGGAAGGCTTACCCTCATTGAAAAGGGACAGCGCTTTACCTTGTGGGGGTTAGCGTTGGCAATGTTTGTTGCAGAAGCTTACAGCATTCTTTGTGACCTCTCAGACTTTATATTCCAGCTTGCCGCAGTCAATTGAGGAATGGCTCCAAAATGTTCACTGATAAAGACGCTGGCTTGCTAGTGACCCCCGGCTATCAGTGGACGTGCACTATTCAAGCTCTGGGTGGATATGCAAGCCTATAAAACTAGCTCAGATACAGATGTGACTTCAGCCAAGGTGAGCATGTGTATTGGGGTGTCCCTGCAGCAGGCCTCAACAGTTGTGTAGCATGGTGACATCTGCTGTGGTGACATCTGCTGCATTGATGTTGAATCTACAGGGATTCCAGAAGGAGAATGTGGAGGAGAGACGGAGGATTGCAGAGACCGTTGGAGAGACTGAATCATCTCCCTTTAGAGACTCCTTATTTATATCTCCTCTTAATATCTATACTCCTACTTAATATATATTAATAAAGCCCCAGTTATATGTATACAACCACGCTTCTTCATTTATGCTACAAGTTCTAAGGCACAGTTGCTCTTCAAAGACTCCCCCTTAAACAGAAGTAAGATGGCTAACAAAGGCAATGATCTGAAAGACCGAAGCTTTTAATGCTGGGGCTCTCGAGGAATGCATTTCCTAGCATTAGTATAGGAGGAGAGCAGCATTTAAACCTTGCTGGCTTTGGTACTCAGAAGTCCACGACCAGAGACATAAGCTGCAGTCGCAACAGGTGAACAAAAGGGGATTCCAGCCACAATCTTATGGTTCAAGACTTGCGCAGACTGAGCGAGTCTAGAATTGACTCTCTTGGTAGGTTTCAAAAAAGGTCACCATATATGCGAGAACAGAATTCATGGAACGTTGGGGCCCCTTACCTCCATCATGGCGACTACATTGAGAGGTCGTCTCATTCTGGGAGTACTGTGGCAAGTATCTAACAAGTTGGTAACATTCATTCAGAATGTACTTGGCAAGGACCTAGAGTACCAGGAAGAGAGATGCACACAAGGGGAGTGGAGCAAAATCCATTGATTACCCAAGATCCTGATGGTGCCCGGAAAGAGGTGGCAGGCACAGAGGCCTGGACAGGGTAGCGCCCGAGTGGGCATTTAGAGATGTTCATGTCACTGCGCTGGGCCCCACTTGTTAGACAATGCTTGGGTACGACTGGCACGGTATCGTTCGAGAAACAGCGCTTGCTGCTGTGGAAGAAAAAATTAAACATACCAAACTTGGGTCAACAATCTCGTCGATGAAAGTCTTTTCATGGAGTGTAGTCCTTCATATTGACAACGAATCGTCACAAACCACCTCCGGTTTGTGGTTGGTTGTGCTTTTATGTTTCTATGCTAATAAAAAGCTTTAAACAAGAAAGGGCTACGGCTTAAAGACATTTCGCAAATTGGCCTCGTCAGGCTACCAAGCACTTTCTTGCTTTAAAAAAAAAAGAAGAAAAAATACTTCAACCATAGTGAAAAGCGCATTCCGATCCGAAACAGATCAATTCAGCAGTGTGCTGCAAGCTGGCTTATAGATGTGGCATGCAGGGGTGCCAAGCAATACAAGAGTGTGTGACCGGTGTGTTCCCAACAACTACTAAATGACCAATTGCCTTACACAGTGGTATTCAGCCCTGAGGTGGTATTACAGAAACATAGTGCAGTGCATTATTGCCCAGTTTATAAAGGGGGGGGGAGCTGATAAAAGATTTTTAGCCCATACTTATTTGCATTGGAGCACATATGATGCAAACATGCACTGCACCCGGCCAAAGACGAATGCAGATGCTGGTTGTGAATGAAAGTCCGCTTCTAGCCCCAACCTCAGTTGTCATTGCATCATTGTGTACAACAGGGGTTTGCAACCCTCAGCAGGTGTTTAGGACTAAGACCTGTGCTCCCTCAGTATTGACAATGCCGACTGCTGCTGATGGGAGTCCGAGTCCGACACATCTGTCAGCCAAAGGTTTCTTCTGACCCTTCAGCACTTAGAAGCCAAAAGGTAGTCAAGCAGAACGTGACATTTAGACCAAATGATAGCTCGGCTGTTTGATTGGATGGGAGTTCGTCTTGGGCAGACAAAAATGGGCACATTCAACCAGAGGTACAGTTTGTTGGGCATGGGAATGCAGGTGGTATACAATCCCAAGTGGACAGTGTATGCAAGACTCGTTTGGAAACAATGTGTCAGTGTAGAAGGGAAGGGGGTCTCCAATCAAGAACCAGGCCACGCTGTTCATGTGCCTGCACCCTACCAAATGTTGATACGATTTGGTAAGACTACTTTCACCTCGGATGACCCGCTGTCTATGCATTTCAGCAAAATCATTGCCCACAAGAAATGCGTCAAGAGCATGATTTCTTCACCAGGTGTCTGGGCTGCTATTTAGTCATTTCGTTTGCAATGTCCGGTTTTCCATTCACTTCAGCACATTTTCGTGGATGATTAGCACGCATTCGATCCCTGGCAAGTAGAGGCCCGGTGTTGGTATACATCAGAGTGCAATTGTTACTACATTTGATTGCAGCTCCAAACATTGGCCAGTTTTATTTTTTTTCACAGGCATTCCCAGGGCTTCAAAAGAAAAATAGAGCATGTAACCCAGAACTAGGTCAGTGCCAGATGAAGTTAGCAGATGTGAAACCCAGCCCCCTTTTAGTTTCTCTGGCCGCACTCGCACACTGGATGGCACATCTGCCTGAAAGGAAGGGTGTGTATGTGTGGGGTCGCCCTGAGCTGGCCAGAGCCAGGCGTGCCGAGGCCAAACACACACACACACACACAATGCAAGGAACCCTCGCAGCCCACAGCTGCACGAGAACGGAACCGAGCGTGAGAGGAATGGCACCCCTCTGGTCATCAGCATTTCCCAACAAAAACGCCTTTCCTCTGCGACCCTCAGCAGTGACATAATGTCCGCTTTGCGTGGCAGATATTCTGAAGGGAAGTGCACTGTAAACACATGTGTGCTAGTTGAATGGTGTCTACTTGTAAATAGGTCCTTGGTCTTAATTTTTGATGAATACATAGCGCCGTGAAGCCCGATTCTGCCACGGTGTACTAGATACACACAATAAATTAAGTATTTGTGAGGTGCATTTGTATGGCAATCCACTGCATGTCTCCCTTATACATAAGGGGGGGTTGGAGGGGTCTTGCTCATGCACATCAGGGATTCAGCAACTACTAGGCCATGGAGGTACCTACCTATAGATCGCCATAAAGGGGCGCCAGGTGGGCAAATCGTGTTGTAGGTGTGCATTCCTTTATGAAATAGTAATATGTTAAGTGAAGGCACTTACAATTAACAGGAAGCTAGAGCAACGCGCATGGGGTTCACCGGTCTCTCTCCCTCTACTTCAGACCTACCGTAACGAAGGAGGATTTGTCGCTGGGGTCCTGGAACACAAGGGGCTTTCATCACTTGACTAAGGAGGGGGACCTAAACCTTGGGCTTTTTGACATAGTCTGCGTGCAAGCGTCTTGGTTGCTGGAGAAACCAACAATGGACGGCTATGTAGTAGCTTTTGCCCCAGCAAAAAAAGGGGCACCGGGCCGCCCCTTTTCTGGTCCAATTACAGCGATTCGCTCTGGCAGCGGGCTACATCTACAGAAAATGTTGAACATCCACATACCTGCTCGCAACCTTGCTCCGTTGGGATAAGCCTATCGGAGAAAAGTGTAAGCCAACATCGTGGATGCTGATCATCATAAACGTTTACTGGAATCCTCTAGCTATGAATGATCACACCTTCCTTGGTTGATTGAGCAAACTATTGATGACGCCCTTGCGGAATGTCCAGCGGACCTTATGATATGTGGCGATCTGAATGCCATATGCCATCCACTCGATGACATGACCGCTCTTCAGACAGCTTCCTCTCCGAGAGAAGAGAGAGGCAACAGGTGGCTCGCCCTTATGACCTCAAGAGCTTCACACAATGCAGGCGACCTCTTCCAAAGTCAAAATCGAGCCCCTACTTGGGAGAGGGGCAGTTCTCACGCTGATATCAACCACATTTTTGTGAGCAGTCCCCTTGCGGCACTAGCCATCTCCTTTGAAGTAGTCAATTGTACTGCCAGCGATCACAACTTGCTGGCTCTGAAGTGGAAATCATGCTTAACTCAAAAAACTTATGCCAAAGCAAGTGGAGAGCAACAATAAAAAAAAAACGCCTCAAACTGTCAGCGGAATCACTGGCGAGGATCACCTTACAGTACCAAAGGGGGGTGGACTCGAGTCGCCTTAAGAACGTCCAAGCACCTCCAGACTACCAACCGCTGCTGGTTCCGTATACTTCATCGGCTAACAAGTCCAGACACAGCCTTAGACCTCACAGCCACGCATACTGCGGGACTTTGGTGGAGAAACGTTGAGTACGGAGGAAACTGATGCAGCTAGTGAGGGTTCACCCCTCGCCAGAAAATCAAGACTGTTTGCGCACAGCACAACCAACCTATAAGTCCTGGATTAGGCATCACCGCCTAAACTTGTATCAACAGGACACAGAATCAATGCTGAAGCTCGTGTGTGGTCATCATCCGCGAGAATTTTGGGCACTTCTTAGATCTACGGCCACATCCCCGCAGGCAGTCCCTCTAAACATTGGTGAGGAAACCTGGACGGACTTCTTTAAGCAACTCTTCCAGGCACCTTCGGTGCCTCCTATCAAAGGAAAACATCCAATTGGAACCCTGGATAGATTTGAGCAATGAAGAGGAGATATCAAAGGTTCTCCGTAGACTTAAATCCTCCAGAGCGCCCGGCCCTGATGGCATCACCAATCTGGAGGAATGGTCAACGCTGATCAGTGCAATTTTCAAACGCTGCAAGGAGTCCAAGTCAATTCCGTCTTCCTGGACCACCTCCATCATGGTCCCGATATACAAAAAGGGCTGTAAAGAGGAGCCAAGGAACTACCGTCCCATAGCACTATTGGACACTATTGGTAAGGTCTTTGGAGCCAAACTGTTACATCATTTCTAGCGATGGGCAAAAAAACGCCCCATGTGCTGACTCGTTTCAAACGGGATTCACCAAAAACAGTGGGATCTCGGCCAACATGTTTCTGAGCGCGCTAAGAGCAAAATCATTGATGATGCGCCTCAAGTCTTTGAGGCCTTCATTGACCTGGCTCAAGCTTTTGACCAGGTCAACAGAGAGACTATGGGAAAAACTGAAACAGTGGAATTGTCCTAGTGACATAGTGCAACCTATCCGCGCTCTTCACAAAAACACCAAGTTGCGAGTGAGACTAAGCCAAACTGGCCTATCTGAGGAAATTCCAGCTGGAAGAGGTGTGAAGCAGGGCTGCCCATTAGCCCCGGTCCTTTTTATTGCTTACATGGGCGACTTTAATGATTCCGAATTAACTATCCATTCCTTCCCACCGTCTATGGGCTCGCAGAAAACACGCCTGCTATATGCAGATGACATGATCCTAATGGACCTTACCCCGATTGGCCTCCAGCGGCAATTAGACAACCTGGCATCTTACATACACGCCAATGATTTGCAAATCAACATGTCAAAAACTAAGATATTAGTTTTGGAAAAATCGAAACGTCCAAAGGAAAAACTGAGTTGGTTGCTGGAAGGGGTTGCCCTTGAAAACGTTCAACATTTCAAATACCTGGGAGTTCGAGCATAACTGCAGCCTTGCAACTGACTCCTGGAAAAAGTCAAAAGTAATTAGCCGCCCAAGCTCGTGCACTAGACAATAAATATGGCTGATTTTCCCTGGTGCCGATAAGATTCTATCGCGAGAAGGTGGTTCCATCCCTTACTTATGCTGCCGAGGCTGTAACGCAAACACCTGTGCAACTGTGGCCTATGCTCGAAGGCTACTTTTGGCGTACTGTTCTGGGCTTGCCAAAATCATCATCAATGCTGCTAATCAGAAGAGAGCTACGTTTGCTATCGTTGGGAGCGATAATCAAAATCCAAAACATGTTTTACAGGAAAACTCTGCTCCCGGATCGCTCAACCATCCTAGACATAATCAGAGCAGAAATACTAGGCATGCGCTGCAGTGCACTGAAACAATGGGAAACATCGTGCAAATCCAAGTTGCCTGAAATCCACTCATCTGAGGCGGATCTCATTCGAAATCCAAAGAAAATAAAAAATAAAATGGCTTAGTTGGACTGGATTACGACTCTGGATTGTGCAGCCGCAGCAAAATCTACCAGTCACTTACCACCCTATTTGAGCAAACTAAATGCTGTCCCAAATTACGTGAGCAAATTTCCCAGCAAACCAGTCAGAAATCTGTTCATGAGGGCTTGCTTAAATCTACTGGAAACTCATGAGATCTTGGCAGTTAGAGGCCAAAGCAAATCAAATAAATGTCAATTTTGCCACAATGATGGCGAGATTGAAACCATTCGTCATCTTGTACTTAAGTGCCCTGGCACAAAGTCAATTGGAGAATAGTATTTGCTACCACATCTATCTGCTTCCTACATCAAAGACGAGGAGCTGTGGTGGGGCAGGTTAATGAGCAGCGAAAGGATTGCTTGGACAATCGCTGCAGCCCAGACGCTGAAACAAATCTTAGCCCTCTAGCTAATGTGAAAACTCTTCTTTTTACATCTTCTTTTGTAAAAATCATTAATTTGATTAAATCAATAAAATAGTAATATGTCAAGTGAAAACTGAGGCGGACGCTTGTTTTCTTTTCACGTGGAGGAGGGTGGATAGTGAGACACGCTTTGCCCACCCCACCACATCAGCCCCTCCTTCTCCGAGGCGGAAGCTGGCTGGTGCAAGCTTTTCACGAGGAGGAGGGTGGATAGTGAGACACGCTTTGCCCACCCCACCACATCAGCCCTTCCTTCTCCGAGGCGGAAGCTGGCTGGTGCAAGCTTTTCACGTGGAGGAGGGTGGATAGTGAGACACGCTTTGCCCACCCCACCACATCAGCCCCTCCTTCTCCGCAGCGGAAGCTGGCTGGTGCAAGCTTTTCACGTGGAGGAGGGTGGATAGTGAGACACGCTTTGCCCACCCCAAACGTGCCATCAGCTCATGCTGGAATCTGATGAAAGTACTACCTTCTGCAGGAATACAGGAAGTGGATAAAACGTCTACTCTCTCCCACACTACTTCTAAACCAGCAGAGATCCCAATTAAAGGTGAAACGAGCACAGCACGGCAGGTATGTCCTTCGCCTTCAGAGGGGCATGGGCCGAGGGCAGGCTATACTCTTCAGGTGGAATATGAGCAGGCACAGAACAGGCCAAACAGCAGTAGTACTGTGGTAGCAAAATGAAGGTCCAGCCAACGTTCACTCAATACAGGATACTTTAGACTAAAAATACAAAACACTAATACACAGAACACGCCAAAGACAGGGGTGCGGAACAATAACTTCAGCAGCCAAATGAAGGCGTCTTAAAAAGGTAGCCAGTGGGGTCTTCCTCGTCACCACGGCCCTTTAAGTCGGGTCAGGTGAATAGAACCACTTAAAATGCTTGTGTTGCCCACTCATTGGGCTCAGCAGTGTCGTTCCAGGCTTCTAGGCACTTTCCCATCGTTCGAGTCAGTGTCGAGCTTGGGTCAGTCGATGTCGAGACTGGTTGTGAGGATTGCTTTCAGCAAGTATTGCACTTCCATCGGGCACAGTAGCGCCTCGACAGACAAGTCGAGTCTCCATCAAGAGGTGAGAGTATGGCTTATGCTGGTTTGAATCCGTAACCAGACGGATCAGCAATTGGGGGTACAGTCTTCTCTAAAGAGTGGGGGTGGGGGTGGGGTGTCCTCACCATTTTAAATAGGATATCTGCTACAGCAGTTAGCTTCTCTTCTAGCCTTTTGTAAGGGGTCCAATCTGGTCTGCTGTCTCAGAGTCTGATGCCTGTTGATGTCCGTCTAGGAATGCTTTGTCTGCAGGACGTGGCGAGGGGGCCTACGAGGGTACGAAGGGCTAGGAAATCCCAGTATGGTGGAACCACTCTTGCCGGAAAGTCCTCTACTGGGCTACACTACTCCACACTCTCCTCCAAACAGCCTACAATGACCATCCCAATGTGAGCGCTCCATTGCCCCGACAGGGCAGTGAAGCAGTGGTTCCCGGCTAACCCCCTGAGGTGATTTCTGATCTTCCGAGTAATCGATAAAGGGGTAGATGGGGCCATATGGTGTTTAGGTGAAACCCTGTTCCCAGTCACTGATGCAGATAGTCAGTGAGCCACCATCAAGCAGACCATAACATCGCACCAGTAGATTTTGGCCAGGATAATTTTACATTCCCAAAGACCATCAAGTCAAAACCAAAGATGGCTTATATTTAGTGCTTCATCTACCACCAGATTCTGGGACCACTAAGTTATATTGTGTAATATGGCATCAGGATGCTCACAGTTAAAAGCAGACCCTGACTGCTGGACCTTTGGTTCAATCAGCCGTTCGCAGGAGTGCAGATGCCACTTTCCAAACGACGAGACTGCTGCTGAGAGGTGTCAGTAGACAGGCTCCACAGTGTTACAGGTTTGCACTATATGCCGATCAGCATTATACAAAGGGGAGAGGGCGGTCTGATTAGAAGACCTCACTTTCAGAGACATAGCTACCTGCACAAACAGATTACATTGCACATTACAGTGTCAGGGGCAGAGTGTTGCCAGCATGCTGTTCTACCTGGATTGCATCTGGCTGGTGACCGCTATTGCGAGGGCAGGCAGAACAAATCTGCACATGCAGGCTGGGTGGCAGTTCCTTGGCGCGGTCAGTCGCTCATGCTCATAGCACGGCACCGGAGAAGTGTCTTCCAGTGTGTGTGTGTTTAATGCAGTCCTGATATCAGGTGAGTTACTGTACCTTCTTGTGAGGAACATGAACATACATGCGATTGATGCAGATTTTAAATTAAGTGGCAGAAATCGATTAAGGAGCCGTTGAAAGACGAAATGAAACACATGTTGCTCCCTTCTATATGAGCAGGTCTCTCGATTTGCAGTGCAGTTAGTAGGAAACACGTGAGAAAGTTGCTGTCCCACTCAATTTGTTAAATGTGCTTAGTACTATGCTTTGTTGTGCTTGCATTTCCGGATTTCGACCAGTTGACGCGGAATAACATTCCAGGGGACCAGTAGCCTGCTCCCTATAACTAGCCGCCAGCTCCTGGATGACTGAGGGAGTATCAATATTGTTGTATACAATGTTTTCAAGAGCAGTTGATGAAAACCAAGGTCTTCTGTTTGTACTGTACTGCTGCAGTTTCGTGTCATTGTAAACTGATTTTTGGGCAAAGTTCTCGAGTGGACTCGGCTTCAGACAGTTCCAGACAATTGGGCGAGTAACTGTCCTGCCTTGAACACATGTGCCATACTATTCAATGTGTTTGTGCCATGCATTGCTAGATCCTGGTTTTGCTCTGTGGCCCACCCACTCTCCTTGGCATTGGAGACCTCGAGTCTGCCCAAGACAACAGAAAATGTGAAGTTGTCACAAAGCGGCTCTGCGAAGACTAGGGCATTGCCTACTGATATTCTATTTAAGGAAACAGTCTAACCATGTGCCAATTACACCTATTGGTGTCCTCTTTACCAGTTTTCTCCCTGATAATCTGCACACAGACCAAGACAATGTGTACAAACACGCCTGCACGAAGTGCGTGCCCTGCCGTTACACTGACCTGGGGCAGGCTAGATGAGACTTCGGTAGAGCTGAACAATAAACAATCTAGCCTAGCCTCATATGCCAAGTGTTCGTGCGTGGGCACGC
Organism: Ambystoma mexicanum; assembly: GCF_040938575.1. Classification (NCBI taxonomy): domain Eukaryota; kingdom Metazoa; phylum Chordata; class Amphibia; order Caudata; family Ambystomatidae; genus Ambystoma; species Ambystoma mexicanum. The sequence continues at coordinate 981,428,198 of NC_090928.1, read as the reverse complement.
CCTTGGCACACTAAGCAGGCAGCCATGGCTGGCCGGATGGCCTGTTCTTTCAATCCCCTCAGGTCACCCAGAATGAGTAATCCATCTCTGGGTGCAAGGCCCAGTGCATTCAAGTCGGCACTTATGTGGTGAGCTAAGAAATCATACCTGTGTGGCATACCTGTGTGGCAGAGGCTCTGCTAGGGCGAGGTTGAGGGGGCTATAGCCCCGGGTCTTTTGGTGGTAACCCCACATAGAAGTTGAGGGACTACAACCAAAAGGCTAGCTACACCAGAACCCAACATTCCCGACAATAGCGTAGCCCCAGATCTTTTCCAGACCTAGCAACACCCCAGCTCTGTGGTTTGGTTAGTCCCTGGGCAGACTAGTGTAGCGACTGAACCAAATCAGTCGTTGGGTCTGGGGTAGAATCAAAAACGAATTGTTGCCAGTTCGGCACGTCCTGGTGAGGACTGTCACAGGCTTCCGGCCAGCGTCTTCTGTCTGGCCACCGCATTCAGAGCTTTCAATGGGAGCGAAAAGGAAAGCAATAGAGTGGTGTAGTTCTGTAGCGGGAGCAGCAATGGGATGAACACTGCCCTCTGAAAGCGATCCCTCTGTTCAGCAACACAGGGCAATGCCTGTCCTAATACATAGCTGCCAAAGAAAAAAAAAGGAGGACATTGGAAAGGTGATTACCAACTGGAGTGCTACCAGTCAGTGGATAAGTGGCATCAGTTTCATATGGGCTGACTGGCTCCGACCATCTGCCCTTTGCTAAAGATTGAGCAAAAGCTTAGATCATTTGGAGCAAACACGTTGTTCACAAATCTGTTTCCTCTCAAAAAGTTTGACTATGGCAAAAAAGGCTGTCTGTTTTCTGAACAAAGAAATGTGTTTTCTGCATTACGTATGTTACAAATAAAATGTAGTAAATGAAACGACATCACTTTTGCCCCAGTGAAAACATTTCTCGATAATACGGATATGGGCTATAACGGTTTGCTTCAGGCCGAATTGTATAAGCAGCAAAATTGGTACTAAAATCATTTGTTCCATTTTTTGCACAAGAGAACATTTTGCTAATCAGACCCCTATGGAGCCTTAGTAGTGTGCAGTTTACGTAAATCTACAAGTGGGGGGGCACTCACCGAAGCGCACATGGAAAGTGGCTTGTGCATATAGCGGAAAAATGTGGCCTAGAGAAACATTCAGGCTCAGTTCAGTGCATGCACCAGTCAAGCAACACAATTTCAAACAATGTCCCTAGTCAGCCAACGTACCCCTCTGAGCAAAACACACTTCTTGTCGTTTGGTCTGGGTTTTGTAGTCTTTCTGGCAAGGCGCTTGTGGTAACAGCGACTGCCACTTTGTCCACAAAAAGCAGTCTGTCACTAGTATTAATAATATGGCATCATTGTATTTGATTTTGGTTACGGCTCGCTGACTCTTCCCCCTCCCCCGCCACTCCCCTCCCCTGGATATTCTCTGAATTTAAAACTGGACCCATTCTCCCAGATTCCGTTTTCTGGGGGTGAAGCCTAATGCTGCGCTCTTCAAAATACCTATTCTACCTCTCCACCATGGACCCCCCCCCCCCTCCCCTCTCCACTTGTGGATTTACTTACCAGTGGCACTGCACACTACCAAAGCTCCCAGTATTCAGAAAAGCAACAAAAACCCAACTTTGCTGTACCTTAACCTACCCAGTTTATGCTGCAAGGATGTTGCTTTTCTGGTAGTTCACTGCCGCACCAAGGAGCGGTCTATGACCTGGTGTGGCTATAGACACCACCTACCCAGGTTATGCTGCATGGATGTTGCTTTTCTGGTAGCACACTGCTGCACCGGGGAGCGGTCTATGACCTGGTGTGGCTATAGACACCACCTACCCAGGTTATGCTGCAAGGATGTTGCTTTTCTGGTAGCACACTGCTGCACCGGGGAGCAGTCTATGACCTGGTGTGGCTATAGACACCACCTACCCAGGTTATGCTGCAAGGATGTTGCTTTTCTGGTAGCACACTGCTGCACCTGGGAGCGGTCTATGACCTGGTGTGGCTATAGACACCACCTACCCAGGTTATGCTGCAAGGATGTTGCTTTTCTGGTAGCACACTGCTGCACCTGGGAGCGGTCTATGACCTGGTGTGGCTATAGACACCACCTACCCAGGTTATGCTGCAAGGATGTTGCTTTTCTGGTAGCACACTGCTGCACCGGGGAGCGGTCTATGACCTGGTGTGGCTTTAGACACCACCTACCCAGGTTATGCTGCAAGGATGTTGCTTTTCTGGTAGCACACTGCTGCACCGGGGAGCGGTCTATGACCTGGTGTGGCGAGAGACACCGTAGAGATGAGTCTGATCCTGCAGGTGGAGCAATGTTCCAGCTCTTTGGATAGGTTGAAACAGCAGACCCCCGCCCCCCCTTCGAATGTCTAAGTGTGGACTGAGTGCCAGGGAAGATGGGGTTCTAGGCAGGGGGGAAACTGAGAGGGGGGAAAGAGTGGATGAAGAGTTGGTGGGGACGTGCAGGGCTTCAACACATTGGGGGAGGGTGAAAGAGGGTGGATGAAGAGTTGGTGGGGCAGTAAGGAGGCCTAGGAACTCATTGCCATTCCTATTCATAATGTGTTAATCTATAGTACACCCTCACCATCACCCAAGGGTAATCAAACACCAGTTTTACAATGGTGAACAGAACACATTGCCCCAAAAAAAACAAAAGAAAACAAAATGGGTAGTACAAGAAACCTGAAATGAGAAGGGAGAGAAGAAAATACAAAAAAAACAAAAAAACACCCCACCACTCCCCCTCCTCCTCCTCCTCCTCCTCTCCCCCCCTGTCACGCTATCCCTTTCCTAACTTTACAGGGACCCATGATCCTTCAAATAAACGTCCTCAGATCATTCTTCTGAAATTACGTCTATATGTTGTGAATGCAAACTAGTGTGTAGGAGATGTTTCATACTGTCCCACTTCTTCCGTGCAAGGAGGTAGGGCCGGGGCATGTGATGCTAAGCAGATACTTGCCTAAGAAAAACTATTACTGGTTAAGTAATATTTGACTAAGGCTGGTGAACCTACTTAGAGTCACATGCTTTGCAAAGATTATGGCCTTCATACCTCAGTGGGAGGGCGGACATGGACAGTAGCGGCCCTCCAGCCTGAGCCACGGCAGGCCCAAGCAAAGACATTACTTCGGCGAGGGCCATTACTAGCCAAGGGTTCATCTGGGGTGCGAATGGATTTTTTTTGTGAGGAGAGGAGCTCAACACTGAGTGCACAAGCGCATCTCCTAAGGAAAAAAAATAATTAAAAAAAAGAAAAAGGGCCACTGCTAGGTCCATTTTAATGTGTCAAAAAGAAAAACAAAACTATTTTAAATAAAAGGCTACTGCCATTTGAAAAGGGATCAAGTCCCTTTTCCATTTCATGCCGCGGTGCGGGAGGCAATTACTGAATCGTGTCCGGGGAAGACAGTCTGATTGGTTAATCCATCTTCCCGGTGCGAACAGCAAGCAGTATCTGGTGCGAACAGCAAGCAGTATCTGGGGTAGAGTAGAAAACAGATGCTTATGTAGCACTTTTCTGTGTCTACACAATGTGAAAAAAAAGGAGTGAACTTCATGTTGCAGTCTTGCATATCTCTTCCTTCAGTACATAGGCTTTAAAAAGCCAATGCTGCTCCTGTTGTGATGGACGCGTTTGTGTGCGTCTTTGCAGCTTCACCGTCGCTAGGGGACTTGGACAGCTCTTTGACAAAACGCGTTCTGAAGGAGGATGGTGAATCGGCTGCGAGGCCTTGCCTAGTGGAACCTCTTTGGTAGGCTGTAGGGTGGATAGTCTCCGACCTCAGCATCGTAAACCCAGACCTCAAGTCAGGCGCGTGTATGACAGAATCGACCTGTTCAAATTCTGCCTGCATGGCATTTGCCAACCTGCTCTTCTGACAGCACCGCCGCCCCCCAACCCCGGGTGTTTCGGTTTAAAATTTTAGGCACACTCTGCAGCGATCCTTGGTGGTGTCCTGCAGGAGACAGCTATTGCACCAGGGACATTTAGAATTACACTGTGGGCACAATTTACTGGCAACTTGGGGAATAGACCCACCCTTAATGTAGGGAAGGGTAAGCTAGAAAGTGTATAGAATGCCACCCCCCACTTTTCCCACTCTACGCCTTGTAGCAGATGCAGTAGCTTCTTCTGGATGTGGATTGCCAAAAACACGGCACCGAAAAAGGCGATCTTGTGTTGAAGCTTTCGTCTCCATTGTAAAGTGACCCCTCCCCCCCAAAAAATACAAGTGAGGATGTCGATGCGGGAAGGACCTGTACACGTAGGATAGGAACGGTGCGACAGGAACGCCCTTGTCGACTCCCTATTTTGAAATTCCAAAAGAATATGGAATATATTCTAGTCAACCAAGAGATGGCGAGCTATGCAAATCCAAGGACATTCATAAGCCCCAGGGAGGGAGATCGAGCGAGATAGAGCTGTGCTAGGTTGGTAGTGTTAGACTTGGATGATCACGTTTATTAGAGCACGAGGCTATTCTACAAAGGATTTTTGGGGCTGAAAACTTCAAGGTGCAATTGTGCCATTTTTCACCCACGTGGAAATCATTCGATGATAAACACATTTTTCAAAGCAGATAATTTACCAACAGGATTAAAAGGCCAACTGCAAAGCCTTAATACGCTCTTAAAAATGTTTTCCAAAATGTGCTCAATTCTATCAGAAGTAGCACGTGCGCATTTTTATTTGCTCTCGGTGTACAAGTAATGCCAAAATATGTTCAAAACTCACATTACAAAACAATTGGGGTATTAGTCAATACAATCAGATGACATACACGTCAGCATATTTCACCATTGTAAAACGGTAGGTTTTATTTTGAAGAGCCTTGAAGATAAACTTAGAACTGGGTATGAATTGTAGGAAGATCAGAGGTGATAATAGGAATTGCAGAGGTACCAGAAAGCGAACACATGTATTTCCTTTGGCCAAAACCTCAACACACACTGGTGTAAAAAGAAAACAACTTTAGTTGCAAAGGTACTACGGCTGTAACAACGCGTGGTGTTCAACTTACCTATGCATCACTTGACAAAACCTGCAAGAGGCGGGGACACGTCAGAGAGTGAATCGGCTACTCCATTACAAAATCAAATAGTAGCCCCGAGCTGCGATAGGTTCTGGGAGGGCGGGGGTGTGCTCGCTAGGCAGCAGGGGGGGGGGGGGGAAGAGTTCATAGACTGGCAGCTGCGTTACCCGGGCATCATATGACTTCCACCGTGAAACTGGAGCAGAGCGAGATCAGTCTTCGAGCATGGGATGAAAGGCTGTAACGTGAAGCTGGAGGGCTCAGTGACAAGACAAAGGGACCGTGCTGAGATCACACCAAGACGGTATACCAGGAGAGTGGCGATTAAGTGGACTATTCTAGGAGTCAGAATCAATTACTTCACACAACAATGGTACCATATCCATTTCCTCTCATGTCTAGGACCCAAAAACAGACGTTGTCAGCATCCACCAAGAACAGTCTTTACAGTGAAGAGGAGGAAAAACAGCCACCTGCCACGGCTAAATAATTAACAAGGGACTGCCACTATCGTTCTCTGTGAATGTTGACCAGAACAGGCTACTCGATATGTCCTCCAACCTTGAACCTACGGTTATAGGTCAACGATTGCCCCCACTGCATGTTACAGGTGTAGGAATTCATGAACACGAAGGTGCATCTTTTACAGGAGGGGCCACCTGTGGCTGCATGGAAACTAATGGCAGTAAAAAGCAGACACAGATTCTGCCGTCTCGGGCAGCAGAGTCTCTTTGGAAGAGGTGCCGCTGCTTTTAGTCAAACTGGAATCTTCACTGCCACGATAGTCGCAGGGGTCTCTCAAGATTTGGAATAGTACTCCATCCGCCCCACTGGTGAAGGCTCATGGGAGTCCTAGCCCAGCACATCTGGCGACACGCAGGTTGCAGACCCCAGTGGGACTGCAACAACGTAGACCCATAAACAGTCTCCTGGCGTACTTCTACACCCCGGAACAACACCCACAAACATCAGGCTGGCCCTCGTTTAATGAAACGTGCGTCCCAGAAAGGCGTCACTGACCAGTGATGCAATACGGCAGCGACACCAGTGGCGGGTCCTGGCATTACGCGGTCCTGCTGCCAGAAAGTCAAAGGCTGGAGAACACATGCTATTACTTTACTTTCAGATCGTGCTTCATGCCAGAATCGGATTATTACCCCAAAACGGACTTTGCATTTGCGGGGAAGGATAAAAGGGCTCAGGAAGATACAAACCTGGGAATGCAGAGTACACATGCGTCCTGTGGCAAAGCAGGAACTGGCCGAGCCATGTTAGTAAATGGGCCCCAAGCATCCGCCATGACCCTCTTGGGAGACCGCTCAAGTTTCTCGTGGCAATGCACGAGAAGATGTTCCAGTCCCGTTTTGTCCCCCTTTAAAATTGTGGGCTTTTAGTTTTTACTTTCACATTAGAAATTTAGGAAGACTACATTTGCCAGAATTCCAAGCCAAAGCATGACTGGGTGGGCTTCTCACCTATGGCCACGGGAAACTTGAGAGCTCAGTCTTAGCCGTCTACCTGGCAGGTGTATGGAAGGCCCCTGACTAACCTTGGAGACTAAGAGTGGGCTGGTGTAAGGGGCTGAGGCCACCCCAAACTAGTGGATGCTGGAGCACGCATATTGCCTTCCCCAGACCACCCCAACTAGGCTCCTCAATAAAACTTTGGGGCAGACACTGGAGCACTCGAACCCCCACCACTTCTATAGACCCCCATAACTACTTTAAAGTAACATTTACAACCACAATCCCCTACAGAGACCCAAGGACAACGTGAAAAAGGGGAGCGTTAAGGTCCCACAAAGATACCTTTACCCCTTGAGAGACATTTGCCTACACACACACACACGCTAAAGGTCCAAGTCAGCGGGGAAATACACGTTTCCCACCCACATCACTGAAGGAAACATTTACCATTAGGAGTCATTCTTGCGCAGAATGCGGCAGCACTGTGTGGATTATCAAATAAGGATAAACTCTCACTAAGTACCTTCTCCCTGTTCGGTGAACTTAGTGAGAGTTAATTTTCCACTGCTGAAACAAGGTTATAAATGTACCAGACAACTTTACAACACAGCAGGTGGCTTTTGGACTTCGTAGACACACGCCAAGCAAGCTTCCTGGAATAAGAAAAAAAGAAAAAGGGGGAGGGGTTTGCGGGTGGATGAAATCCTCCCACAAACCCAAACCAGTTCTAAACATTAGCCAATTACAAACCAGCCAATCCCACCTAGCTCAGGTAAAACTTGTACACCTAAGCACCACTCAAGAGGAGTAGAGTCCACCGTTTATGAAGCAGGGATCGGTTTGGCAATGTGGGCTGTTGGAGGAGTTGAGAAAGGCGTTTGAGGGAGGTTGGGGAGCTAGGTGTATTGTGGGAGACCCGGAGGAGACACTTGGGGGTTTGAAGGAGAACAGGGAGAGGTTGGAGTAGGAGGTGGCTACTGGAATGGGGAGAGGCATTGCGACGATTGGTGTAGGCTTATCTAGAGTAAAGGAGAGGAGGGTGGAGAAAAATAGACCCAGTACCATCTAGGGAAGATGACGAAGCTACAGGGGGCAGAATGGAGTGGCAACACAGACGGCTGGCAGAGACCAGGTGGCCCTCCTAGCAAGACAGGCTAGAGAGGTTCCAGTGGACACAGTTGGTTCAGGGCAGACTTCAGGAGGTCAACAGGGGGTCCGCAAGGTTAATTCAGGAATAGTCTGGAGCAAGACTTCTAGGGGACCAAAATCTTTGAGAAGGAGGTGACTAAGGGGATTCCTGACTTTTCCGTTCCAGCACAAAGCTGATCAAGGGTGCACCCATTGGACAAGATACATAACTGCTCGAACATGGCAATTGCCGGAGCAGAAGGTATGCCCAAATGAATCCAGGGCGGTTACAGGCTCATGTTTTCCCCTGAAAGCAGGGGTGATTACTCACCTATTGGCGTTTCCTTCAGGGCACACAGTTTTGAAGGTCCCACCCCCCCCCCTTGTGGAAAATGGGCCCCCCTGTACCCGATTTCATTTGGAACAAACAAGATGCCTGCCACAGTAAAAAAAGGAAATCAGTCCCTTTTCTATGTCCGTGTCATCACAGAAGTCAAGGGAGTGAGGGCAAAAAGGAGAAGAGGGCCACGTGCCAACCAAGCATGGGGGTGGCGGGGCAGAATTCAAAGGCGGGCGGGGAGGGAAAGCCACGAGAAACATACACCCAGGGGAGGTTCTCAGTGATAGAGATCCCGGGTGTCACTGGCAGATTCCAACTGCATTTCCAGCCACCAGATTGCTCAGACTCACTCCCCCAGATGCAGCCCGCCAAAAAGACTAAAGACTGCTCTACCATGTTCCTTCTCAAGGAACACTATCCATGAGGAAAGCCCTCTCCTTAGAACCAAGCAACTCTCCCCACTGGGCTGAATCTCAGTTCTTCCATTTGGAGTCCCCTCCTTGTGCTTGGCCTCGGACGTCTACTCCTGTGGTGGTTTTGCACTCTCCCTATTTGCGCCTCCGGCGGGCTCTCCAGTAAGCCTGCGCGTACCCACTTTCCTCTTCTTTCTGTGCGACTGCTTCTGGAGGATCATTCTGTAACCGCACACTTGCTCTCTCTGCACTTCTGAGCTGCTCTGTGGTTGTCCCCCCCCGCTATTATTTTAGTATTAGGTAAAAAGACCATATTTAAAAAAAAAAAAAAAGTTGACATAGAAAGACCGGTATGTGACCACGCAGGGGAGGACAGGCTCACCAGGACATGGAAGCGCTGTCGGGGGAGAAACAGTAAGTGCGCGCGCGCGTTTTTAGGGTGAGCGGAATTGATGTGTGGGGAGGGAGGATCGTGGGGGTAAACCCCCCAACCCCCTATTTCTAGCTCATCCTGACCGAGAGGGTGGGGGGGGCAAAGCTATATCATGTTTTTGCTTTTTATGGGCTGCCTAAAATCGGGCGAAAAAAATAAATAAGAAAATCGGTCGTTGTTAGGTAACCTGCAAAAAGTGAAAATATGACCGAGCCATTATTTTTCCTGCATCATTTATGTATTGTACCTGCATGTACTATCTACTTTTCTCCTCCCCCACTTTTGGCACTTACCTGGTCTGAAAATAAAAAGTCTGAAGATCAGTGCCCACCCCCCCCCCCCACCCTGCCCCCTTGTGGCACCACAAAAGTAACTGCGTTCAGAGAGTGACCCTTATTAACCAACTATAAAAGTAGCAGCCCTGCACACATCAACATGTACTGCTCTGCACAGTCATGACAGCCAGTACAAAATGCTCTGCATATAGTCCTCAAACATGCTGCACACATCTATGCACACAGCCATCATTGGTCTGCACGCTCAGCCTTCAGTGCCAGTGCACACAGCCCTCACCTGATGATCTACATATAGCCCTCACTGCTTGCGCAAAGCCATTGCAGCTTTAAGCCTGTACGCACAAAAGGCCTCCTCTACAACATTGTGCAGACATGGCAAATGAAGCGAGACACTGCATAGGCTACCTCCCAGAATTGGGGTGTGCGAGCATGCCTGTAAATGGTCTCTATGTTGGCTCTTTATGGCCCCAACTAATGTATGGCACCTAGCGGGGAATGAACAAAACTGTACAGGAGGATGGTAGGCAATAGTCCACCCTCTAGTGCATCAGAACAATATGCCAGGCCATACCAGGGGTATCGGCCCGGTGCCCTCTTGACGGCCGGCAACTGAGTTAATGGCACGAGTGAAGCAAGGGCATTTAACAAGTACACCGGGACCAGACCCCACTGTATAACCCGTGGAACAGGCTAACAACACCATTAACACGATGTGCCATTCATTGAATGAAAATACTGTGCAAATATGGCCACCATGATTGAGGAAGGTGGGCCCGTACTGAGCCCTTCACTTTCCATGGTGGCCAAACAGAGCCAGGAATGAAGTTGCAGGAGCCACCACTATCTAATTGGTGCAAGTGAATAGACATTGAGGGGCATGTAATGCCAGGAGATAAGGGGTTCACACCCAATATGAAAGTAGGCACCCACAATCTGGGAAAACTTTTGCATTAAAGCCATGCACGTGTGTATTCTCCAATACAGCCCTACCTATAAGGGGTGGATCAGCCACTTTTACTCCCTAAATATAGGGAACAGACAACAGGAATAAACTATTACTTCCTGACCAGAAGAAGTAAACATGCATCATTTAATGTACATGAATAACGTGCAACACCAAAAAAAAAAGATGAACTCTGACAAAAAAATTTCCGTTTTGTACTTAAACCTGATTTTTACCCACTTATAAAATACTCACATTGGGAATTGGACTTACATTATTACTCCCTAAAAAAATGTTCACTCCCAACTTTGAAAAATATGTTGTACAATACCTGAACCTCCAAATCTTATCTGGAGCAGTGCCAAACACAACTAGAAATGCCTTCTGTACAGTGCTGCGTTTTGTGCTGGGAACATTTGCTGTGAACCTCGGACAGAGGAGAGATGTGGGTAAAGCGCCAAGCATTGCTGCACAGCGCTTTCCACCATGGAGGCACAGTCTTGGGACTGGAGGAAGGTAACGGATGAGCAGATTTAGAAAGGATACATGCCCAGGATCACAGCTTCAAGGCATTTGATGGGTAGAGATTCCCTCGTCATCTCTCTCGCTGTCTCCATCAACCTAAAAGAAAAAACACAGCAATAATGACGCATCCTTCCATTTCCAGCGGGCATACACCCGGCATTCCAGAGAGCCCCCCCCCCCCCAACATTTCATTGCCAGGTGGGGGCCGAGGCCACAGCTGCCAGACTCGTGCGACCTTTGAACACACGCCGGCTATCACAGCTGGCATTCAGCTCTACTGAAGACGTGTGCCCACTGAACAATGTGCTTGGGGAAGGGCCTGCCACGTGTGGAAGGGCATGCCGGAGTCGCCCACTGCAATACGCTTCATGGGCAGCAATCCCAGTGCGCGTCTCATGGGAAGTGCACTGTAGCCGGGCGTCTTTCGGAACTTCAGCCAGCATTGCACTCCCTGTGGTGCCAGATTATGCTCACAGACTAGTTGCCCAACGTATGTCCGGGTGTCTAAACTGGAACATACCATTAGATCTGCATTAAGGGGCAGGCTGAGCCGGCCTTGCGCCGACCAATCACTTAAGTTACTGGGATTCGGATTGTGCGCCGCTGCCATCATCATGGCTTCCAGGTGTTCTGGTGGATCTGAAATGGAGGATGGCTAACCCTGTTTGCAAGTGTCCGGGTACTGTGTGTGGGTTCGTTTCCATGTGGTCTGCATCGAGAGCATATAGGTCCTTATGTTCAGAGGGGACTCTCATGCTGGGGTTGCAGCAGCATATAGGGAGGCCCATGTGATGCACCAATCAAGGGTTTTGGCATGAAACTGAGTGGGGAAGGCAGCAGTTCAAAATACTTTGAATCCTATGGGAGGAGTCCCTGGTCTTGCATCTAGTTGTGCCTGTGGCTGGCATGCTCCTGACGGGCTTGGTCTCTAGGAGATGAAGTTGCTGAGCAAGGGTTCAAGTTCATGGTTTGGGATTTCCAGTCTGATGCATTGGTGCTGGGCTGGAGTGTTAAAAGAATTCCCCAGAGGATAGTTCCAAAGCTTTATGACATTGTTCGATCAAGCAGACCCTCTACATCTTGTGCAAGTATCGCGCAGGGTCTCAAGGAGTGCACCAGTGCTGGACCTCAATGTACTATTTGGTTTGTAAGTGGAAGTATTGCTATGCAGGGCCTCTATGCCCTGGCAATGATTTGGCACAGAGGGAGATGAAAAGTGATTTCAAGTTAATCCTTTACTTGACTGGTAGCTAGTGGAAAGGTCTGGAGCGATGCGTCCTCTCCTGTTAAGTCTGAGAAGAAGTCCTGCTGCAGTGTTGTGGCCGTCGGAGCTTCTTGGTGATGCAGCCTGGCATGGCAGGTTACATAACGTTGGCAAAGTCCAACCTGTACAGGAACAGGGAAAGGATGGAGAGCGCACTTTGGGGGAAGGGAAGAAAGTGCATGGTCTAGGTGGAGGAAGCATTTCTTCACTACTGCGTGGACTTGTGCCAATACCAAGATTCTTTACCACATTTGCGCTTTCCTGTCCAGTTACCACTTCTGGTTGTCAAGGTATAGCTGGCTGCGAGGGGCGATCATTAATTTCTGAGAGGCAGGTGATGAGGGGTTGGTTGGTGCCCTATATGGTGGTCATTTTGAATACGTACATAGAATCATCTACATCATTTTAGCAGCAGTGTCTATGCTTTATGTGGAGTCCTAGGAGTGGGGCCAGGTATATGTTGTAAATTACAGGCGAGAGCCGAGTTCTGATGTACCCCACAGGATATGCTGTGAGGCGAAAGGGGGGCAGCCAGGTGGTTTCTCATCTCAGTCAGGATTTCATCCATTGAGGTGCTGTAGAGTCTTGATTATTCCAGTCTCTCGATTAGGGATGTGGGGTTGGCAAAATCCAAAATCTACAACTTGCAAAATCGTAGATAGGACACATTCCTTATGGAAAACCTGCCTCACCCCTCATTGCAGCTCAGAACAAGTTAATTGTAGGAGAGGACAGCAGTGGGTACTGTAAACCAGCATCAGGAACTAAGAAAGCGAGCACCAGCAACACCTTCAAAACCAGGCCATAGACTCTGGTCATGATAGAAGGTCCATGAAATAGAGACAGTGTAAAGTTTAACAGCTACAGATTCACAATTTGGGAGGGGATGGGGGGGGATGCAAGGATCATGTGTGACGTAAATATCCAAAATACTTGCTGGGATAGAATCGTAGTTGCAAGGAATCCAAAATTCTCGGCTGTGAGGAGGGCAATTAACATCAGAACCATTAAGAACAGAACAAGCATATCAATTATTTTCAAGATTATACGTTTATGAAATTAAAAGCAATCTGAGTGAGAATGCAACACGCAACACTACATTCAAAATCTAAGAAGCTGGTGCGCACTTCCAATCAAGCATGCTTGGTGTACTAGAGCCAGGTGAGCCAGGCGTGGTGCGGCCTGATTGGCCGGTTTGAGCCTTACTCTAGTTTCAAGTCACTGGCATCTACAACCCAAGGAGATGACCCAACTTTCCATTCTGGAACCTGAAAAGAAATCGAACAGCTTACTCCTTTTGCTTAAAAGAAGGACTTCTAGATTGGTCAGGGTGGTCTATGTGCACACCTCCAGTACTCCAAAAACAGACAGATCTGAGTGCTTTCAATCCATACATTATCTTCTCAGCTCTAGCTTGCATGGTATATGCTCAGGTGTCTACAGAACAGACTGGGTTCAAATACTAGCTTAAACCTCCTCCCAGTTAGGTGGGATAAAATTATCTGCCCATGATCTCCCAAGGTAGGACACCAGGTCTGGCTTGGGTCTAAGCATCTATTCTTCGGCTAACTCCTGTCTGTTTAGCCATGCACGCCCAAAATGTCTCATTTCATTCACGAGATGCAAGTCGTGTTTTCCTTGGAATACTGGGACTTACAGCCGGGATTTAAATTTGGGGAAATGCCAGTACTGAAAGGCACCCCAATGTAATGTAAAACACAGGATTGAATGCTCACCTCCGCAAACTGAGTGGGACATGTTGGCATGCAAGCATGGCCTACAGAACGACATAACCAAGGCCGCTCCCCATCCAATGTACAAACTCATTCTCAAGAGGCAAAATTAGCACAATATGTAAAGAACGGAGATCAAAAAGGAAAAAACAACCAGTGATTAGCTTTCTCCTGCTAGGCTCCAAGTACACGATCCCCTAGACCATCACACACCATACTCCTGTGCTGCACGTAGGAGCTAGAGACCTATCCCGCAGGAGCTTCTGCACCCTCTAATGAGGATCCTCATTGATCTGCAACCCTCAGACAACTCAACCCTTTCTTGGATGCGACCTAGAATTATACCAATCATGCTCGTCCCTCACAGCTGTTAAATGTTGCAGTGTATGGTGCCCTGACAATTCTGCAGTCTGCTGGTCCTTGAGAAAAGCATTCTTTGCGCCCCTTGCACCCTCAGAGTCCTGCTCCCTGTTCCCCAGCTCGAGGGGAATAGTGGACTTGGCTGGGGACATCATCATCATTCCGGACTTGGACATCCAGCCCCCTGACCCCAAACCCCCACCCCCAACTCCCAATTATGGCCGCCATTCCACTGCAGTAAACACTGGGTCTGGACCGGCTGCCCGGCACTGCCTCCACCACTACCGATTGGGCTTCAGGCCAAGGACACTTTAGCCTCATGCCCTAGAAAACTGACAAGGCTGGGTCACCTAGGCAGCGTAGCAAGGGGAGGCTTGGCAAAGGGTCAAGCTTCTTACTGAAGGTCGCCCTTCCCTCTACTCTGCCAGGCCCGAGCCTACCCCTTTACTTCGATCAGCTGTTCACCTCTACAAGGAATACGACCATCTTGTGGTTTGTTTTCTCTGCAATCTTCACTATTGCATTAGCTGCTAGCTTGTTCATCCTCCTCAACCCCTTAACCATTCCTTCTCTCCCTCTCAAATTCAAGGGAGGCCAGACTCCACTTTCAATGCCAATTACCCACATTCTCCCTTCAACTCCCCCACAGCCCTCAAATTGCCTATTCCACCCATCTTTGATTCTGAAGCTCTACCTTACGGCTTCAATTTTCTACCACATCTAAATAGCCCCCAGGAATTGGGGTCTACATATCTGGGTTTCTACATCACCCCTTATCATTTAACGCAATCACCACCCAGTTAGCATTAGAAGTGATTTATAGGAAGAAAACCTTAAACTACTGGTAGAGTAAATGCCCCCATTCCTGAGCCTCTTCGATTACAGAGTTAAGTTTTAGAAGGCGACTCTCCATCCAGATTGATTTATTCAAGATCCTGGGAATGTCAATACGAATGCCCAGCACAAGCCACGGGCACATCGTCGGCGTCTCGCTTGACACATTGGCACTGTGCACCACTATCAAAAGCAGTGAAGAATGAATCTCCCTGCAAGAAATAGCTAAACTCTGTAGCTTGGTTCAACAAAAATTGCTCTTCGCCACTTATATGTTCTGGACTCACTCTGGTGATCATGAATGCAACATGAAGAAACATTTTATTTTAACCAGAGACACACAAAAGGTTTTATATTTGTTGTCAAGACATAGCCCTTATTACGGTTAGTTTTTATTAAAAGGTGTATTTGTCAAAATGGCAGGGTCAAGCCACCAAAGCTGCATTTTCCCCCATCCCAACCAATTAGCCAGACAACACTAACAGATGGATCCATAATTTGGGGGGGAGGGGGGGGGGGAAGCAAATGCGAACCAGGAAAACCGGGAGAGGGAACTGGGGGTGGGGGGGGTTGGGGGGGCACAGGGAGAGGGAACCAGGGGGGGGCTCCAGGAAAGGGTACCTTATCAGACAGGTCGAAAAGACCCTGCATTTCTGGCTACAAAGGAGTAGCATGGCATAGAAAAACAGAAATCCTTCTTTGCATAGAATTTATATTACTTTAATGGTGTAAACATATTGGGGCGAGGTGGAGACCTAGCTTTTTCTTCCTTGGATGATCCTCATTGCCTAGGGTTAAACCGAGGGGAGCAATTTTCTATGGAGAAACATGTTGAGCACTAACAGGAAAGGAGTTGGTACCCGCATTAGCAGCCATTTCTTTTGCCAGCCAAGAATATTTCTAAGTTATTGTTATAATGTTATACCAAATTAGGAGTGTGACCCTGGTGAGTTGGCAACTACATATTAACCCAACAAAGCACTTGTACACGTGCTGGGACAAGGTCCATTTCCTTTGTTGGCCAAGCTTTGCATCTTTGAGGAAGCAGGCACTGTGGCTGCCATTTTAGATGCAGTGGGGGAGAGTTTAGCAGAGGGGCAGATACTGTGACTGCCAAAAAAACACCCTGCTCGGATCATCAGTGCTGGTGGAAATCCACACAATCCAGGTAAAGCGTGGCAGACACCAACCACCCCCCTCCAAGCACAAGTAACCCCCCCAGTGGCGAAGAAGCACCACTCAGAGCATCAGAGGTGGCCTATGCATCAGACCGCAACACTTGGTTCCCAAGCACTTTAATGTTCTTTCCGGACCCCAACAGCAATCGCATTCGTGTTTACGCAGCACACATCCCAATGCACAGGTTAAAGGAGATGAAGACCCAGTCAAAAACCACAAACTTTTACCCAAAAGAGGGAGGTAAACAAATGGGCAAACATTAAATATTTTTTAAAACTCACTTACCCGCTGAGGTGCCTTGTTTTTCGAATTTCAAAAAACTGAGTTCCTGTATGATTGTATCTAAATTTTTGTTAAAGATAACAATTAAGAGCGAAGAGACGCAGCGGAACACGTAAGCTATTGTAAAATGGCACGATTAAAGAGACAAAATATGTAGCACAGACTTTTAGAAGGTAATATTTCTTATTCAATGATACGGTTCTATACAGAGGACAACTCCAGCATCACTCCTCTCCTGCAAGCACCTCCAACATCTCGGTAACGCCAGCAGCATGTAGGCTGGTCTAGCAATACCACAACTGATGGGGTGTTGCATTTCTGCACAGGGACCCCAATGCACGAGTCTGGCTCTGCTCTGAGCCGGTCATTGCATGCACTACCCGCCTCTCTGCAATTGAGGTACAGCACCAAGCTCAGTGCACCATTTCGTAGAAACCTCCAAAACCCAAGGCTCTACAGCCAATAAGCATTCAAAGCACCATTCATCCAGACTCCGGCCTGACAGACACCTCCGCTGTGTAGAGCTGAGCCGTACGCAAGTGGGTTAGTACTTTATTTGTATAGGTTGCACATCATACACACCCATACCGCTTCAAAAGAAGAGAATAAATGCTGGCTATACAACACCTTGGTATTGCTAACATTAGTCCTGGGAACTAGTGGTGCCCGCAGCCGAAATTTATGCACAACAATCACCCCGAGCACCAAAATTCAATCTCAATTTGCAGAATAACAAAGTTGATGCAGCAACCAACCGCACTCCAGTCTACAAACTCCAGGTGCAGACATTAGTCTGTTCTAGATTACTCACAGTAATGGATTTAGTTCAATATTACTTATTTTCCAAATTTGGCTCTATGCTAGCAACGTCAGTCAGCGACTCTAACGCAACTGACAGAATGACTAATACAGATTTTCGCCTTACAGAAAGTTATCATCCCCCGAGACACATTGTGCATCTAGTTTTTTTTTGTTGAAAAAACATTTTTATTAATTTTTCCAACAAAATATCACAGACTTTGTGAATCACTTTCAATGAAACATCATATTGTTCGTCTGTTCAAAACTCCCCACCCTCCTCCCCTCTCACCCCTTAGCCTATTCCACTTGCTATGTCCCCCTATGGTATGTATTAAGTTGCTTGAACTGTACACCATTTGTCCCGCAGATTGATGGTGCATGTATCTGAATTTGGGTGTCACCACGTGTAGGGGGAGTCAGTTCCTGTATCAAAAGTTTCCAGGCCACTAAATCCATGCTTAGCTCCTCTTGGCCCGACAGGATGCTTCTTACCACAGAGCAGTTTCTGCCAGTGCCCTTAACCACATGCTCATCACTGGGCCATGACATGGTTTCCACGCCAATATTATCCTGCGCTTCGCCTGGATGTACGCCAAATTTACTAGCATGTCTAGCCTGCTTTGGTCTCAGAAAAATTCCTAACAAGCACGCTTTGGGGGAGACTCCGTCGGACAAGTCAGCCTTAGTCAGGGTCCTGTCCACTTCCTCCCAAAATTGGCCTATTTCTGCACAGGCCCAGAACATATGCATCAGGTCTGCCTTAATGAGACCACATTTCGGAAAAGCTTGCTCCGTTGCGTTAAAATTTTGCAATTTTCTTTGGAGTTAAATATGCTCTGTGGGTGACAGTAGCATCAGCTATAGTTTTGCATTTCTGGACACTTTCTTATGGTACCCCATGGTTCTACTCCAAGCTGCATCCAACAGCTGCTCTTGCAAATCTACTTCCCAGCGTTGCCGAGTCTGTATTACATTGCTATCCGGTCTCGCCGTCAGTATCTCAGTCTTGATACTGCGTGTCCCCCTCAATATCAGAGTGTTTCTTTTGTTTCATCTTCTACCAATACTCCCTCTGATCCTGGCCATTTCGCTTTTATACTTTTTTTATTTATTGTGATACAACCAGAATTGGTTTTGTACACAACTTATTTCATATAAATAATGGAAGACATAGCAATAAGAAACAGAAATATTATTTACATCATAATCAACTTATTAACATGCAGAAATAAAACAAGAAAAAAAAAAAAAGAGCAAAAGAAAAAGAAAAGAGAAAAAGCCTTAAACTTTCCATTTTGAATACTAAAAAGGAGGGACACAATGGGAAAAGATGGCATTTCGCTTTTAAACTATGGAGAAGCGAGGCATAAATTGTGTTGCCCGTCCTGTACTCCCGATTATGAAACTACTTCACTAAAGGTCTTCGGTCGTCCCTCTTTCCGTAAATCTCCCAATGGCGCCACCCCTCTAGTCTCCCAGTATTTCCTAACGTTCAGCCTAAGCTGTGCATCTACTCTTTTTAGCATAACCAGTGGGATCTGGTTTGAGTAGGGCGTTTCTTTGCCCGGAAAGCGGCAGGCCCTTTGCCACACCGTCATGCCTAGCTTCAGCAACAGAGGGGGCATGCATCACGTGGTACTGTGGTCCAAACCATCTTTTTCAAAAATAATGGGGTGCATGCCGGTTGTAGTAACCCAGTCTCTTGGTCTGTTCATCTGACAGTCAGTACGTGATAAACTAATTGACACGCCACAAAGTACCACTCAAAGTCTGGCACTTTATGCCTCCCTGCTCGTATGGTCTCTGCAATTTCTCCAACGACATACTACACCTAAAGTTGTGCAATAGGAAGCTCTGACAAGTAGTGTTCAATGTCTTAAAAAAGGCTTCAGGATATTGTGCATCTAGTTAATGCAAACCTTAAGCACATACAAAAGAATAGAATTGTTAGTTTCATTAATAACATTGTAATAGACTTTAAAAGAGAAACATAGTAATTTGCTATATTAAAATACATGGATCCTCAATTCTAACAGTGTAAACCCTCAATAAGATCGCTAAAACTGAATAGACTATTCAACAGAATCTCTTTAAGGCTTCTTTTCATGTGGCAGAAGCAGCCCCAACCATAATTGATTCAGCCCCAAATAAGGTTGACCAAAATTGATTGTAAGCAATGTTCTCAATTTTTGTAACATAGCGATAACCACCTTTCTGATAATTTCTAAAGCCGGGCAGGCAGTCAATATGTAATGGCAAGTCTCTTCACTTCTCTATGACAAAGTCGACAAACATTCAATTGATGGAATATTCTGCCATGAACCAACAAATTCCATGGTAGGAAGCAAGATTAAACATAGTATAAAATAAAACGCTTTAACACAAATGCACACAATTTAGACACATAACTGCAAGGTTTATGCAAAGGAAAACTCTGGTGTGAGTATTCGCTGTACCTTCTTTTGCTATATAATTTTTCTACATTTCTGGCTGTCCCACAACCTCTATTTGTTTTTAATGATCATTTCGAAG
Source organism: Ambystoma mexicanum (assembly GCF_040938575.1). Classification (NCBI taxonomy): domain Eukaryota; kingdom Metazoa; phylum Chordata; class Amphibia; order Caudata; family Ambystomatidae; genus Ambystoma; species Ambystoma mexicanum. The sequence goes on along the minus strand of NC_090928.1, from coordinate 981,408,580 downwards.
ATGGGCACAGAGTCAGAAATATCGACTCTATGTCCAATGTGGCCAAACAGGTCATTGCTGTAGATTTTTATTCCAGGATTTTAAACTGAAGTACTGTATGGATTTTTCAAAGTGACAGATGTTTACTGGCGTCCAGCTAGAGGAGCCGATAACTGAGTAAAAGATTACTAAACCATTAAAGAAAACATTATGGAAACATTGGTTTTATTTTTAAAATGAAGTCTTGGCTTTTGAATTTTCCTGAACCGTTTTGGTTGGAATGTAGGAGTGGCTCAAACCCAATGTGTTTTATCCTGGCAGAGAAAGACGCTGCTGGTACAGGCGTCCACCTTCCCCTACATCCAGGGTTTGTGAACGGTTTCTTTAGATGCTTTGGACTGCGACTGCCTCGGTACCTCACTATGGACTATGGTAGCTAGGGAGGATGGTAGTTGTAGTCCAAAATATCTAGAGAAGAAAAAGTTGCAGAGCCCTGACCTGTACGATGGGTTTTCAGGGCATCCCGTTTAAGATACCCCTTCTAATCATTCACGCAGAACCCCGTCATTTATTTTCCACAGAAGGCAGTAGGTGAAGGTTGACATATCTGCATTTATGAATTGGCAAATACTACAGGTACAGCTTGAAAGTAATGGCATCGGAGAGCTGTTCTTTAAAGACCTCTCAGGCACCGTGATGGGCGATTTACTAGTCACATATGCAACCTTAATCCCTAACCTACACTGCCCACTCCCCCCCATACCATCGCATCCAGTCCTGGCTTTCACACTACGCGGCAGTAAGGGTCTACATTTCCCAGCAAGCAGAGCGTTGCTGGCTGCAACTGGATAAACAGGACCTCGATGAAAAGGAGCCAGTTGGCAACTCTGCAGCAGCGGGAATGCCTGGCTGACAGCTGCCGCGGCCTGTGCGGGTGCAGAAGGAAACCGTTGGGAAAGTCTTCACACCTCAGCTGTCCGAATACGTGGAAATTTTAATGCGGAGTAAACACATTTATCAACAAGCATGGGAATTCTTGGCCCCGCCTTCTTACCAGATGGTTTCACTTTCCAAAACGAGGGCCAAATCAGTTAAGACCTGAACAGCAAACTTGAGAAAGGGTCTTGCCCAAAGTCGGACTGGAGCATCAATCAAAAAGCGTCCCACAGTTGCAAATGGAAATTCATTCCTTTGGCGACAGACTGTTTGAATAGTACCCAAGGGGGAGTTTTTTTGCTAAAATGTGATAGATGGTGCATTTTTAACAATATTTAGTAACTTAGTAACTTATTTAGTAACACTGGCCAAACTAGTAGCTGCATGGTAAAGCAACTTAAACTGGCCCAAATGGTCCCCAAAAGTTGGCACACACTAGCATTTTGGGTTTTTGGTTCGGCATTGCCCATAGCCCTAAAGGCCTGTCCAAGTCTGCTCTTGCCAAACAAAACAAAAAAAAAAAAAGACAGATTGTGGCATTAAATAATAATTAAAATAGTATTTAAAACAAAGATAAATAGTTGGCGATTGTGCAGTTACAATGGGCAGGTGGCAAAATGATGCATGCGCAGCAACACTGCGTGAATTCGTGAGACAATGCTAAACTGGCAGGGTATGTGGGTGGCATAGACCAAATCGTTATCAGAACCACCCGAGTTTTCCACTTTACCACAAATACCAGCAACAATTGGAGCAGAGCACACTAGCTTTGCAATTTTCCAGTAAAGTGACTAGCTTCAGGGTTTTTGCAGCCAACCAAGCCGGTGGTGCCCATAGAAAATGCCCGCCCTGGGTTGCGACATGTTACCCCCCCCCCCCCCCCCAGTGGCAGCAGTGTGTGCATGTGCGGATAAGGTGGACCAACTGAGCCTTAAGAAAGGATACTGCAAGAGCTTCATGTAGTTCTGCACCGCCTGGAGCCAGTCTGGGATGGACATCGAGGCCTTGTAGCTTGGCACTGCTGGTATGGACGGCTGCAAAGAAAAACACAAAATCAATGGAAATTTCCAAACCGAGAGCTCAGTACATGATCCAAATAAAACATGACATCTTGGAAGCGCCCCCAGGTCTCTGTCGCAACGCTTTGCATATCAATGTGTGCTATTGCCCATGCTTACCTTAAATGCATTCAGATAAAGTGTTTTAAAACAAATAAAATGGAATAGGTTCACGTGAAAAGGTGTACATTGCAAATGCGCGTACTTCAGGGAGATGAGACTACCATAACCCACATACATGTCAGCAAACAATAGCGATGAGGCGGCTGGAGGGTCGAAGGGATTTACCAGAGTATATTCAGTGTCCAACCCTAGTCAAAACTCCCCAGGGAATGGACGCAATAACCATAAAAGACCACTCGTTCCTTCCAGAACCACTCCAGCTAACACAGCTCCTGCACCTCCTCCAGCTGGTGCATTACAAAAACCCAACAAATACAATCAGGATCGTGCCCCACGCACATCCCTCCTCTCAAACCTCACCGTCCATCCACTACCCAAAGAAAGGGAATGTGGAAAGAGCCACCAATACAAAACTTCTTCCACCCCCACACACCCCCAAGTCCTCAGTTCTAGTTCCACTAGAGTGCCCATCTGTGGTTTCAATTCCCCACCACGTTGAAAATTACCTTCAGTTCCCTCTCCCCAGTGCAATGTGGAAACCCTCTTAAGCTGCCACACATAAAAACCACAAACACCTACCCCCTCCTCCAGGAACCCAGATTTATTCCATCGGCAGGCAGTGATTTTTCAAATACCAGCCTCCATTATTATTCTTTCTGCCTAGCCTATGCCCACGCCATCTAATGAGGTATTCTCTGAAGTGTCAGTAGCTTCCGCGATGTCCTTGTATTGCCAATGTCCACTCGTTGCAGACGTAACCAACAGCAATTAAAATTACTAGCAGTGAATGACTTTGCGACCAAGTACATGCAAATTGCAGGCTCAAATGGAAGAATTTAAAGGACATGTTGGGGAAAAAGGGGTCATCTTAACCAACAACTTGATTTAAGAAAATGCACAACTTGGGCGCACATGGCGCTACATGGCCCAAACATGGCTTAATTCCAACTTGCATCCCTAACAAAATGGAATTGTGCAGTGGGATTTCCAACATATGGGGGAAATAAACCAGCAGCCATTAGGCACATAGAGCCACATAATTGTGTGGTAAATGTTATGGAGGTCATGTTACAAAATCCATTTATTGTGCCGCGTTTGATTCTGGAGTGATCTCATTAATGTGAGTCCACCCCTGCCTACCAACTAGAAGATGGTGCAAATTGACTGCTTGACAAAATGTCACCCACAAGGGCTGGGGGTCAAGGGGGCTAGGACTAAAAAACATTTTTTGTACAGCGAGGTGCTGTATCCCAAAAGGAAAGGCATGAACTTTGAGCATTCAGTGGCAAGCCAAATTAAGGGTGTGACGCCAAGATTGCTAGAAAACCCTACGCTCGTGTTGGATACACAATCAACCAGTTACCCTCTTAAACAACACAATTACCACCAAGGTGGAGAATGGTGGAAGAGGCCAACACATTCACACCAAGTGCCACCAGAGTCCGGCCTCAGCACAAGAGTAAATCAGCATTCCACACTGCAATTCCCATCAGGGTCGTAGCAGACGTCAACATTTCCAGGCAGTCTGGCCAAGGGCATTGTTCCCATGGGAGCCACAGTTCCAGGCCCACCGTATTTTAAGAGTGCCTCTAGTGCCAATCAGCTTTCCTCCCCAATGAACCAGGCCATATGTGGCCGAGGGAGTAGGCAGAGGGGACTTTCTAAAAGCTCCTTTGCACCATTTCAACAAGCCCACACTAACACCCAGGCATCACACAATGCTGCAACAATAAACCACCGTAAAGAGAAGTAGACTCTCCCCCTCTTTAGTGATAGACAGGTGAAAAATGTTAAATCTCGGATGAGCCCCGCCTTCCTGGCTAACAGTGTAAAAGTCAGAAGCATGGTCCGTTGAGGCAGCCAGGCTGCCCTTCTTATAGGCAGGTACATTAGAAAATAGGTGACACTGCACACATTTATTTAGGAAAACACAAAACAAAGAAATGCTTAGATCGCGCACAACATAATTAACACGGAATGTAGATTTCTGATATAGAATATAGGTCAGCAAGAGGGAGCCATTTCCCCCCAAAAATGAATGTCACATCATGTATTACAAATAAACTGCAGGCCTTAAATCTCCTGAAAATGTAGAAGTGTTGAGCAAACAGAAAATAAAGTGCTGTGTGCAAACTAAGAAAGGGAGTATTTGGGCAGAAGACAGTATGCAGGGATTCAGCAGTTTAAATAGTAGGAATATGCAATTTAACAGTGATGTTTAAAGGGTTTTTTTATAAATACAATTTGGCAGTAGGATGATGCAGATAAGCAAGGCGAGATGACCTTGGACAGAATGTGCTAAGAAGTTTGAAGCAATGCATCATTTCCAACACATGTTTTTCTAGCTAAGGTGTCTTGTGACTTAGAAAAAGTGGAAAACACAGTCATGATGATTAGCATAAACGAGGTAATTGTCACAGAACATGATCATGTGTTTCAGGAAGTGTTTCTGTCCAATGGAAACTAAGTGATGTATTTGACATTTAAGTAAATTGGCCTATCAAAATAGAGGGTTCATATTAGTACAAAATTGTGTAATGTTTGCCACCTTATAAAATCACGATGGATGCAGAAATGCAGCGATACATATTTGTTTAAGCCTGTGAGACTGGGGATTAAACAAGATGCTCTCAGCCAGTGTCTTTCTTGCATGGTGTATATTTATTTCTAGGGAAGGCTAAGGAGTTATGGCTAGAAACTGGCCTCTTTAACAATCGCCGAGCCAAAGACCTAATCACATCATACGCAAAGATGTCTGATGTAGCATAGCTGCTTTCCCGTACAGAGGAAATTCTCCTTGAGAGCAAACCGCTGCTGGCCAACTACCCTCATCCATGGCAGCGGTTTGCACCAAGAAGCCCTGGAAATGGTAAACGGTGCTTCATAAATCCTGCCTAAGGCACTGCACCTTTCCATGTATAAATTGTCCAAAGCACGGCTTGCAAAATCTACTAGCCCACTAGCATTGGCGAGTAGTTTTTAATGAAGTGCGAGTACCATTTGCATGATACCTCGTCCTTGCTGGTGAGTTTGGGGATGTTAGCAACTTATTATTCCATTTACTGCAAACACACTTTGTTTGCAGTAAAAAGAAAAGTTTCACTGTGCATGCTTGACAGCATTGCACCAAATATGAAGTGTGCTTATGGCAACATGCACCATTTTACAAAAAGCACTGGTAAATAATTTGTCACCTTGGGGCAAAAACATTTCTCTTAGGTAGAGTATGTAAATTAAGACTCTCGCCCTGCAAGGCATGTAAAGATCATATGCAAACACATTCTCTATGGGTCACAACCACATGCCAACACCCACAGACAGACACATAACTGTGCAGGAGCAGCTTATCAATCACAAGAGCTGTGTAGTTACACTACCATTCACTCAAAATTCAGCTTCTGATGTAAAAAGCAGAGATCTGTTTAACACTAACTTTGCCACAAGCCCTATAAATAAGTGGTGCTTCTGCTCCCAAAAAATAGAACAATGGGAAGTGAAAATACACCCCCATCAAAAAGTAGACACATAAGCAGGTTTCAAACCACACAGCTCCATGGATATGTTCATTTCAGCAGTACTACAGGAAGGAACTGTAGTATTACTGCCGATCTGAAGAGGAACTTGAAGGTAAAAAGACATCTTAAATAATGTGAATTACTAGGTTTACATATTTTTTCTATTTCAACCATTAAACTGGTTTACAAAAACCTTATACATTTAGGAAATTCCAATATATTTACAAAAGAAAATATAGCAGTGATGGAGAAATCTGTTTACCATTCAGGATTCTAGTCCCAAAATCTTCCATTTTAATACTGTCGCTCATTGATACAAATTGTTTATGAAGCTCATTCAAAGCTAACATTCAACAACAAGATGTTCCAATGTTTCTAATTTCTCTGGTTACCAATACCCGCAATTTCTTAATCACATATTTTTGTTTCCCTTTCCCACAACTTATTCAGAAGATACAAATATAATCTAAATTTTATAAAGGCTCCCGCAACAGTACCCTCAGGAAATGTGAAAAAGTACATTTTTGAAACCCTGGATATCGGGGTTAAGGGTGCTGTTAATTATGGGGTTTTGGAAACAAAAACATGAGCATATCAATTATTGTTTTGTCAGCATTTGTGGCGAATGCATTGTTATTGAGAAAGACAATCTTTGACATTGAACGCGCTACTTGGACAGGGCACAAAGGACAACAAGAAGTTGAGCCTAGTATAAGAAAATATCTGCTTATGATTGACAAGCTGATGCGTGACTTTTCCACCTCGAGATGAACAACATACCAAGATTCCCCAGTGAGCAGAGCAATACTAGGCCATGTAAACAAGGATATGATGAACCTTCGGGATAGGTAACGAGAAGAGGGAAAAAAACGAAGGGCAATTTTCCACTCAAGAAAAGATGCTACTATGGTAAAATTATATAAAAAGGGACTATTGGAAATGGCGGAGAAAATACAAACTACAAATTTTGCAATTGGAAATCAACAATTCAGTTTTGGAGGAAACCGATTCATGCAGCTTCTGGAGATTAGTTATTCTAAAGCAGAAAAACGCATCAGTGGGTGCCTCGAGGGAGACTTGGGAACAGCACCTGACTGAAAAACTGGGAGAGACTAGTAGAATAAATTTGACTTCTGTTGAAATTGAAGAACGCTGGCAATTTAAACATAACCTTAGTGAAATTGCGGCTCTGATTAGAAAAAGTAAGGGAAGCACCATGCCAGGATGGCATTTGTAATGCACTTAAGAACCCGGAAAGCTGCAGCAGAGTCCTTTTGATGTTATTTAGGTTATCAGTAGGACAAATTGGATCCCTAAAACCTGGACTATGAGCGTTATCGTTCGTTTATAAAAGGGGTCTGCAGACTGATCATAAGAGCCATTGAGTTCTGGCAATGCTGGATGCCCCCGCAAAGATATTTGCCAGGGTCCTTTTGGATGAGGTGAATTCCCGGTAGACCTTTCTCAGACACTCAAACCACTGACTCCCTGAGACTAAGTGACACGAAAATAACTTGGTTGGGCTATGCTGATAAACTGCTCCTCATTAGTCAGAGACCAAAGGGTCTCCAGAATATTTTAAACTAATTACAGTCATTTGTCACAAACGGGGTAATTCATGGAATTTCGCACAAAAGTGGCGCACGCGGCTGGTGCACAGTGTTCCCGTGCGATAGACTGCACCAGCCGCGTGCGATAAAATCCATTTAATCGCACAGCGCATTCATGGATTTTAGCCTCCAAAACCAGCCGTGGCGCAGTGACCCTGCAGCAGCACCAGTTACGCCCCCAAGAACGCCCTCGTGCAAGGAAAAACCATTAAAAGTCCCAATTCAGCGCAAAGGGCTGCGCTAACCCTGGACCAGTTTACAGGGCTGCCAAACAGCAAACACCAAGAGGGGAACATGTATTTCAGGGGTGCACGGGAAGTTCCACACGCGATTGGGCTGGGTACGTGTATTTCGGGGTGCGCGGGAAGTTCCACACGCGATTGGGCTGGGTACGTGTATTCCAGGGGTGCGCGGGAAGTTCCACACGCGATTCCAGCAGGGTATGTGTATTTCAGGGGTGTGCGGGAAGTTACACACGCGATTGTGCCGGGTACGTGTATTTCAGGGGTGCGTGTGCAGTTGCACACGCGATTCCAGCAGGGTACGTGCATTTCAGGGGTGCACGGGAAGTTACACGCGATTGTGCCGGGTACGTGTATTTCAGGGGTGCGTGTGAATTTGCACACGCGATTGGGCTGGGTACGTGTATTTCAGGGGTGCGCGGGAAGTTTCACACGTGATTCCAGCAGGGTACGTGCATTTCAGGGGTGCACGGGAAGTTGCACGTGAATGCAGTAGGGTACGTGTATTTCAAGGTGCACAGGAAGTTACACACGCGATACGCCATGTGCGAGTGGGGTACGTGTATTTCAGGGGTGCGCGTGAACATTCACACGGGACTGGGCCTGGGAGAGCGGGGTACGTGTATTCCTGGGGTGGGCGGGAAGATTTACACGGTCGCCTACAACGCGCCAAAAAAGACAGTCCAATCCGGAAACACGTACGCCAGCATGAAGCAGGCGTACGTCGACACGCGCAGCATAAAAGTGCACGCAAACAACAAACAAGCTCAGACGCCAGGATGAATTTACTGTTCCTAGCAGCAGTGGCCGTGGGATACCGCAGGAGGAGGATAGTCAGGGCCAGAATCTTCACACCCAGAAGCAGCCTTTTTGGGATGCCCGATGACCAGGTGTATGGGAGGTATAGGTTTCCACCTCACATAATACTCGACCTGGTCAGTGAGTGGGAGGATGACCTCACATCACCCACCCTGTGCTCCCAAGCACTCACCCCCCTGGAGAAGGTCCTCAATGTACTGCACTTCTTGGCTACCTGATCATTTCAGCGGACAAGTGCCATAGTGGGGGGGGGGGGGAGGGGTGTCACAGGCCACGCAGTCACGGTGCCTACACCAGGTGTTGGCCATCATCACTGCACGCCCATCAGTCCGCAGGCACATATACCTCCCCAGAACACCTGCAGAAAGGCAGGCTGCCGCCCAGGATTTCTATGGGGTGGCACAATTCCCCAAAGTGCTAGGTGCCATTGATTGCACCCATGTGGCTCTACGTCCCCCCCAGGGCATCTGAGCACATCTATAGAAACCACAAGCACTGGCATTCCATCAACGTTCAGGTAGTATGTGATGCCAAGGGAATCATCACCTCAGTATATGCCAACTATCCAGGGTCCACCACGACAGCTTTATTTACAGAATGTAAACCCGAAACCGGGACATGGAAGCTGGGCGGCATGGCGATGCATGGCTGCTTGGCGAGTATAAATGCCACTGCACATGCATGCATGTCAGATACAGAGTAATGTCACTACCCCACTAATGAAACCCATCACCACCTCCCCAGGGGACAGTGCCTGCCCTCTGAGCACCCACATGATGACGCCAATTCAGAACCACATCACGCCTCCCGAGGTAAGATACAACACAGCCCATATTGCAACCCGGGGCATAGTGGAGCGGACATTCGGAGTGCTCAAGTCACACTTTCGCTCCCCTGACCGTTCTGGCGGGCAGCTGTTATACGCTTCCCCCAGTAGTGTGCAGGATCATAGTGGCAGCATGTGTCCTGCACAATGTTGCAACACGCCGGGGCCTGGCTGTGGACATGGTGGTGCCCCCACATCCCCAACCACATGCACGCCCGCTGCGCATGGGAGGGGAAAGGGCACAGGGTGAGGCAGCCTGTACGCAGCTGGTGGCTAATTACTTCACATAGAAATCACACCCCTGTGGAGTGCACACAGCCCTGGCACATACCATCTGACAATCAATGATGCCTCAATCAGACAATGATGATGAATGAAGGGACAGTCAACTATCACAACCATAGCAGCCTGAGATTGTTCACCTGGAAGTGTTACAATGTGTGCATCCCTACCTACACAAACACCACCAATGCAGTGTCATCAAAAGACACTTCTATGCAGCAAAAATGAATACCCACTTGCAAAATCCAACATGAGAACAGTGCCATGTCACCCAACCCCTCCCCGGCACCGCCACACAACACACCATGGCATGTCATGCAATGTGAGAGCAAACAAAGTAATACCCACAACATGACACAAGTGTCACAAAGTACAGTGTCCCTAATGGAAACTGGCCACACATGAAATGCTCACAGTAATGCAGGACCAACACACATGAGCAAATATTTAGCAATAATACAAATCAGCTACACAACCTCAAACCTACTATAAACATGACAGTACGAATTTTAAAAAATTGGTAGTCTCACTACCTGATAATGCCAGCACTTTGACCACTTCCAACTGTACAGTGTTGGCACCACGCAAAAGTGTAGGTGCACTGCTTACAACATGGACTCCATCTCCAAAGTAGATGGCCTTGTGAAGAAATGAGGAATGGACCTGCAAATCAGGAGGATGAGATGGATGCAGAGGCACATATCAATACACCATGCAGTGTACAATACAACAACAATATGCACTAGGAATGTCTACACAGTATTGACTACAGACTGCCCATACAGCACATGGGAGTCCAACGTCACTGTGTAAGTCAAGGTCACTTGAGCACACCCTTTGCAAGCCCATGGAAAGGGGAAGCAGGAGGGGGTGTGTCTCACAAACCCAAGCATCTAACCCAAATTCAGGACAAGCCTGCATGTGCCCAGCCACAATACAGCGGATGGCCACGGGAGTCACACAAGGCAACACTGAAAAGAAAAAAAAATCAAAAATGGCCATGTATGGGCCGGGGGGGGGATGGGGGAGGCCACCCAGGAGGTCCGAGGACAGGGTGCACACCAAAACCCACCTGTGTGGATTCTGCGGAAAAAAACACCTCCATGGGCTCATGGCCTGCACGGCTACCCTATTGTGGGAGAATCGCTGCTGTCGCTCTCCCCACCCTCTGCAGCTGCATCAGGAGGTGGTGGCACTATGGGAGGCAGCCCATGCAAAGCCCTAGTCTGGTCCTCCATGGCAGCAAGCATGCGGGTGTAGAAGGTCTGGTTCTGGAGGATAATCGTGCGGAGGTCCCGATGCAACAACTCACGGGATGCCCGGACCTCCTCCCGAGCTGCCTGCATCTCATCTGAGAGCGTACGTGTGAGCCGCCCCAGCTGCTGTTCTGTCCTCGTGTCAGTTGAAGCCTGAAGCTCAACAAGAGTCACCCTGAGGTGACGGAGTTCCACCCTCAGGGCTTCCCTGTGGCCGTGGGACTCTATAGAAATGGCTTCCCGCAGAGTCTCCAGTGCCGCCCGTCTGTCCCTGTTGGACGCCAACATGTCCACCCTGTGTGACTGGCAAATGGAGTCTGTTGCCTGCTGTAGTTGCTCCATCAGCCTTTCTTGGGGGACAATGGAAGTGGCCACCCTATCCATGGCCTGAGCCACCATCTCAAATGATGCTGCCTGTTGGTTTGCCATACCGTATATGGATTGCTCCCATGCGGTATTGCCAGGTGGCGTACGGCCACCGCACCTGTCTGGGGCAAGGCGAACAGCGCCTTGCTGTGCCGGCACTGCCTGAGGCTGCAGGACTGCATTCCTCCTCTGATCTGCTGGCCCAGGAACAGGATCAGATGTTGCGGAGTGTTACCCTGCATCCGTAACCACCAAAGGCGGACCTACCAACACTGACATCCCCATTGAGGGTTCTACCCCTGGTGCAGGAGGGTCGGACAGAACAGAATCCCTCCCAGAAACACTTAACTGCGACCGCACATAGGTCTCATCATCTGAATCGACACCTGAATAGAGCTCGGGGGAGGTGCACCCAGAGTCGCCCCTTGAGAGAATGGTCTGCAGCAAGTGTGGGTTCTCACCCACCACCACACCACCACCACCACCACCACCACCACCACCACCACCACGTCCCTCACTGGTGGCCGGTTGGGCCTGAGACCCCTCCTGGGTCTGCACCATCTCCACAACCCCAGCAGTATCAAGTGCGCCATCCCCTGCAAAGACATGAAAGAAAAGAAATGGGAACAGGCATTAGCACCATGGCACACAATTAGGGCTGAGAAGCAACAGAACCAGTACTTCATTGACACATGTCCCACATGACTATAACCCTCCATGCATGCACCGTCACTGCGTATGAAGAGGAGGCAAATGGCACACATTGATGACACCAAGATGGAAGATTAACACATTTGCTGCATGCTGGCTAGCAGTGCCATCACACATTGGCCTGTGATTGGCATGTCCAATACACATACATGACACATGCCATCACACAGATGGCATGTACCATAGCCATGTCACACATGTGCCAATAGGACTGAGAAATGCCTAGTGAAAGTGGTGGAATGCAAACAATCAGCCTGAATGAACACAGAAAAATAAGCAACAATGTAGTGGCAAGATGACACTTCAAGGGCAACTGGCGTGATGTTGGGCTAAATGTCTACTGTTGCCAGAAGGGATACTGCAATACCCAAATCCTGGTGCGCAGAATGTATTGGATGAAGCACATGGGTGACCCAAACCACTCCGGCGCACACACCCTCACCTGGCACTCAATCAGAAGCCCTCACACACACACACACCATGCACATGGATGACACATGCATGTGCACTCACCGGACAATGCCTCGTAATCTGGCATGTCTCCCACACCTTGGATCTGTTCCTCCGTGACGTAGGTCCCAGCAACATACTCATGTGGAGTGAGTTCAATGTCCTCTGCTGGAGACCCACCTCCAGTCACTAGAGTAGCGGCATGACATGAGGCCAGCTTTTTCTTTGCCCTGCGCTTCAGGTCATTCCAGCGCTTGTAGCAATCATTAGCTGTGCGCCTCACGATTCCAAGGGCACTTATGATGTCCACGATCGTCTGCCAGTGTGCCAGGTGTCGTCTTGCACCCTGCAGTAATCAACATTTCCCGGTCATGTGCGGACACATACTCCACAAGTGCATCACGTTCGGCCTCACTGAAGCTAGGCTTCCTCGAAGTGCCGGACTGTGTAGCCGTGTCTGGGGCATCAGCCTGTACTGGACGAGCACTCTTCCTCTTCCACTTGGAAGGTGGTGGGGATCCTGAGTGTCCTACGCCGCTCTGGACACTAGGGACAGGAGCCCCGGTGGACTGTGTACTAGGAGTGTGGGAATGAACACCGAGCATGGGACTTGGTGCAGGTATTAGCTGAAGTGTGATGTAGTCAGGGGGGAACGTCAGCAGGATGGACTGGGACCGACACTGTCCTGGCTGGTTGAGTGAGAGTTGGGGTGGATGGAGCCGCAGCTGCCCCTGCAGCCTCCCCACCCTGCCTACTTGGGGCAGCAGATGACATAGCTGCCCCTGATCCACGTGGCCTGGTGACACCACATGCACCGCCACACGTGGCCTAGACCTGCTGACCTGGAAGTCAGCCTGGGAGTCACCCTGTACCAGGTCTGGTGCCACAATGGGCTGGTCCAACAAGGGCTGAGCATGGATGGTGTCAGCCACATTACCCTCAACCAGGGGGGGGGGGGCATGGGTGTCCCTGACTGGTCCTCCACACATGGGGGGCTAGGGGCACCCTGCAAGTCCCGGCCACGTCCCCTACCGTATCCACCATGCCCACCTCTTGAGGCTCGGCCACCTTTGCCACCCTTACCGCTTGCTCGCCTCCCAACCAGGGCACTGATGTTGTTGTGCGTATGGGAGTTGCAGTGAACTATTGTCCTGGGCAATTGGGGGTCAAAGGGGTAGGGTACTAGATGGAATTCGTACCCTAGTGCTCTAGCAAGGCTGTATGTGACCCCTGGGGAAAGATGAGGGGTCACACAACGCACAAGCACCCCAAAAAACCCCTCCTAGACCATGTGCGTGGAAAAATAAACCTGCACTACGCTGTGGCACCCAGAAACACAAAAATGAACGTATGCGTGTCACACGCAGCCTAGAATGACCTCTGAAGGGGTACACGACACACGGGGCAAGCACAGATGTTAAATACGTGCGCGACTCACCGTCTGCTTGGAAAAATAGCGGGAAAAAGGCACGTGTGCGCGCGCTGCCTACACCCCCGCCAAAAGAAGAATTGTACGCTGTTTGAGGAAACAGGCCCAGAAAAAAGACAAACAGAAAAAGCTGTCAGAGGTAACAGGGAGTACGAACTTGAAACGCTGTGAAGTAAATTGCGTGTGAACCGACAAGAAGTACAGATTTCACCCACTCGCTCTCCACGAAAAGCACGTACAAGGAAATGGCGTTCTACACGTGCCTTTTAAACATGCCCACACATCCAGCGTCACTTCCGCATGTACGCGCTAAGGCCCTATCCTCCAATTACACGAGCTGACACTGACGTGCAGTCATTGGACGTGTAACATGCACCCGTGTATAGGGAAATGCCTGTGCACGCACGTCACAGACGCGCATACGCGCTGAGGCCCTTTCCACCAATTACACGCTTTGACACTCGGACGTGCTTATTTTTTCCACACGCCATGGAAAACGCCCGTGCGCGTAACGTCATGGACGCGCCTACACGCTGGGGGCCTTTGGGCCAATGAATTTGCATACGTGTGCTGATGTGCTTACGCGCTAAGGGCCTTTCCTCGATTTACACGCAGACGTGCTGGATTTTCACGTGCCAAACTACTCCGTATCAAGCTGGCCACGCGTAAGCACACGGAGGACCACGCTCCTGCCCAGAAGGCCGAATCACTGCCCCCCAGAGCCCCGAGCACGCTCCCACCTCCCATCTGCTGCTGCCCGACTGCCTGCTGCCCACGTGCCCTGCCATTTGCTGCCTGCACATCAGCCAGGGGTGCTGCTGCTGTGACCACCCCTGCTGGAACCGAAGACTCCCAACTGGGATTCCATCGCTCCACAGCCCAGCCCCAAGACCCAGTTGCCCACCCGCTCCTGCCTCTGGGGTTGCCATGTCGGACACTACACCATCTGGCACCACTGGCAACCCCCAGCCAGAGAGGCAGAGGGGCACCAGCTTCACTGCCACCGAAGTTGGTGTCCTGGTGGAGCTAGTCCTGGGGCAGTATGATGCCCTCTTCGGAAGTTTGCACGCCGACAAGGAAGGGCGGACTCGGATCTGGACGGACATCGTGACTGCCATCAACGCGGAGAGGGTGGCAGTCTGACAATTCCATCATGTCAAGAAGCGCTGGGAGGACTTCAGGTCCAGGACCCTGAACAAGGCCCAGCGCCTCTTGAAGGCAGCGGATGCTAAGGGGCGCCGGGGCCACTTGTTGGGAGATCAGATGAGGGTCCTGGAACGCATATCCCCAGCGCTCCACGTCCAGGTCCTTGAGAGGCAGACCTGTCTGGAGTCGAGCGGCAAGTGTACATGCATACCGATTGTAAGCTGTGCGTGTGGTGGTGTGCCAGTAGTGTGCAGGTTGCACATGTGGTCTTATGGGGCCAAGTATGGGGGGGGGTGTGTGTGTGTGTACAGGGCTGTGAGGCTAACACATGCGAGGGCTCTCATGTGAGAGACATGGATGGTGCTTGTGTGTGTAGGCTTGCATGCCAAATGCAGATGTGTGTGCACACATGTTTGAAT
The DNA here is from genome assembly GCF_040938575.1 of Ambystoma mexicanum. NCBI lineage: Eukaryota > Metazoa > Chordata > Amphibia > Caudata > Ambystomatidae > Ambystoma > Ambystoma mexicanum. The sequence continues at coordinate 981,393,413 of NC_090928.1, read as the reverse complement.
GAATGTGTATGTAAGTAGGCATGGTCGTGATGTCACACATGGATGTTGGTTTCAGCTGCATGTATCTGCACCGTGTACATGTGTGTGTATTTGACAAGGGTGCAACAGTGATGCAACATGGATGCATGCGACACCGGGATGTGGAAGACCGATTGGCAGATGTGACATGGATGCCGATCTCAACACTGCGACAGTTGGCGGAGGTGTACACATGCATGCAAGTGTGGTGGTGTGTGTGCATGTGTAGTGCACTCCCTGTGTTGCATGTGATGTCTGGCTCACCTTTGCCTGCTCATGCGGTTGTATGTGTATGGATGGTGCTGGCTGTTGCGATATGGCTGTGGTATAGCTCATGTGTGTTGGGGATTGTGATGCCATGTCTGAGGTTTGCCAATGCCACTTATGTACAACTGTCATGTGTGTATGAGTCTATTGTACATTGCCCTGATGCCTGTGTTTTATTTCTCCCTGTCTGCAGCGTCAACTGATGAAGAGGGCGGAGAAGGTGCTGTGGAGCACAGTGGCACGGATCGCACCGCCAGCCGGAGACGCAAGGCCCGGCTCCCCTCCCAGGTTGTTATCTCGTCGGGGAGTGAGGAATCCGGTGCCGCGTCCCAGGCCGCAGCTGCCGAGGGGAGGTCCAAGAGGCGGAGGTCGGAGTTGGACTCCTCGGCAGCAGAAGGGGCAGCTGGGACCCCACAGGGGGAAGATGGCACGGAGTCATCCAGGTTGGTGGGGGGGGGGGGGGTTTGGTGGAGGAGGAGGAGGCCGTGCAAGCGACAGAGACGGGGTCTGGAGGTGGGGATTCCACTGGTGCTAGTGGTGCAGTGCAGAAAAGGGGACAGGAGGCAGCAAAGGGCGCCGCTGAGGTGCCTGTGTGCAATCCTGTCCCTGATCCTGTCACTGCATCATCTTGCACCAGCAGTGATGCCTACGTCCAGACCCGTTTTCAGGCAGGGGATGAGCTTACAACAACTGGCCTTCCTCTGCCTGCGGATGTGGCTATCCAGGTACGGGTTGAGCCTGTCCCGACTGGTGTGGCGTTGCATCAACGGGCCATGCGAGGTGACCTGCAGTCTTTTCGTGAGGAGACTGCACGTCATCTCGAATGGCTCGTTGACCGTGTTGGCCTACTGGGACGGGTCACCCAGGCCGGATTCCTCCGTTTGCTGGAGCCTGCTCCGACCCCCTCCTCAACTGAACCCCCTATGCGCCAGTCATCCTCCGTGCCATCTTTCCACCCATTTGTCACCTGGGTGCCCTGTGGAGCTGCCTCTGACCGTGTGGCCAGGCTGGTGGAGGACACATCCCTGCCACAGTCGGGAGTCGGACGTCCAGCAGGGGTGGCCACATCAACGACTGCACCCCAGCCGGAGGAGGATGTGCAGGCAGCAGGAGCCAGGGCACAGGCACAGCAGCAACAAGGTGAGAGCCATGATGGCTCGGGCCTGCAACATTGGAGGGGCAGGCATCGGCCGGAGGGCAGGAGGACCCAGGACGGGAAGTGTCTTCCGTGTGGCAGCGGTTGGGCCACGCCATAGATGCGGAGCGGCAGCGAGCGGAAGAGGCACGGCTCACGATGGTCAGGGCGGAGAACTCCATGCGGAGGGCCCCGAGGCGGGCCGAGTGCCTCGAGGCAATCCGCAGGGAGTTGGAGGAGAGCATGTCGTCGTCCCTGCGGACCCTCGGGGCCATGGAAGAGGACCGCCTCCGGGACATTGAGCAGGAGTTCGATGATGCCCTGGCCCGGAACATCCAGAAGTGAGCCGTCGGACTAGCCCGCTGCCCTTGTAAATAGTTCTTTAGTGTTCAGTTTCCTTTCGTTTTTTTTTTTTTTTTTGGGGGCGGTTGGACAATGCCCCAACTTCTTGTATATAGTTCTTCATTAGGTAGGGTTTTATTTCATAGGTTTCATTTAAAGGATTGGGCACATGGACCCTGGATGTTCACTTTGTAAATAGTTTGACAATGGATTTGGATTATTGATTTTTTTTTTTTCATGGATCAATGGTTTTTTATTACTTTTGCACCTTGGATTTATTTTCTCAGACTAACACTTTGGAGACTTGCTTTTGGATTGCATGCATCTTTTTCATTTATTGGACATGCAGGATTTCATTTCTTATTTCCATTTTCTTCGGTTCCATTTCATTCCCTTGCTTTTCTGTTTAATACATTATCATTTGGTACTTCAATGTGTGGTATTCTCTCTTTGGTTTCATGCATGTCACAATGTGCGTTTTAGCATTCACATGCTCTCATTGTGTGGGTTTGACGGATATATGTTGATGTGCAGACTAGCCATTTGGGATGCATCATGTGGTGGTGATTTCTTTGTGGGGCGGATGTCATACCTGGTGTGTGTTTGGACTGGGGTGGCGTGGGGGGTGTATTGAGGGGGCATGGGGACCATGATTGTGGATCGTCATGAGGTGTTGGGGGGACATGTGTGGGGGCCTGCTGGCAGGTGCCCTGCACTGCTGGGGGGTGGGGGTGCAGGGGGACATGAGTGGGGGCCTGGTGGAGGGTGCCCCTGACTGCTGGGGGGGTCGGGGTACAGGGGGACATGAGTGGGGGCCTGCTGGCAGGTGCCCCTGACTGCTGGGTGTGCAGGGGGACATGAGTGGGGGCCTGGTGGAGGGTGCCCCTGAATGCTGGGGGTGGGGGTGCAGGGGGGACATGAGTGGGGGCCTGCTGGCAGGTGACCTGTACTGTTGGGGGGTGGGGGTGCAGGGGGACATGAGTGGGGGGCCTGCTGGCAGGTGCCCTGCACTGCTGGGGGGTGGGAGTGCAGGGGGACATGTGTGGGACATGAGTGGGGGCCTGCTGGCAGGTGCCCTGCACTGCTGGGGGGTGGGGGTGCAGGGGGACATGTGTGGGACATGAGTGGGGGCCTGCTGGGAGGGGCCCTGCACTGCTGGGGGGTGGGGGTGCTGGGATACATGAGTGGGGGCCTGGTGGAGGGTGCCCCTGACTGCTGGGGGGTGGGGGTACAGGGGGACATGAGTGGGGGCCTGCTGGCAGGTGCCCTGCACTGCTGGGGGTGCAGGGGGACATGTGTGGGACACGAGTGGGGGCCTGGTGGAGGGTGCCCCTGGATGCTGGGGGTGCTGGGAGACATGCGTTGGTGATCAGTAGTGCAAGGTGACATGTGGGTTGGCTGGGGGGGCATGGCCATGGTGGTGTGCTGCCTGCGGGACATGACCAAGGGTGCAGGGTAGTCCCCTGTGGTGTGGGCTGCCTGCAGGGGCCGTGGGGGTGTAGAGGGAACACCTGGGAGGACCCACACGGCCAATTCACGTGTAGTACTCCCCGGCACCCCCGAAATACACGTACCCTGCTGAAATCGCGTGTGGAAATTCATGCGCACCTTGAGATACATGTACCCTGCTGCATTCGCGTGTGACACTTCACGCGCACCACAAAATACACGTACACGCGCACCACAAAATACATGTACCCAGGCCAATCGCGTGTGGTACTTCCCGCTCACCCCGAAATGCACGCACCCGCTATTTTTCACGCAGCGGGTGTCCGTGTTTGTCGCGTACCCTTTTGCACGTCATTTGTCCTAGAGGGCCACAGTATGGGACAATCATCATAGCTGTATATAGGTGCTTTTTGTTAGCGCACATTTTGGCGCACATTTATTTCGGCGCAGGGACGCTACCGCCTGCATTCTTGTGGCAGACGTGTTTGGGCCTGTGCGCGTCTTTGCCCGTGCGCTGGTTTGCCCTATTCGATTCCATGAATACGTGTTGTAGGCGAGCGTGTGGGCGTTCCACGCACTTGCCTTCTGTACTTCCCCCGTGACGCCCATATTTTCACGCGTTGTTCCCCATTCCGAGTGTTACGCCCCGTGTTCCGCCTACTTTTGTTATGTGCGCCGCGCTATGTGCGATTTCGCTGTGGCCGCGGCGCACGCCGTTAGATGACCTGTGCGCCAGCATGCACCGCGCACTTTTTCAGCGCACATCCAATATCTTTCTCGCGCACGGACTTCCATGAATCGATGTGCGCTGGTTTCCCTGCGATTTTCGCACTTGCACTGCGATTCGCACATTTTTGGCCGCTTGCGCCGATATTTTTGGCGCACATTGATTCCATGAATCGGCCTGAAAGTTTGCATTAAAGGTAATCTCATCAAAGACTAAAATCATGCCTTTTTTACCTGGCAAAAGAAAAGTCCTCAAGAGCTACGCATGGAGAATTCTGGGTACGATTGTGGACAAAAGTAACAGAATGCAACTACTTGGACCTTATCATTGATGACAATCTAATTTGGATGCTTATGTGGAAAGCCTAGAACTGGAACTGAGGCAACCACTCCGAGCCATAAAGAGATTCACTTACCAGCCCACTGTCATGATGCCTAACCCTGGGGAACCAGACCAGGTCCAGCAGCCCCGGAAGCAGGCATCAAGTTATTTTGAGCAAGCCCAAAAACCCCTGCTAGGGGCTGTTTTGGTGGGGTCCTGGCGCCTATGGCGCCAGGCTCATATGGAGTGTCAGTCCTGGCGCCATACGCACCAGGCTCAGAGTAGAACTTACCTGATGAAGATCATGCTGCAAGCTTACCTGATGCAGACCATGCTGCAGAGCTCCAAGCCAAATGAGGCTTGGAAGGGACTATTTTTTACTTGGGTGGGGCTGGGGAGGAATACTTACCTGGGACTACTTTGGAGGCTATTTAAACCACGCCCGAAGAGCAGCACACGCTTCGCGTTATTCTGCATCCAGCAGCGTAACGCTCACCGTGTCTGCAAGCCTGCATCCAGTCTTCTGCCACGCCCGCCTCGAGTCTGCAGCGCCTAGAAAAAGGGAGGAACAGAAGGAGAAAAGGTTTGAATAAGAGCAAAACCTTCGATCCTTACCTGAATTCCGGATCCACCGTGCCTTCGAGCTGGAAGAAAAGTATTTTACGCACGCCGCTTCGCCTGCTGCAGTGCCGCGCTGATCTCACCGGCCTTCTCAGCATCCTCACGATCCACTGCATCCTTCTGCATGTTCCGCCGCACTCCGGCACCTAAGGGGAACACAAGAACAGCCAAGGTGAGCCAAGGGAATAAACAGAGGCAATAGTAACTACCCCCCATAGACTTACCCGATTACCGCCGCGGGTACTATTCCTCTTCACGGGTCAGCGCAGTCTCCATTGCATCCTCGCCGTACCCCGGCCCCCAAGGGGAACAAAAGGACAACAAGGTGAGACAAAGGGACACACAAGGGGACTTTTTCTCACCACAATAAACTTACCTAATTTTACCGCCGGAGGCAATATTCCCCGAACTCCATATTTTCTCTCCACGCCTGAATAAGGGAGCAAGCAACAGGTTACATTCTGGCCTTATTTTATTGAACTGTGTAGGATAAGACAAATCCTTACCTGAACTTCATCAGCTACCACGAGGAACTCTTCGCTGGGGTCAAGCTGCAAACTGCAAGGAATCTGACAAGAGTGAAAGTCAGACATGTGAACTCTTACGAACTACATACTTTTCAGAGTCAATATTGTTCTGGAACTCACCAATTCCTTCGAGCCAGTGAAGCAACTGGTTATCAACACGCCCCTGCGCCCAATGCAGGATGGAGAGCTCATCTTTTAAAACCATCAGGTGAGACTATAAGAGGGGACATCAAAGGTGATCTGTGGGGAGAACAGCGGGGGTGGGGGGATTTACGCTCAACTCCACGGGTGGTGAATTCCCTTTCTCTATTTGCAGAAGAATATTCCTACGGGCTAAGCAAACGAAGCTAGGTGGGCCAGTCCAATCTCGGCCCTACGCATCACATTGGTGGAGGTCGCAGCTGTCCAGTTCAGATCGACGCCTTTGTGGGAGCCAGGTGAGCGTAACACACAGGATACTCTCAGAATGCTCCAATAACAGTGTATAAAATAATAAAAATAGTACCCAAACAGATTTATGGGAGAGGTGGGGGAGGGTGTAAATCAAAGTCGTGATCTGTTGAGACTTCAGAATTTCTGTATAAAAAGGATATTTAACATCCCCACTAGAATTGCTGAGATGTGAGCTGGATATTCCCTCAGCAAAGGCTCCCCTAGGAATCCAGCAAGCAATGCACCACTGGAAATAAAAAAAAAGCTGTTGGACATACTATGCATACTCTACTACTGAAGGAGGCAAGGAAGAGGAGCAACTCTGGCGATCCTTAGATTTGTTCAGATATTGTAATACGAGGTACTAGCTGGAACACTTGACAATATCTTAAGACGATCACCCATTGAATATTGAGTTTCTGCTTTAAAGGCATTGTCCAGAATCAGAGAATTAGTTCTGTATGGTGGATGGGTTTTAATATTGTGTGCATGAATCAACATGTTATCCATTTTTTCTTACATGTATTATGTTCCTTATAAAAAGCCAGCCATGGCTGTATTCCACTAATACAAAAATAAAATTCTGGTAAGCTTTTCAAAGTTATTCGATGTTCAAAACCTTAACCCATTCCTATTCTTAAACAAAGAAACCTTTAAGGGAAATGTAGTTCTTATCATCAAGTCCCCAGTTTATAAGACTTTCACAACACAGTTCACCCAAAATTGTTCCAAAGCTCCATTCATACCGGATGCAATTTATTATGTGCAATGAAGGTATCCGTCTTGGAATTGGCAATAGATTTTTACTCGCATAAAGAAATACATACAAAATAAATAAAATCAAAAAACGCATTCAGAGCTACTTTTTTACTCCCTAAAACTCACCCCATCTACCAAAATACCCCCCCCACTTTAACATCATATCTGGAGCCCAGTTTGTCACATAAGGATACATTTAGGTTTCACCATGCTTTAAATCTACAGAGGTAAATTGGGAAGGATTTACAAGATAAGGTCTTAACTGGGAACTACACATCAGTGAACAAACACTTTAGGCTTACAGAAAAACTCCCACGCAGATACTCCAGTTTGACCGGCCACTTTCCCTCCTCCCTCAATCCTGCCCCCACTCCTGTATTACACATCTACTTTAAACCTAGAATGACAGACAGCATAGGTCTTGTCTTGCTAGTCAGATTGGGAAAGCTTCAGCCCATCAAATCCAACAAATCCCCCAAGTCAAGTCCATCATGCAAACAATCACACACAAGTGTTGGTACCGGATCGGCCAGCTAAAATACACCAAGTTATCAAAAGCTCAACACTACACTCCATGCTCATTACCTTTCAAATGAGCACACCCACACCCTGCCCCCCACCAGATTTCCCCCCCCCCCCGCCCGCCTTTCTTCGCCTACCTCCTGCCGGGTTCTTCTTGCTACAGCTTTCTAAAGCTGAACCTCCTTAAACCCCACCCCCTCAATCTCTCCACCAAAGATCAAGATCTAGAAACCCAGGAATAGAAACCATTCAGAATAGCAACTGTGACAAACCTCAGCCCCTGAGACCACAAAGGTGAAAAGGGGCACAATACAAATGCTAATGCATATTATATTACATTGATTTACAGAACAATCAAAGGTGTGCTCTAGGGTGGCAATCTGCTTGGTTTCTGCACAATTAACAGGGCCGTAACTTCTCAGCCAAATGAGGGGGGAGGAGGCCAGTGTAAAAGGAACCTTTGCTGGGGGCACAGGATTTCGAGCAGTAGTAAATGGCATCGTTCTGCAACCATGGTAGCCCACTCAAAATTGAATGAAGGGCTAGATACTAGAATGTACCTTAAAAACCACAGCAGCTCACACAGGTTCCCCACTGGATATGATCTGGTGTTAAATTCGAAAAAGAAGTGTTGAAAGCACCTGAAAACAAGCGAGGGCGCAAAGGGGAAACCGAGAATTGTCCACTCGTTTCAATATTAACAGAACTTTTGAAAAAAGGCAGATGACTTCAGCTCTAGAGAAAGGTGGACCCAGCAGGTTAAACACCTAAGTGGGAGAGGAAGGACGGTGTCCACGCAATTATAAAACGATTACAACATCAAAAGGCCTTACGATAAATAGGAGAACAATTCAGGTTGCAAGCAAGAGACCAGGCTAAAAAGTCACTCGCACCCTCAGTTCCCCACATACACACAGCACTCCATTACATATTGCCAGAGTCCGTTCGCATCCAGTGGCTAGGTAAAAGGGCACATTTTGTGGGAGGTTACGATCGCAGAAAAACATGGGCATCATTTTGTTTTTAATGGCATTTAAATCAACATTACAAAAGAAAAAGGAAACACCCTACCACCCACTGCTCTTGCGTCAACTCCCCTCCCCCCCCACATCCACCAGCTCCCTTGAATCCAGCTACCCTATGCATCTTTACCTCGTATGTCAACATCTGTGGGGCCTGTATTACACAATATCCACAATTCTTGCCTTGGTGGGCATAATGGAATTCTGTAGAAGGAGTGTGGCCAAACCCACCCCAACCTCATTTGGACATCATGTGCCCCCCTCCGGATGGTATATGCAGCTCACTGCAAGGCCTCTACATTCTGAATGGCATTTTACATAAAACAGTTCTTATGACATTCCCACAGCAAGAAAGAGAAGAAAAGGAGACACAAACAAGGCCATAGCGTGGCATTTCCTTCGGTGTGGAATATATTGCTCAAATTCCATTACTTCCTGTCGTTGTTCCACACATCCCCCTGATGTGCTTCTGCTCTTACGATGTTCCCATCACGTGCTTGCTTTAAACAAGCGTGACTCTTCAGACCGATCCTGTTGTGCCATTTTGCCTTTGGTCAAAAACCGGTTTAAGACCACAACAAATGTAGCATTAAACCAAACCCCTTGCATCCTCTCAGCCCAGACATCGCTACCCGGCCCCCTCCCTAACACCATCAAAAGCCATCCCGCTCGCAGCCCAATCCCATTACGTCAAGATTTGCTTATGGTCCATATCACAGACGATGGTCATCCAAACTTTGTGAATAAGCACTACTCCCAAAGTAAATACCCCATGAAGTTACAAGGTCAAAGTGGTAGATGCTGCGCTGGAAAAACAGAAATCCCTCCTCATGCACGGGAAGGGACTGGGAGTTGCCAGTCTTTCCATGCATGCAAGCACGCATGGACATAGATGATAGACTCCAACTCCGTGCTTCATAGACATTTTCTGCAATCAGTCGGAAGTACACCAATGAAAGGTGGACCATTCCTCCTTCTTGCATGCAGTGTGGAGCATGGAATAGACTATCCTAGGACCCACCGGGTGGCAGCTGTATAATCAATTACATTCTAAAGAGAAAGATGCGTAGGTGCACTGAAGAAAAAAAAGTAACAGCAACACGATCGGTCCTAGATGAGAAGAGCAAAATAAACATACAAAATACATTTTAAAAGATTCTTCACAGCTTACTGAAGCAACTCCCTGCGCTCCCCAATTCCTAAGAAAACATTCTTAATTCCAGATTAGAGGGCCACTCCAGTGCAGGCAGAACTAAAACCGAGCGGAAAGGTTAGGGGGAAGAAGAGACCCAGAATGAACAGAAAACACCAACAATCTAGCAAAGAGCAGCTGCTAAGCAAGCACCAGGGCTAGAATGTAAATAAAACATTTGGGAGGAAAATGTAGGCTCTAGGAAATACACAATCTACCTGATTAGATGCTGGGGCAGATCAATAGGGGCGGGCAGAGGAAAGATCAGCAGAGGCAAGGAAGAGTGTAGGTGAAAAACAGATCTTCAGAGGCAAGACAACACTGTATTGGTTGGTCATATAGGGCTTTCGCCATTCCATGGGAGTGATGTTCAAAAGTACACTGCAAACAACGAAGCAGTGAATGCACTACTGGAAGCGTTATAAATACCAGCCGTGGGGATGCTCGCCAGACACTGTTTGAAGGTACATCTCAAGCAGTGGAGAGACCAAACCATCTTCAGGCATAGGCAACACTGCACCATGGGTGACACCTGAGCAGCAGCACTTGGTGCATCTGGTATTAATGCATCCAGTCTAGAGGATAGCAATCTAGTAATAGTTTCAGATGTTGGCTGGGTTCATGCAGATCGCCAACAAAATACTGTAGAAAAAAAAACCTAATATAGCTATACCACACAATCACATCCTTATTTCAATGCACAAAAACATTTCCAGACAAGAAATAAATGCCAGTGGCCAACCAAGGTGACCGCAATTTCTGCAAAGCTAACCAGGCTCTTCTAGGCAGGAGCTAAAAAGTGCTCAACAGCAACTTCGATGCCTGTCTGCCATAGTCTCCCCACCTGAAACTGGCATTTGTTTTGTGGTTTCTTATTTGCTAAACAACCCTGCATCCCAAACCTCGTCCAAAACCCAGATAAAAGATTCAAACTTGACATAAATGGCATACTGTCCGGATAAAAAAAATAAAAATAAAAAAAATAAAAGTTCATTCTGAAATATCTCCGCCAGCTTTCTAAAAGCTCCCTTACTCCCCCGCCCCCACAAAATAGGCCTCGATTCCCTCACATTCAGACAGTAAAATCCCTCACTGGCCGGCAGCATAGTCTGTACATCCATGAACCCGACATTAACGACACGGTTGTTTGGGGTGGGGGGGATCTGTGTGATTTTTCCATCGCAGAAATGTCCGTGACAGAAATGTTTGCATGAGAAATGTACGTACCACAAAAGATTCGTACATTTCCCTTGCGAACATACATTTAAAACCCCTACAAACCCACACCATACCCCCACATACACCCTACTTACCTTTCAAGATGCGCTGTGTCCCTGCAGCGCCGGTTCCCCTTCACTTCCGTGATCAGGAACTGGCGCTGCAGGGTCCTCTTTAGTTTTTTTTCAGGCAGCTGCAGGGGTTTCCCCCCGCAACCCGCACTCACTATACTGTGTAGTATAGTGAGTGGGGTGTTGCAGGGGGGGGGTCCCCCGCAGTCTTTTTATTTTTTTTACTTTCCTAAAATGCATGCCACCAAAGGTTAGAACTTTGGTGTTCGAACCTTTGGTGGCATGCATTTACGACCTTTATGTATAGGTCAGAACTTTCGGTGCAGTAATTTTTGCTAATACTGTTTAGGAGTATGGAGGAGAGAGCAAGGATCTGAAAAGCTTGAATCCAACAAAGGCAGCCTATCTCCCATCTAGTAGCAGATGCTTAAACTACATACCACCACTCCTCAGCAGTACCAAAAATCAAATTCTCCCAATCAGAAGGCATACTAAAAAGTAGATCACCAACCCCTTGCACCTTCCTGGTTAAACACCAGTCTCATTGCACAAGGCCCAGAACCTAAAGATGCTTGAATGAATCTTAGAGTTCTAGCCCAATGTTTAGTTACCAAGAAGGACCACTTCGAAATGCCACCGCTACGAACACTCATCATAGTCTTCATAACAAGCTGCAAGCGAGAGAGTTGCACAGCTACCCCCTGCTGGGGTAGCCAGTGGGGATGAGCTCGAGTTCGGCCGGGCATGAAGGCCGGGTAATGCACAGCGCCTGTGACCTGAAACGAGACGCACCCGTTGCTCGTTGGGTCCTGAACTGCCGGGCTACCGTCAGGGCGTGGACTTCATTTCAAGATGCCTCACGTCACTGCGCATGCAGGTCATGAGGCAGATATAACATTCCTTTATCCCAATTAACGAAAAACCTTAATACAAAGACATATGTCACTGTACATTGGTTCCCTGTTGCATAGTGATGCGAGGCATCTTAAAATTAAGTCCCCGTCCTGCTGGAAGCCCGGCAGTTTGGGACCCGACGAGCAACGGGTGTCTTGCGTCTCTTTTCAGGTTGCAGGTGCTGCGTATTACCAGGCCTCCATGCCCGGCTTAACGTGAGCTCATCCCCGCTGGCTACACAAACAGGGCATCCAACACTGACAACGAGGATGGGATGAACATACCATAGTAGCTGACCATGCCCAGGAAGCTGTGTACTTCTGTTGGGGTAGTTGGTGGGGAGGCTTCTTTTATGTCTGCCACTTTCTGGGGGTCAGCAGATACTCCTTTGTTGAAAACGTATCCAAAAAAGGTTATTTCGTCATTTAGGAATTTCGTGGTGTACAGTGAGGCCTGCTGTTTCCAATCGGTTGAGGACCATCTCGAGGCTGCGCATATGGTCCTCTGTCGCTGGCGTGAATGAGAATGTCGTAGCTGACATTTATACCCCTGGGATGCCCTGGATTACTTATTGAATAGTCTGCTGAAAAACCTCTGCCACCGATGAGATTCCAAAACTGAGTCTCTTGTACCGTTTTAGGCCCAGGTGAGTCGAGAAGGTTATGTATCTAGAGTCACGGCGCAGTTTTAGTTGATGGCAGCCAGCACTGAGGTCTAATTTCGAGAACATTTTCGACCTTGTGAGGTCTGATTATTTCGTCCAGGGTTGGGGTGATGTGTCTTTCCCTTTTTATAGCTGCGTTGGGTAGGCACAGGTCTATAAAGAGTCATACATTTTCCTGGTTGTTTGGGTTTCTTTGAGACGACTATTGGTGACACCCATAGCGTTGGCCCAGACACTTGTTTGATTATGCCTGCTTTTTCATGTTCCTGTAGTTCCTTTGCCACCAAGTCCCTCATATGGAATGGAGTCCTTCTGTGGCATACCGCCTGGGGTTGAACTGTAGGGTTGATATGTAGCTTTATTAGCTTTCCTTTGAGGCATCCAATGCCTTGGCGAATGCATGGCGAGTAGGTTTGTGACGTCTGTAGGGTCAGTGATATTGCAAATAAAGCTTATGAAGCCCAGTTCATAGGCTGATTCCCAACTGAGTAGGCCCATGATGCCTGCATGGACTACATAGATTTGTGAATTGGTAGTCTTTTCACCTCTACTCAGAACAGTTTTGAACTGCCCCACCACTGGAAGTGGTGTCTTGCTGCCGCAGGCAAATAGTAGGGTTTCAGTGTGTTTTAGGTCTGGCTGGGGCTGTAGTTTCCGGAAGACATTTGTTGATATGACGTTCACTGATGCTCCTGCATCGATCGTCATCATGGTTTCTTGCTTTGTACGTTCGAGAAACTTGGGTCGTCTCCCCTCTCTCGGATTCATGCCTCCTTGCTCCAGTGCGGATATCGGGTGGATTTTTCCTTTCCTTCTCTTTCGCCCTGCTTCTGCCGCCGTTTCCGCCTCCTTATGTCCATCCCTGGATTCGTCCATCGATGAGTTGTCTCCGGTTGCCACCCGGAGGGTGTCTGCTTGCCTTTTCTTCCTTGTGAGGGGTTTTGGTGGTTGTTGCATGCGTTGGGGCTAGACCGAGGATCTGCAAACATGTGTAATGGTCCTTCCTGCCGCATGCTCGGCACGTGGTTCCTTGTGCTGGGCAGTTTTTTTCCATGTCGTGCTCCTCCACACCATCCGCACTCAGTCGGCCCTGGGATCCTGCGCTGCCACCTTGGGGAGTTACATGCTTCGCCACTTTCCTCCCTTGAAGAGTGGCGGTTCATGATCTGCGCAACAGTTGCTACCGTCAGTCCTAGTTGTAACATTTGCAGGGTGGTGCCTATTTACGCTGCTCTTGCATGTGGTAGCTCCCGTTAGCAGCCATATATTCTATTATCTTCGCTAGGGTGATTAGTTGGTCGCTTAATACTGTTCTCCGTAGCTTTTCTGAGCACATTTCGTTGATCATTTGGCACCTAATCTCCTTTTCAACGTCATTGAATTCACAGGATAGTGCCAATTGTCTGAGCCTTGTGTGGTAGGCATCAAGCGTTTCTTCTTCTGTCTGTACCATGGTGCAAAAGTTGAATGTTTCGAAATCAGGATTTCGTAGTGGCATACAGTGCACCATCAAAGCACATTTTGCCAGTGGATATACGTCTGCGCCATCGCCCACGGCCAATGAATTAAAGATGTGTAGCAAGTTGTCACCAACATTGAGCAGGAGGTGCAATCTTAGTTTTCTAGGGGTTGTTATTTGCTTACAGTCCATGACCATTTCACATTTCTGAAGCCAGGTGGTCCAGCGGGGCCCCACGGATGATGGGTCTGTGTATGGGTCAAAAGGCCCCAGCGCTGCTGTGGTACTCTCTTGGTGTTGAGGTGGTGGCGCAGGTGGAGTCAGTGCTGCTGCCATTCTTGTTGGCGTGCCGGGCCTTGCCGTGGTACTTGTGTGGTGATGAGCAATTCGTATTTGCCCCTACTCACCTGTGAGCTGGAGTAAAGATGCTGTGTTTCCTGTAGAGTGTGGGCTGGGTAAGTGTTTGCTCTCCCTCATCCACTTGTGGAAGAACGCATTCCTCTGTGCTTCCAAAAATGGTTCCTGAAGAAATCAGTAGTTACTGAAGGATTGAGTGATCAGCTGTGCCCATGTGTTCTAAAACATGTCCTTGTCATCAGTGTAGGATCCCCTGCTGAGGTAGCCAGCTGGGATGAGCGCAAGTTAGGCCGGGCATGGAGACCGGGTAATGTGCAGCACCTGCGACCTGAAAAGAGACGCAACACCAATTGCTTGTCGGATCCGAACTGCCGGGCTTCCGGCAGGGCTGGGACGTTATTGCAAGACCATTCACGTCACTGCGCATGCGGGACGTGAGGTGGAAATAACAGGGTGAACATCCCATTTCACTCACCTATACAGGAACACTGCAACTAGTTTCCAATGACATATTGCTATACCACACAACCGTTACATTCAAGAAGTTTAGACCACACCTATACACAACGTTCTCTGGGAAAATGACCAAACCCATATGTGCCAGAAAAAGGTCAAGGCCTTCTTGTAAGAGCTGGGGTAGGTTGGCCGTTCAATATGGTCCGGTAGCCAAGTCACTGTCGACTAGATGGCGATTCCTCATTATGGCTTGTAGCCAACCTCTTTGGGCCGGTGATCTATATGTTAATGTAACGTCCCGGCAATCTTGGATGAGGGAGTTTTCTTACCATTCATGTTTCAGTTCAGTTCTTATTCAAAATCTCTTGTTCGTGCAGATGTCTTTTTTTACTTGGGTCTCCTCTCGAGGGTGGGGTCCTATCTGGGCTCTGCTGCCCACCCCCACCCCACCCGTCCACCCTCCCCCCTCCTGTTGCCCATGTAGCGAGCTGGGTCCGGGAAGCATGCATTTATGAACTAGTGTCCCAGTGAATCCGCACGTTTTATACAGTATCAAGTTACATTAGCCAGGAACATTTAGGGTTTATATTGGTGAAAACAGTACATCAATATTTATATCGATTAGAAGAATTAAAACTTTGGTGAGCATAGCACCAAGTTCACCCACTCCCTACTGGCAACCCAATGCATAACCACATACGGCGTGTATCCAAAGAGATGGGGTATTATTCTCCTGTGAAGCAGCCCCTGCTTACCACAACGTAGACATGGTCACTACTAAAAGTGTAGGAATCCGTACTCGCGCCACTCACAAATGCACCCATTGGTGTGTGCGGCCACATACTCCACACACCATGGGTACATTGGATGGGTTTGCAGCAAATTACATGACATTTGGACATCTACGCGTTTCACAATACAACTCCATGCTTAGTAGCCTTCTCATCGCTAGCTGCCACCGACTCCCCCCCCCCCGTCCCCCCTCCCACCACACAGTACTTGTAACTGTGGCTCCCCCATCCACCTTCCACCCGTCTATTTACATAGCACCCCAATAAAATCCTTACCAGTGCTGCTTGCTATCTGCAAATCCCAAAATGGCAAAAGCAGGTTTCGGTCTCGTGCCAGCGGCATCCCTTTCAAGGATTTGGGGGCTACTGGATTGTTTATGATGCAAGCCAAACAATGGGCAGGGGGAGCCGAGTGTTAGCCTGCTGTTCATTTGAATGGTTTTGCCTTTTCAAGAGCACATCTGCGCTTTCGCTGAATTATGTCAGCAACTTATGGAAAGCAGACACCCAAGGCCTTGTGTACTTCGCTCCCATGGTGAACTGACGACATCCGAATTTGAAGCAGGAAGCGCGTGCCGGCCACTGCTCCAAGTTAACTACGCAATCATTTAGTAAAGTGCCACTTGGAAGTGTTGAAGTAGTAGCAGGTATTGCAACACAGGTGCAGGCACAATGGTTCGTTCACTCCCTGGAAAGTGCTTCCTTCAGGCCCCACCCTTTCCCTCACACAAGGAATATTCTGGAGTTGGTGGTGGAGATTACCCTTACTCGCAGGCAATAAAGCCAACAGACCCACTTTAGTACCTCCCTCTCGAGTTCATCACAGGGTGACACTTAATTCAGCATAAAACACGCGTTTGCAGACGGGTTTGGGTATGCCTGTCATCCCAAGCCAGAGGTAGGACCGAGCAAACGGAGGGCAGTTAAATGCCCAAGCCAGTCTGCAAATGCAGGTGTTGATGCCATTAGCAGCCGGGCCAGGTGTCCGACTTGCTGACAGCATGTAGTCAGCATGAAGTGCGGACATGCAGCCCTTCAGCAAAAGGAAGCCTTCACCCAATGTAAGATGGCTGAGAGTCCCTGGTCTCAGTCTATGGCAGCAATAAAGTGAGGAAGGAGAGGACAGCGGCAAGGTAAGTGCAGGGCGGGGGGGGGGGGACAAGGGCTCAAGGAGGGGCAAGGGGTCAAGCAGAGTAAGGTGCTGGTTTGGGGAGGATGAGCAGGGAGTGCAAGGGCTGAGCTGGGGTTGGTGCCTACGGTATCCGAGAGCCAGCAGCTACCTCTAAAATGCAGGTTTTGATTGTGCATAATACCAGGAATTAGATGGATCTGCGCCAACTACATAGCGGGGCCATCCCCCACTGTGGCCGCCCTCTCTCCCCCTGGATCCAGTGCACGGATGCAATGGTTACCATTCCACTCATAATAACCACAGAAGCAATTGTATACCTTCTGGAAACAAAACATCACATTAGCAAACTAGGGCGGGCTGAGCCACTTAAGCAGAGCCATGTCCTAAGCAACTTCTCAGGTAGCCCAACGGTTTCCCGGCTTGCAACAAGATGATTGTCCACGGGTGACATGTGTCACTTCTGTCTGGTTTGCAATTTGCAAAGTAGCAGACAGCCGCCTCTGGTTATCAACTGCCAGGCAGTATAGATCCAGGACCACTGTATTCAGTTGGCGAGGAGTCTTAACTGTCCCTAAAGGTGAGTCAGTGCCCGTCATCCGAAAGTGGCCAGCCTCTTGTACCTGTACATCACCCTGAAACTGCCTTTACGTAAATATACCCTTCTTTCAAAAAAGGAAAATGTACCCTCATTTCTGAGATCCTGCTCTAGGATCTTCTTTGGGTGGATTGACATGCACCCAAGCCATCAGGCATTTCCATTAACCTCTGCCACCTTTGTTCGATCTCCTCCAGCCCTACTCTCCTACCCTCAGTTTAATCTGTACCGCTCCTTCCCCCAACGAAAATCCTGCTCTTCCTTTCCTCTGGAGACTAGTGTCAGGATACCCTTGATGAGGGAATAACACACCTCTGCATTTAGCAAAATCATAAAGGCCAAGTAACGAGAAAATTGCGGTCATATTTTTGAATTTGCGCCTTTATTTGTGAAAAATAAAAGGAAAATTAAATCAATTTGGTAGTCTTTGGTTTTTAGGATTATGTTGTCAATTTTAGACTTTTGCTCTTTGTTCTTCATTAAAACAATCACTGATTTTCTTCTTTTTGAGTTCAGTTGGTTTGTAAATATAGTTCTAAACTAAAGTCTTTGGTTTTGTATTTCCAAAGCAGTCACTGAATTGGTGTTTTCCTTCAGTTGGTTTGTAGATACCATTAGTGGGCTTCAATTTGTATCGTTTTCTTCAAGGTTTGTATTATTATTGGTATCCTTGCATTTCCAAAAAATGATCACTGTATTGTTTTTTGTAAGAAATTGGCTTAGTTGTATTAGAGGCACAAGAAGAACCACCAACAAAGAGAAAAAGTCTAAAATAAATTGACAACATAATCCTAAAAAAACAGACTACCAAATTGATTTAATTTTCCTTTTATTTTTCACAATAAAGGCGCAAATTCTACAATATTACAGCAATTTTCTCTTTATTTCTACTTTATACCATGGTCAGCCTAAGGGTGATCTGTAATTTTTAATTTGAAAGCCACCCATTAAAATTGCAAGTTTCTATTTCTCAACGAATATCTTTCCACAATAATTCAAGGGCGCCAGTAACCGCTGTAAGGCTGAATTTTTCCTTTAACCAAATAAAAGCCAAGTAACACCACACATTGCATTGCAAATACCCAGATATCAACCATCACTGCCACAGTCAAGCAACCCCCATTTTATGTAGGGTTGTTTGAGGATTGCACCTTAAGAAGCAGTCTTCAAGAGGGGGCGGGCGTGAAAGGGGCCCTTAATTGGTGGGTAGTCCTTTAATTTAGTCTTGGTATGTGTGCTTTTTCCTACATCCCTACATTGGGGTCTGATGGTGCGTTAGTGGAAGGCCTTCAGATGCCTGGTTGCATATAGAAGGACATATGTACCTTTTAAAATACACTTTGGCACATTTCACAACAAACACTCCGAACATACCGTGGATGCTCAAAACAAATTTACAGAGCATGGACACTTCACAATAAAAACACATACAAAAACAGACAGTATTTTCTGTCAATAGGATATAAAGCCTTTATCCAGAAGGCTCATCCGATTTGGAAACAATGGCATCCTAGTTCGGCACAGAAGAGCAAATGCTCTGAATGCGAATATATGTGTAGGTATTTGATGATTTGCAACTGCTTGTCAACGTAAACTCTTGCCTTTCGGCTTGAATGGCAGCAGCAATTTGATGGCAAAACCTTCATCTGTACTGTTTTTAAACGGGTGTTGAATAGAGTGCGGTTCCCGCTCAATGGGGCTCCCAGAGGATGCCGGAAAGACAAACCTATTGGCGTTAGCCTTTTTATGAACCAAATGACACTAGGTAACCTATCTTATGTCTCTAGTACAGCACTGTGTGGAAATCAATGTGCGCTGTCTGTGTTGAAATATAATGCCATCATGTGTAAATTAGATGAGCTTCAGGATATAATCTTTACAGCCCATTGCCAGAAAATAGTTTGATTTCTGCGTGTTTGTTTTGACCATCCATAGCATGTTATGCTTTGGGTGCGTTTGTGAATTTGTGTACCCAGTGCTTTTATTAAAATTGAAAGTGGACTTGGATATACCACCAGCTGCACTAGTCTTCATACAAGAGGCACACGTCTTTCCCATGTGGTCAATTTTCCCTCAATCTCAAAGTTAAACGTACTGAGAGTCTGCGCTCCTTTGAAGTTCTTGAGACGCCTTGTGCCAGCACATTGATGTGGCATTAAACGCCTGCCATGATTTTCATGGTGGTACTTCGGGATTTAAAAATAAGTGCGCACGTTTAAACAAAACTCTACATTTTTGAGGTTGCAGAAGTTGAAATCTTTAGCTTTTTTTTTAGCAAAGAAAAAAAAAAAGTTCAACCCAGTCTTCATTTCCAGCACAGACACGTATGGGACTATGGGGTTCCCTTAGCTTGCATGACTACTACAGCCCAGTGAGTGGCAGAGTTTATGCAATTCCTAGTAAAAACGGAATTGGCCGTACTGATGTAAAAAAAAAAAAAAAACACGTTCTCTGAACTCTCTCATTACATCCATCCTCCTCCTCGTCGTCGTCGTCCATTTCAAATCCTCCCCCAACTTCCTCCAGCTCTCATGTCACTCCTCTCTGAACTGGACACTGCTTCCATCCTCATGCACACCATACCACTCTTGACATTCCACCTTCCCCCTCTTATTCCCAAGGTCTTTCCCAATCTTTTCCCGTTTCGAACCACCCTCATCAAGTACTCGTCAGCTATTTATCCTTTGAACTTACTTAAAACATGCGGTCATTCTGACTCTCTCCTTCCATTTCTTCTCAAAATTCTAAAATGGGTCCTCCATTCTCATATCGCTTCCCACCTTGACCATCACTCTACTTCCTGACCACCAACCTGGTTAAACCTTCTTCGCTCTACTGAGACAACTCTTCTCCGTCTCCAACTCACTTCTGTCTGCTCGTCACTCAGACCCCTCCTCAATACTTACCCCTACTTGCTCATGGTGCTGCTTTTGACAGTGGACCACCGCACCATGTTTGCACATTATCCTCCCTGGGTCGCTTAGGGTCAGTCTTACAATGTCTTAACGCTACCTGACGTACAGTTTTCCAGCCCAGGGCACTGAATGATACATCTTCCACCATTGTTCTTCCTCGTGGTGTTACCCAGGGGTCCACCCTCGGAACTCTTCTCTTTTCACTCTAGACATTTGGTCCTGCCTGCTATTGCTATGCTGACGACTCACAAATCTTTGCCTCCTTTTCTTCTCTCAGATTCACTTCTTTCTACCATCTCCCGTCTATTGTCAATTCAATCACGGATCCATACCAACTTCCTTCACGTCAACCCCTTCAAAGCAGAGATTATTTTTCTGCCGCCCTTGTACCATTCACCCCCTAACCATTGCTCCTTACATTCTCTTCCCCAGCTAATCTTCCACTCTCCACCTCTGCCCGTAACTTGTGCGTCTACTTGGAGTCTTCCATCTCCTTCAATGTGCACATCCCTTTTTAACATTCGCAAAGCCAGTTCTTGTTTATCCTTTCCTGCTACCAAACTCCTCATCTCTATGCTTGTCATTTCTCGTCTTGACTATTTTTTTTTGCTCTGCCATCAAATCTCTCCCCCGACCTTTAACTCTTCCATTCGTACTCGTTTGCCTTGGCTACCCATTGAATCGCACCTTCTCTTTCACTTCCTTCGCAACATATTCAAGTGCTTACATGGCCTTGCATCTCTTTAGCTCTCCTCTCCATCTACATCCCATCCCGTTCTCAAAATCAACACTGACTTGCTGTTGCCAAGCCCCCATGGGGCCTTTCTTTGGAAGTCCTGGCCCCCAAATATTGAAACTCCCAGCCTCCGCGAATTCGGCCATCTGCCACTTTCCAAGTTCCGCACCAACGGCAACACTTAATGTTAGCTAAGTACGATCATTCCTATAGTATGCCGTTTTTATTTGCTCAGCGCTTTGGCGAAAGCACTTCATAATATAATACAACATTCAATTCCAATTCCCTCAGACGCTACCCGCACCAAAGGATGACGGGAAGAGGATGAAATGTGTGCAACGTTGTGCGAGACAGAGTAAATATTTAATTGAATATAAAATGTACGTTACGTTGTTCATTATGCAGTTTCATCTCAAGACAACATTTAATATTGATGTTCACTTTGTACTCATTGCTATAACAGATTTAAACAGGTCTCGTAGTCAGACGAGCAATTACCTCCCTTAGAATTCTCCATTTCAGAACTCGTGTTCGAGATAAGCAGAGTCACACTCCCTGCAGTGCCCAGAAACACGAACGGTGCAGTGGACAGTATAGGCCAGGTAGAAAAAGGCCATAACGGGCCATTAAATACTGCATGTGTAGGCAGAGAAAAAAAAAACCACTAAGCGCAGTCAAGTGTGCGACCGTAGGACCCTATGCCGGACCCTACCACGCATGGACAGCAATGCCATGATGGTGGTCACACCCGGAAGGGCAACACTAAAAATGTGGTCTCTTTCTTGCCACAAAAGCACTGTGTGTGCCGCTCATTACTGAAGGGACTCTGAAATCTGCACCATGAAAGTCCTTACCATAGACCGCTTTTCAAGCACAGTTGACCAACTTTACCTCAGCCGAGACGTTTCCGCTGAAGGAGTCACGTGCGCGACACCAGGACAGCATATATTCCAGAGAGGGGACAGTGAGACTGGGCTGCAGGCCCCGTGTATAAAGTGTGTCCATCCATCTACAAAAAAAAAAACAAACATCCAGAAAATACCCTGTCTTTTTTTTTTTTTTTTTTTTTTTAAATAAGGTGAAAATCCATACAACTTTATTTAGGCCCTTATTACGAATCTGGAGTCAGTGGCCACGGAAACAAGTGCAAATTAAAACATTCTGATCGTTATTACCACTCCTCCTAATTTCAGTAAATCTGCCAGACTAGCACGGTTAATCCCCAAAGGATTCCTTTATTAAAACGGTAGTTTTACCACATGGTGGTGTAGCAAGGTAGTGGTAATTCTGTTAGACACTTTATATCCATACCAAACTCGAAATGGAGGTCTTTAATGTTTTATAGTGTTCCATTATAGAAAACGAAAGCCAGATACCTGGTGGCACAGCCTGCATGGGGGCTTTACCACAAAAGATGTTCCGTAAATCACCACTGCAGTGCTCTAACCGCACTGAGGAGTGCCTGAAAATTGTGTATTGCGCCCCAGCCTGTGGAGAGGGGGATACAGTATGTAGACCTTAGCCTGAAAGAGAAAAGAACCAGGTAGAGGAGAGTGACGGGAGACCAGGGTAAAAAGAACATGCAAGCATGCAGAGTGGAGGGAAGCGAGTTGCCCTAAGTTGGGAGGAAGGGAAACAGTGGTGCATGCCGATGGAATCAGCATAGACAAATCGGGCTCATGCTATACTTCTAGACAGTGCTGCGGAGGGGGCACCACGCAGCCAAGAAAGCGGGGCCCAGTAACCTGCTGGCCAAAATAGGACAAATAGGGCGAGGGGCAGATCACAGGTTGTCAGGCAGCAACCTGTGACTCAAGGGAAGTGAACCACCTCTCCCCAGCCCTTCCCACAGACACACGGTCCCAGGGAGGATGAGGGGAAACAATGGGGCGATACAGTACAAGAGAAGGTGACGAGCAAAAAAGGCAGGAGGCAGGAAACCCCCAGGTAAGGAACAAAAGAGCACCCCAAGGTGCGAAGTGCTGTTGGCGCCAGCCGGCCGGGGGGGCTGGTCAGAGCCCCCACACAAGCAGACATAGCCTAAGGCTAGTCATCCACAACATAAGGAGCTGCACAAGCAGCAGAAAAGTACAATCCTGTTTGAGACTCGGCACGGAGCACCAAACAAGTATTCTGCGTATTCAGAATATACTTTTTTTGTTCGAAACATTGTCCTGTTTCACCACCGTGAGCTTTGGCTTGCACCGGTGCAACTACTGGAAGAAGCAATTTTTCTGCGTAGCATTCTGCACGGCTACAGCACCGTGCGCTTCACCTTGCTCCGGAGCAACCTGCAGGGAATTTCCAAGAAGCAAGAAGTCCCAGGAAGAAGAGGCGATCAGCAGGAAAAAAAAAAAAAAAAAAAAAAAGTTCGAAAACGACTCACTGGAGAATTACAGCAAAGCAAAGGTGAGAGTCAGGAGTTCAGCAGCCTTCAGAACGAGCGGCAGCACGTTGAAACGCTCACCGAACGGTCTAGTGCAGCCATACACACCCATGATCAGCCAACAACTGGAGCGCGCACGGCGCACAAGTTTAGTTTAGTTTATTTATACTGCGCGCCCAACCCTGAGGTAACTGGGCGCCAGAGACTTGGAGCAAGTTCAACAAGTTACATGTATTTTCATACTATACAAGACAATAACGTTAAGTGCAAGTGACCAGGTTACATAATGGTCGTATAGTTGATACAAGGTGAAATACAGTATAAGAGAGGCAGTGATTAATCAAACAGTTGAGCAATTCTTGTTAGCAAGCCAGGACTTGGTTTTGGCTCTGAAGGTCTAGAAGAGGTTAAGGGGTATAGCGTTCCATTGTTTGGCTGCAAGGACTGGGAAGCTGGAATCGCCTGCTTTTTTAGGGTGAATTTGGGAATGACGAGGCAATGAGAGTACATTGTTATGGTTTGTCTAGCATATAGGCGTTTAGTGAATTTATCTGCCAGGTACTTGGGAGCATCATTCAAAAGGCACTTCCGGATGATGACCAGTGATCTAAGGTCGATTCTGTCTCGTACTGGGAGCCAGTGGGCGTCCTGTCTAAAGCTGGAAATATGGGAGTGCCGCAGGATGCCCAGAGCAGCTCTGAGGGCATTATTCTGCAACACTTGGCGTTTGTTCAGGTTGCGCTCTGAGGTGTCAAGGAAGAGGGTGTTCCAGTAGTCAAATTCTGAGCGCACCAATGCCCTGGCTAAGGTGATGCAGCTATTGGGCGAGAGGAATGTCTTACAGGCATTGATGAGCTTGTGTAGGCTGTGGACGAAGCTGTGGCATTTACTTTTTTGAGCGAGAGCGTAGAGTCCAAGTAAACCCCTAAAGTTTTGATTTCTTTGGCCACTTTGATCAGGTTTCCATCTATGTTGATGGCAGCGTAGCGAGGGTCAAGCTTGTTTAGTCGTGATTGGGAACCGACGGGAAGCTCAGTCTTCTCGTCGTTGAGTCATAAACCATGTTCAGCCATCCACGCTTGGATCTCCAGGTAGAGGTCATTGATCAGTTTGGAGTCTTCTTCGTAGCATCCTGTTAGTGTGATGAGAACCTGGGTATCGTCAGCATAGTTTGTGTAGGTGACACCCAGGTTGTCCAGGCGGTCAAACAATAGCTTTGTGAAGATATTGTATGAGGTTGGCGATACGCATGAACCTTGAGGGATGCCTCAGTGGATAGGGATAGGGTGAGCTGATGCCACAGGTGAGAAGACCCTGGTGGTGCGGTTAGAGAGGAAGGAGTGTACCCAAGCGGTTGCCTCGCCAAAGAAGGCAGCTGCTGAGGCCAGATGTTCGGTGAGGATCTGGTGGTCGACGAGGTCAAAGGCTGCCGAGAGGTGAAGCAGCAGGAGTATGGCTAGTTTGCCATTGTCCTTTGCCTCGTCCATCTGGATTTTTAAGTCCAGAAGGGCTGTTCTGTTCTGTGCTTTCGCCTAAAGTTCGATTGTCTGAGGCCCAGAAGGTTGTCATCTTCCAGATGCTTCTGAATCTGAAGATCGGCCACTCTAAGATCTTTAGGATGTAGGGCACAGTAGAGATTGACCTATAGTTGGTGGGGTCGTTAGGGTCTAGGTTAGTTTTGAAACATTTCTTTTAGGAGGGGCATGATCCAAGCCTCCTTGAGGCTGTTGGAAACAGCTTGTTTCGAAGGACGAGTTGATTAAGCCCGTTATGAAGTGAGCCAATTCACTGGCACCTTCTTGAATGATAGTGGCTGGGCAGAGATCCCCCTTGGCACCTGGACGGCTTGAGGCCTTTGACAATGTTTTCTACTTCTTTGGCCGAGACTGGAGTGGAGAAGGGCGGGCAGGTGGGGGTTTTAAGAGTAGGTGGTGGAGGAGAGTTGGCGTTCTTGGTTAAGCAGTTTGCTCGATTCTAGATTGGAAAAGGGCATTTTTGTCTGCAAGAGCTTTTTGAATTCTTTCGCACCAGTCTGCATCTTTTACGCAAGGTTCTGCCGATGTAGATGGCGCCACGAGTTACCTAAGGATATTAAAGAGTTGATTTGTTCTAGATTCGGCATTGGATATTCTGTTGTCATGTCTTTTTGTGGCAGCAAGGCTAGCATTTTTATAAGTGGTGGCAGCTGTGATAAAGAGAGCTTTGTTGGATGAGTTGGGCGTTTTTTTTCTCCAAGCGGATTCCGCCGCACATTTGGCATTCCGAAGGATTTTTAATTCCAGGGTGAACCATTTGTGGAGGTGGGCTGCCGGTTTAATCGCGAGTTTGATGGGAGCGATGCTGTCTACTACTACTTAGAGTGTTTTGTTATAGAGGTCGACTGGTTTATTTGCATCTAGGTCTGTGTGATTTACTGGGGCAAGAATATTGCGGATTAGTGGGCAAAGGCTTTGCAGAGTAATGTTGCGGTTATTCCTAGAGAAGGTTTGCGGGGCGGCCGCTGGAGTAGTGTTGGTCTGCGCATTTCCTTGGTCTGACCACCACATCGACTCCTTCTTTATCCAAGCAGTTGGTTCATTGTTTTAAGGATGGTGGTGGCACAGTTAAAGTCTGCCACCCAATCCAGGGTTCTGCCCTTATTGTGTGTTGGGGTTGTGACCCTGTGCTTGAAACCAAGTTGGGAGATTGTATTTTCTAGATATAGGGCATTAGCATCATTGGGATCCCAGAGTCCTGGGTTGAAGTCCCCAAGCAGGAGGATTTGAGATCCAGGTTTGGTGTTATTTCGGATATCTTTCTCAAATGAGGAGATGTGGCCTGGTGGCCTGTAGCTAAGGTGCATGAGAATTATTTGATATGCTGAGAGTGGGATTTTAACTGTCAGGAGTTCAGAGGACCGGATGCTAGTGGACAGGGTCGCTATGAGGCCTAGGGATGTTTTGGCGATGAAGGCTACTCCGCCTCCTTTGCCCGTTTCCCTGTCATTCCTTGTTATTGAGTAACCGTCTAGGATGGCAATGGAGAGAGCTGGGCCTGCTGCCTGGTGCAGCCAGGTTTCAGTGATAGCCAGGAAGTGTAGGTCGTTGGAGGAAATGAGGTCTGCAATGACGAGCGTGTGGGCGACCCTTGACCGAGCGTTGATGAGGGCGCCTCTAATCGAGGGGCGTTTAGCTGTGCTGAGGGGAGCTTTTAAGGTTTTGTCTGTGTTAATGTTTAGACCAACTGGTGGGTGGTTAGGAGATGACAAGTGACCGATGCTGGCTAGCGGAGGAAGACGCAGCGAAGAAAGAAGGACCCGGCAAGGGTTGTCGGGCAACCGCAAGGTGAAACTGACATACTTTCCGAACTGAGGGTTTGTAACTTGCTTTTTAGTATAAACAAAGAGTGGAAGCTAAATTATTTTGACTCGCCGCAAGCAGAGCGCAGAGAGGCCTTTTTTCTCATGGCAATTTCCTGGAAGAAGAAAAACACAAATAGTGTGAAGCCCATTTAATTCGTGCTAGACATATTTGTAAAGCTATTCTCGCATAAACTAAGGGCAACCCGCTGGTCTTGGAAGCAAGACCACACAGAGCAATGGAATCTTGAAGCTATAAGAAGAGCCTAGTACAAAAAGAAACAGAAATGGCAGCCCAAAAGAAGTCACAATTGATACAATGTGCCAACGAGGCAGAGGTCATACACGGCTGTGCATGGGTAAGGAAATACCTGGATAGCAAGAAGAGGATGATGATGCCATCATAGTTTGTTTGTTTATTTATATAGCGCTCCAGACCCAGGAGTAGAAGGGCGCTTAAGGAAGGTTACAGAGTACAGTATATATAAAATTTGCAGAAGTAATATACAATATATAAAGTCAGAGGTAGTTAGAGCATACAGTTAAACATGTGAGTGGCATGTACAATATATACAGAAGTCATGGTCGAAATTTGATTTGGGATTGGTTTTATCCAGTAGCCAACTAATAACTAGTTTCCTGAACAGCTGGAAGGATTCAGTCGATTTAATGTTCAACGGCAGGATATTCCAAAGTTGAGGGGCGAGGACCGTGAAACTAGAGCCTCTGGCTCTTTTAGAAGTGAATCTGGGCACAGTCGGACAAAGAGTGTTGGAGGATCTCGTGATTCTGGTGTTCGGCTTAAAAGTGAATTTGTTGATAAGACAGGGGGCTGCTAGGTGGTTCAAGGCTTTGTAGGTGAGGCACAAAGTTTTTAGGACAATTTTTTGTTGAATGGAGAGCCATTTGCGAGAAATTCTGATGGGGGAGATGTGCTCTCTCCTAGGAATGTTTAGTGCTGCTCACAGCGCATTATTTTGGAGAACCTGAAGTTTATTGATTATGCCTTGGTTGGCGCCTAGGTAAAGGCTATTACAATAGATAAGCTTGGATTGTATGAGAGCCCTGGCCAATGTGAGGCAACTATTGGTGGATAAGAATGGTCTGCAGGCTCTGATTAGTTTCCCAGTGTAGGCGGTGGTTGAGGCGGTCATGTTGATTTGTTTAGAGAGGTTGGTATTGGCATCAAGATAGAAGCCTAGGGTTTTCACATTATTAACTACAGGGATGGTGTTACCATCGATGATGGTGTTGGTGTAGTCAGGGCTGAGTTTCTGTAAGTTGTTTGGTGAGCCGGCTAGGAGGAGCTCCATCTTCTCATCATTCATAGTACATGAGGAAGTAGTAGCACCACAGAAGAAAAAAGCCAAAGGGAGCAAAGCCCAGGACACAGCAAAGAAGCAGAAAGCACCAGTGCCTGGAGAAAAGAATAACAAGTCAGGTAAAAAGCAACAGCAAGCCACAGAACACCAACAGGTATAATGTTACCTGATGGAAATTTGAAAAGGGGTACTGTGCATGGGGCAAGGAGTGCAGGTACAAGCACGCATGTACAAAATGCGGGGGATATCATGCCAGCAGTGGGTGCACCAGGCTACCTAACTGAGGGCCCAAGAAGGAGGATTCAAATTGTGAAGTGTATTGGAAGTGGTTCAATGAAAGGAAACACAAACGTGTAGAAAACTGTGCATGTCAGAGCACTACAACATTTGCCTCCCCTCTGCATAAATGTCCACGATGATGGTTCTGACACTCGTACATTACGCAACCAGAAGGAGCATCTCAACCTTGGATTTGTTCTGGGCTAGACTGGTGTAATGAGCATTGGGGTGGACACATTTTAATGGTTTTCGTGGGTAAAAACGGATGCCAAGAAAATGGCACGAAACATGTGATTGCGTTACCCTTCTCCAGCATGTGGTCTGGCATGGATTCACATGCTCATGAATATTCCCCGTCAGGCTGGGAATCCTCGGTAAAGAAAAAATCAGTATCAGTTTCGTTTCTGATCTGTCTTTCGTAGTAGTAACCAATCACTGATCTCTGCGTCATACTGACCACAGCCAATGACTGCCCTCTACCTAAGCCCCGCCTCTGGCAGCCATCTTCAGATTTTTAACCACACGTTCAAGTGTTGGGATCCTCGTGCTATTGATCTCGAGCGTTAGTGCTATTTTTCACGTTTTTTCCTCAGAAAAATTTCTCTTTTTTCAGTCAAAAGAGCCTCAAGCTCCACCGTTTCTTCATCCGATCAACGGGGACCCGTGTCGGATTCGTCTACGCCCCTCAAGGGTGAAGATTTCGTCGAGCCACGCTTTTGGAGGACTCCAGAAGTTTCTCAGGCCCATCTCGGACATGGCCCAGGAGAAGGGAAGCTCGACGCCCGGAAAGCTGTTCAGGGTCTGCCCTGGATGCCAGCTTCAGAATGTCTTCAAGGAGGACGAACACTCCCTTTGCCTTTACTGCCTACATGAGGACAAGACGCACGTGGAGAAGGACTGTGCGTTTTGCGGCAATATGTCGGAGCGGACCATGAAGGACCGCCATCAACGTCTCGCCAAATGGCTGGAAGGAAAGAGCCCGTCAGACGAGAAGAAGAAGAAGAAATCCGAGCGGCCTTCTAAGACCTTTGAGGGCGCCCCGGCGACGGGGGTCCAACAGAAGGCCAAGCACAGCGAGTCCGCTGGCACCGGGAGCGCCGAACGGTCGGGCTCTACGGGCGCCAGGCAGGGCGCATCCTCCCCGGCGCCATCAACCACGAGCCAGCGCTCTGGCTCGGGTAAGAGGAAGGCCGAGCACCCGGCAAAACTCCTGGAGACACCCCGGTCGTGCCCTAAGGCCCCATCAGAGGGGGAGCAAAGTGGTGACCCTCCCCCAAAGGAGAAGGCGGTGAGCGCACCTAAGGTGGTGAAAGCCTTGATCCATCCTGCCAAGGCCTCTATCGAGACAGTCGCGGCGGCCCTGGCTCAGCCTGTGGAGGCTTCACCAGTGGTGGCAACCCCGGGGCCCAGAATCTCCCTGCCACCGCGGAGGGAGTCCTCTTTCATGCCCATCGACAGGACCCCCGTGAAACCTCCAACGGAGAAGAAAAAGGGGGGGCAGGAGGTCGTCGTGGACTCGGCCTCAACCTCTGAGGAGGAGCTGATCGAAGTCTTAGGCCACGGCTCTGGCGTGGAAGAAGGCCATCCTGTCGGGAGGGACCCCGACGTGGAAGACGATGAGGGCGTAGAGGATGCCGACGGGGCTCCTGATCGCCCGTCGGATCTCCCTCAACCAGTGCCGCAAGACAACTCGGCGGCCATTTTGTTGGCTATACAGTCCTTATGCTCGGAGATAAGGACGAGACTGCCGTTACCACCAACGGAGGAACCGCTCCCGACGGGGCACCCGGAGCCAGGCCCTTCTGGGAGCCCTCCCCCTAAGAGAAGGATTCATCCTCCACCTCCTTTTCAGCCATCGCGCCCTGTTCAGCCCTCCTCCCCGTCCACGACACGTGGGGATGATACAGGGACTGACACGGCCGCGACGGGTACAGATGACGAGGATCTCCCGTCGTCACCTCCCACCCGGGCTTCCCCGCCCGACGAGATCGGATCGTTTCACTCCATGATCGCCAGGGCATCCGAGCTTTTCCAGCTCTGCCCGGAAGAGAAGAAGGAAGGTTTCCTTTATCAACGGCACGAGACCAAGAGGAAGACGGTCCTCGCTGTACCTCTACTAGACGATATTTGGGATGAGGGCCTCGCCCTCCTCAAGAACCCATCCATGATGCCGGCTAGAAGGGATCGGTACGAGAAGTACCGGGTCCCGGACGCAGCCCCCTTGTGCCTTCGGGCACAGCCGACCCCGGACTCGGTCGTCTCCGCGGCGACCAGGAAGAAAGCGGGGGGGGGCGCGGCCTCTACGTCAACCACCCCACTGGACGGCGAGGGAAAGAAATTAGACACAATGGGACGCAGTGTCATCTCGTCGGCAGCGACGACTAAGGCGGCCAACGCCTTGGCTATCGTAGCCCGCTACGACAGGGAGTTGTGGTACAAACTGGCCCCCCTGCTGGACTTCCTACCAGACGACAAGAGGGCGGAAGCCCTAGAGATCTTGCAGGAAGGAGAGGTGGCGTCGGACCACGCCATTACGATTGCGACGGACATCGCTGACACTGGATTTCGCCAATTGGGCAACGGCGTGTGCCTTAGGCAGCGTGGATGGCTCAAGGCTACTGACTTCCGTCAGGACGTGCAGACCAAAGTCTTGGACATGCCGTTCGACGGAAACAACCTGTTTGGGAAAACAGTGGACGATTCCCTTCAAGCCATCAAGACGGAGACGGCCCGGGCTCTTGGGGTTCTCCAGCAACGGCGGCCGCCCTTTCGGAGTGGCGGAGGCAAACAGGGTGCCTCCAAAGGTTCCAGCGGCGGATTTTCCACCTACCGTCAAGCGGCCCGTTCGTCGTCACAGGAAGCTTATAGGGGACGAGGCAAGTCAGGTGGACCCCGCCGTCGTCGCCAAGGAGGACAAGGCGGCAAAGCCTCGTCGAAGCAGGACTGAACCGGCCGTGGGGTCGGGCCCCCACCGAAGCACCCGGTGGGAGGCCGGCTGGCAAGCTTCGTCAGCGTGTGGGAGTCCATCTCCACCGACCGTTGGGTGCTGGACCTAGCTCAGGGTCACACGCTCGAGTTTCTAAAGAGGTGCCCGCGCATCCCCCCTGTGGCCAGGAAAGAACATCACGTCCCTCAACTTCTCTTGGAGGTAAAGGCGATGCTCAAGAAGGGCGCCATCGAGCTCGTCCCAAAGAGGCTTCGGGGCTCCGGAGTTTACTCAAGATACTTCCTCGTGAAGAAGAAGACGGGAGGATGGCGTCCCATCCTGGACCTACGACGACTGAACAAATTCATCAAGGCACAGAAGTTCCCGATGGTCACCCTCCAACACGTCCTGGGTCAACTGGAGGAGGGCGATTTCCTGTCGTCGTTGGATTTGGAGGATGCCTACTTCCATATTCCCATCCTAAAGGGACACCGAAAGTTTCTCAGGTTCGTGGTCCAAGGGCGTCACTACCAGTTCAGAGCCCTTCCCTTCGGATTGAGGTCAGCACCCAGGGTGTTCACCAAGTGCCTCGCACCGGTGGTGGCGCAGCTGCGCCGAGAGGGGATCCACGTCTACCCCTACCTGGACGACTGGCTCATCCGAGCAAAGACGAAGGAGCTCGCCGTGGAGCACACGGCAAGGACCGTCCAACTGCTCACGGACCTGGGATTCTCCATAAACTACGCCAAGTCCCACCTGGTGCCCGTGCAAGACGCGCTGTTTCTGGGAGCGAAGCTCGACACAGTGTCGCTTCTGGCCTCTCCGTCGGAGGAAAGGACGAGGGCCATCTTGGGCAAGGTGCAGAGGATGCTGGTTAGGGACGCGGCCAGGGTGAGGACCATCAAGTCCCTCCACGGAATGATGTCTTGCATTTATCTCATCCGCCTGTGCAGGCTCCGGATGCGCCCGTTGCAGGAGTTCCTGGACGCGTGCTGGATCCAGACGAGGGGCAGCTTCGAGGAGAGGATCACACTCAACGAGAGTTTCCGACGAGCGATCCGGTGGTGGGGCACCCGCGCGCATCTGACGGCGGGCATGGACTTCCAGACCCCCGGCCACCAGGAAACAGTGACCACGGCTGCCTCCCTGGAAGGGTGGGGAGCGCACACCGAAAATCTGCACGCGAGAGGCGACGGAGAAGTCCCTCCATATCAACGTCCTGGAGCTCCGTGCATTGTTTTGGGCCCTCAGGTCCTTTCTTCCGTCCCTCAAGGGCAAGGTGGTGAGGATATTCACCGACAACACCACCACCATGTTCTACATCAGGAAGCAGGGCGGTACCAGATCCCCAGCCCTGTCCAAGGAGGCGCAGGATCTGTGGCATTGGGCCGTCGCGCAAGGGATGTTTCTGGTGCCGTTTCATCTGGCAGGGATAAAAAACACCATCACCGACTCGCTCAGCAGAGAGCTGCGCTCGTGCCACGAGTGGGAACTACGACAGGATCTAGTGGACCGCCTCTTCCGATGGTGGGGCACACCCCAGATCGATCTGTTCGCGACGGCGACGAACTCCAAGTGCCGGAGGTTCGCCAGCAGGTTTCCCCAGCCGAGGAGCATGGGCGATGCTTTCTCGTTCCCCTGGGAGGGCCTGTTTCTATACGCGTTCCCTCCATTGCCATTGCTGATCCGGCTCATCAACCAGCTCAAGAGGTCACGGTGCAGGATGACCCTCGTCGCACCTGCGTGGCCGAGGCAGATATGGTTCCTGGACCTTCTGGACTTGTCCCCGTCAATCAAGCTGCCAGTGGACGCGGATCTTCTCTCCAGGGAAGGAGGCGCCATCCTCCATCACGACCAGAAGTCGCTGAACTTGCAGGCCTGGCTCCTGCAGCGTTAGAGTTTGGAGGATACGACATACCGGCCGACTGCAGAGAGGTTCTTGCAAAGGCCAGGGCGTCCTCAAGTCTTAAATGCTATGGACACAAATGGAAGAGGTTCTCTGTCTGGTGCCACGCACAGAAGATTAACCCTCTACGGATTACGGCTCCCCAGGTACTGCCGTACCTTCTGACGCTGGCCAAGGCTGGACTGGCGCACGCGTCCATCAAGATTCATCTTGCTGCGATCTCCCGATACACCAGAACCACGGGGCGGACGTCTTTGTGGTCTCATGGCCTGGTAAAAGAATTCATGAAGGGACTGTTCAGATCGTTCCCGCCGGTGAAGGCTCCCGCCTCGGCATGGGAGCTCAACGTGGTGCTGACCAAGCTCATGGGACCTCCGTTCGAGCCTCTGCACGCGGCTCCATTGAAGTTCTTGTCGTGGAAAACAGCGTTTCTTGTGGCCATCACCTCCGCACGAGAGTGGGAGAGATCCAGGCCCTTTCCTGCAAGCCCCCGTACTTGACTTTTCACGACACGAGGGTAGTGCTCAGGACGCACCCCTCCTTCATGCCCAAGGTGCCGTAGGACTTCCACCTCAACAAACCCTTGGTGTTGCCTGTTTTCTTCCCGTCGCCTTCGTCGCCGGCCGAAAGGACTTTGCACTCGCTGGATGTGGCTAGAGCGCTGAAGTTTTACGTGGACCGCACGAAGTGTTTTCGGAAGCCGTCACAACTTTTTGTGAACTTTGGACCTGTCAATCAGGGGAAGGCTCTCTCGAAGGCCTCCATTTCCAGATGGCTCTCCGGCTGTATCATGTACTGTCATTGGTTGACAAACCGACCTCTGCCTGGCTGTCCGAGAGCCCATTCCACCAGAGCGATCGCAGCTACCACGGCGTTCCTATCTGGTGTGCCCTTGCTGGACATCTGCAGGGCTGCTACGTGGAGGTCGACGCACACCTTCACGAAATTCTACTGCGTCGATCGGGATTCCAGGGAGGAGTCCAGGGTCGGCCAAGCAGTGCTGCGCAATCTGTTCGCCTAAGGTGAGCCTGGTGAGGAGGTAAGAATTGCTTAATGTTGAGTTTGATGTAATGCTTAATGTTGAGCCTTTGCCACCTCCCGTGGTTGTGCATGTGTGTACTGCTATGTATTCTTTATTCATGAGCATGTGAATCCATGCCAGACCCCATGCTGGAGAAGGAACAAGTTACTTACCTGTAACTGTTGTTCTCCAGCATGGGTCTGGCATGGATTCACATGCGAACCTTCCCGCTTACCCCTCTGCGGCTCTTCACTTGGTCAGACTGCCACTTCACGTGCTACCAAATCTGAAGATGGCTGCCAGAGGCGGGGCTTAGGTAGAGGGCAGTCATTGGCTGTGGTCAGTATGACGCAGAGATCAGTGATTGGTTACTACTACGAAAGACAGATCAGAAACGAAACTGATACTGATTTTTTCTTTACCGAGGATTCCCAGCCTGACGGGGAATATTCATGAGCATGTGAATCCATGCCAGACCCATGCTGGAGAACAACAGTTACAGGTAAGTAACTTGTTCCTTCTTCCCTATAGCCCAGGACTAGGAAAGCAACTTATCAGCTAGCGTTGGACTTTCCTCTGCAGGAGAACAACAAATTAAAACAAATGCAGAATTGGGAGGAGCTTTGGTCTCCCAAGTCCCATTAAAACATGTCAAGTCTGGGGTGAGATATCCAATCACAAGAAGAATGAACAGGGACTCCCTACTTTAAGGATTCCCTTAGGGAAGTCTGGATTCCTCAGGGCCCACCTGAATGGACGAATTGAAGCACAATATACAGGATTGGTGGACTGAGAGCAACGTCTCCTGCGCTCAAGGAACGTCTTCAGAGCAGCACAGGGGAAGCTGGACCGACAGAAGAACTTAAGCAGCAGAGGAATAGATTTTAGCAATGGGAGGGGGGAATTGAGGGGATGACATGTGCTGGGTGTCATGCAGCGTGAATCTAGCTGTGCAGCAACAGAGTGCTGTGCAACAAGGGGATACAACAGAGAAGAATAGGAATACAATTCAGATAGACTACTCTGGGACTGCATAGTTGGAAGGATACAGACAGCAAAGGCAGAGGGCTTACAGGTGAGAGATGAGAAAGGCGGACCAAGTCTTGATTCATTTGTTGATGAATCCGCAGCAGTGTTCAGACTAAAGATATATTCCTGAGTGCCACACAATCCGTTGCCTTCTTCTGCTATGAGAGGAAGCAATGTGCGTTCCCCTTTAAAATTAGGCCATAGGATCACGAGAGGCCAAAACTTTAAACAACTCTGCCCACATGAGTAGGCAAATGTTTATGTGCTTGATCTGCAACTCATTTTTCAATGCTTTTCCATGGAATTCCACATGAGTGTCGTCAAGGACTTATTTTCAATACATGTTAGTTGGATATAATCAGGTGAAACGAACCACTACACAAAGAACCACCGTAAGGGTGGCGGAAGTGTCCAGGTATGCTAAAATGGTAAATTGCAGCCAGGTAGGACTAGATGGGAGGGATGAACATCCAAGTAAGTAGACCATTGACCCAGTGTGGGAAAGAGCAGGGATGCCCGATTCCAATGGTGACGGGCAGAGCTAAAAGGGACTAGGTCATCGCCACAAGGACAAGCTTAATTTGTGTTTATGTGCAGCAGATACAGATTAGAATTGAACAGGTCCTCTTGCCCCCGCTCCCCCTTAAAAGTGGTGTTTTATCACATATCTATTTCTGCAGTCACGTTTTTGAGGCCACAGGTGGATTAAAAAATGCATTGTTTTTAGAACCAATAAAAAATAAATAAAACAAAAAACACAAAGCAATTTCACCTGGGACACCAGGACAGAGTTTTAGGTTTTCACCTCTACACAAATTAAATCCTGCGATTAGTAGGTCTTGGGTCACTTCCAATTGAATGCAAGAATTGACACATCCAATAATTTTGGCTTTTGCAGTTCATTGCATTTAACAGTTAGGTATGAATTTGTATTGGGCCAATAAAGAATGGGCCAAGTACATGCAAGCTAAAGTACTGGTCAAGTGACCATTTTAGAGCAGCCGTTTGCCTCTGCTGGCTATTTAAATGCGTATAGGAGAGTATGTAGGGATGGATAACTTGTTTGCTGCAAAATGAGACTATTTTGTTGTACCAAGACCCAGCACCAGTTTACTAGTCATGCCCATACAAAGAGCCATCACCCTTCATGTTTGCTCTAATGGATGTAAGAGATGATAGCACCAAAGCTACATGTCATTTTACAGCTCAGAATCATTAGGGCAGCATTCATGCCTCACCATTTACCTCTGATAACTGAAGCAGCTGCTCTACTCAGTCCTCCCCTACAAGTTTCACACCAAATAACAGAGCCTAGGTTCCATGCATACCTCAAACCTGGTGACCAAGAGAGGCCTCCATATGCAATGAAATATTACACAGATCGATATGCAGGATCGTTGGGGGTGGAAGCGGGTTCTGCAGGACAGAGCAAAAATCCTGTACTTCGCATTGTGTGCCTTCTCTGCGCAGTCCCTTACGCTATTTGCATCATGATTGGCGCCACACTCCCCAGTGAGACGAAGGGGAAGAGATGTAGATCTGAACGCGGTTTTGGAATGCGTGACTAGTGAGCTGTTGTGGGAGCCACTGAAGGATGGGTACGTGGTGAGAGAGGAGCTTCACGATGCCAATGTGGCAAGAGTCTGCCCGAGTGGGCAAATGAAGGGACAATTTCCTATAGCAATGGCTGGTCAGGGTGGGTGTCAGAACACAAACCTGACTATGTATCCTTTTTCCCGAAAGGATCAAGGAGCCGATGGTTGGCCAGTAGCAGGATGAGCCCGGAGTGTGAGGACAGGGTATTTTGTTTTATATCCCATTCCTCATCCCCATCACCCCACACCCCTCCTTGTCTTGATGCACCTTGAAACAATGTTTTTTCCCCTGCACAGGCCCTTGATGTTTATCCATGAAAGTCTAAGGTGATGCACTACGTGCCGCTGCGAGGAGCTGAAAATGCCTTCCTTTGAGGACTCTTCATTGTTGAAGAGAACCCCTGATCAGATCCCCTCCGCTTCTGGGGACTGCGGTGTATCCCCATCATTGATCACATCACCTTCTTACCAATTGCATATTAGATTTGGCTACGAGTAGAACAAATAACCACTGAAAGACAGAAAAGCATCCAAGCCTATAATGAAGATCCCATGGGAACTGGACTGGGAAAACAAAATGTTCTCCTCCTCCTCCTCCCTCTACTCTCTCCTCTACCTCCGCCCCCCCCTGTGGCCACCTCTTCTCCCTCTTTCTCTTCCTTTCCTCTGTTCTCCTCTGACAAGGTTTCTAGCCAAGTCCGATTTATGAAAGTCTAGTCAAAATAGTTCTTCCAAAACCATCAAGGACCACATTGACACCCTTGCTCCTGCCCTGGCAGACTTCTGCAACCACTCCTTCGCCACTGGAGCCTTCCCTTACCCTATGAACCACTCTCTTGTGCACCCTCTTCTCAAGAAACCCTCAGCTGACCCCCTCCTGCCGGTTAACTATTGCTGATCTCCATCACTCCTTTCCTGGGCAAACCCCTGGAAAAGCTGGCCATCTCCGTGCTTAATCTTCACACTGAATCTGTTAGTGGTCTCCATGACCATCAGTCTGGCTTCAGAGCAGCCAGAAGCACAGAAACTGCTCTACTGAACATCCGTGAAGACCTGCTCTCTAGACTTGATTCCAATTTCCCCTCTGTCCTCATCTTACTCTCTCTCTTCTGCCTTCGACACAGTCAACCATGCCATCCTGCTCAATCGTCTCCGGTGATACCCAGGTTATCATGATCAGTCCCTGGCCTGGCTGACCTCGTTCCTCTCTCATCGACCCTCCCAGGTCTAACTTTGGTCCTTCCTTTCCTCCATCTCACCCTCTACCTGTGGTGTTCCCCAGGGGTCTAACCTCTCTCTCCGGCTGATCAACCAATACCTGGCACCTCTGGCCCACTGCATTGCTGCTCTCTGCTCCAGCTTTGTGCTATACAGATGACACTCCGCTCGTTTTCAGGCTCCCCTCTGCCACCTCATCTCCGACTGTCTGCTATCCAGGAGTGGTGTGCCGCCAACGATCTTTGCCTTAATGCCAGTAAGGCAGATTCTCCTCATCAGCACACCCGCACCCTCCTTTCCTGTCACTATGGCCGGGCTCCCTTGGCCCTCTTCCTGCTCCCACCTGTGAGGCTAAGAACCTCTGGGTCATCTTCGACGCCACACTCCTTTTCTCCTCACATCTCTAAAAAGTCAAACTACCAACTGCACCTCCTCAGAGGTATTCTTCCTTTCCTCCACTTCCCCCAGAATCTCAATGTCTCGAGCTCTGGTTCTCTGTAGCCTGGACTACTGCAACAGCCTCTTTCTATATCTGCCTGCTTCTACCCTGCGCCCTCTGCAACTCATCCAGAACAGGACTGCAAGATTTGTCCTTACCCTCAAGCACAGGGATCATATCTCTCCAGCACTGAAATCTCTGCATTGGCTCCCAATGGCTGCAATGATTAAGTTCAAGACACTCTGCATTGTCCACAAGGCCTTCTGGAGCACGGGTCTTCAATATCTCAAACTCTCTCTTTGCAAATAACTTCCTACTCTAGCTCTTTGCTCCTTCACCTGAAACTCCCTCAGGGTCAGTCGCTTCTCCAAGCAACGAGTCGGTGGTAGATCTTTCATCAGCTGGGGCCTCCATCTGGAACAGTCTTCCTGCCTCTCTGAAACTTGAGGAGAACCATCTCCAGTTCCGGAAGCATCTCAAGACCTTCCTCTTTGCTTCTGCCATCTCTCTACATCTCCCCTGCTGATTTCCTGTTTGATACTGCACTGGTCACCTGGTTAACCTCTGATTCGGGCCCAGGTCTGTGCCCGCCCAGTTGCACACCCGCACTGCATCCCGGCAACCCTTGCACTTGGGTCTGTTTCTGTAACCCTACAGTCCCACTACCTGTACTTTTGGACCCCTGCTTTATGCACTTACCCTTGCACCTGCCACCTGCTGGCCGCACTGGTTATTGTTTTGATCCCATGTACAGCAGTCCCCCCCCACCCTCTCCACTTCCCCTGGCACTTTTCTCCTCCCAGCCTCCCCTGCACTTGCGCGATGTCAATGTCACTTGGCCTAGTAAGATTGTTGTCTCTATCCTCCCTCTGTTCCCCCTTCCTTGCCTCGCCGCACCTTGAAACACTTGTGTATAGGCGCATTACAAATGCCATATCATGCACTGGGCTTTCAAGTCTAGTGGGAGTCTCCATCTGCAAATTACTAGGGGCTACCTTTTGGAACTGGTAGAGAGATTTTGGCAACAGGGAGGTGATGTTGGGTAACCCAGACAAGTCCACCATGCTGCCCTACGTAGTCTGACACACAAGGACCTGGGGGATGGATGGTCAAGTATTCAAAATGGAGACCAGGAAGCTACGGGTGAGCTGCTCCATAACTAAGGGGCATGGTCTTCTGATACCAAGTTCGGTTGTGTGGTCAGCCATTTTAGTACACCCAAAGTAAAATGCTAATCTTAAAAGAAATATTTATTGAGCGCAAGATGCATTTCCTTCAAGCACCCAAAGTACAAACAAAATCCTAGAAATACAGGGCCATTCCTACAATGGTGCAATTCTAGGTGACTGCCCAGGTTTTGTATTTGAATGTATTGAATATTTATAAGGTGCACTAGATAGCAAAACGGTGTATTCAGGCACCACAGGACAAGAAATGGAGGGGACACAAGGGACCTACTAGGCCTTGTGACATTCCAATCATGCAAGTGCAGTAACAAGAAGTGCAGGGTGGGGGTGATGGAGCAGGAGGGGGGAAGAGAGTGGGGACGGTCAGGCAAGGGGGGCATAAAATGCCAGGGGGCTAGAGGGGGGGGGGGGAGAGGGAAGAAAGGGCCCAGGGTCTAGGCAAGCGCTGGGGAGAGCCGGGGGCAGACCACAGTTTAAGTGCAAGGAAGAGGGGTGGAGGGGGGGGGGCAGTGGACCAGGCTCTGGAGGGATGCCCAACCCACCAGGCTGCTTAGGTTGCAGAGGGGGTGCTGGAATAGACTGGTCAGGGAGGGCTTGGTGCTCTGTATAACACATAAGGGACAAGGCCGCCAGTCACAGCAGCAGATGGGGGCATTAGCGGGGGAGAGGGAAGGAGGCTGAGAAGAGGAGGGTCTTGAGAAGCATATGGAACTTTAAGGTCAGGCTCAAGTCTGAGGGGTGCAGGAAAAGCTATTCCAGAGAGGCACCTGCCGAAGAGATCTATTCCCCACTCCCGGCTTGGATAAATGTCCGATCTCCAGAGAGTTGGAGCTAGAGGACCGAAGGGCTCTAGCAGGGAGGTATTTAGAGCAGGGGAGTTGGATATAGCAGGGTCAGAGGTCCCAGAAAGCCTTGTGGATTATGCAGAGGGTCTTGAATTTGATCCTTACAGCCACCGGGTTGTTTATATAACCGAGTCATAAATTGTGATTTTGGCTGTGGCCACAGCAATGGTGGCTGATGTTAATTTATTGAATCGAGATTCGACAGACTAACAAATGTATGTTCTCCCTACACACCGGCCTGGTTCCTAGTCCATTGGTGATACGGGGTACTTGTTGGGGTTGGATGAGAGACAGGTTGGAGACCTCACCAAATTGAACCTAAAAT
The DNA here is from genome assembly GCF_040938575.1 of Ambystoma mexicanum. NCBI lineage: Eukaryota > Metazoa > Chordata > Amphibia > Caudata > Ambystomatidae > Ambystoma > Ambystoma mexicanum. The sequence continues at coordinate 981,352,976 of NC_090928.1, read as the reverse complement.
AAACAGTGCTTCGTTGTGCGCTACCTTGCTTGGTGGAGGAAAGGAATTCCTGGAGTGGAGTGTGACCGCATATTAAACCGCACCAGTAGGGAGGGGGGTAGAAGAGAGAGATGACAGGATGTCCTAAGTTTTGGTTGTGAAGTGGGAGGGGGAGGCCAGTGCAGAGCAGAGGGCTTGGGATGGAAGTGGAGAAGTGGAAACTGCAGTAGGATTGGCGAGTTCCTTACAGGTTGCCATGAGTGGACCAGAGGGTGCCATCGTCGCCCCAAGAAAAACACAAAATCTGGGCCCACAACCCTATCAAAATTCCTTGCACCATGACTGGTCAAATAATTCACAGACAATTGCCAATGAAAATAGCGATTGTTCAACTGCAACAAACACATTCACTGTGATAAGTCAGTGCAACGTTTGCCCAGTGACCTTTGACCATTTTCACACACACCTTTCAATTTATTTTTCATATACCGTGTAGCAGGTGTTTCCCGCTACACTGGAAGGGTGAAATGTCGATCCAAAGTCATGTGGATAATGGATTTGAAAACAGACCTTTTCAAGTTCCAGTGATCACAAGAATAAAAAGCTTAGAGATTAGATTATGAACTGCAAGTCTGAAAACCCTGCCTCATTTACAGGACACCACGTGTGATCCTGGGTAACACACGCTCAGCAGCAGTGCACGGCTACACGCAAAAGATCTGAAGCAGCAAGCCCTGCTCCAACAAGGTGACAAGCAAGACGGGTTCTTGGGCAACAATGCTGCAAGCATCACCTGCTCCTTGATGCGCAGCTGCTAGCTTGGGAACGGGCTTGTAACATCTTTGGGTAAAATGGCCAAGAAAAGTCAGTTCAAAGAGCGGCCTCGACGCAGCCAAATATTTCTCATTCGCACAGTAACATCACCTTGTCAGACGTAAACAGGGACCATTAACAGGCGCCTGACAGGGCATGCCTTTTACCGCTAAAAAAATGGCTCCCACAGGCCTCGTTTCTGTTCCTAATGAACCAGCATGAATGCTACCGCATTACCCGTTTAATCCATTTTAATGGCAACTTGAGGTTTAATGGCATTGGAAGAAAGGTCTTAACGTGGTCCAGACAAAAAGGAAAACATGGATACATACATGGAATGAAACAACTTTATACTGCGTAAGTCACTGAGGAGTTCTGTCCCATCAAGGTGGCAGAGCTCACAGAAATTAGAGACACATTCCAATATCCTTCCAATCTAGTTTATTGGCTGGAATAATCCGGCAGGTCACCGAAACGGGCTGCAGAACTTTCAAATCTGGCTCTGAAATCCTAAATCATTAAAGCCATCAAGGAAATTCCACCGCAGCACTTCCCCTTTCCTAGCTGAGTCCTGTGACTAACTTCTGCACTGCAGGAGTACAGGGGTGAGCAGAGGCTAAAGCGCCCACTCAGGCCTCACACGTCTACAAACCAAGAGCCAACCCGAGTACGGGGGTGCTACCGGGAAAGGCTATCTGCGTAAGAGTCCCTATACTTTCATTGGGGCGCCTGCACCCTCCTCCAGAAAACCAGAAGTTGGTGCCCCTGCATAAAGTGGCACCAGGCACAGTCAAGAGATAGTATACCTGCTTTGCCTTTTGTGGTAGCGTGGGAAGGCTATACTCTCAAGAGGGGTGAGAAGTATGAGTGCAAAATAAAGGAATGGACAATCAAGGTTTTAAAAAAAAAAAAAGTATATATATATATATATATATATATATATATATATATATATATATATATATATATATATATATATATATATATATATATATATATATATATATTTTAAAGGGATGTTATGGTTACAAGTAAAACCAAAAAAACCAGAAATACGCCAGTTATGGTAAGCTAAGCAACTTTACCTCCCTCCACCACCATGCACTGCTAAGACTAACACCCAGGACAAAGATGACATCACAAATGTCATTGATGACATCACATATGAAATAAAAAGGGGTTGCGTTTATAATATTGGTAACAAGACGTCAGGGGTGATCGGTAGACCGATCATGTTATGTTATTTTGCATTTATATAGCGCCTTATATGCCATTGGTATGGTCTGAAGGCACCGGTAGGTTGAACGCCCTTGGGAACCGAAGTTCGGGTCAGTAGAGAGAGTCCAAACAGTGCATGTGCGCACCAGGTATGTGTGCAGCTGGTGCGGAATTCATGTGGTAGCTGCTTCTTAGCGGTAGGTGTGGTGTTTGAGAGATTAGGAGTATGTGTTCGCTCTGGCCGGAATTATCCAGACAGTGTGGCTGCGTTAGGCCTGAGGAGAACGCCTGGCTGGGGGGGGTGTGAAACCAGCAATGTTTACTTAGAGTGATGGGGAGTGAGCGGGAGATGTTGATATGCGAACAGTTATACCGAATGGTGCCATAGTATCTCTGTGTTCTAGTTGAGTGGTGGTGTAAAGGAGAGTAAGCGTGGGGTGTGTTATGATGTATGCTCTTTCAAATGTTCCCTGCATTCCAAAGCATATTATGTACGTCACGCAATTCTGTGCGGACAGGTCCGTTCTATGCATTTTTGTTCATTTCAGGCGTTCAAGATTGTCCTACACATTCATGTCTGCTCAACATACTCACACCCTCTGGTTCACCTTGCATGCTCTAGTCTATCCTTCATTCTCCAGTGTGCCCCACGCATGCTCTCATGTGTTTCATACGCATGCACTCCTGTCCTTCTCGCGCATGCACTCCTGTCTGCCTACGCACTCATCCGCTCTGTATACACATCCGGTCTACACACTCATCCGGTCAACATACTATTCATCCGCTCTACGTACTCATCCATTCAGCATACTCCTCCGTTCAGCATATTCATCGGCTCTACAAATCCCGTCCGCTCCACAGACACTCGTCCGCTCCACAGACACTCGTGCGGTCCACAGACACTCATCGGCACAACATACTACTCGTCCGCTTGACACTACTACTCGTCTGCTCTACGTATCCATCCATTCCACACACTCATCTGCTCTATGAATTTATCCGCTCCACACACTCATCCGCACCACAGACTCACCTTTTCTGCACAATCATCTGCTCCACCTACTCATCCGCTCCACACATACGTCCGTTCCACAACACTCATCCGCTCTCCACACTCAGTCGATCCCCACGCTCATTCGTCTGGCCAAACGTTCATCCAGTCTATACGTTTGTCCGTTCAGTGTAGTCATCAGTTCTACGCCCTCCTGCGTTCTGTTCGCTTCTCTGTATTTGCGTACTCGTAAACTCTACACATACTCAACTCTATACGCTCGACCGCTCTGCACACCCAACCACCCTACATACTCATTGGCTTTAGTATGTTCATCTATTTCATCCGATCTCCATACTCATTTGATCTTTCTAGTCGTCTGTTCTTCCACTCATGCACCCTTCCACTTAGTGTATTCATCTGTTCTATACGCTTCTTCCATTCTAACTATTTCATCTATGTTATTCACTATGTTCCCTCCTCATTCATTATGTCCATTTCATCGGTTCAGATCTCCTTAGTTTCCCAATGATTTATTCCTATTATCCACTTCACTGTTTTGATCTACTTTACTCGTTTCGCTCGGTTTGTCTTTCTAGTTTACATTTGAGTTTATTTAGCTGTCAATTTCTCGCTTCAGGTAGTTTGTTGGGTCGGTGTTATTGTGATGATGCTAGTTTGGAAACCGGTTGGTTTTAGGGGAAGAGCCAGGATTTCAGTAGTTTGCGGAAGGACGTTAAGTCCTCAGTTAGGCGGATGTGGGGTGGGAGCGAGTTCCACAGGGTTGGGGCCAGGGCTGAGAATGATGATCCGCCTAACCTGACTGAGTTTGTCTTAGGAAGTACTAGGAGGCCGGCTGAGCTTGATCTTAAGGTGCGAGTGGGATGATAAGGTATTAGTTTGTCTTGAAGATATGGAGGTCCAGTTTTATGCAGTGCTCGATGGGAGAGGCATAAGGTTTTGAAAGCCACCCTACGGGCTACTGAAGCCAGTGCAGTGTCTTAAGGGCTGGGGATATGTGGTCTCTTGGACCGAGCGCAAGTAGCATTTCTGCCGCCGCGTTTTGTGCTCTTTGGAGTTTATTCAGTTGGTAGGCATGGATTCCGAGGTGTAGGGGGTTTCCGTAGTCCAGTCTGGATATAACGATTGATTGGACCGCGGAGACTGTTGGGAAATAGGTATGGAAAGATGCGCCTAAGGGTTTTAAGGTGGTAGAGGCAGGACTATTGTTGACTTGGCGCGAGAGTGTTAGGTCGGAGTCCAGGGTGCATCCAAGATTTTTCACTGTGTTGGGTGTCGGTGAGTTGCCCATGGCGGATGGCCAGGGTAGTGAGTGCGGAAGAAGATCGGAGTTGCCGCAAACCATGATTTCTGTTTTGGAGGGGTTTAACAAGAGGTGGCTTTGGGTCATCCAGAGTTCTATGTTAAGGAGGCAGGATGCAAGGTCAGGTCGGGAGTTGGGTTTCAAGTTCAGGAATTTTAGAATTATTTGAGTGTCGTCGGCGTAGTTGTAACATAGGATGTTGTGTGAACGAATTATTGGTGGGAGGGTGATCAGGTAGAGATTGAACATGAGGGCGGATAGTCATGATCCTTGAGGGACTCCCGCGTCGACTGGTCGAGTTTGGGAGGTAAAGCTGGAGAGTGTCGTTATTTGGTGCCTGTCTTTGAGGAATGAAGCTATCCATTTAAGAGCGGTTCCACGAATTCCTAGGGAGTGGAGGCGGTCTAGGAGGATTGAGTGATTGATCGTGTCAAAGGCAGCGGATAGGTCGAGAAGGATTAGTGCGGCACATCCCGCGGAGTCTGCTGTCATTTTAAGGTCGTCCCAGATCGAGGTTAGGGTGGTTTCAGTTCCGTGGAGTGTTCTGAAATCTGATTGGGCGGGGTCTAGGAAATTGTTGGCTTCGACAAAGGCATTTAGTTGAGAGTAGACGGTTCGGTCAATGAGTTTGGCAAGGAACCTGGTGTTTGAGATTGGGCGGTAGTTTTTGGGCTCGAGCGAAGGTTTTTTAATTAGAGGTTTGACGTGCACCATTTTGAATGCTTCGGGAAAGATACCGGAAGAAAGGGAGGCATTTATGATAGATCTTGCGTGTTCTCCTGCGCAGGTGGAAGCAAAAATTTCTTTAAGGGTTGCGGCTGGGCAAGGGTCGAGTGGTGATCCAGATGGTTTGCGGGCAGATAGAAGTTTGAGAAATTGTTCTGGTGATATTGGACTAAAGGATTCGAACGTTGGTTGCGTAGAGGTCGCAGCTGATGGGCTGGCCGGTACGGGCAGAGGACTGTCAAGTGGCTGTAAGAGAGCCAGTTTGGTGTTTAGAGTTTTTGTCCTTTCAATAGCCGTGGTGTAAAAGTGGAGCGAAAGTGAGTCGCACATTGATTGTGACAGGGTCGGGACGGTTGTATTACAGGCTGAATTGGTGAATTCGGAGATGATTTTGTGGAGTTCTTTGCTTGGGTTTTTGCAGTTTAGGATTCGGGTGTTGTAGTGTAGCTTTTTTTGCTTTCCGGATTTCGGCCTTGTACCGATACAGGTGTCGGGCCAAGGTGGTCCTGCTCTCGTGGGTTTTCTCTCTCTGCCAATTGCGTTCTAGGTATTTGTAATGTCGTATAGTGGTCTTCAACTCAGGAGTGAACCATCTGGGGAAAGGGCCCCGGCGGGTTGATGGTTTGCACGGGGGCGGGGGGGTGAGTCGCATCAGAGATGCGTTGAGCCATGAGTCAAAGGCCTCAGGAGTTAGTTGGTAGGTGGTGGAGACTGGAGGAGTGCCTCGGCTAGGTCAAGGGTGATTATTAGTTTTTTCCAGCATTTGCGTAGGTTATGAGGTTCAGATGCGAGTACGGGAAAGGGGCCGGGTGAGTGGATGGCGAACGAGAGAATTAAGTGATCGGACCAGATGATAGGGGTGGGGGGCTTTAAATGAATCAAGGTGTTGGAGCTAAAGATGGCATCAAGAGTGTGTCCTTTATAGTGAGTCGGGCCGTTTATGTGGGGTTGGAGATTAATTGCATCTAGACCATCAACCAGGGCGTGTGTCATAGGGTTGGTGGGGATGTCGAGCCATATGTTGAAGTCTCCAAGAAGGGTGAGGTTGGGATGGTTTAGTTGGAGGGTGGTGATAGAATCACAAAGGTTGTTTGCGAATTGTCTATCATAGCCCGGGGGCCTGTAGATTATTAGGAAGCTGTGTGAGCGACGGGGAGAGGGATAGTTTAACGAGGAAAGATTAGCAGGATGGAATGGAGGGTTGGTTGTCCATGATTGAGGCGCGGAAGAGAGATTTGAAGATGCTACCCCCCCTTCTCTGGACGACCGGTTCAGTGGGATGAGACAGTAGTCAGGGGGGAAAGGCTTCATACGCGATTGGGCCGAAGTCAGAGAACCAGGTTTCAGTGATGAAAACTAGGTCTGGTTTGACAGAGGTGAGGAGGTCAAAGATGCAATGTCTGTTTTTTGCTACAGATCGGGCTTTAAATAGGATACAGTTCACATCGGCAGGCAAGGTTGGTTTTGGTGCTGGAGCGGGATGGGGCGGTGGCGGAGAGAGTGGAGGGAGAGGGGTAAGGTTGGGGATGCTAGGGAATAGTGGGCGAGCAGAAAATTTGGCAGGCTTCGGGAGGGGTTGGGTGGCTGGGTGTGATAGGATGATCGGGTTTGGGTTGGGGGATTTGAGGATGGGGTGTGGGCGGTTGGGAGTTTCAGTTGAGGAGAAAACGAGGGAGAGGGGTTTCAGGAAGGGAGAGGCCGCGGGGGAAGGAGGAGATTGTGGGGGAGAGGTGGTGGGTCGAGACAGGAGAGGCGAGGAGTGCTGAGAGATTGAGGGGGACCAGGAACGTTTCCTCTTTAGTTTCTTTGCTGTGACTAGTGTGTGAGAGAGGGTAGGGGGGGTCAGAGGGGGAGAGGGAAGCAGCTTCGGTTCTCGCTAGGGCTAGGCGCGCAGTTTTTAGGGAGGGGAAAGGGTGCGGTCGGGGGGGTGAAGGTGGCAGGGGTATCAGGGCAAGGCGGGGGGTGGGTGATTGCAGGGTGGGGTGTGCCAGGTATGATAGTGAGGGGAGCGGGTATGGGCAATGCTGGTGGGGATTCAGGGGATGAGTGGTCTTAGGGCGAGTGGCTCGCCATCGTGCCCCCCTGGCTTGGTGTTTGGAGAGGGGAATGGCAGGGAGTGTGGAGGAGGGTGTGGTGATTTGGGAGGGGGGCAGGAGAGAAGGCAGATAGGAGAGTGGGGTTGGTCCACGGGGGTCGTTTGACAGACTCTGGTGGAGTGGGTGCGCTCATGATTGGTGCGAGCTTTAGGTTGATTGAGGGTTTTCTGATTGTAGTTCTAAGATCGGTGGCTCACTCTTTTAGGCACACTTCCAGGATCAACTGGTCAAAGACTATTTGGTGCTTTCTAGATACAATTGTAGACAGAGATGATATTAGTTTATTAGGTACACTTCTAAGTTCACCTGTACACAGAGAAGATATTCGGTCAGCCTCTAGATTCAATTTGCTTGGAGGGGGTATTAGATTATTAGTTACCGTTTTAGATTCTACATTACACAGCTATACTGTTAGTTAGGGCACGCTAGTGGGTGGACTTCCTTCAATTCACCTTTATACAGGGAGGGTATTAGGCATGAATGTAAATCGACTTTGTATTAGATGATTAGTCGCTGTTTTAGATTCTACATTAGACTCTAGATTCAATGTGCTTATACAGGGAGGGTATTAAGCATCAATCTAAATTCAACTTTACTCAGAGAGGCTATTGGTCACAACTTCTAAATGTAATTGGGGACATGTCTAAATGCAACCTTCTCAGAGGGACTACTGGGCGCAACTTGATTGAGTAGGCACGCTAGTGGGTACACTTCTAAATGCAATTGGGTGCAAGTCTAAATTCAGCTTTTCTCAGAGGCTATTGGTCACAACTTCTAAATGCAATTGGGTGGACTTCTGAATTCAACTTTTCTCAGAGAGGCTATTGGGCGCAACTTCTAAATGCAATTGGGTACACTCCCAAATGCAATTGGGTACACTTCTAAATGCAATCGATCATCAACTACTTAATCTATTAAAAAAATGCACTCATCTTAACAAAACATTAGAGTGCTTTAATATAGGAACCTAAATCATACATAAACATAGGCAATGGCTGCAGCATTCACCGTAGAAGTCGTATAGGTTTAATCTCGTAATTTTGGATAGTACAATAATGCATACTACTAACTTATCAGAGTGCTGAGTAATGTTAAACATGTAATAAATAGCTAACAAGTCAAGACTTGTACTAGTACAAACAATACATATGAAGAGACAATGCATACAAATCAGAGGCACATACAGGGAAACTAAAGTAAGGAGGAAACAGCATCACCAGAAAATATTAACATTAATGCTCATCTTCATGTATATAAATTGTGTGTTTGAGGCCTGTGTATTGCCCCATGTATGTGCACCATGAGCCGAGACCAAATAATAAGAAAGTACTTTAAGAACATACGACAAGTGTAAGATCTAGATGTATAGCAACTTTTGAATTGTAATATTCTGACTGTCAGTGAACACAAACAATGGCCCATATATGTGATGTCATCTTTGATGTCCTGGGCGTTAGTCTTCACAGTGCACAGCGGTCGCGCGAGTTATGGTTGTTTAGCTCGAATTTCGGAGGTTTTTCGGTTTTACTTGTAACCATAACGTCCCTTTAACGTTTTTTCATAGAATTTCATAGGTTTTATATTAGTGCAACTTGACTAACGTGCCTTTAATGTTTTTTCAGTGAATTCATGGGTTTTTACCAGGGCATGCTATTTTTCTTCAACTTACTAATATCATACTTAACCTAATATAGCACCACTTTGGTCCAATTTACAAAGTTTCACCTTAAAGCTCTGCCATTTCCCAGCTTTTAGCATCATTTTGAATAATTATATACACTTTTTGCACATTTTTCCACTGTTTTTGCATCCATTGGCATCCGCGGATGTCTAACATCATCGCCGACTTTCGTGTCTGCACTTTGCAATCAGGTCCGTGCTTTGTGAACAGTAAGGAACTGCATTTTCTACTGATATATAAACTTGCGCTTAGAATGCTCCTACACTTATTCTTAATCATTATCCATTAACAATCTAGCACAGAGCACTTACTTGGAAGAATATTAGCAAAACTGCTATTTAGTTTAAAAATGGCATCAGCTATTCCCATCCCTCCTCCCCAAGAGCCACCACCACCAGCTGGAGGACCTACACAACAAAAAAGCGCAGTACTTCCAAAGGCAACGAAGAGGACCAAGAAGATGAGGGAGAGGAAGTGCCTACCTCTAGCACCCAGAGATAATCATGGGTGTGGCAGTTTAGCACTGTTGTAAATGTGCCAAATGCTAAAGCTGCTAAAGTGAAATGCAGAGTGCAACGTTTGTACTCAGTCAGGCACTACCTGAACAGTACTCCTATGGTTCTATGGGATGACCTCCATGCGCCGCCACACCCATTCCAACCACTGCAATGCTCTTAGAAGGCTGTTCCTTTAAGTAGTCAGCCATCTTCCTCCAAATCATGTTCCTCAGTCAATACTGTAACCACACAGCTTACTTCTGTGGGACACAAAATCCCTCCAGCTACCTTGGAAGCAATAAAAGAGGCTGTTGGTCTATATCCTTTGAAGACAACAGTCTTCTGTATATACTGTAACACACCACTCTGCAAGGGGGAGCAATTTCGAAGTGCTTTTGAAGATGTAGTCAAGGAGCATGAGAAACACTGCCCCTACCGTAGATGTAACATGTACAACAGCTTCCTCCGTCCACCTGCGTCTCCATATTAGTGATTGGTGCCTCTTCCCTCATTTCCCCCACCTTACTTTATAATCTCTCCTGCAAAAAATAAATAAATAAATAAATACATCTAAAAAAAGGTTTCTTTAGGAACCACCTTTAACAGTTAAAAAAATAGAACTAAAAATAATCATAGACTCCATGTACTTTACATTTCTCAATAAAGTACATAGACTCAATAAGATTTTCCACAATTTCCATAAGCATTTTGTGCTATGCTAATGGGATGTGGCATTCATCCTCTGTTCCCGGGACTGCAAGGGGGAATAATGGCCTGGCAGCCCAAATTATCGGCCGAAGCGAGGGCGTATAACAAGGGCTCTGGACCGTTATCCCCGTTCCAGCCCCTGCAATGTTCAGGAACATATATGCTTACTTGTGCATCATTACAAAAATCGGTTTTTGAATGGCTTATAACTTTGGCGCAACTCAATGAAACTGCATGACATTTTGGAATTTCATTCTAGACCCCAGACTGAGTGGTTCTGCAACGTGTGGTGCTGTCAAGAGGGAACACAATTAGAGGGGGGATATTTTAAAGGCTTACAAATGGGGTGCCATTTGAGAACTCTACACATGAGTTTGCAAAAAGATTGTAGACCTAGATATGAATGTTTTTACAAAGTTTGGTGGGATTTTGTCAAGAGGGGCAAAATGAGAGGGGGGGCCTTACATTTTTAGATGCTTATAACTTTGTTGCCATTTTACGAATATGGACAAAGGTTTTCAGAAAGATTATAGACCCAGCCTTGAATGTTTGTGAAAAGTCTGAATGGACTTGGGGGCTAAGTTATATGACTATTGTATGTACGCACATTTTGACACTTTTGAAAAAATAAACATGGGTGGATTTGCAGCAAACTCATGTAAGGAGCGTTGGCAAGGACCTGAAAGAATGGTTTTGCAAATGTGTCGGTTTTATTTTTTTAAAAGTGTCATAATGTAGGTACAAAAAATTGTGATATACCTTTGGTGACTGAGGTATAGCCTGTGGCCATGGGCACTGGCCAGACAATCTGGCTACTGGCCATGACCATGAAGGACCAGCAATGGGGTTGAAGTGGGCATGGCCACCAGGGACCGGCTATGTGGTAAAGTTGTACGAAATTGGGATTGGTTTGAACGTGAAAAAAAATGTGCTTGTGGGTACAGGTTGAAGTGCTGAATGGGATTGCAGCAATATGCACGAAGAGGGTCAGCAAGAACTTTAAAGCATGGTTTTGCAAATATGTCCTGCGTTTAATTTTTTCTAAAGTGTAAAATGTAAGTACACAACACAGCGATAACTTTGGTGTCTGGGCAATGGGCCTGGGCATCAGCAAGGAGAAATGTGTACTGTCATTTGGTTATTGGGGCATGCGCATGTTCGAAGCAGTAGGTTTGAATGGGAACAAATATTCTGCTCACGGTTAAAACCTGAAGTGGTGGACTATTACAACAAACTTGCACGACAAGCACTAGCAAGGATCTGAAAGCATGTTTTTGGAAATATATGTCTTGTGTTTTACTTTTCAAAAGTGTAAGAATGCAAGTAGAACTAGTGAACTACATTTGGTGTGTGGGCAGTGGGTCTGGCCTTCTGTGTAATGCAGCATTGCCGAAGCCTACGCCCCATGGATTTGGAGACTGACCATGGCTGCAAGTCATGAGCCCTGGCCATTGGTTACATTATTAGGGTATAGTGGACACTGAGGTAGGATGCACGGTAGGTTCAGTGAATAAGAGTGGTGGTTTAGTTGGGGTCATGGTGGCGCTTTATGCTGTAGGCAATTGAACAATGATATCCATCTCCAGCATGTGCTGCTGATAACGACAGACGTATGTGTCGCAAAAAATAGGTTTCTTAAAAGGAGGTTTATAGTTCTTTCAAATATATGAAAGGAGGAATTATTAATAACTTACATACAGTGATATAACACCATGAAACATTGTGAATTATAAAAACCAATTTAATTGACAAAATAAACGTCGTTGAAGGGATGTTATGGTTAAGATGCACCCCACCCTTGGGAGTCCTCTGCTCCAGTATGTAGCCAGTGGCGTCCCACCTTAGCATCCCTTGGCATTTCCCTCCTGGGTTCTCATGAGCACTTGCCCATTTCGTACTGCCCCTTCTATTTATGCACTTCTCCAACTGCACAATGTATATATGTATTTATAGGAGCATTGTGTACAATTATTTTGTATAAGTAAGGGAAATGCCAATGCAAAAGATTTGTAGAAGATTGTTAAGTGGCAGTTTGTGTGTGGAAGCTTAGTATGGTCATAGGGTTATATGTACAGTTTTTAGAAGCGATTAGTGGATGAATGTACAAGTGTTACAAATATACAATTAGAAAGTGTAGAAGGGCTGCCCTGTGTGATGTGCATGTGTCATCCAGGTCTTTTAATGATTCATTGCGTGTAAAGGAGACTGGAGACCGTGGATAGTTAGAGGTTAATCAATTATGGTCCTCATTGTATGCTAGAGAAAGGTATTTGGGACAGAAAATGGTTTATCCTTGCATATCAAATTGTCCATTAGCACCCTGGGCGGGAGAGCCAGCCAATCAGGTGGCAAGGAACGCGGGCTTGAACTGCCGGTACAAGCCAGCGGTCCTACCTGCCCGATGGCCAGCTCTCCCCGCAGCCATCTTCCCCCACACCCTCTGCCACAATTTTTTTTTCACCCCCAACTCCCCTACTTAGCTCATTTTGGCGGCGGGGAGTGCTGATGCTGCATTCGCTCCTTCTCTTCACCTCCTGCAGGCCGCCATGGAAAGGAGAGGGGCTTTTTTACAGAGCCCCGCCTCCCCTTTCTATGGCAGCCATCTTGGAAAAGGATTTTCCTTCCAATAGCGCAACGCTATAGGAAGGAAAATCTTTTTTTTTAGAATCCCAGGTTACCGTTTTGCCAGTCCGGGGCGTTAATGGCCTTCATCCCCCGTTGCAGGGGCTGGAACGTGGGCTAATGGGATGTAGCCCTCGTTATACGCCCTCACTTCGCTTGGGCCGATAACTTGGGCTTCTGGCCCGTTATCTCATTCCAACTCTTGGAACGGGGGATGAACGCCACATTATTCCAATTGGCATAACAGAAAATGCTAATGGAAATGTTGGAGAATCTTATTGAGTATATCTACTTCATTGAGAAATGTAAAGTAGATGGATTCTATAAGATTTTTTTTTTGTTCTATTTTTTAACTGCGAAAGGTGGTTCCTAAAGGAACCTTTCTTTTTGCAGGAGAGGACAGAAAGTAAGGTGGGGAGGTAAATGAGGGAAGAGGCACCAAGCAATAATATGTAGGCGCAGGTGGACAGGGGAAGATGTTGTGCGTGTGTTACATCTAAGGTAGTGGCCAGTGTTATTCATGCTCCTTGATTACAGCTTCAAACGCACGTCGAAATTGCTTCCCCCAGCAGAGTGGTGTGTTGCAGTATATACAGAGTACTGTTATCTTCCAAAGAAATGGAAGAACAGCCTCTTATCGCTTGTAATGTAACTGGTGGGATTTTGTGTCCCACGGAAGTAGGCTGTGTGGTTACAGTATTGGTTGAGGAAGATTAGGGGGAGCAAGGCAGCCTACTACTTGCTAAGAAAGGAACAACCTTTCCGAGAGCCTTGCGGTGGTTGGATTTTGTAGGGCGCCAGGAGTGGAGGTGGGAGGGGAAGGAGAAGGTGTGGGACATTGTGTGGTGTGGAAGTACTGTGTCTGCATGACTTTGCATGCAGGGGAAGAAGTGTCGGATTGTGTGTCTTGCGTTTAGGGTCTGGTGTTTGTGAGTTGGTGGTTAGAAAGCATTAGTCTTCTTGTCCCGTATAGATCAGAGTGAGTGGATGCTGGTAATGTAGTTTGTGATGTCGTGGAATGCTGGCTTCCCAGGGTTTCTGTGTTGATTCTTACCTAGGTGGTGGTGGAGGACCAGCGTTTGCATCTGTACAACTTTTGCGGATCCTTGTTGCGTGAAAGTGCACCTTGCTCTTAGGAGGACTTTTCTCTTTCTTGCGCTACTCAATGCTTTTTCTTATGGTCCATCCTTGCCCCGTGACATCAGTGCTTAATATTCACAGGGAGCAAGATAGTGCAGTCATTTAAAAAGCCTGTGTTGCTGTATTTTGGGAATGCTATGGATCTGTAGGTTTTCCTATTGCAGCTTTTGTACAATTGTTTTCGTTTTTAATCAGCAAAAATAAAACAGGAGTTATATAAATAAATATGCAACGGTCTTTGGGCACATATGCCAATTTAGGTCAGAAACGACCCTGGCATGTAGGTAGGTAGAACCCTACCAATCTTACACATATCCCTTAATCCGGGGGATAATCACAGGTGAACGCTGCAACCACAAAAAAAACCCAAAAGGTTTATGAAAATGGCACAATCCACATCCATGTACAGGCTTGTTTTCGACCAGGGAGGCACAGAATCCGTAAGGTCACCCAGACACACATCACAGTTTGCAGTGGTGGGGTCAATACTGTGATTCAAGAATAAAAACCTACTCCCCCCCCCAAAATCGGTCACTTGGTGAATTCTGGAGAGCCCTCTGGCAGCGCACTGCTTTTTATCAGAGGATTTCCCAGACCATCGCTCTGAACCCACCCCCCCTCCCCCGCCCACTTCAGTGGGTGGTGCCCTGCAGAGGATGCAGACTTTCAACCTTAACCCACCAACCCGTGTGTTACCCCATTTGAATTACAGTTTCTTAAACAGACAGATAACGTCCATTTTGGATAGGGATTTTATTTAATGGGTTTCCATAATGTGTTCAAGGCGCAACAAGACGAGGGGGAGGGGAAACAGGGATGATTGCATGCTAAGTAGCCACAACCATTACACAAGCAGTTTTAAAGGGGACAGGGAGTTGTTGCCGCAGCATATTTAATCGTGGTAGAAAATCACCACATTTTTTTAACCACAAATGCAGCAAATATATGGGGTGGTGGGGTGTTTAGTCGAATAATTGATGTAGGTGGGTTAAGGAGGGGCCTGTGGGAGAGCGGGGTGGGATATTTCCAGCACAAACGACCAGAAAGAAAAGGGAATAAAAACAAACAAAAAAGAATTCTTCTGCGTTGATATAAATCCGACAAAATCATAGAACCGTTTTAACAAGCATTCGCAAAGCCAACTTTTTTTGCTTTTCTAGATGAAATTCCTCGAGGTTCCATGCAGAGACCATGGAGGCGGCAACATGACCTGAAGAGCACCGCCCCCAGGCTCCCTATGGGAGAGGAGTGGCGAGACCTAGCACTGATCCGGTCCCCACATCGTACCAGTGTGCAGGGTCTGTTGTAGGTCACCATGCCGTAGATTTAGAGCATAGCGTTGGCTCCCCTATGTGCGGAAGCAACACTTGGTACTCAAAGCAACAGGGCCGCCCTAGGCAGATCACCCAAAACCAATAGCGACGCTAAACATCTACTTATATGGCTGCCTCTGCAATGCCTTCCTTTTCTCACTCTTCACACCAATGCTTCTCTCATTAGGTGGTTCTAAAGCACCACATAAGAGTCGAAACTAAAGACTCACTTCAGACTGCACATTTTGCCATCAACCAGCGGCCATCTTAGCAACTCAAAACGAATGCTGAGTTATACACGGGAACTTCTGTAGACTGGGACACCAAGTGTCCGACTTTGACTTGAAACCTTGCTTGGGCCCTAGCAGGAGCCGGGGCATGGAAACACGAGTAGAAAGCAAGGACGGCAGAGTCGTAGATGCATCTACATGAACGCCGCAAGTACATTTTTTTTAACTCGCTGCTCCAATGCATGACCGCCATATTTTTTTTTTTAAACTTTGGTTTTATTAGTAGTTTTTAGAAGGAAAAAACAAACGGCAACGCTGGGAGCGTTGTAATCATCACTTTTAACATTGTCATAAGACCCCCAGGTTCCCTCCCCCCCCTCCCCCCCACCCCAACTCCTCCCCTCCCCCCAGATCAGAGTCACTTCAAAAGTCGGACAGCTGGAGCCGTCATCGTAGCTCGTTGTACGTTGCCACAGAGGTATGCTATACTCTCACGTCCAAATTGGCTGGATGAGATCCGCTGTCTCCCGGGTCCTGGGCTACTCCTACATCCTTGATTGATGCATTCCAAACCTACCCCCCGCCAACTCGCCAGAGTGTTCTCATGTTGTCAGTGGGGGTCCCAACCCCATGCCCCATAGACCCCATACCAGTTAACCTGAAAGGAGCCCAGTTCATTATTTACCATGGCCGTCAATTTGTCCATTAAGAACATGTTTTTGAGTTTCTTAAGCCAATCTCCTTTGGATGGGGTCTCTGGGCTCTTCCACCTTTGTGCAAGGGCCACTCTACCCGCTCGTAACATCGTCTCCCACATTCTTGGGTACCTATACAGTTCAGTGTCCTCCGGGGGGAGGCCCAGCAACATTGTTAGGGGGTTGAGTGGGATTAGTTCCTCGGTGACCTCGGCCATCCACCCCCGTACCTTCTCCCAGAACTCCTGCACCTTGGGGCAGGACCACCACATATGCCCCCTCGACCCCACTTGGCCACAGCCCCTTGGACACCTGGGGGACACTCCCGAAAACATCTTGGACAGTTTCAACGGGTCCCTGTGCCAGCCCTGTAAGATCTTGAAGTTGTGCTCCATGTCCGATGTAAATAGGTTCCCATGGAATGCTATCTTAAAGACTTTGGACCACGCCTCCTCTGTAAGTGGTTCTCCCGCCAGGTCGTCCCAAAACCCTCGAAACCCTCTTCTCCCCTCCAAGTTAACGGTGTTCAGTATTCGGTACATTTTGGAGACCGCCCCCTTCCTTGATGTGGCCGTGTCCAGATATTTTTCGAAGGGGGTCAGCTGTCTCCGTAGGTTCTGGCCCCATGATTGGTCGCAAAGGATGCCTTTCAGGCGCAGATATTCAAAGATTGAGAGGGACTCCCGCCCCAGTGCGTCTCGCAGGGCCTCGTATTCGAGGAACTCGCCCTCTTTGAACAGTTGTCCCGCCCATTCCAGACCCCCGTCCGACCAGGACTGGGCACTCCTGAAACCCCTGCTACCTAGTTTGAGCGGGTGGCCCCAAAGCGAAGACATTGGAGAGGGCCATGTCGTGAGGTATGAGGTTGTGGGTCCCTCTTTCCAGATTGTCCAAAGTATTCCCAGGGTTGGGTGGGCTTTCAGTTTGCTAGGGATGAGTCTGCGCGGCAGCCACAGGAGGTCGCGCACTTTCAGAGGGTGGGCATCCATATCCTCAAGGTATGACCAGTAGGTGCCCATCCCCTCCTTCATGTGCTCCAGCAAGACCCGCAGCTGGGCGGCCCGGTAGTAAAGGAGAAAGTCCGGTAGTCCGAACCCGCCCTCTTCTCTGGGTAGTGTTAGGGTGGCCTTTCCTATCCTCGGGGCCCGCCCTTGCCATATAAACTCGCGGATTGCTTTTTGTAGATCGCGGAGCAACTGGGTGGGGACCTCCGTTGGGAGCGCGGTGAATAAATATAGTAATCTCGGCAGAACGTTCATCTTTATCGCTGTCATGCGCCCATACCAGGACAGAATCATACCATCCCATCTCCTCAGATCTGACGTAACCCCCGCCAAGGTAGGCCCATAGTTCACCGGGGCCAGTCTCGAGAGATCTCTAGTCAGGGTTACCCCCAAGTACCTGATGGAATCCTTCCCCACCGCAATCCCCGCACACCTGTCCCGGGGGTCTAACCTCGGGTCCTGGACCCTCATGGGTAGGAGCTTTGATTTTGCTGCATTTATTTTTAGTCCCGAGAACTGCCCGAAGGCTGTCATCAGACGCAAAAGGGGGGGGGCGAGGAGCTGGGCTCCACCAAGTACGCTAGGATGTCGTCAGCAAACAGGGAGAGCTTGAACTCTACTTCTCCCCTTTTGATCCCTTGGATGTCGGGGTGGGCCCGGACCGCTATGGCCAGAGGTTCCATCGTCAGGACGTATATTAACAGAGAGAGTGGGCACCCCTGTCGTGTTCCCCTCGTGAGGGGGAATGAGTCAGTGAGTTCCCCGTTCACCTGCACTCTCGCTGTTGGGGCTCCATAGAGGGCGGAAACCCAGGTCCTGACGTGAGGCCCGAAGCCCATTCGACGGAGGAGGAGTTGCATGTACCTCCACTCGACCCTGTCGAATGCCTTCTCGGAGTCCAAGGAAAGCAAACTAGCCTCTAGGTCTGATTCCTGGGCATAGTGGATTAGGTCAATAGTCTTCCTGATATTATCTGAGCCCTGCCTGCCCTTCACGAACCCCACTTGATCCCCGTGTACTAATTTGGGCATTATCCCCTCTAACCGTTTACCCATCACCTTGGCTAAGATCTTAACATCTATATTTAAGAGGGAGATCGGGCGGTAGGAGGAGCAGTCAGTGGGGTCCTTTCCTTCCTTAGGCAGTACCACTATGATGGCTCTCATCATCGTTTCCGGCAGGGTGCCCCCCTCCAGTACTGCATTGAACACCCTCGCCAGGTGTGTGGCCAAAATGGACCGGAACCTCTTATAGAAGAGTACTGAGAACCCATCTTCCCCCGGGGACGTTCCCGCCTTCATCCCACCGATTGCATTCTCCACCTCCTCCTCTGTGACCCCTCCCTCTAGACCTTCTGCCATTTCGCCTGTCAGGGACGGGATCTGGATGGAGTCCAGAAACTCCTCAATCTGAGTGTCTTCCCCGGCATATTCTGACGAATATAGTTGTTCATAGTAGCGTCGGAAGGCCGCTCCTATGACTGGGGTTCTATGGTCTAGTGAGCCCTGTTCGTTTCTGATCGCCCTCACCATTCTGCTTCTCTGGACCTCTCTGAGTTTCCAGGCCAGGATTTTATCGGCTCTATCCCCCTTCTCATAGTATTTTTGTTTCACTAGCTGGAGGTTGCGCTCAGTTTTATGCAACAAGAGATCTTTCAATTGAAGTTTGTAATTTTCTAAGGCAGTGATCTGTTCCATAGCCAAGGGTGCCTCCGGGGGGGCCTCCCGGCTGGAGCTGTGCGATCTTTTCCCTAAGGGATTTTTCTTGGGCTTCCCTTTCCCTTTTTTTCTGAGCCCCCATTCTTATAAGAACCCCGCGTAAGGTCGCCTTTAAGGCGTCCCACAGCACGTGCGCACCCACCTCGCCATTGTCGTTCAGCTTGAAGTATTCCATAATGGCGTCCTGCACTTCCTGCGCCAGGACGTCGTCCTTCAGCAGGGAGTCGTTGCACTTCCATCGCCCTTTTCTGCCACCTCGCCATTCCCCTATAATGGTGGTACGGACCAGGTCATGGTCGGACCAGGGGACCGGGTCAACCTCATAGCCAGAGACATATGGGCGCAGGGACTCGTCTACCAGGATGTAGTCTATTCGGGAGTATGATGTGTGGATTGCAGAATAGTACGTGAAGGAGGGGTGTTCTGCCCTAGGGGTCGGGATGGTGTCCACTAGGCCCAGCTCCGTGTTCACCCTTTGGAAGGAGCGGGCCATCATTTAGTCTGCAGCCCTGGTGGGTTGGGATTCCAAGCGTTTCCTATCAATTTTCGGGTCCAGGACCATGTTAAAGTCCCCCCCCACCACCATTAGCCCGCGTACGAATAATTTCAATCTGTCCTTCACTCCCTCCCAAAATTGCGCCTGGCCTTCATTGGGGCTGTACACAACTGCAAGTGTTAAAGGGGAGCCCCGCAGGGAGCCCCTCGTCAGCAGGAATCGTCCCTCTGGGTCTTTCAGTGAGGCTTCTACTTCAAAGCCAGTGTCCCTCGCTAGCACTATGGCCACCCCCCTTTTCTTGGTCTTGTGGGAGGCGCTGAGGACTTCCCCAATCCCCCCCCCCCGTAGCTTTGGTTCTTTCCCCTTCGCCCAGTGCGTCTCCTGAAGGAAAAGCACGTCTAGTTTAGCCCTCCTGAATTCCCTGCAGACCAGGGATCTTTTGGTGGGGGTGTTCAGTCCCCTCACGTTAAGGGAGCCCACGCCCAGGGTAGGCAGATCCCCAGCCATTGTCTAAGAATAACCAGCTACTGGATAGCTGACTCGTGGCACTTTCCTTGTCCGGCTCATTTCGTGTTATCCTCTGATCTCCCATTTCCCTCCCCCCCCCCCCCCAGGTGGTCCTGTAACCTTTCCCCAACTGACCCCTGGTCCCCCCTGTGAACGTAACATCAACAAACCCCCTACCCCCCTCCCCCCACCCCGGCGTCCAGCCAAATAGTTCTACCATTGTTGGTAACTGGCCGGACCACCAGCCTACCGCCTCCTGCTGGGTGAATATCCAAATTAGAGCCTCCATGAGCCCCCCCTACCCCCCCCTCAATGTAACTCTCATACTTGCTGTTCCGGGAGGGTCCACACAAGTTCGGACCCCATGGTCCTGAAGCACGGCCTGTCTGCGGGCCGGAACAGATGGTGAGTCCCCGTGATGAATTCTTTACACGGTTCCCCCCGAGGCTGATGACGACTGCCGTGAGATGCCTCAGCTCCCTTCCTCGCCCGGGTCCGACAGTCCCGCTCCACCCTGGCCGGGTTCCGTGTCATTCCTGTCCGTTGATGGGGACGGAGGGTTCAATTTTTTAAATTTCCGTGGGCCAGTCTTTTTTCTCCTCTCTCCTCGTGACCGGCGCGCTCTGGCTTCATCCGCGGCAAACCCGGAGGGTTCCCTCCGCGGGGTCGGGTCCGTTGCGTATTCCTGTATTGCTCCCCTTATATCCTCCTCTGTAATCAGGTTCACTCGTTGGCCTTCGTATTCAAACATGAGGGAGAAGGAGAACCCCCATCTGTAGCGCACCCCCTTTGTTTTCAGCATCTGGGTCAGCGGGCGGCACATCCTCCGTTTGGCCAGCGTGTATGATGAGAGGTCCTGGAAAATGGCCACCTGAGCGTTGTTATAGGTTATCTCCCGGGATTTCCTGGCCTCCTCTAGGACCTTCGCTTTTTCAGTGTAGTAGTGGAAGCGGACCAGAATTGACCGGGGGCCCCCAGCTCTTCCCCCCGCTCTATGGATCCGATCAAACGTCGGTTCGGTTGTCATCTCATCCGAGAAGAGGAGGGTAATGATGTCCCTCACTACCCTGGTCAAGTCTCTTTCCGTCTCCCCCTCCGACTCCGGCACCCCGAAAATTCTGAGGTTGTTCCTCCGCTCTCTATTTTCAAAGTCGTCCATTTGTCTTGCCCTCTCCTCATCTCTCTTTTCCAGGGCCGTTAGTCTCAGGGCCGTGTCCAGCTCCTGGGTCGCTGCTGAGGACTGGTTGGACTCTAGTTGTGACAGTCTATCCTCGACTTTGTCCACTCTGCGGTCCAGGTTTTCCATTTTTTGGGCGATGTATGCCCGCATGTCCCTAATCTCCTGCAAGACCGAGGCAAAGCCCTTTTCCATGGTGAGGGTGGGCAGGGGTGGGGTCTCGGAATGAGACATGCCGGCCCGTCGGTCTGGGTCGCTGTTCTCCCTGCTGGTGTCTTGGTAGCGGTACTCCTGGAGGGTACGGCGCCAACTCATTCGGTCCTCCTGCTTCTCCCCTCCGCTGGTGCGCCCCTGGGGGCAAGGGACAGAGCCTGGTCGGGGGACGCGCTCTCTCTCCTTCCGGTGTGGCCCTCTGCGGGGGGCCTCTCGTGGGCGGGCACTCGCCCCACCGACCTCCGGTGGGGGCCTCACACCCCCTCCCCCCTTGTGTCCTCTGTCTTTGGTAGCAGTTCTTAGGGTGGGGGGGGGAGCGGCCATGGCTGTCCAATAGCGGTTTGTTGGGGGGCTCTCAGGCGCGATTCCTCCAGCGAGAGCCCCCAGGCGGGCACTCGCCCTGGGATAGAGCCCAGGGGCCTCCACCTAGGAAAGTGATGGGCTCGAGGATACTCTCCTCCAAAAGATTTGTGACCCCTCCAGGGCTGGGGGCGTTTCCCCCCGCGTCTTCCCGACTTTTTTTTTTTTTTTTTTGGGGTGGGGGCTCGACAGGGGGGAGGGCGGGGCCGACTCGCCCCTCCGAGCCCACCGATGCGTCCCGCGGCTGGTCCCCCGGGGTCCTTGAGGGTTGCGTGGGGGCTGGGGTGGACTCCCCCCCCCCCCCCCCACCTACCTCGGCACCGAGTTCGGGAGCGCGGGCAAGCCGCCTCTCCCTACGCGGGTCGCGGCCCGCGTTTCTCCCAGCTCCTCAGCGGGGGACTTCCCCTCCGCGACGGCTCCTCGGTAGGGTGCTGCAGGGGTGTCGCCGGCGGGTCTTCTGCCGGGGCGCCGGCGCGCTCCGCGTTCGGGGAGGAGAGGGGGTCGTGCGCGCCTCCGAATACAGGCCGCCACTTCCCCTCTCGAAGGTTGAGACGCTGCCTGGGGCTCTCCGGGGCTCCTCCCTTCGGGCCGCTCTTTCGCCTCGGGGGGCACCCGAGGTTCACGGGTTCCGTGGGCCGTGGATCTCCCGTGGGGGCGTCACGGGGGGGGCTCAATCCCTCTGCGTGTCCCAGTTACGGCGGGAGCGGCGTGTTCAGGCTGCCATTGCCTGTGCGCCCCCTGGTGGCCTCTCCGACCGCCATATTTTAATGAAATCCACCTAGCTCCAGCATCAGAGCAGTGAGGTAATCAGTGCCATATTGTTATTAAAATGCCCCCACCCCCGCGGGCACATTTAATAGGGCACCTGCCGTGCTTTCTACTACTATGCCAGCTCAGGTTAGCCCTTGAAAGACCCCCGAGCTGGCCTGGCGAGGGGATAATTGCACCCTGGTTGGCTAATGCCGCCACGGGCGGTCATCTGGCCCGCCCTGCCGTAAGGCCGACCCTGGTGCCAGACCACTAGCCCCCGACCATTAAACACCAAATTCTCAGAATTACACAAACCACACACTGACACCGACACTGAGGGGAGTCTTCCCACTGTGGGCAAAGTGCCCCATAAAGAATGAAAGGCAGCATGTCGGCACTATACAACTGCACATAACACCGATATTAAAATCCCCTAATCATCAAGACCAGTTTATCCATTTCCATGTAATCTTTAACGGAAAGTGCAGCATGAAAACCATACAAAATACCCTGCAGGGTTATCTTTTATATAGAAACTCAATTACAAAAAAATCCATGCATTGCTGTAACTGGACTTGTGGCTAGCGCCTTCCCTGACGCGCGACGCTTCGGCGTAAAAGGATTCATTTTGGGAGCAACTTGACTGCTTGCAGCGCCGACGGCGAATCCCATCCTCGAGGGAATAAAGGGAGATCTGTGAACAGTGGAGTCATATGGGTGGCAGAACAGAGGCTGCCCTGTGATGCCATCAGCTGATAAGCACCTTGCTTTGGGCCGCAGCATTAGCCCGGGACATTGTAGAAAGTCAGGAGGGCTGAGTATCTCTGAAATAGTGGACAAAATAATGGACACCAGCAAGACGTCTGGAAAAAAGTGTGTATGAAAATGTAGGGAAGAATAACAAAAATAAAAAAAAACACACCTTATAAACTAGGGGTATTCCCATTCCTACTGGGCCAAAGGGGTTGGGTTGGTCGGTCTATGTCCAGTGGGCATATTAGTCACTAGCTGCTGACCAAAAGCCCGCTGACATACCAACATGCCCCATTCCATTCGGGAGATGCAAATCCTGCCCCGGTTTTAACTTTTAATTCTTGGGGGGGGGGGGGGGGGGTTGTAGTTCCATATTTCCACCCCATTTTAAACACAGGACTACAAATCCCAGAATGCAAAGTTCAACCCAGGACTAGATTAATGTCCCAACTGGAATTGGACATGTTTGTAGGGAATTTCAAGGCAATAAAAATAAATTTGGTTAACATTACATTCACACAAAAAAAACCAAAACAAAAAAAATACACAAAAAAAAACAACACAAGGCATCACATATTGAGAAAACAATATTGTTAGAAAAACGTAGATATTTAAATACCAGACCCCGAGGTGTTCGGTGGTCCTACACAAGTTTAGGCGGTACCAAATGGGTAATTTTAAAGGACAAGGGCAAGTAAGAGTTGGGCTATGCCATAAGTTTACGAAAATGCCCTCTCGTGTGCAGGCGGTGCATGCAGGAAAGGGCAGCGCAATAGCAAAACAAAAGAGGTGATGGCTGGAAGGTTTCGAATAAATCCATGGGCAACGCATACTGAGAGCGATAGCTGAAGACACTGCTCGCTTTGTCATGGTGTGTATTTCCACATACTGTTGGCATAGCTTCTGCCACACTGAATTTACCAAGCTTCACCGGCCTGCCTGGAGTGTGTACCACCTGGCTAAGTGGTGAATTACACGTTTTCCGAGAGCAGGTTTTCCAGAGCAACTGTTCTAGAACATGGGCAACCGGAGTGCAGTACTTTGCCGGACTACATACCAATTATTGTTATGGTTTAAAGCGTGGACCTAGCGTGAGAGCAGCAGAGCTCTACAGAGTGTGGGTAGCCAGCATTTGGGCTAGCATATTTGAACAGTAGCACAGTGCTGTAAATTGGGGTCTGTTCGTCGGTAGGTGCGTCCATTAGAATTAGTCCATGATCAGGTGTTGAAAAAGCCACGTTTTGAGGGATAGGTAAAGTTGGAAAATTATGGGCCCACTCCAAGCAGGGAGCGGGGTATAGTTCCAGAGGGTGTGCGTGTGTAAAAATAATAAAGTTAATCACCGTAGTGACTACCTTACTCCTAGTCCATAGTCCCCTTTCCTCCATACTTGTGGACATTCCGTCCTTCGAGACGGGACCAGAGCACTTTTGTAAAAAGCATACATTTTTGTCCTTTTATTGCCGTAACCCCGCCCTCCTGAGCTCCGCCACACGGATCGCCCTTCAGTCCTTTTCTATTGCCAGGTCTGGGACCATTTAAGCAATAATAGAGGATACTTTTTAGAGGGGACGGCGGGCGGGCGTATGGAGGAAAGGGGACTATGGACAAGGAGTAAGGAAGTCACTACAGTGAGTAACTGTATTATACTCCTACGTCCCGTCCCCGTTCCTCCATACTTGTGGGAGATTCCCAAGCACGCACCACAGTTAGTTCAGGTGGATGGAAAAAAACCTTACTGGAATAAATTCTTAAGGGCAGCCTGACCAAAGTGGGCATCAGCCTTGGAACTCAGGTCCAAGCAGTAATGCTTACAAAAAAGCTGATGGGGAAGCCCACATAGCCGCCTTGGCGATGGTTTCCCAGGGAACATACTTTTGGAAGGCAACAGCAGCTGCTTTGCCATGTACAAGATGGCCATGGATGCCCTTCGGAGGTTGAAGGCCCTGAATGGTATAGGCTTCAGAAATGCAGGAGGCAATCCATCGTGAGATAGTTGCCTTTGAAGAAGGTTTCCCTTTCGGGTCTCCAAATGTGAGTTTTGAGGAGCCCCTGAGTTCACTTGTTCTGTCGAGGTAAAACTTCAGGGCTTGCCTGACATCCAAGTGTGCAAGACTCTTGGCATCCGAGGCCGGATTCAGAAAAAAAAAAGACAGATAATGAGATCGATCAATGCAAATGAAAATCGCTAACCACTTTAGGCAGGAAAGGATGAGTGCGCGGCACAACCTTATCCTTATGGAAGGTGAGGAACGGATGTTCCACAGACATCTTGGAGCTCGCTTACTCGCCTCACCGATGTCACTGCGATCAAAAAGGCAAACATCCAAGAAACATATTCGAGATCAGTAGTGGCCATGGGTTCAAATGGTGTATGGCATAAGGCGGTGAGGACCATTTTCAAATCCCTTTTAGGGTGAGGATTGCATACCAGTGGGAAAAGATGCAATAGACCCTGATGCCTTTTAATGACTGAATTAGTCAAAGAAAAGGAACAGCTGTCAGTGGACAGATAGGCCACAATAGCAGACAAGTAAGACCTGCAAGACAAGACATGAATGCCCAAAGCTGGGAGGTGAGATATAAATAAGAACAGTGTCAATCATAGCGTGCCTAGGGTCGCGCTGTTTAGCTAAAAACCAGTGGCAAAAACTGAGGCACTTAATCCTATATTGAGACCTCATAGAAGGTTATCTGGCCGCTTGGATAATGTGCATATTGTCCTCAGACAAGTTAAACTGCACTAACGATCTGAATTCAGGCACCAGGTCACCAAGCTGAACGATTGTGGGGAGGGGTGCCACATCTGGTGATCGCACTGGTGAAGCAGGTCGGGAATCAACAGCAATCTGATCGGAGGAAGAATTGACAGGTGCTGAAGTTCCGAGAACCAGAATCTGGCTCACCACCAAGGAGCTATGAACAGGAGAGTACAGTTCGATGTATTCCTGAGCTTGCAGAGTGACAGATGAACCACAGGTAGTGGTGGGAAAGCCTAGGCCTTCATGTTGTGCCAAGTAATCTCGAGAGCGTCCCCTAGGGAGGAGACCCCGGGACCATTGGCGGCTGAGTGAGTCTGCAGTTACATTGATGTGACCCGGAATGTGTACAGCCAGCAGCCAAATGTCATGCTGGATACCCCATTCCCAAATCTGTATAGCTAGGTCCACATGGGTGCCACCCTGCTTGTTGATGTAAAACATCGCCACAGAATGGTCTGTGCGACTACGGACCACCTTGTTCGCAATGGACGGTTGAAAAGCTTGGAGTGCCAGAAAAACTGCCAGGAGTTCCAGGTAATTGATATGAAACTATCAATACAATTTACAAATATTCACAATAATATGCAGTGGTATGGAATCCTGTCTTTAGATGCTAATATTGGTTGAATAACCAAGTTTTTTAGCAGTTTCTTATAAACTGCTAAGGATTCTTTTTTGATATTAATGGGTAGGGTAGGGTGTTCCAGTGTTTAGGGGCTAGAGTGGTAAAGCTGCTACACCCCCCCCCCCCCCCGTTCTAGTGGTTTTGAAGCGAGGGGGGGGCCAGGAGGAATTTGTTGCTAGATCTTAGTGATCTCCTGTCAACTTTGGGGTGTAGAGTATTGTTGAGATAGATAGGTCCTTTTTTGGTCAGGCATTTGTATGTGATACATATTGTTTTGAAGATAATTCTGGCTTTGGAGAGCCAGTGGGCGTCTTTCCTATTCTTAGAGATATGGTCTGATTTTTTTTTTATGCCTAGAGCTGCCCTCCAGACTGTTTTGCAGTAGTTGCATTTTGGCTAAATTGGTGTTGGATGTGCCTTGTTACTACAATAATCCAATTTCGATAGGACCAGAGTTCTGGCTAAGGTGAGGCAGTTAGCTGGGGTCAGAAATTGTCGGCTGAGAGCAATTAGTTTGTAGGTGTATGCCGTGGAAGAGGCGAGCGCGTTGATCTGTTTAGTCATGGTCAGGCTGGCGTCAATGTACACGCCCAGTGTTTTGACTTGCTTCAGCACGGGAATATTGGTACCGTCAATATTGATGGTTGAGTATTCTGGGTGAAGGGTTGCTATTTTGGCTGGAGATCCTACTATGAGGACTTCTGTCTTCTCATCGTTAAGACATAGGCTATTTAGTGCCATCCAATTTTGTATGATGGCATACATTTTATTGATTGTTACGGTGTCCTGGTCATAGTTGCCTGTGAGAGGTATAAGGATCTGGGTGTCATCCACAAAATGGGTATATGACACCCATATCGTCTAGTGCTGAGAACAAAAGTTTGGTGTACACGTTGTACAACATAGGGGAGAGGCAAGAGCCTTGGGGTACTCCTCTGGGGACTGGGATGGGGTTGGCTGCTTCTTTGCCTATGGACACTCGAAGTGCGGTCTGTTAAGAAAGATTTCACCCAAGCAGTGGCTTTACTAGAGAAGTTAAACTCATGGACAAGTGAGTTGCATAGTTTGTCATGGTCCACCAGGTCAAACGCAGCAGAGAGGTCCAGCAGCAAGAGAATGCAGAGTTTTCCAGAATCTCTGATGGCATCCATCTGGATTTTGAGGTCCAAAAGGGCTGTTTCAGTGCTGTGGTTAGGCCTGAAGCCCGATTGTCTGGTGCAGAGGAGCTGGTTAGATTCCAGGTGGGTTTGAATTTGGTTATAGGCTAGTTTGTCGATGATTTTGAGTAGAAACGGAACCGTGGTAATGGGGCGATAATTAGTCGGAATGGTGGGGTCTAGATTTGTTTTTTTTAGACGCGGCGTAACCCAGGCTTCTTTAATGCAGGTTGGAACTGTATTGGAGTTAAAGGAGGTATTGACAAATTTGGTGATGATGGGGGTCAGAGTAGAGGCACAGGCTTGGACTAGTTTGGCTGGGACAGTGCCTCCTTTGCAATTGGATGCTTTTAGTTTGGAGATCGTGTCAAATACAAGATCTTGGGAGACGGGTGTGAATTGGAAGGGGGGGTTAGAGTTATCACTGGAGGAGGCACAGGGGTTACGGGTGGGGGGAGTTTTTAACTGCTAGCGTAGTCTTTTAGAGTTCATTTTATTTTGCAGCACAGCAATTTTGGAGGCAAGTGCATCTTGTAAGGTGGTACACCATTCTTTGCTCGCGTTGGTGGGAGTGTCAGTCGGAAGGGGATTTTCAAGTTCTTTGAGGATAGAGAAGAGCTCCTTGGAGTTGGATGCTGCATTGCTGATGCGAGCATTGTAGGCGTTGGCTTTATGGGTGATGATAGCGGTTTTGTAGATGGTATTGGCGTCTTTGAAGGGGAGGGGTGTTTATTATGGACATGCTCGAAAGAGTTTTTTTTCCTTCTGACGGTGACTAGTTCCTCGTTAAACCAGAAGTTAGATTTTTTTTTATTGATCCGTCTTAGTTTGGTGGTGACTGGTGCTATAGTGTCAATCGCTGTGGAGAGGCATTTGTAGCAGTACTCAGCGATGGTGGTAGGATCGTTGCTGAGGATTGAGTGGGAATCTAGCAATTTGTTCAAGGTGGGGTCAAGGTTCTCCACCGTGAGCTTTTTAGGATTTCTACTTTCAATGGTGTCCATGGTTTTGTTCTTAGGCGGGCAGGGATCGTCACTAGTGATAGTGAATTCTATGCACTAGTGGTCTGTCCAGCTAAGTGGGGTAATCGGGCCTATATTGATTTTGGTGTTTAGGGTGAGGATCCAGTCTAGGGTCCTACCCTTGGTATGGGTGGGGACATTGATGTGTTGGCAGAAGTTCATGTCATTAAGTGCCAAGAGAAGGGAGGTTGCTTTAGTGTCTTGGTCATCATTGAAGCCAAGATTCAAATCACCAATGATGATACATTTCGTTTTGGGTTTAAGTATGGGCGCCAGTATTAGTGGGATGTCTGCTTCTGGGCGGCTATTGGTACTGGGGGTTCTATAGATGACCACTGTGGTGTTTTCATTCAAAGTTAGTTTAGCGAGCAGTAGTTTGTATCCTGCGATTATTTAGATGGAGCTTGATCTTAATTTAATGGTGTTTTTTGTTATGATGGCCACACCGCCTCCTGGGGTGGTGGTTCTGGCTGATGTGAGAATAGTGTAGTCTGGTGGGATAGCCAATGCTAGCAAAGGACCCGAGGCTTGATGTAGCCAGGTTTCTGTGATTACTAACAGATCAAGGTCAAGTTTGATAATAAGGTCAGAAATTTCGATGGCATGGGCTCCAAGGCGGGCGTTGATAAGGGCATTTTTTAGACTAATGAGAGGCTTGGTGTCCTTTATGGGTGCATTCTTAATTAGTAGACTACTGGGCTCTGTGTTCTCTTGAGGTTTTAGTTGCTATAAACTGAGTTAGATTGTCGTTTGTTCTGGGGGCCATAGGTTTGGGTGGTCTACGTGGCTGGGTCCTGGTAGTGGGATTGTGGTGGGGTAAGTGCTCTTAGTCGGGACGTTCTCTCATATCCTGAGATGGGGTGTGTCTTTTCGTTGCCTGAGATCTTGGGGAGTGCGAGTAGATTGTTAAGGAGGGTTGGGGTTGAGCGGTGTTCCTCATTGGTTGCACAAGCAAGGGTCCTTGGGGCTGAGAGTGAGATTGGAGAAGGACGGGAAGGGGGTGTGGTTGGGAGGAAGGGGGTGGGACACGGGATAGAGTGGTGTCTTGGGCCGGCCAGTTTGGTGAGCCCGTTACTGAGGATGATGAAGTGGTTGCCAGTGCAGGGGGTGTCTGCTTGGATAAGGTGGAAGGGGACAGGATGATAAAAATCCAACCTAACATAGCTAAGAACATGGGAATGGGGTGAGGCGAGGCTGGGCTCACTTTGTCTGCACAATTTAGGCTAAATACAGTTGTCACCAGGAAAATACCAGTGGGCTAAAATCAATAGTCCTAGGTGGGGCACAATTTAGGCTAAATACAGTTGTCACCAGTAAAATACCAGTGGGCTAAAAGCAATAGTCCTAGCGGAGCCAGAGCAGCAGCGGAGTCAGAGCACACCAATACATTGGAGGGTGCAACAGGTTCTTATCCACAAAACGCGGAAAAGGCTGCTCTGCCCCAAAATCAGGCCCCTCAGCACCAGCCGTGGTGAACGTTGTTAAAAGAGAGGTAGTCAAAATGGTTGCCGTGGACCAGAGGGGTTGGACCGCAATTTTACCAAAGCTTGAGATGAACTGCGTCACAGGCGTATGTGAGGCTGTGGTTACCACAGGGTAGTTGGGGGTCTTATGTTCCATTTTAGCCTTGTCACAGTACTAACAGATCTAGGGTGTTTCTGAGACACCTTAGAGACTGTTCATTAATTACCCCGAAGTGAGGGAACCTCGGCGGAGCCAGTACTCGAAGGCTCAAGGTGTTTAACTGGCTTCTTTGCCCCCGCAGCAGGATCGGTTCTACCACAGGTTCAAGTGTGGGAAGGCTTCAGAGTCACCCCCTGAAGCCAGAACCATCAAAGGAGGCCCCCTGAATCTTTCTGGTCCAAGATATAGGCCCAAGAAGGGGGACCTCGGGGATAACCCTGCTACGTTTAGTCACCTCGACAGGGACCTCAGTACACTTAGTTCCAGATGTGGAAACCTCTGGGCTGACCAATCAGCCCTAGAAATACTGGGAGTAACTTTAACCCCCAAAGAGGGAACCTCGGTAGAAGGTCCGGTTTTGACAGCCCCTTTGCCGTGGTCCTCGGTGGAAACTCCGGAGAGCCTGTTAGATCCCTTTCGGGACAGCTTAGGGAGATCCCTGGTAATAGAGCCACTTGAGCCTATCCCGGATCCAGAGGACCCCGAGAAGGAGTCCCCAGGCCGGGGTGCCTTAAAAAGTAGCGCAGTTATCAGCCATTTCCTTTTTTCTTCAATGACTGCTGTAAATGTGGTGGAGGAATGCGTCGATACACCTCCTCCCACCCGACAAGCCGACGCTGGAGTGCCTGGACGGAGAGGGAGTCGCAGTAGAAGCACGAGTCCCCAACGGTGTTCTGGGCCGAAGCGCTCCAGGCCGAGAGTAAGGATCTGCCCCCGCGAAACAATGTTCACAGGATGAACAGGACACAAATCCCAGATGCTCCGGTGTAGACGTAGGAAAAGATTACTGCAGAACTGGAGCAGCAATGAAGGACAGGAGCAACAAAAAGAAATATTCCGTGATGCAAGTGCGCCCGACCCTGACCGCATGAAGAAAAGGACTGAAGGGCGATGCACGGGCCGGAGCTCAGGAAGGCGGGGCTTTGGTCACGTCTGCTGGGCCCGCATAAAAATAAAAAGGACAAAAAAGTACATTTTTTGATGCTTTAAAGTGCTCCGGTCCTGTCCAGAAGGACAGAATTTCCCACACGTATGGAGGAAAGGGGATGGGACATAGGAGTACGAGGATGCACAGGGGAAGGTACATTAACTTGGGAGGCAAGAGGGAATGAGCCACAGTGACTCACTAAGGATGGATGGTCTCAAAATACAGTGCAGTGCATAGATCCGTGCTTCCACACTGTTGAGCCCCAAAGACAAGTAAATGAGGTATGTGCAGTGTTCCTGTCACCCTGGCCCGACTTTGAGGGCATAAGTGACTTGTAAGGCCCTTGTACTCCGATGTTGCTCTACGCTTTAATCACAGAGTCGCTTTTTACAAGAAAGTTTGCATTCTTTGTTCTTTTACATAAATGGGGTGACAGAATTATTAGTTGCGTTGCCTGCATTTCTAATTTAAAGGTTACTATTTTTCTAGAACTTTGAATGGACATTTCTATTTTGAGGCGCTGCATGGATTTCTGGGTCGCTATAGCCTGCCTACATCACCATAAAATGGGAAGGAGGAAGGCTACTGTGTTGTGTTGTGCCGCTTACCTTTATGATTGGGATCACTGATGGGTAGCAGCAGTGCGAGGCCGAGTAGACACTTTGGTCACTACTCATCCTTTCACTCCTGCAGTGCAGCAGTAATTTTGTCACAAAGAACTGGATAACGAATGGTGGGGTACGACGAGAGGGGCAAGAGAAGGGAGTTTGGGCTGTAGAAAGAAGTTGAGAGTAGAGGGGGAGCGCTCTCACCACAGGCCATGCATGAGTCAGGGGGTTTATTTGAATGCTGGGATGTGCAGTCCTATCTTTAAAACAGTGAAAGTTAAATACACATCCCAGAATTCAATGAAAAAAAGCAGTGCTCGAGGACCTTCCCATGCACGCAATGGAAAGGGAGGGGGTGGAGCAAGGGACCGGCAGAGGTTGCAAGAGGTAGGATAAACTAGTAGCCAAAAAGCGAGCCAGTGAGACTAGTACAGAGGAGATGCAGAGGTTTGGATTTTGGTGGTGGTGGCAGCACAAGGGTTTGGAATGCTGGCTACAAGAGGCAGTAAGGGCCGAACCATTAGGAAGGGCGGAGAACTTGGAAGATGTTTGGCAAATGAAACTCCAGAACACATTCAGTATGACAGGGTTTGTTTGAAAGAATAATAAAAATGTTTTATGCGAGAACCGATGTGCTTGGAAAAATAAAGACAAAAGCCCAGTAAGAGAAACGAGTAAGAGTAAAATATAAAAGGAAATGATATAGAGGAACATGCGTTCTAAAAAGGGAGGATCATGTTAATTATAAAGCAACATACAAACCACAAACAAGTGAAAACAGGTTTGGTGTGTGTAGAAAGAAAACAGAAGAGTGGGCGAGGGGAGAACTAGGTCATTTACCACCCCTACATTTAAAAGTTTGAAGATACATTTATTTGGAAAGAGAACAGTTTTGTTATATGACTAAACACATGGATGGATTCATACTGCGCGCTGCACTGCGCGCTGCTGACATTTGCATGGTCTCCAGGTGCTCTGGGGGCACTGAAAGTGTGTGGGGGTTTGTCCTGAAGGTAAAATGGTCGTGTTGACGCATGCAGAACAGAAGTAACCTGAACGCTGCATGGTTTTGAGCTTCTAGACATTGTGTTAAAAGAAGCGAGGTGTTTGGTATCGTTATATGGCATTTGTACAACATACTGACATTGGTATGGCCTCGAAGCGCTGTGGTGATGAAGCCCTTTGGAGGACCGTGGTCTGAGATTTGAAGGAGGATTATAAAATGCTTATGTGCATTTTTAGGCAGTGTGAAGGTAGGGAGTGGCTACGTCCCCGATTGCAGAACCTGGATGTGTGTCGTGCCAGACTATCAGCAGAGTCAAGGAGACAGTTTAGGTGTACAGCTGGACCTAATTTTTCATGGGATTCTGCTTTATTGTATTGTAAGTGGTGATATTCGTTTGGGTGGGTCAAGTTGAGCAGTGATTATTGCAGATGTATGCGGGTGGGTGGGTTTCCCCCGGGAGGGATACAGCTATATTTCATTGCGATGGAGTGCTCAACGTACCAGTGAATCAACGCCGATATCTAGCTACCACGAGGTCTTGCAGAGTAGATCATAGGGCCTGACTGAAATCCTTTCTGTGTGAGAGAGTTACCACATTGAGGCCTCATCAGGTGACTAGTCAGGTGCCAACCCCCCTCTCCTCCCACATTCATGACAGGGGGGGAGGGTGTGAACTTATCGTTCAGGAGGCGGAAGAGAATAACCAGGTCTTGAGAGCCTTTCTGAAAGCGAGGTGATCCTCCATGCGACAAATGGTAAATGGAACACAGTTCCAGATGGTGAGAGCACGAATTGAGAAAGAAGAGCCCCCTATTCTAGTCGTTTCTGTGACTGGAAGGATGAGGAGGAGAGCGGTGCCAGAACTCAGGTTTCTGGTGGGTCCGTAGGGCCGGAGTTTGTGTTGCAGATATTCTGTTTCTATGTTGTGCCGAGCTCTGTGGGTGATGTACATTGCCTTGAAGGTAGATCGCCACTCAATCTGCAATCAGTGAAGGACACAGAGGGCGGGTGTGAATGTGTTCTCTTCAGTGTTTTGTACCCACTGGAGTTTCCAAGCTGTGATGCAGAGGCCCCCAGGTATAGGGTGTTAGCCTAGACTAAACGTGAGGACAGTAGCAATGATTGCGGTTCTGGGTGGGAAAGGTCCAGTAGGGGAAGATGGAGGATGCGCATGTGTAGGTAGCAGCTTTTTGTCACCGAATTGATGTGACAGTGTCAGATATGAGTCCATGGTGCATCCAAGTTTTTTTTTTTACTGGTGGGGGAGGGCTAAGGGAAGAGATCAGTCTACCCACAGAGCATTATCTCAGTTTTTCGTGGGTTCAGACGGAGATGGTTAGCAGTCATCGAGTGGTCAATTCTGTGGAGGCACGATTCAAGATCGGGAAATGTGGAGGAGGCACCCTTTGGGAATCGAAGCCTATTTGAGTGTCCTCTGCGTAGTTGGAACAAGATAGGTCGTGGGATCGGAGGAGTACAGGGAGGGAGCTGAAGTAGAGGTTAAAGAGCAGTGGGGAAGAGAGGCGTCCTGTGGCACTCCGTGGGCTACGGGGCGGGGAGTCTGATAGAGAAGGGAGGCATGTGTATTATTTAGGATCTGTTGGAGGGGAAGGAGGATATCCACTTCAGAGCTGCATCCCTGATCCCAAGAGAGTGGAGTCTTTCTTTGAAGGTGTGGTGTTCAATGGTGTATAAGGATGCTGGTCGAGTAGAATTAGTGCAGCGCAACCTTCTGAGTCAGAGCGTCTTTTAAGATCATTCCAGATGGAGACAAGGTTCGGTTCAGTGCCTCTCAGGGGTCTGAAACCGGATTGTTGGAAGAGATGGATGGATTCTGTGAAATGGCAGTTTTTTTAAAACATATTTTTAGTTGGCAGAGGTTAGAAACAGTTACACACAGTTAGCATTTACATAGATATCAAAGAGCACTTCGCATTCCAGAGCACAATTGCATAGTGTACCTTACATATGGACCATCACGTCTGCTGGGTAGATGCCTGTAGTGAGAGGATTTAATAGATCTTATGATGTCGCCACTGGTTGAGGATAGGATTTCTTTTAGTAGAGTAGGACGATGTGGGTCTCCAGGGGATCCTGAGGGGTGGCTGTTCGACAGTAGATTTCGAAATTCAGGGTGGGAGAGAAGGAAGAGAGGAGCAGGTGGGCGAAGGTGGATCTGGAGTCCCGGTCAGTGGTGTAGGGGTGGACTGTGTGAGCGAGGCCATTTTAGTCACAATGGTGAGGTTTCTTGCCAGGGTTATGTTATGGAAGGGGTCCGAGAGTGAGTCGAGTGTTTGGGCGTGGGAGGGAGAGGAAGCAGTGCATGCATGGGCCTTGAATTCGGAGACAAGCTTGTTATTTTTCCTGTATGTGTTGGAGCAATGGTGATTCTATTCCAGCAATAGGATTGTTTGGCCTTGCGTATTTCTGCCCGGGAAGCTTTGAGCTGCTGGGTGTAGACTATCCTATTTGGCGGCAGAGGGTTTCCCCGCCATCTGTGTTCTAGGATGTGGTTCTGGGATTTGAGAGCTGGGGTGAACCATCGGGGGGGGGAGGGGGAGAAGAGGTCCTGTCTGCTAATTAAGGGGTGAGAGCTCCCGAGAGCCATGGATACAAGTGGCAGATTGAGATCTGACCCGACTGGAGTGAAGAGGTCAGGGAGGCAAGTAGGGTTCTGCCAGGTCAGGAGTTACTTTGACTTTCTTCCATATAGGGCAAGAGCGTAGGTGGCCCTGGGGCTAACAGGGTGAAGGGAGGGTCTACAGTTTCGAGATTGAAGATGGCAGAGTGGTCCATCCAGACTATTGGGTGAGGTGGCAGCGAGGCGATGAGTACTGGAGAGCTGAGGATTTTGTCCAAGGCATGACCTGCAGAGTGGGTAGGGCCGCATAATAGTTGCGTTAGATGTAGGGTTTCCAGGTTGTACAGAACGGATTGTGTCATGGGGTTGTGTGGGCGTCAAACCAGATATTGAAGTCCTCCAGCACTGAGGAGGGGTTAGAGATCAAGACGGCTGTTTCTGCAGAGCATCGGTTATAGCCCGGGGGGTCTATATATGAGCAGGAAGCTGGGAGTGTGTGAGGTAGTGAGCAGAAATTTCACCAGGAGGGATTCAGTCTAGTTGAAGGCTTGTTCCTTTGAGTGTGAAATGGAGAGGTGGGATTTGTACAGGATGGCGATGCCAGCTGCCCTCCTGGTTCTGTTATGCACAATATGAGTGTAGCCTGGAGGGAAGGCCATGTGCAATGGGCCGAAGCCTTGTGAGAACCAGGTTTCAGTAATGAAGAGCATATCCTGGCCCTTCAGATGAGATTAGGTCAGAAATGTTATGGCGATTTTGGGCAACGGATCTGGCATTTAATAGGATGCACTCTGTGGCCATAAAAGAGGTCTTGTGGGCAGTGCTAGAAAGCATTGACTGAGGCTTTGGTATACAAGTTGATTGTAGAAGTGTAGCGGTCCATTTGGCAGATGGTGAGTGGTATTTAGAGGCTGTGCGCGAGTGGTATAGTTGGTTAACATTTATCAATTTTGAGCACAGAATTTTGAGTGATGATGGGTAAGGTTGGGGAAGGCTGGAGTGAGCGACAAGTGTATGTTGTCCCTTTGACAGTACTTTGTGGGTCCACATGCACCACTCCAAAATTGGATTCTTGTGTGTGAATAGTTGCATAAATAGGTTGGCACCGGTCTGCAATGGGCAGCCAGGGGCAAAAGTCACATTGTCGCGCAAGTTGCATAGTAGGGGCAGACGGTGGAGAGGAGGGAGGTTATCGGTATGGTGTGCCCTGAAAATCTAGTTTAGAGTAAGACGTTATGTACTTGCGTTCTATATACCAGTTGAGGCTTGCACAAAACACTGGTGGGGTTACAGTTGCTGGGTGGTTCCTTAGTTGTTTGGGCAGGTCTTCAGCCTTTTCCTAGACTAAAGGGGGTCCTCGATTGTGTGGATTTCCTTTGGTTAAGTGTTTGTTTGTCCCCCGGCACCCCAGTCGCTCATGTAGCATGTGGTCACTAGTATTGAACAATGACTATGTTGACGTCCGTCTGGGTTACTATTGGATGATCTTTGCTTAGATGAATTTGCTCCATGGCTCAGTGGGTGATGCAGTGCAATGAAAGGGGGGTCATTAACTGGCAGCCAGTGAAGACGTCTTAATGCTGGGGTTGGCCATTCCTTCCTCTTGAGTCGGAGCTGTAATCTTGCTGCCGTTTACTGTATGCATTCAAGTTTCTTTGTGAGGTAGTCCAGCATGCCAAAGTATACATGGTTGGTGCAGTAGAGTCTTGATACAACCAGTGTTATGACAGCAAGGGGGTCCGTGCTAGAAGGTGAGGGATGGCCTGATCCATCTGAGCAAAAAGGACAAACATTCCTCTGCTAGCAGCGTGGCGGGCAGGGGTCTCTACTGCGGTGTTAGGCTCCCTTTGTAACCCAAACCCAGCAAGAAGCGGGACCGTTTCTATACGGTTTCATAGAAACGTCAAAAAGGTTCTTCCTCACTCATTTTATCTTGCATAAACACATGTCCACCTATGCCTACAATGCGAAGCTCTTACCAATTACATCAGGGACCTGGAATCGGTTGCTTACCAGATGTTTGTACTACAACTCCCAGGATCCCTCATCAACTATGCTGGCTACCGAGGATAGGCGATGTAGCCCAAAATATGCAGAGACACAGACTGCAGAACCCTGAACTGGAGGTTTGCCTATAACATGATCATGACGTAGCTGCTGAGCTATCTCTGATTTTGGACACTACGCTTGGTCTGGATGTACCTAGACGTCATTAATGAATGGCCAGCTCTTATCCATGAAGGTTTAATGAATACACTTTTCCACCAGACTATTTAAGACATACCATGGGGGGCAGGTTTGGGAACATGGAGAACAATTTGGGGGGGGGATTAGAATGCATATTGGGCCAGTTAAATTGGTCACGTGCAGAAGCCACACTGCACCAACCCAAAGTCCAACTGGTCCTCACCGACTGGCAAAACCGGTGCTTCAGGCGCAACTGCCATACAGACTAGCCAGGGCCGAGATGCGCACTGGTCGCAGCACATCAATCGAAGACCACGGCGAGAAAGCGCTCTGCCCCTGGGGATATATCGAGGTGTGAAGCAAGCAGGTCTAGCTCTCGGGCCTGGTTGGCTAAGAACCAAAGTCCTTCCGGAAGCAGCCGAGATCACAGATTGATTTTTAAAATCTCTTCATGATGTAGGAGCAGAGCTATTTTAAGACTTCTTGATTCTGCTCGACCTGGACGCACGCAGGATTAGTTTTCCTTAGCGGGCTTCTAGCCTGTCATCGTCAATTCATCTGCCGGTGCAGCGACCGTTGGAAACCGTAGAAAGGATTGCTGCATCCAAAGATGGCGGACGGCAGTTCAGAAGCCACAGACAACGGCCGGATAGAAAGCCGATTTCTCCAATGACAACCCTCAGTAATTGACAGAATGTGTCCGGATGTCAATCAGCACAACGTAATGTTCCTTTGCTAAAAAGGACCACGAAGATGTGTGCATACCTGCCAAACCTCTGGAGTTTTCCCAGAGACTCTGGAATTTTAAGCATTTCTCCGGGTCTCCGGAAAAGTCCCTTGAATCCAGGAATTTTGAGATTCTTTCCGGGTCCCGTCATATTCTCCACCCGATTGGCTGCTGCCGGTAGCCAAATCGGGTGGAGAAGTGGACGGGACCCGGAAACGGCGCAAAATGTTTGTGCCCACTGCCCCCATCACCACTATATGTGGCCGCTGCTCCCTCAATGCGACCCCCAGACGCAGTAATTTTAGTGCTTTCAATCCATTGGATTGAAAGCACTATTACGGTGGCGGTGCCGCGTTCATTTTGCTTACCATAGCACTGAAAATCATTCATTCAATGCTTTAGTAAGCAAAATGAACGCGGCACGGCCGCCGCAATAATAGTGCTTTCAATCCAATGCCATGGATTGAAAGCAACATTACTTCTACTGCGGCGCCGCCGCCTTCATTTTGCCTACTATAGCATTGAATTAATTATTTTCAATGCTATTAGCAAACTGAAGGCTACAACGACCGAGTTTACCCTTTTGACAGGTGGGCGGGGTGTGTGGGCGGAGCCGTATGCAAATGGGCGGAGTCTTGTGTGGCTGTGGGCGGTGCATAAATCTCACGAATTTTGATTTTCAAATGTAGGTAGGTATGGGTGTGTGCCTCCTGCCCTCCATCCAGGTGTTCCGATTGGTTAGCAAACGGAATGGCATCCATTTGAACTTTTCCCTGCTCTACGGAGAGTATCTCACTAATCACTCCACTTCTCCCTTTCTAGAGCCTCCCCCCACACCAATGCTCCAGCTACCTCTTCACACCCTACCAGTATCCCCTCAACACGCCCCCATCTGCAGCGCTGCTCAGCCAGGGTCACACTTTATAAATACACAGGGCTCAAGTCGCTCACATACGGGTGGACAGCGTCTGCCCACTCTTTTCAAAGGGCATATGCCACAACCCCTCCCCAGACACCCCACCTAGGCATTTTAGAGCCGGTGTAAAAAAAAGGGAAACCGGCTGCTTTTTGGCATTTACACTGAGCTCGGGACTCAATCCGTGTCATCGCCAGGTTCGCAGGCGCAGGACTTCACCACTGCACCAGAGAAGCTGATGAAATGCAACACAAGGTGAAATGTTCTATTTCGGGACCGCATGTTCCAGGGAAAACGTTGGGATTGGTTCTTTGGGTTTGAAACATGCACACCTTTTAACTTTTTCAAAACGCTATTAGAAGAAAATTTCCTTCCTTGGTTTGTGTGTGTTCATTTTATGAAAGGCAAACGCCATTCGTCCTGTGCGATGTGTATGGTTATGCAAAGCCAATTGAATTACATTTGCATATTTCACCTTGATATGCTAATTTCGGGCGACTTCACATCTTACTGCATATGTTAACGAGTCCCACTTTTGGTGGCGGGGCGACTTGACCTTTGACTTAAGTCGATATTGGTGACTGGGGTCTACAGATAAAAAAGAAAGCTTTAAAAGATCTTTAGTTAGGTCAGTAACATTGGTCGATGCTTAGTAGGTTTTTGAAGACCACTTCACAGAAAGACGTTTGTGGCTCCCCTCGAAGACCCTTTGGAAAAATGTACTGGAAAGCAGTGCTTTTATAGTACAGTGGGTTAATGGTCAGTACTTGGCAGGATTTATAGACCACTAAAACCTGGGACAGGAAAGCCCCCCCCCCCACTTTGAGGCAGAAGGCATCATTCTGCTAGGGCGCCTAGCCAAGGACGGCAAGCGCCGGTCACCTTTCTCACCTTCGAGTGTATAAGTTTAAAAGAAATGGCTGCAGCATAGTCCAAGAGGTCAAAAGTCTGCCCAGGGATATCAAAGAACCCCTACAATGAAGTCAAAGGCTTAACTGCTGGGCTCAACTTTTAGATGACCCACATCCCGAATAAGTAGCATCTTTGTGAAATTAAATAGCCTCTGAATTTGGGTGAAACAATGTAAATGGGCCATAGGAAGGTGAAATACCTATTCAATTTCCTGGGCCATTTAAAAAGCACTTTGGACAGGCAAAGGCCTGCTTTAGAAATGCACATATATTGACTGGATCGAAACCAAATAAACTATGAAATTTTGCATGGGCGCAATTATAGGGTGGACAGGGGGTTTTGTCCCCCCCCAACTTCTGTGGCATGCCTTTTTGTCCCCCCCCCCACCCTCCAACTTTTGGAGGGAAGGCAGGGGGCCACAATCATCAATTATGTAATTGGACAGCGCGTGCCCGGCTGGGGGCCCAGCAAGGCTTGTGCTGTCTCATTACATAATGCTGAGATGCCTGGCAGCCGCGCTGCAACACATTCAGGGCTTGGATGCCCTGCATGGCTCAGTCCCTCAACCTGGTGGGCCTGACTCAAAGTCAGCAGTCAGGGTGCTGAACTGGGTGTTGCAGGGCCTAGCGCCTGTGTTGCCATGCTAGCAGCAGCACTCGAGGGCCGCGGCGCAGAGAATCGCTTTCCGGCTTTGTGTTTGTGCGACGAACTAGGAACCTCATTCAGCTTGCTGGTTTCTGTCTGGAGGTGCGCGAGTGCAAAGAGGTTACGTAGGTGTAACATGAGCCGTGGCCTGGGCGGCATTTGAAAGGAGAGAAGAGGTACTGTAAAAAAAAAAATAATAATAATAATGTTTTATTTGTGTATGTTTGTTGGGGGCCTGGGCTGAGGGCTGACCCTAGTGAGGGCGTGTGTCAAATTTGGACAATGTGAGATGAGCTCACAGTACACATTAAGGCCCCGGGTATGAAGACACATTAACAATAACAAAATGGTGCATCCTCTGTGGCAAGCCACAGATCTGCAATGCCTCTAAAATTAGTCCTGCCACTTTTCAGATACTACTAAAGCACCACCATCCTAATTTCAAAATAAAGTTGGCTGAAGGGGCACCCTCCCCAAGTAGATTGGAAAGAGTCAAGCTGAGAAAACCTGTGACCCAAAACTGTCATACTCTGCAAATTGTGCAATGAATTTGAGTGTTATACGCCTTCCAAACATGGTGAACGTTTGGTTAAGCAGTTTTTGCTGTAGGTGCACAGAAAGAACCGTATGGGATTTTGTGTTAAAAGCACACTTTTAGGAGCCCTGTATAACTTTTCCCCCTGCCGCCAAAAATAATCTTCAAACTGGCAAAAAATATTTGAGTTTTGCAGACACTTTCAGGACGGTTTGGTGCAAATTAGTAAATGGGTGTCATGGTTCAGGTTACAGGCCACCAAAAACTGCTTCACTTACCAAACTAAGCAGGGGAGTATCCAGCATTGTAAGAGTGGGAGCAGTGGAGTAACCTTGCTGAAAATGTTGGGGGGGGGACATGACATCTGATGAAAAGGTGCCCCAGCCAAATGAATGGGGATAAAATGGTGTGCCATGAAAGTTGGGGGGGGGCAAACACCCCCGTCCCCCCCCTAAAATTAGGGCCATGAGTGGGAGGGTTGGGGGGGTGAGCAGCGAAATGCAGTGTGTGGAATTCCACATGGTCTCATTGGTGCCCCCAAACCGGCCACCCCTGCCCCAATCTACTTTTATGGTAACATTAATGGAGGATGGCATTTTAACACTAACAACAAAAATAAAACTCATCTATTAGAGCTGTGCCCAAGCCGTCTGAAGCAAAATACATGCAAACGTCCTAAATATGATATGGATTGCATCAACAGAAGTGACTTCACTGAAAACAACATTGCAAGGCGCATCATCAGTCCTTGATACTTGGAGGCACCATGGAAGTGACTTTAGCATACATTGCCATAAATAAGCCAAGTTACAAATAACGTTGTGATGCAAAATACCTAAATTGCACTTTTGTCATATGTGGATCAACTCTATAGTCATTAGGCTTTTCCATTATAATATCATGATACATCAACATAAGCTTTGAAGTGAATCAGAGTCACTTGCAGAGCTGCAGATAAGGCACAATGTGATTAAATGATTTGCTCAGGATTGCACACTTGGTTAAATGGTGAAACTGGGATGTGGACAATTTAAGCGACTGCACACATCTTTACAGGTTTAGTTGATAGATATTTATTAAGGTTTTGCTTTACATTTCATGTGCTTAAATAACTATAGCAATGCCTTGGAAGCAAACCACATTACATAATAATCTAGCCTTTCATAGTAGACTAACCATACACTATATACTATATACATTGTCATAGAAATATGTTGAGCAATGGAGTATGGCTTTAGTTTTATTCTCCCCATTCTGCATGCAAAGTCACAATAGCATCATGTAGATTAATGTGCGCCTAACAAATCCCCCTTGGGCCATACTCATTATTTCATAAAGCATGCATCATTATGCACCCTTCTGATCAATCCCTCCCATTCACATTTCTAAAGGGACAAAAGTCCCTGCTAATAGTACCCCCCTCCCTCCTATCATTGCCTAATGCATGGGTGCACAACATACGGCCCGCGGGCCAGTTGCGGCCCGCCGTGCCATTTTGTCCGGCCCGCGAGACACAAAGACTTTCCTAATGGAGGGCGGCCCGCAAGCAGCAGCATCGGCCGCCGTCCATTAGGAAAGTCTTTGTTGTCTTCCGGGCCGGACAAAACACTGGCCCTCATTGGTTCAGTGCACACAAACCACGCAGCTCCTACGAGCCACGTAGTGGGTGTGTGCTGCACCAATGGAGTGCCAGCACTACAGCTGGCGTGGCCAGTAAGGGTTGATGCCGGAAGCCATTTCAGCCTTGCTGGCCACGCCAGCCGTAGTGCCAGAAGCCTCGCCAGCATTCCAGCACGTGTGTGTACGTGTGTGTGTGTGTACACGTGTGTGTGTGTACACGTGTGTGTGTACGTGTGTGTGTACGTGTTCCTGACTGTGTTTTTTGTTTTTGTATGTATGTTGAGATGCGGAGGTGGAGGGGGTGTGTATGGGTGTATTTGTATGTCTGCAGTGTATGTTGAGATGCAGGGGTGGGATGTGTGTCGGGTCTGCCTGAATGTGTTGGTGTGCAAGTGATGCGTATGTTGAGATGCTGTGGGGGTGGTGGGGTTGGAGGGGTCGGGTCTGCCTGAATGTTTGTTGTTGTGTGTATGTTGAGATGTGGGGGTGGGGGGGGGGGTCCCGGTCTGTATGCATGCTTGTGAGTTTGTTTGTTGAGTTGGGGGGGGGGGGGGTTCAGGTCTGTATGGATGCATGGTGTATGCATGCAAGTTTGTATTGTGAGTTGGGGGTGGGGTCTGTATGGGTGCATGCTTGTGGCTTTGTGTGCTGAGTTGGGGGTGGGGGGGTTCGGATCTGTATGGGTGCATGGTGTATGCTTGTGGCTTTGTGTGCTGAGTTCGTGGTGGGGGTTCGGGTCTGTATGGGTGCATGGGTTTGTGTGCTGAGTTTGGGTGGGGGGTTTGGATCTGTATGGGTGCATGGTGTGAGTTTGTGTGCTTAGTTGGGGGTGGGGGGTTGGGGTCTGTATGAGTATGTATGCATGGTGCATGCTTGGTGGCACGGGGCATAGTGTTTGCTCGGCGGGGGGTGTCTTGGGCATAGTGTTTGCATGAGAGGTGGGTGTCTTGGGGCATAGTGTTTGCATGAGGGGTGGGGGGCCATGGGGCATAGTGTTTGGTTGGGGAGTGAGGGGCATAGTGTTTGCTTGAGGGGTGGGAGCCATGGGGCATAGTGTTTGCTTGAGGGGTGGGGGCCATGGGGCATAGTGTTTAATAAAAATTAGGGGTTGAAAAAGCCTCCTGCCATGCCACGCCCTGTGTCAATCAGTTGTGCACCCTTGGCCTAATGGCTCATATTGCAATGCTCTGTTGATACAGAGCAATGTGAGGACCCTCTGCTGGCCGTAGCTCCTTGGGACATTGTCCTGGCAGCAGGACACCTCTTCCATTCGGAAAGGGTAAGGTGTCCTGCTGCCAGGACAATGAGCGTGCCGAGTAGGAATTGCTCAGCACACATTTTCCTGCCAGCGGGATACCTTTGCTGTTGGACGCCCTCTTTGATGTACCAAACAGAAGAGGTGTCCCAATGAAATGTCCCGGTCTGGCTCTTAAAACAGCCATGGGGGGCAGCTCCCCCCCCCCTGCCATTCCCACTTGGTACTCCACTGCTTGGAGCCATTTGAACACAGGAAAACAGACCTTAATTTTAAATCAGTCAGAATTGTGTAGAGAAAAAAAAAAAAAAAAAAAAAAACAAAAAAAAAAATCAATCAGCACGTACACATATGGTGCTGTGCAGAACCAAAGTTTGGAGATATAGGGCATTTAAAAATTGATACTAAGTATACTTGGTCACCCACTGCACTGCATTAACCGATGGCTTCTGCCTTTGAATGAAAGGAAAAATCAAGGGAATTTCTGACATCCCAGTGAATCTGTTCCTTTCGGCCATGGCTTTATAGGTCAGCTATGTCAAGTCAACTTAGCCCAAAACTTCAGGGATCAGGGGGGGATAAAGTGTGGTCTGCTCAATGGATGTTGTATCACTGTTTCCATCTGTTACTGTACAAGTACATATAAATGTTGTGTGCACACAGTATATGTCAATGGAGGTGCTGGGTGCATTTGTTTGTGAATGAGAGTGTATGCAAGTATGTGTGTTGACTTGTGTCTGAATCAATGATAAATAATGCACTGTTTGTATGTTCTATTGGAACTAAGTTTGTGAATGT
The DNA here is from genome assembly GCF_040938575.1 of Ambystoma mexicanum. NCBI lineage: Eukaryota > Metazoa > Chordata > Amphibia > Caudata > Ambystomatidae > Ambystoma > Ambystoma mexicanum. The sequence goes on along the minus strand of NC_090928.1, from coordinate 981,307,998 downwards.
TATGTTGTCTCATTTGGTGCATGGTAGGCAGGCTGGAGGTGTGTGTGCCTAATTGAATTTTAAAGCTAGGCCACCAGTCTTATGAAAGTTATAACAGAGCGTCAGAAATGGACTCTTGTGGTGTAGTAGTCTAGTGTTATCCCTCAGGGATTTAGGTTGTATGACCGAGGTACAAAATCACGGCGAAATTGATGTTTTTACCTCAATACAAAAAAAAAACCTATGTCCCCCAAACCGCCAGTACACCCATACACCCCCACTACTTACCTTTTCTCCATCTGCCGCCCTCCTGTACCCTGCAGCATCAGATCCATTCATCTAACGCGGGTCGTAACAGACGCCGCAGTGTACCTTTTTCTTCTTTGTTGCCTCCCCCCGTCACCAATGCAGAAGCAGGGGACACCCCCGCAACCACCGAAGTCAAAAATACTGAACATGAGGAGCGGGGGACAACCCCGCAGCCCCAGCTCTTCATATTCGGTATCTTCGGCTTCAAACTAATAGTGGTGACCGAACTCAGTCAAATCTACCATTCAACAGAATTTTATCAAACAATTTGGCTGAAACAATCCCTAAGAGCCACAACCCGCTCTGCCTGCACCCCACTCCTGCCCCTCCACCCCCAACCTTTTCAGCAAAGTTACTCCACTGGCATTTTGCATCTTCCTAAAAAACAAAAACCCCACTAATCTTTGAATGATTGGTTTACTGTGTCAATGTATTATTTCAGGAGATCAAACTGTAAAGTCTCACTCAAGACCATGCGACTGCACTTCAATGCAATCCCTGCACCTCAAAATTCCACTCCTTGGGCTCTGAGTAACCGCTTCCCATGCAATCTGTATGGGGTTCTGTACCGGGTATTTATAGCTTTCTCCTCATAGGCTGAGGACAAGGTTTATTATTTGTTTTTTTTGGACTGCATCTGAACAATGTGAGCGTCAAGTGTCTTTTTGCAATTTACAATAAATGCATTAAGTTTCCCCTCATAAGTAGCTAAATTGATCGTGTGTAGCAGGTTTTTATTCAGTCTCCTTATGTCCACAGTTCTCCACTGAACCCTATTACTCCCTGGATTATCCATTATACCGGTTGATTCCCCCCTCTAAGCCCTTTGCCCATGATGCCTCCGACATCCACACTTGATACAGTGATCTCAGAGCCTTAACACCATCACAACCTGCTGTTACTAACTGAGCATAGATCGAGTGTGCACTCTAGCCCCCTTCCTTCCCTCGTGCTGCCCCTCGCATCAGGGCACCAGCCTAAACAAATATAAATAACACCAGGGATTTCGATAGAAGTCGGGGAACATGTCGAGGGTGCACAAAAGTGATGTAGTTGCCCACCTATTGTGGATGGTGGGTTCAGTCGGCCTTAGGCTAGAGGAAAGGGGTGGAGAGAGGGGCGGGCGTTGCCTTTGAGTGTGAGCCTGTTGAAAGGAGCAGCCCAGAAGAGTCACAGGCTGGCTAAAGTTACTGCATCATTCACTCGGTTTTCAATCGCTTTTATCTGTTGCGAGGGATTCAGTCACTTCTCCCCAGGGGGAGCCTTTCCTTGTGAGGCTGGGAGATGAGCCCGCTACACGATATTCCCCCCTAGGGGTGGCAGTAAGTAGGACTTCAGAGGGAGAGACACGCCTCTTGGGGAGAAGACAAAGAACACCCTTTGTATTATCCTCAAACACCCAATACAGTTTTATTTAGTGACAGACAAGAAGACTCCTCATACATACGCTATTATAATGTTACGAAATCAGTACGATAGTGTGAAGAATAAGAGTGCAGGAGCAATGAAGAATGACTCAACTACTAAGAAACCATATAGTAATACAGAACCAAGTCTAACACAAAGGAAGGACTATGGTGAGAGGCTACAGAAGACCCGGTGTTGCATGATGCTGCTACCAATGGAACCACGAATTATGCCTATGTACAATTTCATTTAACAGCGCCTCGATGCCTTTGGGCTGTAATGCGCTCTATAAATGTAAGAAATTAAATAAAATAAATGATAAAAAGTAGGAGGACCCAAAGAACCAGGAAGAGAAACACAGGAGTTTCAAACAGGCTGGCTGTGGGAAGCCAGTGACTGGGGGGGGGGGGGGGGGGGAAGGGGGAATGCTGGTTTGCACAGCAGTATACCGACTGAGACAAGCAGCGCCCGAGGAGCACTATGGAGCGAGCAACCAACATAATGAATGTCCACAGGCTGGTAGTCCCAGGAGGGACTTCGACCAGGGCTGAAAAAGAGCCCAAACTTCGACATGCCGTGAATAAAGCACCCCGACTGCAGACCACAACAGGTCTACCAGACTAAAGCATATTCCAGGAGTGAAATGAGTAGGAGAGTCGGTGGCCAACAGGGAGAGAGAAAGAACCCTGATGTAGCCGATACCACGTTCAGAGGGGAGCACATCTGCAGAGAAATCAGAAGGTGGAAAAGCCATCCTGAAGAACAGTGAAACCGAAGCAAGGAACAACACCAAAACCAGTGAGGCAGCCCTATTACATTCCAGGTAAAGGGGAAGAGCAGGAGATTCGGGAAAACGGGCGTGAGTAATATCTACGAATGTTATGAAACCCGAACACAAAGAGTGGAGTAATCATACTTGTCCCAGTGAACGGCAACCTTGGGAGAAGTGTGAGAATCCAACAAAGACTGATCAGGAGTGAAGGTTTAACAAGGACTAAACCTGTATGGCTTAGTGAGAAGAATACAGAAAAGAGAATTATTTAGCGAAACCTCAGTGGAAGAAAAGGCACCCGCGCAGAAGGTCCTGGATGAGCCCAGTTAAAGAACAGAAAGACTTGCTACAAGAAGTGGCAAGGGACCATCTGAAGCTTTCGGCATCAGGTAATATTATCCCCATAAATAATGTCACCATACATATAGGTATAAGCAACATTATTTATGAGGTAAGTGGGGATGTCCCCCGTTCCCTAAATAAAAAAAAAGGGGCGGGGTTGCAGGGGTGTCCCCCACAGGTTCCATATGGTAATATCGCAGCAAAGAAACAGCACCTTTCTTGTATGGTGACATTTTTGGAGGGATATTATCACACGGAACCAAGCCTTCCTATGAAGCAGACCCGAGAGCTGCGTTGAAAAAGCAACCCAGGAGAAGGGAGTCATTCTCCTGGTCTTTTCTGTTATTTAATATAAAAGTGGCAGTATCAGGCGAGGTTAGTTTTGTGACGGAGGACAGACTTAGTTACAGACTTACTAGAGACGAGCACCCTAGTTTAGTTGTGTTGGTAAGTTAAGAGATGCCTTTGTTATGTCATAATTAATCCTGCTTAACAGGACATCCATTTGTCTGTCCCCTCCTTCTGACCTACCACTGTTTAGCTGATATTTAAAAAGGCAAAACCCCCACAATTGTTCACAATTGGCTGCTCAACATTTACCAGCAGTCAAGAAACCAACAACTAAATTAAGCTAATTAGCTGTTCGAAAAAGACTGTTCAATTTCCCTGGTTGTTTTTATGCCACTTTACAAAAGTACATGTGTTGAGCTGCAGATTTCATGGACCTCATGCACAGGGTCGAGCTGGGACTAAAAGTATGTCTGGGCACCCAAAATGGACAGTCCAAACCTGATTGTGCCCAACAATATGCCTCAAACTGCAGTGGCAATCCTTGGGGTGGGTGAAATTACCGCCAGCGTAACAAAATTAACCTCCACTGGCTGTCCTAGGAAAGGCAGATTTTCCCTTATTCGCTTCTTTTGCCCAAACTCTATTTCCCCACCCACAAAGTGTGGGGTTTGCAGCATTTTTTGCCAATTGGAGGACAAAGGGTTTCACAGCCTCTTGTTTGGGGATATTTCAGACAAAACCACCACCACCACCACCCCCCCCCCCAAATAAAATCAATTGTGGGTGGGAAAATGCCTGAAATGGCTAATGTAACTCCTCGGCGTAAAAGTGACCAAGCATGCATATGTTGCCCAGAGTTCCCCAACTTCGCCCACGCAATCTACCACACAAGTCGGCTTGGAATGGATGTCACAGAGTTTACAAAGGTCCAAGCCTTAGTTGTTCACCGGGCCCCATCAATGAAGCTCACATCGCTTGGCACTGCGACTTCTACTCCTACACTACAGGAAATCAAAATGACATGTGTTCAAAGCCAGGACGTGCATGTTACTTGCGGGCACCGCCTAGATTTTTAACTGAATAATCAAGGGGTGAGTTTAGTCGACTCTGGAACTGCCTTGCTGTCCCTTTACCATCCTCAGACTTCCTGTGATGAGGGGCAGAATGTACGCAAATTAAGAACTTGTGCACGGAGCGACGAGATCTTTGCACACCAGAGTGGTGAAAAGAAAAGCAGAAAGATACCGTATAGTACGAAAAGGTATTTCAGGCTGCCCCCCTAAATGAAAGTTGTGTGAAATGCATCACAATCTGTAGCGCCACAGTTTAGCATTTTACTGCACTTCAACTTCAGTGCTTTACTAAAGCGGCCCTCCCCTTCATCGGAGAGGACCTCCACCTCTCCTTGCAAAAGACAGTAACCATATCCATGAGAAGCGAGGGAAGCACTCCTGCAGCAGCTAGAGATGGTAACCCTACCATTCACCTCAGGCTGCCGGCACCCCCATCCGCAAGGAGTTGCACTGCCTACATGTTCAAGATAGCCCGCATCTCCTACAAAGGAGCCGCAAACAAACACCCCTCTACCAGGCCGAGAAACTGTCAATCTCGGGTCCATGCGCCCCACATTAGTCATTACCCTAAACTCGGCCGCCACATATATTTGGGGCAAAATTAAATAAAAAAAGTTTGTTGAACAAATTCGATGGCTTCTCCCACAATAAAAACTCCAGATCCTCTTTACTCTACGCTAAAGAAGGCACGCTCACACCAGAAAAAAACAGCCCTCTAGGGAAAGACACTGTTTGCAAGGATAACAAGTATTTATTTCTACAAAATAGAAGTGCATCAGCAAAGAACTCTGCTGCCGCCGAACGTTCTGATCTCCGTAGGCATGTGCAGCACGTTCTAAGCACAAATGACATCACTGATGACATAATTACATATAGTACAGTTTTACAATACGGACTGAAGGAGCCCTCTACATGTAGGCCCTGCTCCGTACGCGATACCAGGCCACTGGTTCGTCTTCATCTGTCCACGTGGCCGTTACTGGGTTCGTTATAGGCAGTGAAACTGGCCTAACAATTAATTGGCTACTTGCAAAAACAATGTATTTTATCGTTTTAACAATGCACCTGGCAGATAGAGGGATGGGCCCGGTGGGAAGGGGGCGGGGGGAGGGGAGCCGAGGTCACACAAACTCATTCTCCACTCGCTCCCAGACAGAGCAGCAACTTACAAGGTCCTCCACCTTTTTAGGCTATCACGTGACCCATTTCTGAAGGTGCAATAGCCTTGCCTTCTGATCTTAGTGATCGATCGAGGGGTGTAAAGGTTGTATGGCCAGTGGTCTGGGTTTCGATGGTGCTGTGGCATGATGGGTCTCGGGATGATAGCATTGCTTATGTGGGGATTGTTGGGGACAAGAGGGCCTTGCTATTTATTCTGTGGGATGGTATTGCCAAGAGGCGTTCTGCTCCCTTCTCAACAAAAAGGTGAGGGAGAGGGGTGCAGGAGGGGAGGAACAAAACATGCGACTATTGTGCTAGGCCTGGCAACATTTCAGATGGTGCTGGAGAGTGGGGGGGGGGGGGGGGAGTGTAAGGGGAGCGTGGAGGAGACAGAGGAGGTTGCTATCATACTAGGTCCTCGGAAAATTCTGATCGAGCAAGTGCATAGAAGAAAGTAAGGGGAGGAGATAGGAAAAGGGAGAAGGGAGAGGAGGAGAGGGGGCTTGCTAAGTGGGGGGGAAAAAGAGCGGCAATGAGGAAGGAACCAGGTGGGCAGGTTTAGGCCAGGTGACCTAGACCCACTTGCACCTGCACTCCACCTGCAAAGAAAGTGGCCTGAGGGCCCCTTAAGTAGGGAAAAAGAGCTGCAACCAGGAAGGCACCAGGTGGGGATCAGGAATGTCAGGATTCAACGAATACATGGGTCAGGATTTCCAATCATGCCCCAATTGGGCTTAGCAGGGATGCAGTGCCATTGATGACTGGAAAAAGTAAAAACAGCCACGTTTTAATCCATTTAACAATACTAAGCCGCATACCAACATTAAAACGTGACGCTAATAACCGTTCTAAATTGTTACAACCACAATATCTTAATTTTAATACAACACATATTTACATTGTTTCATCCTTGTGACAGGCAGTCCCAGGTGTAACTGACCGCTTCGCCCCCTTTCAAGTTTTGTATAGCAGTGCGGTCCCTCCTACGTTCTTGTGGACCTCGTTCGCCATACCCTCTGTTGGGGATGATATCCCAGATGTATCCTTTCCTTGTCCGACCCCTTCTGCCTCCTGGCCTCCTCTCCTCCCCTTTATCCGTCCCCTTTCCCATCGGGCCCCTTTTACCAGGCCAAAGCCAACCTATTGGGAGACAAACCGTGCCCTTGCCACTGTACCCAACTGGCCTCAATTCACCCCCCCCCACGGGAAGGGCAAATCAACGACCAGTAGTCCCACCCCCGCCTGCCACATGACCTTCGACCAACCAGTTGGGGGTACTCCCCCCCCCCCCCACCCCCTCCACCTCCCCCCACTTTCCGTGCAAATCACTGCCAAAAAGTTCTAAAAAAGTAAGTCTGATAAATGGACCCCATCGTGGTGGAAATTCGCTTCCTCTCACTAATCCGCTGCCCAATATCTGCAACCGTCCCTTCGCCAGCCAGGCGTGTTCATTGTTCAGTTTCCTTGTAGATCTGTTTAGCGGCCTTCGTGACCCTGGTATCCCCGCAACTTGTCCTGGGGATAATTGGGACCAGATGATCACTGCCTGCGGGCAGAAGTTACCCAACCATCCAAAGAGACCAATGCCAACCGTAGATCCTTCCTCCCTATTGGCACCAGGTAATTCCCCCTCTCCTCCCCAATGTGCAACATAACCAAATCTGGCTCGGGTAACTGAGGTCTCGCTTTGTAGTTGACCATGATGCTTGGCATATGCGCATGCCCCCCTTTTCCGATCCAGTGTATCACCACTCCGGGAGGCTCAGTGACACAGGTCAGATTATTCACTCACCTCTCCATCCGTTTAATGAAGGAGTGGCCTACCACCTATATCACTAGCGCTTGGGGCATCCTCTATGGATAACATAAGAGACAAAATATATAAGTGTGTCAGGGAACTGGCACTGGAGAATTGCTTACCCCTCACTACTCTAACCTCAAAGATGGGTTGGAAAACTTATTGTCACACATATATACATTTACAAGACAGCATTAATCTGTGCAGACAGCAACTATAGAGAGCGACATGCGTGAGCATACATGAAAGTAATTTTAATTGGGGATGTCAAACATATTAGAAGGCAACGCGACTAATACATCAACAGATAAGAACGCGCACAAAAATGAAAGTACAGTGTTTTGTGTCAGGGCCGTCAGTATTGCTAAAGCAAAATACCGCCGCTGGATCCAGTCCAGAAAAGCTGCATTGTATCAAATGGATGGTGAAAATTTTCTTGCTGCCTGTTATAATAAAAATTCCGCAATAGTGTGGGAACTACTGAACAAATGCAATACTGCCGCCCAAGTCCATTTGCAACTCAATGGAGAATCTGAATCTGTGTGGGTCACTCATTTTACTTCACTGTATGGCGATTCTAAAATGAGTCATAACTACAACAGCAGCTCTATGAAAAGTTGGAGCTTGCGTTGTACACAACATATTATTCAGAACTTCAATAAGTCATCATCCTCGTCAAGAGGGGCAGGCCTCGACGGGCTCACAAATTGGATGTTCAAACAGCATATAAAAGAATGGGCGTTAATCCTGAATAATGCTTTCCACTATATTTTACAAACTAAAACCCTTCCCGAGTCATGGCGTTCATCTGTGATTATTCCGGTTTATAAAAAAGGCGATCGTATGAATGCTAAGAGTTATCGTCCAATAGCAATACTGGATGCTCCAGGAAAATTATTCTCTAGATTGGTGCTCAGAGACTTTAATGACTGGTCAATATTGGCTAGTCAACGAGATCCAGCCCAAAAAGGTTTTGTGGCTGGCTTGGGCACTAGTGTCAATTTAATTACCTTAAACGCCATAAGACAACAAGCACAGAATAAGAGACAACCTAGATATTTTGCATTTGTGGATCTTCATTCCGCCTTTGATTCGGTTTCAAGACCGAAACTCATAGATAAACTAATCAGGGCGGGATGTCCCTCCACTCTAGTTGATATTATTTACGCTCTCCACTCAAAAACTAATGTCTACATAAGACTAAACGCTGAGGGCCTCTTATCTTCTCCAATTTGCACATCTAGAGGGTTAAAACAGGGGTGCATTTTAGCGTCAGCCTTGTTTAATTTCTTCATTAATGATGTGCGCTGGATTTTTGATAAAATCACAACTGATGCACCTAAATTAAATGGCGTGAAAATGTGTGCCTTGTGGTATGCTGACGATCTTGTCTTAGTATCAAAAACACCTAGCGGCTTACGTAACCTTCTCAGCTCTTTGCCATTACTTTAAAGAAAATGAACTGATAGTAAATACTGGTAAAACACAGATGGTCACGTTTGTTCCTAAAGGTTTACACAAGCATTTGTTAAATTGGCAAATTGAGGGCATCCCCATAAAGATGGATCCAAATTATGTTTATTTGGGTCTCATTTTTGATGGCTGTCCTGCACTAGAGTCGCACATGAACAAAATCAAACAGAAGTTAACTATGGCAATTTGTCAAACACGCTTGATTGTATCAAAATATGGTAAGTTTTCGATCAAGGCTGCTATTACTTACTGGAACCAGAACGTTGTAGCAACTATTCTTTATGGTCTTGAAACGCAAATCATCCCTAAAGGTTTCCTAAATTTATTAGAAGCCAAGTTCTGGAGAGCAATTTGTCATCTACCTCAGTGTGTCCCTGGTGCGTTGCTGCGCTATGAACTAGGCTTAATATCCTTAATGGCCCTTCACAATTGGCGACTATGTGCCTTATTTCGTAAATGCTTGCTATCCACATGTGACAACTCTACACTATCCTCCATTTCCAGTTATTTACTCAAATCATCAGAAACTTTTCCTAAAAACTGGTCCACAAGTATTTTGAAGATCATGGTGAACGCCGATATACCACTTGATCTTCACGTGTTCTCTTAAGGCAGCAGATGGTGCTAAGCATAAATAAGAAGCAATGTTTTTAAAACGTTTTGCGCCAAAGATTGTAGAATCAAAGTCTTTAAGTTAAACACCGAGTTCTGGTGCCAATCCAGTCCATCATATACACCTTCTTTGCTTGCTCTGGATGAACCGTAAGAAGTTTAAGTGATATGTCCGCATGCACCATAATTGTTAATATTTTCGTAGACCAATATTTCGGAAATATTTCTGTAGAATTGAGCAAATAGATTGAGATGGTGGATAATGTAGAGTTATCATATGTAGATAATAAGCATTTGAGAAATAAGGCACATAGGCGCCAGTTATATAATGCACTTAGAGAAATTATTCCCAATTCATATCTTATTAACACACCAGGAATACATTGGGGTAAAATTAAAATTGGCTTCTAATAAATTAAGAAACCCTGAGGGGACAATTAGTGTTTCCAGACCATAAAGAATGGTTGCTACGACATTCTGGTCCCAATAAATAATGGCAGCTTTGATGGAAAATTTACCATATTTAGACATGATTACTCGTGTCTGGCAGATTGCCGTGATTCACTTCTGCTTAATTTTATTTAGATGTGAGTCTAACGTTGGACTGCCCTCAAAGATAGGGCCCAAATAAATATAATTTGGTACCATCTTTAAGGGTGTTCCCTCGATCTGGCAGTTCATTAAGTGTTTGCGTAAGCCTTTAGGAACATACGAGACAATTTGTGTTTTACTTGTGTTTACTACCAATTCATTTTCTTTGAAATAAGAGCATAATGCTGACAAAAGATTGAGTAAACCACTCAGAGTTTTTGATACCAAAACAAGATCGTCTGCATACCATAAGGCATATACCATAAGGCACAAATTTTTACACTATTCAATTTAGGAGCATCACTGATTACTTTGCCAAAAATGCAACGTACATCATTAATGGAAAAATTGAATAAGGCAGACGCTAAAATGCACCCCTGTTTCAGCCCTCTATACGTTGAAATTGGGGTTGATAGAAGACCCTCAGAGTTTAGCCTTACATAGACCTTAGTTTGTGAGTGGAGGGCAAAAATAATGTCAATAAGAGTGGATGGGCAGTCCGCTTTGATTAACTTATCTGTAAGTTTTGGTCTTGAGACGGCCGTGGAGCAGGAGGAGAGGCGGACCCTTCCCGTGGCCTGGCAGGCCCATAGCCCGGCCCGCCCCCCCCCCCTCGACTACCCTTCTCCCCGACCAGGGGCGGGGACCGGGTTGGTGGCGGCCCGATGACACCGCCGCGGTCCGGGGGACGCGCCCCTGCCTCTCCGTGCGCTTCTCCCTGGCCCGGCAGGGGACTCGCCCCCGAAGAGAAGACGGCGGGACCCGCCCGGAGTCCGGGGGCCCGAGGCGGGCTCTGGGGACCGGCGCCTCCCCCCCTGCCCACGAGGAGTGATCGAGGCAGACGGCGCGGGTCGGGGGTGGGAGGCTCCCCCTCCCCCCTGGATCTTCGAACGCGGGCTGCCACAGCCCAACGACAGAGGTAAAGCAGCAGAGCCAGGGGAGGCCCGGGGACCGCTCCCCGCGGGCGTGCGGACCCCCGGAGCACGCCGGAGGTACGGGCCGCCCCCCCCACACCCCCCAACACAATAGCACCAACGGACAGGGGGTCACTTGGGTGTGAGGCCCCCGCTGGTCGCAGGTGGGGCGTGTGCCCGCCCGGGGGTGACCCTCCACCCCCACCCCCAGGAGGGGGAATCAAAAGGAAAGAGGGGAGAGGAGGCGGGGGGGGAAAGGAGGGGAAAAAAAAGGAAAGAGAAAAGAAGGGAAAAGAAAAGAAAAAAATAAGAAAGAAGAGAAGAGAGAAGAAAGAAACAAAATAAAAGGACACGGACAAACAGCTAGGCCACCACTGGTTCTGGATCGCCCTCCCCCCCCTGCTGATTCAAAGAAATCCACGATACTAGCCCTACGGGCTACAGGGCTCCCGACGTCCCTCCAAGGGGTACCCAGCAAAGGCCCCGACCCCCCACGAGGAGTTTGGACGGGGTGTGAGGCCCCCGCCAGGTGACGGTGGGGCGTGTGCCCGCCCCCCCCTACAACGTGCAACGTTCTACAACACCGGCTGGTGCCGGCCCGGGACGGGACGGGTCTGCCCCGGTGGGCGGTCCCTCGGTCCCGGGGGCCCCCCCGCGGACGTCCCCAGGAGAACGGCCTCACCCCCCCCCGCCAGGGACATTGAGGCCCAGACAGTGGACTACGGGAAGACACCCGATAAGCTGGCGGGAGTCCCTGCAGGAATATCGCTTCCAGGAGTGCAAAAAAGGCGACAAAGGTACAAGTCGGAAAAGAACCACGGCCCAGTCGGAAGACTCAGCCCCCTCCTCCTCAGCCATGGAAAGGGGCTTCGCCTCAATCTTACAAGAAATCAGAGACATGCGCACTGATATTGCACAGAAGTTTGAAAAAATTGACCAAAGGGTGGAAAATATCGAAGACAGATTGCACCAGGTCGAGATGCAGCAAACAACCTCGGCACCCCAAGAGATTCAACTCAACATGAGGCTAGAAGCCCTCGAAAAGAGGGACGAGGAGAGAGCCCGCCAGATGGACGATTTCAAAAATAGGGAGAGGAGGAACAACCTCAGGATGTTGGGGTGCCCGAAATGGAGGGGGAAACGGAGAGGGACGTCACCAGAGCGGTGCGGGACATCATTACTCTCCTGTTTGCGGAGGAGATGACTACAGAGCCTACGTTCGACAGAGTGCACAGGGCGGGGGGCAGAGTGGGGGGCCCCCGTTCGATCTTGGCCCGGTTCCACTACTACTCGGAAAAGACTAAAATGCTGGAGGAGGCCAGGAAGGCCCGAGAAATCACCTATAATAATGCCCAGATTTCCATATACCAGGACCTCTCCGCATACACATTGGCTAAGCGGAGAATGTGCCGCCCCCCTCACGCAGCTGCTAAAGGATAAAGGGATACGCTACAGATGGGGCTATCCCTTCTCCCTGACATTCGAATACATGGGCCAAAGATCGACCATGATTACAGAAGAAGACATCCGGGGTGCGATCCAGGAATACGTGGTGGACACGAACCCCCGGAGGGGCCCATCGGGCCCAGGGGGAGGCGGACCCGGTGACCCCGGCCCATCGAGGGACAGGAGAAAGAGAACCGGGACGCGTAAATTCAGGAAAATGAACACCCCATCGCCAGCAAAAGAAGGCGGGCGGAACGATTCCGAGGACTGAGAACGGACTCAAACTGTTATGATCTAAAATGGCATTCGGAGGAGTCGGAGGTTTACTCTTTAACTGCATCCCCACGAACAGCAAGTATATGGGTCTCATAAAAAGGAATGCAGCCGTGGGAGGGTTGGGGGGGGCTCAAGAGGATCAGCTTCATGGGCGATTAGCCTGGCCGCAGGGGGCAGGCTGGTGGTTCGGCCAAAAGCCAGTGTTGGCAGAACTATTTGGCTGGACGCCGGGGAGGGGGGTACACGAAAGTTGAGGGGGTTCAGTTTGGGGTTGGGGGGCAGTTGGGGTTTCGTTTCATGCCCGCCGGGGTGGGAAGGGTGGGTGGAAGAGGGGAGTTCAGAGCACAATTCAAGGAGCATCCGGGAATGAGAATTACTGAGTCGTTGATCGTGAGGGAAGATTACCTAAATTATGGCTGAGAGTCTGCCTGCCCTAGGTGTGGGCTCCCTCAATGTTCGGGGCTTAAATTCTCCCACGAAAAGATCCCTGGTTAGTAGGGAGTTCCGAAGAGCCAAGCTCGACATCCTCTTCTTGCAAGAGACCCATTGGCCTCTGGGGAAGGAACCCAAATTGCGGGGTGGTGGGATTGGGGAGGTCTTCAGCGCTTCCCACAAGGGAAAGAAACGAGGAGTGGCTATACTACTAGCTAGAGGAGTCAACTTCGAAAAAGAAACCATATTGAAAGACCCGGGGGGCCGGTACCTGCTAGTCCGGGGAGCCCTGTAGGGGGCCCCACTCACCCTGGCGGTCATCTATGGTCCAAACGAAGGCCAAGCTCAGTTTTGGGAGGAGATGAGGGATAAACTAAAGCTTTTTGTTCACGGCACGGTGGTGGTGGGTGGGGATTTTAATATGGTCCTGGACCCAATCCGGGACAGGAAAAGACCAGGCCCCCAGATCCCCAGGGCAGCAGATGAAATCATGGCCCGAACTTTCCAGAGGGTCAATTCGGAATTAGGCTTGGTAGACACGGTCCCAACCCCCAGATCCGAGACTCCCTCCTTTACGTACTATTCAGCAATCCACACATCGTTTTCCAGAATAGATTACATCTTGGTGGACGAATCCCTGTTCTCATCTATATCTGGCTACAGGGTTGAGCCGGTCCCCTGGTCTGACCACGACCTAGTCAGGATTACTATAGCGGGGGAAGGGCTGAGTGACCGCGGGGGGAGATGGAAGTGCAATGACTTTCTACTAAAAGATGAGGTACTAGCGCAGGAGATACTAGAGGCCATCACTGAATTCTTTGAGTTTAACGACAATGGGGAGGTAGGACTACACACCCTTTGGGACGCCTTCAAGGCCACCTGGCGAGGAGTCCTGATCAAAATAGGAGCCCGGGAAAAGAGGGTAAGGGCCGTCCAGGAAAGGCGCCTGAGGGAGAAAATTGCCCAATTTCAACCAGGGGGCTCCCCTGCGGAGCCCTTAGACGGTGACAGGATGGCCGCCCTGGCCGATTACAGGCTCCAGTTGAAGGAACTCCTCCTCCAAAAAACCGAAAGAAGTCTCCAGCTGGTCAGACAGAGGTACTATGAGAAGGGGGACAGGGCGGACAGGATCTTAGCCTGGAAGCTGCGAGAGGTCCAGAGAAGTAAAATGGTGAGGGCAGTTAAAAATGAGGAGGGGAAATTGGGCCATGATGCATCCCACATAGGAGAGGCATTCCGCAGATATTATGAAAAACTATACTCGTCCGAATATAACGGGGATGAGGAGAAAATCGAGGGGTTTCTAGATTCTATACAGATCCCAGCCCTGTCCAGGGAAATGGCGGCGGGGTTGGAGGGCCCGGTGACCGAGGATGAGGTGGAGCGAGTGATTAGCGGCATGAAGGGGGGTACCTCACCGGGTGAGGATGGCTACTCAGTAGCCTTCTACAAAAGGTTCCGTTCTACCCTGGCTCCGTATCTGGTAAAGGTGTTCAACGCAGTGCTGGAGGGAGGGTCTCTCCCGGACTCCATGATGGAGGCGATCATAGTGGTGCTCCCCAAGGACGGTAGGGACCCCTCGGACTGTACCTCCTACCGCCCGATTTCTTTGTTGAATACTGACGTGAAGATCCTGGCCAAGGTGATTGGGAGGCGGATAGAGGTGGTCCTGCCGAAACTAGTCCACGGAGACCAAGTGGGTTTCATAGGGGGTCATCAGGGCTCAGACAACATTCGAAAAACTATAGATTTGATCCACCATGCACAGAGGGCGGATCTTGACGCAAGCGTCCTATCCTTGGACTCTGAAAAGGCTTTCGACAGGGTCGAATGGAGATTTATGGCACTCACCCTCCAGAGATTGGGCTTTGGGCCACAGATCCGGGACTGGGTGGCTGCACTATACAGGGCCCCGAAGGCTAGGGTTCAGGTGAACGGCAGGCTATCGGATCCGTTCTCCCTCTCGCGGGGAACCAGGCAGGGATGGCCGCTTTCCCCCCTAATTTACGTTCTTGCAATGGAGCCCCTGGCCATCGCAGTCAGAGCTCATAGAGATATCAAGGGGATCAAGAGAGGTGAGGTGGAATTTAAGCTATCCCTGTTCGCAGATGATATCCTGGCCTACCTGGTGGACCCGCGCCTCTCGCTCCCCCCCCTCTCGTCTCTGATGGCCACATTTGGGCGCTTCTCAGGGCTCAAAATTAACGCATCCAAATCGGTCCTCCTCACCATGAGAACACTAGACCCAGGTATGGACTCCCTGGACAGGTTGGCGGGGATAACAGTGGGGAAAACCGCTATCCGATACCTAGGTGTTCTCCTCCCCAGGGACCTTTCCAATCTTGCCCCTATTAATTACGACCCTGTGATGGTGGGGATCACGGCAGACCTTAGGAGATGGGGCTCCATGATCCTGTCCTGGTACGGCCGCATGACGGCAGTCAAGATGAACATTCTTCCACGGTTGTTGTATCTCTTTACCTCTCTTCCTGCGGTCGTCCCTGACCAGACCTTCAGGGTCCTCCAAAACGCGGTCCGTGAATTTATATGGCAGGGTAGGACACCGAGAACCGCAAAAACTGTCCTGACTTTACCCAGGGAGGGAGGGTTCGGGTTGCCAGATTTCCAACTTTACTATCGCGCCGCCCAGTTACGTGTCCTCCTGGAGCATATGAAAGAGGGGCTGGGCACATACTGGTCCTATCTGAGGACATGGATACCCATCCACTAAAGGTTCGGGACCTTCTATGGGCCCCGCGAAAATTTATCCCGAACAGACTGAAGTCCCACCCGACATGAGGCGTTCTATGGGCAATCTGGCGGGAGGGCCCCCAGACAGCACACTTAACGTCATGGCCGTCCCCGATGTCCTCTCTATGGAGCCAACCCCTCAAGCCTGGCAGTAGGGAGTTCTGCTGTGCACAGTCCTGGTCCGACTCGGGGATGGAATGGGCAGGGCAGATGTTCAGGGGGGGAGAATTCCTAACATACGAGGAATTGAGGGATGCTCTTGGTCAGGGGTCACTATCCATCTTCGAATATCTCCGCTTGAAGGGCATCCTATGTGACCAGGACTTGAAGAGACAACTGACCCCCTTTGAGAAGTTTCTTGATACAGCGTCTTCCAGGAAGGGGGCGGTTTCAGGGGTGTATAAAATTTTGAACACTGTCAATTTGGGGGAGAGGAGGCGGTTCCGCTCTTTTTGGAACGAGTTGGCAGGGGAAGAGATCTCGGAGGACGCCTGGTCCAGGATCTTTAAAATAGCCTTCCACGGGAATTTATTTACCGGGGATATGGAACATAATTTTAAAATCCTCCAGGGATGGCACAGAGACCCTGCAAAGTTGTCAAAAATGTTCCCAGGTGTATCCCCAGGATGCCCAAGGGGTTGCGACCAGGTTGGTTCGAGGGCACACATGTGGTGGTACTGCCCGAAGGTACAGTTCTATTGGGAGGAGGTAAGGGGCTGGATCGCTGAAATCTCGGAGGAAGTGCTCCCCCAGAACCCTCTGACCATGCTGCTGGGCCTCCCCCCAGAGGACACGGACACATTGAGGTACCCCAGAATGTGGGAAACAATGCTACGAGCGGGAAGGGTTGCCCTCGCCCAAAAGTGGAAGAGCCCAGAAACTCCTTCCAAGGTGGAATGGCTACAGAAGGTCAAAAACAGGTTCTTGATGGATAAATTGACGGCAATGGTGAACAATGACTCGGCCTCCTTTCAAGCGAACTGGTACGGGGTGCAACAGATTTGGGGATGGGATGTCCATTGATCCGTATCGTGGAACTGGGAATGGTGTGGGTGCCCAGGGCCCGGGAACCGGCAGACGGAAAACGGCCAAACTAGAAGTCAACGCTCATGCTCGCTTCCAAGCTCCAGATTAAGAAAGCTCGTTTTTCAAAGCCCCGATGTGGGTTTTTTTTTTTTTCTCTCTTCAGGGGGGTGGGATTGCATTGGGGTTGTGGGGGTGGGAGGGCGGAGGCCCTCGGGCCTGTTACTTGATTTCATGTGAATGCGTTTGGTGCCCCAAAGTTTGTTTATGAAAATGTTAATAAAATCAAAGTTTAAAAAAAAAAAAAAAGAAGAGGCTACCAAACAAAAACTGGAAATTGAAACGCTTGAAAACAAGATGATAGGTGATAATCTTATAAAAGACATCAAAGAAAAACTTACAAAAATTGAAGAAATAGTAAAATTCAAAAAATTTACTCTAGATAAGAAAATCTGGAAATACAAAAAAGATAATGAAAACTATAAGGAAATCACTACCTATCCCTACCTTGTTCCTTCTTTTTACAATGATCAAAATAAACAATCACAAAGCAGAAACAAAAATACAGGTCGCCCTATAACAAATATGTGAGTTTCTCTAATACATCCAACACCACGTCAAGTAGTGACTCTGACAACCCCTCTACCTCCAATGGCCCTAACACCAACAACCCAGCTCTTCCTTTTTTTCGAGGGAGAGGGAACAAATCACGTCAGTGGCAGCAAGGGCCTCCACGGATGCAAACCCGCAACTGGAGGGGTCCTCCTAAGAACTGGTGATTCCTATTTTTAACCTGTCAAATCATGTTCTTACCGACGCCGAAACATCAGTCCTAAAAAATGGATCGAGTTTTGTTCCAACCACAAAAGCAAAAGATTTTGACACTCAGGTTGAATTGCATAAATTCTTTCGTTTAATTCGCCTAAAATATTTTTTCAAAGATGGCCACCCCTCTACTAAAACACCTAGCATAACTGGCCTCAAATTACCGTCGCACTTTACTCCATCTAATGCTATGGTTAGTCCGGCTATTTTAGCCTTTGAAAACAAGATCCTAGAAAAAACTAAACATCTTTTGAAAGACAAAAATCAACATAAAGACAATTTTAGCAACAGTGAACGTACCGCTTTAACTGCTTTACAAAAGAACTCGGCTTTCTTAATAAAACCTGCGGATAAAGGCGGAGGTATTGTTCTATGGGACACTACACTGTATTCCACAGAGGTTATGCTCCAACTCAACAATCCAGTATTCTATTGTAAATTGAACCATGACCCGGCGGGTTTCATCCGGGAAGAAATCAAAAGCCTGATGGACCATGCCTTGCAAGAGGAATGGATTGATCAGGATGAACATCAGTTTCTCAATAAAACATCACCTACCACCCCTGCCTTCTACCTCCTCCCGAAGGTTCACAAAAACGAGCGTGTTCCACCGGGGAGACCTATTGTATCAGCTATTTATTCCATCCTTGAGCCACTCTCCATCTACGTCGATTACTTCCTCAGACCTTTCGTGTTAAAAATGAATTCTTATGTAAAATACACCACTAGTATGATTAATTTAGTATCTGAACTCCATCTCAACACTTCAGACCTCTTAGTCAACCTGGACGTAACGTCCCTCTATACAAGCATCCCACAGGGAGAATGCTTAAAGATTATGGAGACTTTTTTGAATCAACGGACTGACACATTGCTTAAAGTACCTACATCATTTATCATGGAGTGCATTAAAATTGCCCTCACAGAAAACTTTCTTTATGAAGTGACTTTCTATAAACAAATCCATGGCACAAGCATGGGGGCGACCTTCGCGCCAGACTTGGCCAGTTTATTTATGGACCATTTTGAAAGCACCTCTATCTACAATCCATCTAATCCTTTCAAAGACAACATCCTAAAATGGTTTCGTTATATAGACGATGTGTTTATGATCTGGCAGGGGGACCTCCCTCGTCTGCATTCTTTTTTAGAATGGTTAAATAATCACAACCCACACATTAAATTCACCATGACTTTTGACGCAACCACTATTCCGTTCTTGGATCTTTCCATCTTTAAAACTGAAGAAGGCACCCTGAACACTAGCCTTTTTCGTAAACCTACGGACAAAAATACACTTCTCAGATACAACAGCTTCCATCCTCTTAGCCTACGAGAGAATCTACCCATTGGGCAATTCCTAAGACTAAGAAGAAATTGTAGTGATCCCGGTGACTTTATCCGAGAAAGTAAAGATTTGAAACAACGTTTATCCAGTAGGGGTTACCCCAAAAAATGCATCAATCGAGCATATAAAAGAGCCAAATATGCCAATAGAACTAGATGCCTTCATCGCAAGCCCATGGTTGCAGAAGATAGAATAACGTGCGTGAGCACTTTCAGCCCTATCAGTAATGCTTTTAGCAAAGTAATCAAACAACAGTGGCATATTTTGACCACGGAAGAGTTCTGCCCCGCTCAACCCAGGTTTGCTTTCAAACGTCAAAAAAATGTAAAAGATTTTTTGGTCCATACCTATCCAACCATATGTCCACCAATATCACAAGCTACCCTGTGGAATCTTCCACCGGTAGTAGGCCATTTTAAATGTGGCCACTGGTCAGTTTGTGCTTTAACCTCCAATTGCAAGTCGATTGAACTTAATGGCAAAACATGGAATTTAAAATTGTGCTTCGGATTGGCTCATTTATGGCATTAAATGCCCGTGCAATTTATTGTACATAGGAAAAACCAGCCATGCTGTACGGCTCAGAATTTGTGAACACAGGTCGTGTTTGAAGAATAAAACCGAGAACAAACCCCTGGTATCTCACTATATTGCTGCAAAGCATAACTACACCGATCTAAAATGGTTTATTCTACCCTCCCCTAGAGGAGGTAATAGAGATCTAGCTCTGAGTTTAGCTGAACAAAGGCTGATATATGATCTGAACACGGTCAGCCATGGCCTGAATTCCTCTATGGAATGGAACAGTTTGATCACATAATTCGGATCACATATGAGGGTGCTGTAAATTCGCACACCCGTTTTTCACTCCTTCCCTCCCTTTGACCCTTTGATTGGTCAGATAATGGTCGGTTGCCCGTGTTTGTTACGTTACCTTGGGGCACCTCAATTAAGTATGACCCTTTGTTAAACACAGAACTCGGCGGATTTTTATTCATAAGTCACTTGTACCGCTGTGGACATCTCAGTATGGCACCCCCATACCACCACGGGGCACCCGTTGAATAAAATATTTTTTCTCTAATACCATCATACACTGACGTGTGGATCAAGTCCTCGCCTTCTACGAGGTATCTGATACACTGTATCTTTAAATAAAGGAGTCTCCGCCTGCCGTTGTGCCGACGTCGAGACATATTTAATTCCGTCCTTTGGACGATCGCTTCCACTAGTTGTTGCAGCACGGCCGTGGCGAGAGGATCGTTCGGTTCAGAACCGAGGAGTGCGAGGTAAGCTCCTGTATTCCACTCAGCTCACAGTGACAAGCCCGCCTTTGTTAATATTGTGCTTTGATTAGTTCTCTGTGCCCTGCATTTTACAGACCGACTGCACATGAATTGGACAGCATGTCCTCGACTACACAGGCTTAATTTCACCTGTGTTCGAATGTCGGTATTAATTTCTTGCCGCCTCTTCACACCACGAATTAGGATTGACGCTTTTTTTGTTAAGGTATACAGAAACATTGCCTTTATTAAAGTTCATTCTCTTCTAAAAAGACCCTCAGATTAAACCGTCGCGTTTCTCTCTCTATTTGACTTAGGACACCCTGCGAATCTGATGCCACGACGCCGTTTCTAAGTTCCACACTGGATGCCTAAATGATGTTTAGTAGAATTTCCCTCCAGTTTCGTGTATGACCTACCTGGCGACACTCGGAAGTAAGCCATTCTCTGCATGAATAAAACTGTTCTGTGCCCCGATGTTGTTTTAGCACTGCCCTTGGTAGTAATAACCTGATAAATGGTAATACCAATAGGAAAAAGAACCAATTTAAAATGACTGGCCATTTTTCATCTATTTATGTAGACTATGCCATGAATCATCTAGATGACTAGTTTTCAGGCATTAGGTGCGACAATTCTGTCCTCGAAAGAGTCATTGATGGCTTTGCCTTTACTTTTTTGATCACACTCGACCCAGGAGGTACTGGTAAGGGTTGGATCTCTCTTATGTGTCACACAAGGGTATGTTAACTGCGTTCTGTGGCAAGCACGGATTTAAAACTAGCTTGTATACAGGACAAAGATTGATAGTATATCTACATATATTTTGCAATATGAGAAATAAAATAGACAGCCAATATGAGTTTTGTGTATACATTAGAGGTTATGTATTTAAGGACATTTTAGTCCCACTTTGTAAGTCAATGTTCTGATGTCCCATGATTAATTGTATATATATGTATTTTTTTAGATCTTTGACGCCAATAGTAAACTGTTCATAAGGCTCATCCTGAAGAAATGTCCTGTCCTGAAGATGGCCACTACATTTATCTTCTGTATGGACACTTGAGAAACTGTCCCATCTGATTATTGGCCGAAACATGTTGACATTTTTATCTCATTAAATGTCTAATTTTAGTCATTTTGTATAACTTGTGTATTAGGATTAGAAAGTATATTAAGTTGCCTCATCTTTTATGTTTGTTCTCTTTCTGGTTTTTTGTTACCTGTAGCCTTGCCTTATTTTCCCTGACACAAACCACTGTACTTTCATTTTTGTGCGCGTTCTTATCTGTTGATGTATTAGTCGAGTTGCCTTCTAATATGTTTGACATCCCCAATTAAAATGACTTTCATGTATGCTCACGCATGTGGCTGTCTATAGTTGCTGTCTGCACAGATTAATGCTGTCTTGTAAATGTATATATGTGTGACAATAAGTTTTCCAACCCATCTTTGAGGTTAGAGTAGTGAGGGGTAAGCAATTCTCCAGTGCCAGTTCCCTGACACACTTATTTCCTCGTCATTTATCCCTATTTTGAGAATTGCTCCCCCGTTAACAAAAAACGCTGGGATCGGGCCTACTTTAGTACATAACATAAGAGACAGACACGTTCTGCATCAAATCACAGACGTCTTACTGCATCCTCAATTGCATCGCAACCCCCCCCCCCCTAAACCCCCTTTTGTCACCCAAAAGACCTCTTCCCCTTATGGTCCTCAACAGGTCAGGTGATGCCTTATGTACCCTATTGTAAGCCTCCGACCTCCATCTACCCAGTTTCATGATCTCAGCCACCTGCATCCTGAGCCCCACAGCCATGGTAGCGGCCCCTATTCTGAAGGAATGAGGCGTGAATCCAACCCCCCCCCCCCCACCCCGCCCTACCACCCCCGGCCCCAGAGTACCGCAGTCATGATACTCCTTTGGAAAACGGCCCTGAATTGGAAAACCGAGGTGCTAGAACCATCCTGGTGCCTAAATAATGGCCCGGCTGCCTCCCCCCTGAGGTTGAATAATTCCACCAACACCATCACTGGGCAAATTGTGCTGCTCCCGTTGATTGCTAGGACCACCAACGAGCCTTTACCCCTCCTGGTCCGTCTTGAATTTCCTCACCAGAATCACCATCCGGCCGACCCCTGGAAACACATTCGACAAAGCCAATTGCCCCCCCCACCACACCCTTCCCCCGACAGATCAGTTTTGGATGCTCCCACCAGTTCCCTAAGCCTGAAAGCCCCAAAGAAGATGGTGACAAATGCTGCTCTGAATAGTGCTGCTTCATTCCCGTCGAAGCATAGCCCTCCCAATGTCAACACCATCTGTTCCAATGTCTGCGGGTCTAGGGACCTCCTCGCGTCTGGCTCCCTTACCCCCATCCTACACCACCCTGCTAATGCCTTTCTAATGGCAAAGTCGTAGGTGGGGCTCGCCACCCCATGCAGGCCAGCCACAAACCGGATTGCTGCCATCTTCCCCTTAGCCATGCCAGCGGATGCCCCTGCCTCGTGTAAATGATCAAGTATGCAATCGCAGTGTCCCTGTGAAACATCTCCCCCACCTCTTACCGCAAAACCCCCAATATTTCTGTAATTCTATTTCATAGGCCATCTCTGTTTTCCATGACAAGGATCCAGCGATCATGGGTGCTAAACCAGGGTACCAAGACTCCAGAGTGAGTCAGGGAAGGGGGACATTACTGCCTCTGCCTGAGGTAACCATCCGTGAAATTCCTGTAGCTTGAAACAAGACAATGCATCAGCTGCATTAATTAGTACCCCTGGGACATGTTTAGCTTGAAAATGCACCTCATTCCTCAAACAAATCAATACCAAATGTTTCAACAGCTTTAGTACCATGGGGCAAGACACCCTCCGATTATTGATCGCCATGACCACGGACATGCTGTCAGACCAAAATACCACATGCTTTCCCTGTAGGCCCTTGCACCAAATTGTTAGTGCAACTATGATAAATAGTTCTAAAAATGTAATGTTCCGGATTAGCTTCCTGCTGGCCCTTTCTATGGGCCAACACCCCCCCCACACCATTTTCCCCCCCAAATGGCCCCAAAACCGACACTCTCCGCAGCATATGTGTAGAACCAGATTTCTCGGTTAGGCTGTGCCGCATTCAGCCATACCCGTATCCAGTTGAAATTTACCAGGAATTTGTCCCAAATTCTGAGATCTCATTTTACCAAAGCGGATAGTCTAGTATAGTGGTGTTTCTCTGGGAGCCTGGACATGGCCCTTGATATGGCGCGGAAGAATGGGCGCCCCATTGAGATAATTTTCAACGCAAAGTTGAGCTGTCCTACCAGGCGCTGCAATTGCGCTAGCGTGACCTTCTGCGCCTGCAAGCATTTGTGCACCAAATCCCTGAATTCTGCCACCTTCCAGAGCGGAATGCAGTAGGTCCCCTGCACTGAATCCACCTCAATCCCCAGAAATGTGATACGTTACTGGCACTTCAGTTTTCTCCTTAGGTATAGGCACCCCCAGCTCCTTAGCCATTTTCTGGAAACTCTCCAAAGCGTCCGCGCAGGGACTCTAGTGCGGGGGACCCAAGAACAGGAAGGCGTCTAGGTAACGCACCACCCTCACCCCTCTCAACCGACGCTTTATGGCCCATTCCAAAGATTGTGCTGAATGCCTCAAAGAAACAGCAGGAAATGGCATGAATTTGTCGTAGTAAAACCTCCCCCTGATCTGAGAACCGAGCAAAGGGTAGTCGTCCAGGTGCACCGGGCGCAGCCTAAATGCGGACTGGATGTCCGCTTTGACCAGTAATGCCCCCTTGCCCAAAAGCCTCATTTGAGTGAGCACTTCGAACGATGTGTATATTACCGAACAAATGCCCTCCTCGATCGCCTCATTCACCGAGGCGCCCTTTGGGAAGGACAGGTTGCAGATCATTCTAGATTTCCCCTCCTTTTTGGGCACAACCCCCACCAGGGAGCAAATGAACTGAGGGAACGGAGGGTGCTTGAATTACCCATTCACAAGCCCTAGTCTTTTCTCTTTACCAATTTTCTCACCCAGAATCCTGCTGCTGGCTGCCGCGGTTCTACGGTACCGCTGGAGGTAACATCCCCTTCACTGGAATCTTAAAACCTTCTGAAAAACCTGCCACCAATCACTATGTTTCCTCTTTCCCGGGATAACCGTTAGCCCAAAATCTGAGAACCTCTATTCCGATTGGGGACTGCAACAGAGAATTGTCCCCAATTGTCCCCAGTCTCATCATTCGCCCTTTTTAAACTCTGTCCTTCACCGTCTTCTTGCAGCTCTGCTCTGAGTGGCCCGGAAGCCCGCGGCTGGAACATGTGTGTTTAAACTTGCACACTGTCCTGGTGCACAGCTTTGTGTTGAATGCCCAGCAGGTCCCCTTTTCATCCCCCCCCTTTGGTGAGGGTCCTGAAGGCTGCCCCTGTCTCAGTGACCAGGCCCCTTGCGCCCAGGTCCCCTGCACCTCCTCCCCCTCCAACCCCCCTGGTGACATGCCATGGTACAGCTGGCCCATAAGTCTATAGCCCTTGTCCCCCAATCCAGCTGTACACTCCCTGCCTTGGATGCCCAGTCATAGTTCAGCCATGCCCCAAAAGTACAATACCGGAACATCAGCATTGTCAAGTGCAAGCAGGAGAAATATCTTCGATGCAGTTCTGGGAACCTCCATAATCACTGCGGCGAATATTCCAAATCATGATGTCCAATTCACAATTGTCCTGTCCACTTGCAGCTTATTCTCCTTTGCCTCTCCCTTTGCTTCTCACTCCGTCTGAAACTGCAAAAATATCCACAAATCTATCCTTCAAAATCTTCTCCTTCAGTTCTGCCAAGTAAGCATACCCGATCGGTTATTGCTGGGGGCCGCCAATACCTTCACATCTCCGCCTGGTGTGCCCATTGTCGCACTACCTGCTGAATAGCCTTCCCTGCCCCTGCAAGCTGCCTGCTGCCCTGTAACGCTCACCCCTTGTCCCAGTGCTGCTCCTCCACCTGGCTGACCAATGCCTCCTGAGCCTGCTGCCCATTGTCCTGCTGCGAGTGCCAACCCCCACTGGTGCCGAACCACCTGTCCCCATTTACGCCACCTGTCCAGTTCCTACCGGGAGCCCCCTGCCTTGGGATGATCCCATCTCTTGCCCCCGAGCTGCCACCCCTCCTAGCTGGCCCATGCTACCCAGGCTAGTCGCCCATTGCCCCATTGGGAATGGAATGCCATGCCACCTGAGCCCCCGACTCCCTGTCCTGTCTGTGCTCCCAGGGTCCCCTCGCTGCTCCCTGGTTCCGACTGCCTGGCACCAGGCCATGGGTTAAAAAACAACCCCTGGCCCTTCGCCTGTGCCATTTTGCCCCTGCCATTCCAGCCAGTCCCCAAGTCTGCTTCCAAGGCTCCCGGGCAAAGCTGCGCCGGCCGCCAATATCTCTGGGTATCCTGTACTGTTGGTGCTGGTGCTGAACCAGATTGCCGGGGATTCTCCAGCTATAGCATGTTCCTGTTGCTGCCTTGCCATTGGGATGTTGCTATCCTTTGTGTCGGCCCTACCGTTCCGCTGCCGATCCAAGCGCTTGCCGCGTCTCCAGACGGGCCTCTGAGGACAGTTGGCTCACCTGCGGGTGACGGCACTGGTCTCCGAACTTGTGCCTGATCATGCTCCCTCTAACACTTCCCTTCCCGCTGTTTTAGCCCCTTCTCTTTTTTGGTGGGGGAAACGCAGCCCTGGGAGCTACTTTCTTCCTCCTGGGTCTGCGTCCCACCCCATCCTCGATTTCCACTCCTGCCGGCTGCCTCGCCGTGTTTCCCAACTCGCCCGCACCTAATTGTGCCATCACTGTGTCCATCCCTTTTTCTTGCAACATTGCGAATAATGCCGCCACCGTCCCCGGGTCCATTTATCTGCAGATATGGTTTACTGGCTAACGCTGCAACCGATAAATCAGTTGTGTGTGTCACTTCGCACTGTGCAGTTTTGTTGATTCAACTAAACTGCCCTTTGCAAGCTAGAAGTCCCACGGTCTCTCCCGATCCCTTGTAGCTGAGCGTGCCCTGCCATCATCCCTCCCGTTGTTCCTCGCCCTCAACCAACACCGAGGAAGCCTCTCTGTCCACATTGCCCTGCACCTGGATATCGCAACCTCTGCCACACAGGAAAAATCAATACCAATACCCACACCTCGGAACGGACCCACCTGCCCCAGCACCCACCTCCTTAGTGCAAGAGGGATCCGACGAGCCCAGGGCCGACAATGGTCAAAAAAGTAACAGCTGCACTACCCACAGCCCACTATAGCACTGTGAATGCATTTCCAAACTGAAAAATGCTGCTTGCATTCACTAGTTTTCTTTGAATATTTTTTGTCGTACTAACACACATACTCTGTCATTTGTGTGTCCCGTTGTGTTTTATCATAGGTTTTATTTATAAAGATGTTATATACTTGTAAAACTGTTAATCACAAATAAATGCTTCTGTTGGGCTGACAGCAGTTATTGTGGGTTCATGGGTGCAAACTCTAGATTTTCACTACAGGGGCAGAAATTCCCCCACCCTTGCCCTGAATATAAGTAAGCGACCAGCTCAACCCACCCCCCTGTCCAATTTTATAGCACTTATTTCTTTATAAGGAATTTCAAAAAGTCATACCGTTAACAACCAGTTTTGAATATATAACACCTCAGCAACGGCCTCTCAACCTGCTGAGCTATCCTGGTAGCTTTCTACTGTAGAGCGTGTCTATGGATCCCTTAATGTACTAAAAATCACTGCATTACCAACAGTATTTTGGGTGCAGCACTGCTGTGGAAGTAATTTAAAGTGGAATTAATGTACAGTGTGAAGTTTGGAAAGAAGCAGCATGAAAGAAAATGCACCATTTAAAAAAACCTTTTTTTTGAACATTTACTTTGAGTGGAGTCAAACTGCCAGCCCTGCCTCCTCGGAACTCCGCCCCAACTCCAAACTCCACCCCGGCCCTTGTGGGATCCCCTTTTAAATTTTTTCCATTTCCACCACTGGGGGAGGGGTGCATTGTACTCGAGACAGTTTCACTTCTCCCCTCCCACACCACCTCAAAGAACAGGCATGCACCTCTGCCAAGGACCAGCCCTCAAACCTCAAACCGCGGCCCATCCCAGTGCAGTGGCCCACCAGAGTGCAAGAGCCATCTCCAGCTCGAGGCAATCCTTGGCCTCAGACCCGCCCCTGTGCAGAGGCTCATCCGTGCTTTGCTTTTGCATTACACAGAATGGACTACATCCAAAAGTAAAACATAGCGAGTCCCCTCAGGGTTCGGAGACTCACTGTTTGGCCACATATCTTATGTAAGGGCAAAACTACTCACTGACAATATCCCAATATTATAACTGGTACATCAGTCTCTGTTGTGTTATGCCAACATGCTTCGGTAAGGCACTGACTCACCACTGCAGTGGTCTTAAAGCACCCATGCTTGTCCCCGAAGGTGGAATATTGTGGCCCGCTTGTGGAATGCCACTCTTTTAGTCTACGGGTTAGAGGAGCATAGAGGGTAAAGTGGAGTGATGGAAAAGGTTATCACTCCTTTACTACCAAAAAAATGCTGAATGCGCATTTACTGCGCATTCGGCAGAAAAACAAAATACTGAGTCCCACAATACCGAACAAGGGGAGCAGGGGTTGCGGGCAGGCCCGTTTCTTGGCCCCGGCCAAAGCGAGCCACTGCCCGGGGGAACGCAATTGCCTGCCCTGGTGCGGGCTGGAATTGCCCTGGAGGGTGCAATAGCCTTGGGGCTGGTGCGTTTGCACTGGGTGGCCCGGGCGATTAAAAGTGCTGGCGCTGCCTCCTATGTACGGACGTGCCCAGGTCATTTTCAATTTTTTTGCCCCGCTGTTTTGGGACATGGAAGGGTGGCTGGTGTTGGTGGCCGTTTTTGGATTGCAGCGGTGAGCCATCCAGCAGCAGGACTAAATCAGCCAGCCAGTCATGAGCCGTCCAGCAGGATACGGACTGCAGCAGGAGGAACGAAGGATTGAAGAAGGTACGCACCCTCCGCACCCGTATTTCAGATAGATTGTTAACTTTCCTCATTCTAAGTGTACTCCATCTGACAATTCATTTTAGCCTGTCATAGATGTATACCGGAGTGTGGCCACCGAGTTATTAGGTGCATATACAACTTCTAGTCGCTTAAGTTTAGCTTTGCATGCGTCCGCTCTACGTGCTAGCTTTTAGAATTTCGTATTCCTTGGAACTGCAGGTTAGTTTTCGCTTTTCAGTACCACTTTAGTCCCTCCAGCGGCCGCCATTTGTATCTGTGCTGTTGTCACTTCCGAGTTGGGGAAAGGATGTTTGTACCTGTGCTGCGCATGTCATGGGGATTGCTCAGTCATAGACCAGGCATTTGACCTCTTTATTCCACTATATTCTAGGAGACTAGGGCTAACTGCAGTTTTGTAGTCGGGCCCGTCGTAGTCTAGGGTAGGCGTGTGGTGGGAGGTACATCCTGTTTTATCAGTCGCCCCAGAAAGATGTTCTGGAGGTTGGGGTTTACACATTCCACCCTGCAGGTTTCTTCCCTGCACAGATGCAGCAATACATCTTACAATACTGGGTATGCATTTACGAAGTAGAAATGTGCATTTGTGTGTGTGGGGAGAGGTGGGACATGTTCAAGTTCTAAAATGCTGACGAAAGAGTACACTGTATTTTGTGAATTTTGCCCGTTTGGTTTTCTTTGGCACTGCTATCAAATATCTCAATGTGTCCTACAATTTAATTGTGTGCACCCTTTTATGGCAGTTTAAAAAAAAGAAAGCTTCACTTGTTAGAAATAGAGTGAATTCGTATTTTATGGTGCTTACATAGTGTTCCAACTTGAGACTTTACGCGCCTATATATTTAGCATTGGTGAGTTGTTTCAGCACTGGATTGACCTCTTGAGTTTCAGATAGATGACGGAAGGAAATGGACGCGTCCGCTTGTGTCACTTTTCTAATTCACACAGGCAGTTCAGAGCGATATTATTCAATCTTCACCACCAATGACCTCATAAGAAATGATAACATTACATGTGTGACCCTGATTTCATCAAAACTTGAATAAGATGTTGATAAAACTCAGTGAAAAATATACATGTTAGCTACCAGACATTTTAAGCAAGAGCGCTGCCAGCATCCCATTGGTGCTGAAGTCACGGATTGAATTGCTGACAAATTATGGTAGTGTTTGGTTCCATGTGCGGCTACCACCCCGCTTTCTCCAATTCCTTCCTTTCTGCACACTCCCCCAGCCTCCAGCTTCTTGCTGCTCTCCGCAAGTTTGTGGTGATAGTTGAGCCCTTTCCCCTGAGCATCCCCTGGCTTGTCTTCCATCGGCTCCTGTGTTTACTGTTTAGACGTCTCACGAAAGGGCCACACACCATGCAGGGGTTGCTCGGTGAGGGGAAGAGCACGGTGTACAAAATGCACCGCCTTTGTGTTGCTTGCAGCCTTGCAACTCCAGGTAAGAAAGACAAACTATCCTTCGTTCCCTGGGAGGCATGGCAAAAGCATACCACCTTCAGGACATGCTTGCTACATTGCAGTGCTTTGACCGATTTCTACACTTTGTACAATTCCATATTTTATTCCAGAGCACTTCACCCCGAAAAATGCGTAGTCTTGTGTCAGATGGCATTATTGAACTTCTTACACCAGCACTTTGATGCAGGGGTGTGTTTCTAAGGTGGCAGTGGCATGTTCAGAGGCAATGGGGCGACTTCGCCTTTCAGTTTTCCGATTGAGTACCATTAAGTTGAGGTTTTTATTGCATCGCTCTACGTAAGCAATAAGGTGAATGGAGGGCGGACATACGAGTAGGCAGAAGGGCAGTCTGGATTGAATGTTTTGATGTAATCAAAACGAATCAAAGCGGGCGGCAGACTGTTTGAATAGTACCCAAAGGGGATTTTGATCAAATGTAATGCAAATTGTCCAGTTTAAAGAATATTTATTCAGCAACAATGGTCAAATGTGTGGGTTGTCATAAGGCTCTCACTAACAATTCTAATTACAGTGGCAAGTGGTGAGAGGAGCTTTAGTAAATTGAAACTGGTGAAAGG
This sequence comes from Ambystoma mexicanum, assembly GCF_040938575.1. Lineage (NCBI taxonomy): Eukaryota > Metazoa > Chordata > Amphibia > Caudata > Ambystomatidae > Ambystoma > Ambystoma mexicanum. Next base: position 981,277,799 of record NC_090928.1, on the reverse strand, counting down.
CTATTAGCCCTTGCAGTACTTTCAATTGAGAGTAACATGTTGAAAACATTTATTATGCAGCAACAATAAATGTTTTTGCAGCAGCAAAGAGTGCCCTTCACATAGACCAACAATTGACACAAAACTTTAAAAACCAAGACTAGTATATACTGTTTGTGTTCTCGGCTTTGTCTGAGGAATCACTGCAAGTTGTTGAATCACAATGTAATAAAACCGAATTCATTTGTATAGCAGTGTTTTATTGTCGTTGGGTAGGAGTTATTTAACTGGAGTTTGGGAGTGTTGCGATTGAGCGCGCAGGGTTGTGTGGTGCATTCTAGTGTTTCACCCGGGGCACCAAATGGACTATAAACTGCCCTGGTTGCGGGGGTGTCCCCAGGGTCGATGGCAGCAAAAGAACGTTTGGGGGAAGAGGCAACATTTTTTTTTAAAAAAGAAGACTTGCCGTTTTCGGAATCAACATTTTTTCAGCTTTGACATTACAGGGCTCACAGATCACAGATCCATCTAAAGCGGGTAACGACGCAACAACCTGGACAACTGGAATACAGCATGACAGAATAGAATACAATAATGGATGAACGTTTGACCAAGGTCTAAGGGCGAAATGGACTGGAGAAAACAGATATTTCAGTGTGCTAATAGAAGGATTGCCTTTCAGGAAGTTTTGGAGTAAACTATGATACGATTTTGCACACATGAGATGTTAAGTGCATGCTCGATCAATCCTGGAAAATTATGTAGACTAAATTACCCAGGGATTTTATTTTTCAAAAACTTAATTCCCGAATAATTGTGGTATTAGCAAGACAAAGACCTAGGGGGTCTACTCAAGAGCTGGACATGCAAAAGGGAAGGTTAATGGACGCATAAGAAGGAAAATAGGATTGCTACCAAGTGGAATATATATTGCTTGGTACCCAGATTTAAGATTATGGGTGAATGTTCCTTGCCCACGTAGAGATTGATTCCCTTATAAAAATGTAAGTGATTTCACTGTTGTTAAGGCAAAGGGAGAGCACTGTAGCCAATCATTTTCTTAAAAGAACAAGTATCATGTAATGCATAGCAAGGGAAGAACGAAAACTGCACAGGAAGCATTAATCCTACCACCGATTAGTACTAGAATCTGTAATCTCAGAAGTAGGTTTCAAAACTGAGCCACGCTCAACAGGAGCACAAGTGATCTTGACCAAGTGGGCGTGAAGTCCTGAACTGCCTGGGATTAAGAGAACGGAGCCCATTAGGGTGAACGAGGGCTGGCTCACCTCTGGAGAGCACTGTCCCTTCCATCTGACATCTGGGCAGATCAACAGTGAAAAGAACCGCTGCTACCTTCAGTACCATGGAGTCATTTTTGCCTCTTACAATCCCATGAACACCATATCTTGCAAGTTCTCCGCATCTGTAGCCAGACTGTACAGGCTGCACTTCACAAAAGCTCTAATGAAACATCGTTTCCCTCTTCCAAAAAGGGATAAACTCACAATAGTAAAACAAACCAGCACCCCCCACCTGGGAGACATCAAGTGCAGTCAGTGTGCACATTCTACTGTGTAGGACTTGGATGCAACACCAGCGTTTATCAAGTCCAAAGCTGCCAGGCATAGGTAGCCACTGAAATGGCACCCAGATGAGGCCAAGCTGATACGCGGTTAGAAGGCAGAGGTTGGGAGAGGAAATATCAGACGACCGTTGGAAAACATCTGCTATTCACAAGTATGCCCAAGTCTTGGAGCACGCAGTCTAGGCTCGGAATTAAGGTCAAGGTGAATTTCCTTTCAGCTTAGCGTTCGGACTGATTTTCTAAACTCTGGCCTGGTGGACAGATGTATAGAAGGCCAACCTAGATTGTGACATGGACAACTCTGGGAGTTGTAGCCAAACCAGTTCAAGGTAGCAGAGCGAGTGATCTAGGCTAAGTCTCAAGAGGTGGTGATCTTGTAAGGGGTCTACAATGATCACACAGCAAAGAAGTCAAGGAACACACTTGGACAAACTGGTAGAAAGAAAACTTCTTTACTTACGGCCAAAATAACAGCGAAAAATGACTACAGACAGGCAATATCACACAATGCTAAAATTATATACTGAAAAGTAAGGTACAGATTAGTATTTGCACTACAGGTCCACAGAGAAGTCCACCCCTAAAATGTCTGGGGCCTTGTGCCCAAATGTTCAGCAAACTTTCATACAATTCTTTAAAACTGGAAAAAACGAAGGGACGGTCTCTGGGGTCCAGTAAACTGAAGTGTCAGGGGACAAGTTACTCTAACTAAACAAACTTTTAAAAGGGGAGTTAGGGGAGCAGGCAAGTATCGTTATAACTCATCCCATATCGGATTCTTCATGAAACTTGGCAGGTCGGTTGAAGGTCTGACGTCGCTTTTCCTGCTGTCAGCCTCAGCTCTTGTTCCCCAGGGGTTGCAGGTTCAAGCAGCTCTCCGGTCAGTGTCTGATGCTAGTGCAAGGATTCTCAAAGGAAGAATGCAGCCAACTCGATGCAGGGTCCCTCCTCTCAGGACAGGAATGGACACGGGTAAGCAATTCCAGATGACGGTGACATAAAGGGACTCACTTGCTGTGGTCAGACCTTCCCTGCCATCTCGGGTCCCCTTGATGCTAGGGCCACAAAATATCATGGAGGTAAGTCTTGTGGTACTATCTGCGGATCCCCCAAGTTCCGTGCCTCAACATCCCAAACTCTGAGCTGGACAGCCACAGGGCTGTCATGGGACACTTCCGAATGCTCTTCTTCATAGGACTCTGAACCGACATGGAGCATGGATGTTCCCTCCAAACCAAGGGTCGCAGCTCCTTCGCAGGAATGCTGGAAATCTTCTACAAGACAGGGCACACACAAGACACACACTCCAATCAGGACCACTGGCAGCAAAACGCATTAACTCCCCCTTAGACAGACACAGCCCACTTCCTGGCAGCAAACACACATAGCCCTCCAAAAGCCTCTGCTTTTGCAGGCACTGGAAGTCCATATATGAATTTTCCTGGCCTCACAAGCCAGGAAGGGAAGAAGGCTAAAAGACAAGATGCCCAAAGGACAGATGAAAAATTTTGTGGCATGGCCATGTTGGTCCACTAGCTAGTTAGTAACCAAATACGGTAAACGCTGTAAGGCTAAAACGAAAAGAAACAAAACAAATGGTAAAAAGTCACTGCTGCAATCAGCTCGTCCACTTAGCATACCTAGAGTAACCAAAAATCCTCTAAGTATTAGTCTTTGCAAAACAAAATGTGTACCCCATTGTACAATGATAAGGTTACCACAAGTGATAACAAGTTACTAAAAGTAGTAACAAAGTAACAAGACTAAGGGAAGCAATGTTTCCCAGTACTGACAGCCTGAAGGACATGTCGGTTTCCCCATAACAGATAAGCAATAGCCAGTGTAGTGAAGCTTAAAGGGAAAAGTTCACTCAAAAATAATATGGTTTCAAAAGATGGGCCATAATCAAAAATATATGTAAAAAATATTTTTAAAGAAAGTTCCTATGTGAAATGTTCAGGAAACGAGGCTCAACGTTTTGACATAGCGGCATCCATTTTGTGAAATTAAGCAGCTGCCAGAGAGCAGGGCTTAACACAACAGAGGAGGCTGCCAGTGTTTATAATTGCTGTGGCTTTCTTTTTAGGTTTCCTGTGCTCTCCAGGCCAGGGGAGCACAGAAAATGTTACATGAACGGCACAGCAATTATAAATACTTTGCCGGCCGCGTCTTCATGATTGCTAGGACTCCCCACCCCAAGCACAGGAAACTGAAAACTAAAGTCACAGCAATTATGAATACTCTTCCAGTATACATAATTGCTGTGACTTTTAAGTCTCCCGGACTCCCCAAGGCTCGGGGGATCCCAGGAGAAAAAACACAGCAATCATAAATACGAGAACGTTGTATTTATAATTGCTGTGCCTTTTGTTTTACATCTCCCGGGCTCCCCCGGCTCAAGGGAGCTCGGGAGACATAAAACACAGCAATCATAAAAACAATGCTGCATTTATAATTGCTGGTACTTTTGCTTCATATCGCCCGGGCTCCACGGCCCAGGGGAGCCCGGGAAACTAGTGGGGGTTAGGGGGGTGGCACTCACCAGCAGCACAGGGCAGAAAGGAGTTTGACAACATTCTCTGCTCTCTGGCTGTAATAAGCAAAAGATCCCAGTAGGGGGCTTTTGCTTCATTATTGCCTCGAGAACAGAGTTTAACACAATCACAGGAGGCTCATTCATTTCATAAAACGGATGCCTCCTGGTGCTTGAGATTTTTGACATCGAGCCTCATTTCCTCAAAATGCTCATAGAAACGGCCTTTAAAAATATTTTATTATGGCCCATGTTTTGAGACAATAACGTTTTTGAGTTAATTTCCCCTTTAAGGCTTCACTGCAATGTAAAAAGAACAGGTTATGTTCCAATACAAAAATAAAAGCAAACAGTTTGGGGGTCCACAGAAATGGAAGGAAAGGTGCAGTAAAGAGGAATCTTTCCGAACACGTCATTACCTCTAGCCAAATCGCCGACTTCTCCCATGCAGCTTAGCTGCCACATTTGGACTTTGAGCATTCTACAAGGATGCTGCTCAGCCTGATGGACATCCAGCGGGGTTGAGGCACAGCTGCTAAAATTCATTCCGTTCATTAACGTTGTGCTTGATCCAAATGGCAAACACTCTGCAGAATTGGGCCTGTATCTATTGGGAAACCGTTTTAGAGCCCCCCACCCCCCATGCATTAAAAAGTGCCAAAGCTTCCTCAGGGTAATCTATGCTAGTACAGTGACAAGTGCTGCATTTTACACTTCAAGGCAACGCCAGAAGGTGGGGCATCTAACAGCCAAAGTACTTCCACTGCTCTCCATCCACAGACAGGGTTTGTAGAAATGTTACAAGACACATTAGCTCTTATTGAGCCTTCTTATGTTTAAGAAGAACAAAAGTAGTAATTCAACGTTGGGTTCTACCTTTCTGACAGCATATCCCTGGATTGTTAGGAGTGACCAGATTATTTTAGACAACAGTGGACACAATGTTCGTGAAAACAGATGATTATTTCACTGGTCTACTACTTGACATTAAGGTGCCATGCTTTTTGGCCGTATCGGTTCGACCATGCAATTCCCATAACTTTTTCCACGAACGTTCATCTTTATACACCGTCTAGTCCTGACTGTGCCACTACTGCCTCAGGCTTGGCTGTCCCAGAACTAACATTCTGTAGTCTGAACTGGGGTACAACATATAGATGCCTGAGCAAACAAGCTACTAAAATTATGGGATGGCCCAAGCACGCGCTCAAGCTGCTTATGCATCCAACAGTACATTGTGTACGATATTAAAATTCTCCAAATCTGCCTCGAAACACAATCCAGTTATCCCAACACTTACAGGCCTCTTATCCACCAAGATAACTATAGTCTCTCAAATGGGTGCATACAAGTCTGGTTTACAAACTAGTCTTCCCTGTTGCATCCCTCATGGAGCACCTTTTCTCTGCTTGCCCATCCTCCCCTTGCTCATTTTCTTTCCTCCAGACCAAGCTGTGGATACTCCCTTGTGGGGCACAGCTCGCTACTCTACTCGAGGCAGGGCGCCATGAAACTAATATGGTGGGGATTTGGCACAATATGAAAACCTATTCATCTTTTATAAGACTGCATTATGCTTCACTTAACTTGATTCTCCACCCGGCTCCCCACCGTCGTTCTACCTCTCCCATGGCACTTTGTTTTGCTCATTTTCACAAACTCTGCCTATTCTTCACCTCATGATCTGATGTAGCCGCCTTGCAACAAGGGGTCAGGCTTTCACATTTCATGTACCTGGACTTTACCATTTGTAACTGCATGCCTTGATGTAGCTGCCTTGCAACATGAGGTCTGGCTTTTTCCATGTGTGCTCCGACATTTCTGCACTTGTAATTGTAATTGTAATAACCATATTCTTAAGCTTAAGCGCCCAGATGCCTCAGGGTTCGGTGCGCTATATAAATGTCAAAATAAAATACATAAATAAAATAAATGTGTAAAAATACCAGGGACTAGTCTAAGGGCGGGCCTCCAAGCACAGCCACCATTAACAATACATTGTGATAGGTTTTTTTGTTTTATTACAAGACTTTTCAAATGCAGTCCTATTTGCATGTATATTTGATGCACCTCCCTGAAACCCCCCCCCCCCCCCCCCCCCAGCAATGCAAAATGAACAGGAATGTTTAAGTAACACTGACGGGAGGCTACCGTCATCAATGCACGCAAAACCCCAGGAGGCCCATTGGGAAATTGCCCATTGTGGATGTGTCTGCACAAGTGCTGCACGGCTGCTGCCATCCTAGAAGGGAGGCAGCAATGCGCTGTGCACCAGCATCACAATGAAAAGAATGTGGTGGTGTCGTGCGAGACATGCAGCAGCACGAAAGAAGGAGCGCAAGAGACTAAAGCATCATTTACCCAATGTATTACCCCACTTTATTTGACTGTGCGCAAGCCCCCACACCTGGTAACCCAGCTTTGGAGACAGATGGCTTGGGGTGGTAATTCATTCAATGAACATCCAATTTGTTAAAGCTTAATCCCTGCAAAAAAAAAAAAAAAAAAAAAAAAAAACACACCATGCCAACACAACCACCACAAAGACAAACCCATCATTCATTTATTACATGCTTAATACCCGAGACCAGTCTCCAGCACGGGACCAGGAACCTGTGTTGCTCTGAATTGCCCTTCTTCCAAGACAAACACGTTGCCCGAGAGCTATCCTTCCGGCCCACCTATAACCGAGATGCCTCCGTTTTGGGACACCCTAAAATGTAACCGTCACCGATTGAAAGCCAGTGACTCGGTACTGCAAGAAGGCCTGTGTGTCCAATTAGCATCATGTGGCGGACACGCCCAGAATCCCTCAACTAAACACCAGTAGGCATAGGGCACAATGTTGGGGCGTTAGATGGGCTGAAAAACATTTCCACAACTATCGATGCCTATTAATTTCACTTTGAAAACAAAGTCAGGTTTCTTTACAGTAGGCGACACGATTCTGGGACAGTGGAAAAAAGGGGCATCAGTGTCAAAGGCAAGGTATTATAATCAGTGGTCGAAGTGGGCGGGAGCGGTCGGGAGCGGTGTTCCTATACTTCTTTAAAATAAGTTTTACCGTTCCTATACTTTTATTTTAAAAAGAAACCGTTCCGGAACGGTTTCGTTTTAAAATAAAAGTGTAGGAAGAAGTTGGAACTTGCACTTTCAGTGCACTGCATTTGATTGTGCCCTCACACAGCAAGTTCATGGTTTTGGGGTTTGCATTGTGCATGGGACGGGGTGTGGCAATTGGGTTTGTGGGGAGCGGTGCAGGCCAGTAGGGAACATAGCTCCACTACTTCTTTTTGTACACTTCGACCACTGATTATAATTCGTTAAAGGGCACACATTTACAGTGATGACGAAGGTTTTAAAAACGTGCACATCAGCCAGTAAGGCTACATTAGAGTAATTGCTAATGCCGCCAAAGCACCAAAGGCTGAAGCAGGAAGCGGTTACTGCATGCATCCTTCACCCCAGGCGGCATGCAGAGCTGATGAGATGCGAGTGTTTGTGCTCTTCCTGTCGTGTGCAATGTACCCAATGCTCATAAATCTGCGCAGGCGTTCCGCTGTGATGCTGAAGGGCTCGGTGTCCTTGGGGCAGAGAGCCCACACTTATCCCTCCCCAGTAAGCATGCTAACAAAAAAAGGCACGATTACACGGCTCAGATTAATTTCCCACGATTAAAAAAAAATAGAGAAGTGCAGTCTCCCTTTTCTGTAAAATCAGAAGAGCTAATTATTAGGGTATCGTACAAAAATCCTGAACACGAAAAAGGCCGAAGATGTCGCTGCGTATCTCAACGCAATTATATGTGGGGCGGGGGTTGGGGTAATAAGAATTAGGGGGGGCTGCAGGTGTCTCCACCCGCATCTAATCCGTTGACGTGCGGAAATCTGACGTATCACAGATGTGAAAAACTTTACTCGCTCAGACAGCCATTTAAGCCATATCTAAATATGGTCATCATTGATCGACCAAGTTAACCGACTAGGACCTCAAGAAGTTGAGGTCATGACTGACATGACAGATGCGTTAGATACAAAGCACAAAGGCATCCATGCACAAAGTTACACAAAGACTTTTAGTTTATTGCCGTTAGACACGAAAGAAAAGGTTACAACTCATATCAGTTATGGTACTGGCACACTTACACCAGTATATATTTTGCTATGCGGAAACAGCAAGAAGCCAAGAATACATATTCTTAGCTTGCTCATGCTCAATTGTGACTAAAATGAACGGCCATAAGACCAAAAATAGAAACCACAGGTACATTGAAGCGAATGGGGAAAGGCGGATAACGTGACTCGGCTAAGGCAGACAGAGCTTCCAGCGCAGATACCGTGTAGACTTGCGCCAAGGACAAGCAAGCCGAGGCCAAAATGTCCAGTTTGCCAATGCGACAAGAAACCTGCAGTGAACAGTCGAAAATCCTCACAATTACGAGCAGGAGAGCTCCATTTCATGACACACAATATATAATTTCCCCAAAACTGACCAATTACCTTCCTCGATAGGTTTGGGGAAGTCATGCATAGTTAAAACTGGGTAACCCACGTTTGTAAAATGAAAGCTCTTCAGGACGTGATGCTGTTCAATTGCGATCCCCGTCGTTTGGTTGAGTCTTCCATTCTTGCGGCTGGGATTTTGGTGGGGCCCCCCCAAGTACCCTCTTGCAGGTAATCGGGGTAAGTGCTAAGAGTGTCCCTGCCGCCGCTTTACAAGTGGTAGCAGAGGGAGGATGGTCGCCAAGACCTTTTGGCACTAAACACACCTCATCCCTCCACTGTGCAGCGACCCGTGAGGACTGGAACCCAAGACCACACATGGGAATCTGAAGAGGTCGTCAGGAGCCGCCTTGGAGAAAATCCTGCCTGTGGGATACCCAGCAGAACAGACAGCAGAGTGGCAGATTCTGGGAGAGTCTGTGTCTGAGGGGCTTCAACGGAGTGCAAGTATAGACTCAACTATACAGCAAATATAGGGGAGGGGAAGTCTCGCTTATGGTTGTGTAGGTTACCCATTTTTTAGGCAGTCACTTTAGACTGTCAGCTACGGATGAGATGAAAACAAAATATATACTATAAAAAGGTTACCTGTAAATCTGGGCATTTGTTTACATTTATGGATTGAAAAAATACAACAAAAACACTAAAAAAAAAAAAAAAAAAAAAAAAAAAATGGATGCCTACGAGTTAGGCAGATTAGCTTGGTCATGGATGATTCTGTATGGTTACCTGTGTCTAGTTGTTAGCAGGATGCTAGCTTGGATCACAGAAGGTGGTTTTAGTTTATCTCATTGACATGTATTCCTATATGCGGCGCTATAGAAGAATCACATGATTTTGGTATACCCTGTGTCCAGGTGAGGCAGGAAGACGGCCGTGCATTGTCAGGTTTGTAATTGTGTTGATGTTGTCAAAAAAAAAGCAAGGACATATGAAGAAGTAGTAGGACTTTCTCTTTGGAAGCTTTGGGACATCATAAAGTGAGGTTTGTGAATAGGACTTTGAGATGCTTAGAAGATGGTGGATTTCAGTTCGTTGAGCTTTACAATGAATTGGTGAAAAGTGTTATGCTATTTGGAAGACGCTCGAGGAGCATGTGGTTGAAGTCACAGTTTGGGCCTTAAGGTCGGAAAAACGCAGTGTGGGCGGTGCGTGGACTACGCTCTTGCTGATGGTGGAGAAACACGAGGCTGTCAGAACTTTTCTTTGGAGTTGCTATGGGCTTTGTGAATTCTATCAAAAGAAGTAATGTTGATTACGTGAACGGATTTGATAAGGTATTTAAAAAGGTGTTGAAATCCCGATTTATTGACGATTGTAAAGTAACACGAGGGATACACCCATTCAACATTTATGCAAGCCCAATCCACGAGAAGACAAAATACGCAAGTGTTAAGACGGATTTCTGAACTCTGTCCTGGCGGCGCAGAAGTTCAGAAGGCCAACCTAATTACTTGGAACAGGGTAACCTCTGGACAAGCCAGACCAATCGTGGTAGCGATCTTGGCGGACAAGACTAGGTCTCAAGAGGGGTGAGGGTGACTGAAAGCCCGCAATGAGCACACAAAGCAAGGACACTTACAAACTACTCCAAACAGGTGTTATATTAAAAATATACACATTTATTCCAAGGCCTTTAAAATAATGACCGTAGCGAGAAATCACAATACAACTCTAGTAAACCAACACATACCATACAATATATATACAAATACAACAAGTCTCAAGCGTTAGATGCACGAAATGTGTAGTCCACCTAAAAGGGAAGGAAAACAGGCAGTGCGAAATAATGCTTAGACCCAGTCCGCCTTCAGAGGCACCTAACTAAAAGGAAGTCCGAGCCCTACGAAGAGTGGAGCCTTGTGCTCAAAAGTACCAGCACACGCTGGTGCCAACGGGCAAAAAGGGGAGTCTCTTCGAGGGAATCAGGCAGTTCAGTTTAGTGCACAAATGAAGAAGAACAGAGTTCCGCGACTCAAGCGCAGCCTCCACTGTGGGCAGAAGCAGAGCGCGAGTACGGAAAGGCGTGCTGTTTTGACACAGCGGGGAAAAGCTATGGGCTCCTGCAGGAGGGCGACCAGTTCCTAGCTATGCTACTCACCAGTCCCCGATGCAAGCAGACCCAGGCTTCTCCGCGTCAGTTTGTCGCTGGCAGGTTCAGGAGAGCAGGGGACGTCTCATCATCGTATAGTTTCTGCAGCAGCAGAGTTGAGTTAAAGATGTCCCAAACGAAATGAACCCGGACAGTTTGTTACCACAGCAGGGCAACGGAGCGGCCGTGTGTATCTCAGTCAAATGTACACTACTCACTTCAGACATGGGAACGCCAAGTGTACGAATCGTGTGAGAGTGACAAGGACTAGAAATACAACACAACCTGGCGGCGGTTACAGAGCAAGACTCCTGTGTAGGCTGGTCAGTCTGCTGGATGGCCCAGAGACACTTCCGAAGGCTTACGTGCAGGAGATGGTGAAGATGCTGAGAATAGCTGTCCCCGCTATTCCAAGGGTCGAAGTACCAGTAAAGGCCTTCTGGTTCGATCAGAGGTAAAAAGGGTTTCACAAGGCGACAGCAGTGAAGAGGAGCAGTCCTTCAGCGGGTCACCAGCGATTCCTCGGTTCAGCCTCGTGGTTGCAGGATACTTGGCTCCTGTATTTCTTGGTTTGTGAGAACTCAGGAGATCGACATGGTAGTGGTGTTTCCAGCCCCCTCTTATCCATGGTTCCCTTCGCGCCAAAACGGAGGGGACCCAATGGGAGATCCGCTCATCAACACTCACCATACGTGGACCCATCACGGACCACGGTGGTCCCAGGCATTCACACCACCCTAGACTCTCTGGCACCCAGGATGTGTATTGGGACCAGACATCCCAGCCCACATCCTGCAGGCACACACAAGGCCTGTAGAAGCCCGTAAAAGCATCCGTGTTTCGCGGGAAAGTACATGCCCAAATAAGGAAGGCCCCGGGTCGGCTCGACCTGGGGAAGGTGAAGGGAGCAAGACGGTCAGCGGACAGGACAAAGGAGCCTCGTGGTCTGGCCTTTTTGGGAGCCAGGCCACCATTTTGGGCTAAGCGCGAGAAATACGCTTAAAACGCCAAAAGGAGCTCAAAACACAAGAAACGATCGCTGCCACCGTCCGTGATTCACTTGCACCGATCAGTTACAATCAAAAAAGAGTATCTAGGGCCTGTAGAAGGCTAGAGACCCAAGAGAGCAGTAACTTAGCTTACAGTGCCCTCTTGTGTCATGTTGCACGAAAGCCTCAACGTGATAAAAGAAACTAAGCAAAAAAGCGTTTCCCGGTACTGACTGTCTTAAGGGCATGTCAGTTTCCCCGTAAGAATGGAGCGAAAGCCCAGAGGAGTGCGGCAGAAGGCTGCACTTCTCTGGCAAAGTCTAGATCATGGTGAAAACAACAGCAAAAAGTTTAGGGGTTGCCACATGGAAGGAAAATTAACCACAATTACGAAATCTTTCCTAACAGCAAGTACAGCGCAGAATGGACTCACGATACAGGGGGCAAAATGGCAAAGCCATGGCCCAAAGACGGGAGCTTTTCCAAACATGTGCAGCAACATAGGACCATGTATTGACATGGCGCGTGTAAGGGAAAGACATTGAGTAATCAATTGACTGTAGTAGAACTGTGGAAAAACTTTCAGGATGAGGAAGGGGACTCGGCTCAAAAGCAAATGGAGGCCGAGGCAAAACGATGTGGGAGATTAATTGCCCATGGCCCCCCCCTCCTCCGGCAACTGTAGGATGCACTAATTCCACTATCTGCGTATAGCAGCAGAGACACAGTGGCGCGAAGCAGGCGAATAGGAGGACAGACACTATCAGTAGCGAGCTTAAGGAGTGCAGCGACCTGCAAGCGAAACTGAGAAAAGACGATGGACAGACTGGACATAGTGGGGATCATGAGGTGACAGTTCCAACAAGCGAATGAGTAGGCGGACAGCTATTGTTTAAATTAGATGGAGCACTGCAAACGAGAGAGTACATATGGGAGAGGAAATGCCGCAAGAATGCTGAAGAGAATGGAGGAGGTACAGCAACGAGAAGGGAAGAAAGGGAGGAACACAATGGGTCAAGGACAGAGCGAGAACGAGCAGAAGAAAGGGAAAGGGGAGTGAAGAAAAGGCAGAGTGAGTTAGAAGAAACAGCAATGAAAACAGGTAGGGGAAGAGAAGTAGAGGCAGTTGCAAGTGAAGAGGGAGAAAAACAGGCCAGTAGTCGAGCAACTCGTTAAAGAGCGTCAACGCAGGTAAGAATAAAAGATGTGAGCAGGAGAGAAATGAAAGTAAGGAGAGAGTCTAAATAAGCAGTGGACATTAAGACGGAATTGACATGACTGAATGACAATGATGGAGAGGGGATGCAAAGAAGAATATAGGAGCTCTACAGGAGCAGAAGAGACAGTTTAGCTATCCCAAAGGCGAGTAGGAGCACAACAGGGTCCTTGTTGAGGGGGTGGGGGGCAGTGATTTTCCAGATAAAACAAAGGGGAAACAGTGGGAGAAACCGATATTAATGAGGCTTACTTTTGAGGACAAGGAGAGAAGACCATGAGGATAGAATTGGGACCATGAGGTCAGATGAAGAACGACAGGAAATTGGCAATGAGGAGGAGCGGCCTCGCCGCCATTCGAAGGAAATCAGCCCTGATGGAGACACAGTATGGGGGGACAGAAAAGACAATAGAGAACACAAGGGACGATTGGAACGTCCTAGAGACAGGTCACATAGTGCAGATTAAATAACTCCATAAACGCAGAGGCTCAAAGCCTTGCCAGGATGAAAGCGAAAAAGGGCGTTTACAGCCACTAAAGACATGGGCAGACATGATGGGGAAATGAGATGGACGCCGTTCCAGTTATTAGAGAAGGGTGGTGGACAGCCAGAGTATTTACCATGGCAACAGATGGATAAGGACAATTTAAGGTGTAAGCTACCCTTGTTGACTGCAGAGGCTGGGAAATTGATGGGATTGACAGCAGGGACGATGCTGGCTGTGGGCAACATGAAGAGCTTACTCTCAGCCATTCTAGGGGAGATAGCTGACATTTGGAAAAGAGCAGGCTATCCTGGAGTGACAGCACAGAACAGCACAATAACTGCAGAGCAGCAGTATGGAAAGCTTCAAGGGTACAATACCCAAACACATCGGATATAAGCCTGATCATGTCATGCAAGATGCACGAGGACAAAGACCCACTTCAATACATCCAGGAGATACAAGAGCATTGGCGTCTTGAAACGAGGGAACCCTGGGATAAGACATTATGCCACGGGCTTCCAGAACATGTACAGAGCAGAGCAGCTGAAGAAGCTAGTGGGGATGGAGGCTAAAACATGGTAAGAAATCCAGCTGACTATAGTGCACTATTGCAGACTAAAGCAGGAGGAAGCAAACTTGGCACAACAAAAAAATTATTATCAAAGTATACAATGGGGTAACGGACTAATCAACTTCCGTGGCAGCAGTGGTCCAGGGATTGAATATTGGCTTCTAAACCATCAATCGGCCACACACCTCTAGTACACCAGAAGGGATCCGAACAGATTGGAAACACAAGTAAAATATAAACCTCCTTTTCCAATTTTGGTAACGTGGATGGAATGGCAGGCTTATCACTGCAGGTCCTGATCATTGGTTAGTTGCGACACAGCGAAAATACAATTACCCAATGATAAGAGACTGTATAACAATATCTACTTTATTATTATTCAGACATTTTTAGCACACTACAAAATACACCCACCCTGAAAAGGAATGCAGAGGACAGCCAGTTTCAAGGAGGAAAAGGAATGTACTCCGGATACTGACAGGAGGGTAGTTGGTAAAGTAATCTCAATAGTTCAAGGATACTTGGTCTCAGTACAAAGGGAGCAAGGGGTCATAAAAGGTCACTAGGGGCCTTCAGAGAAGGACCAGGGGGACAGACCCACACTGTACTTTTTGTAGAAGTTCATGGTGCTTGACAGGGTCGAATTGTTTCCAGGGCCCTGCAGCACCAACTACAGGGTACCATATGGCGGTAGGCAATTCAGCGAGCGAGGCTGGTCGGACGGCTGCAGGCTGGCCTACCCAGCAGCTCTGGGTCAGGAATTGTTCCCTCAGTGCTGGTTGGTGGGTCTGAAGTACTGGTCAAGGCGTCTCGGATGGCATGAGCGACTACGGCATGATAGTCGGTTGTGCAGTCGGTTGCAGCTCAAGGGGCTAGACTGCCTCAAAAGTGGATGCTGGTCGGTGCACTCCTCCTAGCTTCTTCGCTGGGCTTGCGTCGTCCTTTAAAGGTGGACAGCCCAAAGCGGAGGAGAGTGCTGCTGGCAATGGCCTTGTCCTTGGTCTGGTTCAGAGACTCTGTCACATCCCACCGAGGAAGCTTACTGCAGAGCCTAGCAGGGTATGCTATGTGCTGGCTGGATACTGGTTCCAGTGCTGCTTGGAGGGTCCTCTGGATTCAGTATCTCCCTCTGTTCCCTGGTAGATGTGTAGGGGAGGGATCTTGCTTCCCTCTTAGAAATCCTAGCCTTCCTTCACTGGCAGAAGCTGTAAAGCAGACTGTACCTTCAGCTAGGGTCCAAAATGAGTTCTTCTCGTTACTCCTTGTTTAGCCTTCAGATGATTGGCTAAGAGATGCTCAGCCCTCTTAAAGCCAAATGGGCCCCAGTGATTGGGGCAGGCTAAGCCTACCTTAATGAACCAATCCTGGGTCCCCACCAACAATCTTCTGTTATGCATGAGGTCATAACCAGAGTCCTTTGCAACAGGAAAGGTAAAGGGGTGAAAACATGTACTAAGTCAAATCCATCTTCCTGTCTGTTGTGGATCAAAGGGTCTCTCTAGTTAATTGAGCTCCTGATCACAGTGCAGGTCTCCTTAGAAGTTGTGGCGGGAACAGACATTATGTCTCCATCAAATCACATACTTCTACCCTCTGAAAGAGGGTCCTCATGCGGGGGTTGCCTACTGTAAAAAGTTGTCCCAGACACGACATTTCGCTGCTCTTGATACTAAAAGGTGGGAACGGACTTCAGGTTGACACAGATGCATATAAAAAAGGTATTGTGTTTCCTGTCCCCTTTGTCAGCTCCGCGACCAGGCCTCTCGCAGGTCTTCAATTAACTCTCATCGGTATGGGCCGTCAGGGGGGGGGACAAAGGATAGGGCGGATCCATGGATCCTTTTGTCAGTTAATGAGGCTGGTCATGGCAGGAGGAAGGTTTTGACTCCCCCTCCCCCTTCTTGAGATGCTTTGATGTACCCGTGGCCATCACATTCCAGTTGAACATGAGAGGACTGCGCCTGAAGGCTGTGTTCGCCCAGAGTACACGTGACTATGTTGGTTGTGCAGCGAGCATAGGAAAATGTGTGCGGATTAGTCCCACACATTTTCCAGAGGTTGATCTCCCAACCTTCCATTTCATTACAACATTTTAAAAAAGCCCAGGCAAGCGCACGCTCCATATGCAGATGGTAGAATTCCTCACAGCGACATAGATGAATAGAGGGGGATTAGTTGCCCAGAATCGGCTACAGTAGGAGGGGGTTTCATGGGAAGAGGCAACAAAAACCACTGGCAAAGGCGACGGGGAGGAGCGCCCCGGGGAAGAGGGTTTGGATACCCGATGCAACAGGGTGGAGACAGTTAATGGGGGGCAGCTGAGACCAATGGGGGGTCCAATACAATGCTGGGTATCTGGAAGGACAGGTCATATAGCGTGAATGTGCAGGAGCAGAGGCAGAAGCCAGCAGATCACACAGAACAGACTATTATGCCCAAGATCACACGCAAGCGCAGACATATGCACAACAACCGATGCAAGCCTAGGGCATGCCAATGCAGCCGTATCAACCTATAGCACATACAACGCAAGCACAGGAACATACACAGCCATCTCAACCAGCACAGCAAGTACTGATGCAGTGAAACACTGTAGCAACGAGACAACACACAGATTCCACCATGCAGACTCCTGTGTGGAAGCAACTGTAGTTGGTGGGGGCAACACTTTCACCGGGGGCGGGGATAAAATTGCATCCGCAAGAGGACAGCCCACAAACCTGATGTGTTCGATCCCATCAGTTACACCAGACCTGAATGAGCAACCACATATAGGGATGACAAGATTCTTTGCTCGCGGTTACGGGGCGGCTTGATCCTGTATTAGTGAGGGGAGATAGCCGATGTCAGGCATTGCCATGAATGCGCAGGGATTCTCGGGGCTGCAGATTTTGTTCCTTTAATTTCCACTTTCTATAGGATAACATGACTTGACTATACCATTATATTCCCGACAGACGCCAGTAAACATAATGGGTAGGGACATGAGACTTAACATGACAATCTCATTCACCAAGCAGGGGAATAGGGTGTTCAACTTCAGGGATCCACTATATGAACGTGAGGGAACTTATCCAGGCATATTGCAGGCAGACTGTGCAGAGGGAGGTGCCAGCAAACCTTGAGCCTTTAAAGTATGGAGTGGAAGTGCAGATACCATGGCTTTCAGCGATACAAGGCAAACTGCTACGCATACCCAATGAGTTCTTATTCAAACCAGAAGTTCCCTTAGACTAGAAGGAAGGAAAGGTGATAACAATAGAACTGGATGCAGTTATAGTGAGGGACGAAAGAGTAATATTGCATGGGAAGAGCATGGAGAACAGTGTTGCATTAGGAAAAGGATACAGACTGACTTGACAGATGAGGAACTGTTCAAGATGAGCGATCAGATCATGAGGTAGTGTTCAGCATGAGAACTACCCATTGGGTGAGGATCCATTACAGGGAAGTACCACAAAGAATGGCTTTGCTGAAGAAGCCAGCACCATTATTTATCGAGGAAGATTTGGCAAGAGTACCCAGTATTATATGGACCAACAGTCCATATGACGTTGGCCTGTAAAAGGAATAGGAGCTGTCAAAATAAAACTCAAGCCAGGGTCCATTTTACCAAGGGCGAGCCAATATCCATTATCTAGGGAGGCAGATGAAGGTATTTATGAGACGATCGCTGCATTAGTGAAGCAAGGCATTTTGGTCCCGGAGTCACAGTGCAACACCGCTGTGTACCTGGTGAAGACGGCGACCAGAGGACTGTGGCATTTATTCAGGATCTACACCCCATTAATCAGACTGTTGAAGCAGAATTTCCATTAGTTCCAAACCAAGCGACAATTCTATGTAGCATTCCATCGGAAGCCATGCATTTCACAATGATAGATTTGAAGAATGCTTTCATCTCTATACCACTTCACGAACAGTTACACGACTTTACTTAATTCCTATATAGAAACCGGAAGTGGAAACAGGAGAATACCACAGGGGTACTGTGAATCACCTAACTTCAACAGAGTACTCCAAATGAACCTAGGGAACATACAGGTAGAGGGCACTATTATCCAGTACGTAGGTGACATTCTAATCTGCAGCAGATCCGAAGAACAGTACTGAAACAACTCCATACACGTACTAACAGTACTAGCAGAGAAGGACTACAAGGTAGATCAGGCAAAGCTACAATATTGGGAGGAGGAGGTGTTGTACATTGGACAGTTAATATCACAGGATTGAAGAAAGGTAACACTGGAAAGGGCGGAAGTGATCTTTTGAATGCCACCACCTCGGAAAGTGAGAGATACAGCAATTCTTGGGCCTCTGTAATTATTGCAAGGCCTGGGTATTCAATTACAGCACATACACGAGACCTGCATTAGTACAGAAGTGGGAGGTGACTTGTCATGGAGACATGAGATGACAAGCCTTTGGAGGAGCTGAAAAAGGCCATATGCACAGCTCCACTGTTAGGAATCCCCAATTACCAGGACCAATTCCATTTGTTCTCACACTCCAACGGAGTAGTAGACTGCGGTATGCGCACAGAAGACTACTTTAGGGCACAAGTCATTGGCCTACTATAGCAGACGACTAGACCCAGTAATGAGGGGACATTACCCTTATGAACAGGCTTTGGCTGCTGCTGTGTTTGCAGGAGAAAAGTCAGCGAATATCACAATGGGCTGCCGCACCATGCTTTACGTGGAGCATGCCCTCTTTGCGATCCCAAGCACACCCGACTACCCAAAGAGCATCTGGATACGAAGTACTTATTTCGAATTCAGCGATAAAGGTTGCGAGATGCAGACCCAGCGACATTTATAGCTGAATCAGTGGTGAAAGGAGACTATGTGCACGACTTTACTGCATTCATGGAACAGTAGGATGACATTCCTAGAGTGGGGGAGAATGCCCTTGAGTGGGAGGAGTACTTTATTCATTGACGATAGACAAGGCGACGTGAGCAAGACATCCTGGGACAGCAGTAGTGACAAAGGACGGAGAAGGGACAGCCACAGTAGTAGGAAGCACGAGATGGCCCCCTCACTTTTCGGCGCAGGCTGCAGAATTAGTGGCTTTCATAATGGCATTAGAAGCGCGCATGGATCAGAAGGTTACAATGTATTCCGATTCATTCTACGTGATGTCTACAGTACATGCTGGACTGTCACGATGGCAGAGGAGGGGATTCCGACGTGCTGACGGCACACCAGTGCAGCATGCACCCCTATTGGGCAGACTCCTAGATGAGTTACGACTCCATCAGCCATAGCGTTCATGAAGTGCCAAACACACACGAAGGGGGGATGGCTTAGTCTCCCATGGAAAACGAAGCCGCAGAAGCAAAGCATGCAACATATTTTACAGAAATAACGGAGTTCAACACCCCATCCAACACACGCATACGTGATATGATCTTGAAGGAAGGGTATAGTTCACTACCCGGTACGCAGGGGAAGGCACCACGAGAAGAGAAGGAATTATGTGAACAATGGCAGAGCATGTAGCCGCATTAATGGATAATTGTACTGTGTGTAAACAAATACAATGCAGTTCATACGTTGCGAGCAGTGCAAGGAGCAATACCCCGGCCAATTGGGCCTTTCCAACATCTCAATGTAGATAGGATCCAAGTCACCCAAGGCTACCACTACATGATAGTCATATGCCCGATGGGTCGAAGCTGGTCCATGCTCACACTTATGCCCTTGGAGCAGCCAGGTTCCTTGTCAGAGAGGTATTCCCACGATGGGGAGGGGCAGGAGCGGGGTGTGCAAGGCCCTGTGGTCTGACTATGGACCTCACTTTGTAAACAAGACATCTGAACTTATTACAGCACTACTGGGGATAGAGCACACATTCTCCTGTGCTCATCACCTGCAAGCGAATGGAAGGAGAGCGCCTCAACGGCCTGTAAAAGAGAATATCAAAAATGAAAGCCACGTTGAAGGATTGATGGCTCCATTGCCTGCCCTTAGCAGTGTTCGCATTGCGCAACCAACCTGGATCCGACCACCACCTAACACCCCATGAGGTAGTGACAGGACGACGCATGAGACTCCCACTTGCGACTCCCACTAGCGCGCTGACAGATGCCCATAGTACTGCTATTGTTGGTGATCAAATGCATGATTACCTGGCTTCAGTGATGGCTAGTGCCTCTTATCGCTCGACAACTTCAATCTCAGCGGGAGCGGTTGAGGAAGAATGCACAAAAGAAGCAAACTTCGAACTGTTAAAGCAATATTTACGGACGTTCGTCAGGCCATGGTAGCAGGCCTCATGTCAGACATCACCATCTCTGTGCTGGCTTTAGACTTCAATGGGACTTTACCAATTACTCTGGCCTCTTTATTTCTGGCATTCAGGGGCTAAATTTCACCCCACAAGAGGGGCACAATGAAACCTGCTAACAGGCCCCAGCCTTTTTTAACCCACCATCCATGATGGCTTCAAGGAAAAATCGGCGCCAATATAACGAAAAAGTAGGAAGGAGCCTCTAACAACCAATGCTGTGAGCAATACAGCAAGGAGCCAACATCTTTTTAAGACAAGGCCTAAGAGTGTCAGCAGCTTCTGCTGCACACCGGCCTGACCAGCGCTGAGGAGGCTCCATCAAAATGGTAATTTATTGAAACCAGGTAAGGAAAGGCAGAGATGATTAAAAAAAAAAAAAAAAGAGCGGCTGCTGATGTGCAGTTAGTGAGATGGTGCCAGTAAAGGCAACCTCTACGTGCTTGCCCCTCAACATTCAACCTTAAACAAGTATTCAGCTGTAGTAAAACAAGGGGTGGTTGGGGGGGTCCGGGCCCCTGATTCTCGGGGGCCCATTTGAACTGAAAAGTTTGAATGGCCCCGACACCTCCCTGACCAGCAGGAAATGTTTGATTAAATCTCTTTGCCCACGTTAAACTTCTCAGAATGCATTTCATGAAAAGCACCCATCCACCATCACACTCTTGTACACCAGTTTTTAAACATTGAAGAAAAGACCATTACAATTGGTTCAACTCACGAACAAGGCATTTTAAAAACAATGGAGCACAATTAGATATCGCAAGTGCTTTACTTGAAAATTGAACGGGACTGCGAAGAAAGTTATTGACAAAAAGCTGTAAGCGCAGTGGACCAACGCGCGGCGGTAGAGGAGCAGAAACAAGACAAGGAAATTATGATACAGCATGGAAAAGGACTACTTGCACAATGCAGATGGTGCACCACATAAAAAAAAAACTAAATAAAAAAATAAAGACACAAGTTCATCGGACCTAGAGCCAGACTTCAATAACAGGATCTCCTGCATGACAAATAGATCATCCCGCCCCCCTCACCATGCCAGGAAATTACCAATGTCCTATGGGAGGGAACGCCAAGAAATGACGAACAACTACAAACTTCCAAACAGCTGCACAGACAGGAAAAAACAGCAGTGCACTCGGAGATCTTTATCACCAAGACTCATGCGGGATTGGGCACATTATTTAATGCAAGGCCCTCTAAAGCCAGGTGTTTTAAAGGGCAATAACAGAAAATCTGGTTACTGTTATTTACACCCCTCCACAACCTGGCCAGAATGTCCCTCAAACTCACCCCATTGCAAGAAGCTCACTGGTTCCCATCTAATCTGATTTCATATCTATTGTAATCAAAACGAGCATTGTTCCTTCTGTATATAAATAAAGATTCCAAGATGTGGAAATGGTTCCTGTATGAATAAGCTCTGACACTCCGGATGCACAGAGGATATAGGACCCCAGGTGAAATCAGCTACTCCTTTACCATCTCAAATGTACCCCACTCCTCTCTTCCGCCACCTGCATGGCAGCTAGCTAGCCATGCACAACCAGTACCTCTAAAAACTGGTCCTCTAATCCATCCTCGGCTTGCCCCACCAATGCCACCAGGGCAGCCTCATCAATCAGTCCGTCAGTGTCACTCCCATTGTGCACCTTCCTGCTTACACCCGTTCCCGCTTCTTGCCCCCCTCCACTGGAAGCCTCTTCCACCATGACAAGACCACCACAAGCAACAAACTCATTCCAAACAGCACTCAAAGGCCACCTTTTTCCATGTCATGGAGCACCACCCTCTTGCCAGCAACTTCCCGGCATCCTCCCTACACATCTTCATTGCACATCGGGACAGTTTACCCCAATCATCCATTCGTGAATATCTGGTGAGAGGGCTTACTCCTCAATTGTCCCTCGTCTACTTACTGCTCCCACCCCAGTCATTAGCAGGCACCAGACTCCAGCAATTAGCAGCCAACTGTTTGATACACGTTCGAGACACGTCTTCCGATACAAAAGTAACATTTTGCCACCCTTGACCCCGAGCAATAACAACCCATTTGGAGGTGCAATTGGTTTCCCCAGCCTAGTGGAGCCCCAAGCAGCGGGCCAGTATTCCCTACTCTAAAGCTGGCTCATATCAATTTTGCGAGATAATCGTGACTATTGTGGAAATCATCCAATTTCTCTAAAAGTTCAAATAACCGAACACAAAAGAAATACCATTAAATTACAACAGATCCATCCTTTGAGCTTTCTTGCGCAGTCTAAGGGAAATTAAAAGATTAGACCTAGACTGCGGCAAAGGCTAACCTGCAAGTTCACTTTCAATGCTGCTGTTGCTGTTCTCTGCAGCGGCTTGCAGCACTCTGGCGGGCAACGGGTTAAGGGCTAGCAATCTAAAGCTCAAAAGAAAGCATTCTCCAGAAAAATACCTCCATTTTACAGGGCGGTGCTACTTTATAGATAGCGCATAATCAACCCAAGACAGACATTTCTCAAGACTGCAGACAACTACATACCCGGTGTGACGCTTATTAGGGATCATCAGTGTAGTATCGTCCGACAGTCTTGTGGTTGGGGCACGTTTTACAACACCAGTTAAATTATGCTGCGTTTAAAGAGGTTTGCTTTGGAGCTAATTTGCATAACCACAATGCCTTGCTGATTTGGCTCTAAAGTGGAGGTGTACTTCCAGTGATGGTTACTAGATGATGTTGTGGAATGTGCGACTTGGCTCAAATGGAAACGTTACCCTTTCACATTTCAGGAAGAAGGCTTTTGTTCAAGCCTTTTTAAACCCACCATAATTTAGCTGGCATTTGTAAAACATATCCCAACCACATAACCTGAAAGGCAGCAGGCAGGCCACGTAGCTGTGCATGTAGGCCTGGTAAATTTGGTGCCTGGCGCTGAACAGGCAAGAATGTTTTCTCTGGTTTTAGGAAAAAGAGCAGAGGAGCAGCAATCATTGAGCACGTTCTGTAAGCAGTCATAGCACCTAGATTGCCCTTGTGCCGCAGGTTCTGGGGAGAGGGCATCATGCCAGCAAGGGGAGGATGGGCAACCTGATGGTGTGAGCAGGGCTCAAGTCGAGGGTACAGTGGGTGGACTCTGCCCCCCCCCCCCAGCTAAAATGAGAAACGTTGAATGTCCTCTTTGAATTTATGAATTAAAGCCAACTTTGAGGATCGAACCATTCAAGTTTGCAGGCCGGACACTTCACTGCACTAAATAAACCCGATGAAAAACAACTAAAGGTGAATTGTCCCATTTCGTTACTGCAAGTTCCAGGGAAAACATTTGTATTGGTTCTTGGAGTTTAAAACATGCACACCTTTCAACGTTTTCAAAACGCTATTAGAAGAAAATATCCTCTCTTGGTTGTGTGTGTGTGTGTGTTGAGGTTATGAAAAGCAAATGCCATTCGTCCTGTGCAATTTGGGTAGTTATGCAAAGCCAATTTAATGAAATGTGCATATTTCATCTTGATATGCTCATTTCTGGCGACGTCACATCCCATTGCGTTTGTTGAGGAGTACCTCCACTTTAATTTTTAGGACTGGACCCCGGACTGCGAGGTGCCGGCCAGGTGGGCCAATGCAGCCCAGGGGCACTACTGCCAAGTGGGAGACTGCTGTTCAGTGCCATGCTGCCGGCCTACGAAAGGCCCTGCTCAAGAGCGTGCTTCTGGGGCTTCGAGCCAGTGGTAGAACGCAGTTGAATATGGTCCACATGCTCATTGTCGAAAGCACTCCCTTTCCTTGGCAATTCCTTTCATTGGAATTGAAGCTTTGTGCCAAGCCTTCCTGGGCTAATTTCTCACCATCCCGACACCACAAACTCTGCACACTTCTCAAAAAGACACACCGAATCTAGCTCTAAAGTCCTGTACCGCAAGTCCCATCTTCGTTTCTGCATGCTGCGAGTACCAGAATGCAACCCCCAGAACTGGCCGATCATTGTATACAAAGATTGAGTCCGTTTCACAATGATACGTTATACATGAACGGGATAAGATGCAAGTAACAACAACAAAAAAGCGAGCATGTTTGTAGGTCATCCAAGCACACACAATACAGACTGATCTGCATTGTTGGGTTTAAAAACAGGTTTCTGTTGTAAAGGTTTTTACTTTGGAGTAGGGGCAGATGGCGGGTGCTATGAAATGTGAATGGGTCTGTCCCACTGAGCTGTGAAAGACTTGGGCTGCAGCGCCTGCAGCGTGTGAAGCCGTACTGGAACAGTTTTCAGCACCAACACAGAATGAGCCAAAACATTCATTAGGGCAGAGGCAGAACTCATGAAGTGCAGAACGGTCCTCGAAAACACAGAATAGGTTGCTGCATTAAGTACACACCACCACCAGAGGCTTCAAAGCTGGCTGCCCCAGCTCCTGGAGCCCCAGAGTAATAGTGATTGGAACGCAATGTTTTGGCGCAGCCGATTAGGCGCTGCGCCTTTGCTGCAGCTCTCTGTTGCCCACGACCAACAGGGCACAGGGAGCCGTCCACGCTGGGAAAGCACTGCAGTGCTAACAGTAATCTCTTGGTGTACATACCTGTCCGCGCAGGCATATTACGATTTGCTTAAATATATAAACACATGCAGTGCTTTGGGTGACAGTATATTTAAGCCAAACCACACACGGTCAGTACATGTAAATGTACAGTTCCATTCACTGAGTGCACACTGTTGATTATATATTTAAGCAAACAGTCATCTGCTGACGCGGACAGCTCCCTGCACCCGGTAACAGGTTAGCGCCTGAATGGGAGCTGCACTGAGGGCGCTGCGCTAAAAGGGCTGGCGCCAGAACGTCCAGCGTCGATAACTATTGGAAGGGCTCGAGTCCCACGCATACCTGCCTACATTTCATTTATCAAAAACCCTGAGATGTATGCCCCGCCCACAGTCACAAAAGACTCCGCCCATTTGCACACGGCTCTGCCCACACACCCCACATACCTGTCAAAAAGGTAAACTCGGCTGTTGTAGCCGTCATTAGAAACACGTTTGCAGTTTGCACTTTACAGTGGATTGCAATAAATGTGACTGTCCAAGCACATGCATAATCACCCAAATTGCCTAGGACGAATGGAATTTGCCTTCCATAAAAGCAATACACACAAAACCAAAAGAGGATATTTTCTTCAAATAATTTTTTTGAAAACGTTAACATGTGTGCATGAATTCAAAGAACACCTTCAATGTTTCTCATTTTAGCTGGGGGTGGGGCGAGTCCACCCTCTGACAAAAGTGGGTGGACTCTGTCCACCCGCGTGTACCATCAACTTGAGCCCTGGCAAACTGGCCAAAAAGAATGAAGCTGGAAAAAAATAGGAATACTGCTTTCAATCCGGTTTAATTACAAGAGCCTCTTGCTTTGCATCTGTCCCACAATTTCTAAACAGTTTTTCCTCGGCTTTTACCCGGGCTGCCAGAGAGAGACACAGTATGGATGGAACAAAGGGCCATCCATACTGCGTCTCTTTTCTCCGGCCAGGGGGGGTGGGGCCTGGGCCCCGCAGCCCCCCGTACTCGGTGTCTCTGCCTGCTAGCAGCTGAAGGTTTCATAGCCAAGGAGGCGGCGTGAAGGGCCAGTCGGACCTTAAATGGTGCTTAAAAACAGTAATTCATCCTGAAGGCTCAGCCTTGGCTCTGCGGATCTCTGCTGCATTATCAGACCAACTCTCCAAGCCCTTGGGTGGAGAGACTTACTGGCTCTCTGCATCATCCACCCCCCTTCTACCCATTATACCATCTGTAAAACCACCAACCACAGTCAAGCAGAGTCCTTCTTGGTGCAATGGTTGTTAAATGGTATCATGCAGAGTACGGCCTCACTGAGCTGCTCTTTATGTCTAGGCATGCGCTTTAAATGAGAGTCCCCGTGGTTCTGATTAATTCAAAACCTTCCAGCCATCACCTTTCTATTTTGCTAAAGTCACCCCGAGTGGGACGGGTATGCCCAGAAGTGGGTCCAGAGTCTGCCGGGCCTACAGACCCAAACTACTCCTCACTGATGACCCCCAACAAGGCTGAAACATGTCTGGGGATGCTTGTGGTCTCGTGCAGAAGGGATGTGACCTAGCAGTTCGGCCTGGATTGCCCCTTTTGGGGTAGGACCAAGCCTGATTGCATATGGTTTTTCCCCTTCTGTAATGGCTTGACAGGGTGAAAAACGATTGTCTGCAGGCCCAGAATTGTGCCCATGGTTATGACGAATTCAAAACCTTCCAGCCATCACCTTTCGGTTTTGCTTTAAATGAGTAGCCACTCTGCGTTCACAAAGTGCCTCGTATCACAGGTACAAGGGCTTACAACAAAGTGCCAAATTTCGGAACCCCCACCCGTCCACCTCTGCAATGGAGTCATTTGTATCACCTCTGGGCAACACAAGGCATCACTTACAACTGTCAGATGTCAAATAAATCTTCCCTCTCAAGTTAAACATCCACAATCCCAAAACGGTCAGCCATGGAAAACGTTGCTGAAACTGTTGGAGGAGAGGACGGTGGAAGGGCACGACATCTAAAGGAAAGGGGCTCAAATGGGGGGGATAAAATGGTGTGCCAAGAAAGTTGGGGGGGGACAACTAACACTCCTGTCCCCCCCTCCACCCCTCTAAAATTATGCCTATGCAGTCAGCACAGCAACCCTCCGTGTATTGGCTTGTGAGCAACACCTCACGAGGCTCAACCTATTTCTTCACAGACTGGGGAGGGGGGTGGGGGGGGACAGCATGCTACCGGCCCACCCAACTATTCCCCTTCCCCCCACAGCCTGTGCGAGTCAGGCGAGATGAGAAGACCCCTTAGCACCCCTCCAGGCAGCCTTTTAGGCCCAGCCTTGGTGAAATTAAATGATATTTTATTTATATCGTGCTCATACACAAGTGTTTCAGAGCGGGACCAGGCAAAGGGAGGGGAACAAAAACAACGATCTTACTAGGCCCAGTGAAATTAAGATCGCGCAAGTGTAAGGAAAAAGGAAAAGGGGGAAAGTGCATGGAAGGGGGGGAAGAGGTGGAAAGTGCTGAACAGAGGAGAGAACAGAATAAATAATAAAGTAACAAATAAATAAGGCGATAAGCAGTGGTAGTGCAGCCGGCAAGTGACAAGTGCTAGATTAGTCAGATAGGGTATATCTGATAAGTGCAGAAACAAGGTAGGAGGGGGAACTGTATGGGCAAAGAAACAGACCCCAGTGGAAGGGGTGGCCGGAGGCAGTGCAGGAGGGTGGCAGGGTGAGCAGGGACCTGGGCCCGAATGACAGAGGGTGGCCAGGTGCACAGTGCTAACAGAACAGATCAGCAGGGGAGAAGAGAGGCCAAGGCGGAAGCGAGAGGAAGGTCTTGAGGTGCTTCCAGAACCGGAGAGGAGTCTCCTCAAGTTAAGGTGGCCGGGAGGCTGTTCCAAAGGGAGGCCCGAGCCGAAGACAGATCTACCTCCAGCTTGTTTCTATGAAAAACAACTGACCCGGAAGGAGTTAGAAGTAGAGGAGCGAAGGGCTCGAGAGCAGAGGTATTTACGGAGGAATAGTTGAAGGTATTTTGGACCCAGGTCCCAGAAAGCTTTGTGGACAATGCAGAGGGTTTTAAATGTAATCCTTCCACAGGGAGCCAGTGAAGGGTCCTTCGTCTGGATGTGCTCATGGGTCTGTGCTTCCCCACTCCATGCACACAGTTCCTCACTCAGTTAAGCCACCATGGTCATGAATGTTGGTGGTACAGTATGAGCATCCAAGGTTTGCATATTTTTCCTCACCGCACAGCTGCTTCAGGACCATCGGTGAAAGAAACTCAGTAACTGAGGAATGTGACCATCCGCACGGTGGGTGCACGCTCACCTGGGCTTTTTAGACATTTTCTTTGAAATTGAAGGATGGTAGATCAACCTCTGGAAAATGTGTGGGGCTAATCTGCACACATTTTCCTATGCTCACCGCACAACAAACATGGACCCGTGTACTCTGGGGGGACCCAGCCTACAAGCGCAGTCCGCCCTGTCACATTTAGTTGGAATGTGACACCCAGGAGTACATCAAGGCATCTCAAAAGAGGGAGGGCAAAACCTTCCTCCTGCCATGGCCAGCCTAATTAAATAACAAAAGCTCCATGGATCCCCCCTATCCTTTTTGTTGGCCCTGCTGGTGGCAGGCACACATACTGATGCAAGTTAATTTAAGCCGGTCCACGAGAGGCCTGGTTGCAGGGCTAACGGAAGAAAGGAAACCCCAACACCTTTGTAATGCATCTGTGTCAACCTGAATCCAGCTCCCTCCTCATAGTATCAAGGGCAGGGAAGTGTCATGTCTGGTACATGGGTTTACAGTAGGCAACCCCTGCAGGGGCAACCCATAAAGAGGGTAGGAGTATGTGATTTGATGGAGACCTCGTTTCCACCACAACTTCAAGGGATACCTGCCTTTAATCAGGAACCACAGAGAGCTCATTTAACCTGAGACCCTTTGATCCACAACAGACAAGAAGATGGGTGGGACTTAGTAGTACATGTTTTCATCCTTTACCTTTCCTGTTGCAAAGCACTCTGGTTATGACCTCATGCATAACAGAAGATTGTTGGTGGCGACCCAGGATTGGTTCATTAAGGTAGGCTTAGCCTACACCAATCACTGGGGCCCATTTGGCTTTAAAAGAGGGTTGAGCCCTCTTTGGGCAGATCTGAAAACTTTGCAAGGAGTAGCAAGATGAACTCATCGGAACCCTGGCTGAAGTTACAGTTTGCCTTACCCTTACATCTTCCACCAGTGAAAGAAGGCCAGGAACTCAAGAGGGAAGCAAGATCCCTTCCCTAAACATTTCCCAGGGAACAGAGGGAGATACCGAATCCAGAGGACCCTCCAGCAGCTGCAGAACTGGTACCCAACCAGCACAAAGTGCCCAGCTAGACTCTGCAGCACGTTTTCTAGATGGGAAGTGCCAGAGAGTCTCTGAACCAAACTAAGAACATGGCTGTTGCCTGCAACACTCTCCTCAGCTTTGGGTCATCCGCCTGAAAGGACGACATGAGCCAAGTGAAAAAGCTAGGAGGAGTGCATCAACAAGCATCAACCAGCGTCCGCCTTTAAGGACATTCTCGAGCCAGTCAAGCCCCTCGAGCTGCAGCAGACTGCACTGCTGACCTGTTACGCCGCAGTCGCTAACGTTGTCTGAGATGCCTCGACCAATGCTTTAGACACCAACCAGCACCGAGACAATGAATCCTGGCCCCTGAGCTGACATGTAGGCCCACCAAACTGCCTGCCACCTGATACCCGCAGCTGTCTTCCGTCTTGAACTTGTTGCAGAAGCTGCAAAGCGCCCTGAAACCAACTCGACGCGATCGAGCACCAAGCACCTCTACAAGCACAAGGTACATTGTGGTTCTGTACCCCTGGTCCTTCTCTGAAGGCCCCTAGTGACATTTTACAAGCCATTGAGTCCTTTGTGCTGAAACAAGAATCCTTGAACTATTGCAATTAATTTACTGACTACCCTCCTGTCAGTATCCAGTGTGCACCCCTTTTCCTCCTCTGCATTTCTTTACAGGATGGGTTGTATTTTGTAGTGTTAGAACTGTCTGTTGTGATAATATTAAAGTAGATATTTTCAATCAACCTTGACTGGACAGTCCCTTTTATCATTGGGTAATTGTATTTTCGCTGTGTTGCAACTAACCAACGATCCACGACCGTGCAGAGATAAGCCTGCTGTTCCGTCCACAATACCAAAATTGGACAAGGGTGTTTAATTTACTTGTGTTTCCAATCTGTTCGGATCTCTTCTGGTGTACTAGAGGTGTGGGGCCAATTGATGGTTTAGAAACTGATATTCCTCCCTGGACCATTGGTGCCCTGGAAGTTGATTAATCACAGTAACCACATCCAAATGGAACGACTATTGAAAGCCTGCTTTTCCTTTGTAACCTTTCTAAATGCCACAACCACATTGGATGCTATAGAAATTCAACGACAGCATTTGCCTCTTCTCAAGCACGGCATGAACGTAAATTCTGCGTTGAACTGAAAATGTGAGCTTTGTTCCAAAGCAAAGTAATAGAACGAGAGATGGCCTTGGTCAGGTGAAGGGCCGAGACACCCATGGTCTACATGGACATCACAAAACAAACCTATTCACTGGTGTCAGCGCCATCTAAATAGGAAAGCAAGTTTGAATTATTACTACCCCGAAAAAAAATGTACAGATTTTTTCCTAGAACATTTTTATTATTAGGCATCACAAACAGAATACCTAACCCCTAGGTCCACACACCCTCCTGCTCCCCATCCAACCTGCAACTCGGCCAACTGCTCCCCCACCGTTTCCTCCCATGGTTGCTTGTAGATCCCTGGCTGACAAATTGCCTGCACTCCCTGTTGGCTCCCTTGCAACTCCGCTTCCCTCACCAGGTCCTTTCCTCAATAACACGTAAAGCGCACTGTTGCTTGCTGGAGCTAGGTCTGCACTTAATGCCATAATACAATAAAAAAGATCAAAAGCATAAATATAAAGAATTAAAAAACAAAGCAAGATTGCCCCACACCCAACCACTACAAGCCCTATAAAACAACCCACCGCAATTGCCGGACCACAGCATTCCCAGCCTTTAAGAATGCTGTGCTCCACAACCATCCAACACCACCAAAGGAGGGGTAGCGGTGAAATGGGCGAAATGCAGGATTACTGAAATAAAAGCACTTGCTAAAAAGGAGTCGGTTCCTAACACCCGCACTCATCAATACCTTGGTCCTCTAGGTCATGAAGCCTACGCTCATGAACAGGAGATGAGCCATTGAGGTGCTCAGTCTCCCTGCAGAAATGGGACCTTAAAATTAAGACTTTAGGTGGTATAGGGAGAACACAGATGTGGATACTAGATTCTTTAATGTACACACCATCAACACCTAAATTTGCATCCAGACCCATCCGGTATAGCGGTTCCCTATTGGAAAACAGGCAGGCCGTGTAGGCTTTCACCCTTTCCCCAAGCAAAGGAATTTGGAGCCAAAGGACAGACTAGGACTTGTGAGTGGCTTTAACCTTTGTCCTGGGGCGACAGGTGAACCATGGGGTAGGGGGCGGGGGGCAGACGGGAGCACTCACCTTCGTTAGGTGCCATCCCAGTTGGTTTGCTTAAATCAAGCCAAATAGACCATCCCATCCGGTTTAGGTTCCTATACCATCCCCTACCCCTTCTAAGAACGCCTAAACCCTGTCGATTTAATAGAGTTTAATTTAATATGCAGCGTCACAAATGTTCTGTTGGTCTCATCAGTGCCTGCAATTTGGTACTCTTCATTATGTTATTTGTCTCCAATGTAAAGTAAATTTCATCATGCAATGCTCGGATGTTGTTCTAACTAATTCCCAGGCAACCTAAAGTGCTTCGGCGCTGCACAAATATGCCATAACATCCCTGCAACAGATGGGTATGTGTAAGGGCAAGCTTCATGCCCATAGTGGTAACCAACAACAAAGGTATGGCTATTGAGACAATGTTCAATTGGGCATGCCCAAATCTTTCGCAAGCTGTGTAGATCACGGAGTGCTATGCTGGAATAAAGTCATGCCACATCCTGGGGCACTAGATTGCAGGATTTGTTAGCTCCACTAAGACTGGAGCCCAGTCACAAAGGGGAAGAGGCATTGTTCAATGGCAGCATGATGCAACTATCTTGACATTTGGTAGTTTTGTCCAGGATGTGTGAATTTAATGAAGACATTGGCAGTCAGCTTGATTCGATACATTGGTCATCTTCTCCTAGCCCAGAAGATGATCCTCTCTACATGCAACCATCGTGAGACTACCACTTTTCCAGATGGTTTGAGGATTATATGCAAGGGTCTTAGTGTATTTGTTACTGCTTGCTCAGAGTCGTAGTCTAGGTCAGTTTGTTTTTCTTACATAGTTTAAGATCATGTGTCAACAGCTCCCGAAACAGGCCAATCCTGCTCGGATGTGCATATTTTGGATCTTGATTAAATCCACTGGGTTTGGACCAATTGGATTCGATCCCTAATTGTTGAAGAACAGTCTAATTTTTGATGTTCTGAAGCATCCAGTTGATTCGTCCTCTAAATTGTTCAATTCCACCATGGAATGTAGCTCACGAAAAGTCAGCATAAAGGAAATGTTTTGTGGGTGTGTAGGCATCCCCTTTTCAGGGTATGAGGCATAATACGTTTAAGTGCTCGTTTGCAAGTGAAAGGATATGATCCATGTGATTACTGCGCAAACAAAACAAAAAACAAATCACTGCGAATGACCAACATTTTCCTCACAAATAAATGCAGGGGGGGAACCCCCAGAAGCCCCTCCTCCTAGTCTCCATTCCTAATTAATAACCCCCACCTCACACCCCATCTACATTTGCGACAAGTGCAAACATTTGAATCAAGAAAATCAAATATTTTCTGCCTTGCAGCGATGGGGATTCCACATTTTTGTATGATACCAAAAGATAGAGCTCAATTCTTATTTGTGTACAGCCACTTTTATGATGCAGGCATAATAGAAGGTCTTACGGACGTTCTGTTCTGCATCACCCAAAGGTCTGAATGGCTTGGTATTCTTTCGCTGATTATACTCCATTTTTCTGTTGTCTTTTCCCATGTGTCTGCTCTGCGTTGTCATATTCTTTATACTGTTGAGGTTTGCACATCTGTGTCTTAATTTTCCTCTGGCACCCCCTTGATCAGCCTCTTCCTTGCGAGTTTAGTTCGATATCTTGATACAACAGTCTCACCTCTTCTATCAAGTCCCACCCGTGTGGCTTAATTTTCACTCTGTAGTTTCAAGGGTAGAACTTTCCACAGTCTAAAAAGACTGTAGCCCACGCTCTCCTTACTTTTCTGGTAGGGGAGGGGAGGAGAAGCAGGCTGGATGTTTTCATAATCTTATAGGTGATGCAAATATTTGCACTACTTACTCCTGCAGATAGCACGTTCATTGGGCTTTGCGATTTCACCCATCTTTGATTTGAGACTGTTCAAAGCGTCTCACTGGTTCCTCCAATTTGGAAAGGAGGTTGCCCGTCTGATGTGGTATATAAAAGGTATTTGTTCGAGGTTTCCTCCCACTCCAATAACATTTCAAAGGGTTCTTTCAAAGATGGAATAGTTAGTAGTCAGAGTTCTCGTGGAATACGCTTGACATTGCAAATGCACAAATTTTCTATCTGATAGAGTTTGCAAATACTAACACTAACTTTAGGAGCAAATCCGCCTCTGTGCAGATCCACAAACCGACTGCAATCTGTCATAAAACCTGCCAAAGACTGCTCGTGTGCGCGCGCAAGTTCCCAAGCGAGAGGATGCGCAGCTCCCAAAATAGCACGCAAAACCTGTCCAATTGCCATATTTGCATCCAAGGGGGTCCTCCTGCATCCTTATTGACATTAGTCTGGATAGAACATGGGCATTTGTTTGCCCATTGGCGAGCGACTGGCAGAGGGATAATGCTTTGGCCTTGAAGACGGTCCTGCTTTTTCGTCTCTTCAACCATACTTGGAAATCCTGCCCTTTAAAGCATTAGGCTACCCCCTAGTCCAATGGAATATACGAAACGACTCCCATAGGACAGCCCATTTTTTTTAAAATGTAAGTGGTCAAGTCGGTTTGGCTGGTAGATTTTGGGCACCCTTCCACCTCAGCTAGTAAAAAGATCAGGATGTCAGGTAAACGCAGTAATTTCCCCGCATAGATTGGATTAACGCCCGTCTCCTGCCAACCTAGCAAGGCAATTGTAGCTCAGGGAAGTGGTTGGAAAGGGGGAGTATCCATGGCAATTATTTGGATGGGTTTTCAACAATCACCCAAGTGGGGGCCAGTCTCCACAATGCCCGAAAGGTTTACTGGCAGGGCCCAATGACTGCTCACGCAGCAGCCTCTGGGCTGTAGTCCAACTAGGGAATCTACACACTTAAGGACAGCCTAAAATTGAAGTGTGTTCAGAGTCACCCACTTATCCCAAACTATGGAACTTGCCATTCCGGACTAAAGACCTCTCCAATGCAGACCGTTGGACACATTGGTGCTTGCGTTATTGACCTGCAGCACCCCTCCCACCCCTGCCTGCTCCTCAGTGATGTGGAGTTGGCCTTACTATATCAAAGGGATATACAAGCAACAAATCGCACCTGATCCAGGGACAGTCATGTAACACATGCAGCCCCTGCACAGGAAGAAAGCTGTGCAGCAACTGAACTCACAGTATATTACAATATATGATCAGAATACTGCACCATTCCCTTCAGTCGCACCCATCCTTCAATAGTTCATACAAGTATAGCACTCTGAAAGATTGCTCACACACAGAATGTCTCTTCCCCTGCATGAACACTTCGTTCAACTAGCACGCCGTCCACTCTGGGCTGTGTTACTTCTGACAATTGGCTGGGAAATCCCAGATCTCTCCGGTTACTGTAACATGACAAAGAAAACTCCAAATTCAAGGGTACAGGGTACGCTGGAGCACATCAAGCCCATCATGTAACCACTTAATGACCAGCTACATTATTGCCTGCAAGTACCACAAACTGCCCGCATGGATGTACGTGTGTTTGAAGAAGCATTAAGCATCTGCCCTTTTCTAAATCAGTGCTATGATTTGCTCTTCTACATGCACACAAACCATCACAAACTTCATGTTCTTTCTTAACCATACACATTTTATAGGCGAGTCCTTTCTCGGACTTGGTTTGCGCCCCCCCCCCCCACACACACTTCTGCTGACATCGTCTATTCTCACAGTCCAAAACCTGGATACCCTGGGCAGGGGACAGATGCCACTCTGCAGACGAGTCGCAGTGCTATTAACCATTACAACTGGGGTTTGCACAGATCAAAAATGTCAAGCGTCACCAATGACCGATCTGCCATGTGCAAAAAAAAGATTTGGCCGTTGCGTGGTTGCATGCTTGCGAAAATAATGATCCTGCGTGCATGGGAATCCTCCAACTCTTTCTGTATTGATGATTGGGTGGAGGCATTGCTGTCATGGTCCACATACGAGAAAGCCATTTCCAAGCACAAAGGGGAAATGGACCAGCTCAATGAGATCGGGGGCTGTTCCTGTATGTGTACGGCTGATATGGTTACAGGACGAAGACCTTGCAATTGTAAGATTATCTGATCTGTGTGTTCTCATGATACATGGTGTGCATTTTTCTTCTTTGCTTATCCACCGTGCAATCGTTTTACCTGCTGTGATTCAGAAGGAACACAGGAGTTGTTCCATCACTTGGTTTTATGGATTATATTGGTTTTTTGTACTTGTACTACTTCAATGTTCCATTTGCCCTTTGTCATTGTTGTTCAAAATACAAATTTAAATAAAAAAAAAAAAAAATGCCCAGCCAAACTGAACCACATGGACTACCTTAGCTACGCCCCAATATCCCCAGCTAATCCATGTACATGTCAGCCACATGGACCGTAGATTTCACCAAACACCATTTTACCTAATGAGATTTCACCAAATGGATTTCACCAAAAAAGGTAGGTGAAGTGGTATATGTGTAATGCATAATAGGTGGGGTGTGGGGTAAGGGTATAGGTTAGGGTATGGAAGGGCGAAGAGTTCTGCAGGGGGCCTCCCCACATTATAAATAATGTAGAAAGAGTAAAAAAGTTACTTTCGTTTTTTGGTGAAATGGATTCGGTGAAATCTCCATTAGGTAAAATAATTTGGAAGAAATTGCATACATCTGCATGGTACAGCTCACCAATGCTTATATGTTGACACTGGGGAGTGGTCTTAGCACATAGGCTGGCTCCTACGACTCATCCAGACCCATTGAGGTAGGACAAAAGTTAGTTAGTGGTTACGATATACTGAGCACACAAATTAAAAGCTAGATATTTGCTTTTTTTACTCCTGATCAATGCCTAAGAACACTGTAGACTGCAGGCTACTTGGCACTGCCCTATCACCCCTTGCACACAATTCATCAGATGAGCAATGAAGTGACTGGCGGGCATCATCCTGGTATTAAGGAGATGAGCGCTCCAGGACCAATGGGGATTTCCAATAGGGACCCTCCAAACGCCCTTGCAATTCTAGAATAAACTCCAGAGCTTATGGTCATTGCTCCATTACTTGCTAGCTGGGACTGCAGCAAGGGAAACATTTCAAGCTACAAGCCACAAGCCAGGCATAAAACGTCACTCACCACCTCAATCTTACACATGCACTGCACACCATTTCATACTCGCCAAGAGAGTCAATTATCACTTGCCAATGGCAAGCGGCAAGTGCACTTTAAGCCCTGAAATACTGTACACATGCCTGATGTTTGGTTGCCAGCAGTGGTCTGCTGAAACCTGGTTTTGAGTTGAGTCAAAACGGAATGTAAACACGTAGTGTGTGGTGGCTCACACATTCACCCCATCACAGGTAGACTGAACTTATGGCTCCTGTAGTACTCCAAATTCCAACCGAACAATAGTGCTCCTTCATCTGTGTTATAATGTTGCAGTCCTATTGGCCTTTGCACAGAACACGTCAACACATACATACTTCAAAATTAAAAAGGTAGGGTATAGGAAATAGGAACAGCATAGGCAATGCAGGGTAGAAATAGGGAATGGGCTTGCATGGAGGGGGGAAATACACGAGTGCGTTGTAGAATGATCTGTACACATCCATTTCTGGACCACGTGGGCTCATAGCCATACTTATTGATGGTGGAAGGGGAGACAAAAAAAAAGGCTATTGTGAATGAAAGTGTTCATTTAAGACAAATGGGGGCAGATTTAATGGACTTGGATCAGGATTGAGGAAAACAAAGTACTTTGTTTATTTTGTCTTTTGATAAAGTATGCCCTTTCAGTAGTGAGACCAAAGCTACACTGGAGGCCAATCACACTGCTCAACGGAAGGAAGTCTGGAAAGAAAGTTTCGGAATGGGGGGGGCTTTGAAAAGCAAATCGGAGGCAACACAAACAGGTGAAAGGAAGACCTCGGTTTCATTAGTTCTTATGTTGTGAATTTGTCACGGTCAGGTAGCTCAAGCAACACTTGATATTCAGGTGCTTCCGACGTTGGAGATTTAAACCCACCCATTCCACTCAGAGGAAAGGCAATGAAAGAGCCTGTTCACATTTTGAAGAACATTCATTACAATCACTTTTGGTTTTTTGTCGGTGATCCGGGACTTAGTGATTTAGATTCCAAAAGATTGCCATTTGTTAAGCCATGGTTGGAATTCAGGGAAGTTTCATCCATTTTAACCCCCCCCCCCCCTCAACCCACCCGCCCCACCACGCTCACCTCTGCTTTAACCCAGCCCTTTGGTTGTATAGGCCTAGAATTTGGTTTGAAGCACCTGATCAGTTTAAGTTGAGCTATGGTCACCCACTAGCTGCTAGCTCCTGTAGTCTCTGGGTGTGGGGCGCAATCAGTGAAGTGGGGTGAAGGGGACACATTCTCACCATATTAGTGTTTGGCTTTCCCTCTTGGTTGACTGGGCTAATTGTTTGACTTTCCTTCTTGGTTGACTGGGCTAACAGTCTGGGTTGCTTTAGCAACAGCGTTACTTGAAGTGCTCCTCCCAAGGATTCAATGATTTGTCCAACCCTGGACAGCGTATCCCGGACCATCTCTGCTTTGGAAGATGACATCTCTTTAGGGGGTTCGTTTCCACAACACCCATCATTAATTTAGCATTTCTACTGACCACATTTCAGCTGGAGCTGCCACAGTGCTTGCTTTTTCCAGAGCTGTTCATACATGTGTAGAAAACCGCAACAGGGAGATCTAATGTTGGGAAACGTACACCAACAGACTGATTACATAGACTGTTGCATGAAGAAACATTAGATGCGTCGGAAGAGCCCTACGATGGCAGTCACTCCAGCAAGGTCAGCTCAACATGGCTTTTTCTGAACGGTTCTTTGATGGCACCTTGTGATTCCTTTGCGAATGTCAGATTTTGCCTCTACATTCACATCCTTTGAGAATTGTGCAGATATGGCATGTACTCATGCAGGCAGTGGGTGGTTCATCTTCACGATTATACAATTACTGTGCCCAGTTTGCTGCGACAAAAAGTCGACTATTTCTACCCCCTTTTCACTATAAATGGAATGGGTATAGTGTATAATGGATGAAGGGTAGCTGTGGGGGGGGGGGGGGGTCTCCCCCCGCACATATATATATTATATAAAAGAGGGTTGAATTAGATACTAATATATATATATATATATATATATATATATATACATACACACACACACACACACATTAGTGAAAAAGAGGGGTCTCACAGTAAACCGAGTGCAGTAGTCGCATAGATCCTTAGCTTTCTTGTTTTTTCTTGGTTTTAGAACCTCAGCTATTTTTTGGTGTGCTCGATAATTTAACTTTCCAGTCCTCCTGGGTTCATACATTTGTGGGATTCCCTCCCAGAGGAAGAACTTCCCTCTTATCCACTGTTTTGGGACACTCTCCTTCAAAGCCTCTTTTTGCCTAATGCAAGGGCAGGAGAAAGATACAGCTCGAGTTCTGCAAGATGGTGCTGCGATTGGCCAGTAATCATGCTGTGTTTTGCTTGGTTTAAGTACACTTAGGACAGAGGAAAAGCCTGTAGATCGCAAATCCTGGATCCTATGCAGGGGACTGGAAAACCCCAACATGGTCAAGCGAGTTGTGAAGAAGACGGAGGCTTAAAGGAATTGGGACCTGTTGTAAAGATTGTAAAAGCTCATCACAACATAGTCGCCTCCACCCAGTGTTCATTTTAGCACCCCTCCTGCCTTGCATAATCATGAGGCCCACCCACATGCAATAGAGCGCAAGCGCATCTGACCATCTATGTTTCGCAACTGCTAGCGCCCATTCGCAAGAATCTTTAAACAGAAACTAGGAGGCACTACAAAGCTTTTTCAACATCAGAGCATGTGAACAGAAAGTTACAGTTGAATAGTACCAACAAATTATAGTCACAGTGATCACAAGCAACCTCCATTTAAGGGCACGGACCACCTAGTGTGGTGACCTACAGCTACTGTGCTCAATTGGTAGTGGTACTGGGACAAGAAAGGCACAGCCAGGACACAATTGAGCCATGCTGGAGCACAGAGTGTCCCTGCTGTAACACGTGTCTGTATGCAAGCAAAGCTTCACGGCAAATTTAGGACATGATATCCTGAACTACAGGTCCAAGAACATTCTGCCTCCTAGCTCATGAAGGACACCCCCCCTGCTTGTCCATGCCTTTGAAGTATGAGCACAGCCACCTTCATACACAACCCAAATGCACGTCAGAATGCAGAAAAGCACCTTGAAGTGTCTACAAGAGGAAATGTGCACCGCTAGATGAAAAAGCAGAAATAACAGAAGATAGCATTTTGACCAGTTTACCCCTTCCGTGTTGGACTGGGGCGACATCCACCGTAATGCAGCTACAGAGTTTCATTTACTAGTACATGAAACAGTCCAAGCCAGCTAAATCGGTACTTTCTAACCAGACTGCCTTTAGGACAATAAAAACTGAATTTCATTTATACAATCCGGTCTTTCCCACCCCTAGCCTGCGTTGAAATATTCTGTTAAGAAATGTGTACACTTGCTGAGTCATGGGTAACAGTCTGGTCATGTGTGACATGAACAAGCTCATTGGCACTAGATAAGACTGTTGCCTACAGAAAATGCCATCAACAAAACTTAATTTGGAGCAGAAGCCCCAATAAAGCATCCTAGCATCACTGGGAGCACAGATCGAAAATTACATATACATAGACACATTGCACC
Source organism: Ambystoma mexicanum (assembly GCF_040938575.1). NCBI lineage: Eukaryota > Metazoa > Chordata > Amphibia > Caudata > Ambystomatidae > Ambystoma > Ambystoma mexicanum. The sequence continues at coordinate 981,237,797 of NC_090928.1, read as the reverse complement.
GGTCTGTGGCAGTTTATTACGCGGTCACACTCAACTCAGGGAGCTCCTTTCCCCCTAAGCAAGGTGGTGCACAATAAAGCACTTATTTCAGGTTCAGTTTGGTGAGGCCTCCAACCCATCTCACAACCAACCCCAACAAAAACCCTGTATCATCAATGCACTAGGAACCAGGCCTGTGTATAGTAAGAACATATCTATTTATGGTTGGAGAAACAGGCAAACATCAGCCACCAATGCTGTGGCAACATCCAATATCACAACAATAGGTCTATTCTTCAAACAGATGACATTTTGAAATATGCAATCACAACTTACAACAGATTTAATTTTGATTTAACCAATGGAAAACATTTAAAATTTAATAGAGGGTCCACAGAAATAACTTGAAACAATACCCTTCTCCTGACAACCCCCACCACCCTCCAGGCCTCAATTAAATATGACCCCTTTGAAAGACAAGGTGCAAGGAGTGGGCGCACAGTGGAAAAATCGTGTTGGGCTTGTTACTAGAAATGCAATATTGGGGAAAGGAATACAGTGGGAAAAATAATTTTGCAACTTTGATTTAAAAAAAGGCAAGGTTGGGGAAAAAAGGACTCAAATGGAAATCGTTTTTCAACACATGAAAATAAAAAGGCAGAGCAGGATAACTGTCAGAGAAAAATGGGAACCAAAAGGGAAATTTCATTTTGTACCCACATACAGTTGAGATGCAATACTTCGTAATTCCGATTTAAAATGAATGGGGAATTTTGTTTTGCAACACACACAACGATGAGGTGCAATACTTGGCAATTCTGATTTGAAATAAATGGGGATGAATGGGAAATTTCGTTTTTGCACCCTCCACACTGACTTGGAAGGTGGTGTTTTGTGGATTACTTCTTTTTGGGATTATGGACACCCCTCCCCCCTTTCTATGTGGAACAAGGATTTCAGAAATGGTCAACCATGTTGTTATGGTTTATACCAGCTACAAAACACTATGTATGAATTTTGTTAAAAACTCAACCCTTGATTTTCTATATGGGAATTAATTGATTTACTTTAATCCAATGTGCTAAGGATTTACACAGCTTCACCCCTCCCCACACTTTAATGGAAAGGTTTAAGGAAGGCTGCTCCCAACACAATGCAATTTCAACAGAGAGGATGGTTTTCTATGGGGAATTAACTTTGAATGGATTTAATAAATTCTGCAAAGGGCCTATCTACTTTCACCCCCTCCTTGACCCACCAATGGAAAGGGATAAAGGAAGGTTACTCCCCACACAATTGACGGTTTTGGGATATCTACTTACAAGGGAGGCTTTGGTCAGGGAAAACAGCAGGGCTCCTAAGAGGACAGCACAGGTCTGGTCAAGGGCTTTCAGTCAAGGATTTCCTCCTGCACCCAGACTCCTCCTGCTCCTCTGGTTTGGGTACCAGCTAGCTTCTCTATGTTTTAGCCACTGTCTGCAATGCAAGGATTGAGGCCTCTCTGCTAGTTGTTCCTCACGAGAGTCCAGGAGCAGCTCTCTCTGGGAAGAATTCACAAAAACCCTAGGGCTACTGACACTGCAACATGGTCATAATTCCCAGTGTCATGATTGGCTAGCCTGCTCACTTCACCTCCCACCAAGACGCCCACTGGCTGCTGATAGGACCAGAAGTTGAGAGATCTGTATGATGTAGGCTAGGGTAGGAGGATAGATACAAAATGACAGGGGGTTTCTAAATCTTGTTCTGAAAAATCACATACTGCAATTACTCCCATGGTGTTTCAAATAACCCCATGATGAATATTATAACGGCGGATCAGACCATACTATATTTCGGCATGCCCATCCTGAGCGGAGCTACCATTTTTCACGGTTTTCAGCTAAAAATGGGACTATTTCCAATGTAAACCATATTTTCATGAGCTACTCCCATGCCAACTTTCCACTTTCCCTGGTTTCTGAAAATGGCAAATTATATACATCACAAAAATCTAGTTTTTAACAGGGTCCCAATGGGCTTTTTCTCTGGTTTCATTGGAACCCGGGGTGGGCGCTATAGGACACATTGCTCCTTTTATGAAGGAAAACTGTATTCAAGGTATAATCAATGGCAGGGCATAACCTGTCTTCGTAGGTTTAATTTCTTCTTAAGACAAGTGACCAGCCATCTGGTTTATCTATGTTTATCTTAACATTTCTTCTGCTTCGATTCAAAGCCTTGCGCTGTGCTTAATGTACAGTTTATGAGACGTCTGACCTCAGGGTAACTTCTACAGGACATGTTATCAGCAACTAATTGACAACCAAATATTCTCCTTGGTGGGCCGAGCCCAAACAGGTCTGGAGTTCAGATTTCAAAGGGTCTTTGTTCAGAACCAAATGTACCTTTTATGAGGAACCGGACCTTAAAGGTCGTGTCTGTTGGTTGTGTTATCAGCAATTCACCACAAATTCGATCTCCATCTTTGTATTTCTTTATATTTTTACTGAGCTTACAGGTTGGTTGCCTTGGTGAACCCAGCCCCCAAAGGTCGGGGTCACAATTCCAGATACGCAGCAGCTCAGTGGAGAAAAACAGCAGCCAGTTACCTGCATGGTTCTTACCTGCATGGTTCTAAAGGAATAACATTTCCCATTGGCACTGTATGCTTAACATATTGCATTTCAGATTACATTTAGGCCTGATATTCCCAAATAGCAATTTTCTTTACATACTGTATAAGCAGAAACAAGTTCACTCTCTCCACACAGATCATCCATAGTTGTATAAGGAAACAGTATTCAAATCTACACCAAACGAAATAGGCCCTTCTTTGTTCATGCTGTCATTTTATATGATGGGATTGATGTCTTTCTTCCTGATGAATGCACGCTGTCCTTCATTTTATTTCTTAAATGTCAGGTATCATTTCTCCTTTTTAGCTCCCAAATGTACAACCATTTCTTTTCATCCCACATGTACTGCCAGGTTTATTTTTTTTTAATCTGTCCATGTGTAATGTCTTTCTTTAATAGAACAGTTGAAATAGTATAATAATAATAATAATAATAATAATAATAATAATAATAATAGTATCCCAATGCTCCAAGTAGGCCTTTGAGAATGTTAGTTCATTCGTGAAAAGTGTCTTTCTCCACTTGCGCAGTTGTCCATTTTAATAGAGTGTAACTAGGCCCATTTCTTTCCATGTCACTTGGCCGCAAGTCAGAAAAAGAAGCTTTTTAGACTGGCCTGCATTTGTCAATGGATGGCACGAGCCAGCTTCACTCTTAAATACTGGTCTGGCCTCCATTTCTGACATTTAGGGGCTATATTTTACCCCACAGATCCTATGCTTTAGCAACTCAAGGGACAAACCACCTTAAGGTGACACCTAGATGCGTACATGTGAATAATGGAAAATTAATCATTAAGCTTCTTCCAATAATGTAGGGCTCATCTTTAATCAGACTGCAGTGCTCATGTGGCCAAGGTATTGGAGGATAATCAAAACAACAAGGCATGCTATTTCTGCCCAACATCACACTGTTTTAGAACAGGAGTTGAGTTAGTCCGAATTTAAATGTACTTCTGGCAAAAATAAATTAACCAGCTCACAATGTTAAAAGGATATATTTGTACCGCGCACTATCGCCACCGGAGTGGTCCCCTGGCGAATAGTCAAAATTCTATCTTACAGATATGAACACATTAATTCCCTTCTGGGTCGTTGTGCCATTTGGACCTGGCCGTACAAAGATCTGCAATTAAAAGGAATGAGTAATCGCCAGTATGTGCTGGTCAGAAGGTGAGCACTTAACTGTGAGGGCCAATCCGCTGGTAAATTACTTTAAATGAGAGGTTGGTGTTCCTATATAAACACAATAAATACAATAAACTGAGTCCTCTAGTGTCAATATAGCTAAAAGTGTGCAGATGCATCATTTAACAAGTGGGTTTATATATTCTATTTGAATCCTCTAAACTCCTCATCGATTACATTAACCTAGTCATCAATCTACAAAATCATTGGTGGGGATGTGGGGGGGCAGGATGGTTGAAAAAGAAAAAAGAAAAAAAATACAACAAAAAACCCCACCTTTCTTCCACCTGCATATATTGTACCATACTTGCCAAAAGGTACTTGCCCTAATAACCTATTCTCTTCAGACTGGACTATGCCAAACATTCTGCTTCCTATTCTCACAAAATGGCTGCAAAGAGTTCAAAATATGGCAACCAGAACGCTTCTTCACTCCTGTGCCAGGGACTTCTACCCAGGCGCCGTCCACAATTCACAGACTTCCTGTACACCTCAGATGACATCAAATCACCCTGCAATACCCACAAATTTGGACAAAGGGGGCTTGGGGAGACAAGAGGTGAAAGAAACACCTCAACCAGAAGCAAATAAACTAACCCTTTAAAACCCATACAGCACAATTACTGATTGTTCACCACATTGTATGGGGGAAAACAATAAAGAAATACAAATAAATCATGTGATGTAGACCTTTAACTGGCCTAGACACCCGGATTTTGAATGGGGTTCCCTGTGAATTCAATAAACCTGGACCATCTAATGTTCAAATTCTGGATCTTTCCAAAGCAGTGCTAATAACTTGCAAAATAATCTCACCATGACATCCATTCCCTGGAAGTTTTTCCCCCATTGGGAAAGCACTGCAACTCAAGCACATAGGAACGCCACCACCTGTGAACATAGGTCCTTTAATGCAGTGAATATAAACGGAGAGCTATTGCTACCCTCCTGGTTAAAATCACACGGGTTACAAGAAGCAACTTGTTTAAGTACACCCTTGCCTCGTTTAATAGCAGGTTTGTACTAGACATCAATCATTTCAACCGAGCTGTACAATACCCCATACAGTCAACACCATAGGTCACGCGATATCACTTCCTGGAAAATCATACGGGAACAAAGCGGCATGGTTTCAGTTCACTACTCCAACTTTAGCAAAAGGACGCTTCTGAAGTTGCAGTCTACCTTGTATTTGAATTGGGAGATTCGGACAGTTTCCTGCCATTTGCCATGTGGTATACTGGTACCAACGTATACCATGTGGTACACTGGTACCGCAACCTGGGCATCAAAAGAAACACGAGAAACATTCACACACCGCCAGGAATTGGATTAACACATAGTACACTCCTGCTACGAAAATAAATTCTATGCATGCACTTTAAAAAGAGAACACATATTAAAAGAGGCTACGTTTCTTCTGGCCGTGCTTCTCAATGAATGGGTAAAGTAGCTCAACAAATCATTACATTCAGGAGGTTGTTCTCAAATTATGGGGGCTACTGGTTTGAAAATAGGGGGATATGATGCCAAGATACACTCAAAACCAAGCGAAAAAGAAATCCTAAAATGAGAACAATTAGTACAAAATTGAGACATGAAGAAGTCATGAGATTGCATATGAAGTGTGGAAATACAATATAGATCACAAATAACTAACAGACAGTAGTGCACACTGAACACTTAAATACCTCTTGTTAATGTAAAACCTCTTACCTTAGAGATCGGGGATGCCCCTCGGATTCGCTCCACCAGGTCCCGGCCCTGAGGATGCACCCGAGCCACATGCTCCCACATCCGTTCCCACGTCTTCGGGTCCAGTGGGAAGCCACTACGGTTGACATAGAAGAGGATCCCTCCATCTTTGTCCTCCTCCTCAGAGCCAGCACCGCTGGCAGTCTGCAGACTGCTGCTGATAGGTACCAGAGTGGCCCCAGAACCCACACTGGGCCGGTCATGCGTGCTGCGGGACCGGACCGGCTTGGCCCCTTTGGCCACAGCACGGTGCTGGTGGTGAGGGCGGTATGAGCTGGAGCCAGTCATGGCGCAGCAGGGCTTGTGGGGCACGGGCCTTGTGCTCAATGAGGCTCCATGTCCAGGTATCTGCAGCAGTGGTCCGACCTTAAAGAGCCACAGCAGACCCACTCAGTCAGATAGTCCTAACCTAAACCTGGGGCAAATGAAAATGTACACGTCATTGGTTTCCAAGAGGGAGAGTTATTCGATACAGTGCAGACAAGCCCCAAACATGAACAGAGTGCTTTACAGAGGCATTTATCCATGCATAAAGATTTGAACAGGAGTTGCTGTGCTACATAGAACACTATGGCCTGAAGTGGTAGAGGCTGGATTAATGAAACCAAGATGTGATGGGGAGCCAAGCACATTGTATGTGTGCTTTTTTTAACATATTATATTTACAAAACGTTGCTAGCTATATTTTTTACATGAGCTACAAAGGCAGGATTGTGTACACACAGTCAGAGATTAAACCAGCAGTTGAATGTGGTTGCAGACAAGAGTGATTGCACATTGGCATGGCATTAACAGCAACACACACACCAAGCTTGCCAAGGGGAATCATCTTCAGTCAGAGCCGTTTAACCCAACAGCACTTTCCATGCTGAACTTGTATGCCACAATTTTTAACGAGAGAGTGATTTTAGAGTTCTCCATTCCCAAGTGCAGTTGACTAAACTCAAGGACAGCAGCTAAAACCAACATGTTGGTAAAAACGAAGATATCGGAGTTGCCAATACGTGGGAGGTGTTGATGAAGGCGACTGCTTGATGGCGGATTACGGTCCTAACCTACTCATCACCAATTCACAACATGAGGTTCTGACCCCTCACTAATGAGATCTTCCCCTTACGGGACATGACCCAACAGCTTCTTCAAATCCTCAGTGATACAAAGACTGCCAAACCCTTGAAGAGGTTATACACAGGTTTAGAAGCCAACTATACAATAACCCATTCCACTCCTGCAACCAGAGTTACGCCCACCATCTTCTACTTTTGGCAACACCACATTTCTCTCCCAAAGGAACTATGAACACAGTGAATTTTAATAAGGGTCGCCACGGCACACAAAACTGCTATCCATCCCCTAGTCATTGTAATGCATAATTCTAAAATCAAATCCTGGTAGGATGTGATGTCATCCTAAACCATCTTGGAGAGGATCCTGGCCAAGGTCTTGGTCTTTACTCTCCAGCCTGGCCTCATGAAAACGCGTACCTTTGCATGTGTTCTAGCCCCCACTAGTCCTGCGCAAGTGGGCTTTCAGAACATACGACTGATAGACAACGACAAAGATCAGAGCTCGTCAATCCACAGGATAGGATAAGATATGGGATTTATAACGCGCCTGTACACAAGTGTTTCTAGTCGCGACAAGTAGGAAGGAACAAGGGAGGAGAAAATAACGATTTTACTAGGACTTGTGTCATTCAGATAGAGCAAGTGCAGGGGGGGAAGTGCAGTTAACTCACAAGTGCAGCCAGCGGGTGGCTCATAAGTGCAGAGAGAAGGGACTGTAGGGTTGCAGATACAGACCCTTAAGTGCTGGGGAGCCCAGAGGCAGTGCAAGGGCAACTGGACATGCAGGAGCCTGGGTGCGAGTTCAGAGGGTGACCAGTGCGCGGAGCAGTCGGAGCATCAACAGAGGAGAGAAAGAGAAAGCTGAAGAGAAAAGGAAGGCCTCGAGTTGCTTCCGGAACCGGAGGTGGTTCTGCCCAAGTTTGAGAGAGGCATGGAGGCTGTTCCAGTGGGAGGCCCCAGCCGAGGAAATAGATCTGCCCCCAACTCTCTGCGCGGAGAAGCGTCTGACCCTCAGAGTTGGAGGTGGATGAGCGTAGAGCTCGAGAAGGAAGATGTTTTGGAAGAGAAAGCTGAGGTAGAGCGGTCCCAGGCCTCAGAATCCCTTGTGGATGATGCACATGCGGTTCCACAACAGACCTGCTGTGGCTTCAACGGCTGGAAATCCAGAGCTTGGCAAGGCACAGAGTCCAATCAAGTGCATACAGAAAGCTCCATTTTTAAAAAAAGAAAGCAAATAAAAATAAAATGTAAACATGTTGATTTGATTTATTTCTTATAGAGCGCTACACACCCGTAAGCCTCAGAGCGCTACACAAAACAAGTTTTACAAAGGTAGCGGGCGCCCCTCTCTCGCAAGAACAGACATGATAACCTGTTCAGTGGTTATTAACCACTTGAGAGTTCGCAGCCACTGCTTTTACTCACTGTGCCTTTCACAGATGGGAAATATCCATTTGCATATCAGTCTTTGTCCTGCCCAGGGGCAGTCCAGCACCGAAATACAATGGCAACTCCAATCTGAACGAGAGTACCACCAGCAACCCCATACACGTGTTTCACCCTTGTTGGGGATCATCAGTGAGGTGAAGCTGATGCCTCTCTAAGCACAGTGAGAGGGAGACCACGTCTGGTTGCCCCCAGGAGACCTAGGGTTACCAATCCCAGGTTCCTTAAAAAATAGTTTTACAAAGGTAGCGGGCGCCCCTCTCTCGCAAGAACAGACATGATAACCTGTTCAGTGGTTATTAACCACTTGAGAGTTCGCAGCCACTGCTTTTACTCACTGTGCCTTTCACAGATGGGAAATATCCATTTGCATATCAGTCTTTGTCCTGCCCAGGGGCAGTCCAGCACCGAAATACAATGGCAACTCCAATCTGAACGAGAGTACCACCAGCAACCCCATACACGTGTTTCACCCTTGTTGGGGATCATCAGTGAGGTGAAGCTGATGCCTCTCTAAGCACAGTGAGAGGGAGACCACGTCTGGTTGCCCCCAGGAGACCTAGGGTTACCAATCCCAGGTTCCTTAAAAAATAGTTTTACAAAGGTAGCGGGCGCCCCTCTCTCGCAAGAACAGACATGATAACCTGTTCAGTGGTCATTAACCACTTGAGAGTTCGCAGCCACTGCTTTTACTCACTGTGCCTTTCACAGATGGGAAATATCCATTTGCATATCAGTCTTTGTCCTGCCCAGGGGCAGTCCAGCACCGAAATACAATGGCAACTCCAATCTGAACGAGAGTACCACCAGCAACCCCATACACGTGTTTCACCCTTGTTGGGGATCATCAGTGAGGTGAAGCTGATGCCTCTCTAAGCACAGTGAGAGGGAGACCACGTCTGGTTGCCCCCAGGAGACCTAGGGTGCTTAGAGAGGCATCAGCTTCACCTCACTGATGATCCCCAACAAGGGTGAAACACGTGTATGGGGTTGCTGGTGGTACTCTCGTTCAGATTGGAATTGCCATTGTATTTCGGTGCTGGACTGCCCCCGGGCAGGACAAAGACTGATATGCAAATGGATATTTCCCATCTGTGAAAGGCACAGTGAGTAAAAGCAGTGGCTGCGAACTCTCAAGTGGTTAATAACCACTGAACAGGTTATCATGTCTGTTCTTGCGAGAGAGGGGCGCCCGCTACCTTTGTAAAACTACACAAAACAAAACTTACAAACATCAATATAATAAATAAAGAAAGATAAATAAATACAGGGGAGCAATCCAGAGTAGCATCAGAGAAGGAATATGTAAAAGTGAACATTTGTTAATAATTAGGCATCATACTGAAATAATCAAGAAGACTAAGATCCCAAAGGTAGGAGAACAAATCAAATTACAGATAATAGCAGAATCAGATAATAAGCTCGAGATTAGTAGAGCCCCAAGGAAAGTATTTACACAGTTTCAGGTACATAGGTAGAGTGCCAAGTCCACATCCCATCACAGTGCAGTCACTATTCCCTTGGGAGCACCAACTGGCCAAGTTGATTCTATGCAGGAATTTTAAGTCTGACGAGAGCACTACGCCTGGCCCCGTCTGTGCACGTAGCCAGGTCAGAACTTTATTATGGAGTGCTTCTCTGGGTTCATTGTTCGTTGGTCTGGGGACATTGGAAATAAAGTTCTGAGTGTCCAACACTAAAGCCTTAGTGTCTTCATCCTCCCGGGGTGGCATATTCATTTTCCTGAGGCGGACAGTCCTTGGGTCTGTCCTTCTAGGCTTCTGAGCCTCACAATGACCACCCAACCGTACTGGCATGGGAACAAAAACAGGTTCTACCAAAGCCAAACTGGGTTTTTGTAGTGACTTATTCGCTAAAGGAGGAGGGGCGGAGTCTGTCATTTTGGGGGAAACAAAGGTCAGCCCTAGGGCCAGTATGCGACACCATCGGCAGGTCAACAGAGGATGCAGCTTCTTTGTAAAGAAACTCTGGGTGTAGCAGGTTCCTTTAGGCTGTAAACTCAAGGGTGGAAAGTTATTTGCTTCTGGCCAATCAGTTTGAGAGGAGCATGACACCTTATCAGGCGACACCGTCTTTAATGGATCTTTGGTCGTGTGCTCATTTCTAAGGAAGAAAAATTCATGATACTTCGACATTTCAGCTGAAAAGGTCACAAGCCATGCATCAAAGTCCTCAGAGGTGTTGCAGTTATTCAACTCTGATGAGGGATTCTTTCCAAAAACTCCAGTGTTCAAGAACGCCATTCTCGTCAGTACTTTCCGGTGAAAGAGAAGGAGAGAGTGGGAGCAAGGCAGGGGGACGGGGGGAGGATGTCGCTACTCTCCTGCTAAAGATGGTGGCTGCGTAATAGGGGATAGACAGTCCGTATTTGATTCAATGTTGCCAATAATGTACAAACTAGGAGTGAATGTCTCGGTATGATAGCTCAGCAGTAACATGCTCGCCTTGGAAGCAAGACACGGCGCAACACAGGTTCGATCCCAAGGTCCATGCTTAGAAACCTCTGGGTATTAAGCACGTTATAAATTACCTATCATATCATAACAAAAACGCCTCAATGTGCTCAACATACTCAATGGGTTTATCTCACATTTAACCGAGACAAGGCTCGGCAGCCTAAGAGTTCTGCATAGATCATGGTTCGAAATTGTAGCCTAGAAGAGCCTGGTTAGCTTGACACGAACAGCTAACGGGAGCTACTTTGGCTCCTCGGGCCAACTAATGCTGAACAAACATGTGTATATTTAGATTTGTGTGTTTGGGTCAACCTATGAATAAACAGACCCATCTATACAACATTTAAAGTTTAAGGGGTCATAAACGATGGATAAAATGATATGCTTGCATCTCATGTGGAGGTAACATTTGGGACATGCTATGTACTAGCGCCTCATTCCCCAATGGTAGTGCCTGGTCAGTGGTTAATACTGGATACCCAGAACTGCTTTTAGCACCTGCTTATCAACTCTTAATTGCGATCCCTGCAGATGTTTGTTCATTACAGAAAACCTACTGGAGAGCAGGGCAGAACCGAACTCCTTATCCCAAAGGACATATCAAGCAGTTTCTCCTAGAACTCTTCTGAAGCAGCCAAAAAAGAACCTTGCCGCAGACCCCCTGCAGCCCCATCACTGGTTCCACCAAGAAACATTTATGTCAACAGCAAATACCTTTGTATCCCTGATCCTCTACAAAAGCAACGGGAGAATATGATTCTTGCAGCTGCATTCTGGACGCTTGAGACTACACCGGAGGGGCGACATTGCACCAGCTTTATGAATACCTGCTCCAGGGGCTACTCGTTAAGAAAAGACTACACTTCTTAACCCTTTGCATCACCAAACGTACCCTTCAGGGCCATGGAATAAAATTCAGTCAGGGGAAAATCATCCATGCCACCCCCAGGGCCACCAAGATCCAGCTGCAATGTATGAAACAATTCCATGATGCATCACAAAGAGGCTAACATGACAGCCAAACCTATGGAACTCACGTCCAAGGGGAATTTGTCCAATCCAGGATCAACAACTCTTTCAGAAAACATTAAAGACTTGGCTATTCAGTCACGCAAATCCACCCAGCGCAAAGCTAGAGCCTCACCAAATTGCATAAAACCCTCCAACACACTGATTAACGTTGATGAGTTTAACTCCAGACTCCCTCAAAAGCATGAGCCTGGGGATTCAACTACACCAGGTTGTCCAAATCCAGGCCTCGAGTTGGACAACCCTGAACTACACAATAGATCCCCAGGGAGGGCAACTACAGAGTACTCGCTAAAAAAATCGTCCTTGGACTAAAACCTCATTTGTATTTCTATTTCTTTGAAGAACAGGCATGCCAATTTCGTTCGGAAGTGACTTACAATAGCATATTTACAGACATAAAGAAGGCATTTCCAGGAAGGGTTGCAGTAGAATGGCACAAGGATGAGAACAAGTGGGGAGCCTGTTTACAAGGGTGTGAACAAAGTGGGACAGAGACAGCTGGAGTCAGTGGGTAGCTCGAACAGTAGAGAACCCAAAGACCCACTCCTCCACCACCAGACTGCACCTTAAGCCACGCTCCCTACAGGGTCGAGTCTTAAGATGGCACTCCCATTGCAGCACAGCCACAGAGCCTAGGCAGTGGAACGGGCTAGGATGGCGTGGGCCTCATTACCTGCTGCAAGAAGTCAACGCAGACAGAAGCACTAGAATCCAGGCACCTGCCTGAAGGCGAGTATGTTGCAGAGAAACCCTCCCAAAATGGAGCCCAGTGCAGCATGAGGGGATACTCACAAGGGGCCATTGTAAGGTGTTCTCTACAGTCTATGTTCTCCTAAATATTTCCCCAACTGATGTAGCAGTTACCCTTGATTTCCTCCCGTGCATTAACCCACAATAATTTCCTCTAGGTGTCCCCACTGAAAGGTAGCTCCATGGTGCTCCCACATGCCTCCTCTGCTGCGGTCCTCACTCCAAGGTGCTCCACCATTCATTCAAAGGCGATCCAGACTAGGACTTGCTCCTGAGTGCCCACCTCCTGCCCGCAATCTACCCAAGAATGTTCTCCCTAGGACTTTGCTCCTAGGTGCACCCCCCAAGAGGATGTCCACACGGCATACATACATACACACACACTTCCCTCGCCTCTAACCTGCCTTTGTCCCTCACTTTCTACTTCACTCATCATGGTCACATCCCGAGCACAGCTGGCCGTACCTCCTACCTGAACTTTAAAATGCCCAATGTTGGCTATACCTAATCTATTTATGCCTACTTACGTATTGTCACAGTGACTGTTCCAGTTACTCCCCTCGACAGCTGATCAGAATATCCCTCAAACTCACCCATTGTAAGAAGCTCACTGCTTCCCATCAAATCGGATTTCTTATCTAGTGTACGTTCTTTTGTTATCAAAAGAGCATTGTTCCTCCTGTATATAAATAAAGAAATCTGCACGCAGCACACCAGCAAAACAATGATGCATACACCTCTCTGCCCATACTTGCCAAACCCAACTTGGCTATTCCATAGCACCAAGAGACCGAGTAAATGGCAGAGGATTACCACATGAAACCCAACGACACGCCCAGGGCACTGCTCATATCCTGACACTCAGCCCCTTCATTGCAAACTGTGTCACTTCTCGAAGGCACACGTGCACACCAGTAGCAGCCGCTCACCTTGTTAAGAGGCACCTGACCTCCCACTGGCTCAGCAACAGCATGACACCGATTGCTTCAGAAAACGTATGCGTTCTGTTCTCCTCATCCCCAAAATGGGGGCGGTTTCTGCGGAGCTAAGGCAAGCAGGCTCGCCGATTGTAAATGACACCCGGCCTGGCGCTTCTCGGGCTGCAAATCTGGCACCCGGGCCTGCAGCCCAAACCCCCACGCCAGCAGGCAGATACTGACAGGCACGAGGAAAGAGGGGGTGCTGAGCCAGCTCAGCTGTCACCGCGAGGGGCGGGGTCGGAGAAGCGAGCTGAGCCACGAGCAGCGGCAATGAATGAAGGAGCAGCTGCGCGCGAGAGCGCACACACACACACACACTGCCTGCTGCAGCACGGCGTACCACCCTGCCCACGTTTCTCGCACATCCAAGGAGAGTAATGCACGAGATAACCCCAGAAGCAGGGAGGGCTCGAAGCCTGGCACATCTCTACTCAGACAACGAGACCAATGCTCAGCAGGGCAGCCCAATGCACGGACACCCCTAAAACGTACACAATCCGGGGTTCGCAGCTCCTTCCACTGTATACCTTAAGAACCCATTGCCTGCTCTCTAATCAACGAATGCGTGGCTCTTTCCTCATTAGATACAGTATTTTGTAACGGGAGCTTCCTGCTGAACATGCAACGCCAGCAACCCTACTCCACACCACACACATGCTACTGGGACAGAATGCGCCCTTCTATTTTCAGCATACTCAAATCTTTTAAACACAAAGCAGTCCCCTACCCAGTAATTCAATGTAACAGAGTTCTCCTGCAAAAACAGTCACCCACTTGACCCCCTCCCCTGCCCCACCACATACACAAACTGAGGTACACGTCGCTACTTATAAACGGTTTACTTTACAACAGCAGCCCCACGAATTATGTAGACCTCGCACAGTGCTACAGAAAGAGGGGGCAGCCTGTTGAAACTGAACTGCAGGGCTGAAGTCGAGGGCAAATGCGGGCGTGGGATGGGGGGCGGAGTCCACCCCCGACTCCACCACCCTTAACCCCCCCCCCCCAGCTAAAATGAGAAACATATGTCCTCTTTGAATTCATGAATTAAAGCCAGTGCTTTAAGTGGGGTAAGAATCGAGAGGAGGGAGGGAGGGTGGGAGTCATTTGGGGGGCGTGACCTTAAAAGCGTACACAAACCATAGTAAAGTACGCAAACATTTTGTATATTTGTATGCCTACCTTACTATGGTTTGTGTAGAATGCAAACAATCTTTTATAAACATACAAATATGTAACATATTTCTAGGTTTATAAAAGATGGCTTGCATACTACACAAACCATAGTAAGGTACGCACATAAATATATAAATGCTTACATTTAAATATTTGTTTGCGTGCCTGACTATGGTTTGTGTACTTCAAGATGACTTAAAAGTGCATAAACCATAGTAAGGTACGTACACAAATATATAGCATTTATATATTTGTGTGCATACCTTATGGTTTAGGTACTTTCCAAGTCATCTTTGTTAAACATTTCTGTTTATAAAAGGACTAAAAAGTACACAATTCAATCCATCTTTTATTCTAAAGCTTTGCCGACGAATAAAGCCCGAGAAGTCTTTGTCTGTCGTAGCTTTATAGAAATATGTCGAGGAGTCCACAGGTTCGACGGGGTTAAAGGCGCCTCAGTGACCTGGGGAAACTAAGGCACAGTAACATCCTCTGGTAGTCAGTGACTGACAGAAGTGCCAGCCAGCTACAGCGACGCTGTGGTTGGCTGACACTTCTGTCAGCTTGCCTGACCTAATGGCGGGCGCGTCTCCATCCGCAACAGGATAATGCATCCCACCAATGTTGTGGAGTGACCGGGGCACCCCGGCAGGGCCACGGCTCAACTGCACTTTCAGGAGACAGCCGGGACAGTTCCATTTCTGTACTGTAAGTCGCAGGAAAAACATTTGTATTGGGTTCTTGCAGTTTAAAACATGCACACCTTTTAAAGTTTTCAAAAACACTATTAGAAGAAAATATCCTCCCTTAGTTTTGTGTGTGTGTTGATTTTATGAGAGGCAAATGCCATTTGTCCTGTTCAATTTAGGTAAGCCAATTAATGAAATGTGTACATTTCACCTTGATATGCAAATTGCTGGTGATGTCACCACCCCATTGCGTTTATTTAGGAGTACCCCCATTTTAATTTTCAGGACTTGGCCCCTGATACAGTCACTTCCACCAGACCACGGTGCGTGTAGTGGCTGCCCAGCAGTTACTGCGTCTGGGAGCATTCCAGAGCCTGTACTGTCCCTAAATGAGCAGCTACTATGTCTACGATACCAACAGGCTGCCCTGTGCAATTTCAAAACCTTATGTTTATAAAGTCACGTACTTACAATTTTTAATTTGAACAGGTGAGAAATAAAATACAAGTAATGACAGCTTCAGCTGCAGCCTCTTACTTAAACGTGCATTTCCAGAGGTTGCAAAAGGGCCCCTCTTACCAATATAATAACAAAGGGATGAGAACGGTCTAAGTTAATGGATGCTAAAAGAAATGCATATCAAATACACTACAAGAGCTGGGTGGCATGTACTCACCAGACGCTGCTTGGAAACTGAAAAGGAGTGTTTCGTAGAGGGACGCCTTATGTTGATTTCATTGTCAATTGAAACACACTTTTAAAGTCCATATGAGACCTGATAGCATTGCGTTTGTTTAAAAGTTTGCCGACACTTTCTAAAATGCCTTTAAGGCGTTATGACGTGTTTCACGTATTTATGAAATGCCTTCAGTCGACTCTTGACGTTTTCGCGTAGGACGTCTACTTGTTTAGGAAGAAAGTCATGGAGGAAAGAGGACGCTACGCCGTGCACGGGCAGGTTATTGTATATTTAGAAGGCGCTTATACATCTCGGAAGTGTTTCGAAGCGCCTTGTATATTTAGGTGCCAGTGGGTTTGTTATTTTGATTTTGGTTGTCTCAACAGCGGATATTTGTGTGTCTTCTTGGCTTGTAAGTATTCTTCCCAACCCCAAACAAGTGATGTATGGCTGTGCCGTGCACACCCTGGGAATTTCAGGACAGATGTTTATTTGTTTTCTCCAAATTCGGCCGCCAGCAAGTCGATTTATTGTTTGTGAAAGCTTACTTGCATGTTTTCCACCTCAAAGTGGCAGTGCCTTTTTGCTGTATTCTCGGGCTCTCTACAAAACTGTACAGTGTATACGCCATCTTTCTTCACCCTTATCTGTGCAACACGGCTTTCGCTGTTTGAATAGCAATGAACTCGCAAAGTTGGAAATTGCGCCCCATATCGGTCCCGTTTTTACCACAACCGCATGCTTGGTTATTTTTCTGCATTTCTGCACAAGCTCACGCAGGCTTGAATGCCTCCGGGGCTGCTGAGCCTTCCTTCCCCGGAGGTGATGTATATGCCACCACCGGAGCAGGGGACGAGTGCGGCGGCAGCCTGGGGCTCTCGATGAAGTGCAGCGGGAGCACTACGGCATGAAGTTCCCTTGGCATGATTTCTGTAACTTTACTGCATTTTTATGAGGTGAGGTGTTCTGCTTTTAACATTGCAGAGAGATGTGCCTAACTTAACTGCTCAGTGCTGCCAGGCAGTGTGTTGAGCTGTACCGGCCAGAGTCTGTACCACAAGATGTTTTTCTTGATTCCCTCCAACCCCCCCCCCCCATTTGCTATGATGGTGTACATTTTGGAGGAGGGGGGTTCTCCCCAACACATCACGGTTGGAGAGGGTAGCAAGAAGCATGCGTTTCAGGCCTTTCCCGGTCCCTCTTCTCCCCCTGTGGACACATGAAGGCAGATGCGTGGGGAGAGGAGACAAGCCGGGGGGTGGATCACTGCAATGCTGATATCCCCCACCCCCCCATCTGCGCCCCTCTCCTTCCGTGCCTCCACCTTGGGGGCCACAGGGGAAAGGAGGCGAGTGGTGGCGGAAGCACGCATTGTGTAGTATCCTGCATGCTCTGATGATTGTACTGTGAGCTGTCCCTGGAATATGTGAGGTAATGCGGAATGCAAGCAGTCTGGGAGTTCTGGGTTTGGCGGTTGGGGAGTGACTCGAGGATGGGAGATGGGACATGTTATGTTATCATTTTTCACAACCTCGAAAGAGTTGTAGCACAACCAACACCCGAAGGCAACTTGACGCTGAAGCTGAAATCAGCAGTCGTATGAAAAGGATTGAAAGGGACACAGAAAACCTGAAACAGCAGAGTTTTAAGGGCCTTCTTAAATTGAAAATGGGCCGAGACCATACGCAAACTGATGGGAAGAGCGTTCCACACAGAAACAGCTCTGATTGAAAAAGAGTGGCCACCAAATTCACACGATGGACCTTGGGGTTAGCCAAAAGAAAGCAGCCAGCTGTTTGCAAAGCACGGGTGGGGACATAAGGCTGAAACCTTGGGCTTCCTCTGGCAGGGAGGTAGGCACAGGGTAGCGTTGGATACTCTCCAAAGACCAGACGAAAGGGGCGGACTGAAGATCCCCAATTTTGAGCTTTATTTCCTTGCTAGCCAGTTGAGACATGTCACGCAATGAATGGCCGATGAGAGCACGACGGACACTCGCCTCCTCAAACCGGCCCTTCCCCGATTGTTACTAAGAGACATACTGTGGGGCTATAAGACACTGCCCTTACCTCGCTAAGCTCGGGATCCGGCTTTGGAAAAGGGCCTGCGAGCTGGTTAGGTCGGAGGACCTGTTCTCCCCACAGATCCCCATTGCTGGCTAATCACTCTTGGGGGCAACTTGAAACACGCACACAATGGGAGCCCCTCGGGGTGGCCACACTAGGGGACTTGATTCAAGAACAGGAAATCTTAACTTTCTCGGAACTCTGTGAGGCCACGGGCCTTCCGGCAGGACAGTGCCTTTTGCACAGGGTAGTCGCACAGGCCTTGAACAAGAGATGGCCGGTCACTGCCGACCTGACTGAGGAAAATGAATGCATTGAAACAATACTGAACTCCGCTGAGGGGGACCATGAAACCTCACAAATCTACGAGGCCCTTTTGTGGGGTACGACCAGGGACGATCTTAAATGCAGGAGTAAGTGTGAAACTGAACTGGGCCTTGTTTTTGAAGACAAAGATTGGGATGATATAACCCACTACCATAAGAAAGTTTCCAGAAACGCCCGCTTGCAGCTTATCCAACTGTACATCACCAAGAGAGCGTACCTCACACCTGAAGCCATATCAAGATTCACAGGTGCTGGAACCCAATTATGCCCCAAATGCAGTGAGCCCAGGGCAAGAATGACTCGCATGTTCTGGTGCTGCCCAGTGATTGGGGAGTTCTGGTCACAAGTGAAGGACAGAGTGGCCGGCGCAGACATCGAAGTTGAGGTGGACGAGCCTACGGCCTGTATTCTGGGCAGATATAGGCGAAACGGGAAGAACAAACCCCTAACCAAGCTTACAGATCTTATATACATAACGGCCAAAAGACGTATTGCCATGGGGTGGAAAAGCCCCAGAGGTCCACATATGTCCCAATGGTGGGGAGACCTTACGAAGTGGATTACAACTGAAACCGCTGCGTGGGAAACGGCTATCCATGTGCACAGACTAGATTCCAGCGAGGAACTACACCGTTGGGTGGAGAAAGAAAAGAAGGGTCAGCCTTGGAGGCAGTGATGGCGCTCTAAATGGAAGATATTTGGCAGAATGATGAACGTACAAGCTAGAGATGCTGCAGCTGAGGGATGCCACAGAGGCTGACCTGGGCTAGGAAAAACTAGAATAAAAAAGAGCCCTCCTGTCGCGCTTCTCAAGTAAAGGTATATGTTGGCACAAGTAGTTAGTTTGCAAGAAGTAATTTATTTGTTGATTTCAAGTCTCAAGGTATGAACACGTATGTGACAAACCGGTCTTGAATAGGGAAGAAAAAGTAGACATTCGAGCACAAATGAGAAAATAGTCTTATTCAGATTTGAGTCTTATCAGGATTAAGTATTTTGTCCAAGCTGGAAGTACCAATTGTTATACACTTGTCATCGCATTGGGCTACATTGTTCGAATGAAGCACTAGACTTAATGCTCCCCGATATTTGACCTCCACCTTTTCCTTCTTCCTCCTAGGCCATAGCAGTACCAATTCATCCAACATTCCTCCTGAAGAACCGCCGTAATTACACGATGGGGAAACACGTGTTGAGGAATTATATCGTTTAGTTCTGCTCTATACCTTCCACACTGAGTCCAACACAGGACCCTTCTTTTTTCAACAGCAACATTTCAACTTAACAAGCAATTGTACTCATACCGGAAATCAGGATCAATCGACCATTCAGGCCACAGCCAAATTTATGAATCTATTTCTGCAACCTTGACTTAGTGACAGCAACTAAGCATATTTCAAGTCTCAGCCAATCCACAACCTTCACTCTAACCTGGGGGAAGAAACTAAGGTTACCTCAAGCCTCGACCAATGTTCAACTTTTCTTTTTGTAACTTGTACCATATTTTCAATGCCTCGTGCAAACAACTAAGGACATTAAAATCTTGAAATTGACTGGATTTTCATCGCAGTACAAGTGAAAACAAATCAATCAGGAATTCATCATTGGCTTGGTGCAATCCAACTAAGTACAATACATTCCAGCATGGACAAAATACTTAATCCTGATAAGACTCAAATCTGAATAAGACTATTTTCTTATTTGTGCTCGATTTTCTACTTTTTCTTTTTCTTCCCTATTCAAGACCTGTTTGTCACATACGTGTTCATACCTTGAGACTTGAAATCAACAAATTACTTCTTGCAAACTAACTACTTGTGCCAACATATACCTTTTTTATTTGAGAAGCGCGACAGGAGGGCTCTCTTTTCTTCTACACCGTTGGTTGGCCCTGACGGTGCCCTTGCTCCACCCTGAGGGGGATGATGGTGAGCTCAGTGGAGAGGGTTACCCGGACCCGGGCACGGACTAGAGAGGAACAGTGAACTAACCGTGGTCTCGGGGGTGGAGGGGAGGGTGGGGCGAGGTTGTGGTTATTACCTTGAAATGCTTGATCAATCTCTAATGATATCGGTTTTTTGTTACCTCATGTTATTAAACCAATAAACAAATAAAAAAATAAAGGCTGAAACCTTTAATGCAGATCTCCGGGCCAATACCATACCATACCATAGCAAGCCTGATGAACAAGGCACAGAGATTTGAAGTGAACACGCCTGGTCACCGGCAGCCAATGAAGAGATCTCGGGATAGGAGAGATATGCTCATGAAACAGTGTACCGCGAGCCGGGCGGCAGAGTTCTAAAGAAGCCAGATATAAGTAGTTGCAGTAGTCAATCTTACTCAAAACTAAAGCGGAGACCACTGGAGCTCGTAAAACAGGGATGACTTGAAAAACTTTCCTAAGAATATTCTGTTGGTAATGGCCAGCATGACAAACCGCACCAATCGGAGGGGCCATAGATAGAGAGGCGGAAAGTTGAACTCCAAAGTTCCTGACCACTGCTACAGCTGCCGGGAAAGGACCAAAGGAAGAAGACCACAGCGAGGAAGCAGAAGAGCCCACCACCAGAACCCCAGTCTTATCTGCGTTTAATTTAAGCCAATTATCAGTCATCCAGCATCTCCCGGCTAATGGACAATCTCGCAGCTGATTGGCATGGGCTGGATAACCAAGATCCCGCCTAACCAGGATCTGTGTGTTGTCAGTGTACGAGTAACATCTGAAGCCGTGGGTGCGGATAAGTGCGATAAGAGGCCGAATATAAATGTTAAAGTGGGTTGCGGACAGGGCAGAGCCCTGTGGAACCCGACACAACAGAGCAGAGACTGCGGAAAGAAAAGGTTGGAGAAAAAAACGCTGTGACCGATCGGACAAAAAAGAGTGAAACCAGGCAAGAACTGGGCATGCCATGCCAGCAGCTGCTAGACGACTGATCAGCAAAATTTTGCCAACAAAGGAGAAACTAAGGATTCCAGTAACTTCATATCGAAATGAGCAGAAACCAAGGAATCGAGAGCTGACTTCTTCAGGAGTGGTATAACGGTAGCAGATTTAAGCACCGGAGGAATAAAGCCCATCAAGCAGATGTTAAGAGATGCAAAATATGCGGAAGAACATCCCTCACTACAGACTGAGGGAGAGCGTCTGTTGGAGAAGCAGATTTCATGTTAATAACTGCTGAGCAACTTCAGAGTCAGAAAAAGACGGAAAGGAGTCCCACAACGGAGCGGTGGAAGGCAGAGTAGCAGGAGATGCTGCCACTTGAGAGGAAGACACCGTAGCGGCACGGTTACAGTCTGTAGAGATGGAGTCTGAGTTTATCAATCTTACTGATAAAAGAATTTGCCAGAGAGTCACAGTGAGCCTGGGAATAGCAGCCTCTGGCTCTATAGCCGACAGAGTATGGACAACCCTAAAAAGCTCTTTAGGCTGTGAGATGGTATTACCAATTTAAAGAGAAAAATAAGTTTAGCTTGTCTAATGGCCAGATGGTATGTAGAAGTGATGGCACAGAAAGCATTGCGATCACAGGTGGAGAAGGTGGAGCGCCATTTGCGCTCTGCTTGCCTACGTTTAAGGCGAAGGGCTTTACGACCTTCACCAAACCAGGGTTCAGATGGCCGTCTGAGTCTCTCGCAGAGGGGTAAGTAGGTCAGTTGTTTACCTCAACACTTGAGGTAGAATATCCAAGTCCACAGAAGGAAAACCACTGCAGCTAGAATTAATTTGAGACCTGGAAGTATGTTGAAGCCTGCTCTCCTATCTTTTGATCTGTAACATTCCTTTAGTACTTACCTTGTGCCTGCCTGGTGACTGCGTCCTGGCTCTCCTTCCTGTGGTCCCACTTACTACACACAGCCGGGGTTGTTTGATATCCGGCTCCCCCACGGCAGATTGGTGGATTCCACCAATCTGCCGTGGTGGAGCTGGATATCATACAACACCGGTCCCCCTGCTTTGGCCGCCCCTCTACCTCGTCACCCCTCTGGTCGGGCCCAAGATCCAGCATCCAATGTCTGGCCGGATCTCAGGACCTGGCCTGCATCAGCGCTGACCAGGTTTTACAAAGCCCCCAGCTTCGCTGAGGGAAGCTGGGGGCTCGGTGGCCTAATCTTCGCTGTTTTATTTTTCTTTTTCTACAGCCGCCACTTGCGTATTTCATGGCTCTGTTTGTTCATCCCGTTTTGTTTTCTTCTGTTCTGAAAGGGACACCACAGGAATTAATGGGCCATGACAAAGATCGAAATTAAGATTGGCTAAGCAGGAGCTAAAAGCAGCTCCTTGGTATCTGCATTTACCAGGGACCAGGAGCTACCACCAACGAGGAGCTAGTACATAATGTTCCACAAAACTAACTTCCACACAAGATGCAAACATATCATTTTGTCCATAATGTATGATCCCTTGTGCTTTAAATCAGATAGATGTGTCATACTGTTTATTTACAGATGGTCCCAAATGGGTTTGTTTGTCATCAGGTGCCCCGAGAAGCCAGAAGTAGCTCCCGGTAGCTGTTGGAGACCAGCTAACCAGGCTCTTCTAAGCGACAAGCAGGAGCTAAATAGCTCCCAGCTCCCCTCAATTTCGAACCCTGCTATGAACATGCAGGGTGAGTGGCATCACTGTTCAAAGCAGGCATTCTATATGCTGTACACATTATTATTGTTGTTCAAATGTGCATTTTACACGTTCATAGGAAAAAAGCAATTTCCAAACTCAAAAACGCTGCTGAGAACTTGCATTCACTAGTTTTCTTTTAAATGTTTTTTTATTTTTGTTGGACCACCAAACCAATACTGTCATTTGTGATTTAGCACTTGTTCTATTGATAAAGATGTTATGTTGTCAAACTGGTTAATCACAAATAAATACTTCAGTTGTTCTGACAGCAATTGGGAAATTAAACTGGGTTCATGGGTGCCAACTTTAGATTTTCACTACAGCGGCAGAAAAATCCATTGCCCAGCCCATCCCCTCGCCAAACGCATTTTATAGCACTTGTAATTTGATAAACAAGTTTTCCATATATAACATCTCGGCAACGGTCTGTCAACCTGCTGAGCTACCCCGGTATCCATCTACTATAGAGCAAGTCTATTCATCCCTTTTTATTTACTAAAAGTCAATGCATTACCAACAGTAGTTTGGGTGCACCATTGCCATAGAAGTGATTTAAAGTGGAATTCATGTACACCTTCCTGCTGTGGGTGCCAGGCCTTCGCTTTCACAGGGCACCATATGTTGCAGAGAAGCCAGGTTCTCTCGTGTCTGGCACAGCATTGTCTGCTGCTACTGTAGTTAAAGCTAAATGGCTATCACTCGATGTTTCAGAAAGTTAGCTTGGTGGGTTAAGCACTACCGTTTAGATGATATGTAGATGAATGATTGGAATGCCAGCAGCCAGCAGGCTTGTCGTCTCAACTATTCTAGGCAGGGAATAGAAAGGGTAAAATATAACAAACTGATGCTCAAATGTTTTTGTACGGAGTATGAGTCACATTTTCAGGTATGTGCTCTGACTGCTCTCTGTTCTCTCTGCCAGCTGGGGTGGGCTGGCCTATAGGACACTTTGGAGGTATCCCAGTAGGACTCCTCTACACTCTAGGTCCCTTTTGTGTGCAGCCTAGGCCCCTTTTGTGTGCGGGGGAGGATGTGCGCTGACTGGCAGAGTGTAGTCTGCAAATATTGGTAAGGTCAATCGGGTACGTCCTATAATATTTTTTTATTGTACTTTTTAAATTGCGAGCACAGGAACACAAATTGGCTCTATCATCCCATCTAGGAAAGCAAAGTCCCCAGCAGCAGTGTCAAAAATCCTGATATATGTAGTAGGACTGTCAGAATGTGTAAGGTTGCCTTTTTTTAAAACTACTGTGTTTTGCTGTGGGTGAATGTGGGGCAATTTTAAAGGTATAGTTCAGTCACAATCGGGGATTTCAAACCTATTTTTGAGGCTGTTCCTTTCTCATGGCCAGTTTGGGGTGGTACTGAAAGTTCACGTCTCATGTGGGAGTTGCATTTACAGTGCACTGTGTACTCTCTCCTGGTTTCCCAGCGTTTGGTCCTGTTTACTAGCTGATGCCTAACACCCAAGAGCTGGTTTTAACCCCTCCTCATCTAATCTTAATTTTGAACTCTCAGATAGACCCATGTATGCATCGCTCCAAGCGTCGGTGTTTCAACCTAACCACCTGTGTCCCAGCAAGAAAAATACAGTAAAGCACTTGACCCAGTCACGCAGGCAGGTAAGGATTTCTTTTCCCTTTGTACCATTGGTTGAGTAGAAATGCTGAAGGTTTATATTGGCCCTGTGCAATGTGCATCCTGGTGTGGTTTTCATCTATGGCCTAGTCCAGGACCACACTTCAGAAAAAAACAATTTGAGCTACAACTTCACGATCTGAACAGGGAGTCTCCTGAGGGGGGGGGGGATTTTTGTGTGTGGTGTGTGTGTGGTGTGTGTGTGTGTGGTGTGTGTGTGTGTAAAAAAAACAACAAAAAATAAATAACAAATTCCAACCAGTGTTTCTGACCCTTTTTCCCCCCCAAGCTGTTCACATGGTTCCTTTTGAGTCTCTGCATGTGGTTTAAAATCTTTTGAGGTTTGTTTAATTTTTTAAAACTAACGTGACATACACAAGAGTGGGGGTTTGCAACATTTTCACAGATTCAAGCTTTTTTTTATATGATTCGTACCGATGGGAGGGGGGGTTGATTTAGAAAGACTATTCTCTGACGCACAGAGCAGTCTTTTTCCAATCAAACTATCATACTTGTCAAATCCGTGCCACACATGAGTGCGCGCAGGCGCTGTGAGCCCCGGCGGAGTCGTTGCAGGAGGCCGAGGTGAGTTTTGGACTGTGTGAGTGTATGTGGGTATGTGTGGAGAGCATGAGTGTGTTGATGCAGGATGGGGGTGGTGGGTGGTGAAATTGGAGGTTCGGCGGTGTTAACCCCTCTCCCCCCACCCTCAGATTAATGAGTGAACGAGCAGGTCGGGAAGGGGGGCAGTATTTGATAAGCCAATACAAAAACGGCCAAAAGAAATCGTTTTCAAGGTTTAAAAAGCAGAAATGTCACATGGAACCGGATTCTTTCCTAGTGCCCAAAGATGGTACGAATATCAAACGAAAAGCAGAAGGAAAGATGGAAACAGACAAAAGAAATGCTAAAACACGGAAATATGTCACTTATTTGGACTTTGGGGTCAAATGGGTTACAGTTGCTGGAGAAGTTAAGCTGCAGTGTGTGGTTTGTGGCTCTATATTAACAAGCCTGAAGCCAACACAATTAAGTCGGCATTTGAAAACAAAACCTGCCGATTTTAGCAAAAAAGACGAGCAATTTCTTTGTACGGCAGCTTCAAGGCAAAAAAAAGCAAAAACACATTCTTAAAAATGTGGCCTCAGTATCTGCAAAAGTTTTGGAAGCTTTTGCCCATCAAATGCACACAGCCCTGCAATTTTAACACAGCCTGCTCAGAAACCATTATAATATTCTTTAAATTGTGATTGAAAGAATATTGAGAAGGCTTTCTGCCAGCACTGGCGGTGCTTTTAGTGCGGGGCTGAGCGCAAGCAAGTGGCTGGTATTGATATTTCTCCCACCCAAACGGGCAGGAGAAAATAAATTCCCAGCGCGGCCACCTGCACCAATAACGATCGTGCTTGCAGAAGGCCTTTGAATAGTCTACATTAAAAGTATATTATTAGAATAAAAAGTTGAGCTAGGCTTTGCTTACCTCTCAGGCCCGTTGTTATCAAGTCACAGTGGGAAGGTCCTCTCTGCCTAATCTTCCTCCACACTGCAGACCAATTCCTACAGAATAGGCTAAAAGCAACTCATTACCTACCCACAACAATGCACACTCACTCTGGGGGGGCCTCAAGAATCGACAGGGCCCCTCAGCATCCGCTATGGAGTGAAAATAATATTTCTCCCACCCAAACAAATGCCAGCGCAGCCACTTGCGAACACCCAGCCCAGCAATCGGGGACAGCATTGGGGCCTTTTGCCAAACAAAAGAGGCTTCGAGCCTCTGGGGACAGGGGGTGCAGCAACTACCCCCATGTTTACAATCCGCAAAGCACAGCAAAAAAAGTCAATTATTGTTCTGGTGCTTTTAATATGGGTTGTATACTAATTGACCTTTTCACAATTGACATCGGTAGAATTGACCTCGGGAGAATTTAACTAATTTAGAAGGTCAATTAGAACATATATGCGGGGGGAACCCCCTGCAACCCCCCCACCCAATCCCCTTATATTATTTATAATCCAAAAACAACCCAATACATATATAAAATAACTAAAATAATATAAAGGTAAATTGTGCAGAAGGTCAATTAGGAACACTATAATTAGGTAAATTGTGCAAAAGGTCAATTGTAAAAGGTCAATTTGGGTAATACCTTAATATTATACGCTTTGCAGTGCTTACATTAACGTTATGGCCAGTGTAAAGCTTCCTACTGGCTCTGGCTGCCTGCCTCGTGATAAATTCGGCAGTTAACCTCCATGCACCCCTGCAGGCTGCTCGGACTGGCCTTTAGGGCAATAGGCCCATGGCTTAACCAAAAAAACGCAAAATGCTTGTGTGAGCCCATTTTTTGGGCCAAAGTGGGCCACCTTTTTTGCCAATGTGGGCTAGTTTGATGAGGCACTGGACTAAATTATGTGGCTAATAGTTTTGACCAGTGTTGCTGAATATTGTACAATTTGCATCACATTTTATCAGAAGCGTCCCCCTTGGGTTATTCAAACAGTGCAGTGTCACAGGAATTAATTCCCATTGATTTGCAACTTTAGAGCACTTTTCGTTGGTGCCCGAGACAATTGTATGCCCCACTCAGCAGTGAAGGGGCTGGGGAGGTGGGGGGCACACAGCTTCACCTGGGAATGATGCTGCTTACTGCGGGTGCTGGGTGGCTGAGAATATTTCTCCCGCCCGAACGAGTGGGAGAAATATTATTGCCAGCCACTTGCTAAACACCCAGCACCCGCCTTAATAACGCAGCCTGCTGCTCGTAGAAAACCTTTTGAAAAGCCTTCTACGAGCAGCAGGCTGCGTTATTACGGCAGGTGCTGGGTGTTAGCAAGTGGCTGCGAATAATATTTCTCCCGAACGGGCAGGAGAAATATTATTGTCAGCCACTTACACCCAGGCCCAGCACCGAAAAGATTTGCCTGAAAAGGGCACGACTCCCCCACCCAAACCTCCCCTAGGACTGTGACTTTCTCCACCTTACCTCTTCGTCCGAAGCCAGAGTGCGAGAGGAAGGCTGAGAACCTCCTCTCACGACGTAATGGCGCTGCATCCGGGCTGGGCTAATAACATTGATGCAATGTTTTTAGGCCAGCCCAGGTGCTTCTGCCTCGCCTGTAGTGCATGCTGTGCACAGAGACAAACTCGGACTTTAAAGGCACAATCTTTTTTTTATTATATATTTTTTTTTTTATTTTTTTTTTATTGCTGTGGAAATCATACCGCAGTTGGTGCGACATGATTGTTTAAGTAAACAGCAGTATTATATCGCAAATTGCGATGCGATACTGCTTATTTTATGCCTTGGCAGTTAATGAAGACAGTTTGCCTGTAAACTTTTTTGAATGTTTGCTAGGGCTAGCGATCAGTGTCATTCATTTTTGAAAATATCTTTTTTGATCATTGTTTATGATGATCTGGGGTGAATGCTTTCTATGGTGATTGTTGTTTTTTTTTCTCTCTCAAAATGATGAGACCAGTTCATTCTCGTTAGATGTTGTGGAGCTTGGAGCTATTTTCGTGCTTTTCCAGATTTTAGCAGCCTTGTGTATCGGAGGACTGGCACGGTAGCTGGAGTTTTCTGACCTGGGCGTGAAAGGAGTGCTGTTAATTACTTTGTTTGAAAGTGGGAGGTCGCTTTATTCTCTTATGGCAGTGGTCCATTTATGCTGACACCCCTGCCTCCATTGAGTATAAATATAGTTTCTGCCCCCATGTATATACTTTCCTATTCAAAACAGTCACCATAATCCTTCAAGCCCCGCACCGCTGGGCATCCTTCAGGCACCCCAGTTTGAAGGTCACTGCCTTAAGGCACCCTAGCTGTTCAACATACAGAAGCCCCCTTTTCATGGGTGAGGTGATTCTTTTCACTTTCTAGGTCCACTAAATGACTGTTCTATTGATCAGTCTGATCGCTTTAAAACTGTCGCCAAATGGGGGATAAATGCTCCTACTCGCTGCCCCTCTTTGGCTTTAACGCTGTTGCTACTAGAATGACCCCACAATGGTCCACATGAATAGGTCCATGCCTTCCTCAGATAGGTGCACCCAACCCTCTCAGTAATAAGCTATTTACGTGCATCAGGCCGTGACGCATGTGTGAGAAACCATGCCTCTGCAAAATGTACCCATGGCTTTTACTTTTTTGCAGCATTTTTCCACTGCTCATGAGCGATGCACTAGTTCAGCTGTAGTGCATAGTTTATGGCACAGTAGCGATTCTTGTGGGGAGAGACTGCTGACCCTTCTGGAGACTAGTGCCTGGCTCATATTAGCAAAGGCTTGCCTCCTAAGGTGTAATAGTTACTTTTTGTTCCTCCAATAAAGATCACTTTGGTCATGGGTTCTGTTCCTGCATACCCTCCTATTTGCGGTCCCTATCATTTCCTGTACATGTTGCTGTCTGCAAGATGTGGCTCTTTATCAATATTTGCATATAAGAAACTGAAAGGGTGTGCTTGTCTTTTAAAGGACACACACAAAATGACTCTGCAGCATTTTAGGTACAAGAACTCTGCAGTTAAGAACGTATTGCCTCTCCAGAACACGCACCTCTAATTTTTTTAGTGAGCAGATGTAACTAGTTGAAGCCACAATGGGTGAAAGTCTTGGTGGAAGTTACCAAGCTCCAAGAGGCGCTTCACTCACAAATTGGGGAAACATCCAGCCGGAACATTCATAGCAAGCCCCTATGAATGAATGGTTTTGGGTACAGACAAGGTTCACAAATATTAGGAGCATACTAAATGTACTTTTTTAAAATGTTCTTCTTTTAGGCAATAACTCAAATCATGGCACTCTTTAATGTTTTTCTTTGATTCCGAATTTGAGCCTTTGGCAATTCCTGGTGAAGTTAATTGTAAATGGCTGATAGAGGGTCAAAGTAGAAGAGAATTATGTGAAGAAAAGGATTTCAAAGCAGTAGTGCTTTTCTAGTCAGCAGGTAAGCAATGTATTTTTTTGTGTTCATCTATTTGATGTTTGGGGGAGGCGGGTACACCTGATGTCCCTACGTGGAAGCATTCCCTTTTTTTCACACATACAGATGAGTGCTGCACAATGCCCACCACTCCTTTTTTATAGCATCTCTTTCCTCTAGAGTAACTTTAAAATATAGATGGTCTACGTAATTTCTGTTATGTTATTGGCAAAGCGCTATGGGTTTGAACGTCCTCGGGGACCATAGTCCAGTTCAGAGTATGTGTGCAGCTAGACTGAGTTATCGGTAGCTGCACGGGGAGGGAGGGAAAGTGCCAAGGAGCGCAAGAATAAGCAACACTCCAAGGGCAAGGATGCGATTGTGCTTAAGGGTTGTCACTTACCCCAGTGTACAGCTCAAGCAAAATGTTTGTTGTATTGATAGTCACATTTTGAAGTTTCAACTTGCCTTTTTCATGCCCACAGCCAAGAAATGGTGTATCAAGACACAGAAAACATTTGACGAAATAATGAAAACCTATTGTGATGCAGAGGGACTAATTGAGGCCTTAAGAAAGGCAGAGGAGAAAAAGCAGCTACTGGTGGAATTGGGGAAGAGCTGGAAAAGTGTTGCGTGAACTACAAGAAGATGTAGTGAAAAAAACAAGAGAATTATATTGTAAACACTGATGGGTGGAAACTGACTATTCCCAAACGTATTAATGTCAGTTCACAAAAGCTGGTCTTTTGGCAGGGATGGCTAGTGTTCTTCATTCCTCCTACAATCCTTCCTCAGAGCCCGCCTCTGTTACTTCACCTGGACAATACAGCAGTAAATCGGCAGATGTCTCTGTGTAATGTTGCAGTTCCCTAAGATGTAGCTGTGCAACAACTACAAAATATGGGACTATATAACAGTCAATTGTCTGCTGCAAATGTTTCCTCGGACAGAGCTAATTTGATAAGCTCAACTCCAGCACCACGTCTTCTCAACAGTGTGTCCTTGACTGTCATTCCTGTTTGGACAGTGAAGTGACACCTACACATTACCACACACCTGCTCAATCATTCAGATTAGTCTTTAAAAATAATGGAATTGGAACATCCCCACAATCGAGTTTGGTTGCTATGTCAGCCCCTACTACTAATTGACAACGTAATTGTAGCTCACACGCCACTCTGTGAACTGAAAATGCAAGTGCTTTTGTGTGTAGAACTATATAGTTGATTTGGTAGGTTGGTGCCAACTTGTAAATGGTACATGTTTTTGTACTATTGATTTCTGTTTGGGTCAGCTGGTGTTTTCTTGGGTGTGGTGAATGGTCAAACTAATTGCTAGCTGCTCACAGTGATATTGGGTGACTTGATCGGCAGTCTATCATGCAGGTAGACCTTTTAACGGATTCTGTTTAGGTCACTGAAAGTGTGTATTTTAGTGCAGAGATTTGTAATTGTGAGGGTTTACTGGGTGTGATGCCATGTTAGCTAGAGTTGAGAACTGAAATGAGGGAGTTTACAGGTTGGTTTGTGACATTGTGGGGTGGATTTGTAGTTTTGTATACTAAATATGCAAATTTAGTTAATGACATTTGAGTGCTCTAGCAAAGAAGGCTCACCCTATAGTAATGACATCCATTTTAGGAAGGAATCAAAACTCTTTTCCTTAATCGTTTGGAAGCAACATGAAATAACTCCTCCTGAAGTTGTCTGCAATAATCGTTCACACTTCCAAACCCATCCCGAAGTTGTCACTGGGTCATCCTGGAGTAATCCCCCCCTCTCCCCACACCCATCCTGAAGTCTTGGGGGTCATCCTGGAGTAATCACCACCAATCTTTTAAAAAATAAAGGGTACCTGAAAATAATCTGTTGATTATAATGTTGAAAATAATCTATGGGAATCAATGTTGATTCCCCTTTATAGGTGATCTGTGATCAACAGAAGATGGTATCTTGGTATTACGTTAATACCAATAATTGCTTTTTATAAGCAGAAAGTGGCT
The DNA here is from genome assembly GCF_040938575.1 of Ambystoma mexicanum. Lineage (NCBI taxonomy): Eukaryota > Metazoa > Chordata > Amphibia > Caudata > Ambystomatidae > Ambystoma > Ambystoma mexicanum. The sequence goes on along the minus strand of NC_090928.1, from coordinate 981,206,377 downwards.
CAAATACTAACTTATGGAGCGGAAGCGATCCTCCAGTTGTCGTTCTTGGTGTGGGATAAGCTCGAGGGTCTGTTCTGGTGAAAAGTTTTGGGGTTTCCAAATAGCCTGCCAACTTGTGTGATAAGGTTAGAACTGAAATTATAATCCCTGGAGTCCATGGTGGTATGTAAAACGATGGCACTATACTGCAAATGCATTGAAACTCCTATTACTCGCCATTTTGAATTATTGAAAGGGGATCATGAGATCTGTGATCAATACCTGGGTTGCTGGAAAGAGAAAGTAGAGAAAATTCTGAAGGGGAGGGATATTGTGATTGGAGATTTAATGACAAATCCCTGTATAGTGAAGAAATAGCTCCATGCTTGGGACTGGATTGGTACTAGAGATTGTTGTGGGAAAGACAAGCTTGGTCGTTTGTTGATTGAAGATGGAAAGGGTATGAATCGGCTCCCTAATTACCTGCAGAAATTATACTCCCTGAAGATACGTGACCTCCTTTTAAGATGTCGCTTAAACATCTTGGATACAAGGGAAGTCCAGTGGAGGAGGAAGTTGCCTGGGGTCCAAGAACCATGGTGTAGATTTTGTAAACAACCTGAAATGGTGGAATGTCCAATGCATTTGATAATGGTTTGCAAATCGCTATTGCAAGTCAGAACTGTTTTTTTGGAAAGCCATATGAGGGAAATGACCACTTTGAGCCCTATAGAGTGGTGGAAATGGGTATTGATAGGTGAGCAAACTGGACTGGTAATTGCCACAATCGAAATGTTGGAATTCCTGTTGTCAGCTAAGGGAGTGGGGGGAAGGGGGTTTGAGATCCTCTCTTATCACTTAGAAATTGATTGTTAATGGGAGAAGGATGATTGAGCTGTAATGTTAGTTTTTTTTTTTTAAAGGATCATTTAACGTGTATTTGTTCTTGTTTTTTCTATGTTTCTTTCCAAATTAATAAAACAGTAAAAAAAACAAAATCACACAACAAAAGAAAAATCTACCCTGAACTGATCTACATGGCAAGTTCATGTTAGAATACTTGAAGGCGGACATAATCCCGGATGGTCTGCAAGGGAGAAATATACTAAGGATATTTATTGACAACCCCAAATTTCAAAATAACTTCAGTGTGATTGGAAATAAATGTTCTCAAGACTGGATCATTTTGATCATCGAGACGGCTGAAGAAGAAGCCAAAAAACAGGAAGATGAATTAGCGGTCCTTGAGAAAGAATTCTTTGATGATAAAACTATACAAGATGCAAAAAAACAATTGGAGAACCTCGGAAGAGATTACAAATTCAAACAGATTAAGATTGATCCCAAAATTACAGAAAGACATTACCAACTATAAAGAGGAAAGAACATACCCCTATTTGAAACAAGGTTTCTATACAGACACAACAGGCGGTTCAAACTACTGGTGAAACAACAGGTTTGTAACCTTCTCAAACACCTCTGGATCATCTGGTGATTCTGACCAATCTTCAGGGGGCTGGGCTGGTCCAAGTACAGGAGGGAGAGGGCAACAACAGCAGCAGGTTTTTTTCCGAGTGGATCAAATGGGCTACCCATGACAAAGACCACTGCAATTCGGCCAGGGCTTGAGGGCCAGGCAGTGGTACTTGAATCAATAGACAATAATAGAATACCCATCATTAATTTGTCCACATATATGCTGAATGCCACTGGGTAGTTTGTAATATAGTCATCTGATGTAATTATTCTATATAAAACACAGTCCGTCCAGCAGGGCCATTAATGGATCAAGGACATAATGTGTGCGGCATGCAAGACAATCAAGAGACCTGAATTTGTAATGCCCATGAGCGAGTGGTTTAGCTGAGATGAATGGAAAGTTTACAATCCCTGGTGTGAAGAAAAATATAGTACTCTTTTTATGACCATGGGTCTAGATGAGATCAGGCGGCTGCAACGCGAGCGTAATCCTCAACGCCTGTGAGAGAGTTACAATGCTGAGAGTGCGTTTTGAAGGTGAGTGTTTGGGAATACTAATAAGAACAATGCATACCAAGACTGGGTATGTCAATTTGCTAAATATATGACATGAATAGGGTAGACAGCAATGAGCCACCGGGTGAAATGTGTAGAATGCCGATGTATGGGAAGATTTGGTAGTTGTAGTTAGCAGTCGTCTCCCACTGACTAGCGGGCAAGATCAGAGCTGCTATAGATAAAGTGAGCGGAATTTCACACGCCCATGGGAGAGCCATATCGCCTAGAATGTTGATGGAAGGGAAGCAAAGGGGCATAGGAAGAGAACATTGTAAATGAACAAGAGGGGACTCTGCAGCACACCACATGTAATCTGCCTGGCTCTACTAACGAGGGACTAAGGCAAACAGGGCTGATAGTCAGGAGGTGCCGAGTGTTTGACACACAACGGCAAGCGAATGTTAAAACAATGCAAATAGACGGAGGCACGAATATCAGAGCATTGGAAATTGCTTGTGTGGCGTAAGAGGCAATATTAGAAAACCTGCTGACGAGACTTTGTGTTTCGTTGTTTCAGCACTCAAGCACAATAATTGTGCAAGTCCATGATGATTTGAGAATGAGTTGCTCATCAGTGTCAGAATCACCTAACAAATAAATGTATGAAATGTTGGAATGAGTTTAAAGGCAGGCAAAAGCAGAATGAATCGAGTTGACACTCCTGAGTATGGAGATCAGGAAACTAGTTATTTAAGGTGGGAATTATGTTATTCCCCTTTATAGGTGATCTGTGATCAACAGAGAAGATGGTATCTTCCTGAAACCACCAGTGGAATAATTCTATATTGGAAAGCATTGGATGAATATTGGCTAAATACAAGAGGAATCATTAAAGTGGATGCTGTTGCCTCCACACTCTTCTCTCATTTCAAAAATACTGGCGGACTGACTGTGAGCTGGGGAACAGCTCGATAAGACATTTTGGGCCAACACAGACTGTTGGTGCACAAAACAGTGAGTATATAACCTAGGTACCCCCCAAATTAGGAGTGAGTGATCTATGTTAATGTGTTTGAATAGGGAACCATGGGGTATGGTTTCAACCTTGATTTTCCCTTTTTTACAGGCCAAGATCAATAAGCACATCAGCGAATGCAGAGCTTGTATGGGACATTGCCCAGAACATCTGTACTTCCTCCAACAATCATAAATTGGAGGTGAGTATGATGGTGTAACAACTATGAAAGTTACTCACAACACAATTAAGAGTGTATACTAAATAAGTGAGGATGACAAATTCGGAAGTTGATGGGAATAGGTTTTATTACTGTGTTTGTAGATGATGTTTCTCACCCTATCTATTTTGAAGCAAGACCTATTGGGTACTTCGCTTTTTGTCCTGATGAAGGTTGTATCAACACAAGGGAGAGAGTAGTGACGCCCTGCATAGACAACCGAAACACGTGTCGACATAAAAATCTGCTGTGTTACACACAAACAGACACACCTGTATACACCTGTATTGAGGAAAGGGTGCAAAAACATTGTGTTAATGTATTATGTTAGATGGTCATATATGTGATGTTACCATGTTTTGATGTAGAAAAGAGATTTCTGGTATGAGTGTGAATGTGTGATGAGGTAAATGAATTGTGAGCATTTTTATATGTGAAATGGACTATGTTGAACTTTTGTTATTGAAATAAATATATATGTTTTGAGTAAAGAATTGAGTCGGAGTATATTGTCATCCTCGATCTATACATCCAATGTGTGTTATTATAATTACTGTAATCCCCACCCATCCTGAAGTTGTCGTGAAGTCATACTGTAGTAATCCCCACCCATCCTGAAGCTGTGATGGGGCCATCCTGGAGTAATACAAGATCATTACTGGAAGTAATCAGAACTCATCCTGGAGTAGTTTCTGTGATAACTCGAGTCATCTCATTTAAATATTTTGGACTATACACATACTTCAGGATGATCTCCCTGAACTAGCCATGGATGACTCTTGGATGGAGTCACTGGATGACTCCACAATGATTCCAGGAAGATCTTCTTTTTTGACTTTGGTCCTTCAGAACAGGGTGTTTCAGGTCAGAGCCCAAACACTCGGATGTAAGATACACAGTAGGCAGAGACGGCTCTCGCACTACGACTCGTGCCTCATTGCCCTCTGCTGTTTGAGAGGGCCCAACCGTGTGTGTGCAGCACAAAACAACAATGCTTCCTAAAACCATTCTTCTCCCTATAACCTATCCCTGTGGTCACTCTTAACTTTGAGATGGTCCGACAGCCGTGTAAGGCGAATCGGTCAACACAACTTCTCCTGTGACTGTTCTCTAAAGAAAGTCATTCAAAAAAGCATTTCAAACATTGACTGTCTGCACCCGAGACTTGCAGGCTTGCACTCTGTACCGTGCTTCATCTACAGTCTTCATAATGACGTGTCTAGCTGCTCTTCACAATTCTCTGTGCACACAGAGGCCAGCAGCCTATTTCAGTTCCTCTACACCAACCATGGCCTGGCAGCTTTATGCATGCCCTGTAACGTGCCCAATAAAGACCGCTGAACGTGCCTCCCCATCGCATGGCCCTCACGGACTGCGCCCCACAACGCCCAGTGCCTATCTGGTCCACATCTGGTCTCCAGTGTATGAATAAAATGATTGCACTTCACACTGCCCGGCGCATGATGATTGCACGTTGAATGCTGGGGATTCCAGGGTTAACTGTTGGGGACTTGAAGATGGGAACCAGTACTAGAAGGATGTCTAGCCCTATCTCTTCCCTGTAACCTTCCTACCGTTCCCTCTTTGTATTTATCTGACTCAGTGTTGTTCATCGAAATGCATATTCATTGAATGAATTTCGATGGATTTCCTACTCCCATACATTTAAAATAGTTGAAAATATTGCTCTACACTTCAGGAACTGCGCCACACTGAGTACTTGTGAAAAGGTTGATATTTATTTATTGTGTTGCCCTTTTTGGATAACACGTGTTTCGACACACCAGTGTCTTTTTCAACTCAGGGCTAATAGCAAAGCTAAAAACATTCATGTAGTGAAATTCACAAAGTAAACATGTATTATAAATCATAATGCATGGTAAAACGGATATGAGAACAAGCCAAAGAAAGGAATAAACATAGTGTGGTGTAGTCACAGAGAAATAGGGAGGGGTGGAGGGGGAGGAGGTTGAAGGTAAGTTAACGCGAGAAAAAGCAACAAAAATAGGGAAAAAGGCAAAACAAACTTTATTAAGTACTTCAAATCAAGTTTATAGGTCATATAAACGAGGTATCCTATATCCTTTAGGCAAGTGATATAAAGTTGTGCCCATGGAGGCCTTACCTATATTCCAAATCAAGAGTTTCCAATTAAGTGAAACAAAAAATCACGGGATGAATCCCTCTATTGAAAGTCATGCCAAAGATCACGGATTAAACAGTGGTTACAAAGCGCATAGTTTGTCATTTACAAAGGCACATACCACTGACGTCTGCTGCGTCACGTAGTATGGGCCTGAACATGAGACAAATAGGTGTCACTACTTGTAGATGAATAATATCTCATCTGGTAGGGATTATCAAGCAGTTAGGGTCGTTCATGCTGAAATAAATGCACGATCTAATTCAAAATGGGCAGAGTACCTAATTAGTAAATAGTGCTGCGGTTGCACTCGCCCATCACTGCTTGTGGAGGACAATATCTCATCTTACATTATTGAGAGTCTAAATGTTACCGAAAAACAATGATTATTTGCATTTTGTAAGTATTAAAACAAACGCTGGATATAATCCAAACACGGCAAAGTAGCTGATTAATATGCAGCCGTGCGACAAGCCACGCTACGATTGCGCTCTTGCACATAATACAAGATATATGGCTAAAGAGCCTGTTAAGTAAAAAATTAGTTAATGCTGGAGCTTGCCTCCAAGTTGCACAAAATCTCCTGTCGTGCGAGTCGGTCACAGAGCTGCATTTCCTGAGTTTACAAGGGTTGTCGTGACAACCCCAGTCCTACTACTATTTCTGTTAAGTCCTGTTCAGAGAGTCAGGCAAGAAAACGAGCGCCATGTTTTGGGCTTGTTTTACAGTAATGTCGCTAAAGAACAATGATGGAGTGTTTAGCAAAATCCCCATTGGTTTACAAATTGAACGTGTTATTTAGATTAAACAAAAGATTAAATCATAAGTTTACAAAAACAGATAACTTGCTCTGTTATACGATAAGTTACACTTTATAGTAGCATACAAAATGATGAAAGGAGCATAGAAAAATATATAATGCATAGCCAAATAGCTAGAGACAGCTATGTGGATAATAATAGATGGGGGTACCTAAAATAGGTAGTGGGACAAACTGGACACATACCTAGTTACGCTGCTCAAGTATAACTAGTCAAAACATCTATCACACATAGTTAGCCTGCAAGTGTCTAAACAATGATGAATATTACGCCAGGTCCAAATTAGTTGAACTAAAAAGTGAAAAACATCAAAATCGCTTAATATTACATGTGCTGGTCAGACAAGAAATAGCATGTCGGGTACTAATACATATTGCATGTCAATTATTTCTAAACATTTAAAGAAAACTTTAGAGAAAATACGCCATCTCGTGGTCTTGATTCAGGCCAAACTCAGTCGCTCTGAATTTACAAATGATGCAGGCTTCCATCTGGCGAAGGAGGACTTCTCTATTTCCGCCTCTCTCGCCCAGAGAAGCCTGTCTGAGTCCAATGAACCTCACATTCATTTTCTCATCCAGTTGATGGTTAGTTTGCCAGTGTTGTGCAAGTGCTAATGTTGAATCAAATTTACTCATGGCATAAACATGTTCACATATTTTATACCTAATTTCCTTTATAGTGCTACCAATATATATGCGCCACATGTGCATATTATGGCATAAACAATATATTTACTGTGACAATTGGTGGTGTCCTTGATCGGGAAAGTTGTTCCTCTTGAATCTGAAAAAAATCTCTGTGTTTTTGTGCGCTAGTTTGCACATGCCACATGATCCGCACTTCCTGAATCCTGTTGATAGATTTGAGGTGGTCATCGAGTTTAAGCACATGCAAAAGTCGATACTATGAATAGGGATGCAACCCTAATACCCAACAATCGAAAACGAACAGCGGAACGCAACAAAGTAAGCTTCATCACAACTTTTTCTCACAACTTTGAAATTAGAAAAATATTGAACAAAAACTGGCATTTGCTTAAACTCGATGACCACCTCAAAGACCTTATTGATGAAAAACCGAAATTAATTTTCAAAAAAGCTAGATCCCTGAAAAACATCCTTAGTCCATCCCTACTCCCAAAATTATCAATACCTTGACCAGAACTTTGGTTACCAAATCTATCAACAGGATTCAGGAAGTGCGGATCTATTATTATCCACATAGCTGTCTCTAGTTATTGGCTATGTATTATATATTTTTTCTATGCTCCTTTCATCATTTTGTATGATACTATAATACTATAATGATACTATAAAGTATAACAGAGCAAGTTATCTGTTTTTGTAGACTTATGATTTAATTTTGTTTCATCTAAATAACATGTTCAATTTGTAAACCAGTGGGGATTTTGCTAAACACTCCATCATTGTTCTTTAGCGACATTACTGTTAAACGAGCCCAAAACATGGCGCTCGTTTTCTTGCCTGACTCTCTGAACAGGACTTAACAGAAATAGTAGTAGGACTGGGGTTATCACGACAACCCTTGTAAACTCAGGAAATGCAGCTCTGTGACCGACTCAGACGACGGGAAATTTTGTGCAGTAACTCATTTTTTACTTAACAGGCTCTTTAGCCATATATCTTGTATTATGTGCACCCGTAGCGCGGCTTGTCGCACGGCTGCATATTAATCAGCTACTTTGCCGTGTTTGGATTATATGCAGCGTTTGTTTTAATACTTGCAAAACGAAAATAATCCATTATGTTTTTCGGTAACATTTAGACCGTCAATAATGTAAGATGAGATATTTAACCTCCACAAGTAGTGATGGGCGAGTCCAACCGCAGCACTTTTTTCACACGGCTGCACTATTTACTAATTAGGTACTCTGCCCAGTTTGAATTATATTGTGCATTTATTTCAGCACGTATGACACTAACTGCTTGATAATCCCTACCAGATGAGATATTATTTGTCTACAAGTAGTGACACTTATTTGTATCATGTTCAGGCCCATACTACGTGACGCAGCAGACGTCAGTGGTTACTACGTGATGCAGCAGACATCAGTGGTATGTGCCTTTTGTAAATGACAAACTATGTGTTTTGTAACCACTGTTTAATCCGTGATCTTTGGCATGACTTTCAATAGGGGGATTCATCTCGTGATTTTTTTTGTTTCACTTAATTGGAAACTCTTGATTTGGAATGTGCACAACTTTATATCACTTGCCTAAAGGATATATGATGCCTCGTTATTATAACCTATACACTTGATTTGAAGTACTTAATAATGTTTGTTTTGTATTTTCCCTATTTTTGTTACTTTTTCTCGTGTTAACTTACCTTCAACCTCCTCCCCCTCCACCCCTCCACCCCTCCCTATTTCTCTGTGACTACACCACACTATGTTTATTCCTTTTTTTGGCTTGTTCTCATATCTGTTTTACCATGCATTATGATTTATAATACATGTTTACTTTGTGAATTTCACTACATGAATATTTTTAGCTTTGCTATTAGCCCTGAGTTGAAAAAGACACTGGTGTGTCGAAACACGTGTTATCCAAAAAGGGCAACACAATAAATAAATATCACCCTTTTCACAAGTACTCAGTGTGGCGCAGTTCCTGAAGTGTGGAGCAATATTTTCAACTATTTTCTCAAGGGGTCGGGGCAAAAGTCACCTTACTTGCCCCACACCAACTGCGACATTAGTTTGAATTGTAACAATAGCCAGGTGCATGGAAATGTTTCCAGTTGGTACAAAACAAAACCCCAGAATTGTGGTATACATTTAAAATAGATGTATGGATGTTTGGGTTGGAAATTCAATGGGTTGAAGAAAGGGTTCATTTTAGAAAATGGGGGTTTGGAGGGGGGTTTTGGGGGTCCCCTGGGGTTGGGAATGGAGGGTTTGGGGGGAGAGCCCCAATAAACACCAGAAATTAGAGGGAGCTGTCCAGTGCTGAAATACATTATAGATTTCAGCACTGGACAAGGGTTACAATTTGAAAATGGGGTTTGGGGGGTTTGTGGCGGGGGAGACGAATCCCCCCCAATAAACAATAAACACCACAAATTAGAGGAAGCTAGCCAGTGCTGAAATACTTTATAGGTTTCAGCACTGGACAGCTTCCTGTAACGTTATAACGTTATGCATGTTTCATAGACTTTCCATGCAAAAAATGTGAAGTGTTTATATAACGAAACCCTATTTGATGAAAGTTTCGATGCATAAACACTTTGCACTTTATGTATGGGAATTTGATGAAACCTCTTTCAATGGGAATGATTAGATGGAACGAACCCTCGATGGAAAAACTTGGATGGAAAGACTAGTAACCAGCCTTAAATGCATTGGCTTTTCATTAGAAAATCTGGATATCATGGATAACCCAAGTTCACAGCTTTAAATGCATTGGCTTCTCAGCTTTAACTACATTGGCTTCTCAGTAAAGAAATGGGTAAACTGTATCATGGATAACACAAGTACACAGCTTTAGGTACATTGGCTTCTCAGTAAAAGACATGGGTAAACGGTATCATGGATAACCCAGGTTCTCAGCTTTCAATACATTGGCTTCTCAAACCAGTTAAATGCAAACTACATGCTTGCGGTAAATAGATGACCCCTATTGGTAGCTGCAGTCTACCACACAACAAGGTGTTATCACCTGTAGACACAGACAAGTAGGCGACCGCATCAAGATGGTCATTAACTTAGCCACCAAGCAATTTCTTTCACTCTGGCCAGGAAAGTATGACATAACCTATATTGCCCTCAACCATCAGCACCTCTGACCCTTTCTGCATAAACCCTTCACAACGGGCCAAGGCTAACTTGGAGATGCTACCTTTAGCTTGCACTAATGCTGTGACTAAAAACCCCACACTCCACCATGAGAGGATTTACGGGCACCCATGACTGGGTGGCGTCTTTAGTCAGCTGAATCAGCGGAGACACGAATCATGTAGGGTAATCCTTGCTTCCAAAATTATCTTATTGTGCATACCACATACTGGTGGAGTGTGTGAGACAATACTTTTGTGTTGTTCTTTACTGGTCTCCACCTCCACCATAGGTGACTAAGGGGTGTTGCTGCCTGAGCAATCTACTTTGAGGGAGAGAGTACACTGCCCTTGATGATTTATGGCCCCCTTTTTAGGATGCAGATACTGTATGTACATGATGGGAAATTCCTTATTCCCTTTATATGCTCTCGCAATGGCATGCTTGCCCCAGAGCGACACAAGCAAATCCCAAACAAGTGGTGAATTAGCCTAACTATAAACTAACTAAGGATTACCAGACTGGTCCTGGAAAAGGGAAGCACTCCCCCTGTGGGCTCTCAACCTCCTACCTCATTACTGAAGTGCCACCACGGAAAACAAACACCACTGCTACAATCGTCCGCTATACCAGATCTCAGTAAGGCGGACAGCGGGTGGCAGCACGATCAGCTGCTACCATTACACGTCTCTCCTTGCTTCACCTCAACTCGGCCGCTTCTCGTGGTTGAGAGGCTGTCAAACATACCGGATTGACCTTTTGGAACCCGATGGAAAAACCAAACAGGCCTGAGAGCCTATGCTCGATACCATCTCCACTCGACCGCTCCCAGAACGGGAGTTGTGAACAACGCAGGCCGAAGAGGCCCGCTGTCCAACTCTGGGCACCTGAGTGATCTTACATCCCCCTTACCCTCCTTCACACTCTTTTCTCGCTTCCCCGTATGCATGCACACATTTACTGAGGCTGCACCAAGTACTCTCAATCCCTGGGGAGATTCTCGTCAAAGGTGAGGTAAAAATTCCTCACAGAAGATGAACCCCCCTCCTGCTAAGAGACAGTCCCAATATCCACCTGAAACCTGGAGGGGGAATCCCACGAATAACGCACAAAAGCATACAGTCTTCTTATTTAATACACAAGACCTGTGTTGGGTACATTTTGACAATACTAAACAAATATACATATAACTTGCACTCACTGGGCAAGTGTGTGGGATCGAACCGCCACATTACAAGGACAAGCATTAAGAAACGCATAGGTCCCATTTTGGAAACGGGACCAAATTAATTTTTCCTTTTTTCTTCACATTACATACACCATTCCACAGTCTTATTTTAACCCAGACTTAAAAGAAGGGTTAGAAATTGCTTAATTAGCCTTTCACAGTTGTTTGGAAGCCTCAGTAAGTGAGGTTCCACAAAGAAGCAAATATGCATATGTTTTGGAACATCCTACACAGCACCACTTCCATTTGTTTAATTATTTTTAAAATGTATGACATGCTGGAACCTAGCCCTTAGGCACAGCAGCGCAGACAATAACATACAACAGAGAACAAAAAGGGCTCACCATCAGGAGTAAGTTATTTGAAAGAAACAATTCACACAGAAATAACTTGGATCTGTTTTTAAAAAACCCAGATAACTATTGACTAAAATGAATTGAGCACAATTCTTATATAAGAAGTAATTGGTACATTGGTCAAGTTATTACATGGGCTCAGAAAGGAAGGAAGGCTGCTCTTACCACAGCCTATAAAAATACAGTCAGTGTTGGTCCTGGTGCACCATTCTTTAATATGTATCCTTCGCAATAGTCTAAAATCCCGTCCTCTTACACAACCAGGACCAACTTTAGAGTTCAGCCAAAACAAAACCTTGTTCCTGAACGCCTCTCTAGTTTCCACTCTCTTGCTTTTCAATATTGGTGATGATAATGTTTCTACAGTCCATAGTCAGGTCTCTACGAGGGACAACCAATATTACAGGCTTTCTCAATTTCATGAAGCAAATATGTTATGTTATGTTAGTGATTCTTATAAAGCGTACGGTCCCCCAAGGGCATCATGGCGCTAGGAGAGATGGAGACAGCCTCATGAAAATTCAAAATAGGTAGGTTTTAACCCGCCTTCTAAACTCCAGATAGTTAGGGGTTTTCTTTATGATAAATTGGAGATTATTCCACAGAACTGCTGCAGTAATAGAGACGGTCTGGCCGCTAACTCGGTCTCTGTTGTGCTTCCGAACAACAAGCTGAGCGAAGGTGACGAGTAGGGTGATAACGTGTAAACTTGGCTTGAAGGTTCTGCTCCCTGACCATGAAGGGCACGGTGTACAATACACAAGGTCTTAAATTCAACCCATTGAGCCACAGGGAGCCAGTGCAGGTTCCGTAACACAGGGGAGATGTGAGCTCCCCAAGGGGAACCTGTGGCTATCCGTGCGGCCAAATTCTGCAGCCGTTTAATCAGGCCCTTGGGTTGGGCTAGATACAGGGAGTTACAATCGTCTATTTGTGATAGAACCATGGCAGCAACCACAGGAGGGTGCAGTGGGGCCGGGATCAGGGGTAATACTCTTCTCAGAATTTTCAGCTGAAAATGACCAGCCTGACAGACCACAGAGACTTGTTGGTCCATAGACGAGGATGCAGATAGGACCACACCCAAGTTTTTCACTTTCTTAACCGGAGTCGGTAGGGGTCCCAGGGAGGAGGGCCAGAAGGAGGACACCCAGAGTGTAGGATCAGAGGGATAGCCCACCACCATCACCTCTGTCTTGTCCCCATTCAGTTTGAGCCCGTTGTCTCTCCCATGAGAAACCATAACCATTCTTGGCAAAGCATTAGCCCACTTCCTAGTCTTATTTTGGTGTACAAAGGCCCCTCTTGCCCCTTCTACCAAAGTAGAGCCCACGTCATGGGAATTGCTATTGAACTGAGATACTTTGATCTCATTTTCTGAGTTCTTCTCACTGGTACTCATAGACACAAAGGTTTCACATGATGTATCCATCCTCTCCATCTCATCCATGGCGCTCTCAAATCACATTGACGAGCGTTATCAATCTTATTCAAGGGTTCATGCGAGATAATCTCATCAAAGAAGTACACCCAATGGCCAAAACCCTGATATGTTTTACATTGATTCAGATGATCTTATCTTTAATATAATGCCAGTTTACACTTCCATTGGGCGCCTTATTTTCTGGACAGAACTGTGCCGTAGTCTCAACAATCACAGTGTCCATGCTTTTAGATGGAGAATGCACCACCTCCATCAAAGCCGATGGCATTTGGGCAGGGTTCCCGGGTTGACTAGTACTAAAGACTTCATCAAATAAACCAACAAGATCCTTCTGAATGGTGACTCCTTCCAGCTCCACTGAATTCATCCCTGGACCATCCACAACACCCACCTCTTTCTCCCTTGAGTCCCAGCTCTTTTTGCGGGGACGCTGTCTTCTCAGGGCGCTCCTAGCCATAACCTCCCTCACACGATTATTGCCTATGGCTATACATGTAGGAGAGTCTTGTCTTTCAACCATATTAGCTTGAGAGCCAGTTTCACTTAATGAACAGGACTTCATTTGTAAGGCAAGCGCTCTAGTAATGGACGTAGCGCAAACACTAGGCAAATTACAACCACAAAGGCAGGAGCCTGCTGGCGTGAATCTAAGCAGAACAGACTGGAAAATCTAAACAGGACTGGTATCACACAGCATACTCTGTAGTGGTATGCTGTGACCTCACCGTCTCCAAAGTATCCCTTATTGTGATTACCAGACTCCTTGACTGCCTCTCCGGTGTCCACCAGATTAAATGTAATCACCAGGTAGGTCCTCGTTAGCCTATTGTCTGGGAAAGCTATAATTAAGGCTGGTGGTACATTGCGCTCATGACAGCAGTGAATATATTCCCCACTTAAGCTTTTTGTGGCCAGATCATTGGTGGCTTGCAGGGTATCAAGACAATGTATAATCGTTTTTGTGTACAATTTGAAGGCAGGCTAGGGAGTGGAGTTCCAATTTTAGTTTAATTGTAAATAATTACACTGCTTTTACAACCATTTTTAAAGTACCTGTAATGTTTTTAAACAAAATAAATATATTTTTGTTGGTTTTCAGGGACACAATGCAAATTATTTGAACCACAGTATTGTGGGGCGAGGCTCAGATGAGGGTTCGGGCCTTACCCACATCGGTCTGAAATAAAAACACCTCACCAAAGCAATAATCCAGGACTGACTTTGCACCTGCAATATTTTCCTTTTATTCTCTCGTAACACCCATGTGACAAGCTATTTCCCTGACCAGGGGCATCCTACATCATAACATCCCTATCAATGTTTTCGCAAACATTTGTTACTTCTTAACCAAACACAGAGATACTCCTGTGCGTAATCATGCCAAAGTACAGTCTCTTAATCTATTTGCTCATCTAATACTCATTTAGCTGAGGTACCTGGAGCCCTGTTCCTGAATGATGGTTTTCACCATTGAGGATCTCCTGGCATTCTCCAAGTTTCCGCTCGAGCCCCACACATCTACCTGCAGAGAAGGAATGTGGATACCTCCTTAGTTTCTCTCCCCTTCACTGTCAGTGATTGAACATTTTGGTGAGGTGAGACCATAATACCTGCAGAACCAACTACAATACGAGTTATGGAGGATCGCCTGTGATAGTCCATGGGGGAGTCACGTACAACAAGCATATTTTGTGCTAAAGTTGGCACATGGGGACAATATGGTGCCACCCACCACCACCGGGGTATCTGTTAGAAGACGCTTTGTGCTCTCATTCCGGTTTACTTGCACTTGCATCTGGTGCAGTGCATTAGAGTCTGGCCTCTCTAGTTCCTTGGATGCATGTTCTGGGACCAGAGGTCTTACCCCGCGACTCAGAATGGCTTCAGCCGAGGCAATCCCTCTGGTTGTGTGGCCGGTAGTGAGATATATCATCTGGGCATTAGCAACATCTTCAAGGGTTGGCCCTTGTCATGTACAATTCAGAATTCTTTGATGAGCGTTGTCATGTAGTTCTATAATTCCCAGTTCACCCACAGCCAGTAGGGAGTAATCCACGTGTGGGTGATTCCATATAATCACAGGAAATCATCAAACTCTTTGCCCAGAAATGGTGGATCATTGCCTGACCTAATGGAATCCATGAGCCGTTAGCCACAAACATATCCAGTATCTGGATGAGACTCTGCCATCGTGGAGGGCACGTATCTCCAGGTATCTTGAGTACTCCTCCATCACCAACAGATAGTGTTGGGTATGTTTGACAGTTCCAAAATCTCTGCTACTTGCTTTCCATGATTTTTCTGCATGGGGCGTGGGGGGGTGGGGGGTGTGAGATGGGAGGAGATCGAGCCACTGTGTTTGCCACTTGGCATCAAGCACAGCGGGTTAGTGCTTCCTTCACTTTTGCTTCCCTGTATGGACACCAAAACCTCATAGCAGATGGGCCTTTGTCTTCTCAGTGCACTGATGTCCCGCATGGACCAGCTGTATCACCCGGGCATGTAGATTCCAAGGGATAAACAACCAAGACCCCCTCAGCCAAACTCCATCAGACAGCTTGGCCAGCACCTTCCAAAGACCTTGTAAGAATGTCTTTAAAATTGACCTGTGGTGCTGATTTTCAGGTAGCTAAGTACATTGACCAGATAACAGTGGGGGAAATCAATCCCTGCATGCCTTCATTCATTGCCATGGCTTCAGCAATGTTTTGCCAGAACATGGACCGTGGCAGCATAGCTTTCATGATAATCTGTTCAAAGGCAGTCCCTGTGTGATGCAGAGGAAGGGTAGTTGGCAGGGTTATCCACCCCTAGTCGGAGGAGTAGTGTTACTCCATAGACCTGAAGCCTCAGGAGACATCTCTCCAGCTGAATAGAAGGCATTGGTGCAGACCCTTACATGATGGAGACCAGAGGTTTGTGATCCATGAAGACAGTCACCTGGTGACCGAAAATGTACAAGTGAGAAAGTTTCTACTGCCCCATAAGACAGCAAGGGCTTCACTTTCTATTTGAGAATATCGACTCTTGGTTGGGGGTGAGTGCTTAACTGGTGTAGGTGCTCAGCCTCCTTTCACCCATAGGGTCAAGCTGGGTGAGCCACTTCGCTAGCCCTTCTGTGCTGCCAGCATCCATTAGCTCTGTGGCTCCTGAGGAGTTGAAAAACACCATCATCATTTCAGTGATGAGAGCTGATTTGGTGTTGTCAAATGCTGATTGTTCACCCAGACTGCAGGTTCAGTCGCTGTCTTTTTTTCATGAGCGCCATCAAGGGTTCAGTGATAGTGGCAAGATTCGGAATAAATCAGCTGCAGAAGTTTGCCATCCACTAGGAAATGTGCCACACTGTTGGGGATGGCAGGGTCATGGCCACTTCATATCCTCCACCTAAAGGGGATCCAGGGACATATCTCATTCTTGAAAGATGAAACTGAGGAAATCCACCTTGGGTTTCAGGAAATAGCATTTTCATTGGTTGAGCCTCAATCCATGTTGTTGTAGGCATTGAAACATAACCTCCAGCCTCTGAAGGTGTTCCATTTCCGGAACGGCGCAAATGAGCACATCACTCATGTTGAAGACCTGTGGGAGTCTGGCCTCCACCCCTCTTACGGTATGCAGAAATACCTCCACTGTGGAGGAGGCGCTGCCAAAGCAGGGACGTGATTTCACCAAAATTCCATGGGTAACCAAAGTGACATCACGCGCCCTTGGCCTCTGACGACATCACAGAAAGTAATGTAATTTGACAATGCCGCAAGGTGACATCATGGGAAGTGATGGCACATGACCTTTCAACCCTTGAGAAAACTGGCACTGGCATCACATAAAATATGGTTACAATAGCACTGTAATATGATATACATTTCATCACCATATGTAGCGTTAATATCAGTGTGTATAAGCGCATATTACCAAATGACTGTGAATGTAAGCAGACGTTCAACACAACAACCTGGACTATTGTACATCACTTGTGCTAAACTGTAAACAGACAGAGCATCTCGAAGAGGCCTAAAACCCAAAATCACAAACATTCAGTGCCTGCCAAGTGTCTGGCCACAGACTGGAAACAACAACTGACCAAAACAAATCCAACCAGAAAAACGATGGTCTGGATGGTTGCCCAGAGCTGCATCAGTGGTTATGAATGATTTGAAACCTTCCAGCCATCACCTTGCTGTTTTGCCTATTTGGCAAGTAACCCACAGTCTTGTTTGTTTGATGGGAGATAGAGGAGAAGGATGTGTTGCAGGTCACAGTAATTGCAGTTTAAAAAAAAATGTAAACCTCAGCAGCAGCTTTATGACATCACCCCTAGAAAAGCGGCATTTTATTATTTTCATTGGTCCTTTATATCTTGCCTAGTACCAGTCTCCTCCAGCTTCTAAGCACTGGAACAGGAACTGAACCCATTTTCCACTGCATCTTCTTGTTCCCAAAGCAAGTGCATTGCCCTGAGCTATCCTTCCAAATATATATATATATATATATATATATGAAAAAGAGGAGAGGGGCGCACTCCAGTTCCCTGCACAGTAAACCTTCTCAGCTACAGGTGTTCTCCTCCGACCGGTTTCTGTGCCAATACACGTCATCAGGGAGGCTGTCTTAACTTGCAGCTCACAGCAAGTGCAGGTGTTAACACTTAGTGATGATTCTGCTGCAAGGACTTCTGGTAGCTGTAGTCATCAGGTTTGCAAGGAACAAACTCACACCCAATCCCATAAATGGGGAAAGGGGGGGGAGTAGCCTACAGTGAGGCACTCCAAAGTTGGGCATATGTTACCCCGGTGCAGCACCCTATAAGATTTCTGAAGATTCCACCCTTCAGAAAACTTGCAAATGTGATGAGAAAGAGGAGAGGGGCGCACTCCAGTTCCCTGCACAGTAAACCTTCTCAGCTACAGGTGTTCTCCTCCGATCGGTTTCTGTGCCAATACACGTCATCAGGGAGGCTGTCTTAACTTGCAGCTCACAGCAAGTGCAGGTGTTAACACTTAGTGATGATTCTGCTGCAAGGACTTCTGGTAGCTGTAGTCATCAGGTTTGCAAGGAACAAACTCACACCCAATCCCATAAATGGGGAAAGGGGGGGGAGTAGCCTACAGTGAGGCACTCCAAAGTTGGGCATATGTTACCCCGGTGCAGCACCCTATAAGATTTCTGAAGATTCCACCCTTCAGAAAACTTGCAAATGTGATGAAAAAAGAGGAGAGGGGCGCACTCCAGTTCCCTGCACAGTAAACCTTCTCAGCTACAGGTGTTCTCCTCCGACCGGTTTCTGTGCCAATACACGTCATCAGGGAGGCTGTCTTAACTTGCAGCTCACAGCAAGTGCAGGTGTTAACACTTAGTGATGATTCTGCTGCAAGGACTTCTGGTAGCTGTAGTCATCAGGTTTGCAAGGAACAAACTCACACCCAATCCCATAAATGGGGAAAGGGGGGGAGTAGCCTACAGTGAGGCACTCCAAAGTTGGGCATATGTTACCCCGGTGCAGCACCCTATAAGATTTCTGAAGATTCCACCCTTCAGAAAACTTGCAAATGTGATGAAA
Organism: Ambystoma mexicanum; assembly: GCF_040938575.1. Lineage (NCBI taxonomy): Eukaryota > Metazoa > Chordata > Amphibia > Caudata > Ambystomatidae > Ambystoma > Ambystoma mexicanum. Next base: position 981,187,835 of record NC_090928.1, on the reverse strand, counting down.
AAAGAGGAGAGGGGCGCACTCCAGTTCCCTGCACAGTAAACCTTCTCAGCTACAGGTGTTCTCCTCCGAGCGGTTTCTGTGCCAATACACGTCATCAGAGAGGCTGTCTTAACTTGCAGCTCACAGCAAGTGCAGGTGTTAACACTTAGTGATGATTCTGCTGCAAGGACTTCTGGTAGCTGTAGTCATCAGGTTTGCAAGGAACAAACTCACACCCAATCCCATAAATGGGGAAAGGGGGGGGAGTAGCCTACAGTGAGGCACTCCAAAGTTCGGCATATGTTACCCCGGTGCAGCACCCTATAAGATTTCTGAAGATTCCACCCTTCAGAAAACTTGCAAATGTGATGAAAAAGAGGAGAGGGACGCACTCCAGTTCCCTGCACAGTAAACCTTCTCAGCTACAGGTGTTCTCCTCCGACCGGTTTCTGTGCCAATACACGTCATCAGGGAGGCTGTCTTAACTTGCAGCTCACAGCAAGTGCAGATGTTAACACTTAGTGATGATTCTGCTGCAAGGACTTCTGGTAGCTGTAGTCATCAGGTTTGCAAGGAACAAACTCACACCCAATCCCATAAATGGGGAAAGGGGGGGAGTAGCCTACAGTGAGGCACTCCAAAGTTGGGCATATGTTACCCCGGTGCAGCACCCTATAAGATTTCTGAAGATTCCACCCTTCAGAAAACTTGCAAATGTGATGAAAAAAGAGGAGAGGGGCGCACTCCAGTACCCTGCACAGTAAACCTTCTCAGCTACAGGTGTTCTCCTCCGACCGGTTTCTGTGCCAATACACGTCATCCGGGAGGCTGTCTTAACTTGCAGCTCACAGCAAGTGCAGGTGTTAACACTTAGTGATGATTCTGCTGCAAGGACTTCTGGTAGCTGTAGTCATCAGGTTTGCAAGGAACAAACTCACACCCAATCCCATAAATGGGGAAAGGGGGGGGAGTAGCCTACAGTGAGGCACTCCAAAGTTGGGCATATGTTACCCCGGTGCAGCACCCTATAAGATTTCTGAAGATTCCACCCTTCAGAAAACTTGCAAATGTGATGAAAAAGAGGAGAGGGGCGCACTCCAGTTCCCTGCACAGTAAATCTTCTCAGCTACAGGTGTTCTCCTCCGACCGGTTTCTGTGCCAATACACGTCATCAGGGAGGCTGTCTTAACTTGCAGCTCACAGCAAGTGCAGGTGTTAACACTTAGTGATGATTCTGCTGCAAGGACTTCTGGTAGCTGTAGTCATCAGGTTTGCAAGGAACAAACTCACACCCAATCCCATAAATGGGGAAAGGGGGGGAGTAGCCTACAGTGAGGCACTCCAAAGTTGGGCATATGTTACCCCGGTGCAGCACCCTATAAGATTTCTGAAGATTCCACCCTTCAGAAAACTTGCAAATGTGATGAAAAAGAGGAGAGGGGCGCACTCCAGTTCCCTGCACAGTAAACCTTCTCAGCTACAGGTGTTCTCCTCCGACCGGTTTCTGTGCCAATACACGTCATCAGGGAGGCTGTCTTAACTTGCAGCTCACAGCAAGTGCAGGTGTTAACACTTAGTGATGATTCTGCTGCAAGGACTTCTGGTAGCTGTAGTCATCAGGTTTGCAAGGAACAAACTCTGTGCAGGGAACTGGAGTGCGCCCCTCTCCTCTTTTTTCATCACATTTGCAAGTTTTCTGAAGGGTGGAATCTTCAGAAATCTTATAGGGTGCTGCACCGGGGTAACATATGCCCAACTTTGGAGTGCCTCACTGTAGGCTACTCCCCCCCCTTTCCCCATTTATGGGATTGGGTGTGAGTTTGTTCCTTGCAAACCTGATGACTACAGCTACCAGAAGTCCTTGCAGCAGAATCATCACTAAGTGTTAACACCTGCACTTGCTGTGAGCTGCAAGTTAAGACAGCCTCCCTGATGACGTGTATTGGCACAGAAACCGGTCGGAGGAGAACACCTGTAGCTGAGAAGGTTTACTGTGCAGGGAACTGGAGTGCGCCCCTCTCCTCTTTTTTCATATATATATATATATATATATATATATATATATATATATATATATATATATATATATACATACATATACATATTTATTTTATTTTTTTTGCTTGAGGAAGCAACAGTTGGTTTACTAAAAAGGAAGAATACAACTTCATGTAAATTATCTCACCTTGGGTCTATCTACAGTGTGCCTCTGATGCAGGTCTGGCAGATCTGGGTGAGGCCAGATAGTGCCCAGGTAGGATTGATGGCAGAAACCACTCGGGTACACCCCTATTACGACAGGCCCAGTGTCTCACTGGATGTGCAAACCAGACAACGAGAAACACTGATGAGATTTTTGTTCATGCTGTGCTATCTCTGCGTACTGCAGGCTGCTCTTACCTATTCCCAGCTAGCTAGATCTAGTCCGATACCCTCCAGTTGCTACAGTACTGGGTGTGAGCTGCACAGACAGCCCCGCCTCTGAACTCAACCATTCAGCATTCTTCACTAATGGACTGCCAGCTGTTAGTGATGGCAGCTTCATGGTTTTCCCTTCATCCCAGTTACTTCTCCAGCTAACGAAATCTATATTCCAGGTGAAAAAAGCTGTGGCACATTTAGCTGCATTTACAACTGCCTTTTTCAGGCGCAACACAGATATCTGCTCTTGGCACTGCCTCTTTGTTCAGTGGCCCAGGCGTCACAAGGACAGGTCTAGGGGTATCAGACGGGCAGCCAGAGGTAGCAGCTGCTACCCCTGGCAGCCCCCAAATGACGTCCCTGCCTGTGAACAAGTACCATTAAGATAGGTGTCTTTGAGAGGCTTTCTGCAGACTGACGTCTATTTCCAGCTGCTCACATGTCAATGTTTGCTTTTATACAAAACCCAAGGTGGGAACCTCAACAATCACTGGTACCTTGAGGTGAGAACATACAATGAAAGTTTTGTTATAAAAACATCCTATATAAAATATATTTTGTCTGGAATTAACCATTATTAACTGTATAGGCGAAATGAATTGTATATTCCGCTTCAATATCTTAAAATAATTGAATGTTTTAGGAATTTATTTAGATTGAATGAATGTATGGATGCGTGATATATAGGATTTTTTATAACAAAACTGATTAAAATGTTTAATGATTTTTTACATATTGAAATCAAAATAAAATGAAATAACGATTGGATTTTGCTAGCTTTCTGCCTACCTCCTTTAGGTAGTCTCCCTCTCCTGGTACCACCCTATGTTTCATTGAATGTTTGCTTTTAAACACGTTCCTGTTGGACGGAAGCCTGCAAGGGGACCCTGAGGTCCCCCGGTTAAGGGACAGGTGTTGCACCTATGCCTGTCGTAGGTTCTCTCCTAAAATCAAATGTCTGCACTAGGAGAGCATGCAATCCATGCTTGATTAGCACAGTGCTGAGAGCACGACGAACTGGTGCAAACGTATATTGCAGTCCTAACTAGTACTTACTGGACATCAGAACGCACTTTATACAACATGCAAGCAAATAACCACAAGGCCCCGTGTTTCTATTCCTGGGGATTTGATGGGTTTCAAGATTATTTTAGGTCAGCAGCTGCTCGACAGTTGCCAAAATACATAACTCGTGATTTTAGGCGCCAAAACGTCCCTTGTTTTTTTTTTTAATCTTTTTTTTTATTTTATCGTGGAGCTCATGGTGTTCCTTCTTTAGAATGCAGCTGATGTGCTGTCCAGGGAAAACACATAACATGGGCAGTCCGTCACTGCTCGCCCTCCCAGTGGATCAAACCTTTGCTCTACTGACTCCTTGTTCTGTTTGCCTGCTCTTAGAATATTTGTGGCAAAACAAGGCTGCAGAGGCCGTATTTTATTATTTATTTACACAACAATCAAGATTGGCAGCGTATGTGCATCTGCCCTTCTTTCATTTCTTTTCTCTTGCACTCCCTTCCTCATTATTACAAGTGTTATTTCCTAACGTTATTTCATCGGCTCTCCGTGCAAACAGTTTCCATTTTCATAATCCAGGTTTCTCTCCCCAACCTTCCTGAGCCTCGTGCTCAGGATGGCGTGTGTCCCCGGTGTTGGGCGGCGAGAGCGTCGTTATTTCCTTTTCACCAGCCAGGGCTGGAAGATGGAAATGGTGGGTGCCATTCTTTTCCAACTTTTCAGCCCCCCAACCCCTCCCAACCACCCGTGACAGGCTAAATAAGGGACTAGTTGTTCATGCTCATTTTCTCAACAATGAGGATTCATTCTGCTCGATCGTCTGTATGACCGAGATCTGTGACACTATATAAACAACATTCCTTAGTGTACCTGTAAAGAAACTATGTAGTTAGGGTGTGGTGGGTGGGACAAGCGTCCCTGTCACTTGCAGGGGAAAGGGAGAAAGAGACCGACCTGGGTTTCCTGCCCTTATTTAATGATCCCGGGCCGCTGATGTCACCTTGCAGATGCAAAGAGGTCTTCGTCCTGCCAATCCCTGTCCCTCTCCTTGGAGACCCCCTCCCTTTCCTGACCTCCATTTTCCGCCCTGGGGTCCATTTCCTCTTTGTCCCTTGGGGTGCCCCACTTCCTGTGCGAAGGGAGTGGGGGGCTAGGCTCTCATGTTATGGCTAGGCACCCTAGCGCCCCCCTTTGCGGGTGGCTGCTCCGCATCTCTGACATAGGCATTCCGGCACTGCTTTCACCTTAACCCTCCAGTGGATCAAACCTTTGCCATGCTGACATCTTGTTCTGTTTGCCTGCTCCCAGCATCCTTCAAAATCTCAGCCTAGGCATATTTGTGGCAAAACAAGGCCGCAGAGGCTGTTTTTTGTTATTTATTTACACAATCAAGATGTAAGTCAACATAGACGATCGGCAGCTTATGTCCATCAGCACTTCTTTGATTTATTTCCTCTTGCACCCCTCCCTTATTATTTCAAATGTTATTTCCCAAAGTTACTTCAACAGCTCTCTTTTTTTTATCTCTGTACCAACGTTTTGAATGAATGATAGTTTATTTGTATAGCGCCTATACACAATGTATTTCAAAGTGCTTCAAGGTGGTGGAGGGCACAAGGGAAAATACAATAACATTATTACAAGGCCTTGAGAGATCTGAGAATAAGTAAAAACCTATCGTACTAGGCCTGAGGACATTTCTGACAGTGCAAGAGCATTGACAATGATTGAGGGAAAGGAGGGAGGGGGAGCAAGGAGAGGAACAAACAGTGACTATCGTACTAGGCCTGACGACGTTTCAGATAGTGCAAGTGCATAGTTAATGGGGAAGGGGTGGGGGGTTGAGAAGGTAAGCAAGGGAAGGGAAGAAAGACTGAGAGACAGTGAGCAGGTGAGGAAAGGAAAGGCAGGTAGAATACCCTGCAAGGAGCAATCAACAGATGGAGTGAAATCCACTATGATACAAAAAAAATCAGAAATGAGGCACAAATGATGCAAGAGTCCTGCATCAAGTCATTGATGAGCACAATAAGATACAAAGTCAATGTAGTTGTGTGATGACCAAAACAGTCCGGCATGACAAAGACAAGGCTCCAGATGGGTGAGCAACGCGTCAACAGGCAGTTCAAAGCGTGAGCAAAAGGCGGTGAAGGTATATATATGGGTGGCAGCATAATCGGACTGTGGGCATGGCGGGATTCAGTTGAAGGAAGATGCATAGCAACTGTGGTTTGTGGATGTAGGGGAATCAGAACAGCTAGATACGACTTTCACACAGACAGGAGAGGGGGGACAGCTAGATACGACTTTCACACAGACAGGCAACATACAGACAGGAGAGGGGGGCAGCTAGATACGACTTTCACACAGACAGGCACATTCAGACAGGAGAGGGGGACAGCTAGATACGACTCACACAGACAGGAGAGGGGGGACAGCTAGATACGACTTTCACACAGACAAGCACATTCAGACAGGAGAGGGGGACAGCTAGATACGACTTTCACACAGACAGGAGAGGGGGGACAGCTAGATACGACTTTCACACAGACAGGGGAGGGGGACAGCTAGATACGACTTTCACACAGACAGGGGAGGGGGACAGCTAGATACGACTTTCACACAGACAGGCAACATACAGACAGGAGAGGGGGACAGCTAGATACGACTTTCACACAGACATGCACATTCAGACAGGAGAGAGGGACAGCTAGATACGACTTTCACACAGACAGGCACATTCAGACAGGAGAGAGGGACAGCTAGATACGACTTTCACACAGACAGGAGAGGGGGACAGCTAGATACGACTTTCACACAGACATGCACATTCAGACAGGAGAGAGGGACAGCTAGATACGACTTTCACACAGACAGGCACATACAGACAGGAGAGGGGGACAGCTAGATACGACTTTCACACAGACAGGAGAGGGGGGACAGCTAGATACGACTTTCACACAGAGAGGCACATTCAGATAGGAGAGGGGGACAGCTAGATACGACTTTCACACAGACAAACACAGACAAGAGAGGGGGACAGCTAGATACGACTTTCACACAGACGGGCACATACAAACAGGAGAGGGGGACAGCTAGATACGACTTTCACACAGACAGGCACATACATACAGCAGAGGGGGCAGCTAGATACGACTTTGACACAGACAAAACACAGACGAGAGGGGGGAAGCTAGATACAACTTTCACACAGACAGGAGAGGGGGACAGCTAGATACGACTTTCACACAGACAGGCACATACAGACAGGAGAGGGGGACAGATACGACATTCACACAGACAGGAGAGGGGGGACAGCGAGATACGACTTTCACACAGACAGGAGAGGGGGGATAGCTAGATACTACTTTCACACGGACAGGCACATTCAGATAGGAGAGGGGGCAGCTAGATACGACTTTGACAGACAAAACACAGACAAGAGAGGGGGGAAGCTAGATACGACTTTCACACAGACAGGAGAGGGGGACAGCTATATAAGACATTCACACAGACGGGCACATACAGACGGGAGAGGGGGACAGCTAGATACGACTTTCACACAGACAGGCACATACAGACAGGAGAGGGGGACAGATACGTCATTCACACAGAATTTCATTTTCCATTTTCATAGTCCAGGTTTCTTTCCCGAAACCTTACTGAGCCTCTTGCTCAGGATGACCTGTGTGTCCCCGGTATTGGGCAGCGAGAGTGTCGTTATTCCCTTCTTTTCACCTGCTGGGGCAGGAAGCTGAAAAACAGGGGGCTCCATTCTTGCCCAACTGTTCTGCCCCGCGCCCTGTCAGACTAAACAAGGTGCTAGTTCATGCTAATTTCCTCAGCAATGAGGATTCTTTCTGCTCGATCGCCTGTGTGACCGCCACGGCAACAAGGGGTTAACGCTCCTTCGCCTCACCCAACTTCTGCTTTTTTTTTTTTTAATAAACCCAGCTCGGTGGGTGCGTCCTCCACATTCAGGAGGAACAGGTCGCTTTATGACAGCCTATAACAAGGGGAGGTTGGGAATTGAACACAGCTGGTATAGACGTTGGCATAAGGACTCTATCTGAACATGCGCCCCACTGAGGGGGGAATATTTTTTTACGAGGAAGAAAAGGAGTAAACCTTGAAATGTTGGGGAGGAGGGCCAGCCCGGCCTCTACATGCCCCAACCCACTACATTGTCTGCCATGGAGTGCTTAGCATTCCAATGTTCCCAGGAGAGTTAGCACCTGCTTTCAAGCGTCGGGTGTGCCTCCACCAATCCTCTTCAAAGGAATGCGGGCACTTAAGGCTGATAGTAGTCCACAATCTCTTTTAAGTTGTTGCACATGCATCCACTGCCTGCCTGGCTGCCCGCCATAGCCTCCACCTGCCTTCTGCTTCCTTTTTATTTGCAGAGGGTGCTGCTTCTCTCACCATGCTGGCTTGCCTCTGGACCCCCCCTTTTGTTGCTTGCAGTATCCCTCATCACTCCTGTTACTCTGCCTTCTGTGTGCTTGTCCTGGTCGTGCACAGCCTTGGAGTCTGGTCCCTGTGAAGAAGTCGCTGGTACCCGGCCCATTGACTGGGACTGGGGAACTCTGAGGCCAGGGGACGCCACCCATTAAGTGGTGTGCCCCCAGAGGCATTCTCTGATGGATCCCCCAAAGGCCCCCACAGTCCTCCATGGGCCAACCCTAGGGTCGATCAGCTGCCCAAGCCAGAGACCTCATCTCCTTCCAAAGGAAATATGCCCCATTAGAAAGGAAAGGAGCTTGGCCCACAGTTGTGTGCAGGAGTCTGCACTGTTTACTAGGGAAGAAACCTAGAAACATTCAGCCCCAGGAAACGTTTAACATACATGTAACTCTAGTGGGGGATTTGAAAAGAATATCAGGCCTTGTTTGCAATTCCATGAGCGGAGCAGGATTTGGGAATCTGCACACATCAGATCCTCGAGCACTAGCATGAACTGTAACCTGGAGCTGTATTGACATCCTACAGCAGGGGTCTGCCACCTACGGATCTCCAGATGTTTTGTACTGCATCTCCCATGAGCTTGCCCCATTGACTGTGCTGGCTTGGGCTGATGGACATTGTAGTCCAAGACATCTGGAGAACAATAGGTTGCCGCCCACAGTCCTAGCTCAAGGATGCTGAAAGGAGGGAAATAAGCACAGTTGCAAATGGGACAGCCAGAACGCAGGATTACTGAGCTGCCATGTCACTGCTGCATAAACCCAATAGCAGTGGCTGGTTTCAATTATTAAAAGAAACACACAAACCAACATGGAGTGAAACTAAAAGCCTGGCCTCTGGGGCCGAGGTGAACCCATTAGGGACGAACCTACCACTATCGGGCTCAGTAAAGGGGAAATGGAGCTCAACTGTAAAAAGAGGCAGAAGCCGCCTGACGTTGATGAGTTAGGTCAATATTCCAGAGTTGGATTTGTGTTGCAGTTAGAGGAGGTAAAGAGCAATAGTCGGAACCTCCGTAGGACAAACAAAACTGCCAGGAAGATACTTAACAGGAGGTAGCTAAGCAGCTAAGCCACGCTGTTGAACAGGTCAGGCTTGATGGAAAGGCTATACTTTAGCGCATGTAGGATACTTGGCCTGACGGCTACCACAAACAGGGCTTGAGAGGAGAATGCATGAAGGCTCTAGGCCAGATACTGTTGGTAGCACTAAAGCCACCAGCGCCAATTAAGGAAGTTTGCTTCTTGGTGAAACCCTTGGCTGCGGAGAGGGTGTGTCATTATTACTGCAGCTTGACAATTACCTTGTTGAGAGGAGAAAATCCCATGCAAAGCAACCCTCAGCCGGGACGTCATTTCACCAAAATGCCAGGGGTAGCGGAAGTAATGTCACATGATCCTTGACCTCTGATGACATTGCAGGAAATTATGTCATTTGATCCTGCCCCCAAGTGACATCACGGGAAGGGATGGCACGTGAACTTTCACAAAACAGGAAGTGGCATCACATGCATTGTTCCTCAGTACACCAAGAATAATATGGTTACGATATCACTGTAATATGATCTACATTTCATATAAGAATGGATCACCATATGAAGCGTTAATATCAGTGTGTATAGGCCCATAGTACGGAATTACTGTGAATGTACGCCGACTTCCAACACAACAACCTGAACTATTGTACATCGCTCCGGCTAAACTGTAAACTGACAGAGCATCTCGAAGAGACCTAAACCCCAAAGCGCAGCCATCTAGTGCCTGCCAAGCGTCTGGCCACAGAACAGAAACAGCAACTGACCAATACAAGTCCAACCAGAAGACAATCAGAGGCTGTATGACTTCATGCTTTTTCACTTGGACAATATGCACTGGGATGTTCTTATCTTCTTGTCAATAGTGTACTTTGAACGATTGCACAGCAACCCACTCCCACCAGTCACCCAGGGCCTGAATATCCCTCAACCATTTTCACCACAAGCACCCCACCTTCCACGGCGAGTTAGTAAAGGCCCTCTGTCAACAGCTTTAAATGTCTGGCACCCACACCCGCCCTCCAACACCTTACACCTCCAATGCCTTGCTCCAACACCTTCATGTTTACACAGTGCCACCCTCCAGCAACTTAAGTCTCCAGCATTCTCCAACACCATCAACCTCAAGCAAACTAGCAACTACTACACTCCTTCAACACCCCAACAGTATGGATCTCAATTACCCTCCTCAAACATCTTATAACTGCATTCAATCCATTTCAACTCTCTTACAACACATTGTGTCTCAAACACTCTCTCCCAACATCTGTAAGTCACTAATACCAGCCTCCATAACATTGAGCCACAAGCACACACTCAAACCCAGGTCTGTGCCAGTGGTTATGAATGATTTGAAACCTTCACTAACAGGTTGGCAGTCCATTAGTGAAGCATGCCTGAATGGTTGGGTTCAGAGGGGGGGGGGGGGCTGCCCGTGTAGCTCATACCCAGTACTGTAGCAACAGGAAGGGTATTGGGGCTAGGTCTATCTAGCTGGGAATGGGTAAGAGCTGCCTGCAGTACTCAGTGACAGCGGAGCATGAACACAAATCTCATCAGTGTTCCTCGTTGTCTGCTTTGCACATCCAGTGAGCCACTGGTCCTGTGATGAGAGTGGTGTGCCCCAGTGGCTTCTACCACCATTTCTGCCTGGGCACTGTTTGACCTGACCCAGATCTGCCAGGACTGCATCACATGCACATTGTAGATAGACACAATGTGAGATAATTAATTTATATGAAGTTGCCCTCCGCCTTTGAAGTTAACCATCCGTTGCTTCCTCAAGCAAAGAAAATATTTATTTCGCAAGATAGCTCAGGAGCAACGGACTTGCTTTGGGAAAAAAAGGATGCAGTGCAACATGGGTTCAGTTCCTGTTCCAGTGCTTAGAATCTGGAGGGGGCTGGCATTAAGCTAGATATAAAGGACCAAAGAAAATAATAAAATGGGCCTTTTCTAAGGGTGATGTCATGGAGCTGCTGCTGCTGTTTACATTTTTAAATGTAAAAAAACTGCAATTACTGTTACCTGCAATACATCCTTCCCCTCTATCACCTATGTAACAAACAAACAAAACTGGGGGTAAATTACCAAATAATTAAAACAGAAAGGTGATGGCTGGTGTTAGGGAGATTTCTCACACAAGTGCTAAATTCCCTCTACCTTAGAGCCCTCCAGCTTTTTTGCTATATTTTAGGGCTTTGAACTTTTCATGTTCAATGTGTTTTACTTTTGTGTTCTTTGGTTATGGAGTTTTAACACAACTCCATAGGCATCATCTTTTTCTGTGTGTCACCAAGCATCTTCAGTGCAGTGACACAGGAATGTCTTTCAGACTTCCCAAGGTTTAAATACCATCCCTGGGACTGACTACTGTCTCCCAGGGCATGTAAAGTTAAATTGACTTTACTAGTCTCTTTAAATTTACTGACCCAGCACACACTATCTTACTATAGAGTGCTGTAGGGGTTGCCTAGCTTCCCCTGAGTGAAAACACTCATGTAACAGTAAAATGTTACCCTTTCCTACTTTAAATGGCTGGTGGCAGTGGTTTTTCCCTACTGCTAACAACAGTAGCTAAAAATCGGGTCAGCCATGTTTTTCAATATGGTCCCCAAGACCTATCTGTAAAAACAGACTCCAGTCATTTTTTTTCGCCATTTCTTTTGGGAAAGGTCCTTCTTGTGTTTTTCTCTGCGCGCCAATCCAGGTTTGGTCCCTTTGTTCGGCGGCCTTTGGCAGGCTTCAGTGCTGAAGCCCTCCTCTGGCACCAGGGTGTCGGGAGGAGGGGGAGGGCAGGATGTGAGGCAGGTACCCAAAACTCCCTGTGCTTAGTCTCCTAGGAGACCTGAATGCACTCTGGAGTGATTGGCCGGCAAGGGCAGCCACCCTGCTGTGTGAGTGACAGCCAGGCTGGAATGAATGGGGGGAAAACTGTTTAAAAGCAATTGGGACTTGGAAAGCAGAGTCGACCAGTGGAACGAAAGAACCGAAGAGTAGAGGAAGGAAGATGACTGCTGTGACTCCTGGACGACCGGTGAAGCCCTGCTGCAGGTCCCAATTGCCTGAAACTCCGACGACAGAGAAGCCCTTCAAGGTTAACTTCTTCCCTTGAGTTTGGTGGGAACAACCAACTCGCAAGCCACCTGGACACCGTCCTATTCTGTTCAAATTTTCTTTAGAGTGCTGTTGAAAACCGGATAGCAAGAGGGAAGGAAACCAGGGGGACTTTAAGGCACTCACACCTTAAACCGACGTCTTGCTACAGCTTTTGGCCTCTTCCCTGGGCAGTGCAGGAACCTCCCGATGTCCTTCTTCTTGTCCCCATGACTGAAGCAAGCTCAGGAACAGCGAGATCTGCTCAAACTGCCAGGAACAAAGTGCCTCAGCTACAGCTTTCTTCATTGGCAAGGTACTGTGCAAACGCGGTAATCGAGAAAGTGCGTGAAACTTTCCTGAACTACGAAGGCTTGTCCTTCCCTAAACATTTGTCCAACTTTTCGCCTAGCTAAATCCTTTAAAAATCTATGGCAAAGTCTTAACCGTTATCTACCAGAACTGTGCTATCCCACAAAAGACTCTGAACCATTGACTTTGGCCCAGGCCTATTGAGAAGAATTGCTGGTTGTATTTAACTGAAACCCTTTGACCTGCCTATGAATGTATTTGGGCTGTCTATTCTTATAACCTTGTCTTTTCTCTCCCTTATCAAGTATCTGAAGTGCCGTTTTGCTCACAATTCATTTTTGAGCTAAACTTGTTCAATTACTTACCGGTTGGATTTCTGTGGTGTATAAGTGTGTGATGTTGAGCTGCTTGTGCTAGTGTAATGTTTTATAACTGACTGAGTATATAAATGTATATTCTTTTACCAAGAAACCTTGAGTAAGTGTTTACTTGAATCACTGTATGTGTTGGTCCTTTGTGTAACTTGCTCTACTGCTCACTTAAACTCTTGAGATAAGTCTGGCTGCTCAGACATCACTACCACTTTACTGTGTAGTACAGGTTTGTACCAAAGGTGAAATTGTGCTTTCACTTGTAGTCCTAATTACCTGTAGTGTTCCCAAAGGGTACTGCAGGTGATTCTGCCTAACAGCTGGAAGATTTCAAATTCATAACCACTGACACATCTCTGGCCAACCCTCCAGACCATTGTTTTTCAGCCTGCCATGCCACTACAGAAGAGGAAAGACCATATGCAAATCATGCTTGGTCCCCCCCCCCCCAAAGTGGCCGTCCAGCCCAAACTGCTAGGTCACATCCCTTCTTCACTAGACCACAAGAATCCTAGACATGTTGCAGCCTCATTGGGCTTCATGAGTGAGGAGTAGCCTAGGTCTCTAGGCCCAGCAGGCTTTTCTAGGGTTGATGTCATGGAACGGCTGCTTGCATTTTTAAATAGAAAAACCTGCAATTACTGTGACCTGCAACACATTCTCCAACACATCTCCTCTGTCATGGGCGTAATTTTAGGGGGGACGGGGGGCGGGAGTGTTTGTCCCCCCCAACTTTCATGGCACACTATTTTAGCCCCGTTCATTTGAATGGGGCACCTTTTCTTCAGAGGCCATGTCCCCCCCAACATTTTCAGCAAAGTTTCTCCACTGCCTTCTGTATCCCATCTAGCAAAAAGAAATGTGGGTTACTTGTCAAATAAAAACAGAAAAGTGATAGGTCACTTCCCTTCTTCACGAGACCACAAGCATCCCCAGACATGTTTCAGCCGCATTTGCCGTCATCAGTGAGAAGTAGCCTATGTCTGTAGGTCCAGCAGGCCTTTCTAGGGGTGATGTCGTGGAGCTGCTGCTGCTGTTTACATTTTAAAATAAAAAAAACTGCAATTACCGTGACCTGCAACACATCCTTCCCCTCTATATCCCAAAAAAACGGTGGGTTACTTACCAGATAAGCAAAACAGAAAGGTGATGGCTAGAAGGTTTCAAATCCTTCATACCTACTGGCACAGCTCTGGGCAACCCTCCAGATCATTGTTTTTTCTGATTGGACTTGTGTTGGTCAGTTGCTGTATCCAGTTTGTGGCCAAATACTTGGCAGGTACTGGATGGCTGCGCTTTGTGGTCTAGAGCTCTTCAAGATGCTCTCTGTTTACAGTTTAGCCCAAGGGATGTACAATAGTCCAGGTTGTTGTGTTGGACATCTGCTTACATTCACAGTAATTTGGTAATATCGGCCTATACACACTGATATGAACGCTACATATCGTGTTCCATTCTTGTATGAAATGTATATCATATTACAGTAATATTGTAACCTTATTGTTCTTAGTGTACTGAGGAACAATGCTATGTGATGCCGCTTCCTGTTTTGTCAAGGGGTGAAAGGTTGTGTGTTATCACTTCCCGTGATGTCACTTGGGGTGGGGTCAAATGATATCACTACCTGAGATGTCATCAGAGGTCAAGGGTCATGTGATGTCACTTCCGCTATCCTGGCATTTTGATGAAACGACATCCCTGCTGGACATTGACATACATGGAAATGCTTCTCGGAATAGGCCCAGATCATACTGTGATGCCATATGTTCATAGGAAAGCAGGAGTGCAGCTGCATGAAATCAATGTAGGCGAGAATGAGGCATTGTAGACGTGTTCAGAGGGCACTAATCTTAGGTAGTTTGCTCAGTCGATTAATGCACCCGTGGCTGGTTGCAGTTTCAGGTACCTTTTTAAGATTCACGCTTGTTCTCTTTGCTTAAGAGGCTGTTCAAGTTCGTAAGTGTGCAATGTTCTGCACTTATATTTTAAGGGGGATTGAAGAGCTAAGGTGTACCTTAACCAAAGCACTTTACAATGCACGTGCTTCTAGTGTATTCACTCCAAGCCCCCCTTATCCAGGTCCCTGTCACTTTAGACACCACTGTGCCTCACAGCTATTTCTCTGCTTTTCACGTTTGCATAATCGAAGTATTTTTGCCCAAGAGGTGGCAAGCCCAAACCTAGGTTCTTAGCAGAGGGCCACGATCACCGAGTAAAGTGTCTCCATTCCCGATCCTGTCCTCCGCCTCCTGTCTGCTGGGGACACCTGGCGACATCTGAAGGTGTTGGCACAGGAGGGACTTCTTTGTTAAGAGGACTGAGACGTCCGACTTCCATAGAAACAGAACACATCCTTCAATCCCCCATCTTGTAACCTGCTCCCAGCTCTGCAGACCATCCCAGCAACCCTTGCCAGCAGAGAACGACCAAAGCTAACACAACCAATCGTCAGTGCGGCAAGGCAGAGTGGTGCTTGTGTCCTTGGGCACTTGTGCCTGCATGTATGTGTGTGTGCCTACCTGCCTGCATATGCCTCTGTGTGTCCAAGTCTGCCCACCTACTTGCCTATCCATCTATACAGCTGTTCCTACATGTGAGTATGTGCGCCTTCAGCTTGCCCGTCTGTGTACCTTTATCCCTTCCTGACTGCATGTATATTATTTTGTGAGGCTAGCGATGTTTGCCTACTGCACATTGTTGTAAACGATGCAAATATATGCATTGCAGCGGGATTGTGAACCTAGGCAGTCTATCTGTATTAGTGGTCATTGGTGACATTCAGGAAAATATGCGCTTTCTCAGGGACTTGTGGCACTTGGAAAATGTCCGTCAGTGCGCACGTGGGCATTAGGTAAAGCATGTGCTCTTCTGCAACATGTAGATTTTGGATAATAGACTTGCATTACTGTTGGTATTTGGCACAATCTGAATCTGTGCATTACTGGGTAAAATGCACTCATTACTGCAGCATTGTGGACAGTGGGGAGCCAGGGACGTCATTTCACAAAAATGCCAGAGGTAGCGGAAGTGACATCACAAGACCCCAGAAGTGGAAGTGTTCACCGGAAGTTATGTCATTTGACCCCACCTCGAAGTGACATCACGGGAAGCGATGGAACACAACCTTTCACCTCTTGACAATACAGCAAGTGGCATCACAAAGCAACTGCTCCTAAGTACACTATGAAAAATATGGTTACGATATCACTATAATGTTATATACATTTCATACAAGAATGGATCACCATATGTATTGTTAATATCAGTGTACATTGGCCCATATTACCAAATTACTGTGAATTCAAGCAGACGTCCAAGGCCAAATGATAATGATGTGTTATTATGTAACACTTATGCTACAGCGGTTTATATAGAACAAATATATATACAATATCACCCAACCTGTGTTGGTACTCATTTATCGATCTCAGAAGGATGAAAGGCTGAGTTGGCCTTGCTGGGGTTCGAACCTGAAACCTGCAGATCACACACACATCTCAGCTCAGTTGGTTGAGCACTCCCTGCTATTTTACCAGCTATAGCTATTTTACCAGCTATAGTAAAATGATAGCCAGTGGGCCTTTTGTCCGGCAGAAGGGATATGGTTAGCTCTAGGGATGTTAAACGCAGAACGGCACGTTCAGCAATCACCAGGCAGGTGTCAGTCCAGCGGCAGTCAGTTGCAGTGGGCCCCTCCACCAGCCAGGGTTAGGACCCAGGCGTGGGGCCTGAACATGCCGTCGCTGCTGCGCAGGCCGGGACTGGGAGCCTGTGCCAGAGCTGGACTGGGAACCAAAAGATCCCCTGGAAATAATTTTAAAGTGGCCCCACACTATGTATTTTTAACAAGCCCAACCCTTTTCCTATGAGTAAATTTAGAAATATAAGAGGTTCCAACACCAAAGAGGCCCAGGGTGCAGAGGCCTACTGGGAAATCTCCAGAGTTCCCTATATGCCAATCCACCCCTGGCCTGGGCACTGGGCCGTGCATTGAGCCCTCGGCCTCATAAAAAGAGGGGGATACATTGTTGTGCTACCAAAGTTGGGGGGTACAAACACCCATTCCACCCCTAAAATTGCACCCATGCTGGCACTGTCGGCCAGCAACTTGATCATGTGTCATGTCTGAGTCAGGTGTAGCTTCACAGCTTCTACATAAAAGATAAGTATGTTTTGAGCTCAGAAAAGCACATAGACTGCATCCTGAACAATGTCCTTTCTCTTCTGGAGACTGTATCCTGTCCTTGTTGGTTTTTCCTGTTTGCTAAACCTCTTATATCTTCCATTTCACTCTCCCTCCCATTTCAAGCTTTGTTTTTTTCAGTTTCTTTCTTTCTTCTGACTCATTATGTGTAACGTTTGTCTTGTGTCCCTGGACGGTGTCAGATCCTTTCAAATATTTCTGTTGAAATGTGCCCCACAACGGGAGTGCACATTATAAAATGCTTCTGTGAATCAGGCCCTAAGAGGCTCCAAAAGTTAAGGTAAGAAAGTGCAAGTGTTCGATACATATTGCAATATATCTTTGAAAGTATACGTTGTGCAATGAAAACACAGTTCCTATTGCCATAAAAGTATGCATGATCACAAGTAGTATGTTAACCGATCACAACGGGATTCAATGATTTCTCCGTGTGATTTTCGCAGTAATCTGTAATACAGCAAACATGATTCAATGTAAGCTCCTGTTTCCGTATTCTGGTGCAAGTTGTGTTTCACGATTTTCAAAGGTGTTGTGGGTGGTGGTTGATGGTGGTAATGTAGCTGAGGTGTTATGGGGGTGTGGTTGCAGAGTCTGTGTTGGGGTGTTGGTCAGGATGATGATAGATGAGGGTTTTGTTGATGAGTTGAAATGGACATGAAACATTGAAGTGATCATCATTGCTCACTATACCCGTCGAAAGGACCTTGCTAGAATCCTCTGCCAGACCCAGGCAGCTACTACGCCCAATTCTCCAGCCCTTGAATGGCAATGCAAGAGGCAAGAACAAAATATGTAAACTCCGTTTACAAACGTTGAGGTGCCCTGCGGCTTTCCTAGTCTCACCCATGCTCTTCTACTCTCCCTCATCTTGCACAAGTAGCTCTTCTGTGTCCTTTCTATATTTGTCTCTCATTGCCAATCCCAGTCATCCTAGATAACATTCAGTAGTTCTGGGCAAATAACTCGGTTGTTAGCAAGGCAGCAGCCTGGTCATGCGTGCATGGCATGGACAGCTTCTGAACTTGCTAATCACCTGAACATCTGCTTTGTACTCTACTGTGGGCAATACATTTCATAATACCCGCCTGTGTCCATAATAATCTTAAATGAGGCACCAGCACAGAAGAGTTAAAATCTTCATAGAAATTGTTTATTTCTAACACGCTTATGCAGGGCCTGAGATGGCAAGCAACAGCTTCATCCATGCCTCTTTTGAAGTTATTAGGAGAACAAACAGCTTTTATGCATTTGTTACTACATTGCTTCATGACAGGTCATTAAATCACTTAGCCTAAATGAGAACACAGGTAAGGGTCTTGACCTACTACATGCAGCTGTTGCCTGGCTATTCACACTCTCTGGAGCCTGCTCCAAGAATAAACGTGTAGCGGCAAACCACAAAAGGGCTTTCTTTTTCCTGCAATACAAGCAACCTTTAAACAACTGATACATTCAAAAATCAATGACAGACTTGCCGACTGGTTAACTTATTGACTGTACATATTAAAAAATAACTCTTTAAACATGTTTACAGACCAACTGATTAAGTGAACCTATGTTCATTAATTTTACAAAGTGCCTACAATTATTCACAATTTTCCACAATCGGTCCTTTGAACATAGTTCTATAATCACAATGTAATATCAGTAAGTAAGTCAATCTGTTATGTCTATGGCCAGCATATCTCTAATAGCATTCTCTTGCATAATAAAATAATTTGTGGTGGCTCCAACAGTACTGCATATACGAACCCCCTGGAAAAATACCTTTTTTATTTAATTTTCTCTGACAGAAGTATAGCGGTGCATGGATCCTCTCTGAGGTGAAATAGCCATAAACTCATGGTTTGGCATAGCTTGTGTATGGAGCAAAACATAACAGTAAAAAGAAATTCAATCAAGACAGGTTTCACAGAGCTTAATTGGCCCTTAAAGTGTCTATTTTCACTACTTCAACCCCCAAGTAGTCCATTTAAAGATAGTGGTCTTGATCACCTGGTAGCTTTCGCTCACGGAAAGGGATTCCTCTTCACAGTTTGTAGTTCAGAAACTGTTGATTTACAGTGTCCAGTGTATCAAGTTATATCGCAGTCCCTTTGTAGCTCCAGCAATGTCTTTGGGACTAACGACAATGATGCAAGTGTCCAATCTCTAAACAGAAGGGGTGCTTTCAGCACCGTATATGGCAGACAATGGTGTGGGTAACAGAGAAGATAGTGCTCGCTAAAAGTTTTTTATGGATACGCAGCTATCTGCCTGGATGCCGTGTCCTGGCCCCTCCAATGGTGTTGGTAGACAATCAGCAGCCTGTTTGCAAAGAATGGACGGGTGTTTAGCTAATTCTTTACAGTAGACGTTTAACAGTGGATATGACGCATGTTTAAATACCATTGGATTTGGCACATGACATCCATTTGCTGGGCGGCCCATGACTACTTTGTAAGGAGACAATCCAACACCTGAGTGCATTAATTCTATTTCAGTGTTAGCAAAATGCACATCATTATTGCTCCAGACAGTATAAGTCAGTCCACATTGGTGTAAATACTCCTTTTCATGTATTTTAGCCGTAATGCAGTGCTGTCTTCTAAGGGGAATGCTTCTACCCATTTTCTAAACATGCATACTATCACTAACATATCATGTTTCCTTGACAGGGAGGCAATTTAATAACCTCTGTCTGTAATGATTCAAAGGAAATTCAGGTGACCAAAAATGTCCTTTTTGGGACTCCCCCCACTTGTCCCAATGTTATAGAATGCACATACTAAACAGGTTTTACACAAAGCAACAGTGGCCGGTCTTAGCTTAGTGTTACTCCACACTGTAGTGAGCAACTGTGTACATGCCCTCTGCACCTACATGAGACGGCCCATGAGCACAGGACAACATTAAAGGTAAGTACATATGTACTCATTTCCATTTTTGCTCATCTTGCATGTCTAGCCAACAACCTTCTACATATTTCCCAGTATGCTTCCATTCCTGAAGCTGTTGCTCAGTGGCCTCAGACTGAATAGTGCGTACTGTTTTAAGAGTATTATCAAATATGATTTTCTTTAGCTGCATCATGTGTTTAACCTACATAAGAGATGCAGGGGACTTTGCAATTTGGTCGGCAAAGGCATTACCTTTCCCACATCATTTACAATGGCCTTGTGTGTGCTGCATTTAATGATGGCCAGCCTTTTTGGCAGGGTCAGTGCATACAATAATTTCGAAATCAATATGCTATGCTGTATTTTGTCCCATGTGAAGTAAAAAATCCTCTCTCAGCCCATAATCGGCCAAAGTTGTGAGCTATTCCAAATGCATATTGACTGTCAGTGTAAATATTAACTACTAGACCGGAGCTCAACTCACAAGTTCGGGTAAGGGCAATAATTTCAGCTGCTTGTGCTGAATGCACAAGCAGCACAAGCACATCCCCCACCTTCCCTTCATTCTGCACTTCCCTGAAATCTCTTCTTCTCCATCCTCCTCCTTGAAACCCCTACCCCCTTCTACTTCCCCCTTCTTATCTCTTTCCCTGACTCTCTACCCCCTCTTCCTCCCTTCCTTTCCCCCTCTTGCCTTCCTCCTCCTTCACTCCACCCCCAACCTGTCCCATCTCCCTTTCCACATCCCTTTTCAGTTAATTGCTCTTTCCATTGTTTTGTTGTTTGATTGATTCATATTGTTATGCTTCAACAGTTTATCGTTCATGTTTTATGTATCATGTTGTTCTTTGTACAGCGCTTTGGCGTAAGGCGCTTTATAAATCAATAAAATACAAATACAAATACAAATGCTGAGATATCCTACAAGCCTCAACAATGGTTTTCAATGTTGTGATGGCAAATGCTGCTGTGGTAGTAACATCTGATAATTTAAAACGCAAGACATCTACACATAATGTACCATTAGCTTTATCAATTAGGAGTATCCACCAAATCTACCCGTCCCTTCGTTTCAGTTTCTGTTAAGAAAAATATGCACACAGTCTGTTTTTACCCCCTTGCTGTTGAGTTAGTACAGATAACGCACAGCCTTGCTTTTCATGCACAAACAACGGAAACCGTTTAGTATAATCAGGAGTGCCCAAAGCAGGTGAATTATATAATGCAGATTTGAAATCATCAAAACTCTCTTGCTGAGCAGCAGTCCATGGCAAGGGGACTGGAGTGCTACTCAGTTAGTTCTAACAGTGGTTTTGCTAAAAGCGAAAAATTGAACATCCACTGCCTGCAAAATGAAATAATTCCTAACAATCCTCTGACATCTTTCTTTGTGATAGGGACAGGTATTTTCATTATAGCCTCTATGCGCTGAGGGTTTCATCTACGCTCTCCTTTTGACAATTAATGTTCTAAATAGGTGACATGGGTTTTGCAGAACTGTAATACTTTTTGGGACACTTTATGTCCCAGGGGTGCTAAAAATTGTAATAACCGCACAGTGCAATCCATGCATTGCTCTTGGGCATCTGCAGCTATCAACAAATCATGAACGTACTGGAGCAGTATGGTATTTCTGTCGATGTAAACATGTCTAGCTGTGTTTTCAATGCTTGACTGTAAATACTTGGGCTTTCAGTGTAACCTTGGGCGGTCCTTCGGAAGGTGTAGGACCACCCTTCCAGATTAAAAGAAAATAGGTACTCACTCTCTTCATGGATCAGAATGCTAAAGAAAGCAATTTTGAGGTCCATAACAGTGAAATATTGGGCTAAAGGCGATATCATGGTGAACAGGGAAGTCCTGTCCGGCACCACCGGATACTGTGGCTCGCAGTGTGTCTGGTGTCAGAGTCGGAAGAAGGTGCTGGGAAATTTCTCTCCAGATCCTAAAGGACTTTTGCAGAAGTGCCGTGGATAACGCTAGCTCTCTTTTTGTTTTGCGGAACTGACTGCTCCCAGACTACATCTACCCCGCGCATGCATGGAGCGCTGCGCGGTGTGTGAGCAGTGTGTCTGGTGTCAGAGTCAGAAGAAGGTGCTGGGAAATTTCTCTCCGGATACTAAACGACTTTTGCAGAAGTGCCGTAGACAACGCTAGTCCTCTTTTTGTTTTGCTAAACTGACTGCTCCCAGACTACATCTACACCGCGCATGCGCGGTGTGTGTCTGGTGTCCGGCGTGAGGCGAGGGCCTGCTCCTGACCTTGTTCTGTGCAGTAGGAGTTTCAGACCCTTACACTCTGACATTGAATGACTGTAACGTGTGCCATATTAATGGCTTAGTCATTTGGCTCAAGTCTTATTGGCAATACAACAAAAATTAAACGGCCTTGGTTCAGGACATTGAAGGCCCCTGCTACACTCACTAAGATTTTCCTCTGTACGCAATCACACATCCACGCTGTTCGACTGTAACTGTGGGGCTTGACCCATTGAACAGTCATTGGTGGTGCTCTGAAACAGGCACTTGGGTGTCAGATAAAGAAAGTAGACTCTGACACTCTATGTTTCAGGTCATTCAGACAACTTTGGCTGCACTAAACACGCAGGTGACAAAATAAAATAAACAAAAAGGCAGTCCATGTAACCTGTGTGGCGAACACGGATTGGCCAGTCCCTTTGAGCTGCCTTCTGGCCTTCAGGCGTTGTGGCTGTTATCAACTACACTTCATCTTGCTTGCTGTTTAATTAACAAGTACCTATAGCATTTCGATGATATCTACTCACAACAGATATGCCGAAGTCTTTGAAAACCTCAAGCACTTCACTGGTCCTTAAATCCACTCCACATCGCCATTCTTTGGCATCTCTTCCAAAACGTAAACTTTCAGACAATTTGCTGACTACTGATGGAAAAAAGTTAATTCTGGGTGATATTCAGGACTTTTGTAGACCAGCATCAGTGAGTACCACTGGAATGTCTTCTCTTAATGCTGACCAAGCAGCTTCAGCCCCAAGTGAGGTATCTGTTCCGCCGAGCAACATTTCCATCACAGAAGCACAATTATTGGCAGTGGAAGGACTGCCTATCACCTCTATAATGAACTGTGTGGATATGAGTCCCTCGAAAATGGTGCTTGCCACTAAGGACGGTGTGGACAAGCCAAATCATTCCATAACTTCAGGAAATCGTGTTGTGTCTCCATTAGATGTTCCACTGAAGAATTTATGAGATCTAACGTCTCCTCCACTCGCATGTAACTCTAATGACCAGCGAGGGGAGGACATCAGTTTTAATGTGGAAAATATTTCTTTGATTGCTTCCTCGTCTTCAATATCTTCAGCTAGGAACAGTCTCTATCAATCTCCCAGTCTATTTGATGATTCTATTCATACTGTTCATATGTCTTTAGCTGGTTTGATAGCAGATGGTCAATCTTCTCGGAGGTTTAGTGAGATTCCCAATAACAATTTGCTGGTCTCACCTCAATTCAAACTATTAGAAATTACTTTAAATGCAATGAACACAACCATATCCACGTTGACTAAGCTGTTTGAAACATTACATCTGAAACTCACGGGCCAAACCAAGCAAATTGATCAATTAATGGTATGGATGAGTGAAATGTTACCAGAAAGATTGTCTATGAATGCATATGGTAAATGGGTAAAACAGGGTACACGCAGTGTTACTTCACAACTTCACGTCCCCAGTGAGGTGGATAGGTTACCCACTATTAGAGGCACTTCTGCCCACATTTACTCATGTGATTGAGTCGGATCGGATGCTCAATATTGTGGGTGGACTCTGTCAATCTTTTTAATTCTAGACTTCGACAAGTGTAGAGGAGGTCCCAGACATGGCCTGCACTCCAGCCACCCATTTTGAAGCACCAGGAACGTACACACCATGATATGTGATGTATGATGAGGAAATAAACCAGCAGAGAGCAGCACTAGGGCGCAGAAACATAACCATAAAATAGGATGAAAATATGAAACTAGCTAACGCCTGTAAATAGGCTTGGAACGCAAGAAGCTAAGGAAACAGTACACCTTTCTATGCTTAGTAGGAGAATAGAGCGGCAAGCGCCAACTATATATCTACCTCAAGGAAGCACATTATACAAGTGCAAATCCATTTTACAAAAGCAGAATTAAGCCCAGGATGGTAGGGGTCAAACAGGCCAGGATTCATATACCAGCACAAAGCCAGACGAAAGAGCGGAATTGAAACTTAGCAAGAAGCAGCTCATGTCTGGGAATTCGAAGTCAACCTAAGGAAGGGAGGAGAGCGGCAACTTCGAAGAATCAAAACTTAAGAGCATAGCAGCCTGCCCCCTGAAGGTCGAGATAAGGAGGCCCAGGCAGGTGGCAAGGCCGAAGGGAGAATCAAATACGCAAATAGAAAGAAAATGAAGCAGCTTCACGGTGTACTAACACGTGACCAGCCAGGCGCGGAAAGGTACCAACGTTTGATATTACCCAAAATCAGAGGATGCCATAACTTTTCCCGATAAGAAGCTACAGTTTCGAGGCCATCCTCTGCCTACTAATTGACACATAGCCCTAAAGTACTGATTGATGGAAGGGAGGCAGGGTGAATCTTGGGGCATATCGCATCTGGGTGACCATTCTGCATGCTGCTAATTAAAGTGAAGATTTATGCCTAGGGGTGTAACCGACCCAATCACAATGGACCAAATAATCTAGGGTCCTATAGCTAGTAGAACCAATGAGACGTCGTACTTTTAGTGACGTCTGGCACGAGTGATGTAGAGGGATGGGCGTAGACGCCCACCCGATAAGAGTTATCCAATCCTCACACTCCGTTACCATATACAGATATAGCACCTATACTTAAGTTACCTTTTCCAACCAATAGAATTGCATGACAAACTTTTGAGTGTTGCACATCAATGATGACGAATTTTGACTATAAGTATTGATGTTAGAATGAAGATTTTGGGAGTTGAAGCGAGACGGGCAAATCACATCACTGTTGATTTCCATGTTTCCCTGTTTTTTGTACTTGTCATTAAACGGTCTCTCCTTTGCCAAACCATTGAGTTATCCTTATTTGATTGGTGTTGGAGTAAGAGAATCCTGCACCCCATCCACCTTAAGGTGCAGCTATCTTGTCTTAAAGTACTCGAGGGTGAGCTCTGATCCTATGGGCCCGTCAGAGGTCGCTCCGCCCTCCTGTACACAAGCAGCCTCATAGAATTCTCACTAGTCCCAATTCTCAGCTGACTAATACAGAAAAGTGTGTGATACCTCCTGAGCAGGCTCCACCATCGAAGGGCGAAGTTATAAAAATGGATGCTACTCCGATGGACGAGGTTGTGCCAGTAAACATTTCCTACAATCTTTTTCGAGCAAAAGAGGTAAAAAAGCAAGGAGGCGAGCCAACTGGTATGCTAAAAAAAAACTAAAAATCAAAAAGCTCTTCCATTGAGAGCTAGAGCAAACATAAAAAATAAAAATAAAATGGTTGGTGCCTCAAATGAAATCAGAGGGAAAAACAAGGGTGCAGGAATAAAAAAAAGATACCTCTTTCCATAACAAACATTGAGAAAAAAGGGGTTGAGAAGTCAAATGAGGTCAAAGATTACTCTCCGCTCAATGACCTAATAGATTCGATGTCTGCTATACAATCGACTCCTTCTGAGTCGAAATCCTCTCATTCAAATACAATTGATGAGCAGGGAGATATTAGGGTTGTTGAACGGGATGAATGCCACGCTTCTATTCTGGCTGATGTTCGAATGCAGATTGAGAACTCCATACAAAAATATCTTGATCTAAAAAGAACTTGTGTTAATTTAACAATAAGGCAGACTCCATTAACAATGTTGATACCCGAGTTTGAGCCAAAACCCCAGGCTCAGTTAATATGTGCGCCTGTTGTATCGAGGGTGATTGACACAATTCAGCATGTTGAGGATTCCACATGTTTACATGTGGCGTCCTACAATCAGGAAGTGGGCAAGCTTATTCCGAACACAATGGTACCAGCTGCTCACTTGGTTGTACACTGAGACAATTCACCACAGGATTTCTTGAAAGTTGGAGTAGATGCACATCAGAATGACACGAGTAGTAAAGATCTGATGAATGGTAATAACTCTTGAGACCTTCTGAATGCAACAAAGCCTTCTAAACTTAAGACCTGTGTAGAAAAGCAAGTTGATGAACAAAATACTATGGTGTACATTGAAGATCAAATTGCAAGAGCTGTTCGAAACTATTTCAGTCAGAACTCAACCGTCCAGAAACCGTGGAGTAAACTTGTAGAATACCGTTACATACTGAAATGCAACAAGTGAGCCAGGGAAAAGTATCCACAGATTCTAATCCAAGCACTGGAGTTAAACAAAGAGAAACGGAGTTACAAAATGTGACTACTAGGCGATTGGATAAAATTGGCACTGATTACAAGAAACGCGCCAAACTTCGTCTGTTAATACTTAAATGTCGCCCAGCTCTGTTTGTTCCCTATATAATGAATAGAACTAGTCTACTTGCATATGTGAGGAGGTTAGTACACTCCAGGACATAACATCTGCAGACATTGAACAGGTCGAGTTTGTCCAGCACAATGATAGCTCCATCGTTAGAGTGTGGTTACACTTCAATCTAGTCATAAATGCCTTATGACAAGCACGGGTGGACATTTTTGCTCTGGGCTTTGTTCTGGCAAGAGATCCCTTTGTCTTTGACTCTGAGGGGAATTTAGCCTTCGAAAATAGTCTGAATAAGTCAGGGATGCCTCAATTACAGAAAAGTGCATTAGGTGGAGAAAACTTCACTAATAGCAAGCTACAAAACCCGACTCTGGAACAAGCAGTAATGCATAATCCTGATTTATAACCAACAAATGACAAAACAAGGGTTCAAATCTCAATGATTAGTTGGAATACCTGTGGTCATTCCCACTTACTGGGGGGTAGTGCAGGATTTCTAGCCTCACATGATATAATCATTTTACAAGAAACGTGGCTAGTAGTACAACCTACCTGGGAAAGCCATACTATTGTCTTCCATGCTGCCAAAACTGCCTCTCGTGGTCGACCATCTTCTGGTCTGCTAGTAGCGATGAAGAATCATAAAAACTGGCTATTGTCTTGGTGGGCTGCCCCAAATTGTTTCCTTTTGTTGACAAAGCTCACTTGTCCTGTTGCGACTATGGCAATTTTGAACATCTATCGTAACCCGAAAGGGTTATTGGATGAGGTTTTTTTTAGCGACCTAGAATATTTGTTCAATGTCATTTCTGAATCAATTGAAGTAACTAATATTATTGTAACGGCTACAACTATTACCCGTCAATAATTCCAAATACAATCTAGATGGCACCTACTCATGAAAGATCGGGGGCTCCTCCTGTTCAATGGGTCTCTTGTGGGAGATATTCCTCCACAGATGACCTGGCAAAGAGGGAAAATTGCTTCAATCATTGATTACATTTTTGTAGATCGCAGTATGTTTAATGCGAACATGAGTTTCAAGATAATACCACAAACGTATAGTGACCACAATATGTTGAACCTAGTATGGTTGACTGAAGTTCAAGCAAGTGATGATCGATGTGAGTACTTCCCCCAAGCCATGATGGTTAATAATGCAAGAACGCACCTAATATGGAATCTCCGGACTTTGACAGCATTTCACCAAAACGTGGAAAGTACCTGTCATGATGGCAAGGCCGTCTCTGGTGATTACACTTGCTTTTTACACAGCTGTCAACAAAAAGTACAATCATCCACCAATGTACAATTTAAACCCTGGCATGAATACGATGCGATGTTTCAATTAAAGAAATCCATTCTCCGTAAAAACAAAAAGTTGGTAGCACTATCTAACTGTGAAAACAAACATGAACGCATTCGCGCTCTTTCTTACCAACATAAAAACTGGTTACGTTCACACCGAATCCAACTGTTTCAAACAGATGGCAAATCCATGTTGGTCAGCATTCTGTGCAAAAACACAGCACAAATTTGGGCTATGATTAATTTTACTAATAACATTGTACAAAAACCTCTCCAACTCAATGGTGTCAATGAGACAGAGTGGGTGGCACACTTTTCTAACATGTACCAAAAACTGATGGGGGTTAATTCATATACCACCCTTGATTACTCCAACTATGAGGGTCTGTCCATTGAGGAGGAAGATGTCTTATTTTATATACTAAAACTTAACAACTCCAGAGCGCCTGGCCCGGATGGGCTAAGTAATTATCTCTTCAAACAACATCCAGTAATCTGGTCTAAAGTTTTATGCACCATCTTTAACCAAATTATTTCTAGCCATCAACTACCCCCCTCCTGACAATCTGCTGTAATAGTTCAAATTTTTAAGAGGGGCGACAGGTCTGTGGCGAGTAATTATAGACCTATCTCATTACTAGATGCACCTGGAAAATGGTTCTCAAAATTTATACTCAGGGACTTTAACATGTGGACTTTAGAAGCCTGACTAAGAGATCCTCTGCAAACAGGCTTTATGGCCGGTATGGGCACTGGTGTGAACCTCATGACAGTACATCGATAATCACACTCCATCAGTCCAGAAAGCAAGCCCTTTATATTGCCTTTGTAGATTTATGAGCGGCTTTCGATTCTATCTCGAGAGAATTATTGATTCACAAGTTAATTCACCAGGGTTGCCCACCTTATTTAATTTCTTTAATCAAAGATCTGCATACGAACAACTCTATACAAGTAAGACTCTTGGTGGATGGCAGATTATCAACTCCGATATTAACGCATAGAGGGGTGAGACAAGGGTGTACCTTGGCCTCAGCCATATTTAATTTCTTTATTTGTGATGTGGGGAGTGCATTTATTAACATCTTAACTGACCCCCCTAAATTGACAAACAAACCAATACCCTTTCTAATGTATGCCAACAATCTGGTCTTAATTTCCAAGACTCCAAAAGGGCTGCAGAGATCCTTGGATGCTCTTGCAGATTAAACCCAGGTGAATTACTTGTCTATTAATCTTGAGAAGACTAAGGTCATGCTGTTTAACTCATCTCAAACACAGCTATAAGTCTGGCGTCTAGATTCTCATGGGGAGTAGATTACAAGTAATGCAAACCTATACTTACCTAGGAGTGCAAATAGTAAGTTATGGAGGTGTGCTTCTGTATGGTCAATTGTTATCCCATATAGTTACAACGGCCATACAACAGACCAAGATTATCCTACGCAAATATGGTAAGTTTACAGTTGCCCCTGCTTTGATCTATTATCATCAAAAAACAACACCAATATTGCTTTATGCAGCTGAAACCAGACCCATATTGATGAGAAAATTTTGGTCCACTTTGGAGGGCAAATATTGACGTGGGGTACTTAATCTTCCTACCTGTACTCCTCTTCCCTTCATATCAAATGAACTTGGGTTAATATCTTGATACATGAGATATATCTGGCAAATGGTGGCACTTTTTAGGAAATGCCTTTTGGCGTATCAAACAGGTTCTGTTCTGGGTATTCTGGCTGATCATGTCTTCACATCGACCAACGCCTATATCATATAATGGTCGTCTCAGGTGGTTCAGGCGTTGGCATGGGTGAACGTTTCCTTAACGATTCTTCTGCAAAACCTGATACAGGTCAAAACAAGATTGTTTGCCTTTGATTGGGCAAGCACTAGTGAAGATTGTTCAAAATAGTGTGATTTTGATGTACATCTATTTTCTAGGAAACAACATAGCCTCCCAGAAACATATTTGAACAAAGCCCCATCTGTAGCCCACATACATGACTTCTTGCGTTTGAGGTTAAACCTTTGGCCTACCAGACAGATTCAGGTGTGGCGGAAAATTCTAAAGGAACCTATGAAGTTTTGTCGATTTTGCCAGCAAGAAAGTATTGAAGAAAACATAAGGCATCTTCTAACTGAATGTGAGGTGCTGGTCAATCAACATAGGGTCCACTTTGAGTCAATAGTGGAGCTGTATGGAGTTCGTACTTCAGAAACTCTGTGGAAAATGATTTATTCTGGTTATTCTACGGTCGTAAGACTTAGAGCCGTGGCCTTCTTACATGAGCTAAAATTCCATGAGATCAATGCTAACATGTTCCAGGATAACCACAGCCAATCTTGTGATTATTCTTTTACACTTTTTTCTCTTCCATTCTATTTTACTTGCTAATGTTGATTTTATTTCTCTTTTGTTTTCCTGTTTTTTTTAAATACTTTTTTACTTACGTTCAGGTGCATACTCTATTGATATTGGACAGGGCTGTTGATGTTGATTTGATTTATATAAAATTGGCTATTGGTTAATTTCTAATGTGTAATATTATATATTTCATACATTTTGATATGTTTTAATGAATGAATTATATTGTAGAGTTGATTTATCAGCTATATCAATAAAAAATAAAAAAAAATATGTATTGCTCGGAGATCAATAATCAGTCTCCATTGTGCTGGAACACAAGGCTTCACATCAATTCATTTTTGTACAGGAAGAATTGGGCTGCTGCAGAGACTCCCCACAATTTATTTTAAAATCCCCTTAACTAGTAAATCCTGTATTATGGGCTTAATTCCTTCTAATCCTTCCTTGGGTATTTTATACTGAGGAATTTGTGGTAATACTGCACCAGGCTTAACCCGTATTTCCACTGGGTCAACTACCATACATCCAACCTCATTAGATTCTGTGGCTCATATCATAGGGTTAATTCCCTTAAGTCCAGGTGGCAATTCATTAGTAGTAGCAGCAAAACATTTTGAAAAAGACTCAGAATTACATGTTAGGTACACTACATCAGGCAAGCAATATATATTTGCATGCAAATGTTTCAGCAAATCCATTCTCAACAGATTTCAATCACAATTATCAGTGACAACAACCTGAGCCATGCAAGATATAGGACCTATAGTAAACTGTACAGGGTCAGATTTTGTACTATGTACCGTATTATTAGAGAATCCAACTTATGTATTTAGTTTCCTGGAGAGGGGAATATTGGGCACTAGTTTATGAGAAATTGATGTTTTGGATGCACCTGTGTCAAAGAGGAATGTCGCCTGTCTGTCTTGCACTGTAACTTTTACAAATGGCCCCTTTCAATCTACAGGAATATTTATGCTCCCTTTCCCTTTCCAAGGCAGCCCTATTCTATGTAGTTCATTGTACTGTAATCATCCTCATAATAATCCCTAGCTGAGTATTGCTGGCCTTGCCTAGGGTCAAAATAATTATGCTGTTGCTCATTATTCTCTTCTGATGTCCCGCTATTTGTTAATATGATGTTCCCAGCCTTGGTACTTATAAAAGGTACTGTTGTCATTCCTCGCCCATAAGAGCATCCGCACCCTCTCTGGTGCAACAGACACTCCCTTCCAGTGGTCTTCTGCCTTACAAAAATGACACCCAGTGTTTATCATACCTGTTCCATTACTTGGCGGGGCACTACCACTTATTACTCCTCTATACATCCTTCTTCCCCTTTGTATACATAAATTACCTCTGCCTCTTTCTGGAAGAGCCTGTTGTATTAATGCTCTGGTTTTTAATTCTCTCATCTTTTTTTCCTTTTCCCCTTTGTCTTTAGCATGGTGGTTTGCATAATACCTAGCCATGGTTAATATTTGAGCAGCACTTTGAGTTGGCCAGGTGGACTCATATGTCTGTATATCATTCTTTAGGTGAGACAACAATCCCTCTACAAAGTGTGAAAAAAAGGCTTTCTGTACCTCTGGCAAAGCCATGTCCATTCCACTGAAGGAGCTAAAAGCTTCTTCCTTTCATGCAAAATGACTTTCTACTGACTCCCCTTCTTCGTGCCTGCAAGCAGTCAGTTTATCCCAATTAATTTGCTTGCAGGGAACCACTTGCTGGATACATGTTACAACAGTGCTGCAAGAGCTATTATTTCTTTGGACAGACCCCAGTCTTTCCCTTTTCACTCGCTGCCTCTGCCAGCTCATCCCACTTTATAACAGGATCTAAACTGTCTTGAATTCTGCATTGGCGCTGTATATCTGCTGGCAAAATGCATAAAAACAATGGATCTATATCACCCAATGTGAGCTGACCTGTTTTAAGAACCCGGTACATCTGGGTGTACCACTGTTCTGGATTTTGTCTAATATCTGGATAATCTTTAGTAAAAGAAAGTAACTCCATTCTATTCCAGGGGACAAGGACCTGTTGTGTTGGATTATCAGTATCAAACCCAGGCACTTCTCTTATGGGAAACGCTTGAGTTACCATAGACGTTGTTGGGACATTTGTTATCCAAAATAAAAATGTTGACAATATTGCAGACCAGAAGTTTGAATCAAGTTTATAATCCTTAATTGCTTTATCTATTTCCTCATAATCATCTGGCAGGGGATACACTTCATCCTCAGTCTTTATCCTTTTATGCAACCACCACATTTGCTTGCATCACTCTTGTACTATGGCAAATACGAGTGGGTCTTGCTGTTGGGGCACATACGTTTTAGATTTCTATCCCTTCCTGCCTTTTCTGGATGCATGCTGCCACTACTCTTTCCGCAGTGGCTGCATCTGCAGCTCTGATTCTACGGGAACGAGGTGATGAAGAGGGTGTTTTACCAACAGGTTTCTCATTCTGATAAGGGGGCGGACGAGGCCTTTTAATAAGTAACCATTCTAGTAATGGGTCTGTCTCATCCTCTAAGGTTACTTTTGATTCAGGTGTCGGGCCTGAGGGGCAAGCCTTGGCTACATACACACCCTTAATTCTCATTATATCTTCACAGTGGCCCTCTTCCCATTCCTTTTTCAGCTCTTTATGATCATATACATGCTTTATCTTTTTTGGATTGTGGTTTCCGTTTTTTAATCTGTGCTTCTCTCATAGATTCTTCTCTAGCATAATCCTCCCATTGTTTATATGTTTCCCATTGCAGGGGTCTATTTGCCTTATCCCCTTTAGTGGCTAATGCTTTTCTTAGGCACCATATTCTCTTCGGGTCAAAAGACCCATGCACGGGAAACGGTAAATAAGGGTTGTTGGCAGTGTATTTGTGCCATTTGCGCAAAAACAACACTACTCCCAAGCGTTTCTTGATCATCAACTCCCATCCTGGTGTACCTTCCAGGGGAGCAGACACGTGTTTTTGTAATTCCGACCAACTCTTACATCATTGCAACCCACAACATCCTTTGAAGCATGAATTTCACACTTCTGTTACAGTAACCATTTCTTGTGATCACAAGGTTGCATTGAGAATGTCCCACTTAATGTAGTGCGCCCACAATCAATACAAACTATACGCTCATTTCATGATTGATCCATCTCATGGTTTCAACTTGTGTACACAAGGTTTATTTCTTTATGGCTCATTAACAGTGTGCTCCCATAGAAAATATAACATTACATATTCATAACATCAGACTGCACAACATCATTCTGCATTAAATCATCACACTCTGTGCATGAAACGGCCTCCCCCTTTTTTCTGCAGTCTTCTACACCAGCACTTCAACAGGAGTGCAAGTCTCCCTTGCACACACAGATGGGGGTCCTCAGTTGCAGAGATCAACGTGTCGAAGAGACCAGCACGTGGGTGAAGTTTGTGGCTGCAGGAACTCTCTTGTCCAAATAACGCAGTGCGCCCCACAACCTCTTCCCATCCTTTGCTTGTTCTCAGACCGTGGCAACGTATTCCAACTGGATCTTAACTGCAACTAGGTTCCAAATCTGGGTAGCCAATTTGTGGGCAATATTTTTCACAATAACCGCCCTGTCCATAATAATCTTAAATGAGGCACCAGTAGAGAAGAGTTCAAAACTTCATAGAAATAGTTTATTTCTAACATGCTTCAGCGGGCCCGGAATAACAAGCAACTGCTTCATCAGTGCCTCTTCCGTAGTTATTATGAGAACAAACAACGTTTATGCATTTGGTACTACATTGCTTCATGACAGGTCATTAAATCACTTAGGCTAAATGTGAACACAGGCCAGGGTCTCAACCTACTACATGTAGCTGTTGCCTGGCTATTCACACTCTCTGGAGCTTGCTCCAAGAATACATTTGTATGAGCAAACCACAAAAGGGCTTTCTTTTTCCTGCAAGACATGCACTCTTTAAACGTGTGTACAGACCAACTGATTTAGAGAACCTATGTTCATTCATTTTTACAAAGTGCCTACAATTATTCATAATTTGCAACACTATCAAAATATTTACATTGCAGGCCCTGAGAGTTTAAAATGTGTTTGACATTGCACCAGCCTTGTAACGCTACTAGCCCATTGGCAAATTAGAGATGTTCACTTCATCTCAGTGGCAAAGTGTTTCGGAACATATATTATTCACTACAGTGGATGATCTGCATGCACTAAGGCAGGGGAGGGGTATAAAACCTGGGCCATCGTGCACTTGGCTAATGAACAGTATTATCTTGTCTCTGCTGAATATGTCAGGTCTTTTAAGCCACAATGGATACTGAATGAGGTACTGTATATATATATATTCAGTGAAAAAACTTTGTCAAAGGGACGTTATGGTTCCAAGTAAAACCGAAAAACCCTGGAAATTCGCCAGTTATGGTAAGCTAAGCAACCATAACTCGTGCCACCACCGTGCACTGCTAAGACTAACACCCAGGACATCAAAGATGACATCACAAATTTCATTGATGACATCACTGATGACATCACATGTGTATGTACTTTTCATGAAATATGTGTACAAGGATTCTTATTATAATGTTGCGAAACAAGTGTCAAGGATCATTGCAATAAATATTATACCCTAATTAGTGCATTGAATGATGCATTGATATAAATAGCATTCTATTATGGGGTTCTATCTAGTATACTAAGCTACTCATACAGAAACGTAGCATTGTGTGCAGCGTACAAGATGAAGGTATAATATTCGTAATGTTAATATGTTGAATAATGAAATGATAAATGTTTTCTTAATAGATTTTTGTGTACTGTGAAATATGTAATACGTACCTAATAAAACACATGTATTACATAATTGCATTACTATAGACAAAACACAAAGACACAAGAACACATACCAATATAGGTATATACAGGGAAAGTGAAGTTAGCAAAAAAGCACAAGTAGTAGCAGAAACAATTCATAACTTAACTGATTATTTTCATGCAAATAAATGATTGCTCTGTTTCAAAGCTGCTATTTACCCTATGTATATGTATCACTTGATGTGATTGGACCCACAGGGAAAGTACAGCCATAAAAAAAAAAAAAACAACAGAACTATCAGAAAGTGCTGATAAGTCTATTGATTATCTTTATACACAAAAAGGATTGCTGTCTTTCAAGCTTGTGTCTTCCCGTATGTATATGTTTCATATGATGTGACTGGACTCTAAGGGAATTACTGTAAGAACCTACTTGAAGGATATGTCTACAAATAAAATAAAATGTTTAGTTTCTGACTGTTACAGAAGAAAACCATGTGGCCTAGATATGTCAGCAAAAGAAAAAAGAGTGAGCCAGACATGTGATGTCATCAGTGATGTCATCAATGACATGTGTGATGTCATCTTTGATGTCCTGGGTGTTAATCTTAGCAGTGCACGGTGGTGGCGCGAGTTATGGTTGCTTAGCTTACCATAACTGCGTATTTCAAGGGTTTTTCGGTTTTACTTGGAACCATAACGTCCCTTTGACAACGTTTTTTCACTGAATTTCATAGGTTTTTAGTAGCGCAACTTAACCATAACGTCCCTTTAGCAAAGTTTTTTCATTGAATTTCATAGGTTTTTATTAGTGCAACTTAACCATAACGTCCCTGTAACATTTTTTTTAACTACATTTTAAAGGGTTTTATTAGTGCAACGTCACTATAACATCCTTTTCAATAGATGAAGACCCATAACATCTTATGTCCTCAAAGTGGGAACGCCGGGTGGTAAAAAAAACAAAAAGATTTTCCTTCCTACACCGGGACGCCTGCAGCGTCCCGGTGTAGGAAAGGAAAATCTTTTACCAAGATGGCCACCATGGAAAGGGAAGGCGGGGTGTATAAAGAACACAAACAGGGCATGAGCGGGGGTGGGGGGAACAGGGGAGACACATGGGCATGAGCGGGGGGTGAGAGGGAACAGGGTACAAACGGGGCATGAGCAGGGGGTGGGGGGGAAAAGGAAGGAAACCCGGGGCATGAGCGGTGGTGGGGGTAACACGAGAGAGACACGGGGCATGAGCAGCGGCTGGGGAGGAACATGAGGGAGACACGGGGTATGAGCAGGGGGTGGGGAGGAACACGAGGGAGACACGGGGCATGAGCGGGGGTGGGGGGAAAGGAGAGAGACAAGGGGCATGAGCGGGGGGTGGGGGGAACACGAGGGAGTCACAGGGCATGAGCGGGGGCGTGGGTGGTAACACGAGGGAAACACGGGGCATGAGCGGGGGGTGGGGGGAACACGAGGGAGACACAGGGCATGAGCGGGGGGTGGGGGGCAACAGGAGACAGACACAGGGCATGAGCAGGGGGTGGGGCCAACAGGAGAGAGACACGGGGCATGAGCGGGGGGTGGGGAGAACAGGAGACAGACACGGGGCATGAGCGGGGGATGGGGGAACAGGAGACAGATACGGGGCATGAGCAGGGATGGGGAGAACAGGAGACAGACACGGGGCATGTGCGGGGGGGTGGGGGGCAACAGGAGAGAGACACGGGGCATGAGCGCGGAGTGGGGGGGTACAGGAGAAAGACACGGGGCATGAGCGCGGACAACAGGAGACAGACACGGGGCATGAGAGGGGGGTGGGGGGAACAGGAGACAGACATGGGGCATGAGCGGGGGGGAACAGAAGACAGACACGGGGCATGAGCGGGGGAGTGGGGGGGCAACAGTAGAGAGACACGGGCATGAGCGGGGGGTGGGGGGTACAGGAGACAGACACGGGGCATGAGCAGGGGGTGGGGGGGTCAACAGGAGAGAGACGCGGGGGTGGGGGGTTGCAGGAGACAGACACAGGACATGAGCGGTGGGTGGGGGCAACAGGAGAGAGACACGGGGCATGAGTGGGGGGTGGGGGGCAACAGGAGACAGACACGGGGCATGAGCGGGGGGTGGGGGGCAACAGGAGACCGACACAGGGCATGAGAGGGGGGTGGGGGGCAACAGGGGACAGACACGGAGCATGAGTGGGGGGTGGGGGCTAACAGGAGACAGACACGGGGCATGAGCGGGGGTGGGGGGCAACAGGAGAGACATGGGGCATGAGCGGGGGGTGGGGGGAACAGGAGACAGACACGGGGCATGAGCGAGGGGTGGGGGGAACAGGAGACAGACACAGGGCATGAGCAGGGGGTGGGGGGGAACAACAGGCACGGGGCATGAGCGGGGTGTAGGGAGAACAGGCACGGGGCATGAGCACGGGGGTGGGGGGCAACAGGAGACAGACATGGGGCATGAGCGGGGGGCAACAGGAGAGACACGGGGCATGAGCGGGGGGTGGGGGGAACAGGAGACAGACACAGGGCATGAGCGAGGGGTGGGGGGAACAGGAGACAGACACGGGGCATGAGCGGGGGGTGGGGGGTAACAACAGACACGGGGCATGAGTGGGGGGTGGGGAGAACAGACACGGGGCATGAGCGGGGGGGTGGGGGACAACAGGAGACAGACACGGGGCATGAGCGGGGAGGTGGGGGACAACAGGAGACAGACACGGGGCATGAGCGGGGGGTGGGGAAAACAGGAGACAGACACTGGGCATAA
The DNA here is from genome assembly GCF_040938575.1 of Ambystoma mexicanum. Lineage (NCBI taxonomy): Eukaryota > Metazoa > Chordata > Amphibia > Caudata > Ambystomatidae > Ambystoma > Ambystoma mexicanum. Next base: position 981,150,336 of record NC_090928.1, on the reverse strand, counting down.
GCGGGGGGTGGGGGGAACAGGGGAGACACGGGGCATGAGCGCGGGGTGGGGTGAACAGGAGACAGACATGGGGCATGAGCGAAGGGTGGGGGGAACAGGAGACAGACACGGGGCATGAGAGGTGGGGAACAACAGACACGGGGCATGAGCGGGTGTGGGGAGAACAGACACGGGGCATGAGCGGGGAGGGTGGGGGGTAACAGGAGACAGACACTGGGCATGAGCGGGGGTGGGAGGAACAGGAGACAGACACGGGGCATGAGCGGGGGGTGGGGAGAACAGGAGACAGACACAGGGCATGAGCGGGGGGTGGGGGCAACAAGAGAGAGACACAGGGCATGAGCGGGTGGGGGGTGGGAGGAACAGGAGACAGACACGGGGCATGAGCGGGGGTGGGGAGAACAAGAGAGAGACACAGGGCATGAGCGGGTGGGGGGAACAGGAGACAGACACGGGGCATGAGCGTGTGGGGGGAACAGGAGACAGACATGGGGCATGAGCGGGGGTGGGGAGAACAGAAGATAGACACGGGGCATGAGCGGGGGGTGGGGGGAACAGGACACAGACATGGGGCATCAGCGGGGGGTGGGGAGAACAGGAGACAGACACGGGGCATGAGCGGGGGGTGTGGGGGGCAACAGGAGACATACACGCCACATGAGGGGAACAGGAGACAGATACGGGCATGAGCGGGGGGTGGGGAGAACAGTAGACAGACACAGGGCATGAGCGGGGATGGTGGAGGGAGAGAGACACACGGGGCATGAGCGGGGGGTGGCGGGAGGGAGAGAGACACATGGGGCATGAGCGGGGGGTGGGCGGGAGGGAGAGTGACACACGGGGCATGAGAGGGGGGTGGGCGGGAGGGAGAGAGACACACGGGGCATGAGTGGGGGGTGGGCAGGAGGGAGAGAGACACACGGGGCATGAGCGGGGGTGGGGGCGGGGAGAGAGACACACGGGGCATGAGCGGGGGGTGGGGGGAAGGGGAGAGAGACACGGGGCATGAGCGGGGGGTGGGGGGAGGGAGAGAGACACACGGGGCATGAGCGGGGGGTGGTGGTGAGGGAGAGAGACACATGGGGCATGAGCGGGGGTGGGCGGGAGGGTGAGAGACACACGGGGCATGAGCGGGGGTGGGCGGGAGGGAGAGAGACACGGGGCATGAGCGGGGGTGGGGGGAACAGGAGACAGACACGGGGCATGAGCGAGGGGTGGGTGGAACAGGAGACAGACACGGGGCATGAGCAGGGGGTGGGGGGGTAACAACAGACACGGGGCATGAGTGGGGGTGGGGAGAACAGACACGGGGCATGAGCGGGGGTGTGGGGGACAACAGGAGACAGACACGGGGCATAAGCGGGGGTGGGAGGAACAGGAGACAGACACGGGGCATGAGCGGGGTGTGGGGGGTTACAGGTGACAGACACGGGGCATGAGCGGGGGGTGGGGGCAACAGGAGACAGACACGGGGCATGGGCGTGGGGTGGGTGGGAACAGGAGACAGACACGGGGCATGAGCTGGGGGTGGGGGGCAACAGGAGAGAGACACGGGGCATGAGCGGGGGGTGGGGGCAACAGGAGACAGACATGGGGCATGAGCGAGGGGTGGGGGGAACACGAGACAGACACGGGGCATGAGAGGGGGGTGGGGGGAACAACAGACACGGGGCATGAGCGGGAGTGGGGAGAACAGACACGGGGCATGAGCGGGGAGGGTGGGGGGCAACAGGAGACAGACACTGGGCATGAGCGGGGGGTGGGAGGAATAGGAGACAGACACGGGGCATGAGCGGGGGGTGGGGAGAACAGGAGACAGACACGGGGCATGAGCGGGGGGTGGGGGCAACAAGAGAGAGACACAGGGCATGAGCGGGTGGGGAGAACAGGAGACAGACACGGGGCATGAGCGAGGGGTGGGTGGAACAGGAGACAGACACGGGGCATGAGCAGGGGGTGGGGGGTAACAACAGTCACGGGGCATGAGTGGGGGTGGGGAGAACAGACACGGGGCATGAGCGGGGGGGTGGGGGACAACAGGAGACAGACACGGGGCATGAGCGGGGGGTGGGAGGAACAGGAGACAGACACGGGGCATGAGCAGGGGGTGGGGGGGTAACAACAGACACGGGGCATGAGTGGGGGTGGGGAGAACAGACACGGGGCATGAGCGGGAGTGGGGAGAACAGACACAGGGCATGAGCGGGAGTGGGGAGAACAGACACGGGGCATGAGCGGGGAGGGTGGGGGGCAACAGGAGACAGACACTGGGCATGAGCGGGGGGTGGGAGGAATAGGAGACAGACACGGGGCATGAGCGGGGGGTGGGGAGAACAGGAGACAGACACGGGGCATGAGCGGGGGGTGGGGGCAACAAGAGAGAGACACAGGGCATGAGCGGGTGGGGAGAACAGGAGACAGACACAGGGCATGAGCGGGTGGGTGGAACAGGAGACAGACACTGGGCATGAGCGGGGGTGGGGAGAACAGAAGATAGACACGGGGCATGAGCGGGGGTGGGGGGAACAGGACACAGACACGGGGCATCAGCGGGGGGTGGGGAGAACAGGAGACAGACACGGGGCGTGAGCGGGGGGCTTGGGGGGCAACAGGAGACATACACGGCACATGAGGGGAACAGGAGACAGATACGGGCATGAGCGGGGGGTGGGGAGAACAGTAGACAGACACGGGGCATGAGCGGGGGGTGGGAGGAACAGGAGACAGACACGGGGCATGAGCAGGGGGTGGGGGGGTAACAACAGACATGGGGCATGAGTGGGGGTGGGGAGAACAGACACGGGGCATGAGCGGGAGTGGGGAGAACAGACACGGGGCATGAGCGGGAGTGGGGAGAACAGACACGGGGCATGAGCGGGGAGGGTGGGGGGCAACAGGAGACAGACACTGGGCATGAGCGGGGGTGGGAGGAATAGGAGACAGACACGGGGCATGAGCGGGGGGTGGGGAGAACAGGAGACAGACACGGGGCATGAGCGGGGGGTGGGGGCAACAAGAGAGAGACACAGGGCATGAGCGGGTGGGGAGAACAGGAGACAGACACAGGGCATGAGCGGGTGGGTGGAACAGGAGACAGACACTGGGCATGAGCGGGGGTGGGGAGAACAGAAGATAGACACGGGGCATGAGCGGGGGTGGGGGGAACAGGACACAGACACGGGGCATCAGCGGGGGGTGGGGAGAACAGGAGACAGACACGGGGCGTGAGCGGGGGGCTTGGGGGGCAACAGGAGACATACACGGCACATGAGGGGAACAGGAGACAGATACGGGCATGAGCGGGGGGTGGGGAGAACAGTAGACAGACACGGGGCATGAGCGGGGATGGTGGAGGGAGAGAGACACACGGGACATGAGCGGGGGGTGGAGGGAGGGAGACAGGCACACGGGGCATGAGCGGGGGGGTAGGCGGGAGGGAGAGAGACACATGGGGCATGAGCGGGGGGTGGGCGGGAGGGAGAGAGACACACGGGGCATGAGAGGGGTGGGCGGGAGGGAGAGGGACACACCGGGCATGAGTGGGGGGTGGGCAGGAGGGAGAGAGACACATGGGGCATGAGCGGGGGTGTGCGGGAGGGAGAGAGACACACGGGGCATGAGCGGGGGGGTGGGCGGGAGGGTGAGAGACACACAGGGCATGAGCGGGGGTGGGAGGGAGAGAGAGAGACACGGGGCATGAGCGGGGGTGCGGGGAGGGAGAGAGACACACGGGGCATGAGCGGGGGATGGGGGGAAGGGGAGAGACACACGGGGCATGAGCGGGGGGTGGGGGGAGAGAGAGAGACACATGGGGCATGAGCGGGGGGTGGGGGTGAGGGAGAGAGACACACGGGGCAAGAGCAGGGGGTGGGGGGGAGGGAGAGAGACATGGGGCATGAGCGGGGGGTGGGGGGAGGGAGAGAGACACACGGGGCATGAGCGGGAGGGGGAGAGACACACGGGACATGAGCGGGTGTGGGCGGGAGGGGGAAAGACACGGGGCAAGAGGGGGGGTGGGCGGAGGGGGAAAGAGACACGGGGCAAGAGCGGGGGTGGGCGGGAGGGGGAAAGAGGCACGGGGCAAGAGCGGGGGTGGGCGGGAGGGGGAAAGAGTCACGTGGCAAGAGCGGGGGTGGGCGGGAGGTGGAAAGAGACACGGGGAAAGAGCGGGGGTGGACGGGCGGGGGAAAGAGACATGGGGCAAGAGCGGGGGTGGGCGGGAGGGGGAAAGAGACACAGGGCAAGAGCGGGGGTGGGCGGGAGGGGGAAAGAGACACGGGGCAAGAGCGGGGGTGGGCGGGAGGGGGAAAGAGACACGGGGCAAGAGCGGGGGTGGGGGGGAGGGAGACAGACACACGGGGCAAGAGCGGGGGTGGGGGGTAGGGAGAGAGACACACGAGGCATGGGTGGGGGGAAGGGGAGAGACACACGGACATGAGCGGGGGGTGGGAGAGACACACGGGGCATGAGCGGGGGTGGGCGGGTGTTAGAGACGAGCGGGGCATGGGCGGGGCATGAGCGGCGGGTGGGCAGGAGGGAGAAAGACACACGGACATGAGCGGGGGTAGGGTGGGAGGGAGAAAGACACACAGACATGAGCGGGGGGTGGGCAGGAGGGAGAAAGACTTTGTGTGCAGGCGGCAGATCCCGCTCCTCGGCCCTCTGCTGGCCACCGTGTGCCGATGGCGTGAGCGGGAGGCTGGGGGAAAAGGGAAGACACGGAGCATGAGTGGGGGTGAAAAGAAAGACACACGGCGCATGAGCGGTGGGGGTGGGAGGAACAGGAGACAGACACGGGCATGAGCGGGGGTGGGGGACTTACTGTGCAGGCGGGATACAAAACCTCTCATGCGAGGAACAAAGATGGCGGGCGTCTCTGGAGCCAGACGCACTGCACGCTTTCACCGCATCCAATGAGAGAGCACGTCAGATGTCCGCGGACATCACGCAAGCTGCTTGCCCAATCACCGTCCTGTCCGCGGAGCGAACAGGGAAGTGTGTCCGCGAAGCGAACACTGATATAACTTATTTAATTTTTTTCACTTACATTTTTGTCATTTTTTTAAAAACGACTGGACGGATTTACACCAAATAAAGCAAAGCACGCTTTCGGGACCAAGCCGCCGCTCCTGCCGCAAATTTGGTGTAAATCCGTCCAGCGGTTTGGGCTGTAGGCGCGAGCAAAGTTTTTTCCCATTATGTCTATGGGAAAAAAAAAAAGTTTTGGGACCCCCCCTTAACTTTGCCCCCCCTGGACGAATCCTCACCAAACATTGCAAATTCAGAGTGACCCAAATACTTTTTTTGCAAAGTTTGGTGAGGATTCGTCCAGGGAGAGCGAAGTTATAAGCCGCCCAAAAAGTGTTCCTCCTATGGAAACAGCAACTTAACCATAACTACCGTGGCCATGTAACATAATATATATATATATATATATATATATATATATATATATATATATATAACAAAAAAGAAAGTGGAGAGGGGCGCACTCCAGTTCCCTGAACAGTAAAGCTTCTCAGCCACTGGTGTTCTCCTCCTACCGGTTTCTGTGCTCTTCACATCGTCAGGGAGGCAGTCTTAACTTGCAGCTCACAGCAAGTGCAGGTGTTGACAATCAATGATGATTCTGTTGCAAGGACTTCTGATAGCTGTAGTCATCAGTTTTGCAAGGAACAAGCTCACACCCAATCCCACAGTGGGGAAAAGGGGGAGGGGGGGTAGCCTACAGTGAGGCACTCCAATGCAGGGCATGTGTCACCCCGGTGCAGCACCCTATCAGATTCTGAAAACTGTGCAGGGAACTGGAGCGCGCCCCTCTCCTCTTTTTCATCACATTTTCCTGGATTTTTGAAGGGTGGAATCTTCAAAATCTAAAAGGGACTGCACTGGGGTGACTGCAGCACTTATCTGCTCCTCACAGTGCCTGGAGGGGCTGTTGTGCCTGTGATTCCGCCTAAGTCCATTTTTTCATGCTTCCCAACGCGCCTGGAGGCGCACTCGCTCCACTGCTCCTCCTCTACCCACTGACCTACATATGATTGGTGCCAGCGCTTCCTGCAGAGGATCCCTGCATCACAGCCCGCCTGCCGGCTCCCACAAGATCACTGTTCCCAAAGGTAGGGGCACTCATCTATGGATGTGGGACTCGCTCACTAGGGGGCACTACTGAGAAGGAGGTGTAACCACCCAGTGGACAGGAGGGACACACCTACAACAACAGATGCACTCACTGAGAAGGGCAGGTCACACTCATGTCGCCTAGTGACCGCCAAACAGCCTAGGGTGGACCAAAAGAAAGAGCATACCTGGTGTTTTGTCTCCACCACCCTAACAGCCAGGCCATTTCAAAACACCCGGGGTGGATACGGATGCGCAGGCTGCAGAACCACAACAAACCACCATGGAGGCCACATCAGGGTGACACCCCAAAATTACAAAGGCCTGAGGTGATTGGAATGAGTGGAAGGATTCCAAGACTTTGTTAAAGCTGCAGGGGAGGACAAGTCACACACTCTACCTGACATTTTCACAAAATTCGCAAGGCCATCATAAAAACAATTCTGAGGGGGAAAGAGACACCTATGAACACTTAATAGGGGCACTGAACAAAAAGCTTGTCATTCAACCCAACCGTGACTATGAAAGATATGTTTTCAACCACCAGTGCACACAACAAGCACAGGAGACTGTTGATGAGTCCATAACATGGTTATGCTAAAAAGCAGTCCACTACCAATTCTCTCAGTTCTCTGAGGATGAGGCAATAAAACTCTTGACCTGATTTAAAGAAACGTTTTATGATAGTGTAATCCCATAGAAAAGTGCTCTGTGAATCAGGCCCTCTGTGTAATTGAAGGATGCATCTCCCCCAGCTTTAGGAAACAACTACTGAAGAAACCTGTTCCCATTGACAAGGTCATAGAGATGGCCAGGATCTATCAGTGAGTGGATGCTCAAGCAGAGTCCATTGAAAACACCCCTGCCAAGAAACAGGACAAGGGGGAACTACTAGCAGAGATGCAAACACAGAAACTAGGCGACCGGCCTCTGCTCTCAAACCCGCAACCCTACCGACAACCAATCAGGACCCAGAGACTCTGTTATAGGTGTGGGTTAGCCTTCCCACATACAGGCACATGCCCGGCACTCACACAGCAATGCTCAAATTGTGGCAGGGAGGGCCACTTTCAAATTGTCTGTCAGGAGGTTAGACCATTCCCGACCCTGAGGACAGCCCCTTCAAACGCATGAAGACAAGGCAACAGGACATACCCGCCCCCGCAAAGCAGGGGCAGACCACAGCAGGGATATATGCCCAGCCCTCAGAGCTACATGAGAGCAGTTGAGGAGTCATTCGATGTAGGAAGCACCCAAGGGGAAGACCAACTCCCTCAACACACGCGTTACGGAGACAAGTACGATGACCCACCATACCCGTCTCATGGATATGGCATGAGTCTGGCAGACAATACTTTGCATACCACTCTGACTTTGACCAAGAGTACCCAGACGAATATGTCAACCTGATACAAGACAGCCAGGAAGCTGAACAAGCACCGAAAGTGGCCATCAACATGGGGAACAAAATACACCTCTGCCTGATCGATACAGGAGCAACAGTAAACATAATGGGAGAGCAGGAATTCTTACAGATGGCCGACAGAAACCCCCTGTCCAGGACTCACGCACAGATTTTCCAATGAGGCGCATCTCTTCCACTCCAGTCGGTTGGCCAGTTCCAGTGTACGTTGCAAGGGGCGATCGACGGAGGCCACAATCCACGTCATTTGCAGCCCCACAAAAGGAAAGTGCCTTCTCAGCTAGCTATAGGACCACGAACCAAATGGGCCTCATTGACATCCACTATCAAGACACTGATGTCGTCGAATCCTCCATGGGCCCACAAAAACCAAGAGACTCAATGTCCCTGATCACTACAACACTGTTGTCCTAAGAGGCCATCCAGGCCAAGTTCATGCAGTTGTTACAGGGGTTGGGCAAACTCAAAGGAAAGATTGTCAAGTTACACATAGATGAAGCAGTCACGCCTGTGCCGCAACTCCTACGGACAGTAGGATTCTACTTCCAAGAGACGGTATCCCAGGAACTCGCTCAACTATCGCAAAATTACATCATCAAGCATGCCACAGGGCCCACACCATGGATCTCCCCACTAGTGGTGGTCCCCAAAAATGGCGGAAAGATAAAACGGCCATCAAGCGGGAGCGTCACCCGGGCGCCAGTATTGAGGACATAATTTTGTAGCTGAACAAGGCCACCACGTTTTTGAAACTTGACCTCAACTATCGGTACCACCAGTTGGAACTACACCTCGACTCCAGAGTCATGTCAGGAATCCTAGTGATTCATCCACTCTTCCGTCACTTTCTCTTACGAGTAAGCCTTGTAATGCCTCTAAAGTATTTGCGCAATCACGTGGGTTGACTTTTTTTAATCAGAGAAACCGTTGTGCTTCGAGATATAGCGCTCGTGTATGTCTCCTGATATACACAGCAATAAGGAAACTTACGCCCTTTAACACACAATGGCGGTTGCCGTGGAGACTAGGGCATAAACATTGAGGCAATACGTCGTCACGCACATGTTCAATCATGTGACTTCACAGCTATTAAAACTCCTCCTTGCCGTTTAGCCAGTGCTTCTGATTTTGGCGGAAGTGCGCTTCGTTCTGTGTTTTTGATTTCCTGTTTACTGGTTTCTTGACCTCTGGCCTGTTCTTGGACTTCGTTTTGGCTTAATCCTTACCTTCTCAGATTTCCTCCAGATTTTGCTGTCTTGGTATTCCTGACGCTTACTTGTCCTCTTGATCTTGTTGTCTTCCTGCTACTTCCGCTACTTATCTGACTTCCCGTTACCAAACGGGTAATCTTCAATGGACTTCTTACGCCTTACGTTTGTGGATTTGAACTACTCCTCCTGTTGCCGACTCGGATTGCCAACAGACTGCAAGTGAATTGGACCCTTACCTGTTGTTCATGTTACCCTTCTCTCTTGATCACCCTGGTGCGGACTAGAGAGTTCCTGGTACCCAGAGGGGTGTATTGAGAGCATCCTCGTTCCGTTGGGTTCTTCAAGGAACTTCCTGACCTCTAGGCGTTTGTATTTTGTCAGGAATAGTCCTATCACATTGTTGATGCTTCCGTACCTTACCTAGGTAGCAATTCCATCTTGCTGCTGCAAGTCAGACGCTGTCTCACCTCAAACACACGGTAAGGACCCATTCCATTTCCTGTCTTACTCTTCTGATTACTCATACAAATTCTCATCTTGCATATATCTTCCTTGTCACTCTGCAGATGCTTCAGATCTCCTTGTACTCCTGTTGATTCTATCCTGTATTAAGAGCCAGGGCGGTGTTATCCATTGCTAGTAATATCACAGTTGAGGTTGGTGCCAATTTAGATGTACTCTTGGATTTTTATAACGAAAAAGGCTGTTGTTAATGTGCCTTTTCCTTTACGGCTCTAGGAGGTCTGCTGCACGCGTTTGGGTCCATTCTTCCAAATAATAGATCCCTTGGTATTGGTTTTTCTATCCATACACAAGGTTATATTGTTAGGTAGAATTCTTCGTCTACACGCCGTGGGCAAGTTACAAGGCAACCCTGACAAGTCATCACCACTTTTTTAACACATGACGGTCTCTTTCGGTACAAGAGATTACATTTCGCCATCTCCTCCGCCGCCGAGATATTCCAAGAGGGCATCCATCAGGTGATTCTCCCCATAAAGTTGGCTTTAAACTACAGGTATGACATTCTGGTGTTTGGAACTTCTCAAGAGGAGCACGACCAGACACTGTCAGAAATGTGTGAGGCAATACAAGAGGCTGGTCTAACCCTCAATCTACAAAAATGTAACATCAATAAAAGAAAGCTGAGATTTTTTTGTCATATTTTCTCGGATGCTGGAATGGTCCCGGACAAAGTTAGCACCATCGCTAACCTGGCGGCTCCCGCCCAGGTGGCGAGGGTCTGCTCATTCCTAGGCATGGCCGGGTACTGTGCCAGATATCTACTGCACTATGCCTCACAAACTGAACCGCTCCGGCGATTCCTCCAGAAGGACACAACATTCGAGTGGACGGAGGAATGCCACAAAGCGGTCCTCGGCATTAGGACTGCAGTGGCGGAGGCCAAACGCCTGGCATACTTTGACCCCAAGTGGCACACCAAGATCATCGTCGATGCAAGCCCCGTTGGACTAGAGGCCATCCTCGTATAGGCAAAGGACAAGGACACACACCCCAAACACATTGTGGCATACACAGAACGAGCATACTCCCAGGCCGAGAAGGAGAGCTTGGCTGCTGTCTGGGCGTGTGAACATTATCACAATTTTGTTATTGGCAAGACCTTCACGCTCGTCACTGACCACCAGGCGCTCCACTTGCTATTTGGAAACCCTTGCACCAAGATGACTCCCAGGATCGAAAAGTGGGGCATTCGCCTACAAGACTATGACTACTCTATCGTCCACAGGCCAGGGGGGACCAAAACCCAGCAGACTACATTTCACACCACCCGGGAGGGGGGGGTGACCAGATGACACTGAAAGGCGATCTAGAGTACAGCCGGTACATCACTGCCAATGCGCTACCACCTGCACTCACATTGGAAACGGTGGCCCATGAGTCAGCAAAGGACCCGTCCATGGCGTTGGCCATCCAACTGACCAACTAAAACAAACTGAGAGACTATCGCGGGCTGCTTGCCATGCACCCAGAAGTGAACCGGGCAGAGATGGATCCTCTAGCGAAGATACATGAAGAACTGCCTGTAATGAATAACGCAATCCTATTTAGAGGTTGTAGGCTTGTGATACCGCAGACGTTGAGGAATTCAGTCATACAGAGAGCACACGAGGGTCACAGAAGGGCTGAGAACACCAAGAAACAACTGAAGCAGCACGTATGGTTTCCGCATATGGACCCACTCATAGAGGACATGGTGCGACAGTGTCTGCCCTGTAAATGCACAGCTCAGAGTGATCCCCTGATACTGATACAGCCCACAAGCATCCCAGAAATACCATGGGTTAGAGTTGCGGTTGACTTTTATGGGCCGATGGATACCAGAGAATACCACGTAGTCCTTATCGACGAGTTCTCACGGTGCCCCATTGTGAAAAGGACATTGTCAACAGCATTCCCGGGAATGGTTTAGTTTGCCTTTAAGGCAAACCCACATGGGAGGGAAGCATGTGGGCCGGGCGAGGAGGAGTACGGGGTTCCACAGGGTTTCCTCAGTTGTATGTTGGAATAAAGTGCCAAGCAGTTCATCTGTGTCCTGTGTCGTGTTTTACTGCGTGCGGCCTGGCCCATGGACAACACTATGCTCAGTACTTTGTGCGAAATATGGGAACACTATTTATGTTTCTCAACTGAAACTTAACACTAATTCTCACTGAACGTGAATCATTTAGAATGCTTGTGCCTCCCCAGGAACCACTTCAAACCACTGGTACCAAAAGCTGCACTGTTGTGGGCAGCTGCGTTGTTGTTTTTTTTACTTTTGGAGAGATACTCCCGAGTCTAGCAGCACCTCCAAATTGACAGCCAGGCGGCCTAGGATTTCTTGTGATCAGCTTGGTGTATCCTTTCCAAGCTCTGACACCGGAGCACTTATTCCCCGCCGGCTTGCCTGGGAACAGTAATCACCCAGCAGGGCCTTGTTTCCTGAGCTCTGGCACCAGAGCATCTTACATTTCACTGCCGGGCAGCCCAGGGTTCCAGGAGCAAGGCGAACACTGTGCCCACGCGGCTGTTGTCATGAGGCCGGCACTCACCTCCTGGACAGCTCAGGATTTTACCGGGCCCTCCTCCTCTAGAGCTGTGAATGCGGAGCACATTAGATGATTAACGCCCGGGTCGGCTTGAGAACCTGGCGGGTTCTTCTCCTTTTCTATCTCGGGGGCGGATGCCGCATGGGCTGCGGCCGACACTCACCCTGGCCGCATGAGCACCCACTTCACAGAGGGCCGCAGCCAGGGAGGATCCACCGGCAGGGGCACTGTTCATGGCATCCACTCCTTTCACAGCGGTGGATGCCACTTCCTCCGTTCACGGTGATGTAAACTGCTCACCTGTCTTCCCCTTTGGGCGGACGACCACACCATGGGGGTCCATCTCCCTCGTTGCAAATATTGTGGGGCCGGTGGCAGGCACGCGGCCTGCCTCACAGGTGCTGGGGGGCCAAGCAGCATGTCAGGATTGCCGGGGTCACCCGGACTTACTTGGGTTGCAGGGCAGGACCCAGTGAGACCATAGCGGCACTGCCTAGGGGCCAGGGCACCTTCAATGCCAGCAGCATCCTGGATGGTGGGTGCCTGGGGTGGAGCCCAGACCGCCAGGGACCTGCAGGACCGTGATCACCCGGTGTGGGGCCTACAGGCCAGGGCAGCAGGACTGTCATCGCACAGTGTAGGCCTGCAGGCCCAAAGTGAGAGACGGAGACAACAGGACTTCCATTGTTGGAGTCTGCAACCGTTCTGTTGCACGTGCCTGCAGGGGCTCCTTTTATTCGCTTGGGCCATGACACAGCCCATCCTAAAAGGGCAATACACTTGGGAGGGACACATCACATTAAAAGGGCAATACACACGGGAGGGTAACACATAACACTTGTGATTGTTTAGCTTCCATGAAATATTTGGGCAAGTTGCCAATGGTTGGTTCTTGAAGTAAGGCATCAGAACAGACGCCTCAGGGAAACTCTCTGGACAAACTGAAGAAGGGTGGTCAGGTATCTGCAGCTTCTGTGGTTACACCAACCCATGTCCAGCGGCTTCTGTGTTTCCCCTTTTTGTAGGTTTGCTTATGGAGTGGACTGTGTCATGGAACAGGCCTCTGCCGATCCCCTTTTTACGTCATCAGTCACCCTCTAGTTCAGGTTTCTTTTGTCCAATTCCGCTGATTGCGGTGATCTGAGAGAAGACAATGGCATGGTCTTGTTTTGCTGCCATGAAACGTATTCCTCTGGTATTTTTCTCCACTTAATTGGTCTGATGCGTCACTGATTGGTTCATAGATCATGCTTGGATTTAAAAATGTGGAGCCGAAGAACTAATTTCTCCGCTGACATGGGGTGCGACCCTGGGATGGCTGCCTTTAATCTGCTGGTGACAAGCCTAAAGAACCGTAGATTTAGCTATCGCAGCTCTTAAAATTGCTACAAAATCTTCACATTTGAACATAGCTCGATTTGCAATGTGTGTGTCATTTTCTACCATGCAAAAATCGCCACTGGACTTATTTAGCCAGTACCTTTAGTCAAAGACGCACAATGGGAGAAACCCTTCAGTAAATAAGAGCCAGTTATTGCACCAGGAGGGCACATCTCAGGCACACAATGACAATGAGAGCAAACAGTGTCAGGCGTGTCTGTGTATAGTACAGACCACAAGGTTGCCATTCTATGCCATGGGAACGCCGTTCTTCCACCCACCTATTGTATATCTTGACAAAGAACACAAACCACACAAGGTATACAATTAACTAGATGAGTGATCAAACATTCCTCCTGTGCAATACGACACAACGATGGGGACACCGAAGAGAGCAATTCTTAGCTCACACGGGCATAAAAAGAACCCCCAACAATACAGGTGAAAGGTTTTCCAAGCCTAGGTTGCTATGAGACAAAGATCTGCTGTCATGTAAGCAAGCTCCAGCTACTGAGTTTATCATCTATGGAAATGCAGCAGATCGACTCTGGCTCCTTTATAGATTCGTTTTACCATTGATACAATGAAAACATTAATTAGCCACTCCTTATGGGAGTGCCTATGGCTAGTCAACGCAATGGCCTCTTCATGTGTTTGACAGTATTTCCATTGGAATAATCGCCATACTTGTTGAACGTTACCGCCACTCAGTTTTGTGGGTTTACCGCAGGGCTGCATGTGGTGGTAAAGTGGCATTAATCCCCATTTGTTGAGTGCATAAGACTCCTTGGGTATTTTTGCAGATTTACTATGAGCAGTAATTCAACCGTCGATCATCCAATGATTTTTGGAACTGAAGTGGAGTATTTACCACCAGCATGCGGATGTACCACAGCAAAATTACCACTCACTGTAAATCTGTAAAAATCCCCATGTAATCTTATCGGCTGGAGGTATATCCTCTACTTCAGCCCCAAAGACAGAATTTAGCGATGCAGTAAAACTGATGGTAATTACCTTGCTACCAATAAAACTGGTGGTAATGGAATTACCGCCAAAAATATACTGCACCGCTGAACCCGTAATGATGCCCAATGATTATAACAAAATGTCCAGAAGAAACCACTCCTACCAAAACCTTTGCTCAGGTTTTTGGGCTGAGGTCTCGTCCCGTCCTACTGGATATCAGGTCTCCACTTGGCGTATAGGGCACAGCATGCAATATGCTCTCTTTCTATATTGCATTGTAGTGGTCATTTATATAGCATTTTTTACCATTATTATACTCTCAATGCGCTGTTAAAGGCAACGTCCTCAGAGGACTGGCCAAGTCCAGAGTGTTGGAGGTCATGGAGTAAGATTAGGATGCATGTGTGCATTTCGCCAAATAAGGCTTAGCAGGGTTAGCCATGCTGCGGTAGAGCGCAACCCATTCGAAAAGGCATGTGGATGGGTGCTGAGAGGAGTCAGGAGATGGCATGAGTGCTAGAGACTCGCTATATGTTCAGCGTGCCCAAATTGGTCATATGTCTGCGCTGCATTCTGATGTCAGAGGTGTTGAGGCGCAGTCTGGTGTAAGTAAGCAGAGAATTATGTGAACAGCACGACCACATTTTGTCATAGTCCTTGCTGTATTCTGATGTGCCCACCGGAGTTGTGCATTCAGGGGTGGACTGGGAACCAAAATAGACCCTGGATAATCTTCAAAGTGGCCCCATATTACATGTTTTCAGCAAGCCAAACCTTTTTCCGATGGGAACATTTGTAAATAAAATAGGTTACCACACAAAAGAGGCCCAGGTGCAGAGGCCCACCGGGAAATCTCCAGAGTTCCTTCCCTATAGGCCAGCCCACCATGGGTGCGTTATACATATCTAGCAGAATTCAGTGGTGATTTGTTGTTTGTGCGCCCGCTCAGGTAATTGGCATCTTCTGTCGATTCGTAAGTCTGCGATAAAAAACAATTAGCGACAGCAGCAATCTATGCTCCAACTATTTGAAGCAAGATGAATACTTCCAGGTTCTTCTCGGCAGATAGCGTGGCGAGTCTACCCAGATACTGAGCACGTACTGAACCTTTTCCGTTTTTACTTTTATCATGGGCGGATCATCCTATAGTTCATACATGCGCAATAGCTGTCCATCCCCTATTCCTTCCAGAGCAACTCCAGGGCTGGTTCTTGATTGCCCTCCCAGAGTATTGTATGGTGGACCCCCACCTGTCCTACTGGTGCGGGACATGGCCGTGGCACTCATCCTCCCATGACACTTCTCTGCAGTGCATCCCAATGTGTCTGATTGCGATGGTGCTGATTTTATTACACCACTGTGACTTTACCACTGCGAGTGCGATTTGCCTGTTTTCCCGTACATGCCGGGTTCAGTGACTCATCATTCCTGTGACTTTTTATTTATGAAGGAATGTGATTCAGCTAGTGGTGCTTGTGGGAAATCAGGGTCATGATGGTGTATGATAGCATGTGTGGTCTGGGCCGGCGCAAAAGCGGCCGGCGCCGCCAGATGCTGAGAGGTTGGTGTTGCCACAAATGCAGCTGACGCAGCCTGGTGCCGAGTGTTTCTAAGTTTGGATTGGGAATTTGTCCTTTTTAGAGAGGGGTTTCAGGATAATGCACCAAACAGACAGGTTTTGAGGACGTTTTTGAAGGAAAGGTCGTTTTCAGGTCGGCAGATGTGCAGAGGAAGAGTGTTCCAGATGGTGGGGCCTATGATGGAGAAAGCGGAGCCACCAACTCTTGTGGAGTGGTAAGGAGGAATAGCGAGGAGGAGAGTTGAGCCCGATCAGAGGTTTCTGGGGGATTGGTAGTGGATAATTTTGTTCTGAAGGAACTCAGGTCCTGTATTATGGTGGGCTTGGTGTGTGATGCACATGGTTTTGAAGGTTGTTGGTAGGCTAACAGGGAGCCAGTGCAATATTTAGAGTGCAGGGGTGATGTGTTCGCTGGGCAAGACGGCCAGGAGCAGTCTGGCTGCTGCATTTTGGATTTGTTGATGTTTCCTGAGCTGGCGTGATGGGATGCCGAGATAGAGGGAATTGGCGTAGTCTAGTCAGTGGCAGAGCAGGTTTTGGTACCAGGGGGGCAAAGACTTGCTCAGGGGGGCGCCGGCGAGGCGGTCAGGTCAGAGAGAGGTCAGGCCAGGGGTCACTACCATTTCCTTAATTTTGCGGGTATAACTAGGAACTGTTGACGCTTAATATTCAAGGAATTGGTACAATGTTTTGTTTCACAGAATCTACTGCCCTTTTATGACTAACCCATCTAGCGTCAGATCTCTTTTTTAATGTCAGGGCGGTTTCCTGTAGTTCATGCTCCTGTTGCTCTTCCTGCAGAACTTTCATGCGAGGCAGACTGCTTGTGAAGAAAGCATACAGGGGAGGATAGCTCAGGGGCAAGGCAATCGCCTTGGAAGCAAGACAACGCAGAGCAACACAGGTTTGACCCCCGGGTCCGTGCTTAGAAACCTCCAGGTATTAAGCGCGTTATAAATAACCAATCGTAATCAAATGTTCCAAAAATAACTTCCCTTTTGTACATGAGTGTCTGGCCTCATTCAGCACAAGGTTTAAATTGTGCGCACAACAGTGAACATATATAGCTCTGGGCAAGACTTCTTTCACAAGTGCTTGCAGTCAAGCAATACATTCAGACACAGTGCTTGCCAATAGTTCATAAAAGTCTGCCGATCCTGCTCCAGCAAGGTCAGCAAATGTTACAAAATGTACATCTGCATGTCCTGATAATGTAACATAGCCAAGAGATAAAGAAAATTGATCAACTCTGCTGACATCTATTGTAGAGTCAACAATGACATTATAGAATTTGACCATTTTAACTTCTTCAAGGATAGCGCACATTGTCTCTTTCACTAGTGCACTAATGAAATCAGTCTCATGTCATGGCTCATGTAGGTTTCATTCTGCTTGGCATGAGCAATATGCTGTGCTAAAACATTGTCATACTTGGAAATCATCTTCAGTAACTCCAAAAAATATCCTTCATTGGACGTACTTCCCAATCCGGCATGTTCTCTGTGTCCACCGATAGGCCACCCTTGCTTGGCTAGATACAATATAGCATCAAGCTGTCACCTTAGAATACCACCGTTTTTCTCTGTCTGTTCCCTTTCAGCTTTTAAGAGCTCAGAAACAATAGTTCTATCTTGGTTAATTCTAAATGTGGCTATTTGTAGCTGTTTTTCAGCTTCACACTGTATCAAGGAATGTTCATGCATTAAATTTGTTTCTGTTCCTTTTTTTTAAATTGGAAAAACCACAGCTAGGATCAGACCAAACCTTTGAAAAGTGCTAATTATTTCTATCGGCAAATAGCCAACATGCAAAGCAAAAAAGACAGTTACTTCTAAGAGAATACACTAACCACTGCCTCACTACAAAGAGTCCACCTGCAACCATTTTTTATACCACTCTGATCTAAATCCTCAAAGATTGGAGTCATATGTACATTTTGTATAGCCATCTTTTGATCCAGGCTGACATGGACCAGCTGCAAGAAGTGCTCAAACTAAAGGTGAAGACATTGCCCTGCTCTGAAAGAGGTATGGATCTGTTGGGTAATCTTGCTGCATGTCAAATGTGACCTGCATTGTTACATTCCCACTGCATTCCCCAATGTCCTCAGTATCCATGTCGTCTTGTACTACTTCTGTGCCAACATTGGTATCTTCAAGAGTTTCAGTGCAATGAGCAGTTCAGTTGTGCGACCAAGCATAACTTTGTGCTGGGTAACAGTGTTTGCTGAATGATCAGGCTGGGTAACAGTGTCTGTTGAGTGATCAGGAGTCAGACCCTCTGTAGATTCAGTAGAGAATTGTGGACGCTCAGGAACGTCCGTGCATGATGGGTGATCTGTGGAATGTATAGTGATAGGAGGAGAAACCGTAGACAGCTGAGTTCTGAAAGCAAGGAATGGAAGAACCTTGCGACTACAATAACATCATTCAGTTGGCATTACTTGAATGAGCAATAAGTTACCTTTGCTCCTGCTTGTCAGTGGAACCTTTGAGCTGGATCTTGAAAGCAGACAAAATATTTTGAGAGGATTTTGCTGCTTCGACAAGTTTCTGTTTGTTTGCTGACCTGTTTTTTGTCTTGTAGCTCCAGGTATTTTTGGTTTTGCTGACCCTGGATTCATGTTGTTTCTCTATTCCCTGACTTTGCAGAAAGAGAAGGAAAGCAACACAGATTAGTGAATGTCTTTATTAAGTTTACACAGATAACTTACCAATGATTCAAGTTGAACTGCAGCAAAATTGTCTCTCTCTAATAAAGTGATGAGCTTAACAGAATGTTAAAAGGTATTATTGAGCAATTTCCCAAAGCAGATTAGACCCAGCAAGTCTGGCAGAGGCAGGGCAGACTCAGACTTGTCTATAGCCAAAGGGCAATAGGCAATGGCCGACCCAAAAATGTAAAATGCCAGTTGTTTGAGTAAAATTGGGGCAGTTACTTGTGGGCCAGTTTGATAAGTTACTACACCATGCTGATAGTAGTTCTGACGAGTATTGCAGAATAAATATTCTTTAAGATGCACAATTTGCATAATATGTCATCCACAAACTCCCCCTTGGATACTACACAAACAGTCTTTCACAAAAGAAATGAACTGCCATTTGTCACTGCAATTAGGGAATGAGTTTCAGTACTGCAGCAAAAACATGATTATCTGTCACTTAATATGTCTACATGCAGACCTTTCTAGTGACTGTCACTGGCAGTAACACAGTCACTGCACATCACCTTGTGGCAGTCACTTAAAATGTAAACAGTGCGGTCAGACAGTCACTCAAGCCTGGCAGCCCCTGCTCGCTCTTTCTCTGCTAGCACGAGAGACCGCTGCCTGCCAGTTCTGGCAGGAGAGAGATTGGTACTTAGACAAGTTCCTATTTTTGGAACGGAACGCTAGTCCAGCCTCAAAAGATGAGTAGGGATCCTGGGAGCCGATGAAGTTCAATCTCCCTTTGGTTTTCCGAGCGCCAGTGAATTGCTGCGCAGCCTGTCTGAGCCGTGACGTGAGGCTGCCCTGTGCACTCGCTCGCTGTGCTATTGGAGCTTGGAAGAGGAAGCCGCTATGAAGCAGTATGTCCTCAGGGATTCAAATGATTGAGTTCTGCGTGCATGGAGGACCTCTCTCTCAAAGGACCTCACCCTTTTCCCCTGTGCCGTATGCTTACACATGCCACTGGCTGGCATCATCATGCATCGTTTACAACAGTACACTGACAATTACACAATTACGAAAGCAATTGTGAGTTTGACTGAGTGGCAGGCTCAAATTAAAACACACTGTGACTTCATATTAATGCTAGAAGAAATAAGCCAATTGGGCAAAGTCACAGCATAACCCGGTAACTTCCAACTTTGACACTGACAGAAATAATACGTATGGGTGGCTAACTTCACCATGTTTGTGTGCGGGCCGCGGGGTAAGTCCTGTATTCACAGGGCAGCCGAGAACAGAAGTGCTGGCAGCCTGCAGGTTAATGCACCCTCTCGCTTCAGTTAGTTCCATTGGAAATGGGATTTCACGACTGAATCTGAAATCCATTCCCAATAAAGGCCGCATGGGTCTGATGTGTAGTGTGGACATTAGCATTACCCCTGCACACAGGCACATAACACAGCACCTCAAGGTCAGTGAGCGACAGTGTTTCAGCCTGCACTAAAACAACTCCAAATTGTTCAGAACAGACTCACCAGCCTATTCCTCAGCCTAAGCAAATATGACCACTTAATAACACACCAGCACAAGAAGGTCTGAAATGGCTCCCCACAGAGGAGTACATCTAACTTAAAACCCTTGTACAACATAAAACATTTTCCTGAAAATGTATCCTTGCTACCTCACACACATTCGTCCATCGACACAAATGATGATTAAAAAAAACAGACAAATCTCTACCACAGGCACAGACAAACCCTCCGGAATAATATCACCCAAGAAGAGAGACATATTAGACTTACTCTGCAATTCAGAAACTCTATTGGTTTATTCTCACAATGAGATGTTAAATGTCCTTTTTATGTATCCGTTTTTTTCTACTGTGGTATAATAATAAAGCGCCCTGAAGCAAATCTCTTTGCATGTTGGTGTTGCTCTCATTTCACCAGAAATAAATGAAGCTGCCATTCATCTCTTGACTGCCATCACACACAAGTACTTACTTAGAGTTCAGTTGACGTTTTGACACTGGTGTCTGCCATGACACGGCGACAACCCAGACCACCAGGATAGAGTGACTCCCTCGATGTGTCCGATTTCCGAATTTGGGCCGGTGCTGTGCCTGAAAGAATGGGCAGCGTCCCCACCGAGAGGAGCAGGCGTTCAGACTCCGACCGACACTCCCACCCGATGGATGAGCAAAACTGGTCTTTTTTTGATCAATTAAATGTAAAGTTTACTGATAAAAAAAAGCAGAGGATCTATCTTTACAAAGATGGCCGTGCGTTTTGAGAGCATGACTTGAGGAGTTGGGTGTTACTTTCATCAATTCAAGAGTGGGGGCATGGATAGAGGAGGTGGCCAGGCTGAATGAGTCTGTCAGTGGGCATAGCCTGGGCAGACATGATGGGGGACTCTGGAGAGTGTATCTATTGCCCTTTAGAGGCTGATGCCACTATTGCTTGCTAGTGAAAGTAAGTGTGTGCAGTGAAAGTCGACATTTTTTGGTGGTGGGCAACATTTGGGTTTCAAAAGGACAGCACAACAATGGTCTCTTCAAAGCAACTCATGCAACAAATCCCAATGCAGAAGTTATAAAATGGCCCAAACTTTAAAACCCTCCTCTACACCCTGACTATTTCCCCCTTGTACTGACTCAACCTAGCGATGAAAACTGGCTTTGCCAACCCTGACTCCCACCAATCACTTCTACCCCACTGCCACCAAGTGGCGAAGGAGAGGGATGCTACAATGTAAGGTAACACCACAGGCGGAAGGGAATCTGGCAGAGGGCAGCAGGTAGGAAGCTGGGAGTGAGGGAGCGGATGACATAGGATGAGCGGAAGACACGGGAATGGAAGAAGATCACTTTGAACCTTCACTCAATGAGCTGAGTGGGGGAGGAGAGATCAGATTTGGTTGTAAGAACGGAATGACAGGAGCAGCCATGTTGCTATCAGGCATTTCCTACCTGGATCAATGCTCCACAGGAAGGAAAAATTTAGCCAAAGTACTTCTGTATCCTTTCAAAAATCCGAAAAAGCTCACTATAGGCATATTTTGGCTGCCGGTTGCTTTGGCACTTTTTGCAGCCAAAACTAAAAAGCGTAGGGGAAAGGTTAGTGGAAAAGAGTGACGAAGAGGGAAAAACAGGAATAATAAAGATGAAAAAAGAAAGGGGAAAGTAAAGCGGGAGAGGGTTGGAAGTGAAGTGGAACCCCCAATTAAAATAAATAAATACATAAAAAACAATTTGTAAAAGAAAAATCGGGTGAAAAGGATTTTTTCTCATTTTTATCAGCAAGAGCAAATCGACATTCTGACCAAAATCTCTAACCAAACTCGCCTGAATCAGTGGAACAGTTTACCAAGTGTATGAATGCAACATAAAAATGAATATTTTATTAGTTTGGGACACTGTGTGTCCAGTGATTTCCCGCTATTTGGCCACATTAAATAGAAAGCAGGAATCGGATACACAAGAGGCTTATTTGTAGCCAACCCATTGATAAGTGAAGCTCAAGCAAAATGTTATGCAGTCGAAAAGGAGAGGCACATGTTCAAAAATTTCAGCTTGCATAAAAAATCTTCAAAATTGCAAACGGATATAACTAATTTCTCTAAAGAAAAGGGGTACCCTTATTTGTCAGCAGATTACCAACCTCTGCGTTGGAACTCTCTTCGTAAACAAACCCCAGAGTAATAAACGATGGGTCACTTTTTCTGATACAAGCTCCTCCTGTGACGATGCAGGCTATCTAAA
The DNA here is from genome assembly GCF_040938575.1 of Ambystoma mexicanum. Lineage (NCBI taxonomy): Eukaryota > Metazoa > Chordata > Amphibia > Caudata > Ambystomatidae > Ambystoma > Ambystoma mexicanum. The sequence goes on along the minus strand of NC_090928.1, from coordinate 981,128,188 downwards.
CAGATCACCATCCACCAGTAATAATCCTATACATTTTTTGGGACGAGGCCAGCCACAGGGCTGACGTCAATCGAGGAGGAGCGGGCCCCTTGGTAGGGAGATTACAAACTTTCAACACCGGCCAACAGGGTTACCCCAGGTAGAGCTTTCTATATTTAATTTGTTACATTATCAGCTTAACAGCCAGGAAGAAATTGTACTTAAGAAGGGTCTTAGTTGTGCGCAGACGCAAGGGGTCTCTTTTGGGCAATGCTGCGTGGGCATCCCACGAGCGAGGCAGGGTAACTGCTGTTACCATCGGCAGCTGGGAGAGGGGCAGACCCAACCCCCCGCGCCTGCTCCTCTCCTTCCCCCCCAGCTAAGGAGAAACGCAGTCTCGGCAGCACAAAAGCCACGGAAGGGTAAGGTGCGAACAGTCATCCCACCCTAAACAGCAAGGCGCTAAGCGCCATAAGGAAACAACCATCAGGCAGGGCCCAGGTTCAAAGATTTGCCCCCACCGGGGGTCAGACAGTCGGCTATCCGGCCGGGGGCTGCGACAACAGCGGCCCCCACCACATACACAACAAAGACCCAGGGCCTCCCTGGGTCCTATAAATGAGAGCAGCATGCTCAGAGTAAACACAATCTGTTTGTGGACCCTGAACTGGGACCCAAGCAAACAGGAGGTTCACTGTTTACTCAGTGTCTTCCAAATCTTCTTGCTTCTTTAGCAATTCTTGAAGTTCGCTGTACATCGCAGTGTCTTTTTCCTTCCTGAACATTGTACTGTTCAAACCAATTGCAATGCAGTTTTAACGAAGGAAGAAAACGGCAACTGAACGGCCAGCGCGGAGGCAGTCAGTTTCAACATTTTCGGCATAGATCGAAAAGCGAGCGACGAGTGTGTCCAAGCCACAGCAAACAAGATGCGTGCTGCGGAATTATCCACAAAACCAGTGCGAACGAAGGAGAAGCGGCACTCGAACAGCACGGCACGGACGGTTTTCCGATTCAACATTTTACAGGTGAGCCACTGCGCTGGGGCTACGAGGGAAGAAAAATAGACATTTATGTCCAGGAGAGATACATTGTATTTACAGTGGACTGGAACCCCCGCGTTATAAGGCAGACGGGGCAAGATAACACAATCCAATTTTAAATTTGGCAGAGTCACAAACCAGCTTGGGAGCTCGTCTTTGCTTGACAGCCACGCAGAGCTGGCAAACACATTGCCAAGCTCGGCGGGCCCAAAGACTGCAGATTTAAAATAATTTCTGTAATATTGCAGGGCGATCCCACAGTGAAACCAATTATTTAAATCCACTAAAGCAAGCCTGGGGGCTGCCCAATTTTCAGAAACCCGGGCAAGAAGGCACAGTCAACAGTTACCCAGCACGGGCAACAAATAGAATAAGCGCAAAGAACTCGCTGATAACAACGGTTTTAACTCTGTGATAAAACCCTTTTTTCTTTTTCCTATAGGAGGCATAGAAAAACATGGGCCCCAAACGGAAAACACGGGCACCCCCAACACCGGCGCAAAAGCCCAAATCACCACAATTGCTAGCAGCCATTGAAGCGGCAGAGCACTACGGATGGGCATGGGTTAGAGAAAACATGTACGGCCTACCCAGGGAAGGAATTACCAGCCCATCCAGCCAGGAGGAGGTTCCTGCACCATTGAAAAAGAGAAGAATATCCGAAGAACCCAGAAAAGGTACCAAAACATTGTCAAAATTATGCGAGAATATGGCGGAATTGCAGCAACTAATGGTAGAAATAAGGGGGAAACAGACGCCGCCCGCAAGGGAACCTGGGGTCTCAAACCCCCCCATCACAATAGAACCTCCTATAACGGTTGTAAATCCACCGGTAACACCACCTATAGCAACTCCGCCACAACAAGTACAGCAGTTGCCAATAGCAGTCACAGCTATAAATGCAACAGCCTCCACAACTCCAGCAACTGATCCAACAGGTGTCCTAAAAGCATGGACAACGCCAGGCGCAGACAACCCAGGCGCGACAGGGACACCCGGCAGCAATACAACTGACATTATATGAATCTGTAATGCGCAAGTAGAACAAAAAATGAAATCTTTCCAAACAGAGATATTAATTAGATACAAAAGATGCCTGGCATGGAAAAGTGATACCACAATCAAAGAAGCCATATGGGCCAAAGAGTTTATAGAAATCTTTTCCCTAATAGAAGCACAGCGCAAAGGGAAAGACGCTTTTAGAGATCCCAAAAAAATAGAAGAGAAAGCCATTGCCAGGAACGCCCAGGTCGAGCAAAACTGGGACAACTGGTTACAGGCTTTTGCCATGCTAGCAACAATATATGAAGAAAAATTTCCCATGGATGGTAGGAAGATCTAGGCATATGTTGATAAAATAAGGGAAATAAAAGTAACACAGAAGGGGAGGACATGGCTTGCATACGACATCAGATTTAGAAGGAGCATGTCAGAAAGACTGGCCATTGAGTGGGATGAAGTCCAGAACGATTTATACACCATCAACGCCGAACCTCCCCAGGAAGAAGATACCATGCATTCTTCTTCCAAAAATAGCAAAAATGTGCAAGTAAGCAAATCCCATGACAATGATAAATCCAAAAAAGGGGAGCAGCCCTTTCGGAGGAACCAGCCTTGGGCGGCGAAAAATAATGCCCACAGACAAAACAAACAGCAGGCTGGCAAATCCAACATCCCATGCAGACATTTTGGGAAAAACCAGTGTACATGGGGCAAAGAATGCTGGTACAAATACGCCTGCACAAACTGCAACGGCGACCATGCAACAAGCAACTGCACCAGACTCCCAGACAAGAATGAATGATATCCCAGTTTTAGAACCAGGACTAAAGCCCATCAACCCGGGCAATTTTAGGGACGCCCTAAACAGCTACCCAGACACAGAAACCAGCAGGATAATATCGCAGGGTTTCACCAAAGGGTCATTTATCCCATTTAAGGGCTCTGGGTCACAATACATCCCGATGAATCTAAAGTCAGCTAGGGACAACCCCCAGATAGTAGAAACCAAAATCAAGAAAGAACTGCAACTGGGCAGGGTAGCAGGTCCTTGGGATTCCAGGCCTCTAAAGGACTATTTAATATCTCCACTAGGCCTGGTTCCCAAAAAAGAACCCGGAAAAATGAGACTAATCCATCACCTATCCTACCCCAAAGGCCAGTCTTTAAACGATGGCATCCCACACACAGAATCCGCTGTAACTTACACGCATTTCCAAGAAGCGGTAAGGCTCATACAAGAGTGCGGCAGAAACGCCTTGATGGCGAAGCTGGACATCGAATCTGCTTTCAGACTTTTGCCAGTCCACCCAGAGTCACAGCAGTGGCTAGGTTTCACTTTTAACAACAAATTCTACGTAGATAGATGCCTTCCCATGGGGTGCGCAGTATCCTCTGCACTATTTGAGCAAATCAGTTCCTTTTTGTCAATGGGCTTTCCTAAAGCAGAGACCAGGGACAAAAATAGTACATTACCTAGACGATTTCATGGTCATAGGGCCACCAAAATCCGAGGAATGCGGCCAGGCTTTAGCAAACCTGGAGCACATGGCCGCACAGTGGGGAATTCCCCTAGCGAGGGAAAAAACCACCAAACCAGACACAAACATAATCTTCCTGGGCATCGAAATAGACTTAGCAAAGGGGCTCTGCAGAATCCCAAAAACAAAAATAACAGAACTCCAGGCTAAAATACAAAACCTGATAATGAGAGATAAGGGGACTGTAAAGGAAATACAATCCTTAGCTGGCAGCCTCAATTTCACATCCAAAATAATACCTCAAGGGAGGATATTTTCCAGAAGCCTGGAGTTCAAAATCAAATCACTCACCAAACCACACTTGCATATCCGGCTAGGCAGAGAGGTGAAACAGGACCTGTAAACATGGGGAAAATTCCTCAGAGATTTCAACGGGTCTTTACTTTGGCGAACGCCTTTAAACACCTGGTCTAACAGGGTCCTACACACCGACGCAGCTGGGAGCAAGGGGTTTGGAGCCATACTAGACTCCGAATGGGTGGCAGGACACTGGCCCAATTCATGGCAAACAGCAGGGTGGACAAGAAACATCACCTTACTAGAAATATTCCCCATCTGGCTAACATTACACATCTGGGGCAGGCGACTAGCGAATACGGAACCTTTGATTTTGTGCGACAACATGGCTGTAGTGGGCTCCATAAACAGAAGGTCTACGAAATGCCCTTTAGTACTAAAAGTATTACGAGTCATTACAACAGTCACACTACAAGTAAACATTGTACTCAAAGCGAAGCACATTTCAAGGGCAGATAACATTGCTGATGCCTTATCTCGCTTCCAGTGGACAAGATTCCGAGAGCTAGCGCTGCACGCCCAAGAACAGATGACGCCAATACCAGCAGAATGCTGGGCAATAATGGGAAGACAAGAGTAACGGCATCAACGCCAATGCCAGAGATCACAGGCCGGGATGCCCAACGAAAACCAGGCACCTCTAAAACGGGTGCCAACAACGCATTGGCATCAACGCCAGCACCAGAGTGTGAAGGCCGGGATGACCAATACAATGCAGGCACCTCTAAAAGGGGTGCCAGCAACACATTGGCATCAAGGCCAGCGCCAGAGAGCCCAGGCCCGGATGCCCAACAAGAATCAGGGCAGGGTGGGATCCCAAACATTTCGGCACTCATTCCTTCAGGATAGGTGCCGCCACCGCTGCATGGCAAGGAGGTTTAGCACCGCAACTACTAAAAAACATAGGGGGATGGAAGTCAGACTGTTATAAAAGATATATCAGACAGCAACCAATATAGCCATCTGCCTGTATAATATTGTCTTCCTTTTCCCTCCCTCCCACCACCACAGAAACAACAGGCGAATTGAGGACCACACTCCGATCAGCATGGATAGTTGGCCACTCATTCGTTTTCAGGACAGGCAGATGGGCAGAAGAAACTAAAGATGGGCCACTTTTCAGAAACACCATTACGTCATGGTGGGGATACAGAGGCCTACGTTGGGCGGACGTCCCCAAAACGTTAGCGGAATTGGTGGCATACAGGGACCCACCAGAATTCCTGATCATACATCTAGGGGGCAACGACCTAGTCAACACAGCTAGACGCACCCTATGCAAAGAAATGTGCTCCTCCCTAGCAGGCATTGCGCACAACTGGAGGGGTAACGAAATATATTTCTCAGCCATCTTATCAAGAAAGAAATGGCTAGGGGCCAACTGCTACAAATCTATAGACATATCCAGAAGAAAACTGAACAGGACCATAGAGAGATTCTGTATGATTAGAGGTCTGGGTTTCATAAAACACCCAGCCATTACACTAGGCAACCCAGACCTTTTTCTCAACGACGGCACCCATCTGTCTAGCCAGGGCATGGAGCATTTTTACCGGGAAATCAATACAACTCTTGCTCACAGAGGCTGTCACTAGGGCATACTCTTGGGGAAACACGGCCAGCCGGGAACCTGCCCGTGTGTGGTGGCATGGGTCCGAGGGGGTAACCTCAGGACCCGGTGCCCAAAAGTATGATACCATCATGATATGTGATATTGTTATTGTCATAACCCATATCTGTACAATAAAATCCTATGGCCTTTTATTGCCAACACTTGTAACAAGTTGTGAGCCTATCATTACGGGTGAGGGTTCGGGGTTCGGCCATTACTGATGCATGCATATGGGTTCAGCAGTTATGGACAATGCTGCATAGGCATCCCACAAGTGAGGCAGGGTAACTGCTGTTACCATCGGCAGCTGGGAGAGGGGCAGCCCCAACCCCCCGCACCTGCTCCTCTCCTTCCCCCCCAGCTACGGAGATACGCAGTCTCGGCAGCACAAAAGCCACGGAAGGGTAAGGTGCGAGCAGTCATCGCACCCTTCCTCCAAACAGCAAGGCGCTAAGCGCCATAAGGTAACAACCATCAGGCAGGGCCCAGGTTCAAAGATCTGCCCCCACCGGGGGTCAGACAGTCGGCTATCCGGCCGGGGGCTGCGACAACAACGGCCCCCACCACATACACAACAAAGACCCAGGGCCTCCCTGGGTCCTATAAATGAGAGCAGCATGCTCAGAGTAAACACAATCTGTTTGTAGACCCTGAACTGGGACCAAAGCAAACAGGAGGTTCACTGTTTGCTCAGTGTCTTCCAAATCTTCTTGCTTCTTTACCACAGAACCCACCCACCCTACAAAAGGGGAGAAGAACAAAAAGAAGTACAAGGCACTGTACGGTGCCCACAACAAGTCGTGGGACACAAGAAGGCGGCACGGGTCCGAGGTGGTAACCTCAGGACCCGGTGCCCAAAAGTATGATACCATCATGATATGTGATATTGTTATTGTCATAACCCATATCTGTACAATAAAATCCTACGGCCTTTTATTATCAACACTTGTAACAAGTTGTGAGCCTATCATTACGGGTGAGGGTTCGGGGTTCGACCATTACTAATGCATGCATATGGGTTCAGCAGTTACAGTAAAACAGAACTTGAACTTAAGAGATTTTTACGATCTGTGAGGTTGCCTTCATTTTTCATGCATACTAATGACAGTCACCCCACTTCCTTCACAGGATTACGAGCTAAGTCATCTTTCACATCGGGAGACAGTGTGGTTCCATCGGGGATTGTAGCATTCGGGAAAATTATCATGAGGGCACTTCCCTCACTCTTTCAGGACAACCCCCACAGTTACATCCATTACAACCTTTCCAGAGGGGAAAACCTTTTTTTAAAATCTTTGGCAGACTATAAGGGTATTATCAAACCTGCCGTCAAGGGTGGAGGTATAGTCATTTTGGGCACAAATCAATCTTTCGATCATGCAAGCATTGATTGACAATGTTAATCATTACACTAAAATCTTGGTGGACCCTACTGACAGACTTATTATGCAACTCCAAGCCTTGTGTACCACCGCCATCGAGGAAGGTTTTTGAACCTCCGAAGAGGCCTGTTTTTTGACTTGCGTGATTGTCGCATACGGACTATGTACGCTTTACCCAAAATTCACAAAGACCCACTAAACCATCCTGGAAGACCTATTGTATCCCTTTGTGGTTCAGTCCTGGAACCATGCGGTCAATACACTGAATTAGCCATTACCAATCTGGCAGAAAACTCACCAGCCTTTCTGAAGGACACCATGTCAGCCATAAATGTATTTGACAGGTTGCCTTTTGATGAAGCCAATAATTGGCTGGTAACTCTTGATGTTTCATCTTTATACACAAACATTCCATAAACTGCAGCATGTACCATCGTGCAGCAGAAGCTTAATGGTCATCCTAGTCCACATGCCATTCTGACTTACTTCATTATGGAACTTCTTCAAATTGCACTATGTCATCATTTCTTTGAATTTTCAGTCCCACTGTACCTTCAGAAGCATGGCACAGCTATGGGAGCCTCTTTTGCCCCATGTCTCACCAACTTATATATGGCTGATTTCAAAGATTGTTCCATTTTTCATAACAACCTGTATGATAAATACATACTGAGTTGGAGACGATATATAGACGACATCTTCTTTATGTGGCTAGACACCAAAGAAAGGTTGGATGACTTTGCGGTCTGGCATGATCAATGTAACTCCAATCTAACATTTACGAGCCATTATGATAGACAGTTGTTACCATTCTTAGACCCCCTGATATGTCATCAGATAGGAGTCTTATATACCTCTCTGTACCGCAAGGATACTGACCGCAACACACTGCTGCTATATTTAAGCCAACACCCCTGTTCACTACGTGACAATTTACCGTATGGTACATTTTTGCACGTTTACCGCAATTGTTAGTTGGTGCAGGACTATGAGCATCATGCATCACTGCTCGGGGAAAAACTGGCATCCACAGGATAGCCAAGGAAATTGATGAAGAGATTGGCTAAACGATCTAGATATTCTGATAGGGACTTACTCCTGGCTCCTAAAGACAGACAAAAAGAATTGGACCGCATTGTGTGTGTCACAACCTTTTCTAAATATACTAACCCTATTAAGAAGTTGATCCGCAAATACTGGAACTTGGTTGTCAGCACTGGCTGTACCCAAGACCCTCCTTTGTTTGCTTTGAGATGAGGCAAAAACATCCAGGACAAATTGGTGCACACCTGCATGCTGTCATCGTCCATGGATTTTGTGCAGAATAGTTTACAGGTGGCTTGGACCCAAGATCGGTGCCCCATTATGGGACACTTCCCATGCAGGACTTGTGTGGTAAGCCAATTTACCCACAAAACTTTGTTGTTCATGCATGAAGACTTTGTGTGGCATCTCCAACGGTTTACCAATTGTCAGTCCAAAAATGTTATTTACATCATTAAGTGTCCGTGTGACTTACTTTACACAGGTATGACCAGCAGAACGGTGGGTACACGCATTACCGAACACAGATCAAGGATATGTAATGAGCTGCGCACTACGCCCTTAGTTACACATTACTTGGCATTGCATCACTCTGCAATGATATCAGATGGTTGGTCAGCGACCAGCTCAAAAGAAAAAGGAGTGATTTCTCCTTAATCAATAGGCTACTGAAATTAGAGCAACACTGGATTCTCCACCTTCAGACTCATATACGTAGCCTCAATGACGATCTACAATGTCCAGTATTACTTGCCTAATTCACAAGCATACAACTACGCCACCAATTCCTAATTGCACTGAAGTTCGGTAACTGGGCTTTTACTTATTCTCCCAACATGGCCACACTGATTACCATGTGCGTTAAGCGGTCAACTTGGTCCACACACCCATAACACAGGAGGTTGCATTTAGCCGGTGTAATGCGACGCAACGAGCAGCGTCTGTTTAGTTGGGCTTTAGCTTGGTCCCGAAGTCGGTGGGTGCAGGAGTGTCAACAAACCAGCCACAGTGCCATGTGCGACCAAGAGATTGGATCTCTTGCCTTCTCAAGATAGTGTTTCACCGTAGGTAGGTGGCAGCAGCGGCACAATGGTAGCATCTTTCTGCAATAATCTTCAGGTGTCCGGTATCAATTGTGATTCCTCAGGCACTATACACCCCATGTACAGGTGGCAGCAGATTCCTCCTGTTAATCGATGGTACTAACTGGAACCATTCATGCGTCTGTGTGCTGGTTGGACTTTTGGTCCACAGTGTAGGGGAGGCATGGTATCACAAGTATGACACTGACACGATGGGTACAATTTGTAAAACATTTATTTAAATGGTTGGGGTTGGAGAAACTCCTAATCTGCCCTGTAACTAAGATGGGAGTAGTCTCGACGATCAAATAATAAATAACGCAGTCCTAGTGGAGTCTGTCAAATCAAAATGGCCTATGCTAACAAAACCTAATGGCTGCCTATCTCTTGTACAAAAAAGTGTAAAAAGGAGTAATGTATGCAAAAGTAAAGATCAGTGTTCAAATGAATAAATGTGGTTGAACCAACTCTCCTCCCCACGTTAGACCTCACAGAGTAAAGCTGTCCCTGTAGGCAGGATAACACACTCTGGCTCAGCTTCCAACACAATAAACAGTTCCGGAACGTGGATCGAGGCCCGTCTGGCCTTCCACGTTTTAGTCTCTTTTCTTGACTTTCAAAAATAATGTTTCAAGCAAAATGTTCACAAAGGTCCCCCTATGTCAGGCTCAACACAAAGTTCTTGTAGGCCCCCTCTGCTGGGCTCAGACCTCTCACGATAAAGTTCAACATAAACTTTCAAGGGGGGGGGCTCCCTTCTCCAAGCTTACTTCACTTTGGGTCTCCCTCTGTCAGGCTCGGACCACTTCCAGTTGTCGAAGGCTTTCGAATGTGAGTGGCTTACTTTTTAGACCCCTGCAGGACCACTTTGACTCAAAATGTAGAGTTCAATGTTTACTTTCCCCTTTCTAGGAGTTAAACTTTTCCATATCACTTTTGCTGTATATTCGCTTTCTCGCTTCAACAATTTACCTTTCACGTAGACTTTCAAGTGGGCTACTTCCTTTCACCGGACCACTCTGCTACTTACTATCAATGAACTCGCATCCGCCTTTTAGTTCAAAGTTAATTCACAGGTCTGCCTTTTCTTGCGTCTCATTCACAGGCGTGCAGCCTTCAGTTGTGATAAAATGTTGCTATTTCAAACTTTAACACACACCAGTCTTTCAGGTCGCTTGCCAACTCACCGGCTGTCTGTGTTTCTTCTATGTTTTACGAATTTCAATTCACGAGTCACGAGTCAAGGTTAGTAAACAGGCTTAGCCTCGCCTTCCAAACTCTGCCGTTCACCCGGCAGGGTCACTGGCATCCTTGAAAGACAATGAAGTTTTCACTTGCAGGATCTGGCCTTCTCCACATGTCTCTCTCGGCCTGCCGGAGGCAACGACCTCCAGTATGGAATTCTGGGGTTTTCTGACCCGCTGCTCTCACCCCTTGGTCCGTCCCTCTGCTCCAATAGGTTTTTCTTCATCTGGAAGCCCTGCTCGTTCTCGTGTTCCACCTTGCTCTGAGTGTGTCTTTGGGTTCTGCCTTTTATTTGTGTGAGGAGAGCTAACTGGTATCAGGTGTATGCACTTAAAATTAAGTTCCTGACTTTGCCTGACCCGATTAGCAGGACATGCCAGTACGATGTGTGAAAGTTAATGTTGGTACTCTCAGTCACCCTCTTCCTCTGCCTAGTGTTTGCGTAAAAAGGGAGCATCCTAAAGCAAAGGATGGGTTGATAAACAAAATTGGGGTGAATACCGTGCCTCACCATCGGCTGTCTCACCCCCATTCCCTGAAGACCCCTCACCCATGTGATCCTCCCGCACCGGTCCACCCCCAGTAACTGGATCCAAAAGCGATGGCCGTGTCCTGGCTACCTGGCTGCAGGGACGTCATTTCACCAAAATTCCTGGGGTAGCGGAAGTGACATCACACGACATGCGATCTCTGGTGACATCACAGGAAGTTAAGTAATTTGACCCCACCCCAAAGTGACATCACGGGTTGCGATGGAACACAACCTTTCATCCCTTGACAAAACAGGAAGTGGCATCGCATACCATTATCCCAAAGTACACTACGATAAATATGGTTACGATATCACAGTAATGCGATATACATTTCATACAAGAATGAATCACCATATGTATCTTTAATTTCACTGTGTATAGGTCCCTATTACCAAATTACTGTGAATGCAGACATCCAAAGCCAAATGATAATGATGTGTTATTATATAACACTAATACAACGTGAAGGTGGGCACCACAGTGGTTGGGACCTTTAATATAAATAAAGTTCATTTAGGAAAATTGTGTAATATTTTAACCTGGAGCTGCCAGTCTATAAGTGATCCTGTGGCATCCGGATCGCACTAAACAAATTGCAAGAAAAAGTAAGGTAATAATACCGTACTTAAGACTGGTGCTCCTCAGTTGACCTTAAATAAGGTTGCTCAATCATATATAGCTCTTGCGTGAAATAATTCAAATGTCAAACAAAATATATTTCCAAATGATACAAAGTTTTCCAAGAGAAATGTTTAATTCACATTCCTTGGTTTTATATTTCTTGATTAGTTCAGATATTACGAGGCAACTCAAAATTGATAGGTCAATTATTCACAATAGTACATATGCCAATGCATTTCGGTCTGAGACCATCTTCAGGGCTGTACTGAAGTGAGTGTAGAATCTGCACAATGTTAACATCAAACATTCATCGCAATACACATAAATATAAATATAATCGATAATTCAAAATAAAGCAAAGCACATACCCCAAATAGATCCAAATAGATGTTGAACATGTAGGAAAAAAATAAATATAGAAAATATGTCAACACACGTCATATCTCTAACCAATCATAGTTTTTTACCATCTTTGTATCCCGTGCCCTGTACCTGCTAATTGTGAGTTGTCCTCTCCTGTGAATGCGTTCGTAGAACGTCTCCAATATTCCTGTTAATTGTCAGAGGGGAAGTATGTATTACTATTACTATCGCTATATCCAAATATGTAACTATTTGAGCCGAAGAGGTTCTTACCTGCACACGTATGTTTCGCGTGCGGGACCGATCGCGCTCGCTGTACAAGCGAAAGTGAACTGCGCGCGGCCAATAATGCTTTTAAGGGTAGTCATGGGAACCTGGGCGGGGCGTCGGGCAGCAGCAACGTTGCTGCTGCACGTACGTCTATACGCCTCGGGACCCACCGCCCTACGTGAGCGCAGGGGGGCGGGACTGTTGCCATGACTACAAGGTGTGTGTATGTAGTGTGTTGCTAATGATGGAATTAACTTGTGTGGATAGGGGAGGAGAGGTGTGGACAAAGCCTAAGCAATTAGTTAAAACAATACACGTGACTTCGTTCTATATCCATGTACATGTTCTGTAAATGTCAACACATGTAGGTATTCAATTAGGTTAGAACCTGGTTATATGGAGTGGATCATGTGACCCATACATGCATTTCTAAATATTTGTTTCATAATGTGCAATTAGTGCATGTTCATGTAAGTACAAAAAAACCAGAATCCATCATCAAGTTCAATCACACATTTACAATGTGTCCTCAGTTGTGTCTGGATCTCAGTCCATAGCGCTTCTCCATCTAGGAAAATAAAAATAAAAAACCATATTCCTGAAGAAACCGTGAATCTGGCTTTTTTAGAGAAAACACATATAATTAATCTCTTCATTAATTCCCTTTGGTGTAAGGGAACTTAGTCTGTCTATCCAGAACGTTTCTCGTTGATCAATTCTTTTTTGTAGATCCTCATGTCTTTCTCTTCTTTGGACTCTTTCCAGGACTACAAATTTGATCTGTGCCAGATTGTGTTGTTTACTCTGCCAGTGTCTTGCTACTGCAGAGCTTGCAGTCTTGTTCCTGATACAAGATCTGTGTTCGTTCCACCTGATCTTTGCTGTGCGTTGTGTTTGTCCGACGTAGTATAAACCACAAGGACATTTAATTCCATATATAATTCCTGCCGTGTCACATGTGGCATAGCATTTCAGTTTAATTTTTTCTCCAGTATATGGATGATTTATGGTTTGTCCTTTCATGATATATCCACAGTTGCTGCAGTTGAGGCATGGAAATGTACCTATGCGGTCTGTGCTTCTCTTCTTTTGTGGGGGTCTGGTGTGGACTAATCTATCTTTCAAATTGGAACTTCTCTGGTAAGCAAATGTAGGGGGTTCTTTAAATAGGTGTTCTACCCTCTTGTCACATGTTACAGTGTTCCAATTTTTCTTTATGATTGACTTGATCCGATTGCTTTGGCGTGAATATTTCGATACAAACACCAGTGGGGGACAGATATCCTGTTTGTGTATTTTGGGTTTGAGTAGTTCTTCTCTATCCTGTGAAACCGTGCGTATTTCTGCTGATGTAACTTCCTCTGTTGAATAACCGCGGGCCAGAAATTTCTTACCCATCTCTTTTACAGCTCTTTCGTATTCACTCTGGTTACTCACAATCCTTTTCACTCGAAGCAATTGACTGTAAGGTAAATTCTTGATCAGACTGGGTTGATGAAAACTAAGTCTGTGTAACAGACTGTTCCTATCTGTGCTTTTCCGATAGATAGTAGTTTGATATTCTGTTTCTGTGACAGTGATCTCAACGTCTAGAAAATTAATGGATTCACGTGAATATTCGTATGTGAACTGTATCCGTGGGTCTATGTTATTGATGTATCCAAAAAATTCTAATAGGTGTGATTCTGTGCTCTTCCAGATGCCGAAAATATCATCTATGTACCGGATCCAGGTGATAAGGTCTTGATTCCATAAGTTGTTTGTCAGGACATGTTCTGTTTCGAACTTGTGCATGAAGGAATTTGCATATGAAGGGGCCATGGTTGCTCCCATGGCAGTGCCTGCAACCTGTAGGTAAAATTCGTCTTTAAATTGGAAGTATGAATTGTTACTAATGAATTCCAACAGTCCCATGATGAACTCTTTTTGTGCAGCTATTTCTCCTTCCCTCAGGAGCATCCACTCCACCGCTTCTCTGCCCAAGTCATGGGGAATCGATGTGTATAAGCTTTTGACGTCTACCGTGAAGCAGATATTGTTGTTGTTGAATGGAACGGTTCTTAGGTGTTGTAGGAAATGAGTAGAATCTTTAATATAGGAACTTGTTTTTTGAATCAAAGGTTGCAAAAAATAGTCAATCCGAAAATACCTCATTTTTATACTCTTCCGAAGATACTTAAGGATACACAGAAACCCCCGGGAAGACCTATAGTAGCCGGAATTAACAGCATCCTCGAACCACTCGGTAAATACATTGACTATTTTTTGCAACCTTTGATTCAAAAAACAAGTTCCTATATTAAAGATTCTACTCATTTCCTACAACACCTAAGAACCGTTCCATTCAACAACAACAATATCTGCTTCACGGTAGACGTCAAAAGCTTATACACATCGATTCCCCATGACTTGGGCAGAGAAGCGGTGGAGTGGATGCTCCTGAGGGAAGGAGAAATAGCTGCACAAAAAGAGTTCATCATGGGACTGTTGGAATTCATTAGTAACAATTCATACTTCCAATTTAAAGACGAATTTTACCTACAGGTTGCAGGCACTGCCATGGGAGCAACCATGGCCCCTTCATATGCAAATTCCTTCATGCACAAGTTCGAAACAGAACATGTCCTGACAAACAACTTATGGAATCAAGACCTTATCACCTGGATCCGGTACATAGATGATATTTTCGGCATCTGGAAGAGCACAGAATCACACCTATTAGAATTTTTTGGATACATCAATAACATAGACCCATGGATACAGTTCACATACGAATATTCACGTGAATCCATTCATTTTCTAGACGTTGAGATCACTGTCACAGAAACAGAATATCAAACTACTATCTATCGGAAAAGCACAGATAGGAACAGTCTGTTACACAGACTTAGTTTTCATCAACCCAGTCTGATCAAGAATTTACCTTACAGTCAATTGCTTCGAGTGAAAAGGATTGTGAGTAACCAGAGTGAATACGAAAGAGCTGTAAAAGAGATGGGTAAGAAATTTCTGGCCCGCGGTTATTCAACAGAGGAAGTTACATCAGCAGAAATACGCACGGTTTCACAGGATAGAGAAGAACTACTCAAACCCAAAATACACAAACAGGATATCTGTCCCCCACTGGTGTTTGTATCGAAATATTCACGCCAAAGCAATCGGATCAAGTCAATCATAAAGAAAAATTGGAACACTGTAACATGTGACAAGAGGGTAGAACACCTATTTAAAGAACCCCCTACATTTGCTTACCAGAGAAGTTCCAATTTGAAAGATAGATTAGTCCACACCAGACCCCCACAAAAGAAGAGAAGCACAGACCGCATAGGTACATTTCCATGCCTCAACTGCAGCAACTGTGGATATATCATGAAAGGACAAACCATAAATCATCCATATACTGGAGAAAAAATTAAACTGAAATGCTATGCCACATGTGACACGGCAGGAATTATATATGGAATTAAATGTCCTTGTGGTTTATACTACGTCGGACAAACACAACGCACAGCAAAGATCAGGTGGAACGAACACAGATCTTGTATCAGGAACAAGACTGCAAGCTCTGCAGTAGCAAGAAACTGGCAGAGTAAACAACACAATCTGGCACAGATCAAATTTGTAGTCCTGGAAAGAGTCCAAAGAAGAGAAAGACATGAGGATCTACAAAAAAGAATTGATCAACGAGAAACGTTCTGGATAGACAGACTAAGTTCCCTTACACCAAAGGGAATTAATGAAGAGATTAATTATATGTGTTTTCTCTAAAAAAGCCAGATTCACGGTTTCTTCAGGAATATGGTTTTTTATTTTTATTTTCCTAGATGGAGAAGCGCTATGGACTGAGATCCAGACACAACTGAGGACACATTGTAAATGTGTGATTGAACTTGATGATGGATTCTGGTTTTTTTGTACTTAAATGAACATGCACTAATTGCACATTATGAAACAAATATTTAGAAATGCATGTATGGGTCACATGATCCACTCCATATAACCAGGTTCTAACCTAATTGAATACCTACATGTGTTGACATTTACAGAACATGTACATGGATATAGAACGAAGTCACGTGTATTGTTTTAACTAATTGCTTAGGCTTTGTCCACACCTCTCCTCCCCTATCCACACAAGTTAATTCCATCATTAGCAACACACTACATACACACACCTTGTAGTCATGGCAACAGTCCCGCCCCCCTGCGCTCACGTAGGGCGGTGGGTCCCGAGGCGTATAGACGTACGTGCAGCAGCAACGTTGCTGCTGCCCGACGCCCCGCCCAGGTTCCCATGACTACCCTTAAAAGCATTATTGGCCGCGCGCAGTTCACTTTCGCTTGTACAGCGAGCGCGATCGGTCCCGCGCGCGAAACATACGTGTGCAGGTAAGAACCTCTTTGGCTCAAATAGTTACATATTTGGATATAGCGATAGTAATAGTAATACATACTTCCCCTCTGACAATTAACAGGAATATTGGAGACGTTCTACGAACGCATTCACAGGAGAGGACATCTCACAATTAGCAGGTACAGGGCACGGGATACAAAGATGGTAAAAAACTATGATTGGTTAGAGATATGACGTGTGTTGACATATTTTCTATATTTATTTTTTTCCTACATGTTCAGCATCTATTTGGATCTATTTGGGGTATGTGCTTTGCTTTATTTTGAATTATCGATTATATTTATATTTATGTGTATTGCAATGAATGTTTGATGTTAACATTGTGCAGATTCTACACTCACTTCAGTACAGCCCTGAAGATGGTCTCAGACCGAAATGCATTGGCATATGTACTATTGTGAATAATTGACCTATCGATTTTGAGTTGCCTCGTAATATCTGAACTAATCAAGAAATATAAAACCAAGGAATGTGAATTAAACATTTCTCTTGGAAAACTTTGTATCATTTGGAAATATATTTTGTTTGACATTTGAATTATTTCACGCAAGAGCTATATATGATTGAGCAACCTTATTTAAGGTCAACTGAGAAGCACCAGTCTTAAGTACGGTATTATTACCTTACTTTTTCTTGCAATTTATTATATAACACTTACATTTAAGCAAATTATATAGAACAAATATACATACAATATCACCCAACCTGTGTTGGTACTCATTTATAGATCCCATAAGGATGAAAGGCTGAATTGGCCTTGCCGGGATTAGAACCTGAACCCTACAGATCACACACACATTGCAGCAGCGATCGCTCAACCCTCCGAGTTATCTTACCAGCTATAGCTATCTCACCGGCTATAGTCAAATGAGCAATTACATGTCTGAATGTTCTCAAAGTCAGAATGCAAATTACACTCATACATGCAAACAGACATCCTGAACAGCATGCCAGGGGGGTGGGAAAGATAGATATATTACAACTAAGCATAATTGTGGCACAATGAAATCAAGGGTCACTTGAAGTGCTATGGTCAAACATTTCTACACTGTACACAAGCGTTTAGGCACAAGGATTTTGTCAAGTGACTGAGGACACCGAGATGGAATGTCTTGTGATAATCGTAACAGAGACAACGGCAAAAAAAACATGCTACAACTGCAACTTGCGAAAAGCAAAATGCATATAGTTTTTGTCTGAATTGTGAATTTAAGGTGTTTAAGAACAGGAGACTGGCTGGATCCCTCGGACCCTCCACCAAGGATAGGCAGTGGGGATCTCGTGGAAACAACTCAGACAGACTGAGATCTGTTCAAGAGGAAGTGCTTCAACCTTTGCGGTTAAGATGGATAAAAGGGCCCACTGGTCCACTGTGTGAAAAGCTGCCAAGAGATCCCTACGAATCAACAGACAGGCACCCCGTCCAGCAGTAATCTGGAGGATGCCATCGACCAACTGGAGAGTGGTTGATTCTGTACAATGCTCTGCTCGAAAACCCCGACTGATAGTAATAATCTTTTAAGACCATACCCATCTCTGCTTGTAGTTGGCAGCCACATACCTTTCAATCGTTTTGCCCAAAAAAGGTACATTCGTGATAGGCTGTAGTTGCTCAGTGAAGCATCATCAAGGCCGTGTCAATTTGAGAGGAGGGATTAAGCAATGTCTCAACAATTGGAGTATTGCAAATTTCCAGAAAATATTCAAGGTTAGAGAGAAGGGCTATTTTCTGACTTTGACGGAATAATGTCAAAGGTATATGATGTTGGCCTAACATGGTTTAACAAAAAGGTCAATCTAGGCAGATAATATAATTGAAATGCCTCCCTATTGCTGGAGCAAAAAGGAGTCGTGATGCCAATTAATGCAGTGTTATCTCTGCCTCAACCAAGATCATCTTGTCTACAATGAATCTATACGATTGTGCGCAACTTTCAGCAGAACAATAAGTTTAGGAAGAGGATTAGAATTATGTTTAATGAATTGAACAGGGTATTTCCTTTATTTAAGGAATTATTCATCTTGTAGACATAATAATTTGATTTTGATTGGCAAATGGCTTGTGACAGGCTTTATGAGCCTTGCGCAGTATTTACATAGAGTCTTCTGTCTGTTTTCGCCACTTTGGTTTAAGTTTCCGAATGCTACATGTTTTAGCATTTAATTCTTGGGAGCTCCAGACCTTACATTTTTTCATATATTTATGTTTATGACTACTGGGAGCAATAAGGTCCAAGAAGGGTTTGATATGTAAATTAAAATATAACATCAATGATCCACATTCTCAATATCTTGCAATAAGATCAAGGGAGAGGATCCCCCCATTGCTGCTCATAGATCTGTGAAAATTACATTGTTCACTATAAATAGTCTCCTTTTATAGTAATCTCAAAAGGTGCAAGAAAGTGAACAGACCAACCAAAAAGAAATGATTAAGACCCGCTGACTGAGGAAAGAGAGATAATTATCTGATCCAAAGTATAACCTTTTACGTGAGTAGAAGAAAGTGTAAGCAGTTGAAGAGATTGTGTCTTCAAAATATCATAGAAAAATGTAAACATACAAACACAATTTGCAGAATTTGGTAAATTAAAGACGCCAATACACTCTCTCTTTGTCTACACTCCTCCGGCCTAGTCTCTCTACTCTGTAATGTAACTCCCCCTCACACACTCTCATGCTCAATCTCCAAACATTGGCTTTACTGCATTCCTGGCATTGCCTTTATTATATCAAGGTCCCTCCCCTGCTAAGCCAGGCTTCCGGCATTTATACCAATTATGCTGACGACACTCAGATACTCATCCCTATCTCTGGAGACTACGTCGCTGACTCTCTCTCTGTGAATGCCATCTACCTAGTCATCCAAGCCTGCATGGCACAACACGGACTCTGTCTGAATGACGAGAAGACAGAGCTCCTCATTCTTGGCTCCCCTCACAAATTATCCAAACTGGCCCCTGAGTTCAACTCCTTCATTATCAAAGGTAACAATATCAAAGCCTCCAAAGACACCAAAACGCTAGGGATCTACCTAGACTCTACCTTATCCTTGGCCAGATAAACTAATGCAGTTTCCTCTGCAGCGGCTTACACCTGTAAGCTTATTACAGCTAGCCGCCCATTCCTATCACCAACCAATTGTGTCACACTTGCCAGGACTCTCGTGCTGTCAAAAATTGACTAATGTAATGCCCTCTATCTGGGTACTAACAAATGTAATTTAAACAAGCTACAAATCATCCAAAATAACCCTATTAGAGCCTCCCTCAACATCACTATGAACCAGCACATCTCAGTCACCAGACGCAATTTACGCTGGCTCCCCGTCACTCAACGAATTACACTGAAAACACTCGCCCTCACCCATAAATGCCTTTCTAACCAAGCACCACTTTACTTAGCCAATAGATTCGCCCTACACAACACTAACGGGACCTTGCAAAACTGCTCAGACTAATTGCCTCTCTATACCACGCTTTAACCTGCAAAGATCTGGCGGAGCCAGCTTCCCAGTTATGGCGGAGAAACTTTGGAACTCGCTTCCCAACTTGATAAGATCTGAACCGTCCTTCCACAGTTTCAAAAATATGGCTAAAGCCTGGCTAATCGCCCAAGACCTATCACCCATCTGCCAATCACCTCCCATGCACTTACCACCTATACTCTCACTCATGGTACATGGATTCCTCTCGCTCACCCGGAACTGCTTTTTGTATATATGTATGCTTTATGTATATAGGTTTATAATGTTTTTCGTAATTTCTATTTTGTAACTTAACTGTAAAATTGTATTGCCATGTTTGCCTTATCATGTTGTAACCAAAACACGCGCCCGGATGCCCTCGGGCCTGGTGCGCTCTATAAATAAAATAAATACAAATACAAAATACTTTCATCTATGTGTGATTATTTTTCATTGTCGGGGATTGGATGTCTCTTAAGTGTCTTTTTTGTTTCGGGTGTGTGCAGTTAAATGTTGGGGTGCTCCCTCGTTCTGTGGACAGAGCCTCTGGTGCACAATCATCTTTTCTTACACCCAGGCACGCATGCATGACGTTTCTCTCCCGTTCAAATGTCAGGTATACATGCCTGCACCCATGGATCCTGTCTGCAGACCATGAGGCTCTACTGGTACCTTCTGGAGCACTCTGTACACTCTGTGTGTGTGTATGTGTGGCAATGCCAGGCCTCCTGCTTGTGACATGGTGAGGGTAGCCAGGGGATCCTCCCCGCCTATATGTTTCCTCAAGTGCTTGTCTCCCGTTTGTGTTGCAGTTCTTTGGCAGAAGGATACCACTCGGTGCTCTTGAACTTAACATGAAATTCTGACATAACATTAACCACATTTGTGTGTTTGACATGATTTCTCTTGGGCCTCATACACCAATAAAGGAAGAGTGTTTCATAAACTGATATCAGCAGATTCCTGTGTTTCCACCTATCAGAACACATTTTAAAACCAGACAGCAGCTCCCGAGAGCAAGGCCAAAGTAATCAATCTTCAGATAGACTGACCTCCTCTTCATTCATCATGATAGCTGCGATTAGGCCCACTGCATAAAATGGGACGATACGCTAGGCAGCCATCTTGCTTTCTGTGTACACTTTACTGACACCAATGCCGAATGAATGCTCTTGGAGAGTGTTCTTATCTTACACAATACCATGCCTTGACATGCCACACTGTATTACCACAAAATCATGAAACCAGTGCCAGTAGGCCCCAGAGTGTCATGGGATTCCATGGCAACAGAAGAGGTGATTGTGGGGTTCCCTTGGTGAAGGACTGGGTTTTGGTGGCATTCTGTAATGGAGGTTATTGTTTCCGCTCTCTCACTGGCGGAGGAGGCCTGCCGGTTTGTTTATCGCTTTATTTCTGTTGGGTTCGCAACAGTGCTATATGCGTTCCTATCGCCCATGACCTCCCGCCATCTACTGTAATGTCTAGGGCTGATGAGAATTGCAGGTCACAATAAGGAGGGCTTTTAGTTAGTGGTTGCAAGAAAGTTGCCAAAATGTATTGTGACTAATTGTGGGACATATTCAAATGCACGTTTTTTCGAATGCAAACCCCTAATGGGTAGGGTAGGTCGGGGTGGGGGAGGCGATGATTCTCTGCTAAAAGGGACAGACTAATATGGAGTTTGAGTACAGGCTGAGTGAGATAATCACTTTGCTCAAGTATTCTTAACCAAGGGGTGTGTTGACAGTTGAGTCGCAAATGAGCAGTTAGGGAAGATTATGAAGGCAGGCACTGCCCGTTTATTTTAAGCTGCGTCAAGCGCCATTTAAAGAAAAGGCATTCATGTTTACATAGGGGAACTAACAACAAAGTGGCATGGCAACGGAAACCAGTGCGTGCTCTTCCTCATCTGTGAACAAACCACGCTCAAGCCCGCAGATGATATCAAAGCACGACTGAAAAAAGAAATGATTTAACCGGAGACCACCCTGGGAGATTTAACATAAAAAAACAGTGCTGTGCACGAAGCACATTTTACCTCCTGCAGGAGAGCAACGCATAATCAGATTTAACTAAAATGTAAAGGGCACTTGCTTTGACATTCAAAGAGGGCTGAGTACATTTTTATTTTTTTATTTTATTATTGCGTCATATGACCTAAATAAACAGGTCTGAAGACAAATACATTATTTTATTTATTTTATTTTATTTATTTATAAAGCACTCAAAGCCCAAATGCAACTAGGCGCTAGCGCAGACTTAGAGGATGGTTACAGATTTGAGAACATAGCTTCATCGTTACGTAGTTACAAATGTACGCATTACCCAGTAAGCATATTTACACATTAGAGTATACATTTATATACACAGGTAGAGCCGTCAGAGGCGTTACTAGGGGGGGGAATCTCAGGAGCTGCAGCCAAAAGGCCAGCTAGCCCCCAGTCCCAACAATTCCGACCTCAGCGTAGCCCCGGGTCTTTTCCAGACCTAGCAACACCACTGAGAACCGTCATTGATCCAGATCTATGAATCTACTGGTGTGGATCTGTCCTAAAGAGTAGGGTTTTTAGATTTTTTCTGAATGACCAGAAGGAGGTATAATACGTTTCTTTTTAAATTACATTTCACATAAGAAAAACAAATGTAAAGACATAATACTAATTCAAACTTATACTCAACAAGAATAAATACTCATATTAAGACAAATTCGATTTTTTAAAAAATAAATATAAAGCCAACAATGTTGACCTAGAACAAAATTCCGAATGAACCTTTTCCCAAAAGGACTCCCAAGGTTGTAGTCCCAAATAGTTAATGTTTTTGCCAAGGAGATTATTTCTAAGCGAGCTTAAAGCTGGACATTCACAAATCAGATGCTTTAGGGACTCGACCGACCTGACACAATACCCACATACTGCGTCACTTATACCCGTCCATTTCCATCTAAACCCAATGTCTTTAGTTAGCAGTACATTCAGGTGGAAGCGCAACACGCATCTGGCAAAGCCCATGATGGGCAGCACAGCTCCCTCTTTCCCTGTGCATTTCCCCAGTCTCTTTATTGAGCTTGTATGACCGAACTGAGTAAAGCACTGAACCAGAGCTGTGCTCAGTGGTAGAAGTGTACTGAAAAAAGTAGTGGAACTGTGGTCTCGGCAAGGGAGAGGGTGGGTGGAAGCATAGTGCAACATGTGACAAGTGTTGCGGCCGGGGCACTGAAATAGTCTAAGTGACTAGTAACTAAGGCTCCAATTACAACTTTACACTTGCACAGGGACATGAATGGACAAATCCTCTATATAGAATGGTGAAAAGTAGAGGAATGGTAAACAGAAAATATAAAAGTAGTGTAACACCGCTCCCAACCGTTCCTGCTCAGAGATGTTTTTATGGGAGGGCAAAATGGGCACTTGCCCCGGGCCCCCACCTTGGAGGAGGCCCCACAATACTGTCTGCTCTTAAATCAATTTCACATTATTTAGCAAAGTTAATAGCACACGTCAGGATATTTTATGGTATGCTGTTTATGGCATGCTGCTGAGGCTCTAAATACAAACTATTGCCTCTTTGTTGTTGACAAGTACATTTTGCCCTGATCAATTCATCCTGTAATGCTTTCTGTATTCACTGTAGTATACATAGTTTCTGCGGTCACTACGGAACAACTATCGTAGCATTCTCACCTTTCTGTGGGGATTATATTGATCATGTCGCAGCTGGGGAGCAGGTGTAAGTGGCTCTAGGTCACCTGGCCTAAGCACCACCCACCTTCTTAGCCCTGCCTCTTCCTTCCTGCTCTTAACTCTTAGATCAAGGGCGTCTCTCGCCTGGGCGTCCAAAGTGAAGGGCAGTCAAAGAAAAGGGCCTGTTCGGACCAGGAGGACGCAGGACCCAAACCCCTGCTAAGACAGCAGGTAAGAGTGCCACCAACATGTGTTTACACCCTCTATCCCCACAGGCCATCCCCACCCTCTCTGGTCTCCCCGTGTTTTTCCCTTGTGCCCCCCCCTTCCTGCACACAGAAATCTGTCCTGATACATTCTGGTTTCACTATCACCGTCTTGAGGCCAATGCTGGATTTGACTTTTATGGACTTCATTGATTCACGGTGCATCACCCTTTCTCAACTCTCATGCTGGACTTCCTTTCCATCTTGTACTCATGGGGGGCCCGGAATCATGCTGTTCCCATGTTCATCTTGTATACAGACTTGCAACATTATGGGCCTCATTACGAGTCCGGCGGTAACCGAGGCGGTAAAACCGCCTGGTTACCGCCGAACTCGTATTACCATTCCGCCTCCGTGATTCCCGGAATTACCGGGGCATTACAACCCCGGTTTCCCGGGAATCACGGAGGCGGAATGGTGTTAATCCCCATTCCCATTGAGTCCTATGGGACTCAATGGGAATGGGGATCATGGAAACACCGGGAGCATCTAGTAATGCTGCCGGTGTTTCCTCGTCCGCCTGCAGGCGGGCGGTGTTAAACCCGCCAGGTCAGACCTGGCGGGAACATCACCTCCCGCCCGCAGGAGTTGTGATCGCCCGGCATGGAAACAACGGTGGCGGCGGGTTTACCGCCACCGTTGTTTCCATACCAGGCGATTTGTAATGAGGCCCTATGTGTTACTACTGACTTCTGCAATTGTATTCGCTCTCCCTTCTTGCTTCTCCACTCTTTTTGACTGCTTACTCTCTGTTCTCTACTCCCCTCTCCCTTTTCCTATCTCCTCCCCTCCTCCCCTTACTTTATCAATGCACTTACTCATGCCGGTGTAAATACCATCGCCGACCAGGCGTAAAGAACCCTGAGCAGTGTTTCCAAGTGCCACAGGTGCACAAAATCAGCACAGGTGGAGGCAATGGAGCCAGGGCCAGTACGAAAGGAGCACACCCACACACCACACCCCCTCCCACACCAAGATGATACCAATAGTAGTAGCATTACTGGAATGCTGGAGGCCCTGCTTGCAATGCCTCAACAACAACAACAGCCACCACCACAGAGGAGACGCAGGAGGAGGAGAAGGAGGGTGAGACAGGCCCAGCATGCCCCACCAGTGCAGCCATCTTTACCACCCCGGCAGCCCCCAATCCCTCGCATCAGAGCCGGTCTATTCAACCTAACCCCTGAGCAGATCCACACCCTGTACCGGCTTGACCGGGACACCATCACCACCATAGTGGACCTGATACACAACGACATAGTGAGCCTCATAGAAATACGCACTGCCATTCCCCCTCTACTGAAGGTAGTGTCTGTGCTCCACTTCCTTGCCACAGGCACCTACCAGCACACAGTGGGGCACATGCATGGCATATCACAACCCTTATTTTCCTGGATACTGAACCAATTGCTGGATGCCCTCCTCAAGCACACAAGGGACTACATATCCCTACCACGGACTCCCCAGGAGATATTCGATACAAAAGTTGCCTTCCATGCACTGGCAGGCATGCCAAATTGTGTAGGTGCCCTTGACTGCACCCACGTGGAGTTGGTGGTCCTGATGCCATGGAGGTGGTGTATCTCAACCTCAAGCAATACCACTCCATCAATGTGCAGATGGCATGCAGCGCCAGTAAGATCATCACACATTGCTGTGCCAGATATCCCGGATCAACACATGACTCTTTGGTCCTGCGGAACTCAACGCTACCACGCTACATGGAGCGATAGACTGGATGACGTGCCTGGCTGCTTGGTGAGTTGCCTGACTGGTCCATGGCAGTGCATCGGGGTTGTGAGGTGGGTGGCTGCATACTCCACCTGGAATGTTGACGTCAGTGCATGATGTGCACATCACCAAACACTGTGCCCCAAAGCAACTGAAACGGTACATGACAACCAAATTCCATAGTGATGAAGTAAGGCCGACACCTATCACTACATGACTAATAGGTAACCAGCCCACATCCCACAACACATGCACCACTCATCAGTGAATTTACTCCAACACTGCTGTATGCATATACGATGCACGTGCAACAAGATGTCAGTGCACACCATGAACCATCTTGAAGATGCAACCCACGTCATAAGTCCATTGCACAGGACACATAGCGGAACCTGAAATGGGGTCAATGCATCCAGGGACATGTGCATGTGGGCACAAATTACCTGCAGCCATGTGAGACTAGTACAGTTGTCCAACATGAATGTGCAAACATTTACCTTCATTCCCCTCTCATGCAGGTGATGGTGGCTATCCCTTGAAGCCGTGGCTCCTGACCCCTGTCCGAAACCCACAGAACAGGCACGAGAAGGACTACAATCGTTTCCATACCCGTACATGTGTGGTAATTGAGCAGACCTTTGGCCTGTTGAAGCACGATTTCGCTGCCTCAGTTGATCGGGTGGGGCACTCCACTACAGCCATGAGAAGGTGGCCAAGATCACCATGGCATGTGTAATGCTGCACAACATGTGCATCCTCTGGAACGTGCCCCTTCCCCGTGACATGGAACTGCAACCAGGACCTCATCATGGTGCCGAATCACAGGAGGGACGTGCTGTGCGGCAGTGAGTGATCGCACAATATTTCTGACACACAAGTCAGCAGAGGGTGACATAATGTTAGGTCATAGGGCACTGGGTGTGGGGATACATGTACACTATGCACTGTGCTAGAATAAATGACACATGCACAATGATGAATGTTCACTCTGGTTATTTTTTTGTAACACAACCGGTGTAATGAAAGTGAAAATATGAACGTGATTAACAAACTGCTCTGGTGTGTTGTTATCACCAGAGTCACTGAAGGTTCCCTGGGGGGTAGACAAATCTGCAGGGGTGTGGACTACTTCCACAGGTTCGTCTTCCACAGGTTTCTCCTCAATCGTGCCCCAGATGTCATTGGGGCTGTCCTCAACTGCGAGGGGGGCCGTGGCTGCCACCTCGCCAGCCACACTCGACTCCATCGACCGTGGCGTTGGGCAGGTGTCTGCAGGCAGTGCAGGGAGGGGTGGGGGTGGGGTTGGTGCGCCCGCCATGGGCCTTGCTGGTGCTGGTGGTATATGTACCAGTGGTGGCTTCCTCACTGGGACAAGGCGGTCTCTGCCTTGGCCCCTGGAAGTGGAGGGACGGTTGCTGTCCTGGTCCTCACTGTCATGCTCACTGCCTGTGGGGGTGAAAGAGAGGGACGGCATGAGTGATGTTTGGATAGCCAGCATACATACATTGGTACAATTGCACATCCACACAATTGTGGGTAATTGGCATTTGTGTAGGGAACGGCACATCATTCCATACATGGGTGGTAAATGCAGGCATATGTCGGTGTCACTCATGTTGGCCAGGTACTGTGCTGTCTAACATTCACACTGTTTACATCAAGGACCCTGTGTGCCTCATATAATTTGCAGCTTTGTGTGGTATGTGTCATGCACGTAACGGCCTTGCACCAGGCACTGGCTTGGGTCTCATTTGCTTTGGCATAATTTACAGGGGGTGTGTGTGTGGCCGACCATGGCGTCACTCTTTGGCCAGACGTTAGCAGTGACTTTCATCACATTTGGCTTTTCAGTTTTTACTTTTTGGACACTCACCTCCATCAGCGGATGATGTGGCAAAACACTCCATTTCTCTAACCCCTTCTATGGATTCGGCCCCTACCATGCTCGCACATGTCTCCTCCCAAGGTGTGAGCTTGATTGGAGAACCTGGTCCACCTCCGGTCTCCAAGGCCTGGGCACGGTTTGCAGAAAGGGTGTTCCGCAAATTCAGCTGCAGGTCATCCCACCTTTTGCGGCAATCCTTGACGGTGCGGGGGGTGTTGCCCACTGCGCTCACCTTCTGGAATACTAGTGCCCAGATTTCTTTCTTTCGCAGCACAGCCTCCCTCCTCATGTTGCTGCTAAACACAGTCCCAGCATGCTCGTGATCCACGAGCATTTGTAGCTCAACTTGGCTGAACCGCTCCTTTCGGAGGCGGGCAGGTCCCTTTTTTGGTGCTTTAGGCATTCCTGGGTGCTTGTAGGACCTTTCCGGTCGATCACCAGTGTGCCAGGGCTACTGTGTGGTGAGGATGGCAATGGATTGTGTTTTTAAAGATGGCCGCGTGCTCCTTCACGTTCCTGTGCGATGACGCTATTTCCGGTTCCACAATTTAACGGTGACCCCAAATAGCGGTGACCGCTACTTACGGTGACCGCTATTTACAGTCACCGCGAATGCTGCGTTGGACAATGGTGGTAGTGTTGTCTATGGTGCGATTCATGCCGGTAGGGGTTTTTTCGGGCACTTTTGCGGCATGGTGCTGGGTCCCTTACCGGCATGGCGTAAAGCTCATGCCCACAAACTCGTAATAGTCCGCTTTTAGTGGGCTGCTGCCAGCTTGGACACGCTATTTACGCCATGCCGGTAAGGGACGGTACTTACCTCCAAACTCGGAATGAGGGCAATTGTGTATAGGCGCTATATAAATAAACTATCATATCATAACCAAAGTTGAAATGTATATTAATAAATGTAAGTGCTGCGATGGATCAGAAGATAGCTCAGTGTTAAGCACTCATTTCAGAAATCGGTGTTTATATTCAAATTAAAAGTACAAAATCAAGCAAGGTCAGCCCAGCCTTTCCTATGTCTGAAGTTAATAAACTTGCATGTATATACTTTGTTTTGTAGCACAACAGGTGCTATTATCAGCAATGTGCCTGCATCAGATAGTGGCTGATAGCATCAGTGTAGTGAAGGTCTATAAATTGGTTTGTTCAGATAGGCAGTTGTAAACCTTAGGCACCATCTCTAATGAGGAGCATAAGTATTAGTCTGAGAGGTTATTGGGTAGCCAAACGCATTCATACTTGTTCCTGGTTTTGCCAGCAGAAGACACAGTGATCCTGGGTACATTTTATATCACTCACATTACTGTGCTGTATTCTGTGGAAAGATTTGCCTTCTCGCATGCTGGTGGTATTGTTCCAGCCCATTACCTGATCTTTCTTTTCATGTAGGCCATTTCAGTGGAAATGGTTCTACCCAGAAGAGAGCAGACCAGATATCACAGGCCTCTGGCAAGCATATTTTAAGGCCTGCTCAATTGATGCAAAAAACGTTTTTCCTTTTGGTAGAAATTCTAAGGTTTGTTTACAAATACATAAATAACAATTACATCAGTTGTGTGGGTGTATTTAAAGCTTCAAAACACAAAATTAAAACCTAGATGAAATCTTTCAAGCTCACAACAATAAGTATGCTGGTACTTACTTATTCCCCTTGATGATGGAGACAGTAAAGCTAGAATCCTTCCCATTTTGCATGATATGCTTATAATGGTTTGTATTTAAAATTGACAATTTGTCCTACACAAGCCTAATACCGCCAGAATGCAGTCTCGGAAACCAACCACTTGACTGCACACATTCAACTGATCTCTCACTACCACCACACCTAATGTTAGGATGCAGCTACCATCAAGCAATTCACACTAGCTGTACACATACTGAGTGCACCCGAGCACCCTATACTTCCCTACTGTCTCGACTGACCTGGACTACGGTCCCCAAGAGTGTTCAACCCACAAGCGCTTTGAGGTCATACCAATGATATATAGAGCGCCATATAAATGTCAAATAACAATAACAATATTGGGTTATGTGATTTGTGTACTTTCCAAATCAGTTCTATAAAATGGGATTATTTAAATTCATGGTAAGAACTGGAAAGGAAAGTTGTAATGTGCATAAATTGCTGAGTGGGCACAAATCCCAGCTTCACTGCTCAACCGGTGTGATCATGGGGATATCATGTAATCTGGTATTGCCTAACCTGCCATAATTGCCAGTCCCTAAACCTTACAAAATGATCACCCTTCAGAGTAATTTCATTATCAATGTATGATCTTCAAAAAAGCCTCACTCATGGGTTCATTGGCTATAAGTTTGCTTTCTATATAATAATAGTAAGTATTGTTCTATAGCACACTACAGCAACGTGTCTCTTTGCTCTCTAATGGCAACACCATGTGAACACAATGTCCCTCTTGTAATCTCAGTCTGTCAGGACATGGACACCTTCCCGGTAGCTTCTAATCGTCCTCCACTATCTATGCTCTGGTATGGGAAGCTTTATTTCTCCTTGCTTTCAATTGGCCTCCTGTATCCCTGATTGAGCATGTTTGCATTTAGTGAGACAGCCGATTAGTACTGTCTATTCTGGATTATGTGCACTGTTTTCCTGCGTACTTCATGCTATGGCCGGTATACCTTCCTCGTGGCTCCTACTGATGCTAAAACACAACTCATGGACTGTTACTGTTGGCCTTGAAATGCTACTTGTTCAACATTCTGATTACAGTAAGAATGAAGAGGGTGAAGATACTGAAAGGGAGTACGCATGCCTATTTTGATCACTGCAATACAGCATATCAAGATGTGTTATGATTGCGACGAGCGTGGCACGACCAGATATTCTGTATTCATTCATTCCTTTAGTTGGTGGAGGGGGGCCCCAAAGGTATCTTTGCCCCGCGCCCCTAAAGTGCTAAAGATGGCCCTGGGTCTAGAGTGCCAGGACAAAAGCATGGCCTACTACCCCATACCACCAATTCGGAGGTATAGATGCCTGCTTTGTAGACAATAACACTACTGTTTTAGGGCGTGTACATGTGGATGTCCTAAGGGCTCAGAAAGGGTTAATGAACGCAGTGCCAAGTGAGAAAGGAAGCATGGAATATGAGTCATAGTGAAGACAAGGAACAAGTACCGCCAGGCACTTTCACAGCCTCATTGGTCTCGCTACAGTTCCTGTATTTTAGGCTACAGCTCATGTGGGGGGTGGTCTTACCTCCCCCGTGTGGGAAGCAGGGTGTATAGCGCTCTGCAAGTTCAGGAAGTTTGCAGATTGCTTCTGCTGCAGTGTGGGAGGTAAATTGAGTGCCCACGCTTAGCTTTCAGTTCCTTCTGTGGCGTGCTACTGATCGTGGGTTTTGCGTCAGCTTGTTGTGTTGAGGAACCAGTTGGCTCAACAGCTGAGACCCGATCTGGAAGTGCTTGGTGGGTGGGGTGCTCCTTTAAAGAGGAATATCTTCAATGCAATGGAAGTCGTATGCTTTGCTGCCTTCTGCCACCATTGCTGTCCACACTACATGTAGCTCTGTAGGGGGTCATTAATGGGACAGTCAGGGAGGCAGATGGGAAATCTGTGGTGTTGATGGGCGCATGTTAGAAGCACTGGGTTCCTGTAAGCCAGACTTCTTTCTGTGGTTTTGGCGGAGAAACTTGGGAGTATGTTATCCATAGGGAAGCACCCAAGATCTGAGAGACTACAGCACTTTGAGTCTGGGGAGCCACTGATGTGGGAGAGTGTGACAGGACTATAGAGGAGTGGTTGATCATGGTTGGGCTAGTGTCAATGTGCTAATGGCTAGGCCCGTGGTGGCCCTCTCTAGGGGGTTTGTATGAGGTGGGAGGAGTTCTTACAGAGGCGTCAGTTATTCAGGGGAACGGTGAAGTAGGTCTAGCAAAGCAAAACAACCTGCAACCCCTGCACCAAACACTGCCCTTTTACAGAGAGGTCCCATTTCACTAGCTCGCATTGCCACCATCAATCCCCCGCTCTCTTTCTCCAATCAGTACGTTGTACCCCACTGGGCAACGAAACAAGCATCTGTGAGTTGGCAGATGACGGGGAAGGGGCAAGTTGGAAATGTCACTGGGTGCCAGTGCGAGGACCGCAGCATGCAGGGGTCACTGCAGACCATGCACGCATGCACACAGAACTCTATCCACATCCATGGTCGGAGCAGTGATGTTTTTTATTTTTCCTGCATTGGACAGCAAAAGGGGCAGGTGGCAGGACCCTTGACTTACTTGGAGTGTTTAATCAACAAAGCAGGCAACATACACACAAAAGAACCGGCAATCCGGGGGGTAAACTTTAATCTGATTAAAAAGCGATTGCAGTACAATCTCACACTCGTATAAGGGTAACTAGAAGTCATTCTGTGCTAAGGACCACAGACCTGTCTTTCCACAAGGACCCAAATGAGATGGGCACAAAGAGAGGGCACAACAATATGGGGCAGAGAGAGAGGGGGATAGAGAGCGAGAAGGTGTTGGGAATACAGAGGAGCACCGAGAGAGCAAAGAGATGGCTAGAGCGAGTGAAATGGAGCATAGAGGGGGAGACTTGGCCAGATGAAGAAAGAGCTAAGGGGTGCATAAAGAGAGATGGAGAGAGAGAAGGAGAAAGAAGGTGAGAGAGATAGACATAGAGAGCGAGGAAGAGCACGAGAAAGGCGCAGAGACATGGCATCTCAAGATGGGGTGAAGAGAGCACAGTGGCCACAGAGATAGCGTCACTGGGATAAAGAGCAGGACAGAGATTGGGTCTCAAAATGAGGAGGAAGAGTGTAGAAGAAAAGCGACTGAGAAGAATGGAAACAGAGATATATGCGTGGAGGAGGCTGAACGAGGCAGAGAGAGTAAGTGGTGGAGGAGCAGGAGGAAACGAAAAGTGAGTAACACAGAATGAACCTGGAATGGAAAAGAAAGGGAGTGGCCGGGGGTAAGCAGGACTCAGAGACGGAGAGGAGTGGGAGATTTCGACTGATTTAAAAATAGACATGGGGAAGAGACGAATGTGCTTATAGAAAGGGAAGCACAGAAGAGCTGGATAGGCAGGCATTAACAGGGCCATAGAAAAAGTCAACAACATTACTCAGCACAGTAACCTAGGAGCGGACGTAATCATTTTATACAAAGTATCCCCTAAGAAAGCATGCCATGCACAGTAACTAAGTGCATGCATTCTGTGACACCAAGAAAAGGACAATAACAATGCTGCATGCTTCAAGAGCTGGTCATCGAAGGAAGAGCACCGACCTGGCTCACACCCCCCAACACCCATCCCATCCAATCTATTCACCTCACAAATGTCCCCTCATAACTCTATCACTCTCAGAAGCAGTGAACAGTAGAGCTCAGTTAGCCCTCTCTCTCACACACTGTTTCCATTCAATGCATACCTAACCCCAACAAACGTAACTCCCACCAACTCCCGAAGGAGAGCCCTTGGTTGATGACACGTGTTTCGGCTCTTCATGACAGTACAGAAGTCGACGCGCGGACACTGCAGACAGCACTTTTCAGGTGTGATTGAAACCCGGGATTCTGTAACGAACAAAGACCTAATCTAATATGGAATGTTCATTTCTTGGACTTATGTGAATATGTGATAAATGCCCTGATTTGAAAAAGGCGCATGAAGAGCCGAAACACGTGTCATCAACAAAGGGCTCTCCTTTGGGAGTTGGTGTTAAAAAGAACCATATTTGTGAACCATAAAACTACAATTCGAAATCAAACCAAAACTTTTGCGGCGCAGTTCATGTGTGAAAGCAACAGATCTAAAATGGGGGATGGTCGAAGAAACACATGGGACAACCACAAAACACAGAAATAGGAGGAAGACAGGACACCGCTTTGACCAGACTGCACCTCTGAAAAAGATAAATACTCACTCACTCACTGTCGCCCAGCCCACAATAAAAGATTGTCCACACAATATATTCTTTGGGAAAATGTAACCTTTTATATAAAATGAGGCAAAGTTGAATGTTCATAAGACTAGTACTTAGGGCCACTAAACATCAATGATATTGACATCTGTTGCGTGTTTGTTCTAGGATTGTCGGGTGCTTAGGGATTCTTTGACAGTTCATCATCAGGAAAGTTAACCTCTCCACACTTTTAGTGCAAAGGCAGGTGCGCTTTCTTGCTCACTAAGGCGCTGGCGGCCCTAAAAACTCTGCTTGGACACTTGCCGGCAGGCAGCTGAGCATCTTCACCGCAAAACATGCACGCACTAGCCACCCTGTAATTTTATCATTTCAGTAATGCAGAGGGTCACCTTGTGCTTCCACGTGACATCTGTCCTGCATGTACATCCCTGCTATGTCTGAAGCAGTTGAACTATTCATGGCACATTGCCCACCACAGAGAGTCATGCACTTGAGCTGGAAATCACACCACAGGCTGCAGCCACCTTCTCATCAAACTATCCTAGCTGAGTTTGGCCCTTGCTCTGACTCACTGTGGCTTGCAGGAGAACCAGCTGGGATGCCATAGCTACCCAAAACCTCCAGTACTTTGGTTGTTAAAGGTGTTAGTCATAAAACATGACCTCACACAGTCCTGACAAAGTGCACCCAGAAATGCTTCAAGAAGGTAGATGTCACTGTCCTTCATGGCTCGTAGGTGTGGGTCGGTGGACAGTAGCACAGTAGCATTTTGGCATCCACTTGTGGACAGTGACTCTGCTGCAGGATGTCCTCCAGGCTCCTCTGCAGCAAGCAAATCAGTGGAAGGATTTCACTTGGGCCCGCTCCTTCTAGACTGTTCCTCACGCTTGCCTATTTGAAAGGTCCTCGAACTTCCCAGACTAGGCAAATCTACTCCCGCTATATCACCAACAGAGCAGTGCCACTCGGTACCTTTGCATGTTGACGTGCCATAGTATCGCTGATGAGGGCAAACTGCTGTTCCAGGAGGAGCTCAAGCATACAAACGGTTGAGTTCCACCAGGTTGTCACCTCTACCATGATTTGGTGGCATGCCAATTGGTTCTTTTCTTGTTAATCGGCCAAGGCAGTCCTTTTACTGTAGGAGTGGCTAAAGTGGGCGCATATCTTCTGCACACACAGAAACAGGCCAGATAGGTGACTGTCCTGGAGGGAGAAAGTCGCAATTAGGTTAAGCACATGGGCGAAACAGGGGATGTGGGTTATTCCCACCTGGTTAAGGGCAGCCACGATGTTGCTGCCATTTCCTGCAGTGGCAAAGCCAACATTCAGAGCTCTGGAACAAAAGCCATTCTTCCAAGGCGCCTTCAAATTGTATGTGCTCATGCAGAGCTTTGTGTGTCATCTGGTCAAAGCTCTGCATGTAGAGCGTTGCCTGACAATGTGGCTCAAATTCAGGGACAACTGTTCAAGAGTAATGCTGACTTGGGATTTTCCATCTTGGTGCAACACATGCCATGAGTACACACAAACCTGGGTTTGCCACCAACTAAAAGAGCAGCAGTGCTCTACCTGTCTGAGAAAAGACTTTGGCCAATCTTCCACTATCCTTGCAATCTTCTGTATGTCCTGCCTCAGTACAAGAAGCCTCTGAGACTGTCAGCAAAGACTACATGAGTGTAGTATCAGAAGTACAATGCCACATTCTGCCTACAGAAATCCCCCCGCCAGCTGAGGAATGCCATCCGAACATTGGATTTCAGTGGCAAAGAAATGATCTGTACTTCATGAAATCTATGAAGATAGCATCGATCTGGCATAGTCATCTGAAATCAATCTTATTGCTTTGCATTTGGAGTCACTTTCACAACACCAGTATCATAAGACCATCCTGAAAACAATATTTACTTTGTCTGTGCCAGCCTCTACTGAAGAATCCACTAAGAAACCACAGTCTACAGTTCTGCTTTCCAGTGAACCCGCCTGGTTTTCCGATGACTCTTGTGAATAGATTGAGTGAACTGCAAAAATCAATCACCCCCAGCATTTCCTGTTCAATGTAGCATATTCAAAGACTATGGGCCTCATTACGACCCTTGCGCTCCCAGAATGAAGGGGGCCGGTAAGGCCCCCTTCTTTCCGGGAGCGCGCATTACGAGGTTCCCTTTGCGGGACCCAGACCAGACGTCTGGTAAGACCAGACGTCTTTTCTGTGTCCCGCGAGGGGAAGAGGGAGGTAACAACGGGACACTTATAATGTTCCCGTTGTTACCTCCATCCCCTTTCCCATTGAGCCTTATGGGGGCTCGAATGGGGAATGGTCCCTGCAAGGAGGATTTACCGGGTCCTCCTATGTCGGATGGCCCAGTAAGTCCCCATTGCAGGAACCCGGTAAAGGAGCCCGGTTTGGAGGCAGCCATGGAGCTACCTCCAAACTCGTAATGAGGCCCTATGTATTTCCTTGGGCATTGTTTCAAACTTTACCGAAGCTACTTCACTGTGAAAAATGTTCTATACTTGGATTTCTTTTTGGACACCTGGTGATGTCCCTGAGAGGAGGATACTGTTAGGATCCTACCCGCCTGTGACCCAGCAATGCTGCATGCACTGTTCCGATCCTTCAGATAGCGTCACTTCTCCCCGGGGTGGAGCCCCTTTCCATGAGGCTAGGGAGGTGATGCCACAAACCAATAGTCCCCCTGGGGGTGGTACATGCAGGAGGATCTCATGGAGAGGGATTCCTCTCCTTGGGATACAGACACAATTGGGAGACATGGCCCCTTTACGTCCCAACCCTGCACACCGATATCAATGCCTGAATCTTCTTCACACAAGCTCACATCTGAAGCTATGTGTTATTGTAAAATATCAAACCACCTTGATGTCATAGGTACAGGGACGAAGAAGAGCTTGAGAATGCTACAATCAAGCAGGTTGAACATTCGATCAGCTTCTGTCAATTGGACTGCTGTTACACTGGTGCCGTCCCCTCTATTTAAACTGAACAGCAAAGAAGGACTGTGTTGTTCGTTGTCTTCTGACCTGCCCTGCAGTGGCCCGTGTGGTTCTGGTATGCTGAGAGTTGTTGTGCACCCAAAAGGAGAACCTAGTGGACTAGGGGGGCGCATCAACGTCTGTAATGCTGAACTTGGGCTTCAGGAGACTGCAGCAAGGCACGTCTCCAAAGTTAATGAGACAAGCAGCGGAACGCCCTAGAAGCATCTTACGAGTCGGTCAGGTACCGGCATAGTAAATATGGGATCGGGGTTGAAAGCCTGCAATACAAATGTTCAAGGGAGAAAAGACTGAAGATTATTTTTTGGAAATAATCTTCGGTCTTTTTTCCCCTGAACATTTACAACTTGGCCCCTACCCCCACGCACACCCCCACCACACCCCCACACCCTTACTTACCTTGTGTCCCTGCAAGGCCTGTTCCCTTTCACTTACATGATCAGGAACCAGTGCCGCAGGGTCCTTTTCTTTTTTTGGGGGGATAGCTGCGGGGGACACCCCTGCAACACCCGCTCACAAATAGTGTGCAAGGGTGTGGGGGACCCCCCCACTGCCCCTGTAGCCCTTTTTGTTTTTTTTAAAGGCTTTTTGGGTTGGCTGCGGGGGACACCCCCGCATACCCCGCTCACAATATAGTGAGCAAGGGTACGGGGGAAACCCCTGCAACCCCAGCACAGAATGCATGATTTGGTCGAACCTTTCGGCTGCTCAGATTTTTCAAACGGCCAAAAACAGCCAAATCACGCATTTAGGCTTTTACGCTCGGTCATTTTGGCCTGTTCCTAAACCTGGTGAGATGGAAAGGCGCGCAATCTGTAGCAGGTGAGCCATCGGGTCCGACAGCAGTGTCGAGACCCCTTACAGCAGAGCCACATAGGTGAAGGTGCAGAGAGTGCAAGAGACTATGGTGGCGGCATGACCTGTCGTGGGTGGATGAGAGGTCCGACAACTGCACCAAGACTGCCAGCAGTAATTGGCCATGGAGAAAAGCAGGCCACAGAGGTAGAGTGAAAGAAGAAGCAGAAGTAGTGAGTGGACCCGTGACCCCTGGTGAAGCCGGTAAAGAGTTCCCCAGGAGAAAGTAAAGGGAACAAGTATAAGCCCGACAGGACCCCGAGAAGATGTGAGACTGTAAGCCATTAAGAAGCAGATGAAGTGGTGAATCACGTTGTAGCACAATTCCCTAAACAGCTCCACAAGAGAGTGGTGCTAGAGAGTTGAGAGGGACTCAGGGAGCATCTTCATCGCCCAGTAGGGCAGGATGAAGTGTATAAAGAAAGTTGAATTTGTGGAAACCTCCTTAAATGAATTACAAGTTTTGCTGAAAACTATAAGGAACATTGGGGAACCAACTAGAAGAAGGGGGTCATTTTCCTAGCCTCACAAGGATCCTGGTGAACTGTTTTCTTTTGTTTTGAGGTTTATGAAAAGCCCAGGACTTTGATGGAACTTTACGTCTTTGGGACTCTTTACATACAAGCGAAGGCAGTCATTCTCCTGGGTTACGATCAGAACCTGAACTGTATTATCATTTACTGTCTTGGCATGGATAGCATAGGATCTTTTTGACTAGGACTGTGCCTTTTTGATTTGGACTTTCATAGACCTCCTGACGAGCACCTCAATTTCTTTAGTTTGGGTAGGTAAACCCTGAGAGAGTTAAGGAAAAATAGGCTTATGTTCATAGCAATCATCATGTCACCACTTGGTCAGTCTCTTCATTCCTTGTTGCCGCAGCGCACATTCATAGACTCTGTTTATAGCATACCTACTGCATTAAATCCTACAAACTGCCTCTGCATTTGTTTACCTGTTTTACCACTGCATTTTTGGACCAAATTAAATTCATGTTCCATTCTAGATTTTGGGTTAAACCAGCAGATACATTCTGGTAGATGTGTGATGTCCAATAGGCAAAAGGTGGGGAGGCACAGTATGTCCATTCACTTGCAGCCAAATTCTAAGAGCTGGAGCAATCCTGATTTCATTCACCTGGTTTAAGTTACTGCGGGCTATGCTGCCAAGAGGCTGAGAGACAATAATTGCAAGCCACTGTTGCAGTTCAATGAAGCTTGGACTGGTCTTGTTTGGACATAGCTGCCTTAGACTGCAATCAGCTCCACCCTGTTAGGCCTTCAGCTGGGACGCCTCTCTTTAACTCACTTCCAGCAGTAATAATTGTTCTATCAATTGAATTCAAGGGGGGTCTCTGTTTTGTGATTCTGTGACCAATTTTTGAACCTTTCCTTGCTATCCTTCTTTTGCTACTGAGTCCTGCCTGCTGTAGTTGCATTACAGCTCCTGTCCTGTTTCTTTTTAAAGAAAATAATTTGTCAGATGTATTTGTGCTGCTTTTTGTATCTCCAAGCACACCAAGGTGTCATGCTTCACTGTCATCTCCTGTTTTCCAATTCCATGTATTCGCTGAGCTAGCTGTTACCTGGAATATTGCCTTTCCTGTTCATTTCTTTCTTGCTTTCATTCTAGACTTCCCCCCATAGTTTAAGGTCCCACTCCTTGGGCTTAGTTTCCTGAACCACATATTAACTGAGTTTGCAGCACCCTCTTATCTTGTCTGTGACTAGTGCATTAAGTCTCCCCAACCAAGAGTTATCTGATTTGGCAGTGACCGACTGTCTTTTGTGTGACTAATGTTGTGTGTTTGATTATAGTCCTAAACCACTAGGTTTCTGTGTGGCAGATTTCCTTGCATACTTCCCGGGCTATTACCCGATAGCTGTTCTGATTCTTGATTCATGATTTCCTCTATGCCAGCATTCATGTCTTACTCCTAAGATAGTGTGCATATAGCTTCTATATTTAGCCTCTGTGTACAGTTTCTTCTATTTGCTTCTTTTCTCTATATGTCCTGGTACCTGGTTCTTTCTGTCTACTCTGCTTTTCTTCCATCATTGCAAATTGGTCCACTCTTGTGCCTCAGCTCAGTATCCTTATGCTGTGAGGGACATGGGATAGTCTCCATTAAGATCAGATAAGGGAAATACTTGCCTGTGTCTAGTCCATTCAAATCTTAGCTGTCTAGGTTTATGGTGTCCAGCTTTACCCTTACACAGAGTACAACTGTCTCTTCAACAAGTCTAACCCCTGGCACAGCTTCATTAATGTGTTTCAGAGTAATCTACTGGTACTGACCCCAAGTGATTTCCCTATTCTCCCTGAGGATCCCTTATCATATTCCAGTACACCCTTTAATCCGATCAATCCGTGTTACCTAGTACATTTGCTTCCCTTTTCTTTCTCTCTGGGCCTCTTTGCTTACAGCCAGTTCCTGCCCTTGCAGTTCCTGTGACTATCTGCCTCCAGAAGATCAGTCTGGTATGCACACTGTTCTGTACCATCCTTTAAGTGTTACCTCCAGGATCTCCCCAAATCTATCTACAGTTTGAACTCTAACCTATATCTATTACACTGTGCTCGCCTGACAGGTGGCTTGTGGTGAGTTGAGAATTACCCCCATATTATGGGGGCAAGCCACTAGAGACTGGGCGTGTCTGACTGCTACTCAATGTGTCCCCCAGATGGTTGAAGTAGTAGGATCCAGCAGGCTCCCCACCCCCTATCTCATTGTTACAACCTCAGAGGTGTTGTAGATCCCTGTTCCTAAAACATTCCCAGAAATATCTTCTTTGATTTGTAATCAAACCTTGTTGCAAGTTAATCATAAAAACATGCATGACACTTCCCCAATATCTAAAATACAATCTCAGTGTACGTCATTGTTTATTCCTCATATGAAAACCTGTACTGGCTAGGGAAGAATGCAGTCCGACTGGCACTGCATTTAGAAATGTTTGCACACAGTATAGTTGATAAGTTACCAAACAAAGGGTG
Organism: Ambystoma mexicanum; assembly: GCF_040938575.1. Classification (NCBI taxonomy): domain Eukaryota; kingdom Metazoa; phylum Chordata; class Amphibia; order Caudata; family Ambystomatidae; genus Ambystoma; species Ambystoma mexicanum. The sequence goes on along the minus strand of NC_090928.1, from coordinate 981,087,959 downwards.
TGTATAACTGTGGTTCTCACAGTTGGGGAGAGAGACCCTGAGACACTGTTTACCATGATCCTGAAGACACAGGATGCTATGGACATCCGCATACATACAAGAAAGATTCCAAGATGGCTGTAATGTAACATGCCTCATTTAAAGATGAGGAAAGAAAAGGGGATGAAAACCACATGATTATCCAAAGACAAGAAAACTGAATAGGGAGATTTGAATAACGTTTAGATGAAATGAGAAATATAAACCAATCCAAATCCCTGAAACAAATCTATAACAGCCCCAGGTCATTCTAAGGGAAGAAACATGCACCAATGTCCTGCAGGAGGAATAAAAGAATGGACAAGAAAGTGGAAGAGGGGGTAGAAGCTTGAGGAGAATCTTGGAAGGAATCAACTATGCTTCCAAACCTACCCATGACACAAAGGGATCCCAAGGTCTGGAAAGAGGTGGTCCATGCCTTGGCCAGCCTACAGCAGGTACTCTGGAGAGGACTAACCTAGAGTATTGACCCACAGGGTGGCAGTTTTCTAGTAGAGGTGGACCTAAGGAAAAGTCTTGAATGAAGCAGAAGGAGACCTGAAGGTAAAGTTCTTCCTAAAGACAAGAGACATGTGGCAGGATTGTAACATATCATCAGCTAAACAGTACCCTGTATGGGGGAAAGGAAACCTATTGAAATTAATTCTGTGAAACCCAAGTTCGAGGCGAGACTTCCAGCGAACACTGGTTGATCTGCCATTTAAACTTTCTTCTTTCCCTTTGCTTGGCCACTTATTGCGTCACTATGGTCCAGCCTATGCGTTACCACAGCCAGTGGTAGTTTCTGTCCTACTTACCCCTGCAGGTCTTCCCCCCTCCTACATTCATCATCTGAGGCACATTTTATAGCCACCCTCTCTATCACTTTGGCCCTTTCTTCTTTCATGTTCTTATATCTAGGATGCATCCCTCCATTCCAGTTCATTCTAACTATCTTCTATCTCTTCGCCCTTTCCTTTCCTTGCTTTCACAATCCTAATAATCTTATCCCAAACCCCCTTTCCACCTTCCCACCTTTTTGTCTATTGGCTTACTTAATGCTTGATCCGTGTGCAACAAATCTCACTCACGCCTGGACACATTTTTTCCTATGATTTTCATTTTCTCTTTCTCATTGAAACCTGGATCCCCCCATCTGACACTGCTATATCTGCATTCCTCTTTCGTACTCCTACTAACCTTTCTCCTACCCCAGCCCTACCGGCACGGGTCTTCTCTATCATGTTTGCTTGATTCCCTAGACCGGTCCTATCATCTCTAGCCTCTTTCTCTCCTTTGAATATACCTTAGATTCTTATTCTAAAGCTTACTCTATCACTTTCTACATTGTCCACTGCTCCTGGGTTCCTTATCCTCTTTCTATGATGAACTTTACTCCCTTCTTTCCCTGGTACTTTTTCTTTCTTTTCCTTTTTTCTCCTTGGTGATATTAATCTACACAATAACCCATTCATCCTGCCCCTTTCACCCTCTGCTTCAATCCAATAATTCAATACTCCGCCCCCCCCCCCATGATTATTGGTCCTTCCTGGATCTAATTTTGTACTCTTCTCCCCCACAATCGCCCATCTTGGCCTCCCCCTTCGGATCATTTTCTTCTCTCCTTCCCCTTGTTTGCCCTGCCTCCCTCGCTCCCCTTCTAAGCATGCTCATTCTCCCACATTTGTTAGTTGGAATCTCATGCCCTTCGACACACCTACTTTCTTATTTTTATTTTTTTCACTTAAGTTTTTATTAGTATTTTTATCAAACAACAGAACACAAAACTGTTCCCATCCCTCTTCCCCACCCTCCTCCCCCGCAAACCCATCCAAACACTCTGATTAACTGCTCCAGGGACGTTATTTGAGATTTCTTCTGGGGATCACTCACTCCAGGGTCGACACGCCTACTTTTAATCCTCCTTTCACCCGCTCCTTGCCCGCTCTCAATTCTGCTCTTTCTTCTCTCAATTCACCCCTTTCCTACACCCCTGATCCTCTCTACTCTGCCCTTCCATGCTCTCCTACTCATACACCTTCCCAGCCTTGGCTCACTCCTCAGCTCTGCTCCCTATGTACTTCCCTAAGCTGTATAAAATGGCACTGGTAAAAATCCAGTTCCCTTTCTGACTGCACTGTACTCTCACCTCTCCACTCTTCATATGACACTTCCCTTTATCGCTTCTCAGACTTTATTCTCCTCATCCTGCTGACTTTATCAGCTTTGTGACTGTCTTCTTGTCCCCCTTCTTCACCCTGCTTCTTCCTCCTGCTCTGTCTTCCGCCAACTTTGCTACCTTATTCTCTACTAAAGTTCTTCAACTATGCTCTTCAGTTGCCACAATTCCAGTCCCTTCCTCTTCTTTCTTCCCCTCTCCTTCTCTTCTCCTTTACTCTCTTATCTGAGTCAGACACTGCCAATTTCCTAACCGGTGCTCATCGTACTGCCTCCCCTTCTGATCCTCTTCCTTCTGCTCTCCTCCCTAAGGTCTTTCTTCTTCTTCTTTCACCTTTCTTACCTGCCATCCTAAATTCAGCTCTTTCTACATTATTATTTCCCACAGACTTCAAATAAGTTATCATACTTCTGATACTGAAAAAACTCTCATGCAATGTTTCTCTTTTTTTAAATAATGCCTGCCCTATTTCCCTTCTTCTACTTGTTTCAAAACCTCTGAAGCATTTTATCCATCATTGAGTCTTGGCTTTTCTCTATCAACAGGCTCTCTTGCCCTATGCACTGATCTGAATTAGCTCTGCTTCATGTCACTAACTCACTCCTGTATGTACGTTAGGCCAAACTCTCTTCGATGTTCCTCTTACTTGACATTTCCACTGCCACCCAACCCTCACAGACACACTTGCCTGCTTGGGCTTCTCATTTTCTGTCCTAAAAAGTTTCTCTTCATATCAGTCCAATCACATCTTTTCTATATCCTGGACCTGTAGCCACTCTTCATCCTTTCCACTTCAATTCAGCACCCCCCAAGTTTCTGTTCTTGGCCCTATCATTTTCTCTCTTTCTACCACTCCTCTTTCCTTTATCATTATTCATTTCTGTGCTGATGACTCTCAGATCTTTGTACACTTTTCTGCCTTTTCGGGTACTCTTCACTGCTCTCTCTCTGCTTGCATCCTTGAAATAAAATTGTGGATGCATTCCCGCTTTCTTCACCTCAACCCCTCCAAAACTAAAGTACTTTATTTTCCTGCCTCTTCTATTTCTCCTTCCCTTCCCCCAACTCTACTCTTTCCACAAGCTCTACTATCCTTCTCCCCTTCGGCTTGTAAGCTCTATTCGATCTGTCCCTGTCCTTCTCTTCCCATATCTCTAACGTTTTGCATATTTGCCACTTTCACTTGTTAAACATTCGTAAAATTCATCCCTCCCTCTCTTTCCATGTATTCAAAACACATATTACGGATCTTATGTTCTCGTTTTTATTGTTCTGCTTTACTCATTGGCCTTCTTGCTACCCAGCTTGCTCCTCTTCGATCCCTCTTTAGATCCTCATTTCGTACACTCTTTTGTATCTTTCCCCTTTCCTTTATCCCTGCCTCTTTTCGTTGTTTATCTTTGCTCTCCTTTGAGTCTGGATTTCTCTTTTATTTTCGTGGTCTTCAAATGTGCACATGGGGCCTCATTATGAGGGGGGCGGTAAGGGATTCCGGTAAGTGCACCGGTGCAGTAATCCCTTACCACCCTACTACGAGTTCCCTTTGCAGGTCCTCCCTTAATGGCCGGTTTTTCCAGGCGTTAAGGACGGGACCCGCAAAGGGACTCTGGAGCTAATAACGGTAACGTAAATTGCAGTACCGTTATTAGCACCTTCCCCATTGAGCCCTATCGGGGCTCAAATGGGAATGGGAAAGGGCCCTGGTGAATGGGGAATTACCGGTCCCGCCAACCTTGGAATGGACAGGTAATTGCTCCATTCACCAGGGCGGAGTCGGTAGGGTATTGGAGGCAGCCATGGTGCTAATAGCGCCATGGCTACCTCCAACCTCGTAATGAGGCCCATGGTCTTGCGCCTCATTATCTTTCCTCCATTGTCTATTTGTAATCTTCTCCCCGTCTCTTATTTTCACAATCCCAATTTCTCATTGCTGTACTAAACTACCCTTTGCCCAGTCTCACTTTCATTTGTTCACCTTACTCGCTTGTAAACACTGGCATTCTCTCCCACTTTCCATTCATTCCTTTGTGCATCTCTATGGAACTCATTTACAAAATGTTCCTACTGTCAATCCCCGCCTAGAGATTTGATTTGTCACATTTGCTCTTCATTTTATTTTATTGTACGGTTTCCATTTTGTCCACAATGTGGTGTAAAGTGCTGTATGAATAAATAAATAAATGCAATACAAATACAATGCTGAGAAACTCTTCAGTCTGGGAGAAGCATTGTGTGAAAGCTGTGAAATTCAACGTCTGGAGTGAGCCCTCAAGTGAATGCGGTGACACCCAACGTCTAGGGAGAGACCTAATGTGAAAGCAGATGAATTCCCAACAAAGTACACCCTGAAGGAACTAGAGGCTGATGGAAGTCCTGAAAAAAGGATCCCAAGAAAAGGAACCAGAGAACCTGACCCCAGGTAGAGGTCTTCAAAGACACAGTGAAAGCAGGAAGACCGAAGAGGGGTCAAACTGAGCAAGCCGTGAAAAGACTTATTTATTTGCTTTGCTATTTTAGGGTGGACATTTTAACATAAGGATTTGTGAACTCTTTTCTTAGACAAACTTTGGTCCCTTGTGTTGAGAACCTTGGATATCTTGAAGGCTAAAGGACTCATTAAGATCATGGTTTGGAACTTTCTGTTGGCCACATCATTTGGACATTATTTTGTAAAATAGGGATGTGCCAGGGAAAGAAAAGTACTTTTAAGAGGAGATTAAAAACTTTATGGTTTGGACATACGTCTTCAAAGATTTGTGGTGCCCTGTCCCTGACACTGTTTGTTTCAGGAACATCCATATTATGTAGAGACCTTTCCCTAGATCACAGAGGTGTTTGGTCTAGACCCTTCTCTGAGCAAATACTTAACAAAGCTACTTTTGAGAACCATACGTGCTTAGTGTCACATCATTGCTTGGCCTTACCACAAGCTACTGTATCATTGTGATTATTTATTGGGTCGGTAGGATAGCTTAGGGGCAATGTGCTTGTCTTGGAAGCAAGCCAACACAGGTTCAAATCCCAGTTACTCACTTAGAGACTGGTCTCTGGAATTAAGCACGTTAAGAAAGATTAATTATTTATATAATTATTACTTAAGTCTGAGTGCAAAGCGATCAAAATGGCTCCAGAAAAGGGTTAATTGGGTTAAAGACAACTCTGCAGCAGATTAGAATGCTGTTGGTGGAAATCAGCTCTTGACCAGGAGAAAACACTCACCAAAATACAGATTCAATGGATTGTGGCAGTGGAACAACCACACAAAACCTTACTACAACATCTGAGAAAAAGTATTGCCGAAACAAGACCTAGCTTTATACATTTACATGTCATAGATCACCTACCAAAAAAGGGTAAAGGTGGGCACCACCAATTTATAAGATAATTGTATTCAGTAGTAAAAGAATTCTTAATGTTAAATCAATCAAGATTTCTGGAGCAAACAGGAGAACATCCCTAGGACCAAACAATAACAAAAGGGATCAGGGAACAACCCTGGTCCGACCTGTTGCCAACCTACCAACCATAATTAAAGTAAGGTGAAATTAAGCACTGCTAGCCAGGCCTTTCCAGTGACCCCTACATTCTGACCACCTCCCCATTCAAGCCAGCCTGCACAACTTTCATTCAGATTTTAGAATAATTTCTTTAATCTCACTGCCATGCTACCACACGTAAAGATCCGGTGACCACTGTCACATCAGCAATAAGGAACAAGTTACTTACTTATAACTGTTGTTTGCCACCATGGTTCTGGCATGGATTCACATGCTGATGAATATTCCCCGTCGTCAGGCTGGGAATCCTCAGTAAAGAAAAATCAGTTTCAGTTTCACTTCTGAACTGTCTTTCTCCTAACAACCAATCACTGAGCTCTGGGTCATACTGCCCCCATCCAATGACTGCCCTCTACCTAAGCCCCTCCTCTGGCAGCCATCTTCAGATTGTGTAGCACGTAAAGTGGCAGTAGGACCAACAGAAGAGCCGCAGAGGGGTAGGCGGCGGGTTCGCATGTGAATCCATGTCAGACCCATGCTGGAGAACAACAGTTACAGGTAAGTAACTTGTTCCTTCTCCAGCATGGGGTCTGGCATGGATTCACATGCTCATGAATAAAGAATTCATATCAGTACACACGTGCACAACCATGGGAGGTGGAAAGGCTCAACATAAGCATCTCTTACCTCCTCACCAGGCTCACCTTCAAGCGAATAGGTTGTGCAGCACTGCTTGGCCGACTCTGGACTCCTCCCTGGAATCCCTGTCGACGCAGTAGAATCTCGTGAAGGTGTGCATCGACCTCCACGTAGCAGCCCTGCAGATGTCTAGCAGGGGCACACCAGACAGGAAAGCCGTAGTTGCAGCGATTGCTCTGGTCGAATGGGCTCTCGGACGGCCAGGCAACGGTCGGTTTGCCAACCAGTGACAATAGGTGATGCAGCCGGAGAGCCACCTAGAAACGGAAGCTTTGGAGAGGGCCTTCCCATGGTTCACAGGACCAAAGTTCACAAAAAGTTGCGACTTCTTCCGGAAACTCATTGTGTGGTCCACGTAGAACTTCAGCGCTCTAGCCACATCCAGAGAGTGCAAAGTCCTCTCAGCCGGCAACGAAGGCGTCGGAAAAAATACAGGCAACCCCAAGGGCTCGTTTAGATGAAAGTTCCACGTCACCTTGGGCATGAAGGAGGGGTGTGTTCTCAGAACCACTCTCGTGTGGTGAAAAGTCAAATAAGGTGGTTTACAGGACAGGGCCTGAATCTCACCCACTTGTCATGCAGAGGTGATGGCCATGAGGAACGCTGTCTTCCACGAAAAGAACTTCAATGGAACTGTCTGCATAGGTTCAAATGGAGGGCCCATGAGCCTAGTCATTACCACATTGAGTTCCCCTAACCGGGGCTGGAGCCTTCACCGGCGGGAACGAACGAAACAGTCCTTTGACAAACTCCTTAACCAGACTGTGTGACCATAACGACGACTGTCCCAGAGATCTGGTGTAGCGGGAGATAGCCGCATGATGAACTTTGATGGAGGCATGGGCCAGTCCTGCTTTAGCCAATGACAGCAAATAAGGTAGCACTTGCAGAGCCGTGACTCGTAGAAGGCCGATCTTCTCTGTACGGCACCAAACGACGAACCTCTTCCATTTATGTCTGTAGCATTACAAAGTAGACAATGCTCTGGCCTTGGCAAGAACCTCCTTGCCGTCCACTGGGAGATCGTAACCTCCGAACTCTAATGCTGCAGGAGCCAGGCCTTCAGGTTCAGCGATCCTGGGTCGTGGTGCAGAATTGCGCCTCCTTCCCTGGCGAGAGGATCTGCGACCACCGGAAGCTTGACTGGAGGGGACACAGACATGTCGAGAAGGTCCGGGTACCAGATCTTCCTCGGCAACGCCGGTGCGATGAGGATCATCCTGCACCGAGACCGTCTGAGTTGATAGACAAGTCGAAGAAGCAACAGCAACGGAGGGAACGCATACAGAAACAGGCCATCCCAGGGGAATGAGAAAGTTCCCACTCATGGCAAGAGAGCAGCTCCCAGCTGAGCGAGTTGGCGACACTGTTCTTCACTCCTGCAAGATAAAACGGGATGAGAAACATCCCCTGGGCGACTGCCCAGTGCCATAGGTCCTTGGAGTGCGCAGGGGATCTGGTGCCCCCATGCTTCCTGAAGGAAAACATTGTGGTTGTGTTGTCCGTGAAGACCCGCACCACCTTGCCCATGAGGGACGGAAGGAAAGACTTGAGGGCCCAAAACACAGCCCGCAGCTCCAACACGATGATGTGCAATGATTTCTCCTCCGGCAGCCACAGGCCTCTTGTGTGAAGACTTTCTGTGTGAGCTCCCCATCCTTCCAGGGAGGTGTCTGCCGTGACCGCCTCCTGGTGCAGTGGGGTCTGGGAATCCGGCGCCTCTGGACAGATGTGCGTGAACTCCCCACCACCGTATCGTTCGACGGAAGCTCTCGTGTGATCCTGTCCTGGAAGCTTTGGGCGTCGACGAACTCCTGTAGAGGACGCATCCGTAGCCTGCATAGTCGGATGAGGTAGATGCATGATGAATCATGCTGAGCATAGACTTGTTGGTCCTCACCGTGGCGACCTTCAGTGCCAACAGCCGTTGTACCTTGCCCAAGATGGCCGCTATCCTCTTCTCCGATGGACGCCAGACACGACACTGTTGAGTCAGGATCCCAGAAACATAGTTCACTGAGAACCCCAGATCTGTCAGTAGGCGAACGGTCCTCGCCGTGTGGTCAACGGCAATGTCCTTTGTGCTGGGCCGGATGAGCCAGTCGTCCAGATAAGGGTGGACGTGGATCCCCCGCAGGCGCAGCTGCGCCGTCGCTGGCGACAGGCACTTGGTGAAGACCCTTGGCACCGACTTCAATCCAAAGGGAAGGGCCTTGAATTGGAGTGCTTCCCTTGAACCACAAAACGCAGGAACATGCGGTGCCCCTTGTGAATGAGGATGTGGAAGTACGCATCCTTCAAGTCCAGCGAAGACCGGAAGTCACCCTTTTCCAGCTGTCCGAGCATGTGCTGAAGAGTGACCATCCAGAATTTTTGGAACTTAATGTATTTGTTTAGTCGACGAAGGCCGAGGATGGGCCTCCAGCCTCCGGTCTTCTTTCTCACGAGGAAGTACCTTGAGTACACCCCAGAGCCCTGGAGCCTCTTTGGGACGAGCTCTATTGCGCCTTTCCTTAACATGGCCTGCACCTCCAGCAGCAGCTGAGGGAAGTAGTTTTCCTGCCGGGCCTCTGGTGGTATTTGGGGACACCTCTGTTGAAATTCCAGGGTGTGTCTGTGAGCGAGAGCGTTCACCACCCGGTCAGTGGAGATGGTCTTCCACACGCTGATGAAGTTCACCAGCCAGCCTCCCACCAGGGTGCACGGGTGGGGGCCCGATGCCACAGTCAGTTCAATCCAGCTTGGACATCGAAGGGCCGCCTTGGGCACCCTGGCAATGACAAAGTCCTCCTCAGAAGGCCTTGGAGCGGCCCCTGTTGGTTTCCTGGGCCGAAGAGCAGGAGTGTTGGCGGTAAGAAGCGGAACCCCCACCAAACCCTTGGAGGAACCCTGTGACTTGCTACCTGAAGGCCGAAAGGACGGCTTCCGTTGCTGAAGAGTGCTCAAAGCATGTGCTGTCTCCATGTCCGTCTTTATGGCCTGCAGAGACTCATCCGCAGCCTTCCCGAACAAATTGTCCCTGTCGAAAGGCATGACCAACACCTTCAACTGAACGTCCTGACGAAAGTTGGTGGCCTTGAGTCAGGCACCACGACAAAGGCAAACGCCGTTGCCCATTTGGCAGAACCCTGCGTCGGCAATATGCGTGTCCACTGTGATGGCGTGGTCCGACGCCAATTCGCCTTCCTGCAGAATTTCCAGCGCTTCTGACCTCTTGTCGTCAGGGAGGAAGTCCAAGATGGGAGCGATCTTGAACCACAGCTCCTGGTCATAGCGAGCCACAATGGCGAGGGCGTTGGCGGCCTTGAAGGCCGTCACCGCAGAATAGATGACCCGTCGTCCCATGGCATATAACTTCTTGCCCTCGCTGTCCGGAAGGGTGGATGCTGCCGCGGAAGAAGCGGCCGAGGACTTCTTCCTGGCTGCTGCTGACACCACAGAGTCCGGAGACGGTTGGGCCCATAAGTACTTGGGCGCAAAATCATGCACCCTGTGCTACTTCTCCAGGCGATCCCTCTTCGCCTGGGTCGTAGAAGGGTTCTTCTTGAGAGACAAACCTTCGTCCCAAATGTCATACAGGACTGGTACTAAGAGGATGGTTTTTCTCCTCGCCTTGCGGCGCTGATATAAGAATCCCTCCTTCTTCTCCTCCTCTGGAGCAAGCTGGAAGAGTTCCGAAGCTCTCGAGATCATTGCGTGGAATGAGCCTATCTCAATCGGCAGGGAAGATCTGGGAGGTGGCGACGGGAGGTCTCCCATCCCACCGTCATCGCCTGTGCCCTTCATTCGCCTTGTCAGGATCTGTCTCATCCCTCGGGGGGAGAGGGGCGGGCAAAGGGGGCAAAGGATGGTATGGAGGTGGAGGGTGTACTCTCCTCGTCTTGGCTGGAGGCTCCCCCGTCGGCAGGGGGTTGACCGTCGCCGCTGGAGGGTCCGTAGGAGAGGCCGCCGGCGCGATAAGCATCCTTGTCTGTATCTCCGAGAGTACGCAGTGCAGAGAGAATGTCCACCGAAAGGTCTCTAGGGGGCATCTGAGGTGGAGGTGGCAGCTGAGGTGGAGGCGGAAAAGGCAGCTGGGGCACCGGCTGTGAGCCCAGGCCCTCGTCGCCGTGCTGCTCTTCCTAGACGATATCCTCACCGTCGTCATCCTCATCGTCACCTTTGTTGGCGTGCTCATCGTAGGGCTCCCCCTGGATGGTTTTCAGGCAGATGAGCTCCTCCTCAGAGGAGATATCTGTACCCTGGCGGGCCACCGGGCCTCCCCCCTTCTTTGCCTCCAGGGGGGAAGGTCTCAGGGAGATGATGGGCATCTTCTTCTCTGGGGTTCTTTTCTATAGGCCGAAACGCAGCCTCCCTCCTTGGAGGAAGGGATACCCTTGCCTTTGGGGTTGCACCCGGCAGAGCCTTCTCGGCAGCCTTCGCAAGAGACGCCACCACCCCCTCGATGGAAGGCATGGCCTTTGCCGGGTGTACCTGGGCCATCACGGTCAGGACAGGAGCCTTGTCCTGTGAGGCCTTCTTGTCCTGCTTGTCTTCTCCTTAGGGGGAGGGTCCGTGCCCCGATCCCCCTTGGCCTTCTTCGGCAGGACAGCCTTGGGCTTCTCCTTCAGCTTGCCTGGATGGTCCAACTTCCTCTTGGCCGAAGATCCTGGTGACTGAAGCTGGAGACGTCGAACGCACCCTGGCCGCCGAGGAGCCTGTGGCAGCGGCACTCCCGGTGGCAGTGGATTCGCAGTGCTTAGCCTTTTGTTGGACCCCCGCGGGAGAGGCACCCTCAAAGATCTTAGAAGCCCACTCAGCCTTCTTGGAACTGGGAGAGGCATGCTGCTGGGACCCACCCAGAGCAGGGGCCTTGGCCTGTAGCCACTCGTTCAGCCATCTGTGCCGATCCTTTATCGTGCAAGGGGCTATCTCCTGGCAACATGCACAATGATCCTCCTTGTGCGCCGGGTACAGGCAGTAAAGGCACTCAGAATGCTTGTTGTCCGAAAAGACATTCCGCAAGCCCCAGCTCGAGCAAACCTTGAACAGGGGAGCTGAATCCTTTTCCTCTGGCATGGTCCACACGGCATAGGCCTGAGAATCTTCTGGAAGCCTCCATGAAGAAACTGGACAAAATCCTTGAGGGGCGTTGAAGAATCCAAAAAAAGGGTCCTCGTTAATCAGAAAGTTGATCCATGGAGCACAAGGCCTGATTGACCGAAAAATACTTCCAAAAAGTGCAAAAACGCAGTAAAAGCTTGAGAGCTAAACACGAGGACTCGCAACACTTGAATGTGCGGTAAAGATCTGAAGATGGCTGCCAGAGGAAGGGCTTAGGTAGGGGGCAGTCATTGGTTGGGGGCAGTATGACCCAGAGCTCAGTGATTGGTTGTTAGGAGAAAGACAGTTCAGAAGTGAAACTGAAACAGATATTTTTTTTTACAGAGGATTCCCAGCCTGACGGCGGGGAATATTCATGAGCATGTGAATCCATGCCAGACCCCATGCTGGAGAAAAATAATTTCCAATGCAACATGTTCCCATTACAGTCCCATTAAAGTAGGCATTAGTCTTCACCTACAGAAGGAACCCGATGTTGATGTAAACCTTACAAATAATTGCACTATACAATTTCCCCAAGTGATGGATTGTAAAGCATCAACTGCAGCAGTATTATAGGGGAATGCCTCAACTGCAGGAATGTTTGGATTCTGTCCTGTGGGAATAACAGAGACAACTCCTAATCACAATAGGGGGGTCGTATTCAGGTCCCAGCATGAATATCAACTGACAGCATAAATGCCTCTGGGCAGTACACAATATGGTGGACCACAGCACCTACTTCCATCGACTATGTGCACACACTAGGATTGCAGTCGCATACTTAGCTTGTGTATAGATAAACCCTGGTGACAATTATACATGAGTCCTTTTCTGCTGAATAACTAAGAAGCACCCCGATGTTTTCAGATGTTTTACACTATGCCCTCAGCCATTCACTTTTACAAATCTTTAAGTACAATAAATCTAATGCACAGCAGACAAGGATGAAAAGTGTGGCAACAGATGTCAGGTTAATACAGAGATGTAACAATACATTATGACACACACACACACACACACACAATGAAAAAGCTCACCAAGCCGGTTCCAAAACACTAGATTTCACAGTAAATAACCTGGGGGAGAGAAAGGGTGGTGTGAAAAACCTGAGGGTATTCTCGCGGATTGGCGCTGGGGATCCTTTGTTTAGGTGGCCTGGGAAGGGCCATCGTGCTTGGATCCCAACCCTGGGGCCGTACAAGCGAGGGAGGATCACCTGGGCAGGGGGTCCTTGGGGACTGCAGAAGGAATACCCTTGGGTGCGACACGGTATCCTCTTTCTTTTGACACACCCCTACCTGACATTCCCTCTATCTCTATGGGATATTGTCACAAAAGTCCCATTCTACCCCACCCCTTTCCCATACCGAAAAGAAGGCAAAACCATTGCGGGGAAAATAAAGACCACCCCGCAATTCCAAAATGAGATTTACCCCTCTCTCCTCTGAACCCACTTTTCACCAAGCTTGCATTAAAATCACTTTTCCTGACAGAAATATGCATCTTTATCCTTTTTTTGTAAAACACTACAACTCCCACAATTCCTCCCCAGTGCATTTTTTTAGAAACCACTGGAACGGGGAAGAGGAAACCAAGAGCTAGAAAGATTACCCATAGGAATCAATGTATTAAGAATTCCTATGGGCGGTTCCCATTTTGTCCCATTAACACGCTCAGGCAGAGTCAGATAGGGACAACTGTTCCCACCTGACTCCAATTAACTCTCCCTGTCAACATAAAAGGTGGAGCACTGAGACACACGTTGAGCGAGCTGGAGAAGCTGAAGGAAGCATAGAAGCTGGGAGGAAGGAGCCAGAGCATGAGCAACCCTGCAAGGCTTGGAGTGGGAAGGACTGCCAGACCACTGAGCCTGTAAGCACGGGAAGAGAGGCTGCAGTGTGGTGGGGAACCTAATGTTGATATTGTAACATGAAAAGTGGTGAAACATAACTAAAGAATTATGTATTCTGTTCATGCTCTTTTCCCTCAAATCCTACCCTTTGCCAACCCTGAAATGTCTGTCTATTATTCAAAATGATGCTGTGTATTTATGTATAACTAGCATTGGAAATGACTGCCTTATGATTTAGTCCTGTTTTGAGAAAGGCCCATTGGCTGAAACACGTGTTAACTAAAGGGCATTCTACTTATTATTTTATTTTATTTGCATTCTACTTATTATTGAAGGCATTAATATACATGCCATATAGTCTATACGCGCATTAAACAAACCTTTCAGAATCTGATGTCGCTCTTAGCAGCCTGGCGCAACTGAGGAATACTTTAAGTTTACTGACCATATTTGCACTTACCTGTATATCTTTTATTGAAGATAATACTCATAGAATCCTAATACAGTCATAACCTCCGGCAAGTAGCCAGCAAGTGTAGATTAACTTTGCAATCTCCTGCACACCGTGAGCCAGGCATCATGCGTGGTTGCAGAATAAGGAGTCTTGTTGAGGGAATGAAACCCCAGGTGGACCTACTGGCCTGTTGGCTTCCACCCATGCCCTTAGGGAGTGCAAGATCAATCAAGCCAAGCCTTAGGCGGGAAAGGTCACTGTTATTCTGCAGCAAAGGATAGTTAGAGTACTCAGTTAGTATAAGTCTTCCTATCAGCACACTGGGCCAGCTGCAACTCTTTCAGAACGTGGCTGCCGGACTTCTTACCAACACCCTTTGATGTTCAAACATCTGGCGTGCACTTCGATCCTTGCACTGGCCGGCCATGCTCCAGTCTCTGTGCATCACGCGCCACCTTTCTCTAAACAAGGCCCCTTCATTCTTTCCTCTTGCTTTTCGCAGGCTTCTTCTACATGCCTCCAGACTCCGTTTCTCGCAGAAAGGCTGCCCTACCTTTTCTTTCCCGGCTTCTGCAGAATGGAATGCTCCCCATCCAGAACTTGGTATCATTGGCATCCATGAGCCTTTAGACATCTTTTGAAGCATAGACTATTCTCTGTAGCTTTTGAATGAATCCAGACTTAATTGTCCTTAATATGAGCGTAGTGGCAAGAAACCATACTGGGGGATACAGGCCCATTTTAAGCACTTTGGGGCCCTGGGCATGGACATCTTTGGGGCCCCCCTCCACCAAACCAAAGGAATTAAGGGATCAAGAATACTGGTTGCGCCCCCCGCCACCCACCCGTCGCGCTCACAACCTATAGGTTGATATGCTGTCTTGCAGCATAATAAGCATGTTTACTCCCTTTAAGTCCCTGTACCCTCTTCATTCTTGCTCTAATCAATGATAAACAAGTAGCATTTGAAGACCAACGTTAGCAGTCTACGAAGAGGTTACTGTTCTAGCACATACAGGATAATTTTTATCAATAGCATCCAGCAAGGTTATTGCCTCACAGAATGCAAAAGTGCTCATGCATGGATAGAGGAGACCAATTGGAAGGAAGGAGAACGCTACACATACCGTAGCATGGATAGTGGAGTCAGATTAGAAGCTACGAGGAAGGTGTCTTTATCCAGACAGACTGAGATTAGAAGTGGGATATGGTTTTCAAATAGTGTTGCCATTAGATATCAAAGGAACAAATGCCTGTGGTGTGCATTATAAATATGCTCACTGTTAAAGTGGAAGCAACCCTATAGCCAGTGAAATCATGAATAAGTCTTTTATGAAGATCATACCATGAGAAGGAAATCACTATGAAGGGCTGACAATTTTGAAAGGTTTAGAGAGTGGCAATATAGAGAGGTTAGGCAATACAAGATTAAATGAGATGCCCAGGATCACACATTGGTTAAGGGGTGAAGGGATGGAGCTGGGATTTGTGCAAGCTCTGCAATTTCTGCATTTGAACACTTTCTTTTCCAGTTCTTACCATGAACTAAAACAATTTCATTTTATAAAAACAGACTTGGAAAGTACACAAATCACATTACCAAACATGACAATTTTTAGACAAAATATTATAGAAGGGTGTTATGCAAAATGGGAATGGTTATAGCTTAATTCTTTCCATCATCAAGGGAAGTATACAAGTACCAGCATACCAATCAATGTGATTTAACAAATTTAATCTGGGTTTGTCTTTTGTATTTTAAAGCTTTAAATATTTCCAAAATAATGGCTGGTCACATTTTAATTTATAAACGTGCATAAAACCTTCCAGTTTTACCAAAAAGCAAACCGTTTTTTGAGTCAAACGAGCAGACCTTAAACTATGCTTGCCTGAGGCCTGCAACATCTACCACCCCTTCCACCCAAATGGCCTGCATAAGAAGAAAGATCAAGTAATGGGCTAAACGATGCCAATAGCATGCGAAAAGGCAAACCTCACACAAGACAGCATAGTAATGTAAGATATATTAGATGATTTGACCAGGATCACTGTATCGACTGCTGGCAAATACAGGATACAAGCATGAACGCTTTCGTTCCATAGTCTTGAATTTGGATACTTATTCACCTCTTAGACTAACAGTTTATGCCATCAGTGGAGGCGACTGCCTAAGTTTTACAACACCCCATCTGAACAAACCAATTTGTAGACCTTCACCATACGCATGATATGTTAGTTTATATAGCAACTCCTATCTGGTGCAGGTACATTGCTGATAATAGCAGATGTTGTTCTGCAAAACCAAGTACATATACAGGTAGGTTTATAAACTTCAGACATAGGAAAGGCTCAGCCAGCCTTGCTGGAATGTGATATTCTAATTGTGCATATGAACACATATCTCTGCAATGGGGGCTTCACCCACTGATTTAACCTCTGAACCATTGTGGCACTCAATTTATTAATATGCATTTCACCGTTGCCTATTGCACATGATCAACATAATTCCGACAGGAAGGAACGAATGCTACAGAGTTGTGCCGTAAGGAGCACACAAACTGTATACCACAGTGAATACAGAAAGCAACACATGATGAATTGATCAAGGCAGAATGCACTTGTCAAAACAGAAAAGCAATGGGTTTAGGCCCTTAGCAGCACCCTATAAAATATCCTGAAATGTGCTATTTAGGACTGGTGAATAATGGAATCTTACTTCTTCAGATCAGGCAGCTTTGTGGGGCACCCCTCCAAGGTGGTGCCCTGGGCAAGTGCCCCTTTTGCCCTCCCATAAAAACGTCTCTGGGGGGGTATATGTGCTCTACACCTGGAAACAGATAAATATAATGATGAAGCCTATTTAAGAGGTAAAAAAGATGGCAGTTTAAATTAGCTGGTTTGAATTTTACACGCATTGGCTTGAGAGATTGACTGTAAAGATCTGACTTCACCGACTGTGTGCTAAAGAGCCTCTTTCCATTCTGTTTTTGGAGGCTTGCTTCGAGGACACCTGATTCCTAGCAAATGTCCTCCAAGCAGTAGCTTTTCTGTCTCATATCACCCCGATGCCTAGTTACAGGCCTTACGGTAGCACTGCTATGCCAAGCAGCAAAGGCCCTCGTCGAGGGTTTTTAGATTTGATATGATATGATTGGTTATTTATAACGCGGTTAATACCCAGAGGTTTCTAAGCTCGGACTCGGGGATCGTACCTGTGTTGCTCCGTGTCCTCTTGCTTCCAAGGCGAGCACGTTGCCCCCGAGCTATCCTCCCGAGAGTGATTAGTACCCTGGTACAGGCTCCATGGTGCCAGAGTACTCATCTAGAGGAGTGCTGGAAGATGAACAGGGCTGGAGCGCTACCGTAGAGAGAATGGGATCGAGGGGGAAACAGTGAAGAAAGGCCTGTCGAGGTGCCTGCACCACACGGAGATCGCCCGATGGAGGAAGGAGGAGGAAAGCGGCAGGACGCGTGTATGATGGACAAGAAAGAAGGCCTCATTCTGAGCCTGGCAGAGCAGTAAAAAAGTGGTGGTAATTCCGCTACTCCCACTTTTTGGGGAGTAACCGAATTACCGACGTTTTTACAGCTCCACCAAAATCCGAGTTTCTTTCGAAGTGGAAAATCTTCCACTTTAACGTCAAAAATTGATGGAATTACTGCAGCAGAATCACGACTTTCAGTAATTCTGCCAACATCCCTATCGACTCCAAAAATGGGGACTAACAGTGCCTTACCATCATTTGCAATTCCGTAGTAAACCCACGGGACGAAGTGGCAGTAATGGTAACAGATTGTGGTGATAATTGGCAGAATTACCACCAAATTACAGCCAAACTCAGAATGAGGCCCAGAGTTGTTCTGGCCGGGGACTGAAGAGCATTGTAAAGGGCTATGAAAGAAGGGAGTGCAGTGCTGTGAAGGGCATGGTTCACCTGCACTGACATGTGGTGAGCGGGGAGACAGCGACCCTGAGGTTGACCACGAGGCATCAGATGAATGGACCATGAAACGCCTATCTTGCAGTTTGCAAGCCGGCTCCACATGGGAAGAGAAGATGCTGTGCCTGACTTTTGAAGGAAAGCTGGGCAGGAGTTGCCTAAGCGAATTGACACATAAGGCGCCCTTGTTAAACAATGATGACGATGAAGCAGTAAATATTGCCGTCACCAATTCAATACTCTAGAGGCGAAACCTGAATTCCCCAGCAGATGGCAGTGTTTCCCAAGACACGTTTTAGGGCACGGACATTGGAAACACCGTTACCAAAGCCGAATTCTACACAGTAGCACTTAACTTGTTCCTTATTATCCGATCCGAAGACTATATTTGGTCCTCTTAATATTCCATTGCTTACCTTTTACGCAGATTAGTGTAGGAACACTACTCAGCTACAACTACAGAATACTAAGCACACGTTCTTCCAGTGTTCACATAGTATGCAGCAAAAATGTTGAATACAAACTATTCATTTATTGCCTGAATACTAGAGGACTGCAAACAGTGCCCAGAATTAGATCTAGCACCCCCCAATTTACATATTTCATCTTGGGGGCATACTGCAAACTCTTTATTGATACTAAATGAATACTGTTTCTGAATAGTAAATGACCCCTTGTAAGAAGGTCAACGATCTTCCACTTGGACAAGGGCATTGGGCCTGCAGGCGTGGAATAAACTGAACCCGACATTGGGGCTCGAGCTGAAACTGAACATCCCCACATTTCAGCCAAGCATGTCAAAACGCAGAGCCCTACACTAGAAAACGGCAACATTGAATTCTTGAAGTGTAGACTCTCATAATGACGGTGCGGTTTCCTTTCTGGCATGTGTTCTCTTCCTAAATAAGGGTGGAAAGGAATTCATTCCATTGACATCTCATTTAAGACATTTTCCCTTCCCACTAATATTCAAGTAGGCCAAAGGCAGTAGTTGGTTTTGGCGCATTCTGGTGGCGGCTAAGCTCTACCTTTTGGCCGAAATGGTATAAAGAAAAGAGAGAGAAGGGGTGCCGGAATCAGATTATCTCGTAGGCATGGCAACAGGCAATACTTATGGCACGAATTTCCAGCTCACTGATTATTTCTGGACTCTTTCCACCATATCCATTATCAGGTCTGGTTTCACAACATTCAAGCCAATTAGATCCCCTGTTGCATGAAAATGTATAATTGGGCTTTCACGTCTCAGGTGGCAGTGAGTGTTGTTTCCTGCCCAACAAGGAACCATGGCACTGAGCTCGTTTTCAGACTACCCTCTGCCACCTCTTCTCATTCTCTGACTGTCTGTCTGCTATCCAGGCGATTATCCTCATCGGCACACCCGCACCCTCCTTTCCTGTCACTCTCTGGCCGGCCTCCCTTGGCCCTCTTCCTGCTCCCACCTGTGAGGCTAAGAACCTCCGGGTCATCTTCAACTCAACACTCTCCTTTTCTCCTCACGTCTCTGATGTCTCTAAGAAGTCAAACTACCAGCTGCACCGCCTCAGAAGTATTCTCCCTTTCCTCTCCTTCTCCAGAAGCTCACTGTCTCCAGGGGTCTGGTTCTCCCTAGGCTGGACTACTGCAACAGCCTCTTTCTAAATCTGACTGCTTCTACTCTCTGCCCTCTGCAACTCATACAGAACAGGACTGCTAGACTTGTCCTTGGCCTCAAGCTCAGGGATCGTTTCTCTCCAGCACTGAAATCTCTGCATTGGCCCCCAGTGGCTGCAAGGATTAAGTTCAAGACCCTGTGCATTGTGCACAAGGCCTTCTGGGGCCTGGGTCCTCAATACCTCAATACCTCCAACCCTCTCTTTGTAAATCCCTTCCTACTCGATTGCTTCGCTCCTCCACCTCCAACTCCCTCAGGGTCAGTCGCTTCTCCAAGCAACAAGTATTTTATTTTATTTATTTATTTCTATTGCGCCGAAAGCCCACAGGCATCAGGGTGCTCACATTGACACGAAGGGACAAACAAAATGACAGGACAAGGAGTTGGTGGTAGATCTCTTTCTTCGGCTGAGGCCTCCCACTGGAACAGCCTCCCTGAAACTTGAGGAGAACCATCTCCTGTTCCAGAAGCAACTCAAGACCTTCCTCGTTGCTTCTGCCTTCTCTCTTCCTCTCCTCTGCTGATTTCCTGTCTGATACTGCACTGGTCACATGTCTACCCTCGGATTTTGGGCCCAGATCCCTGCCCGCCCAGTAGCATGCCCGCACTGCCACATGGCAACCCTTGCACTTGGGTCTGTATCTGTAACCCTACAGTCAGTCCCCCTACCGGCACTTTTGGACACCTGCTGTGTGCACTTACCATTGCACCTGCCACCTGCACTTCTTGTTATTGTTTTCAGCCCATGTACTGCACTGCCCCCTCGCCCCTGGCACTTTTCCCCTCCCTCCCCCTCCCCTGCTCTTGCACAATCTCAGTGTCACCTGGCTTAGTAAGATCATTGTCTGTCTTCCCTCTGTTCCCCCTCCCTTGCCTCGTCGCACCTTGAAACACTTGTGTATAGGGGCGTTATAAATGCCATATCATATCATACCATAACCTCGTGGTCTGAGGCACCCAAACCTGAGAGGGTGAGAACAACGCTTGGCACTGCAAACTGGCTGCGCTTTTTGGGGAACCCAGTGCTCTGCTGTCCATATGTGAGAGGAGGGCTGGGGCCTGGCACCAAACCATGCTTCGCTTCAGGAGATTAAGGGAGGTGCAAGAGTGATAGGAACATGAGACAGCTTGTATGCAAATCGCTACTAAACCACTGTGCTATTTGGCGCGCTCCCCTTTCCCCCAGGTGATTTATTTATGGAATGATGGTGATTTATTTATTCACAGATGTAATTTCTCATACAGTGAGTATAGCACCTGTCCTCTAAATGTACATATCTCCCACTTCTACTACAGAAACTGTGCATGCAGTGAGCGTATCCCTCTACAGATCACTGCACATTTGCTCATTAAATACAGAGAGGAAGCAATTGAAAAGAGGCCAGAACACCACTCTGCCAATGGCCCTTCACTTATCACAGTTCTGATGTGCATTTTTGTGATACAGATGTCCTCACAACAAATCACTTGTCGATCAACACTTCAGTACAATACTGGAAAACCACGACCAACGTGTGTATACATTTTAGTTACCAAATGAATGGAGCTCCCCCCACAGTGCGAGCAACATTGTTTCCTAGTTGGACTGCCTCATTCAGCAACTCAGTTTCGCCATATGGCCTGCATTGTGGGCACCTGAATGTTCTGTGTTCTTTGATGAGCATTTGCAAGTTGTAAACATAGTAATGTGTACCATTTTCTTTTAAAAATGTGATTTACTTCAAATGTATGTGGTTTGGTTTCTAGCCAGTTTCTATCACGGCGTGGCTTGTTTGTAGGCTTTTTTGCATTGCAAGTGGGTTATGTTGGACTTCTTTCAAAGGTGCTTTGGTCTTTCCGCCACTCCATACAACCACCGCTCCACGCCACTACACCACCACTCCTTATCACTGCCACATCTCCACACACCACACCACCACATCATTCCACACCTACACTTCACAACCCCTCTCTACAACACCAAACCCCCACTCCTAATCACTTGATAAAACCTCAGCACCAACCCAGACCCTCACTCTAAACATCAACCCCAATCCACACTTCACCCCACTCTCCCATTACACACCACCACTCCACAATTCACAACTACCTTTTCAGATCACTTCAAACAACTACTCCTTCCCTCACTCTACACCACGACACCACCACATGCCACTCCATACTAGCACTTCACACCCCACCCCTCTACAAAACCACCACCACCCACCTCTACACCACCTAACTCGATGCCACCACTCCATAGCACAACCACTCGACACCAATGCACCACCCCACCTACACAGTATCACACCACCATTCCACACACTAAACCATCCCATCATTCCACACCACCACTGAACACCTCTACAGCTCAAAACCTTCACTCAACATAACACATATGCACCACTCCACACTGCTACACCACCACCGCACACTGCCACACCACCCTTTTAAACCCCTACTCTGGCATGCTTCGCTCTAACACCATGCCCCCACACTACACATGCACCTATTCACTGCTTCCCCACCACTGTACCTGCACCCACTCTTTGTCGCCCCTCTCTAACCTCACTCACCTTTGCACACCCCTCTCTACTTTGACCCAACCTAAATCCTTCCATAAACCTATTTATCCCCATGCACTCCCACCTCGCCCCACTCTACCACCAGCCATCCACACCTCACCCACACATTTCTGTCCTCACCCCGCCCACCCTCCCTATGATACCTTCCCTACCTCACATGCGCCTGTCCACAACAAGCAACGCACCTTTGCCTACCCCCCCCCAGTCATCCTCACCAGGCCCATACTATCCTACATCACTCAACCCAACTATCCATGATGGGCTTCCGACCTGATATCATCACTACTGGCCTGGTCCTGACTCGAGGTCGCGATCTGGAGCTGTGAGCGGTGGTGGCTGGTTACATTTTCAAATGGTGATGTGTAAATGTTTTCCACAGTGTGGCCCAAGGAGCTCTGTGAGTGAGGCCAGACCAACTCAAGGGGATTGTGACAATGTTCTCCCTGAGATTGTTGCTTAAATAATGGTCGAACTGCAGAATTTTATCCGCTCCTTCCTGAAAATGTTGGGAAAAAAGCCATGGAATGTTTAATTGGTCTTGTAAGAGAACCTATGAAATATTCCAAAAGATACCAGGTCACCAGAAAAGGGGGATTTCCCAACATACTTGCTGGCTGTGCCCAAAGAAAATCATGAGCTCTGCGTCATCCGTATATGTTTCTGTAATATAATGATGAGCAGGTGAAAAACCTGCTGTGCTAACTGCATTGTGCACAAGTGCGTAGCTTGCAAAGGCAGTGCAGAGGACCGGATTTAGTAGCTAATAGAGACATGTATTGAGTGCTTGAAGACCTGCAGTATAAACGCATTATAGCGCCAAGATGGCCAGTCTTGTAATACTATGAATCTAAGTAGCTGAATGCAGTGCCTGTAGAGCATGCTTACTGGGGGATGATTGCAATGCATATGTTTCAGCTTTCCCTGAAATATTTTTCTTTTACAACGGTGGCACTGCCATCCTTCGTAAACAGCCAAACTGGAGGGTAGGCCCCTAATCTGTCTGGGACTGGGCTATATAACTAAGAGTAAAAAAGTGATTGTCCCAACAGGAAAATCTATATAGTATAACTTTGGAATGAGTCACTGTGGACTGTCTCAAAAAATGGATGCTGAGGGGGACACTCTGTACACTGTGTTAATGACTTACACCTGGTGTAATGTCCTTGTATTGACTCTCTGATATAAAAGAGCTATAACCCTGTGTTAGGGATTTACGCCTGGTGTAGTGTCCTCATATTAGCTCTCTGATACAAACAAAAGAGCTATAACACACTGCGCTGAGTCCTTCGTAAACAGGCACTCATTCGCAGGAGAAAAACAGATTGACCCTAGCAGTTCTGATAAGAGCCATACCAGATATTTTGTAGCTGGGCTCCGAGTTCGATGGGATAGGAGTGACTTGGATCAATACCGAGTGGGTTTTTCCACCAGCGCATACATGTTTTGGTTCTGGAATATTGTGTCACTCTGACTGGTCTACCTGATAAAAATTGGCACATGCTTTGATAAGGACTCTCCCGTGGGCTTATAGCGGGTGCGTGCAGGTGCCTGGGCTTTAATTTGCACCAAAGTGGCAATCCTTGCTTGCCATGTTCTTACTTAAGGGCTGACCAGGGCAGGAGGGTGCAGGGAGTGCAGTGTCCAGAGAAGAAAGGCCGGCAATTAAGCTGAGCGGGGTCCTAAACGTTGGCTAAAAGGAACGTGAGATGAGACTGTGTTGTAAATATCTGTGATTTATAACTTGCATTTTATTCTTCCTGTTTTACTAAAATTGCTTTGTTTTTTTAGTCTGTTTATTGTTAAATAAATGCTATGTTTTTATGGTTGACTTTTTGTCTCTCTGGCATGAATTCATGGCTATAGCACAAAGTTTGAATCTGGGATTAGAACTGTGGGGTGTTTTTGGGTAAGTGGGCTGGTCACAGAAGTGTGCTTACACCCTTCCCAATACTGTCTCATTGCCACACATACGACTTTGTGCTAACATCCTTTGACTTTGGCAGCTCTAGCTCTGCACTGGGAAACAGGAAAGTGAGAGTAGAATGAATTGACAACTCCTGAGCCTTGCATCCATTGGGCTCCTCTGCGCATGCTGGAGCTTCAGATGTTTCTTGGAATGCTCATACTCGTCCCAGTCAAGATAAAGTATTGACACACAGATGATTGAATGAGAATCATGATTGGAGTGATTATGAGCTTCCCAGCCTAGGAGAAGTGATTGGCCTTGTAGTTGGAGTCTGGATCAGGAAGATGGCGGGTACAGGAACGCAGCGCAGGAAATCAGGAAGAGTGTCTATCTAGAGTCTTGTCAGGGACCCTTATTATAATGACATCATCAAAGTATAGGCTGGGCAGGGTTAACTAAGCACGCCCCTAAACTACTTGGATTGGGCATGGGTGCTAATCTCCGCCTTGCCTTCAACTGGTTGGGTTTTCAAGGGAATGATGTCAGAATTATGAGGTGAGTTTTACAATGTCCAAAAACTCCCACATTTACTTTACTTAAAATCCGATTTTGCCAAAAACAGACGTTTATACAATTGCAATATCTTAGTTAATTATATACACATGTTACATATTATGTGCAGCACATATCAGTCCAATCCTCAAGTCTGTGGGACCTTGAATCGCCCTTCTGATACATTTTGGCATTTTTTAAAATTAAAGATTGGCCTAAAATTCCATAACTTTCTACACTGATGCAAATTATCCCCAGGGATGTACGTGCAACATGTTATGTTTTCAAAATTGATACTTTTCGATTTATCCTCAATACTTTGCCCTTTCTGCCCACAATATGTCAGTGACATCTACCATGTCTCAAAAGAAAGCACAAAAAATCATTTTTAAACTGTGACGTTTTTACTATTTTTCAAAGTCTTGCTGCAAAGATAGAAGACTTTAAAGTTTATTCTTGAAATAGTCTTTGGGACCAAATGACAGTCTCTTGTTCCTGGGTCCATTTTTTATTTCTGTCCTTCACTGCTGCAAACTGTGATTTGCTTTAGAGCATGGTAGGGGTTTCTACCTTCATTGAAGTTCTATTGCACCTTCACACTTCAGACTTCCTTCCCTGGGAGCTTCATTGTTTGGGTCCAAGCAGAGACAAACGGCTGTTCAACCCCATAATTATCAGGGGGTTATCAGTATCTGCTGAGAAAGAGCCCTCCTTTTGGTGCCACCCCTCCAAGCAGAACCTGTTTTTCAACTTGCAACTCCAGCCAACATTGTTTTACCCTTTAATTTCTGATCTTAGATCCAGAATTAAAGCAAGTCGGTTGCATAAAATAACCCATGTTATATAGTCTCACCATCAACAAACCCCTTCATATTGCTAAAGACTGGCAGGCTTTCATTCGCCAGAGTACTGTTTCAAAACACAGGCATTTGTTTTACTTTAATTTGCAAAAGCCCATTTTTTTACACGTGGTGCAGCTGGCCTTCCTTTTTAAATGCAACTTTTCATCTCCAGCAGCTTGACACACTGTCTTGCAGCTATAGTTATTCTCTTGAGGCTGGAGTTGATCTGCAGCACAGATACATTGACACAGATATGGCTCAGCTAGTTAGAGTCTCTCTCTGAACAGCTGAGTTTTGGATACTTTTGCAAAGAAAATGAACGTGTTTCCTGTGTAAGTAAAAGTAAAGTTCCTGGTTGATTTTTTTTTTTTAGAGTTGGTTTGACTGGGCTTGTCAATTCAGAATCATGCCTGGTTTTTCTGAGGCACAGTGAAACACACAGGGCTTGGTAGGGCTTTTTAATCACAGTGGCTTTAAGAAATAGAGGCAATTTAGTGTCAAAGTCAAATGTTTTTAAAGGTGAAAAAGGGTTTCTTTTCAATTTGGATTTTGTCTTTTGCAGCAAGCAATGCTGCTTTTTCCACTTTCTTCCTTTTATTTATGTCGGAACACCCTGGCAATCTCCTTCAATGTGCCCCCTTTGTTCCATCCTACCCTATGTGTGCTTGGCAGGATGGTGCAGCCATTTTTGTTGTTGCAAAAGGCAGTTTTGAGTCATGGCACTCACAGGAGCCAGCGCAACCCTTTTGTGGTTGTTTCTGCGCAAATGCAGCTTAGTGGTGTGGGGCAATGCCGTTGAGTGGGTCAATATATCCCACACATCCCCGCATTCTCCTGGGCTTCCAAGTCGAGGGAGAGTCGGGCAAGTGGGATTTCTCCATGGGATACCACAATGAGTCCTTCTTCCATCAGAGAACGGTGCGTCCTGCTCCTCTCGTTGTCTCTGGTCGGAACATGGAACGACACTCCCCAGCTCCCTCTTGGATCTTCCTTTCCTGGTGTGGAGCAACACTCCCGGATCTCCTTTGGTTTCTCCCTTCCAGGTTGCCAGGGAGGCACTCCTTGGTCTTTAGACAGGCGCAACCAATATGAATCTATGAAAGAGAACACAAACAGGTTATGACAATTTCCCACTAACTGCCCTCCAATCGGGTTGACAGCAGTGGGATACGCAGGCATTCAATTGATCACAATTGATAATGAAGAAAATACTCCCTGTTACATAATCATATTTATAACTCCCATTGGCTCCCTTCTGGTTCTTCTCTTCCTTATTCTCATGTTTCCGATGTCTTCTCTGTTTGATTCTCTCTGGGCTCCTCAATTTGATGCAAAGTGTGCCTAGGGCTACAACTCTTTAGCTGATTAATATGGACCCATTTCTCTTCTGTCAATTTGCCTTTGGGGATGCAGATTCTATAGGCGACAGGTGAGATTTTGTCTACAATTTCAAAAGGTCCTCACCAGCTTGGCAAAAATGTGCGCTTTTTGGTCTGGTTCCTTTGGAAATTGTACAAGTAGACACTGTCTCCTACTTGGTATTCCTCTTTGGTTGTTTTTAGATCATACTGCATCTTCATCCCCTCTGCCGATCTTTCTAGATTCAACTGAGCGTACGCAAAGGCGTGTTGAAGGTATTTTCTTAGGTTCTCAAACTTACTCATGATTTGTAGAGGCGTTAATCAGTGTCTGCTCCTGTGTCCTATAGAGCAGATGCTGATGTAGCACCATCCTTCGTCCAGTCATTAGCTCAAATGGAGACATCTTAGTTGCAGAAGAAGGTGTAGATCTGATGGCCATCAGGACAAGCGGTAATCGGATGTGCCAACTCGGCCCAGAGTCTGCCACAAACTTTTTTAGAATGCTCACAATGGTTTTATTGTACCTCTCAACTCCACCACTAGAGGACTGCGGTATGCAATATAAAGTTTCCATTTTACCCCAAGTATCTCCCACATCTTTGGTGAAGTGACTACCTCGGTCTGACTCAATCCTTTGGGGTAAGCCAAAACGCAAGAAGATGTGATTGATCATCAGGACAGCTGCTGTTTCTGCCTTGCAATTTGGGGCTGGGAGACATTCCACCCATTTGGTAAGCAAGCATGTTACAGTTAACATGTACTTGTTCCCCCTAGCGGAGGGAATCACAGTCCTGATGAAATCTACTTGTAAATCTGACCAAGGCAGTGTCATCCCCCTCTTCTGGAGCGGAGCTCGGTGTGTGAGTGATGTTGGCTGAAATTGTGCACACACAAGACACCCCTTCAAGTATTGGTCGAGGTCCTGCCCCATGTGTGGCCAGTATGCAACCTCTCGCCAGATTTCTAAAGTAGTGTGAAACCTCTGATGACCGGCTGTGGCCGCATCATGGGCGTGACTTAGCATCAGGCTTCGAAATGAGTTAGGGACCACCCACTGGTCACTGCGAGATAGGGATATCCTTACCAACAAACCGTATTGGATTCGGAACATTTTTGCACATTTCATCAACACCCTGAGGTCCTCTTTCCCGATGTAATCGGTATCCGTCAGGGGAAAGTTCTCCGGGTCCTCAATGTGTTGATAAAATTTACCAATAATTGGATCCCCTTTTTGTGCCGTGATTAAGTCAGCATGTGGGGTCTCCTTACTCCATTGGGCAGTTGAGAGTTCATTGTGAGCATTTGTCTGGGACCTAGTGATAGCAGTGACCTGGAGGAGCTCCCCTGGATGGCTCCGGATTTGGCCAACTGATCAGCCAGGTTGTTTCCAGTTTTGTCTGCCCCTTCTATTATGGAATGACCCTTGATCTTCTTCCAATAGATGGTCATCAAACTAGAGGTGACCAGATCATTAATATTTTGGATGAGTTTGCCATGTTTAAGCAGATTATTAGCACATAGCATGCCTCTGGTTGTCCAATTAACCAGGTGCTCCACGAACCCGTTCCGGACATAATCTGAATCAGTGATTATGACCAGTTTGTGGAGTTGGTGTTGGACGGCAGTAAGGATGGCTTGATGAACTGCCATCAACTCTGCCACCTGACTACTGCGGGGACCGATTTTGTACCCAGCGTAGGGTTGCGGGGCATCATTCACCCAGGCATTCCCAACGCCGGCCACCAGTTCCTTTTCCCCGTTGTTGTCAACATGATAGGAGCACCTGTTCACATAAACTGTGGGCATTCCCTCGCACTTGTCTTCTTCATAGACTTTGTGCGGGGAATTCAGGCATGCCTCCATGTTGTCCTGGATTCTAAGACTTTCGTCCTCGAGACAGTTTTCTCTGGCGCAATCATGCAAGTCAGCCAGACCTTGCGCGAGGGGACTCTTCTTTTTTTGGCCATATCTGACCTTCACAGGATAGCCTTGTATTGACAGAATCCAGGAAGTAATTCTGGAATTACTCTCATTTCCGGCCCGGATTCTGTCACTTTGGATATTGCAAAGGCTGGTGTGGAGTCTCCACTATGATGTGTTCCCCCTGGATGAACGCTTGGATGAACGGGCGATCATTTTTCAATGCCCACACCGTTGCCAGGAGTGCCTTCTCACAATCGTTGAATTTTTCCTCCACAGAGGATAACGTCTTGCTTGCATAGGAGATACCTTTATTGACCTTGTCATGCTTTTGATACAATACTGCTGTCAAGCATGTATTCGAGAACCCTGTCTCCAAGAAGAACTCCTTGTTTTTGAAAGGGGAAGCTAGACAAGGCACTTGTGAGAAGCTTCTTTTGAGTTGCTTTACTGCCTCGGCTTGTTCTGGACCCCATTTCCACTTGACCCCCCCCTTCAACAGATGGATCAGGGGTCTTGTGATCTCTGCGTAATCCTCCTTGAACTTCCTACTGTAATAAGTCAGTCCAAGGAGGCTTCTTAGCTCACGCAGAGTTGTGGGGTCTTTAAGTTTTAGGAGTGCTTCCACTTTCTTCTCCTGGGGACAGAGAACCTCAGGAGTTATCTCATGCACCAAGAGGTTGACACGGGTCCTGCACCACTGTGCCTTTTGGAAGGAAAGTTTTGCTCTGGCACCCCTCAACTGCGTCAGAACATAACGGATTTCCGCTATGTGTTCTTCCACAGTTGAGCTTTTTATCAAGACATCATCCACATAGGCCAGGTTACCCCTTTCACCCAAGTCAGGCATGGCCTTATGTAGGAAGATGTTGAATTTGTTGCCGGAGTTGATGTATCCGAAGGGAGTCCGGGTCCAGGTGTACTGTTGCCCCCCGAAGGTAAAGGCCAGCTTGCATTGGTCCTCCCTACTGACAGGCACAGTCCAGTACCCGTTGGTCAGGTCAATGGCAGTTTATACCTTTGACCGCTGGATCTGGGCCAGCCCCATGTCAATGTAGGGGAGAGGCCATCGGGACAGGTGGACCCGTTTATTTAGCTCCCTAAGGTCGGCACAGAGTCTCCATTGCCCGTTCGGTTTTAAAATGCCCAGCATCGGATTATTAAAGGTGCTGTGGACTGGACGAATTATCCCACGGGACTCAAGGTTTTTGATTATTTCCGTCAGGGACTCCATGGATGCGAGAGGCAAGCGGTATTGCTTCACAACCACTGGAGTCATTCCAGGGTCCGTGGGAATTGTTGTTGTATGGATTTCTGTGTGACCACTGTCACATGAGTCCACCGCAAAGAGATCTTGAAAATCTAAGAAAACTTGTTTCAACTTTTGCTTTTGCTCCGGTCTCACAGGCATCAGCTAGGTTGACTTGCTCTTCAATCATTTGCCTGAAGCCTGGAAAGACTTCCCGTTTGGCAATCTCAACGCCCTCCTCCAGCTGGGTCGAGAGGTCCCTGGTGAAAGTATTAACCTGGACAGAGGGTTTCAGGCATGTGAGGCTGTCATTGGGGACCTGGAAGATCACCTCATCCCGCTTGATGTCACAAGTCACCTCTTCCTCCCCGTAAGGGCAGGGAGAGTACACCAGGAAATTCTCCTCTTGCCGGGTGAAGATCCTGTCTGGTGGTAAGTCATTGTCACTTTCACTGTCAAAACAGTTATTGGGGATTTGATCCTATCAGTTCATTACCTAGATCCCTGGAAAAATGTCGGTCATCAACTGCCATTCCAATAATGGTGCCTGCGCCCAGAGTGATATTCAATATTGGAATGGTGTTGTGTTCTACGTTGACTAATGGTGTTGGGTTTAGCCCCAACCCCTGCTGTTGGAGATGGGCATTGAGGTGTACATATGCATCAGGATTTTGCAGTTTCTGTCCTCTTTTAATTCGAGTGAGAATAGTCGTATCTGTCCTTGGATGGAGACCTCCTCTCCAATTTGAACTTTAAATGCATACAGCAGCAGTTGGGCTGACCGAAATGCTTTTTCTGAATCATCAAAGCTCATGGGATTGACCCCTAGTCGGGACCAGGCTTTGTAATTTATCAGGTCCAAATTAATGGCAAACGATTGAGGATGTCACTGCCTAAATAGAATGCAGCAGGGACCTCTCACACGACCCAGCAATTATATACTATGCTTTTGTCTATGATAGAGATTTTGAGCATACACCTGCTAGGCGGGAGATGTTTGGAATTGGGAGTTTCCAGGCCCATTTTCCACTTATTGATCAATTTAAATGTGGGAATGGCTGGATCTTTTGGGAGCTGTCGGAACATGGCTTCGCTGATGAGGCTCTTACCGTTGTTCACGCACACTCGGGCGAGAACAGATTCCTTCCCTCATTTAACTGAATAGGGATGAATAACTGTTCTCTAATTTTCTGAATGTCAGCTAAACTTGGAGCTGGTTTCTCATCACTTTTAACTATGGAATTGGGATTTTCAGGTTGTAAGCCAGTATAGAATTTCAAAGTATTTAAGTATATCCTTCTAGTGTGGAATTCCGCTTGAAACTGGAAGGAAGGTTGATTTTCAGGAATGGGGAGGAGTTCCCATCACCAGTTTGTTGTCCTACAGCAATTACTGTCACTTCAGGTATTTGGTTATTCTGGAAACAAAACTCAATATGATTAGGTTTTTGTTCAACCATGTGGAATGTGCCATTTAAACTAACATGGTTGACACTCTGTTTCAATTTCATTGGCCTGTTAGTCTGAGTGCAGAGAACCTTGTTCACAGTCTATTAGGGGGGACCACCTTTGCAGGATGTCATTCCCTAGTAGACAGGTTGTGCCCTCTGGGGTCACGACTATGACCGGGTGTTTCATCTTATGTCGCCCAATTTTTATTTCCAAATCTCCAGTCCCCTCTACAGGAATTTCATTAGAATCGAA
Organism: Ambystoma mexicanum; assembly: GCF_040938575.1. Taxonomy (NCBI): domain Eukaryota; kingdom Metazoa; phylum Chordata; class Amphibia; order Caudata; family Ambystomatidae; genus Ambystoma; species Ambystoma mexicanum. Next base: position 981,056,483 of record NC_090928.1, on the reverse strand, counting down.
GTTCTGGAGTTGTCCAGGAAGAGGGGTGAGAGGGATCTAGTATCTCTCCCCCTTCCTGAATTTATCTGATCCAAGGTCCTTTTTAACAGAAGAGTGGCTTGGGATCCAGTGTCCACCAGTACCGAAAATGTACATGGCCCCTGCACCTGGACCGGGGCATGAAATCTACCCTCCTTCTCCTCCAGGGGGCAAAGATAATGTGCATTTTGGACAAGTTGCGTGGTCAATTCCCTTATTTTGGACTCCGTCACAGGGGTAGTTTGGGCATAATTCTGTGTAGGAGTTTGGGAATCTGGAAGAAAAATTTTGCACTCAGAGATTCAAGGAGTTTCGGGCTTCTGATTCTGGGCTGCACCCCCACCCCCCTTTTTGGAGACAGTCACCAGAATTGTTTTGGGAAGCTTGGAAATCCTCTTTCAATATTATGTCTTCTTGATGCTCATTCTGGGGTTCTAGGATGGGCGATTCAGAGTCAGTCCCCACTCCCACCCAGTCTTCATCTAGATCTCTTGGGACCCATTTTTGTTTGGGAGGAGTCCCCCCGTCCCTGAAGGAGAAGGATTCTTCCCCTTCAAATTGGACAACACTAAGCTCCTCCACAAACTGGGTCTTTTGGAGTTCTTTATTTCTCCTACCCCCCTCTGTTCCTTGGGTGGCAGGTTTTCCCCCCGTGCCTCCTCCTCTGGAACCGGTGAGTTGTCAGAGTTCTCACCCCGTCATTGTTCTGGGGTGCCAGCTCCTTGGTTTGTGGGGTTCTGAGCCGTCATGTTTGTCTGAGGGTACTGTTGAGCTCTCAACATTCGATCCAGATCCTGGGTTAGGTTCTGCACCTGGCGCTCCAGTTGGGATACCTGTTCCGGCTGGTATGGGGGTCTCTGGTCAACCCTAGGTGGATCATGGGAGGGGAACTATCCCTTCACCCATAGTACCCTGGATATGGTGGATTTTGGCAACCCTCCTCCTTTGGCCTCCCCTCTCCCGGATTGGGTTGTCTGGGTTCCTGAAAGCGGGGAATGAAAGGCGGATTGTCCTGCAGGTTGGGGTTTTGTGGGTATTGGGGAAAGAAACTTAACCCAGCATTTGGGAAATTCCTGCCCTCCTGAGGGAAGTTAGGAGGGAAGTTTCCCGGGGCAGCACTTACCTGGTTGGATCCCTCTGTCTGGGCCAGGGGAGTCCATACATACCTCAGGATTGGTCTGTTGCCCTTGTATCGGGGCTGATTCAATCAGGGGAGTTAGGGGTCCCATTATTGGGATTACCTCCCTGAATGCCACCTGTTTCTGACTGGCCAGAAGACCTCCTGGGTCTTTGATTATGCTGACTTTGTGCAGGTGTATTTTTAGGCTCCCCCCTATCTAGGTCTAAAATGGGGGCAACCTTCACCTTCGCCACCTTAGCAGCAGCAGGGGTGTTGGCTGGTTTGGGGTTTTTATTCACATTTTTATTTTCTGCAGGTTTTTGGACCTCATAAATGCGGGTCACCAGCTGGGTCATAATATACTTGGGGAGTGCATGAAAGAAGGTGGTTACAAACTCCCTGCTATCTGTGCGCACCCTCCTAGTGGTTTGTGCAAAGGCGTGTTTGAGTTCCTGCACAAACTCTTGTGGGGCCTGATCTTCCCCGCACTGCAGATTGTAGGCCGCTTAGCGAGCCTCCTGGGGGTTTCTGTGGATGGAAAAGTGTTTTAAGATGGCTGCCCTGTAGGTGGACCATCTTGAATGGTTCTGGTCCTCCAGTCCAGCAAAGAAACTGGAGTATTCAGGGGAGAATGTCCATTTTACATACGCTATACAGTTTTGGTTGTCTTTCATATGAAAAGTGTCCATCATCTGCTCATAGAGCTCCCGGTGTACCCAAACACAATATTTCACATTTTTATGGTACGGGGTTATGACACTCCTAAGGGCCTTAATCTGCCTAATAGGGTCCTTGGTCATAACTCGCTTGAGTTTGTTTGCCTTCTTTGGCCTAGTCCCCGAGTCCACTCGCTCTCAGACTCCGAGGTGCTACTAATTGAGGTCCCCTCATGATCATCTAGGCTCTCCCAGATTCTGTGAGCTTGAGAGGGGCTCACAGAGTGGTCTACTCCCAGGGTTGGCAGAGTATTCCCCCCACTGCCCTAATTGGGTAGAGGTCTTCAGGATGCTCTTTTTTGGCCTCATTTCATTGGATTTTTCATTAAATTGGACCAACTGGTCCCATGGAAAGTAGTGTTTCGGTGGATCTAAGTCCCTGACCGTCCCCTCATAGGAGACTTTCTTGTCAGAGACATCAGCCTGAATGTTTGGGTATCTATACAGGGACGCCAGTCCATCAATTTCTGGGGGGCGCTGATCTGTTATTTCCATCATGCTTTGTCTCTTGAATTCTGCCGGCCTCATGGTTTCTGACTCATGTGAATCGATAGACATGAAGCTGGCAGTGTTCACAATATTAAATGGGTTGGAGTCCTTTAGCATAGAGGTCCTTATACTATGATCAGAGGTTACCCTGTCCCTCTCTACCTGTTCGTGGGTCCCTCCAGTTTAGATTAAATCTAGCACCCTCTTTCTCCAACCTTGCTGGTTTCTCCTTTTCAGCCCCTGCTTCTAGATCGAATTCAACAACCTACTAGGGCTCAGACAATCTGGATTCCGTCCCAGACATGGCACAGAGACTGCGTTATTAGACTTAAAAACCCAAATAGAGGGCCTGAAAGACAAGGGCAAACTAGCGCTCTTGCTCCTCCTTGATCTCTCAGCAGCCTTTGATTTGGTCGACCATCGAATCCTCTGTCACCTCCTCAAAACTGCAGCCCACTTCTCTGACGCAGCTACATCCTGGATTAGTTCATTCCTTGCCAACAGAACCATGAGGCTTTTCTCCCCCCCCTAGCTGCAGCTGATCCAGCCCACGTCCCTTGTGGAGTCCCTCAAGGATCATGTGTATCTCCCACCCTATACAACGTGTTCACAAAACCACTCTTTGATATCCTTGACTATCTGGGTGTCTCCTATACCAACTATGCGGATGACACCCAGATACTCATCCCTATCACTGGTGATTACGCAACTGATTCCAAATCTCTTAATACAGTCTACACTATCCTCCAGGCCTGGATGGCAAATCATGGGCTCTGCCTCAATGATGATAAGACCGAGTTAATCATCCTTGGCGCACAAATCAAACTCGCTAAACTTGACCCCAATTATAAGTCCTTCTCCATCGACGGCAATGATATTAAAGTTGCCAATGTCACTAAAACATTAGGAATTTACTTAGATTCCACCCTGTCCCTCAATCGACAAACCAATGCAGTTGTCTCTGCATTATCTTACACCTGCAAACTGATCACAGCCTGCCGGCCTTTCTTGACGACGGCAAACTGTCTGATACTCGCTAGAACCCTCATCTTGTCGAAAATCGACTACTGCAATGCCTTATATTTAGGGACAAGCCAAAGAAACCTTGACAAACTCCAGATTACACAAAACAACGCCATAAGGGCAGCACTCAACATACCTAGACGGAACCACATTTCCAATACTAGACGCAACCTACAGTGGTTACCCATCTCTCACCGCATTTCACTCAAAGCTCTTGTTCTTACACATAAGGCTCAGTATAATGTAGCTCCTGCCTACCTAGTATCACGCTTCACGCACCACACTGCCACTAGACCACTTAGATCAGCCAAGGCATAAACTCTGGATATTCCCAACTTCAAGCTTCGCTGTGCTGGAGGGTCGAGTTTCCCTGTCCTGGCCGCCAAGCTCTGGAACTCCATGCCGAATGACCTTAGGAACATTCCGCATGGCCATTCATTCAAAGCTAAAACCAAACTTTGGTTGCTCGAACAGGATGCTCTAGCTGCCACCCCGGCCTCTGGCAGTTGCTAGCACTGTTTTGCACTGCTGATCGCCCTCCTCCTGATACACGACACGTGCAACTTGTATATTATATATGTTTATCCTTATATTGTATATTACACAACTCTTGTAACTGTATATTACTGTATGTAAATTTAACTTGTTACTGCTTATTTTCTTCCTGCCTTTACACTGTAACTGTAAACCTGACACCATGTAACTTAAACCTGTAACTGTGTATCGCTTGATATCTGCCGCAACTTGTAACTGCCTGAAATATGTGCCCGCAAGCCTTCGGGCAAGGTGCACAATACAAATACATAAATACAAATACAAATACAAATAAGAAGCAAAGGTCTGAGCTTTTTGATCAGCTATTAAGGCTTTACTGGCCTCTATGACCCGCTCTTGCGCTGCCACTTGTTTGTTGAGCCCATCATTCATTTCACAGAGAGCCTCATTGTCTCTCTGCGCTTCCTGTATGGTCTGGGAATACTGAGACAATCACTGCTGCAGGAGACTCACCTCCTGAGTTTGTGTATCTTTGGTTCGGGTGTTCTCTTCCAGAGCACCTTCTACCCATCTGGCGTGCTCCAGTAGCTTCCCATACTCTGTTTTCGGTTCATTTAGGTCCTGGAGGGCTAACTCTCTTCCCTGTAACTCGGTTTTTAACGTGCTTATTTCCTGGCCTAGTGTGTCTTTCTCTTGATTTGGGGTGCCCCTCTGTTCAGCCAGGTCATCCCTTTCTTTTTTGATGGCATTGGATTTCTGGCGCTCTTTATCAAATTCTGTTTGAGAGTGGAGGTCTCTCAAGATTAACTTATTATTTTCCTCTTTCAATTCATCTATCTGATTTTATAGAGTATCGATCTGCTCTGCACAGGCCCTGTTATAGGTTAACTGAGTCAGCTTCCGTTAACTCTCTTCTATAGAGTCAACCTTTTCCTGACACTCTATATTTGCTGCTTCTAGTTGGGTCCCTTGATCCGCATTATTTTGCTGTTGGCGAGCCAAATCTTCTTTTGATTTTATGATGTAGTTTGCAGATGCTACCTCCAACACTTGGCTCTTTTGTAATGTTTGTTCCGCTAAACTTAAACTAATCTGGATTTTATTTAACAGTTCAGATTGATTCTGCGCTAGAGTTTCATTTTCCTCCTGCTTTTGCCGCATCACCCCGTGTGGAGATACAGGTAGGCCGTGATTCTGGCAATTATGATTTGCTCCTCTTTAATTTTTGGGGCCATATATAATTTGATCAGAGCTTGGTGTAATGGGCCATTGTCCATTTATTCTATGAATATGAACACATGAAAAAAAGAATAAGTGCCCTGAATAAGTGCCCTGAAGACAGCACCAATAAGAAATGCAATCTGAATTAATTTGAGTGCATTGTGAATATTTAATGTTGGTCCTAGAAACACATACCAAGTGTTGGCACATTGTTTGCCCTCCTGAATTAGGGAGGTAACATTGCTCAGGGTATCAGTAGAGACATTCAGTGGTTCACCGATTAGGCAGAGAAGAGGCCAAATTATTTTTGCTCCCCCTCTGTCATATTGGTTTCATGTATTTATGTATATGTTCTGAATATTAGCATGTGTAAGAATGAATTGTGATCATGTTGCTTTTTTTAAGTAGATGTATTGCTAATTGACGGTTTTTTGATAAATATTAAAATATGTATATTTTTGGATAATCCATGGCGATCTGCCCTCATTTATGGTGAAGGGTGGACATAACTATGTCAGGAGGCACCTTATAACCAACCTATAACAGAATGGAAGGAGGCTGTTTTGTGGGATTCTGTATATTTTGGGAAGCAGAGGTGTACATCACGTGACCCCCCCCCCGAGTACGGATACTGGCGTGTGGAGGAAGCAAGGTCTTGTGTGGAGGGGGCATCGAGGGACCAAAGAACCTGCCTGGTGTCACAGAAAAGGGTGAAAGTACTCTGTACGGACCCCCCTACCCACCAGCGTACCAATAGCTGGAACGCTGCATGCAAGCAGTGAAGGTCCCTGAAGACGTGGCCAGCGAGGCAGCAGGGACAACAGGCAATCGGGGAAATCAACACAAGGAGCGGGAAGCATCCCAACACCTCAGAGGCGGTTCCAGGAACGGGTGATGCATCGGAGCACCATGAAAGATTATCGAGGTGAGAGCCACCCCCCGCACCCTCCAACAGCCCATGAGACCCGCAGACTTGGGGAGGCAAAATCGGAGCATGAACATTTGGCAGGCTGCATCCCCGCTGTCGGCACAGAACGTGTGTGGGCTAAATCAATGCATACTTGGAATTGCCCACACAGTGTGATGAAAGGGGCTCACACCAAGACAAGATCTGCCCCTCTGCCCCACAGGACCATTAGCAATTTCCTGCGCAGACCTTGAATGTGAGAAAGGAGAGACGTGATCAGGTGGGCCCCCACTGAGCCCCCCCGTCTAACTGTGGACGGAAAGAAGCGGCTCGAGAGGTTGCGCGTGGAGCAGCAGGGTGACCCCATCACATATTGAACACTTGGAACTGCACAATAAACAACATATCACAAGAGGAGGCATAATGAAGGAGGGGGAACCGCACAAACCAAAGCTGGGGGATGAACCCCTAAAAACAACAGGACAGAAAGCGGTTGAAGAGGTCTACGACCAATTAGCACAAATAGCTGGAACGCCACACACAAGCAGTGAGGTTCTCTGAGGATGTAGGCCGTGAGTCAGCAGGGATGGTCGGCAATCAGGAAATCAACACAAGGACTGGGACGCATCCCAACACTGCAGAGGCGGATCCAGGAACAGGGGGATGTGCCAGAGAGATGTGTGGCTCGGAAAGAGGGAGAAGATTGTTGAGGTGAGAGACACCCCCCCCCCACCCTCCAACGGCCGATGAGATCCAGAGACTTGGGGAGGCAAAAGCGAAGCATCAACATTTGCTGGGCTGCATCCCCGCTGTCAGTACTGTACACTTGAGGGCTCAATCAACACACACTTAGAATTGTCCACATAGTGCAGCGAAAGAGACCCACACCCAGACAAGATTTGCCCCTCTGTCATACGGGACTGTTAGCAAGCCTCTGCGCAGACTTTGAATATGAGAAAGGAAAGGAAAGATCTGGTGGCCCCCACTGAGGTGCCTTCCCATGGTCTAATAGTGGACAGAAAGAAGTGGCGCGCAAGAAGGTGTGCGCAGAGCAGCGGGGGTGACCTTTTCACATATTGGAAACTTGGTACTGCACAATAACGAGGAGAAGGGACCACACATACCGAAGCTGGGGGGGGGACCCCACCCAAAAATAAACAAGACCGAAAGCGGTTGAAGAGGACTACGACCAACTAACAACACTATGTCAAAATCCCCAAAAGTCCAGTAAACATCAATCTAAACTGAATTTTCAGAACCCAGCGATGGCCAAACACGTGACTTCTGGTGAGGACACTCCGTGTGCTGCCACCCAGCCCTCTATCCTAGACCCGGGGGGAAGCACTCAATGATATTAAGACAATGCTGGGACAAGTGCAGAACAGCATACAAGTGCTAGATGGGAAACTGGATACCTTAACTTGCAAGGTAGACAACATGCAGGTGCCCCGGACAAGCGCGGCGAACTCTTGGATGAAGTGTAGGGCAGAGTGTCGACTGTCGAGGATGAGCCCTGCGTTGCCACGTGAGATTTAACCATGGTTAAGATGGCCCTTAAGGAACTGACAGATAAACAAGATGACCTTGAGTCCCGGTCCAGTAGAAAAAAAAACGAGAATTATAGGGGTGCCCGAGAGGGCGGACCAACGCAACATGGAGACGATGGTGGAAGACCTGTTGAGAGAAACTCTTGGACATGAAGGCTTCTCAGCAGTGTTCATTGTAGAAAGGGCCCACTGAATCCCTAGTGGGAAAAGCCAGGTGTCGGGTTCCCCAGCAAGACCTATAATAGCTTGACTGTTGAACTACTGGGATAGGGACCGGGCCCTCAAGAAAGCCAGAGAATTGGGACCCCTGACATAACAAAATGCACAGATCCGCCTCTTCCCGGATTTCTCAGACAAAGTTCAAACCTCCAGGAAGACCTTCATAGATGTCAAGAAAAGACTTCGAGAAAAAGACATCAAATATGCAATAACGTTCCCTACAAGACTTAGAGTGGAACACAACGGCTGTGCACTGTTTTTCCACACACCAGAGGAGGCAAATATGTTCTTGGAGTCACTACCCATGGCACCACGCCATAAGGAGAATGATGCACAAAGTGGGGATCCCCCATAGAACAACACAACATGGAGCAACCAAAGCCAACAGTAAAGAAGAACAGTAAATTGGCATTCGAAGTATTGAACGCTAATTGGGGCTGCCAGGGTGACTGGGCCCCTGGTGTACCCTCATGCGTGAGCATATGTTTGTTACATGGGGGAGGTAGGAGGGTGCTAACTGGCAAGTAGGTATTGCTGTTGGAGGTGGGGAGGTGCAATTTGGGGTTGGAAGTTGAAAGCAAGCGGTGGTTTTTGGAATTACCTCATCTGCTTGGTTCATGGGGACACACACCGTCACAATTCATAATCGGGCGGAAAGCCGGAACGACCAGAATACTCTCATCGCAATATGGCGAACACACTTAAGAACATTTCATGGAACTTCCGTGGCCTGAACTGTCCATCTAAATGTTCCAAGGTTATTTTATACATGCAACGTCACCAAGTGGACATAGCGTTCCTCCAAGAAACCAACTGACCTCCGGGAGAGAAATGTAATTAGGGCAGAGGTGGGGTTGTCATCAATATATTTCCTCATACTCTGCTTACTCTAGGGGGTGTGCATTCTGCTGCGCAACACGGTAGGGTTCTGACTGATCGCTCAAACCAGAGATCAGGAGGGGTGAGCTATAATGGTACGTGGGACGATAAATGGCTGTGTACACACCCTGATTAATTTCTACTGATCCAACCAGTCCTCAGGTGAAACCTTGGGAGGATAACAAGGCAGCTAGAAGCTAACCCCCCCCAGGGAATTTATTTGGGCAGGGGATTTCAACGCGGTAATGAACACCAACCAGGACAGAACGGGAGGGACCCATAGCCCAGTGTCTAAAGTTATGTGCAAACTGCGGGACATGTGTTGGTCATGGGAATTAGACGACATACGGAGAACGAGACACCCGGGGCGGGGTGATATATACATTTCACTCCTTGGTTCACAACTCAGCCTCACGGTTGGACTATTTCCTGATTTTATCAATCGATTGTGGGCCGAGTTACAGATGTCACCATCCTGGCACGCACACTGTCAGATCATGCCCCAGTAGTCTTGGCCCTAACGATACTGGATAGGTTGGAAGGGAGACCACCCTGGTCATTTAAGAGCGATGGCCTGACAGATGGGGTATTCGGGATGAGTTATCCAAGACTATTGATAATTTCTGTTGAGCTGAATGAGGGTTCAGTGGGGTCACACGCAACTTTATGGGAATGTTTTAAATGTGTTGTCAGGGGAGAATGCATCTCATGGGAAGCAGGGATATTAAAACTAATTAGATGACAATTGACAGACAGCGATACACGAATAGAGCAACTACAAAGGGCGGTATTGGGTGTGGACACGACCAAGCTTGCTGAGATTAAGATACAACTGCATCTATTTGATGAATTGGCCCAAAGGGAGGTGGAGTTTCTCTGGAGAGGGGAGGCAGTGCAGCAGTATAGGGAGGGGCAACGTCCGGCAGGGTACTGGCAACGGCAGCCAAACTAGAGACACAGAAGCGCTGAGTCCTATCCATCAGGAACACACAGGGGGATCTGAAATTTGGAGATACAGACATAGTCCAGGAATTCTGCGCCTTCTATAGCCGGTTGTACTCCTCACATATTCGGGTAATGCAGCGAGAGTTGGGAGACTACCTAGACCAGGCGGCACTGTACTGGTGCACAGCAGAAGAAAGGGAATGGGGGGCCACCCTATATCTGTCGAAGAGATCCTGTCGGCAATTAAGTCACTAGCGTCTGGTAAGGCCCCAGGCCCAGACAGCGATACAACCGAATTTTACAAATGTTTCACTGCTAAATTAGCTCCTCATCTGCTAGAAGTATACCGGCAGAGCCTGCGAGATGGACAGCTACCGGAGTCACTGTGAGAAGCAGTGGTGGTGGTGGTGCTCCTAAAGCCGGATAAAGATGCGGATGATTGTTCCTCCTACCGCTCCATATCCCTTATAAACATGGACTATAAGGTTCTGGCTAAGATATTGGCGTCCAGACTGGCTCCGCAGATGCACAGTTGCGTTAAAGACGACCAGGCTGGATTCATATCGGGGCGCTCCACTTCCTATGGACTGCGCAGAATGTTCAGCCTAATGTCAGCTGTTCAACAAGATGAGTCAATAGTAGCAGCGCTGCTGGATGCCAGAAAAGCATATGACTCAGTGAAGTGACCCTTTCTTTTTATGGTACTTCGCAGAATGGGGCTGGGGGAAGAATTAATTACCCTGGTCCCACTATTATATACCCTACCAAGTGCAAGGGTTCGATTGACTGGTCAACTTATGCCTGTCACACCGCTAGGGAGAGCAACACAAAAGGGGTGCCCCCCTCTCACCGATTTTGTTAGACCCTGGCGATTGAACCACTGGCAGAGGGAATCAGGGAATGGCACATTCACAGAGGGATACAGCTATATAGGCACAAGGTAGTCATCTCCGTTTACGCAGACGACATAGTGCTTTACATCAAGGACCGACCCCCACAACCTGACCCCTGTCATGACAGACGTGTTGACCTTTGGGGATTTTTCTGGGCTAAAAATGTATCCCTAAAAGTCGGTATTTTATTTTATTTATTTGTTTATATAGCGCACCAAGCCCAGGGTCATCTGGGCGCATTTCTTAAAGGTACATATGATACAGGACTCATTATTTACAGTTACAAGGGTGAATTTCTTACAGTTACATATGATACATTTGTTAGAGAATGATTATTAAAGACAGAGGGCCTCGTTATGACTGAGCCGGTAGCCATGCCGGTAAATACCGGCACAGTTGCCGCCAGAGTAATTTTTTACCAGCACTCGGCAATGGGCAATTACAGGGGCATTCCGGCCCCGCCAGACCCAGTGATTGCCCATTGCCGGTGTGCCAGTATTTATTACTCCCCATTCCCATTTGAGTACCATAGCGCTCAATGGCAATGGGGAGGCCGATAACACTGGCACCATTAACAACGATGCTGGCGCTACTGTGTAGGTCTGCTCGCAGGTGCCATTTCGCCCGGCAGGTCAGACCTGCCGGGCCCCGACAGGCACCCACGAGCAGACCTCGTTGTTTGCCGGTCCGGTAACAACGGTACCAGCAAGCTTACCAGTACCATTTTTACCAGACCGGCAACCTTGAATGAGGCCCAGAGTGTGGTAGACAAATGTTCAGAGGTTACAAGGTTGAAAATTTGGTGAGTATAGTCATGGGATTCTTGGACTTCTTGCGAGAGAACCCAGGTTTTAAAGATTTTTCTAAATAGATGGAAGGAGGGTGCTGTTCTTAAGGTAGGTGTTAGGGTGGTCAACAATTTAGCGGCTAGCACAGGGAAGCTACTGCCTCCAGCTTTCTGAAGCTTAAACCTGGGGATCTTTAAGCTGTGAGCTTGGGCAGATCTGGTGGGACGTGCTGTAGTTTTTTGGGTGAAGTTGTCAGCCAGATAGCTAGGGGCCAGGTTGGCGAGGCACTTATGTGTAAGTGATAAGAGTTTTGTACTCTATCCTTTGGTTGACAGAGAGCCACTGGGTGTTCCGTCTTATATCTGATATATGTTGAGACCTTGGGAGGTGCTGATCTGAGGGGACTGTTTTGGATTACTTGTTAAGGTTGCGTTGACTCGTGCCTACGTGAAGTGCATTACAGTAGTCAATTTTGGCGAGAACTAAGGCTCTGGCTATGGAGGTGCAGTTAGATGTGGAAAGAAATCATCTACATGCATTTATTAACTTGCAGGTGTAGGCAGTGGAGGAGGCTATTGTGTTGATTTGTCTGGTCATGGTAAATGAGGAGTCTAGGTAAATACCTAGCGTTTTGACATCCTTGGCTACCATTATATTATTACCGTCAATGTTGAAAGTTGAGTATTGTCCGTCAAGTTTGTTAAGTCTGGATTGGGAGCCTAATAGGAGTAACACTGTCTTGTCGTCATTGAGGCAAAGTCCATGCTTAGCCATCCAGGCTTGTATGATAAGGCAGATGTCGTTTAGGACTTTAGAGTCTTTAGTGTAGTCCCGGGTGATAGGGATGAGTATTTTGGTGTCATCTGCATAGTTCGTGTAGATGACACCCAAATGGTCAAGGTCGTTGAACAAAGGTTTTGTGAACATGTTGTAAAGTGTTGGTGATACACAGGACCCCTGAGGGACTCCGCAAGTGACTGGAGCTGGATCGGCGGCGGCCGAAGGTGCAAAGATCCTCATTGATCTATTATTTAGAAAGGATTAAATCCAGGCGTTTGCTTTGTCCGAGAATTGGGCTGCTGATGAGAGGTGGTTGCATAGGACTTTGTGGTTAACCAAGTCAAATGCAGCCAAGAGGTTAAGTTGTCCATTTCTGGTACTATTCCCGCTTACCGAGGGCACTGACCACTTTAATGATGGGTTTGGTTTCCAGTGGCATGGAACGACCACTCGGTACCTGGGCATAAATATTGCACGATCCCAAGTGGAGTTATATGAGTGAAACTGTCGGAGGGTGCTGGAACAAACCAGGCTGTCGGTGAATACGTGGATGGATGTGCCACTCAATCTTTACGGGAGGATATCACTGGTAAAAATGGTGTTACTCCTGTGCTTCCTATATGTGTTCCTTAATGTACCAACGTTGCCCCCCAAGGTGTACTTTCGAGAGTTACGCTCCTGCGGTTTATATGGGTGGGGAAACAAGCACATGTGTCATGGGAAATACTGGTGGCCCCTCTGGATAAGGGGGGTTTAGCAATACCCGACTTTGAAATATACTATGAAGCCACACAGACAGGGTTCCTACTGTATTGGTTTGGTAGTCAAGAAGATCAGAGACATATAAAAGAGGAGAGGGCCCTTGCGTCCCCGTTCCTCTTAAGGGCGACCATGTTGACATCTCCCAATAGAACTGTGAGGGCGCCAAAAATGGTGGAACTGACCGGCAGATCATGGGTGCGCCTTGAACATAAAACAAAGGGGGAGGTCATCTACTCTCCGGACCTCCCAGTGATACATATACCAGGAGTGCCAGTGACTTGTGAAAAGGGGCACGTGAGTCTTATGAAGCGACTGAACATATCCTGGTTCAGTGACCTATTCCCAGGAGGGCAATTCCTGACGTTAGAAGAAATCAAGAACAAGGGAGAACTCATGCCACTAGATCTGCTTCTATACTTTCAGTTAAGGGACGGCCTGAAACAAATCATCCACACCTTCCCAAAAGAATCTGATGCATCCCCTATACTAGTCCACATGCTCACGAGGGTCGAACGAAACAAGATGGTGTCCACACTATATCAGGTGGGAACGAGTACTGGGATGTGCAATAACAGATGAGACATGGTCTTACTGCTGCAGGGAGATGAGGGCTTCGCTCAATGCCAAATTCAAACTGATACACTTTAAATTCCTACATCAGTTCTACTATACCCCAGCCAAATTGCACAAATTCTTCCTGGACGTCTCTGAGGGTTGCCCGCGGTGCACCACCTCCCCTGCAGACCTTTTGCACATGGAATGGGGATGCCCAAGAATAAGGCTGTTTTGGGCAAAAGTATTCAAGACACTGAGTGAAATTGTTGTGGAAAACGTGTAAGATGCCCTTGACCGGATTCGTTGGGTTCACCAAACACATCCCGAGACAGACCAGGAAATTGGTGGGGCTATTATTACTTCTCGCCAAAAGACGGGTGGCAATGGTGTGGGGGGCATGCAAGTCCCAAATACGGAGCAATGGAGGTCTGATATCCTGTACTGTAACGACAAGGAGACAGAGTATGGAAGATTGATGCACCCGAAGGCTAATCCTAAAGATATCTGGGGGACATATACGCAATATCTCATCGCACAATCTTGTGAAAGCCGAGAGGAAGGCTCAACCCACCCTTGGGTAATCACTACCTTCCGGGAAGTAGATGGTTGAGCAATCGAGAAGGGGATGGGATGGAACCACTGTACAATGGTAGTGGCATGCATAGACCTGTGAGACAAGACCCAGACTCGGGCCAGATCATATAGCAAGATAGGTATGGGCCCATGGCTGTGTTGGCAATAAACGGATGTGGTCATGGGAGGGAGGGTGAAACACCGAACCACTGTATTGACCTGTTGATTGCTGAATTGCTTAATTGTGAACCGTCACCGCGTTATGTTGACGGAATGTTGTTATTGCAAAAAGACAATTAAAAGTTTTTAAAAAAAGATGTTTCAGCCACCAACCGACTGATAATAGAAAAACGGTTTGGATGGGGTTATTTTGTTCACAGGGACTTCTTCGAGATATTTCAACCTACTCGTCCTTTTTACATAGACTTCAATAATAGCCTGGCACTTAAGGGGTTAAGAGCAGCATCCTTCCGCAAGGTAGGCACTTTTAAGACTGGAGTAAAAGATTCCTGGGGGTTCCAGTAGCCTCATTAGTAAGAGAGTTTGAGGATAGCAGAAACTATGTCTGTTACAACTAAATATAGAGCACCATTCCAAGTAATCCTTCTGTACTTATAAGTGACATTTGTATATATCACTGTTTTTTATTGGCCATAAAGCCATCTCATTAACACATTTCACCACTATTTGAGCCCCAATGTATCTGCAATAGACGCTAGACACGGCCTTTTGAGACACTACCATTTTGCAGCTGGGTATCTCCTTGTCCTCAAACAGGGTTCAAACCACCTGCACCTGCATGCTCTACAAGAAACACACATGGACACGATCTGAGTAGGACGGGAGTGGGACGCAAATGTCCTTCCAATCACCCAGGAATGCAGGTGCCCGTCATTCCCCATAACCTGGGCATTTGTCCATTTGTTACACCAACTTAAATCACCCTTGCTCATTCTTTTGACCCTTCCTTTTTCCCCTCCAGTAAGGTGCAGAATGAGACATGTTTTCTTTTTGGCATAAAAAGGCTGCAGATTTATTTTCACACATAATAAACACAGCACACAATAGTGAAAATAGCTCTGAAGGTGCAGCGACTGCTCCGTATCCAAAACCTGCTTACCCCTTTTTCCCAAAGTCCATAATAGGCACAACTCCCCAAACCGTTTGTGTCTGAGACTGCCTGCCCCTGCAGGTGTTCCTGGGCTGAGAGAGTGCCATTTGGTGGGGGAAGCTGAGCCGTCATTGCTACCACCAGAGGCTCCCACCGCTTAGGCTCCCAAGAGGCGCTGGTCCGAAAGAGCGAAGACCCTTCCAGCTTAGCAATGGCTCATTCGGAGTCTCTCTTATCACTGGTCGCCAAAACACTGCCTTGCCGTCCCGCAATGTCAACGGCCAGGCCTCGCCGTAGCTGTTCCTCATGCAGGGTGGGTGGGAAATGAAATCCTCTACTTCTGTGGCGGGCATCCTGCTGAAAACTGCAAGTCCTTTCCAGCAGGACGCCCGCCACTTCCATGGGGCTTGCCCCGCCCCTTTCTTTTGTTGCCCTTCGCGGGCTTTCCGAGCGCTTTGGTGCGTTTTGGGCTAATACCTCCGCCCTACCCAGGAGGGGGGGTGGAGAGGAGTGAGGCCCCTGCCCCAGTTATCGGGGTGCCTCCTCCATTTTAGCGGCTCTTTTTCGTCGTCACCTTGAACGTTGGTGGGCTTGCGGTTGAGTGATAGCTGGTGTTCTAGAAATCGATTCTGAACCTGGGTTAGATGTTGGTGAACCACTCAATCCGTCAATGTTATTTTGTCACGGTATACAGTAGAGCATGCTGTATTTATGTTTTTGATGTATTCCTGCATTTTTAAGGGTAGAATGCAATAGCCCTACAGGCCGTCATAGCAGGGAGATGGAGAGTTTAAAAAAGAAATCTAAATGGTTTCCTGGTGCATTCCATTTCTGCAGCCCGATGGTTTATATTCTTGGGTTTCCATTCCAGGGAATGCGCGTGAGCAGTGTGGTTTGTATCTAGTGCCACCCTTTGGGTAGCTGCTGTCACATTCTCTTTAGGACTATGGGGGGAAAAAGAAATACATTCCCCAGAGGCCGCTTGAAAAAGACAAAGGGTATCGTATTAGGGAAGAGGGTATGTCACGATGTTTCATATGTCAATGACAAGTAATCCACACTTGTATTGTAACCTCGAGAATTATAGCAAATAGTACCCGGCTAATCATGTTTGCTACCCATCTGGTAGCCTCAAATGGGATCGGCGTCATTATGCCAGCAAAACAACGCTGGCTACACTCTATGCTGGCGTCATTAATACGTTCTGTTTACTGCTACCTACTTCTATCACTTGTGCAGCCCCGTTCACGATGCAAGCGGGTGTTTGTCACTGGTACTAGTCCTTTTTTGTGTCCGCCCCTCAGGGACATCATTGGGGTGTCACTAGGGGTCACAGCTGTGCCCCCTGACACCTCCCTTGTAACCCCTGCCAAAACAGGAAACTGGCTGCAGGTGGCCCACAGGCCCTTCTGCAACATGATTACATGTTTGCATGCTTCGAAATGGGAGGTGTGAAAGAGAAGACTGATTTCCAACTCAGCTGAGCAGCTCACCCCTTGCTTTCTGGCGCACGGTGACCCAGTATGACTCACACCCTCCCTGCTGCAGGACTCCAGGCTCTATGGCCTGCCATCACCCACCCCTGGGCTTTTTCTGGAGTTTGGAAACACTTGGCTGTTCAGCTGTGTGTGCTCAAAGTGTCAGGAGGCAGGCTCTTGTCTTGTGTAATAGAGCAGGGTTCATGGAAGGGGAGCGTCTCTGTGTCGGGCCCCTACTAATGCTGTGCACACAGTATAATATACCACAGGGGAGGCCATTATACGCCCTGCAAACAGCCCTATTCAAGTGTTGCCATCCAAGTTTCCTGAAGATTTAACAACACTACAAACAGATGCAGGTGAAAGTTAAGCCACTTAACGAGGATTGAAGAGCAAAAATGCACCCGTGATAATGGCGCTTTCCAATCAAGGCTGGTGCCAAGGATTGGATGGGCACGGGTGGATGCTGAGCTCCTTGCTCCATCAAGAGGGTATCAGGTGAAATGAAAAGCCAAAGGAAGTGGTTAATGGGGAGATGAGATTTCTTGAAAGGGCGGCGCCTCGGATGGGCTGCTTGGGCTGGGATGCCCCAGTCGGAGGTCAGCTGTGGTGCCTCGTTAGGAATTTTCTTGTTTTGAAATTAAGGTAGCTGTAGGATGATGATGCAGCGGGGGACATGTACACAGTGAAGTAACTTAGTTGAAAATATTGGGGTGGACATGACAACTAAAGGAAAGGGGCCCCTGCTAAATGAGTGGGACAAAATGGTGTGCCACGCAAGTTGGTGGGGTACAAACACCCATGTCCCCCCTAATATTACGTGCATGCATGTAACATGTAATGCATATTTGACAGGGCTCTTTCATAAGGTAATTTCCCTCCTGCTCCGTTAGAGGCCTTTGCTCTTTGCTCTGCACATTGGACTCATGTGATGGCCAATTGTCTCATTGCTGTGCCTCATATCATTTCATTGCACGACAGAATGGAAAAGACAAAGATAAAAAGGCAATGGTGTGTTTTTTGTACGCGTTCATTTTAGGGTCTGATTGAGCTGTGATTGTGTAATGTTACTTGTGTGTTGGTGCTGATCTTGGGGAGTCTACAATAGCCTGACCTTTAAGAGGTGGGCTTGTTCTAAGGTGTGCAATGTTCTGTTGAGAGGTACTAGAAGATCATCTTATCTGGAGTGAGACGTGGTTGTATCATTGTCTCGGGAGGATAGCTCAGGGGCAACGTGCACGACACGGAGCAACACAGGTTCGACCCCCAGGCCCGCGCTTAGAAACCTCTGGGTATTAAGCGCGATATCATATCATGCCACTATTGATGTTTTGACATCCACATGTTCTTGTCCTGCAGCCTGAGTTTATTGTCCCTCTGTAGGTGCCTTACCTTGGATGTCTGATCTTCTTTTACTTGCAGTATTACATGCAAGCTTTTTCTGAGGAAAGAATTGCTTTCTCATACAGTTTATGAAGGACTTTTCTTACTGCACACACTGGTACTGTTGGGGGTAGGGGGGTGCAAGGTAGTTTTGCCTGGGAGTGCAAGGTCACTGTGCTGGGCGGTGCGAGTTGGCTGTGGATGGAGGTTTAGTTTAGTTTATTTATTTATAAAGCGCAGAAACCAGGCCCAGGGGCAACCAGGCGCATACGCTTGAGAACATGTTACAATAAACAGTAAGTACACAGTAGATTTACACAAATATACAGCAATGTACAAAAATAGTACCCTTAGCAGATTATAGTACAAGTACAGTGAAAGGTGTATATACATGACCTATTATACAGAAGGGCACTGGACTGAGTAAGGGTCTCATAAATCATGGGAGAACAGCCATGTTTTGGCGTTGTTCTTGAAGGCGTGGAACGATGGTTCAGTTCTGATAGGCGTGGGCAGAGTGTTCCAAAGTTTGGAAGCTAGGACAGGGAAACTCACCCTGCCTGCTTTTTGAAGTTTGAATCTAGGCAAGGTGAGGCTCCGAGTTTGGGCTGATCTAATGGGTCGAGAGGATGTGTGGAGTGTGAGGCGAGCAGACAGGTAAGATGGGGCATTGTTTTTCAGGCATTTGTGAGTCAAGGCTAGCGTTTTCAGGGCAATTCTTTGTTTTACCGGGAGCCAGCGTAAGTCCGATCTGACGGAGGAGATATGGGAGCGTCTCTGGATGTTTTAGGCTGCCCTTAAGGCATTATTTTGTACAGTTTGCAATTTATTGAGGTTAGACTGACTGGTCCCTAGGTAGAGAGCACTGCAGTAGTCGATTTTGGCCATGACAAGTGTTCTGGCGAGGGTGATGCAGTTGGTAGAGTTTAGAAAGGGTCTACAGGCGGTGATAAGTTTACAAGTGTAGGCGGATGCCGACCTAACTGCATCAGTTTGTCTGTTCAAGGAGAGCGTGAAGTTGAGATAGACACCTAGGGCCTCATTACGACCCAGGCGGTAAGTTACCGCCTGGGCCGTGACTTTACCACCATGGCGTAAACTACGTTTACGCCATGGTGGTTGGCGGACTTACCGCCCCATTCCGAGGTCGGCGGGGCGGTAAGTCCCCAATCCCCATTTACCCTTCCCCATTCCCATTTTTGCCCCATAGGGCATAATGGGAGTGGGGAAGGCGTTAATTACGCCACCGTAAATTACGGTGGCGTAATTAACTCCATGGTCCCTTAGCGCCATGGATTTTAACACCTGCTAAAAGCAGGTGTTAAAAGCGCCATGGCGCTAAGGGACCTCGTAGTTGGCGGTAAGGGGTCGGCGCAGCTAACGCTGGCGTTAACCCCTTACCGCCAGGGTCGTAATGAGGCCCCTAGAGTCTTGGTGTCTTTGGAGATCTTAATATTGTTGCCGTCAATAGTGAAGGATTTGTAGGTTTGATCTAATTTATTAAGCCGATGGTTTGATCCTAGCAGTAGGAGCTCGGTTTTATCATCGTTAAGGCAAAGTTCGTGATGTGCCATCCAGGCCTGAATGACCAAGTAGACATCGTTAAGGGCTTTAGTGTCAGTTGTGTAATCTCCCGTGATAGGGATGAGTATCTGGGTGTCATACGCGTAGTTGGTGTATGAGACACCCAGATAGTCAAGCACATCGAAGAGTGGCTTAGTGAATACATTATACAACGTAGGGGATACACACAAGCCTTGAGGAACGCCACAGTGAATGGGGGAGGGGTCAGCTGATGCTGTAGGTGAGAAGACCCTCATAGATCTGTTGCTCAGGAATAAATCAATCCATGCATTAGATCAATCCATGCATTAGCAGAGTCAGAGAAGTGGGCAGCAGATTTAAGATGTTGGCAGAGTATTTGCTGGTTGACCAAATCAAAAGCCGCAGAGAGGTCGAGAAGAAGGAGAGGAGCTAACTTCCCATTGTCCTTTAGTGTCTCCATCTGAGTTTTCAGGTCAATCAAGGCTGATTCCGTGCCGTGTTTAGGACGGAATCCTGATTGTCTTAAGACCAGAAGATTATTTAGTTTGAGGTAATCCTGAATCTGCAGGTAAACTGCGCGATCTAGGATCTTAAGCAGGAATGGGACTGTAGTGATTGGTCAGAAGTTAGTTGGGATGTTAGGGTCAAGGGAAGGTTTTTTGGGGAGTGGGATAACCCATGCATCCTTTAGGTTATCTGGGACAATACCCGTCTTGAAAGAAGCATTTATGAATGCTGTGATGAAAGGGGCTAAATTGTGAGATGCTTCCTTGATAATAGGTGCTAGGCAGGGGTTGCCTTGGCAATTGGATGGTTTTAAGTTGTTTATGATACCTTCTACTTCGAGGGTGGTGAGCGGGGAGAAAGAGAAAAGTTTATGAGAGGGATTGGCTTGGTGAGTATTGGATGTGGGTGTGATCAGTGGTTGGTCAGACTGTAGGGATTTCTGTTTGTCTCTGATTTTACATTGGAGGGTGGCAATTTTACCCAGTAGTGCTGACTGAATATTCGTGCACCAAGTGCTATCTTTGGTACAAGAGTCAGGGTGGGCTGCAGGTGTCTCGAGTTCCTTAAGAATATTAAAGAGTTCCTTGGTGTTAGACTGGGCTGACATAATGTGGTTGTTGTAGGAATATTTGTTTGCCTGGAGTAGAGCTTCTTTGTAGTTAAGGGTGGCTATCAGAAGACCGTCCTTGTGGACGTCAGAGTGGTGACTTCTCCAACGTGACTCTGCAGTACGTTTCTCTTTACGTAACACTCTGAGCTGAGGAGTGAACCACGAGTTGAGGTGAGCGCGTTGTTTGGTTTTCCTCAGTTTGAGTGGGGCAATAGAGTTGATGGCTGCTAGCACTGACTGGTTGTACATGTCGGCTAGGATGGTGGGGTATGAACAAGTGTTCGTAACATTATTTAAGGTGGGAAGGATGAGGGGGAGTAGTTTTTCCATGGTAATGGTCTTTTCATTTCCAGTGAGGGTGGCTGGGGCGACCGGAGGCGTGGGTGGTGAGGCAGCTTCAATACTGAAGGTGATGATTTGGTGGTCATACCAAATGCAAGGGGCGTTGGAAAGTATGTTAATATTACAGTTGGTGTCACTGAGCCAGTCAAGGGACCGCCCTTTAATGTGGGTGGGTTCCTGTAGGTGGTGTGAGAATCCTAAATCTGTTCAGGTATTCGCGAGGTCGAGGGCCGCAAGATCATTAGGGTCTTGGTATCCTAGATTAAGGTCACCAAGAATGATGGTTTGAGAGTTGGATTTAGCATTGTCGAGTACTAAGGCAGAGATGTCATCCACAAAGGAAGTGGGTGGACCAGGGGGTCTGTATAATAGGTGGATGGTGACAGTTTGGTTGGCTGAAAGTTTGAGTTTGACAGAGAGCAGCTCTACGGTTTCCACCTTAGTGCTTGGGATGGTTCTGAGTCCTAATGAGTTTCTAAAGATAAATGCAATTCCTCCACCTCTTGAGGTGTGGTCACATCTGATAATGGAGTAATCTGTGGGGATGGCCGGAGAGAGTGCAGGGCCAGATGCCGCGTGTAGCCAGGTTTCAGAGATGGCGATGAAGTCGAGTTCCTGAGTCTTGATGAGATCAGCGATGTCCAAAGCGTGGGCAGCTATGGACCTTGCGTTGATCAGGGCGGCTTAGATTAAACCAACGTTGCTTGTTGAGGCTGTGTTGGCCTGAAGGCGATGGGGCGTAGGTAAGGTGGGCGTTTGTGGGGGGCGGGCTGAGCGTCAGTGTTTTCAGATGTGGGCTCGGGTACATGGGGTGACCCTTCTTGCCCATGAGTCTAGAGCCTAGTCTTTTGTTTCTAAGAGCGACGGAGCACGGTTGAGGCAGCCGTAGTGGGAGGTGCGAAGTGGATTTTTCCAGCAGTGTGAGGCAGCCTGTTTTATGTAAATGTGAGTTCTGTCGTGGGTTATTAGGGAGACTTGTCCTAAGGTATTCGGTAGGCTTGCCCCAGGGTATTCGGTAGGCTTGTCCCGGGGTATTGGGTAGTATTGTCCTGGTGTATTGGGTAGGCTTCACTGAGGTGCATAAGGTAGGCGTCACTTGGGTGCATTAGGGAGGGTTCACTTAGGTGTATTAGGTTGGGTGCATTAGGAAGGCTTCAGTTGGGTGTATTAGGGAGGCTTCATTTGGGTGAATTCGAAAGGTTTGTCCTGGGGTGGGAGGTGAGCTTGCCCCTGGGTGCGAGATGAGCTTGTCATGGAGTCGGCTTGTTTTGGCATGTGAGGTGGCTTTGTCTTGGGGTGCTAGGTGGCCTTGTCTTTGGGTACAAGGTGGACTTGTTTTGGGTTTATGTTGCGTTATGTTGATTTATACCAAGCACCGATTGCACCCAAGGGCAGTCTCCAGGCTTTCACATGGCTCTGCAAGAGAGAGGACGGGTTGGTTAGTGAGGGAAAACGATAGGATAGGCCCAGAACCAGGAGGAACTGGCGTTTGTGTGTGTTGGCTTGCAGATAGTTGGTTGCGTGCACTGGCTTGTTGTATCCGTACGGTAAGGTCCACTGTCTGGGATGTTTTCTGTGCAGCTGTTTGTTGTGTTGGGGTGTGTCTGTGTGTTTTATGTGTAGGTTGCTGGTATTTAGGGTTGTGTGCACTGACTTGTTGTATCCGTGCGGGTAAGGTCCACTGCCTGGGATGTTTTCTGTGTGGCTGTTTGTTGTGTTGGGGTGTGAATGTTTGTTTTATGTGTATATTGGCAGGTGTTTAAGGTTTTGTGCACTGGCTGGTAAGGTCCAGTGGCTGGGTTTGTTTGCTGTAAGTGTGTGTTGCTTGTGTTGGGTGTGTGTGTTACGGTATAGCCCAGTGGGTGTATATAGTGTTTGGGTGGTGTGTTTGAGGAAGTAGAAGTGGGCTGGTTTATGCTTTGGATACTCACTTAGTTCTTATATGTGGATAATCTACAAAGTCCTATCTGTTGTGACAAACTACTAATCGCCATAGTTCTATCTAAGTCTGACACATGGCTAAACTTCCCAATTCTATCTAAGTCTGACACATGGCTAAACTTCACAATTCTATCTAAGTCTGACACATGGTTAAACTCCCCAATTCTGTCTAAGTTTGACACATGGCTAAACTTCACAATTCTTTGAGTGTGATGCATGGTTAATTCTCACAGTTTGATCTAAAAGAGACCCATGGTTAAACTACACAATTCTATCTAATTGTGACGCCTGGTTAATCTTCACAATTCTATCTAAGTCTGACCCCTGGCCAAAATGTTCAATTCCTTCAAAGTCTGATGCCTGGCTAAACTTCACAATTGTAAGTGTGATGTGTGCATAACCTTCACAATTCTCTGTAAGGCTGACACACGGCTAAACTTCACAATTCTCTCTGAGTGATGCATGGTTAATCCTCACAGTTCTATCTAAAAGTGACGCATGGGGAAACTTCACAATTCTATCTAGCTGTGATACATGGTTAAACCTCACTTGGACAGAGGGTGAACTCACTCCTAAATTGGAAGCACAACAGTAAATACAAAACACCTAGATTTGAGGTATCTGAATAGAGGGAGAATGCACAATTATGGGACACAACAGTAAAATAAAACCACATAAAGGTTAGTACACACCAGTGATAGGAAAACTATTTACTAGCTGGCTAATTTTGGAATATTATGTTATGCAGGTAAGAAGAGTGGCAGGGCTTTTTGGAATACAGTGATTGCTGTACTCCCAACCCAGACCACACTTACTTATCAGTCACTGCTGGTTGGCGGCGGCGGGCTACTGGCTTCGCAGGTGAACACGGGCAAACACAGACTCGAGCTGCTTCTTCGGAGCTGCCCTTTGCCTTGGGGCTGCACGGACAGGGGCTGCCCCAGAGGTGGTTCCCAAAAGGGTTACTCGGGCCAATCAGTGCTCGGGGTGGCCAGCAACGGAAACAGGAGGCGGGTCGGTATGCCACCTGGGGCGGGGCAAGTGTACAAAGGTAAACCTGACTGCCTCAGCCAATTGCTAAAGGGCTGGGTGGGGAAAGTAAAAAAGCCAGAAACAAACAAAGGACTACAGCACCAAGCCAGCACACTCCACAGACACACTAGCACAGAAAACGGGTTGGGAATCAAAGGAAAGCTACTAATAAATCCCCCTAAAATCAGCAAATAGCCCCAAAAAAACAATTGCAATACACTCACGAATTCCTCTAAAAAGGCACCCATATTGAAACTAAAATCAGACTGGAATCAAAGGAAAGCCCTCACAAAGCACGTATCAGGCCCTAGGACTGATGACCAAGAGGTCTCTCTCTGTACAGGAAGGCTCCTCATTACATTCAGGAAGGGAAAGGGAAGCAGGGAAACATGGCCACCAGGACAGAGGCAAAGGGACACCTGGCTCCTCAGCCAATTGCTAAAGGGCTGGAGAAAATAAAAAAGCCAGAAAAAACAAAAGACTACAGCACCAAGCCAGCACACTCCACTGACACACCAGCACAGAAAACGGATTAGGAGTCAAAGGGAAACTACTAATAAATCCCGCTAAAAATCAGCAACTAGATTTAAAAAACGGTTGCAATATACTTACAGATCCCTCCAAAAAGGCACCCATATTCTAGCCAAAATCGGACTGGAATCAAAGGAAAACCCTCACAAGGCACCTATTAAGCCCTAGGAATGATGACCAAGTGGTCTCTGTACAGGAAGCCTCTGCATTACATTCAGGAAGGGAGAGGGAAGCAGAGAAAGATGGCCACCAGGACAGAGGCAAATGGACACCTGACTGCGAGGTGCGAGGTGGCCTAGTCTTGGGGTGCGAGGTGGGCCTGTCCTGAGTGCTGTTGATCTCAGTGTTTCTCACTATATTGATTGTTCATACACTGTTTTCCGTTCCAGCAGCAACAGTTTGTAACGGCCAGTTGACAGTGCTTTATTGACTTACGGCTGTTGGCGCTATCAACACTGAAATTAATGCTTCGTATGGTGATCCACTCTTGTATGTAATGTATATCATATTACAGTGATATCGTAACAAGTTTTTTCGTAGTCTACTGGAACAATGCTGTGTGATGCCACTTCCTGTTTTGTCAAGGGGTGAAAGGTTGTGTGCCATCAAATGGGCTCATTGGGGGTGGGCTCAAATGACATCACTTAATGGGATGTTGTCAAGGGTCATGTGATGTCACTTCTGCTACCCCAGGCATTTTGGTGAAAGGCTGGCCCTGTCCCACGCCCTCCGAACCTCACATTTTTCATCATAGTTCACATTCTTTGCCTCTAACTTGCCTACCACTCCTAACCCACGACTCTACTTGCCCTATGTTCAGCCCCCTTCCGCTGGCTCCCTGTGAACAGTGCACGCTAGATGCCACACAATACAAGTATTTTCGTTAACACAGTGCCTTGGCTACCGGTGTGAATATGCCGGGCAATTTCAAGCAGGCTTGTTCCTGGCAGTGTTTTCAAGCAGTATGGTTAATGAATATCGAAACCTGTTGAGAGGTGGAGTTTGAATAGAAATGTCTGAGAAATCAAATTTATTGAAACACTGATTATATGTGGTGTGGTAAACACGCTGTTGTAGACTTACCCCCGGTGTATTTACTATACAATTGTGATCGCACATACATTGATCATCCAAAACTAAAAGCGATTTTGGCTACAAGTTTTCACCATTGTCTATTTTACAGAAAAAAGAATATTGGTCGAGCATAAAGTAAACTTTTTAACCTCATGCGGTGTAGGTTACTGAATTGTTTGATAATCATTAAAGCAATGTTGCAAAAGCCCTTGGATAAATATATGCTATTTCCATGTAATCATGGGGTTGCCAAATTTCTTTATTACATTTTTGCTTAATTTCATTATTTTCGCTGTGTAAATAGAAAGTTTTAATTGTGTGGCCCTCATGAAAATAGAAATATATTTTTAAGAAAATTGGAGCATCTGCCCCAATGAACTCTTTATACTCATTGTGCTCTGATGGGTGTACTTCTGTCAATGTTTGATGCCTTTAGTTGCTTCACGACTTTGTTAAATAGCTTTTTCATGGTTAAACTCAATTGTGTCTTTCCTGCCGGCATTTTAGGGTAAAGAAGAATGTGGAAAATGAATGCCTTTGTGTCCTCAGTAAACATATGATTCCCCTACACAACATGGCATTCACAAAAAGCAAGATGTCAGTCAGTGTGTTTGTGGCTGTGCCGACTTTCATTTTACTGCACATCAAAGATAAAAATCCGCCCATGCAGAAAAATACAAACCTGCCCCTAACATGCTCCTGGAGTTGCATACTTATGTGGCCATGCAATGGCCCTGTGTGTGTAATAGACTACACTACGGGTTTAGTGATATTAAGAGGATTAAGAGAAGACACAGCTGCCAGCTTTATCTGTCAACATTCTTCTGGGTGGAGACCAACCCATGCCTTCATCCAATCAGAACTCAGCTTCTTAGAGCCGCCACCTGTGGTCTAGACGGATTTCCAACCATCTGCTTAAGGTATACAGCGGAGTCAGACCTCTGAAGGGACTGACAATCTCTACTTTAGTGATGAAGCCCTCAATGCATCGTGTGGCTATATTTATTTATTTATTGGTAAAACATTGCTTACACATTTTTCTATTGTGAATTGAGCCATCCCTGAAGAAGCGCCGTCACAGGCATTGCTTTCACCATTTATATTTCAGCCTCAACCCCCTAATTTCTTTTCAGTTGAGTAAATAAACTTGCTTCGTCTGCAGTCATCAGTGCCAAATGACTAAATTCAATATGTGGCATCTTATTGCAATACGGCTACAGAATTTAAGCAACACGCTTTGTTTGCAAGGAGTTATAGTTTCACGTTTTACCCCCATTTAGATGGCCTTACAAGTGCCTGTACGCAAAGTGTTGTTGGCTCAAGGCCAGGGGATGGATGAAAGTGACACACTCGACATAGATCTGTTTGCCCAGTTTAGGTCTGATAAAATTAAGGTTGCCTATTTTCGAGCCATAAAGGGTACGCTTCAATCTTTTGTTAATTTACCTGTTGACCAATTTTCTTAGAAAAATGCTTTGCAGTGTTTCTGCTACAATTAGTAGCGTCATGTGTCTTGGTAATGCTCGCGTATTATTTTCAGCCAAGACGAACACAACTGATTAAGGCTGGCATCACCATACTCTGGGCTCGATGCCCAACCTAACCAGCAATAGCAAAGCCAAACGATGTGATCAACATGTTTTGCTCCGACGAGAAAGCGATTGTGACCTTTAGAAGTTGGGGTTCCAGAGGTTCCTCACCGCAGATGTGTTTGGAATGCATGTACTGGTGCCACCATTATGTCAGGATGGCTCCCCCCTTCCTACCACACCCATAAAGAAATCCTCAATGGAACTGTGCTTGCCAGACCCATGCATGTCCTACCTCATGGGTGTGCACACGTTACCACACATGCCCCTGTCGCCTGCTGGAGAACAGTGTCTGCCGCTCATGACCGCCATGGCCAAGCCTTTCCGCTCTCAAGACCTATCTTTGTAAGCTAACAGTGAATGCTTCATGGTGGTTTGGAGGCCCTGAGTCAATGAGATTGCGGGGAAGAGATATCTTCATACGAACAGTTAATAGAGAAAAGCTTTTATTTTATTTTTTTAATTCTTCAAGGTTCAAAGCTATTTGAGCTTTATTAAGATATTTCAGCCCCAAAACCATTGATAATAGGAAAGGGTTTGGGTGGGGTGTTTTGTCCGTAGGGACTTCCTCAAGTTATTCCAGCCTGCTTCCTCACACAAGATAGGAACCATTTAGTCTGGAGTAAAAGAGTTTGCCCCTCATGTTCCTCCCACATGGTTGGCTCATAAGGGGGACTTCTGGGTGGGGAACGCATGCCATTTCCCACCCAGGGAACCATTCTGGGCATTTCCTGGGCTCTCTGTACCGGTTGTACCTTGACCCTTAGGGATGGCATCCATGTAGCCATACTACTCAGGCTTCACAAACGCTCATGAGTTGTGTTTACAACATACTCTCCATGCATGGTCATTGCAAACAGACTCATCACGGAGTCACGTAACATGTCTGACATCTATGCACTATGCTCACATAGCTGAGGGGGCAGACTAGAACCCAGCCCATTAAAAGGCATGAGTGAAGGCCTCAGCCTAGCCAATTGACTAAAAGCTGATGCAGCATCGCGAGGCTCTCCAAATGAGTATACATGACTTATGGTTACAAACATTGTAATGTTAGGGTGAGCGTAATGAAAACCTAAATGATTACCAATCCCAGTGCACACTATGTATTTAGCGATCCCAGCATACAGCACTTTTATCACAGACATATTTGTCAGATATAGAGATCTATGGTCACTATTATATTCCCAAAATGCTCTTTGATTTCAAGCAAAGGAACATGGAACCCTCATTGATGCTATCTGTTCCCTACCAATCTCTCATAGGGGGAATTTGAAAGGATACTGTTATGATTTCAGTTTTGGGTTGCATTGCAGAGCTATTGGAATGCAGTGGAATGTTTGTTTGTTTATTTATTTGGTAATGTGCACCGAACACTTAGGTAGCTGGGCACAACATGACAAGTATACTTTAAGCTTAGTTACAGCAAATGCAATGGGTACAGACATACAGAGATATAACTTGCTACCACTTACAGGTTACAATGAGGGTGTGGTGCTTAGGTCACATATTACATGATACAGTCCAGTTGTACAGTGGGTGACAGGTACAGTGAGTGTGGTAGAACCATAGGCCGAAACTGCCATGAGGCAGCAAGATGTAACTGACACATTCAGAATCGTTCCAGTCACACACCCAACACTCGATGATGTTGTGAGGTCATCATGGAGTGTTGGGCTTGTGGCCAGAAGGATTCTGAATGTGTCTGTTAGGTCTGGAAGCTGGCGTGTGTGGATGTGCCAGTGTCTTTTCTATGGAACCTACCAACTTATGTCTCTTACCTGATGTGCACCAACATCCAATAAACATACCTTACAGGAGCCTGGGTCCAGTGTCTTCCTGGGGCGAGCCCACTACAGATAGTAGTGTACCAGAATGTCCACCTTGGAATGATGATCTACCCTAAAATGCATTCTGTGGTTATTGTAGATTTTGATATTGTGCTTTGCCCAATAAAACACGTGTAATGTTCATATTATTTACTATAATATATGGTGGAAGTGATCATTACAAATGGCGACTGTAACAAGTTATAAAAGACACTTTTCAATGTAAGAACAATGAAATAATTCCCTTTTTTAAAAGCTTCTTTGTTGAGAATACACACCATTTAATCTCTCACAATGTCCTTCATTCTTGGATATGGTTCAGGTCACATTCAATTGAATGATCCGTTTCTTCTGTGCGCACCAAGGCAGTGTTTAATTTTGTGTGCTAGAAATGTATTGGTCAGTGGTTTTACTGAGTTCACACATTTGTTACAGTATGAACAAACACTAATAACTAACAACAATCGAAAATAAATAGTTGTAGACCGTGCAGCCTGGACTTCCGGTCCCTTGCAAGTTCTTTCATGATTCTAGCACCACCACATAACGGACAACTTGCCCTCTGTGGGACGGCAATATTCCTGCGGGACACAGGCAATTACATAGACTAGACCAAATAGCAGGTGGATCCCCACCTTAGGAGATGCCTCTGTCTCTGCTGCTCTCATGTTCCTTTTAAGCATTATGCCCCGAGCTGGCGGGGCATTAATGCTTCAGGTAATGCCCTGGGTCCATAGTTACAGGCCCGAGCGAAGCCTATCCCTTTAAGGTATCTGGAATTTTTATGTGGGTGTTCTGCTTTCAGCAATGACTGGAGTACCTCTAACAAACCAACACCTGATAGCACGATTCTCTCCAACAGAGAGAGAAGCAGAGAGAGGGCACAGAGAGCAGGAGAGAAAGAGACATACAGAGCAAGCGAGAGAATGCTAGATCGCCACATCACAGGCCAAGTACAGCAACTAACTTCACTTCGATTAAGATTTTTTGTTTTCTCTATGGCCTCTCTTCATGAAAGTTTCTGTTATTGCAGATTTGTACTGAACATTCTTCAGGATGTTGGTGTTTCTAAAAACAGCATTCTTCCCATATGGTCACACTTCTTATTAAGCTGTTTGTGCTCCTATTTGCCACAGTTCTATAATAATACTCTTCTTCCACTTTGTCACCTCCACCATCTGTAAGCAATGGAGATACTCTTTCAATTGGATGACCATCTCTGTTAGATTTGACTTTTTCTTTTTCAAAACACATGCACCTTCATTAGATCACGTTTCACGTGCTTTGTGTACTTATTCCAAGTGTCCAATGTCATTTGTGGCATACTCTTCTTTTGCTCAAAGAGAATGTGAAAATATACCAAATTGTACATTAGTTGACATCAACATTGGGTACATTTTCCACCAGAGGGTAGCAAGTGTGCCATAGTGGCAAGCGAGAGGTTTGAGTTGTCTCTGAAACACTTGCACCTTCTTGATAGAAAACACAATTCTATGATGCATATGGGATCCCCACTCCTGCTACCCCTTTTGCCATCCCATACTGTCCCTCAAAGAGGTAGGTGGTAGCCCAAATTGATTTAGGAAATTAAAGAAATATCAAATATGCCTGTTGTCTCCCACACCCTTTTTCAACCTCTCTCTTCTTCCACGCAACACTAAAACCATATTCCTGCCGACTCCTCTCACACCACACTATATCCCTATGGCCTTCATCATGGCTTATTCCTCCCCCCCTGCTCCCTGCTTTCATTATAAGAGAGGTAGGAAGAACGGGCTGGTATGAAGGCAAACACCTACATGGAAAGCAATGCCATTAAGGTAAGGTTTTCAGTATTGATGCCTCTTAAACTTGCTGGTGTCATTTTTTGTTCAATAAAGGTCTCCTTGGTTGTTCCCTCAGCTCTCTGTGCCTAGATTTGGAGTATTACAACTCCAACTGACTGTTCTAACTTAACTCCAGAGCCATCAAGGACCACATTGACACCCTGGCTCCAGCCTGGGCCGTTTCTGCAATCACTTTTTCACCACTGGATCTTTCCCCTCAAGCTCTTCCTTGTGCACGCCCTCCTTTAAAAGCCTTCTGCCAATCCTACCTGTCCGGCAAACTATCGCTCGATCTCTATCACTCCTTTCCTGGGCAAACTCCTGGAAAAGCTGCCGTCTCCCAGCTTACTCTCCACACTGAATCTGTTGTTTGTCTCCATGACAATCAGTCTGGCTTCAGAGCAGCCAGAGGCACAGAAACTGCTCTCTCTAATCGTGATTCAGCCTTCCTCCTTTTCTCATCCGCCTTGACCTTTCCTCTGCTTTTGACACAGTCAATCATGCCATTCTGATTAATCGACTGATCAATCGGTCTGACTCTGTGAGAACCTGGGCATCAGGGATCAGGCCCTGGAGTGGTTGACCTCCTTCCTCCTGGATTGACCCTCCCAGGTCCAACTTGAGTCCTTTCTCTCCACCACCTCACTCTCCAGTTGCGGTGTTCCCCAGGGCTCCATCCTCTCACCCTGGCTCTTCAACATCTACTTGGCCACTTTGATCCACTTGATCTCTACCATCTCCCCTAACTTTCAGTGTTATGCGGATGATACTGAGCTCTCTTTCAGGCTCCCCTCAGCCTCCTCTCCTCTCTCGCTCATTCCTGTCTATCTGCAATTCAGGATTGTTGCACATCCAACTATCTCTGCCTTAATGCCAGTACGACGGAGATCCTTCTCATTGGGACCCCTGCTCCCGCTTTCCCTCTCTCACTCTGGCTGCCCACCTTGGGCCCTCTTTCTTCATCTTCCTGTGAGGCAAAAAACCCTGGTGTCATCTTCAACTCCACTCTCTCCTTCTCTCCTCACATCACAGATCTTGCCAAGAGGGCCCATTACCAGCTGCACCTCCTCAGAGGTATTCTTCCTTTTATCACTTTCCCACAGAATCTCACTGTATCCAGAGCCCTGGTTCTCTCAAGGCTGAAATACTGCAAAAGCCTGTTTCTCAATCTGCCTTTCTCTACTCCCCGCCCTCTGCAACTAACCCAGAACAGGACTGCAAGACTTATCCTTGGTTCAAGCCAAGTGACTGTATCTCTCCAGCCCTGAAATCTCTCCACTGACTCCCAGTGGCTGCAAGGATCAAGTTCAAGACCCTCTTCAGCGTCCACAAGGCTTTCTGGGGCCGGGAGCCTGCACTAGATCCAACACTCTCTTCCAAAATACCTTCCTTTGCAAGCCCTTCGCTCAGCTACCTCCAAATCTCTGAGGGTCAGACGCTTCTCTAGGCAGAGAGTGGGGGGGGCAGATCTCTCTCCTCTGCAGGTGCCTCCCTCTGGAATGGCCTCCCTGCCCTTCTCAAACTTGAGCCGGACGACCTGAAGTTCTGGAAGCAGCTCAAGACCTTCCTTTTATCTTCTGATTTCTCTCTCCCCCTGCTCTGGCGACCTACCTGTCTGCGGCACTTACCGGTTGCTTGGCTACCCTCAGTGTCTCACTGGGTACCAGGCTCCTCCATGATACCGGCTGTAACTGTAACCTCTACAGTCACCTGCCTCCTTGCACTTACCCAGAGCTGCGCTGCCCTGGCTGCACTCACTCAGAGCAATGCTGCCCTGATTGCACTTCCACCTTCCCTCTTCCTGGCACTTCCCCCTCTGCCTTCCCTCTGCACTTTGCGTGGTCGCACTTGCACGAACTGAATGGCACAAGGCCTAGTCAGATCGTTTGTCTGGTCCTCCTTCTGTCTTCCCTCCCTTGTCTTGTCACGTCTAGAAACACTTGTGTACAGGCGTGTTATAAATGACATATATGAAGTTTTGTTCTCAGGCGTAAGAAGTGAGTCAGCAGGATTCCACCTTGCTCCTTATCTAACATTGTAAAAGTAAATGACGTCTGTGAAAAAAAACGTAAACTTGTAATCTTCATTTTTTTTAACATAATTCTAATTAGGGAAGTAAATAGCGTTTTAAAAATTGGAACGACTGACAATATTTAGGCATGGAATTTTATGACTTTCCCTTTCAAAATGTTATCAGAAGATCTGATAGTTGGTCCATTTGCTTATGTCGCTATGCCGCGAACACAGCAGGCTGGTGGTCCCCCGCTAGAGCCCGAGACCCACCTATAGTGTTTGCATGTGTGTTGCCAATGCACCCTCTTGACCTGATGTGCTGTTTGCCCGGCCATGCTACGTGGTCTGGATGCAAGCATTTCACATCTGATGCAGAGGTTGCACATCATAGGCGTGTGCCCCGCTCCCACGAGGCTTAGGAAGTTCCCGCCTTGCCCTATGACAGAGACACAGATCAGGTCTTAAGAATGACCCATGGTGATAAAGAGGAGGTGTCACACTTTATTAAAAAAAAAACTTTGAATTTAAACCCAACGTCTTTAAACCCCCACCATCAAAGGTGAGGGGGCTCAGATACCGGACGGGCCATGCCACGCCACACTGGTTTCTCACCCAGGCCAATTCCCCAAGGTTCATGATACACAGGTCCACCCAACTCTAGAATGGGCAATTTCCTCCATCCAGGAGCTCAGTGATTGGCAGGCTCACACACTATGCCTTCACAGGTCCAGCACAGGGTATGTTGCATAGTGTTGTGCAGGGAGATGAACTGTGTTGTCAGATTGTTGATGGCCTCCTCTCAGAAGCTGGGATACCAGTTGTATCTTTCGCTGGCTCCTAAATTTGCTTGAATGCACACCCAGTCTCTTCAACTGCTCCAGGATATGGGAGGAGTTCAATGTGTACTTTTCTCTGATCCCATGAGGGTGTGTTAACGTCCATGTGTTCGCCTGGCTTTCCATGCCTCTGCTGCCTGATGTGTAAGAGGAAGCATGCTCTGTATTTGCTCTTCTCCATGCCCAGAGCGTGAATCATTGTCCGGATTTATAGGAGTAGAGTTGTGTTTGTGGTTACACCCTGATAGCATGGTTATATTGTGATAAGACTTACGATTGCAGAATGAGTGTTCTCATTGCACAGATTTCATGATGCCAATGTGGGTGCAGTTAATGACCAATTTGCGGTCTAGAAATGTGATAATCCTGCACAAAGGCGTATTCATGTAACAGTTTCCGCTCTTATATGCAAATCAAGTATTGACACATGAGAGAGGGAAGGAGAGAGAGAGGGAGGAAAGGAGAGAGAAAGAGAGAGACATGTCTTTTCACTGGTGCCTTTTTGGGGGGGGGGGTGTCTTTTGCTTGCTATGCGGATTCAACTTGGGCCACAAAGCAACCAAACAATAAAAAACAAAAAAACACAAAAGTTGTAAAGAAACAGAAAGGGAGCGAGAGAAGGTCAACCCAGATTAAAAATAAAAAAAAGGGAGGATACATTTGGCATCTGAACCATAAAACAGTCCATCCAAAAAGTGATACCCATGAAAAGACATGCATCTATTCTGAGAAAAAATAGAATTCTTATAAATAGCATTGTTTACATAATGCTGACTGCACAGAATAGGTTGCCTCTTCCCACAGTCTCCATGCATCCCCTCCTCTGGTACATTCCCTTGGAAGGCAACCGCTCGCATTCAAGATCACTGCTGGGCACCTGATCAATGCTGGGCATTTGTATACATCATGTGCATTACACCTGGGTGCACCGGGACCCCAGCCAGATCACTGCTGGGCACCTGATCAATGCTGGGCATCTGTATACATCATGTGCATTACATCTGGGTGCACCGGGACCCCAGCAAGATCAATGCTGGGCATCTGTATACATCATGGGCATTACACCTGGGTGCACCGGGACCCCAGCCAGATCACTGCTGGGCATCTGTATACATCATGTGCATTACACCTGGGTGCACCGGGACCCAAGCAAGATCAATGTGCATCTGTATACATCATGTGCACTACAACTGGGTGCACCGGGACCCCAGCAAGATCAATGCTGGGCATCTGTATACATCATGTGCATTACACCTGGGTGCACCGGGACCCCAGCAAGATCACTGCTGGGCACCTGGCTGCACCGGGACACCAGCAAGATCACTGCTGGGCATCTGTATACATCATGTGCGTTACACCTGCGTGCACCGGCACCCCTGCATTACACCTGGGTGCACCGGCACCCAAGCAAGATCACTGCTGGGCATCTGTATACATCATGGGCATTACACCTGGGTGCACCGGCACCCAAGCAAGATCACTGCTGGGCATCTGTATACATCATGGGCACTACACCTGGGTGCACCGGCACCCAAGCAAGATCAATGCTGGGCATCTGTATACATCATGTGCATTACACCTGGGTGCACCGGCACCCAAGCAAGATCACTGCTGGGCATCTGAATACATCATGTGCACTACACCTGGGTGCACCGGCACCCAAGCAAGATCAATGCTGGGCATCTGTATACATCATGTGCACTACACCTGGGTGCACCGGCACCCAAGCAAGATCACTGCTGGGCATCTGTATACATCATGTGCACTACACCTGGGTGCACGGCACCCAAGCAAGATCAATGCTGGGCATCTGTATACATCATGGGCATTACACCTGGGTGCACCGGCACCCAAGCAAGATCACTGCTGGGCACCTGGCTGCACCGGGACCCCAGCAAGATCACTGCTGGGCACCTGGCTGCACCGGGACCCCAGCAGGATCACTGCTGGGCATCTGTATACATCATGTGCATTACACCTTGGTGCACCGGCACCCGAGCAAGATCAATGCTGGGCATCTGTATACATCATGTGCACTACACCTGGGTGCACCGGCACCCAAGCAAGATCAATGCTGGGCATCTGTATACATCATGGGCACTACACCTGGGTGCACCGGCACCCAAGCAAGATCAATGCTGGGCATCTGTATACATCATGGGCACTACACCTGGGTGCACCGGCACCCAAGCAAGATCAATGCTGGGCATCTGTATACATCATGTGCACTACACCTGGGTGCACCGGCACCCAAGCAAGATCAATGCTGGGCATCTGTATACATCATGGGCATTACACCTGGGTGCACCGGCACCCAAGCAAGATCAATGCTGGGCATCTGTATACATCATGGGCATTACACCTGGGTGCACCGGCACCCAAGCAAGATCACAGCTGGGCATCTGTATACATCATGGGCATTACACCTGGCTGCACCGGGACGCCAGCAAGATCACTGCTGGGCATCTGTATACATCATGGGCATTTCACCTGGCTGCACTGGGACGCCAGCAAGATCACTGCTGGGCATGTACATTACACCTGGCTGCACCGGGACCCCTGCATTACACCTGGCTGCACCGGGACCCCTGCATTACACCTGGCTGCACCGGGACGCCAGCAAGATCACTGCTGGGCATCTGTATACATCATGGGCATTACACCTGGGTGCACCGGCACCCAAGCAAGATCAATGCTGGGCATCTGTATACATCATGGGCATTACACCTGGGTGCACCGGGACCCCAGCCAGATCACTGCTGGGCATCTGTATACATCATGGGCATTACACCTGGGTGCACCGGCACCCAAGCAAGATCAATGCTGGGCATCTGTATACATCATGGGCATTACACCTGGGTGCACCGGGACCCCTGCATTACACCTGGGTGCACCGGCACCCAAGCAAGATCACTGCCGAATAAAACTGATAATATTAATGATGATAATAATCATAACTAGCTGGAACAGGGAAATAATACACAGATCTAGAACGCAATCTCTTGCTCTCGCCATCTTTCTCCCTCTCTCTGTGAGTTTCACTCTCTATCTCTCTGCACTCTTCCTCTCGGCGTCTCTCTCTGTTGCGTTGTCAGGTGCGCATTTGCTGCAGTCACTCCAGACATTGCTGATGGTAGGCCAGGCCAGGCCAGATAAAAGCACAGATATCTAAAAGCATTGGTGCTGTTTTTTTTCTGGTTAAGTCACTTTAATCAGTTACACTGTGCCCTCCACGCATCTTCCTTCCCTCCCCTCACTGTTTCCCTCCCCCACCCCTCCTACCTATGCAATAGCGCCTTGATGCCTGCGGGTTTTCCACGCTCTACAAATGCAAACATGAATCAATTAAAGTAAAATGTGAGCAGAGGCCCCCTATCAAGGTAGGGGGAATGGCCTGGTATTTGGAGCTGTACGTTGTCACTGTGGGAAGTTCTGACAAACCTTGTAAGCGACCAAAGATCCAGGCTGTAGGATCAACAACTACATTTCTTTTCTTTTCTTGGTTAATTATTAATGTTTGCGCATAATATAACACATGGATGGGTTCAGTAGCACTGCACACCAATCAATGGGCAGCACAAAAAATGAAACATTGTCTCGATGTTCACAGAAGAAACAGATTATTGATTTGAATCTAACAACAAACCCTTTCCAAGAAGGTAGGACATTTTGAGAGCCAAAACGCTCTTTTGGTGAATGCAGCTGCCAGAAGGGCTCGTTCAGCTGCACAGCATTGTTGGAACCAGGACAGTTGTGTGTATCGCACTGGGAAGTCAGCCCTAAGGCTTTTCTACCCAGCGGCTTCACAGAGTGCTGGTGAGTGCAGTTGCCAGAAGAGCTCGTTGAGCTGCACAGCATTGTTACGGACCCAAGTCTGTTTTGTGCGTCACACCAGGAAGTCAGATGGAAGGCTTTTCTACCCGGCGTCTTCACAGAGTGCTGGTGAGTGCAGTTGCCAGAAGGGCTCGTTCAGCTGCACAGCATTGTTACAGACCCCAGTCTGTTTTGTGCGTCGCACCAGGCAGTCAGCTGGAAGGCTTTTCTACCCGGCAGCTGCACGGAGTGCTGGTGAGTGCAGTTGCCAGCAGAGCTCGTTGAGCTGCACAGCATGGTTATACCCCAGTCTGTTTTGTGCGTCGCACCAGGAAGTCAGCCGGAAAGCTTTTCTACCCGGCAGCTTCACAGAGTGCTGGTGAGTGCAGTTGCCAGCAGAGCTAGGTTGAGCTGCACAGCATTGTTATACCCCAGTATGTTTTGTGCGTCACACAGGAAGTCAGGTGGAAGGCTTTTCTACCCGGCAGCTGCACGGAGTGCTGGTGAGTGCAGTTGCCAGCAGAGCTCGTTGAGCTGCACAGCATGGTTATACCCCAGTCTGTTTTGTGCGTCGCACCAGGAAGTCAGCCGGAAAGCTTTTCTACCCGGCAGCTTCACAGAGTGCTGGCGAGTGCAGTTGCCAGCAGAGCTAGGTTGAGCTGCACAGCATTGTTATACCCCAGTATGTTTTGTGCGTTACACCAGGAAGTCAGCTGGAAGGCTTTTCTACCCGGCAGCTGCACGGAGTGCTGGTGAGTGCAGTTGCCGGCATCTAGAGGAGACTGAAAGGAGACTCATTCAAGGTAAACTCTCGGGGCCCTAGTTCTGATTCTTGAAGAGAATCATGTACAATTTACACATCAAAAACTCTGTACCTATAAAGGTGCCACTTAGGTTTGGGGCAAACGCTTTAAATAACATGATGCAACCTGGCAATGTCGTGTCTTTATTATGGAAGCCACTGCTAAATAGTAAAGTCCAAACTGCTTCTGGCTCTCTCTCTCAGCGTCATTGGACTCTTTCGTATCCAACCCCGCTCAGGACCATGCACTCATCTGCCTACATAAAGAAATAAATTGCAGACTTTTTCCAGATTAAAAGTGAAGGTGACATGACAATAGTTGGGTTCCATCTTTTGCGAAATCAAAAATGGTGGCTGTCTATGTACTGTGAGCCAGACTGCTCAAAAGCAATGTGACTCAATTCCTAGAGTATGGACAGACAATTCAGAACAACCATCCAGGGTGGATAGAGCCCACAGATCGCTAGGCTTCCTATCATATACTCCAGTGATATTTTTCTGACCATGCCCTTTCCTCACTGGAAAATTCTCTTTCACCACCATAGTCCTCCACAAAAGCGATTGCAGTTCACTTAAGTCAGAGGCCATTTAAGTCAAAGGCCACTTCTATTGAGGGATGCACTGGGTGCTCCCTCAATAGCAGTGCAAATTCCTTAGTCAAACTTTACGATAAGATTACTGTCGAAGTTAAGCTGCAGTCTCATTAAATTCAATTGAGGATAAATTAGATGCTTGTTACCCAGATCCGCCGGCATCACTTGAGTGTGAGGTGGAAACAACAGAAAGCCCACATATAGCCAAGTGTAAGACTCATTTCTCCAGGGCAGCTGAATGGTTCAGTGGAGTGTATGGACACACTGCCATCTTGGGAATTATTGGAAGTAGCTGCAAGGTTGGGAGGGACGGTTCCATGCCATTTCATGGCAGGATGTTTTTTCGTGTTTTTTTTTTTTACCGCGAATCTTTCAACGAAAAAAGCCATAGAATTTTTTAAAAATTATTTTTGGGGGTTCCCCCACCAACCTCCCAATCCCTTTCAGTTGTTATCTATTCCCAAACACCCACATACCATATATATAATTATCTAACCCCCCCAAAAAAATTGAATGGTGTTTTTGTAAAAAATGTGCGGTAAAAAACCCCACGAAAAAATGTCCCGCGATGAAAGGACATTGCACCGGAGGGACATCCTCTGGTGAGGATGTAGTAGTGAATACCTTTCCTCTGGGCAGTAGAACCAATGGTAAAGTGACAAAACCCAAATCAAAACGAAAAAGAAAATGAAAAACAAAAAGAATAAGGGGACCAACGGAAAATCCTCAAGAAAATCCTTACGATCTCTTCCCCATAAGGAAAGCCATTAGGCAGATGTAGAAGATAAGGATCTTCTTTCTGTTTCAGGAGTGAGGACTGATGCCACCACAGCAGATGCTCCCAAAGGTCAAGTAAATCTGACTAAAAAGGGTAAGAAGAAAAAGAAGCTGGCAGCACCAGGTCAGACGGAGCCAGCTTGCCCTCTCGAAAGGAAGACAATTGATCGATTCAAGCTCAGTATTTCAGGTTGAAGAGTCAGTCCCATCCCTCACTAGATCTATCCGAAATGATTATAACAAAGCTGCTGATTTGGAGCAGCAGAACAACCTGCTCCTTTCTCAAGGAGTGTTAAGAAAGTCCACTCGGATGGGAGGTTAGTAATGGGGTCAGCATTCGCTGAGGAAGGACAGGTCTCACGATCCTATATTCTGAACAAGCAAAAAGTGTCTTGTTTAATCTTGAAGTTCATGTTGTCTAATGGCCTAGAGGTTTTGTTAGATC
Organism: Ambystoma mexicanum; assembly: GCF_040938575.1. Taxonomy (NCBI): domain Eukaryota; kingdom Metazoa; phylum Chordata; class Amphibia; order Caudata; family Ambystomatidae; genus Ambystoma; species Ambystoma mexicanum. The sequence continues at coordinate 981,016,476 of NC_090928.1, read as the reverse complement.
AAAGTAACTATTTGGCACTTTATCATGAGATTCCAACACTCCAGTTACTTACTTCGAGAGATATACAACTCGTTGAATGTATTGATTGCGCCAGATTTTATTTGGCCTTGATTGAGATTCATTAAAAATAAATATTTGAGATTCTATTGTCTGCCACTGAGCCTCTGCGTCAAATGGGTTATGATATGATCCCATGTTGTGAAGATAATGCTAATGTCTTTAAGAAGGGGATAGGGTCTAAACAAAGGACAAAAGATTTGATGATGAGTTGAATATATCTTGTTTGGACAGGTTAAATCACTAACATATCGTACATATTTTTAGTATTAAAAACCATTATATCGAATCCAATTTGCAACTGGAACTGGCTACCCCTGGCTTTAAAATCAGCCTCAGCAAAAGGGAAATAAACCATGCAGTTTTTTTAGTAATAGCTTTTCATGTGGGGGTGATCTCATGGAATTCCAGAGGTCACTTCAATTTAATTAACGATCCTCAGCTTTGCGGAGTCCTCACAAATTATGAAGTCATTATGCTTCTGAAAATGTGGCTTCTTGATAATGTTACTCTAGATGGCTACTTCTACATGCGTCCAATGGGACCGGCATTTCCGGCAGGCTTTTTGGAGGCCCGTTAATAGCTGTTAAGGCTTTTTGGGGCTCCGAAGTGGCCATCGTTGACAGCTCAAACCTTGGTACGTTAGCTCTTCAAATTAAGTGTGTTACCACGTCCTGGGATTTGCTACTGATAAACATGTATTGCAATGTCACTCATTCAGACTTAAACTTCTTCCTTAATTATTTCTCAAATTTACTGGTTAAATAGAACAAGAGTTTCACCAGGGGGAGACATATTAGATGCAGGTGACTTCCATTCGAACATTTTACACGAATTGGACTTTACACAAGTGGCATTGCCCATACTGAATATGAACAAAGACTTGTCAATTAACTCTGGGTGAATACAGATTACGAACCTTTTCAGAATGGAACCTCCATAGATGAAATGGTATCAAAGGGGAACTACCCCCTAATAATACATGCCATTTTTCCAGAACATTTATTGATTATCTGTTTGTATCTGAATCATTATTCCCTAAGTGCACCCGATTTTCTATAATAAATAATTTAAGTGATCATAACATGTTGGGGGTCCAATTTGAGGAACCCTTCTGGGTTATGATGGTGAGTGGCCCTTCAACAGCTACTGTCTCTTCTGGTAAAAATGGTCTTTCGTGGTACCTCATTACCTTTTGTTGTTTAACCAGAAAGTTGGACATGCCTTTGATACAACATCATATCAGTGGAAAATAGAACGCATTCCAACAATGGGTTTTTCCACATTCACGTGTAAGAAAACGAGTTGGATTTTTAATGAATTGAGTCAACCCTGTCAAGCCAATCAGCCCCAATCATTTAATATCATAATCCCACAAAATAAAATAGATATGAGAAATAGCATTGAAGAGGTTCTCAGGAGTAATGTAGCAGAGGTGGAAAACGCACCTGCATTGAGACTAATCTGTCAAAGAATACAAAAAAAATCTCTACACCATCTGCTTTTGCAGCAAGATAGGGAGACAATGGTTCATTGCATCATCAATAAATCAAATGTTAATGTTTGGCATATTGCATATAATCTAGAAAGGAATCAAGTCATTGCGATTTTAACGTCGGTGTGAAGCCAGCACTTTTTGGATGTGTATTCTCAACCTATGAGGACGTATGAGTGGGATAACATGGATGATAGCTGGTCCCCGTCTTTTGAGAGGCACAATGTGCTAAGTGGAATTAGAAAGGGTAGCAATTTGCGAGCCCTAGTCCGATTGGGTTATGCAATTATTATATATTTAAGAAAGTCCCATGTTGAGAAAACATTCTTTATAAACGTGTTATGCGTAACAGGAAAATTCCTGTGTTTTGGAAAACCTTGCATAGTGTGCCCAGGGGATAAATGAGATCCTCTGAATTATAGACCAATTGCTTTGCTTGATGCAGATAGCAGCATATTTACTTCAGTTATCTTGAAATATATTGAAAAATGGGACAATCACACAGGACACCTTAAAAATTCCAAACTGGGTTTCATAGACGATTGGGAACCTCACTAAATGGTCTCATTATAGACTGTGCACAAACATCAGCATGGTGGAAAAAACGCACCCCTGATATTTATGGTGTGCATAGACCTGTCATTAGCTTTTGACACAGTGAACAGACAACTCCTGTGGCAAAGATTAAAAACATGGGGTCTAGCAGCCAGACCTTTGAACATGGTGATGGATTTACATAGTGATACTTTGCTAAGAGTTAGACTCAATCTATAGGGTTAACAATTAACAGATATGGCCACTCATCGAGACCTCAGACAAGGGTGTATTCTTGCCCCTGTCTGTTTAATCTACATATCTCTGATATGAGAAAGACAATGCATAAGGCTGTTTTCATATCCCCCAATTTAAATGGGATAAAATTGTGTTGGCTGCGGTATGTGGCTAAGGCGAAACTTCTAGACAATATACAGACTGGTGTACAAGGCTTATCATGGCATTTTATGTTATGTTATGTGTGACGAATCACAGGTTATTGTCACATCTTCCATGTGGGAAGCCCCTTTCCATGAGGGATGTGAACTCACTACCCGATGGTCCTGCTGGGGGAAGTACTCATCGAGTGGATCTCATGGTAGAGGACATCCTTCATGGGGTTGGTGACAATGGCCCTAGGAGAACACTGTATTCACTCACCCCTTTGATGTCCCTACCTTCCTTGATCCCCACTCAGGTCCCTCTGATTCCCTGCACCACTATTTGTTATGGTTTAGTAGAAGGCACCCTTAATAAGACTGGAACAAGAAAGAGGGAGACTCAAGCAAAACTGACACAAAATATCACTATGATGAAGAAGATGAAGCAAGGAGGTGAAAGCCTACTGCGGAAACAACACATGCGGTGCAGTTGCCAAATGGCAAGCCCAGTGGTAAAAAGTGAAGACTGAATCATTCTGAGACGAGAAGCCAGCCCTGGAGGAGCATGGAAAGAAACACTGGTCCCATACTGAAGAGTCCAAAGGCTGAAGGCCAGGACACAGACAGTCACAGGTACCCGAGAGGTTCTAACGAGGCAGACCTGACTGGTGACAGACACAGGAAGCCAGACCAGTCAAAACCAACGAGGAGCAAAGACACAGGCAGCCAAAGCAAAAAGAGAGACACTGGAGCTGCGAGGAGAATTCTGAACGTGGCAGGTACAGAGAAGCTTTGTTCCACCTCCCAAAGAGACCAGAGACCGCCCAAGAGTTCCCAAAGGTAGGGAAAGGGCCAGACTCGTCAGGGGAGCATTAAAGGAGCTGAGAAACCTCATGAAAATATCCCATAGAGCCCAAGGTGGTGAAAGGGATCCTATACAATTTAATACAAATGTTGCAAACCTTATAAAAGCACTCCAAAGATTACAAAGGCATAGAAAAGGAAGCATACAAACAGATACAAACTTTATAAACCGAATAAGAACATCCCGAAGAGCACAAGGAAGTGAGATGGAGAATATAAAATATAATATGAACTGTGTGTAGCTGGTAAGCCCGCCCGAATGTGCACCAGGGAACCACAAAAGAGGCAAAGAATCAGATACGAACATTAAGAGTGCTCCTAGGTAGTACAGTACCAGTCAGGGGAGTTAACTGGGTCTGTCCAAGTCGACACTAGGTAAGGAAGGGACGAGGATCCCCACTTGCCCCCCCAAGACAAAGCAAGAGGGTCTGGGACCCAGATGAAAATGGGCAAAGCCCACCAGTGGAGTGTATAAGGGTCAAGGACCCACCTCAATACATGAATAATTATAACCAGTGGGCTGGATCCCAAAAACACAAATAACTCTGTAACTGAAAGTTGTGAGAAACAAGTCTAGTAGGTGAGTAAACGAGAATTGGTGTACCATTTGAAATGTCTATGGTGAGGTCTGGCAGGTGAAACAGACCTGACAAGAGACTGGAAAGGTTATTTTGTGCTATGGAATGGGGAAGAGGAAGTCCTGAGATCATTTTGAGGAACTATGTTTTCCGGATCTGTGGAACCAAGAGCCCAGAAATACATTCCCCCAAGGAGAGTGGGGAACTGGGTTAGCTTTAAGTTGGGCAGAACTTGTGAACAGTGAACATTTAACTATATACATTCTTTTGAATACAAACTGCACTTTGGCGTTGGCCTTCAGAACAGGAGAGACCTCCTTCTGGAATTAAGGAAACACACACTTTTTCTTTTGTTAGTTTAAAAGTGTAAGGGACAGAAATATGCTTAGACAAAGGACGGTGGACATTTTTGTTTGACGAACATCCTGACCGCGTCCTTGGTGTTCTTTTGTTGAGGCAGGGCAACCCCTCATATTAAATAGGGTAAGATAGGTTTTGCTTTCCTTTCTTCTGGTATAAATAAAAGTCTATGGTAATCCCTTTTACGGAACTGGCCAAAATGACTGAGTTTAAAAGTCTGAATGCATGATTTGGTCGAATTTCTGCCATTTGTAAATTCCGAGCGGCCAAAAAGTTTGACCAAATCACACATTTGGTGTGGTGGTCTGCTGGGGTGACCCCTGAAGCCAGCCCAAAAAGCCTGTAAAAAATAAATAAAAGGGGCTGCGGGGGTGTCCCCTGCACCCTTAGTCACTATATTGTGAGCAGGGGTTGCAGGGTGTCCCCCAAAGCCATCCCCATAAAAAAAACAAAAAAAAGAATAGGACCTTGCGGCGCCGGTTCCCGGTCACAGAAGTGAAAGGGAACAGGCGTCGCAAGGACACAAGGTAAATAAGGGTGTGGGGTGTGGTGGGGGTGTGGGTGGGGGCCAAGCTGTAAATGTTCAGGGGAGAAAAGACCGAAGATTATTTAGGAAAAATAATCTTCAGTCTTTTCTCCCTTGAACATTTGGATCACGGGCTTTCAACCCTGATCCACTTTTACCACAACTGTGTCAAGACTCTTGCTTCTGCACCCTTGCATATGCTAATACCATTTGTAAAGCGTAACCTACACCGACAAGGGCATCATGGCGCTGAGCGGACAGGAAAGTGCAGGGTTGATCTAGACCAGGACTAGAACAAAAGTTTTTTAAAGAGCGACAGAAAGAAAAATTATCCTGAATGGTACAAAGGGAAAGAGGAATAGAGTCCAAAGTTGTGCAGCAGCAATGTGAATGAACGACCCTCAATCCAAAAGCACTTAAAGAGGACAGAAATCTACAAGGCCACAGCAGACCGCAGAAGACGAGGGGGAGCATAAGGGCAGAATTAAGCCAGCAAATGCTCAAGACCTGTGCCATAAAAAGCCTGATGGACAGTGCGAAGTGCCTGAAATGGAGAGAGGACAGAAACAGAGAAATAGAACCATAAAGCGATATACCCGGAGACACCATGGCTGCAGAGTTTTGTTGAATTTGGAGGCGTTGTAAAAGGTAAGCCGGTTGAGCAACATAGAGTGAATTGCAATAGTCCAGCGAGCCATAGACAATAGGGGACATCACCAAATGACAAAGAGGATTAGGAAGCTAAGGCAACACTTTGCAAAGAATCCTCACACTTACACTTCAATTAATGATCTGGTTATTAATGCCAAAAAGTTAAAAATCATCCGGCTATCTGCAGCAACAAAACCCCTTGGTTTCACATGGAAAATATGTAACCAAATGTGATACTGAGCAACAGGAAAAAGAAGGTAGTGCTGCTAGCTGCGCAAATTAAGCGAATTAATAACAATTATGGGAAATTCTAATTTTGACCAGTTATCACATTTTTATTAAGCTAAAATTGTACCGTCACTAATACATGGGTTAGAAATCCTTGATTTTCTGTATGATTTGGAATTAGATCCTATTGAGGGAAAGACCTGTCCTTACCAAACAGTGTGCATACGTATAGTATTCGATTTGAGCTGGGCCTTGTGTCACTAAATATGAGAATAATTTGGAAAATATTCTGAATATGTAAACAGTTTTTGGAACCCCCTCCTAACTCTCTATTTGAAGATTTTAATGGGGAGACCCAAGAAGAGTATGACAATGCATTACTTACCGTAAAAGCATTTCTGATGGTTGTATCTGCTTAGATTCACATGCTGTGCATAGGTCCGACATCCAGTGGTCACTGCGGAGTATTGCATTTTGTTTTTCATAGTCGAAAAGGGGACGTCGACAAGGCGTGTCTGTAACACTATCCCTTTAGTGACGTGCGTTGTACCCACAATCCCTCACGCGTCGAGGTCCCTCTGTTTGTATTTTTTCTGCCCTGAGGGAGCCTTCTATACGTGAGTGAGTACAGAAAAGAGAGAGAGATGTAGAAAGGTGTCTATGTTCCTTCCATCCGAGCGGGGATTAAGGGTGGGCGCATGTGAATCTAAGCAGATACAACCATCAGAAATGCTTTTACGGTAAGTAATGCATTGTCTTCTGATGTTTGTTAATCTGCTTAGAATCACATGCTGTGCATAGACTAGCGAGCAGTACCCGGAGTTGGCGGTGGGTTATGAGAAGGAACCGTAGAGAAAAGATGTCTTAATACTGCCTGTCCCACCTGTGAGTCAGATCTAGAGTGTGCATCTAGACAGTAGTGTTTTGTAAAGGTGTGCACAGAACTCCAGGTAGCCGCTTTGCAGATGGACTCAAGGGGAACATTTACAATGAACGCTATGGAAGCCCCAGTGCCTCAAGTAGAATGTGCTCTTGGCTTGAAGCGTAGTTCTCTCTTAGCAAGAGTGTAACAGAGAGTGATGCATTGAACAATCCATCTAGATATAGTGGACTTTGAGACTGCATCTCCTTCTCTTCCTGCTGCCACCGAGACAAAGAACTGATTAGTCTTTCTCAGTGGTCTGATTCTTTCCATGTAGAACATGACAGCTCTGCGTACATCTAGTGTATGCAGACTTTTTTCTCCCAAGCTGGAAGGGTTTTGAAAGAATGTTGGTAGTTCTATTGACTGGTTTACATGGAATTTCGAGATGAATTTTGGTGCAAACCTTGGGTGTGTGCGTAGAACCACCTTATCCTTGTAAACCGTTATGAAGGGGTCTAGAACAGAAAGAGCCTGTAGTTCACTTACTCTCCTAATGGAGGTGATAGCTATTAGGAAAGCAGTCTTAAGAGTGAAGTCTTTAAGAGTTGCCTTGTGCATGGGTTCAAAAGGCGGGCCCATGAGTCTAGAAAGTACCACATTTAAGTCCCATCCGGGAGCTGGGTTAGCTATCGGAGGGTGTATTCTCTTTACCCCCTCCATGAAGGCCTTGATAACTGGTATCTTCCACCACGACACTTTAAGTTGGGAAGTGGTGTATGCAGAAAGTGCCGCCAGGTGGACTTTAATGGAATTGAACACTAGACCTGAATCCAGTAAATGGGTCAAGTACAGAACAATGTGTGTGGGAGAGCAGTCAACTGGGTTGATGCTCTTACCTCTACACCAGATGACAAATCTTTTCCACTTGCTAGAATAGCAGTGGCGAGTATTAGGTTTTCTGGCTTCCCTGAGGATGTCCATACATCTCTGCAGGAGTTGTAGATGTCCAAATTCTATGATCTCAGGAGCCAGGCTGCTAAGTTCATGGTCTGAGGGCATGGATGCAGTGTCCTGCCCTTGTCCTGTGACAGCATGTTGTACGGGCAGGGAAGTTTCACTGGGGGAGATAGGGACATCTCCATCAAGTGAGCGAACCATGGCTGCCGGGCCCACATTGGGGCCACTAGTATCATGGTAACCTGTTCCTGGTGCATCTTGTGCACCACTTTGTTGAGAAGGGGAGTCGGGGGAAAGGCGTAAACAAATTTCCCTGACCATTGAATCGACAGACCGTTCCCCTTGGACTGGTTCTGGGGGTACCTGGAGGCGTAACTTTGGCATTGTGAGTTCTCCAGAGTTGCGAACAGGTCTATTTCCGGGAATCCCCATTGCGTGAAGACGTCTAAGACGATGTCTTCGTGCAATTGCCATTCGTACTCTTCGGGCAGGGGGAAGTCTCTGCTGAGTTTGTCTGCTAGCAGATTGAGTTCCCCTGGTACGTGTTGTGACAGTAGGAACATGTTGTGTTTGAGAGCCCACTTCCATATATTCTGGGACAGCTTGGACAGTCCTGGAGAGTGGGTGCCCCCCTGCTTATTGATGTAGTACATGGCTGTGGTGCTGTCTGTAAGGAACATCACTGTCTTCCCTTGTAGGTGTTCCTGGAAGGCTTTTAGTGCTTTGAACACCGCCAGTAGCTCCAGTAGGTTTATGTGCTTGGATGCTACGTTCGGAGTTCACACTCCGTGAGCAGTCTGATGGGATAGGTGAGCCCCCCATCCTGTGAGGGATGCGTCCGTGGTTAGAGTGGCCTCCACCGCGGGTGTGGCAAAGGGTTTCCCTATTATCAGGTTTTCCTTTGTCCACCACCGTAGCGAGAGAACCAAGGCTTGCGAGACCACCACTAGATCGTCCCATTGTCCGCTGGCCTGACACCACTGGCTGTTGAGCCACTCTTGCATTGGGCGCAGGCGCGTGTGAGGTACCAAATAAATACACGACGCCATCATTCCTAGCAATCGCATCGCTTTGCGCACCGTCACCTCTCGACCTGCCACATATTGGGGGATCAGAAACAGCATGTTTTGGACCCTCTAGTTGGAGGGGAAGACGAGGCTGTCCTTTGTTCGAATTAGAGCCCCTAGGAATTGTTTGACTTGGCTGGGGTCTAAGCTGGACTTCTTCTCGTTGATGGAGAAGCCCAGTTGGAACAAAAGGTCTACAGTCTTTTGGGTGTTTGAGAAGCATGTCTCGTAAGAATCCCCTGTTATGAGCCAGTCGTCGAGGTAAGGGTATCCTGGGATGGATAACCTGCGCAGGTGGGCCGCTGCCACTGCCAGTACTTTCGTGAATACCCTTGGTGCAGATGCTATGCCGAAGGGTAGCACTCTGAACTGGTAGTGTTTGCCCTCTATCATGAACCTGAGGTATTTTCTGTGCGCTGGCAACATTAAAATATGAAAGTATGCATCTTTCATGTTTAGTGTTGTCATGTAATCTCCCTGTGATAGCAGTGGGATCACTTCCTGTAAGGTCACCATACGAAACTTTTGGGGTTTGACAAACTTGTTCGCTGGGCGCAGATCTAATACAGGGTGCATGGTTAGATCCTTTTTGGGTACAAGGAAGTACACTGAATAAATACCTTTCATTACCTGAGATAGAGGCACAACCTCTATGGCTCCTTTTTCCAGCAGTTGGTCCACTTCTTGGAGAAGGATGGCGAGGTGTTCTGGTGTCATGCGGCGTCCCCTCGGGTGTCTGCATGTTGGGGAACTGTTGAACTCTATACAGTAGCCGCGGGCTACGGTGGAAAGTACCCACAGGTCTGATGTTATTCCCTCCCATGCTGGAAGAAAGGATGTTAACCGGCCCCCGACCGGTGTTGCATGGGAGGGGACGCAAATCTTTGCGTCACTTGGTGGTGTTGTTGGCTTGGGAGCCTCTGGGGGTGGAACCCCGGCCTCTTCCCTTGCCACGACGTTGACCCCTCTGATTGTACTGGCCGCTATTACCCTGGTAGTTGCTGGCAGAGTACTGTTGTTGTTGGTTTTGTTGCTGGCGTTGTCCACGAAAAAAGCGCTGATTACCAAATCCCTGCCTGTTAGGGGGTTTTGAAATTTGGTCTAAGGTCTTTATTGTATCAAATTCTTTCTTCGCGTTCTCCAGCGCGTCATCCACTGCTCTCCCAAAGAGGTTGGACTCCTCTATGGGTTTATTAATAAGGGACGCTTGTGTTTCCGCCTTAAATCCGGAATTGCGAAGCCAGACGTGACGCTTCAATAAAATTCCTTGTACCAAAGTGCGGCCAGCGTCTCTGCTGCATCGAGGGTATTGTTGACGATGCTTTGATTGACCAGAGAGCCCTCGTTAACTGTAGCCAGTAAACGAGTCCTTAGGGGTTCGGGAACTTCTTCGATGTCCTGTTTGAGCTTAGCCCATTGAGCATCCGCGTAGCTTGCCAATAGGGTATTATTATTGGCGATTCTGGTAGAGAATGCCGCAGAGGTGGTGATTCTCTTGGCTAGGGCATACAGCTTCTTCCCCTCTTTATCTGGGGGTGCCTCGCTAGTAGATAGTGGAACTCCTGCCCTTTTCCTGGTGTTGGTCACGACCAGGGAGTCCGGGATTGAGTGACCCTTAATATATAATGGGTCTGATTGAGAGGGAGAGAACAGTTTCTCAATCCTTGGATTGACCCCTCTCACCAATGCAGGAGTGGAAAGAGAAGGTGTAATACGTCTCTTAACTGAGGCGAGGATGGGTATAATCTGGCTAGTGGGGGTTTTTTTCTTTGATAATCCTCTCCACGAAATCGGTGTCTGGGGTGACCTCCCCAGTTTCAATTTCGAAATGTGCTGCTGCCTTCTTCAGCAGTGCATTGAAGGTGGGTTGATCATCGACAGGCAAAGGGTTCCTGACTGGTGTAGTTTCAGTAGACCTGATGACTATACTGCTACTGCCTGTGTCAGTCGACCTAGCCGGTGACTGCCAGGGATTTGGGTCGCCCTCGCCGGTGTCTTCCTGGAATCCTTCCTCAGATAGGTTAGTTTCCTCATGAAAACCTTCCTCTTCTTGTTGGTCCTCAACATAGGTGAACTCATCCTCCTCTTGGAAGAAGGTGTCTTCCTCATTGGGATTGTAAGAGTATATGTCCTCCTGTATGGGGTTATAAAACTTCTGGTATTTAGCCCTTGGACTCTCCAGGGGTGCCTCCCTTGGTCTCTTGGGTGCCCTGTCTTCTGGGATGGACATGAACCTGTCTAGTTTGTCCATACAGGTCTGGAACCTTTCAAAGGTCCACTGAGGTTGGCCAGGACGGTCTGGGAAAGAAAAGGGGGTTTCTTCCTCCTGTAACTGTCTGGTTCTGTCCCATAACGTCGAAGAAAGAGAGCCTTCGCCTTCTGAGTAGCCTTCTTGCTGGCTAGGGCCTTCTGTCGGCGTCAGGAACTGGCCTTATCTGTTTTCCGGCGCTTTCGGCGTATCTTTGGCCTTGTGCGCGGTTTTCAGCGTTTCACTCGCCGTACGTCTCTGGCCGTCCTTAGATGCTATGCGCGCGAGGCTTTCGGCGATCATTCTCTCTTCCGAAGGATCGGTCGCCGTCGCACTATCTAACGTTGAGCCTTTGCTCGTCGAGTCCTTGCTTGTCGAGTCCTTGGTTGTCGAGTCTTTGTTGGCAACGTGAGCGCTCTTGCGATGCGCGTCGCCGGGAATTTTGGTGTTAGCGCCCTTATTTTTAGAGTGCCCAGTCGCCTGTCGTGGAAGCGGTGGTGGGGAGGGCTGACGACCCTTACGGTCGGCGGAAGACGCCAGTGGGCCCGGCGTCCCCGTTGGCGCTATGGCTGCCTTGGTCTTCGACGAATGTCTGCCGGGGTGTATGTGCTTTGGTGTTTTTCTGTGTGCGTCCTTGTCGCTGGGGTGTTCATCCCCATAAGCTGGGCGTGAGCCGGGCTTGTCGGGGCCGGGGCCGGACGAGGAGCGTGAATGCTCCTTTGAGAGGTCTACAGCCTCCGTTACAGGGGTCGTGTAGTCACTGTCCTCATCACACTCGGCGGCGGCAGCGGGCGAGGAGTCAGGCCTAGACATTGCGTAGGCCGCCCACCTTTTGAGCTTTAGTAATTTACAGGCCGCACAGCCGTCCTCCTGGTGATCGAGGGGTAAGCAACGGTTGCAACGTTTGTGCTTATCCTTCCAGGTATATTTACCCTTGCAAAGCGGGCAAAACCTAAATGGCGTCCTCTACATAACTGACAGTAATAAGTGTGACTACGACCTCGAAAGAGAGGGAGGAGAAAGAGAAAGGCATTCTTAAAGAAAAGAAAGAAAGACCACAAAACCCCACTCTCCCTACTGTGTATGTCCGGCGAGGCCAGGCCACGTGTTCGGCCGCGCCGAAGGATCCCCTCCGCTCGTCCTTCCGTCGAAGATCTTGTTCGGCGGAGAAACGGCTCTGCGTCGAGGGAGGGATCTACGTTATTAATATTAATAACAAACGACCAAGGGTCGAAGAAAGTATTTGGCAATGTCTCTCGAGGAGCTCCGCATAAAGGCGACCAGTAGCTGGGCGGAAAAAAACAATCTGAGGGACCTCGACGCGTGAGGGATTGTGGGTACAACGCACGTCACTATAGGGATAGTGTTACAGACACGCCTTGTCGACGTCCCCTTTTCTACTACGAAAAACAAAATGCAATACTCCGCAGTGACCACTGGATGTCGGACCTATGCACAGCATGTGATTCTAAGCAGATTAACAAACATCAGAAATAAAGTTACTAAAATTGATAGGATGCTGTACCACTATTCTAACTCAAAATCCAGCCCTACAAACAAAAACTTGTGGCTATGGACTGGTGTGATACTAATCAGAAAATAAAGCGCTATAAACTTTTCCAAAATTTAAAACATGAACATAAAAAGCTCGGATCAGTGGCGCAATATCAAGCTTCATAGTACGCGGCTGAGAAAATATTTTATAAAATTTAGATTGAACATCCTACTAACTAGAGAAATTATTTGTATCCGCAAAGGTGGAGGTCAATCGCATGCAATGTGCAGATATTGTGCTAAAGATATAGAAACTTCAAGGCATTTATAGATATATGTCTAGTCCTAAATAATCTGTGTATTTTGCACTTCAGTAACTTTTTACATGGTCTATGTTTTATTCCTTGTGACAATCCATGGCAAAGACTGTGTAGTGGGTGATCTACGCCCTTGACATTAGCAGTTTTGCATTTTCTATACAGACCAAATTTGTAAACCTATTGTATTTTGTATTCAAATTTTATTTTTATTTATAGAGTGCCTTCGCCAAGGCACTGTACATACAAATCAAGTGCTGTACAATCAATTAGGCAATGATAAAACAACCATTTTAGTGCAGACGATTTAACAGGAAGGTATTAAAGAGAGAAGATGAGTCTTTAGGCAGGAATAAAATATGTTCAGTGAGAGGGAAACACGAATATCAGGTGGGAGAGAATTCCAAGCTTTGGGAGCAAGAAGAGAGAATGAACGAAAACGTGAAGTGGGATAGGGGGCTTCTGGAGTGGTCAGAAGATGAAGGTGTTGAGAGCAAAGGGACCAGGAAGGGGTATAGGGTAAAAAAAGAGAAGCAAGATAGAAGGGAGCAAGACCATGATAGCACTTGAAGACTATGGAAAGAAAGTGAAACAGAAGGCATGAATCATAGGGGAGGAGAGAGGCAGAGTTAAGAGGATCAGGCGGAAGCAGAAAGAGAAGACTAATAGCATAATTAAAGACCAATTATAGAGGAGTAAGGTGGGAGAATAGAAGACCAAAGAATAATACGGAACAGTAGTCAAGTAGGGAGAAAATACAAGACGTAATGAGAAGTTTGGCTGCATGGAAGGAGAGGAAAGGACAGATTTTACATATGTTGAAAAGAAAGAAGCAGCAAAAAAAGGAAAGGACAATTTTTACATATGTTGAAAAGAAAGAAGTGGCAGAAGAAAAGGAGAGTGATGAGTCGAAGGTGACCCCAAGTTTATGGGCAGAAGCCGAGAAAGGTAAGAAATACAAGAAAGGGGTAGAGAAGCAGAAGGAAAAATGAGAATCTCTGTTTTTGAGGGGTTAAAGTAGAGAAAGTGCAAATGCATCCAAGAATGGATGGCCGAAAGACGGTATAAAGCGGAGAGTCAAAAGATTTGTGAATCGTCACCATAGAAGTGAGAGGAAAGATTTATTGATTCAATGATAGAAAATAGAGGAATGGTGTAGATTGAAAACGTAAGGGACACAGCACCGAACCTTGGGAGACACTGTTTTAAAGAGGCCATTGAGGTGAAGTGTGCCCTGTCCAAGATACGGAGAAGGAGCGGCTGGAAAAGATAGGATTGGAACCATTGTGTGATAGAGGAAGGTAGACCTAGTGAAGAAAGTGAGGCGAGAAAAATGGGGTGATTGGCTATCACAGGCTGCTGACGGTTCAAGAGGAATACGAATAGATGAAGATTTAGAGTGACGAACAGAGAGAAGAGAATTAATGACCTGGAGAAGAGCGATTTCAGTTGTGTGAGCAGGGCGAAAGACAAATTGGGTTGGGGAAGCAGAGAATGAAGATTAAGAAGAGATTTGTGAATAGAGAGATTGTTCAAGAAGTTTAGAGAGAGAAGGAAGAAGTGAAATAGGATGATAGTTAGACAGTAGTGATGGCTTCCAGGAAGGCTTTTTTAGAATAGGTAAGAGATCATGCTTGAAAGAGGAAGGGAAAGTGGCAGAGGAAAGCTACAGATCAGCAAAGGTATAATCAAAGGATAAACAACAGGAATGAGAAGGGAGGGCAGACGGTCAAGAGGAGAGGCAGTAGGATGTGTGCTGGAGAGTAGAGAGGCTGTGTCTGAGTCAGTGAGAGGGGAAAATGATGACAGAGAAGAATAAGGAGTAGGTAGAGTCATTGCAGATGGAGATATAGGTTATGAAGGTAAGTGAGTAAGTGATGAGCGTAGGGTAGAGACCTTAGTGACAATCAGAGAAAGTAGCTTGTTAATAACCTGGAAAAGGTGACTGGGGTGGCGTGTAAGAGAGCAAGTAAAAGAGGAAAAATAGTGCTTTTTAGCGACCAGAAGGCATGTATCATAAGAAGCATGAAGAGCAGGCAGAAAAGAAAGATCAAAGGGAGCACACGTTTTTTCCAGACATGTCCCGCTTTCCGAAGGGCGGAACTGAAGGAGTGAAGACCAGGAGTCAGCCATGGTTGTGAAGGTTTTTGGGAAGGAGAGAAAGGGATTGAAGGGTACAGTAGGTCAAGAGTTGAAGAAAGGGAAGTATGAAGCGTAAAAGAGTCAGTGTAAATGGTGAAGGAAGAGAAATCAGGAAAATAGGGAAGGGCAGATTGACAGGGCACATCGAGCGGGAGGTGGAGGTAGGGGTCCGAGATCAGTACTGGCTTGTTTCCATTTTCAGGACCCGTCAGCCGTCACACTGTCGAGGTGGCGAATGTGTGCCCTCCTCACTTGGTGGCTAAATGAGAAGGGGGTTGGATACTGGTGGGGGTTCCCTTTCTCTCTTTCCTTCGAGTATGACAGTCACAAATATAAGTTGATCACAGAAGATGATATTCACAGGGTCATGGGTGAGCTCATTGTTCCCTCGGATGAAGGGTGCCAGGCGGTGTAAAGTGCCAGGCTCTAGGAAGTAACAAAAATGAAACACCACCCCCCCACACACACACCGAGGGGCGAGTCTTGAAGGTCAGTGGCCACTTGTGCTTTTGGGCTTAGCGTTTGTGTTGAAGCTGCTAATCCATTGGCCTAGATTTAACTGGCTGGAAACCTTGTATAAAAGGGCGGGTGCAGCTCCCAGGAGGAGAGCTATACATGTTCTGTCTTTGAGATGGGTGATTAAGGGATAAGGGGAGTGGGTGAGTTTTGGACCTTCTGTTGGTACATGTTTAGGTGCCGGGGTTGAGCAAGTTGCTCATAAATATTGTTATAGTTAATATAATGTGGGGTATTAAGCAGTGGTTCTGCTGGGGGCTAAGGGGTAGGGAGGATGCCCAAAATTAAGCTGTCCTAGGTTGGTATTACGGAGACGAGTGGCCCTCCAGGGCTGCAGAGGTGCCATGGGGGAGGAGGTGGGAGAGGGGGCTCTTCAAAGGTCCAATGCAACATGTATGACCCAGTGGAACATCCTTTTTCTGGTGGCTCGGTCCTATGCCAGTGATGGTAACTTGGCAGGGCTGGACACTGAGGAGGTGGAAGTACTAAGTTGGGGGGAGCATATTGCTGGGGAGGTAATTGCAAATTTGTATTGGTTTGGGACAAGGGAACTTGCACAGCTGGAAGAGTTCGCTTTATGGAAAGTATACTGTGTTTGGAAAAATGTCAGGTGCGACCGTCATGGGAAATCTAATGTCTTTGGCCAGCTAATCTGAATGTTGACTTGGTGGTGGGGTTCCTCAACGTCCGGGGCTTAAACTCCCCCACAAAATGGTCTCTCGTAATCAGAGAATTTAAGAGAGCTTGACTAGACTTGCTTCTTTTACAGGAAACCCATTGGATTGGAAGGGGTCAGCCGGGGCTTAAGGCCAGGTGTATTGGGGATGTATTTCAGGCCTTGGCCTCAACATAGAAGAGAGGAGTGGCCATAGTTGTGGTGTCCACACTCGGGCTGTTGGTTCAGGATGTTTTGCAAGATCCGGAGGGGAGGTACATTGCGGTCAAGGGTTTGTTGAGGGGCAGTCCAATCACTGTTGTGTCTGTCTATGGTCCCAACAAGGGACAGATTGTGTTCTGGGCTAACCTCAAAGAGGAATAAAATCTGTTTGTTGTGGGGCACCCGATAGTTGGGGTCACTTCAATATGTTCCTTGACCTGAGGAAAGGTAGGAACAGGCCAAAGGGGGAGGGGTTTCACATGCAGAACAGTCCCAATCCAGGAGGTTCCATGGCATTAACATGGACCTGGGGATTGAGGATGCCCTCATGTTGTCTGCAGAAGAGGAGTCCCCCTTCACTTTTTATTCTCGTGTCCATGACTCCTATTGCAGAATAGATTTAGTCCTGGTTGATACTGCCTTGAAGGGGTTTGTCGATTCTGTTACTGTCCCACTGGTCCCGTGGTCGATCATGACCTAGTCCGAGTGGTATTTGGAGAGGGCTGGGCTCGAAGGCCCCCTGGGAGGTGGATGTGCAATGATCTTCTGTTAAAGGATAAAGTGCTAGTTCAAAAGCTTCAAACCCACATTTAGGAATACTTTGATTTTAACGATGGGGGGATACCAGTCCACGGTTCATGTGGGAAGGGTTTAAGGCCATGCTTAGGCATCAATTGATGTTGATAGGCCTGGGCACACAGAAAAAACAGAGGGACAGAGGGAAGAGGCAGATCTACAGTCGAAGATAGCGAACCTCAGTCCGGGAGGTACTAGGGCGGGTGGGCAGAAACCACAACGGCAGCACAGTTATGTTTATACAAATCACGACTAACGACTTTGCTCATTCAGGATACAGAAAGCAAGTTGACCTTCTTGAAACAAAAGTATCACGAGGAAGGCAATAGGGCAGATAAAGTCCTGGCATGGCGCCTATGGGAGTTGCAGAAATCTAAATTAATCAATAGAATTACAAATCCAGGGGGGGCCTGTTTGTCCCAGGGGCAATAGGAGATGAGTTCCAAATGTTTAATGAGGCCCTGTATACGTCAGAGTACTCAGGGGATAGTGACCTAGAGTCCCAGTTCCTTGCCTCACTATGGATGCCGGGTCTATCTGACTTCGCGGCAGACAGTATGGACGACCGGATTACCCCAGAGGAGGTGGCCCTTACGATCCTGGGATTAAAGTCAGGTACTACTCCAGGGATGACAGATTTTCAGTTAAGTTTTACAAGACGTTTCGGCGCTCTTGGCCCCGTATCTGGCCAAAGTTTTCAATAGGATATTGGAAGGGGAGGTTCTTCCCGTCTCAATGCTGAGTGCCATCATAGTGGTTATCTATAAGCTGGGGAGAGATCCGGGGGAGTGCTGCTCATAGAGGCCCATATCGCTCCTGAATGTGAAGATATTGGCTAGTCTACTGGGATGGAGGCGCGAGGGCTATCTGCCAACACCGAAACGTGGGGATCAGGTCAGCTTTATTCAGGGATGACAGGAGTATAACATTAGAAGTACCGTTGATCTTATGCACGTGGCACAGGAGGTGGACATGGATGCTGCAGTGCTCTCATTGGCCTCAGAAAAGGCATTCGACTCCATCGAATGGCCATATATGTTCCAGGTTTTGGATATGTTTTCAGTGAGGCCACACATGAGGCAATGGATAGCGGCCCTCTGTGGCTCCACGATGGCCCAAGTGCTAAGTAATGGGTCTCTCACTGCCTCCTTCAACTTGACCAGAGGGACAAGGCATGGGATGCCCCCTCTCGGCCCTGTTGTATGCGATGTCCCTAGAGCCCTTAGTGATTGCCGTTCATGCTAACCCAACAATCCAACAGTATTCACTGCGGGGAAACGTCCTTCAAGCTGTTCCTATCAGCAGACGATATTTTGGCATACTTAGATGTTCACTCATTGGTTCCCGAGCTTATGTCATTTATTACGACCTTTGGTCAGTTTTCTTGATGTAAGATTAACGTTCACAAATCCTGTATTATGCTGATATGGCTGGACAGCTCCTACTTATCAAATAGGGCCCAATGTAAGGGGATGAGAGTTGAGAAGGTAGCACTTAAGTACCTGGGAGATCAGATTCCTAGGGATTTTACTGCGCTGTTCTCATTGAACTACACCCTAATGCTTGTGACACTGAAGGGGGATCTGGTGAGATGGGCTACCTGAGTGCTCTCCTGGTATGGGAGGATGGTCTCCAATAAAATTAATGTTTTACCTAGATTGCTTTATCTCTTCTCAAGCCTGCCCATGGTGGTCCCTGAGTGGTATCTTCTGGAGCTGAAGTCCATGTTGGCCTGATTTGTTTGGAAAAACACATTGCTTAATATTAAACACTCAACGCTAACGTTATCTAGAGACTGGCGGGATTTGCTTACCCCGACTAACACACCTGCTATAAGGTAGCCCAGCTGGGGGTCCTGGTGGAACATCTGAGGGACGACCTAGTTAATTATTGGACCTTTCTTGAATACTTTGCGGCACACCCTAAAAATATTAGAGATTAATTGTGGTCCCCACTGCAGGTGATTCCTGGGTCACTGCGAGCTCACCCAAGCCTGGGGTTTTGTGATCAGTGTGGAGAGAATCTAAAAATAAGGCCCACTTGTCCTCCTGGCCGTCCCCGCTTTCCTCAGTGTGGAGGCCACCAATAGACATAATGAAGAAGGGTTTTCGTCACTCCCAGATCTGGTCGGACAAAGGGGTAGAGAAGGCCGGATAGTTGTTTTTGGAAGGTACCTTTATCGCTTACGAGGCCTTGATGGATGTCGTAGGGAAGGCCGCTATCTCCATCTTTGATTATCTGAGGGTGAGAGGGTTGCGAACTGATGGGAAGTGGGAAGGTAACTGGTCTAGAAACTTGACTCAATTTGAGTTGGTTCTGGCTTCAAAAGAAGGTTGGTAGGGAATCCTTTGGCGATTATATATGGCTATGATCACCGCCGAGGTGGGGAATAGACAAGACTTATTGCAACAGTGGGAGAACTGGCTGGGGAAGGCAATCCCTGAGGAGACTTGGCCCAAGATTTTTAAAATTGCCTTTAGTTTAGTTTCTTTATTTGTACCGCGCGCCGAACCCTGAGGTAACTGGGCACCAGAGACTTAGAGCGAGTTACAACAGATTAAAGACATACAAGCTAATAACAGTAAGTGGAAATGAACGGTTTATAAAGTGGTCGGTAGGCAAACAGGCAGAATACGGAGGTAAGACATTGGTTCGTACATC
This sequence comes from Ambystoma mexicanum, assembly GCF_040938575.1. Lineage (NCBI taxonomy): Eukaryota > Metazoa > Chordata > Amphibia > Caudata > Ambystomatidae > Ambystoma > Ambystoma mexicanum. The sequence goes on along the minus strand of NC_090928.1, from coordinate 980,997,083 downwards.
AGGCAGTGGGAGAATTCTTGTTGGCGAGCCAGGACTTAGTTTTTGCTCTGAAGGTCCAGAAGGAGGGTTCTGCTCTAAGGTTCATAGGTACGGCGTTCCACTGTTTTGCTGCTAGGACTGGGAAGCTGGAGCTGCCTGCTTTTTTTAGGGAGAATTTGGGGATGGAAAGGCAGTGGGAGTACAATGTTCTGGTTGGTCTGGCTGAAGTGTGTTTGTTGAACTTGTCTGTCAGGTACTTGGGGGCGTCATTAGAGAGGCATTTGTGGGCCATGGCGAGCGTTCTAAGAATAATTCTGTCTCGTACACGGAGCCACTGGGCATCTTGTCTGTAGCTAGAGATGTGTAGGTGCCGCGGGATACTCAGAGCCGCTCTGAGGGCATTATTCTGCAACACCTGCAGTTTGTTAAGATTGCTCTCTGGAGTTCTGAGGAAGAGAGTATTGCAGTAGTCTATTTTTGAGAGAACTATCGCTCTCTGGCTAGTGTGATGCAGCTGGAGGGCGAGAGGAAGGCTTTGCAGACATTGATGAGCTTATTTGTGTAAACCGTGGAGGAGGCTGTGGCGTTTACTTGCTTTTTAAGCAAGAGTGTGGAATCCAAATAAACCCCTAAGGTTTTGATTTCTTTAGCCACTGTAATTAGGTTACCATCTATGTTGATAGAGGAGTAACGGGGGTCCAATTTGTTTAGCCGTGGTTGGGAGCCAACGAGAAGGAGCTCAGTTTTCTCGTTGTTAAGGCATAGGCCGTGTTCTGCCATCCAGGCTTGGATCTCCAGGTAGAGGTTGTTAATCCGTAAGGAGTGCTCTTCATAGCAGCCAGATAGTGTGATGAGAATCTGGGTATCGCCAGCAAAGTTTGTGTATGTGACACCCAAGTCGTCGAGGCGGTCAAATAATAGCTTAGTGAAGATATTATATAAGATCGGCAAGACGCACAAACCTTGTGGGACACCACAGAGGATGGGGATGGGGTGGGCTGAAGCCCCTGGCGAGAAGACCCGGGTGGTTCGGTCAGCTAAGAAGGATTGGATCCAGGCAGTTGCCTGGCTGGAGAAAGCAGCTGAGGCCGTCAGATATTCCGTGAGGATCTGGTAGTCAACAAGGTCAAAGGCTGCCGAGAGGTCAAGCAGCAGGAGAATGGCTAAATTGCCCTTGTCCTTCGCCTCGTCCATCTGGATTTTTAAGTCCAGAAGGGCTGGCTCTGTTCCATGCCTTGGCCTGAAGCCAGATTGTCTAAGGCCCAAAAGCTTGTTCTCTTCCAGGTGCTTCTGAATTTGCAAATAGGCCACTCTGTCTAAGATTTTAAGGATATAAGGCACAGTGGTGATTGGCCTATAATTGGTGGGGTTATTGGGGTATAGCTTTATATTTCTTTAGAAGGGGCATGACCCATGCCTCCTTGAGGCTACTGGGGACTGAGCCTGTTTTGAAGGAGGCGTTGATTAGGGCTGTTGTGAAAGGGAAACAATATATACTAAAGGAGGAACCCCTTCAGGACAGTTTCTCCCTGGGGTAGTAAATAAATCTCTACCTTAAAGAAGGGTTTAAAGAGACAAAATACAAATGCAAAAGTAGAGAGAGCAATCGGCTACACCAAACTAATATCACAATATACATTTTATTAATAATCTTTAAAAAAAAATAATAAAAAACAAAGATGCTAAAACCTGATAAAATATAAAGTGCAAGTGACACCAAGCAAAATGCTCACAATTAAATTGTAACAGTTGATCACTAGTCTTTCACTGGACTAGAGTACAACTCCTATTTACACCTTAGTTTAGCACATACAGCAGAGGAAAATTCTTAGTCAATGGAGACCCAAATACACAGACCAGTAGATCTAATCACTGGTGTTATGCCTCAACAGGCGAAACTTTTGAATAGAGGCTACCCAAAGAGACTTATTAGAAAGTCAGCCAAGTGCGCTTTTAATAATAATAGACAAGCTCTATTGGAAGATAAACCCAAAAAACCCTGGAAGAAAGAATAGTGTGTGTGAACACATTCACTAATCACAGTTTGGCCATTCGGAAAATTATTTCCAAACAATGGAGAGTTTTAAAAACTACAAAGTCTGATCCCGTTGTACCTCTTTTTGCTTATATTAAATCTGCCTCAAAAGGTAATCGAGTTAGTCAAAGTAGATTTCGTACCCCTACAGTGCCCAAGACTAGTATTACTAGTCAATGGGGCCTTCCACCAGTCACAGGCCATTACCCATGCGGGCAATGTGTGGCCTGTAAAACGACATCAAGATCCCATGAAGTTAACATAGGTTGTAACATAGTTTGGACTCAAAAATCCTTCTCGAATTGCAACACTGACCATGTAGTATACATGGTCACGTGTCCTTGTGGTCTCCATTATATTGGGAAGACCAATCACAAAATCAAAATTCGGATTAATGAACACAAGAGTTGCATTAAGAACAAAACACTCCAAGCACTGTTGGTAAAACATTTTGTCGACAAAGCACATGGCTTTGAGAGCTTCAGCTGGACAGTGCTTCTTGTGGTGAAAGCTGACACCTTGGTAATTCAAAATCAAAAACTCTTACAGAAAGAACAACAACTCATTTTCCAAACACGTAGCGACCTCTATGGGCTAAATGATGCCATTGAATGGCACAAAGTTAAATAAGTTCAGATAGTGCATTGATACACTATACTGTGCCCTTTGGGTATTTGATTCATTTTCTGCTCTGTTTTCATCTTTAACATTTTTTGGCCATTGGATCCTACTAGTGCCCACTTTTCCTTTAGTATTATTCATTTCTGAGTTTTTATGAGAAATGATTGAGCTGTCGAGTGATGGAATACCTATATTTTCACCCTACAGTTCCCCTTTCCACCACTAGGACTATTCCCCCACAAGCAGACCTTTGATTCTGCATGGACACTAACAAGGGACTTTTTCCTCCCTGCCTTGACTACCTTATGATGGCCGACAGCGTTCTGTTTATTCCTGCGGGCTGTCGGGAGTACTTTCTATTCAAAACATGTGCGCATTTTCACCTCTGTAGCAAGGGGATGTGTTAACACAATCTTGCAAGACGAACCTCCTGAGTAGCATTTTTCAATCGCGGCACACGCCAGACGCGAAGACAACAAGCACCAGTGCGGGTAAGCTTACTAATTCCCAGGGCATGCAATAAACCATACTGTGGAGACACTAGTGTGTCACTCACAGTTTAAACCAGCTGTTAGCTTGGTTGTTTGCATTTAGAATACAGGAACAAAGTTTTTTTTGTATTTAAAGGACAAGAACGTTTTTATGACATCCACTTTTATTTCTATTTCAGTGGATGCTAGCCCCCACTCTGGCGGTTTGATTCCTCTCTGAATCTAGTGAAGGAATTTAGTTTGAACCCCCTAATCGCGACGCCCTCAGAGACTACATTAATAATTTCCGGTTGCATAACCCTGACCCCAAGGTAAGAGGTAGTTTGATTACCATCTTCTCCCCCGATTATATCTGGTAGCACTCTTTTACAGACTTTGCTATGCGAGGCACCACGGCACTGTGTGTTCTGTCTTCTGTAATTGAGATTATTTAGAGATAACGCAGTGATGAAATTTTGGTCTTTACAATCTCTAATTAGGCTTTTTAAGAAAGGTAAAATATGTCGATTTGGATATTGGCGCACATTCACATTCGACAGTTGGCTTTTGTAGGTTCTAAATAGTAGTTTTGATACGACCTGTATGCATCTCCACAGAAATTGAATCTGTAAAGGGTGCACCATGTGTTTGAAGACGGAATAATACCCAGCCTTCCCTTGTACTACATCACCCTGATGCTAGGTAAAAGATGTATTTGTTTCTCTTTTTCCAAGCTAAATTAGATTGAATCTGTCTTCTCTGTAGCGAATACTTAGACTCACTGAGTTTTTAAAAATGTTTTTCAGCAGCACCAACTTGGTTTGAGCACTTTATAATGTTGAAGTGCCACATTGAATGTTAAAGAGAAAGTGACGGATCAAAAACTTCCTCCTGAAGAAAGTTCTAAAGAAAATACACGAAATGAAACATGTTGAGGCATAACGCCAGTGATTAGATATACTGGTCTATGTATTTGGATCTCCATTGACTAAGAATTTTCCTCTGCTGTATGTGCTATATTAAGGTGCAAATAGGACTTGTACTCTAGTCCAGTGAAAGACTAGTGATCCACTGTTAAAATTTAATTGTGAGCATTTTGCTTGGTGTCACTTGCACTTTATATTTTATTATGTTTTAGCATCTGTATGTTTTTTATGATGTTTTTTAAAGATTATTAATAAAATGTATATATTGTGATATTAGTTTGGTGTAGCTGTTATGAAAGGGGCCATGGTCATGGTAACCTGTTAATGTCCACCATTGAGCACAATCTTAAGGTTCTCCATGGATGGCGTAGGGATCCAGTTAAACTCTCCAAGATGTTTCAGGGCTCTTCCCTGCTCTGCCCCCCCGGCCTGCAGACTGCAGGCCACATGGTTCAATATGTGGTGGGAGTGCCCTGTGATTGAAACCTACTGGTCAAAGACCCTTAGTTGGATAAAGGAAATAGAATCTATTGGGAGTTCTTCCGGTGGAGAGTTGTGAGAAGAGATTTCCGAGATTGTGGTAATCAATGCTACGAGTGGGTACGATTGCACTGGTGCAAAAGTGGAAGTTCCCGGGAGCTCCTGACAGAGCGGTCTGGTAGCAGAAACTTAGTGACATCATACACAATGGAGAAAGTAACAGCCATTGTACATGGCCAAGTGGTAAGGTTTCATGAGGAATGGGACCCTCTGATTAGTAAATGGGAAATTGGTTGAGAAGAAAGGAGGGGAGATCTGGTGGAGGGGGATAACGAGTTGTTGTGGGAGGGAGACCCGCGATTCCGGAGGAGGAGTAGGAGAGGGTTCCACCGCCTGAAGCACAGAGCTACTGAAAGTAATGTTATGGGTCTCAATGTGTAGAGCTGGTTCACACCTGGCCTACTTGGTATAGACAGGCATATTATTTTGAGTCAAGTTTATCTGATTTTTGGTTGCCCACAGAAGAAAGCATCTTTTCAGTTTTGGGGCGGAGAGGGGGGAACTTTCAGTTGTTATTGTTGTTGTCGTGTTATGTGTCTTATATGCAGTGACTGAACTTCGTTTTCAAAGAGGGAGGGGTAGTAGGAAAAAGAGGAGAAAAAAGAGGTTGGGGAAAAGAGCGAAGATTGAGGCGAGAAAAAGTAGTAATGCGATGGGGAGAAGTAGTAGTGAGAGGGAGAGAGAAAGAGAAGGACAGCAGCAAGTGGTGAGAGGAGTATATAGGATGTGAAGAGACAGAGGTCAAGAGAAGGAGAGGAGAAAATTAGGTCAAAAGATGAGCCCGAAACATGGGAAGCAGGAAAAGGAAGTTGGAAAAGCGAGTAAGATTCAAGGAGAGGAATGAAGTGGCATGACTGATGAGTGGAAGAAAGATTAATGTTAAAGGAATAGTTCAAAGGTAGAAGAAAGAGTAGAGAGTCACGGTTGTCTTAGAATAAGTGAGTAGGGTCAGGGGGATGGTAGATGGTAAGAAAGGTAACAGTATGTGGTTTAGAAAACAAGAGAGATGGTATTCAAAAGAAGAGTAGGAAGGGAGGTTATGGAGAGAGGGAGGGAGGGAGAAGGGGTCCATGAAGAGTGAAACAGAATTCCAGTACCACCACCATAGTATTGCTACTTAGAAACCGTAAAGCCTCTATTGATATGTTGTTCGGCTTCAAATATTATGTATTTTTCACCCTAGTAATCTTTGTTGAGGGTCAAGTTTTATTGAATGTGATAATTAGGAGAAAGACTATGCAGTGGCAGACCAACGTATATGATTTTAGAAGTTATGCGTTTTTATAGTTATCTTAATATTTTCTCTTTTAACATTGATGCAATCAATTTCATATGAACTTGAGAATTATGTAGAGTGTGGGTTTAAAAGATGAACTTTCATTTGACTTTTTTTGCTGATTTTTAGTGTAACTGGAATGTGCCCAGTTCTTTGTCTATTTTCTATAAAATATGTGTGTAAGGTTTATTTGTCTAAAACATGAACACAAAACATGGATACTGATATTGTAAACCGCCTGTTTTTACAATGTAAGAATATTCATTTTTAATGATCACTTCCATTACATACTGCACTCACAATAAAAATATCACTCTTGTTGCACTGAGCAAAGCACCTTTTTTAAAGCTTAGAATAACCATATTAATTATTTTATGATAGGCTATCATTCAAAGATGGACACCCTGCAACACTCCTATTGTACCCTTTTATAATACCCCAATGACAAAAGTGGAGGGATCAAATAACATCAATGGGGTGGTTCTTGCCTGCTTTGCATTAAACTGTACATTTGATGGATATGTCTTTGATAAAAGTGCTGTATGCTGCAATCACTAAATACACAAAGCACACTGGGCTTGGTGGTCCTTTCATGTTACACAACACTCACCCTAACATTTAGATATGTGTAGCCATGAACCATATATATTCATTTCGGACAGCTTAAGGATTTGGATGTAAGGATGACATTGCCTTGATAGCTGTCATTGCGTTGGGGTCTTCGGGCTGCTTTGCTTCTTGTTTTCAGAGAATTATGGAAATGGAGGAGCTGGGTCTTTATGTGAGCATGCTCAATCCCCAATGTGATGACATCATATATACATAATTATTTAAGGATGTCAACACCAAACTCACCCACTGTCATGTGCTAAACAGTACTCTGCTTTTCGTTATTTGTTTTAGGTGAAAATATGTGCAATTAATTTTGGGTTTGTTAGGCAAGATCGTATGCAGTACCCTTTGGGTGCACTACAACAATCCTGACCTCCTGGTAACAGGAACCCAACCTTTGGTATAGGTCTGTACTACACAGGTTGGTAGTGTGGTCAAGTATCCAGGCTTATCTCAAGAGGGGTCAATCTGAGCTGTGGGGGAGTTACACAGAGATTCACAGTGACAAGTATTCAAATAAACTCTTACACACAAGGTTTATTGATTAAACAATTTTTAATTTATTTATCAGTCAGTTAGAATAAGCCTTCTTTAGAAGGGAGCAATGTGGAACACACAAATATACTTTGAAGTACACACTTAGTTTCTAAATCAGCAAATACCCATTTGGGATGGCATACAGACACTTCCTACAACCTCAGGTGACTTCAATAGTTAGGGTGCTATTGTCTTTAATGTATCACTGTTGGATTTAGAATATTCTTGAGAGGGGTGTTAAAGAGAAGAGAGGTCAGGATAAAAGTATTGACACAGTTATTCTTAAGCAGGTAAGTACTTTCGAAATAACCCCCCAATCCAAAGCCACTTAACCTTTTCCTGGACGGAAGGCAAAACACATAAGCAGAAGAGAGAAGAGTCATTCAGGGAGCCAGGCCAGCCAAGGATAAATTAGCAAAAGTCAAGGTGAGCTGAAGCACTTCTTGCAGGTAAGTAGAAAGTCTTTCACAATGTTTAAAAAGTCTTTGTAGAATTAAATAAATCAAAGTAGAGCCCCAATCTGATTAGGCTTGTGAGGTAAAGAAGCTGTTAGCAACTCCACAGATGCAACCGAGACAAGTCTCCAACGAGGGCAAGCAAGGTGGCACAACAAGAGGTATGTTCTCTCAGACTTTACAGTACCTTTAGATTGACGAAAAGTGCAGCGGATGACTCCTGTTCCTATGCAGCTCTGCAGATCCTGGTGTTCCTGGGCCTCAGTCTTGGGGACAAGAGGGAGGACTCCTGCGGCTCCTGCACTACAATGGGATGGTCACCGACCGCAACCGGCAATCTTCAAACAAGTGGCACTTCGGGGTTTCAGCTCCTCGCGTCTACCGCAAATATCAGCACTGCGGTTCCTGGCTGTCGAGCTTTCTTTGCATCTGGGGTCCCACATTCTGTTGAGGGGGCTCAGGCTCGGTCAGTCCTGCTTCCTGGGATTCCGGAGGATCTTCCTGTTGCTCTTGTCCAGCTTAAAAGCAACACACATGATCTGGTGTTCCTCTCCCTGGTTATTCAGTTCCAGCAGCGACTGCAGTGGAAATTCAACCAGCTCCGATAGGATGTCCAGGTGGCTTACTTTGGAGTTGATTGGTCTTACTAACTCAAAGGGAGAAATCGTCCTTGCAAGGCTTCTCTGTCGATGCAAATTTGGAGTTTCAGCACAGCAGCAGGGCTTCACTGGGCATACCAACGGTCCATGAGTTGCAGCATGTGTTCTCTTCAAGATCTTCTTCTGATTCCTTCGTCCAGTGGTCAACTCTGCCTTCCAAGCCAAAAAGCCTCGCCTTTTATGCAAGTTTCTCCCATTCATTCCAGCCTAGCTGTCAGTCACCCAGCAGGGTAGCTGTCCTTGCCGGACAGCCAGGCGGCCAATCACCTAAGAGTGCATTCCTGTCTCCTAGGAGATTAAGCACAGGGAGTTTCGGGCACCTCCCTTGCTTCCTGCCCCCGCCAGACACCCTGGAGCCAGAGGCAGGCTTCACTTGTGAATCTCGCCATAGGCAAAACGAACAAAGGACCAAACCTGGTTTGGGGCGCAGAGTAAATCTCAAGAAGGACCTTTCCACAAAGAAATGGTGAGAACTAAAGACCGGGGTCATTTTGACAAAAATGGCACCCGTGGGTGCTTTACTGCAGCTGCGAATGCAGCCCGTGGTAAATGCACACCACAGTAGTTAAAAGTATACCATTGCCACCAGCCATTCATCGAGGAAAGGGTAACCCCTCCAGCACCCTATTGTAAGATTGTGTGTGCTGGGTCTAGAAAGATACAAACGTAAGTAAAGTTAATTTCACTTTACTGCTCTTTGAAACAGTAGTTTAGCCAAGAGAAGGTATCTAAACCTGTGGGAAATCTGAAAGACTTCCCTGTGCCACTGCACTAAAGCTGCTGTGTGACACAATGTAAAAGATGATGCCTATGGAGTTTGTCAGACTCTACAACCAAAAGAAACACAGAGTTCAAAATCACATTAAAATACACGAGAGAGTGGGAAATAAAGGGTCTCACTCTCTTCAGGTTCAAAATTCAAGTCCTCAAAATCCAGCAAAGTTGCTGGGGGTCTCTAAGGTAGAGAGGAATTGGCACATTTCTGAGAATTCTCCCCAACAGGGTCTATTGTATATTCTTGGGATATTGGCTAAGCCATCTAGTGTTCTCTCCAAGTACTCTTGCTGCTATCACGCCAACTCTCTAGAATGCCCTTCTAACTCCCACACCACTAGTCGCCATCTTCCTTCTTTTATGCTGTGGCTGGGGCTTCAGGTGTCTCAATAATGGCGGCCTGGCTAGTCCCACTCGGTCCTGATGTGTGGTCAGATTATTGTCTGGTACCTTGTAAGCCCTCTCATGTGCTTCCTTCATCATTTCATTGATATCATGTGTTTCGCGTGTGTGGTTAGTTATATGCAGGCCTGGGTTCACTGCTTTCACACTGCTCCTGTCATTGGGCTGGCAAACCTTAGTTTCCTTTTGGGCTCTGATCCGTGATCCATTTTGCAGGAACCCGTCAATCTATGGGCGCACGGCCGTGGCTTTGCATAACGAATTTGCAGAACCAGACGAGCAAGATGGACCTACTGTCCCTCCCCACTTCCTTGTAGGGGAACTTGTATAATGCAACCATAACGCATGTGGGTCGGGGTTACCACTGGGGATTGTCCCTGTTGAGGCAGTTGGGGGACCATCTGCATAGGCAGAGTTGGGAGAGCAGAGGCACTCTGGGGTCCCCCTTATAGCCCCAAGCATTTCCTTGTCGCTTTCAATGGATCACGCCTATGGCGTTCGGGTTCAGCAAAATCTCGATTCTGGTGCTGGGGTTCAGATGTGTGGAATAATGTAGAAGAGGAGGTGCAGTTTGTGCCTTTGTTCTCGAAGAGAGCATCGGTTCTACAGGTGAACAGAGGTTCTAATGCATCAAGTACAGAAGTGTCATTAACTCTGTCATGATGCTCTGCACTGGCAGCATTAGTGGCAGGCATACATTTGCGCATGTCCTTAGTTCTAGTTTTCTTGTTAGTAGCCGTGTTCATGTTTATCTTTAATGCAGTGAGCTTGTTAGAAGCCTCCAGGGTTTTTGGGGTCTTTTTCACCCGTTTCTCCGATGCATACGACATTGATAAGGCCAGTCTCCTTGGTTGCAAGTTTCATAGCCGAAGAGTTTGAGGTGGAGGCGAGTGAAAGATGGGGCGCTGATCTAACCTTAGTCTCACGTTTGCTCTTCTGCCTTGTTGTGCAATGTTTTATGTGAAGGCTCTTTCTTTTTGCTGTGGTGGCAAAAGACTTATAACTTACCTAGTGCTGTACTCATCAACTGCCGCCTTAGAGCCAATATTATCCTTGGCGCAAGAAACTGCGACCTCGGGTGTATTGTTTGACCTCAAGATGGCCAATTCACAAGACAGCATTTTATCCAACAGAGCTCTGGGCGTGAGGATCAAATTACCAGTTCTATTTGCTGCCAGAGCGTTATCCAGAATCCGTAGTAATAGAATTAGATAACATACAGGCCACATTAATCAGTGGCCTAGAGGGAAGCAGCTGCTCAGTGATGCAATTGAGAAAGACAGTGTGGTTAGTAGAGGTTTTGTATAATTCTTCACATCACTTCACCAATGAGGTTAGTAAATAGTCGAGGGCAAGTAGTTGAGGGTGGGGGAGACTGATGTCTTCCACAAGGCTTGTAGACTTATTGGAATCGTTGTCATTAACTGCGCCTTCTTCTGCCGAAAGAGTGCAGTTAAGCAGAGGAGGAAAAGGTGACGTCAATTAACTTTTGTGAGCCAAGTCAGAGTCAGTATTGTGGATTACTACATGGTTCTGGAAGAGCAGCTTCAGGGCCAAGGCCTGATTTACATCCGCCCCCATGCTATAAGTGAGATTTAATGGCTCCATGTCATAATTGATCTGGGCCGTTGTGGAAGGGTAGCCGGCTCAGATGACAAACCAGTACCCTTATTCCCTGGGGGAACCAGAGCAGTAGAAGAGGTAAAGCAAGAGATAATTAGCTCTTCAATAATGTTGCTAGCCGTTCAAACACCAGGCTTATTTATCTATTTGCATTTATAAAGCGTGCACACAGCCCGGGGGCTTTGAGGCGCTGTTACAAGAAGATGTCTTTGTTGCACGACCTAGGTAGGTGGCTACGTTACATAGCCCACACAATAACAAGGGTTAGATACATTACTTAGATAAATGGCTCAGTTACATTAGTCCTTACCTAAGTCAGGTTATGCAGAATTGGTTAAATTGGTTACACATGTGTGATGGGGCAGCAGGGTTACATGTTGAGCTGCATATCATGATTAAGTGTCAATAGAATACAGTTGTTTGACTAGGCACACCCATAGTTCAAAGTGAATAGGATGAAGTTGTTATACATTAGACCAGTATCAGTGGCTGGGTAAGGGCCTTAGCGGCAGTGTGTGTGCAGTTTTAGGCCAACAAACTGGTTTTGATTGCTTTGCGGAAGGCGAGATGAGAAGTTTCAGCTCTGATGGCATTAGGCAGGGAGTTCCAGTGTCTGGAGGCAATGAAGGGGAAGCTCGAACCCCCGCGTCTAGCACGTTTAATTCTGGGTATAGGCAGTAGATTGGCATATGGTGTTCTTGTGGGTCTCGTGGCGTGAGGCAAGATGACTCTGTGAGAAAGGTACAGGGGTGCGGTATGATGGATGCATTTGTGTGTAAGGGCGAGCGTTTTGAAGAGGATGTGCTGGCGGACAGGCAGCCAGTGCGCTTGCTGTCTTGCTGCTGAGATGTGTTCTCTTTTGGGGATGCCCAGTGCTTCACGTAGGGCTTTTTTTGTATAGTTTGTAGTTTGTCTAGATTCTTAGCTGAGGTTCCTGTATAGAGGACATTACAATAGTTCAGCCTTGAGCCTATTAAGGCTCTTGCAAATGTCGGACAGTTAGTGGTGTAGATGAACGGTCTGGTGGCGTTGAGTTTGGAGTAGTAGGCTGCAGAGGCAGTGATTGCGCTAACTTGTCTAGACATAGTTAGGTTGGCATCTAAGTAGACTCCCAGAGTTTTGACTGATAGCTGGGAGTTTATAGCTGGGAGTATGCGGCAGATTGTCATCAGTCACAACAGTGCAACCACAGAGGTGTTTCTTGTATGTGATACAATACACTGCATCATTAGGCTGCCCAAACAGGTCAGCGCGGTAGTCAGGTGCTCTTCAAGATTAAAATGAATTATGCCATGGAACGTCAAGTCGACTTTTCTTGCCGGTGTTAGAAAGCAGGCCATTTTCTCTGCTTTATTGGTTACAGGTAGAGCAGCAGATCTAGACTCAGTGGAGCATTTGGCTGATGGTAATTGTCTACAGGGCATCTCACACTTGTCAATCTCTGTGTTGCCAGAGATGCTTATCTCAACATAAGGCGTCTCGTGTGCCTGCGCAGTGTTCAAACGTCAGTGGCAGCCAGGCCAGAGCACGTCAAGTCCGTAAGGGCCATGTCGCTTCTAGCCTTCTCACTTGATGGCATGACGGTGGCACGCGTCGTGCGTGTTGCTACAGCATTATTTTTGTAGAAGGCGAGGGGGAGCGGCTCACAGGGCTTCCACAGCCTGAACAGTCACTGCTCAGCACGCACAGGCGAGTAGAATAACAGTCTCCATTTGAAAGTAAAAACTAATGTTCACTTCCCGATTTCATCCCATATGTCTTGCTTTGTTGGTGATGTGGATGAGCAAGCCACACAATGAAGTAGGTGACATTTAGATGCTTCAGAAGGAGGTGTTTGTGATCCGAGATAAGCGCCTTTGTTTTTTGTCCATTGATCTTTTAACTACTGATATGTAACCATTTTTGCAGAGAGGCTGATACAAAGATTTCAAATTTGAACTTGGGTGTCTAAGAAAGACTGATAAATGTGCATGTCATCAGCAAAGGAATGAAAGCTTACATGATGCTCTCAGAGGGGTGTCAAATTGACATTTTACAGTAAGGGTAGAAAGGCGCACCCTGAAAAACCCCTAAAAGAAAACTAGTTGAAGGGGAGATGAACTCCTTTGGACATACCAAAAGCGAAATCTTACAAGCTGATCAAAAGCTTGAAACCCTCAAAATGCAAAGGAGATATATGCCCTGCATCCCTCATCAAAGATTGTGCTGACGCGCTAGCCTCCTTCATCACGGCCTTCATAAACACATCCTTCGCTGAAAGCACTGTTCCAGCTAGCCCCAAAGAAGCATGGGTCCTCCCTCTCCTGAAAAACACTCACTAGACCCAGCCATTCCATCTAACTATAGGCCAATCACCACTGTCCCCTTCCTACTATAAATCCTGGGCCGAGCAGCACACCTGCAAGTTCAGCAGTTCTTGGAGGACAACTAAATCCTAGTGATGCATCAACTGAATCTGCCCTCCTCAACCTAACAAATCAGTAGACGAGATCAGGGATGAAGGATATTCTGCCCTGCTACTCCTCCTAGACCTATCTGCGGCATTCGACTTGGTCAACCACCAAATCCTCTGACACCACCTCACCACTTATGCTAATTTCTCCGTAGCTGCCAATGCATCCTTCTTGGAAGGTAGGGTCATGAGGGTCTTCTTTGAGACTGCTTACGCCTCTCCCTCTCCTATCACCTGTGGTGTACCTCAAGAGAAGGAGCAGCTGTTGGCCATGGCACGTATGCCATCCTATGTGTTAATCAGACGTGTTTCCATGGAATGCATGGGAGGAAAGGCAGAGGAAAGGGAGAGTCCAGCAAACTGAATTTTTACAAATGTGCTAACAGTTTTTGGGATACGATTATGATTGTGTCCATTATAAATCCATGGAAGACCTGCTAGCGTGGTTAGTTCGCCAGAATGAGGGAAACCAAACTGAAGGGGAAAGTTGATTAACTCTATGATAGGACCAGCCACATTTCAGCGCAATCAGCAGCAAGCACTCACTGCACAGACAAGGTCATTGGAGTTTTAGGCCGGTTTAAGATTGTTAATCAGTCGAAGGATGACATCTGGGGCTACTTTGGTGAAATCAAAAGGGTAATGGCTGTTGCACAGTGGATGCAGCATGTAAGGGGAAGGATAAATCTAAAGAAGTGTTGCTAATGGTATCAAGGAGCCTTCTAGCTCAAATACCCTGAGATTCCATGTCCCTGCATTAGTCTAGAAAGGCTTTTTTAACATGAAATTGAGTAAACACATATTGCCTTTTCTGAGCTTCCCTGATAGAGTTAAGGCAGTGATCGCATTGTTCTTATCCAACATTGATTATGCTAACAGCATATTTTGGAGCCTCCCTGGGTACTAAATGCACAGATTGCAGCACTTTCAAAACACAGCAGTGCATTTGCTGTCATGGCCTTATAAGCTTCATTGCATTTCTAATGCAGTCCTCACCCTCCATTTGCAACCTGTGTCCCAGTGAATGGCCTCCACGTCATCTGTGAAGTATACGAAGCCGTGCACAGTGGGGGCCCATGCTTTCCTTCCAAATATTGTCACCACTATGCTCTGCACACCAACTTCAGTCCTTTGAGAAAGGTTTCCTGAATGTTCCTAGAATTCATAAATACAGATGGAGCAACCAGGCCTCTTAAGTAGCTGCTGCAAAGCAATGGAATGATATCCTTTTGGCTCTCATAAGTATTATGCATATTTCAAAAAATATTTTAAAACTTATCTTTTCCCTAAAACTGGCCCGCTAGCTAGTTGGGTATGGATAATTCACTAGCGTCATGATGCTGCTTCAGCATAGGCCGACACGCTCTAAAAGAATTCAAACATAGTATAACAATGTCCAAGGCTGCTGCAGACCTCCTGGGAGAGATCGATGCAATTCTGAGTGCAGCCAGGCAAGGAGAGCTTGGACACTGGATGGAAGAGTTGTTTGGTAGTCTCTTGTATTTCACCATCTCAGACAATTTCTTTACATTGTATTTAGCCTTAAAGTAGAGTTTTCTTGCTGTTTAGTACTCTTGAAGAGCCCAATTGGTTGCATTTTTGAGTTATAATGTCTGGGGTGTTTTTATTGATAATTGAGCCAAAGTGGATTGTGAAAGAGGTCAATAAGGAATCTTGTAGCAGGATGCGAGATCCAGCTCTTAGTGATTCCTTCAGTTGCTCTGAAAAGGTTTCCTTTTGGAACACAGGATGGCACGATTGGGCGAGGATTTCTTGATTAAGTTGAGACTTGCATAGTATTGGGTGAAGGTTTCTGAGGGGTGATCAGACCAAGATAAAGGTTTATTGGTGAGATTTCTTACCTGGAAACCATAAGCGCAGGTGACAGCAAATCCAAGGGATCACATGAGTCCAAGTATACTTTAGTACTGGAGAAGGAGTCATCCTTGTTCCAGAGGAGGAAACAGATATACACGTTAGCAACAAGCTAAAGCCAAAACTAGAGAATTTTTCCAGAAATGCACCAAGGTACCCAGGTGGGTGATAAGATTGTAATGATATTGATGATCACAAGAATTATATTGATGATCACAAGATGGAACATTTTGAGAAGTACACAGAGATGCTCAAAACATGATCTATTGATAGGAAATCATAAAGAGTTTGCGGTCAGCTCTGAACATCAAGGGCATCAAGGGTCTGATTCATGGAAGTGTTTTATAATGGCGCAATGCCATAGGAAAATGTTCTGTGAATCAGGCCCTGAATTACCTCCTGCACAAATGTCAGAAGGCAATCAATATGCAGTAGGATTCAAGGATGGTAAAGTGTACGATGGATTTAGAGGAGCTGAAGTTAGAAAGACAGTCAAGCTCCATAATGATGTTGTGGAAGTCAAATGCATGCCCACTTTAGACCTTGTATTAATCAGAGCTTGTTTCATGAATTTTATTGTCGGTTCACATTCAAGGTTTTTAGCAAGAAGATTTAAGATAATTGTACTTTTTAATATTCAAGGGGGGCAAGTTGTACAGTGGGATCTCCAGAAACTGCCTTGGATCAAAATAATAATATCTGTCAGAACTCACTGGGTGTGAGGGTGGGGAGGAATCCATTTCTGTCAGGGTCATTTACCATCAAACTCCCTCATTCTGTTCTTGGGCTACCTTCACCAGCCAGGTTCTGGGGATATCTCAGACAAATAGCAGTTTACCCCAGCACGCACCACGTAGCATCGCTCCTTCATATGCCCATCAGAGCCACACCCCCAGAGTGTCTCGCTCACATCCATTGGATACAGCTAACTAGGGATTCCTTGAGGACCTGGAGACCCCTCCATCAACGGCTTCTACCTCACACTGTGCCAGTGCTCTGTTTTAAGAGGCCCCCTACCTCAACAGCCAATATATCTAACATGAAGCATGCTAGTAAGCACCATCTTGGACATATCCAGAGAACCAGTGTGTCGGGTGTAATTTCTCTGGCACTCCCAAAGGAACCTGCCAATTTCCACTTGCCTACACCAAGTTTCTCAGACAACGCACCAGATGCGGATGGTACCAGAGGACCCAAGGAGCAGAGATATGCCAGCACTCCAAAGAGGACAGACAAGGTTGGAATCGAGCAGCCTATGCTTGCGAGAGAGGATGCTTGATGCCAGAAATACTTTGTTAGTGACTGTGATTAAATCAAGGACATCTTTATTAGGGCTATTTTCACAGAACCACACTCAGAATGTCCATATCAAGTTTTGTTTCATCTATACTTCCAACATATGAGTGATAATGCCTTATATTGTGGCTTGTTCTTGTATCTGCTGCGATTTATGTTTCACTATCTTTAGCTCGAGTTGGTGTATTCCATTCACCAAGAACAACTACGCTTTGCTGGCTAGTGTGCTTGGGCAGATCCTTTGAATGAAACATCCTTTAAGACAGGTCGGCATTAAACTACACCTTCATGACATAAAGCTATGGACTTCAAATGTAGAAAAAGAAAAGCAAAATGGGTTGGCAGAGTATACTCTGAATTATATGAAAAAACGTAGCGCTTATTCTGAATGATCAAAATATTTTATAGATGCATCTCCTCTTAAAATATATGGTTAGCTGATTAGGGACTGTGACCACGACAAATTAAGCATGAGGTGAAATGAAGGACATTAGCTGGACCTGGGAAAATGTTTATCTGTCGGAAGGTACCATTTTGGGTCCACGTGGAGCAGAGGGCAAGACCAATGAGCAGGTATGCCCATAGGTCCACCACCCTTCACTAGTCTGCATAGACAAGTCTCCCCTCATGGAGAGATTTTTGTTGATAGCGAGGGCTGATCACGTGGTTGCACGCAGGCTAATCGGATGTATACGTTTTGGCCGTGGCACAATTGGTTGCGGCCAAATTGACCGTGGTCAAATCGGCCGCAAAGCCAATTTTGCCACAGCCAAAACTGCCCTGTTATAATACCCCCACCCATCCCCACACACCCCACCACCCACCCCCTGGTTACCTGGTCACCGGCCAGACCTTTTATGACCCTACGGTGTCAAATCCGTCCCTGCTATGTGGGTCGGATCCAACCGCGCAAGATCCAATTTTTTATTGTAATTTCTTTGTTTTTTGTGACTCGCCTCCATACCTCTGAAAGTGTGGGACACCCCCTCTACCCACAAACGTAATCACTACCAAACATGGGAAGCGGGGGATACCCCTGTAACCCCTGCTCCCCATGTTTGGTCGTGATTACCCATATTGATCGTTTTGAAACGACCAAACAGTACTGGCCGAATTCGGCCAATTGTACTATTCAGACAATTCGAAACAATCAATTTTGGTAATACTGGCTAATCAGCATGCAGCTTCCTTGTTGTTGAGAGCTTGCCAGGACAGAGAAAATCGGGAGCATAACCTTGCACAGATGGTTTAGGGAGCCTGGGGGGTCCTGGGGCTAATTAACAGTACCCTCTGGTGGTACAGCTTCAAGGTTGGTGCACTGATGTTCACGTGGTTGTGGGCTGCCCAATCAATATACTACTTCCTTGTTATTGAACCTTTTCCGTGGCTCATGGGAATTGGAAGCACAGCCTTTCAGTAATAGGCCCAGCTTAGGCCAATGCATCTATGTCTATGTTTAAGGAAAAATATGGACCATTTTACAAAGGACTCAGGGTCTCATGCTCACAGAGTTGGGTTTGTTATAAACACGGAATAGTGGAAGCATATCCGGCCTGCACTGAAACCATTACGCTGCCAGTATCCCAGAGAATACAGTCTAAGAAACGATGCATTCCGTTTCTGGTATTCTGTGACCAGGCATCAAAAAACATAAGCGAAACAATTGAAACATTTCTTGAAATAACTTCTCCAGCACAAATTACATGGGAAAGGAAGTGTGCCCCTTGGTAGTGAGTGGCAAGGACTGCTCACTGGAATTCTCTCCCTAAAGACCTATGAAAAGCGGAAGACTGCCTCCGATTTAGGCAAAGCTCTTACTTTTGGAACATGTGCATCAAAAGGGCACGCCAATCATGAACACAAGAACCTTTGCCCCATCTATGCCCATGGGCAGCACAGCAATCCTGGAAAGACCAGGAGCCGAGGAGACTGATGATACGCTACTGGGAAAAACAGAAATACTGGACATATGCAGAAGACGCACAAGATCTGGATGTGTTTAGTCTACTTCACTTCGAGGTTCTGCTGTGCCTCACAGGACAAAATAGCTTATCTCTGCTGTATTATGCATAACCTTGATAAACGACTAAGAGCATTGGAGTAGTGATGCCCACACTGCCTCATGAGTGTGGGGTTGGGAGGAGGCGTGTGGGAGTTGGGTTGGGGCTGCATACAGTGAATCGATAAGATCACATCTCTTCCAAGTCCATGAAGGCGTCCTTTGAAATGGCAGCCTGGAAATTCAAGAATGCTTTGGAGCATTAAACATGCATCTAGGAGTTCTGAAGAATAGTCTGATCTCCTGGAGATGCGCACTTCAGTCATTCCTACTTCTGAGAAGTATCGAGAACATCTGTGGACCAGTGTCATCGATTGGCATTGAACTGGTCAAGTAATGTATGAAGCAGTCTAACTACAGTCGCAAGCAGTCCAGGGAACTCCCAGACTGTCTTCAAATCTATCAACCAAAAATAGGTGCTACCCATATACCAGCATTGAGGGGTCGCATGTGATTCATATTATTATCATAACCTGCAATGTAATATTTTGTTTTAATGATCACAACCATGTGAAAAGTGCACTGTGTTTTTATTCAACAGAAACAGTACATTCTGATTGGTGAGAGATGTTTAGGACTCAGTTTACATTTCACATACACAGAAAATAATCCCCCCAGAAGGTCAGCGAAACAATACATATATATCAGAAACATACATACAGTATCTTCAATGTCGCTTCCCCTTTTTAAATAAACACACGGGTGGAGAATACGATGTAAAAAAGGACGGTCAGCATCTCGATTGGGGCCTCTCAAGCCGGGCGCCACAGAAGACCGGACAATAAAAACACACGGGCGAGATTTTCCAGAGAAAGGACAGTAACCTGAGATAACCCAGTTGACTTAAACATTATTAATCAGCTTCTCACATTATGAAATCATTTTTAACTAGGGCTTCGATATTTCTCAGTGAAACTAGGAAGGTGCAGATTTTCTTTTAACAATGGTCACATAGACACAGGCCACTTTAACCCCCATGAATGCATAGCACTAACTTCCTGTTTTACAGCCGATGGCTTCCAAGAGGGCCAATGGTCATGCCAGCCAACTGCTCTTGATGCCCGTCAACGCCGGATGGTGACGATAACAGAATGTCTTGCTCTCTCCTCTTTCCTGATTTACTACAGCAATTGGCAGATCAAAAGCAGATGAATCCGGAGATAAACGGTTCAGCGTCACTAAACCCAAGTAGAGTTGGCTCTAACCTACACCTGGGACAAGCTGATGCCTCCCTGAAGCCTCCTCTGCCCTACTTGCAGTGTATTGTATTGTAGTAGTCATTCAATAGCGCCTTTTCCCATTTCTATGGTCTCAACGCATTTTGTAGGAATGCCTTCGGGATCCGAACTCCAGGTATGGGAAAGTTCTTAGAGTAAGCTTAAGATGCGTGTGTGCATTAGGCCAAGATTAGGACTTTGGAGGGCTGGCTTGGCTCTGGTAAAACAGTGCTGCATGATACTGCCATGGGCTCAGAAGGAGAAAAAGCACGGGCCTTAGAAAAGCGTATCTTGTGATAATGTTGCCGTGGAAATGGCTGCCATGTGGTGACGTTAAATTAAAAATCACCCTCCAGACAATCAAACACTTTCCCCAAATATTGTAGGATTGGAGGTAACTATATATTTATACCCCTCCTAGAATATTTGGGGAAATAATTTTAGGGGTTTGGAAAAAAAGTCACCTAGCTGGCGACTTTTTATCGGCGACATTATCACGTGGGACATAGAAAAGTGCTGCATGAACTATTGCTCTCTTAAATTAATGCAGAACTTAAAACATGTTCCAGCATCTCGCCATGGCTATGATAGATGGCACACGAAAATGGAATCGTCCAAAATAACTGAGTTGAAAATCCTGAATGCGTGACTTGGCTACATTTCGGCCATTCTTAAATTCTGAATAGCTGAAAAGTTCGACCAAATCACGCATTCGGTACTGGCGCCTGCAGGGCGGTCCACCACACCCTTGCTCACTACATTGTGAGCAGGGGTTGCTGGGGTGGCCCCCGCAGCTGTTCCCGGGAAAAAGAAGAAAAAGGAAAGGACCCTGCGGCGCTGGTTCTCGAACACGGAAGTGAAAGGGAACAGGCGTCTCAGGGACACAGCGAGTCAGCAGCAAGGTAAGTAGGGGGGTGTGGTGGGGCCAAGTATGAAATGTTCTGGGGAGAAAAGATCAAAGGCTATTTCGGAAAAATAATATTCGGTCTGTTCTCCCTCAAACATTTCTAGCTCGGACTTTCAACTCCGATCCCACGAAAATACCAGGAGATTCAGAAAAGGGCTGGTTCGCTTAATAGCAACCAATTACTTGGCCCTTTCAAGTTTATATAGAGAAAAACATGAAACATACAGGAGCGAAGGGAGAGACAACAGGTCAATAGACTAGAGTTGATATCATTGCTAAGCTGTCGGAGCACACTAAGACATTCTGAAAAGTACTTTATTCACATCTGTGATTTTACTCTAAGTTAGCCTTCATATAAATCCATTATTAACCCACAACAGCTCAAAACTAGCGTTTTACTAAGACTTAGAAATGTAATAAAAAACACAGAAAAGTGAAGACTCTGGGATGGCATAAACAGAAGGAATGGGGTCAGGTTATCTAACCCCGATTGCGGATAACAGATGAAATAGCAAACTATTGTATTGTCCTAACTTCGGCGACTCAACTTGTATTAAACCACATTCAACGTACAGTTTAATTGACGGTAAAGCAGAGACCTTTCTCTGGAAGTCACACCACGACAAAAGTATTCTTCTGCTTCCTATGAACATGACCTCACGTTCTAATGTTTTACATCTTTGTAAAAAGTCTCACTTTTTTCACAATAATGTGTAAAAAAGAAATGTTATTTTCAGGTTTTGCGTATTTGGCAGTGGGAATGCTCGAGTGATTCTTTGGAGGTCAATACGACCTTGGAGGTAGCCATGCCGCTATTTGCGGCATGGCTACCCCCATTCCGGGTACCGGGTTCCTGGAATGGGGAAATACTGGGCCATTACGACCTTGGAGGACCCGGTATTTCCCCATTCCAGGAACCCAACCCCATTCAAGCCCGCATAGGGCTCAATGTGAATTGGGAGAATTCCAACAACGGGCCCGTTAATACCGGGCCCGTTAACATGCTGGACCGATCACGGGACCCGCGAGCCGAACTCGTAATGAGGCGGTAGGGGGTTAACGGGGCCGGCAGCTCTACCGGTCCCGTTAACCCCCTACCGCGAATCTCGTTATGACCTCCTTTGTCTCTTTATTAACGCTGAAGACATCTGCAAAGTGTGTACATAAAAGAACTGGGACGACAAAGTGTGCTCATCCTACTGTTGATAATAGACGATGAGCACCGTGACCTCCAGTGTGTTAAGGACAACATTCTACCCCAGGCACAAAAGCAGCTGTTGAGGTGTATTATTAATAGGTGTAAGAAAATCCAATCAACATGACATTTAAGCTTATTTGGAGCACAAAGGCAAGTTTGTAAGATCATAAATGCATACCCATAATGCTTTAGTCTGCGGCCCTGAAACTGACGAGAACTTCTAGGGATGACTACAAGGTGACGCTGTGACTCTGAAAAGACTAATTCGAATTAAAGCATTAATGACAAGCCACCCTTCCATGATAATGTCCAGCTCGGAATTCGTTCTTTGTCTTCTTTCATGTTTAGGATGTACACAGTAAGAAGAACCAATTAGAGAAATGAAACACGCAAGTGTTGAAAATACGCACTTTTGTGCTGCTGCATTTAATCTCGCAACGAGTTGGTATTACATCTTTGTGTAACAGTATTTTTGGCCTGTTTTAACTTGAGCAAAACTGCTTCTAAACTCGATTCAAATACCTAGGCTTAACATACAAATTACCCATATCACCAGGAGGAAATGCCTGTATTCCAGAAAGACAAAACATAATCACATTTACAGACTATGTGCTCAATTCATAAAAAAGGATTTTGCAAGTGCCTATTCTTTTGAATCCCATAAAAGAGCAGTTTGTGTACATACAAATTGAAACAGATTCTCAAAAGAGTTTTGTAAGCAAACGTGTATACAGATTTTGGAACGTTCAGGCCATGTGATTAGATGGGGGAGACCTTCAATTAACCTCAATCTGCATATGCAAAATAGGAGTGGTCAGAAGAGTCACCATGGGTAAGCAGAGCCATAGAAGGACCATGTTGCTTCACAAAAAAGGAGAACACACTTGCTCACAACTTTCTCCAGGTTCCAAGCTGACTGGCCTATGTCAGATTTGGAACTGGGCAAATCTGCAGGGACTATTTTAGAAAGGGTTTCACTTCACCCACAACTTGATACCTTAGCAAAGGCAAACTGCTTGCTGCCAGAAGGGGAGTTTTCCTGCCAGCACAGGCTGCATCAATGGGAGTCTGCCCTTTCTATACAATGTCTTTGTGAATCAAGCCCATTGAGTCTACTGCACACAGAGCCAGATGGAAAACCCCTGGAATGACCAGTGAATACCGTAAAATCCTGGAGCACCAGGGACGCTTTCTTCATGGCCAGTTCACAGGGTTTTACTTTAGGTTTCAGAAAGATCTAGGCATTTGGTCCTTTGTACCTGCATTTCAATTTATTCCTGTGGTTTTCACATGAACCCGAACAGAACTTTCAATATGATTTCTAATGTTTTTAAAAATATATAAATACGAAGCATAGTATTTGCATAAATACAAATATGACACTTTCTTTGAAAGCAGGCACAATAAACAGTACCACATCCTAAATTAAATGAAGACATTCTATTTCAGATAATAAATTGTATTCTGCTGCAACACAATCAACACATTCTTGTATTCAATGTAAATGCATTCCTTCTTTGGTCACTTTATGATGTGTGTTATTTCTGCCTTAACGTGACTGAAACCTGCAGTACTTTAATAAAACAGAGTGACAAAAATTGACTGCTTCCGGGCACCTCTCCAGCCGCAGGAGGTGGGACACAGTTGCCATTCTGCCCATAGGTTTAGCAGAGAGATTGCCACAAAAAGAGGTTACCTAACACTGCATGAATGCAATTTAAGTTCACTGTAAGCAAGACATATTTGAAAACAGCTGAATTACAGTAGTTGCCATGGTTATTGAACACCATGGTGATGTATAGTCTTTCTAGGTACTAGCCGATCTACTACACACCACTGCAGGCCCTACCTGTCTCTTGCTGAATGACCGTCCCACTGATCACTTTGCTGATCAGTCGGCATTATGAGGATTGTAATGTTTAGTAAATAGTGCAACCATCATTACTGTAAAACCCCTTTGTTAATGCCATTGCTCTGGCTACTGTGATGAGTGATTCACAGCACAAGGTTACTCTCAATGCCCTTTAACTTTAGATCCGATTACTGAAGTTCAGTTCATATAAACATAGCCATGCTGAAATATTAACAAAATATGTCTGCATGATCGAAGTAGAGAATCTAACCACAAATGTGTGCTTTTTCTAAATGCATTGACATAATATCAATCAATATCATGAGCACCATCGCATCACTGTCTATACTGCACTTTGAAATTGAGGCTGTAGTTGTCTCGCTTTGCTATGAGGGTCAGCACTTTGGGGCACCGCTATTAAGTTGCAGCTGAGTAGATATGATTTTTCATCAGTCATGAATGACCTCTTTGTGAGGGTGAACACACATTTAATCACCCCTCAGCCCCTTACCCGCAACAAACTATCATTGCATGTTCGGTAAGATAATCTTTATATATACAGCTGAATGTATGCATGTGTGTATGTTTGTCCGGCTATACAAATCCACACCGTTGAACCCACATCTACCAAATGTTGCACGGATTCCTCTTTTGTCTGGGGCAAAATTGTAGTCTATGTTTAGATGCAAAAATCTTATATGCAAAAAAATTGTTTGATGTGTGTGTGTATGTTTGTGCGGATATACAAATTCACATGGTTGAACTAACGTCCACCATTTGTCTGGGGAAAGATTGTAGTCTATGTTTGGATGCAAATAATTCAATCTGTAGAAACCCTCATGTACTGATGTTCACCCCGATTGACTACAGTAGGTACTCCAAATATAGGAAATGGCAAGGTTACAGTTTACTTAAGTTAATTCACGAAAAAGGGCAAAATCAATCAATCTTTCTTTCCTGGACAATTTCTCAAATGTGCTCAAGCCGTTGAGTGACTGAAACATGCTGCACAAAAACGAACATCACTTGGAAAAGCTCTATCTGATGTAAAGCGAAAATCAATATCAAGAGCTTCTGAAACACAACAACAAACAGCAGCACGACTTGCCGACCAGAGGACAAGAGCAACTTTCTCCAGGGCAAATGGGATGCCAGAGCAAAGTGAAGCAACACTTGCTGACATGAAGGCAAGAGCAACATCCTCCAGGGTACATGAGACACCAGAACAAACTGAAGCAAGACTTGCCGACAAGAGGACAAGAGCAACATCCTCCAGAGCACAGGAAACACCACTCGATCAGGACACGGGCAACGCCGGGTACCCCAGCTAGTGAACAAATAAAGAAGAAAGACGACTGTATTGCCGTGCTAAGAAAATAAGGCGGGCTGGAGAGGTAACAGGTGTGTATATAACGCCAAACTGTTTCTCAAGACGGAACACATATCCTTTGTTTGATATTGGTAAGGAGAGCTAAGGAAATTCCATGAGAAAATATTAGTCTGTGAAGATTGGTGGCTTCCCTCATAGTCATCTAGTGTGTTACATTTTCAGAAAAGTGTGGATTTCACAGGCCCTGCAAGACTACGCCAATGACATCATAGCTGCTGAGCCGTCTGCTAGTGGACACAAAGACAGCTTTTCTTCATTTTGGAAACCACCAAACTTCTTCATTAGGTGACGGCCTTGATACTTCAGAGCCCAACTAAGAAAATATAATTTAAACATTGTAGAGTCAAAACGAACGTGAACCAAACCCAGCTTGACCAAATCAAAATGCGTCATTTTAACATGATACAAATTATATGGAAAGTGAACATTCTAAAAGAATAGAGCAGTGTTAATAAAGCATTGAAAAGGCGCTGTTAGCGTGAAACACTGGCCAAGTGTCGGCTCGCCTCTAACCAATATTAGATATAGATTGGCTAGGAATTCATGCAATTAAAACCCTTTTCTTTTACAGATTTGCATTGAAGACCTGTAGTCAAATAGTTCTGTATAGCCTTGGGTAAGCACAGATTGGTATTTTCTCATGGAGTTTCTGTAGTTCTCGGTAAGTGACAGTTTTCTGAGAAAGAAAGCTTAATATGTAAAAATGGCAATGATAATTACCATAGAATAATGTGACTCAGCTTAACGGTCCCAACCACCTTGTGCAGTATAACTTCCAACGTGGCTCCCGGGATGATGATTCCCTGAGCTGCTTGTCTATACTATAAAGCAGGCAAGATAAATGCTGAAACCCTCTAAATGTGCATGGGAGCCTACGAACAGAGAAGTGGTTGTGCAGGGTTGTGAGAGTTGAGTTTTCTCAAAAGAGAGATAATACTGGGAAAAGCCAAGTAGACTCTTCCCTAAATCCTGAGAACTGCACACGCAACTGGTAAGAGATAATGGGAGGTAAGAAAGTGCCGTGATTCACCGTATGTTGCTCTGGTTGCTTAATATAGGAGTGTATACCTAGGTAGTATAGTAAAAAAAAAAAGGGCCTTTAACAAGGGCGAAGGTCACCTAACACATAATAGAGCCCCATGGTAAGGGCCCTAACCGACTGGAGCTTGTGTACAGGGGAAAAAAGGGGGTACTGACCTGGGGCATCCTGTGACGCAGCTTGTCCATATCTCCTTGGCCAGTGCCCAACATGCACAAAACACAATGAAAAGCTTGGAATGGAGCCTCTGTTCCAAGCTTTCAGACGGACTAGAGAGCTGGAATCATAGAATGCAGGCTTCTACTGCGGTTAGAGCCTGGATTCTGCACTTTCTGATGGTCTAAATAGAAGAAAATATGCTCTAGTATGCACTGAGCACTGAGAGCACATTTCACTGACAATATATGCCCTCCATACCTACGTGTTACCAAAAGGAAAAACACTGACTGCATTATCCACAAAGCCCTTAATTGATTGATCCCCAATCACTCACTCGAAGCTGCCACAAGCCACTATGTTCATCGGATGCCTAATCCGCTGCCAGCCCAGAATCAGAAAGATGATATAAACAGGCAGTGCTTGCTAATTTCTCAGCATTTAACAATTCTGACTGTACCTCACATGAAGCCTACTCTCCTGAAATTTAGGATAGGCCTGAAGAACTGGATCGTCCAGAACTAACCTTCTGCCCTACTCAGGACTGTCATGGACCCTACCATCTACGATCTTGTGTGCATACTGAGGCCACCTGTGACATGCAGCATTTCACAAAACTTAAACAAATAAATACATAAATACACTGCGGTCTAAACTATAAAACACTATGCCCATTGCAACCAATAACACAGAAAACTATACCTTTTGCATGTGTAATAATTGAACAAGCCTAGTTCATCTTCGACAGCTATTGTTTGGTATGGTTTGGTATTGTGTGGCTATGCCTCTGAAACATCCAGTTCCCATGTATTGGAGGCATTGGATACAGCTTGGTTCTAGACAGTGTTCAACAACTAAAATTAGAAGGCGAACCAGCTTAACTGTATGGAAAATTTGATTCTAGGAATGTAGTGTAGAAACCTGGTAATTTATGGAAACTGACATGGGAAGCAGTCCTCTAAATATTCAGCTGACTTAATCTAGACAAGTTTCCTTGCAGTGTCCTTTCTGTCCTCATACAGTGCATATCAGATGATGGCATCTTGAAAGACAATGCACCATTTAATGCCAACGGAATGCCCACAAATGGATTATATGTAATAAGAGTGTGAACACTTCTCTGTAACTACATCCGAAATCGTATCTCAAAAGAGAAAAGGATGAACATGGCTCTAGTGCACCCAGACACATCCTACCTTATGCTCAGACAGTGAGCTAATTGATACTGCCGAGTGCCCAGCATCTACATGCATAGTTCCTTGAGAAGACTTGGGAGCTCTTACAAGCACGTCCGATGTATGCGATTATGAAGAGTGTTTATTTTTGCTTCTATCATGTTAAACATGGACACTGCCCATTTGTGGATACTTTGCTCTCATTGCAACTAGCCCCCCGGTAATTGTGCCGAAAATGCCCCATAGAGTCCCATGGACTCCAAATAAATGGGGATTTACTGCGGTACTGCAGCTTGGGATCCGGCGCTAATAGCGCCGACCAAGTTGCAGTAATGCTAATTTCATTGGGCGGTATAATGGAGGATTTACCGCTGGGATACCGCCCAACCCGTGACGAGGCCTTTGTCTCTAATGAATTCAGTTCCTTTGGGAAACAATGAAGTGTACTTGAAAAGCACAATGTTGTTGCGTCACTTAATATATTTGGTGTCACCAAAAAAAGGAAAATGTAAATAAATCTTGAAAAATTAGACAGTTCAAATTTGCAGCATTACAACCATGGTCAGGGAGTACTTGAACATATTAGACAGAAATGTGCAGATTTATAGACGATTATGCTAAATTAGAGGTAAGCTATGAAATGATTGATTGTCTGCTAGGAATGTACCACTTATTGGGGCAGAATTGAAGAATGCACAGTTCACACCTGGCAGTACTGATAGCCTCCTTTTTGCTAGCCAAAAAGAAGGAGGTCAATGCTATGAGCCTCCACAAGTAGCGAGCTCGCTTAGCAGCATGTTTGGAAGTGCTGCTGCTGTAAGCTCAATCTTTCGGAGTATAACAATATTGAAATATGAAGCAAAAGTACAAGATAGGGAATCAAGTTATAGACGAAGGGGCCTCCAGAGCCAATTAAGATTCAGTGTACTCAAATGTATTCCATCGCAGAATTGCCTTTTCAGTGATGGATTTTGAGATGCCTGAAATACACCAGTATACTTGACTTGTGAGTTGAACATATGCTATACAATATGAATTACCAAAAACATCCTCCTTTCAAATTCACTATATGCAAATTATTTTCGTACATATTATTTAGGGATAACCACAAAATCGATTTAGATTTAATTCTTCGGTGGGCTGATGAGCACAGCTAAATACACAAGTTCTGTACTGTGTGAAGAATCAGCCTTGCTTCTTCCCAAATCCCGCGTCATAGACCCCTCTCCTGTGGCCAGGACACAACAGGTGCATCCTGACCCAGTCCCCAGTCCCTGGGAGTGGTGATGTGGAGGATGAATAACCTGGAGGGAAGAATCCAACCAATGGAGGAGGGAGATTAAAAACCTTAATACCCCAGGCAAGACGTGATATCCGATTAGTACAACAGGGGTAAGGAAGACATCCCCAAAGCCTTCATAGGATATTCGGGCCCATCTCTCTTGAATAAGGAAGAGAAGTCCAATCATAGTAGAATGACAAGAGTAGGGAAGTACAGGTACCAGAGGGAACAGAATCTGTTTGGATATAACATCAATGGGTCCTTCTCCAACTCAAGTCAAAGGACTTCTTATACATATCTATCCAACCATTTCAAATCGCCAGTAAACAAGGATAAAATGGGGAAAAGGGAATTGCGCTGGTTATATCAAAATCAAACTGGGTGTTCCCTTTCTCCCCAATTTCAACCACCTTATTACCCTTCACCCTGTACGAACCCTCATTGGTCTTGTTCCATCTCCCCCTATCCACTTCCAATAAGCACTGGGATGAAAAAGAGGTGAAAAATGAGGATTACCCATAGAAACAACATAGGGATACAAAGTGAGGCTTACCATCTAACACTTTTGAACTGTCCCACTAAAAGAGTCAGGCAGGGCCAGGCACATTTCCCAAACTGTGCACACCGGTCTCCAATTGACTCTCACCTGCAGTATAAAAAGGGTGGTACTGCCAGACTCAGAGAGCGAGGTGGGTACGCTGACTGGACCAGAGTAGCCAAGGAGCAGGAGCTGCAGGAAGAGAAGCCAGAAGGATCCGGAGGGGAACAGTGCGCCGTGACGCTGGCCAAGTGCCCGTGAGAGGATGCAGCATGGCTAAGGAGCCATGTCTCAATGGAGACGGAGCGAGGCAGCCTGTATCCTGCTGGTGGTGTACAGTGAAATGATCGGACCCTCTGGGACGTGTGCCGGTCCCAAGGAAGCCTCAGGGGCAGGTGGTGAGACCCTGACCACGATCCGAGAGCAATTTAGTAGCGTGCGGGTGGCTGTAGCGGGAACGGGAGCATTGTTGATGGAAGAGCCCAGAGAGCGAAAGCGGGGCGAAAGCTGGAAATTAGTGAAAGAAAGCAAAGCAAGAGAATGGTAAAAGCAAAAGTTGGAAAGCAGTGAAAGAAAGCAAAGCAGAATGACAGAAAAGGTGCGCTAGAGGCACAGAAGTTAAGTGCATTGGCAGGGTTATAGGTCAAAGTTTTGACTCAAAAGGGACGAATGACAAAAGGGTCGAGTCAATTCGACTGAAAAAAAGGGTCGAATTTTTATTTATTTTTTATTTTATTTTTTTGGGGGGCCCCCCAGCCCCTATTTTTGGTGTAAAAACACATTTTTTAAGCTATACTAAAGCAAAAAAAAAAAATGTACATTTACATTTTTTTTTTAACCTTTTGTTTTCGGGTCGAATTGACTCGACCCTTTTGTCATTCGACCCTTTTGAGTCGAAACTTTGACCGGACACCCATTGGCAGTGTGGAAATAGCCAAGGGTGGGTGTGAGAGAGACCTGAAACCGAGAGAGACAGCAAAGAGAAGGTGAAAAGGAAAACAGACAGTTAAGGGAGGGTGCAAGCAACCTGTAAGTGAGAATGAGGGTGAAAGCTACCCAAAAGAAATACAGAGAGTGGAAGAGGCACGTTAAAGGGAAAATAAAGGTGCAAGAGAGCACGGTGACAAACTGAAGGTGCAAGAGAACACAGTGAAAAGTAAGGAGAGGTGTGCAAGGGGTACAGAAAGGTGAATAAGAAGAGGTGTTAAAGGTCAGAGTGGTTGCATCTAGGAGGAGCAAAGAGCCCTGCATTCACGAAAGTCTCTGATACTACCCACACGAAAGAACTGTACATTGAACAGCGCATCCTGACAAGAGGAACTTTTTGTTTTTTTTTGTTGAACTTCATAAAGGAGGAGCCTAGGTTTGCGGAAAGGAACCCTAAGAGGCCCACTAAAGACATTGTTCAACTTGGAAAAGAGAGACCTAGACTTGAGGAAGGGGTTCCTGAGAGGTCCAACAGGAACTGTGTCTTTTTGTTTGGAACTGGAAGGATCAAAGCATGGGAAAGGGAACCCCAGGAGACCCAGAGACATTTTAAACTCTATTGACTTACAGCAAGAGCCCTGCATGGAAGGTTCCAGGGGTAATCCTTTTGAGTTGAACTATTTTGAACTGGCAGAACTGCACCTATTGGTAAGACTACCTGAAACCAGCTGTGGTTTCCATTTCCTTTCTTTTTTCACCATTTTTCCTTTGAGAAACCCCCGTATCACATTTGGTTTAAGAGTGAGGGCAAGCATAGGTCTGGACACAGATGAACCTTGGTTTTGGACATACGGACATAGACGGCCCTTAGAAGCATCAGTTGAGGGAATACTCCTCTTAGAGTTAGGGCCAGGTAGACACTACAGCAACCCCACAAAGTTTGATAATTCATATTTTCAAACTGTTACTATTGAGTCTGTGTCTCTCTTGATACCATGTCTGTCTCACAGCTGGCAATATATTACATGATCACCTCAGGTAGAGCAGTTATAAAAGTTAAGTAAAGTTTGTTTTTAAATAAAAAATGAAAAAAGAAAAATGAACCTAAGCATGCACTGGACCAAAACATACAAGAGTTGAACCCATGTCATCAGAGTGCTTGTTATGATGGATTGTCTTTTGTGTGTCACTAGGCAGCATGCCATTATTTGTGCAATGGTTCGATTTGTCTGGACCTGACATGTAAACATGGAAAATGAGACAAATAACCGAAGAAAAAGTGCATGAATGTTTTCTTCCATCAGTCAATAAACCTAATGTTTAGGTTACTTGTTGGTCATTCGTCTTCTCCTGTTACAAGGCCTTTTTCCGATTATCAATTCCTTCCAAAGAAACGCCAAAGGCAAACAACTTGTCTTTTGGTGCAGTCCAGTCGTTTCCTTGAAGGTGGATTGTACGAAGTGATTAATGTTCTACCCTTTTCACAGGGGTTTGTGCGATACAGTTGATGCTGTAATTGTCACGTTACATCATATTACTATTGGCCATGTCCAATAAATAGCTGGACTACAAATAAATAATGTTCTTTTCTGAAATGTTCAGCAGCCTTTCACATCGGTGCTTGATGAAGCCTTGCCTTCTTTCACAAATCTCCTTCGATTGTCAGACGGATGATGATGATTGGTCGTGAAAGATGATGCCATTAAGTTGTGGCTCTGTAGGACTTTCCACTGGTTTAAGATCTCCCTGAAGAGGCATCTCCTAGACATGTAATGGTTCAATTTCTTAGCTTTGTATGTGTTTACTGTGCGGGCCTATCCCAAGAAGTAAATAAATCAAGGTTCTTCCCTCGCCGCCCGGTTCCCATCTTGATATTCCTCTTCGTAGGGGGGGGGTGGAAGGTTTCATCCACCACTACACCCAATCCAGTGCCGCCGGCACTGACAAAGGGGATGGGGGGGGTTTAAACCTCCCTTCACACCAACTTTATCCCTAACCCACCCCACACCCCAACTCCACCCCGGTCACAACAAATTTACCTGTGTCTGGTACACTTTCTCCACTTCCACTCACAAACCCCTCCTCGCCCCACCCCCAAAACCCACACTACCCACCTACCCCCCCCGCCCACCCAAAGCAAACAAGGACACCTCTCACCCTGGTATGGTTTGGTGCTGCGCTGCCACAGCAGCATGGTAAAGACATGTATACCCCTATAAGGACCCTTGTCAAGACTATAGCATCATTCCACTCCCTTGACTACTCACACAGTCCTAGGCATGCCTTATATTATAAATGCTGTATATATTGTACAGCTGCATTGATGCAGCAGTTATGTGAAGTGATGTCCCCTCTATATGAGACCACATTCCTGCCCTCAACACCTGAAACAGTTCTATTATACCATACTGTCTGATTGCAATGCATGCAGGAAGGGACTGCTATGGTTTCCATAAGTTTTGTAAAGTCTTATCAAAGCGATATGTGTGACAGAATCCCATCTGTGAGCATGGAATAGCCCGAGTTCATTTTATTTGCATTAATAACATGATGCAGGCAGATCCATTTCTGAAAGTGAGACCCGCTAATCAGACCCTCCTTTCATAATGCTTTTGCTGAAAAGCATACTGAAAGCATGCAACTCTGCTGGGCTGGTCTACCGACACCTCCCAGCAGCTACCTTGTGGTTTGGCAGCATAAAAGTACAAAGTGACACGCTTTCTTGCCAACAAACTGCTGGTGTACAGGGCTCCAACATCAGGATCTGCCTTTAACCGTGGGCATTCCTGACACAAATTAAATCATATGGTTGTGTGCCCCCAGAACCTGATGCCAGATGACAAATCTAAATAGAAGCCAGGACTGATTAAGACCTGGGTGGTTCGGTCGGCTAAGCAGGATTGGATCCAGGCCGTTGCCTGGCTGGAGAAAGCAGCTGAGGCCGTCAGATATTCCGTGAGGATCTGGTGGTCAACGGGGTCAAAGGCTGCCGGGAGGTCAAGCAGCAGGAGAATGGCTAAATTGCCCTTGTCCTTCGCCTCGTCCATCTGGATTTTTAAGTCCAGAAGGGCTGTCTCTGTTCCATGCCTTGGCCTGAAGCCAGATTGTCTAAGGCCCAAAAGGTTGTTCTCTTCTTCCAGGTGCTTCTGAATTTGCAAATAGGCCACTCTGTCTAAGATTTTAAGGATATAAGGGACAGTGGTGATTGGCCTATAATTGGTGGGGTTATTGGGGTATAGGTTTATATTTTTTTAGAAGGGGCATGACCCATGCCTCCTTGAGGCTACTGGGGACTGAGCTTGTTTTGAAGGAGACGTTGATTAGGGCTGTTGTGAAAGGGAAACAATATATACTAAAGGAGGAACCCCTTCAGGACAGTTTCTCCCTGGGGTAGTAAATAAATCTCTACCTTAAAGAAGGGTTTAAAGAGACAAAATATAAAATGCAAAAGTAGAGAGAGCAATCAGCTACACCATATATACATTTTATTAATAATCTTTAAAAAAACATCATAAAAAACATAAAGATGCTAAAACCTAATAAAAAATAAAGTGCAAGTGACACCAAGCAAAATGCTCACAATTAAATTGTAACAGTTGATCACTTGTCTTTCACTGGACTAGAGTACAACTCCTATTTACACCTTAGTTTAGCACATACAGCAGAGGAAAATTCTTAGTCAATGGAGATCCAAATGCACAGACCAGTAGATCTAATCACTGGCGTTATGCCTCAACAGGCGAAACTTTTGAATAGAGGCTACCCAAAGAGACTTATTATAAAGGCAGCGAAGCGCGCTTTTAATAATAATGGACAAGCTCTAATGGAAGATAAACCCAAAAAAAGCCTGGAAGAAAGAATAGCGTGTGTGAACACATTCAGTAATCACAGTTTGGCCATTCAGAAAATGATTTCCAAACAATGAAGAGTTTTAAAAACTACAAATTCTGATCCCGTTGTACCTCTTTTTGCTTATACTAAATCTGCCTCAAAAGGTAATCGAGTTAGTGAAAGTAGATTTCGTACCCCTACAGTGCCCAAGACTAGTATTACTAGTTAATGGGGCCTTCCATAGTCACAGGCCATTAACCATGCGGGCAATGTGTGGCCTGTAAAACGACATCAAGATCCCATGAAGTTAACATAGGTCGTAACATAGTTTGGACTCAGAAATCCTTCCCGAATTGCAACACTGACCATGTAATATACATGGTCACGTGTCCTTGTGGTCGCCATTTTATCGGGACCAGTCGCAAAATCAAAATTCGGATTAATGAACACAAGAGTTGCATTAAGAACAAAACACTCCAAGCACTGATGGTAAAACATTTTGTCGACAAAGCACATGGCTTTGAGAGCTTCAGCTGGACAGTACCAAGGTGTCAGCTTTCACCACAAGAAGCAATTCAAAATCAAAAACTCTTACAGAAAGAACAACAACTCATTTTCCAAAAACGTAGAGACCTCTATGGGCTAAATGATGCCATTGAATGGCACAAAGTTAAATAAGTTCAGATAGTGCATTGATACACTATACTGTGGCCCTTTGGGTATTTGGTTCATTTTCTGCTCTGTTTTCATCTTTAAATTTTTTTCAAAGATTATTCCCCCACAAGCAGACCTTTGATTCTGCATGGACACTAACAAGGGACTTTTTCCTCCCTGCCTTGACTACCTTATGATGGCCGACCGCGTTGTGTTTATTCCAGCGGGCTGTCAGGAGTACTTTCTATTCAAAACATGCGCGCATTTTCGCCACTGTAGCAAGGGGATGTGTTAACACCATTTTGCAAGACGAACCTCCTGAGTAGCGTTTTTCAATCGCGGCACACGCCAGACGCGAAGACAACAAGCACCATTGCGGGCAAGCTTACTAATTCCCAGGGCATGCGATAAACTATACCGTGGAGACACTAGTGTGTCACTCACAGTGTACACCAGCTGTTAGCTCGGTTGTTTGCATTTAGAATACAGGAACAAGGTTTTTTTGTATTTAAAGAACAAGAACATTTTTATGACATCCACTTTTATTTTTATTTCAGTGGATGCTAGCCCCCACTCTGGCGGTTTGATTCCTCTCTGAATCTAGTGAAGGAATTTAGTTTGAACACGCCCTAATCGCGATGCCTTCAGAGACTTCATTAATAATTCCTGGTTGCATAACCCTGACCCCAAGGTAAGAGGTAGTTTGATTAACATCTTCTCCCCTGATTATATCTGGTAGCACTCTTTTACAGACTTTGCTATGTGAGTCACCACGGCACTGTGTGTTCTGTCTTCTGTAATTGAGATTATTCAGAGATAACGTAGTGATGAAATTTGAGTCTTTACGATTTCTAAGAAAGGTAGAATATGTCGATTTGGATATTGGCGCACATTCACGTTTGACAGTTGGCTTTTGTAGGTTCTAAATAGTAGTTTTGATACGACCTGTATGTATCTCCACAGAAATTGAATCTGTAAAGGATGCACCATGTGTTTGAAGACAAAATAATACCCAGCCTTCCCTTGTACTACATCCACCCTGATGCTAGGTAAAAGATGTATTTGTTTCTCTTTTTCCAAGCTAAATTAGATTGAATCTGTCGTCTCTGTAGCGAATACTTAGACCCACAGAGTTTTTAAAAAAATGTTTTTCAGCAGCACCAACTTGGTTTGAGCACTTTATAATGTTGAAGTGCCACATTGAATGTTAAAGAGAAAGTGATGGATCAAACACTTCCTCCTGAAGAAAGTTCTAAAGAAAATACACGAACTGAAACATGTTGAGGCATAACACCAGTGATTAGATCTACTGGTCTATGTAATTGGGTCTCCATTGACTAAGAATTTTCCTCTGCTGTATGTGCTATACTAAGGTGTAAATAGGAGTTGTACTCTAGTCCAGTGAAAGACTAGTGATCCACTGTTACAATTTAATTGTGAGCATTTTTCTTGGTGTCACTTGCACTTTATATTTTATTAGGTTTTAGCATCTGTATGTTTTTTATGATGTTTTTTAAAGATTATTAATAAAATTTATATATTGTGATATTAGTTTGGTGTAGATGTTATGAAAGGGGCCATGGTCATGGTAAACTGTTAACGTCCACCAATGAGCACAATCTTAAGGTTCTCCATGGATGGCGTAGGGATCCAGTTAAACTCTCCAAGATGTTTCAGGGCTCTTCCCCGCTCTGCGCCCGGGCCTGCAGACTGCAGGCCACATGGTTCCATATGTGGTGGGAGTTCCCTGTGATCGAAACCTACTGGTCAAAGACCCTTAGTTGGATAAAGGAAATAGAATCTATTGGGAGTTCTTCCGGTGGAGAGTGGTGAGAAGAGATTTCCGAGATTGTGGGAATCATTGCTACGAGTGGGTACGATTGCACTGGTGCAAAAGTGGAAGTTCCCGGGAGCTCCTGACAGAGCGGTCTGGGAGCAGAAACTTAGTGACATCATACACAATGGAGAAAGTAACATCCATTGTACATGGCCAAGTGGTAAGGTTTCATGAGGAATGGGACCATCTGATTAGTAAATGGGAAATGGGTTGAGAAGAAGGGAGGGGAGATCTTGTGGAGGGGGATAACGAGTTGTTGTGGGAGGGAGACCCGCGATTCCGGAGGAGGAGTAGGAGAGGGTTCCACCGCCTGAAGCACAGAGCTACTGAAAGTAATGTTATGGGTCTCAATGTGTAGAGCTGGTTCGCACCTGGCCTACTTGGTATAGACAGGCATATTATTTGGAGTCAAGTGTATCTGATTTTTGGTTGTCCACAGAAGAAAGCATCTTTTCAGTTTTGGGGCGGAGAGGGGGGAACTTTCAGTTGTTATTGTTGTTGTCGTGTTATGTGTCTTATATGCAGTGACTGAACTTCGTTTTCAAAGAGGGAAGGGTAGTAGGAAAAAGAGGAGAAAAAAGAGGTTGGGGAAAAGAGCGAAGTTTGAAGAGAGAAAAAGTAGTAATGCGATGGGGAGAAGTAGTAGTGAGAGGGAGAGAGAAAGAGAAGGACAGCAGCAAGTGGTGAGAGGAGTATATAGGATGTGAAGAGACAGAGGTCAAGAGAAGGAGAGGAGAAAAGTAGGTCAAAAGATGAGCCCGAAACATGGGAAGCAGGAAAAGGAAGTTGGAAAACCGAGTAAGATTCAAGGAGAGGAATGAAGTGGCATGACTGATGAGTGGAATAAAGATTAATGTTAAAGGAAGAGTTCAACGGTAGAAGGAAGAGTAGAGAGTCACGGTTGTCTTAGAATAAGTGAGTAGGGTCAGGGGGACGGTAGATGGTAAGAAAGGTAACAGTATGTGGTTTAGAAAACAAGAGAGATGGTATTCAAAAGAAGAGTAGGAAGGGAGGTTATGGAGAGAGGGAGGGAGGGAGAAGGGGTCCATGAAGAGGGAAAGAGAATGCCAGTACCACCACCATAATATTGCTACTTAGAAACCGTAAAGCCTCTATTGATATGTTGTTCGGCTTCAAATAATTATGTATTTTGCACACTAGTAATCTTTGTTGAGAGTCAAGTTTTATTGAATGTGATAATTAGGAGAAAGACTATGCAGTGGCAGACCAACGTATATGATTTTAGAAGTTATGCGTTTTTATAGTTATCTTAATAATTTCTCTTTTAACATTGATGCAATCAATTTGAAATGAACTTGAGAATTATGTAGAGTGTGGGTTTAAAAGATGAACTTTCATTTGACTTTTTTTGCTGATTTTTAGTGTAACTGGAATGTGCCCAGTTCTTTGTCTATTTTCTATAAAATATGTGTGTAAGGTTTATTTGTCTAAAACATGAACACAAAACACGGTTACTGATATTGTAAACCGCCTGTTTTTACAATGTTACAATATTCATTTTTAACTATCACTTCCATTACATACTGCACTCACAATAAAAATATCACTCTTATTGCACTGAGCAAAGCACCTTTTTTAAAGCTTAGAATAACCATATTAATTATTTTATGATAGGCTATCATTCAAAGATGGACACCCTGCAACACTCCTATTGTACCCTTTTATAATACCCCAATGACAAAAGTGGAGGGATCAAATAACATCAATGGAGCGGTTCTTGCCTGCTTTGCATTAAACTGTACATTTGATGGTTATGTCTTTGATAAAAGTGCTGTATGCTGCAATCACTAAATACACAAAGCGCACTGGGCTTGGTGGTCCTTTCATGTTACACAACACTCACCCTAACATTTAGATATGTGTAGCCATGAACCATATATATTCATTTCGGACAGTTTAAGGATTTGGATGTAAGGATGACATTGCCTTGATAGCTGTCATTGCGTTGGGGTCTTCGGGCTGCTTTGCTTCTCGTTTTCAGAGAATTATGGAAATGGAGGAGCTTGGTCTTTATATGAGCATGCTCAATCCCCAATGTGATGACATCATATATACATAATTATTTAAGGATGTGAACACCAAACTCACCCACTGTCATGTGCTAAAGAGTACTCTACTTTTCGTTATTTGTTTTAGGTGAAAATATGTGCAATTAGTTTTGGGTTTGTTAGGCAAGATCGTATGCAGTACCCTTTGGGTGCACTACAACAACCCTGACCTCCTGGCAATAGGAACCCAACCTTTGGTATAGGTCTGTACTACACAGGTTGGTAGTGTGGTCGAGTATCCAGGCTTATCTCAAGAGGGGTCAATCTGAGCTGTGGGGGAATTACACAGAGATTCACAGTGACAAGTATTCAAATAAACTATTACACACAAGGTTTATTGATTAAACAATTATTAATTTATTTATCAGTCAGTTAGAATAAGCCTTCTTCAGAAGGGAGCAATGTGGAACACACAAATATACTTCAAAGTACACATTCTTAGTTTCTAAATCAGCAAATACCCATTTGGGATGGCATACAGACACTTCCTACAACCTCAGGTGACTTCAATAGTTAGGGTGCTGTTGTCTTTAATGTATCACTGTTGCATTTAGAATATTCTTGAGAGGGGTGTTAAAGAGAAGAGTGGTCAGGATAAAAGTATTGACACAGTTATTCTTAAGCAGGTAAGTACTTTCGAAATAACCCCCCAATCCAAAGCCACTTAACCTTTTCCTGGAAGGAAAGCAAAACACATAAGCAGAAGAGAGAAGAGTAATTCAGGGAGCCAGGCCAGCCAAGGTTAAGTTAGCAAAAGTCAAGGTGAGCTGAAGCACTTGTTGCAGATAAGTAGAAAGTCTTTCACAATGTTTAAAAAGTCTTTGTATAATTAAAGAAATCAAAGTAAGGCCCCAATCTGATTAGGCTTGTGAGGTAAAGAAGCTGTTAGCAACTCCACAGATGCAACCGAGACAAGTCTCCAATGAGGACAAGCAAGGTGGCACAACAAGAGGTATGTTCTCTCAGACTCCTGTTCCTATGCAGCTCTGCAGATACTGGTATTCCTGGGCCTCAGTCGTGGGGACAAGAGGGAGGACTCCTGCGGACTCCTGCACTGTAATGGGATGGTCACCGACCTCAAACAGCAATCTTCAAACAAGTGGCACTTTGGGGTTTCAGCTCCTCGCGTCTACCGCAAATAGCAACACTGAGGGTCCTGGCTGTCGACCTTTCTTTGCATCTGGGGTCCCACATTCTGTTGAGGGGGCTCAGGCTCGGTCAGTCCTGCTTCCTGGGATTCCAGAGGATCTTCCTGTTGCTCTTGTCCAGCTTAAAAGCAACACACATGATTTGGTGTTCCTCTCCCTGGTTATTCAGTTCCAGCAGCGACTGCAGTGGAAATTCAACCAGCTCCGAGGGGATGTCCAGGTGGCTTACTTTGGAGTTGATTGGTCCAACTAACTAAAAGGGAGAAGTCGTCCTTGCAAGACTTCTCTGTCGATGCAAATTTGGAGTTTCAGCACAGCAGCAGGGCTTCACTGGGCAAACCAACAGTCCAGGAGTTGCAGCAGGTGTCCTCTTCAAGATCTTCTTCTGATTCCTTCGTCCAGTGGTCGACTCTACCTTCGAAGCCAAAAAGCCTCGCCTATTATGCAAGTTTCTCCCATTCATTCCAGCCTAGCTGTCAGTCACCCAGCAGGGTAGCTGTCCTTGCCGGACAGCCAGCCGGCCAATCACCTAAGAGTGCATTCCTGTCTCCTAGGAGATTAAGCACAGGGAGTTTCGGGCACCTCCCTTGCTTCCTGCCTCCGCCAGACACCCTGGAGCCAGAGGCAGGCTTCACTCGTGAATCCTGCCATAGGCAAAACAAACAAAGGACCAAACCTGGTTTGGCGCGCAGAGTAAATCTCAAGAAGGACCTTTCCACAAAGAAATGGAGAGAAAAGAAGACCGGGGTCATTTTGACAAAAATGGCACCCTTGGGTGCTTTACTGCAGCTGCGAACGCAGCCCGCGGTAAATGCACACCACAGTAGTTAAAAGTATACCACTGCCACCAGCCATTCATCGAGGAAAGGGTAACCCCTTCAGCACCCTATTGTAAGATAGTGTGTGCTCGGTCTAGAAAGATACAAATGTAAGTAAAGTTAATTTCACTTTACTACTCTTGGAAACAGTAGTTTAGCCAAGAGAAGGTATCTAAACCTGTGGGAAATCTGAAAGACTTCCCTGTACCACTGCACTAAAGGTGCTGTGTGACACAATGTAAAAGATGATGCCTATGGAGTTTGTCAGACTCCACAACCAAAAGAAACAGAGTTCAAAATCACATTAAAATACACAAGAGAGTGGGAGAAAAGGGTCTCACTCTCTTCAGGTTCAAAATTCAAGTCCTCAAAATCCAGCAAAGTTGCTGGGGGTCTCTAAGGTAGCGAGGAATTAGCACATTTCTGAGAATTCTCCCCAACAGGGTCTATAGTATATTTTTGGAAAATTGGCTAAACCATCTAGTGTTCTCTCCAAGTACTCTTGCTGCTATCACGCCAACTCTCTAGAATGCCCTTCTAACTCCCACACCACTAGCCGCCATCTTCCTTCTTTTATGCTGTGGCTGGGGCTTCAGGTGTCTCAATAATGGCGGCCTGGCTAGTCCCACTCGGTCCTGATGTGTGGTCAGATTATTGTCTGGTACCTTGTAAGCCCTCTCATGTGCTTCCTTCATCATTTCATTGATATCATGTGTTTCGTGTGTGTGGTTAGTTATTTGCAGGCCGGGGTTCACTGCTTTCACACTGCTCCTGTCATTGGGCTGGCAAACCTTAGTTTCCTATTGGGCTCTGATCCGTAATCCATTTTGCAGGACCCCGTCAATCTCTGGGCGCATGGCCGTGGCTTTGCATAACGAATTTGCAGAACCAGACGAGCGAGATGGACCTACTGTCCCTCCCCACTTCCTTGTAGGAGAACTTGTATAATGCAACCATAACGCATGTGGGTGGGGGTTACCACTGGGGATTGTCCCTGTTGAGGCAGTTGGGGGACCATCTGCATAGGCAGAGTTGGGAGAGCAGAGGCACTCTGGGGTCCCCCTTATAGCCCCAAGCACTTCCTTGTCGCTTTCAATGGATCACGCCTGTGGCGTTCCGGTTCAGCAAAATCTCGATTTTGGTGCTGGGGTTCAGATGTGTGGAATAATGTAGAAGAGGAGGTGCAGTTTGTGCCTTTGTTCTCGAAGAGAGCAACGGTTCTACAGGTGAACAGAGGTTCTAATGCATCAAGTACAGAAGTGTCATTAACTCTGTCATGATGCTCTGCACTGGCAGCATTAGTGGCAGGCATACATTTGCGCATGTCCTTAGTTCTAGTTTTCTTGTTAGTAGCCGTGTTCATGTTTATCTTTAATGCAGTGAGCTTGTTAGAAGCCTCCAGGGTTTTTGGGGTCTTTTTCACCCGTTTCTCCGATGCATACGACATTGATAAGGCCAGTCTCCTTGGTTGCAAGTTTCATAGCCGAAGAGTTTGAGGTGGAGGCGAGTGAAAGATGGGGCGCTGATCTACCCTTAGTCTCACGTTTGCTCTTCTGCCTTGTTGTGCAATGTTTTATGTGAAGGCTCTTTCTTTTTGCTGTGGTGGCAAAAGACTTATAACTTACCTAGTGCTGTACTCATCAACTGCCGCCTTAGAGCCAATATTATCCTTGGCGCAAGAAACTGCGACCTCGGGTGTATTGTTTGACCTCAAGATGGCCAATTCACAAGACAGCATTTTATCCAACAGAGCTCTGGGCGTGAGGATCAAATTACCAGTTCTATTTGCTGCCAGAGCGTTATCCAGAATCCGTAGTAATAGAATTAGATAACATACAGGCCACATTAATCAGTGGC
Source organism: Ambystoma mexicanum (assembly GCF_040938575.1). Classification (NCBI taxonomy): domain Eukaryota; kingdom Metazoa; phylum Chordata; class Amphibia; order Caudata; family Ambystomatidae; genus Ambystoma; species Ambystoma mexicanum. The sequence continues at coordinate 980,954,597 of NC_090928.1, read as the reverse complement.
CTAGAGGGAAGCAGCTGCTCAGTGATGCAATTGAGAAAGACAGTGTGGTTAGTAGAGGTTTTGTATAATTCCTCACATCACCAATGAGGTAAGTAAATAGTCGAGGGCAAGTAGTTGAGGGTGGGGGAGACTGATGTCTTCCACAAGGCTTGTAGACTTATTGGAATCGTTGTCATTAACTGCGCCTTCTTCTGCCGAAAGAGTGCAGTTAAGCAGAGGAGGAAAAGGTGACGTCAATTAACTTTTGTGAGCCAAGTCAGAGTCAGTATTGTGGATTACTACATGGTTCTGGAAGAGCAGCTTCAGGGCCAAGGCCTGATTTACATCCGCCCCCATGCTATAAGTGAGATTTAATGGCTCCATGTCATAATTGATCTGGGCCGTTGTGGAAGGGTAGCCGGCTCAGATGACAAACCAGTACCCTTATTCCCTGGGGGAACCAGAGCAGTAGAAGAGGTAAAGCAAGAGATAATTAGCTCTTCAATAATGTTGCTAGCCGTTCAAACACCAGGCTTATTTATCTATTTGCATTTATAAAGCGTGCACACAGCCCGGGGGCTTCGAGGCGCTGTTACAAGAAGATGTCTTTGTTGCACGACCTAGGTAGGTGGCTACGTTACATAGCCCACACAATAACAAGGGTTAGATACATTACTTAGATAAATGGCTCAGTTACATTAGTCCTTACCTAAGTCAGGTTATGCAGAATTGGTTAAATTGGTTACACATGTGTGATGGGGCAGCAGGGTTACATGTTGAGCTGCATATCATGATTAAGTGTCAATAGAATACAGTTGTTTGACTAGGCACACCCATAGTTCAAAGTGAATAGGATGAAGTTGTTATACATTAGACCAGTATCAGTGGCTGGGTAAGGGCCTTAGCGGCAGTGTGTGTGCAGTTTTAGGCCAACAAACTGGTTTTGATTGCTTTGCGGAAGGCGAGATGAGAAGTTTCAGCTCTGATGGCATTAGGCAGGGAGTTCCAGTGTCTGGAGGCAATGAAGGGGAAGCTCGAACCCCCGCGTCTAGCACGTTTAATTCTGGGGATAGGCAGTAGATTGGCATATGGTGTTCTTGTGGGTCTCGTGGCGTGAGGCAAGATGACTCTGTGAGAAAGGTACAGGGGTGCGGTATGATGGATGCATTTGTGTGTAAGGGCGAGCGTTTTGAAGAGGATGTGCTGGCGGACAGGCAGCCAGTGCGCTTGCTGTCTTCCTGCTGAGATGTGTTCTCTTTTGGGGATGCCCAGTGCTTCACGTAGGGCTTTTTTTGTATAGTTTGTAGTTTGTCTAGATTCTTAGCTGAGGTTCCTGTATAGAGGACATTACAATAGTTCAGCCTTGAGCCTATTAAGGCTCTTGCAAATGTCGGACAGTTAGTGGTGTAGATGAACGGTCTGGTGGCGTTGAGTTTGGAGTAGTAGGCTGCAGAGGCAGTGATTGCGCTAACTTGTCTAGACATAGTTAGGTTGGCATCTAAGTAGACTCCCAGAGTTTTGACTGATAGCTGGGAGTTTATAGCTGGGAGTATGCGGCAGATTGTCATCAGTCACAACAGTGCAACCACAGAGGTGTTTCTTGTATGTGATACAATACACTGCATCATTAGGCTGCCCAAACAGGTCAGCGCGGTAGTCAGGTGCTCTTCAAGATTAAAATGAATTATGCCATGGAACGTCAAGTCGACTTTTCTTGCCGGTGTTAGAAAGCAGGCCATTTTCTCTGCTTTATTGGTTACAGGTAGAGCAGCAGATCTAGACTCAGTGGAGCATTTGGCTGATGGTAATTGTCTACAGGGCATCTCACACTTGTCAATCTCTGTGTTGCCAGAGATGCTTATCTCAACATAAGGCGTCTCGTGTGCCTGCGCAGTGTTCAAACGTCAGTGGCAGCCAGGCCAGAGCACGTCAAGTCCGTAAGGGCCATGTCGCTTCTAGCCTTCTCACTTGATGGCATGACGGTGGCACGCGTCGTGCGTGTTGCTACAGCATTATTTTTGTAGAAGGCGAGGGGGAGCGGCTCACAGGGCTTCCACAGCCTGAACAGTCACTGCTCAGCACGCACAGGCGAGTAGAATAACAGTCTCCATTTGAAAGTAAAAACTAATGTTCACTTCCCGATTTCATCCCATATGTCTTGCTTTGTTGGTGATGTGGATGAGCAAGCCACACAATGAAGTAGGTGACATTTAGATGCTTCAGAAGGAGGTGTTTGTGATCCGAGATAAGCGCCTTTGTTTTTTGTCCATTGATCTTTTAACTACTGATATGTAACCATTTTTGCAGAGAGGCTGATACAAAGATTTCAAATTTGAACTTGGGTGTCTAAGAAAGACTGATAAATGTGCATGTCATCAGCAAAGGAATGAAAGCTTACATGATGCTCTCAGAGGGGTGTCAAATTGACATTTTACAGTAAGGGTAGAAAGGCGCACCCTGAAAAACCCCTAAAGGAAAACTAGTTGAAGGGGAGATGAACTCCTTTGGACATACCAAAAGCGAAATCTTACAAGCTGATCAAAAGCTTGAAACCCTCAAAATGCAAAGGAGATATATGCCCTGCATCCCTCATCAAAGATTGTGCTGACGCGCTAGCCTCCTTCATCACGGCCTTCATAAACACATCCTTCGCTGAAAGCACTGTTCCAGCTAGCCCCAAAGAAGCATGGGTCCTCCCTCTCCTGAAAAACACTCACTAGACCCAGCCATTCCATCTAACTATAGGCCAATCACCACTGTCCCCTTCCTACTATAAATCCTGGGCCGAGCAGCACACCTGCAAGTTCAGCAGTTCTTGGAGGACAACTAAATCCTAGTGATGCATCAACTGAATCTGCCCTCCTCAACCTAACAAATCAGTAGACGAGATCAGGGATGAAGGATATTCTGCCCTGCTACTCCTCCTAGACCTATCTGCGGCATTCGACTTGGTCAACCACCAAATCCTCTGACACCACCTCACCACTTATGCTAATTTCTCCCTAGCTGCCAATGCATCCTTCTTGGAAGGTAGGGTCATGAGGGTCTTCTTTGAGACTGCTTACGCCTCTCCCTCTCCTATCACCTGTGGTGTACCTCAAGAGAAGGAGCAGCTGTTGGCCATGGCACGTATGCCATCCTATGTGTTAATCAGACGGGTTTCCATGGAATGCATGGGAGGAAAGGCAGAGGAAAGGGAGAGTCCAGCAAACTGAATTTTTACAAATGTGCTAACAGTTTTTGGGATACGATTATGATTGTGTCCATTATAAATCCATGGAAGACCTGCTAGCGTGGTTAGTTCGCCAGAATGAGGGAAACCAAACTGAAGGGGAAAGTTGATTAACTCTATGATAGGACCAGCCACATTTCAGCGCAATCAGCAGCAAGCACTCACTGCACAGACAAGGTCATTGGAGTTTTAGGCCGGTTTAAGATTGTTAATCAGTCGAAGGATGACATCTGGGGCTACTTTGGTGAAATCAAAAGGGTAATGGCTGTTGCACAGTGGATGCAGCATGTAAGGGGAAGGATAAATCTAAAGAAGTGTTGCTAATGGTATCAAGGAGCCTTCTAGCTCAAATACCCTGAGATTCCATGTCCCTGCATTAGTCTAGAAAGGCTTTTTTAACATGAAATTGAGTAAACACATATTGCCTTTTCTGAGCTTCCCTGATGGAGTTAAGGCAGTGATCTCATTGTTCTTATCCAACATTGATTATGCTAACAGCATATTTTGGAGCCTCCCTGGGTACTAAATGCACAGATTGCAGCACTTTCAAAACACAGCAGTGCATTTGCTGTCATGGCCTTATAAGCTTCATTGCATTTCTAATGCAGTCCTCACCCTCCATTTGCAACCTGTGTCCCAGTGAATGGCCTCCACGTCATCTGTGAAGTATACGAAGCCGTGCACAGTGGGGGCCCATGCTTTCCTTCCAAATATTGTCACCACTATGCCCTGCACACCAACTTCAGTCCTTTGAGAAAGGTTTCCTGAATGTTCCTAGAATTCATAAATACAGATGGAGCAACCATGCCTCTTAAGTAGCTGCTGCAAAGCAATGGAATGATATCCTTTTGGCTCTCATAAGTATTATGCATATTTCAAAAAATATTTTAAAACTTATCTTTTCCCTAAAACTGGCCCGCTAGCTAGTTGGGTATGGATAATTCACTAGCGTCATGATGCTGCTTCAGCATAGGCCGACACGCTCTAAAAGAATTCAAACATAGTATAACAATGTCCAAGGCTGCTGCAGACCTCCTGGGAGAGATCGATGCAATTCTGAGTGCAGCCAGGCAAGGAGAGCTTGGACACTGGATGGAAGAGTTGTTTAGGTTGTTTGGTAGTCTCTTTTATTTCACCATCTCAGACAATTTCTTTACATTGTATTTGGCCTTAAAGTAGAGTTTTCTTGCTGTTTAGTACTCTTGAAGAGCCCAATTGGTTGCATTTTTGAGTTATAATGTCTGAAGTGTTTTTATTGATAATTGAGCCAAAGTGGATTGTGAAAGAGGTCAATAAGGAATCGTGTAGCAGGATGCGAGATCCAGCTCTTAGTGATTCCTTCAGTTGCTCTGAAAAGGTTTCCTTTTGGAACACAGGATGGCACGATTGGGCGAGGATTTCTTGATTAAGTTGAGACTTGCATAGTATTGGGTGAAGGTTTCTGAGGGGTGATCAGACCAAGATAAAGGTTTATTGGTGAGATTTCTTACCTGGAAACCATAAGCGCAGGTGACAGCAAATCCAAGGGATCACATGAGTCCAAGTATACTTTAGTACTGGAGAAGGAGTCATCCTTGTTCCAGAGGAGGAAACAGATATACACGCTAGCAACAAGCTAAAGCCAAAACTAGAGAATTTTTCCAGAAATGCACCAACGTACCCAGGTGGGTGATAAGATTGTAATGATATTGATGATCACAAGAATTATATTGATGATCACAAGATGGAACATTTTGAGAAGTACACAGAGATGTTCAAAACATGATCTATTGATAGGAAATCGTAAAGAGTTTGCGGTCAGCTCTGAACATCAAGGGCATCAAGGGTCTGATTCATGGAAGTGTTTTATAATGGCGCAATGCCATAGGAAAATGTTCTGTGAATCAGGCCCTAAATTACCTCCTGCACAAATGTCAGAAGGCAATCAATATGCAGTAGGATTCAAGGATGGTAAAGTGTAAGATGGATTTAGAGGAGCTGAAGTTAGAAAGACAGTCAAGCTCCATAATGATGTTTTGGAAGTCAAATGCATGCCCACTTTAGACCTTGTATTAATCAGAGCTCGTTTCATGAATTTTATTGTCGGTTCACATTCAAGGTTTTTAGCAAGAAGATTTAAGATAATTGTACTTTTTAATATTCAAGGGGGGCAAGTTGTACAGTGGGATCTCAAGAAACTGCCTTGGATCAAAATAATAATATCTGTGAGAACTCACTGGGTGTGAGGGTGGGGAGGAATCAATTTCTGTCAGGGTCATTTACCATCAAACTCCCTCATTCTGTTCTTGGGCTACCTTCACCAGCCAGGTTCTGGGGATATCTCAGACAAATAGCAGTTTACCCCAGCACGCATCACGTAGCATCGCTCCTTCATATGCCCATCAGAGCCACACCCCCAGAGTGTCTCGCTCACCTCCATTGGATACAGCTAACTAGGGATTCCTTGAGGACCTGGAGACCCCTCCATCAACGGCTTCTACCTCACACTGTGCCAGTGCTCTGTTTAAAGAGGCCCCCTACCTCAACAGCCAATATATCTAACATGAAGCATGCTAGTAAACACCATCTTGGACATATCCAGAGAACCAGTGCGTCGGGTGTAATTTCTCTGGCACTCCCAAAGGAACCTGCCAATTTCCACTTGCCTACATCAAGTTTCTCAGACAACGCACCAGATGCGGATGGTACCAGAGGACCCAAGGAGCAGAGATATGCCAGCACTCCAAAGAGGACAGACAAGGTTGGAATCGAGCAGCCTATGCTTGCGAGAGAGGATGCTTAATGCCAGAAATACTTTGTTAGTGACTGTGATTAAATCAAGGACATCTTTATTAGGGCTATTTTCACAGAACCACACTCAGAATGTCCATATCAAGTTTTGTTTCATCTATACTTCCAACATATGAGTGATAATGCCTTATATTGTGGCTTGTTCTTGTATCTGCTGCGATTTATGTTTCACTATCTTTAGCTCGAGTTGGTGTATTCCATTCACCAAGAACAACTACGCTTTGCTGGCTAGTGTGCTTGGGCAGATCCTTTGAATGAAACATCCTTTAAGACAGGTCAGCATTAAACTACACCTTCATGACATAAAGCTATGGACTTCAAATGTAGAAAAAGAAAAGCAAAATGGGTTGGCAGAGTATACTCTGAATTATATGAAAAAACGTAGCGCTTATTCTGAATGATCAAAATATTTTATAGATGCATCTCCTCTTAAAATATATGGTTAGCTGATTAGGGACTGTGACCACGACAAATTAAGCATGAGGTGAAATGAAGGACATTAGCTGGACCTGGGAAAATGTTTATCTGTCGTAAGGTACCATTTTGGGTCCACGTGGAGCAGAGGGCAAGACCAATGAGCAGGTATGCCCATAGGTCCACCACCCTTCACTAGTCTGCATAGACAAGTCTCCCCTCATGGAGAGATTTTTGTTGATAGCGAGGGCTGATCACGTGGTTGCACGCAGGCTAATCGGATGTATACGTTTTGGCCGTGGCACAATTGGTTGCGGCCAAATTGACCGTGGTCAAATCGGCCGCAAAGCCAATTTTGCCACAGCCAAAACTGCCCTGTTATAATACCCCCACCCATCCCCACACACCCCACCACCCACCCCCTGGTTACCTGGTCACCGGCCAGACCTTTTATGACCCTACGGTGTCAAATCCGTCCCTGCTATGTGGGTCGGATCCAACCGCGCAAGATCCAATTTTTTATTGTAATTTTTTTGTTTTTTGTGACTCGCCTCCATACCTCTGAAAGTGTGGGACACCCCCTTTACCCACAAACGCAATCACTACCAAACATGGGAAGCGGGGGATACCCCTGTAACCCCTGCTCCCCATGTTTGGTCGTGATTACCCATATTGATCGTTTTGAAACGACCAAACAGTACTGGCCGAATTCGGCCAATTGTACTATTCAGACAATTCGAAACAATCAATTTTGGTAATACTGGCTAATCAGCATGCAGCTTCCTTGTTGTTGAGAGCTTGCCACGACAGAGAGAATCGGGAGCATAACCTTGCACAGATGGTTTAGGGAGCCTGGTGGGTCCTGGGGCTAATTAACAGTACCCTCTGGTGGTACAGCTTCAAGGTTGGTGCACTGATGATCACGTGGTTGTGGGCTGCCCAATCAATATACTACTTCCTTGTTATTGAACCTTTTCCGTGGCTCATGGGAATTGGAAGCACAGCCTTTCAGTAATAGGCCCAGCTTAGGCCAATGCATCTATGTCTATGTTTAAGGAAAAATATGGACCATTTTACAAAGGACTCAGGGTCTCATGCTCACAGAGTTGGGTTTGTTATAAACACGGAATAGTGGAAGCATATCCGGCCTGCGCTGAAACCATTACGCTGCCAGTATCCCAGAGAATACAGTCTAAGAAACGATGCATTCCGTTTCTGGTATTCTGTGACCAGGCATCAAAAAACATAAGCGAAACAATTGAAACATTTCTTGAAATAACTTCTCCAGCACAAATTACATGGGAAAGGAAGTGTGCCCCTTGGTAGTGAGTGGCAAGGACTGCTCACTGGAATTCTCTCCCTAAAGACCTATGAAAAGCGGAAGACTGCCTCCGATTTAGGCAAAGCTCTTACTTTTGGAACATGTGCATCAAAAGGGCACGAACATTAATTCAGCTGTGGCACGACATTGGATAGCCAATGGACATAACGTGTCCCAAATAAAATTTGTAATTTTGGAAGCTTTAACCAAGAACAGCCCTCATGAGGATTTATGCCAACGTTTGAGTCGCAGAGAGACATATTGGATTGACAAACTTGGCAGTCTGGCACCCAATGGGTTAAATGAGGAGATCAACTTTCACTGTTTTCTCTAATTGTTTTTTCTAATTGTTTTCTTACATTGCATTTAGCATCATTTGGTTTAGATTGACACCAGTACGTATATGACCTGAATGTTGAGGGTCACTTGAATGTATATGAACAAGAGATGTTTCCCATGTTTAAAAGATGTCCTGCATGCTGCGCATCCTGGAGTTCCCCCAGGACCCGAGGTGCCGTCTGTCTAGACGACACCACTAGCGGCATTAAGGCACATACTATTAATATAAGGTACAGCCCTAGGGTTGCTCCCTAGGCTCCATCCATCCTACTTAGGTACGTTCATAATTAGTATAGCCTCATCTGAGGTGCTCATATAACAGCCATTACTTTTATCCAAATGGGTTTATTCAATCTTAGTATTTTTTCTATGTCCATGGATGACAGATTACTTATATATTTTTTTATTATTTTTTGATTCTTAGGCGATGACTTTTATCATTACTGCCCCAGGAGGACCAGTAATTAGATATTTTGATCATATTGAGTTTATTGATCAGTTCTCGGACACGGGTCACGGCTCGTGTTCATAGAGCCGTGATCACGTGTCTTACACAACTGAGTTGCTTGGCTGCGCACCGATGCAAGGAGGACATTCTGCCTTCAATCACGTGTCTTATTAAACCAGGTTGCTCGGCAACGCGCCGATGCAACAAAGACAGTCTGCTTTGAGCAGACGCTGAGAGAACTTCTCCGCTTCGTTCTTTACATATGGTGAGTTACAATTCACGCCTGTTTATTTCGGTTTAGCGTTTAGCTACACTTTGAATAGGTCCTTTATATATATTCACTTTACCATTCACAGCACCTACTCGCCGTACACGGTGAAGCAGCCTGACCTCTGAAACATAGATTTCGCCATTACTCACCTACATCAGGTAATGCACCCGATTCCCTCCATTTTGTTATAGGATAACTTTACTTGCCTTTGTACTGATTTGTTTCTTATTTTATATCTTTTGACCTGCCTTCTGATCCGGCTCATTACATTGTCGGGTATGTGTTTACCTTCATATTTTTTCAACTATTGGGATGATGATTGTTCATACTGATATTTATATACTTACGTTGTTTCTAATGTGGGAATTATTCTATATTGGATATTAATTTTGGGATGGTTGGCACAATTGCATGTGAATGTTATGTGTTTATTGTTTTAGACTTGCCCTGATGAAGGAATTTGTTATATTCCGAAATGCATTGGCACAAAAATAAGTCTTCAGATAGAGTGATTTATGGCAATCTCTTCCTCACGAAGAACAATTTTGGTGGCTACTAGTCACTTCTTTCTATAAAATAATTTTCAACATTGAAAAATCACTATATATTTGACTTTTGTATTTTTTCAAGAATTGGATCGAAGGAACTATACATAGTGAAATTACAACTAATATAAAACCCAGTATGGGATTCCAGAGAGCGGCTGTATGATTGGGTTTTCACCTAATCTTTGTTTCTTGCATCAAAAGGGCACGCCAATCATGAACACAAGAACCTTTGCCCCATCTATGCCCATGGGCAGCACAGCAATCCTGGAAAGACCAGGAGCCGAGGAGACTGATGATACGCTACTGGGAAAAACAGAAATACTGGACATATGCAGAAGACGCACAAGATCTGGATGTGTTTAGTCTACTTCACTTCGAGGTTCTGCTGTGCCTCACAGGACAAAATAGCTTATCTCTGCTGTATTATGCACAACCTTGATAAACGACTAAGAGCATTGGAGTAGTGATGCCCACACTGCCTCATGAGTGTGGGGTTGGGAGGAGGCGTGTGGGAGTTGGGTTGGGGCTGCATACAGTGAATCGATAAGATCACATCTCTTCCAAGTCCATGAAGGCGTCCTTTGAAATGGCAGCCTGGAAATTCAAGAATGCTTTGGAGCATTAAACATGCATCTAGGAGTTCTGAAGACTAGTCTGATCTCCTGGAGATGCGCACTTCAGTCATTCCTACTTCTGAGAAGTATCGAGAACATCTGTGGACCAGTGTCATCGATTGGCATTGAACTGGTCAAGTAATGTATGAAGCAGTCTAACTACAGTCGCAAGCAGTCCAGGGAACTCCCAGACTGTCTTCAAATCTATCAACCAAAAATAGGTGCTACCCATATACCAGCATTGAGGGGTCGCATGTGATTCATATTATTATCATAACCTGCAATGTAATATTTTGTTTTAATGATCACAACCACGTGAAAAGTGCACTGTGTTTTTATTCAACAGAAACAGTACATTCTGATTGGTGAGAGATGTTTAGGACTCAGTTTACATTTCACATACTCAGAAAATAATCCCCCCAGAAGGTCAGCGAAACAATACATATATATCAGAAACATACATACAGTATCTTCAATGTCGCTTCCCCTTTTTAAATAAACACACGGGTGGAGAATACGATGTAAAAAAGGACGGTCAGCATCTCGATTGGGGCCTCTCAAGCCTGGCACCACAGAAGACCGGACAATAAAAACACATGGGCGAGATTTTCCAGAGAAAGGACAGTAACCTGAGATAACCCAGTTGACTTAAACATTATTAATCAGCTTCTCACATTATGAAATCATTTTTAACTAGGGCTTCGATATTTCTCAGTGAAACTAGGAAGGTGCAGATTTTCTTTTAACAATGGTCACATAGACACAGGCCACTTTAACCCCCATGAATGCATAGCACTAACTTCCTGTTTTACAGACGATGGCTTCCAAGAGGGCCAATGGTCATGCCAGCCAACTGCTCTTGATGCCCGTCAACGCCGGATGGTGACGATAACAGAATGTCTTGCTCTCTCCTCTTTCCTGAATTACTACAGCAATTGGCAGATCAAAAGCAGATGAATCCGGAGATAAACGGTTCAGCGTCACTAAACCCAAGTAGAGTTGGCTCTAATCTACACCTGGGACAAGCGGATGCCTCCCTGAAGCCTTCTCTGCCCTACTTGCAGTGTATTGTATTGTAGTAGTCATTCAATAGCGCCTTTTCCCATTTCTATGGTCTCAACGCATTTTGTAGGAATGCCCTCGGGATCCGAACTCCAGGTATGGGAAAGTTCTTAGAGTAAGCTTAAGATGCGTGTGTGCATTAGGCCAAGATTAGGACTTTGGAGGGCTGGCTTGGCTCTGGTAAAACAGTGCTGCATGATACTGCCATGGGCTCAGAAGGAGAAAAAGCACGGCCCTTAGAAAAGCGTATCCCGTGATAATGTTGCCGTGAAAATGGCTGCCATGTGGTGACGTTAAATTAAAAATCACCCTCCAGACAATCAAACACTTTCCCCAAATATTGTAGGATTGGAGGTAACTATATATTTATACCCCTCCTAGAATATTTGGGGAAATAATTTTAGGGGTTTGGAAAAAAAGTGACCTAGCTGGCGACTTTTTATCGGCGACATTATCACGTGGGACATAGAAAAGTGCTGCATGAACTATTGCTCTCTTAAATTAATGCAGAACTTAAAACATGTTCCAGCATCTCGCCATGGCTATGATAGATGGCACACGAAAATGGAATCGTCCAAAATAACTGAGTTGAAAATCCTGAATGCGTGACTTGGCTACATTTCGGCCATTCTTAAATTCTGAATAGCTGAAAAGTTCGACCAAATCACGCATTCGGTACTGGCGCCTGCAGGGCGGTCCACCACACCCTTGCTCACTACATTGTGAGCAGGGGTTGCTGGGGTGGCCCCCGCAGCTGTTCCCGGGAAAAAGAAGAAAAAGGAAAGGACCCTGCGGCGCTGGTTCTCGAACACGGAAGTGAAAGGGAACAGGCGTCTCAGGGACACAGCGAGTCAGCAGCAAGGTAAGTAGGGGGGTGTGGTGGGGCCAAGTATGAAATGTTCTGGGGAGAAAAGATCAAAGGCTATTTCGGAAAAATAATATTCGGTCTGTTCTCCCTCAAACATTTCTAGCTCGGACTTTCAACTCCGATCCCACGAAAATACCAGGAGATTCAGAAAAGGGCTGGTTTGCCTAATAGCAACCAATTACTTGGCCCTTTCAAGTTTATATAGGGAAAAACATGAAACATACAGGAGCGAAGGGAGAGACAACAGGTCAATAGACTAGAGTTTATATCATTGCTAAGCTGTCGGAGCACACTAAGACATTCTGAAAAGTACTTTATTCACATCTGTGATTTTACTCTAAGTTAGCCTTCATATAAATCCATTATTAACCCACAACAGCTCAAAACTAGCGTTTTACTAAGACTTAGAAATGTAATAAAAAACACAGAAAAGTGAAGACTCTGGGATGGCATAAACAGAAGGAATGGGGTCAGGTTATCTAACCCCGATTGCGGATAACAGATGAAATAGCAAACTATTGTATTGTCCTAACTTCGGCGACTCAACTTGTATTAAACCACATTCAACGTACAGTTTAATTGACGGTAAAGCAGAGACCTTTCTCTGGAAGTCACAACACGACAAAAGTATTCTTCTGCTTCCTATGAACATGACCTCACGTTCTAATGTTTTACATCTTTGTAAAAAGTCTCACTTTTTTCACAATAATGTGTAAAAAAGAAATGTTATTTTCAGGTTTTGCGTATTTGGCAGTGGGAATGCTCGAGTGATTCTTTGGAGGTCAATACGACCTTGGAGGTAGCCATGCCGCTATTTGCGGCATGGCTACCCCCATTCCGGGTAACGGGTTCCTGGAATGGGGAAATACTGGGCCATTACGACCTTGGAGGACCCGGTATTTCCCCATTCCAGGAACCCAACCCCATTCAAGCCCGCATAGGGCTCAATGTGAATTGGGAGAATTCCAACAACGGGCCCGTTAATACCGGGCCCGTTAACATGCTGGACCGATCACGGGACCCGCGAGCCGAACTCGTAATGAGGCGGTAGGGGGTTAACGGGGCCGGCAGCTCTACCGGCCCCGTTAACCCCCTACTGCGAATCTCGTTATGACCTCCTTTGTCTCTTTATTAATGCTGAAGACATCTGCAAAGTGTGTACATAAAAGAACTGGGACGACAAAGTGTGCTCATCCTACTGTTGATAATAGACGATGAGCACCGTGACCTCCAGTGTGTTAAGGACAACATTCTACCCCAGGCACAAAAGCAGCTGTTGAGGTGTATTATTAATAGGTGTAAGAAAATCCAATCAACATGACATTTAAGCTTATTTGGAGCACAAAGGCAAGTTTGTAAGATCATAAATGCATACCCATAATGCTTTAAGCAAACGTGTATACATATTTTGGAACGTTCAGGCCATGTGATTAGATGGGAGAGACCTTCAATTAACCTCAATCTGCATATGCAAAATAGGAGTGGTCATAAGAGTCACCATGGGTAAGCAGAGCCATAGAAGGACCATGGTGCTTCACAAAAAAGGAGAACACACTTGCTCACAACTCTCTCCAGGTTCCAAGCTGACTGGCCTATGTCAGATTTGGAACTGGGCAAATCTGCAGGGAATATTTTAGAAAGGCACAGTGAGTAAAAGCAGTGGCTGCGAACTCTCAAGTGGTTAATAACCACTGAACAGGTTATCATGTCTGTTCTTGCGAGAGAGGGGCGCCCGCTACCTTTGTAAAACTAAATATTTTAGAAAGGGTTTCACTTCACCCACAACTTGATACCTTAGCAAAGGCAAACTGCTTGCTGCCAGAAGGGGAGTTTGCCTGCCAGCACAGGCTGCATCAATGGCAGTCTGCCCTTTCTATACAATGTCTTTGTGAATCAAGCCCATTGAGTCTACTGCACACAGAGCCAGATGAAAACCCCCTGGAATGCCATTCTGCCCATAGGTTTAGGAGAGAGATTGCCACAAAAAGAGGTTACCTAACACTGCATGAATGCAATTTAAGTTCACTGTAAGCAAGACATATTTGAAAACAGCTGAATTACAGTAGTTGCCATGGTTATTGAACACCATGGTGATGTATAGTCTTTCTAGGTACTAGCCGATCTACTACACACCACTGCAGGCCCTACCTGTCTCTTGCTGAATGACCGTCCCACGGATCACTTTGCTGATCAGTCGGCATTATGAGGATTGGTATGTTTAGTAAATAGTGCAACCATCATTACTGTAAAACCCCTTTGTTAATGCCATTGCTCTGGCTACTGTGATGAGTGATTCACAGCACAACGTTACTCTCAATGCCCTTTAACTTTAGATCCGATTACTGAAGTTCAGTTCATATAAACATAGCCATGCTGAAATATTAACAAAATATGTCTGCATGATCGAAGTAGAGAATCTGACCACAGATGTGTGCTTTTTCTAAATGCATTGACATAATATCAATCAATATCATGAGCACCATCGCATCACTGTCTATACTGCACTTTGAAATTGAGGCTGTAGTTGTCTCGCTTTGCTATGAGGGTCAGCACTTTGGGGCACCGCTATTAAGTTGCAGCTGAGTAGATATGATTTTTCATCAGTCATGAATGACCTCTTTGTGAGGGTGAACACACATTTAATCACCCCTCAGCCCCTTACCCGCAACAAACTATCATTGCATGTTCGGTAAGATAATCTTTATATATACAGCTGAATGTATGCATGTGTGTATGTTTGTCCGGCTATACAAATCCACACCGTTGAACCCAAATCTACCAAATGTTGCACGGATTCCTCTTTTGTCTGGGGCAAAATTGTAGTCTATGTTTAGATGCAAAAATCTTATATGCAAAAAAATTGTTTGATGTGTGTGTGTATGTTTGTGCAGATATACAAATTCACATGGTTGAACTAACGTCCACCATTTGTCTGGGGAAAGATTGTAGTCTATGTTTGGATGCAAATAATTCAATCTGTAGACACCCTCATGTACTGATGTTCACCCCGATTGACTACAGTAGGTACTCCAAATATGGGAAACGGCAAGGTTACAGTTTACTTAAGTTAATTCACGAAAAAGGGCAAGATCAATCAATCTTTCTTTCCTGGACAATTTCTCAAATTTGCTCAAGCCGTTGAGTGACTGAAACATGCTGCACAAAAACGAACATCACTTGGAAAAGCTCTATCTGATGTAAAGCGAAAATCAATATCAAGAGCTTCTGAAACACAACAACAAACAGCAGCACGACTTGCCGACCAGAGGACAAGAGCAACTTTCTCCAGGGCAAATGGGATGCCAGAGCAAAGTGAAGCAACACTTGCTGACATGAAGGCAAGAGCAACATCCTCCAGGGTACATAAGACACCAGAACAAACTGAAGCAAGACTTGCCGACAAGAGGACAAGAGCAACATCCTCCAGAGCACAGGAAACACCACTCGATCAGGACACGGGCAACGCCGGGTACCCCAGCTAGTGAACAAATAAAGAAGAAAGACGACTGTATTGCCGTGCTAAGCAAATAAGGCGGGCTGGAGAGGTAACAGGTGTGTATATAACGCCAAACTGTTTCTCAGGACGGAACACATATCCTTTGTTTGATATTGGTAACGAGAGCTAAGGAAATTCCATGAGAAAATATTAGTCTGTGAAGATTGGTGGCTTCCCTCATAGTCATCTAGTGTGTTACATTTTCAGAAAAGTGTGGATTTCACAGGCCCTGCAAGACTACGCCAATGACATCATAGCTGCTGAGCGGTCTGCTAGTGGACACAAAGACAGCTTTTCTTCATTTTGGAAACCACCAAACTTCTTCATTAGGTGACGGCCTTGATACTTCAGAGCCCAACTAAGAAAATATAATTTAAACATTGTAGAGTCAAAACGAACGTGAACCAAACCCAGCTTGACCAAATCAAAATGCGTCATTTTAACATGATACAAATTATATGGAAAGTGAACATTCTAAAAGAATAGAGCAGTGTTAATAAAGCATTGAAAAAGTGCGGTTAGCGTGAAACACTGGCCAAGTGTCGGCTCACCTCTAACCAATATTAGATATAGATTGGCTAGGAATTCATGCAATTAAAACCCTTTTCTTTTACAGATTTGCATTGAAGACCTGTAGTCAAATAGTTCTGTATAGCCTTGGGTAAGCACAGATTGGTATTTTCTCATGGAGTTTCTGTAGTTCTCGGTAAGTGACAGTTTTCTGAGAAAGAAAGCTTAATATGTAAAAATGGCAATTATAATTACCATAGAATAATGTGACTCAGCTTAACGGTCCCAACCACCTTGTGCAGTATAACTTCCAACGTGGCTCCCGGGATGATGATTCCCTGAGCTGCTTGTCTATACTATAAAGCAGGCAAGATAAATGCTGAAACCCTCTGAATGTGCATGGGAGCCTACGAACAGAGAAGTGGTTGTGCAGGGTCGTGAGAGTTGATTTTTCTCAAAAGAGAGATAATACTGGGAAAAGCCAAGTAGACTCTTCCCATAATCCTGAGAACTGCACACGCAACTGGTAAGAGATAATGGGAGGTAAGAAAGTGCCGTGATTCACCGTATGTTGCTCTGGTTGCTTAATATAGGAGTGTATACCTAGGTAGTATGGTAAAAAAAAATGTTATTTGGCCACAGAGAGCTGTCGGAATATTGTTCTATACAATCCTGTAAATGATCCATACTGTAACTAACATAACCGTTAATGTCTGCTCTGGTTTACAGCAGCTAAGCCAACTACTCACAATCCCTTGTTCACCAACCGAGTAACAGCAGTGACCATCCTAATGTTCTCGTGTCTGCACTATGGTAACAGTCAATTCTGATGTCTCCAGTGCATTCCAAAATGCAGTTGCTAGAGTTTAATAAAGCGTTCACAGTCCACACCAGAGGGCTCTATTGTGTGGTGAGTGATTACCAACCAAAGTAGTGGTCCTGAGCCGAAGGCAAGGGCCTTTAACAAGGGCGAAGGTCACCTAACACATAATAGAGCCCCATGGTAAGGGCCCTAACCGACTGGAGCTTGTGTACAGGGGAAAAAAGGGGGTACTGATCTGGGGCATCCTGTGACGCAGCTTGTCCATATCTCCTTGGCCAGTGCCCAACATGCACAAAACACAATGAAAAGCTTGGAATGGAGCCTCTGTTCCAAGCTTTCAGACGGACTAGAGAGCTGGAATCATAGAATGCAGGCTTCTACTGCGGTTAGAGCCTGGATTCTGCACTTTCTGATGGTCTAAATAGAAGAAAATATGCTCTAGTATGCACTAAGCACTGAGAGCACATTTCACTGACAATATATGCCCTCCATACCTACGTGTTACCAAAAGGAAAAACACTGACTGCATTATCCACAAAGTCCTTAATTGATTGATCCCCAATCACTCACTCGAAGCTGCCACAAGCCACTATGTTCATCGGATGCCTAATCCGCTGCCAGCCCAGAATCAGAAAGATGATATAAACAGGCAGTGCTTGCTCATTTCTCAGCATTTAACAATTCTGACTGTACCTCACATGAAGCCTACTCTCCTGAAATTTAGGATAGGCCTGAAGAACTGGATCGTCCAGAACTAACCTTCTGCCCTACTCAGGACTGTCATGGACCCCTACCATCTACGATCTTGTGTGCATACTGAGGCCACCTGTGACATGCAGCATTTCACAAAAATTAAACAAATAAATACATAAATACACTGCGGTCTAAACTATAAAACACTATGCCCATTGCAACCAATAACACAGAAAACTATACCTTTTGCATGTGTAATAATTGAACAAGCCTAGTTCATCTTCGACAGCTATTGTTTGGTATGGTTTGGTATTGTGTGGCTATGCCTCTGAAACATCCAGTTCCTATGTATTGGAGGCGTTGGATACAGCTTGGTTCTAGACAGTGTTCAACAACTAAAATTAGAAGGCGATACAGCTTAACTGTATGGAAAAATTGATTCTAGGAATGTAGTGTAGAAACCTGGTAATTTATGGAAACTGACATGGGAAGCAGTCCTCTAAATATTCCAGCTGACTTAATCTAGACAAGTTTCCTTGCAGTGTCCTTTCTGTCCTCATACAGTGCATATCAGATGATGGCATCTTGAAAAACAATGCACCATTTAATGCCAACGGAATGCTCACAAATGGATTATATGTAATAAGAGTGTGAACACTTCTCTGTAACTACATCCGAAATCGTATCTCAAAAGAGAAAAGGATGAACATGGCTCTAGTGCACCCAGACACATCCTACCTTATGCTCAGACAGTGAGCTAATTGGTACTGCCGAGTGCCCAGCATCTACATGCATAGTTCCTTGAGAAGACTTGGGAGCTCTTACAAGCACGTCCGATGTATGCGATTATGAAGAGTGTTTATTTTTGTTTCTATCATGTTAAACATGGACACTGCCCATTTGTGGATACTTTGCTCTCATTGCAACTAGCGCCCCGGTAATTGTGCCGAAAATGCCCCATAGAGTCCCATGGACTCCAAATAAATGGGGATTTACTGCGGTACTGCAGCTTGGGATCCGGCGCTAATAGCGCCGACCAAGTTGCAGTAATGCTAATTTCATTGGGCGGTATAATGGAGGATTTACCGCTGGGATACCGCCCAACCCGTGATGAGGCCTTTGTCTCTAATGAATTCAGTTCCTTTGGGAAACAATGAAGTGTACTTGAAAAGCACAATGTTGTTGCGTCACTTAATATATTTGGTGTCACCAAAAAAAGGAAAATGTAAATAAATCTTGAAAAATTAGACAGTTCAAATTTGCAGCATTACAACCATGGTCAGGGAGTACTTGAACATATTAGACAGAAATGTGCAGATTTATAGACGATTATGCTAAATTAGAGGTAAGCTATGAAATGATTGTCTGCTAGGAATGTACCACTTATTGGGGCAGAATTGAAGAATGCACAGTTCACACCTGGCAGTACTGATAGCCTCCTTTTTGCTAGCCAAAAAGAAGGAGTTCAATGCTATGAGCCTCCACAAGTAGCGAGCTCGCTTAGCAGCATGTTTGGAAGTGCTGCTGCTGTAAGCTCGATCTTTCGGAGTATAACAATATTGAAATATGAAGCAAAAGTACAAGATAGGGAATCAAGTTATAGACCAAGGGACCTCCAGAGCCAATTAAGATTCAGTGTACTCAAATGTATTCCATCGCAGAATTGCCTTTTCAGTGATGGATTTTGAGATGCCTGAAATACACCAGTATACTTGACTTGTGAGTTGAACATATGCTATACAATATGAATTACCAAAAACATCCTCCTTTCAAATTCACTATATGCAAATTATTTTCGTACATATTATTTAGGGATAACCACAAAATCGATTTAGATTTAATTCTTCGGTGGGCTGATGAGCACAGCTAAATACACAAGTTCTGTACTGTGTGATGAATCAGCCTTGCTTCTTCCCAAATCCCGCGTCATAGACCCCTCTCCTGTGGCCAGGACACAACAGGTGCATCCTGACCCAGTCCCCAGTCCCTGGGAGTGGTGATGTGGAGGATGAATAACCTGGAGGGAAGAATCCAACCAATGGAGGAGGGAGATTAAAAACCTTAATACCCCAGGCAAGACGTGATATCCGATTAGTACAACAGGGGTAAGGAAGACATCCCCAAAGCCTTCATAGGATATTCGGGCCCATCTCTCTTGAATAAGGAAGAGAAGTCCAATCATAGTAGAATGACAAGAGTAGGGAAGTACAGGTAGCAGAGGGAACAGAATCTGTTTGGATATAACATCAATGGGTCCTTCTCCAACTCAAGTCAAAGGGCTTCTTATACATATCTATCCAACCATTTCAAATCGCCAGTAAACAAGGATAAAATGGGGAAAAGGGAATTGCGCTGGTTATATCAAAATCAAAATGGGTGCTCCCTTTCTCCCCAATTTCAACCGCCTTATTACCCTTCACCCTGTACGAACCCTCATTGGTCTTGTTCCATCTCCCCCTATCCACTTCCAATAAGCACTGGGATGAAAAAGAGGTGAACAATGAGGATTACCCATAGAAACAACATAGGGATACAAAGTGAGGCTTACCATCTAACACTTTTGAACTGTCCCACTAAAAGAGTCAGGCAGGGCCAGGCACATTTCCCAAACTGTGCACACCGGTCTCCAATTGACTCTCACCTCCAGTATAAAAAGGGTGGTACTGCCAGACTCAGAGAGCGAGGTGGGGACGCTGACTGGACCAGAGTAGCCAAGGAGCAGGAGCTGCAGGAAGAGAAGCCAGAAGGATCCGGAGGGGAACAGCGCGCCGTGACGCTGGCCAAGTGCCCGTGAGAGGATGCAGCATGGCTAAGGAGCCATGTCTCAATGGAGACGGAGCGAGGCAGCCTGTATCCTGCTGGTGGTGTACAGTGAAATGATCGGACCCTCTGGGACGTGTGCCGGTCCCAAGGAAGCCTGAGGGGCAGGTGGTGAGACCCTGACCACGATCCGAACCCATTTGACCTGCTCACCGGCGCCAAACTACTGCCGGTGAGTTTCATGAGACAGAAAGCAATTTAGTAGCGTGCGGGTGGCTGTAGCGGGAACGGGAGCATTGTTGATGGAAGAGCCCAGAGAGCGAAAGCGGGGCGAAAGCTGGAAATTAGTGAAAGAAAGCAAAGCAAGAGAATGGTAAAAGCAAAAGTAAGCAAAAGTTGGAAAGCAGTGAAAGAAAGCAAAGCAGAATGACAGAAAAGGTGCGCTAGAGGCACAGAAGTTAAGTGCATTGGCAGGGTTATAGGTCAAAGTTTTGACTCAAAAGGGACGAATGACAAAAGGGTCGAGTCAATTCGACTGAAAAAAAGGGTCTAATTTTTATTTATTTTTTATTTTATTTTTTGGGGGGGGCCCCCAGCCCCTATTTTTGGTGTAAAAACACATTTTTTAAGCTATACTAAAGCAAAAAAAAAAATGTACATTTACATTTTTTTTTAACCTTTTGTTTTCGGTCGAATTGACTCGACCCTTTTGTCATTCGACCCTTTTGAGTCGAAACTTTGACCGGACACCCATTGGCAGTGTGGAAATAGCCAAGGGTGGGTGTGAGAGAGACCTGAAACCGAGAGAGACAGCAAAGAGAAGGTAAAAAGGAAAACAGACAGTTAAGGGAGGGTGCAAGCAACCTGTAAGTGAGAATGAGGGTGAAAGCTACCCAAAAGAAATACAGAGAGTGGAAGAGGCACGTTAAAGGGAAAATAAAGGTGCAAGAGAGCACGGTGACAAACTGAAGGTGCAAGAGAACACAGTGAAAAGTAAGGAGAGGTGGGCAAGGGGTACAGAAAGGTGAATAAGAAGAGGTGTTAAAGGTCAGAGTGGTTGCATCTAGGAGGAGCAAAGAGCCCTGCATTCACAAAAGTCTCTGATACTACCCACACGAAAGAACTGTACATTGAACAGCGCATCCTGACAAGAGGAACTTTTTGTTTTTTTTGTTGAACTTCATAAAGGAGGAGCCTAGGTTTGCGGAAAGGAACCCTAAGAGGCCCACTAAAGACATTGTTCAACTTGGAAAAGAGAGGCCTAGACTTGAGGAAGGGGTTCCTGAGAGGTCCAACAGGAACTGTGTCTTTTTGTTTGGAACTGGAAGGATCAAAGCATGGGAAAGGGAACCCCAGGAGACCCAGAGACATTTTTTAAACTCTATTGACTTACAGCAAGAGCCCTGCATGGAAGGTTCCAGGGGTAATCCTTTTGAGTTGAACTATTTTGAACTGGCAGAACTGCACCTATTGGTAAGACTACCTGAAACCAGCTGTGGTTTCAATTTCCTTTCTTTTTTCACCATTTTTCCTTTGAGAAACCCCCGTATCACATTTGGTTTAAGAGTGAGGGCAAGCATAGGTCTGGACACAGATGAACCTTGGTTTTGGACATACGGACATAGACGGCCCTTAGAAGCATCAGTTGAGGGAATACTCCCCTTAGAGTTAGGGCCAGGTAGACACTACACCAACCCCACAAAGTTTGATAATTCATATTTTCAAACTGTTACTTTTGAGTCTGTGTCTCTCTTGATACCATGTCTGTCTCACAGCTGGCAATATATTACATGATCACCTCAGGTAGAGCAGTTATAAAAGTTAAGTAAAGTTTGTTTTTAAATAAAAAATGAAAAAAGAAAAATGAACCCAAGCATGCACTGGACCAAAACATACAAGAGTTGAACCCATGTCATCAGAGTGCTTGTTATGATGGATTGTCTTTTGTGTGTCACTAGGCAGCATGCCATTATTTGTACAATGGTTCGATTTGTCTGGACTTGACATGTAAACATGGAAAATGAGACAAATAACCGAAGAAAAAGTGCATGAATGTTTTCTTCCATCAGTCAATAAACCTAATGTTTAGGTTACTTGTTGGTCATTCGTCTTCTCCTGTTACAAGGACTTTTTCCGATTATCAATTCCTTCCAAAGAAACGCCAAAGGCAAACAACTTGTCTTTTGGTGCAGTCCAGTCGTTTCCTTGAAGGTGGATTGTACGAAGTGATTAATGTTCTACCCTTTTCACAGGGGTTTGTGCGATACAGTTGATGCTGTAATTGTCACGTTACATCATATTACTATTGGCCATGTCCAATAAATAGCTGGACTACAAATAAATAATGTTCTTTTCTGAAATGTTCAGCAGCCTTTCACATCTGTGCTTGATGAAGCCTTGCCT
The DNA here is from genome assembly GCF_040938575.1 of Ambystoma mexicanum. NCBI lineage: Eukaryota > Metazoa > Chordata > Amphibia > Caudata > Ambystomatidae > Ambystoma > Ambystoma mexicanum. Next base: position 980,932,026 of record NC_090928.1, on the reverse strand, counting down.
TCTTTCACAAATCTCCTTCGATTGTCAGACGGAGGATGATGATTGGTCGTGAAAGATGATGCCATTAAGTTGTGGCTCTGTAGGACTTTCCACTGGAACCTGTTACAGAAATAGAGAAATGTGCATGTATCTATGACAGCAGAATAATCAATGACCTTATCACTTATACACATGTGGGTTCTACCTCTAAGTGCATCACAATCTGTTGTAGAGGCTAGTGTGTCACAATCTACTGTACAAGCTATGTCTCGGCTCACCTTTGCATGAAACCGTTAACGTGTCTCATGGCATGCTGGAATGGTATTGTTGCAGCCAGGTGTCTACTAGGGTGTGCACAGCATATTCTAGTGAACGCACATCTAATCCTTAACTTCAACTTGTACACAAGAATCTAAGTGTCGCAATGTGATTCAAGACCAGAAGAGCATACGCTGCAAAATACAATCTCCAATGCGGAGCTGCAAATAAAGGGATGGGTAAGAACAGTCCAGCAAGCATTAGTACTCTAGCACGATAGTCTGATATTCAGGGCACTCAAGGATGCCTTTCCTTGCCTGCCCCTCTCACTCAATGCAGGATCTCCATTCTGTGCCCCCTCTAGTGTGACACTACTACCAATGTCCTTGCCTTTGGCCCAACTGGCTACGTAAGTAGGATCCTCAGCTGGATAAGGAGTCGGTTGCATGAGCTGTACAGCTTTCACTGGGCCCACAATTTAGGGCTGCATCCACAAGGCAGTGTACAATCTACATCCTGTCAGATTCTCGTACAACTCTATTCCTGCCTACCTTTACCCAATGTTCAGTCCCTTTTTGTCCTCCAATGTGGTTTCACACTCCTTCCAAAATATGTAATCCTTGCCGAGCCTTATTCTGCCCTATTCCTTCCACATGTCACACTCAGTATGTGCTCTGCTTTGCCATAACCCAACTGCAGTTTCCCTCCTTCTCCTTGATCTCCTGCTAAGCAGTGTCCTTTCCCAAACTCTTCTGCTTCTTCACACTCCTTATCCTGTGCTTTCATTTGAGTAGCTGTGTCTGAGAACCAACAGGACAGAGCGCCCTGAGACCCTTGGGTCTGCAGGATCTGTGAATGCATATGAATCAGGAGAGCCTTCGACACAGCACAATCAAGAACCATGAACATACCAACAACCATGGACCATAACAATCTCAGATTTGCCCTACACTCACTTTCTGTTTAGAATACACTAAATCATGTTACTAAATATCCAACTTTTAGTATAGGTATAAGCATGCCTAATAAGGAACCAGTGGTATCATGCTCGATCAAAGGAATCTAAATGTGGAAATGGCTGGCTAGGAAGGAAGCAAGAAGGCCTTTGAAAAAAGAGGTATGGCAATATTGAGGAGCGTATAGAGGACACCCAGGTATGCAGAGGTCTCCCTTGCAATGCTCGGGCACGCTTGCTCAAGCCTCTTCCACTCCGAGGAACCTCCAGCATGGATGAGATCAAACATGCCATGTGGGAAAGCTCTGCTCACTACACCCACAGGAAAGAGGTGAATGGTATTGCTCGACCCCTTGCTTGAGGACTAGATCAATCCACGAAACCCCTGCGGCAGTTTCACTCTAACATGCCTCTGCATCATGAAACACGGGCTGCTGATCACCGACCTCACCGGCGTGACTCCAACACTTCAATTACACACACACTGGGCAATTCCACATGGCCCCTGATGAGGATAATTGCATGGCTGAATATAGCAGAGTCTTGGAAGTGGTGCTAGGTGGCTCGGGTGAGGGGCAGAACACTGATGCAGAAAGGCATATGCGTTTGAACAGTACAGGGAAAGCTGAGCATGGGCTTCTCCCTCAAGCCTAACCTGTTAGAGCCTGAGATTTTGGATTTCCTGTGGATGGTAGCCCAACCTCTAATCCAGCTGTGGAGCACTAAGGGATTGTAGGGCAATCATCAAAATAAGTTATGTGACCGCGGAGTGAGGGTGGCACCTGAGCACCAAACTGCCAAAGCACCCAGTGATCTCCAACCCCAGATCATGGGGCATGGTCATCCCGGGACACTATCTCTGTACAGGGTGGTGCACTGCAGTAATCTAGGGCATGGCCTGGACTCCATCAGTAATCTCTAAACTGGAGTAGTGCGGGATGCCTGCAAACGTAGAAATGATGTCATAGTCAATGTACAGGCACAGGTTGGTAAATCACAAGCATCTACAGCTGCCAGGACCTTGCCAAGTTTGCAGGCTACCAAAAAAGCCAAACTATCCATCAGACACCAAGATGTGGTGGTTGGCGCCAATTCTGAAGACAAGCTTGAAGGGAATGGACATCTACATGTGCACCCGGGGATCCTGCAAAGACTTTGAGGATTCTGCCAAATAGGGAGTACTTAGAAACATGCAAACCTCAATAGTGAGTTAATATAAAGCTGAGGAGACAGGCGAGTGTTCACGTGGGTTTACAGTCTGGGACATCCTTTGTTGGAGCTCCCAAACCTCCAACTGACTCTCCTCACATCAACACAGCATCCATTCCCTAATGGACTAGAAGGAGGCTTCTACTATATACACTCTAATGTCATGCACTGGCTACAGTTTACTAAAGCACAGCCTAACTAATTACAACATACAAGTACTGCACATATAACATCCATGTTTAACCCTCGTCTGTGGTGTTTTCAAAATTTATGGTCGATGTATTTGCTATTTTGTTTTGCCATTTCCAGTAAACCAAGAATCCAGCGCTAAAAGGGAGAATCCTCCCGTGTTCGTCTGCTGCTTAAGGGTATTTTAATTAAATTATACAAACACTTACTGCTTTCGCCCCCGACTTCACAATCCCAGCATTAATGTTGTGCCTTTTCAAATCCGACTTTATCAAGGCTGAAATAGATCAAAGAGATACAGTTTCAAGTTATGCTCTGCAAAAGCAAGGTTAGGGAGGGGTTCATAATAAGGCACGTCATTAGACTACATTGCATCCTTTCATTCTGCTGGACTTTCAGCTCCTCTCCGTTTGTTCAGAACAGTGTCACAACTCCACACAACTCTGCCACACACGCATTAAGGTTTAAGCAAACACAAGGCCATGGATGCAGCATTCAGCCATCAGTTACAGAAGCAGAGATAAGGTTTGGAGGTCTACTGAACACAACTCTCCTGTCAGTAAGGGGGTGGCGGGGGGGCAAGGAACCATTCAAGCCCTCGGGTATACTGTGATAATAACTCGACAAGGACATCTTCTCATCACAGCACCAGCATACAGGATTATGTTTTGTGCATTGGGCTTGTGTGAATATTTCATAAACAGTTACGCATACAGCCCAAAACCCATGAAAGTTATTTTCCAGTAAATCCAGTCATATAATGGAAACTATAGATGCAATATGAAGAATCAGGAATGAATGCATTTCCTCTCAGGGGTTCTGAGCGAAGCAGGAAGGCCCCAACAGGAAAGCAATGCAGATGTGGAGGATAGGAGGCCCAAGGGGCAGGTCCTGCCCTCCCTCTCATAGCTCCTCATAACGTAGGCACAGAAATGGCTGCTGGTCTCATGTCTCCACGCCCCTTCAAAACGAGCAGCAGGTTTATCCAATATCCGAGAATATTCGAATATCGGCACTGAGAATTGGGAACATGCACCCAGACGTGCGGCTTGTGTAACTTGGAATGGAAGTTACAGGTGTTTCCCCAATTTTGCACTGGGGAAAACGTGAAGCATTCTCATTTTCCTACTGTTTGCTACATGTCTTTAAAAGAAACAGATTTTGCATCAACATTCGATCTTTAACAATCAAAAGCGAAATAATTGTATGCTTTCTTTGCCTCACTGGCAAGTAACTGGTTCACTGTAACAGCGCCTTGAAACCTACAGGCGGGTGTGCGCTTTATAAATGAAATAAATAAACTCACTACGAAACTAAATTGAAGCGGTTGTAAAAAAATCAATTCTTTTTTGATTAAACTCAACAATAAAAAACAAAAAATAAAATAAATTGATTTCTGACCCCCAGTTTCTGTATGTCACTCATTTGCTTAGCTTAGTGTGTGCTAGTTCACCCTTACTCCTGCTCTCGTTATTGAAGAGTAGTCCAGAGCACAGTGAGCGCTCAGCCTGAATGAGTTGCTAACATGCGAACAACGGCCCACGTCCTACTGCTTCCTGGTATCCTCTCATTGCAGGAGAGTCAAGGGGAGTGCACTGCAATATGGCAGATCCTCGCTTAAGCTGAGGTATGTGCAAGCAAAGGACTATTGTATAATGTCACCAGGCTCATTTTCACAGTAATTTTGGTAACTACTGGCCTGATTTCCACTGTGTTTTCATTCCCATTTCCTACCTGCAAACCAGCTGCCAGCTGCTCTTCCATCATAGTCCTCCAAACTCTCACCATTTCCTGTACCGCCATCCCCGTAACCTTCACCTGGAGTCCCAGATGGCTGCCCCCGCTGCCCTTTCTTTCATCCACCCCAACCCTTCCACTCTCTCCTAAACGGTACTCTTGATGCCTCCACCGCCCTTCTATTCCCAGTGTCTACCTCTGGGATCCAGACCTCATCTTCCCATCTGCTCCTCTCCTCGCACTTGTCTCACCCAGGGAGTTTGGGGTGGCCATGTTCTCTACAGTAAAACGTTCTTCTTCAATGATCACTGACCACCGCCTACTCTCTGTGAAGCCCATCACCGAAGCAAGCATCATCCCTCATGATGCTGCCAAACCTGTAGCAGAGTCTGTATACAGGGCTGCATGCTCCCACTCCTCTGAATAACACAGGTGGCGGGATTTGCCTTACGATTGACAAAGTCAACCCGTCTGGCCCTCAGCCCTGTGAGACATCCGCCCCTCCTCCTTCAGACAAATTACTGTACAGTGTCTTTTATCCAACTCCCTCACTATCATCCTGATCTCTCAGCCCCTGGGCAGTCTCAATGCCATCTTCCTAGTCATGACCTACTACTTGAATCGTTACCCAATGAGAACGCAGTTGTACAGATGGGAAACTTCAACCTTCCAAGGATGACTGAGGCTTGTCAACTTCTACTGGACACTGCCGTCTCTGGTTGCTCTAGACAACCAGGGAAACTCACACGACCTCTTCTTCTCCTCTTCTTTTCTCTGTTTCACTGTCCCTATTCCCTTTCCACTCCATGGGCCTCATTACGAGGCTGGAGGTAACCATGGCGCTATAAGCGCCATGGCTGCATCCAAAACCTTACTGACTCCGTCATGGTGAAAGGAGCTATTACCGGCCCATTCCAAGGTTGGCGGGACCGGTAATTCCCCATTCACCAGGGCCCTTCCCCATCCCCATTTGAGCCCCCATAGGGCCAATTGGGAATGGGGAAGGCGCTAATGATGGTACCGCAAATCGTGGTACCGTTATTAGCTCCAGAGTCTCTTTGCGGGGTCCGTCCTTAATGCCTGGAAAAAACAGGCATTAAGGGAGGACCCGCAAAGAGGACTCGTAGTAGGGCGTAAGGGATTACCGGCACCGGTGCTCTTACCGATGCCGGTAATCCCTTACCGCCCACCTCGTAATGAGGCCCCACATGTCACCTCATCCGCAGACCTGATACCATCTTCCATAACAAACCTTACCTCACGAGCCAATATCGAGTACGAAGGGAGAATGCTGGCAAATGAATGCTGGTGGGAAAACAGCTGCTGGCAACCTTCCCTTTTCTTTCTTTTGAAAGGGGGTATTCCACCTGTACCCTCCGTCCCCCACACCTTCCAAACCAATTGCCCTTTTCCCCCTGCATTGGAAGAAAAACACAATGCTGCTGGCAGCCATTTTTCCACCGTCATTCCACTGCCAGTCTCTGGACCAGGAATGATTCTGCACAGGTTGTAGCTCTCTGGTCACCTCAATTAAGTAGGACTTCTCTCCCTGGTCCCCCTCTTTCTATTCAGCCCTTCCCACCAACTACCCAGCTAAATTGTTGCCCATCCTGCACTCGCACAGACCCCTTTGCATAGCAGACTGCTAAGGAACTGAACCTTGTAACCTGCCCTTCCATTTCCTCCCTCTTCAGCCTATAACTTTCCCCTGAGATGTTCCCAGTCTGGTTCAAGGTGGCCACAGCTATAAACATCTTAAAGAAAGCAATAGCCGAACATAGCAACCCAGCCAACTATCAAACCATCTCACTTCTCCCCCAATATTCCAAGGTTTGGAGAGAGTGATTTTTAATCCTAGGTCACCTTCCTGGAGACGAACAGGCTTAGCAACCCCCTACAAACATTCTGCAGTAAGCCACTCCACAAAGATGACACTTCTCCATGTCACCAATAGCCTCTCTCTTGCTTACAACCCTGCCTTGACTTAATTCTTTCCATCCTCAATCTCCCTGCTATGTTTGATGCTGCTGAATATCCTGCTCTTCTTCACATTACCTCCCTTCTTGGAGTCCAAGGCTATAACTTGGGTTGCCTCTGATGTGGCTGTGGCCTCCTTCTCCATCTCTAGGAACACCGCACTTCCTCTGCCATCTCCCTTCCTGACCCCAAAGGGTCAGAGCTGGATCTCTACATCTCCTCGCCTGGAAAACTCAGCCCCTCCTCGGCCTTTCCTTCCCATTTTTTTGCCAAGGACACCCAATCTACTTCTTTATAACCTTCACGCCTGTGCTATTCTCTTGTATCAAAAATTGCCTCTATGCCACACCTGACTGGATGACTCTGCATTGCTGGATGTTAAAGTCCTCCAAAATGAAAGTGATCTTTCACCGGGCATCATACTTACTCTTCTCTCGCCACAATCATTTACCCCTGGCCTGCTCTCCCTTCCCCTCCGAGGCTCACAATCCAAATATACTCTTTTTTACAGCACTCCCAAAGTCCATCAGTTTATACCCTCAACTGCTAGGGTTGGCAGGCTCATTTCCCTGAACATGGGGAAAATCTGTCTCCATCTCACCAATAAGTTCAACAAAACCCTCCTCTCCCCTTTCATCATTGAACTGGATTACTGCTCCAGTCTGCTTATGGGACTATCCCTCTACTGGTTTGCCCTCGTTGACAAAATACTAAACTTTGCTACACGCACTCTTTACATTCCCAGCTAGCAGATTAGATCTCCCGCTACTCCTTGCCAATACTCTTCAATCCCAAGTGCGTCTAACTCTCACTATCCACTGCCCTCCCTGTGCCCCCTCTCACTTCTGATTGTTCTGCCACCTGACTCCCCATCACTGGAATTCCTTTCCACCTGAAATAAACAACAATCCCTTCATAAAGGGGTTTAAGATCTCCCTGAAGAGGCATCTCCTAGACATGTAATGGTTCAATTTCTTAGCTTTGTATGTGTTTACTGTGCGGGCCTATCCCAAGAAGTAAATAAATCAAGGTTCTTCCCTCGCCGCCCGGTTCCCATCTTGATATTGCTCTTCGTAGGGGGGGGGTGGAAGGTTTCATCCACCACTACACCCAATCCAGTGCCGCCGGCACTGACGAAGGGGATGGGGGGGTTTAAACCTCCCTTCACGCCAACTTTATCCCTAACCCACCCCACACCCCAACTCCACCCCGGTCACAACACATTTACCTGTGTCTGGTACACTTTCTCCACTTCCACTCACAAACCCCTCCTCGCCCCACCCCCAAAACCCACACTACTCACCTACCCCCCCGCACCCAAAGCAAACAAGGACACCTCTCACCCTGGTATGGTTTGGTGCTGCGCTGCCACAGCAGCATGGTGTATACCCCTATAAGGACCCTTGTCAAGACTATAGCATCATTCGACTCCCTTGACTACTCACACAGTCCAAGGCATGCCTTATATTATAAATGCTGTATATATTGTACAGCTGCATTGATGCAGCAGTTATGTGAAGTGATGTCCCCTCTATACGAGACCACATTCCTGCCCTCAACACCAGGAACTTGAAACAGTTCTATTATACCATACTGTCTGATTGCAATGCATGCAGGAAGGGACTGCTCTGGTTTCATAAGTTTTGTAAAGTCTTATCAAAGCGATATGTGTGACAGAATCCCATCTGTGAGCATGGAATAGCCCGAGTTCGTTTTATTTGCATTAATAACATGATGCAGGCAGATCCATTTCTCAAAGTGAGACCTGCTAATCAGACCCTCCTTTCATAATGCTTTTGCTGAAAAGCATACTGAAAGCATGCAACTCTGCTGGGCTGGTCTACCGACACCTCCCAGCAGCTAGCTTGTGGTTTGGCAGCATGAAAGTACAAAGTGACACGCATTCTTGCCAACAAACTGCTGGTGTACAAGGCTCCAACATCAGGATCTGCCTTTAACCGTGGGCATTCCTGACACAAATTAAATCATATGGTTGTGTGCCCCCAGAACCTGATGGCAGATGACAAATCTAAATAGAAGCCAGGACTGATTAGGACATGGTGGTCTCCGGGGACCTTATTATAATTGGCCAAACATTTAGATGGTATTGTCAGCTTGGTTTACAGTGACCTTTCTGTCAGGGCCTCTTCCATATTCATTGTCTAGGAGAGTATCACCCAAACAGAACACTTAATCTCTAAACCAGCAAAAGCCTTTCTCTTCCCTGGCCACGGTCTGTCACCATTCAGGTAAGAAAGGAGAAACTCCCAGGGGCAGGGATTGGTGCAGTTCTTTAAAAGGTAGGATTACCAGGCCAAAGGAAGTCCTACGAGGATGTTAATCAACTGAGACTCTGATTTAGGCAGACAGGAGAAGGGGCAGGAGTTACAGTAGCCAGGATAGAAGCATCAGTTCACAGAAGGGTCCCACCATCTTGGATTCTACCTGGGCTCCCATAAATCATGGATTCCCTTGTCCACTTCCTGCAGAAAAAGCACTATGACATCACTAGGCTGAAGTTTCAGAAACAGCAACCAGGATTGGACCCCTTATAGAAGACTAGATGGGGACCAATAGGCTGTAGAAGACACCCCTGCCCCCGTGCTGGGAGTACACTCTGCTACAATGCCTTTGGTCATGGGAGGGGGGTGGGGGGGGACTGATCTACAAGAAAAAGGTCCCCTAACATCCGGGAGGAAACTTTGATGTGACATGTTGGCTGACTTTTAAAACGAGGAGAAAATTACAAATAAGGTTATCAGATTATTTTGGGTGGGGGAAAAAGGGCAGATAAGGGATTAGAGGGGTCCGAAATAGTTAAAAATAGGTGGTGGTGGGGGGGTTAAAAAAAATTCAAAGAACTTTTTCATAATTTTCTCCTCGTTTAAAAGGCAGAAGTTATCAATCCCGACGATGAAAGAACATAGAACCCCCTGGAACCTGCTCACTGGAGGTGACAGAACCCCACAATTGCTCTGAGTCCTTCCTGGCTGCGAAGTGCAGAAGAAAGACATTATCATGCCCCAGGAGACCCTGGACGGGGTCCCCTCATTAGCCAACTTGATCCCTTTAAAATGCTATTTAAGCCATTGCAAGCCGCCGGAGTTGCCTTTTTAAAATTATTGTTATGTGCTTATAAAATAACCCTTAACACATTTTTTAATACATCATTAGGAGTTGCCTTTGAACTTGCTGCTTTTTGACCCACCTTCATGTCTTGGAGTGCTGCAGCATCTGAGCCGATCAACATTCAAGATCCACATTGCATCATTGGACCACTGAGCTGACTTGACCAATTTACAACGCTGGCTCGACCCATCGCCTGCCTAGTTTTTTCCCTCGATTTGAGACAATGTGCCCTGCAGGATTGTGCCACATCACTGGACAGTCTCGAGCCAACTCGACTCTCTCAACACTCGCAAACTAGTGGGAACAATTAACTTGAAATGTCTTGAAGCCAACTCAACTCATTGAAAATACCTACAAGCCTGGCCCAACACTGTTGAGCCTCAAGAACAAGCATTTGAAAGGTAACTGAACTGCCTCTGCCCACCGGCTCGCCTTAAAGGGTACTAGTTACTAGTAAGACCCCACTCCACCTTTTTAAAAGACACATTCAATGAACTGACATTTCTGCTGAATTACTGCCTGTGCACACCTGCCTTCAAACCCTGAGTGCCCCTTTATTTCAAAGTCTGCATTCTCTCAGCCTCATCACGAGTTGGGCGGTAACCCTTAAATGTGGTGGTAACGCTATTACTGCCGAATTTAAGGGTCTGCCCAATCACAAGTCTGGCAGCATCTACCCCCAGCTTCAAGCTGAAGGTAAATGTGCCGGAACAATTCCGCCCAAAAAATCCCCATTGGGTGCAATGGGGACTGACAGTTACCGGCCGACCCTTGATCCGGCGCTAATAGCACTGGGCCATTTGGCGGTAATGCTATGAGCGCGGGAAGAAACACCAGCGGTAATACCGCCGGGTTACAGCCCAACTCGTGATGAGGCGTGTTTTCCCTTACGTGGATGGTTCATTAGTGTTTTTATTAGTTGTGTGTATTATATCAGTTTTATTAAAATATCCAATTTTTATAGAACCATGGTCAGACATTATTTTTATTTGGGAAACCAGCACTATTTTTGTTTGGTGTTCTTCTGTGTTCACTCACACCCCTCAATCCACCCCCAGTATAGCACGTCAAGCATGTGAACATGGCACTATACCCCTGAGACATCAACCAAAATGAATTAGGTGCTATATCCCAGAGTCATCAACCATAGTGAGCTGGGCTCTAAATGCCGGAGTGAGCACTATATCCCTGAAGCAGTCCAGCCGAGTGGGCCGGACATTGATCCTGGAAACTGTCAAGAAGGCAGGGGCTGCTATAATCTGGAGACTATGTTGTGGTTTCAAACATTTACACCCGAGACTGTTAAGCAGCATGCTGGATGCTCTCACTGGACTGTGAGACTAGAGAGCTTCAGAGGGAGACCAGTGTCCCTAATAAACAGGGACACCCTGTCACATTATAGGTTGTACATTTCCTCCAACCTTTTGTAAAGATCTCGTGGATAAGCGAACACCCCTTTACTTTATAGAGAAACTACCAGAACCAATAGGTGTTTATCCCAATAGCCAACCTGACCAGAAGGCTGACATTCTGTGCTGTGTTGTTTATCAAGTCTGTTGGTTCTGAAACAGACCTTTTCTTGCCATTTCTCGCAAAAAGTTGGTAGGCCTCACCACTGCAAGTTGTGAATTGGTATTACGCTTTCAATGAAGTTCACATGGGATATGGACGTACCCACTTTATTTTGCAACCCACAAAAAATCTTCATGCTGGTTCTTATTATAGCGTTGGCCTAGTGGCATTCCCCTCTCACGTCTTCTTGAGTGCTCTTCTCTCCATATCGGTCGACTTGCCCATCACTGGTCGGTCTTACTTGAGATTGTCCTGTTTCTGGCTAATTAGTTTATATTAAGTACTTTTGCTATTTTAACTGTTCCAGGTTGCAATACCATTTGCTCCAGCTGTCCGAGTCAATAACCTGTGTACCTGTTAGCATGGTAATCACCTCTTTCCTTTTGATGTTGTACCCAATTTCTCCACCTGTGGTTTTGCTTAAGCTGGGCGTCATTAGGTCAGTGACCTGTTACTGTTTATGTATTTCCAGGTTAACTTTAAAAGTAGTGTATGGCTCTCACATGAAACCCTCAGCAAGCATTTTCTTTTCAAAAGGTCATACAAAAAGTTTAAAGGGGTAAACAAACTGAAATTCTGATCAGTTCTAATTCAACACAGAGCTGTCTTGCAACCTCCTCTTTGAATAGCTCCAAATATCCTTCAGCTATAGACACATGGTAAAACCTATTGGCCCTCTAGTTTGGGATCTTATCCTGTTCCCTAAATGAAAATTAGGAATCTTGGAGTTTGGTTGGATCCTTATTTATCCATGGATGCCCAGATTAAGGCAGTATCTCAGGCTTTGTTGTTCCATCTGTATACTTTGTAAAGATTTCTGAAACATTTCACTTTCCCCCTCAAGGTCCAGCTGCTCAACGCTTTTATTTCCAGTAGGCTGGGCTTGTGTAATGTTGCCCATCTGGGCCTTCCAAAGGGTGTATTACAAAAGCTTCAAATTATCCAGAATGCAGCTGCCCAAGTTCTTTTGCGACTGGGTCACAGAGATTATATTTTACTGGCTTTGCTTCAGTTAGGCTGACTATCGATAAAAAGTCATATCCAGTTTAGAACTTTATGCCTAGTGCATAAATCCTACCATCCTGAGGCTCCTAGTTCCTATGCAACCATTTTGTACATTATGTGCCAGGGAGAAATCTTCGTTCAGCAACTGCCATCTCGCATAGTCTCGAAGTTGAGGTACGACAAATGGGGCGGTTAATCATTTTCGGTAATGGCAGCGAAATTGTGTAACAACATGCCACCAAAGCTATGATTTACAGTAAACCATGCACATTCCGGCTCAAATTTAAACCCTGTTGTTCCCCCCATTAAGCAGTTTGAGCTAAACGGTGTGAGGCTTTGTTTCTGGTTCATCGCTTAGATGCTGATTTCTGCGATTATGTGCTTTACAAGTGCTATACCATACTATGCCATATGCTCCGGAAGGAGCCTCAATGCAGAAGATATAGAATTCATAATCAACGGCTGTGAAGTCATGGCATCGGAAAATAGCATTTTCTCTCCTTGACCCGAGAGTGCAGAGAAAGTCCAAAGCACCTTCTGCTTTCGGTCATGCCACGCCCCTCCTCTCCACCTTCAATACATGTCAATGGGGACAGCACAGGGGGGTGGAAAAGGGACACAGCGTGAGCCATACACAACATATAATTACAGATGAGTGGCATTCAACTACGTTAAGTATTCCACCTCAGGGTTCCGAGTGTCATAAGATGTCATTCGGCATCCCTGAGTGGAATATTTCACTCTAGTAGGTACCTACCCATATATGACAAACATTACTTACCCAGTAATCATCTTTCTGTGGCTTTTATCTGTGTGGACTCGCATGCTTTGTATAGGCTGCCATCAAGTGGTTGGCTTGCGGTATTCAATATTTGGTAAAATTCGAAAATAGGGCAGCGACAGGAGCATTCCAGCCACACTATCCTAAGTGTACAGGAACCCATGATTCTTCACACCTCAACATCCTCAGTTTGTTTTTCTGACATGACACATGCATGTACTGAGAGAATGGGTTCCATGTGTTGATATTCCCGCAAAAATATCGCCATACAAAAATATTGGCATATTTTTGCGGTGATATTAAGGCATGGAACCTGCGGGGGACACCCCTGCAACCCCGTATTGTTTTAAAAGGAGCTGCGGTCACCCCTGAAAACCCAGCTCCTAATATTATACCCACCAAAAATATTGGCTATGGCCGTTCCCGACGACTATATATACGGCAATATGTTTGGTGGGGATAATATTACCCGATACCAGAGAATGTAGCCAATTTGATACTGTCCCTTTACTTCCCAGAAGGGAAGCAGGGCAGAAACCCCAATAATTATAGGTAGAGGTCCCCCCTTCAAGAACCACTTAGCACTTTTTTGCCAGTATTTTGGCATTTAGCACCTTATTGTCAGTACTTGTAGAATTGGCCATTCCAAATAGCATTAAGGTCTTTTTGGTAACAAATGGTTGGCCATTGCAAGTATTAGGTTTTCTTTTCACAACTTAGCTAATTTGTTTACATGAATATATACTATAATGTAATTTGTATGATGTTATTGTGTGAATATAATGCACATTTCTATGCTATTATATTGATTGTGATAAATATTAAAATATGATGTCTATAATGAATTGCCTTTGACTGAGTTTCTTGTCCCCTTCCACCAGTGGAATCAACTGAGATTTATTGGAAGTTTAGTAATTATCTGTGAGACCATCAAACTCAGGGTGCATTGTCCAGACAGGGGAAGGTGAGAGGGGCTGCGATGGAATCGGCAGGGGGTTTTAAGGTTCGGACAGACTGTGTAAGGGACCAGATAAACAGGCTGCAGCATCTACAATTGTGTTTGTTATTTTTTAATTTGTGTTAGTTCAGCAGCACTACCAACCAGAACACAAAATTAATCATTGCTTGTGTGCTCATAGAAGAAGCAGATCATTGATTTTAATCAGAGTGTAACTCTTTCCAAGAAGGGAGCACATTTTGAGAGACACAATGGTGTGTACGCTGACCAAAAGAAGCTTTTTTTTAAAAATGTGTTTATTTATCAATCGACACACAGGAGAGATTATACAAGGACATTACATGTAGTATCTCAGGTCATGTAACCCAGAGTCCTCATCAACCCACCCCGTAGGTTCCCCAGCAAGCATAGTTCTCGGCCTTAGTCAGACTGACTCGGCGGCACTGGTGGGTCCTCCATAGCGTGAAGGGCCCTTGCGATCAGGGGCGGTTTGTGGGTCAGGGGCAGATAATTCCGGTCATAGTCTAGCACTGGCTCCCAGATATCCCGAAAACGATGAAGCAGTCCCACCCTGGCTGCCGTGACTTTCTCGGCTATTAAAATATCCCAAAGTTTGACCAAGCAAAGGGCCATCAAGGGTCCGTCCGCGGACTTCCAGGTGCGGGCCACCGTGATCTTAGCCGCTAATAGGAACTGGGATATCAGGGCCGCTCTTCTCCCGACCGCGGGTATGAGCCTGACAGTGGAATCCCTAAAAGGACCTGTTCGGGCGTGAGCGGAATGATCGCCTGGGTGACGTCTTTAATGGTGGCTAGACAGAGAGACCAAAACTCCTGCGCCCGGGGGCAGGTCCACCACATGTGAAAGTAGGATCCTGGGAGGCCGCAATGTCGTCAACAGAGAGGGTTTAGTGCTGGTTGGAAGTGATGAAGGCGTAGAGGGGGGTAATACCAGCGCAGGAGTAGTTTATGGGCACACTCCCTGTTGGTTATACAGCGGGAAGACGTCCGCGTTCTTGTCCAAATGTCCACCCATGTATGGTCCTCAATGGCGTGTCCGAGGTCCGTTTCCCATTGGGACATGTAGGAAGGCCTGGACCAGAGGGGGTCCTCCTGTAGCAGCCTATACAGGGTCGACATTTTCCCCCGGGCCGGTAGGTCGCTCACCGTTAGTTCCAGTGAGGTAAGGGGTCTTGTGGCCGCCGCTCGGGTCTGTGGGTGAGAGCACCAATGTCTGAGCTGAGCGTAGGAGTACCTATCCGTTTCCGCTAACTGAAAAGTCATCTTGCAGCGTTCAAAGGTTAGGGGGGAGTCCCTTTCAAAAAGTTGCCCTAAAGTGGCGAGGCCCCCTGCGACCCAGTTTCTGAAGTTTTGGGGATGGGCCCCAGGGGAGAAAGCTGGGTTGAGGAAGATTGGGGAGAGCGCACTCAAGTCTCCTGGGACGCCCCGGTGTCTGCGAGCCCACTCCCAGGCCCTAATTGTTTGTTTTGTAGCTGTGAGAGTGCCCGGCCAGCTGCGGCGTAAAGCTGTGGGTAAGAACGGGAGGAAGCGAAGGGGGAGAGAAAGGCCGGATTGTTCGATCTCCACCCATTTCGGTCGACCCGTAGCAAGTCCCCATGCCTGGAGGTGGGCCAGCTGTGCCGCCATATGGTATTTGCAGAGGTCGGGGACCCCCAGGCCTCCCAATCTTGTGCTGACCATCATTGTTCTCCGCGGGATGCGTGGTTTCTTCCCCTTCCAGATAAAGTCCACCATCTTCCTTTGGAGCCGCTGCAAGGGGGGGAAGCGGAATGGTGATCGGGAGGGCGGCACAGGCATAGAGGAAGCGAGGAAGTAAGTTCATTTTGCACGCCGTGATCCGGCCTAGGAGTGAGATCTCTTGGGGTTGCCAGCAGGTCAGATCCTTATCTAGTTCCTCGAAGAGTGGCTGGAAGTTAGCTCGGTAAACCTCAGTTGGGCGTGCGGGGATATGAACCCCCAAGTAGGGGATCGATTTGATGCTCCATTGAAACTGACCTCTCTTCACCAGGGCCTCCCGTTCAGCTGGCGTCATGCCCACTCCCAGCGCCGCCGACTTTTGATAGTTAATCGCAAATCCCGAGACCATCCCAAAGTTGTGGATTTCAGTTAAGGCCTCACTCATGGATCTCTCAATGTTTGTGATGGTAAGCAAAACATCGTCCGCGTAGAGGGCCACTTTATGTTGCGCAGAGCCGGTGCTCAGGCCACTGATTCGGGGGTTCTTCCGGACTCGTTGAGCCAGCGGCTCCATGGCCAAAGCGAAAAGCAGAGGGGATGGAGGACATCCCTGCCTCGTTCCGCACGTGAGGGAGATTGGGTCCGACAAGCGACCGTTGACTCTCAGCTTCGTCCTGGGGGACTGGTAGTTCGCCAGGATCATCTTCTGAAAGGTCGGACCGAAGCCAAAAGCCCCCAGAGTGAGGCGCAGATAAGACCAGTCCACGCTTTAGTTGCGTCCAATGCCAATAGGGCTAGCTGTTGGGAATCCTGAGTGGCGATTTCAATGAGATCCAGGGCCCTGCGGATGTTGTCTTTCGTCGACCTGTGGTTTATAAAGCCTGTTTGATCCGGGTCTATAATATTAGGGAGGATAGGTGCCAGACGGTTGGCCAAGACTTTAAAGTATATGTTGGCGCCCAAATTCAGCAACGCAACAGGTCTATATGAGCCAATATCGTGAGGGTCTTTCCCGGGCTTGGGGATAAGGACTGTAATAGATTCTTGCATCGTTGGGGTGACCGTGCCAGTGGGGGGACCGCCAGTGGGGGGACTGCTAGTTGGAGCCGGAAGATTTTGTAGAAGCGAGTGGAAAATCTATCCCGGCCCAGGGCTCTGGGTTTTAAGCTCTTAATGGCCGCCTCCACCTCCTCGATTGTAATCGGGGCTTCCAGGTCTTCCCTGGCTGTCGGGGTCAGGTGTAGTAGGGTCACCTCTTGGATGTATGAGTGCTGCTTAATTGGATCTCTCGGGGCCGCCGTCATTATTTCCAAGTGGTGGGCTGCTGCCAAGCGTATTTTCTCATGGTCAGCGTAGTGGATCACCCCCTGCGGATCACGGAGGCCTAAGATAGTATTTCTGCTCTTCGCCTTTGCCAGTTTGCTAACCAGGAGCTTGTTGGCCTTGTTGTTGTGAGCATAGTACTATTGCTTAGACTTGGTTAGCAGATTCGCCGTAGCCTCAGCGTAGTGGGCTTCCAGCCGTTTCCTGGCCATTTGCAGGATCCTGTAGGATTTAGGGGCCCAGCCCTCCTTTTATGTGTAGCCTCAGCCTCTCGGACTGCTGCTTCCAAAGCGTCGCGCGACTCCCTCTTCCTTTTGTGGTATGCGGCTCCCTGGGCAATCAGCTCGCCTCTGAGGACTGCCTTCATGGCGTCCCAGGTGTTAGCCGGGGAAGTGTCCTCGTCCCGGTTTTCAACGAAAAAGTTCCTAATGGAGTTGGCGATTGAGTCCCTCACTGCCATGTCTCCCAGGATAGGGTCATAGAGGCACCACCGGCGGCGCGGAGGGGGGTCTGGGTCATGAGACCGCAGGGTCAGAGTAACTGGGGCATGGTCCGAAAGGATCCAGGGGCCAATTATCACATCATCAGTGAAGGACAGGATCTGTGGGGAGGTCAGGATTAGGTCAATTCTGGAGAAGGTACGATGCACATATGAATAGAAAGTAAAGTCCTGTTCGTCTGGGGACAGAACCCTCCAAGAGTCCACAATGTTTAGTGTGTGAAACAGGTGGAGCAAGCCAGCGGCCAACTTCAAATCTCTAGAAGACGGGGGGGTGAGATCTGTCCTTGAGAGGGTCCGGAGCCCCGTTAAAGTCTCCTCCCATGACGACATGCCCCTCGATGAATGGGAGGAGAGAGTCCTCCAGGTCCTGGTAGAAGCTCTCCTGATATTCGTTCGGGGCGTACACCGAGATGAGGGTGTAGAGCTGGCCATGGATGGAGCATTTGACTACAATAAAGCGACCCTCCTGGCACTGTAGTGAGTCAAGGATCTGAGGCTTCAGGTCTTTTGCGAATAAAATAGTGGTGCCCCCTTCTTAGTGCCGTTAGAGGCGAGGAATTGTAGTGGGAAGAGTTTGCTTCGCAGGCGTGAAAAGTCCGCCGGGATCAGGTGCGTCTCTTGCAAAAAAGCGATCGACGACCCGTTGTCTTGTAGCCTCTGTAGGATCGATTTCCTCTTCGGGGGGGAGTTCAGGCCCCTAACGTTCAAGGAGGTGAACTTGAGTTTCAAGTGAGGGGGTTGGTCCGGGCGATCCTCTTGCTGGGGCGAAGGGGGCCGTGGGGGGGGGTTAGGTCAGCCATGGACGTGAGAGCATGATTGAGTTGGAGTCTCCTGTGGTCGAGGGTTTTTTAACTGGTTTAACTGGTCTCCAACGGGAGAAAACACATTCAAAAGCGACCTCCAACGGGAGGACCAAAGTGCGGCCAGGGGGGTCGATTTAGAACTATCGACATGGCCCCTAGGCAACAGGGCTGTCCTTCGAAAGCACCAACATGTTTGAAAGTCTCTCCAAGGGTAAAGTGGTGTCATCCGCCTTGGAGGGGGTTATGGACCGCGTCGGATCCTCGGCAAGATGTGAAGCTTAAGATCGTTCCAGAGTCGTGGTTCCAGTGCAGGCGTTAAGGCGTGTCATTTAGGTTTGCGATTTCTCTGCACTCTGGACCATGGGGTCAGTTTCGGTTTTGGGGAGATTACTTCTGAGGCTGGGCTTGATCGGCCCGGAGCGGAGAGGTCTGAGGTCTCTGGGGAGTCCGGGCAGAGGATTGACGTTGCATCGTCGAGGTGGCTGATGGTGCGCTCAGTGCCCTTGTACGAGAACTGTAGGGCCATAGGAAAGAGCCATCGATAACGGATCTGCTGATCCCGAAGAAAGAGTGACAGAGGCCGCAGCATTCTGCGCTTTTGAAGAGTCAGCGGGGAGAGGTCCTGGAAGATCTGTATCGGGATTCCCTGAAATGAGAGCTCGTTCTTAGAGCGGCCAATCGCTGCTATGGCCTCCTTGGTGGTGTAGAAGTGGACCCTAGTGATCACGTCCGGGGGGGGTCCGTATCGACCCCTCGGTGAGGGTGCAGTCTGTGGGTCCGATCCAGCAGCAGTTGAGTCTCGTCCAGGTCTGGCAGGAGGGACTGGAAGAAGGTGCTAATGTATTCCGGGAGCTCCCGGTCAGAGATTGAAGCGGGCACCCCGCGAAGACGTAAGTTGTTGCGGCGGGAGCGGTTCTCCAAGTCCTCCTGTTTATGTTCGAGGATTTCGGTCCGTGCCACCAGCGATTGGACGGTGCGTTGAATTTCCGCCAGTGAAGCGGAGTGGTCCGTGGTCAGGTCCTCGACCTCACCAACCCTCAGTTCGATGCCGGCGACTCTTTGTTCGGTCTGTTCCAGTTTGGCGGTGAGTTCTGACATGCAGGCTCTGAATTCCGATTTGATATCGCTCATGAAAGCCTGAAGATCCTCCTTAGTTGCGAGCGTTCCGCCGCCATCAGATGTTTTCTGGGGGGTGAGCTTGAGGGGGTCTGCCTTCCCACCCTTCACCGAGGCCTGCAGCATAGCAGAGATGTCGGCTGATTTAGGAGGCTTTAGTGCTTTGGCCATTGCTCCGCAGAGAGGGGGACTCCCGAGCTCACGTTTTGCAAGGGGTTGAGGGGGGCGGCCAAATAGATGTGTGGGATGGGCAAAGCCCGGGGATCCCAGGCGGTGGAGCGGACAGGTTAAGACTCCAGCTTCTCGCGGAATAGAACAGTTCCTCAAAGTTGGGCAGTCCAGCGAGCTGGGCGTCCGCCTAGGAAGGTGGCGGTTGGCACCTCTGGTCGGTGGTGAGCAGACGTGGGCAGGGGCGCCCCAGGAAGTCGCAGGGGGGGGACGCACTCCGTGTGGGGTCAGAGTAGGTGGAGCTCGAGGGCCCTCCCGGCGGGGATATTAGGCGCCCGGAGGGGGTGTTGTGGTAGGCCTCAGGGTAACCCCGGGGGGGGGGAGGGGGCAGAGAGCAGGTAGCAGAGGGGCCAGAAGACACAAAGTCATCCCAGGGCGGTGTGTGTGGCTCAAATCGGGGCCACGCTGTAGCTGGAGATGGAGGGCCTCCGTAATGAAGGCTGGCTGGGGGTCTGGGGGGGTTGCTGGGGCAGGGCTGAGGGGCAGCCCACCTCACCTGTGCGTGGCCGACCCCCGAGCCGGGGCCACGCTGCTACAAGTAGGCCTTCGATGGTAGCCGGGGGAGGCAGGGCCCCACCCCCGAGAGCAGCAGGCCGAAGATGGGCAGGGGTGCCCCAGGAATCGAAGAGGGTGCTGAGGTGGAGCTGAGGGGCCGCCAATCTCAGCCGGGCGAAATGTGTGGCTCTCACTTGAGCCGGGATCACGGGGGGCCTCCGGTGGTAGCCGGGAGAGGCGGCAGGCAGAAAGTGGGCAGGGGCGCCCCAGGAAGACTAGGGTGGAGGGTCCGCAGAGAGAGCAATCCCAGCGAGGCGGCGGTGTCGGAAACCGCTGAGTCAGGTGATCACAGGGGCCCTGGCAGCAGGCCTCGCACCGTCGAGGACCAGGCACGTGTGGGGGTTCGGGGGGAGACGCTCCGGTGCAGGGTGTCGGGCAGGATGAGCCTCATACGCGTCTCATGGGCAGATGATGGTAGCCAGCAGCCAGCCTGGAGCGGGTCGCGAGGATGCGGCGGCCATTTTAGGTCATGTTACGGGAGCAGGCCTTCACGCTCCCCGTCGCGTTTTCGCCGTTAGCGAAGGCGTTAGGCCCCAAAAACGCTGCTATCCACAGCCCAGGACCACAGCAGGTGAAAGCTCCCCATCACGATCAACAAACTTAGCTGGAAACGGGTAAAATTAACGCTGAGCCGCGGATCTCAGCGGAGGCCATCAGAGGAGCTGCCTCATCGCTGGCGCTCCAGGCCACGCCCCCCAAAAGAAGCTTTTAAAAGAAGCTATTAAAATGTTAAGGATTTAATTGTACTAACATTACAAACTGGCCTTTTTTTTAAATGTTGCTTTGCTCCTTTCTAATAATCCCTTACATTACATATTGAATTACTAAGTACATAATGCACACTAGGCTTGGTGTTCATTTCAATTTTTACAACACTCGCCCTTACATTAAAGTGTTTATAGCCAGCCTCAGCATGTGGATGTGTGGGTAAAAACTGCCTCTGTAACTTTATTGGGGCCCGAAGGTGGTCAAGTTTCTCATTTCCAGAGATCATACTTTCTCTGTAAAATCAGGAGAGCCTCCCTGGGTTTCGGAGCCCAACACATTTTGTTTTTTAAACGGAGGAGCTAGGTTTCAGGCTAATGATGTCTTTGTCTACGGGGCTGTGCACATGCCCAGTCCTGATTGCACAGACATCCTTTCAGAATAACATACATAGGATGGCCAAAGGCCATCATTTTCTATTGGTTTTGTACATTTACCATACTTAAGTGAGCTTTATCATATTTGTTGCCACTGCTAACATTTGTTAGAAGAGTGCCTTTGAGACTACAACCCTAGCTAACAGTTGAATTATTAGCCAGTTGGTATTTCTTTATGCACATGCACTTTACAAACAAATGTACAGTCTTCAAAATAAATGATCACGGAGTATTCCAACTATTGGAAGGTTTTTGACCCTATTTATTTACCGAGGAGTTTTACAAAGTACATGTTTCATGAATGCAAGAACAAAAACATTGTACACAAACAGAGCAAACTGCCGCCTACTAGATGGAGACTGGCAACATGCAGCGCGAGATGGTGGGGTCTTGGTTTGGACCGGTCAGGAGGATTTGATTGGCTTCTTCAGTTTGGCTTCTGGGATGGTGAAGTAAGTCTTGTGGGCTACAGGGGAGAGAGGGCTGGAATCCTATGGGGATTGGAGAGTGGAGCTCTGAGTATTGTCTGCAGTTAAAGTCAGGCCATGTTGGCTTCTTTGGTTTATCACATCGCTCGGTCTTACAGTCTTTGACCATTAAAATGCCTATACTGAACGTCCATGTTACGGTCTTGCTGAAACTGGTAACGTATTTGATTTGGATGTTCACAGTAGTTTACAGGTTTTAAAACCTGACCCTCCTTGTGCCTCTTTCAGTTTTAACTTTTTGCAACCCCGAGTCCTAAAATGCATGCAAGATACACCGTAGACAAATATATATTTGTACTGCATCAAATATGGCAGTAGAAATTATGCTATTTTAAATGCTTAAACTTCGGACTATCTGCAGACAACTGATCATCACTGCCAAAGCCACATTCTACCAAAGGCCCATAGCTAAAGAAAAGCATGAAACACTAGCACTCTTAAAAGGCAGTCAAATAGTACCCCCATCCATCCATGCCCTCACACCTTCAAGAAATCTAGCACCACCAACAACTCGTTGTCTATTAACAAGATAAACAAGAAAAAGAATATTGATGCCAACCACATTAAACATCACCCATCACCCCACTCATCCGGCTGTGTGAAGCATGCCATAGACACCAAAAACTATTTCTCATTTTCTCTGGGAATGGTGAAATATGTTTTTTTACCCCAATGAATTAAAATAGGAGCCCAAGTGCGCTTCTGGGAAACCTATATGTCGCCAAATGCCCATCAGCATCAAACAACAATACCTAAGAGGCCACTGCCAGAATGTGCATACAGAGTGCTTTTTGGTTACTTGGAGTAAAATGATTTTCAGAGAAGTCCCAAAAATATTTTGGAGAACCCTATAGACCAGGCACATGCGTGTTACAAAGTGGCTGAAGGGCACATGGGTATATCAGTGGCTTTGCCTGGCAGATTTACAAAAAGCACAATTAATAAAATGGGTAACAGTATGTACAGATGGGGAGGGCCATTGGAAAGGGCATGGAAGCAGAAATCTTCTATCGATTTCCTGTTTTGTTACACGCGGTTTTTGTGCAACATTATATTTCATCTGATGCCTTACATTCCCCCACGCCCCTAGGGACCATTGTTTCTTTGCTATCAAAATGAAGTTCCTCGGGAGGGAATTAATTTAGCAATGTACGTTTGCCTCGTCCTTGATCGCAGTGGCGCAATAACCGATTTCAAACACAATGAAAAATGTTCAGGCCATCTGCTTACCCTCAAAGGCGCACTTGTGTGGGCCGGACGGTATTCCTGGCAGCTGGGATGGCTGGTGGCAAGTAGGGGGCCCTTTCAAAATTATGGACCCCCGCCTATGCCCAGGAACAACCTTGCACATCCGGTACAAACATACATTTGGACAGTACTTATTTCTTGGGAGGGGCCTTGTATTCATGGATACAAAGTGTAAAAAGCCAACCTCCTAGTCCCAGAAATCAAAGGGAAAAAAACTGGACTGAAGGTGCAGTTGTGGTACAAGGCGCATGTTGACATGTGGGCCCACCAAAAGTCCATACAAAATACATGCTATTCTTAAAAGAAAGCGGGGGCTTGCCAGCGGTCGCGTTTTGTGCTATATGCAGCTCAAAACGCGATTATTTTTTATGTGGAGAGACAAAGTAAGAAACGGACACCTAAATAAGGAGCACATTTGACTTTGAAATTCGGCACCTATAAATGCATGCTAACAACCTAACAATTGTTGTGACTCAGACCCCAGACTGGAGTATGTGTTTTCTGCATAGAGTTAACTAACCCGTTCATCCAGCACACATGCAGCGCTTTATAAAACCTCAGACATAAATTCACTGTTGCCAGTGCCACTATCACACTCACAAGTGATTCACCCACACCCCAACGCACCCCGTTCCTTTTCATACCCATTTTTTTTTTGTTTTAACATTTTTATACGGTTCACATCAATTGCATAGAACATATTACATCAAACAACAGTAGAGCAATGCAATCTCAACGCTTAGTTTGACACAATTACTTCATCGAACAAGGTGCAGCTCACCGTACCCCCAGCCCCCCCCCCTCATCCAGTGCCACCAGGTATTCAATCTAACCATGCTACAGAACATTGTGGAGCTTTCCCTCAACTTACAATGGCATTTCATCTCGATCTATAAGGTACGCGGTTAGTGGTGCCCAAATGCATTTAGGCCTGTTTCGTTGTCCTCACAGAGAGGCACAGTCTCTACCCGTGTCCCTCAGCCAGATCAAGTCTTTTAGCCACCTATTCATGCCTGGCGGGGAAGCGTTAGTCCATTTCACCAGGATGCATCTTCTTGCCATTATCATGCACGTTACAAGCAATTTCCAGTACCTTTTTGTCACACCCGGTCCCCAACCAAACATACCACACATTATAGTATTTGGGACAGGACCCCATTGATTGGATCCCAATAAGAGCGCAGCTTAACACACGATCATATCATGTGTACAAAATTTACCTGATCGGCGTTACATCTTGGTCATGTATCTGGTTTGGTGGCATTATATTTGTGCACTCGCACTGGAGTTTTGTAGGCCCTATGGAGAGTTTTAAGCAGAATCAACTGCAACCTGGAGCTAAAAGCCAGTGTGTGGTACCGCATACCTTAGCCCACTGCTCGTCATTGAGGCCTTCCCCAGAGTTCTCCTCCCACTTGGATTTGCAGTCGTGGGGTGACTAGACTCAGCTTGAATGATTTTATAAATCGCTGATACTACCCCTCTACGCCCTGGCGAGTTTCTAATATAGGATAGTAGTGAGTAGTCTGCGGGTCAACCGGAAACTACGTGGACCACTCCCGAAACGCTGCTTTCATCTGAAAGTATTGCTGTTTTTGAGTGAATCCGCCCCCCAAATTGGCAATGAACTCCTCCTGCGTCCCAAACCTGCCATTCAGATACATGTCTCCTAGCCTTTTTATTCCTGCCCCTCCCATTCCCTACCCCGTACCAGGGCCTTGTCGCATGTCGGTGCCAGAGCTTCTATCTGCCACAATGAAATCCTTGGGACAAACGGGTGTTCCACTCCCATTTTTGCCAATGCCCTCCTCGATGCTGTTGGATTTGCCTTATGGATACGTGGAACACCGGATTAAACACAGACCAAGAGTTATTTCACTTCATACAGACATAACCCATGCGAACCACTCATTAACACAAAATGCATTATAACTATATTCCTCCTCCCCCTCTTTCTGACCTCTTTACTCTCTCTCCCTCTTCTACTCTTTCCCTTCTTTTCTCTTCCTCATCTCTGTTATGTACATACTCACCACCTCATAAACACAAGTTTCCCGCCATGCGCGGATATAGGCCAGAATGTCACCTAGACCGATGTCAACACTCCACTTTAAGGCATCATTGTTCCATACTATTTGAGCTCCTATCAAGTCAAGACTTCTGCCTACCCAAAGTCTATTCGACCAGGTATTATACCATCATTGCACAACAATTAGAACCATCAACATATATTTATCTCCACACCAGTATCTATCTCCATGTATCTATCTAGCTAACTTATTGTTCACTGACATAATGGCTGCCAAATGTGGGCGCCTGACGTTATTACGTGTAGCATCTATACACCAGTAACATAACTAACACAACCATATTATATTTCCATACCAGTATCAATCTGCAGCAGTGATCATTATCTTTGCAAAAACATAGGGACATATAATGGCAATACAAGCCACATACGTTAAGGCACTTAAAAGTGCACCACTAACATGGCTGACAATCGCGTACGCAGGGCACAGTAACGTCATCGCGTTCAGTTTAAAACGTGTGACGTCATCGCGCCGACGGCATCAAACGGAGATTCACAATATTTAAAGCGGCCATCTTTTGTGACTATACCATGGCAATCGGACCATGGTATCGGATTGAGCGGCAATACCAGTATTTGCTCAGGTAAGACCTTTTCTTAATAGGAGTTTTTCTTCAAAATCTAGCCCCAAAAACTTGCCTAAATTAGAGAGCTGCCACCTCTTCACTCGTTTTTTTCACACTATTCACTCACCCATCTACTTACTTATGTCAATGCTTCTTAATGTTTTGAAGACTAGAATGGTGTAGACATGCACTTATATCCAACGGCCTAGATGAAAAATGTACTTTAGAGTAATAATCTTACAAACACAAATTGTTCTTTTACAAACTATAGGAGCACAACGTCTGTTTGACTAGCAATCAATTAAAGGAGACCACACCGAATCACCATCTACATCACTTAGGATATATATTAATGTGAGTATATATACCATGAGCCCTAGACAGCTCAAACTGCAATTGAGAGTGAATAAACTAACATACCGACATACCTCTTTTTTCAGGGAATCAATTCATGTCATAATACATCACTTTCCTAATCACAAATAGAAATGAGAACTTATCAATTCTAACTGATAACAACACAATATCTTCACACCAACTGGAACAATTTTCCCCATCAAGACCAAATCACCTCCTCAAGAACCACTCAAAACCCTGAATGGGGAAACACGTGTCGAGGACCTTACAGAGGACTTTCCAACAAATAGGAGTACTGAGGACCCTATAGAGGACTTTCCAACAATTAGGAGTACTGTCCTCAATCGATCGGAGGACTCTCTAGGAACCTATCTAAGGATTCCAAATACCGATAAACAAAACTAAAGAACCTTTCAACAATAAGGACTATACACCAACAAATCCAACTAGAGGACCACTCAATAACCTGACTCATATCAGGGAATTAAAATCAATATAATTGAGAACCAAATAGCAACAAGGACCACTGTTATCAACATACCCAACTGATTGGAATCTAACCATTTGTGATCATACACTTTGTCTTGTGGGTCCCAGACCACACAACCCAGGAAAATTCTGAATGAAAGAACTAACTGAACATCAAGTGTTAATTCAATAAGTTTGTGTAACTACCATCAAATAATTATTTTTTCTTTAATAGTGAATCTAACTATTTTCTTCAGTTTTGGCAAAGCTTTTCTTTTTTCTTTGTGACATGCCTTAAATAAATCTAATTTCTTATCAACAAATTTAACTTGAATCGACCAATTCATCTTCTTACAGAGAAGTGCGACTTAGGAACTTTAAACTTTATATTTGTCATAGCCCAGGCCAGCCACTGTGGTAATTCCTAGAGTTGCAGCATCCCTGTTGGCCGACACTATATATAACGTCTCTCACAAAAATCTCAAGTGGGCACCATCACTGTCCAAAAGGCTGACAGTTCTACAATTGGCCACCGGGTCAATCTTACATTTGCCCCTCACCTTACCCGTGATCAATACCCCCTGCAGTGTGTAGGGGTGGACGGAACCTCTTTCTATATGTACATGAGGTGCCTGCTGTGCCCCAGACATCCAAAACCTTCCAAAGGACACCTGGGCCGCCATAAGTATATTTCCACATCGGGAGCTCCTATTCCCCCTTTCTCCCACGAGAGTACCAGCGTCTCCCACCTTATACGAGGTGTCTTAGGGTGCCATGCCAGCTTTATCATTTGGGAGCGTACCTCCCGAAAGTAACTCGTCCCAGGCCACACAGGTATGTTTTGAAAGATATACAGAAGCTTGGGCACAACCACCATCTTCGCCAGGGCTACACTGCTCATTAGTATGAGTGGAAACCTACACCATCTGTCCACCTTGAATTGTAGATCCCGCAGGTAATTCCTGTGGTTGTTATGTATCAAGGAATGAGCCTACCTACTAATCTTCACGCCCAAGTATGTCACAACCTCTTGTTCCCAATTAAAACCTTCCAAATCTGGGAGGCGAGTGGTTGCCTCATTCAGAGGGAACAAGGAGGATTTGGTTCGATTCACCAGGAGTGCAGATGCCCTACCGAACTCAGTTATTTCCTGTGCTATCGGCGCGAGATTAGCCGCCGGGTCCTTAATGTTAATTATTGCATCATCTGAATACAAAGATACCAGATTGCTCGGCCCCCCCATGGCCAGCCCTCTATGTCCATGAAACGTTCTCAGTCTCCTGGCCAGCACCTCTATCGCAATAGCGAATAGCAATGGCGAGAGGGGACATCCCTGCCTGGTCCCCCTCCCAAGAGTGAACAATGCGGACCACGTGCTCCCTATATTAATTTGCACGCTGGAGCCCGCATAGAGCAAGCACACCGCGCTTAGATAGTATGCCGGAACTCCCACCTGGGCCAGCACCTCAAAGAGGTACTCCCACCCCACGGAGTCAAACGCCTTCTCCATATCAAGGAGTGCCGCCACTGCCTGCGTATAGGGATCAATCTGTGCCAGGATTGCGAACAGACGCCTGAGATTTAACGAGGTAGCCCTCCTTGGTATAAAACCCGATTGGTGAACAATCTGTGTAACGTAGGGGAGCAGTCGATCCGCCGGTACCTTGGTGAATATTTTAGTGTCAAGGTTTACTAAGGAGATTGGGAGGTATGATGAACATTCCATCGGGTCCATTCCAGGCTTAAGGATCAAAGTAACCACTGCTTCCCTCATCGAAGGAGGCAATGTACTCAACCGCATCCCCTCTTCCCAGACCTCTAGCAAGTGTGGTGCAACCTCTGCCCCCCCATTCCTTATAGAATTTGGCCGTTATACCGTCTGAGCCTGGAGCCTTAGCAGTGGGAAGAGCTTGCACCGCACCCAATATATCATCAACCGATATGGGCCTTGCCAGGTCCTCCACCGCTCCGGCATCCAGTTTAGGAATGGCTGCTGCCCTGATATAATCTCCAAGAGCATCCGCTTGCATTGTGCCTCTTGTGGCATACAAATTCCCATAGAACTCTTGGAAAGCTTCCGCTATTTCACCCTAATCTCTCCCCTGGACGTTCTCGCTGCCGTTACCTCCCTGTGTCCCTGCTCATGTCCGACTCCTCCCCATATATATGCGCCGTAGCGGTATGGGCAAAATAGGTTACTTCCCTCTCGGCTAGCTCCTGGAAGCGGTCCAATCCCTCCTTCAATTTGGCCAGCACGCTCAGAGTTTTTAACCTCTCCACCTCCCTCTCACTATGCTTTATCTCTAGTTCCACTTCCTGCAGTTGTCTACAGATTAGTTCCAACACCCCCAACTTGGTGGACATGCATCCGCCCCTCAGCACCACCTTGAACGCCTCCCACAGAGTTCCCTTCCCTGCTACAGTTCCTGCGTTTCCTTCACTAGGTCGTGCCCAACACTTCTAAATACTATGTCCAGGAGAGCCGCAAGCTTGAAACTCCAGTGTGGACGTTGGGGTGTGGTATCTAAGCGCACTGACCAGAGCACTGGAGAATGATCTGAGAGGGTCCTCGGAAGCAACTCACAAATCTCCGTACAATGTACCAGATGGGGGCTACCCAAGATGTAATCTATCCTGGTAGAAGTACTATGTGCTGTAGTGTGATGTGAGTACCCCTGCACCCCCGGGTAGTAGGACTCGCCATATATCCCCCAGATCTAGGGCTTCAATTGCACCGATCACAGCATCCTCTGCCTTCGTGCACCTCCTTACCTCCCCAGTCCTGTCCAAGCATGGATCCAGCCACACATGGAGATCACCTGCTCAAATGATGTTGGCATCTACATACTTGTGACATTTCCCCAGCAGGGAGTTGAAGAATTAAGGATAGTCTATATTTGGCCCATACACAATATCCAGGGTCAGCTTCACCTGTCCCATACACCCAGAGACTATCACAAACCTCCCCCCAGAGTCCACTAAAGTTTCACTGACCCTGAAACCTAGGGATTTATGTATCAGCGTCATCACCTCCGCTGAATATGCAGAATAGGACGTATAGTATTTACAATCACCCCAGGCCCTGGCAACTCCCTCGTTCCCTTTCCCTTTGAGGTGGGTCTCCTGCAACAGGACTATTTTGCCCTGTGCCTTTCACAGTATTGTATCACTTTTCGTGCTTTGCTCTGGTCATTCAGCCCCCGCACATTCAAACTTATGGCTTTAAGTACCATTGCTCGGGTGTGGCACATATCGGAGGGAGCATTAACCCTTTCCTGCCAACCCCCCCCCGCAAGCTGTCTCATAACCGTTTTGAGACGATGTGAACCTTTTCGTGAACCCCTATACTTGTCAACCGGGCACGTCACCCTCCTCCCCTCCCCAGCATCCCAAATCCCCTGCACCTCTAGCCCCCCACCCACACTGCCCAACCCGCAGTGAAACCCCCCCCTCCCCTACAACATCTCAACTTCAGATTCAACATGGGCAACAGCCCGGGGAGCATAGGACACCACTCTCCAAGACGCCTCCTGAGCCCGTACACCGGAGGAGGATCAATCCCTAAGCATATTGCATCACAGCCTGCAGACTGACTAGTTACATATTTAGCAGTGTTTCAGCTTGACCCAACGTTACCCATGTATCTACATTCCTTGGTGGTGGAATACATTGTTCCCAGCACATTGGAGTACCGTGCATCTCACTGCATCCCGCAGAATGCCACTTCTGCAGTCACTCCCACTCCATGCTGGTACCTTCATTTCAGCAGATTGTCTAAACTCGTGGACCGCCACATGATCAGTAAAGAAGTGTGCTCTTCCCCCATGTTGCACCCGTACTTTGGAGGGGTACTGCATGGAATATTGCAACGCCTTATCACACAGGGCCCTCTTAGCAGCTGTGAAGGACATGCAGGCTTTCTGGACCGCCTGCGTGAAGTCCGGATAAAAGGACACCCTGCTATTCCTGTAGGTGAGGTCTCTTAGTTCTCTTGCCCTCCTCAATATCATATCCCGGTCTCGATAGTTGAGCACTTTCGCTATCACCGGAGGCGGGTTCTGGCCTGGTCTGGGAACAATCTAAGAGATCCTGTGCGCTCTCTCCACCAAGAACTGGGGGGACAGCGCCGGCTCCTGGAGGACCTGCTTGATAAAAGTTTCCTTGGACTCTTCCATGTTCTTCTCCAGCACTGTCTCTGGGATCCCTACCAACCTTATATTATTTCTCTGCGACCGCGCCTAGAGATCTTCATTTTTGTCTCTTACAGCTCTCACTTCTCTCCTCAACTCCTGCACTGCTTGCATGGTCACGTTGCTGGTGTCCCCCAGGACGCCAACTCTATTCACCTCTGAGGTCCTGCTGCTCTCTTTTGTCGATGCACTCCTGCATCCTGTCCACCTTGTAAGTTAAGGCAAAACAAGACCATACGTCGCCGTATAGTAACCCCCAGGATGCACTCAAAAAGGGTCCCTCCGAACCCACAAAGACTTGAACGATATATTGTTCTGGGACTTCGCACCACGTCAAAGCCGCCACTCTACTTTTATATAAGGCTAAAATTTCAAAGTATATAGGCAGGTATTCACAAAATCACACTTTAAATGTCCATATGCTTCATATGGCTTCTTGCTCTGTTTCCAAATGAGACAGTTACAATTTTGAAAAGACACAGGTAAATTGCTTCACGTGACTTCTTTGCAACTGTACGTCCAAATAGGCTTCAATAGGTTTTCTTATATGGCTAACGCGTTTCGGATTGGAAAACAATCCATCTTCAGGGCATAAACAGCCTAAATGTTCCAAAATCAAATCCACTCAGGGAGGAGCACCTGTGAGAGTACAGACATGTTCCCATTAGGACACTATCCAGAACCAAACAAAAACCATTGACAAAACCTACTACAAGCATCTCCCCATACCAACCTTAACGTGTGGCACAATGGAAAAACATCTCCCAACACAGACCTAATAAAACAAAATCCATAAGAAACAAATGAAATTTAGGTAGTGCTAACCATATTCTCACTTACAGCAAAACACCAAGTGCTAATAGTAATGCCCCAAAATAAAAACTTCACACCTTGTAGATGAAACTCCAAAACATCCCAGAAGGTAAAAATAACATAAACCGACCACAGACTACAATGCCCATAAGACACCACAGTTCCCCCTAGTCCCATGCTCTCAATACCATGTAAAATGAATCAGGAAAACAACACCAGGGGAGGTAATAGAACCTAATGTGGTTAAAATATAAAATCACCACGTACCGGAATGACCGGACCTCTGCTTACAAATCAAACCACAACCGTGGTCATCACTCGCCTGTGTCAATAGAAACACAACAAGTAGTTCACAACGTTAAGAACCTAACCGTGAACCGACCGCATAAGTCAATACAATACGTGCCGCAGCTGGATAACAAGTCCACTTACCAATTAAAGACCCGAAACTCCCTAGATTCAAAATCCAAAGTTCCTACGAGTCGGTAGCCGCACACAACGGCCCGACAGATAGGATCGGGTTCCTGGTGAGAGTGCGCATGTATAAATGGCATTCACTAACGGGTTCCGCCGTGAACGACCGAACAATGAACGTATGTACGCCATCTTGGATAGGTAAGTGAAAGAGACCCTGTCCAGGGTGCTGCGCAGGAGCCCAACCCACAATAGACCCCGTGAAGAGTCCAAAGCGACTGAGCAGCCCCGCACTGCTCGCTCAATTCAAATAAATGACCAAGCAGAGGGGGAAATAGGGCAGATCAGCAAGATCTGCCCCAGTCCCCAAGCTAGTCATCGGGCACAGTAACTTAAAACAGCAAAACGAAAATTAAGAGTGACCCAATGGGCAAAGATGTCAATTTAACAGTGACCCAATGGGCAAAGATGTCTGCACTCCAACAGGCTCACCCCATGTACATGAATGAAATCAATTCGGTTATTCAAAAAGAAAATTTAGGATAAATTTGAAATTCCCAAAGGTAAAAATGCAAAAAAGTAATGCATGCAAATAGCAGTACAGAGAGTTTAGTATATACATCAAAATTCTGCGTGTCAAAATGCTCTGTATTCATCATTCAAAAGGACAACATATTTAGCAATAACTTCTCAAAGATGACTGCTATTACACACAGCCATGTACCCCGTCAATTCAATAACACACATACATCAAACACAAATCAATTAAGACTGCTACATTTTCTCATCCTGTTACATTTCACATCATCACAAAAAATAAAACTGTTAACAGATAACAAATCCAATTTCAAATAAAACACATCAAATCAAATTCAACATTCATGCCTCTAGGGCTCAGGCAGTCCAATAGATCAATCCACATGATCTCCCTTTGAAGGAGCTTTCTATGAAGATCACCCCCTCTGGGGCTCGTCTTAACTTGCTCAAGGATTACACATTTAAGCTGAGCTACAGAATGTCTTGCTATGTGAAAATGATTTGCCACAGGAGATTTTGGGTTATTATTGCAAATGTTTGATTTATGCTCAGACCAGCGTGTTTTCACCTTCCTAGTCGTTAACCCCACATAATACAGGCCACAGGGGCATTTCAGTCCATAGACCACGTTTGTGGCATCACAGGTACACAAGTGTTTCAACCAAATTGGTTTGCCAGAGAGTGGGTGTGTAATACTGTTCCCTTTAATTATGTTGCCACAATGCGGACAATTCTGGCACGGAATCGTGCCCTTGTGCGTAATCTTGGTTGTGGGTTCCCGAATTTCAGCCTTTATCAAGCTAGATCTTAATGCTTTATTGTTCCTGTAGGCAAATTTAGGTGTTCGGGGAAATAATAGTTGTAATTGGGGGTCCGTTTGTAGCATCTGCCAATGATTTTGGATTATCCTCCTAATTCGTGCACTCTGGGTTGAGTATGTAGTCACATACACCAGATGGTCATCTGTTTGGGTCGGTTTAAGAGTTAGCAGGGTTAACCTTTCTATAGATGTCCTTCGGGAAATATCTTTAATAGATGTCGCATCATACCCCCTCGATATAAACTTCTGTTCCAATGTAATTGATTGTCTCTGATATTCAGATGCTTCCGAGATGTTCCTCCTGTATCTCAAAAACTGGCTCATTGGGACACTCTCAATCGTTCTCCGTGGGTGGAAACTGGTAGCTAATAGCAGACTGTTTCTATCTGTTGTCTTGGTAAACACTCTCGTTGCCAGCCTGTGTGTCAAGGTGTAGATCTCAATGTCCAAAAAATGGATCAGTGATTGGCTAGTTTCAGTTGTAAAGCGAATCCTCGGATGCATTTGATTCATCATCTCGAAGAATGCATTAAGTTCCTCTGCTGGTCCTGTCCATATCCCAAATATGTCGTCGATATATCTCACATACAGGGATAAATGTTGTTGCCATCTTGGTATGGATAATACATGTTCATGCTCCAGATAGTACATAAATATGTTGGCATAACATGGGGCCATGGCTGCCCCCATGCTCCTGCCGGAAGTTTGAAGAAAGAATCTCTCACCAAATTTAAAGAAATTGTTATTTAGGACCAGTTTGAGAAGTGTTAGAATGAAAAGAGGGTCTCCCTGACAGATGTCAGATCTTAATAGGATCCATTCAACAGCTTCTAAGCCTGCAGCATGTACAATGTTAGTATAGAGGGATGTGACATCCATTGTGAAGAGGATATCCCGTCCGACTTCAAACTGTAATTCTTGTAGTTTCTGTAGAAACTGCATAGTGTCCCTCAAGTATGTAAAAGTATTCTGTATCAGGGGCTGTAACAGTTTGTCCAAATACTGGGACAAAGGTTCCAGTAAGCTATTCGAAGCAGCCATGATTGGTCTCCCTGGGGGATGCAAGAGTCTTTTATGTATCTTTGGTAAAATATGAATAACCGGTGTTATAGGATGCTTATTTTCCAAAAAAATCTGTGTCTTCTCTGATATAACACCTCTCACCACTGCATCGTCAAGCGTTTCCTGGATTAAGTGTAGAACCTGTGCTGTAGGATTAAAGGGAATTTCCCTATAAGTTTCTGGATCTGCAAGCTGTCTTTCAATTTCATTAATGTACTCCTTTGTCCATCAGGACCAACGCTCCTCCCTTATCCGCTGGTTTGAAAATAATATCGGTATTATCCAATAGGTTCCTCAGTGTCTGTTTTTCTCGCACCGTAAAATTACCATATCCTCTACTTTGAAAGTGTAATTTCCTGAATTCACGAAGAACAGATTTCTCAAACACCGACACCGACAGGATGTGATTCTGGACCGGTGGGTTAAACACACTTTTAGGTTTGATTTCAAGGAATGTCGGAGAGCTAGATTGGTCCTGGTTATCGTCCTGCCCCTCAAAGAAAAGCCGCAGCTTCATTTTACGCAGCAGTCGAAAGAAATCATTTTTTTCTTTCAGAAAAGTACTATTACTTTGTGGGGACAAATGACAGTCCCTTACTCAAGGCCTGTAGTTCTAGACGTGACAGAGGATAAGAGGATATGTTCACTATTAGCTCTTCTTTTGTAGTTTCTTTCTTTGCAGGTTTTTTCTTACTCCCTCGTCTGATAGGTCCTTTTCTAAAAAACGGGCTCTATCCGCGGTTGGTGGCTCTTCGTATGGAGTGACACTGCCTCCTGCTTCCGTAGTTGGAGGAGTTTCCAATTCCGTACTGGATGCTTCAGATGTCGTGGTTTCGTTGCCAGTTGGTCCCGGTTTTGGTGTATGGCCCGGGTACGGTTTGCTGGGGCGATGGCCGTAGTACTCCTGCCACGTGTACACAATGTCAAGTTTGTAATCCAATGTATCTCGTCTAAACTTCTTGATTTTCTTGGTCTCCAATTCCTGCTTATACTTCTGTAACTTCTGGTTAGTATCATCCAAAACCTCCTGGAGTTTAACGGCCGTAAGACCTTTACTGAGTGATGATTTTAATCCTTCGATATCCTCGTCCAAGGTTTTCAAATTCTGAGCCAATTCCTCGATGGTTAACAATATCAAATCCAGTGAACACTTGATATGATATGATATGATATGATATGGTATTTGTAACGCGCCTATACACAAGTGTTTCAAGAATTTGTTGAGTGTTGAGAATTTGATGCCACCTTTTGACAAAGGTGGGATTCTCCTTACAGAGTGTTGGTTCCAAATTCACCCTTATTCCACGTGGAATCCTCTGTGTCTTGAAATATTGGGCTAAAGTCGAGGCATGTAGTTTCTGATTAATTAACCTTGTAAGTTAAGCCATCCAACTTCGTGTTGATGGCTGCAAAGCCGGAGCACATCTCGGCAAGGACCACACTCAATTCTGAAGCCGGGGGGTCCCCACTCAGTCCAGCCTCCTCACCCGTCGGGGACTGTGTTGCTGCCATCGCAGGGAGACCTGATGCAGTTGTTGGCTGCCCTATGTGTCCCCAAAGTCCTTCTTTCTGAAGGAATGGTAAACGGGTTTGCCTTTTCCCCCCTTTCGCCATAAAGTCACTGCACGTCCTTCCACTCCCAGGCCGGGGACTCGGTGCAAAGGTGTTATAACCGGGGCGCCTCCGTTCCCCTTGTGTGTCTGCGCACCTCACCTCTGCCAAGCTGAACTCTACTAGGGGAAACTCAGGCCATAACAGAACCCTCTTGTAGCTGTGTTCTCGGGCCGCAGCAGGCCCCCCACCTCCTTAGTTCTAAACAGCGCACTCTCCACCGTTTCTGCCCGGCCTAGGGCCGCAGTTATTGATGGCTCTCACCATTCCGCTTACACGCCCTTCATATTCCCGCACCCCGTGATGGGTAAAGCTAGGGAGCAGTCGCCTTGTGATTATCACTGTTGCCTTCTTGCTCCAGTCCGGTTGCCCTGGATCTGCGCCCAGTGATCACC
The DNA here is from genome assembly GCF_040938575.1 of Ambystoma mexicanum. Taxonomy (NCBI): domain Eukaryota; kingdom Metazoa; phylum Chordata; class Amphibia; order Caudata; family Ambystomatidae; genus Ambystoma; species Ambystoma mexicanum. Next base: position 980,895,853 of record NC_090928.1, on the reverse strand, counting down.
TGTGTCAATCCTGCGGTTGCGTGAGCTGGTGCCTTTCCTGAGTTTAGCTGCGTTTTTTCAGATCTCTGCCGCCCCCTCCAATACTGGTGTAGGAGTGTGCCCCAGTTCCACCCGCTCGACTGGGCACAACATGCTTATTGTTTTCTCAACTGGGATCGGGGGCGAGCCCGCCAGACCTCAAAATAAGTGTTCTGCCTTCCCCCCAGCCGCTGCTTAGAGGTCTCCCCTGATGTCACTGAGGGCCATTTATTCAGTGGATCCTTCCCGCAGATCAGCCCTCTCTCTATCTGTGATCTAAGCAAATGTCATTGCCCCTTTCACTCCTCATTGTATATGTACCATGTCAAAATGACCTCCAGGGGTTGGATGCCACATCTCACCCCCCTCTGTCGCATCTCCGAAGTGTCCATCACCCTGCTCCTGGGTCCAGCCTGCAGTTGTGCCCGCTGGGCGTTCCGACAGCTTCTGCCCGTCGTCCTCAAATCTGATCGGCTCTTGTCCAACAGTCTTTCCGGGCTGTCAGCAGCCCCGGGGCCCTCGACACTGTTCGCTGGCTTTTTTGAGCTGTGGCAGCAAGCACTCCCACACTTTTCTCTATGGGCGCCTCACAGGCCCGTCGGTGCCCTTGCGCTCCAGGCTAGGCAGCCAGCCCCATCCAGCACTTGAAGCACCTCTACCAGTGAAGGGGCCCGAGGGAAGGAGAGACCTCAGTCTGTGCCCCTACGCCCCTCCGTGCCCGTACTCGGCCCCAGCCCCTCCAATGCGGATTGCAGTTATCGGTCGGCGCAGATGGGAGGTCCCCCTCCTCCTCAATGGGGGTCCGCGCTCCCCCCCCAGGTGGGCTCCAAACCTCTGGTTCCCGTCAGCCCAGCCCACGTTGCTCCACAGGCTCTTGGGTGTCCCGGCTCAGCCCACCGGCTCTCCCTAGGCAGTGCCTCACTGAACGTCCTCTGCTCTGCCCAGTATACAGCAACCCAGTGTTCGCCACCAATCTCAGGTTGCAACCGTTGCTGCTGATTATCTTCCCCCGGTCCACCTCCTCCTGCTGCGAGTCGCGCACAAGCACTCGGCGCCTGAGCTACTGAGCCGCGCTTCCGGGCCCAGCGCACTCCCTGCACACCTCCACGTAGCTGCTGTTCAGGGAAGCGGAAAGTAACCAAAACGCAAAGGCGTGACTCTCGGGTGTCCCGCAGCACCTCCACCGATTCTCAGCTCGTATTATTCCCGTTGGGTCTGCTTAAATCCTCCTCCAACTCAGGGCCTCTCTGGAGCTCACATCAGAGCGGCCATCCTGGTCCTGGGCTCTCTAGTGCCCCCCTTTCCTACCCATTTGTATATATTTGATCCCAGTGCACCTTATGCCTAAAATTAACCTAATATCATGAACTGTTCTCAAGCGAACACAAGGCGACTGCCACTGAACCAGACCCCAGGAGGCATGAGTTTACCACCACTGACTGTTATTAAAATAAACCATGCAAGCGAGGCTTACCTCCGGAGCTGCCGCCTGTGAGGGTGCCTTCCTGTGCTGCAATGGGATGGCTCCCAACGAGCATGACCTCTGCCAGCGCAAGTCACGCTACTGAGCCTGCCTTCTTTTTATTGGTTGCCTCGCACCAGAAATCCCCTTTCTGGTTAACCCCCCACTGCCCACCGGTGTGGGACTATGCAGCTCAGCTGCTGTCTGCCTGCAGAAAAGAGTGCCAGTGCCGAAAAAAGAATGCCAGTGTTGGCCACCTTGCATAGATCACCTTCAAAACTCTCCCATGGAGGACCTGACTAATACTCTAGAATCACTCAAATATACCTCATATTCTGATGACATCCAGCCAGACTCCATCCCCAAAACACTCCTCACAGAAGCACTGCATCCTTTCCTGGCTATCACCAATGCATCCCTCACCAAAGGAAAATGTCCCACTATACTCAAAACTGGACAAATACTCCTACAAAAACACCTGGAACTAACGGCCTCTGTACTATTGCCCCATCACCCCCTTCCTTTCCTAGACAAGATTCTCGAAAGAGCTGTAGCCTCTCAACTTCAAGCACACATTGACACCTCCTACAGGCCTACCCATATGGCTTCAGAACCAGATGCAACACAGAGACTGCCACCACCCAAGCAGAAGACGATGCGCTCTGCCTCCTGGTACTCCTTAATCTCTCCACAGCCTTTAACACAGTGGATCATGAAGCCCTCATTGATATACTAGACAACTGCATGGTAATTCATGAGACCGTTATGCAATGGTTCACCTCGTACCGAGAAGACCGGCATCAATTCATCTAGATGGATACCTCAGGATCACACACACTACCCATCACCTGCAGAGTCCTACAAGGATCCATCCTTTCATCCCTGATCTTCAACCCCTATGTGCAGTCCCCGGGTCTCCCCTTGCCAGCCAGAACATCCACATTCATCAATACGCAGATGATATTCAACTCTACCTCAAAATTTCTTCCAACAAAAACATCCACCAACTCAAGGCCTGCCTCACCAACATGGATGTGCAGTGCATACCTTAAACCGAACCCCATCAAAACAGAATTCCTCCTCCTCTTCAATAACACCAAACACACCGAGATCCAGCCCTGGCTGTCCATCATGAACTGAGGTGGCTTCGCCCCACAGTTGAGACTATGTGCCAAGTTCTAGCGGTCCATGTTGACAGTAAAAACATACGTAGGAAAAACCCCACGATATAGCTTATTACCATTGTTACCAACTAGCTCGCTGGGGAAAATCAAGCCCTTCCTTACAGACAATAACTTCCGATCCATAGTACATGTCCTTGTCTGTTCTCAGCGGAATGGTCAAACCGCGCAGCTTACCGGCCTACCCACCTCCACTGTGGCACCAATGAGAAGAGTCAACCATGCTGCAGCCCGTCTCAATAAAAGCCTCCGCAAATATTTCCATGTTACATGCACATGTCATTGACTGCACCTACAAGCATGCATTGCCTTCAAGACCAGCTGCATCATTTACAGAGTTGGCAGCTTGCAGAATCCCCCTACCTGGCCATTACAGTCACTATCTCTGGTGGCCAACACTCCACAAGAAGCCAGGACCGGGGCAGATTAGAGCTGTGAAAATGGAAAAAAGAAACAGGAAACAGGCTTTCTCGATATATGCCCAAGGCTGTGAAACCATCTACCCATCAAATTCGGATTCACACCCACACTCATGCCATTCAGAAAGGAGCCCGAGACCCTCCTCTTCAAAGAGCAGCTCCTTCATGCAACGTAATGCCCTAATCCCACCTCCACTTGACCCCACCTCACCCCCAATTACTGTTTTTTATGCTGAACCCATGTTGTAACATTACCCCCAACGTGTAACCATTTAGCCTTTGATATACAGCGCCTGGCTGCTTCTCAAATATAGGTCCACAATCAATGAATACCAAATATTAAATTAAATAAATAATGCACACCATTTTTTGTTGTTGTAACTAATTCAAATACGTTTAGAAGACAATCGGGCTTCGCTGCATGGCGGTTGCCACCACATGCCAGGTTACCAGAAATGTTTTCCTGAAGGTTGCTCAGAAACTCTAGGGTGCTATGAACAATTTTAGAGCTTTGTACAATTATTTCAGGGAGGTGGTAATAAGAAGATGTTTAGCCAGTCAGGGGTGATGCTGAAATACCACAAAAATATGGCAGGGTTAAACACAATGTGCTAGCCTACAGCTTACAGTTGTTGTGTCCTTTAATGCATTAAAAGGCCAGCTTTTAACTGCCACAGTTAATCACATACTGGCAATGGCATGTCAGTTTCAACAGTGCTATGTCAGTGTTGCTGCCAACAACACTCTGCCAGTGTTGCCCCCAATCCAATTGTGTTGCTGGTTTCTACGTTGCCCAAAACAGTGTTATGTACATCTCAAAGGCATGCCAGTTTTGCATCAGTAAAAAAGATAGTCTTGCTGTGTTGGCACTTACCCTGAAAGAATGTGATGCCATTATCAGCAACGCCATTGCAGTCCACACCCGGTAAAACTCATTGGCATGCTGGCTTGTATACTGGCCTCCAAGACATTGTGATGCCACTCTCAACAATGCCATGCCAGTGTTGCCACAGTAAATGTATTGCCATACTGGTATCTGCATTGCCCCCAAGAAATGGTGTGCCAGAGTTCACCATCCTATGCTAGTGTTGTCCCATTGTTGATTAGAAGGCAGTCTTAACAATCCCATTCCAATGTTACTCCAGTAATCATAGTGTCTGCTGGTGTCTACCCTGAATCCAAATAACTGCGATGCTAGACTCAACAGTGTCATGGAACATGTTTCCTTATTAAAATGCAGTGTCAAGCTGGCATCTCCATAGCTCCTCGAAATTTGTGATGCCAGTCTTCACCTAGAAAACACACTTTCATTGCCATCAGAAAATGTTGATGGTAGTGGCAATATTGGGCCATCGCCACTTCCTCTGAGAGACACACACACACACACACACACACACACACACACACACACACACACACACACACACACACACACACACACACACACACACACACACACACACACACACACACACACACACACACACACACACACACACACACACACACACACACACACACACACACACACACACACACACACACACACACACACACACACACACACACACACACACACACACACACACACACACACACACACACACACACCCCTTTACCTTGCAGTTGCCAGCCCTGCAGCACAGTGCCTCTCATCTGCGTTTCCCAGGCAGCAGCATCCCTTCTGTAGCCTCTCCCTGCCCCCCTGTGATAGTGCATAGATTAAACAGGAATCCAGAACAGAGGTTCTCAATCATGTCTTTCGTTGATACTGCCTCCTCTGTGCATCCCCCAACACCCCTCAGGGGAGCCGACATCTTAATTCTGGCCATGTGCTTCTACTGTGTATTCCAGGTGAAGTCAAACTTTGCGAGATCCAAAGCAGCCTATGGACTAACGTGGGCAGCGCCACCATGCGAGTGTCAAGGCAGATCGGCCTGCGACTGCCCAAGTGTGGCTGGTTGAAGTTTGCACCCATTCACACAAGGGCAAATGGCCATGTGTGGCAGATCTGTACCTGGATGCGCAGTCAGGCTAGACAAGGCAGACCTGATGAGCACTCAGCGTTAAAGTTATGTGCTGCAGTAGCTATGCAACGTTGAAGCTGCTTGCTTTGGTGTACATGAAAGTGTCCATATACAACACACGGGTGTATATGAACCCTTTAATTTACACCAAACAAGGCTCCTTGTGGTACTCCTCCAGTTTAACAGCACCCAAAGGGTACCGTATTTGTGCGCATGTTTAGCGCACATATTAAACTGGCGGATTGCCACAAAAAGAGGCTTCCAAAAAGCCAGTTTCCGAATGTGGCGGTTGCTAGGTTGGTTTCCAATACATGCCAGCAATCGCCACATATATTCCGAAATTGGCGCATTCCTTCCGACTTTGGAGGAATGCGCCACCTTCAGAATAGGTCTTAAGTACCGAAAAGGTCTTTAAGCCTTTTAACGTCCTTAACGGGACTTAACACCTACATGAGAATATGGGCCTCAGTTGTGAAATAAGTGCAGCGCTTTTCATGTGAATGTCATCTGTACTAAGCTTCTTTCTCCCGC